>NC_135073.1:12500000-15000000 GCF_051401765.1 Calliopsis andreniformis
CCGCCCCGCGCACCGGCTCGATATCGATATTCGATTACGTCTGTGTGCACAAATTGCCCCGCGACCGAGTAAATACATAATGCGCGATGATATTTATTCCAGTGGTGAAAAATCGATCGCCCCACCGCGGCGGTATTTCCCCGTGTTTATTCGACTTCGCCGACGTCGATTTGATACGTGACTTCCGCACACTTCCACTCTATATCATCACTGCGCAGTGCGCGACTATTAATAAACCCGTGGATATTGAGGTCGAACGGCGGAACATCAAGCTTTTAGAGATCGGACTGGTACTTTAGAGATGCTTCATCGATTCCTACCGGATCGTTTAGAATTACTGGTCGAGTGGCCAAATGGTTAGCGGACGACGAAGATATTCTTGGTCTGGCTTCAGCAGGAATTTTATATTGGTAGCGATTGCAATTCATCAATGGAGAGTGCATAGAAGATTATAGGACGATAAACAGAAGTATCTAATAAAGTAAGGAATGGGTAGAGAATAATAAAAAAGATTAAGATTTAGAATAACAGAAAAGGAGAAATTATACGATAATAGAATAATAGAACTGTAAAAAATATAGGAAGTTAAATATGCATTTCGATGTCTAGATTTAATTATTTCATGTCTATAAACTAGTTAGCAGCTGCAGGTGGTCTAGGAAAAATACCTGTACTAATTCAATTTTTCTAAAAGGTACTAAGAATTCAATCGTAGCTACAATGCTCCAAAAAATACTCTAATAAATGCTCAACAAATAAGTAATGTTCCTTTCATCGTCCATACCACCCTCAACAGACCAAATAACCAGAAGAAACGTAACACACCATTACCCTATTGCCTATTACAGATTCTCATACTATCGATAACTTTTCACGACTTAAGCAAACATCCTGAAGTTCACAGTAACGAGCATTCTACAGGGGAGCGTTCCACGCGAAGCGTAATAATTCTCGCCGTACCTCTGTATATCGATTGCACGAAAACATTCTTTAATATAGGCGGCTGAAGACTGGAAAGTTTCGTATTGAACTTTGAATTTCACTGAACAGCCAAAGGAAACTTAATAGAAAAGGTAATCCGGCAGACGAGGCAGGTATCGGGGAAGAGGTGGATTTTGTACACGGTGTGCGGACACAGCCATGATGAGATAGCACGGCAGCAAGTGGCGATTCCTTATTCGAACAAATTCATTAAAAGTTCGATTCCTGCTTTGAATGTGCCCAATGTCGCCGATCCGCCATCTTTTATTCCGTTTAGAGGGATAACGACGTCGCGGCTCATTCCCGATCCTTTCGCCATTATTTGCTAAACTTTTAATTACCCGCGTGTACAAGGGATGAATGGCTGAGCCGGAAGTGGATGCAGACCGAAAGACGGCCTGAAATTATGGCGGACGTTCATCGACGAGATCGTCTACTTCAACTTCTTCGCGGTAGACGTGAATGGTTCTCCAATGTCGTATTGTTTACGTAGCATTAAGCCATGTCGAAAATCACGGTAACGCTTATCAGGTGGCTAATAACTGGAACTGTTCGCTAACTTTCATTCAGATGAAAGTTATGGGTTAACTATTGCAGGACTCGCAGTAATTATTGCTGTATTTGGCCATTAGAGGGGTATGCGAATATTAAACTTCTATACCTCGTGGGTATCCTGGTATACCCTACTCTTGATGGATATTTAACTCTAAGCTGCTTTGCTGTATTTAACATTATGTATGATCGCGTATCTGTAATTTTACTGTAGTATTAGTTCGAAGAAATATACACGGCACAGACTCAGCTGCTAGGTTAATAGCTCAATTTGGGAGCTGAAAAATAGTTTCCAACTGGACTTGGAGAATTACGGAGAAAAAGAACTTAACTTTTTCAGTGTCAAGGTATCGATTCATCAGTACTTGTTTACTTTAAAACTCCTCTAAGTTCTAACTTTTCTTACTATTAAATGTGTGAAAAAAGATACAATTTTTTTGGTTGATGTACTCTGAGAGAACTTGTTGACTTGTGAAAAAATTTTCATTTATCAATAACATTTAGCATTTGGTTAAAAGGATTAAAGTGTACACATGTATCAAGGTTTCTTACTTGTCTACCATTTTCGTAACACATGTCCTCATTTTTCTCTGTTTCTTCTCATCTCAGATGCTCAACTACCGAGGTCCTAATATATAACTAGTGACAAATATCAGCAAGCCACTCTTCTTCGAAAGATTTAACTTTAACAAATCACTGGCAGACGCGTTTTTCCGCGGTTCAATTCAACTTAAACCTTTTCCTCGCCAAGTTTATCGTTCCGCATTGTCTGCCATTCTCCACCATTCGTATGAATGTCTTCCCACATTCCACTCCACCGCGATCCCATTAATATCAACGGGTTCCCTTTTCGCGCCACTTTCGCGCGCAGGCTAGGAAAAAACGAGTGGCGCGACCCAGTTCGGTGGAAGGTCGAATCGTTTCGAGTCCAAAGTCATGGCAAACAGCCCACCGACTCGATCGGAAATAGGGAAGGGAAGAAAGAGGCAATCTTGAAACCAAGCCTTTCTCCCGCAATCTTTATATCCTTCCAGTGATATTCCCCTTCCTCTCAAGTGCTTCTTTCCACTTCAAAGAGATATCTCATTCCCTGTCCCCTCGGGCTACTTAATCTCCGACTTATTTTATTTCCCCAACGAATTTACCTGTCGTTTCTAGACGCAGGGTAATCACCGCGTTTCCACGTGATCTCTGGGAAATGGTGAGCACCGTCGACATCCAGTAAAGTACTAATTCGTTTTTAATGCAAGTAGACGAAAAGTACGATGGGACAATTCAAGCCGTATTCTCGGCAGGGTTAATGGAACAGTTCCAGGAGGAAATGGCCTGGGGGGTTTTTACGGACAGCACGCAATGTCGAGACAGGGCGGGGGCGGAATTAAACGCAAGAACGGACCGAAAACGTAAGCAGGGTCCAAAGGAATTGGACAGCACGAAGAATGGATTCGAATTACGTTCGCGAGTTCTATCTTGCGTGGACCTGGAATACACGGAGTTATTCTCATGCTTTCGAACCTCTTCCCCCTCGGCACGATTTCTTTCCATTCCACGGAGACGTTCCGCCAGGCAATGCCCGCCACGGAAGAATTATCGTCGCGCCAACGAAGAAGGATTGTTCATCATACGTGGAGACTCTTTAACTCGCGCCACGGCGGAAACGGGAACGCGAACAGAGTCTAGACATCGCTCTCGGTACATGCGACAGCTTCGAAGATATTGTCTCGACGAAGAAAGTCCCTGTGGTTTGCTGCGCGCGTTTAGGAAACGAGAATCGTTCCATCAATGTCCATGGGAGTCCTTCGAGGTGCTAAAGTCCCTTTCTGGCAATTGTGTGTTATCAGTCACGGTGTGGAAATGAGAATTTAACATGACTGGGGATTAGTTTAATGAAATTGGTCTGTCTGACTTTAAGAAGCTGATGGATCCGTAATTTCTCTGTTGAAAGCTATACTACAAGGCTATTAGGATATTCAGAATTGAATTTTAGCATATAATACTAACACTGTCTTCCTATCTTCTATGTATTTGCGGTACCTTCGCTAGACGATTATAATTGCCTTCGTTTCGAGTTTCATACGCTAATAATTCATTGCACTAACGGCCAAGTACTTTTGGAAAGCCAGCTGTTAGTGGAAATGCGCTTGAGTCCTCGTAAATCATGGATTTATAGCCAACTGCCTATAGATATTGAAGTGGAATCGAATCAAGATGTGCATCCAGCCGTATAAGCACGCAATCTCTATCTCTGTACAAATCGCGGAGCCTTTCCGTTTCATCCAGTACGAATATCAGAGGATAATGCAATATACCCGTATTTTCTGGCCGACTAAATCTACTATTTTTACGTGGTTAAGCTGCGCGTAATTGACCCTTTATGCGTTCCACCTTCGGTATACATTGATCGTTTCCTGTCATACTCTATCAATTAACTGTTTTGCTGCGGATAATGGTTAACTGTTTTGCAGCGAATAATGGAACATATGCGCTACAGAGAAATAATCAACATTTGCAAAAAAAAAAGTATACATAGTACAAATACACAGTAATAAATTTCTACTCGAAATGGCTCCCAGTTAATAGAGTAAAATACACCTTTTATAATCGCAGAACGTAGGGCATGTGATAGGAGTGAACAAATCACACGAAACTGCATAAATAGGTAGAAATAATAATCAGAAATGAAGAAGAATGACAAGAAAAATTGAAAGTTTGAAAATTTGAAAATTTGAAAATTTGAAGATTTGAATGTTAGAAAATTTGAAAATTTGAATACTAGATTATTATCAAATTTTCAATCACTTGTAAATTATACCTAAGTGTGTGATATGTCCCTGAAAGAAGATATCGACGTAACGAATGCTGCAAACTAGTCACCAAAAAGTAGATCACGCTCGGATAGCTCCCTCGTAAACAGATTGCTCATTAATTAAAATATCTCCTCTTGCCTCTAAGCAAATTCATTAAGTGTATCCACTACGGTCCATCAGTTCGACGTGAAACTAACTGAAACGGAAGGAATATTTACTGAGGTGACGGCGCAAAATATGGCGCGGAGCAAAGCTGCGCGTAATTAGCGACTCCTCCCCCGCCCCTTCCCCATGCAAGGATTAATGGTCGGCCTTGATGGACATAACACTAGGCAACTCGGTACCAATTATCGTCCCGGAAAACGATACAGCGCCGTTCGTATTACGGCGATTTGTCCCGTGTTGATCTCGCGTAACTTGACTCGGCGTTAACTGATAAACTTCCGGGAAAGTTAATCCTCTGAGCGGACGTATTCCGCGCTCGCGTACCCTCGACTGGCTAATCCCATTGAGTCTCGATCGAGAATACGGAGGGATCGCGGGGGCCGACGTCACGACGGATTCCAATTAAAAGTTAAACAGTTCCAATCGGGATCGGATTAACATCCGCATAGGTAATCAATAGACGCATTACCCAGAACCAATTACTCCGCCAAGGATTTCCAGAGGGCTCGTTCATTTTTAAGTCAGCTCCGCCGTTAATTGGAGGAACGCCCACGGTAATGCGTTTAATCAGGGCCGAGCACTGGCGGGTTTCCTTTCGTTTTCGCGAGGATCCACTCGAACGCGTGGCTGCATCCGAAATTACCGGCCGCGGCTGCTTTAATTTCGCGGATACGCCGCCCGCCATCGTTTCCTGACATTATCGTGCGTGAACACGATTCCCCGGCATTAATTTTAGACGGGGCCGAGCGGTCGGCCCGATTGGCCCACCCTAATCAAAGCACAAGCAATTAACGTAAACAGTGCAGAGTGAGGACACTAAATCAGATCAGATCTTGGGTAATGCATCATTTAACATAGCCTGTCGGGCTTCTCCTCACTCGCTGGTTGTTATAGTTTCATGTTTCCATGGTGAAGGATAAGCCATACGAGGAATGCAATATTTGATTTTACCGTGGGATCCTGTGGAGAACCACTCTCGTGAATATTTCGAGTGTTGCATGTTCGATGTCTGCTTCGGGTGTTGAATACTAAATTATTCTGTGTGGTTAATGAGTCTTTAATGCCTTTATGCTTGAAATTGTGTCTTGGGGCATTTTAAGAGTGGACACCACTTGGATAGAAGAGTTAGTAATCTTCTGAACTAGATTACCGAAAAATAGCTTCAGTGATATTTTTTTCTGTACCTCGAAAAATATTTTGATTCCATTTCTATATGTCTTGAGAATCTAAAGTAAAAGGTTTTATGGCTTGAGATCTATTTGTGCTCTTTCCTACATTTCAGACGAATTTGTCAAAACTTTATGCTCTCCTGCGTCCCCGACAAGCAAAACTTGTAAATAATACCGTGTTATTTATCACGATGCAATTAGCCTAGCCTTAATGAACGACCATATCGCGCAAAATATATCAAACTCGGTGGGGAACTGACTTCCTGGAACTTTCAGAAGAGCGACGAAGTTATCACGGGGATAAAAAGTTAATTTTTCTTCCTGTCGGATGAAATACTATTTTCTTTAAGCGGCAAAGAGAATGAAACATTGTCTGTGTTCCATGTTTCCCAGGATGTGGAAGAAATATGATAATTACCGGGTCGTTGGATGGTAGTTTATACCCTCTTCGAACTTTCAAACCGTTTAGAGAGAAAATTCAGAGGCAAATACCGTGAGTTCGAGGAACATTTTACAGGTTGAATCACAAGCAGCCGCAGCGTTCACGATAAACACAATAAGGTGACCATAACGCGACGTTTAAAGAAAGCTCGAGCGCAAGAGCACCATCAGGTTCGTGCATCCCCCTTTTTATTGTGTTTCGACGGTCGCTTAGAACCGCCAACGTATTGGATCGACTCGGCTTCCCTTTGTTTTCTTCCAATAAAGATCGGATCGTTTTCCTTTCGGGGGTAACTGGAAATCTTGGATGAAAGCAGTTTCAGAGATGTTAACAGAGGATCAAGTAAAATGGCCCTGTTGTACGCTACCGTGAAAATTTATATTACAGTCAGTCACTCGATTAAAATATTAATTACTAGGAGTATATATGTGTTAGGGTACACGAAAATATAAGAGCAAAATTTTTTTATTTGTGATCTCTAATAGAGGAAAAAATTGCTGTATTGGAAGGTACTTAATATGTGAAAATCTACATCTATTTAGTGAATTTCTCAAAGTGTAACAAGCTATTGCAAAATTATTATCTTTTGAAAGTAAATTTTGGTCTCTAATATAAAACAATTCCACAATTTGTATTATTTTCTTGCATACTATGTCTTTCAATTTCAAGAGTACGTATGAAACAAATTTCTATATCTTTTAAACTACATTACTCTCAATTAAAAGTTTCCAGCTAAACAAAGGTGACAATAAAATTGTATTTGGAATCCTACACCGCAGAACTATAAACACATCGAAAGCAATTCATTAAAAAAACGAACAAGGTAAAAGAACACAGCTGAAAGGTTGTTGGAAGGATCAAAGTGCAAAGCACTGCCCAGTGACCCGCTTCGAAATTGCATTCGCCTCTTCGACAATAATTCCATCGTTTGCCCTATTGTACAACTCGCCATTGCTGACAGGCAATCGAATCAGTGTACATCCGCCGTTCTCTGTACCTGTTCTCTGGCATTATTCATACTCGTCTTACGTTCGCAGGCAAATCCAGGGTTTGGTAACCAGCACTCTACCACCCAGGAGTGTATCGATATCTCGGCTAGCATGCATGCCAGCTGATTGAATGCACGTCAAAATCGAGTCGACAGAGAACTATCGAAGCCTAGTGCTACAAACTCGAAACAATCGCTCGGGTCTACACAAATTGCTTTCGGCCGATTGTTACCTCAATGGCGGTCAACAACTCTTCGATCGGTTAACAATGCCTCCTCGAAACGCTATAACAGCCCATGACTATAAGAATGCGACACTTTCGACTCGATTAGTTTGTAGGCAGCGTGAAGGTAAGTTCAGGGGTAGTTCTCTGGCTTCACTAACCATTTACCCTCGCCAAGGGGTAGTATTTGCTGGCTCCTGCATTTTGTGCTGCATTATCTATGATCCGATGAACAGAAACGAGTCGTTGTTCCATGTCGTTGAACTTTTTGCGATAGCCTCCATCCAAGAAAAGGGTATCCTCCAGACTACGTAATGCAATGAAAGTCCTCTGAACGCTCCGATGAAATGCTTATCTCCGCCAGGTGGCTCTCTCCGAATTTCAACCGAAATTGAATGCCAAATTCGTGGCCTACCCTGAATGATTCATTTCCTCCCAAGTTTCAACTGTGCCCAAGATATGATACACTCGGGGCAGCAATTGGACCAGTTTCCACTATCAAAACACAGGGGTATCTTTCCAGTGACACTTCATTGACCTCGTACTATAACTCTTCCGATGAACCTGACGCTCACCTTTGCCTGGAGACTGTTTTATCTTGCCGCAACCTCGCCAATGATAGCGCGTACGTACGCGAGACGGGAAGCACGGCCTACTGCGGAAGTGGTCTTCTATCTGTTCTTTTCCACAATGGCGCCGCGAAAGTAGGAGACGGCCGTCACAATTCGAAGAAATTTATTGCTCGACCTTCCGCCTCTACGACCTACCATTCTCGCGAACCTCTACGGCCCGTTTCCTGCACCGACCCACCGCCCAGCAGGAGACACTGGAGAAAGGGGGCTGCAGCCGATACCACGGCCAGCCGTGTTATCTAGTGTAACGAAAGGGATTTGCCAATGGAGCGAGTCGACTCGCCAATCGACTTCCAATGTCAACCATATTTTCACCTGGGACGTTTCGACGGGGCTGTGTCACGACTCGAGCGAAAGAGATAGAACCTTTTCCTTGGAGTTCGAATTTAGGAAACAGATCTTAGTATTTATTTTTATCTGGTATGTTCACTGATTCTAGAGACATAGAGACAAAAAAAATCTCTAAAATTCAGCACTATTTAGTACTTGGAGGACAAGAAGAGAGATCAAGCATATTAACAATTTTCAATAAACGAAAAATTAGCATAAGTGAATTAGAAAGCATTAAAATTTGTAAACTCTAAATAACCTACTAATTTTATTTCCCACGCATCTTGTAACTTTTAGTATTGTGATTTTAGTACTAAATTCTATCATTCGACCTCACTGTGCACACTACGTCAAAGTTCAAGCAAACGATGAGGAATCAGACAAGACAGCGAGTAAATACCATGTATTTTCGATCAAAGACCCGAGACCACCCTCCAACCCTCCAACTATGTAAAGTGGCCACGCGAGACGAGAAGACGCGAGAATATGGAATCATAGCCATGTAATGTCTCAGGCGACTGTCACAAGTTGCCCAACAATCTTTTGCAAATCTTTGACCGTTTCTTCTGACTCGACTGGAAACGGCAGTGACAGAGGACGAGGACCATAAAAAAGGACAGACAAGAGGAACGTGGAGGGCGTGTGCAAGAGAAATAAGCAAACAGACTGCAAGAGCCGCGGAAAAACGAAAGGGAATAATGCATGATAGGAGAAGCAGCCTTGAGAGGCGAGAAAAATGTCTGCGACTTACAATGGCCCTTCTGGATCCCGTACTACGTTGCTATCTGTTAGAATTATTATTAGGTTGCTAGAGATGCTGACTGTGAAAGGAATGTGTGCTGGCCTTGGTGGAAGTGCAAAACATTGCTCTAGAAAGATTTATCGAAGATAGAAGAAGAGCAATTTAGATTTTTGTGAGGCTATAGTTCAAATTTTCTACCTTTTTCTGTAGAGAATTACAGCATATCTACATAGCAAAAATATCATCACAAGATAGTACCTCATACACCCTAGAGTTATCGTCACTAATAATTCTAAACAGTCAGAACAGACTATAAATAAAAGGAATTCTCGAAGACCGAACCTGTGTATAAAAAGGCCACACACGTCACAGATAGTGCATTCCACAGCCAGAGCTTTTATTCCATACATTTTATTATTTCCATTTTCAAAAAAAGAAGTAATATCAATTCAATCTCCTTTTATTACACGTACAAATTCGATCTCATAGACTTCAATTACAATTTCATTTTTGTTCGGGTATATTACATATCACAGTGCCTCATAATCACAGATACATATTCCTCGTTGATCACTCACATCTTTGCCCCAAATCTCACGCTTCTCTAACCGCCTAAGAAGATGATCGTGCCCCAAACACGAAAGTTGTCGCAACTACAGAATTTTAGGTTTCTCTGGCAAACTTCAATTTCCCAGTTGCAGCGTTACGTTTGCTCAGACGAGAAAACAAATAAAATCCGCGTACAGAGACGTTCCCTGCCTCCTTGTAAACCAGGGGACACTTTCCACTTCCTGCGCGCGGTTATCCGACACGATTGGATAAGCGACCAAGCGGGACAGTAACGACGAAGGAAATGGCGACTGGTCGGGAAAGCAAACGAAAACAGCAGGATAAACCAGAACACGGCAAACTGTGAAATACCCGCAGGGATATGGATTGGCAGCCAGCTACCAGGAACATTAAATTTTTCCAGAAACCACCTATGCTCAAATACTTATCTACTTTTATCGCCGCAAGCGAATACACGAAGAATTAAGAGCAGAGAAGCCGCGCCTTCGTATCTGACCCTCAAGACACCTGGACGCCATCCTTCACCAATTAATCGAGTTCCAGAAATATCGTGATAGATATTTCACGGCGAGTTAAAAACGCTTCAGATAAGTTATCACGGGCACACTTAATTCTGGCGAGTGGGACGTGGCAAAACGTACATCCACGATAAATCAAACGTAACGGTCGTAAGCAGCTTCCTGGAAAAATCTCGCTACACCCGCGCCCCAGGTACGTCGTGTTGACTTTTTTGCCAGCGAGATATATTTTTCAATTTCCGAATGACGTCGCCCTAAGAGAGGGGGGCTAAACGGGGACCTGAAGGACTTCGTCGCGAGAGGATAATAGAAACCACTTTCCTATATCCGTGGCTCACTAAGAGCCTCCCATTAAAGTCGCGAGATCAAGAACCACCGAGCCGTCTTGGTTTTACTTGGCACGAGAAAAACTGAAATAAGATACGAGACATAAGACGTTCTCGGGATAAACTAACCGCCTGTCGTGCTCAGACATCCGTGCTTTTTCGGTTCAAGTTCCCCTCTTTCTTTTTTGCCCCCTCGCGAAACGTAATTCCGCGCTACGCGAATTCACTTTCCGCCAAAGACAAACTTCGCCGAACGAGAATTCACGGAATTCGCAAACGAATCCCGCGACTTTGCGGAAAGTTTAATTACCAACTTCTACGTCCACTGAAACGACGTTATCCCAATTTTTGCGCAACTCCCGAAAGAGAGGAGCGTTTGGGGTTATTTGTCGCGCTGGATGAAATTTATAAAATTTTAAACGTCCCCTGGGATCCTTCCTGAGACGACTTCAATTAAAATGATTCACTCTGCTCGGTTATCGTGAACTTTTAATTAACGCAAACCACCGTGCGCGTTCATTTTGGGCTGGTTCCCTCGCTTTGCTGAATTTGAGCACACCTTGGCGATTCACATGCGTGACCGCCACAGCGTAATTATGTCCCGTCGAAACAGAAAAGACTCATTTTTAATTGACGCCGCGCGCCGACGCGAAATCAAATTGCATTTCCTCTTGCCCTTCTGTTCCTATTATCTGCGTAAAGAGTTACGAAGCGACAGCGCTCAAAGTTACCACAGCTTCCCCAGTTTCAATGCAATATTGCACGGCCAGTATAATTGTTATTTCCACGAAGCAACGATTTCAGTAAAATTATTGTATTTGACTTTTAGCCACGCAATGGTGGACAATTTATAGCTGCGGTCCAACATACGCGTTCCCTTTAATATAAATCAGTTAAATTTATACACGCCGATTTTCGCCGCTTCGAAATTGAAATTAGTAAATCGCCGAAACGTTTTACCGAGGCGGCCAGTTAATTTCGTCGCTGTCAGGTAATTCACTAAGCTGACAAAAACCGGCCGAACCGAATAACAAAAGGAAAATTGGCTGCGTTCTACCCGCGGCGTTTAACGTGCCGCGTCCAGTTCTGTAAAATTTTCTGACCGAGTCTCCAATCGCGCATGTTCCATTTCCCTGGCTTTCTGGTTCTCCGCAATTAGTTCCCCGACCGTTTCACGTGGGACCATCTGATAGAAATTCAAATAGATCTTTTGATGCGACTGCACGAAACAATATTGTTCGCCCACTTGTAGGGACTCGCTGCTACTCTGGCGAACAGAGCT
Organism: Calliopsis andreniformis; assembly: GCF_051401765.1. NCBI lineage: Eukaryota > Metazoa > Arthropoda > Insecta > Hymenoptera > Andrenidae > Calliopsis > Calliopsis andreniformis. The sequence goes on from NC_135073.1 coordinate 12,511,729, forward strand.
GATTCTGTACTTCAAGCTTCGAATAAAAGAACCGATACTCATTTCTGTGGGAGACGTTCTTTGGAAATGGTTTCACTTGAATTAATAGTACTGAGCTGGTGTGGGTGTAATTTTTGTGTCGTGGTTGATTATTACCTCTGAGTTGATTATTACCTCATATTTAACATCTTAATTTTAGGATTAGGGAGACCAGTCATCATCTACTTCAGGCCTGGCTCTTTCCCCCAATTACTTGCTTCTTAGTTCATCCCCACTATTCAATATCAGACAGACACTTACACCATCGCTCGTGGATTAATACTAGTGGTTACGGAACCCAAGCAATGGGGAAAGAGAGAGACTAATGGTGGAAGCACATAACTCGCAGCCGAAAGAAGTTAGCCAGGCTTGACCTACTTCAATCGAAATTCAAATTCAAGGAAACAAGAGCTCAGCAGTCTCAACTCTGAATTTCATTTCGAAGTACAGAAAAAGACCCTGAATTCCAAATATCAGTGCATCGCAGAATCAAACAGATGGGACCACTAATTATTCGCTACGATTAATTTACGAATAGCAAAGTTCGAAATTCTGGAACTTCGTCTGAAACGAGTATCCATGCTTGGCGTGTGACTACTAATTACGAGGTCTCGCATGCTGGCGCAATTCGAGTGCGAATTATACGGCACGGCAGCACGCAGAAACATAACGGAACGAAAGCAGACGACAGTGATACGCGGCAAGAAGTAGGTAAAGTGTCTGCTGATTAATTAGAAGTGCCAGCGTAAATGACAGGAAGCCCGACCAGACAGCAGGATGAAAAGAGGTATCGCCGATGCCGATGACACGATTTCAGAGTTGATGAAAGCGAAAGAGGGTGCACGAGAAGATGATAGAACGCCATGAGTAAATTTATCGAAGCTGGATATCGAAGGGCAGATCAATATTGGGGAAGCAATGATTCGGCCATGGCACGACGGGAAGACTTTTGAAAATATCGGGTGTGTGCTTTTCGCTTCTCGTGAAAATCCTCTTAATCTTGCACATGGACGAATTTCTGTAACACCTTATATAACTTTTACTTCACGGCAGATTCCATTTTCCAGAGATTTATTAATAATTTCAGTAGCTCTTAACTTCTTTCTTGGAACAAATTTTTACTGCTCTCAGGTCTCGTATTTTTGATTTAATTTAAACAGAACTTATGGTCGCGCAAATTCTATTTCCTATTTGTAACCTCCGTAAGTTTCAAATATACCACGTCCACGAGGTCCAATATATTTTATGTCTCCACTTGTTATCACGTATATGCCAGAGCATTATACACATGCTACCGGAAAGGACAATGGCTGGATGATTTTAGATATACAGCAGTCCCTTATCTCCTAAACCATCCTCGTGCTAGCTAGTCGTTTAACTGCACAAAGTAGTACTCGACTTCGTTTCCTTAACACGTTGAGTGTGGCGCTGATTTCGCTAAGTCCACTGCTGGCCTCCAGGGACCAACGCCGCGCTCGACGTGTTAATGTTTGCAACATATTTGCACATAATAAGTTAGGGATTCCATGGAAAATGTGTCGTGCTATGCTATAAATTGTCTTGAAACTTAAACTTGTCTTGAACCACTGTAGTACAAGTATGTATAATAATAATTCCAGATGTTATAAAACACTTTGCTCATTCCAAAGATTAAACGTATAGTAAAGACGTACGTACTAGATACACAAGGTATTGACTAACCAGGAATAATGTCTAAGTTCTCAGAAGGAAACAAGATACCCTGGCACAATCTACGAAACTTCCTTTCTGCATAACTAGGAGCTTTACATAACAGTACATCAAAGTTTTGGTACACGTATTATGATATTTAATTAACTGAAACATTACGCAAAGGTTACTTGTTACGTGACTACGAAACAACGCAAGGTATAAAATGCGATGCATATCTCAGTGTAAAAATACCTTATTAATATCTCAACTTATATATTCATTTCAGCTGAATCTACTAGTCTGAGTAGTCAGACTCACAAATTCCTTCTCATGTGTACAAAATATTAATGAATTATGAAAATCACGCTAGTATATGTTTCTCTCATATAATTTTTGACTTCTAACGTTTTCTCATATTATTTTTCATTTCTCTCTCATTCAGTTTCCTCAACCTTAAAACAAAATATAATGATTTTAATATTAATAATATACTGCAGCATAGTATCTTGACTATAGAATTGGAACATGAATTTGAAAGGCTTTGTGGAGAAATTTATGAGCTACTTTATATCTTCCTGTGCATAGAGCAACGATGATCACAATTAAATGTAACAGCGAAAGCAGAATAGAATTTGTAGGTAATGGTGTACTCGAAGTGTTTACGATTTTATCTGATAGTTGTAACATGACCCAGATTGATACAACATGCCATGATGCACAATCTTTCCGCAAAATCGCATACCATTAATTTAACAATGTCCCGTACTTATTAGCACGACGTAATGTATGAACAGATTAAGGGCCCCAATTATGAATTCGCAGGCGGTTACACGATGCCAATTTATCGTACAGTTTGTACACGCTTTCGCGTCAATAAGTCCTCTTTTATGAGCTTGCTCGCGAGCGGGCGTTTATCGAGCGCCGTAATATATCGCTTCCGGCAATTAATGGGGCCAGCTGTACTCGTTGAAAATTCAGTTTAAGGTAAATACTAAACTTAGTGCCCGCGAAACTTCGACATTCAGCTAATTTATTACGTATCGGGGCTAAATCTCTGAATATGCAAACTGACGATTATGTTATGCAGCCTTCTCGTTCAGAATCCGATCCTGTACCATCTTACGCTTCCTCGTCGAGTAGATACACATAAGACAATCTTAAGTGTACTTTTCTGAGTAATTTAGAACAGTAACATACTTGAACAAAGAAAGTTTCAACAATATCCAGCTCAGATATTACGAAGTTTATTATATGTGGAATCTGTGAAAATTTAGAATATCAAATAGAAAGTAGCATCGAAAACCTGATACCTCAATTCGTTGAATGAAGCCAACAGAGTTAAATTCGGCTGGTGAAAAGTCAGGAAGAGACCCAGGCATGGCAGTCAGCGTGGCGCGAAACTTGCTCCCTAGGTCAACGCCACTACGTCACCTTTGACCCTCTGCCCCCCTCTCATAATGTTTTTCCGCGCCGATTCTGGCACAAGTACGCTGTTCATGGGCACGCCAATATGTAAACCGGCTCGCGAACGCAAACGAGCAAGAGCCGAACCGGTGGAATGGAATACATGGAAAATCCGCGTGGGACAACTTCCACGTAACTCACTTCATCCAGCCAGGAGTCCCATCAGACACTCTGAAAAAAACTTCCGCGAGGAAATGTTTTATGCTTCTCGAGTTCCTGCGCAATATTTGTTGGATCTGTCCCCTGTTGATTGAAATATTCTCGACACGGCTATTCATCTTTCCTTCGTGCGCGAATCATTTTCACGGTTGGTTGGTATTGATGTGGACTCCTTTTTATAAGATGAAAGATGATATAGACTTAGTTTACTACAGTTGGAAATATAAATGTAGCTACTGTGATACACTTGTTTAGTGTTCGATATTGGATCTTAGAAAGAGAGTCTTTAATTCTTGTAAATTGTACAGAGACTACTTTCATGCTTGCTTCAACTTTCATCAGCAGGTGTTGACCTGATTCAACTTCAATCTTCTGTTTTCCCAAAACTGTACTGTTTTGCTTTGTCCATCATCTTTTAAATACGCATCTCTGCTCAGCTTCCAAATATCTACACGCTTGATTTGTGCTTCCAACCGCGCAAGATCGATTAAAGCCGCAAAACTGGCACGGTTTGACCAGTTTCCTGAGCACAGCGCTTCATGGAGCAAATAAAGCTCGGTCACGTAAACCTCAGCTGTGTCGCGTTACCGTGGCTCGTCGCACCTATCCTTTCACAAAACGCATTCTCTTCCATTACTAAGAGAACACTCTTATGGGTAGCTTAAGCACCTGCACACACCTACGAATATACGCTTTATTTGCGCGCTTGAGCAGCTCACAGAGAACGATAACAAAAGAAAGAGAAGCATTGAAGGATAGAGTTGCTGGAAGTCCCAAACACACAATGGTTACAACCTCCTCCCAAAATCAGTGCAGTCGTTCTACGTGGACCAGCGATTAACGAACAATACCTTTGTTGTTTTGGTACTCGCCGCGGGGAATCCGCGCGCTGGTTTAGCTTCTCTTTTGAACGTCAACCACCTACCTCAACGTATAGACCGTTTCTCGAGTCGCTCTTCATTCTTCTCCCTCCCCTGACAATTGTGTGCTTTCTGGTTCATTTATACAGGGTGCTTCAGACGATTTGATCAAAGCTTTGATTACAAAGACCGTGAAATTACTTCTCTCTTGGATTATAATCGAAAAGAGTGTACAAAAGGCGTCAAATTACTCTTCATGAGTTTAAGAAGAAGAAACGAAAGAAGAAACGAAAACCAACTACGTATGTAATTTTAGTAGAATAATCTACGTTAATGCATACGACAATCTCTCACCAACAAATATACAGTTTTTTCGAACTTAATATAAATACGACTTTCAGAAGTATCTCGTATATGTCATTGCCTTTCTTCACTTCAAACAGGCAGCATTCGTCTACAGAGTCTCTGTAAAAAGCATCGCCAGCGAAGTAAATCCACCTGATGAAGCTCTCAGGCGTAACTCGTCTGCCAAGATTAATCTTGCTGGACCGGCACCTTGTTGGCTTTCTTGGTAGGCATGTAATCAGCAAGGTTGAAAGGAAGGAAGTAACTGCGAGCTAGTCGTCGACGAGGTCTACAGGAGACAAAGCGCGTCGTTTTCGCCGACTGTTTGTCCTTCGGAGCAATTCGAGTGGGTTCTTTCTGCGCTGCGTGAACCTCTTGCTCCACCCTTTGTTCTGGCTTACGTAGTTGGAAACGTTGCCGCGAATGCGCGCGTCCCTCGAGAAAATACCGTGCCGCACAATGTTTCGGGAGTAAAAACGGAGACAAAAGGTAAACTCGGGGAATTGAACCTGAATTATGCCAAGGGTATTTAGAGTTGGCAGAGGAACCTGAATTCAATAATCTGTGAAGAATCGCATCAAAATGCTGTAAAAGGAATAGAATAACAGCGGGACAAAAGACTGCAAGGGAATTCAAATCGTGTCTTCTTGTATGTCCTCGACTATTGACTTGCAAGTAGAAATATAAGGCATTAGTCAAACGTAGCCAAAACCTGCCATGAATTTTATTTCATAGCTATGTTTTACGATATTCCACGAATAGCTGTACACTGAATTCGTCAGAGAATAATTCTCCAATTTGGGTTATAGAAACAAAATGAGAAAATATGTGAATAATGAATATTATGAACAGTGAATTCAATAATCTATGGAGATTCACTCTAAAAAGCATGAAAAGAATAAAAAAACAGTACGACAACACAATTTGAGTTAATTCATATGAACTCCAAATGTAGATATCATCAATCAAACCGAAATGGTATTTCAAAAGTAGAAAAACCTAACATTAGTCAGACACGTAGAAAACCTGCAGAAATAAAATTTCTATTTCACAGCTTCGTTTTCAAATATACTATTAACTATACTACACAGAGTTTAGCAGAGGACAATTTTTCGAATTGAACCACTGAAAGCACGAACAGCTACACCACTACATAAATATAATGCCAACGATATTTACAGTTATCACAGACAACTGGGCTCACTAATCAGGAAAAATCCCATCTATAAATCATTAAAAAGAAAAGCAGAAAAACAATAAATTGATAAACATCGAATTGAAATCGCATCAATCCCCAACACCCTCAAATATCATTCTCGAAGTAGAATAAGCACAAATTGGTCCGACGCGTCGAAAACCTGCCGAAATGAAAATTTCATTTTATAATCTCGTTTTCGCTTATACCAGGAATTATATTATCCTCAATTCACTGTGGAACGATTTTTCGAATTGGGCCACAGAAAGTGCGATTAGCCAGAGTAGGGGACGCACACGACGAGCGTGAAAACCGCGACGTTTTATTTATAACCGCTTTTCACCAGTTAATTCGCGACCGCGCGTGTGCTTGTCCATCTGCCCTACCCTTTATTCCCATTCAACTCACCCCTCTGGCAGATTCTCATTGAATCTCGGCCGCGCTTTATTTCGGCGAGATAGGCTGCTACGAGCGTTCACGCGGTCCATGTCCAGCTACACCTACACACAAGCGGTCGCGTTAGCAAGAAAAACGAGGACTCCCGCGGCTAATTTATGTCGCTATCTGCGGTCGTTATCGGCCCCGACAACCCCCTGTCGTCTCTTTGTCCTTCGCTGCGCGTTCGACGAGATCGACTCTCCTAGAGACACGAGCAAACAACCAGAGGACCAGGCAGGGTGTTCCTAAACGTTAATTAACGAAATTGATGATATTAGTATAAACCTGGGAGCACCGTGCACGCTGAGATACAGCGACAGATGAACCTCCGCGATAAAGGGAGCCAGCAGTGAGAAATTTGAATAACAGGATCGCGGAAGTAATTTAACTTGGATGTTTACTCGAATTCGTTACGCAAAGAGGGAAAATTAATGCCGCGTCCCCGGTGAAAAGTTTTATTCAAAAGTGACGTCTCAAAATGAATAATCGAGTTCCCTTGAAGCGGAAGATGAACGAGGAGCGGCACAGGTTGGGTCGCTAAACATTTCAAATATTTCGTTCACCAGCGATTGCGGTCGGGACATAAATTACGAGTCGGTTACATTGTTTACGTTAATCGCGCGGATGCGAGCGAGCTGGCAAAACCAGGATAACGGTTAGGCAAATTGCTCTATCTCTGGACGAAAAAATGGGAGTTGGGAGGAAGTAGCGTGTAGTTTGTGCAATGCACGAAATAATATATGTATTATTATCAGAAGGTAATTACAGAGGGAGCACGTTGCTATTTGCTGATGAAGGATTTCATTTTGTCTATTATAATAAGCCAAATTTGTTTGTAGCTACTTGCGTTGTAAGAACGAAGAGCATCGAGGGACGTCCAGGAGAGTATATCTTTTCGACTTCTGCTCGACAACGATTGCGAGTCCCGACATAAATTATCATCAGCGACCACAGTGTTTACCGTAAACGTATGTGCAGCGAACGCTTGTGTGCAGAGAAACGAGCAACGCTCACTGTATACCCGCCCTATCTTGAAATAAAGCTACGAGTGACGTCGATAAATGCATGGTCAGACAAAGCGAAGCAGAAGCGAACGTAGTGCCCCAGACTCGAATCACTGCGCACAAAGTACTTCGGGAAATAAATTGCGTCTCTGTACGTTCTACTTTTTTATATCTTCCCTCTTCACAATAAACTACCTGCGCTTTTTATAAGCATCGCAAGAAATTACATTTGCAATATAATGAGAATGAGTTTCAAACTATCCAACTTCACTACGATTGCAATTTTATTGAGCTCCTTTTATCTCAGTGCGTGCATTGAAATAGAATATGATAATTGCAGTCGAGTTCTTGGAATTTTTTAAATTATTCGAGAAATGAGGGATGGTTTTGAGGTAGAAATTATTTGAAATAGCGACAGTGGCTCTTAACTGATTTCAAATTTGTCTCTTCGGTAATACTTAGAAATAGAAGCTGAGTCTGTATCGATCAACAGATTCTAATGATTCTCGAAGAATTTTTCAGGATGTCAAGAGTATCTAAAGTTTTCGTTGACTTGTACATCTGGCGAGGCATAGAAACGGTTTCGCGTCTGCTGTCGTGCATGTACTGAAAAGGCATTTGACTAAGGCTTAAAGAAGCAATGCTATTGTGAAATCGTTTTCTATGCGTCCCGAGTGCGAAAGAGGCTCCCGACAAAGACGAGATGCCATAAATATTCGTCGCGTGTCGCAAACGATCTCGTCGACGAATTCCCATGTGTCTAGAAGACACGACAGAAAATGCAGAACGATTGCGTACGAATATTACGTAAGAAAATGCGAACACCGATTCAGTGTGCTTTTCCAGTGAAATCAATAAGAAGAGTCGCGACCTAAGATGCAGAAATGCTTTAATTGTCATCCGATGTTCTTCTAAAAGAAACGATGTCGCTCGATAATTGATTTAATATTAAATCAAATGGCTTTTTACTGAGGACAAGACTGCATTAATGTGCAAGCGCGAAGGAGAGTAAGATCTTCGCAAAGCTTAAAAATGAGGACGTTGTTGGAGAACTTTCTTCTCTGATCAAAGCAAAGGTTCCTTCGATTCAATTTTAATTCATCGAGAGTAAAAGGAACATAAGAGGAAGTGAATAAAAGTTTATTGTGTTATAAATCTATGTAACAAGATTCAGCCTTAATAATTTTATACTGAGTATATATGGGACAAGTACGTTAAAAGTAAAGAAGTATGATTGTACCAAAAGGGTTGAGAAAGGTTTTCTTTTAAGAAAACGTCTTTTCAAAGCATGATGTTGAAACAAAGAGAAACTGCATCAATTATTCTCCCAATGACAGGCAAACTGACCGCTAGTTATTTCCCAGTAGGGGATTCCTGACACTCTGCACGCCCATAAATATCAATCTTCCCTTGGGGCTGATTCTGTAGTCGATACGGAGGGAATTAGCATGTTAACCTTTCAGCGTCGTAGCGTGAACGTGTATATGAAAGTATGTAAACAAAATGAAACAGTTCGTGACAATTATTAATATCCAAATATTTATTAAATTCTAAATTGTTGTTTGTCTATTACGCGTGTAGCGTTTTTCGTCAATATTCTATTTGTTCGAACATGTAAACTATAATATTGGCTGATATATTGAAGACTATTCTAACTCGCAACTATAAATTCAAGATCACCTGAACTTTCATTTCCGGAGTTCGAGCGGGCAGAGTCGGATTTTACGAGCACAACCATCCGCAAGCAGCTTTCACTGCAGCATCGACGTACAACCAGCCCATACTGTTGTATTTGTCGGAGGCTATGCTGTGCGAAACGGATACGTATTTACGAGCATCATATACGCAAGATAAAACTACATATGTTGCTTTCTTCGAGTCACTATGCACATACCTTTCCTCCCACATTTTTCGTAGTCAATTTCATATTCTCAGCACGAAATATTTGTAATATTTTTATATGGTAAATATTCATCTACGTGACTATTATTTATCTCTCTTTCAATATTTTGTTATTTTTTAACGTAAGGATTCATTTAACATGAATAAAATCTTCGTAGAAAATCTGACGTACTACGAGTGAAGGAAAAGATTGCAACGCGGGTGAGTTTTGAGAAAACTAAATTGGGGTAACAAAAGAGATAAGGAGAAAAAGAATTGCTCTTCAGATATTTCTTTCTGGAATCTTGTCGTCAATTTGACCCTTTATTAAAAAGTTTTCGAAAGTGGAGGAGCAGTCAGCTGGCAAATAGTGGGAAACTAACAGCTGCTTCATCATGACGAGAATCTTCACCGTGTGTCACCTTCAATTTGAGAATTTTTGAAAGGAAATTTCTGTCATTTAGCTAAAGCGTGAACGTATCTGACTGGAGTTGTAAATGTACATTTCTCTACTACAATTGATTCGACTTGTAATCGAAAAGTAATCTATCAATCGACTGGAGAATTTGAAGGAATGAGAAATTTCATTCAACAACCCATAAATTGATTCTTCCTTAATTTGTCAATCAACAAGGAAACAAGAATTACACAAGTTTCCAATTAAACTAACTTCTCCGAACTTTATAATACAGTCGTAGAGAAGAGGAAGGAATTTTTATCGATAACATCTATTCATTCCGTAGTACATTTATCTACTTTAAGAGAATAAAGCCTAATAGATAACCCAATCAATGATGAATAGCCTCGTCGTTTCGATAACAAAGTGTCTCGTTCTCTTTCCAGATTGTCTGTCAGAACAGGTGAAAGGAGTACCTTCTAACGCGTAAGAAATATCGATTCTCGAACAGAGTGATGGCGATACCATAGCTGACTCTTCTGCGCCAGATACGCGAATCAGAGGTCCTTTACGACTCCCTTCGTTGAATAATTCACCGACGGTTAATGAACATTCTAGCAAACGAGGTGCTCCTCTTTTCATTCTTTGTTCAGGTAAAGCCATTCTTTCAGTAAGTACTGCGAAAGGACTAGATTCGTTATCGTATTCTAGGTACTCTTCCCTCCGTTCCATCATTCCTTCACTTCTCGCTCCCTTAAAACGACTCTATTGTTTACTCTAATCTTGACAATCATTTCCATTTATAATATTTTAGTTTCGTGGTTGTAATAATGCTAAGCATACAAAAATTCAAAAATTCAAAAATTCAAAAATTCAAATATTCAAATATTCAAATATTCAAATATTCAAAAATTCAAGAATTCAAGAATTCAGAAATAGAGAAATACCAAAACTCAAAAATTCAAAAGTTCAAAAACTCATGCATATAAATTTCAACAACCACTGCCACATTTCACCTTCGTACCCTCATCACTCTCGTCACCCTTCTAAATATTCAAATTTTCGAGTGTTTCAATTTTACAAGATTCCAAAGTCTCTATTTCTTTCAATTTCCAGGTTCAAAATTCTACAAAAAAATTCAGCCACCTCTTTCTCAGGTTCCCAGACAGAAAACGTAGATAATTGAAGCCAGATTCGTCTACACCCTGCTCTTTCCTCCTACCTTCTTTCTTTCGATTACTTTTAATAAAATGATCACAGCGAGGGTTCATTTAAGTACGAACGTCCTTCCAGCATGTCAGCGAACCTTTAGCCACCCCGAGGGGAAAAGATTTACGAATGTTTGCATCCATTTCCCGGTCATTTTTTTCACTTACCCCTTAATGATCACCTCACGCGCAAGCCGAAGCTAAAAGCGGCATAAAACACGAATTTCTCGCTCTTTGCTCCTTTCGTTCGGCTTTTTCTCCTCTTGAAATAAAACAAAAAAAGGGGAGAGGAAGCAGAAGAGTCGAAATTATAGCGAACGAACATGACACGCCTATTTATGATTCATATAAATCGCATTGCACGTAGCCAGCAGCATATAGGTGGTTATACACGTCGGTCCATTATCTCGCGTGTAACGCGAATACGGTTTCCGTGGTGCGTTATAACCGTCGCTGCCGCGAGGATAAACCGTGCCGTGAATATTTATCTACGACTATTGCAAAATAAATACGCTCCTCGAAAACGCTATTCCCGCGCGAAAACGTAACGCGAGATATGTAACACGCTCCGCGTAGTATCATAATTTCTACTCTTTTCGAAGTCCCCATATGTGACACCAACTACCCAATTTTTGGGGGTTGTTACATATTGACACACGACATCGTATTTTGTCTACACGCAGGAAACATTTACATTTCGCCAGGCAACAATGTTATAGGTACAGTCCACTGCAGCGTGTACCATCGATTAGAGAACCTTATCCTTGGAGAATTGCACTCGACTCAAATTAAGGGAAACGGACAAACATTTGGATCACGAAATTCGATCAAAGGGGAAACAAACTGAAATACAGCTTTCACGGAATAAAGTACTTTTCTTCGTTGATCATGCATTTATTTTGTTTTTTTCCAATTCGCGTACATATTGGCTCTCAATATTGGTTCTCTGAAATAAATAAACGAGCTGCTTTTTCAAGAGCCGCGTGTTCTATACACCATAGCGAAATATTTTTCCAGCGTACGTTGGGGATGCGATAGAAATGGATGAATGTTACAGGGAGCATCGTGTAGCTTAGCGAGAGTATCTCGAGACGATGAAATTTCACCAGCGAACACTTCAGTCAACCGATATAGGCAACGATACCGGCTTGAGGTTACGTCGATACTCTGAATCTCGAAATTCATTGCTGGAGGCATTACGTTGAAACATTAGGTTCACCGTAACACGGCCCTGTAATGCGGCAACCGCTAGTCTCGTAGATTCCCCTTACATGGGAATGCAACAGCAGTTTCCAACGTTTGACGCCCGCAAAATTATAACTTGGTCTTAGACGGTGTTTCGAGTTTCCTGGATTATAACAGGGAAACCCGTAATCGCTGTGAAAGCGAAACCTGGAGACAAGCGGTGAACGTAACCAGAGAAAGAAAAGGGTCGTGTCTAATATCCAGACTCATAAACTTCACCTTTTTTGCTTTATAAAACAGGGAGCACCGAAAGTTACGACTAGCAAAAGAGGGAGGAAAGCTCCTCCCTTGATGATATATGATCGCGACGAGTTAAGCTTTCGACGGGTCAGGACCTCGACTGTAACGCAAATAAACCATTTTCGGCTCCCCATGGTCCTAAAATAAATCGACCAACCGAGGAGGTAACATTACATATTACGTCCACCGTTTCATTCCACCCTCGTAACGTTCGCTGATGTTGCCCATGATCGAGGGACTCACCGTAAACTGGTAACAAGATTGAGATTTGTGGGTTCTGTAATACTAGGTTCGTGGGACCACACTTCTTGCATCGTATTTTTTATTTTTCTTGAGTCGTATAATGAATATAGTTTCTTGGAGCGTGTGCTTTGGTTAAGATACTAGGATTCGAAAAAGAGAAAATAATATTTCTTATGTACTCTTTATGAAATCATTCGTTGCAGTTGCAATAGATTAAGCTAAGAGGAAATATTTATTATACAACTGAATTAAACTTGAACTGGTCTTCCACAGGGGAGCTGGCTCTCTAAGGTACAAGTTATAATATTTATACTATCCCAACTTTTAATCTTTGGTACGAAAGATATCCATAAATCACTTAAGAAGATTAATAAACTGAAAAGTTATGAGTTTTCTGTATACTGCTATTAATCACCCTTTAATTAGAATTGCAGTGATCTTTTATGTTATGTTATCATTATAAATGGATTAGACAGCTTTTTAATAGAAACAGTCAATAACGATTTACCCATTAGTCATATCATCCACTTAGCAATATAAGGCAGATAAGTACTCAAAAAGAGTAAAGAAATACGAAGAAACGACAATAGAAAACGACATATATACTAATGCCTAAAACAATGATACGAACTTTATCAATCGTATATAATATATATTGATTCTGTCACAATAAGAGTCGCGTATTGAATCAACAATGGAATCTGTCAAGAGCTCTCAGAACGAGAAATAACTGTACTCGAAGATAAATCGCATGCAGTAGAGAGTGTCGAGGGCTTTAATCATTGACAAGTGCACGACAACTGCTGAACCCGATGCTTTCCAGTTCCTCGGGTAAACTTCTACCGTAAACACAGCCTCGAAGGGAAACCGAAAGGGGTATTGTCTGTATAGACGACGGCGGAATTTGCTGAATAATCAGCAAGGAACGCACGAAATTCGAGGATGACAAATAGGTGATCGGCGAAGTCGTATTAACACCGAAAGCGCGCAAGGCTACATGAATGGATATTCAAGTCCCTTTGTCCAGACCGATAAACAGGGTCTCACCTCAGGAACGGACAAGACCAGCCAAATTTCCGGTTAGCTGATCAGATACCATTGTGCCCGTTACGAGGATCGTCGGCAAAGATCAATGTTATCGATGACAGTGATTTACAGAGCACAGAGGCATCCGCGTTCCCGTATAACTCCTGTCCATCTTTCACCCCGAGCAATTATTCCCAATTTTCGGCAGAGCATCGATTCATCAGGCTCCGCTGCAAAGAGAACGCGCGAGACAACTGCTCCAGGGGAATGGCGAAACGGGTCCCGCTTTTTTTCCTTGATTTCCACGGAAAGGGGGCGAAATCAAAATGGGTCAGACCCGGTGGAAAAGCTATTCTGCTCAATCAGACGATTCATCCGAGTGACGCAACCGTGGGGTTCTTGCCAAGAACGAATGTACCCGATATTGCGAGGACAAATAAAGCCGTGTACAGTTTCTGAAGGATATATATGTAGGGACCAAGCCGAGAATGGCTAGCAAAATGATGATATACCTCGCAAAAAAGAGCCCGACATATTTGTCGCTGTCGACGACGCTACAGGATGCGAATACGACTTAATGTTGGGGGCTAGAGCACGACTGCTGCTCGTACACGTTCGTAAAATACAACCGTCCAGGAATTTATACGGACTGTTTCAAAAAAATATCCATAAAAGGAACGTTCGCCCTGAGGATAAAGTTTCCGTAAAATGTTGCTTTATAGAACGATAATAAATTCTGGAACGTATAACGTTCATGGGGACTTCCTCGTGGATGATTTCGAGGTGGATCAATGAAAAATCTTAGATTGCTGTTAAATATTAATGTTTAATTGATTCGTGTCAGGTGTACGCTGTTGTTATCGTTTGTACGATCCTGTTTCTAATTTACGTAACACGCTCCTTCGCTATGTTCTTCAGACTCTCACCCCTTAGACTGAGCTACTTTCAGACCTGGATTGCTTTTTAAAACACTCGCATCTGCTCGTATAAACGTCTTTACAATTTCCATTCAACAACCCTCACACAACACGTATACCTGGAATGTGCATTTTCCCTAGCGTTTAACTCTTCCATCGTTTAATGTAAGAACGAGTTATGGTCTACAAAGTATCTAGTTCTTTAATGAAAGATATCTTTTCAGTATGTTTCGCTTGAAATTAACGCTATTATCTTCGTGGACATATTTTTGTATGGGATTACTAATTTACGAAGGGCAAAGATGCATGTAAAATGCATAAAGAGTGTTTTGTGCGAGAAAATCGAAACGTTTCTGCAAAAGCAGACTTGGGAACGCACCGCACTCGTTCTCACGTTCTTTCCATTTTTGCAGATAAACACATAGTACGAAGAACATGCGAAAAACGAACGCCCACGAAGCATGACAATGACATTTCGCTAGAGTTTTTCGAGGACAGGTGGGCGAACGTGGCGTGAGGCGGAGTTGATTTAAGAAAGATGAAAGGGTAAGAAATGGGAGAGATGAAAAGACTCGACACGTTCGCGTCGCCTCTGGAATACGCTTCAGCTTCATAATTTCATCACGTCCAAGAGGTTTCGCGACATACTTTCCCGTCAAGTTGGCGAGTTTGAGTTAAGAAAAAAGTTATGGCTGTATTACTTACGATACCCCACTGGCCTAACCCTTTTTCCAAGACACGCATTAATTAAGAGACAGGCTATCTTGATAGAGTGTTACACAGATTCTTATGTCGCAAAAGTTCAAGGAGAAGATTCAAATTTTGGGTTTGAAATACCAATTTCCCAATAAAATTGTACATCCCCTTAACCCATTTTCAATAAATACTTAAGCACAAGAATACGTACAAATATAGTTTACCTATGTACAGAAGCCTTTCATCGACTACTGTTTCTCTAAAGTCTTCAATAAGCCTATTTAACATCTCACGACGATCTTGGTAAGTACTTGTTAATAGATATTATCATAAAGGTACACACAGGCTTATTAAGACCACTGCTAAGCATTTCACAGATTGACAGGGAAGTAAGATCGATATGGAAATATTGAAGCAAGCTGATCCCACTTGCGCGTCCATTGCTCGCGATGGATCTCCTCGGAATAAAAACTTTTGACTAGGACGAATTAAGGTGGATAATGGTCACTGATCGAGCCATCGATCAAGCAGCTTTCACCTGAAAAAGATCGAGGACGCGTCTATCGTATGTCGAACGGATCTATGACCGATATCTGACGCGTCAAAACCCAATAGTATTATTCTCACATCCATTCGGTATATGAGATGATAGTATCAGATAATCCCATTCGTTGTGCATGGCCACGAGATTGACAGTGACAAATGACAGTTTGCGAGTGCGAGTCGATGATGGTTGTCGGCGACCAGGATAGATGTCAAGATATTATCAAGTAATAATTTGTAAATAAAATCATCGATCGTTGATTGTTTTCAGAAATAGTCAACTTTTGCTGAATTAAGTGAAATAAGAAAGATGGTACTGTGATTCTAGAACTAATAATATCAATTCTATCCTGATTCAATTTTGCAATAATAATGAAAAATCTACTAAAACTGTATTTTAATATAAGCGATAATGTAATCACTTTGTGTTGATATTACCTGAATTAATTAATTAAACTTCCGTATTTTTCCCAGTGTTCCATATTTAACAATCTTCGATATTTAAATTCAGGAAAAATAATATTAAATTCCATGAGTAACAGATTACGAAGATCTGTTGAAACGAAAAGCAATGAAAGCTTACGTACAATGATAAAAGTCAGATGAAATTAATTGGTAATCTGGTAGATAAAAGCGTCAGTGAAAATGTAATACCGATTGTTTGAGTACGTTGCATCGGTGCATAAAAAAGTTAATCCGCGTCATGTCAAGCGTATTTCACGATTTTAATAAAAGCAAAACAGTCATTTTCATTACTAGTTAAAGTCAGAGCACCGTGAAAAGGGAATATTAAAATTGAATATAATAATTAATTACTGACACATTACATTTTCTTTTAACTGGATAAAAATACAAATAACAATGGAAGAGGATTGTGAAAAGTACTCTCTACGGTAATTAACAGATCTTGATATCGTTAATTCACTTTGAGTATGCTAATACACTTAGCAAGAATTTACAGCAGAATTTAAGCAGAAAGTTAAATTTACTTGTCAGTATCATTATGTACAACTAGAATTTCTAGCAAATTCAATATACCACAAAGAATTGAATAATTGAACAACTCAAGGAACGTGGTAATGTTATATGCATATGTGTGACATTCAATCGTCTAATGGCATTAAAACAAACCCACATTCGTCAATGAACTATCCCCACGCTATGTGCACTCGTCTCTACTATTCACCTGTTCCCAATTAAATTACATATATAAGAGCCAATCGTAGGGAATCCAATGCATAAAGTACCTCGAATCATTTGGTGTAGCACAATTAAATTTACCGTAACAAGGCGCGAATCCTGCAACACTCAACTGTGCCTCGTGTTCCCAGTAATCAATTCATTTACGACAACCCTGAGTCAGACCGTGCGAATGCAGCAAATGCATCGAACTAGAAAAAGGGCGCGTATAACTCAATTCCAGACCGAATAGCGAGGCATGACTTTTAAATGGACAGTTAATGTAACTACATCTAAAACTGATACGTGAGAAACATGTTCCAACCTCGGGAAGCTAACTACTTTATTACTTTCCCTACTCTAGTTACTCCATTATCTTGGATCGTAAAAGGCGAAAAACTAATTACTGTGGTGCCATATACGAGAAACGTGCCGTCAATTTTATCGCAGTGAAAAAAAAATCCTCCCCTGTGTTGACTATGAGGAGACTCCTGAATCACTAGATATTGTCCCAGAATCAACGAAAGAATACAACTTGATTTCTCATCGGACGCGACAGAAAACAGACCCTACAAATGTGTTCATGTAAACAGAGCGTAATTGTATCGTCTGACTGTACAGCAGCTGAATGGACAGTGTTACCAATGAAATGTTCACAGTGAAGGCAGAGCCGTGAAATTTTTTCACACGACGAACGCGCAAGTTTTCTCGCGAGGAATCTTACTAAGTGGTTGGGAACGGGCACTACATCAAGGGAAGATAAGCCGCTTAATTTCGAACAAGATTAGCCTGGACGTTCAATCTCCTATATCGCCGTCTCTTTGGCACGTAACGGCGCCAGTATTCCTACCGGAGGTTAATCTCCGGGATTAATCCAGAAACGAACTTTCCTAGTGCCATTTTTCCAGGACCGTTCATATTTCCGGTTTATATCACCGATTACACATGCGCCCTTCTTCACACTCGAATTTATCGTTCCACCTTTTGGTCCTTGTGGTGGAGAAAAGGAACTCACGCGAAGGGAGGCAGGAATTTTTGAAGAATACGAGGAAATACGAAAACAGCGAAATGTAAATAAAATTTTTACGCAACGAAAAACTGTAATTAATCCTGCATTTTAGAGGCACTGCTAGAGCTCGTGTTTGTGTTATGGAATAGAGAGCTACGATGAAAACGTGCACGAAATTGTAAAGGAATTAGACAATACCGAAATAACTGTGATAACGGTGCAGCGCTTACACGATGCAATTTGATCCTTCGTACTTGAATAGTTTCCCAGCACAATTCCATGACGCCTTCGATAAGCCGATATCTGCATGGTTTGCCGAGTCCATAAATTAGCCCCAGAGTTCGATTTGTGCTCTTTGCTAATCCCCTCATTGCCATACGAGAGACTCAGTCATTATAACTTTGGAATGCGTTTACTCGTTGCATCGGGTGGAGGAATGCACCCATAGTGAATGGTAATTGAAGTGGGTAATTATTTTTTGACATGGCCCTTTTGCGTTCAGCATCACGCGTGGCTCATGTAAATTGATGGAATATTTTCATTGATTTTTATTTTTAATATACGAAGGTGAAGTCACTCGGAAGCTTAGTACTACCTTAAATTTTCGAACTTTTAATTTTCGAATTAATTCAATTCTGATCAGCGAAATTTAAGCATGGACAATTAGAGTAAGGGATCAATCAGCGAATATTACGAACTCACATACTTCTTTCTTAAAAACGAAGAACTGCGATTCAACGTTGATTTTCTTTTCATTATCAAAGAACTGAGTTCTACGAAAAAATAATATTTTCTCAATTCTTTTCTTTTCATACAGTATACGTCGCATAATGAAAATTGCTACCATTTACATTTCATTCGCGAATGCAGAGAAAGCAAAATATTAACGAAGCCACCTGAGAGACCACCGTTCGCCTCCCTCGCGAGATTTTCAAGGGATCTCTTCTTCTTCTGCTTTTTAACCCTCTATTTTCATTGAAATACGTGATTCAAAAGGGCATAACAAACGAGCCCTTTTTACAGTTTTCACTCGTCGAGTGTTATTTAACAACGCATGGTTGTCCCTTCTCTTTCAGAATTCACGGAAACTCACGGTTGAAAACACATTTTCATGCGTCTATATATCACGCGAAAAGAACAGTTTTTGCGTTAACTCAACCATATCCTATACATATAATACACGCACATTCTATACATTATTGCAAGCATCGAGAAACAATTTTTGTTTTCGGAAAAAAGGCTAAAAGCCTGAGTTATTTTCAGTGGAGGCTGCGATAATACAGTTTTCAAAGAGAGAGAATAATGTTTATCCTGATAAATCCATGATAAGCTATCGTCCACAAATATTTTTCCCGGCACCCCTTCGTAATTTTTGCTAACTGTGGCCTGTAGTATTACGCAGGATATTCTTGTTTTTTTAAGGGAATTACAAGGGTGAGTTAAAATTGTCAACGAGTTATAACTTAATAGGACATCCGTTTTGTCCCTGCCACGAGAGAAGAAAAAAGGGAAGATGAAGCTGTTTAAATTAGGGTGAAAACGATGACGAACAAAACGGGAGAATGAATAGTTAGGGTTGACGAGTTCGTATTCTACCCTGAAGAGATATGAATGCTTATAAACAGAATTTTTATGGAAACAATGAACACAGCATTTTAGTTACAAGAATTTACAAGTAATTACACGCGTAGAAATATACGAAGAATTATTGTAACATAGGAACAATAATATTTGAATAGAATATTTCCAATTTAAGACTTGGAAAGATATCAAATAATTTTTTCTAATTTATATAAATATAAAAGTAGCTTAGAGAAATATTTTCTCAGTTCTCTATTAAAAAAATAAATATTAGCGAAGAAAAATTGATAACTATAAGTATATTCACAAATCAATCAAAGTATTCAAGAGAAAACCTATCGATGATATCAAGACCGTTGTCAATCAACCGCCTGTGGACATGAGTTCGGGTTACTAGGGCATGGCGTAACAGTACAATAAGAGAGAAGCCAAAAAACTTACGTTTGCTATCACGAAGCTCCCGAGCGGACTCGAGACTACGTTTCGTGGTAGATCAGCGGAGCTTCCCCATTGATCTTCAATACAGTTACGAAATAAAATCGTTACGTTACTAGTTAAAACAATTAGGCTTTCCTTCCACGAATTTCCTTCATCCCCTTACGTCAAATATATTGTTCAAATTTCCCGCGATATCGTTTGTCGCTGAATACAACATTTTGTATCATCTACTCGTGTTATTGCTGCTCAGCTTTTTCAAATTCATATTATTTTCACGTTCCATTATAAACAGCGATAATTAAAATAGAAATTATTAACTGCAGAGTGAAGTATTTTTTCCACGAATTATCATAAATATTTTTCAGAATATATATTTTTAAGATTAACTTTAGGTGAATTTAGACCACTTTCATAATCACTAAAACGACAGTAATATTCTTCATAAACTCTAAATGTACCTTAACCTCAGTTCTCGTCAAAAAGGTTATCTAAATCACTTTCTATCATTCCTAGAATTTCTAATTTCCAAAGAAAATGCTGATACACCATTAACACGAGTACTTTCACATACTCAACACTTTGCACGCCTCTTTTAAAACCAGAACTTATCTGTTCTGCATTAACAAAGTATTAAAATATTCTTACCATCCGTAGCCGAAAGAATTGCGGGTGACCCCTCGCGACGCCTTCGTGTTTCCTCACCACCAAATAATACAAGAAATTTAGAAACCTCGAATATCGCGAGCACAGCACACGAAAATATGAACGAACACCACCGAGTGAACAGTTACATTTGTGTGACGCACTTGAGCAGACGCGACGACATACTGACCGTGGCAGCGCGAGTCGAGCGATCACGGAAGGCGAAAGTAAACTGTGACCGACCTTGTTTGACCTGTGTCGGAAGCCCAGTCGCTGGGGCGTCGTGTACAGTCAGCAGGTAGTGCAGACGCGTCCAGAACTTCCAATAACAAACCACGAAACTCGTAAATCGCCACGCGTTCACCGCCAACGCCGCCGCTTTGAAATTCGCACTGGGAGCTGCGCGCGCAGCCTGGCGGCGATTCACGAAGGCGAGCGCCTTCGATTCTCGAATGCTATCGATAGCTTGCGAGTGGGGGTCACGTGACGCTGCGAGCTGTGGTCACGTGATGACGCGAGGCCTTGGCGCAAACAGTGCGCTTGGTTTTTCGAAGCGAATACAAGGCATTGTAGAAGTTTGTTTCAATTCGAGTGGTTTTAAAGACTTTGAAGACGAATGTTGTATAGGAACGTGTAGGTTAAGAGGTGGTGTGATGGAATTTGTTTGTGGTTCGAGTCAGTGTTGGTTATTCACGCCGAGGAGGAGGAGGAGAACGAGGGAGAGCGCGGAGGAATGGATGGCGGCTCTTTTGGAGGTTCTTGCTGTAATTTTGTGAGGTAATTTTAATGTTTTGTACGTAATAATTAGAGCGTGGATGTGAATGCTATTCAAGGACTATTTTTATTATGTAGTAAAATATAGAAATGTAATATGTATCAGACTAGAGTATTTTATGTGTAAAATGTTTAGAAAATGACTATTTAAGTAATGTATCATTTTATTTGATTAGATGTTATTTTGAAATGATGTTTATTCGAACAAATAGATACTTTTCTCTGAATTATTTTATTATTTTGTTATATCTAGAATAGTTTTTTATTTTATTCGACATTTCATGTTTGAATAAATGCTCCATTAGCTGTATTTAGCCATGTTAATGAGAATATGCTTTTGCGTAATCATCCGCAGTCTAGTTATAAATATCTCTGCTGTAACACGTTTTTCCATGGTCACTACTCTAGGGTCTTTCGTGTTCGACCTCATTTTTGCATGTTTAAATCAGGAAAAAAATTCTGCAAAAATTCATTAAAATATTTACACATATATAATTTCAAATTTATTTCTTTAAATATTGAAGTAAATGAACATCGACTCGCTACACTCAGTACAAAGTTACTGTATTCATAAATTAATTTTTCAGCCTCAAATTTAACTTATTTTTGCTGTAACCTTTATACTAGCTTTTACTTTACAGATAGTTTACATTTCGTGAAGAAAGTTTACAGAACATTCTCATTTGCATAGTTGAGTAGGCATTCTCTTTAAGAAATGCATCGAACCCCTGAATATACGCATCCATATGCATATGTGTATTTACGTTCGTGCATATCAGGACATGTATCCTATCATAGGTACCGAGACAGGTATATGCATGCTCGTAGATATGCATTTCGATGCAGAACGTTTACATAGCGTATTCATGTCAGTAGTTACAGCATTAAATGTCGGAATTATTAAAACAATGTCTTGTCATAACATACGCGAATGAAAGGGAATATGTACCAATGTACAACATAAAAGAACGTTCACAGAGTTTATGCACTATCTTCCTTAGCTTCCTTCGTAATTATCTCGTAATCTGTTTATCGATTGTTATCTCTTAATACGCCCATGCAATCCTAATATTGAGAGGGCTGCGGTCTCTGGAGAAATCGATGTCTCCATCTCTAACGTGCAATATACATTTGTCGACAAATATTCACGTAATTTATATGCACATCGTAGAGGGTGAATACTGCAAATACAAGCTAAAGAGAAATTGTAGGAACTGCTAATTCATATTATTCCTAATTAACATTTACAAAGTGTTATAAAATTAGACACAATATTTCTTTTCCTTAAAAGTTTTAGTGTGGACAGTAATGCTTTAACTTTCGAGTAGCAATAGCTTAGATTCGCATATTCTTTAGTATAAAATACTTTTCACCATTATTATTAAAAAATAATTTGGAGTCTCCTTTCCCTGAGAAGGGATTAATTAATTATCATATTTCTGGTACGCAGTTTGCTTTTTCGCCCTTAGTTAAAATACCGAGATATAATTTAACCCTCCGAATTATGAACATCCACCCATCTGGCTATCTTTCTCCCCAATTATTTTTCCCAATTTACGCTGACCATATGAAGTATCAACAACCAAAAGCTCATCCAAATTACGCCAAAATATCACATGTTCAGATATTTCCTTCCACCATACGCTTTTCCAAAGCATAATCAACACTATATATTCTCGAAATGCATAAAAAGTCAATCCAAATATGCAAAATTCTTCTCCGAGCAGCAGCAACTTTGACGGTGCTCGAAAATAATACTCATTTATGCTTGTAAATTACAACGAAAACGCCGTCCCCGCATGAGCTTTATTAAACCAAAGAATAATGCCAAAACCACTTCCATTCTGAACAATATCTCCCCAGAAAGTCGTTAGCGTTTAATTTCCAGTGTCTTCAAATGCCACACACAAAGGCCCCGCAATTTCTTATTGCTACATCGTTCCTCCCCAAGAGCAAGAGATTAGCTCCATAAAACAATACCTTCTGCTTACTTCCGCTCGACTGCTGCACGTTCTTGCACTCAAAGCGTGCAGGGGACAAAGGACCACGAGAACGAGAAATAATTCTAGAAAGGGCAAACGCGAGTGGGACGCGCGCGAAGCGAATGCTAAAGCGAACGCAATGCTGTCGCTCGTTCCTGGAGGTTACAGAACCGCAATGATCGTTCAGGTTCGAGGGGAGCTCGTTTTGAAGGAAACAATCGTAGGGCGCGTGTAATTGACGTTCCTCGCTGTCCCGTTCGAGCGATCGTCGAGAACGTACCGAACACACCTACTGCCTCGGCTGTAAGCGATGCAGTAGAACCAGACGGGCACACAGGACGAGGTACATGCATCACCCGATGCACTTCGCTGTGTGTCAAGCTCTCTCCTTCCTGATCGACAACACCGGTGATGCCTGGCGTCGAGCTGTAGAGCTACTTGGCAGCGACTCGATGAAACGTACACAAGGATGCGCTTCCGGATACACACGCGGATACGTACAAGGCAAACCGAGTGAATACACTGCACAGGTGGTGAACAGTAAGTGCACGCGCTACGTTGCACGGCTATAAACATGGAAGCCCGATATGCCGATCCGTTTCGGTTACTCGCGCAACATCGGCTGGATTGTGTGCGCGCCAGATTCGACGCCCGAATCCTCGTGGGAACGTTTAAATGCGCTTAACGATTACGAAGCCTTCCTCGCCCTCCCTGTCACTGCCTTCCGACGTGATCGCCAGGAATCGCGACCCCACGGTCGGAAAATCGAACCGTTTTAGACCCATTGGACCCGATTATCGCCGAGCTGACTTGTAAACACCGCCGTCTCACTCGGCCTGAATGCACTTACCTTTCGCGACCGTTCGATAAGCGCTGCAATTATCCTTGCGCTGCAGAGATGCTCAGAATACTGGACATTGTGAGAAGAAATGGGATTCTTGGTACTTCCTTGGCGCCACTTGTATCGAGATTATGGACTTCAAGGTTTCTATGCGACGGTGGAATAAAATAAGCAAGATTTTTTGTGGCTTCTAAAGACTCGTTCGGATTAGTTATGTTAGTTGAGTTGAAGCTACTTGTATTCATATGTATAATGGTATTTTGGCTGTCAAAATCTGAAGTTATTCAAGAAATTTCTTTAGGTACCTTAAACATTGGAAAATTGTGTTCTATCTTACAATTCTTACAGACTTAATTAACGAGAATATAAGAACAATAGAGATTCTTAAGTAACTAGAATCCTAACAAGGAACCTCAAACCCAAACAGCGAGACAACAGCTGAAACAATTCACTCAAGTCGAGGAATGGACGCCCTTCTAATGAAACATTAAATTCACAATGAACTAATGCAAAGTGTCAACGAAGACTGAACCAAAGAGGAGCAAGCAGCACAAACCGCGAATTTAACTCGTCAGGAATTTAATGCCTTCGTCAAGGGTGAGCATCAATGAATATGTAAAGCGAGAAGGTTCAGCTGAGCACTCTGTCATCGAGAGGAACCGGAAACCTAGTCCCATGGATACGGATAGGTTCAGGGGAACGATGAACGCCTCCACGAAAATCCTCTTTCTATGCCTAGCACGTTCGTCCACTTGTTTGCAGCTTTACCACTCTCTCGGAACGAGGAGTCGATGCGATACGGTTTCGAGTTTTCCCGACTTCCCATTCGAACACAGAGCCAAGGGACCTAGCAGCTCGGATGGCGAACGGATTTGAATAAATTATTTGCCGACGTAAATCTAAGTCCTTGGTGACCTCTTTCCGCGCGCTTCCCGAGGCTGAATTCGAAATAAGGGGCCCACTCGATGGGTGGGAAATCGTTCAGAGACTTTTATCAGGATTCCTGATGGGGAATGACGCGTGTTACGCGACAGCTTTATCATCCTACGTTGACGAGGAAATCGGATCGATGAAACGACGCGTGGATGACACTCGAACGTAAACCATGATGTATGACGATGGAAAGTGGATGGGACACATAGACGCGAGGATTCGCCGATAACTCAAGAACACCAAGAAACGCTTCTGCGTTAGTAGGATGATTGATAAAATCCCGCTCCATCGAAACATCACGCAGGAAGGCAATCTTTGCTAACATCCCTGAATGTACTCGATAAATATTACACACCAGTGGAGAACGACCCTTGAACTTCCTAGATGGGAGTAAGTGTGCCTTCGCGAGCAACTTTCTCAAAAATAAACGTTCGTTCTTAAGTAAATCGCAGCTAGACCTGAGCCAATCGGAGCAGGTATACAGTGGCTCGGGAGCCACCGACGATTCATCGATTTCTCGGTCGGCCGAGTGCTTCCTCCGCTGGGGCGCACAGGAAAGCTTCGAACGCGGAGACGAAGATCGGACGGAGTTCCTTCCTTCCTCGAATCGTCTCGCTCTTAAACCACCTCAAACCCTTCTATCCGGCCACTTTCATCGCTATAAACAACGTAACCTCTGACCTCGCTCCAGGGAGGATCCTTCCGGCCGTTGCACGATTAATCGTCCTACTGGCGATATACTCTTACACGGGCGATGTAATCCACCTGGCGAAATGTCTAAGCGTGTTAAATTTAATTTCGTGCCCGCTAGACGTTGGATTAAACGATATACCGCGGAATATGGTGTTATCAGGGAGAAGATGGACAGGGGAGCGAGTAAAGAGGAGACGTGATTTTGGCGCGATTGGTCAAATGATGGTGGCGTAGCGCTGCGCTGGTGGTAGACCAATTTCATGGCGGCGCTAGCCGTGAATCACTGCCCGTTGGGGACACTTAAACGGCTATACAGAGGTCCACGGAGGTATGTAGGTCGCGTTCAGACGCGGACCACCGCATGCACACCGCCTAGACGATTGTATATACACCGCGAGCCCCGGCAATCTGCTGAATAATTGCTCAATTCAATACGTAATCACGCTACTTCCTGCTCGGCACCCTCCGTCCATACCTGTCTTCCCTTGCACGATCGCCTGCTCACCTCCCAATAGGGGCATAATCCTATTTAAGCCGGTCATGAGCATATCCTACCGCGAGCTTGAGTACATTATGCTCATGGACCTCCTTCCTTCGAAGACTGGGGGGACCCTTAAGCCGTCGATGCACGCCTTCCGGAATTTCCGACTAATGGGGCTCTCATTAATCACGCTTCCTAATGTCGGTGCATGGCGCCTTCGCATAAATTTATTTTCAATGCGATATCATGTGATCTCGAATATACTTAGTCTGGGTAATAAATAGAGGGTAGGCTTGGCAATAGTGGAGAACACGTTGAGGATGTGATTTTTTTTTTTAAGAAGATAGGTTGATATCTTCATTTGTATTATATTGATTAATTAGTCTGTGACTCTCTTACAGAACATTAATTTATTGATATTACTACTAATTTCTTTTTATTTTCTATGCTTCCATTTACATGATTTTCTTTCTCTATTTGAGTAACTAAAAATAATGAATAATATTTGATAACAGAAATTCGTATTATTTAATCAACGTACAGCTTCGCAGAATGGCATAAAATTGAATCAATGGCTTTAGCGATTCTCAACGCTATAATATGACATATTTAAGCTACGCCTCCTTGATCACAGAAGAGCAACTTTAGACAGTAACTTGCCCAATCTAATTATCGATCTCATCACTTTACTATATGTCGAATAATATGAACATTTAAGCACACTAACCACGAGTGGCAGTATTGCCCCAAACCACTTTATCACTTACTCATCAGGGACCCAAATAAATCGCGTTAACGATTAATTGGATCAGCCTTTGTGGATTAGGGGTAAATGATTAACCTTTGACAGCATACCGTTTATTAAATGAGATTAGAAAAGGTTGGCTTGTAACGTTTGAGGTTTGAATGAGGAATTTCCATCCATTTAGTACCAGTCGAACACCACTAATCGTTTGTCTCTCCCCAGTCGCATGTTTCTACGATTTCGCTGGTAAGAAAATCTCGCAAAATCTCTAAATCGAATACAGTGTATTCAAATAGAATTTCCATTTCGAATACCGTCGAGGAGATAGCAGTCTCTACGAGCAGACATTTCCTTCGGTAGATATACCCTTTAAATTATTTGCAACTCCAAGAAATATTTTACTTCGCTGTGAAAGGAACGAATACGTACTACAACAGAATACATACACTTATATTTGTTCCTTCTACTGGGACATACACCGTAACTTGCACGCAGCGAAGTCGAAAAATAACGACAACGTCTTATTACCAGAAAGAAGGCGTTGTCAACACTTACATCTCGTTTGAATTTATCGGTCGCGCGACCGCGAACAAACGTATCGATTTGGTTGTAACTCGAAAGAGATCGTACGATGAATTGCGTCGGGAAACCGAAGGAAGGGGGTCAACGTAACGCTGTCTGGAAAGTTCGTGTTAGGGAAAAATTTGCAACCGTGCTCCCCATGTTTCACGCCTCGTTCCAGTTCTCCATCGCGAAGTTTCGCGCCGAATTTCGAACTTGCATTTACATGGAAACGAAGATTTAATAAAACTGGGGAAACGGAAAGCTGCTGGGGATAGGTATCTTGGAGTACCTCACACGTGTCGCGCGAATCGATAACACACGACTGGTCGGAAACATGCAAATACGGAGGCAACTAAGCTCGAACTAGTTCGGGTCGGAAATTCGATTATCGGGATATTTCATGGCATCTGCTTGGGGAAAGCAAAAACTTCAGCTGGAAATGGAACGTGCTCCACCTATGAATAATTATCACTTGATAAGTTCTTATTGTGGAGGGATTATCGAATCTGGAAGAAATATTGTGTATTGCTTTGAAAAACTAATTATAGCTATAAGGTGATTCACAAGTATGGGCTAATTAGTAAGGAATAGTCATTTCTGTTTGATAAATTTATCTAGTTTCATTTCATTTTTCAATTATAAGGCTTAAGAAATGAAGCTACTTAAGAAGGCACCTTTCACTCAAGAATACTAACATTAAAATATTTCTTAAAAATAGACACACCATTTTTGTAAACTTGACATGAAATCCTGACGTATTATTTGAAATTGACTAAAGTTTCAAAATAAATCTCCCAACTTTTGTCTGACCTCTAACTCTAAACCACCCTGTACGTGTTTTTGCGTATAATATTGTGCTTCGTCTTGCGCCTGTAACTTCCTACATTTCCATAGCAAACACGAAGCTGATTGCCTTTTAATTATCCGTAGTTAACTATTCCTCAGTGATTACGTTAAGGTTTATCAGCATACTATTGACCTTCCAAATTGTGGAGAGTTTCTCGCGGGAGTTAAATATCAAGACTGAGGGAATACCTGGCCAGAAAGGGCGCACAAGTCGCACACAAATAGAAATTACGGGTCTCGTCTTTGCGATCTTGTTCAGATAACTTAGCGCGCCATCAGCGCTCGTACTTCTCTCTAACATCCCTTCGGGCAGTTACAGCCGACAACCGATGCATTCGATTTACAAACAGGCGCAACCGCACCGTGTTATTGGACACGTTCCTATCTGTACCCATTATTCGTCACGCGCGTACGCGGTGTCCGCGCTGTAAATTATGCCAGCCGTATAATGTCAGCTCGAATCCCTAAATCGAATCAAAATCTCACGTCCCGACGATTGCAGGATCCCGTTTACAAATATTTGTCTATACCATTACCGAGGTTTCGATATCGCGTACATTGCTTGCTTTTGATAACGCGCCCCTTGTATGAACGATCAAAAAATATGTTGCACTCTGTCCTACATACAAGTGGATTGCTAGTAGCGTAACCTATGATTGGTCGTACACGTTTTTCCAGAAAATTGTTATGGTGAACGAAGCCTTGTAGAAAGGGCAGACATTTAGAATAAATAAAGGAAGAAATAGAAACTATTTAGAGGATTCAGATGCCGCAATAATAAATTCGTTTCATGGCAAATTTTCAAGATATCGTGAAATAGAATTCTTGAACTGTGCTAGTTGAACTATTATTTCCTGTTCCTGCAGAACTTGATATTGAATTCCTATCGAAGCCATAACAATTCTAATGAAGGAAGTCATTTATTACCCAGTCCAATTAAAAACACTTCGGCGATACTTCCCAACGCAATTAACCCTGCGTCCATAGGCGATTCCAGCCTCTTGCAACGATCTGGCTAATAGGTTATCATATTTTTTATTTCATTAATGCCGTTTGATCTGCAGCAATTTCCGCTCAAAGCGAGGCCCGACAATAAGCCGGGGACAAGACTTCACCCAGGCAGGAAATCGTGTGCCCTTTTCTTACCGAGCACTCCCAGTCCATTAGCCAATAGTTGACTTAATGCTCGATCATTCGATTAGAGGGCGTCGAGACTTTTCCGCCGTTTTTGCTGTAAAAGTTTCGAGTTCCGCTCCGCGATTAAGTTAAAATGCAATTTCCCCTTCCGAGCTTCGTGATTGTCGTGTCCCCCGTGACCCAGCCCCTCTGCCCAGGTGTTTCTTCCTTTTATTTCGCCGTCGAATCATCATCCACGATTCGAGCTCGGAGAAAGGAAAGGCAAAAAATAAGAAGGCAGGAACTTTCGTTACGACCGGTAATCCGCGTCGATGCGACGCTTATTATTCTTTTATCTGACGGAACGAGGGCACGAGGGGACTCCGTGGCAGCGAATAGATGAGGACAATCAGGTCTCGTGGTCGCGTCGAATGAAAAAATTGCGTCAGTGGAGGGGCGAAGGAGCCTGAGCAAAAATTGCATGGCTGACCATGAATATGCAATCTGAATTTGCCACCTACCTTTCGATAGCAGTTTCTTCGGTACAATTCAAGGAATTAAGTGCACGATGCAGCATGCACTGTACGTTTGCACTTTAGAATTCACATCAGACCTTGCAGAATAACAATAATTCGAAGTTTGAATGAAGCTTCAATTATTTCTCTCTCTTCAAACCCTTATTAATATTATTCACAATCTCGCCAATTAGTATTACACATAATGAGTCTGTAAAAACAACCCTAAGATATATAATACAGTCATACAGAAATAGGAAAAAATGGGAGAAAATTCAAAGGGGCAAGCCACGCTCGATGCCAGAAAGATGAAATCGTTTTGAAAACGCCGGAGACAAGGGACGAGATAAGAATTTGTGACCGAGGCATTAATATAGACGCTCAGTGTTGCTGGGGCGGGGGCCGAAAATGTAATAGGGAAGTAAGAAGCTCACCAGTGAAAGGAGGAATGAAGGGAAAGAAACGGCGGAGGCGAAGAATGGCCGTGGTGAAAGGGGAAGGGAGAACGGTTTTATTCGATGCAGTCACCTGAAATAAAATAATGAGGGGCTGAGGAAAATGAAAGCTCCTTGAAAAGAATGATGCGTTTCCCGTTGAGTCGCGGCGCACCTTGGGACGCCTCCTTTTCTTATTACCTTAAGATAGCAGCCTAGTCGGATCGGCATTGTTGTTATTTTCCGGACCACGTGAATGCCGGGGTCACAGCTAAATACTTGCTAAAAGAGACTTCAGGATTCCTCCCTGGGGGGTTAGTCAGACGGGAAAGCGGTGGATAACGTAATATGCCGAGAGGGGTGGAATTCTCGCATTATTATTTACACTCGTTCCACGATGGAAACAATAAATTTCCAGCGCCCGTGGGACGAGAATTAGCGAAAGCTTCAATATGAAACCTTAATGAAAACGTATCAACTAAAATGGAACACTTAGGATGCGAACACATTACTATCATGTCAGTTGAAATCATGTTACATATTATACCAAATTTGTTTCATATGGTCGTAAAGTAGGTTTAAAACAAGGGAAAACGACGGATCACACTATGGATTTATTATAGTATCTAATGTGATTTCATTACAGCTAATTTGTTTCATATTATAGTAAAATACGTAGATTTAAAACAAGAAGAAAATATCGGCTCCCACTATGGATTTGCTATGATACTTGACGTGATAATAATGTGTTCACACCTTAATGGTGCTGTTTCATTACAATATCAAACAAATTTACTATAATATGTAACATGATTTCACGTAACGTGACGCACTGAATGTAACTGCAGCAAGTATCCCACCTCAGCTGTCATTGAATTCATCCCAGAAAAATTGGACATTTGTTTGAACCAATAGAGAGGGCATTCGCGTTCATCCAATCAAACGTTCCGATGCATTCGATACGCAACACAGGCGCGCTGTCGTTGCTCATTAACCGCACCAAGCCAACATCTGTAACAGTTGCAGCCATTTTTTCCGCTGATCATTCTACGCGTTTTCCATCGAAACAAGCCCTGGCTAGATGGTCGAAAGAATCCTGATGGTCGGTGGTCCAAGTGGAAATTCAATATATCGAGTGCCTCGCTTCTGTTCAATCCCTCTGCCTGCCCACCCCCTACCCCTTCCCACGTCCTGCAACACTCCCCCGCCCTGTCGCTCGCTCTTTCACCCTTTTTCCCCTGGTCCATTTCTATCGGGATGAGTGCCCTATGTACGGTTGTGTACAGTATCTACGCACTGGCATTGTGCAGAAGTCACGCTCCGCTTTATTGAAAAGCCGCCTTCTCTCTCGCGAATGGGCCGTGCCGCAACGGAAATTGCAGGTGAATTCTTTGTGAACTGTTCACCGGGACGAATACCGCGCAGCATTCGGGCGAGAACTTTTTGAGAGACACGCGAACAGGACAAATGAATGGGGCCGCGCGAGGCGTGTACGTTGATTGAAACAGGCGCGCGCTGGCTGGGACGAGTCGTTTTGTGCGGGACAACTTGCATCGCGCCGACGATATTTTAGAATAAGGACCGCGCCGAACGCGTCCTGGCCGCGATGGGGAACCTGGAATGGTGGCATAACGATATTCCGCTGATCGCTGTTCCGGTTTCCTGTTCGCGAATGCAGCGGAACGGTTTACGAATTGCGTGGAAAAGTTGCATAACTTCTTAATGGCTAAAAAATTCGAAACGAGTTGCTTGGACTGTGCAGTGTACCTTAGGTCTGGGAGTTACGTGTGGAAGTTAGGTCTGGGTTAGATCATCTAGGCTATCTATCTAGATGGCTCAAATACAGTGATTTTTCGTCTTATATAGCTTTTTGAGGCTTCCCGGTAGATGTAACTCCTTAAGTTCTTCTAATTTATATAATAACAGAAGAACTCAAGAATATCGATCGATTACTCTGACGCTAACTTCGAATTAAGGGCAAGATAACTTGAAATTGAGAAAATAAGAAGCTGTCTCGTGGAGGAGAAAATGAAAAAAATTCAATTAGAAAGGGAAAAGGCGAATGATATCAGACGTAGAAACTAAGGGTGGCAAAGTGGTAGGTCAAGAGGAGGATAAGATTGTCGTGTATAGTGGCGCGTGACGTCGACATAAAAAAGGGGAAATTTAAATAAAACGCTGCCTTTTTAAAGGCCCCTCATACCTTTAACAGCGTCGCTAGATAAAAGGCACAACGTGTTTGCTCGTTCAAGCTCATTTTACATGCAAAACACTTTTTAATTAATCCGCGAAATATGCAGTTTAAAGGGCGGACGGTCGTACCGTGCTGCCGTGGCATCGTTTTATCGAGAAGAACCTAATGGGAATGGAATTTCAATTAAAGATGGTATTTTTTTTGTACATAAATAGGGAAATGAATGAGGCAATATTTCGCGTCTGAGTTCGAAGGAAAATACGACGAAGTAGCATTTAATTAATTCTGTTCGCTTCAAAACTCGCATGACGAGAGTTATGCTGTCATAAACAAAAATCCAAGAATAAGAGTTTGTAAAATAATTCAATTTTCTTCCCAACCTAATTTTCTGGAAGTAACTTTTTCATTCATTAAAATATATAATCTCTTTATGTCAACTTTTACAATAAATGAAACATTTGAAATAAAGAAAATGGAAATGTACTTCGCTGTGAACAGTCAGGATATGTACGAACATCTAATTTAATATATATATTTAATACAAAAGTTGATGAAGATTGTTCGAAAATTAGCATTAAAATATCTGCATCATGGATTACTGTATATAATAGATCAAGGAAAGTAAGTAATTTAGTCAAGCATTCAGTAGGGAAAACATTTTTTCTTCCTTTGTGGAAAAGCTGATAATAGAAATGCGTGACTGCGACACAATTATCGCTAATAACAATCAACAATACCATTACTAAATATTTGGTCCCGCAGAATGCAAATGTCGCGATTGTTACGTGGAAGTGGCATCAAAATTTCGTCAATTTCCGATAATCGGCTGATAATTCGATGCCAATATCAATGCAGCGAGTCAGGCGATTAATTACTAACGAGATATACATATTATATGACCACACAATGAACAATCGGTCTGGTCAAACTTTCATTAACCGAGCTTCCCGATTTCATGGCAGGTAACTGCAATATGGCGTTTAAAAAATTCAGTAATCAAAGCACGCGTTAAATTCGAAACATCAAAAATGCTGTGTTTCGTGAAAAAGGATATGGATTTCACAGACGGTTGCAAACGGACTGACATTTTCATGTCATTCCACGTTTTTACAAAATTCTCGATGCATTCCGTAGCGATAAATATACGAGCAAGGGTCACGTGGAAAAATATGATAACGAATGTCATACATTTACTGGATTAGCTCATGAAAAATTTGGCCGCCACGGCGCCAGGAAGACGTCGATGACAGTGAATGACAAATTGAAATTTCAACCCGAAACAACGTGTTTTCGAATGTGGACGTTTATCCTCCCCAGTAGCCTGCTCACAAATTCCATATCCATTCGTTACTATGAATACATGCATTTTTTAATGCACCCAGTGTGCGTCAGTACATAAACGTCTCTTTGTATTAAACTCGCTGCCACGCTCTGCGTCACTAAAAACCAACAAGGTTCTTCTCTCTAACGAAACCACTCTCAACCTATCAACCTCTCTCGACGCCAACGAAACACCATTTGATAAAGATTGAGGGACTGATAGTGTTTATGATGCAAATGTGACTTCTTTGCTATTTTTGAGTTTAAAAATTTTGTCTCTGTACAATTGCAACTTTCTAGTATTTAACGTCATAAATAGGAAAAGCTCTCCACCAGTAATTTCTTAACTATTTTTCGTTACAGATCTTTAAGTATTTGTCACGATATACTTATGTTTAAAATCGAGTGTGTTAACTGAACCAGCATGCCGTCATCGTTCCGTCATTACTCGATCAAGTAGCACAAGCAGAAAACAGCCACGACAAAACTGGCTGCCTTTCAGTTAACTAACTTCGACACTTTCGTCGGGAAAAAAATAAACCCATTCCCAATCGACACGTTCGGAACATTTGAAACAGACAATCAAAATAAATCGTAGGGAAAAAGGCGCGCGAACGAGGGACGCGATTAATCGTTTGATCGTTTCGCCTCTAGCCAATTAAAACGATTGGCTGATTTATTTTGCGCGCCTACTACTTCGTGTGTTCACAAAAATTCCACGGGCACCGACCGTTCCGAGTCCGCTAGGGACGGTCGCTGTAAAGTGGCGGAGAAGGAGGGGGCAGCGCTCTTAATTAGTCGACGTGCTCGGTGCGCCGCGTGTGCAACGGTCAGACAGAGTTTACGAGTCTTTGTCCGGTTTAGACAATCAAACGAACCCATTTGTTTGCCACTGATTATTTTCGAGGTGGCGCGGGGGCACATTTAACAACGCTTTTACGGTCGGTCGCCGCGTTGATTACCAACCCCTTTATATCAATGTCGCTCACACTTGCTCCTACATCGAGCGTGTTCGTCGATATTCCCCAATACGCATCGACCAGCGATCCCGCTCGCTTCTACCAATGCTAATTTCCTATGAAAATACAACCTGACCGCCTGTTGCGGTGCGCAAACGTAAGTGACGCGATGGAAGTATGACAGTGAACTGTTTCGAGGACTGCACGATTCGCTGCGCGATCTGAATCTGGAGCAGGCCTGAGAAAAGTTTCCACTTTTCGCTATACTTTCGGGAATACGGCGTACTGCTGCACACCACTCGAATCGTTTGGATCGGAGCTCAGGGGTGATTAGGTAAAAATCGTATGGCTGACTTTTTCAGCAGATAAAATAGGGGAAACAATGAAGTAGTGTTTTTAAAAAAATGCAGGGACAATAGTACCTGCAGGACGATGCAGAAATATATTGTATTCAAGTGTAATGTACACTGCCTGATCGTTTTTCTTATTTATATGTGTTGGAAGCCACCCCTATGATTTGTACCTAGTCGCCCCTCTGCTTCAATCGTCTTACGTCAGGTGAAGGACCGATACTACTCTTTTACTGGAATCGCTATATTCTGTCGTCGACTGTACCTTGGACAGTAGTTTCTTAAATACCAATGACCGATCCACCAGCTTTATTAACGTATGTAAAAAGGAGATATCAGTGGATGAGGGGACATTAACTCCGAGGTTTTTGTATGACCCCTTGAATTCATGTTACACAGCAATTGCGCCACTGATGACTACGACATCGATTAGCTCACCTTATCAGTGCTTTTTTCTCGACTGCGACTTGCACCCTTTCAGAGCTCTTCGCTCGGCAATCTGCATCGTCCGGACGTAGAAGGGTAACTAAGAAAAATGGACCTGGATGGAAGAAGGAGTTCATGTTGCTCTTTGTTCGACGACGTCGACTGAGATTTTCGAGGTTTTTAGTGTAATTTACCTGACACGAGCTGGGTCTTTCTGTGTAGGGACTCTTTTTCCAGAGGATATGCTTGTCATGAACTTCTTTATTTAAAGAGCTGAGATTAAATTGATGTAGACACTTGATTTTTTTCATTCTGATTCTTTTCAGTAGCTTGAAGAAATATCCCTCTGGGTAATTGGTAATACTTCTCAGCAAGTTTTCGTAAGTGTCTTCGAATTTATACAGTATACTACTTAGAGTAGTCAACTTAAGGATCATCTACTTTACTTTATCCCTGTTTCTTCTTGAAGAAAGAATTTTGTCTTTCTTTCAAAAAAGCCTTCAATATTTATTGATCGTATACACAGTTTCGTTAGTCACCCCTTTATCGAGTTCGAGGATGTCTTCGAAACTATACACTATACTACTTAGAGCAGTTACCTTAGGTCTCATCTTAACTCTGTAAGAGCTCTACTGTTTGCATATCCATACAATTTTTCTTGCACCGTTCTACAATTAGTCATACAAGCCTACGCTTTCTCGCAACTTCAGTCACCGTTTAGCAGACAAGCAACAACCACTTGTATGCAGGTGCATACAAGTAGAACCGCTACAGTACAGTTTCTAGAAATAGGTGGAGCCACCAAGCGAGAATAGTTTCGCATTTTTTTCGTTCTAGTTACGCGGCACACAATTCCTGCGGTCCCATAAATCTCTCGTTTCCGCGTCCGACTGTACAGTGCTCGGTGTAATCGTCCATTTCGTGCTAGACTCTCGTCGAACCGATGGTTCCTCCATTCGTTCTCTTGTGAAAGTATATCGAGTATATAGCATGGAACTAGACATTTCTTCCTTTCAGGTTTCATTCGCCCCGTGAAATATACGATTGAACTTTTTCCATCACGTCGGGATAGCAGTCACCCCGTGTTGATGATAAAGCTGTTTACACGTCGCGAGATATTTCATTCTTTTGCCCTTCGCCTTTGAGGGATGAAGTATCTTGTCACTAATTAATAGACGCTTCTCTTAGTTCTTGAATATTTTCAATCGACCCTTAGCAATCTATTCTTTGATCTTTCATCCCACAGATACACTTATATTCCTATAGAATGCATGTCTGACCAGATTTTTTTCCTCCTATGTTATCCATAAATAAGGAACCACTCTTTGCAAACAGGAAGCGATGTGAATCGAGGGGATGTATGCAAAAATAATGAAAAGTATTACTGAACGTCGATGTAGTATCAAAAATAGCTCAGAAGGGTTGGTACAAAGACAGCATCATAAATCCCTAAAAAAGTACAGTAAGCATTCCCAGAAGTAGGAAGACATCAAAGCAGGACGACCCATAATGTCGACGACGAGCAACTTAAGAATCAGAGCTTACGGGGCAAAGCCAGGACAGTCGTCCTCAAACGTTCCGTCAAAAATTTAATCTGCTTGGCTGGCGAGGGGGTAGGTCGCGTAGAACACCGGGACTACATTAATTAGACCCACAATTACGGTAATGGGGGAGTTCGT
The DNA here is from genome assembly GCF_051401765.1 of Calliopsis andreniformis. Taxonomy (NCBI): domain Eukaryota; kingdom Metazoa; phylum Arthropoda; class Insecta; order Hymenoptera; family Andrenidae; genus Calliopsis; species Calliopsis andreniformis. Next base: position 12,548,980 of record NC_135073.1, read on the forward strand.
GCGTTGCAATTATCGTAGCGCTGCGAAAGCAGTTAATTAAGAGAAATTCAATTAAGCTCTTTCGGCGTGCGCCGCTTTCCACGGTCGTAAAGGGCACCCAAAGTAGCTGGCACACGCACACTGGACGATCACGTGACCGATAAAACTCGTGTCCCCTTTCCAGGATCCCCCCAACCCAAGTTTCCGAACGACCAGCGATTTTGCTCGATGGAATACGACGATGAACACTAACAGTCGGAAATCCTGACTTAGATTTTCGCTGTGTGCGTTCGTCACAAGTGCTTAGACTCGAAATACTTCGGCCAAGGAAGGCGGCAGCGAGCGGGGCTTTACGTAATTGAAACTGTTTGCTCGCAGCCCACGTAACAACGCGTCGTGAGATAATTTGCAGCAACGAGAAGAGGAAGGATCCTGGATCGCTGGCGGACGAGACGGAAAATCGATATCTCGCGGGAAGTTATGGGATTGGCCTCCCTTTAAACCACTCGTTCTTTGGCTGAACGTTTAATTATCGAAGGATTTACCTCTAAGACATTTATTCGCTCGATCGATATAAACGTCGACGTGATGCGGGGTCTCGAGGAGGCTAACTGGCTTTAAAACTGCAACGTTGCAACCACTTCCAAAACGCCCACGGCTCCGATCCTTTCGGTGGAGACTTGACAGTCAGTCGTAAAACAAAGTTCCAATCGGGTGCCTTTGCATTTTTGACGATAGTCCAGAAATCTATGCTTAGGAAGGTGTGCGTTTTTTTGGGAACATAATAAGGTTCGTACTTATGGTACCTATTTGCACACTACATTTTATTTTCTTCGAGATGTTGGAAACCAGTAATAGAACTGAAACCTGCCCTTTATTGTCTAGAAAAATTTAATTGTAATTTCGTCTAAATATTCGTGCATTAAAGTACAACTTTAGGTATTTCTAGTTCGCAGTAGATTGAGTCAATGGTCAGACACAGAGCATCCCTCGTAACTTGCATATTTTCAGAGCGGATAAACTTGTACCTCAATACACTTGCATTGACGACTACTCATAATTCATAAAAAATGAATTATAATATGCAAATATTTTATTCTATATTTACAAAAAATTTTTTCATACACAATAATTCCTACAAACATGGTATCACCTCGCTTTCTGCAGTAACCAACTGTATTGTTGTGCATTAAATATTGGATTTACCTTTTTACCCCCAATATTTGTTTTATGAAACAATTTACCGTGGTGACCACGTATGCAACATAACTGCATATTGCACAAACTGTATTTTTAATTACATGTACAATGTTGTTAACCATCACTATAGACACGTCACTTCCTACCCATCCCACCAGTCCACGAGTACCCTCTACGGACTCCCAACACTCGACAGCCCTTTGTCACTGCGAAATTCAACAAAACCCAACACTTTGACAATCCAATTTGTCGTCAGCTTTTACCCTCTATACTTGCCACCAAATGCATCTAATATTATGGCACATAACCGTCCTGCTAAAAAGATTGAAAATAGAACCGCGACAACGACTGGAATTCTACATGGGGAAACAATTTCCGGCAGCGATATCAGGGGGATGGAGGAACGCGGAGACGCCAGCTTGCCAGAATTGCAGAGGAGAGCGATGAAATCGAGGAGAGCCGCAAATGGCTTGTTAATATCGCGAGTGACGTGGAATAAACAGGCTGCGTGGGCGTTGCGCCTCTGCAGTCACGCGATTCGAAGGGGTGGCCTAGCCTACAGGGGACACTGAATTAAACACCGCAATGGAATACTAATTTCACCGAAGTGTACCTGCAATTTCCAGCGCTGGTGGAGGCCTCGCTACCGAACACTCGTTCGGGGGCCAGTTACTCTCCAGCGATACCCTCGCGTCGACGTAGTGACTTTTTCACCTCGACAAACGCGGCGTCGCAGTTGGGAGTCGAATTCGCGCTGGCCGAGTCTTCGGAGGCAGCGCAGAGCGAATCAAACACAATAATGTCACGCGAAATTCATTAACGCAGCAGTCCACGGTGCGTTTCACTCGAGAGCATCCTGTGCTGTCGAAATTGTTGCGGTTGCCTGCGAAATTGATAGCGGAGCAACGTTTGATTCGGTCAGCGACCTGTCTGTTCCTCAGTTTGACTGATTAGCGTTGATAATGATGATTTATTGTGTTTAATTGCGGCTGGTTCTCAATTTAGGGACACCGATGGGGGATCGGGAGGATAGTTTGCCGATGGAGGGGACAAGTTGTTTAATAATATCGATTATGACTCAGGAATAATATTTATTCGGAATAACGATTAATTAATCTGATTACGCGCTTAATATTCTCACTTTGATGGATACTATGATGAAATCTATACAAATTACGTTTGGCTTTCTAATGTCGCGTCGATGGGAGTCGATAGATGTCGATAATCGGTCGATACTCTTGAAGTATTAAGTAAAGTTCAAAGTGGAAATTGATGTTCAATAAATTGAGAATGGAGCCTGATACGTCTAAGTAGCTTAATAGAGTTTGTCTTCATATTATCGACAGGTGCGTTATAGCAATTATTGGGTAAAGTATTCGGAAGAGTGTTTTAAAAGCCGCCTGAATGTAAAATTTCGTACCTGTACCACTTGCAATGGAAATATGTCGTTTAGCTTCAACCGACGTTGATTTTCGTGTCTGTCATTAATCATAATTCTCTCGTATTTCCTCGTAATTAATATGCTATTTCAAATAATCCAGAGTAAAACCCACTCCAAACTATCAATCATAAATTATCGATTAACACATATCGGTCAGAAAGTACCCCTCGGTTCTCAACATTTTACGAAACCAATCCCTTTCATAACAAACTTCAAAAGTCCTATTTTCGAAAACGAGCTATTTAATCTTATACGAAAAGGACAATCGAAAGCTGCTTCTGTTTGAGTTGCTACTCAAACAGACAAACTGACAAAGTTCCTTCGTGACAAGTACAGCATCCTTCGCGAAGTACCTTACTACACGATCCAGAAATCGCGATGACGCCTACGAAGAGGCTCCCCAACTACTTTGCGTATCGTACTGTTATATTACCGAGCCAAGTTCGTACACCAGTGTACACACACAAAAGGGGAAGTTTAGTAGTACGACATGTTCGTGAAAGGTAGCAGCAGGGAAACAGCGGGATGCCAAAACGGCAGTTGTTTGAGTTCCAATTTACGTTTAATAATTGCATTCGATTAATATTCATTGGAATGCAAAACGGTCTTGTGAAACGGTAAATCCAGGTCCTCGCGTAGATTTCTATATATCTATAGAGAATACCAGTCGTAAACCACGGTTTTTACTGTCCAGCCAGAACTGTTCGCTTGAGAGTGGATAATATATCCCGATTCTTCCGGCTTCCGCCAGTTTTTACGCGAAGACTAATGGGTTTCGGACATCGAGTGGGATGCGCCACGTGATTTATTCATAGTGGTACACCGTGGAGCCTGAAGACGTCGATTCCTCGTGTAGCAATAGCCTGATTTTTCGTCATTTCTTTTCGCCAATTAAAACGCGGTCAAACGTGCTATACATTGACAGACAGTTTGGATTGGCCGACGATGTAGGACCAGTGTATCAATGTTCGATTAATAGGGCCGCGTCATCCATCATTTTCCCCGTGCTGGGTTTGCTTGGGGTGGGATATAAATATTTGCCGCTGACAGCTTTCTTTGGCACACAGAAGCACACGAAAGGCTTTTAGCAGAATGTGACAGAAGGTTATGTCAACGAAATGTTTATCCAGCTTCCGTAACAGATAACAGTGGAGGCCGATATTTTAACTCCACCTTCTAACATTTCTCTAACCTATTACTTCATGCTTTTTGAAAGGATCGACACACGCACTGAACATTTGCAATTGAATCAAGAAGGCACAATACAGAAACCTTGAACTCCTACATCCAGGTGTACCGAGCCTCCGCGAATCAAGATAAACGACAGTCAAGTTAGAAGACAAAACCAATTCAGAGTCACTAAACCAAAGCAACCTACAGATTCCCAACACCGATGCAAGTAAAAAGAACTTTCATTCAACAATTTCTCTCTGTAAGATCCCTCCGAAAGCAGAGGCTCGTGCTCAACATAACATCGAAACAATAACAGGAAAAATTCCCCAGGCATGAAAGACGACGTCACCACAAAGCAATAAATAGGCTCCAGAGTAGGATCACAACACACTGACATAAAACTGGCCGTGGTGTTCTTAAGATTAAGTTCCTATACCTTTCTGGATCACGTTGACCAGGAACCACTGACGTACGAATCCCGCGAACTCAGGTGAACAGAGGCTCCCTGAACTCCGTCTTCCCTCTCCGTGACACTGGACCCTTCGAGCTCTTCGAAAACAGTTCGAACTGTCACTCAGCTGACGAGAGAATCTCCCGTCACACGGTTATCCACCAGATCGAGACTGTCTCCCTTTCGCGACACTTCTTTGCGAAGTTCCCATCTATCTCAGCTGACGAGGGGCTGAACGGAACGAAACGACACGGTATTACGGTAGCACGTCGGCGACGAGGAGCGTGGGACGCGACGCCTCGTCGAGGTACTATGCCAAACGAGAGCGGAAGGCAAACTGGACCGAGCGGCGGAGTCTGGCTTTGGCAGCTGCGTGTTGGCTGTGCTGCCGCTTTCGCCGGCAACGAGGACGCCGACGACGCCGACGCCGACGCCGTTCCTAGCAACGATGGCGCGACGTAGGAACCGCCGCGGCTGGGGCGCCCTCATCTCGCCCGATCCTGCACCAATATTCCCTCACGACCCGATCCTCTTTTCCTCTCGTTTCACACCGTTCCTTCTCCCTGTTCCTCCCGATCTTCCCTGTCCCTCCCGAGCCCCTGCAACCCTCCGCCACAGCCCTCTCCCTCGCTCGGCCACCCTCTGTCTCCCTCACGCGCCTCTCGCTGACTCCCCACTACCCTATCGATCCTACGGGAAAGGCCCTCTGGTGCGTTCCATTTGCTCCGGTCGAGCGAAGGCTACGAATCGCTCTCCTACCGCTCGACTATTTGTTGGTGGAAAGAGTCGACCTGTCGGCATCCGATGCTCGTTTCAATGGCCCCTCGCTCCCCAGTGACCACGAAGATGTTTGCCCCGAATCGGCCGCTGAATTTTAATCGCTGCTCGAGCCCACCACCTGAAGCTACTGGACCTTTTCCTGTGCGACACCAGCGGAAGATCTCTTTTGTAGGCTTTGCTCTGAGATAATAGCGCCTGAGGGTCGAAGGTCCTCGATGAAGCTGACGACACAGTGTCTCAGGGGGATTTCCTTGGAACCCTCTGTCCACGCGCTGGCCGTAACTTCGGGAGGAATTGAAATAAGGTGGCAGCGAAGGAGCTGGGGCATGATTCCTCTGAATCTTACTAGGGAGGAGGGGAATAGAAAGGATGGGATTACATTAATTCCGAGTACAATCTAGTTTCAGTAGTTCTCAGCTCTCCAGTTGGCCACCAAGTTACCCGCAGATCGACGTCTGAATCTTAATCGAAGTTAGCTTCGAGGCGTGTCCTCGTGACGACTGGCGGGATCGTTTCCCCGCGACCGACCCTCGGATATTGTCTCTGGAAGGAAGGTGTCGGGAACTTTTGCTAGGGGAAGCGTGCACGAGCGACGCAAGAATCCGAACGTGAAGTTTGAACGTCCTCAATACACGTATTTGCTTTCACGTAGCCAGCGAGGGCGGAAGATATGCGCTTTTCATTCGAGCCTTTGAGATCGGAGGAATGCTTGGAAGCGGTTCGAATGAAAAATTTTCCTGAAGGGCCATCGTTGGGCGAAAAAAAGGGAACGGGGTCGGGGATTATCTTAACAGATTACATGTTCGCCCTCGTACCGCTGCGAGATCATTATTACGAATTCCGCAGGTTAGTCTCGCGAAGAATGCCAGTTCGTAACGTGATTAGGGTATCCGACGGCCAAGTATTACGTTTCTCGCGATTACTTTGCAGACGAATGAAAAGGGATCCGAGCAGAAATTTGAATACGCGGAAAGGATCTGTTCTTTCGAGTGCCAGCTTCGTCAAAAAGTGGAAACGGACGGAAGATTTGAAGCATCCCACTTGCTATGTGGGAATGGGAAAAATAATCCAGCCGGATGAGCAGAGGCTATGAATTGCTTTGGAGCCGGTGCACAAAGCCGAAAGGAGTAGCCGAGGCCGAAACGCAATGCACTTTGTGCGCTTCTATTCTCACGAGTGCCACGCGTCATCGTGCCAATGAAAGGGGGAAGCGTTACTTTAGACTGAAAGTTACTGTCGGCTCGTGTTTGGTACAGGGAAGTTGGTACTGGGTCTTGGCCTGATTCATGGAAGATATAATCATTGCATTGTTGGTGGAGTATTATATAATCCATCGAATTAAAACTGCATGCAGAAATCTCGCTTTCCTGATTGTTACACTATGTTATAAATGAAGAATTGTCCCTAGCTATCCAAATTATTAGTAAATACGTGTACCTATTATAAGATGTTATAATATGTATACTATAGGCCATAGTGAATTTCTTCAATTCAGGTCAATTCAAACTTACGCTCTTGTCATTTAAAATATAAGTTTCTATTGATATTTAAATCCATATTTGAATATTATACAATTTGCAAATATCTGAATCTTCAAAACTTTCGAGGAGCTGAATCACAGGAAGCAAACTTAATTATTAATATCTCAACGATTATATGTATCTAATACCTAGGTACTTGTTAAAAGTGCAAACAAAAAGGTGTTAAAACCCTGGATAATTTAACACAATTCTAATTTATTCTCAGTCAACTTTTCGAACATTTAGTAAAATCCCATCTACATAATTTTGCCTGAATCAAACTTTATCTAGACTTAACGTAAATCTACTTAATCTAGCTCATCGCGAAAGCCCCGCAGAAAGAAGAAGAAAAGCTTCGCAAAGCATCGTATTGCACGGTCGGCGAAACAAGAACGCAAGAGCAATCCCTCAGATAAGAGAAATTCTTGAGTGAATGAAACTGTTGCGAGGTCTCGGAACGAACGGTTGACTGCCACTATGTCTTAGAAAAAATCGCAACGAACTCAGTAAAGAATTGTACGAAGCTTCCGGGAATCGCGAGCCATAAAGTGAAAAAAGGACGAAAGGCAATGCATCGACGAAGAAAAGATCCCAAGAAAAGTCGAGGATCTGTTTCCTCTGAAACGGGATCGGATGCTTCAGTAAGCGACGACCCCAATGAAATTCAGCTGTTTCGTGGAATTTCGGGGAAAAAGCATCGATCGAAAGCGTCCAGAAAAGTGGAGAAGATTTCGCAACGTCGATGAAAGTCAGCCGATTTTACTCCCGACGAAACTATTCCACATCGTCGAATGATCCTTCAATATTATAAATACGGTTCTCCAAGTCAAGGAGACAAAAAATGCTCCTGATGGATCGTTTAATGCTAACTGATGTCTTCGGCTCGCTCTATCTAGTCTTATCTCCACGTGCAAAACATTCGAAATTTCTTACGTCACGTTCCACCATTAATCAACCTGAATGCACGCTCTAATTATTGCCCTTATATTAACTGGTTCCTCCTATCAATCGGTTTTTTCGCAGCCCGTCGACGTGCAGGAAAAACGTGTAGCTCGACGAGAAGGTGAACGATCGTTGAATGGAAAAAAGGACATCGTATCGGGGCCACTCGACCTTTGTCCTCCAAGTAGGCCAGAACAGTCCACGCGTAATTTTCTTTCACTTTCTTCTTCGACCCATCGATTACAAGATAAACGCTCATTACCTCGTGTCACCATCGATTCTGGATCAACGCGAGACTTTGCGCCCACGGAGGAGCGATCCTCGTTGGAAATTCGATTCAGTCGCGTCCCAGCGTTCGACGAGCGCGACACAATGGATAAACCAAAAGTTCGCCGAGCGGATCCCCAAATTTCTGATGCTTCGTCCGCAATGTTCGCCGGCGAAACCGATTTCGTAGCGATTCAATTCTGCAGAAAGAAAGTTCGGAAGGTAGGACGCGGCGTCATTGACGGAGAGGACGGTCGTGGAGGGAGGAAGACAGCCAGTGGCGAGAGGGTTGACGAGCGCGACGCGAAGGGAGGAACGAGAACTCACGGAGGGGTCGAAGTTTCGCGAGAGTGGAAAGTTCGATGAGCGTGGCTCGAGAACTACCGTAAGATCGTCAAGAGCTTCGGCCTATTCTCGACAATTTGATTCCGGAAGAGACACTTCTACGTGGAGTGCTCCGGTGTCGGGGTGATTGCACTGCGTCGCTCTGGGAATCCGACGTCGATGCCTGGCGACTATTTAATGTCGAAAATTGATCGGATATGCCAGAAACTCCGAGAGAGTCTTGAAGCAGAAGATCGTTTCTCCTCGCGACTGTAATAACTCTGATAATATTCTGGCTCCACTGTCCTATGAAAAATTTATAATAATTTCGCTCCGAGAGAAACTCGACGATCCTATTGTGTATTTCGATCCGAGGATTTCCTTGCTTCTAATAACACACTCTGCTATGCTAACGATCACTCGAGCGTCTACTCCGTCTACAGATTTGTACAATCTTTTTTTTCTTTTTTTTCTTCAAATTAGGGAACCTCGTTCATACATTGGATGAGGGAATTGGTGCAATCGAGAGTCGTGAGAGGAAAAGAAGGTGAAATAGGAAACAGTGAATGTTTTTGTAGCTGTGAAAGAGGATCCAGGGAAACCGATGACATTCGACGAAGTCATGGTAAACACCGATGGTATCACGCGCGTCGAAAATACCAGAGGAAAATTGTGTTTCAACAAAGTCGACGAGCTGGTAACAGGCTGACCCGGAGGACACTCTAGTAACTCCTCAGGAGTTTCGGCGGATCGAAGAACTTCGGTGGTCCTTTGGAAGTTGCCCCAGCCCTGAGAATACGACCACTTGCTGCTCCACTCGGGTTTCCCTTGCTGTGAACTTTTGCTTTTCTGCCAACGGCATTACCTTATCTACCATTCGCTGTCTCCCATTTATCTATCCTTCTGCTTCCGCTAACCCGCTTGAACCTCAATCTTAATTACTCGTTTAGACAATGGAAATCACATTACGTGTATAATCATGGAATAGCTACTATATTTTCGAGGTATGCAACTGAATATTATTAATTTTCTGTAATTATAAATTAAATTAACGAGAATTTTGATTGAAATCTATTGAGGTTATTTATCATGACTAGTAATAACTCAGTAGAATAATAATTCGTCACTAGAGTGCATAAATTTATACAAATTCAGATCCTTGCAGACACAATTAAATACAAGAAGATATCTGTAAAGATTTCTTCCACCCTTCAAAATATTGTATCATAATCTGTATATTACCATACTTTACTGCACATTTCAATTTCACATAAATGCATAAATATCTGCAGATTATAAAATATTTTTATAAGAAAAGCATACCAGTGAAAAGCATTATAATTGGCCCTTCGTGCTTTCCTCCTACACGCGATTAAACCACTGATGCATTTGTACGTGTATACACAAAATCAAATGAACTGTCAGATACCAAATGTAGCGTACCAGTTGACGTTTATTCAATAAAAGGACCCAAGAAATCAGTTCCCTGCGCAACAATATTACGTGACTGTACAGCGAAACGAAGTTCTTTATAGGGAGATGGGGAGGAAGTAACTCGAGTAAGATAGGTATTACGTTACGTTAATGATCAACATCCTCCGGTTTATCCACAGCGTTGCATTCGATTAGAAAATCCCCGCGGTCGACTAACCAGTTTGTCTGCTACAGCCTCGTTAATAGTTAAAGCGTGGCGATTGGTCCTGAGGCGCAGACATCAAACGGAGTTTGACTTCCAAGCACTTGTAACAGACTCACTGAGCAGTTAGCTTGCCTGCTGATAAACTTCCAGCTGGAATCCTAGATTTTCAAATACCCACGCCAAGTTGTATCAACTAGCCAAGCTATTAGCTCTTTGCATGTTTAATAACAAAAAGACGAACTCCAGCGCATGGGTAAACTTCCTCACTAAAGCAGATGAATCGACAAAAAATCGTCATTCCATAGATGATGAGTTGGAGTCCACGAAAAAAATTCGATAAAAATCTATCAGATCCGCCTATTAAAATCGAAATTTTCGATTACTGTGATAACATTCACTTTAAGCTCCCCTCATTTAGCCATGGCTCTAGGCGACTTGTTTTCGTTATTTACATAAAACTTTTAACGATGTTTCCAGGAAAAATAGCGTGCGTTAACGAGCGTGAAACGCGATATCACAGGGAGCCGCATCTTCCATAGATATTCGAGGCAATGCCGTTTTCACGATACACGCTCCGTAAAGCTCTGACGATGTGTACACTGATAAAGGTAGGAATAAAGGATAATTCGTAGGATAGCGTTTCTCCTCTCGCGAGATCGTAAATCTGCGCGCAGTATCCAAAAGAATATATCGTTAGAGAACGAGTTGGCCAGGAATCTCCATCCGCCATCGGGATATCGATCCCTGCTTCATTATCAGAAGAACCGAACGCTTTCGCGTATCTCGAGGCGACCCCCGGCAATTTTGCTGGAAACTTTTCAACGCCATCCGCACTAAATACGCCCTGGCTTAGCTCAATCACGCTAATTGAAGACTCCTAGAGTATCCTGCGCGCAAAGTCGCCCTGGCGATCTCCCTTTCCACCACTTTTCGCGCGTCAAATTGTCAAGGCTGATTGCGAGGATGCAACCACGAAATCGCCGATGAATAACAAGGGAAAATTAAAACTCTGTCGTCGGAGAATCGATAAAGTATCGGACGCTAGTATTGCAAAATAAAACGAGACGACTTTGCATAAAAATGGGAAAAATTCATCGGTATAATTAAAATGACAATCAATTGGGAACATCTATTTAAAAAGTAGTCTTATTAATGTTATAGAGAATTTTATGTGTATAAATTTCTGCGTCTTTTTTCCTTTCTGTCTCTTCCACTTTAAGATCCTAACTTATTCTTTACTGTCTTTATAGTTTTCAAGACTTGGAGGAATCCTAGGACCATCGAAAGTTCCGACACTCTAGCAACTCCTGGACTTTCAAGGTTCCGAAGGACACTCAATTCATCCGAAATTCCTCGCCGTGAGTACGATGTATTCGCAAAGTAAGAGAATAAGTCCTTAAAAATACGCCAGAGCTTGTAGAAAGGGGAATTCTTTGAAACAGTAGTTTTTCGTTCACGACTGACGGATTAAAGCAGTTGATCTTCGCCTTTGCGAATGGCAACTGAGGGCTTGGACATTTATACCTCCTCCTGTCTTTCAATTCATCGCGTCGTTTGACAAACTCAAAAGAGCAAAGAAAGAAGTCGATGTCTGGATCCCGACAAAGGTACCCTGATGCTCCGCGTTATCGAGAGTAAAAAAGAGTCTGTTTCATTCCAGACTCGATGCTCTTCTTCTTTCCTCGAATTCTTGAAAATCTCGCCAATTTCACGATGCGAGGTTTAAGGAGGAAAAAGGGAATTGCAGCCAGCTAGCCTCCAAATCTACTTCACTGATTCCTTCGAACTAAAACACACGATCCTGTAATTGAGTTGTAAGGTCTTTTAAGCAGAGGCTAGTTTGCTTTCGTGTAATTGATTTTTTCCTCTTCTGCTTTATTATGAAGAAAAATCATATTTTCGATGGATTATATTATTACTATATTATTTCATAATGCCTCTCTCCGTTATTGAAACAGTACATACGAAATAATTTGATACTCTTATTAAACAGGACGTAATTAAATGAAAACATCATGAAAATGAATACTGTTGAATTTGTTAAGTAATATTGGATGATTACCTGTTTCATAAACAGTTTTATCTCCTTCGCAGCCAAAGAAAATAAGGTATACGACGATGAACGTATACGCATATTCCGTGATATTGTTCCGTGAATGTATTCAGTGGATACAATCGCGCGCATTGATCGCAAGGTATGTGTTGTGTACCGTTGAAAAATATTCCCGATGCTTTTCATCGGAAGGATTTATGGTCGATTCGCTATCGTCTATTTCGCTTATGCAGAACGAAGCCACCGATAAGTATATTAAACTCTGCGTTATTACTCTACTAGCTCTTTTGGGAGACTATATCATCTGAGAAATATTAAGAATTTAGAAGACCGCGTTAAAATATGACGAAATATAAGCAAACTAAGCGATATAGAAATTCATAAAATATTTTCATCGGGATAAAGTAAAACTGACAAATATCACGTAAAGGTAACTGGTATTTTAGACTTCCCTTTCGGTTACAGGTGTATAAGTGTTTTCAAATTGTCAGATATCCAACACGGCGAATTTTCAGAATTTAAAATTTCTGATTTAGAAATATTCAAAATTTAAAATTTTTAAATTTTCAAATATTCAAATTTTCAAATTTTCAAATTTTCAAATATTCAAATTTTCAAATTTTCAAATATTCAAATTTTCAAATTTTCAAATTTTCAAATTTTCAGATTTTCAAATATTCAAATTTTGAAATATTTGCACACTCATATATTCAAATTTTCAAATAGTAATCTATAAAAATACATAAAAAGTGATCATTGTTCTCAAATTTATTACTCCAATAATTCTTCTTCCTAACTGGGTTATCTAAACCCCAAGCCAACACCACAAACAAAATATCAATCGCCACAACTGAGCGGGTGCTGCTCCCACCCTCTCCCTCAGAAAAACAATACAACCACAGGAAAAAGAATTTCGCCGAAGCATGGCCACCATAGTGATACCTGAGCGTGTGTATTTGCTCAGAAAAGCATCGTGGTTCCCAACGTAAGAGAGCGCTTCCTCGAGAGGAACGAGGCTGCGACTGTTCGACAGTTGACGGAGAGGATCGTATTCCCGAGAAGAGACGGCAAAAGGATTCTATTGCGCGGATCCAGTGTTCCAGACTCTCCCATCTCCGCTGGATGCCGTCCGGGTTATCACGCTTCATAAATCTTGGCGAGGCGTGGAACCGATGCGAGGCCGAGAGAGTCGGGATCTGCTCGGCGTAACTCCGTCGCGCGGCATGCCCTCGAACTTCAGCTGATTCCCAACAACGAACTCGCCGTTGTGTGACACGAATAACTTCCGTCGTGGCTCGGGGGTGGTCCCAACCCCCGCGCCGACGCCGACACCGCCGCCCAGTTATCTGCAGCTGTAAATCCGCGTCGTTACAGCGATATCGAGTCGCGCGCGGCCAACGAGATTGCGAAAATATAAAGAGGAAAATAGGAGAACGGGAAGAGGGATATGTAGCTGCCAACTGTACGGATGGGTTCCACGCAATTTGCAGGCTCACGGATATATTGCCGACGAGCATTATCGGTAACGAGGCCGACGAACGAACGTTTCGTTGCGCCTCGCACGGACGGAGTGCCAGTAGGTCTTCCGCGCGAAATTTCCATCCTGCTTCTACGCGGGCGTGAAGAAATAAACGTGCAGCTTTGAATTGTAACGCCTGCCACGCGTTCGATTCACAGCTCGCAGGTAACCGATGCATCGCCGATAACAAGACTGGGTTGATGATGGTTGCTGCTGTAAATATGGTATTCTTGAGAGAAATATCAATAGCAAGGGGAGTGAAATTGAAAATATGGATGCTATAAAAATTAATGGAGGTTAAAAGCTTGGTCTACAGTAAAGTATGATTGTAATCGATGGGTGGAGGAAAAAGAGGAAACAAGGGGTTAAAGAAAGAGGTCGAAAAGAGTGCAAAAGGAGGGTGGTGGGAGTTTAAGGGTCGAACCACAGTACCGAGACGCTCGTGTTCAATTCTTGGAGCTACACTCTTCTAACGCACGGATGGACCGAGATTGGACCGTTACTCATAATGTGGACACGTACATTCAAAAATAATAAAATAATATTTGATCGAACCAAGAGTGGAGAGTGAGCATACCGCGAGCGTATCGATAGTGTGGTTCGACCTTAAGAAATAAAACAGAAAAAATATTGGAAGACGAAGGTATTTCAAGAATATGTTTCCATTCTTTTTCTGTGTAATCTGTACTAAAGAGGTACTGAAGCATGAAATGTTTGTGGTAGTGCTCACAAGCAACCCTTTTTGCTTTTACATATGCAATCTCTATAGTCATCTGGAAGAACGAATAAAGGGGATGTAAAAGCCATTTACGCTGCCGCGCTTCACAGGCGACGATACGGCGTTTTGTAAAAACCTAAGTCACCGCTTAGATTCATATAGGCTTTCCATGTTTTGGTGGCAGCGCAGCATTTATAACTTCCATAAATCGTGGCAGGGGCGATCGTGCGAGGCCAGGAGTTGACCAGCTGTTTCACAAGGCGATAAAAATTTTACTCTGTCGTTAAGACTGGCGTTCGCTACGCGAGCTTTTCACGATATAACCAGAAGGGAAACGTTAATTCTGTGTCGCGTAAAAAATGACGCTGTGAAAGTACGAAAATATTGGCTATTTTTTATCTTATTAGTGCGACCACGTTTTTATGAAGGGAACTGTGCTTATTTAAAGTAAAAGCTTGTGCAAAATTAACTGATCAATTTAGATTATTAAGTGAAATAATTGAACTCCTGTAATGAAGTTGAAGAAGACAATAGAGCTACTAGGATTACTAAATAAGATTGCAAGCATGTACCTAAGCATCAACGTCAAAAGGATGTGATCAGACAGTTGCTTTCTGGAAACGAGCCGAAGAAGTGAATGGAAGATGCATACGACTCGTCACGGGCCAAGTACTTCGTAAACAAACAAAAAAAGGAAACATATCGCTTCTGGTCTTGAAGAACACCGAAAGGTACTTTCGCGTTGAAGGCAGGGTGTTCTTTAAAATGTCCTAGACATTGAGCATGCATCCTGTTTTCCTAGTTTGTTTCTTAGACACTAAATACTTAGACGACTTACGAATCCCTCGGCTGACAATGACTAATAGGAATGAATTACGCACAGAAAGGAGCTTTTCTCAGTGAAAACTCCCAACACAGGGAAGGTATATTTCCTACTTGCACTAAGTAAGGAGAGTAATAATAAAGAATATCAGGGGTCAGGAAAGTATATCATGAATTATCGAGGGAAAATACATTAATTCTAGTAGCCTTCCAACTAAAATATTATCGAATTAAATTATTAAACATTTTACAAATGGTGGTGGAAATCGGTACTATTTACACGAACATGACTTATGGACATTAAAATTGAACAACCTAAATGTACAGTTTGATTTTAGCGTCCCATTACCGAGTCAAATTAACTTGTCCAATTTGACCAGTAATCAAGCTGTCAGTAAATTAATTACTCCGATAATATCACTGACATCAGGTAATTTAGGCATACACGTGTAGGTATGTACACAGGTGCACAGCTTTAATTAATTCATTGACCTCAAAGTCCTACCTTTTCCAAAGAATATCTGCACCATGTCTAAAAATACGAACTCTCTTCCACAGTAACTTCTTAAAATAGCGAGATTGATATCGCTAAGAAACTCGGTAACAGTTCATTGCTTTCAACGTTGAACTTTATTAAATTCTTCGCCTCCTATAAGAAGGAAGAACTACACAGACAAAGAATTCTGTGTCTCTATAAGGCGCACAGGGCATACCTCGCGTCACTGTCTTGTTAAAAAAATCAAATTCCATTGCACAAAAGATACACGCGATATTTCACTTTGATATACATATCGTTATGTTATTTTAACCCACAATCCAAGACTTTCTTTTCCTCGTCAGAGGAAACTGATATTTTTTCGGATTTATGCTTTGAGCTACAAAGGTGCCTTCACAAAAAGAACTTCTTTGGGACATCATGACACGTTGATATTCTGACGTCTGGCACGTCTGTTCATCCTTTGTCCCTTCCATCAAACTTTCTCATCCAAGCTGTGCCTTTTGGCCCTCGGAAATAATTTATCTCTGATGTAATGAAATCACTCTAGCTATCTTTGAGCCCGATTCGCGGCGCTTCCGAGAACGTGTTTCATAGCTGGCAGAAGGGACGCAGCGAAACGGAAGTCGTATTTTTGATCGCTTTCGCGTCTCCCTATCACAGAACGTATTGCGCCTTCCGTTGATATAGCAACCCAGGCGACACTGTCAAGATTGCACGAAGCTACCTTTTCTCCCTCGTTCTGTAACATTCGTATGTTGAACGAGGTGCAAGTTTATCTTCGACTCTACAAAAAATCAATGTAACTAAATCCTATTCGTGCATTAAGTGAACATTTTATTCACCTTCCTTGTAACGGATAAAATCCTTGACTTTACAGTCTATTTGAAAAAGCTCACTCCTGACTTCCTTTTTACTCTGCTTTTAAACACATCCTCCCTCTTAATGCATTTACTCTACCTCATCGATTCATCATTCTCAACCGAGCCCTCCACCCACTTGTCGCGTTCGCCACACTTCGCCACCTATCTCCAGCTAACTCTCAAACCATCCGTTGCAAATCGCTTCCCATCACGAATCGCGTAACCACTGTGCACACCAACGCCCAGATTCCTCCCCAAAAATTTAGAGAGCATCCGCATCTGCTAGCCTAAGCTAGGTGTCCATAATTCACACAATTTACTCAAACTCACGCAACATCGTTCACGAGGAACGTATATTCTGTCACGTATGCAGGCCGATGCAATGTTAATACACGAACAATGCAACAGACTCATCGACAGGCTGCAAGAGAAATAACAGATCTGCTGGCTTCAGTCTTCGAATTCTCGATTCAAGATAGGCATTAGCGGCTAGCAAAACCAACAATGATGGACACGTCGAACTTCATCAGATATGATCATCAATTGTTTGGTTTCGTATTCAAGTATCCGCCAGCAGATATTGGCTTCGTATTCACTGACCAGTCGGCTTGTGAAAGCGAGCCGCGAGATCCGCGGAGGAGTGCATTCCACGACTTCCGGGCAAGTGGAATAGGCCGGAATTCGCGATGGAACGCGATGAGGGTATTTTAAAGAGGGAATCCCTTCAGGCTCGAATAGACGTTCAGAATAGTTACGTAGCCGAGATTAATTGAAGCACCCCTTACGGCTATTTTAAACCTCCTTATTCGTTAATGCGCTGGATTCCTTCCAGCAATCTTGTTTCAACCACCGTCCAGTAGAACGGTACAATTCTTGCGAGAGTACCTTTGCAAGGATTTACATTACAGATTTGGTAGGACCAGTTCCATAAATAAACTAGATCGGCGCTGGCGCGGGTTCGTGTACCTTTTGTAGTTCTCTCACTCTCGTTTCTAGGTTCCTACAATATCATCAAGAACACCACAATATAAGTACTATGACCATGAAAAATTGATAATAGTAGCTTTTGCTACGAGTTCTTCAAGGGTGCAATGTGTACTAGCAAATGAAAGGAACAATTGAAAATGGAAGCAAATGACCACCTCCAAATATCTATTTTCAATAGTCACAACTACCTACATCAATTCTCACATAACAATCGATATTCATCAAGCAAACGTAAACAGTCTCCATTCCTCGTTCCTCCTCTCCCCAATAATGGCACGATTTGTTTCGAATCATATCGCGTTGGTTGTTCGAAAGTATCCAGCAGTTCCATTGAAAGCTTCGAGGCGTATCGACATTAGTTGACAACGCTTGCGCGCGTAACGCGAGCAGAGCTGAGTGCAACATTAATATTCTCAGCGAAGGAAAGTTTGTCGGAGTGTTTCAGCGATTTCGCCTGTAACTGAATGGGCAGGGCAGCTTTTATTCCGCGCCCGTGCAATAACTCAGCGCACAGCCACTCGAAGGTTAAAAACGCTGAAAAATAATGGCTGTCCTCGTGTTCGGGGGCAGCGAGGCATCCTGAAGGGGGCCAGGGATAGGGCGAAGGAGGAGGACGTGTTGAAGCAGCGACGGCCACTCGTGGACCCCGAGGGCTACTCTTGCCCGCGGTTCCATTCAATTTTGAATCAACCGCGACCGATCGATGACGCGTACGCGAGATTTTCTTGCTTTTTGTTAGACAAGTTCCGCGCGAAACGTTGCGTTGTGCTATGTACGTGAGCGTCGACAAAATGTGCGAGCTAATGTAACGATATTACACGAGCAGTAAGGGGATTGCGAAACAGGAGAATCCAATGCAGTTCCTGGAATTTTTACTTCCACTAGGGGAATGGGATTACTCGAGACTTAGAATTTAATCTGCATATCAAACTTTCCGCGAACTTGCGGATCCAACTTAGTTTCACTTCGTTGTCTTGCGGGACTTGCATCAGTTGTCTAATAAAGAATAAGCTGCGTATGGTTCACTGGGAAGTTTCTAATGTTCTTAAGGAGCTGGTCTCCATGCACTCTCCTGTTGTTTGCGATAGTGTCATTTTAAGTTCTAATTAATTCTAAAGTAGTCTGTATCAGAATTCGAACTACTGAAATATATACTTATCTAATTTTAATGTGATCAAATAGTCGAATTTTAATTTTGTTAGTGGAATTCAGTCGAGATCTAGTAGTCCCTTTTTATACGTGCTTACTCAAAACGTCCAATCTTCTGGAAACGTTAATGAAAGAAAGAAGAGAAATCCGACGAGGCTGAATTGATTCGAATTAAATTTAAATGAACGCCGTGCTTTAATCTCGTTCGATAGCCCATTGCAGAAATTAGCAAAAAGGCGAAGGGGATCGTCGATCTAGGAAGTCAATCTTTTTAGACGATATCGGTATATTTAAATCTTATTTGCGAATCTCGTCCTTATGAACTTCATTCTTCAATTTGACTTTCTTTAATTAGGGGAAAATGAACTCTGACTCTGCTGTGTCGAAAGGTCACTGTCATCAATCTTTAATTTGATATTTCTCTAAAGACGAGCTATGGAAAGCTACAGGGGCTGAAGATAAATCGCCAGTGCTGGTCCGCAAGGAGCACATATTTCAAAAACTGCAATTTACTCGCACCTGTAATCTTTCTGCTCGTAACACTTCATTCGGGAAAAGAAAATAGAACGAAACTTCTTTGAAATAAAACAATGACCGCACTTTTCATCCAGTCTTCGGTACTTCAACAATAGCTATGAAAATTTATTATCATTTCCTCAACCTTCTCTTTTAACATTATTTAGCCAACTTTTAGTGTCTTTAATCTCCAAACAATAGACACCAAATAAATAATGTCACCGAAAGGGAACCTTGAAATATTTTTATCACTGTGTTTAATTTGCTGCACATCAACGAACCTCGTTATCAGACTATCTGTCATACATTCTCGAGGATACGTGCTACGTAACCACTGGAACATCTACTGAATTTAAAAGACCACTCGTAGAATCCTAAATTACCCACGAAATACTAAAACGTGATTATATGCACGTTGGTGTGCCAGCGATGAGGACGAACAATGCCGTTTTAATTTGAAAATGTGCAGAAGTAATTTTATCCGGTGCTACTTTTTATTTTCCCCCACAGTGAAACCTATATAACACACGATCACGTACAACGTTTCTAACTATTACGACCTCTTTTTGCGAGATATTTCACGGCTGACTTTCAATTTTCGTAATTCGAAAGCTAACAGATGGCAGGAATTGTTCTAGAATAAATTATACGGAACAATTTCTCGAAATAATGTATCAAATTTTCAAAGAGGAGATAAAGTCCTCGTCGATACTTTTTCGATTAGCTCTCACAGTTCTACGATATTTCCTAGGATGGGCTTCAAGTGGTTTCCGTTTCTAATCTCTTCGAATTCCACTTTACGTCGCAATGCGATTAACTACCCTCGCAAGGAGACAACATTATTCCAGAGAGAAGAAATCCCTTCAGAGCGAATCATTGAACGGAAAAATAAACCCAATCGTCTTTTGATGAACCGCGGCCCAATACCTTCGCTCGATACAATCGACGCCTATAGATCCACTGTATTCGTTTGGTGCAGGGAGTCGAAAACGAAACGATTTTCCATCTCGCCTCCAATTCATGGTAAATTCATTTCGACCCGTGCAAATATAACTGCACGATAAATATTCTTCGAGAGATACTCAATTAGGATCTAACAAAAATACGTCATCAAGGAACAATATTCCTAACCAACCATTTTTAATAAATTCAAGTAAAACCTTCGTAGCGTTGATATCGGTTTTTCTCTCTGCATTATTTTCTGTTGGCCATTTTGTTGCGGTCATAGCGTGGCTTTTCTGTTGAATTGCAAAATAGTATTGAACACAGTTATGTTCTACTTTTTTCTCTTTGTTTTTTTTTTTTTTTTTTAGTCCAATTCTATGTAGGAGCAAGGTATATACAAATTTTAAGAGAAATAAATCTGGTGTGTTACACCGATTATGGAGCATTATTGAAATAGTGATTGTATCTGAGACAGTTATAATATTCAAAGGGAAATTGTAATTGTAATCGGACGCAGTGAACTTTTTTAATTAAACGACGATGAATTGCATGAATGGTCAGTGAAATAGAATTCGATGAACACCACGTCTCTGTAATTAACTACTGAATTTACGTCCTCGCGAGCATGGATATGCTGTTCGTAGTACAAGAGACGTTTGTTGCAAAGCGCGCATTAATTGTTTCACGGTTTAGTTCGCTTTACATAATTATGCCGGCGATAAAATATCGACGCGATTGTCACTAGCGAAATAATACGGTTTCCATTGAACGATCGTTAACGGACTGCAAAACATTCATGGCTGGAGATGTTTATTGGGTCCTGCACCAATTGAGCTATAAGGATATTATTACGCGGGATTCTCAATATTTTAAATTTTCTGTGCCTCGAACGATAAATTTAAAAATATATGAACAATATTGCTGAAAATACAAATAATTGCTAAAAACACTCTACAGTGGTTTCGATTCTGCTCCAATTTTAATTCGACACGAACAATGTTACATCCAGTAAGCATCAGCTTTGTCATGAAATGTGTTAAGCTTTTTTCCAAGAGCATAACCAGAAAGTTCTCGCGAAACAAAATTAATTCAAGAGTTCCGTGAAACTTTATTCAACGAAGTGGCACTCTGAATACGACCGTCCTGTTATAAATTTCTGCTTTGCGTGCTTCATGCGGGGGCGCATATATTATCCCGCAACAAACAAAACTATCGTAGAAAACGGAACGGTCCCCAAATGCCAAGTGAATTTAATTAAAGGGAAAAGAGATTTTTTTTGGTTCGTCAGCCATCCGAGAATCGTCCGCCAACTTACGCTCCGTAAACACCTGCGCTACGCTCTTTCTATTTTACATCTTTTGTATCTTTTCAAAAGTCCAACCCGTCGCTGGTTCGTGCCCTCGCAGCTGCCGCTGCTCTCTCTCATGCTAATTTCGCGCAATAATTTCGCCCCATTGCGATTGTGCAGTTTATCGAGCAAAAATAATGAAAACTACGGGGCCGATGCATTTTCATGCGTTCGATCGATTTATGCGGGGCTGGTGCTTGTAAAAAAATGTAATTTTTTAGAAAATTCTGATCAAAGGAAAATATCAGTTTTAGTTTGGCTTAATTTTGGGCTCGCTGAGGGGTAAACTACACGTATGTGCAATAATTGAAGGCTTGAAATGGAAAATAATGTAAATTTTGTCACATACAAGGTGACCCATCTAAAGGTTCACGCATAATTATCTTTTACATTATAACTCGTTTCAAAAAATGATTTAAATAAAGTTTATCCTGTTTCGGGGGAAATATGATGGTCACAAATTTTCTCTAGGTATACGTTTTATTATTAAAACACTTTTTAAAGCGAGCTGTAGTTTAGGAAATAATTACATGCGAAACTTCAAATGGGTCGTCCTGCATATTTAAAATTCTGTCAAACCTGAGTATCCTGGTCTGCCACTAAAAAATTTGTGTCATTCAATAAAGTCGTTCGTCCACAGTGCTTATGACCCCTGACGAATTAAGCTCCCAGGGTTTAGAAATTAATCTTCTTCCCCATAAATAATCACACTTTTATTTCACGTATAAAGCTCCCGAGTAGTCGTTCCACCTCAAACATCCATATCAAAAACCATAAAAACTCACGTCGACGCCACTGTTTCTAGACGAACGATGAAATTTTTAGCGTTGCCCAACAAATGCGCCGCCGTTTCGAGTCGAATCTCTCGTTAATTCACCGCCAACGCTCGTTCCCTTCTCCACGCCCGCGGAAAATTGAGATCCATACGGCGCGTCTTCGCGAGACCCTATCCCCCGAGAAATTACGCCATTATCGCGCAATTTTTCCGACAAGACACTTTGCGAGACACTTTAAGACACTTCGGCGGACGTGGGACGCCGTTTCCAGGAAATTTGTTTGACACGGAGCGTCGTCGCTTCCGTGACGGAATAATTTTGAAGGGAACCGCGTCGGGCGCGATTAAAACGAGGAATAAAACGTTATTAAAAGCGGCGAAACGCTGACAGCGGTCCAACGCGATCCCCTCCCACTCACACACTCTCTGCGCGAAAATTTCGCCGTTCTCGCGGCTCGTGTCGCGTACATCAGGAGCCACGACTATTAAGGAACAAAAGGGGGACGGAGGGGGAAAGAACGAAATACACTCAGGAATATGGAAAGCGAGAGCAAGCAGTCAGGGGTGGGCAGATATACACGGGAAATGAAAGAACACAGGGAAGAAAGTCATTGTTACGGCGGGGAAAATGAGAAAAACACGAAGACGAAAGGGATAAAAATAAATATTAAATGGAGCCTCGGGTGGGGACGGCCAGTGGAGTGTTGACAGAGAGGGGATGACAGTATAGAAAGAGGCAAAAGGAAATCATCGCGAACGTTGTGAGAAACAGAAGGGGGATGAAGAAGCTGAGGGTTAGCGGGAAGTAACAGATACGCGAGTATTTTGGGGCGAAAGAAAGAGAAATAGAAGCAGAGATCTTTGTCTGCAGATGGAAAACAGAGGCGGAGGTAGAATAAAAAATACGAGTGAGACATGATGAGGGAGAAGAAGCCGTAAAGTCTTGCCACGGGAATTTCATATTCCCCTTCTGGAAAGGGTTCCTTCGTGCAGCAGGGTAGGTCGGGGCAAGACCGAGGATCTTAAACTCGAAAGTTTACCCGCTGGAGTGGTTAGCCCAGCCGCGATCTATGCCCTCGCCTAGAATTTACAAGTCCTTAAATCGCGTTTCGTCGGAGAGGTTTGTTCGAGGGTGTTAAATTCTTCGCGCGCCGAGTCCTCGATGACTCTGCTCCGCCACACTTCCTGAGATCGCTCAGAATTTACCCACCGTTCGCAGTAATTGCGACAACTTCGTTATACGCGAGAAAAATTCCGGAGATAACGAGTTGCACGCGTGGCGAATGAAGTATGCTTGGGGGTCCAGGGTAATTCGACGCAGGGTGAAAATATTACAGGGTTAGATTCTTTTAGTCACTTTACTTTCAGTAATTACGTACGTGTTATAATAACTGTGCAGCAGGGTGCTACAGCAAAGATATTTAACATCAGTAATGACAACATTTTTGGGTCTGATAGCCAGATTGACCCAGGTCCTTTATCATTTTTGGGGAGAGAAGAGAATTTACTATTTTGAGAAAATAACGAAAAAACTAAGATAGCGTGTGAAACTGAATTTTGAAAAAAATGGATTTGAGTTACTCTGTTTCTCAGACAGAAATGTGTAATTCAAGAAGCTAATATTAATTAATGCTTTATTTCTACATTTTTAGCAGTGTGTGTAAAGTATTATTTTTCGAACACATGACTCTAGAAATAGTTAAAATAATCTTACTATAACCACTGTAACCATCCTCTCAAAATGCGGAGATACCCTATATTAGTTCATTCGAAATATTCAAATTTGTATTTTCCTTCGCCTTTGTAATACAATTCCATTTCCGTAACCTAAGCACTGCCTTCGCCAAATGCAACTACCTCCGTATTCAAACTCCAAAATCAAACGAAGCAATTCCCAGCGGCATGAGTTATAATAGAGACTAACCTCTGATCGATCGAAACGAGGGGAAGGTTCGAAGGTTGGTAGACGACTCTCGAAGAAAGGTACGCGACGATGATTGATAGTCAAAAATGCGGACGTACTCGCACGTGCTGGAACCATTAAGGCGAGCACTTTAACGGGCCTGGCTGTTCTACAAAGGAAAAAAAAAAAACAAAAAAGACTCGGCAGCTTCGGCCATCAATAAGACGTTACGTCCAATATGCGAGCGTTTTTCGCCAGACGTTCGAAATTATTTCACCCCTCGACGAACCCCTCCGTGAACAGGGGGATGAAATCTGGGAGGGGGGGAAGGGCAGGGGGAAGGTGGTTGGAAGTGAACAGGGAATAAAGTGAATCTCCCCTTGCGGAAAGTTTTCGCTTCTCTTCTTTGAGGTTTAATTAACCGTCGCGAGAAAGTCGCCAAAAAGTTATCGGCGTGGCGAAACGGTTTTCTATCAAGAATCGATCCTTCTCCACGCTCGATACGGATTCAACGGCCGCGAATTATTAACGACCAATCCGGGGCAAAATTTCTCGTCGAGCTGCGCATAAGTTTGCCGGCACGATTAACCGATGAATTAATACTTCCGTGAACGTGGCCGAACGAGCAATTAAATTCGTAACAGATCTGACATTTTAAAACTCGACTAGTAATCAGATTTATAGTATGATCCCTGTGATAATTATACAGGAGGTCTTTGTGTTTCTCTTTTCATGCTTTCTTGGGTGTAATGAATTCACTTACAGATTTATTCTAGTATCTTCGCTGTGTCTGACTGGGGATTTATTCTACTGGCATTATTGTATCTGATTTGAGGTTCATTCTACTGATTTTTCTGTGTCTGACTTGCCAGGATTTATTCTACTAGCTTATCTGTGTTTGAGCCCAGGGTTATTCTACTGATATTTATTGTGTCTGACTTGAGATATACTCTACTGATTTGGTTGTGTCTGACTTTCGACTTATTCTACTGTTGCAACTGTGAACAACATAAGAACTATTCTACTGACTTCTTTGGGTCTGGATTAAAACTTATTCTACTAGCTTTGCTCTGTTGTTCAATACTAATATAATAATTATATTACTATTACTTATTATCTATAAAGGTCACAATTGACCCCAAATAACCAAGAAATTTTTTGAAAAAATTTTTAATGAAGTCTATCGAACCAAAGAAAATAACACACAATTAATAAACAGAATGATTGCCTGCAAATCGTTTCCCACAATCATTGTCAAAATTCCCACTCATTACCTCTTTTTTCCCCGCTAGTTAACAATACCAATACTTCATAAATATCACGACTAAATCTGCTATCCTGTCACGTCGATTACATTGACGTAAACGATCGAATCGCGCGGCAATTGATGGTGGAAAGAAACGTCGAAATTGGGCTCGCGAATAGCGACAGCTTTTTATCGCGCTTCACATGAATCCACTAAACACGAAACAGTTAATTGGCAATCGGATTAACGCGGCGTGGAATTCAATATTCACATGGGAGGACGACTTCGTTCGTTTTCCCTGGGATGGTTATTAACCAATTAGTTCTTTCGACTGTACGAGCTTCCGTGCCCATATTCAATTGTCCGCCGTGGTCCACACACGCGTTTAATTGGCCCCCTTTTTCCCGCCACCCTCGTCCAACCATCACGCCACGCAGAATTATGGAGCGTCGTTGAAACTTCCCCCGCGGCTTTGCGCGATCTTCCGAGACGGCCCCAAAAACTTTTCGTCCAAGAATTCCGGGTGTTGCCTCGCGCTGATATAGTGCAACGGACTTTAATTTTCCGCCGGCGGTGTTCAAAATTTCTATCCAAGTTTTACAATTCAACGGGCCAACCTTCGGGCGGTAACCAATGTGAATCACGTTGAAACAATCGAAAAGTTAGTGGCGAGTAACTGCAACAGCCGAGGAAATTACGTTCGAAGAAAGAAGTTTTAAGGGGCGGGGGTGTGGGGGCTGGAGAAAAAAGGTAACGTTCTCGCTCCAAATTGGACCATGTTGCGACAACGCGGCGCAGATCAGGCTAGATTACGTTTAATCGATTCATGAGGAGGTTCTTCCGGCTTGGCGGGAAATCTATGAGCGATAAGGGCGAGAAATTGAATTGTCTGTGTTGTGGCGACATGACACCTTCTTCACAAATATTTCGCCACTAGAGGGACTTTCTTCCACCTATCACGTTTCTGAAAGTAATCCCTTAGACGTACTGTGTAGAGCTGGTGAAGTTCTACCTGAAACACAATTAGTAGGTATGGTTAATAATATGTTACGTCCTTAAGTACATATAAAATCAAGTGATTTTATTTACTGTAACCATATAGATCAGCATTTTTGCCAGATACAGCCGTTTCCTTTTCCAGATGCTGCGTTTCCCTAAAGCAGTATATCCTTTGTAGGATGAGTAGCAGTCAATTTAGGGTTTTATAAGAAATATCTTTGATAAATGGAAGAGCATAAGATATATATTTGTACTGTTCTCTTTGGGATGCAGATACAGACTGACGACGAGAGTTGCTTTCTTTCCGGCTCCTTTATGCAAGAAAACTTTCTGGTAAGAGGGAGAGGAGTGTCCTCAAGTGTCATGCCTTTAAACAATTAGGTCGATTAGATACGCTACGCACAACCTCGTCTCTAAACGTACACAGTCTTGTCAAGAGACTTTGCGTAGCGTCTTAGAGACTTAACGCTAACACCTTACTGATGAGTCAACTAGCAGACCCAGGACGAAACGCTTTCCTCTTCTGTTTTCCACTCTGTCTTCCTCTTTCACGCTTTCATCAACTGTCATGGTGTAATTGGACGTTGTACGGGACGCGCAAGACATAAGGACAAAAATAATTTACTTCGTCGCGGTGGGGGAGCGCCTTTGAGAACACTTTCCCGCCCTTT
Organism: Calliopsis andreniformis; assembly: GCF_051401765.1. Taxonomy (NCBI): domain Eukaryota; kingdom Metazoa; phylum Arthropoda; class Insecta; order Hymenoptera; family Andrenidae; genus Calliopsis; species Calliopsis andreniformis. The sequence goes on from NC_135073.1 coordinate 12,575,706, forward strand.
TCCGGGGTTACAAAAGTTTCTACTTAGAACCAGCAGGGGGCACGCGGCAGGGAACCTTTGTCGTGATTAATTCAGCGGACTCTTTTTCCCACTTAGAAGGGCTTGAATTTCGCGTCGCTGCGCGGGGCGCGGCTTTTAAAAACGAAATCCTCATTAAATTACATCCTGCATAGTCTAGCGCGGTCCTATTAAAGCGTCAAAGTTACTTTAACTTTGACACGGACACAGTGTAACAGAGGCGGGCCCGAGCAATTACAGAATGGCCGACATTGCAATTAACTTGAAGTTGCATCGGTTACCAGGGACGAGGAACACGACCGTATGAACATGTTTGTCTTTGCAATTGGCCAATTAACCTGGACCATGTATCTGACCGGGGAAACAATAAATTTGCAATTAACCGGGATGTAAATAAATAATTCAGGAATCCGTTTTAATCGCGCGGAAAATATGCAATTAATTCGGTCTACGCTCTGCCAGGCTGGAAATACTTTGCTACTCCAGTATCTCGGTACAACGATATTTGCTGCATTCCCGATTGTGCTTTATACATTGTCAGAACTCTGGAGTGGAATTTTAGTATAGAACGAGGGTGAGGGCTATGTATTTTCAACGTAAGCTGAGTAGATGAGTAGATCGTTTGTTTTTGTTTCAAGTAAATTTTAAAAAATGCTCTTACTTTTTCATTATCTGCAACCTAAGTCCCTGGTTCCCAATCTCTGGGCGATGGCCCTCAAGAGGGTTACAAAGTGTTTTCTGGTGATCACCACTGGCAGTTTCAATTGCAATTATTTTTATAGAAAATTACATCGCGAAGACATTCAACCGTTGTTTGATTCAAAGTGGCTACAGTGTAATATTACAATAGTTGTTGCAATGTTTTTCACTGACCCAGTTGCGATGTATCTAGCTTTAGTTTTCGCTAGAGTAAATTTTTTCACTCTTGTTTCAAAGCAAGAGAAGTGACTTTAATAAACACTCGACCGTGAATTTTGAATTGTTCATTTGCCTGACCCAAAAGGGGGTTGTGACTCGGCAAAAAATTAAAAAATACATAACCAAATTCTAATAATTGTTTATCAGCTTCAATGGACCTCTGACAAATTTCTCAGCCCATCACATTTTTTGTATGATGTTACCTCTGTTTAATCTTGTTGCAATTGGTCAGATCATCGACATTTTGTCACATGACGCTGATAACCAACAAGGCTGTCATTCGATTAAAAACTGCCCTACGAACATCCAATTAACTCTCTCAACCTCTGGATTTTTCCACATCGCCAGCCCATGGCAGGTAAAAAGGACAGCTCGGCCAATTGGAAATTTATAATTCAATGACATCATAATTTCACGTTTCTAACAACTAAAAGCACTTTGACCACATAATAGTTTCATAATTGGAACCCGGCTGCACAGGAATTTTTAATCAAGTTTCGTAATTCTCTGCCCCTCCCCTACTCTCCCTTTACTCGTCTAATACGGACGTCGTTAATTTGATTGGCACACAGTATCCCCTGGATTGCCACGGGTCGGGTGTAAACCGTGTTTGATAATAATCGAAACGCGCGGGGTAGGAGTGTGGAAAGCATAGCGTGGGGCGGACCCATATTCTACTAGAGATTCTTCGAGGTGGGCAACGTCAGGCGGCGCGTATTTAGGCTGGTCCAAGCTAAATTTAAATCAGTTCGTGGCAGGGCCACCGAACGCGAAACTTCTCAGACAGCATCGATTCCAACACTTTCGCCGGTGTCTCTTTCCAGAAGTTTCTCGGCCATCGAACCGAAAACGTATCAGATTTTTTAGTTATTTTTGTTTAAGTGTGTGAGAGAAGATGGTGGAGTGAGAAGTGTTACTTGAGTGCGTGTCGACGAACTGTTATCTATAAGAAGGTAAGTTCTTGAAGTTAATAACATCGTGGCGTGGTATTTGTGGCACGTTGACGTAGACAAACACGAGAATAACTAAGGTTCGGTGTGACGTACTATTAGTGTAGTTGAATGAACGTTATTTATATGCACTCCGAATTTTTAGTTGTTCCGTGGAATTTATGTTCAAGCATGGTAGTTACGGGAATACGCTTAAAGCAATATTTATCGTTACGGAGCTCGGATTGAAATTTAATCGAGACTTGGTCGTGTTTCATTTTGCATGTTTTATGGTCTAGAAAATCTGCGTTTGAAGTTTGCACGCGTTAAAAGAACCGATCGCGTGATACGGCCCCGCGGTCGTATTGATAGCATCGGTGAAATTTCATTGAAAAAGAATGACAGTTCCTATCAAAAATTCAAATTGAAGAAACAGAGCGCACCGTGGTATGGAAAAAACGTTTGCCTCGTGGTACTCGAAAAAAAGTCATCGTATGAATTTAAATTAACCAAGATGAAGAGAAATATGTCGAAAATTCCGACAGCGATTCTACTGTGGTTCTAAAAATAAACGTTTTCAATATACTACATCAAATATAAATCGATTACGTGATGAAATTATTTATAAATAATTCTTCGTGAAATTTACGTTCTTCCCTGTCGCCAATGAAATCGTTCGAAAAAAATTCCATCCTTTTTCGCCTCGTTCATTATTTTTAGAGGCTTTCAAGAACCATGCAAAAGGTCGTTGAAAAAGGCTGCAGCAGGGAAAAACCGTGGCGGAGATTTGTTGAGACTTATCAAAAGGTGCCAGGACACCGCGCCGCCGATGCTTTGAGTTTTTACGTTCGTGTCGCGATGTCGAAACGAGGCCGCAGGGTGATGTTTTCCACGACAACACCGAACCCCGACTTCTGCTTTTTAACGACCGTGATATCCACGGTAATTCTAGGGAATAAGTCAGCCAATTCCCTGTACTTGTTCAGCCGGGCTCCTTCGGTCGTTCCTTCGACCTGGCAATTATGTTGGGTTCAGCTTGCAATTAAGCTCTGGTTCGGTCCATGAGTGGCGCAGCTAAAGCTACTATTACTGAGAAATTTATGGCGTTATCGATGTCTTATACGTAGGAGGTTAGCTAAGGATCAAGTAAATGTAAATTATCCTTGAAAGGAATACAGTATTAAATTCATTTCTATTGATCAAAGACTGAGTACACGATGAGAGGCTGTTATTCCCAAGATACTTATTTTCTTATCTTTTATGGCAAAGAGTTAGTTATTTATGAGGAGAATTCTGAGTCTCTTCTCTTAAGTGTTTGAGCGGGTTATATTATTGAATTTAACGAGGGAGGTATTAAACATTTGGATTATAGTGATTATACGTCTCGCACAGGAGTTATGGTTTTATTTACGCAATTATTAATTGTATTCATTTTTATGAATGTGAAGAATATTAGAAAGGACTCACTACAGATTTATAAGAGATCCTTTTTTTTTAAATTCCATTTTCAATGTTTCGTCTAACTAAATTATTTCACTATATAAATACAAACAATAGTCTTAAAATTCAGTATATTCAAATATCAATCCTCCTATGCAAATATTTACATTGAAATTTTATTTGCATTCATAGTAAACTGAATTACACAATATACGTATATATTGACGAGAGTTTCCAACAGAGACTTCCAAAAGAATTTGCCTATGGACACACTATGAGAAATTATTTATTATCCTGTTATTCATTTAATTAGTCACCAACAAAATATTTTTCTGTTTCTCTGAAGACTTTAAGCGTTTATTAGTCCCTCTCGTCTCACACAGGAAAAGCTCCCAGAGAAAGTTGATTCTTCCAGAAACGATAGAAAATCCAAAAACCGTCGTTCCGCAGACGTAGCTAATTATTTTCAATTCCGTAGTCGTTGAAAACTAGTTTCGTGCACGGCGTGAGCGCACATCGCGCCAGCTAATTGGGCAAACATTCCAGTTTCCGTTCTCCTGTTCTCGTCTGCGCTGACATCGCTAACTCCAATTTCCAGCGGCGCAACAATTTACCCCATTATAACAGCGATAACCGTAAGAAAGGTGGGCAGAAATTCTCCGTAGAAACTTCTCCCCTTAAGATTGGTCTCCAGGAAGAACCGTCTTCCGCTGCTTCACCTTTTCGTCTCGAAGCAAGCTCTTTTGGTCCAAACACCGCCTTCCGCTATACATCCTACTATTCCACGATCGCTGTTTTCCTCACGTTTTTGTGGCCACGAGAAATCCTGATATTCATAATATGAACCCCTTCCTGGCTGGAGATTCCATAGAGGTTAAAGCATTGGATCCAAACTGACATTCAATTTCTGGACTAGCTGCGAGTGCTTAGAGTGCTTCCTCGAATCGAGACCAATGGCCAATAGACATACCGCGCTCGCGTTTGAATCGAGTCCAATCCAACGCAGGTATTTCGTGATAGAAAAGCGGTTTCTAAAAAGGTGAGTTGAGTTTATGACCTCGTGCGTATTCGACCACCTGTTTTCCAGTAAAGTATTTCTGTGCCTCGAAGCTTCCCGATTTCTTTTTCTCATTTAATCTGCTTCATAATCCTCGATTATTCCAGAGGTAGAATATCTGGGTGTGTTCTGTGTACAAAAGGCTGGTTCAATTGGAATTTGAGAAATTTTATGATCTTCCATTTCCTTTATACGTAGATTTTGCTTTATATTCAGAAGTGAAGAATTATTTTATCCCGCTATGAAAAATAATCTCAGCTTAACTGGTGCGGTGCAGGTTCAGTATTTGTATTAAACTATAAACTTTTAATATTTGATATGAAAAATATTCAGGAATAATTTATGGAAAATATTAAAATGAAAAGTTGGGGATTTTCTACCTGCCGCAATTAATCAAAACCTGGTATTCTAATTAGATTATTAAAGCAATACGGACGAGTTGAGGGTTAACTGGATTTTCTAGACAGACCTTGTGAGATATACATTTGTGTGACCCCGTACACGGTTTTTCTTTGAAATATTCTGTACAGTGGTATAACAAAAAGGGTCTCGGTGATATAGCAGTAATTATCGCAGCGAAGTCGCTTTACGACTTTTAATATCGTAAATTTCAATGTCTACGGGTAGGCGAGCATTGTGCACACGAGCTGCTTGTTTCAAAAACAAGGAGCATTGGAAGCTGCAAGGCGCGGCCGACAAGTGAGAACCAGCAGCTTCTAAAACTGAGTTTGCGTACGCCCCAGGGGAATACGTCGCAAATACCGCTGTGAAAGAATGACGTAGAAAACTGTCCGTATTTCAACGTCCTCGTTACACAGAGAAAAAACTGATCATTTATAGGAAATACGTGCAAACCTCCAAACACGTTTGTGCTCTCATTTGCACTGTCATCAATGATAAAAAATATAAACGAATTTCGAGCTCACCAGTGCAAATACATATCCATAACACTCAATTCAACTACATATCTATATTGCTCCTCTCCACCGCCATCATAAAACACTGATCTTTTGTTAAAAATATAACGAAACTTTTCGATAAAATTTTCATTACAAATTCTTTTCGAGGACCACACAATATTATTATTGGATTTTCATGAAAATAATGGTTGATACGATAAGCAAATTATTCTTTCTACTCTTGACAACGTTAGTAAAACAATTCGTGAGAATTTGAAATGCACGCCTTATAAATAATTACTTGAAATATTCATATCTGTATGAGAACGAAACAGTACATCAAGCTCATTATTTCTCATCCAGTGGTACCATGTTATTACTTCATTAAATCGGCTTTGGATTGGCTCGTTTCGAGAGAAAACGAAGGGGATGCTAGCTAATGATACGGACAACAATGTTGTAGTCGCCAGGGAAAGCGGGAAAGACGGAAAATCAGCACAAAGCAGCTCGCCAGAACACAACGCGATATGGGGCGTCAGTTTTCACAACTTCTCGGTTATCTGTGCGCCATTTCTCGCCGATTGTCAAGCGGGTGGAGCACACGACACTGAAAGAGTGTGAAAGTAGTCCTTTGACGTCAACCGCAGTTACTCGGCCACGTTTGCTGCGCTTCAAGCCCTTAAAAACGCTCCGATTCGGACTTTCGGATTTATTTACAAGCGAAATTCCCTTTTCTCGTACTTCTCGCTTCATCCATGGTTGCGTCGCTATTAGACCGAGAATTTTGCCTGAAATAAACACAATTGCGCGTTTAATGAAACTTTCTTGGCAAGATGCATTACGCTTTTATTGATCTTCCTGTTCTTCCATTAACTTGAGTCTGACGGTGAATTAATTGTTAAACTGCGAGTGGAGGAATTACCCGTTCAACTTTCTTGCATGTCGCTTCATCTACATTTTGTAACAAATTCTGTATCTTGAGGGCTGGTAGTATCTTGCAGACATTTATCATTTTCGTCCTTTAGTATGAATTTTGAGTTGCGGTGGATGGGAAACTACCGGTTGCAAATTATGTGTTTCTGCGTTTCAAACTTCCTAGAGAGTAAAAGAAATTTTCATGAATTTACAAAAAAATTCAGAATTGAAAGATCTACTACTTCGTCGTTTTATGTCGGATCTGACATTGATACAAATCACTTAATCCTGAGATTTATCTCAACAGCATTATTCGGTACAAATATTATACTCTATTATTCTCATATCACAGCAGATTCAAGTAGGAAGATCCAAATTCGCCTAATTAAGCTCACAGAAATCTGAAATATATTATCCTCGCTATTACATCAAAGCGAGCACCTAAACTTGCCCTACTAGTTACGTCTCATTTTACTTCAAAAGGAAGATACACTATTGTCATCATTGCCATGTACCGCCATTATCACCATCATTACGACAGCAGTTACCATTGTCGGTACTCTAACCATTCTGTCTGTAATACTAGATTCCTAGCCTCTATGCAGTCTAGGATACATATACAGTCTATAGTATTATACATATGTATGCAGGGTGTTCATTTGGAAAGTTTACATCATCATTTAGTCAACAGAAAAATAAAGAAGTTTCATTTGTATTATTCTATTAAATATCTTCTTAACATAGAGTCTAACAAAAAATCTCCCCTACAAAAGTTTCTTCTTTTTACTCCTAGAAAACAATAAAGTTGACATTCAAATAACCTTAAAATCATTTAACAAGTAGAAAATAGATACCAGTTCTATTTCCCCTTGAAACCGAGGAACCTCTCTACCGACCATTTTTTCCAGAAATGGATTGCTTTCGAGATATTTTGATGCAAGCTTTTCGCTTGAACACCCTCTATAACATCAGCCACGCTTTTGCCACTGGATCGATGACATTCTGCGCTATAGTCTCGCAAATGTACTGGTTTGTGGTTCACAACTGGACACAGGGACACAGAGAAGCCGCGTGCAAAATGGTCAGGAAATTTGGACGGTTCCCATGCAAACGTAAAAGTTCGATCGCTAATTTATTAAATCCCCAAACCGAACGAGGGGCCAGAGGCAAATGTTGGAGGTCCGATCGTGTCCACGTTGGGAGCACGCGGATTTTTCAGTCCACCAATGCGAGCGACCTTTTTTTTCCAGATAAACGTTAACGGTGCCGCATTTTCTCTCACTCCCGCTATGAACTGCTGCGTTGTTGGACTAATATCGAGTGTTTCCAGCGGATTTTCGTCGGAAATTCGAAAATCATACGTCGTAACGAATGCCCTGTCGAAAGTTTCCTCGGTATCATCGGGAACTTTCTTTCCCTTCGCGATCTTAGGTAAACTGCGCGCTTGTTCATCCGTTTGTTCGCATGATGTACGATCGAAATCGTCATTTAAATGGCAGGGAAACTTTCCTCCCCTGCTGGAATTGTAGCGCCTTTGTTTCTGTCTTTAAAGTTTCTTTTGTGTCGCGATAAGCGAAGATGTACTGAGTTCCCTGGATTTTTGAAAGTTTTAGTACCAGCGAAAGAAGGGCACCAGTGAATTTAAATTTTAGAAGAAATCTGAGGTGATTCTGTTGGTGAACGAAGTTAGGAGTCCCTGTATTAGTTTTCTTTCGTCGTTTTTAATAGTTACAGTGACGTCGATTTCTGGTAAAGAAAAAAATGAAATGGAGCTAACGATGGAGGAACGGTTAGTGCTCGACGTGGAATCGAAAGTACTTTAACAAGGGAAAAGGGCGAGCTTGGAACTGTACGGACATTCCTGCAAATAACATCGCAATTAAATTCGACCTCTCGAACATGTCGGCAAAGTACGAAGAATGTGTTAAGCACGAAGCAGGGGCAATCGTTAACCGCCAATTTAAAGTTTCAAGAGTTCGTTGGATTGCTGGAATGGCCATTTCGAATTCGAGGAATAGAGAAATGTAGATTTTCAAAAATGATTTCGCTAGAAAATTAGAAATTTTTAAATGCAGGAGAAATAGAAAATTTTCTATGAAAGAGTCTAAATAATATATTCGTAATTGAGAAAAATTCATAAATAGTGTTGAGGAATTTTATAAAGTACATAACAAAATTAAGCTCTTCAATTGCTGAATATCATATTACTAATTTTATAAAATTTATTTCACCTGCAAAGATTTGTCATCGTTACATCGATAATCCGATTGAATTATCTTTCTCTTTCATCGCAGTTAAATTAATATTATTCTGGCGCTAGTAATTGAAACAGGGCTCCTGCAAAAATGAACTGAAAAATCTTTATAGGTAGAATATGAACGGATATTCAAAGAGGACATTTAATAGGACGTGGAGCATACATTTTCCGTGTTCCGAAAATCCACTGAAGCAATTACATTTTCTACGCTCTACCACTGCTTTCGTATCATTTAGATTCAGTTAACCTTTACCTGATATTTTGATTGTCATTTTCGGGTGCTCTGATTTCAGCTATTCGTTATAATTTTTTAGTGAAACTACCGTAGCTATAAAACTCGAACGGGTAAAAAATCTTTTATGCGCACTAAAAAGAATTATAAAAAAAGAGGAGAGTAGGAGCGAATTGAAGTAGGTTTAACGGGGTTTAAAATGGTTCAAAGAGATTGGTTCCAAAAAACGGCCAGCTTAGCAACAGTCGAATCGATTTATTAAAAACCTCCCAATAGTCCAGGTCTTTCGCGTGAAGAAGTTAACGTTGCTCTAGGCATGATAATGATCCAAAGACGGAAGGAGCTGAAGGGTGGGGTGAAAGAGTCAATTGGGTGAATTTGGATCGTCGTGGATCATTACGGTTTCCTCACTCTGAGAACACCGTCTTTAATGAAGGTTGACACAGATTTTCAACGAGCCGAAGGGTGGCCAAGGGGTGTTTCTGTATCCGATAAAAATCGCGAGTCGTAACGTTGGACTTTCTTCGTCTTGACCTTCTTTCAGCCACGAACCAATCCGTCCAGTATTTTTCCCTGCGGTATAGGAAACTTGCAGATGACCAACTTCTCCGTTAAATAAACGACAGGCCATTCTTCTTGATGAGAACAGAAAGAATCCTTTCCCAAGTATCCCTTTCCCTCGAACAAATATTCCATCGAGAAACTTGGCCATTAGCTTCTATTTGGTCTGGGGAGTCCTCGCGAAACGAAAGTAGGTGATTCACCAAGAGCGAATTTATTATTAACGTGAACTGCGTGGGAGAAATATTAGTCAATTTCTGGGGAACGTACCTTCGATTACCACAAAGCTCGTTTCCTATGATTGCAATTGAAAAGATTCTTTGGATACTCTTTGAACTACTTCGTTCTCTATTGTCCTATGTCTCCATTGTCTCTATTGTCGTATTGTAATTTTTTATCGGAGCGTAGAACGTGGAATCGGAGAAAATAAAATCTGAACGTAGTTGGTTCATTTAACTTACAGCAAGAACATGGAGCTTGTTCCCCAGAAAGTTCCAATAATCAACGACGCGAGCCCCTCCGTCTTTCTGTCGTAATTTTCCCTTTTCTCTCACGCACAGTAGCGTTCCAGCCTCGATATAAAAGTGCACGTTTAAGCACAACTTTCCTCCTTCGGCAAGAAACCGAGAATTTTCCTCGGTATTCTCGGAATTCTCTTTTCGAGGAAATTTGGAAAAAGTTTCCAGACGCTGCCGGCAGGCGATAGACCTCCATCACGTTACAGCTTATTGTATTCGTTAAAATCCAGGATTCGAAACGACCAAACTTCCGTATAGCCCCTTGTTTCCCCTGCCCTTCGTTTCACTTAGGGAGACATTCCATTTTCGTTCGCGTCCCCTTCTATTTACAACATATTTAAAATGTTTATCGATCGAAAGTTTGCGCGATTTATTTCAGTTCAGTTTCGAAGTATCCTCTGCGATGGCCTCGCTTCCGATCTGAAATTCGGAACAAACGAGCACCGGGAAATTCAGTACCTCGTTTTGCGGACGTGTCTCGCAATACGTTTCCATCCAAATGCCCCACGAAAATCTGACCAACCGATGAATCAGTTTAATGATCATTTCCATTTTATTAAACCATTTTATGGCTCTGTTTACATTCGAATTCTTTGTCATCGAGAACGTTTATTTCGAACGGAAGTAAAAACGTTAAGTGCTTTCGAAAGCATTTAAAACTTTTACTCCTTATCGCTGTGTGTATTATCGCTGGTCTACAGGGAAAAATAAAAGGTCATAAGATTTCAAACCTGAGGACACTTAAGTAGTATTATCAATTTTTTAAGCACTTTAATGAAATCGCTTCAAGTTTCTGATGGAGTGTATTACTCTAAACTGTAATTCTTTTTTGCAATATTAAACCAGCTATCGAAAAGAATCGTAAAAGAAGATCAGAATGATCTCTTTATAAAATCAAATTTGCCTCTGATCCAAAATGTAGCTGTGGTTATCCAGAACCAGGATTCTAGCCATGCTATCTGGCAATGTTCTCAATTTCATTTTGGCAGAAATGTTATGATCTCTAAACTACGTTCTTTAGGTTATTTTTCCCCATACACAATAGATGCCTTTCTTTTCCAGCCATTAATTCCCCCCTGGTGATTATTTTTAAATTTCTAAAGAACCACTGTCTATATCTTTAATTGTCCTTCAGTTATTTTTTACCTATACGTTATATCTGTAATTAATAATACTTTTAACATTGTTTTCATCTAACTGCAATGTAATTGTATTTGCTAATAATCCTATAAAGGGTTACACAGCTTAGTAAAACGAAAGAAATCAGAATGATCACCCATAAAAATGAAGCAAAACGTGTGGCAAAGGGAAAATACGTGACGTCACGTATTTACCAGAAATATCCTCTGATCATTCTCTGCGATCAAAGCGTCCTCGTGCATCGCAATTGATATCGGCAAATCGTCGCGGGCACTGATTTCACTGAAGACCGATCGCAAAAGCGAACGTGACAAGTGGTCCAGGGGTCCTTAAATTCGGAGATCAGAAAAATCGTCGTGCCGAGAAATCACGTACGACCTGACCACAAAGTTTTAGGTCCTTTTGCCCCTGCATTCCCGTGTTCGAAGTGATTCTATGATTCGTCGAAACGATGTTCAACTGACTATCCAATGCAATCTGGGTGGAGAAGATCCATAAATTCTGAGCTTCCAGTCGACATTGATCAGAAAGTTCGACGTTGGCTAACCGAACTGTGAAAATCAGGAGCTTGAAAGTTACCTGTGCCATGTATTAAACATTTCCCTTTATCCCTGTTCTACTTTGTAGTTCTACGGTATTCCACTTTGTCTTTGAAAAGTCGATGCTTTAATCGCTTTATGGGATACAAAACGAATCTTCTTTGAAAGTAGCACGATAAATATAAATATGTAGAATTTAGCACAATATTGACAAAACGATGTCAGTATAGGTATTTAATTGATTTTTATAAATATTTATTAGAAAAGTAGAAAATTTTCAATGTTCATTTACCTACCTTTTTTTATAGCTAGACTTACCATCACTTTTATTTTAAACGAGAAAAATATTTAGTCAATTTTGCAAACAGAAATATCCAGGAATTTTATGTTTTCAACTTGTGATCATTTTCTCAAGGGGATGTATACGTGATAATTATTGGTCAATCTTTACTAATATATTAGAAAATTGAAACTACCCTCAGACCCTAAAAAAAATAACATTCCCCACAGAAATCAATCAAGGAAGCACAAACAAAGCAAGGCGAAAATTTTCCCGAATCTCCATTCGCCACAGTAAAAACACTTGCGGCTTTGAATTTTATCTTTAAAGCCCGACGCACTGTAGAGACACCCTAGACGGTTAAAACAAGAATCGCTATTGATTCGGTGCTGGTTGCACTCGAGGGGATTGCTAGAAGCATTAAGCATAGAAGCGTTGTAAGAGTAGATGGCGAATATCAATTCCCATTGCAAAATTTCGATTGCTCGCGACACTGAATCTGCGTGGGTCCTATCTCAGGAAAGGGCAAAAATGGTACTATCGTTGCAGGGGATGGGGTTCACGTTTGCGTCAACCGAAGCGTAACTTCCATGACAACTCCCATCAGTTATCCGCGAAACACGCATTCGTCGTTCGTGAACGTGTTGCGTGAAATGTTTTACTGAGTCGAAAATAACTGTTTCGCAACGTCGACTCTTTAGCGTTTTCGGTACTGTTATAATACATATTGAGGAATATATTTAGACTGTGGATATATACGCAAGCTCCTTTTTTCATTAACGCAAGTAGATAAGTAGAACCTAATTAAAAATTTATTTCGCTCTAAAAATATTATGAAGTGTATGTCAAGTGCTGATATTTTGTACGTTTTTGCATATTATACGAATACTGCACTTTTTTTGCATACTAAAATTTCCCATAAATGCATAAAAATGCGCAGTCTAAATATATCCCTGGGTACTACTGAAAAGGTTAATAGAAGTTGAAGATAAAAGTCATTAGTTTTGTGGGAAGAGACAAACAATAGTACATTAATAGTACATTTCATAATTAAATTACATCTTTCTTCAGGTTGCCCTGCGTCTTTCAAAATGGATCGAACCTTATTGACCATTTTCATCTCCATCGGCTTATCGATAATCCTGCCTGGAAACCATGGGGCATCGCGACCGATTAAAATAGGTGAGTAATTTGAAAAATTTTCTATAGCAAATTTCATTATTTGACGTACGATATCAAAATCCAGTTTCCTGCATAAGATGAATCAATAACGATTATAAACATCCACCCAAAATTAAAACAAACTCTCCACACGCAGAGGAATCGAATATTCCTCTGCTTACAAACCAAGAGGAAAAATACTAATCCTTATTTTCATGACTACACGTTCTGATACGATAAATAACAGTACGAAAATCCATAGATGAAAACGAATATATCTCGTATTGATGATAGAAGGCAGAATAATTTTCCTGCTTCTCCTCGAAACGCGTTAATTCGTCAAAAGAAATACAACCTATAACAGTAGCACATAAATTGTACGTATCAGTATGTGGCTGAACGTCGGAGCCGAAAGTGGTGGCAGTGTTTGCACTTTATAGGCATATTACACGACTGCTCTCACCAAGTCACGTACGTAGCCCGCGGGTTTCCAAAGAAATACGCGTTTGTCATAGCCCCAGCTTAGTAGGAACTCTCCCTCTTATGAAAATGCCCAAATATTTAGAGAAGAACGGATGGGTTTCATAAGAGGTCTGTTCTAGCGTATGCACTAGCTGCATTTACCATGATATGTACACACTGGCTGCACACATTCGTACACGTTCACCCACGACATGAATGCGACGCTGGCTGGATATTTCGTTGAAAATCCTCCCCCCCCTCTCCTGAAATACAGGGTGTTTCTAAAATGTTTCTTCGCCAAGGTATTCAGCTAACTATACCGACGAGGAAATCTCGCGCTCACGGGTGCATTCTTTTTGTGTCGCGAATATTGAATGCTGTGCATTAGCAGAAGAATTCAAACATCCGAATAAACTTGAATGCTAACAATAGGGTTCACGTTTAACGCGGATGGGATAACGGCAGCAACCGTACTTAGGATAAATAGAAACAATAATGGGACTCTCGTCGCGCACGTTTTGTTAATTGTTGATGTTGCCAGCATTAAATGATGAATTTTTTAATATCGAAATAGCAGACCTGGATTTTTGGGGGAAGTCAGTAGAAGAGGTCAGCGATTCTCCCGACAAATTGTTTCGCTCGCTCCGTACGTATGTACAAAAAAAAATAGGAGAGAATTGACATAACCCAAAATATTCCATTTCATTTCTGCATTAATATGGTAAATGTAAAAAGAGAAAAGTAATTGTATTTGTTGCTGAAAACTTTTTACATGTGTACTTTAAATTCAGTTTCTGTTTCCTTTCAAAAATATATCGACGTAATCGAATATGTACTTCAAAATTCAAACGTTCCATGTTCCAAATATTTGTTTATTTAATATGAAAAAGTCGACAACGAAATGAACGTACAATCTTCAATTTCCGATATCGAATCCATACAACTGTTTGCTCGAATTTAATAAGGATTCTTTTCATTTACTCGCTGTAGTATTTATCTACAGGATTGGTGTTTATTATGTATTGTTTGTAACGCGCAGCTTTTAATGCACACATCCCACGCATAAAATATCTTTCTAATAACACAGAGTTCCGCTCGCTTGGGCCCTGTAAAATTAATAGCCCTCAGATTTCTCTCTTTTGGAAGGTGGGAGATCACGTTCTTCGATTGTAATGAGCGTGTCAAATGTAATTACACCGTGAAACACGCTGCAAGATGGCAGATAATGGAAACTCGTGCGAACGATCTATCACTGTCTCCTTAAAATTGCGTCAACATCTCGAACGTGTTTGACGCGTCGTCTGCTTGAATTATCATTCGCCTCGCGACCCCTCTGGCACGTGTAATTAATTTGAACATTTTTCGGCTGTTTAACCGTAACGCGACGCCAAGGTAAATAGATCGTGCTTGGGGCGCAGATTCAAGCAACCGCTTCACATCCTTGCTCTAGCGAGCGAACATTCCGTATGGCTGGCTATGAATGGCCCATTCTACTGCCCCAAGTCGAGACCTCGTTCATCAATATACCGCACCACTGAACGACTCGGGTACAAATTAATAACGAAATATCTATTTCTCAGTGACAGTAACCTAACCGTAACAATTTGCACCGTGACTCTAATCTGGGAAAATTAGTAACAGCGCAAATTAATTATAACTTGAAATCACGGCGATATTAATGTGACGAGTAAATTTTGGTACGAAATTAATCCATAACGAAACACGTTTATCTTAACGTAGAAAATTATCAATGTATCTGATTTAGAATGGAAACAATCGCGTGTCAGAAAAATAAATTTAGTACCTCCAATCTAGTTATTGGTTTACTTTCCTTGATAAATTTCATTAATCAAAGCGACCAAAAGGTGAAAACAATAAACCGTGTAAGCCAGGTTGAATTTCGAGTGAACGAGACTCGTGAAACAATATATAGGATCTGTTTTCGCAATTTTGTGAGCTTTAGCTGCCTGTAACGCGTGATTCTCTCTCTTCTGTTAAAACCGTTGTTGTTGACGAGTATTCCTGGTCATTCGAAGGGTTTAAGGGGCCCTCGTAGGTGATCAGCTAAAATTTCCTACATACCAGCACGACGCGACAGTAAATAAGGATCACATTCACGTACGACGTGTCGCGCGTATAAAATTATACGCTGTGCTCGCTATTCGATCGGACAGCTTTACTATCCAAGCCACAATTCCTGTCGAACGTAACGGATAAACACCTCTTGGAACCCATCAATATCGTCTAAGGAGCTTAATCATTTCGTTCTTGGAAAATCCGGTGAATTACAATGGCGAGATGTGCCTCGAATGCGCTGAGCGATAAAGAAACGTTTTGCAGAGGAAGGAAAACACGTATAAAGAGCGTAATACGAGAAAAGGAGTTCATATTTATTGCGAATGGACCTGGGGCCGTCTGAATTTCGTGGAAATGTGTTTTTATCTGTGTTTTTATTTTACATAAAGTGTGTATATATCTCGACATAATTCCCTTCGAATCCAGTCGACAGGAACATGCTGAGTTAAAAAAAATTTAATTAAACCTGTTGAATTTCACCGCAACAACGGCATATATACTTTTTTTTTTTTTAATCGAACATATTCTCATATCCAATATCAACAAGCCCTGATCATCTCTGCAAGTTTAATTAACGAATATCTCAAATATTTGTAATGCAAGTGACTCATCTCGCAGAGAGCCTCGTAACTGTTCGATCATTTTATAAATTCACTAATCTTTTGAAATCAGATTTACCTCTGGCGAAATTTTATTTTATTTTATTGAACAATGATTTGCATTGGGGAAAAAACAAATCTATAGCCATGTTTGAAATAAGCTGTTTGTGATTCAGGATTCGGGAAATATTTTTTTATGCGTGAATAATATCAACTTTTTTCTTTCTCTACTTTTGTTCTTGTACAGATAGTATTTCTTTCGGAAATCGATAAATACATGAAAGCACAGAATTTTATGTGTTTATCGTTTTTAATATTGATGATAGATGATAGTAATATCGATTTATTCTTTAAGTAATAAATCATTGCAACAGAAAAATTACGGCACGATACTTTTTTCCTCAGAAGTAGTTTATTTGTTATTCTCAATTCTTATAAATTTGTGTAATTAGTTAATAATAGATATTTCCCACTTCCAACTTTTACATTTAACTCTTGTCCAGTTCCATTAACCCTTAACCTCGTTCCATAATATTTTTAATTTAAAAAAGAAAATACAAACTCCCGTCGAAAAAAACTGGAAAAACAGTTTAAAACTTCACTTGTATAATTTCGTAAAACAGTAACATAAAATTTAAAGCACTCGTCTTTTTCTTCTACTAAAAATTATTATTCAAGTATAAACAACATAGATACATATTTTGAAACAAATTTCACTCAAAATTTTTAATGAGCTTCGTGCTTCAAAAATTTTACATCTAATATCAGTTACATCAGAAGTAACTTAACAAAAATGCACTACCGTGCACAAGTATTTGGATACTTTCACGTGATTGGAAGTTTATGAAATACCTACACTTTTTTATTTATTCTAACTGCTATCAAATGTTACTCTCATCTCTATTTATAAACCTTATATAATCGTCTAAGATGAAGTTCCTAGCCAAAACTATATCCTACAATCATACTTCTCGTATTTTACACATTTCCTATGCAACGAAGGGTCAACTTTAACACAGAAATTAAAGTATGTCCAAAATTCTCATAACACAATATGAACAGCTTCTTTTGCAATTCACCGAAGGTCCCCAGAAGCTCCCCATAATTCCAAACTCGTCCTCATCCGATCTCTCGCTAAAGGGTCACCAAGCAGCGGCTCCAACTCAAAATCCCCTAGCATTTAAGAGTTGGCGCATCGTGTCGAGGGTCGCGACAGTGGTCCATTAGTTCGTCTCGCGACACGATCGATGCGTGTCAATAGACAGACAAGCCAGATCGTGCCTCGCTCTGAGACCTCGGCTCGGTGGAGGAGGAATCAGCTCAAAGGGACTTTCGCTCGTGACTGAGTGGAACGACGAAGGGGATCGTGGCGTCCGTAGTCGGCCGTTTGAGGGATCGTCGATTCTCTGTGCTCGAGCAGCTTCGCGGCTCCCTTCGGCCGGAAACTCGGAGCATCGAAACAGGTAGCGACTTCCTTTGCCCTCCCTCGTAGCCAGCTACTCTTTTCAAGCGGCATGCCATCGCGAAAATGCCCTTCCTCCGAGTAAGTGATTACTTCCCTTTCAAACCTGTAACCGGATCGGGTACGCGTGTGCTTTCATTCACTCGAGCTGGGACCGCCTTTTCATTGGCATTTCCCCTAGAAAACTGCCTGCCCCCCCCCCCCCCCCCCCTCCGTCCCCGAACCCTCGTGAACTTTCGATAACGTTATTAGAAGTTGTCTGTCGATCAGGACCTCCCTTCTGGAAACGATTTCTGAGGTATTTCACTTTGGGAAATAAAGTTATCTGGAACTGAGACCGAGGAGGAGGATGAAGGAAAGGGGGAGAGGGAGAGGGAAAGGGTCGATCGATATTCAGTGGTAGATAAAGGTGTGATGTATCGTTGCGGTGAATGTGGGAACAGCGGGTATGTTGCTGGCATCGTTGACGGATGCTACTGTTGCTGGGAATGATCTGTGGTCCAAGGTGAAGAAAATACTGGCGCTGGGAACAGGCACCGTGGCGAACTTATCCGTGGCTTGGAATTCTTCGCAGGGAAACAATTTCGTTTTCCACGCACGGTAATCCCCGCTCGACTTCGCGAAGCTTCGCCAGGCGGATTAAAACATTCATGGGAACGAGACGCCACTGTTCGCATCGTATCGCGGTGGCAGTTCTTTGACTGCTTCAAATTTACGATCTCAAGTGGAGCTGTGGATTATAATACTGTCAATCTCTGTACAAAGGAATATTTAATTATTCCTGTTTTTAGAAAAATGTTTCACCCTTAGGCTGCTAGTTTCAATTTTCGAAAGATTTTTTTAAAAGTCTTTAATTCTCAACTTTTTTGTGTATTTCACGTGTTAGTATACATCTCTGGTTATAAAGCAAAACTACCTGTTACGTTTCTGTTTTCGAGGTAGTGTTTAAAGTTTTTAACTTCAATGCTGTCTTATGGACTTGTGTCTTCTCGAACCCTTATTTTTAGGTGAAAGAATTCTTAATATATTTCCTCTTCCTAAAAACATAAATTCTATATTCTATATGTCAATTAAATGTTTTGAAAATGTGACATACATCGTTTTCCCTTACAACCACAGTCACATTGTTATAAAAATAAGGACGAGTCAATTGAAGTCGAAATTGGCAGCGAATGGGAATTTAGCGATGTCCCACTATAGTCGAATACGGCAGCATGAGGGTTAAATTGCTAATTAGAATACTCAAACGGAATCTGCTGGAGCAACCGACGCGATTTCGAGAAGTCAGATTCGCCTAAGCGCTCCCATGAGAGCAACTACTTTTTAAGGTCGAAATTTTTAACGACCACCCCTTTTCATTCTCCCAACGAACTCTGCAGAATGTTTCGTAATTTGGTGTTAGAAGTTTTACCCCATAGAACTAGTGGCGTGGTTCGTTGGTTTTTGTTATAACGTTAGCAGGGATGGCAGGATTGTTTGAAAGCGATACGTTTGGAATACTAATACGAACCGCTCGAAAATATCCAATTGTAAAGCTGGCTAACCTATGGAGACCGAAGTTCGTAATAACAGTTTGCTTCGCGTCTGTTCTCCTTGGGAATCGCAATTACTCCGAGGAATAATTTACAGGTATTATAGACACCTCGGCGACAGGATTGATCATAGTGCTCCTAATGAAGGATAATGATTAGGCCAATCACCGCCCTATTCAAGCTGCTGCAACGACAGTGTGTTTTCACGTGGGACCTTGTAATTGTGTCGAAGCAGTTCGACTCTGTTGGGGCTATTATTTGATAAAAGTTTAATTGAAATCGATTTCACGCTGCGAGAATAACTGAATTTATTGTGCTTGAGAAAACGATCGAACAAAGCGTGTTTATTTGAAATTTCGTTTCCCAGTATAAATAAAACGGAATTCATTTTTACAAATTATTCACTTAATCAAACGTATATAAACAGCCGTTTCTTGAACAGTTTTTTATATCGTTTTTACTCATCAGCGTCGATGATAATATTGCTATACGTTTTTATTTCTTCTATGATTCTTTCGTCGATATTATCATAGAGAAAGGTAGGGAGTAAAGTTCTCGTTTCGTCTTATACCCTTGCCGCTCGTCGCTCCCTTTGCGTCACTCTATTGCTCGGGGCCGATAATAGCACGGCTAAGCTCGACTTTGTGGATAATAGTTATAAGTTTAATTAAACCAGTTCTTCATAGCGCAACCCTCCATTCTTCCTCTGGGATATCGTGCTGCCCGAAGCACAGATGATTCCCGTATCAAAGAAGAAAAATTGCAAGATGCGGGAGCGTCGTCCTTTTGCTCGCGAACAGTGCCTCAGAAAATTGAGGCGGCCCGTTGATCTTCGGGGAAATTTTAATCACCCTTAACATAAAGGGGATCTGCTTCGAGCTGCAGAAACCTGAGTATTTTGCCTAGGAATAATACCATAGTTAGAGAATTATTCTTTGAAATAAGATAGTTGTGTCATACGAATTTTTAAGGCGTTATATCATTTTTCTAAATATTCATTTAGTAAGCTTTCCAAATGTTTCAACTAACTTGGAGTTTTCCCTCAAACTTAGAATAAATTAGTGCAAGAGAGTTTTGTATAAAATGTTTAATTGAAGAATATGTATATAATAAAATACGAACAGTTTATACTTAAACTGTATTAGAAAATCTAATATAATGAGATATGGGGAATTACTTAAAATAAATAACTAACAAATTGAGCAGAAATTAATGAAAAAATTATCTATGGAAAAAATTGGGAGGCACGTAAAAAAGAAATTAAAGTACACAGTGTATTAAAAATTGCACAGCTTCAAATATAACAGTTCATAAATTATTAAATATATTCTCTGAGTAAAAACTAAGATGGACTTCCTTATTCTTAACAAAAACACTTTGCAATTATAGTTGATACGCTATTACCATTCTGCGTTTCAATTTTCTACTTTGTACTTTTTTCTAATAATAACAATAACTTTGAAACCAGCAGCGAAATTATGGACACTCACCTTAAACATAAAAATCGAAGCGATTAATTACTTCCCTAATAATTAACTCCACTAAAAATTTTACACCTTTAATGTTAATTTTCGTTCCAAGTACGTACTTAATATCTTTTACTACCAGCTCTATTAAACTTCGACCTCACGCTTTCAGGCACTGCAATTCTCATTCGGATCGTTAATTATCACATGCACCCCATAAACAACTCTCTCTCGCGAGCATTTACCACTCATATTTAATCATACCATTCGCATTATACTGTAAATACGCTTTTATACCGCGAATATTTCGGAAGTACTGCACGAAAATCATTTTACGTCCCTCGAAACGCGAAACATTACCCCAAGCAACAGCGTTGGTCGAATGAAGCGCTCCAAATGGGGCTCCCCAGTTTATTTACACATTTCTTGCGGAACTCTTGGCCGCTGATCCTTCCGGATCAGGGGACAGCGACAATTTCGTAATCGTCCCCCAGCAAATCCCCCCGCGCGCGAAAAGGGTAAAACGTCGCGCTCGCTTGGTTAAAGCTCGTTACATATTCATGGAAGCCAAAGTGCAATTCGCGTTTTTTGTTCGTCCATACATACGTAAATCGCTAGCCTGGACCTCGGGGCCAAAACACCAGCGTCGGCGGGCGAAACGGCGGGAGCGAGAAAAAAAAGAGAAACACGGGGGGGAAAAAAGAGCAGAGAAATCATTCCGCGGGAAGGCATTAATGAGGCTGGACTGTTCGCCAGGGGAGGATGGGTGGCCTGAGAGCTCGAATCTCCGTTCAGATTTTTCAGCGCGCGGGCGTCGAAGTTTGAACAAGTGGACGTTGAAAGGAAATATTTTCCCTCGTCTGGACCACCAGGGGCTTTTCCAGCCGCGCTGGTCAAAGGAGTCGCTAAGAGGGACGGGGGTAGAGAAAGAAGAATCCGAAGCGAGCGGAAGTTGAGTTTTCTCGACGAATGAAATTAAATGAGTCCAGCGAAAAGCTCGTTTAAAAACGTATTCCCTCTGCCATTTTCGTACCCGGTAAAAATGCCTCGAGTGTCGGCGAGGATATTTCGAGGTAACATTAAAACCAGGCGTAGACACGCAGAAGAACTCCAACTCCCTGGACAGAATGAAGTTTCTCTCCCTGGAGTTGTAGTAGCCAGTCGACTGGCTACTGGAGCGCGTCTCGTCGCTTTGGAAAATTTCTTTGCCCAGTGACAGGGACTTCTTTTGATTAGGTCGCCGACTGAGGCAGTACTTGAAGAATATTCGCGGTTTAATTGAAGAGCTTATGATATCCCAGGGAATGATGAGTAGGTATAAGTTGTATTAAAATTATGTCATTGGATAGTGAGATGACCTAAATTCAATTTATGCTGGAAATGTTTTAATTGGGGAAATTAGGTAACTCGTAATGTGAGAGATTCTCTGGGTTGGATAAAATTGATTCGTGTATCGTGAAGATTTAATAATAAAATTTACATGAAGTGACAAAATGTGAGTGGCATAGATAATAATATTTAGTGAGGACTAGGTTTGGTTTATTTATGAAAATTTATGAGTAAGTGAGAGGATCGTAGGTAATCACAGTTATGAAATAATTGATCGTTTATTGAGTCACAGTTAAATTAAGGAGAATAATTATCACCTCAAATTGGATGTCGGGTTATACAAAGAATATAGCCGAAGGGAATCGATTATTAAAACATTATCAATCGTTCGACAAATTATCTACCATCTCGCAAGACGAATTATTTCCTTGACTGTTTCTGCCTGCTGCAAGCGGAATGAAATGTTTAATAAGAAAATACCTTAAATGGTACTTCAATATCTCTCGCAAACGTAGATCGCTTAATGAAAACATTTCCTACCTTGTCGAGTCTCGAATTCAGACTTAAAGAGAACTATTTATTTGTTCAGATATTACGTTCAGGTCTTAGCTGCTGAAAAGAACGACTATCTTCTTTGATCCGAAATTAATTGCCGTGCCTGCGAAAAAGTGCAAGGATCGTCTCATTAAATCCACGCTGTTGAATTCTACTGCTTTGCAATGTAGAAATTGCAACTGGTAGCAAGCTCAAGTGGTCCATTTGGTAATGGTCCAACGGGCACATACATATAGGCGAGGGAAATAACCAAATTTCAAGGGTCTAAAAATTTTGAGTAACTCAAAAAACAACGAGTCCATTGTTTGTCTCTGCCAGCAGCATTCATATCGTGGAAAAACAATCGCCATTCGAGCTGAGATTTTTGTTTGTCGAATAACTACTCTGCTAATTGAGCTATGCCAACCAACAAATTCCTTTTTCCTGTACGTGGAAAAATGTGCACCAGACGTGTTCGTTCCATTCTTTTGAAGCTCACAACCAGCGAAGTTGCCCTATTTTCCTGAACACGTAGCTCCCTATCATGGCCGCGATTCCGGAAGTCCGATGCAACCGAGGCTACTTCGCAAACGCAATAATAATCGAGATTACGAGCGCCTTAAAAGTTTATGTTTAACGTAACGCCAGACCATTCTTGCCTCTTTTTTTAGCGGATATTGCTACTTCACGACTTTAACACCTCTCTGTCCGCGACATTTCGCTAATGAGATGCCAGGAAGGGTCGCGGAATCATCTCGATTTTTCTTCATTTCGGCCAGGGAATACTTAAACGCGACTGTTTCGCGGGGGAACTATATCTAAGTATCATTCTGGCATTGTTACGCGAAAGCTCCCATCGTCTGAACCAAGTAAGCCCTGTTTAAGGAGTCGCCATAAAAATTCACGAGGAATTTTCGCAAACGGACACAGCAGTTTCTCCTCTTTGTCCTCTTTTCTTTCTCCATTAAAAAGTCAGGATGGACGCGTTAAAACGCCGTCAGATTACGAGATCACGCGTCGAAATCGTTCTATTACTGTCGAGTTTTATCGACGTTATAAATAAACTCGGTTTCGCTATGATCATTAGCGAGAACTGTACCCGCGGATCCACTATTTTGGCTAATAACGGGTCATGTTTTACAATTTACGCCATTATGATGTTTTAATCGATGAAAGGTTAGCCTGAACAGTGCACTAATGCGAAATTGTGTTATTCCGAGCATTCAGCCCCGCGCAGTTACCCCAGCGGAACATTTCCGATCCTCTCGCTCTGTTGCTGATCAAACCGCTTCGTGAGAAGACCATTTAAAACGCATCGTATCGTTAAAACGCTTAATGCTATTTTCAGTGCGCCCGAATTTCGTCATTGCCTGGCAATTTCGAGCATCTTTGTCATCTGTCAATTATGAACGCCCGAAATTGCTGTATAATAAACATCTGAATTCAGTGGTTTGTAAAGATCGCAGGTTTTATTGCCTCTTCACTGTCACTCGAATTTATTTCTTAGTTGCATTATGGAGCTACAGTCGAACCTCGATGACTCGAATGACAAGGAAAGAGCTAAAATTTTCGTGTCATACAGGTTTCGACTTATCAAAGTTTTTTAGTAAGAGAGGTTTAATAAACAAAAATTATAGAGATTTTCACAGCGGAGTGCAAGGGAATGTACGAAATTTCGTCTTATAGAGGTTTTCGAGTTATCGAGGTTCGACCGATTTAGAGAAGACTGGAGTAGAGAAAATTAAAAATGACCAACCACATTTTAGGATCAACCAGAACAATCGATTAAGACTCACGAATGTGTGATTACGGTCAAGCTTCTTCGTTCGATTGTTAAAAATTAAAGCAGTCGATAAAAATAAAGAGATTGAATCGAAGGGGCTCCTTTACGCAAGTGACAGTAATCGTAAGTTACGTGGAAAGCATTTCAATGTTAAATGGAGACATCCTTCCATTTAATCTGTGTGCGAAATCGAACGGATTCAATCTACAAAATGACTGAGCAGTAGCCATCGGGATTGTACAAGTCAGCTCTCTCGGCTACCTTCTTTTCATTCATGAACGCCAGCGAAGGGTTCCAGTCGATTGCGTGCTATAGATTCGACGATCAGAACGCGGGCTAGAGTGGGGCGGCTTTATTTTGTTTTTCATTTGTGGCCTCTGGAATCTCATGAAAGGCGACTCCAACGCTGGTAAGACCTTCAAGTGGCCCTTTAGCGATGCAGCCTCGGCTTAATGGGCCCCCAACACTTCGGGGTAGTTTCACTTCGCTGGCCCGATTCAACCCTTTCACCCCATCGTGCCCCATTATCCTGGGCTATTAACAGTCTTATGCAAATTTTGTTTGCCCCCCCTACAGATAATACGGACGACAGGGGAGGGGTGGATTTGGGGTGCTGTTAAGTGTCATTGAGATTGTTGCTATTCTGAAATTTTTAAGTCTTTCATATCTGTGTAGATATGAAAATGTGTAATTAAAAATAATTTTCTTTGTGCATACTATGATGTTGAAATGTAGACAGATTTTCAGGTGATAAAATAATTAGCCTTTCATAATTACTATACCAATAAATATTATGCAGATATGTAGGTATGTACATTTCTATTCTTCTCTGTCCATAAATACTATTTTTCATGACTGGCCCCACAAGTTTAAATTATGTGATTTTTGTGAATACGAAGAATAATATTTATATGCGTGTCACGTTAAATGACCTGAGTTTCGAGTAAGAGGAAAACCCGATTAATTATAATTTATTGAAAAGCAACTGCTATTGAATTGTTTGCTTGGGGGCTGATTTACTCCCCGTCCATCTGCAATGAAATTAATTTCAAGTTCGCCGATTTCGAAAAATAAATTTGCAATGATCGCATAAGCGGAGCTTTGACACGAAAGTCTTTAATGTATTCGATGGGGCTTTAATTGGAGGAAATTTGCCTCCGCGACAGAATTATATTCAGCAAATTTTTATTAAGCATCCCCGCGAGCAACAAGTGCTGACCTATCTATTATCGACGATTCGTTTGCCTGTTCGCACACGCGATACAGTTTGCTTTTTGCCCGTGCCAATTTCTATAAAATTCATGTTCCCGTCAATATTTATTGACTGTTTCCTGCAGAAATCACGGAGCATCAACTAAACTATAACTAGATAACAGTTAACGTCATTCTTTACTTTTCTCATTTGGAAAATTGACTTTCATTTTCTGTATAAATTTAATACTTTGATATCCCCAAATCGACAATTTAAGAAATAAGCATGAAAACTTCAAATCCAAATCTACCTACATGCTTCAAAGACATAACTAAGTGTCATTTATTCAGACCTAAAAGCTAGAAAGAATAATAGTGAAAAAATTGATTAGTCAGAATACAGTAGTATAACAAAACACCTCTTCACTGTACCTCAATTTGTTTCACAAAATTCATCCCCTAGCACGAACCTCATAGGACAATCAAACGTGTCCGATTAAACGCATGATTGCGCTTATTTCACAAGCATCCAGAATAATGGGTCGGCTAATTAGATTCGTGGCGTATAATTGTTGCTTTGTCACAATGGCCGTACACGGAGGAGCTGGTTCATTACGCCACCGAATAAGCGACGTACCGACCACGCTTCTTCTTCCGTCCCCTTTGAACTCTCATCCCCTGTTTCGCTAAGTCCGTATTCGGGCGCAGATTACCGAGTTCCCAAGTCGACGTATCCACCAGCCGAGAGAGCGAACCTAATCGAAACTAAGGCAACTTGCCACTGGTGGAAAGGGTCGATCGTGGTGGTTTGACGAAGATCGACCTGACGCCTGTTCTATTGCGAAAGGGGAAACGTCGTGGCGCAGACAAGGGGTTGAACAGATAAGGGAGAACAGGCGCAAAGAGCGGCTGAAAATGGTAGTGGATCTTTGGAGGACCAGGGACCGTTTGTCTTGTAACTGTGGGGAAGAAATTATCTTAACGGGGGATGGACTTCTTCTGGATGGGACTTTAAGAGCTTTCAAGTGTATATCTGTAATTCGAAGATAAAATGGTATAAGTTATATTTTTTTTCTTTCCCAAGAATGATAATAGTATGAAGTTTTTAACTTGAGCTTTATATTAGGAATTTGTGTTCTTTATTCTTATTTTTTAAGAAAGCCCTTAAGAAAACCCTTCTTTAGGGTGTTCGATAACAGATGTTAGAAATTTTGAAAAGTAATTCTATATGGGAAAATAGTCTCGGGAATGAGGAAAATGCATCTGGAGCTACGTTGTAGTTATTGGGAAAATATCTAAAAATTTCCACGAAGTGTGTCTGACCTGGGACTTATTCTACTGGCCATATGCATTACCCACTTCAAACACAGCAAAGTCAGTAAAATGAGCTCCAAATCAGACATAGTAGACTCAGTAAAATAAATTCCAAGTTAGTAGAATAAGTCCCCAGTCAGACACAGTGAAATCAGTGGAATAAGTCTTAAGGAGTCAGGCAGAATGAAGTCACTAGAATAAGTTCCCAATTATACACAGTAAAGTCAGTGGAATAAGATCAAATTCAGACACAACAAACTCACTAGAATAAGTCTCAATACAGGCTTTAATGTAATTGTGTATTATAAATCTGTCTTCTACACTAAAATTTTACTAATTTACTCAGTCTCTACTAAATTTGGCATGATACAAACATTAACTTCTAGTAATAAGTGTTAAATGACATACAAGCTCAAATTTTCTGAGAACATATCTTCCATCACAGGCACACTTACCAGAAATGATTTTGTTACAAGTTTCTTAGAATATTAAGCAACGATAAACAACACCATTAGCAGAACTAGCATTCCCCAAGGCCTCGAAATGTCTCGGTCAAATTCGTAATGACTCTGTCAGACAATGGTAACAATTTCTGTAATTTGTGCCCCCAAACAATTACGCGGCTGTTATGTACTGCAGAGCAAAGTGGAAACGCAAGAGGCATGTGTAGACTAGCAACGACCACGTTCGAGGCTCTGCTGTTTGCCTGATTTTCCATTTAATGGAAAGTACCATCGGCCACGTATGGACGAGTGTAGAGTTCAACCAGTATCCCGTAGAACTAACTTCCCAGCAATTCGGCCGAGTTAAACTAAGCAAACGTCGCAACCATGACCGATTAGAATTACATCGTAGCTTTTGCATTTAAGCGCAAAACGTTTCCCCCATATCCCCGTGGAATTCATCTTATTACTCGAACAGCTCGTCGATGTAATAAATTTTTGAGGTTCCATGCAGTTACTGCCACTTGAAAATGAAGAAGGATCACTTCGGCGTACCGTAGGCATGAAGCATATTTCAGTTTACCATTATTTTTGCCCTGCAGAAGGCCTTAGGAAATTCTATTAAGGCAGCACGGATTAACATGGAGGCCCATTAAACTCAATACTTATACTAATATTGAGGAACAATTTCCGATAAACTGATAAAAAGCGAGTCGTGGCGGATGTTCCGTCGAAGACGTTAAAGCGCGCTAAATCAACCCCAACAGCATCGATAAAATGTCCCGCTTATTTTCAATTTCACCGACCGCCCCTTTCGTGGACGAGAAACGGTCATGTCGTACAGGAACGTGAGACAATTTTCTTAGAAACTTCCGTTTAGTTCGTGCTGTCACCAGAGGACTGTATGTACAGACCAAAGAAAGGCTCTGGATGTCGTAAAAGCAGCCCCTAACTCTTTCCGCTCAGAAGGCGATGTAGTTCCAATTTAATGACGCCGTAAACCCCACGAAATTGCAAATTATTAAACGACGTCAGAGATTATTTACTGAGATCGCAATAGCTCTGCTATTGTGTTCTACTTCGTTTCTCGCGGCCATTTGTTACAAAAGAATAAATAAAGAAGGTGCGGCAAATGTAGCATTCGATATTTTCAGAAGTGGTAGGAGATTTAAATTGGAGCACAAACATTGAAGTTCAATTCGAAATCTTTTTAATATCGAAAGTCTCTTGTTTAATCTATTGCCTTTTCGCTGGAGGATTATGAAGAATTTTTGTTATTTGTCACTGAATACTCCTACGAATTATTAATTTACTGATTAACATCCTTGTTGAAATTTATCCAGGCCCCAGCAGCACGTGTTTTCTGTAATTCAATCTCGCCAAGCGTTTGTCATGCATTAATATAAAATAATTGGACGCGACTACGTTTGGAGCCACGAATATGTATTATTCGGACCACAAACATTTTCATTGTTGGTGCAAGCAATTTAACGAGGCCCTGGTTCACTCCAGAGCTCCCTCTACCCTTCTCGATCCTCGGAATATATATGGCGAATCAGGTTGTAGATATTGATTATTCGATTTTTCGGGACGCGAATGCTCCATTCTGGATGGAATAATATTGTCCCGTGAATAAAGAAACAGCCGAAGCTGTGTCAACTGTGACACCAAGAATTGCCTGGGAAACTGCGTTTACACAACGTATCAACGTCGATACGACGAGCCGGGAAAAAGTGCGAGATTCAATTTTACGCTTCACCATACCCCGATACGACTCTCTCACGCTGTCTATTTATTATACTCCCACCGCGTTTTTACTATTCCGAACGAATATTTCGCTTAATTAACGCGTCAAACGTGACCTGGCGGAGAACCGAAGGGAGAAGGGCGCGAAGAAAAATGAAAAATATGGGCGGAATGTTTAATTACGCGACAACATTTTAATGAAGTTCCGCGCTTCGTGGAGTATCGCGACAATAGAATTTTCATAATTTATTCTGTCGATATGTGGAAATCGATAGATTCAACGCCAGGAGGAAATAAGTGTACTCTTTTCGGTTCATTTATTGTAGGCTGTGGTAATTCACTTTGAAATAGAAATTAAGTGAAATAGTCAATTATAGATATGTCTATTAATATAGTATTACTTTTTTTTAAACACTTATTTTTAGATTTTTTTACCTTTTGAAGGTAAATATACAGAATGATCGACAACAGGTGCGAAAAATTTTAAGATGTGACTCTACATGGTAAGACGAAGCGAAACCCTAGAACGAGGAAATTGAGTTTGATGCTTCCTTTCCAAGTAATTAATCGTTGAAGATGTGAACTTTGCCAGAAATGTGTCTGACTTGACTTGTTCTACTAACACTACGTCTAACCTGGCTAATACACTCAGCAGTAGAATAAGTCCCGAGTCAGACACATTCTATTCAAACTTTAAACTCTTCTGCAACAATTAGTAACGCTAACAGGGAGCCTCAAATGCAATTTTGCTATTCTTGATTTTCGCTCTAGTTCTCCATCTCTAGCTCACTTCTGCAAAATTTCAACATCCACTGTCGAACATCCTGTATAAATAAATCTCACATACAAATGTTTCATTTCGAAAATGAATAGTTCACAAGACTGTATTAAATTTTCTTTATAAAATGCACTAAAATCATTGGATAAAAATACTCCATTAAATCACTTAAAACAATTTAAAAACCACTTACCTTCAACACCTTATTGTAACACTTTTACTATAGAAACTATTAAAAAAATCCACTTGCTAAAAAGAGATACAATTTCTTTTGCAAGCAAAATGACTGCGTTAATACTTCACCAATTGCATCCATACAAAATTTCCTAAAACTCTCATTCTTCAAATACCTCAGCATCTTAATCTTCTGTTATCTACTATCTCAACACTTTTCTCTCCCCATTACTTTAAACGCAAAAGATTCTATCCGACGTATATCAAGAAATTCACGTTCTTTAACTCCCAGCCACACTGACAAAAAGAGTGAATTAAAACAAGCCTCGATATCGTTGCAGTTCTCGGCGAGACCTGTTGAACAGGGTACAGTGCCTCGACAGGTGCATCCGTCGGTGCTTCTCGTCGATTTCCCCGCCGAATACGCGTCACGTCCGCAGCATCGATTTTCCATATCGCTCGTCCCTGGCTCGAACTTTTATCACGCGATGGGAAATGAAAGTTTCCCTCGGCAAGAGTGAACCGAAGACAAAGGAGGCAGATCGATCAGCGGCGTGTTCCGTTTTCGATTACGTCGCCTCTGTAAACGCTGTCCTTTGGAATGGGAAAGTTTCGGGGAAACCTTCGTCCCCGTTTCAGGAGACACGTTGGACTGGTAAACGGAATCGGAAACAAATATTCTCGGTAGCGCTGCAACATTCGAGGACGTGTTTAACGCTTTTACTATCTGACCAAATAAATACTAGAACTGCAGTTTGGCAAACGTCGGTTCGAAGCTTAGCAAGTTTCTTGATACACGAGGAACTCAGCCACGGAAATGAGACTCGTGCTTTTCAAGAACTTTTGAGAAACTGGTTTCTATAAAGGGCGCACAAGCGTCGCTGAACCTTGGCTCACGGTGGATCTCGACAATTCTTGGTCTTGGAGACACCCTGCGCAGGGTTCACGATGCATAATTGAAATCTCGACGCGATGGCAGGTGCACAATTAAATTCATCGTACGCTGGAAAACGTGTCGATTTTAATATTTTATCGGCACGGGTGACCGATCAAATTCCGAATGGAACGAATCTCATGCATTCAATAATAACGATTATTATACAATGAAACGTGATAAAATGTGTAATTTTAGACGAATTCGATATTCGATGTATGCGCCCGTTAGTAATTATTCAGCCTCGAGTGTTCGTTAAGCGTCGATGGAGAATTTTTCTGTGGCAACACGCATTTGATCGGGCATAAAGTTTTACAGAATTGCTGTTTAAATGTTTCACGGAATGTTTCCACGGAACGTCCGTGGATTGCACTGAAATGCTCTCCGTTGGTTAATATTCATCGACGTCGGAGCAATTCGAGAATCCATCTGTAATGGAATCAAGGCAAGATCGAGGAGCTGGAAAAATAAAGGAAGAGGGAAAGAGATGGTGAATGATCGATTATTGAACGATACGTTCGTTGAAAGCGGTGTCCGTAGCATCGAGCACGTGTAGAATTTAATGCGAATCTCTAAAAAATGGTCCCTCGTGGAAGTACCATTTTTCTAACAGGATAGACTTCGCAGGAAATTCAATTTACTATCAAACGGCAGGCATCGTAAATCACTCGAAATTATTTTCCAAAGGGAACTGCGTTTTTATCGAAGAAGCGTAGAACGAACGCAAACGCTCCTTGGTCGATAAAGAAGAAGGAGCGCTCGCAGAATATCATTACCGCCAACAAACGAAGACGAAAGATCTCCGTCGAACATTTTTCCCTGTTCATTGGTTTATCGAGTGCCTACTCTTGAAAGAATTCAGTTTGCCCAGTTTTAGAAACTATCGAATTGTCATCGTTGACAGTGTGTTTCATTTTTAAATCACGAAGTCTGAAAAAGATGTGAGGTGTAAATGTATAATGGAACGCTTTCGCGGCGCGATGCTTATTGCAGTTCATGTATAGTTGACGGCCAACTGACTCAGCATTTTTATTTCACTGTTGTAGCTTCACCGAGGCGGTAAACCGAGCTGTCATGTTCTAATATGTAATAACCTCTTGAAAAGTATCCGTTTTTTAGGAAAGGATGCTGTCTACAAAACATAACTGGCTTTGCGACGAAACTCGTCTTACTGTGTGCTCCCTTCGTTTGGACTTACTGAGGCAGTCGATTGGATCCTTTCTGTAATATAGTTTCAGAGTGGTTGCAACTAACCTTTTAATTCTCTGCACTTTGAGCACTTTTAATTTCCATGAAAATTAGCTTATACTTACGACGAACTGTATATTATGGTGCCCCTAAAAGAGATACAGTCCCCTATTTTGAATATCAGTATTCATCGGGGGAAATTTCCATGCATGCTAAGCATAAGCGAGAAGCATGGTACTCGAAGGAATACTGTGGTGGTTGCTGGTGAAAAAGCGCGAAATTGCTTCAAAATACACTCGTTGGTCTTAGATATTCACAGTAGTACAATTAAGTCCTTATTTAAAAATTTTTTTTAAGCTACAGCCACCTTCGTTGGACAATACAGAAGCATAAACGAGATGCATCCACAATTGGTTAATTATACAAAAATAATTTAATTTCAGGATCCTGTATTATGATTGACAACAAGATCTGTTTGAATATGCAGAATGTTATTACTAGAAATTCGATACTATTTGCCTACATCTCTACATATGTAACATCAGTGGCTGAAAAGTGAAAATGCTAAACAGCAGGAAAAACACATAGGTATTTTCATTTTCGAAGTACCTATTACAGTTTGAGATTTCGTGTTATAATAAAATTTCAGAATTAAAGTAACGAATTAAAGAGTTTACTAAAAATAAGTGACAACAGTGACTAAACTGTCGCATCGTACACAGAGGTCATCAACCCGATGGAAGCTGCCTACATATGTATGATTCCTGATGAAACCATACTTGGTACGCTATCACCCAGACACCCTTATTGGTTTCACGACAATCAGGAGCCATTATCGTCACCGTAATCCCAACGCAGGCATCGAATCACGACAGCTGACGTAGGATTACAAGCTACGTCTAAGTATCGATATGAAACACGACGCACAATGAGCTTGCTCAGTCAGTCAAGTTTGACCAGTGGCTGATGGGTTCATCGCCTAATTCCATGACCGCTGCCCGAATGATCGAAATTATCCTCATGGCTAATATCGTAATCATGTTTACCGGCTAGCGGTCTGTAAACTCACCAAAATGCATCCACACACCTGTCATACACACAGACGTATACCAAGCGCATAATTACTATGTTAAAGTATGCATCGAACGTGGCGTTAATCATGCATATTGATGGAACGCGATAGTATTATTTGTTATTGATATTCGTTTTCATTTCGTAACAGTGACAAATTTACACGCAACCGGGTGAAAAAGATTGAAAATTTCACGCGGGTAACACCAACCGTGTATATTATGAGAAGGATGTGTGAAACAGTGTGTATCCCATCGTTAAATATTTTCGATGAAAATGTCTGTCGACAAAGTTTCGAGCGGCGATGAAACGCGAGACACGAATCAAACACACTATTTGATAACGAGAACGCTGCGACCTCTTTAATTTTCCATCGAACGTTTAATTGCAATCATTAACAACGTCACTTGCGGTTTGAAAGTTGCGACTACGTTCACAATAATTACCAGTAGCCATGGCGCAGTGACGCAGATCGTTACATGGAACAATAACACGTAGAGCAAGTTCAGTAATTTCCCTCAAACAAAACGCATTTAACGCCATCACGCTCCTTGGGAAAAATTGCAATCTGTATTTACCACCATTTGAACGTCATACGTTGTTTTCCAAATAAAATTAAAGTGAGCAATTTTCCGAGTATTTTACAATAACGACAAATATTTCGATCGGTCCCTCTTTCATGCAACATTTTCGCTGTAATTTTATCTTTGACGAGATTAAAGCCACGCCCCGCGCAAATCTCCGTGTAATTATACGTGAACTGCTTCATGCATCCATGTGTAAGCCAGTACCGAAATTCACCGATAAGAATTGCCATTCCACTTCCAACCGATCGCAAATCACGGTTGACGTTCAATCAAAAAGCTCTCAACGTCGACTGCGTGCAGTCGATGTTTCTAATTAAATTCCGGAAATGTCAGACGCGAAATCGCTTTGCTAAAAGAGGAACAGTGGCGTCGACGAGCCGCGAAAGACATTCGGATTACCTTCGCAAGTGTTTTAACGACATCGACGCTGTCGAACTCTAAATATCCTGAAGCTTCTAATGGAAAGACTCTGAGGAAGGAAGAAGTTTTGCTCAAATTAAGCAATGTTCTATTTATTACGATTTATTCTACTGAGTATTCTATGTTTGATTCGTCAAGATTTATTCCACTGATTGTTCTATGTCTGATTTGTTAGAATTTGTTCTACTGACTGCTCTATGTCTGACTTATCAGGATTTATTCTACTAAGTGTTCTATGTCTGACTTATCAGGATTTATTCTACTGAATTTACTGTTTCTGGCTTGAAGCTTGCTTTACTTTTACATGTCTGACTTCATACTTATTCTACTGAGTACTGTATATCGCCTGACTGGTACGTTAACAGTAGAATAAGTCTCAAATCAGACACACTTCACGCATATTTTAGCAGTTTCCTTAACAAGTAATCATTTCTAACACCTGTTATCAAACACCCTGAACAAGTACTATACATATACGTATTCAAAGTTCAATAGGTCTTAATCTTTTATTTTCAGAGACCATCTCCTGATCTCTCAACAGTACAATTAATATGAAATATTGAAGAAAGTTTGTAAACTTCAAGCTGTCTGTCAAGACTTCCAAGAATTTTAATCTTCGTATAATATTCGAAGCGATTCCAATCTTCAATCTCACAAAACTTTAAACCCCCTCAAGCTTGGCATTCAAATTCTCATCTCTAATTGTACGACAAAGGAAAGTGGCAATAATTTTCTTCCGCCGAGAATGCAACGTCGTACGCACTATCTGTTGTTGGGATCGCCAATAACGTCGAAGTTTGAATTTATCCCGTCTGCACGCTCGACAGGAGTTGTGTACGAGAATTCGGGCTAATTCTTGTTAAACCATCCCTCGTCGTTCCCATTCGTCCCGAAGGCTATAGACGCATCTGAACTTCCGTCATCGCGACAACCGTATCGGACGCTGAAGTGGCTCCGCGACAGGTTTTGTTGGAGGAAATGGAAACGTTGGGCCAATAATATCCGCCGCTTTAAGATCGTTCCCGTCGATACAAAAGATGGCGAGAGTAATGGAACGATATGGCCGCTCTCCTTTCCCCTGGCTTGTAATAAGCCGCGTGGAAAGCATTATCGAAACCGCGGCGACGGACCACAGCCAAGCTTCCGATTACTTTTTTCCATCGTCGCCTTTCGAGGCGTGTCGAAACGCCGTTTTGTCGGCTGTATTGATTCTGAAGAAGAATACGGGGAGTCGGGACGGATCCTTTTGTCCTGTTTTAAATAGCTGTGAGTCTTTTCTGTGGCCTGAAAGGGGTGTTAAACAAATCCTGCGTAGACTTGAAATGGCAGAAATGAAACGGATTTATTTTGTATGAAGAAACAGAGAATTCGGATTCTCCTTTTGTTGTTACTGAAAAATTGAGAATAGTTTCTTTCTCTTCTGCATTAATTATCGTATTTATTGTTAGAAACTACTGAATGTATTTATAATACGGGGATTGTAGGTTACTCGCCTATAGGCGTTATTATACATGCACGCCCTTACAATCAGCTAGATTGTACTTCAATTTGCATCCATCATTCGGCTCAGGAAGATTGTCTGATCCTTGATTGGATTGCTTTCGATGGTCATCGACTTCGGAACTCCGTAACATATTGTCGCGTTGCAACTCTGAATATCGGATATTATTGCTACCACAAAACGCGCAGTTAAATTACAGTAGAAACTGTAGGAATTACAGTATTACAAAGTCATAGGGGATGGTTGACCGCAGCTCCTTGCATGCATTGTGTAATAGGACCGTTATGCTTGAGAGATACTTGCATTGAAATCAGCTTCAAAGATAAAGTTATGGTGATTATATCTAAGTGATCTTTATTCAGCTCAGTTAGGATGAGAATACTTATATTCATAGCTTATATCTTAGTACGTACGCTATACGTACATAAAAGGAACCTTATTTCAGATTAAAGACGAGTAAGTAGAAGCTGCCAGTGTATAGTCAGACACGAACCAGTCGTGCAGGTTTTCTACGAAAATAACTTTAGTAGCTACTTAGTCTAATTGTATTATAAATTTACCAGATACAATAGTTCCCTTAATAGTTTATGCAAATAATATGGGCAAATTATTACTCTACTTCTACAAAAAGGACAGAATTAATGTGACGATATGATTATTGCTTTCAGGTTTCCTTTAAAGAAAGACAATAGGCAACTCATATCTCTATATGTATACATTATCAATGCTCCTTTTTCACTTCTTTAGGTATACTTTTTAGTAAAATCACGCGACATAAAAAAGTCATCTTTTAAGTATCCATCTACAATCATATAGAGAATCGGAAGCTACAAGAAATGGAAACTACAAAAAATTTGTTAAACCCATTTCAGATTAAAAAGATCGAGCTTTCCAAAATTGCAGAAATCCCAAAATGAATTTCTTCGAACTATTTACCTACTGTACCTCATCGAACCTTCTATCTAGCGCTCTAATTCGATATCCACTACGCTGGAATAATCTCACTCAATTTTCACCTTACCCAACAATAATTAAGCCCGAGTTCCAATAAACTCTGCGTCCAGCCTTTGTGAAAAATTCACGTCCCTCGTCGGATGCGACCCGAGGCTCCTTCGATAAGATGGCGGAATAATACATCACGTTTCTCGTTGTTGTCAGGCGCAATCTTCCACGCAGGAGACGAGGAGCACAAGGCCGCATTTCGAAAGGCGGTGTACGAGTCGAGATTCGAGCACGTCGCGCCCGCATTCGAGTTCCAGTTTGTCATAAAGGATGTGGAGGTTAATACCGACAGCTTCAAGACCGCCGACGCTGGTTTGTATGAATACTCAATACAGCTTATAAGTAGTTTAGCGTGGCAGACGGACGGGGCAAAATCAGTACCTGGTGCTGGGGATTAAAACAACTAATGAACCAATTAAGGAGCGTACAGATGCGGGAACACCGTACGAACGAGAAACTTCTCGCGTCTCTTGATTAATTGCACGAGTGTCGGGGAAGGAAGCGCGAGTGTCAATTACTGGTGAACAGTATCGGAAGAAAATAACTGTACCCTCTATTGTCTCGTCCTCCAGCCACTGGCATCGTCGACTCCGATGTCGCAATAAATTCTGCGTTAAGCCCCCTCCGATGGCAAATGAAAGCGATAATAAAGCGTAATTGAGTGATCCTGCAGCCTTTGACTCTCGATGGAATTCGATATTCGAAAGGCTTTCCTTTCTTCCGTCTCTTGAACGAGAGACAACATCGCTTCTTCTTCCTCCAATTTTGCCTCACGTACCGTTGCTTTTTACTGATAAGCCGATTGTAGGGGCTCGCGAGTGTTCGCGGAGTGACTCTTGTCATTTATCTTGGATGCTAATGGATCGAATTCTCTAGGTTGCAGAGACACGTCAGTGAGGAGCAGGAGGCTGATTCCCACTGAAGAAATCTGAAATACATTAAGTCCACTTGTTTTCTGTGTGACCTAATGCACTGTGACTCTGGAATCTAGTTTACTATGATAATACTTTACATCTTCGCAAACCACAATATTTTTAAATCATTTCGTATCGATGTATTTTTGATCTTTGATCTAATACTTTTTACCAGAGCTAGTAAAAAAATTGAAGCTGATCGGTTTTTGCATCAAGCCCTTCAATTCGTGTAGATGTCCCTAATGAACAGTTGTGATTTTTGCTGAAACAGTTGATTCAGTTTCCTTACCTAGTAGAAGCGTACGTGATTACCTTTGTTCCAAAGCCATTTCCGCGGGCGCTTCGTTTGTACACGATGCCACGTGCTGAACAGGTATTGCAGAAACACTTTTAACGTTACAGTTTGCAAGCTTATAGAAGAAGGTGTGGCGGCGATCTTTGGACCCTCTAGCTCCTACACACAGGGAATTGTCGCGAGCGTTGCAGCGCAATTCGATGTCCCACATATTGACTACGTCTGGCGGCAGAACGAAGAGCTCCAGGTTGATGAGGAGCCCAAGAACCCCACGCCGATGACCATCAACGTGTTTCCTGATAGCGAGTTGGTTGGCAAGGTAAGCGGAAAAAGAAGAAAATAGGAAATTTTTGTAAGAATCGTACGCTATACTACTTCAGTAAAGTGTTTTTCTTTTCTTTTTCTTTTTTCTGAAGTTTATTTTAGAAATCAACAAGTAGAGAAACATGTTAATTTTAGTTGAGCGTAAAACTTTTGATGGCGTTTAATTTGATCAATATAACATAATTAATTCAACTGCTATAAGAACACCAAAGAAACATAGCAAATATTTTGCTATTTCTGACGGTTAATTAGAAATATTCTATTAGTAAGTCCTGTAGTAACTCGATCCTGAAACACAGATCACACTAATGAGCATTATGTAACATGCGCAGCAGGGTATTATTAAACATTTACATCCATGAACATCTCAGTATCTCCAACATATAATCTGCATATCAAAGCAGACATAGCATTGATCCACTTTGCCAAATACTTGAACACCGAAGCGAGCTAGGATCTCGAGCAATTTTAGTCGATTCTAGGTCGGCTACTTGTAACGCGATATCGCATTACGACACACTATACGTAATATTTTAGAGCTCGTCGAATCGTGACGAACGTCGGGAAATATACACGACAGGGAGGCAGCAGTTACGATGCATTTTAAATTACGCGTCTAACGAGGCAAATCGAGCGAGTTTGAAGTAGCTCGCGCGCATTAAACCGGTAAGCCGAAGTTAATGAGCATGATTAAAGACTGAACTTGAGCTAACGACTCCGGAGCAGCTTCTGTTCTTTCATTTTTAGCGAGAGAGGGAGAGATAGAAGAGGGGAGGGAGGGGAAGAGGGAGAAAAAAAAAAAACAAGCGGAACGTTGATATAAATTAAACCACCATCGATTAAGTCTAATTAAAGTCGTTCGTTCGGCAAAGGGAGCCGACGCAAATTAAAACGCGCTTTAATTTTATTTCGCAATTAAAATGGCCGACAGTCTCACTTCGTTTTTTATATTTATGATAAATCGAATCGAGCGTTGTATTTTCTGCCTGAACTGCACGCTCACCATCGAGGGTCCTCCGATCCACGAAATATCGCAGCCCCGTCGAGGAATTCTTTCGCGGCGCGATGTAAATGTATTTCGATATTCTCTCTCGTATCCGCCGTTTCGTGCTCTCCATATTGCTTTTTTCTTTCATACCTCCTCTCGTCGCTTTTTACGTCGCCGTTGAATCAAGGACCGCGGCGATTTGCCCTCCAGATTTTTCGCCCAGCTGCGATACGGCACATTTTCGAAAGCCCCGCCTCGGGTTCGCTAATTTGTCGCGTTGGTCGTGCTGCGTTGTAACGAATTCCAAGCAATTTCCTGCGCTCGACCGTAAATCCAGCAAGAAAATACTGTATTCGTTCCTCGTTGAAAAGCATTTCCGGCCACTTGGATAGTAAATATCGCGCGAACCCGAGCAGTTGTTCCAGAGGAACGCTGCTATAGTCTATTCGGTAATTATTCATAGGTACTTGCTTCCTTTTCATTCCACGAGTGTTGGATTGAATGAACTAAGAATTTCACCCCTCAGGTGTACGATTTAGCTCTGAAGGATCCATGAGGATTATCATGTTTTATTTTTTACTTTTTTTTTTCGGTAAGTATTTATTTCAATATTAATGAATATGTATTTTATATATAATCACAGTTCCTAATGAAACTGTATTTATTATTGAAATGTAGACAAAGCGGTGGATCCCTGGTATTTTTCACCCTTGTAGTGGAGGGTTAATAGCACGCGCAACAGTAGTTAGGTAAAAGGGATTGAAAAATTAAAGCTGTGTGCGTTAAACACCTCCGAACAACTCGCGGATAAATTAAGAAAGTTTTTTAATTTAACTCGATCGGGAACGCTGACAGGAGGGAACTACGGCAAGAGTAGAACTGCGTGGCGCAATTTGACAGGAATATCAAATACCCTTTAATAACTGTTACTGAAACAAAACGTTAACTTTCAGAAATTACACAGATCAGAACTTGCATTCCTGCTCTATGAAATTCGTTAATCTATTTCCTATTGACCACGTTTGACACTCGATCATGCAAATCAATTATAAGCAAATTTATATGCTATAAACAAAAGGAACGCTTTGGATCGCCACGAATTCTCCTTACTTTTCCCAACGTCGCAGAGCGAGCAA
Organism: Calliopsis andreniformis; assembly: GCF_051401765.1. Lineage (NCBI taxonomy): Eukaryota > Metazoa > Arthropoda > Insecta > Hymenoptera > Andrenidae > Calliopsis > Calliopsis andreniformis. Next base: position 12,615,819 of record NC_135073.1, read on the forward strand.
CGTTTATTTCAATTAAAAGCCATGACTCTAAGTAGTCTCGGTGCTTATTTAAAGTTTGAATCGAGATTCAGAGAGAACTCGTTACTTGAAACAACGGGAACTTTTTTCCAGGCGATTGCTGACCTGGTCGAGTCTATGAAGTGGAACACTTTCGCGGCTATCTACCAAACGAACGACGGTCTGTCGAGGATCAAACAGGCCCTGTCCCTCAGACGAAAGAAGGACAGCGTGATCACGATAAGAAGACTCCAAGGGCCGGATTATCGGCCAATCCTGAAGGAGATCCGAGCTTTGTCCATTTGCAACGTGATCATCGACGCGGAGCCGAATAACATCATGGATGTTCTCTACCAGGCCAGAGAGGTCAAGCTGCTGGCGGACTACTGTAATTTCTTAATCACGTATCTGGTATTACGCTACATTCCACTTTATACACGTACATTTCCTGCTAATTTCGACCACTTGAATACAAATTTCATTTCGGCTAATTTATTCCTGTGGATTCAGTAACGTACTTATTTAATTATTTATTTATACGGGAAAATCCCATTAGTTTACAGGCTAATTTAATTTTAATTTTAATTTGACGTGCGGCATTTACAGGGGATTTAGTAATTAAGCTCGAAACATTGATAATGAAACATTGAAAAATATTAGCTGATATACTATAATAATTTGCCATGGTAGTAATTCGAGAAATTATAGTATCTCGTTGCGGATCATTATAACTGACTGTTTAAATAACATTAACACAGGGAACGCATGAGAAGTCAAATTAAGCGAATGTATTCAGGCGGTTAATGGTTGCTGGTCATTAGCCATCCACTTTGCATTTATTTACTTAATTACATTCCGCGTCTTTAATATTCTTCTTTATTCAGCATATCGATTTTCGTCGCTATTTTCTCCGCAATTTAATAAAAATTTCTTACAACAAAGACGGGCAAAGTAATTCAACTTTAAGGAACTTTCTGCAAATTAATTTCCATGGCGCGATATAGAGTACGAAAACGCGACTGACCACGAGCGATTAATAAAACAGAAGCGAAATGTCAGCTATTTTGTTTGCTCTCGTTTATGGCTTGCAGTTGCGCATCTCGGAATAGATTCTACATGTTTCGTGCGCTCTCGCTTTTCCATAACAGGCGGCTTATTTCGGGAAATTTGCCCGCCCCCTTTAATGTGGATCCAGCTTAAAGGCAACGGAGTTCAACCAACACCGAACAATTTATGAGATTAAAACTCGGCTGGTTTACGAATTTATCATTTACATGCGCTCCAACGTGGATTCCGCGGGCTATATTCCATTTTTGCAGACACTTTTACGAAATTCATAACGCGGAAATATTAATTTTATTGCGGGAGATGATCTACTTGTGTGTTGTAACAAAGTTGATATGACTGACAAATTAGGGGCCCATAAAAACTACTTTATTCTGAATTTTTATATTTTAATAATATTTTTTACAGGTGAGATATATTTTTGAAAGGGAAGAAGAGGGAAAGTGTGTAGGATGTTTTAAAATGTATATGAGGATAAATTAAGGGGAAAATCATGTGATGGTCAGACAAAACAACACAACATCATCAAATACTTTTCTAATTATCTTTACTCCTTCTATATTTAACATACTTACTAACACTTAATCGAAAGCATATAGTTTGGGTAGACAGTATAATAATTCATTTGAAACGAGCTTTTCCCTCCAAAAACGAAAATATAGAAAAAAAAAGAAAAATAGAAATAGTTCCGCTGCACAACAGCAGAATTAGATATCCATAGTGTAATCACTTGAAATCGATCAAAAGCCACCTGCTAGCTTCACAACAAAGTCAAATAGTACAAGTATTTACTTGACGACTTGTCATTACTTCCCCCTTTAAATTCACCCCATGTTCTTCGTAGCACCCTCCACAAACAATTCCACTTTAATCACTAGACTAAGTGCCATTAAAAACGAAGACCACCGAGCATAGCCAACTCCCCCGCCACAAGGTTGAAAAAGTTGTATCAAAGAGCCTGCTCAGCAAGTGAATTTATGGTAATCGTAGGAGATAGATTCCGATATGGTTTCTCCGTGGGAATTTCTCTAATAAATCGACGGTCGTGTTCAGCTCATCGAGGCAACTGCATTAGCCGCTGCAATCGCCAGGGTTTTTACTAAACGGTCCCATAAATTACGGGCAGTAATTGTTTTCAGCGATACGCGGGCGACGTCGCGCGGTCTGAACGCTCCTTCGCTCGCCACCGCCCCTGGAATCCGCTTTTTATGACGCATTACCCACGAGCACGTAACAATACCTCCATAAATAACGACATTCGCGGTGCGTCGAGGGTTTTCGCGCGGCCCGTATCGCGGCTCTTTTTTCCCCTTCTTCGAGCCAGAACAATGAACACGCCGCCGCGAGACGTCGAAGCGTCTCCTTTGTCGCGTCGAGACGCGCGTGCACGAAGACAATGCCGCTGGTTCAGACGAAAGTTGCGAACCTCTAAGGTTTCGAGCGATGCTCTCGACTAGGAAAGCGCGCTGGATCGCCCTCTTTCCAGCCCAGATTTCGAGGGAATCACTGACAGGGAGCGAGAACAGGGGTAGTTAACCCTTTAAGCGGGAAGCTTTTCGCCGATCCTCGCTCGGGCGACGGTGTTTGATGAGTGTACTTATCAACGCGGTTTGTCTTCTTCTATCTGACTCTAGCGCTGAGAAATAATTTCTTGTTAAATATTGATTATACTGTGGTTTAATGATATTTTAGTGGTCTTGGAAATGGACGTTGGTCAAATATTGGAGGGATTAATAATGCAGTTGTGTTGAGTAGGGTTTATTGAGGAAGTACTATTTTTGTGGTTTACATAACCAGACTTTTGGTGCAGAATAAGAATTCATAGCAAAAATTACTTGGTTAAAAGAAACAAGGGAGAATTTGAAGGATGGCAGTGTATAAAGGGTATGTGCAACTACTGAAAATTTAGAAATAAATATTAGTAGAGTATTTGAAAATTTGAATATTGGAGCAACTGATACTTTACATGTTTGAAAATTTGTTAAATCGGGAGATAAAAGAATTGAGGATCTGAAAAATTGAAAAATGCAACTGACAAATTGAAAATTCAGATATTTGAATGTTTGAATATTTGAAAATTTGAATTTTTGAATGTTTGAATATTTGAATATTTGAATTTTTGAATTTTTGAATTTTTGAATTTTTGAATTTTTGAATTTTTGAATTTTTGAATATTTCAATATTTCAATATTTCAATATTTCAATACTTGAGTATTTAAATATTTGACTACTTGGATAATATTAACATTAAAAAATTCGAAATATAGAGATTCTTCTCTCTCAAAAAACAAAACAAGTGGTGCTTTTACCGCACGCAACTAAAACCCAGAATAAAGGTCGTAACTGCAACCACCCACTTCAGAAGTTCTAAAAATTACTTATTTCTCTGTAGCAAGGGGATTCCGTAAGTCACTGTGCAGGCAGCAAATTACTCGTTTTCTCGAGTTTAAAGAGTCAACCACCCCCTTGCGCGGGAACGAGAGTGTTCCATGGAGGAAGTTAAAAAAAAAATCGCTCCTCCCTTCACAGCAACGCGACACGTACCCACCTCGCCGAGCTGTATTTTTTCTCCTTTTTCGAATCGTCACGTTGTAACGCCCAGCTGAAGAGGCTCTTTGATCGGCGGCGGTAGTTCGGCAGGAAGTTGTTTGAACGCCTCTCTCCGGTTCGCAAATAACGAAATTTGTCTGTGTACACGCGACGAAGGAGACGGGAAAAAGGCGTACTGGTAAGAATTCTTGAGGAATTTCACGAAGCTTCTATATTTGTCCCGGCTGTCGAGAAATTCGTGGAAAGCGCCTCGTTGAACGCTGCCACTCTTGTATCTTCAGACAAGGTGAGACAGGGCAGACCCATGTCAACGTCACCGCTTCTACTGCGATTTCGATAACCTCTATGTCCCTTATCTCCCTTGGGAACGACCTCTGACCTGCGACAAATACCTTGTAATTACCACCTACACAAGAAAAGAGATCTCCGATGCTAGAAGTATGCAGAGCAAATGTTTGCTTGATAAAAATGTGGGATATTTTCTGGGGTGCAGAGGTTTTGGCCTTTGACTGTACCTTGAGTTTCCAACCTCTGAGGTCAGAACTTCTACTCCGCGTGTTACACGTCGTTACAGTTGCCTCTAAAGGCGCGAATACACCAGGGTTCGCAAACAGTATGGAAATTAAATTTCCTAAATGTCGTCTGTGCACGTATCTGTTTGCATACTATCTTTGGTGTTCGTGGAAAAATCGAGTAAAGGTGACAAAACGATTGCGAACTGTTTTCATACATTTTTTGCAAAGTCTTCACGAACTGTTTGGTGGTGTAGATCCAGTTTAACAAAAGCAAACTTTGCTATCATGTAGGATCCTTAATCTTGAAAAGCTGAAATAGACAAACTACAAAAACACATTCCCTGAATATTGTTCTCTGAGTAGTCACAATTTGTTTTGATAACATCCCTTCTAATAGTCGATGCAAAGCATACAGCATATAATGTTTGCTGAGTATATTTAGTTAGTTGACACAATGAACGGTTGCCAGTTTACAGGCGCTCTTGGCTACTACCTATTGTATACAATACACAGTATTGAGTGAACTGTCACATGGTTCTGTGTACGCAGACTGTCCCTATTGTTCCAGCGACTACAGTCGAAGAGTCTCCGATATTTTCGTAAATACTCTGTATTATCTCGAACGATATCCAGCTAAGCAACTACTCGGAAAGGTGAAAGAAAGCGAGTCGATACGTATTCCAAGATGCATCGAGTTTTCCAATAGTTCGAACCAAAATAAGAATGAACCGAAGAAAAACGCTCAACTGATGGAGGCTGGGGCGAAGTTCCGCGATACGTCTCGCTTCCATTTGCAAATGTATTTCTTATCGTTGCCTTCTGTTGCTCGTGTTAGTTTCCAAGTTATTTCCTGCTTGTTGCGCCGAGACAACAGGAAGCAACGTGACGTTGCGCCGTTTCAAACGCTCGTCTGGTTTTTCACGTTCCAAGTTTCACGGCTGCAGGATTTCTCGTCCAGCGCCAAACACTGTCAACCTTGTTGGGGACACGGGTACAGAATGACGGATTGCTCTCCCTTGGATCGGATCAAATTCGCGGACACCAAATGGAGAGCTTAATCCGACTCTGCTGGTTGAAATGAATTTTTTTTCCACTGTTGCAAATATCTACTTTGTGATTCCGCAGGATTCCACGGTATTGCCCATTTCGAATTCGCGGAACGGTACCATGGCCAACATCACTGGGATCAGCTTGAAAGAGAACCAAGTGGATGGAGTCAATTGGGTGAGTCTCTACTTTTCTGTCTTGAATTTTTATTTCAAAGGCAAGGGCCTGTGATATGGCAGTCTCAATAACAAATAGAGACGCATTTCTATTCTGGTATTTAATTAGCGACAAGTGGCTTGCTAATCGATACTTTCAGAATTTAGTAAATACAGAATGTAGCAGAACTGATGCAAAGTGAAACTCGAATAGTTTTAACTACAACTGTTGGATGTTTCGTCTGCCTTTGTTAATGAGAGGAAAAACCTTTTATACTAAAAGACTGTTTCTAAGCATTCACAAAATCCTAGCAGCTCTCCACTCAAATTCGAATCTACTCACAATACTCTTCACCCCGCCTCTAATCAACTCAGTAAATCCATGCTACCCACCCGAATAGGCTTCCCCATCGGACCAACTCTCACCCCCTGTCTCGCTGCACCACAAGTCAGACAGCGTTTCCCCGTCAGCGTGTTTTAATCATGAGTTTTTCGCCGTATGCATAATAAAGCCGTTTACGGGCGTCAGTCGCGGGAAGAATAGTCTAAATGCGCTCCGCTTCGGCCGTTCGAGGTAATTTCTTCATTAACCCCGCGGCATAATAGAGCACCGACGCGCTCCTCTCGAGGATGAGACCAAAGCTCGCCGCCCTTTCGTGGAAAATCCACCCGCGACACGGTACTTACGAGCAGCTGACGGGCTGCCTTAATTTTCGTTTCATTAGCCTACGCCGATTCGCTTTGTATCGTGGCCACTCGGATAAAGGTGGGCCCTCCCTTGCGCAAGCGACGTACCACCGAGTTTCCCTTTTTCTCCTGCACGCAAACGCAACCCCCCGCCCATTCTGGGCGGGGCGATTAAGCCTGTTGTTCTATAATTCTGCGAAATTGGACGGCTTAATGCTTCGTCTCTTGCTGCAACCCGGCGCGAAGGGATTGTTTCCTGGAGTCTCGCGTTGAATTGCGAAGGGGAGTACATGCTTGCTAGTTCCAGATAAAACTGTAGAATTCTCGTGTAATGGGGATAGCTTTATGGAATTGGCGCTTTGAATATCGTGGATCGGAGTAATGAGAATTTCTCGGCGTAAGCAGCGGAAAGCTGTGCAGTGTTAATTAAACAATTCGTGAGAAATGGATACCTGGTTCTCCTTGAAATTAGGATCAACAAGTCCCTAGTTTTATAATGGCCCAAAGACACAGTGTAGTGCAAGTTTAACAGAATCCCCTGAAATCCAGAGAAACGGAAAACAGCGATACGAGTGATAAGGATTTTGTCGCAGCTGTAGTCGAGGATTCCAGCTTCTCTGTCTACCAGAGAGAGATCGTTGTAACAAACAGCCGCAACGAGTTAGTTAAATCGGCTCCTAAAATTGGCATATTTCCATGCAAGGTGGAATCAGCCGTTCTCTACGACTCGGTGTTCCTGCTGCACAATGCTCTGGAGGTGTTGAATGCGAGGAACCAGGACAGCGACGAGCCTGTAACTATTGACCCGGTACCGCTCTCTTGTGAAGGTACAGAGAAATACAGTGCAGGTCCCAACATTACCAACCTTATGCGCGAGGTAAAGCCCCATTGACTTCTCTCTCAACTTGGAAACCGGGAGCTAGCTCTAGAGCTGCTCCCTAAGCTATTCGCTTCGAAACTTACCGACTATAATCGACTCGAACGCGCATGGAAATTAACATGGCAAAGCAATAATGCTTAGATCTTTGTTTTTGAAGCTTTGCGCTGATGTGATCAGGGTTTCGAGTACCGAGACTAAATGGGTGTGTAATTTCTGTAGATTTCCAAGCAAGGCAAAATCACGGGGCCAATGAGGATTGATGAGAACGGACGACGTCAGGATTTTAATCTTCGCGTTATGGATATCAGGCCAATAGATAGTGTTCAGATAGGGTACTGGGATACTGATGGGCTTCATGCTGTGGGCAGTGAACAGGAACGAGAGGACTATTGGACTAAGTCTATTGAACAGAAGAAGTTTAAAATTACCACCAAAGTGGTGCGTATTTTTTAGTTCAAACTTCAAAATTTTGCACTTGGAAATATGGATTATAGGATATAAGTATTGAGTGATAGATCCTCGGAAATTTAAGATACAGAATTTTAATTCTAAAGAAGAATTGCTTATATCGTATTGGTTTCTTAAATCACAAATTTTTTGATCATTAATCGACAAATGATATGAGCAATGAAAAATAGTCTCATTTTTCATGAATTTCAAGTATTTAAAAAATTAAGTAAGTGGTACGATTTATGCAACTTTGCCCGATACATGTATCTATAATGAATACTCGTAACTAATTTTCAAGAATACCAGAAAATTAATGTTTCATTTATTATTAAGCGATGCAAATTGGTAATGAGAAGTGAAAGGAAAAGACAGTTAACGCAATTTGTCAGGGTCCACCGTACGTGATGGAAGTGACGGACAGCGCAACTCGAGGCATCCTGATCGAGCAAACGCGCTACGAGGGGTTCTGCATCGATCTGATCGAGGAGATTGCCAAGCACCTGAATTTTAAATATGAATTTGAATTAGTGCCGGATGGGAACTACGGCACATACAATAAGGATACGAAACAGTGGAATGGTCTTATCAGACGTTTGCTGGATCACGTACGTAACACATTGCGAGCAAACGAAATTTAATTAAGCGAGCAAACGCAATCTAACTTCACCCTAAACGAATAGAAAGAAATTTAATTAAAATCTGGACTCTTAAACCTCTCCCTTCAACCCTGAATTCGTGGTACTAGATTCTGATAATTATTAACACTCTACGCATAGTAAAAGAATTTCTAAATTGCAGTATTTTCTGCTTCTAAAATTTCATAACTGCAACATTTAAATCCTGTTAGTTCCACTAAGGATATCATTACAGGATGCTGATCTCGCGATCTGCGACCTGACAATCACTTACGAGCGAGAAAGCGCCGTCGATTTCACGATGCCATTCATGAATCTCGGTGAGCTGCCTCTCGTTGTTTTTTCTGTTTAAATATTCCCGAGGTTCGCGGCATCGTTACTTCATTCGATGTGTCCGAGTTCAGGTATCAGCATTTTATTCAGAAAGCCCGAGGAGAAGGAGCCAAATCTCTTCTCGTTCCTGTCACCGTTGTCAACCGACGTCTGGATTTACATGGCGACTGCTGTCTTAGCAATTTCGATAATGCTGTTAGTGCAAGCCAGGTGAGCTACCAAGGAAAAATAATAAAGTTGCCTGAAAGTTGCTGTCGGGGGAAAGCTTTTCTTTTCGAGTTAAACGCTTGATCCGGCGGAATCATAAAGTTAGGATGACGTTGCACCTTGGAATATACTTTTTCATTTAGTGGTTCGAGGAAGTGACGTTTATCGCAGTAACATAATCGTAACGAATCGACTAAGTTATACATTCGAACTTATATTTAGTAGAACCAGAAACAAAATATTACATACAAAATTCTGAAACCCTTCATCTTTCAAACATTATAAAGTGTCTATGTTAACAAGAGATGTACTGGGTACACTATGTATCGTTTAACAGATTCTAAATATTTGTCTTTAGAATGGCGCCTGGTGAATGGGATAACCCACATCCCTGCAATCCTGATCCAGAGGAATTGGAAAACAATTTCAACCTAAAGAACTCGTTCTGGCTTGTTATCGGCTCTCTTATGCAACAGGGATCCGATATACTACCTCAGTAAGTCTTTGAGCCTTGAATTTAACAAAGCACCTATGTCACCGCAGCCCACCTTACGCGCATGCAAAGCCGAGCAATAATTGCGGAACAGAAACCGCAATGCAACTTTAACCGCTATAGCTGTGCAATTGCATCCTCGGGGATTCCGTATTCGACTGTGTTCAAGTAAAATTCTAGTTGCTCTGTTACTTTACCAGGTTAATTCATAGTTAAATAATAAGCCAGTGTTTCTGTTCTTCAGATTACTAAAAAGTATAGAACATGTATAGAAATGTTAGGACAGATATTTTACGATTTTTCGTGTCTTGAAATTTGTGAGAAAATTCGAGTCCTATCCAACACAGAGATTTTCTTCACACTCCTCTCAAGAATTTCCCATTTTCACCCCACCTATCATTATTCTTAATTACCGTCTTATTTCCAGACTCACCCCTCAAACATTCCCCCACCTGTTAACCGAACACCCTGTACAGCACGTTCGTATCGCCCTTGGCGAAACGTGGTCCATCGACTGAAGATCAAGGGCGCCTGTAATCGAAATAAAAATTCCGTGGGCGCACCGTCGGCATCCCAGACCTCATTATTCTACTTAAGGGAATAAAATATCGCGGGCTGTTTGTAGAAAAGCCTACAGAGACGGTGCCAAAAGCAGACGCGGCGCTTTTTTTCTCCCCGAGGCTGTTCTCCCGTGTCCCCCGGACGATCCTCTTTTTTCCACGACAATTAAGCTTAACGAGCCGCTGTTTGCCGGACATATTTGAGGCGGCTTCCCACTTATTAGCGCCGGCACGGCGCTAACTCTCCGCTCGTAACGTCGCGCGTGTTTGCTTGCTACATACTGACGACGAACCGACTAAAGACGACGACGACGACAACGGCGACTAACAACAGCCATGCCTCCTAACTGCTTCCTACCACGGTTGTTTATGCTGCCAGGGCGTGGAGTAGATTGCGGTGATTTGCATGTAAGTAATATTTGGGTATCTTCCCGCGTTCTACTCGACGTCACTGGCAAGGAAATTTGTGTCATTGTTAATTTCGCGCGATGGTAGCACGGTGATAATCATCCTGATGCAGACGGAGTGTCTTCTTAGTTAAGACAGCGAAGACGGAGCGACGCGATGCACTGCATCGACCGAATCTGTTCTGTCGTTTCGAAGTTCGGGGGTTCGTAATACCTTCTTAGGCAGCGAGATGGAATTTATGGGTACCTGAGATGGAATATCGCGAAGTGATATATTGTCACGTTAGTTTGAAGTATATGTGAGTTCATAATGTTTGTTTTACGCCTTTTTTGATATTCTTTGGATTGATGCTGGGACTGTTGAATTTTATGAGGCGTTTAAAGTTTGATTTTTCGGAGATGATGTTTATATTGGCCATTTGGTGCAATAATAAGAATTTACTGAAGAATTTACTGTATTTGAGTTATTGATACAGAAATAACGATTTTTACATTATATAACGATGTTCTATACTTCTCTAGAAATCACGGTTTTTTAGTATATGTCATTGTTTCAAATTTAGAAGTCTGTAGACTAATTTCTGAACATATATTTATTCCAAACTTGATTCTGGTCTTCAACTGGGCTCTTTGCCGCTAATAAAATTGTAACATTTGACGAAACTCTCAGACTTGTTTGCAGGTGTATAATGCTCGAACCTTCCCCTTTAACTTAAAAAAAGAAGCAAGTCACTCCGATTTTTTTAACAAACTAACAGCACTTTAAGGACTCCCTGTGTTGCACATAACAAATATACAGGAGTTCCTTTAAACTACTGTAACTTGACCAAAAAAAATCGCAGCAACCTGCTTCTTCTTTTAAATTAAAGGGAAAGGTTCATGCTTCATGCAGCTGCAAACAGGAATCCCGAAACAAATTTTAATTAGTTAGAATTCTTCCTCAAAAACGAAGCCTCCCACGCAATTTCGTTATTCTTAATTTTCATCTTATTTCCAGTCATAGAATCTACCTGACCCAATTTGTACCATGAATCACGAAACAACCTATATATGCACAATTGATTTATTTTAACGAGGCCCCAAGAATTTGTAACGCCTCACGATGACCGAATCCGCCATTGTGCAATGCACGAAATCTTTCGCGAATGTTTCGTTACAGTAGCACGCAGTACAAAGGTAAAACGTCTCGCAGCGACGAGGGGTGCAACCAGTTATCGATTCCATGCAGCGTATCGTCGCAGCAATTTAATCGCAATCCATTTGTCGACGACTGGGTCCCCCGTTCGCTGTGGAACAATGTCCTTTGTTTCTGTTTACTTGCCCCTTGCACACGGCTGCGCCATCGAGCAGCAGATAGAGCGTCCGCGTGTAGGTGCACGCTGTATCGGGCGAACAGGCGTCATTTGCATACGCGAGCCTTTAGCTTGCGCTTAATTAGGAAAGCGCGATGCATGCTTCTCGCGACGCGATGCCACCGCCGAGCCTTTACCCTACAGACTGCGGCGTTAAGACGCTGGGTCCAGCCTTGTCCCTCGGACGAGTTACTCTCGCGTCATATCTCGGAGATTGGGTAATCGCGAGTCACCGCTAATATCGCCAGCTTTGTTGCTTTAAACGAGCTGGCGGAACGTTTCGGCTATCCAGAAATTAAAGCAACTTGCGCCATCGGTAAGTGGAAGAACTTGTTTCGTACGGAGTTGTACGTGGAACCTCGCGATAATGAGGTTTACAGTGAAGTGTACGCAAAGTAATATTCTGGGTGTCGTTGAAAGTACTTTCAGGCTGCATTGGTTAGGGGATATCTTGTAGACGGAATCTGTTTAATTAAATTTTTGTATGCGGTGGAGCTGGGGTAGGTGATGGTGATGTGTTGGAGGGTTTGGTAAATTTGATGGGGAGGCACTTGGGAAATAGTCGGGAGGTCAAAAGTGATCTTGATATTCTTTATAAGGGACCTCCTCTGGGAGCAAAAAATTTCTTCTAAGAGTCGCTGACTATTTTACATGAAAATGGATCTAGCTCCTTCAGTTGCCAATATTATTTTTTAATCTAGTAGTAAGGTAAATGTTCCATTATTTATAATATATAAAATACTATTTTATGACACTATATATTAGAATTTAAATCCAAAATTGAATGAAATTGACATTAGCGTTTAGGTATTGGGACATGGCTAATTACTGAGACATTTTCCTTACTTATCGTCTATACTCTCCTGAGTCGTGTAAAAAGATCTATATGATTTCACTATCAACTGGATAGTATTCCACACTGTACATACAAGTGAAGATTATTCCTCACTTTTATTCTTTCGTTCAATAGTTTTATTGAGAATAACCCTTTCACAGAACACTTTTAAAATAATTTTTCGTCTCCAAAGGACGCCCTCGATTCGAATGATAGCCAGTATGTGGTGGTTCTTCGTCCTCATCATGGTTTCCTCGTACACTGCCAATTTGGCTGCCTTCTTAACCGTCGATAAGATGGAGACTCCAATCAAAGGTGTGGAGGACTTAGCTAAACAGACCAAAATCAAATACGGAGCCGTTCTGGGTGGATCCACTTCTGCCTTCTTCAGGGTAAGCGTCATTCAGTAATTAATATTCCTCCTCTATTTTCATAAAGATTTCCTTTCTGCATTTTCCCACTTATTTTTTAATTTTCCTGTTTATAGGATTCGAATTACTCGACTTACCAGCGTATGTGGGCAACGATGCAAGAAACAAGACCAAGTGTCTTCACGAAAACCAATGACGAAGGTGTCGATCGAGTCCTGAAGAAACGCGATTACGCTTTCCTCATGGAATCCACCACGATCGAATACAGGATGGAACGGAACTGCGACCTCGACAAGGTTGGAGGGCTTATCGATAACAAGGGATACGGAATCGCTTTGCCGCGAAGTAAGTTGAGGAGAAATGGTATCAAATTTAACCAAAGCTTCAAAGGGGAGTTTCGAAAAGAAAAATAAGAATAAAGAAGAGACAAGACAGTCCTTGATCTCCTTTTACCTCTTTATCTTTGGTCTAGGGTTTCTAGATCCTGTATTTAACCTTTGAAGACAGACTCCCATTTTTTCTTATATCATTATCAAATACAAATACCAAGCACCACATCAGACTACTATCTAGAAGAATTTTTCTAAATTAATTTCCAAATTTTTTAAAGTGCTTGTCAACCATTTTACTTACTATTAGAAACCACAAGTTTTTCACTGACACAATTTTCATTTATTATCCCTGGCAAAAAAGTTTCAAATATACAATGCTATTGTATGAATATAAAATATATAAGAATATAAGATGGGTTTAAGGTAAAACTATATTTTTAAATAATTTCGTGTTGCTGCATTTCCTCTACAACTTTTTGTCAGGGATAGTGCCTTCCCACAATGCTTCTGCAGATAAAAGTGCACCATTTCTAAGGGATTAAAATATAATTGAAGACACAATAAAGAAAACTGAATGCTTCTTCTAAAAATGCTCAATAATATAATAAAAACGGATTTTTTCCAGATTCCCCATACAGAACCCCCATAAGTGGCGCGATTCTAAAGCTACAAGAAAATGGAATACTGCAAGACCTGAAGAAAAAATGGTGGCAGGAACGTGGAGGTGGATTATGCTTGAGCTCGCAAGAGCCAGTGAATTCGAGCGAACTTGGAATAGCCAACGTCGGTGGTGTATTCTTGGTTCTTCTGTTCGGATGCTGCGGCTCCTTCGTCATCGGCATCTTTGAGTTCCTGTGGAACGTACGAAAGGTCGCCGTAAAGGAAAAGGTAGACTTCACATTTTTTTTTTTTGCTTTTTCGCAGAACATCCTTATCGTACCCTCAAATCTACAACTCTAAAACGAATGATAAATCTTTCCTGAGATCTTCACGTCAAAAAGTGAAGAAGTCATTTCTCCAGAAAGATTTCAATTTTTGATTACCACTGTTTCCTTCGTCAAAGAATTGAAGGTTCCGCGAAATTTCATAAAAGAAGCATAAAACGAACGAAACAAGAATCCTCATGCTCTGTTACACTTCAGAAAAATAATAACGCGAAAGAATTTCATTGCGACGTTCAGACACGCAGGCAGAATGAACGACGCTGATTTAATTAAGCGGTGGCCCGACACGAAACCATTTTTCGTCGGCATTTCTTACAGGTCACTCCCTGGGAGGCGCTGGTAGCAGAATCGAAATTCGCCGTGAACATTTGGGCGGAGACGAAGCCCGTTAAAATCTCGAAAAGCAGCGGCACGAGTTCGATGGATGGCGGCATAGGCCGAGCTGCCTCCACAGCCCGCTCCATAGTTGGCTCCTTCGTCCGTCTCGACATATTAGACAAATTCGATAAAGATAATAGCACCAACAACCGCAGCAGCAACGATCGCAAGATCAATTAATATCGCGCTGGATATCTGTCAATGATGCACCTGCGGAGCAACTTGTTAATTGAATTATTGGATAAGCTAGCCTGTCTAAAACTATTTTACACTGCTGAAGATTATACAGGGTACGATGGAGCAAAGTAGTTTAATCAAGTGTTCGAATTTATTAAAACGAGATGAACTTGATTTGCAACGCTTTTACTTTTAAATGTTCAATGACAAGTGTCTGTGTCTCCTGTCGTACCCTGTTAAGTTTAAATTAGGAAACCAATCAACATTTTTATTATCTATTTTTACTCATACTGACACCACGAGTGAAACAGTCGAGTCAAGTCATATAATAAGTAGCATCAAAGGATTAGATATAAGTGTTACAAATTAAGAGAAACTTGTCAAGGAAGGCTGAAGGAGCACAGGCGTAGAGAACGTCAGGGAGAGCATAAAGTCATCCTATGGAATGGCACAATGGCAACGTCACGGAAGGCAGAAATCTTCGCTGTAGATCCGAAAGGGAGTCCAACAATATTTAGACTTGGCTACAATGGCGCTAACGAGCCGTGCCCTTGGTTTAGAAGATTTTCGTCCCGAGAAATCACCTGGAGGTCCAGTGCCCCCAAGAGTATGTCGGCATCTTTGTGTCATTATTACCACGGGATTCTGCGTAAGCATCGATCTAAGCAGTAGAACGAGCACTTTTAACTTCGCCGACGTGACGTGGCTTGCGTAAGAAGCAACTGGTCCCGTAAGTGACGTCAGATTTAGTCAATTTCATTACTGCCTTTTCTGGCGTAGCATCTTATGGTAGTGCATGGCGAATAGATAGAGGAGAGGGTCTAAATATGAGCTAAATATTTTAATTTTTTAGTTAGAGAGACTTAGGCTGATAAAAATGAATAATTATAGAGAATTTTGGTGTGAAATGTGATGCATAAATTAATGTCGAGGATATTATAGAAGTTGTGAATTTTTTAACTTTTTCAAATTAAGGCAGGGGCAAGTAGAAATTTGGGTAATAATATGGAACAATATTATGCACCTACCATTTTCATAATATTATTATAATGAAATATTAATGTTTTATTAATTCTTGAAGATGACAAATCAAAGCCTCAGCTTCTCTCTCCTCTATCACACTTTCTTATCACAATTAATGGACCATCGCAAAACTCTCGACACAATTTTACCCACTTCTCTAATTAAACACGTCCCATTAAACGGTCACCAATTCTGTAAACATACTATAACATTTTTACGCCTCTGCCTTATAATTAAAAAAGAAAATACTAAGAGAATGAGTACACGTCGAAGCATTGCTGTCATCGAAAAATCTCCAGGTATCGAGATTTTTGTGATCGTCCCCGATCGCGCAGAAATTCTTCGCGTTGCATGCGATTCCTCTGGCTGGGAAAAACGCGGAAATCGACTCGACGTTCGATGGGAGGAACGGTGTCCACAAAGCTGGAACGAAGCTCTGGTAATTTCCACCGGCGCGAATCAAAGGGTTCCAAAGTATGAAGTCGTATAGGCGTGCCTACCAGTAGTTTGGTGATAAAGGTGTAAGGACACCAATTAATACTCCTTTTCATTGCTGCAGTAAAAGCGCGTAACACGATTACGGTTAACGTTTACGAGCGGCGAACGAGCTGCTAACTGCACGCGGTATTTTTCGCGACGGGACGTTCATAATCACGAGCGTTTCGTGAAATGGAACTTTGCTCTTTTTACGATGACGCGTCTTTTACGAGCTGCCGCGTTTCGAGCTTGATATGGAAGCAGTAATTGTATTATCGTATGAAATATCCTGTGTTATGATCCCGTGGAACGTTTGTTTCGACGTTAGGCGAATGAAGTTTTCCCTGGCGGTGGAAAATTGTTTAAGTGTTCGTCTGACTGATCGAGAGAATCAGATTCATCGTTCTTCAAATGTTCTGTGTAAAGAAAGGGGAGATGCAAAGTCGAATGGACTGAGAAGTGAGACACTGAGAATAAAAGTGGAGAGTTAGGGAATTGAGCATAAAAATGTCTTCGTAGTTCTATTTCTTGTGAGAGGTATATCATTTTATTGGTTTCTCGGAAATGAGTATCGGCAAGGACCCATATTCTGATCACTTAAGAGTAGGCAGCATGGTTTTCCTAACGCATTCACGAAAGAAGTAACCAAATCTTAACAATTTCTTGTTATTCGTATAAATCTATGTGTTATCTTCAATTTATTATTGAAGAAAGTGCGAAAATAATAATAATAATTAAATCATATTTTAGTTTTTAAAGTAAAATATATAAACGAAGCAGTAGCTGATCACTTAAATTATATGTCACTACCAGCTGTTAAATTTCACGTATAAATATGAAAATAGGTAATTTACTAATTGTTTCGAACAAATTTTTATCAAAATAAATTTCATGTATGTATTTAAACAATAAACTGATCAGGAATTGGGTTCTGATCAACAACTAGGTCCTTGACGGAGCTCTTATTTATTGAAGCTTAGTGAAGAAAAGCTCTGATCAAATTTTGTAGAAAAAAATGAAGAAAAACTGTTACATAAAAACAAAATTTTTTCTATTACTCCTCAAGCTATTTTCTAAAACTAATACATTGTGCTCATAAGCTTGGTTTGACATAGAAGAACCTGTACGCTTTAAATAATATTGTCTCATTCTTAGTTTCAAAACGCGTCCCAAAAATATCATATTTCTCCCAATTTCTACTTTGTTCCCTGTCCACCAATATTTCCCCCTCAATCTTTGTCACTTCTCCGCTCCAGATGACCAATTAATTTAAAATACAGTTCATCGTTCCGATCGAGAGACACGAAAAAAGAGAGAACGAACGTCAGCCCTGGCCCCCGACTAAAACGACGCTTTCAAAAAGAGCGCCGAGTGAAATCCATTCGGGGCAAACGTGACTAGTAAAACTGGAGTCGGATGTGATTTAAATGGCCGTGGATTTAAGCGCCTAGCGGATTCAGATTATCGGTGGAATCCCCTTAACCGACCGGGGAATAAATCGTCGTGCAAGGGGTTAATTAAGTTTTATGGTACGAGCGTCGGAGCGGCCGTTTATGCAGGTGTAGCCGCGTTATCTACGATACATCTTCATCTTCGCGGGTCTGACTTGGCCAATTGAAGCCTCTCCTCCTACCAGCCGCGGTACTCTCGCGTGTACGCTCGGGCGCGCGCAGCGAGCACCGATCTTATCGCGTCCCGGCGAAAACAACAGGTGCACGAAATCACGGCGGCCGCTTCGAGATCTACCATCCCGCTCTCGTGTCCTTTACGACCGCGCCGAATTTCAAATAGGATCGTAAAATTGTATCCTTGTTCGTACGACGGCGGTGTCTTCCTGGTAGAGCTCGTCGACCTTCCTGTATTCCGCCGACGAGAGGAAAGAAACGAGGAAAAGGTGACACGTGACTCGCGGAGGATGGACCCAGGTGGATGTCGAAACGTAAGGACAATGAGGTATTCCCGACCTCGAATTGCACGATGCTCCAGTGAGCTTTCGTTGGGATATGAGGGTATACTCGTGGGCTTGGATACACGTCGCTCGTATTTGTCGGATGCATAGAGGGAGGAGGATGATACGTGGAATGCACCTAATGGTCGAAAGCAGATAGTCTCTTGCTAAGGTTCCTCGCTCGAGTCTGTTTGTGACTAATCTTCTTAAAGCGCTGTGGGAGGGATGAGGTATGGTAGTGGACGTATTCTATATGGACTCTCATTGATTAAATTGGGTTTCAAATGGGTCTGTAAAAGAAATATAGAAATTTTCGAATTTTTAAACTTGCAGGTTCTCAAATTCTCAAATATTCAAATATATGAAGCTTATCAGGTTTAAGTATTCAAATATTCAAATATTCAAGCTCTCAAATTTTTCAGACTTTCAAAGAAGGTAAATGCTCCGATAGTCGACTTATAGTATCGTACTTATAGTAGCTATACAAATAACCCCAAAAATAGCACATCCAAAATTACATATCTACATAACTATAGCAATTAAATACGAACCTCCAAAATCCAAACCTGAACCCTTACACCCCCTCAATTACACCACCTCAATATAATCAAACAGTCACCCCAAAGAAGCCCCCCAAAGCTCCCCCAGAACCTCCCACACATAACCCAATAGAAGCCCTCCCCAAGAAGAGCCTCTATCCCCTCAAATCCAAACTCCTAACGCAGCATCATTCCTGCCTCCCGTATCCCCCGATAAGCAAGCCAGCGCGGTATCAGCCAGCAGCGAGGCTCGAACCTTTGTTCGACTGGGATTCGCGAAATCGCCGACATTCCGCCCCGAGGGGCGCAGGGAGGAGGAAGATCGGCGAGCGAGGGCCGTCCGCATAAAATCCGAAGGTGTTAAGCAAGGGAGCGTGCATGGACGTTGAAACGGAGCCCCGTCTCAAAGAGGGAACCGCGTGCGGCCGTTGGAGGAGGCGAGCGCCGCCGCGCCGGCTCGTAGGAATTGAAATTGATTTCGGTCGACTTCCATTACTCAAAGAGGACCGGAGAACGCGCACCGACAAAAGTCACAGACCGATCGTACGTGGATAAGAGGCTTGCCCCCGTAGCCAGGACCCGCTCGAACGAGACGAGAGGTTCCAGCCGGCCGTGCCCCAGGAATTCCTGGCGAGTTTTACCAGCAGGAGAGGGAGCCGGGACTTTTCTCCCCCCTCTCTCGATACTCCCTTCTATCGGACGCCGACGGTGGTGTAGAATCAATTTTTGGGTGGCTCGGGATGCGGCCGATGCTCGGGGATGAGCGGAGAGGGGTTCGAACTCCAAAGACGTCTTTAGTCCATCTGCGAAACGATTTGCGAAACTTTTGTAATCAGTACTTAATATATATTTCAGGGGAAGGGGATTGGAAAAGATCACTGGAATTGTTTTGCTTGAATCAAACAGAATTAGAAGATTTGTATTACAATGTAAATCATTTTTTAAGACGTGTCAAGAGTAATTCTTTGACATCGGCGAAATGATTTGTGAAACTGTTGTAATCAGAGCTCATTGTATGTTTCAGGGGAATGGTTTTGGAAAAGGTTACTGGAAATATTTGCTTCGAGACGATATTATTATCTCCAAGTTTCAGGAACAGATTCGAAGCAAATCTGAGTATCAGTGAATTTGTATCAATCCTCCAATTTTCAGTAGATTTGGCCGAACTTCCGACTAAAATTCTCCTCCATCGGAAATCATATCCAAGCTGCTTTGACAATCACGTCAGCATCGTCGGCGGGGCTCTTTGGCAGGGCAGCCGCACTCGGGAGGAATTCCCGATGGACTCGTCAGATTTTTCCATTGTGTCACTGGTTGACCGCCCTTTATGACTGACGGTAATCATCAGAGAGAGTCGAGACCACCCGGTAGGAGCACCACTCCAGAACTTCCGGAATCTTTCTATACTTGGGCTTCCCAGTAAGGGAGCTGGACTCCGTTTCGAGGAACTCTACCTGCAGGAATCGTCGGGGGATTCAAGAAACTTTCGCCCGAATTCGTGAGTACATGAGTATTACATCGGTACACGAACGTTTCAACGAATCGGCTAATGAATGAAGAAACGTTATTGGGTGTTCGCGAGCTGCGAGCGAGCACGGAGTATTTGACGACCACTTATTCCGTTAAATGAGCGAGAACGTGTTTGTTGACACTCGAAATGATTCGCTTGACTAGGAGTCGCTGGAATTAGCGTGAATATTAATTAGATTTCGGCATAATGATCTGTGGGAAGAAATTCTTTCGAGTGTCTGCTCCAACATGTATACTTATTAGTCGAAAGTATTAGAAAAAGAAATGATTTTAATATTTTTAGAGACAAAAATATTTAAAAAATTCTGATTTTAAGATTGTATAGAAAGTTTGACGTTAGAAACACTTTTACTTTTTTATATATTTTTTAGATATTTTCGAGGACAAAGATACTTAAAAAAGATTAGATATTAAAGTATTAATACCCAAGTCTGTTTCATTTTAATTACAAACAAATTTTGTAGTTAACGTGATTATATGAGGTAGAGCAATTTCCATCAATTTCCAAGATTTATTTCCATAGAATCAGGATATGCTAGAGATTCTTGAGACGCTTCCGAATGCGTACTATCCCTTCGTATGTATTCAGAACAAAAGACGCCGCGCATAGTTTGCGTAGATCGCAGGAATTCCAGCATAGGAGGCGCCGAGGCGTCGACTCGACGCAGGTTATTAATATGCAAAACAAAGTGGGAACACGAAAAGTATCGAAACAATTGCTTTGTAAGTTTACACTGGAGCCTAAGTCACGGTACTACAGAGTTAATCAAAGTACCAGTTCAAAATCGATTCTCAAACATATTCAATATCTAATAAGTGGCTCTTCTAAATACTTATTGTAGCTCCTAGGTGTTACAAATCTATCTAGGACAATTTTCTGGGGAGAAACCCCTCTAAAATGAACTCAAGCTCACTGCTATATACAACAAATGAATCTCTCCGAAGAATTGAACGCTACTAATACTAAAAAATATAGATAACAATTATTTACTAATATTTTAGACCAAATGTTTGTCAAAATCTAGTACCTAAATACTAAATTAATGAGGAATAGGATTCTAGTCAACAGCTAGGTCCCTGTAGGTACTTTTCCCTGAAAGACTGAAATTTGCCCGAAATTCGAGGGCAGCAGCCTGCCGCTGCAGCGACTCGACTTCGTCCATCGCGTCGAAGTCCGTAAGGCAAGAAGCCGGAAAATTTATAAGCCCTGGGAGCCAGGATGTGGCTCTCATTCATAGTTCACCGTCGGAATTCAAGCGTAGGAGGCGTCCCGACGCGGCGGCTCCGCGCAGCGGTATGCAAAGCCGGAGCTCTCGGGGTACCAAGCTCACGATGGTATCGGCGCTTGTTAAGGGGACTCCAGACTATCGCAGCGGGGTGCTTCCCTCGTCGGCGAACCTCCAAGAAAGCCGCGAGCCCTCGGAAACACCGCGCGTCCAGACGGATCGTTAAAAAGTACGAGAAGTAATGGCCCTATGCCGAAAGTGGCGTCACGGGTTACCCGCGCGCGGAGAATCGCCCGCTCGTACGCGACGCGCGTACCGATTATGTGGCGGGAGGAAAAAAGGGGAGGAACTTGTTGAAAATCTTAGGTATCCCGATCGACGGGGAATTGTTTGACTTCGTGACGATTCTTTGTCCCCAAGATCAAGGAGACGAGGAGGATCAGTCGAGCCCTTTAGCGAGTCCTTTCTCTCATGCGATTATTTGCTTCGAAGTATTCTTTTTTTTTATTTTGGGTACTGGGATTCGACTTGGAGACGAGGCTTCACTAATGTGCTCTAAATGTGGCAACAAGTAACAGTGCTTTGGCTGCGAGGTACGTGTGTCTTAAGTAACGTGAAAATGTTAATTAATATTTTCTAGATTTAGAATAAAATAATAAAATAATCAGGATAAATGTATCATGTAATTTTCTGTAGGAGATACTGTAGAGGTGAGACCTGAAAGTTATATATTTCTGAATATAAATTTTGCACGCTGACCAATTCAATCGGGTCTATCCCCAGTTACTACCAAAAGCTACTTGCTCCCGTGATATTGGAGAATGAAATTTCGCAAACGGTCCGTATCCCAGAAATGAATACGACAGGTACGAAAGGAACTGCACGACAAAGTGATAAAAAGTTACGGGCCTTTATGCAAATCGTCAACCTTGGTCCCCGATAGGCGTTATTTACGAGCCTTCGAGAGTTAAATGATCGTGGCAATCTGGGTGACTCAAGGTAACCGTAAAATGAGACTTTTTGACAATTTCGGAAAGCGTGGAACCATCAAAAGGCGATCGACGAGCAACCCCCAATTAGCAACCCTTCAATGTCCCGTTCCTCTCAGACACATCAGCCGGATTATTATTTCCGTTTCTCTTCGTTTTAATAACGCTCGAACCGGCTGGTTAGGAGTCGGCGTCCCTCCACCGAAAAAAAGTGAAATATCGTTTTATGATAATGCACGATGCATCGTATATCAGGCCCGTGTTCATTTCTTTTTCGGACGTCCGCTTTAGGTACACCATAAGCCGGCCCACTAGGCATATATTATATATCAGTTGTGTTTATTAGGGAGCGAAAACGTGTCTACTGTGCTCGCCCTAGAGGCGGTAACTACAAAGGAGGCCAAGACAAGGTGGTTTGTTGGAGAGCAGCTTACACGAACCAACACGAGCTACTTGTTTGCACGAACCAGGGCCCCGGTCACCCACATAAGTCTACACGAGCCAGCACGCTCGCTTATCGTCCGCTATTCTGTTTATCGTTATTAAAATACGCTTAACGTTTCTCGTAATCCACTCTATTCCAAGGTTCCCGGATATAACGCTTACGCGACGTTTAATAATGTTTCGAAACACATTCAACAGCAGTGATTTCGAGTAGCTTTTATATGTAAAGTGGATAGAGCCAGGGGCTCGAAGATAGTATTCGTGTCGCATGAGAAGTCCTCTGGAAAGCATTGCCTCTAATGGTTTCTAAAAGACTTCTTACGGGACATGAAGAGTACTTACTGTTACTCATGAAGAAGAATCACATTTGATGTTATATTATTTTACTAAAGAAAATCTCTTCCAATTTCCAAATGCAGTAAAAACTCGCTACAATTATTTTACAATCTGGAGGATTAAGATACCTAATTAAATCATTCACCTTCATGCAGCTAACTCGTTAAAGAAAAAAATGAATATTAATAATTTGAAGATGATAGGCGCCACACTTCTGACCAAAAGTGTACAGTGTACATCCTTATTATTACAGATAACATTTTCGAAACAGCATTCTCGATTACGTGACTCAAGCGAAGGGATAACATTAGCGCATTCGATTCAGCGCGCTCGCAAAGGGGGAAGCGAGCAAGCATGTCGCGATCGTTTAGCCATTTATTCAAATGAGGGCGTCGATGATATCGAAGGATAGGAAACGCGGGACCTTAATTACAAAGTCGAGGCGGAGGTATTCGGTCGACTCGTGGAACCCGCTGGACGTGCAATGCATCGTGCTGGATAAAAACTGGCAGACGTGTGCAAAGCATCGAGAGATAATCACTGCCACGTGGCTGCCGCCACGCCGGCCCGTTTTTGCGAGCATTACGTATCCCTAATCCGGCCTCAGCAGCCGCCATAATTGTTTCGCTCCTGTTCGACGTCCGCCGCCGCGCCGACCGTAATCCAGCGGACTCGATTCAGGAATTTTTCAAGAACATTCGAGCTGGTTAGTACGCCTTTTATTATCCTCCAGGTTAACTAGCTTCTACTCTTGCACCTCTCCTTTTCTTATTACCACATTACGCCATGCTTCAGCTACTTTAATTCGTAATCAAAGCTTCTGAGGTGGTGATCTTGGGTCATATCAAATATGATGGTTATAGCGATCGATACTCTTGAATATCGAACAACGGTAGCTAATTCCCAGGGAAGTGAAAATAGAGAAAAGATTGTATCCCGTTTTACGGGAGTCCTCTCTTTCTTTTTCTCCCCATTATTTGCACCCTTCCTCGCGTCTCGACTTAACCCACTGGGTGTATCTCTGTCTAGATCTATAATACATGTTACACGACCGGATCAGACTTTGTCTTCGCCAAAGAAACAAAGTAGGGAAATGGCGAACGGTTAGTTTTGAAATATTTACATGTGTAGCAACAGGTTCCTTACTGAAAGAATCATTTTCTACGGCAATTTCGATCGTTCCCTGATTCTATTAAGAAACGTAAATAATTCTCGTCACGTAACCTTTTGCATATTCTTCGAAGGCTTTTGTAATCGGTCTCGTTTTTGTTTTGGAGCAGCCAGCGACGGACCGGCGTAGACCCGCTATCGTTTGATCTCGGCCTTTAAATCTCCTTCATTTATAAGCGCCTCTTAACGATCTCTTCTCTGCAGGATCCGCCGATTTAGTGCACGCGAATGCAAATGCGCCACGGACGAATTTGTCGGCCGGATCTGACGGACCGACAAATACCGATCACGGCGACCTGGACATTTCCTTATCGTAATGGCTTCTTAGAACGGGCCCTTATCATTTTTACAAACCGGTCTGGTAATCTTTATTAATTGGATCTTACTCGCGACCTATTTAAACTTTCCCTTTCGAGGGACCTTCCCTCGAGTTTTAAAAACTAAGCCGATATCACGGTTGTAACTGTAGCTACAAACGATTTCTCATACCGATAGTAGCTCTTTTTCTACTGATAGTAGAAAATTCGCATTTGCATTTGACTTCCTTTTTTCTTCTTCACCTACGAGAAGAAAAAGAATTTGGGCTTCAACGTTGAATCCGCAAACAGCAGATTTAAATAAGGTGATATTCGATTGAAGTAAGAGATCTTGGGCACCAGAAGTCGATTCCTAAATTTCTGAATAGGTCTCGAAATCTGGGTTCTACGACCACAGTGTAATAAATCACACTTTTTGAATTTTGGAGAATATGAATACTCAACTTCTTCGCACAAAAACCTGCCTGCCCCAACGTTGCTATCCAGAAGACCCCAGTCCATTTCCACATGCCAGCTTAAAGAATACAGGATGATCAGTTTCTCTAGAAACCTTCAGAGACTCTTGCCAGCACTTACAACGCTAACACGATTTCCAATAAATACTGCCAGCACTCGAAGGCTTCCCACTTAACCTGACCACCCTGTATATGGAACAGATAAAACAGCTAATTACCCAAAGCCACAAGCATGAATTTTCCCAACGACTGACCCCACCGATACCAACCGAAAAATATCAGAAACGGAAGCGAGTTGTCGAAGCTCGCCGGAAGCTCGTCTCCAGGGACGATTTAGAGGCGCTCACTTTCGCGTGGCAAAAAGGTCGTAAAAAAAGGGCGAAGAGAGAGGGAAGAGCCATTCGCCGATGGAATAATCCAGTCCCTGATCAAAGCACGGTTTCGAGGAGCCGACGATGCCGACGGCTAATTAAGCGCCGGCGGATTTCTCGATGCGGCTGCGGACTCGTGAAAACATTACATGATCGGTCGTCGTATACGATTACGTCGTTTTTATCCGTGAAAAAAAGGCGCGCGGCCGCGTGGAAGCAGTACCCGTGCCCGTTTCCATAGCACGTCCGTAGCCTTGCCGGTACATCAGAGGGAACTTCCGATCTTTTGAATATTCCCACTCGGTAGCGCGCGCACGCCGTGCCGGAAGGGACTTCTCCTTATAAGCTCGCGGACTCGACGCTTTTTAACGCTCCCCTGCCATCTCGATTCCATCAGGGCGAACGACTGATTTTTAATTAGATTTTTGCATCGGCGCTGGGGACCTTCGATAAATACAGAGTCGAGGACTTGTTGTAAAAAGAAACGGTAGAAGTTGTTATTGATGGTGGATCGAGTTGACCGAGTTCTTCTGGAGACTAGTACGCTTGGAGGAGGGTAAAACGCTTC
Source organism: Calliopsis andreniformis (assembly GCF_051401765.1). Taxonomy (NCBI): domain Eukaryota; kingdom Metazoa; phylum Arthropoda; class Insecta; order Hymenoptera; family Andrenidae; genus Calliopsis; species Calliopsis andreniformis. The sequence goes on from NC_135073.1 coordinate 12,641,582, forward strand.
GGAGATTAAATTGAGTCGAGGGGAGTTATTGAATTCTTATTTAGATATGTTTCGTATCTTGGGTACTGTTTGGACTCGAGGACACTGATGCTGTGAGATTATTTATTACCCTTTCGTGGCAGTGAAATTATTTAATTTGATGCTTAAATTTGAAAAAATTCCAGTAAGTACTACTAATAAATAAAACAAAGAATACTATCGTGAAATATAATAATATATTCAGTTACTAAAATACAATTCAAGTGTCGAGATATGCATTGAATTTTTAGTTGTTCACTTACTAGGACATTTGACATCTTAGTGTCCAGGTATTGGAACCTTTGCCTTAGTACCTACCTATTTCTCTAACGCAAAAATTCCAGCCCCAAGATTCTCTGCCCCACCCTCCACCCTCAAACCACGTCGCCCCTAAAATCCCCACCTGCTCCAAAAGAAAGGCAACCATTTCCCCCTCTGCGAACAAAGATCAGCCTCCAGTGTCCCGCATTTCACCGGTTTCCACCGATTAAATATTTATTTAGCCAATTCGTCGGCGGCACCCGCGTCTTGGACGAGACGTCTAAGCAGCGTGGAATAACCTGCTCCAGGCCTCGGTTTTCTCGGGCATTGAGCGAGCATATCCGATTGGATCCGAAATCGAGCATACGAGGTGCTCATTGGCCGTGACAGAGCGCCGAGGGTGAACAGTGGGGATGTGTAAGTGGCGAGAGGCTAGAAGAAAGAGGCCTGGCGGCACAGTTCAAAGGGATGGTGACATGTGACCGGCATTGTGAGCCCGCGGAGCCTCTCTATGCCGTGTGGTTATGTGCTTTTCTATTGCGACGAAACGGTCCCCCGCTTTGACAGCCTCTCGCCGACGTCTCTTCCTCAGGCCAACCCTGAACAACCGATTCGCATCCCTTAAGCCATGGCACCGCGCGCCGCGGACGTGTTCACCGACGCCGCGGCTACAAACCTGGTTACATTTGCGGTGCCTCAAAGTGCACCGCGACGAACCACTTCGAAACGGTACTCTGTATTTGGCCAGGGCTTTGTACCTTGCCCCACGGTGCTCCAGCCCGCTCCGCTGTCTCGCTGACGTGTTTCCAGGTTGCGGGACACGTACATACTTACGTATGTGCTTCGCGAAAGCCTCGGGGCACCTCAAATCGAACTGTTTTACTGTGATTCGAGGCATATGGGGCGAATTAGCCATTTCACTCCTTGCCATACTTCGATGAGTCTGATTCACGCACTTTATATATCTTAGAATTCAGAGAAGCATCCTGTATCGGAATGGGTTTGCATTTCATATAACACCATTCGCGAATCAGAACGTAGCATAATGAAGCACTTTATACTTCAGGGTAGGCTGCCGCGCATTTCGTGCTTCAACATAAACCGAAGTAACGCGTTCGGACATCAAAGGGTGCCGCGATAGTTTGCTTCGCGGTTTCAAAGGGGTCTGCGTTTTGTAACTATGACTGTATTCGACTTTTACTCAGTCGCGGTAACAAAACGAGGATTGTTTATGTGGCGCGTTCCTCGAACACGCCTGCGAATAATGTATCTACCCTTTGCTATTCTTTTATGAGAGAGTTTAACAAGTGGATGCACCTACATAGAAATCTAAACGAATTATAGTACAGTTTCTGATATACTTTTCTGTAAAAAAGGTAATGATTTATTGGTAGCAACCGATATTTATCGCTTACTCTAGCCATTAACTACTACTAAAAATACAATTACTGTAATTACCATGTCCTTAACTTTAAGATACAATAGAAATACGAAACAAACGTAAAGAACATATGTACATCAATCACTGCAGAGAAACCTACATTTCTCTCAACCTGTGGCATCATTCTATACTTATAAGCAGTACTCTACATAAATTACACATCGTGAACCAAAAGCAGGGAGCATTAAATCCTCAAGAAAGTTTCCATAGTAATAGTGATTCCACTCGAAGTCCAATTCCAAAGAGTCCCAGTATGACCTGAAATCACGGACTGAATCGCGACCTTTCGCCCGAGGGATCGGCGGAACAACGCCAGCGCTTCCCGCGGGTACGTAGAAGAACCGCAACCGGTCGTCGGAGCAAAGGATCTTCGATCGTGGCCGGCAGCGCGGTCCAATTCGTGGAACACAGAAGACACGTATCGCGGCGATCTAAAGACGGGGCAACGATATTACGGTGGGGCCACGAAAAGGACACGTGTTCCGGACACGTGTGTCCTCCTCTTGCACTTATCTAGCGGCCTATCTAACCGCATTGTGTCCTGGCCCATTGTAGGTACAGGGGCCGGCTTCCTATGCGTTGTCGGCCACCACCAAAGCTCCTCGTATAAATTCAGACGGAGGTTAATGAAGCGGGCTGGATTCAGTTTCAGATTTTCCGTGGCGACCGTTTCCGACTCGGTGCAGCGCGCCTTCGATGGAAATTGGGACCGTTTGCTTCCTGGGGCTCTTGGTTCGAACCTAAAACGGGTAGAACGTAATCGACGTATCGATTTCGAGGCGGTGGATGAGGAGGCTTGGCGATTTCAACCTATTTGTTATGGGGCTGTTGACAAAGTCCTGAGTTGGACAGGAATGGCGTTACTAGGCTGTACTGATGAGGTCAGACTGTAATTTGGATGAAATATTATAAGCTTAGGGAGAACTAAAAGTAATTAATGTTATATTTTTTGTTTAGCTAGAGAGACTTAAGTTGGTGAGATGGAAACATCTTCTAAAGTTCAATCTTCAAACGAGTGAGCTATCTGTAAAATGACCTAGCTAAGACAGTGACCACCTTTGACAAGATTATGTGTAGGTATAACAATATAAGCTGTTTTCAAACTTGAGATGTCCTGCCATGTCTTCCTATTAATTTTTTGTTAATTAATTACTTCTTTGCTGAGAACTTCGTTTAATAATATTTTAGTAATGTTTTCATTTCTTTCTTCTTTAATGTACATAAAAATCACCCTGAGATTGATTGCAACGATGGAAAGATCAACATATTTATAGCACTCGAGACTGAGAGTTACCTTTGAAGTTATTAATAACAGTAATTTCAATATTTGCGGTCGACTCTCCCCAAGTCAGTGATTTTGCACAAGACGGCGTTTGATCCCTCTCAATAAAGTCCCCTTAAAGTTTTGCTAATAACAATCTCGTGAGACCAGCACAGTTTGCGATCAGGGAATTACAAGTTTCTGGACTTCCAAGATTATCGTGTTACTTATCGTTAGTGACTCCGCGAAACCGTCGTAGCTCTTGCAAATTGCGAGTTATATGCTTTGCTAAGTGGCTTTCGCGACTGCTACTTGAAAAAGGGATTGCAAACCCTTGAGTATCGAAGATCGAAGGGAAACTTAGCGTCGAGTGTTACTTTCTACTGACTTTGATTCCCATCTGAACCTAACTCGATTACTTATAGGTACATAATATATCCACAGTGGAATATTTTTCATCCCACCTTAAAATAAAATATAAAAGTGTCACAAAGCAACTGCAGCTTACAATCTATGTATATTATACTTATCATTTTTTAAATAAGATTTTTTTGCACTAGGATCTTTTTTATCTTGAAACCCTGTGTTCCAGGGAATTAAAGAATAAAAGTAGCTTGGCCACAGTACGACCAGCACTGTTAAATCTACAAACTCAACTCTTACTAATTTCATTAAACTTAGGCTTATTACACTAGACACTTTTCTAAATTCCACTAGAAGCTTCAATAACTACAACTTATACATTTTTTCCCGTGGCACCATTCCTGACGTCAATTTCTTCGTCCACTGTTTACCTTTCAACGTCAATTTTCCGTGAGAAAACATACTCTAGAGATTACACGATGGCAAAGTAACTTGTAGCCATCAGCGCGCATTACGTTAATTTATCGAGTCCTCGGCCACCGCCTGGAGAGCATCGGATCGAAGTACGTCGCAATAACAATAAAGTAAAGGCTTATGGGGTCCGGTCGGGATCGTTTTCGCGAAAAGGCACCGAAACGGCATTATCGATATTTATTTAACCGCGTCCCCTGTAATATTTAGAACGACTGCCGGCATTTAAGCCCGTTCGACGCCACTGTCGGTCCCCGCCCATCGTCCAACGAAATATCTGTGCGTATGAGTGCTCGGGCACGCGGTCGAATAATAATTAGAGGACTCATCGGCGCCGGTGGTCAAGCATTGCCATAACCCTTTACTCCCCATTGGGACCTTAAAAATGCTTTATTTGAGATTAAAAAGTCTCCCCGAAGCGAGGTCGCTGGAAACAGGGCCATAAACAGCGACTTCGCCGCGCAAATCAAATTCAATTGCCAGTAGCTCGTAAAAAATAGTCCAGAATAAGGGAACGGGGACTAATGGTTATTCAATTCGACGCTGAAATTGCCGCGTTGCCATAATTACGGCGATACGAACGCGTCGACACGGTTGGTAGCCTCGCTGTCAGAAGGGCAATAATTTTTCATAAATCGTCTTGCTGGCGGACGATATTTCATGGTAATTTCGCAAATTGCCAGCTTCGACGGCTTTTTCAGCCGAGAACAGGGTCAGTTAGCCACGGACAGCGAATGAAAGCTACCCTGGTATTTGCGTAACAGTGGCTCATCGTTTTTTCTTCCTATGCGGCTCTATTTTATGCAATTTTCCAGACAATAAGGGAGCGGTCACGCTCAAACATCGGCAGCGATCGACAGCCACCAACCAAATTTCAAACCTAAAAATCCCAGGTTCGATGCACGTAGTAATTATATCTATCGAAGAAATAATAACGTTACTTGCAAATTATCTACTATCACTTACTTCTCAGATATAATTGCTATATCGAACCTGTCACTTTTAGGTTTAAAATTTGGTTTGTGGCTATCAATCGGTGATGATGATGAAGCATCTGTCTTTCAATTATATTTCCTCTATATAAACTCTGCTCCATAACGATCAAGAATTACTACCAAAAATGATGACTAACAGAGGACACAAATAGAACTCTCTCCCTCAATACAGAATATCAGATGAGGAACTACTGAGTTCTATCAGTCCTCCAGAATCTAAACAAATCCACAATTCGTTCCACTGCTCCTCCAACCCCATTTAGTCCTATCCCCCTCTTGCCTCTTGGGTGACCCCTTCAGACCCCTTCGTTTCGCCACACTTTCCCCCTTTTTCTTCCGCCTAATTCCTACTTCCGGCTGGCCCCGTCCCCTCCCCAACCCACAGGCCGCTCAACCCCTCCTCCTCGTTCACTCGTTCGACTCGGTTTATCCTTCGTCCTTCGTCCGAGCGCGACATACGCATCCACCGTTCCTGCTGGCGAGCTGCGTGGCGAACATCAAACGTGCCGACAGCCAGGACGTGCACCTGCCTCCGTCACGCGTCCAGGTAAACGGCTCGTTCCGTCCTCCTCTCGCCCCTTTACGAGCATTCTCATTACTCCCACTCCGCGGCGCCAGGGCCGTATCGTCTTCTGTACACCGTCCTAGATAACTACACCTTGCTGGACACTTGTACGCTGGGACAACAGCAAATATACCTGCATTTGCGTATTTGAACAGCGTACCTGCGGTGGTTTGCAAATTAACGAGGGCTTGCAATTGATACATGGCAAATGAAGCTTCTGGTGGTTGCTATTAGTAGTGCTAACCTGGCAGTGTTTACGCGCCGAGGGGGGAGAAAGTTTGGAGTAAATTCTGGAGAGAGGGAGAAGTGGATTTTTGAGGGAATTCGAGTTTGAGAGGATTCCTTGAGCGGCATTTTCAGTGAGTTTTTAGATACTTGTGGGGTACTTTGGGTGTTGAAACTGAGCGATATTAGAAAGACAAATATTCTTCGATTTAGTGTACTATTTTTGATTAGTACTCAGTTTTAATAGTAGGAACTCGACGAAAGATCGCAAGCCTTCTCGTCTCCGTATCACACAGTAGCAGAGCGCAACGAGCGTCCCCACATCCCCTTAATTAGTGTAACTATCGATACACGGCGTGAACAACGAGCAATCGTTAACAACCCATTCCACAATATTCCAGTTTCAGCCTCGTGGATCAAAAGGATTCACCGTGTGGGCCACCCATGACGTTTGCCCCGGCTATCATGTCCCGAGCCTCGCGAGCAGTTTACAATGGGACCGTAAAAGCGTTATTATCGTTCATTTTCACCAGCGAAGTGGCCGTGCCGTGAATCAACGATAATAACGCCTGGTCCCTCCGGTTGTTTGTAAAGAACGACCCTGGACGCGGCGTCCCCTTCGTCGGCTTTTCCACCGTGAATTTTCCTATTCCCCGAATCGTCAGAGACGCCAGATATCAGTTTCTTCGAAGGGACGGTTCGTTCGATCGAATCCCCCGAGCAGCGTCGAGCACAGAAGGAGAGGGACTAAGACGAGGAACGAGGAGGGAGGATAAGAGAGAGAAAAAAAAGAGATAAACGAGAAGAGGCGGCGAAGGAAGGGATGAAAGGCGCCGACTGCCCTCTAAGATGCTCCCCTCCTGCGGCTCCCTTTTCTCGATTACACCTGGTCACGACGCCATTCCCGTACGCCGCTCCTGTTAGTGTCAAATCACCGTGTTACGTGTCCTACTGCGTATCCGCGAAGTCAACGCTCCTTCCGTTCTTTCCCTCTTCGACGAACAACCGTCCATCTCGCTAACGACGCGATGTCGACTCGCTTCGTCTTCCAACCCCTTTCCTCCCCTTCTTTATGATAAATTCGTTCAACGATGCGGCGAAGAACCGTGGCGGGAAATTACCGATTTCTTTGCCCTCCATGTTTTTTTCCCCCGCGGCGACAGAGTTTACCGGAAGTTTCTTGGAACGCTTTGCTTTTAAACAGAAGCAAGCTCTCGAGTCGTTCTTGTTCGCCTGGTTCGTTCTGTTTCAGGGGATAATCGGATTTCTGCTTTCGTTTGTGATCAAAGCACTATGGTCTCTTAGTCGCTTGACTTTAACGCTGGTGTGGTGCGTGCTCTTGTGTTGCGAGCCAAGCATTGCGAGAGGTCCTCAAAGCTGCGAAATTGAGGGTTGGTTTGGGGCTGACGGGACTGGCGGGAAAGATTTGATTAAGGAAGTGGTGGGGGATGATTATTATGGAAACGAGAAAATGAACTGAGAGGTGTAATATTTATTTTTCGGGAGAATGCTCTTATGATATTTTAAATACAATATTCTAATTCTACAACATATTCTGCAAAAATCGACCCCCCTTAAATCTACTTAAAAGACTTCACACAGAATAAAGATTCGAAACTGCTCGCAGCAATTTCTCTCGAATAAACTCACACGACTTACGCTGCTTCCCCTTACAACCAGAGATATACCACAGCCACACTATCATCAAAACCTCCGAATCCCATTTCCTCCTCAAGACCGCCCTTCCATCCCCTTTCCCAGCCCCAGCCGTCCCAGCGTCGCATTTCCTTTCGTAGCCGCCTGGAATCGATTCGAGACCGAATCTCCGTTCGACTTCGAGCCTCGATTTCGCCTTTGAATCGGTCGCAGAAGCACCGCCGATCGCGTCTCGCCGCGCTTATCCCATATTTGTTCCCGTAGTTCTTTCTTCGCGCGGCGGGCAGATTTTAATCGCGCGCCGTCGTTTTTCTCGTCGATTATCGTTTAAAAGTCCGGGCGCCGAAGACGGCATCGCCACAAGAGCCGCGGACTTCGGCTCTCGATCGGCCTCAATTGGTATCGACCGGTTCAGCGATGACTCACGGAATAAGATTCCCGATACGGTGCCCCGATCTTTCTGCTTATCGTTAATTCGGCACGATAACATCCCGGCGACACGTTCTTCGTTAATAACGTCATTTCGGTCGCCCGGATCGGCGGGTTTACAAAGAAGCGCGCGCTCGAATCGCGGCCGCCTCAAAGGTCGCCGTCGAACAAAAAAATCGGCTCCTCTCTGTTCCTCTCGATCGGAAGGCTTGACTCTCGGCCACGAACGTGCCGTGGAAACTTGCTCGTCGGTTTATTTGTTAGGTCGTACGCGACGCCGTTTTTCTCGGGTTAAAGGGGTACTCTCGCTTTGGAATTTAAAATGAGGACGCCGTCAAGCAAGGGAATTCGAAATTTGTTTTGGAGCTGATTCGGTGGGACGCGGAGTCTGGTGAGGAGAGGAGGGGAGGGGACGATGATTTAATTTAGGGGGCTTGTGATTTGTTCATAAATACAGGGTGTTTCAGAAGTACATGTCAATATTTCTGAAGCTGAATTTACAGGGTAAAATAAGGATTCGTAACTTGAAAAGTAAGGTATATAGGACATATGTTCATGTAACATTTTATACTTGTTTTAGTGTGTAGATTGGGCTCTTGAAATATTGACGTGTACTTCTACAGATTCGAGGAGTTTGGGGTTTTGAGTATTTGAAATGGTGAAGTAGATTACTTGGGATTTTGTTTGAAAGAGAGTTGAAGTTTTTTTATTGTATTCTTAACACTTTAGGCTTATAATATTATTATGCATATCTTAGAAAACTATCTTCTGAATTACAAATTTTTTCTTCCTAAATTGTAGATTTTTCCTTTTCAATGGGAGAGGCTTTTCCCTCCAGTGTCAAAAATAATGGAGATTAAGCGACAAGTGTAATAAACTTTACTTTGAATAACAGCGATATCGTATTTTAAAAGAATACGGTGAAAAATGCGCTTGGACTGGATCCAAATTAAAAACATTGGAACCCATCCAAATTGGAGACGAAAGCCGACTTTTAATTTAATTTTTACGCGCAATGAAATTCGAGAAGAATATTATATCTTATTGCTATGAAGTTGGCTCTTATATCTTGACCTCACATTACGGCCACGCGTTCACTCGTCGCTGGAAATCAAAGTAAACGAACCGTTTGCAATTTGAATTCCCCCTAAACGTTCTTCCAGTTCGTGAGATCTGCATTTCAACCCCCCCATCAAAATACATATAAAATACACATTAAAAACTACTCGACTGCGTATTAGAGCGTATTACATTACCCAAGGTCAAGAAGCATCGACTAAACTCTAAACAAACTTGACCCATCTTCCGGTAATGAATCAAATTAATTCACGGTTAATTATCTGTTCGAGAAAGAACGGTTGGGCCCGTGTCAAAGGTTAACGAGAACCAAGGAGATAGAGACGAAGGGTCGATGGATCGACGAGTACACGGGACACGGGTTCCTCGAATCGACGGGAGTACGTCGGTAGAACAAGCGGATATCAAAGAGAGTATCGTGCTGGCTTCCTGGCAGCCAGTCAGCTTCTAGCTGCTAATGATCGCGGTGTACCGTAACGTGCTACACGATTTCAACGATAAACTACAGCGCACCCAGCGGCACCCGCGGCACCGCAAACCCGTTTTTCGAGCAATAGACTTTTTCTACTCGCGCTACACCTTCTCCAATCGCTCGTTTCTTCTTCGTGTCCTTACAACCCCCTCCGGTGGCGAGTCTCTCTTCGAGCGATTGCTCGGTGATAAGGGATCGTTGTTTGGTACATGGCTATCGACCCCATGGATCGTTAACCCTTCCATATAGAAGTCACATGTTAACAATAATTAATAGAAATGCATAAGCACTGTGTTATTTGAATATTCAAATTTTTAAATAGACAAATTTTCAAAGTTTCATATATTCAAATATCCAACCGTTGAAATTGTTAAAAGCTCAAATATCAATTTCAATTAAAATCAGACATATTCACTCACACGAAAAATCGTTTTTCATTTAACTTCCCATTGGAGCTATCTGGTTTTTACTAGTTTGACTAGTAAAATACTAGAAATACTAGATTCTTGAGCTTATATATAGTGAAATATTCCAATATATATTCAAAATTTCTATTACTTCAGCAGCGATATTCCGTAACTCTCAGCTTATTAATAATCACAGATTAGTAATCAGATCTACCAGTTCTCTGTTACATCCAGTTACTCGCTTCAGCGACTAACACCTGAATCAACCTCAACTGCTGAATACTGAACATCCCAACTTCCAAGTCCGCAATTCGCATTTGAGGGTAGTAAAGGGTAGCCCAAGCGGCGGAATCCCCTAATCAAAACAACCCTCCACGTGGCAGGTATCCTTCGCCCCTTTCTTGCCCCTCTCCGCCAGTTTCTTTCTGACTCGGTGCATCCCCCCGCCCTTTTCTCCGACACTGTTGTCTGGTTACTTCGCGCGGTTTAACCTGGCCCGATTGTCAGTCAGTGCCAAGCTCCGATGGCGCAAGGAACCTCGAGCAACTCGGAGTAGCCTCTCGTGCCCGAAGAGTCCTAGCTCTCACCGACCAAGGCTCGCTCAAAGTACAAGTACCCAGACATTAATACCTACAAACTTAATACCTTTCATTTATTGACTTCTTCCAAAGAATTCCACGCAACTCCAAAACGGCCGCATGCAATCGAATTCTTCAGAAGAAACTGCTTAACAGAAGTCCAGAAGAGAAACGCCCACTGTCTAAGTTGCGAAGCGAGCTTTGCGCAACAGCTCGAGCGGATCCTAGTCCAACTGCCGTCAGCTGCAAAGAAAAGAGTATCGACGCGAGACAGACAGTGCGTTCTAAGAACCGACGTATCCCGGTCGAATCTCCGCTGTCGATCAGCCTGTTGAAGTGAAACTGGCCGAGAGAAAGCAGGCGGGGGGGAGACAGGAAAGAGAGCGTCGGTAGTGGAAAGAGCGTTCTCCCGCCCTGGTACAAGTCCCCCGTCAATTAATCTTGCCTCTCCTCTTCCGGGTCCGAAAAAGAGCGGCGCGGAGGCGGCCGTCAAAGAAAACACCCACAACAAACAAGCGGCAAAAGAGCAAGAAGAGAGGCCGCCGGCAACAAAGAGGCCCGGGACGGCGAAGGAAGAAGAAGAGGCCAGCGAAGGGGAAGGAGAAAGGGTGAAGCGCGAAGAAGAGGAGGTGTCGGTCGCTGTTCCTCGGCCGTGGACGGCACGTGCGCGCACCGGCTCCTCGTGACTCGAAAGAAGGGCTCCTACCCGACGACGAGGGAACGAAGAAGGAGAAGAAGAGGAAGCGCGCGAACCGGAAAGTGGCGGCAGTGCGCCGCGAACCGTCAACCGGGACGTGCGTCGAGCCCAGCAGCCCCCGTCTTCGTGTTTTCATCCGTCCAGCCGCCACGTGGGCCCCTGAACCACGGCACAGACGTGTGCTCCCCCTGCATCCCTTCGACGCTGCTCGGCCACCACGATCGATCAGTGTCCAACGCCACGCTGGACAATCTCGAGTGGAACGCCGCGGGAATGACGAAGTAGTGTTTCGCGAATTGTGCACCCGAGGGGTGGCCCACCGTCGTCGGGCTGAAGATGATCGAGGAGTGACTACGGGGACGAGGACTTCCGGGTGACGTTTCCTGACGCTGACGCAGTTGCGGGAGAAAAGGACGGAGAAGGTGCGAAGATGAGAGCGGAGATTCAGGTGAGTTGGTTCATATTTGGTGGCAGAAGCTCTGAGTTTCGTGATCGATAGGGTCACGGTATGGAACTGTGAGATTCTGATGTTGCGACGATTTTGGGGGAAGGAGGCTTCTTTTTGTGACGTTTCTGGTAGGTTGACACTGGTAATTCTTGGTGTATTTGGTTGTTTAGTAGCTGTGGGTTGTACACTGGCGAAAGTGGATATTAGGTGGCATATAGAATTTTTGTTTTATTTAGTTTTCAATGTAAATTTCTGCAATATAAAATAAATGATGAACTCACTTCTTTAGATTTTTTATATTCATGTATCACTTTTTGCGTAGTATCATAATCTTTTTAAAAAAAGTTTCATAGATCTCTTTACATATATAGAGCACTGTCATTAAAAGGTTCGTAATCAACCCTTTCCAGTACCCCTTTTTAGAGCTCTGACAAAAATATTTTTTATTTCACATTAATCATTAACACTAGAATGCCAAACAGACTGGATATAAAATTTAACTTCTCAAGTTTAGATAATACCAAACACAATCTATATACATATTTAAAAATACAAAGTTGCATATTCACAACATCGCAACTAAAGGGCTTAAAACTGTTAAAACCAGGCAAAGACATTAACGTCCCAGCCTACCAAGTAACCCTAAAAAAAAAGGGTTACTTATCTCCCTGTGAATCACGCCCACAAATCACTTCACAGCCAAATCACGAAGCGTATCATCGAGGAAAGTAGATTTCCGGTGGTGTTTATCTCGGTGAGAGGGTGGGTGCGTGCACGTATACACGGGCGCGGCGTAAAACGAGTAGCAGGCAAGACAACACGATCCTCTTTTAACGCTCTTTGATCATCACGAGGTTCTGCTTTCACGGCCTCCTGTTATGCTTCCCTCCGCTCCCACCCCCGACCCGCCCCCGGTCAGATCCTTTGCTTACGCTTCGGCCTTTAACTTTTAAGTACGATTTAGCGAAAGCCTTTGAACCTGGCCTCCAACGAAATTCCGGCCACGGGCATCTAAGGGTCGTTTGACTTTTGCCAGCACGCCCACCCTCCAGAATGCTTCTTCGCCTTTGTTCTCCACCCCCTCCTTCGCCTGGCTCGGCTCTGTCGGAAGCCTGGCGCAATTCAGTATCGTTTAATCGGTCTCTGGCTTTGTTTTTGGGACTCGTTCCTGAGGAGGACTTCTGGGGATTGTTTCTGAAAATAAAATCTGCGTGAAATATTTCGAGAAGTATCGAGGCTTCTTTTAATAAAAATTAAAAATTTTGCATTAGAACTATCAGTATACTTTGTTCTTCAGTAACGTCATGCTCTTTTTAGGAGATTGAGGGTTTTTTTACTTCGATAAAAATGGAGGTATAATAGTTTTAATAGTCTTAGGGTTAATTAATGTAGATTAAGTTGAACAGCAATGCTGTATTTTCGATTATAGTAATTGAAAAGGAATTTTTTGTTCTTTGATATGCATTGTAAGTTGAAAGTGTTATCGTGTTGCTTTCATCAGTTTGCTCCTTTTACGTCCAGTGTCTTTTTTAAAGGGTCGTTAATAAATTTTAGGGTACTTTAGTCTGCATATCGATGGTAGGGCGATTGACCAAAAAGATAATTGTTGAAAAGAGAGGTCGAACGTTAATGGGTCCCACGCGATCCGATGGCGGCACATGCGTCTCGAACGAGGCGATCCTCGCACGCGATCCTCGGACACGTAATAAATCACAGGCCGCGAATCTAGACGCATGCGACAAACCGCGAGAGCGACTCGCCTAAATTTATCGTCGTTCTTCGCCGACAGCTCGTGGGGTGCCTTCTGTCACGGATACGTGGCGCCAAAACTCTCCCGCCACTCCTTCCCCGTCTCGATTAATTAAATTTGAATTCTTTGAAGATCCCGCCACGATCCCTCCGACTCCCAGGCATTTTAATTTAATTTATCGAAGCCCGCGGAGAAAGGGATCACCGTGTGGGCAGTGTTTTCGTTTTGTAACTTAATTCAAGTTTGGGAATATGAATGAAGATGGCCATAGACGTTCGAAACGAAATGGAAATGAAATTATGATGAAATTAAAATTGCTAGATTCTATAGAAGTCTAATTGTACCTTTTGCTCGACGAAGCTCGGTTGCATTCGATTATGCAAATCCACGTAATCACTTTCACAAAGAATCGCAGCCATCTATCTCGTCGACACTGTCCATTAACTCCTCTTTTCCACATTCTCAATTTCACTAAAAGTTCCCCTGGACTATCTGGCATTTTAATTGCAAATAATTCGAGCGTCATTCAATTACGGTCCTCGGTGCTACTTCGAACTTAGCGTTCACCTAATCGTTTTGCGACACCGAAATACCGCTCTTGAGTCCCGAGAAATGTCTCTCGTTCGAGCCTTTGAAGCTTCACAATACATTCTTAAGAGTCCACGCGGCGAAAAGTCTGTCTGCAGGCCATAGTCTGCCGCGATCGCTCATGCAGGAATTTCTTTTCGCGCTTTGAAGTAGGATCCTCAGATCTTTGACTCTTTCATCCCCCAAAAATACAATCCTCGAGGAGTTCGGAATACTGTGCCACTTCGACGAACAAACGCGTGGAGATCGAAGAAAAGTCGAGCTATTAGGTACTTAGTATTCCACGAGATGATCGAATGTAAATTTTCCAGATCGACACGGGGCGACATATTCTATCATAGACAGCAGTATTATGACTCAAGTACCTTATTTTAATTAAGAGTAGGTTTTATTGCATATTATGAGTTATTTGGAGCTAGACCATTTGCTCAAAGATCATTCTCTTGAAGCCTAGAATGAGATTCCTTGCAGTCAGGAAGTTAAATGAAGTCTTCTGAAGCCATCCAAGTGATTCCTTCTTCTCTGGGGGCTAATTTATTCTTGTTTGGTCACTTGGTGGTGGTGGCTGATGGGGGTAGATTACATTGCAATTACTTTTAATAAGCATTCAGTTGCTTCAGAAAAAGATGAGACCGCTGTAGCTCCCTGGCATACTCACAATCTGTTATGTATAAGAAAGCAATTGAAAAAAAATGTAGGCCATTATTATAAGTGTGTCACCTCAGGCCATTTTTGACTACCAAAAATGGCAAACAGTTTCTCTTGTCTCCAAAATCAGCTATATAAGGTAAACATCCCAGTAGCTGACCATGTCCCCATACTTGAACACTCAAACTAATTTTATTCAATTTCAAGCTTGAATTCTAATGTACCTAATAAAGTACTAAAAATATGTACTATTATAAAACAGTATATTCAGCTATTGTTGCACAATTTTAGTATCAGGTCCTGATACTGAAGTAACTGAAAAGGTTGTCCATTAACTAAGACATCTGACATCTCAAGCGTCCTAATATTCGAACATTTACCTTATGCAGCAATCTGGTAAATCAAAACTGCCCTGACGAAGGACACAAAAAGATAGAAAAGAAATATATGTAGAACATCCTCATAAAAAGGACAAGATTAATATCAGCCGATATTCGTTCGGATATCCTTTAGCACCGTGTCCCAGCTCGTTAACGAGTCCGAATTGATTCGAAGCAGTGCATGACCGACATTAAAGGGGGAGACAGAGGAGCAACAAGTATCGAAGCCACGCAGAGGAACCGAGAGAGAGCCGAGAGGCAGAGATTACAGTTTAAGCCTGTTTACGTCGGAATTCTGTCTGTGATCTCGCGCGCCGCGCATAGTCGATTCGATCTCTCTGTTCATCTGTCTCCTCCTTCTCTCTTCCTCTGCTCAGTCTCGAGCCCTATCTCTTATCACTCGCGCTGCTCCCGCCGAGCCTTGGCGACACACTCGGCGCCTCCTCGCTAAAGGTGGATTTTCGGAGGGATTCCTGGCCAAATCCCCTCTGCGTATCTGTATCTTCCATTTGGGTGCTCCTTTTTGGAACGAGAACCTCGGATAAGATCTATTCGCAGGGTTCTATTTTAGATAGACCTTTGAAGTTGTTCGGTCTTAAACGAGGGGGTCACTCGGTGCCGTGAGTGGTAATTAATTCGACTTTGCACTGAGTCTGTGATTATTGGGGTTTAATAGAATCGGAGTTGAATAAGTTGGTGTATTTGGAGTTGTCGTAAATTGAGGTTGGAGCTAGTTTTGTGGTATTTTATTAAATACTGTTGGAAATACACAGGATGGCGGAGAGATCCAGAGAATATTTTTCACAGTTATTCTTGGAACAGTTATTCCAGCGAGGCTAGTTATTGCTGTCTCAAACGCAATTCATCTAACAAAGTATCCCGGACATCGCAACAAATTTAACTCTCGCTCGTTCCGCGAGCCTTTCTACCCAGCTCAACGTCCTGAATACGAGTCATTGTCTCGTTGCAAGATGGGAATTACGGGGCGAGGCATTTTTCTTAGGTAGAAGATTGTTGTAGCCGGAATGTAAACGTCAAAAATTACAGGAGTGGCGTTAGAGTGGCTCGTAAAGACTCCTAACTGCTCGCGAAACGACCGAGCCGCTAGATCGTTTCAGAGTAAACGCTTCCCGCGAAAGCCAGGAAGAAAAATGAACCAAAAATGTCGAAACCTTCCCTGGAACTAAACCAAATTTCTACAAAGCTCCACAAAACTAGATAACCATAAAAACCGCGAGAAGTCTAAGAAGCATTCCCCTAAATATCAAGTTTCATTCACGAAGGAAATCTCGACAAGAAAAGCAATCCAAGAGAAACTCCTCTTAGCAGTGCTTCAGGAGGACAGTTGCTCGAAGAAAACTTCAATCGAGAAATGGGCAAAAATTCGCTTACTGTTCACCAGCTATCCGACGGCTTCAAAGAATTCCCAACAAGTGTACGAAGTATGGAACAGAAGAGTCTATGTAACAACTAGCATCAAAACGAAGAGATCCAGAGGATCTTCCTCCTCTGGCGTCTTCCACGCCCACGCGTGGAGTCTAACGAAGTTGCAATCCAACACCTCGAGGAAGGCCACTCGGGACAATTATTAGTTGGGCTACCGAGGCAAAGGGAACAGCCTAGCTCCGCGCACAGCCCCCGGCCTCGAATTAGCGCTGGGTCTGTGTCGTGGGAGAGCAGGTTGTCTAGTTTGTTACACTTAAGAGGACGTGTCCACGGCGACGACGACGACGGGCACCCTGACGTAGACGCGGGCGAGGATAACGATAACGACGATGGCGACGACGACGACGATACTTCTGCCGTGGGGCGGTGAGCAATTAGCGACACAGCGCGGCGAGATCAGAGGCTGAGGGCGGGGTGGGGAGCGGCGGCCTAATTACACACGGTACCGACCGACTTCAAAGGAGCCGACAGTTCCGCTCCTCCGAGCCATCCCCTCCGAATGCTGGGCCCAAGAACAACGCTCCTCTTCCTCGTATACCCCAGAGCCCAGCCAGCCGTCGGCGACGCTGACCTGACTAGCCCCCGATACTCCCTTTCTCTCTTCCTCGCCGCTCCCCCGACTCTGACCCTCCTTTTTGGTTACTCCTGCGATCGCGCCTCTTCGTCCTCTTGGTCACGTGCAAGTATATTCCTTGTAAATGCTGGCGATTATCGCTGGATGAGTTTTCGGATGATTTCTAGGAGGTGATGTAGAGATGAAATGTTCGGCTTTGAGAGGGGAAGGGTGTGTTTTGTTGAATAGAGGACATCTGTAAGTTGGAGTAGTATGTCGTGGGATTGGTACAGAGGGAGGAGTTAGAGTGGGATTTTTGAGTATTTTTGTTTCTTTGATTGAATGGAAATAGTATATATAGGAGTTAGTGTTTTTGTACGTGGGCCTTGGATTTTTTTTAGGGAGGGGAATATGGTGTCTGAGTGTTGACAGCATCTTATGGCGCCTCAGAGAGCTACGAGGAAATAGGATTTAGAAGTGGCAGTAGGGTTCTAAATGGGATTCCATTTATTGTATCATTTTAGTCTTACTTATTACACCAAAGTGGAATTAGACAAAGCTCAAAGCTTGAATAGTTGAATACTTAAAGTCGTAAAGAAATCTGATCTTCTCTGTTTATTCATCTGCTATATCTTTCCACTACCAAATGCTAAAACTTAAGTTACCAGTTAGAGTTAGAACTTAGACCTAAAGCCTTAGAGTACAAGTACACTATCGATTAAATTGAAGTCCAACACATTCCGTGCTCCAAAAGCACGCTCCAATTTAATAGATAATGTCCTACCAAGTGACCTCAAGTCCAAGAGTACAACGGCACTTGGCAGTACACGATCTATAAACCCCTGGAGTCCAACACATTCCATGCTCCAAAAGCACGCCAGCTCACAGACATTAGGGACACCATACCAGGCGCCGATCGATGCTCCAAAAAGGGACAATCGATCCATCGTGTAACACGATCGTAGACCCAAAACAGTGTCGACCCATGGGCATCGAGCGCGGGGAGACCCAAATCGCAGGACACGCGAGTGGGCACGCGTCTTCCCAGGAAATCTCTGTTCTACGCTAGAACAAGACCGAGCCGTGGCATGGGCCACCTTCTTCCACTTATTTTTCGTCGGCTGTCCGTCTTCCTCGGTCCTTCTCTCCTCTCGCGCGCGCGTCAGTTCGCGGGGCCCGAGCTCGGCTCTGCGGAGTCGCCGTGGCCGCAAGTCATCAGTCAAGTCTTTGAGGTCGGCTCGAAGGCTCTCTCTCTCTCTCGGGGCCCGCAGAAAAAGGCCTTTTGCCGATCTGGCTTGGGCGGTGAGATCAAACGCTTCTCTTCTCGGTCCACCGTACGGTGAACCGACTGTGCGCCTGGACGCTGCTCGGGCCCGATATACACGGATGTACGAACAACGAACGAACTCGTGGAGACGAGGAGAGAAAGGGACCACGGGGGCGGCGGAGGGAGGGAGGGAGACGGTGAACCCGATGGAGAGGACAAAG
Source organism: Calliopsis andreniformis (assembly GCF_051401765.1). Lineage (NCBI taxonomy): Eukaryota > Metazoa > Arthropoda > Insecta > Hymenoptera > Andrenidae > Calliopsis > Calliopsis andreniformis. The sequence continues at coordinate 12,659,799 of NC_135073.1, forward strand.
GAGGGACGCCGATGACGGGGGAGGCGAGGGGACAGGTAAATAGAGAGGATCGAGGTGGTGGAGGGAGGGAAGTATGTGGACAGGACCAAGGGGGTGAAAATGGAGAGATTTGTCTGGGGAAGGGCGAGGAGGCAGGGATTGATGTTTGGGAGTTTATTGGGGGAACGAGGAACAGGTGTGAGGGGAGGGACTGACAAGTGGAAGGAATCGACAGGTGGTGGGGTAGCTCGCAGATGTAGGAGATAAGAATTTGTTGGGGAAAGGAAAGAGGGAGTAAATCTTGGAATATTATGGGAGAAAGAATTGTTGGGGAATCTAATGGCGCAGAGAGTGTCGCACCTGACGGATGACGAAAAAGGAGTAGAGGGACTTCAGAGATGATCGAATACAATGAGAGGTCCCGAAGGTAGACGGTAACGGGGGAGGTGGACAAAGGAGGAAGAGGAAAACTGCAGACAGAGTCAAAGGAAGCGACTGGACAGCGAGAAACGCAGTGACGCAGGATCTTTCGGGAAGAGAGAGAACGCCTGAATAAATACGCGTGCTCCCGCTAACCGTTTGCAAATTTGTTGAGGTGTCTTGAATGCCCTTTGACACGCAGGGACGTTGAGGAGTCACTGACGCTTACAGTGAACGGTACCTCCAGCAATAGTGAGATTAAAACCTCGGCTAATTAGCGATTCCAATCAGAATCGTGAATGAGCGAATGTTTGCCCTCCCCTCTTCATACCTTGGTAACTGAGAAGTTACATTTAATTGCAACAGTAGATCTATTCGCGGAGAATTATTCAGAACCATGGTTTTATTTAATTTCTTCATTTTTGTTCATTTTCGCTGGAGTTTTCTTCCACGATCAAAGTGCTAATTAATTTACAAACTTGACAAATCAATCTTACAGGACTATGATAAATTGACAGTATGTTTTTACTGTAGACTCACAGTGAATTGACGAGATTATAACGAGGGATATCAACTTTCTTCTACCACATCTGCTAATAATCAAAATTGAATCTCATCAAAGATATTATCAAAATAAAAAGAAAACTCCTTTACATTAACTAACTTAAAGATATACTGACCACCAATACATCAGCCAGTCAATGTATAATTAAGAAGTACCTACTGTATCCTTCGTCAACATTTTCGAAAGACTGCCCACATAAATGGTACAATAACTTTCCCTCGTTATATTTCAATAACATTTAAATCCTCCGGATCCTTAAATCGCCTACTCACTCTGTTTCGTCAAGATTTTGCGCAAGAGCAGGCATTCTCGTCTATCAAGTTTCCATCTCCGTCGTTTCCCTAGTCGACTGCCAGTCGGCCAGAATGTCCGCGTTACAAAAGAGGCTGCGGCGAAACTCCGTCACGCACAGCAACTATGAATCGCATTATCGATTTGTACGCCGGCGTGCTGATCAACGCGGAGGGAACCTTTGAAGTGCGCCGAAGTTCGTGGGGGCTTCCGGAAAGAGCGTACGGATGCAGTTGAAGGCCCGCGCGCGGGCCGAGCACGCGTGAAGAATGTCCGTGAGCGAAGAGGAACGAAGGAGAGAGACGCTCGAAATAAGCCCCCGTGTAAAATGATTGGTCTACGCGACTGCTACTACCTTGGGTTCGATTTTATCTAACTCGACCCACGGCCTCGTGGACCGGCTTTGTTACTTCGTTCCGTGTCTTCTCGCATGTACTTGGAGCCATTGACGTGGATACTTTTGTGGGAAGCTGTAAATATATTTGGAAACGAGTTCTGAGTCTCTACCCTTTGACTTGGGATTTTTTTTGAGGTTTGAGATTACTCATATCGTATTACGACTACAGACTCTTGACTTTGTTTCAGGTAGATTCTTCAATATTTGGGTCATACTTTGCATCAAGAGTCTATGATCGTATTACGATATGAATAATTCGAAACCTCAAAACAATCTTAAGGCAAAGGGTAGAGACTCAGAACTTGTTTCTAAAGTTTCTTTTACAAGTAGACTACTATGTCGCATAAGTATATAAATGACAGTTTTTATGAGCGATAGTAACAGGAAATATAAGGAAAGCTATAAAGGAGAGGAGCACTATAAAGTCGACATAGAACTGAATTAAAAAGAATCCTTGTGAAGGCTCAATTCAATCTGCTGTTACCTGAAGTGTGAACTATATCTTCCAACCTGCAATTAAGGCAAACATTCAAATTTTCTGAAAGTGGGACTTCAATTGTTTAACTGATGGAACAGACTCCTAGGCCACCCATATAGGGTCATCAGTTCAACTAGAAACCCTCCGTGTGTTGGCAACACTCATTAGAGGCCCTCCAGTTAAACTGATCAGCCTCTATATTAAAGTACTATGTAGTTAAAATTATCTTCAGGCTCTTGAGACTCCGCTGCTATCTCCCTCGGCTCCAAACAAACCTCTCCATCGAGTAGCTTCAATATGTCAAAGGGTTGGTCAAGCCCAAGCCGCAAGAAGGCCTCACCTCCGCAAAAACGTCATTTCCGCTGCGGTCGATTCCTCAAACGACCGGCGATAATCGATCGTCCGTTTCGCGTGGTCTCGTTTCGCTGTCGAATCAAGGCCAGGCGTCGTGTTTCAGCCTGTGATGGTAGCTCGTCACGATTTTTCCGGCTCTCGTTTATTACCGGGTACCGAGCGGCGAGCAGCGGGGAGAAAAACATGGTGGACAAGGGGCGTACGACGCGGAGGGGACGGCCGCGGGACCACAGAGGCGAGGGAGAGAGAGAGAGAAAGGATGTTTTTGCCCCGCGAAAGAAAAACACAATCCAGTCGAGTCGGCGGCGCGAGAGTTAGCAAGAACGCGGTGTAGGCGGCACATCAAAGGCGCACCTCGGGCGTGAACGAGCGAGCGGGCACGCGGCTCAAGTAGAGAGCGGAAGACACCGCCACCAATCCTACCACCATCCAATATATTTACTCCGATGGACCACCGCTACCCATTGCCATCGCCGCCACTACCAACGCCAGCCAGTGGCCGTGCCAGCGCCACCGATGCCACCACCGTCTCTACCACCGTAACCGACCGTCACGACCACCGTGCGACCACCACACTCTCGCGATCGCTTTGCGACCGTGATACGATAATCTGATCGCGGAGTCGCGGCACTCTTCGGTCTTTGTCCAGGATGAGAATTTGAAAGATGGAAGTGGGTGGCGACCACGGTTGCCACACGAATTCCCTCCTAGCTGTAGTAGAGGAAATTGAGAGGTGGGGAAGAAATAGTGGGTGAGCTATTGGTGCAGGCCTAGGACCTAGATTTGAGGAAGATTTTAGCAACACGATACAATAGGGCAGTTCTGATATCTTCAATATTCTCTACTGTACATCAGGAGGGAATTCGTGTGGCAATCCTGATTGCAACTCTGACAAAGTTTTTTTTGAGGGGACAGGGTCTAAGATTTAGGAGTTGATGCACAGTATGGGGGTGGTTATGGGGAGTAGGAGCTAGGGAGAAGAATTATAGAAATTTAGGTTCCTGTGAGTACACGAGTGATTTACGAGAGTTAAATTTTCAAGTCTTATTCGAATTTTTCGTTTTCATGTCTTTGGAGTCTTTATAGGTACTTCTTTCTGCCCTTGGCTTTCGATTTTTTATATATATTCTGTATTTGAGCTTTGAATGATTCCACTTTAATATATTACAGGTTAAATAATTGATTTCTAATGCGTAGTCTTGGTTGAGGTGTTCACTAAAGAATGAATTCTTTATGATATTACAATTTCGATCGGATGAGATTTAAAGTACAGAATAGTAATTAAATGAAAATAAGCGAAGCGCTGTACAGGAATTTTCTGTTCTTGTCTTACGTACAAGGAATTCACGAACTTCTTTGATAATAATGGATGATTCTCGGAACCCCGAGAGAGCTCATCCTATACCAGCCGGGTTAATAAATTCATTAAAGTAGAATGTAGAACCTAATTGGATACGTACGTACTGAGAATTAACTCCGAAGGAGATTCTATCTTCTGAAGAGAAATTATCGTTCATTTCAATTATGTATGAGGTATAGAAATCTTAAATCTACAAAGGTTTCCTTATCATTTTTCCTTGTCGCTATGGCTTATCTAATCCCTAACTATTTCATTCTTCACTACTAACTGTACATTTCTATTTTTCATGAAATGTACATACATCTCTATTTCCAACTCCTCTGGCTCCTTTAGTTATTAAACTGTCCCCGAGGACTCGTTAGATGCGATTTATACCTAGGAACTCGATTACACGAAGAAATAATCGATCGAATTACGAGCTAAACCAGTTATGCAAGGTCGAAAAGGGAAGAAAACGAGCGCGGATGTCCTCGCAATTACGTCGCGTAATGAGGCCCCGAAACGAATTACAGGAAAGCGCGAACACGGTAATTCCCAATTCACGATGTTCCCTGCTTAGCATGCAAATTCGTATTTTCGCTCTCGAAGTATCTCGAGTGAAAGGGCAGCCCGCGACGAGGGAAGGGCAAAGAAGAAAACGATTCCACGATGTTTTCTGCAAACGTTTTATGTCTTGTCCTCCTCGCGACGATTTTGGTAATTTCGGCAATTTTCGACCGCCGGAAATCGTGGACAGTGCGGTTTCGCAGCACGGAAGAACCGCCTTCAGGTCCTCGGCTCGTGCAAATTGCAGTTTTAAAGCGCGCACCGAGCAGTCATCGCGTACGAAGTAATCATCGTCGTTCCTCTGTAGAGAAATACTTCGATCGCAGCTGCTAATTTCGCGCGATTTCTTTAGCACATTTTTCGGCTGCCCGAACCACGCCGCCTCTTCTTGCGAGGACCATCAACGTCTTCATCTCCTCGATGAGCGTCCCTCAATGTGCCTACCGAACGTCGCGAACTTTCTGAATCTCGAACCGTTGCTGTTGCCAAATTATCGGTTGCTACTTTGCCATGGTGTCCACTGGGCAAAGTGTCGGGAAGAAATGATTACATAGGCATTTTTAAGGTGGTCAGTTTCTCTCCTTGGCAATTTTGTTCAGTAAAAAATATGTATATACTTCGCTGTATTTTTATGAGATTCTGTAAGTAGTAGGTACAACGTCCAAGAGTCTAGGGACTTTGTTTCAGTAGAACAAGTTGATTTCCCATGGAGATTATTTCTTCTTTTTCATTTTTTTTTTTAGTCATTTTGTTCCATTGATTAAAGTATGTATGTGAAAATTGTCTGGTGCTTGCTTTCTTCATCAAGTGACCCCATGTTTTTTATTCTCTAATATTCTAGTCTTTTATTTTATCTAGATACAATTCACATTAAGAAGATTGCCTTTACTCTGGCATATCCTATTCCTGAATCGAATTTCCTAAGTTGAACATAGCTTCAGTTATAGTAGGATTAGTTGTTCTTTAATTCTAAAAATCTTCATTGGTAAAATCCTCATCAAAATCGTTTTAGTACCCACCTTTCCACCTTTCAGACCGACAAACGTTTCCACAGACTCAGATATGACAATAGACTCGGTCCTCCAACCTATAAAAGCAACTCGTCCACGAGCACTGAGAGTATCGAAAGGAGTGAAGGGAAAGAGGGAAAGTCTGCAAAGCGTTTTCACGGTGAATCGCGGACAGAGGTGGTCCCAGGACTCGGCATCGATGGGAAGTGCGTTGATCCCAGGTCGCCTGGAAGAAGACCCACCGATAAATTAGTTGCCAGAAGATATCTCCTTCGCTTTTCCTTGGTTCGTTCGAAAGGCGCACGGCGGTCGAAGCCGTGGCGGAGGCTAAGGCGAGGCGAGGTAGGGCAAGGCAGTCATATTTCAGCCCTTGTTAGGCCGAGGGGCCCCCGCCGAGACGGGATGGGGAGAAAATCTCTTTGACTCGCCGCTCCTCGCCTTAATCCACTGGCGTGTACCCTATCTTGCCACCTGCTCCCTCTTCCTTCCTCTCTCTCTTCCCCTTCTTGTCTTCTTCTTCTTCTACTTCTTCTTTAAGTTTACCCTTCCCCCTCCCTTTCTCCTCGACCTATCTTACCACTGCCTCCCACTTTCTCCCTCGCTCCTCTCTTCTCGCTTTCGCCGTCTTCCGCGGCTCGTCTCTTCTTTCCCCTTCCCCGTTCGCCAGTCCTTCACCATAAATTACAGGGGATATTACAGTGTGCCCCTCTCACCCCTCTTTTCTCTTGTTCCGGATATGCAGGCCGGGGTACGCGCGAGGGCACGTTTACCCTCGTCGAGGAGCAATTTTTGGCTGCACGATGCTGCGGTGCGGGGCCTCTCGCGAAACTGCTGCCTGCTTAGCCGATTTCGGTGCTCGGGGAATGGGTTTCGAGGCTCCAGAAGATATTATCTTCGCCGTGGAGCACGCTGAAATTGATTCCCTTCTAGTCAGCGAAGATATATTGCTTCGGCCTGACGGGGATCGGAACGTTCTATACACAATTGGCTACACAAGTCTACACTTCACGGTAACCAACTAGCTATTAAATTCTGCAGAGATGAGGAGGCTAGCGAACGTGGGTTCGATTAGGTTGAACAGAATCTTCCCTGTGTGGCCTCTGCTCCAGATTAGGGGTTCGTCATTAGTTCGTAGGCGGACTGTCGTAAATACAGGCCTGGTGGCAACGTTATATACATAGGAAAAAATGATCATACAGATATTGGAAGAGTGTTCTAAGGGGATTTAGGGTGGACTTTTGAAGGATCTGTTATGGAGCTTCGTGAAATGAGTAAAAGTAGCTAGAGGCTATAGTAAGACCAGCTTCGTTAAATTTACAAAGTTGACTCTTTATAGTTAGACCACAAATATATCATAAAATGAACATATTTGGAATACTAGATAAACAGGTGTAATGCCAAGAATATTGAAAGATGACGGCTTCATCTTCTTGCAGGACCCCACGTGTTTATATTAGGTGATAAATACTTCTACATTCGATGTCACAATTTACTAGTCTATATTTCTAGACACTCCGTACTTATCTATTTCTCTTGTTCCTCTACCGATTCCTGGGATTCTCTTCCTATCCCCACACCATACATAATACAAAATTGTTACTTTCTCTTCTCCTCCAGTCAATCAACGTCAAAAACGCACGCAAGAATTTTACATCCCACTATCTTCTCCTCGACACACCAAACACCACGTATACGTATATCTACTCCGAGGCTCCATAGTCCATCAGCTCCAAAAAAGAGGAGCCGAGGCAAGGATCAGCGGGTTAAAAGGAAGGAAAGAATATCCAAGGACCCTCTCTCAGAGGGAACACCTGCTAACCTATCTCAGAGCTGGATCTAGAGGCAACGGAAGTCGATTCGCCGATTCGTGGATCGTCTCATAAAGAAAGGGCGAAGGAAGGCTCGTTTTCTAAGTTCGCGGAGGTCTCGCGGGTCGAGGGCTCGTAACCTCGGCTCGTAACGAGGCCATCGACATCTCGGAGCTCGAAACTCATCGGTCGGTCTCGAAGAGCACCACGATCGACGCTTGGAAACGTATCTTTGGCACGGAGAGGACGGCGCGTTTGAAATCTTCCGCGCGCGCGATTCTCCTCTTCTTCCTTCGGCTTGTCGGCCTCTTTAGCGGCGGCCGACTCTGCTCGCCTCCGCCAGGAGATATGCGACTCTCGATCGCGGCAGGCTCCATCGATTGAGCTGTCGACGAGGATAGATGTCGGACGGACTAGAGCCAGCCTGCCTCGATGGAGATTTAGTAACGCTTTCCTGACCGCCGACTGAGGAGTAGAAAGTGGAGTTTAGAAGTGTTCGGGAACCAGACATTTTTAGGTATCCGATATTTGGGGTAAGTTAGGTAGAGATCGGGCTGGATCGAGGTGGGTCGGGAAAAAATCGAGTCAAGTTGAGTCGGGTCAGGAAGAATTCACATTGATCAGGATTCTCAGCTCTTGACACTAGAACACACGTATAAATCTAGAGACTTTTGAAGAATTTCGGATACCTAAATTAAATTTCCAGGTCTTTTTAGATTATGATGGCATCGAAGTCTTTTAAAATCCTCTGGGATTTTGGATCTTTTCAAGTTCCCAATCTGAGTTGTTGGTTTATATCGATATTAGTTTTCTCTGAAAATGTTGGTTTCTTGAAATCTTGAAACCCTATTTGATCCCCAAAAAATTGTTCACTTGAAATTTTCGGATTCTAGCACGCTTCTGATATATTCATGTCCACGCCTGGTCGGTTTTGAATATTTATCAGCATTTCGACCAACGTCCTTCGTTAATTTGACGACGCTGCGGGAAGGAAGTTTGCGCAAGGGATTCGGAGGATTTGGTTAGTCTGTCTGTGCGAGCGGTTATCGAGTGCTATGGATGTTTCGGGACTCGTATTTAGAAACTGGCCTGTGTGAACTTTGGTGCTAAGTTCATAGTTCAGGGGTTCAATTTGGTTTAGGACTAAGCTCTTTAATTAGAGAGTCTGAGGTACGATTCCCAAAATTGTAATGAACCTTTGAAGGACAAGGAGTAGGCTGAGTAAAAGCAGTACTGAATGAAAGTATCGCTGATCCACCACTAAACCCTGCCAACATTAAACGAGTTACCACTTGAAACTTAATACATAAACATCACAAACCCCCACCCCTGCAAACACCACCAATACCAAAGAAAGCCAACCAGAAACCACTTATCCACCCATTTACCTATCTACTGTTATAACTTCAGAAACTGTCAATGAAACAGCACAGAGGCAAGAGTACTAAGAGAACCTAGTTCACTGCAAGAAGTAGTAATACGTGTCACCAACTGGACCAATAAGGGAAATGCGTGTGTGCCATCTCTATCTATTTTCCTACATAGCCAATCAGATCCATCGACAGCTTATGAGCTCCCCACAGTACTGACCCACCACCAAACCCCAGAAGTCGAGGAGAAAGCCTCGCGAAACCGTCGACATCCCCTCGTTATCCATCTTCCTTCGAGGCTGGCGACCCCCTTCTTCCAGAAGGTCGATTCGCTTCGCGGGTGCTCTCGGTGGCCGTTGGTGCGTGGCATTCCATCGAATGCACGGTTACGAGAGACACGGCGCGGCTCGGTACTCGCGTTGGACGCGAAAACAAGTTAAAAATAGCCGGGGCAGCGGATCGCGGTCGGCACCTTTGAGGCCGCGGCTCGGGAACCCGCATCAGTCGTTGATCGTTCGCATCGTGTTTCGTCGTCCGGATGTTGATGATGATGGTGAGAGACCGTCTCGTTACCATTACGAGGGCCGCTCACGCAGCCGGCTAACACGCACCGCGAACCTCGCATTACCATAACCGCGCGTGTGCACACAGAAACTGTCTTGCCGCTTCTTCAGGGTCCGACGGCGACGAAGGCGACGACGTTCAAGCTGGTGGCGGCGCTTTCGAGCTTACCCAAGGCTTAACGACCTTACACCGCAGCTCGCGGCGTACGCTTTTACCGCCTGGGGACCTGTTAGCTAGCTCTCCACCAGAGATTGACTGCAATTGTCAGACGTCCTTAGCTCCCCCCTTCTTCTCTACCTAGTTGAACGTGGACCTTCCTCCCCGAGGAGATTTAATGAGATTTGCTTCTGCTACTACTAAGTTGCGATTTTCATGCCACGTTATCAAGCGTTCCATCTTCAGTAGAGGCGTAGAGGAACTTGAAAATGTTGGATCGAGTGGGTCGAGAATTTTTCTGGGGTTTCTGGAAGTATCTCGCGACTCCAAAATGTTGGGGTTCTTCAAAATTGTACATTAATTAATTGTTAACTGCTAAATTTCAGCAATACATAATTTAAGATTCCTCTATAGTGCTTTTGATGTAGAAGGGCTCACCATACATATGTACAAAAAACATAGATTGAAGAGATCATCTCTTAAGCTTCCGTGTGATGACTCAGGAAGTCAGGACTGAATATTCTTCAGGATTAATCCCTGACAAAATTTGAGTTCTCATTAAGAAAGGAACTACTAGTAAAGTATAAGAATTTATGTATAGTGGAAACGTTAGGGGTTTCATATCTTCTCTAGAATTACTAGATTAAGATAGAGTTTGAAATTTATTATCGAGAATTTCTAGGGAATCCGAGTAGAGTCGTTGGGGAAAAATTCAGGATGTAAAGGAGGAACAGAATTCCCTCGCTTAAAGTAGAGAAAGATAAACGAATCAGACGACCTTCGCGTTGAGAAATTCAATGCTAACGAAAAGGGATTTCTGGAATATTGACAGCTGTCGGTTAACGCGACGAACACTTGACGCGACAATTATTGAATTCTTTCCATTCAGAAGGTAGAACAGTTGAATGCTAAAACCATAGGGGAGTTCTAGTTCCGTGAATTTCCGGGAACAGTTTGTGCGTTTGTACCCTCCATCCAATTTCACGCTCGTCTAAGGACATCAAAGATCCTCGGTAACATGATGTAAAATAATTCTCCCTTGGAATTATATGTTCTTACACTCCAAAGCTCCAAAAGCTCTTTTTTCAAAGACTCCAAAAAAGAAGTAGGTGCACACTTCTATACAGAAAATATTAATACTTTCTATAGATACATAGTGTTTTAGGTTCACAAATTAATTCAACACTCTTAAAATGAACCACTCATATTCTATCTATTCAATACTCATTTTCAAATTAAATTCTTCCTTCTCCTTTTGAATACATATTACTATTTCAAGTGTTGACTTTGAAAATAAGAATTATAGAACAATAGAGATTATTTCAGACATTAGATTATATATAGGTACCTGTTCATCTGAGAGGATAATTATTATACCAAGGATTTTTCTCAACAGACAAATTCACCAAAGTACACATATATTGAGAATGGTCTAGGAAAGCAACTCTTGAGCAACTCCAGGCCACAGAGAGGCTTATTTTCAAAGCTGGACAAGTATCTTAATTCTCAATTTCCTACAAATAAATATCGATCGAATTTTGCAAATGTATAAGGAGCACCAATGCAATTCGTAAACCCAGAAAGTAATAAATCTACTACTTCCTTCACATGTATCGAGGAAGCACTTAGATCAACCACGAAAGCCTTTCCTTCATCTCGAACAGAGTCTAGTCGCGTCGTGGTCATTTATTTGCGCCGTGATTCATCTCTCCGGATTCGGAACCCCGGAATCTTTAAACGCTTTACCTGCTACCGGAATCTCCGCAGGCTGAATAGAGGGTGGCGGGCCAGTAACAGCCGTCACTTTGTCGGCCTTTGTCACGGGGATTATGCGCCGGGTGGCAAATTATGACGGACACCTTCACGCCCAGGACACCCTCTAATGCGGCGGACACGGAAGAGAGAACGAGACGTGGAGGGAAGAGGGGCAGACGAGCGAAAAGGAAAAAGAGAACGGGGCGAGGCTTTCATAAGCACACGGGGGGGCAGGTTCTTTGAGAGCCGCGTCCGAATTATACGCGAATCCCGACGGATTATACATTTAAAGGGGATGAAAGTGAATTAGAGAGCGGAGACTTGAATGCTGTGATGGAAGGGCGCGAGATGAGTCGATCTCGATATTTCCGCGAACTCTTTGTAATTTCGGGATAATATCTTTCGTTGAATATTCGTGTAGATTGCATTCGAGACACGAAATGCAAGAAAGTGTTGAATCTGTGTTCGATTAGATACGAATTCTTTTTTTAATTTAAATTGCGTAGAATCTTTCTCTTATTAATATTTTAGTGATGGAGAGTTTTGACCTGTAGGAGCTCTGAGTTAACAGAAAAATGGAGATTATGTATTTAGAAAACTTGTATTTTCTATAATCTAAGGTAAATTATGAAGACGCAGTTCTAGAATTGATAATGACACCTGCAAATTTTTATTTTGTGCATACAGATATGAAAACAACTACTCCCAAAAACTCCAATTTATCCAACGAAAAACAAATTCCTCAATCATTCCCTCCAACTAATTCTCACAAATGTTCCCCATTTTTCCAATCCCAAACGCATTCTTCGAAATAAAAAATACCTCGCCCTGTATCAGCCCGTATCAGCCCGTATCAAATAAAACAAATGAAAACTCCGAGGTCCAGTGAAATTCTTTGACACGCTATTCCACGAACGCAGACACGAGCATGGTCAGCGCAGCACAAAAGGATAGTCGGACATTGTTTACAGCATAAAGCGCAGAATCTCCCGCGCCAGCGTGCGCGCGTTAGACCGTGTAAAATTAATAGGGGATGTAACGGCGGCGAATTAAAGCGACAGAAGCCTGGGGATTTGCGTGTCGCCATCGCTCAAGGCAGGAAGAGTGGTTCGTCGACGCGGGGGCCGATTTCCTCCTTCCGTCCCCCTCTGTCCCCCTCGTTTTTTTCCGCCTTTCTCGCGAACGATCAACCGGCTGAAACCTACCCCTCGGTAACAGGCGTGTTCGAGTGCAGGGACAGGTTGATTTACGGCATAATAAAGCGGTTACGCAAGCCGTAGGAGGGCCTCGAGTCGTGAATTTTATTTATGATCTGCCGGAAAGTTCGGATTCGTCGCGGCCTCTCTCGAAAACCGTCGACCATTCCTCGCAACCATTGATCCCATCGTCGTAAAATCACCGACGAACGCCCGAGACGGTTTCTGGGGACCTGGCCAGACCGATTTTCCTCGCTGTCGGGCGAACTTTTCCGCGATCGAACGTCACCAGACCGTGAAACGGCTTCCTTCCTTCCTGTCTGCGTGCTGGACCCTCGAACGCTGCTCCAGCAGCGTGTAAATGATATTTACGACTGGTTCGAGCCGGATACTGCGACGACTTCGCACGGATTAGCTGTAGTTAACGTGGGGCGGCTTAGGGATTCTGTTTCCCTGAGTGGACACACTTTCGAGGTAATTGATTGAGCCTGAGGGAGATAAGGCTGACTATGGGGCCGTTTCTCGTGATTGTCTGGTGTTGGCTTTGTTGGGCACTGTGCTCCCTTTGATGCTGGACACTGGAACGAATATCTAGCTGATGTTAGGGCTAGGTGGATGGAGCACGATCTTTGGAACGCGATTATGTACTTGTTTCTGGAGGATTGGACATTTTTGGGATTGTTGGGAAAGGTGTTAGATTTTGGAGAACTGAGGAAAGAATTTGTAGAAGTTTACAGGTAGTTGTACTACTGCAAGTAATTATTAATAGGTATTTGCAGTATGTTTTACTGCTGCATGGAGGTTTTCAGTTTGACCACCTGTGGATAGTGGGAAGTTAGAAGGACTTGAGTGAAGCCTAAGTTTTGGTCAGTTATTTCTATCGAACAGGCTAACTGTTTGTTGAAGATAGTAAGAGGGAATATTCTTCGGTCGATCGTATAGAAACTATAATAAGATTTCATTTTGTAAAGTACTTCTTTATGGAAAGAAAAATAGTTATCTATTTCATTTATTTAGTGGTCTTAAACGAAGACATCAAACTATGAAGATCCATTAAGACTTCAAAATTTTATGTCTTCAAATAACATTCGAAGTAATTCGAAGTGTCTTGAAGTCCCTCGTTTCCGACTTACAAAAACTTCTTGAGTGCGGCGCTTACTTTTAAACTTCTTAGTAGATCTTTGCGAGTTCATAAAACTCATTCAAGAAGTGAATACTCCATTTCTCCATTTTAGAACATATAGTCAATAATTGGTCCTTTGCACTCAGAAAACCTGATTCTTCATACATTTTATCCCATTAGAGGGGAAAGCTAAATGGGTTAATAATTACGGTTGGTTAGAGTTGCATACCTTGATTTTTTATATGATTCAAAGGTTTAAACATTTGAATATTGGATAACTTGAAACTTTAAAAGTCTGAGAATCTAGAGTTTTAAATGATTAAAAACGTGTAGCTTTCAAGATTTGAATACTCGTTTAAAAATTCCAAAACCATGCACCCCTCAAAAATTAAATCCACAAGGATCAACTCTACCAATACCCCCAGAAATAACCAAAAAGGGAATGCAGCATATTCAACTCATCCAGTTACACAAAGCAGCACCGACTGCTGAAAAAAATGCGCGTTACACTTGAGCAAGTCTCATGACTATCATCGCGGAGCAATAGAAAGCAATAACAGCGTCGGAGCGACTCTGTAAGAAAGCAGGGGTCCGCGGGAATAATTTAAAAGGAGGAAACGTCTGTCCTCCGCGCGGCGCCACTCTCTCTTCTCCCCCCCTTTCTTGATCTTTTTCACGCGGCTCCGTGGCCAGCGTTTCGCCACAACCTTCTCCTTCAACCTTTCCCCTGTCCCCTGTGCCCCTTCCAGCGGGGCACCTCTATCGTCGGGGCTACTTAGGATCAAATTCCAGCTTCCAGGACGGTAGCCGGCGGCGGAAACACCTCGGAAACAGAAGCTCGTTTCTGCCGGGGCAACAAGATGAAAGGGAGCCGCCCAGCTGTGCACGCTGGAAAGGAGAAACGATGTTGCGACGCAATTATGATCGGGCATAATGGCCCGCGAACACAGCATTGGGCTCTGGCAACACGTTTTCTCGAGCGACGCCAGCGGCGAGAAAGAACCTCTTACGAGGAGGAACACGCTCCGACGACGTCCTCCGCGCTGATTTTAATGAAACTTTGCGCGTTTACGACGCGATCGTCGTTTATGCATGCCGTCCCGAGCAAATCGAGCCCTGGAATTATGAATCTACAGAGGGTTTCAATTTATTCAAATTCTACAGCTGAGAGGGGATTCTAGTCGATTGCTGATGTAATCGTATAAGTAGATTTTTTTATGGGAGTTCGGAAAGTATGTAGGAAGAGGCTCATGAAAATGTAATTCAGAAATTCTGACAAGTGGCTCGGGTGATGGGTTTAGTTCTGTGGGAAAATAAAGTAAGATGGAGGCACTTAAAAAAGGGTTTTCTCCATCTCTGGAAATTTATGGACCTTCCATCACCCTCGTACTCAGAAATCGAATTAATTTTCTTTCAAGTGTCTTTACATCCCTGTAGAGTAATTCGATTCAGTTATTAAATTAATAACACTTAATGAAGCTTCATGTACTTCCTGGCAGATCTTCTTGTATAAATTTTCCTATTCGATAGTGCTTTGATCTTCCTTCTTATGGTACCTATGATCGGTATGTAACCGGTTTGAAACGGTTGTCCAGGCGATAGACAGTATTCTACGTTGCAGAAGGTATTTAACTAATAATTAATGGTGTTTGGTCATTCTCGAGCCACTTGGAAGACTGGCGATGAGGAGCTTATCCTCTTTGCTTGCAATTTTTGCTCGTTCAACCACGCTATCTACTCCGCGGGCTCATTATCATAGACTACACGGTGATTAACGTACTTAGCCCGACGTTTCCAGTTTATAACTCGCCGTCCCAGCATGGGACTCCCGGCTCTGGTTAATTCGATTCCGACCGCATGCTCGAAATTGGAATTTTTAAATCTCATTACGTGCACGAGTTTCCGCCTACGCGAACTTCATTTTTCACGCTCAAGTTACCAGCTGGGGTTTCAGCAAAAGTTGCTAGAATATGTAAATATTTATTCACCTGTCTGCTTCTAAATTCAAACTTCCTCTCTGTCAGAGGATTTCGAAAATTAGCTAGATCTCCTAAATTAGGACTCTGCTCGCTCAAAATTCTGCAAAGTTTTATGTACCTATATTGTTTGTTATTTTACGAGGTGACTTTTAGTGCTGTGAATTTTCAGGGATGAACTTTGTGATTTCTAGTTTAGTTAGTTTAGTGATATTACAGATTAAGCATTGGGTCGAATAGAAAGTACAAGAAATATGGAAAAATAGTTCATTACAGTGGGATTCGATGAATTTTTGTTCTCCTTAATTCCACTAAAAAGACTCGTAAAAATTTATCAAATTTTGACAAAATTCATTCCATGATCTAAGTGGGTTAATATCAATATGGAAGTGGGTACCTGGGTACCCAGTCATTCACACAAGGTTGAAAAGTAAGATCTTGAAGGAAACTATCATAAGCACCAGACAAAGACCTTAACATTTACAAGATACACGAAAAATACAGTTACTATACTCTCATAATCATCTCACAGATTTATTATTTAATTTTTCTGAGTTAAAGTACAATGTTCAATCTAATTCTAAAATTCTGCCTGACAGATCTCAGTGTGCCTGACGGCCCTCGTGCTGACAATAGCCGCCGAGGAGAAGCCGACGAACACCGTGTCGGTGTCTGCAGGATCGCCAGCGATCCAGAGCAACACGATCCAGAAGTTGATCAAGATCCTAGAGAAGTACGGGCTGGAGGAGCAGCGAGGCCTGAAGAGGGTCTACCTCAGCAACAGGTCGATCACTTGCAACGACGGATCACAGGCAGGATTTTACCTGCGGAAGTCGCACGGCTCGAAGAGGTGGATCATTTTCCTGGAAGGTGGCTGGTACTGCTACGACCACAAGAGCTGCAGGAACAGGTGGCTCAGGTTAAGGCATCTGATGACGTCGACTCAGTGGCCTGAGACACGCGACGGTGAGTACCCTTCCGCCACGAAAGTTCAACGCGATCAACGAGCCGCTGACACTTTCTAACGTTTCTGTGGAACGCTGTTCCCGTGATCCTTTTTCACGCTCGCCATCGCGACACGTGACGACACGCAAGGCTCTGACGCTTTCAGATGTTTTGTTTTTGCTTTCGAGAGACGCAGGAAGTTGGATAGTGTCTTGTGAAAGAGGGAAATTGAGAATTTTCAAGTGGTAGTTGTACTTAAACTGGTTTCTATTGTTCAGAGTGTTTAGAGAGATTGAAACTGAGAAGAGATTAAATTCGAGATTAGTTTTGATGTCTTTTTGAAGGGAGTCCTTGAAGAGATAAGAATTACTTAAAAATTTAATTAAAGAACAAGAATTGAATTGGAGGACGCAAAAACCGATCAGCTTCAATTCATAGCAGAAACGAGTATTCGTGTAAATTTTAATGGATTTTAATATTTAGTATATTTTTGCTAAGCTAGAGCTGACCGATTTTAGAAAATGAATTTTTCTGTTTATTTCTTACAGTTGGTGGCCTCTTGTCAGCGAACCCAGAAGAGAATCCATTCTGGTGGAACGCGAATCACGTGTAGGTATTGTCCATCTTGCCAAAAAGTCACTCAACCCTTTTCAGCCCCGAGCTCTCTCAACTTCAGCCGTTCAATGTCCCATGACAGACAGTACAACGTAGCAATTTTTAATAATAGAATCGAGGTAGTTTAATCGAATCCAGAGGGATCGCAGAATTTTCAATATCCTCGAACTGGCTGGAAAGGGGGAACGATGGCATTTCCGTGACGTGGATTCTTCGTTTCTTCAGGTTCGTCCCTTATTGCACGAGCGACAGTTGGAGCGGTACCAGAGCCTCGCCGAACGACATGTTCTCGTTCATGGGGGCAGAGATCGTTTTGCAAGTGGTACGGGATCTCGTTCCACTCGGGCTCGAGAACGCCAGCTCCCTTCTTTTGGCAGGGAGCAGCGCGGGCGGGACCGGTGTCATGTTGAATTTGGATCACGTGCACAAGCTGGTTCACCACGAATTAGGTGAGACAGCCTCTATTTGATCGTCCAACGACCCGTATAAGCTCGTCGAGCAACGAAAAACCGTTCGATCCTCTGCGTTGCTACGCCATTCTTCCCGCGGCCCCATGGCTTTCGATTGTCTTTTTCTATTCTAAGCGAAATAAACGTTACCATGGTGTTCGTGCAGGGTTGAAACATATTACGATACGGGGTGTCTCCGATTCAGGGTGGTTTCTCGACAGAGCGCCCTATTCGCCGAACGGTTTGTCACCTGTCGATGCGGTACGCAAGGGAATGGAACTTTGGAAGGCTCGAATGCCCCATAATTGCGTTTCGAAGCATCCGAACGAACCGTGGCGGTGCTACTTCGGCTACAGACTCTACCCGACATTAACAGGTACAGAAATTTCATTTTACCCATTTCTGGATTTCCTACGGTGCAATCTAATATACTCTGTCAATCTAACTTCTCTCCTGGATATACTAGGAAATATTAATTTTAATATTTACTTATGGACAGGTACATGTATAGTTGAAGCTCGTTAACTAGAGTCTCAAGAAAAGCTAAAAAAATTCTGACTGTAGAGGATTGGTCTTATCGAAGTTATGAAGTTATCGAAGTTATGAAAATTTGAATTTCCTTGGAGACCCAAGGATGGGCAAGTTTAACTTTTAGGAGTCTATTAATTATTATACTATACATGTACGTGTCTATAATATGCATTGTAGTTTTATAAAGGCTTTTAAGTGTGATAGAAGTTTGACTATATCCTCAAAAAATTTCTATCATAAGTTAGGCACATGATCTCACCAAAAGACTTTGATTCTAGAATAATTCTGTACCTGAGAGTCAACGTGACCCAAGTCCTTTTTTTCGCAGCACTTACAATGAAGGTTTCCAGTTAAATTGATGACCGTAGCTTAACTGATTCCTATTATTCTAATAAACTGAGAAGACAACAATAAGATTCTGCAAGGAACTTAATTTTGAAAAAAAATTAGACTTTGGTCTGTCTGGCTCTTGGGTACAGAATTTACTTGCGAAGCTTAGCACCCACTAATGGAAATACGTATTTGCTTCTCGGGAAATCACAGCGCCCCTGTTCGTTTTTCAATGGCTGTTCGACGAGGCGCAGATGTCAGCCGACAACGTGGGTGCACCAGTGACGAAGCAGCAATGGGATTACATACACAAGATGGGTGACAGCCTGCGGCAGACCTTCGAAAACGTTACCGCGGTCTTTGCCCCGAGCTGCATTAGTCACAGCGTCCTGACGAAGAGGGATTGGCAGTTGGTTAAAATAGACGAAGTCTCCTTGGCACAGGCGTTGCATTGTTGGGAACAAATGTCAATCGGCAATCACCGTAACGAGTGAGTGTCAGACGCTGTAAAAATTCCCCTCCATGTCGTAGGTCATAGGGAACAGATACCTCGATCGATCTCTTCTGTAACTACCATAGATTCTCTTCCCCTTTTTTCTTTTCAATTTTTATATGCTACTGGAAATCAAGTAAAACTAGTAAATACTTAAAGATATCAAATTTTTTAGGTCTTAAAATAAGATTCAAGTTAACAAATTTAGACACTATTTCTTAGTAATACTTCTAGTAACATAAAATCATCATAAATAATTCTTTGAATATAGAAGAGTAGTATGCTCTAACTTTCATTAATTTAACCAAAGAGAAAAGTACCATTATTCCTCATCCTAAACTCAAAATATATTTTTCTTCAATTTCCATTAATATTTGGTAAAAAATCCCAAGTCTGACGTTCCCGATCATATTAATTTCAGCACTCATTCGCCAATTGAAACGAATCAGCCGTGCGCGAAGTCGCTCCGGAAGTTGCTGCGCTCAGGGTTGACGAAGGGAAACGGAACTTCATCCGACTTAGGAAGAACAGGGAAAACGGAGTCGGCCGTGTCGCAGAAAATCCCGACTGCAGTCGTTACCAAGCCAGAAGGGGCGAAATCGTCGACCGTCGCCACGCAGGAAAGAGAGAACAAGAAGAGGAAGAGGCGGAAGCATAAAGGCAGACGAAGGGAACGGAACAAAGAGGGAAGAACCAAAAAGGAAAAGCATGAACGGAGAAAAGCTGCAGGTGCGCTTCACGGATAATTGTATTAGAAACTGGGGACTTCGATTCTGTTTCCTGAGATTATTCTTTCACTTTCCTGTCTTATTATAGTATTATAATTAAGAGGAAGTGTGGTCTTGTGAAGAGAAATGGTCGTACCTCTGCGGACGTAAAGGGAAATTGTAGAAGGAACAGTTTTTTTTAGAAATGGGGGTGTGAAGTTTAGAACTTCAATTTTTTATATTTTCAGTTTTCAAAGGAAACATTTTTTTAATTAAATTCCTTTCCACTGAAAATAGAAACTCTATCGTATGAATGTCATTTATTTATTGAGAATTGAACTAGGCATTTGGAGAGTGTTAATCGCATCTATCTGATTCTCATGTTAAACTAGTTAATCGAAAATACCTAAGTTCCCACTTCTAACATGTCTTCACTATTTACTCCAAGAAAATCCAAGCATGTTTCAGTATTTCTTGAATTATTATCCTGAAACGTGTTGCTCTATAGGAAAGTCCCCCCATGAAGTGTTCACCTCTGAATTTCATTGTTCAGAAACAATTTGCAACCTCCCATTGACTCGTGAATGGGCCCAAATTCCAGGTCGCCGAAAAGGCAACAAGCAGAACAGCGACAATAACCACACGGGCATGTTCAACGGCACCAGGCCTCAGCGGTCGGTGATACCATCTGGCAAACGGAAGTGCGTCCAGGGCTGCCACTTCCGGCTAATCGAACGTTGCACTTGGCCGCAGTGCAATCACAGCTGCCCGAAGCTCCACAATCCGTTCACCGGCGAGGAGATGGACTTCATCGAGCTGCTGAAGAGCTTCGGCCTGGACATGAAGAGCGTGGCGAACGCTCTAGGCATCGACATACAGACGTTGAACAGCATGGACCACGACGAGCTGCTGAATCTCTTGACGCAGCGAGCGAATTAACCAGGGGAAGGATGAGCAGTGGAAGACACGTTCTTGAAAGTTCAAAAAAATAGTAGGACTTCTGTGAGAAGCGATATGTGTTCGTTCGTTCTTCAAACTCCTCTGTTAAGGAGAGTCCCTTCTTTGGGGGAGGAGAGCTGAGGAGTTAAGAAGAGACAGTGTGTGCCTCTCTGCAAGCTGAGCACTGAAGGACTTTGTGTTCTGGAACTTGCAGAGATCAACCAAATCGAATGTATATAATTTGTTAGAGAGTCTACGCGATACTCGGAATCTTCGTAGAGGGAATCCAGTCAGCATGATCGAGTTTGGTAATAGCTTTCTATCTGTATCTTCAGACTACTGTCATATCGAAGAATCTAAAGAGGATAATTTGTACTGTTGGGAATTCAGAAGATGTCAGTCAGTCAAAGCACATATAAATGTTACACACTCATACTCCTTATTTGGTCAAATTAATCACATTTATTACTACTTAATACTTCTCCTGAGCTGAGTTCTTTTATCTCTGTGTCATTTCTACTAATATCTTCTGAGTTCCTGACATTACGAGCTTCACTTCTTCGCGAGTAGCCGAGTATTTTAATTTATTTCATAGATCGTAGGCAAAGGGCATATAATCATGTTACGATTTAACCCACTCGATCAGGCATGAGGCTTGACTTTCATTTTACCAAAACCTCTCTTCAACGTTTGTACCTGGTCAAATCTAGATTGCATCTACAGGACAGTTTGTTGGACAACTTTAAGTGTGACAAATCGCGAAGGCTAATGCTAGTTAAAGGTGACTATTCACCAGAGTTTCGAAGCACGCGCTACAGGTCCCATCGACAAACTTTAGGGAACTGGTCGACAGATCTGGTAGCCTCTAAATAATTTCATTTCCGTTTTCCGTACGCGCTCGAATGGATTGAGCGATGTCGTTCATTATACATCTTAACTCGCGGTATAACGCATTCACGTTGAATCATACGGAATTTAATTAGACGAAATTCGAGCAGCGAGCGGCGATCGTGAATAGGATCGTAGAATTCAACTTTCAGGTGAAGTCAGTCCATGTTACGTACTTAAAGGGGTTCTGGCATTAAACGTTCAGTATTAGCGCTAATGGTTCACGTCGAAACATTCGACCTGCCCGCGGAGCTGAACGAGACAAATTGAGTCGAAACGTTCAGCTCGATTCAATAGAGGGCCGGAACAGAGTTTTGCGAATTGATGCCACTAACGAGTAAACCGACCGACAAAGCAGCTTCATAGACTGATTAAATTATCTACCTCAACGAATCAAATCGTATTAACGTCCTTCTGTGTACTATAAACGTCGATTAGAGTGTAATGCGGCAAGAGTAATTAATATAGGCTAGCGGTCGCGCTCGCGCGACTAAACTACGCGTCGTTGTAACTATGTATCGGAGCAATGTAATATACTTGTCGGACTAATATTATTTATTTAACGCGACGGGGGAAACGTTCACGCGATGAGATATGGGACGTGCATTTGGTCTACACGAGCGATTCGCAGAATTTTTAATATTTATTTTGTAACGAAGAATCGTCGAGATCCTGTCTCGCGAACGAGTAAAGCATTGTTATTTTATATCACGCGTGGAAGTGTAAATAAATTGTATATCTGTTGTACTAAACAAACTGCCGCTGGCGACTGCATGTTCAATTATTTTATGATTCTAGAATTTTTGGCTTTCAATTGGAGAAAACTGAAATTCTCAATTTTTTAGGTGAGGGACACCTATATCTTTGGAATTGTTAATTTCGAGATCATTTACAGAAGTTGACTCTAAAAGTGAGCTTTTTTACGTGCAAAGGCATTGCTTTCCAACGATATATTTTCACTAATATTACTTTAACGTCTTTATTAATTTTCTGCTATTTTAATAGTATATAGTCTGCTAAGCCCGCCATTAGAAGAAGTATCACCTCAGAAAAAGAGTTAACGTTAGAGACCAAATTTCTCGAAGCACCACGTAAAAAACAATTCCAAAGTCTTCTCTACCACATACCTACTCTACTCACAAAATATTACCCTCCACAGCCCTCCTGACCCCGCGGTCCATCGAAATAGTCATCGTAACGGTCTCAGAACGTCACCCGCAACGAGCCTCGAGTATCGAGCGTGATCGTCGAAGTCGTTCGGTAAACATCATATCGAGCCCGGGGTAACGATAAATCGAGTCGCCTCGTTGGCTGCACCTGTACCTAATCATCATCCTGTTAGCTCTCACGAGTCCTCCCCGCCCCCCGTTGACCCACGAGCGAGGGTGATAATTCAATGTAGAATCAGAATCCGTCCCCGAACCCCTGGCGGATCCGACGTCCATGTACACGCAGATCTCTCTCTCTGTTCATCCTCCCACCCTCTCTCCTCCCTCTCTCTCTCGGACTCTCTATCATCGTTGTCTCGAAACTATACGTTCCACGGCATACGCAGGAAATGGTGTTTAATGGCGACGGGTCAGGCCGGGTCTGACCCCCGGTGGTGGACGCGGTCTCTATAGGATGACCGAACGGGGGGACAGAGAAAAACGCGCGTGTTTCAGCGAACGCGAGAGTAGGACAGGCCGTGTGGTCCCCATCTCGGCGCAATTGACGTGTCCGAGGAAGTGATGGAAGGATGATGTGCCGCACAATGTGCTTGAATGTCCCATAAGCGAGCGGGTTCTATATTAAACTGGTCCGGTTACGGGTCGTTCGGCTGTCCATCGTTCAGTCACTGGACTGTCTCCAGACGGCCTCCTGTCTCCGTGTCGACTCGCCAGGACGACGTGGCTCGCCCTATCCACTGTGCCCTCTGATAAGCCATCCTCGGTTCTCGAGATATTTGACGCCTGCACGCGGGTCGCTGAGGATGCCTCAAGGAGATCGTTTGGAGAACGGCCGATCCAGGGAGTGACGCGGGAAAACGATTCCTGTGCGACTGGCAACGAACTGGGGCTGAATGCTACAGCGGCCGACGGCGAAGGGGAACCAGGACTCGAGGGACTCCTGGCGATCGAGGTGCGCGCGCGAGAGGTGCGTCGCGGCGACCTTCCGCGAGGATCTTCAGCACCTGCGGGTGCTTCAAGTGATATTACTGCTCAAGTGGTAATCGTTCGTTTTTCGACAGTAGCAACGCTGGCAGAACTGTGTCGGTTTTTATGTATTTAATTGCGTGGAGTATCCTGCATAGCGAGTATACTCTTTATTTTGGAGAAGAGAGTCTTTAGTGGGGTTAGGATGAGAAGGGTAACGTGTACAGGTGCTGATCTCCCTGCAATGACTGACCCTTTTGTTGAGTAGTCAGTCATTGTGTAGAGTTTAACAACTGTATACATTACTAATTTTACAAGGAATTTTGGAGATGGAAATTTGATTTTTGTTCTTCTGAAGGATTTTATGTTTTGGGTTTGTAGAAGTTTTTGTGACCAATTGCAGTACATACTACTAGAACTATTAGGAAGAAAGGTAGAGACTGAAATATAGGAGAATTTTTAGCACCAATTATCTAATTTATCATCTCCTCTTTGTAAAATTGAAACCGAAAAAGTTGCCGTCTTTTTTAACGCAGAGAGGATCTTAAATTGTGACTAACTATCTTAATGCTCAAAAACTGCCATAAAAATTAGTTTTTCTATTTTGGTAACGAAGGAACTTTTTCTCCACTATCTATCTAGGTGCACGTCAATTTCTGACGTTGGGTATCGGAGCACTTATTCACAGAAGTCCATCGAATAACATCCCCCGATGATGCTGAAGGCAGCAATATTGCTGTTTCTTCACTTATTCTGCGATATCGGTGAGGGAATCCTTCGTTTCTAAAAAATTTCTAGGTTTCTGGGTGCATAAACCTAGAAAACCTATACTCATGGGGATGATATTCGTGGTTCCAGCATTGGCAGCGCATTGCGGAAAAGTATGGCTGACAGTCTCCTCGTTGTGGAGACCGATCGCTGCCAGTGACAAGGTGGTCGAAGCAGAGCTAGAAGTAAATTGGGATCTCGATTGTCCATCGAGTACAGGATACCCAGATACCATCAAGGTGTTCACTGCTGACCCAGCACATAGTAATAAGTTTTGTTTGCTTCTCTTGAACGCCGTAACCTGTTATTCAGGGCTTGAGACGAGATTATCTTATTAAATCCTAGCCTGTTCAGACATTCTCCGTGTCTCCATCGATTTAACAACATATTCTATAAAAACTTACACGAGCAGTCTTTAAAGAAATTCAAAATTTGTTCTATTCTCTCTAAAAAAGATCGAGCCATTGTGTTATCGATAAATGCAATGATTCGTCAAACGATACGAGCGTCTCGGCTATCAATTTTCCCCAATCTTTCCCTTGGCGAACGTTTTTTTCGAGTTCACGTTTCGCTATCTCTAAGGGAACGTAAGTTCTAGACTCAGTAGCCAGATCGATACCGGTCGACGCAACCATCGACGTTGTACTTTCCAGACAAAACGATCAAGCCCAAGTTGATTCTGACTTCGCTACAACACCCTCGGGGTTATTATCGTACGAACATCACCGTCGGACGACCTCCACTTCCGGGTGGATGGGACACCAAGGATGGCGCGACGCTTCCTGGACCTCATTGCTTGAAACACCATGCTGCTCTTTACAAGGACGGCGCTATCCTCACCAGTTCATGCTTGCAGATCTGGCCAACTTGGATGTATGATTTAAGGTAACAGATTTTTCTTGATATCATTCTTTATAATATTCAAATACATTTCACATGGATTCTACTTTCTTTTTTAAAAGAACTCTGATTTAGACACACTGTCTTCTGGTGAATGTACACTCTTAGCCATTTCATCAAGTTTAATTCGTATTCATGGTACCTACTGCACTTTGATATCACAGAAAATCTAGAATGTCGCTGCAAGCAGATAAAATTTCATTCTAAGCAATTTCAAACCGCAGTTAACGCAGCAGCGAGACTGTATCGAGGAAGTGCTGCACCTGTACCATCTAAAGGCGGCCAACGTAATTGTTAAATAACG
The DNA here is from genome assembly GCF_051401765.1 of Calliopsis andreniformis. Lineage (NCBI taxonomy): Eukaryota > Metazoa > Arthropoda > Insecta > Hymenoptera > Andrenidae > Calliopsis > Calliopsis andreniformis. The sequence continues at coordinate 12,685,151 of NC_135073.1, forward strand.
CTACGAAGGATAGATCGGTTCCCAGAAAGCAAAACCACCTATAAAGTCCTCTTTCGCCTGTTTCAGGCGGCAATTAGGAAGGCTTCCAATAGGAAGTTTAATGATTCCTGGAACGCATAATTCAGGATGCTACAAACACGGCGATCTGACGAGAAGAGACGCCTTCCAAAGGTACCTATTGACGCAGGACCGCGACGTGTGGACGCAATTAGTGCACGGTATAAGGTACCTAGACATCCGGGTAGGTTATTATCCGTCTATACCGAATGGCACCGCCATCGCAGAGGAAGGCAACCACGTGAGCAGGTTCTGGATCAATCACGACGTCATTCGGATCACCCCCCTGTCCGCGGTCATCAAAGACGTGAGAAACTTTCTGAACGTCGCTAGGGGAGAGGTGGTCATCATGGACTTCCATAGGTAAATTGACGGTATAGAATAAACGCTATAACAGTGACGATTTGCGGATCGATAACGCAGCGAAAATGACCCTAGCAGTAGCCTCGGATTATTTCAAACGAACCTCCTTAAATAAACGATGTGGAAAGCGCGGCGTTATAGGGTGTTAATGGGGAGGGAAGAGGGATTAGATTGAGGTCTTTCGGGATTGAAGTAATTTAAATGTAACGTACCCGTAATGTACGGTCGAATACACTTTATTCGATAGCCAATGAATACGAATCGCGGCGCGGAACGAGGCACGATTCAATGCAGGATGATTTCGTATGCAGATTTCCGGTGGGATTCGAGGGCAGGCCGAGCAGGCATCGACGATTGGCCATGATCCTCAGGCGAGAATTCGAAGGTCTGATCCTCAAGCCAGATAGGGGGGTCGAAGGTCTTGGACCGACCTTGAACGATATTTGGACCGGAGGGAAACGCTTGATAATTTGTTACGGCGATAAGCACACCGTGAATGGTAAATCTCGTCGCCAGCAATTCGATTCAATCTCGAACCAATCACCTGCTGTATTAAATAATTCTGTCCTAATCGTGACTGAGCGTGACCATCGTTTCGTTCTATTTTAGAACACGATTGGCTGTGGCCGACGATGTCTCAAGCGTGGGGCAACCAGCAGACGGTGGAGGGCCTTTTCAAGTATCTGGACGAAGTCATCATGGGCCCGAAGAGGTTCAGGAACAGCCAGAACCCATTGTGGGCGGTGATGGCGGAGCTGACGCCGTATCCACTGGACATAATCTTCAATCTGTCCGGTGGACTGCGCCAGATGGCTGACTCCGTGAACAGGAACCTGACGTTCAAGTTTCAGGAGGAATGGTGGAAGGAGACCAACATAGTCGCCACGGATTTCTTCCTCGGGAATAATTTGATCGACGTGGCGATACAGGCGAACATCAAGAAGAGCAACATTGCTCAGTGGCGCTTATAACGATCGCGAGAACGCATGCTCTATGAAAGTTTAATTTTAATTAGATGCCGCTTCGTTGATGAGAATGGTATCGAGATATGGATCTTTTGAATGGTCTTTTTGAGATAGAGCTGCAACCCTTTGCTGTTTTACGTAGGGTAGTTAATCTCTACTGGGAATTGGGTAATGGCCTTTTTCTGAGGATTATTTAGATTGTTATTTCATGAATCTATGAATCGTGACCAGTTTATTTGAATTTCGATCTCGATGCAATTGAGGAGCCTTTGATGTCTTTGAAACTATTTTAATGTAATGGGAGATTGATTTAGTGTTGAAAGGGGTTCTCTTAGAAAATAAATGTTCTCTTAAAAGCAAAGGGCTAATCGCGGAGCTGAGGATTCAGCGAAAGGTAGAATGGATAGAAGTAATTAGACCTTTTTCTTGGACCGAATCAAGAAATTATAATATTGTAATTCTTCTATTTTTTTTCGAGTTCATGTAGAATAAATTTGTCGAAATTAAAAGAGAGTTTATAGTAATCGATGTAAGAGTGGGAACACACTCGCGAGAACAGTAATGTGTAAATTAAATTATTCTAATAAGTTAATATAAGACACACCTGTTGTTTCTCTTTATTTAAAACTCAAAGCTCCAGCCCTTCGAACTATTTTCTTTCATAAAAATAATTTATGAAAAGAGAATAAAAAAAGTAAGGTGAAAGTAAGGTGATTTGCAACTAGCAGAATAGTAGCAGTATCATTTTTATGCCGCAGTAAGTATTTTCGACCATCTCAACTGATCATTTTAATCTTTAATTAATCATAATTAATCGAAGAAATTTAAAAACAAAAATTCCCACAACCCTTATTGTTTAATCGGAAAAAGGACATAGGACACCCTTATACGTCAAATGTCAGGAATTCAAGGGATACACCAAATTTTTTATCACAGATGAATATACAGGATAGACCAGCATTCAATGGATTTTCACGTATCACGTTCTGAAATATCGACTTTTCGAAAAACCATTGGTTTTCGAGCGCCCTCTGCAATTTTGAAGCGGTAATGTAGGAAAGACGTTTTCACCACTAGAGCTGGTAATGCCAGCAGATGAGAAAATGTTCCTACCATACCACCCAATATACAAGGTGTCCCTAAACAGAAAAGAAATTGTTGCAAAAAACTTATACCAGTTTATAACAGTTATATTGTTAATAATAATCGCAAACAGTAATTGATTGATTAACATTTATAATTGTCGATTAAAGAAATATCGAGAAATTTTCAAGAACTGCGAGACATTAATCAAAGATAGAAATGAATCGAACGAAGAATAATGTACGAAAGGTTAATAATTTCCACATTTGTTAACTAATAATTACAAATATTAACAATTTGCACAAGTGCACAATGTGTGTGATTGTTATTAACAATATGTGCACCAAAAATTGTTGCTGAAATGATTATTTTACGGAAAATATCAATTTTTCGCTAAATATTGCTCGTTAGATCAGTCTCTAAATTGAAATCAACCGAAGAACTTCTCTGATTGGTTTCTCATCTTCCTCGAGGCAGTATAAATACCGCTGCAGGAGCACGAGTGCCTCACTCGCCGCGGGTCCTCCGGTGGGTGCGGACCTCCCTGGGGACCTGAGGGGACTCCTGGGCCCTGGACCTCAGACCACCCTGGACCCTTGGACACCCCTGACCAGTGGTCAGCTGGCCGATGACCAGTGGTCATCTTGGACAAACGGTGAGTTTTTGCTCAAATTTTAAATTTATCTCTACTGTTGTCCCTCTTTACCGTTTCCCCATTTTTATACGTACCCCACCCCCTACCGGGGTATATGCTATGCTTTATCTATTTATTACCGTTAAGTTTTGGATTCAATGGAATCCAATTACTGTTTCTACTTCTTATACTTGTCTTTCAATCATCTTTTTGCTTACTAGCCATAAGTTTCACTTTAAGATTTCACCTCAATCATTTATGTATATCTCTTCATCTCTGATTCATGCCTTGTTTCTGCAATCATTGACATGCTTCTGTTATTCCTCCCTTTCTTCTCTGCTGCATGACCCTCTATTCTCTTCTTCATATCATTACAGATTATAATTATCCTTCACATTTCATTTACAAGAAGAACGAAGACATCATATCCCCCGAGGGATTTCATTTCCATTTCTGATTTTTAACATTTCAGGATTTAAGTGAACATCAAATTAAAGTACTAAAAGAAGAATTCAATTCAATACCAACGTCGTCCAATTCTGGTTAAATGTTCTCTCTTAATTCAGAGTAGGGATTGTTCTGTCAATCCTTTCTCATTTCTGTGATCTCCATATGGGTCTCCTGCACAGCAACCTCCTCGTGGTGAGACCCGGGCCGGTTCTGTCCGGTGCCAATGGCTGTGCCAACGTTGGGGTATTCTTGGGGAGGCTCCCCCAATCATTGATATACTCCTCTTCAAACTCTTCCTTCGCTGGTTCTCTCTTTATTATCAACTTAAAGATTGAAGAACGAAGACGTCACATCCGCCGAGGGATTCACCGCTTCTAGTATATAAGTCAGAATATCTTAGAATATTTTTAAGACCCTACTTCTAAGTTTCCATTGTAAAGTTATTGTAACACTGCCAAGTTGTCATTTCTTAGCTCTCTTTGCTCGGTTGCTTCCTCCTCACCTTCTGTGAGGAGGTCATCTGCTTCTCTTAGTAGAAGCAAATGTCCAACTGTGGAATCGGCGGTCGATGGAGCTTGTTCTTCTTCCCTTGGGGGTTTGTACTAGCAAGAGACGATGTGGACACCGAATGGTGTGTGGTATGACACACTTGCAGGTGGAAACCCCACAGTTCAATCAGGCAACTGATTGGCCTGTGAGGTGCCAGTCGCCTTCTTCTAGTACCCGCCTTCAAGGTGGAAGGACTCGCACTACCGATCGTCTATTTCATGGTTGCCTTACGCGGTAGAATCTAAATATTCCCAATCTCTTCTCAATGATTACTTGGCATTTCTCTACTTTAAGATCCAAGGCAAAGGCGTGGATGGAACTTGGCTTCCATCCATGTCTTTGCCTCTCTAGCGTAAAATCACTGTACAATTGTCGAGTTGTCATTTCTTAACTTCTTTTCTTGAAATGTGTTCCTCATCTTTGGTGAGGAAGTCACCTCTGCTTCTCTTGGTAGAAGCATGTGACCAACCGTGGAATCGTCGGTCGGTGGAGTGTTTTCTCCTCTTGGGGGTCTGTACTAGGAGTGACGCGACGGACACAGTAGGGTGTGTGGAAAGACACACTCGACTGTGGAAACTACACGTTTCCGCCTTTTGCACATTCTCTTTACCAGCCTGTCGGAATTAGGTCTACTTCGGTAGCTCCTATGTGGCAGCAGGGAGCAATGGACAATTGACTGAATCATGTAGTGCCGTGCGCCACTCCGACCTACCGGCCTTCAAGGTGGTAGAGCTCACACCATCGCTCGTCTATTTCACGGTTGCATTAGCGGTAGAGTCTAACTTAACCACACCCTTTCTTATGATAACTCGACAATTTCATACTCTAAGGTCGAAGCTAAAGGCATGCATGGAACTTGGCTTCCATTCAGGTCTTTGGCTTGTTAGTTTAAGATTTTTGTAAAGGAAGGTCGATGGAACTTGGATTCCATCTATCTTTCTGTGGGTCTCCAGCACAGCAACCTCCTCGTGGTGAGACCTGGGGCGGCTCTGTCCGTGCTAATGGCTGTGCATCTTGTATTAGATATAAGGGTAGCTAGGTAGGGCTGGTTTCTTTCATTTTCTACGTTCATTGATATGCTTCTATTATTGGTCCCTCCTCTCTTTGCTGCATGTCTCTCTATTCTCTTGTAAACTTTATCGCTGGTTATAATTATCATTCCTATTTCAATTACAGGAAGATCATTCATCGAACGAAGACATCGTATCCCCCGAGGGATTTCATTTACATTTCTAATTTTTAACATTTCAGGGTTTAGATGAACATCGAAGAAGTATTCAATCAAATGCCAACGTCGTTCCGTTCCGTTTTCTGTCTAAAATATGTTCTGCCTTAATTCTGAGTACAAATTGTTCTGTCAATCCTTTCTCATTTCTGTGATCTCCATATGGGTCTCCCGCACAGCAACCTCCTCGTGGTGAGACCCGGGCCGGTTCTGTCCGGGCCAATGGCTGTGCCATCGTTGGGGTATTTTTGGGGAGGCTCCCCCAGTCATTCATATTAACTTGAAGATCGAAGAACGAAGACGTCGCATCCGCCGAGGGATTCACCGCATCTAGTATATAAGTCGTAATCGCTTAGAATATTTTTAAGACCCTATTTCTAAGTTTTCATTGTAAAGTATTGTAACACTGCCAAGTTGTCACTTCTTAGCTTTCCTTGCTCGGTCACTACCTCCTCACCTTCTGTGAGGAGGTCATCTGCTTCTCTTAGTAGAAGCAAATGTCCAACTGTGGAATCGGCGGTCGATGGAGCTTGCTCTTCTTCCCTTGGGGGTTTGTGCTAACGAGAGACGATGTGGACACTCGATGGTGTGTGGTATGACACACTTGAAGGTGGAAACCCCACAGTGCAGTCAGGCAACTGACTGGGCTGTGAGGTGCCAGTCGCCTTCTCCTAGTACCCGCCTTCAAGGTGGAAGGACTCGCACCACCGATTGTCTATTTCATGGTTGCCTTACGCGGTAGACTTTAACTATTCCCAATCTATTCTCAATGATTACTTGGCACTTCTCTACTTTAAGATCCAAACTAAAGATATGGATGGAACTTGATTTCCATCCATGTCTTTGGTTTACTAGTTCAAACTGTAGACTTTAAGATTTTAACTTAAGATCGTATCGTTAAGCCTGCGGAAGACGTCTCATCCGCCGAGCGATTCAGCACTTTTGGTTTGTAAAGTTCTGTCTTTACTCTTTATTGTTCGTGTGAATGAAGACGTCGCATCCGCCGAGGGATTCACCGCTTCTAGTATATAAGTCACAATGTCTTAGAATATTTTTAAGACCCTACTTCTAAGTTTGCATTGTAAAGTCATTGTAACACTGCCAAGTTGTCATTTCTTAGCTCTCTTTGCTCGGTTACTTCCTCCTCACCTTCTGTGAGGAGGTCATCTGCTTCTCTTAGTAGAAGCAAATGTCCAACTGTGGAATCGGCGGTCGATGGAGCTTGCTCTTCTTCCCTTGGGGGTTTGTACTAGCGAGAGACGATGTGGACACCGAATGGTGTGTGGTATGACACACTTGCAGGTGGAAACCCCACAGTTCAATCAGGCAACTGATTGTGCTGTGAGGTGCCAGTCGCCTTCTCCTAGTACCCGCGTTCAAGGTGGAAGAACTCGCACCACCGATTGTCTATTTCATGGTTGCCGTACGCGGTAGATTCTAAATACTCCCAATCTCTACTCTATGATTACTTGGCGCTTCTCTACTTTAAGATCCAAGGAAAAGGCGTGGATGGAACGTTGCTTCCATCCATGTCTTTGCCTCTCTAGTTTAAATGCACTGTACAATTGTCGAGTTGTCATTTCTTAACTTCTTTTTTTGATACTTGTTCCTCATCTTTGGTGAGGAAGTCACCGCTGCTTCTCTTGGTAGAAGCATGTGACCAACCGTGGAATCGTCGGTCGGTGGAGTGTGTTCTCCTCTTGGGGGTCTGTACTAGGAGTGACGCCACGGACACAGTAGGGTGTGTGGAAAGACACACTCGACTGTGGAAACTACACGTTTCCGCCTTTTGCACATTCTCTTTACCAGCCTGTCGGAATTAGGTCTACTTCGGTAGCTCCTATGTGGCAGCAGGGAGCAATGGTCAATTGACTGAATCATGTAGTGCCGTACGCCACTCCGACCTACCGGCCTTCAAGATGGTAGAGCTCACACCATCGCTCGTCTATTTCACGGTTGCATTAGCTGTAGAGTCCAATTCAATCAAACCATTCCTAATGATAGCTCGACAGTTTCCTACTTTAAGGTCCAAGCTAAAGGCTTGTATGGAACCTAGCTTCCATTCATGTCTTTGGCTTGTTAATTTAAGATTTTTGTAAAGGGAGATCGATGGAACTTTGTTTCCATCTATCTCCCTGTGGGTCTCCAGCACAGCAACCTCCTCGTGGTGAGACCTGGGCGGCTTTGTCCGTGCCAATGGCTGTGTATCTTGTATTAGATGTAAGAGTAGTTAGGTAGAAGTATGTATTATTTTCTTCGTTCTCTAGAACATCTGTGGTTCCTTTCTTGGTTCTCGAGGAGGCTGCCTTAATTGGAGGTACAGATTGTTCTGTCGATCCTTACACATTGTTATGATCTACATATGGGTCTCCAGCACAGCAACCTCCTCGTGGTGAGACCCGGGCCGGTTCTGTCCGGGCCAATGGCTGTGCCATCGTTGGGGTATTCTTAGGGAGGCTCCCCCAATCATTGATATATTCCTCTAGAAACTCTTCCTTCGCTGATTCTTTCTTTACTCTTAACTTGAACATTCAAGAACGAAGACGTCGCATCCGCCGAGGGATTCAACGCTACTAGTTTATAAGTCGCAATCGCGTAGAATATTTTTAAGACCCTACTTCTAAGTTTGCATTGTAAAGTCATTGTAACACTGCCAAGTTGTCATTTCTTAGCTCTCTTTGCTCGGTTACTTCCTCCTCACCTTCTGTGAGGAGGTCATCTGCTTCTCTTAGTAGAAGCAAACGTCCAACTGTGGCATCGGCGGTCGATGGAGCTTGCTCTTCTTCCCTTGGGGGTTTGTACTAGCGAGAGACGATGTGGACACCGAATGGTGTGTGGTATGACACACTTGCAGGTGGAAACCCCACAGTTCAATCAGGCAACTGATTGTGCTGTGAGGTGCCAGTCGCCTTCTCCTAGTACCCGCCTTCAAGGTGGAAGGACTCGCACCACCGATTGTCTATTTCATGGTTGCCTTACGCGGTAGACTTTAACTATTCCCAATCTATTCTCAATGATGACTTGGCACTTCTCAACTTTAAGATCCAAACTAAAGATATGGATGGAACTTGATTTCCATCCATGTCTTTGGTTTACTAGTTCAAACTGTAGACTTTAAGATTTTAACTTAAGATCGTATCGTTAAGCCTGCGGAAGACGTCTCATCCGCCGAGGGATTCAGCACTTTTGGTTCGTAAAGTTCTGTCTTTACTCTTTATTGTTCGTGTGAATGAAGACGTCGCATCCGCCGAGGGATTCACCGCTTCTAGTATATAAGTCACAATATCTTAGAATATTTTTAAGACCCTATTTCTAAGCTTTCATTGTAATGTATTGTAACACTGCCAAGTTGTCACTTCTTAACTTTCCTTGCTCGGTCACTTCCTCCTCACCTTCTGTGAGGAGGTCATCTGCTTCTCTTAGTAGAAGCAAATGTCCAACTGTGGAATCGGCGGTCGATGGAGCTTGTTCTTCTTCCCTTGGGGGTTTGTACTAGCGAGAGACGATGTGGACACCGAATGGTGTGTGGTATGACACACTTGCAGGTGGAAACCCCACAGTTCAATCAGGCAACTGATTGGGCTGTGAGGTGCCAGTCGCCTTCTCCTAGTACCCGCCTTCAAGGTGGAAGGACTCGCACCACCGATCGTCTATTTCATGGTTGCTTTACGCGGTAGATTCTAAATATTCCCAATCTCTACTCAATGATTACTTGGCACATCTCTACTTTAAGGTCCAAGCTAAAGACATGCATGGAACATGGCTTCCATTAATGACTTTGGCTTCTTAGTTTAAGATTTTTGTAAAGGGAGATCGATGGAACTTTGTTTCCATCTATTTCCCTGTGGGTCTCCAGCACAGCAACCTCCTCGTGGTGAGACCTGGGGCGGCTCTGTCCGTGCTAATGGCTGTGCATTTTGTATTAGATATAAGGATAGTTAGGTACGGGTGGCTCCTCTCGTGTTTCTGCGATCAGTGATATGCTTCTATTATTCGTCTCTTTTCTCTTTGCTGCATGTCTCTCTTTTCTCTTGTTAATTTCATCGCTGGTTATAATTGTCATTCCTATTTCATTCACATGAAGATCATTCATCGAACTAAGACATCGTATCCCCCGAGGGATTTCATTTGCATTTCTAATTTGTAATATTTCAGGGTTTAGGTAAACACCGAAGAAGAACTCAATCACATGTTAACGTCGTTCCATTCTGATTTCTGTCTAAATATGCTCTGTCTTGACTCGCAGTACGGATTGTTCTGTCAATCCTTTCTCATTTCTGTAATTTCTATATGGGTCTCCAGCACAGCAACCTCCTCGTGGTGAGACCCGGGCCGGTTCTGTCCGGTGCCAATGGCTGTGCCAACGTTGGGGTATTCTTGGGGAGGCTCCCCCAATCATGGATATATTACTGTTCATACTCTTCCTTCACTGGTTCTCTCTTGACTCCTAACTTGAAGATTGAAGAACGAAGACTTTACATCCGCCGAGGGATTTATTACTTCCAACTCACAAGTAGCTAATTCTAAAAATCGGTTTAAGATCCTACTTTTAAGATTCTTTTCAGATCCATGGTTTTTCTCTTCTTCCTGGGGAGGCTTCCCCATCTGTTCATATATTTACCTTTATCTCTCGTTGAGCTTCTGTTCTTGGGGCGACTGCTCCAATCTTTAATATATTTCACTTCATATTCTTTCCTTTCATCGCTGGTTCTCTTTATCCTCAACTTGAAGATTGAAGAACGAAGACGTCGCATCCGCCGAGGGATTCACCACTTTTAGTATATAAGTTTGAATCGCTGAAAATATTTCTAAGACCCTACTTTTAAGATCGTATTGTAAAATGTTTGTAACACTGCCGAGTAGTCACAACTTACTCATTTTTGCTCGATCGTTTGCTCCTCACCTTCTGTGAGGAGGTGATCTCTGCTTCTCTTAGTAGAAGCAACTCGCAACTGTGGAATCGGCGGTCGATGGAGCTTGTTCTTCTTCCCTTGGGGGTTTGTACTAGCCAGAGACGATGTGGACACCGAATGGTGTGTGGTATGACACACTTGAAGGTGGAAACCCCACAGTTCAATCAGGCAACTGATTGTGCTGTGAGGTGCCAGTCGCCTTCTCCTAGTACCCGCCTTCAAGGTGGAAGGACTCGCACCACCGATCGTCTATTTCATGGTTGCCTTACGCGGTAGACTCTAAACATTCCCAATCTCCACTCGATGATTACTTGGCACTTCTCTACTTTAAGATCCAAGGCAAAGGCGTGGATGGAACTTGGCTTCCATCCATGTCTTTGCCTCTTTAGCGTAAAATCACTGTGCAATTGTCGAGTTGTCATTTCTTAACTTCTTTTCTTGAAATGTGTTCCTCATCTTTGGTGAGGAAGTCACCTCTGCTTCTCTTGGTAGAAGCATGTGACCAACCGTGGAATCGTCGGTCGGTGGAGTGTGTTCTCCTCTTGGGGGTCTGTACTAGGAGTGACGCGACGGACACAGTAGGGTGTGTGGAAAGACACACTCGACTGTGGAAACTACACGTTTCCGCCTTTTGCACATTCTCTTTACCAGCCTGTCGGAATTAGGTCTACTTCGGTAGCTCCTATGTGGCAGCAGGGAGCAATGGACAATTGACTGAATCATGTAGTGCCGTGCGCCTCTCCGACCTACCGGCCTTCAAGGTGGTAGTGCTCACACCATCGCTCGTCTATTTCACGGTTGCATTAGCAGTAGAGTCTAACTTAACCACACCCTTCCTTATGATAACTCGACAATTTCATACTCTAAGGTCGAAGCTAAAGGCATGCATGGAACTTGGCTTCCATTCATGTCTTTGACTTGTTAGTTTAAGATTTTTGTAAAGGAAGGTCGATGGAACTTGGATTCCATCTATCTTTCTGTGGGTCTCCAGCACAGCAACCTCCTCGTGGTGAGATCTGGGGCGGCTCTGTCCGTGCTAATGGCTGTGCATCTTGTATTAGATATAAGGGTAGCTAGGTAGGGCTGGTTTCTTTCATTTTGTACGTTCATTGATATGCTTCTATTATTCGTCCCTTCTCTCTTTGCTGCATGTCTCTCTATTCTCTTGTAAATTTTATCACTGGTTATAATTATCATTCCCATTTCAATTACACCAAGATCACTCATCGAACGAAAACATCGTATCCCCCGAGAGACTACATTTGTATTTCTAATTTTTAACATTTCAGGGTTTAAATGAACATAGAAGAAGTATTCAATCAAAAGCCAACGTCGTTCCATTCTGTTTTCTGTTTAAGTATGTTCTGTCTTAATTCTGAGTACGAATTGTTCTGTCAATCCTTTCTCATTTCTGTGATCTCCATATGGGTCTCCCGCACAGCAACCTCCTCGTGGTGAGACCCGGGCCGGTTCTGTCCGGGCCAATGGCTGTGCCATCGTTGGGGTATTTTTGGGGAGGCTCCCCCAGTCATTCATATTAACTTGAAGATCGAAGAACGAAGACGTCGCATCCGCCGAGGGATTCATCGCATCTAGTATATAAGTCGTAATCGCTTAGAATATTTTTAAGACCCTATTTCTAAGTTTTCATTGTAAAGTATTGTAACACTGCCAAGTTGTCACTTCTTAGCTTTCCTTGCTCGGTCACTACCTCCTCACCTTCTGTGAGGAGGTCATCTGCTTCTCTTAGTAGAAGCAAATGTCCAACTGTGGAATCGGCGGTCGATGGAGCTTGCTCTTCTTCCCTTGGGGGTTTGTGCTAACGAGAGACGATGTGGACACTCGATGGTGTGTGGTATGACACACTTGAAGGTGGAAACCCCACAGTGCAGTCAGGCAACTGACTGGGCTGTGAGGTGCCAGTCGCCTTCTCCTAGTACCCGCCTTCAAGGTGGAAGGACTCGCACCACCGATTGTCTATTTCATGGTTGCCTTACGCGGTAGACTTTAACTATTCCCAATCTATTCTCAATGATTACTTGGCACTTCTCTACTTTAAGATCCAAACTAAAGATATGGATGGAACTTGATTTCCATCCATGTCTTTGGTTTACTAGTTCAAACTGTAGACTTTAAGATTTTAACTTAAGATCGTATCGTTAAGCCTGCGGAAGACGTCTCATCCGCCGAGGGATTCAGCACTTTTGGTTTGTAAAGTTCTGTCTTTACTCTTTATTGTTCGTGTGAATGAAGACGTCGCATCCGCCGAGGGATTCACCGCTTCTAGTATATAAGTCACAATGTCTTAGAATATTTTTAAGACCCTACTTCTAAGTTTCCATTGTAAAGACATTGTAACACTGCCAAGTTGTCATTTCTTAGCTCTCTTTGCTCGGTTGCTTCCTCCTCACCTTCTGTGAGGAGGTCATATGCTTCTCTTACTAGAAGCAAATGTCCAACTGTGGAATCGGCGGTCGATGGAGCTTGTTCTTCTTCCCTTGGGGGTTTGTACTAGCAAGAGACGATGTGGACACCGAATGGTGTGTGGTATGACACACTTGCAGGTGGAAACCCCACAGTTCAATCAGGCAACTGATTGGGCTGTGAGGTGCCAGTCGCCTTCTTCTAGTACCCGCCTTCAAGGTGGAAGGACTCGCACCACCGATTGTCTATTTCATGGTTGCCTTACGCGGTAGACTTTAACTATTCCCAATCTCTTCTCAATGATTACTTGGCACTTCTCTACTTTAACGTCCAAGACAAAGGCGTGGATGGAACTTGGCTTCCATTCATGTCTTTGGCTTGTTAGTTTAAGATTTATGTAAAGGGAGATCGATGGAACTTTTGTTCCATCTATCTCCCTGTGGGTCTCCCGCACAGCAACCTCCTCGTGGTGAGACCTGGGGCGGCTCTGTCCGTGCCAATGGCTGTGCATTTTGTATTAAATGTAAGGGTAGTTAGGTAGGGTTATTCATTAATTTTTCTGTTCTCTCTGAGGCCTATGATTTTTCTGTTGTTTTTGGGGAGACTTCCCAATTTAATATGCTTCTCTTCGTAACCTGTCGTTTCGTTCTTGTGTTTGCATTGGCTGTCCCGTTATTGCTATTTTGCTCCTAATTGTTTTGTGTTACTATGGTGGTTTATGCTTTGCACTTTATCTGAACAAATTTTAAGTTTTATGCGAGCTTCGTCAACTATTTGACTTCCTGCAAACTTTATCAATTTAGAGTGAGCTAATCAGGACACCCTGTATTGAATGTCGCGTTGAGATTATAATTTCAATTCTTACCACTCATAGCGCTGCACTCTTATTTCACCCACGGCCGCTAATGTTGAGCGCGACACAAAAATGATAATGGACCTTTAAAGTGTTTATCTCGAAAATACACTAGATAATAGGTCTGTCCTATATTTCGTAAATGGTATAACTATTCCTTATGAGTTATAGATTGCATCAACAACACTATTTTCCATATAGATGGCAAAATAAAGACCTCTCTCGAATACATTTCACAATAAAAAATACAGTTTTATTACAGTACAGAATAATCATGACATAAACTTTCAATTCCATTAACTAATTAACTATTTTCCTCCTCCTCGTGGTTCGATTCTTTTCAACACGCTCCAATGCATAACCAAGCGTGACACTGTTTGAAATAAATGCTCCAGAGTTCGGTATACGTGTTCCACCCAGAGATCGCGACGCGTTCGTGTTCAGGCGTCGATTTGACTCCCAAATAGACCACGCCGCTATCACGTTCGGGACACCGGTTTTTCGAGGTACACAGTCAGTCGTCAGCTAGCAGACACTGGCGTTGAAACCGATGCGAAGAGAATTTCAACGCGCACCTCTTATCCATTCTTTTCTCTTCACAACTTTCCGTCTGGACTGTGTCTACGCCTGTTCAGCTTTCTAATATCGTTGCTTTCGATACGTCTCGCGTTTTCTTCCTTCCCATTGTCTCCTATTTTCTTTCTCTCCTCTATCGCTAAAGATTCCTCCCTCCACAACGGCGTCTCACGATCGAGAATAATGCAGACGCAGCGATGGGAATGAAACAGGAGGCGAAGCCGTATCGATAATACGAAACCAGCTGAGGAGACGACATAATGGAGAACAATATCGCGCATGACACGAAGCAATTGTGGGCTGTTTATGCTTGGTGGTCTTGCGTTCTTGTTCTGAAGATGAACGCACTCACGTGGTTCACTGGAAGGATTCGAGTCGCCAGACAGGTAAGAAAGTGTTTTGTAGTTAGTTAGATCACAGCATATTAGTGGATTTTATAGGTGATTCACAGCGAGGAGGACAGGATGTGGATGAAAGGTCCCAATGTGATTTTATGTCCAACTGGCGGTGGCCACGAGGACGTGGATCGCATTCGAGAAGCGCATCGACACGATCTGGAAACTGTACTCCCTTATCTTCTAATAACGCCGATATGGCTGTCCACGTCACCGTCGTTTCCTCTGGCCAGAATGATTCTTACTTGCTTTGCGATAGTCAGTATATTGTACACCCTAGTACACATGCAGATTTTGAATGTACACCATTATTTCAAAGCGATCCTCTCCGCTTTGGAATTGAGTATCTTGATTTACATTTCTATTGCATCCGTATGCCACTATGCAAACCATTTGTGAATGTTGTTACGATAAGCTTTGATTCATTTTTCGAGCTATCTGTAGTGTGTCATGATAACGTTTATGTGAAATAAGCGTCTTAAATAATATACTATGTTATGTTATTACAGCATGTATGTAATGGATAAACTATTTATCAGTATTTATTATTCTACATTTTGTCATGCAATTCACATTTCATAGTTCATAGTAAAATAATAAAAACAAATAAGAAAGAGTCTGTGTATAAAATTACAAGCGTCTCAAAAGTCATCAATGAATTACATTTCCGTATTTCCCAGCGATCAGCATGTAAGTACTAATTACACACCGTAATACAACCATTAATTTCGTGTTCTTGACTGGTTGCCATAGCATCATGCTTTCATAACACATCGATAAAACACTATGCGTTTTTATCTTGAACACATTCAGGAAATCCGAGAATCTTTATCTCGACTTATTCATAAGCTCAACATGCGACGGAGACACGGTACAGTTTATTATATACATGTACGAATACTCCCATGGTATCTGATTCATAATTAGACACGATAGAACCCGCGAAAGCAATTAATTGCATTCATTGTTTCGCAGACTACGTCCCTGTGCACTTGTGCATTCTTTCCTGATTATGTATCTTGCGACGACTCTTTTTATTCGAGTTCTAATGTAGAGTTAAACATTGATACACGGTATCTTCATTATCATTGTATTTAATTGATAAGTATTTAGCATCTATAGATTACGGCATGTCCACACTGGGTTACGTCTTTAAGGTCAATAGTCAGTTATTAAGTTAATTTTAAGCACGACTTGGGTATACTGGCAGGATAAGTGACGTTAGTTGACGATCGACTGGCAGAAAGACGCTGCTCCTTCAAGGAAACAGACTTGTTTAGAGATCGAGACGAGTTTTAAAAGGAGAGGTGAGTTTTCATTATATTTTTGCTTTAGTCTTACAGGACGTGTAGATTTTAGCACTCAATAACGATAGATTGATAATAGTAGATCTTTGCTCGCACTAACATAAGAATACATAGATAAGAATCACAGCATTGTTTTGTTCCTTTGAAGAATATATAATACTATCGTTTCTAATCTTTTCTTTATATTTTCTTCTCATTGCTAGTTGTATTATTTAATATCAACCTAATTCTGCATTAAAAATTTTCCATTCAAACGCGATCATTTGGGAGAATGTTTACAACGTATTTCTGTCAGCGATGATTTCCGAGAACAAACTGCTTCGTAATGGTAATTCATTCGAAACCGGTATGCGACAAACTGAGATGCTTGATACTTACAAAAAAGTAAAAAGTGCTCCATCATTTTGAGACCTTGACATCCATTCGCTTGCATTGATACATATACAATGTTTCTTGAGCACGAATAAGTAAAACGTAACCATAATTAACACTATTAAAATGTAACGAAGCTGTTGTAATGTTGAAATAACGCTGTGCAGCTGTACCTGAGATGTAGGAGTGTATTTATCGCTACAGAGACAAGTTTTTCGTGTTCTCTCGAACGTTAAGTTAACTACTTTACCGATGTAAATGTTCGGAACTGATTTTAACGCCCTCTGCATTTAAACGATAGTTAATTGAAAAACAACTCGATGGAAATTAGAAAGCACAAGAAATGTAATTATGCGAATAAATAATTCTGTTCATTCACAATTTGTGGGCTTAGAGCAATTATAGAGACTCTATTATTCATTATGTAGTAGTACTAGGTAATAAATTGCTTAATTATTGCTTTAGAAGTACTCGTGAATTTGGTTTATAAGATGTAGCCATCTAGCGGTAACGCCTCTGAATTAAATTTCTGAGAAGAAATTCAAATTTAAATATAGTTTGAAATACTTTAGCCTAGAGAACAGAAAACGAGCATTTTTTCTCATTGTTCCATTTTTAATGCTGCATCGCTCGGAATTATATCTCAAAGTTTGTTCACACTTTGAATAATATGCATTTTTCTATTTTAGAATTGATAATTCTATTTATAGAAATCGCTAAGAAAATCACTATATCCAGTATTCTATTTTGATGTTCACAGATTACATAAGTTTTTAACAAATAAACCATTTCCCTTAGTCAATATTATTCTAAAATGAATTCTGGAGTCTCTATAAGAAGTACAGATCCTCAAATAATCTGAATCTCAAAATCAAAGTGTATTAAAATTAAATCAACGTCATACCAAATTTTTCCTTCTTTTCAATGACAAAAACTATCACGTTTAGCTTTTTACATAACAGTACAAAAATAACATTAAGTCCTTACCTCGCTTCGAGACAAAACAGGGTAAAGAATATTAATAATCCCATAACACTGAACTCAATACAGGTTCATAAAAAATAATAAATCCACTAAAAAGGCCGAATCCTCTTCTCAGCGATTCATATTAATGTGTGCGCCGATAGCACATTTGTTATCGCGTGTAACTTGATGCAGCGAAACGAGTGATAAGAAAAAAGGTTACGATTCGCGAGATGGAAAGTGACAGTCGAATATTCGCGGAGCTAGAAATTCACAAGAGCTCCGTGCATCGATTCGTCCAAATCGAGCTCCTTTTCGAGGGGATGTTCGTTTTCACGATCATTTACCTGTTCGCGTACGCGTACATAATCAGTCGCCAGATTTGAAGGTTAGACTTGACTCAACTTCCTTCGTCGCGAAGGTCCGTAACTAAGGCCAAGAATATGAACAACAAAGTCGAAAGTTTCTCGCGAAATCGCGGCGCGGCGTGATTCCCAAGTGCCTCGTTCTGTCTCTCACGAAGTGTTTGCGAAGTTACGAAAATAAAACGATGTAGAACGATGCTGTAACTTACTTTCCAGCCTCACAATAATGGAGATACAAGAGAGAATTGTTCGTAGACGAACGTTCCGAAGCTACTTGCAACGCTTGCCGCAGCGTTTGTCAGAAGTGGTTGAACATTTTTTTTATGGGTAAGTTTCGTAACTTTGTTGCGGTAATTTAGCGCAGTAGGTTTATATGTGGGTGCTTTTTGTGTAGACTTGGGCTGAGAATTGCGCAGCGACCACTGAAATGGCTCATTGGCAGTCTGATAGTAGTTTTAGTCTCTCTCTCTGGTTTATATTCCTTTCACCAAGAAAAAAATCCTATGAAACTCTGGGTCCCACAGGACTCAGATTTTATTCACGATACAGAATGGATGATCGAAAAGTTTGGGCAAGGATTGAGACTAGAAACTATGATTTTAACAGCTGACAATGTATTAGAACCGCAAGTTCTCATTGAAGTAGTTATCGTTCCCTTTCTTTAACTGTACTATGATTAGGAAATGTATTATAATCTCTATTATAATCATTTCAGCTTAACGAGATAACAAAACAAGTTATGTCTGTACAGACACCTGATCACATTGCATGGACGGATATATGTTTTAAGTAAGCATTTCTTTGCACATGTATAGAAGAAACTTTATGTAAATAATCATTATAAATTTCATTCTGTTTAACACACAGAGTACCTGTTATATCAGAGATTGTACATAGAAAAAAGCGCAGTACAGATGATTTTTTTGACATTGAGCCTGAGATACAAATTAATAATACTACATTTGAGCCTGCAGTTCACGTTAATCCTGAGCTCTACTGTAATGTAGTCAATAACCTGCCAAAGGCTTGCCTTGTAAATAGTATCGTAGATATATGGGAGTTTGATAGTAGCATTATTCTACAGAAATCTAAAGAAGAGATTGTTAACGACTTAAATAAAATAAAAGCGAGTCCCACTTTGGGACATCCATTAAATTTTACAGACTTGTTGGGTGGTATAACAAGAGATGAACAAGGTAGAATTATTGCAGCAAAAGCTGTGAAGACACAATGGGCAGTTCACATAAATTTTTCAAAAGTGGACATGGACAACTTTGGAAACGATGTTGGAACAGCTGATTGGGTAAGGTAAGTTCCTAAGAAGGCCTGAATCATGATTTAGAGCTTGGAAGTGTTGCTAGACCCAAAAACAGTATTACTTGTTAATGTTTGAATGTAATTTAATATTTGTATCGCATACTTCATATGATTTGGGCCTTGTTTTACATTGAGGATGATTTTGTCAAGATTAGCTTATTTCACTATTTTATGGTTCTTCTGATCTTAGACAGAATCAGTATTTGTCATTTCTATTAGTAAATAGCCTTTTTATCATGTCGTTTTACATACAATGATTCCTTAATAGTTGCATGATTTTTGATAATAAATTGTACTCCTTTATACACAGGCTACAGATGATATATTAAAATGGGAATTGTCATATTTAAACATATTGCACCAAAGTGCAAAACTATTAAATCACAGAAAAACTGCCAATCATACTATAGCTATATCGTATGAAGCTGGTAGAAGCTTTGGGGATGTTACTTTTGTATCAATGTTTGGAAATATTGGCATATTGTCAATAGGATTCATTCTGATGTTTTTCTATGTTCTAGTCATATTCTCTGACTTCAATTGGGTGGGATTGCGAGTAAGTTTTTGTTAAAAAAATATATTTAGTAAACCTAACTCTCCAAGGAATATTTTCAAATACTTTTTTATTTAGAACCATTACTTTGTTTCAAAGTATGACGATTTACAGATTTATCTCACAATTGTCGGTCTTTTGTGCGTGGGTGGAGCATTCATTGCTTCAGTAAGTTTGTGCTCTGCATTTGGAATCTCTTATGGGCCAGTACACACGTCTTTACCGTTCTTGTTACTGGCCCTTGGTGTGGATGATAATTTTTTAATAATGGCGTCCTGGAAAGAAATACATTCAGAAAAGTCGAATCGAAATAAGCCATTAGAAGAGAGAATAGCTTTAATGTTAGGACATGCTGGCTCAGCTATTAGTATTACTTCTCTTACTGATGTGGTCGCGTTCATTATTGGTGCATCCACGGTAAATTTTAACGAGAACTTATAGTTATATCCACAATTTCTGAGCACCCAGTATATTAAATTTAATATGCCATAATATTGTCTCTATCTTTAGATACTCCCGTCACTTCAATCATTCTGTATCTATGCATCGATTGGAGTATTATTAACGTTTTTATTTCAAATCACATTTTACGTCGCCTTTTTCACATTGGACGCTCGAAGAATCGAGAGTAAAAGGAATTCTATATTGCCATGGATTATTCACGAAAACTTTACGGAGAAATTCGTCAGTCCTCAGGACGAGTCAGCCTCGAAACTGATAACTCAGTTGTATTCGAAGATCGTTTTAACGACCCCAGGAAAGATAGTTATAATATTAGTAACAATAATCGCAGCATCAGTGGGCACTATAGGTATACTGCAATTGCAACAATGGTTCGATCCAGCCTGGTTTATACCTAACAGTTCATATCTTAGCAAGTATTTCAACGCACGACGCCTCGAGTATCCTGATCGCGGATACGAGGCGATCATTCTGATGGGAGAGTTCAATTATACTGCCGAATACCCTAAGATAGTCAATTTTACAGAAAATTTTGCCAATTTATCAACTGTACAAACTTTGAACTCGTGGCCAAAGGAGTTTACTAAGTTTGTGTCTAATTATTTTCAAAAGGGTAGGCAATGATAATATTTAACACAAAGTATTCTACACTATGTGCATCAAAAAATAGACTGATAAACTAAAATCGATGTTTCAGACATGAGGAACATTATATTAACCGACGACGAGTTCTCCAATTACCTGTCCAAGTTCCTATTCAGTCGAAACGGTGGCAAATACCAGAGGAACTTCCGTTTCAAAAGGGATCTCAAATGTGGTGAAAGTACGCCACCGATTATAGCAACTACCGTAGATTTTATTTTCAAACGATTTCATGGTCCTCATCAGTGGATTCCAGCGATGGATGAAAGTAAGCAGGCGGCACAGAACGCGGGAATCAATGGCTTTGTCACAGTCTGGAGCGAAGTGTTCAGTCTTTGGGTCACCGATAAGCTAATTGCTCAGGAGGTTCTCCGCAACGTTTTATTAGCTCTGATCTGTGTTATGGGAATGACGGGACTGCTAATCGCTGAGCTTCAAACCTGCTTCTGGATTTTCTTGTGCGTTTTTTTGACGCTCTTGAACGTCTGCGGGTTTATGTACTTCTGGGGCATGACGATAGACATCACTTCCTGCATCGGTGAGTCTACACTTTTTATGAGAAGTTCCCTAAGTATAGGTTATAAACTAAATTTATGAGTTTCAGAGAATATCTACTATTTTTATGAATACTAATATTGATATTCACAATAGTGCTGGAAATTTAGTGTACTGTTCTGATACCTTAATGATTATTCTTCTGTTCCTCTTATCCAGGTTTGGAATTAGGTATTGGGTTATGCGTTGACTATGCAGCTCATGTTGCTCACGCTTTCGTGCACGCTGCTAGCGAAACAGGAGACGCGGATCGCACAAAAAGAGCACACGTCGCAGTGAGATACATCGGTGCAGCGGTTGCATATGGTGCAGGTTCCACATTGCTTGCCTTGTCTATGATGCTGTTCTCTGAGAGCTACGTGTTCCACTCGTTCCTGAGGATCTTCGTGCTCGTGATAGTATTTGGTCTCTGGCACGGACTATTCCTCTTGCCAGTTATATTGAGCACAGTTGGACCACGGAGTTTAGGCTCGTACAAAATGCAGGAGCAGCCTGAGAAAATCGAGGAAACATTGGACACTGTCACCAGTCCTCTGAATAAAGAAGCGGAGAGTTAGTGGGACGAAGTCACATAGTGATTCTTTATCAATAATATTTATTTTTGGTTCAATAAACATACAAAATTATTACACTATCCGTACTATTAATCACACATTTATACAAAAATAATAATAATAAAAGTCGGATAACTTAAAAACAGCATTATTTATATTTATATATATTTGTCTAATATATTAAGATTAAAAAAAACAAATACAAAATAATGTAGCAAGGTTGTTGATATAGATTTATTAATAATTAATTATTGATTGGAAAGGAACATGACTATTATATAAACGTAACGTAATCGTGTTGCTGGATGCGTTATCTTTTTTTCTTCTTTTTCTTTTATGTATAATCATAATTAATGTTTACGACGTAAAAATGAGCTGCGAGGGAGCGACCCCGGATTGATTGGCAAGCTCCCTCCGCTGCCTCTCAGTCTTGCACAGTCCACGAACATTCACGCGATCCTCTCATTCGAATCCCATACCTAGTCCTTCTCGTTTGTCATCTTACTTCCCTTTCCTGCTCATCACTTCCTCTTTCCTTATCGACAGGAAGATCAGAGTGTACTAGTCGAGCAGAGGCGAGCAACAAACGCGAAGACTCGAAGTATCCTCGTACGCACGCACCCACACAGACGGTCATCATTCGAAAAGAGGCATTCGACAGAGACTCTCCAATCTTTCCAAAAAAAAAACTTTAAAAAAACACGATTCAACGCACACGGTAGAGTAGACTGCCGGGGCAGCAAGCCACGCACGAACGATACGGCGATACACTTATATAATCTCCTTACTTAGTCGAATTTTACAAATTGGGATCGTACATTCCATAATTAATGAGGAACCATCGATACAATAATAATATTTTACTTAGCAAAACGTGCCGATCGGTAGTGTGGCGAATGGACGCGTGATGTGTGAGCACAGTTAAACGCGTTACGAAGAAGGGAGAGGGGTTGTTTCCACGATGACGATGATGATGACGATGATGATGACTTTGATGATGATGATGATGATAACGATGATATATCGGCGGTGGTGGAAGGGGTGATAAGTTGGCGCAGGAGGACAGGTTGGTAGAAGGGACAAAGGCGGGGGTTCTCCTTTACAGTTTTTGCACGCCTGACAACCATTGTAGAGAGAGAGAGAGAGAGAGGAGTAGGAGGAGGTGGAAGTGAAATCGGATGATCCAGGGAAGTTGCACGTCTGCTTGCCAGGAGTTGAAGGTACACGCATTTTATAGGGATACACCATGGGAAAGACACTCAGGGCAGACACTGACATAGAGACTAGGCTACCGACTATATGTATACCTATCTAAACGTGTAATTTAGCGTACGCACCGCGTACACTCGGTACGCCCGCACTCCGCCCGCCTTTCGGCTTGATTTTTATTATTTTCCTCTTATGTTTTTTTTTTGTTTTCACAAAGCGAGCACGTGTACACCGTCAGTACACACGCACTTTCGTCCCTCGCCTTCCGTTTGTCTTCCTTTCTATCTTTTCCTTTTCGCTCTCTCCTTCTCACTCTTTCCTTTACCATTTCCCACTATCTCTTCGTCTTCTCCCCATTTGCTTTTCATTCTTTAATAATTATTATCATCGTTTTATTACAATCAGCGATCGCGTCGTAGTCGTGACTTTTTTTTATAGTAAACGCTATGTAGTCTTTATTACTCAAGCTTATGCCCAAAAATCTACCAGAGGCACTTTGGGTTTATTAGTACCATTTGAAGTCGGCGTGCGCGGGGGAGGGTGCAACCGATCCCCTTCTACTTTGTTTCATTTCTCGTATTCCTTTTTTTTTGCTCTAGCGACACGATCTAACGACCTGAAATTCTTGTCTTTTCTCTCGATCCGACGGAGTACCCTGTCTGTGTGATCCATTTCTCCTCCCTCTTCACGCTAGCGCGTCGCTTCTTTTCGCTTAAGTCCGTTCCCACCCCTCCCCCGTTCCTTTTCCCGTAGCCTACCAACTCCGTATCTTTCCCTGCTGCCTTACCTTTCCACACACGGTCTTCCGATGTTTTTTGAGCAATAAATACTTTCTCCACTGACAACTGCACATTGAATTGACGCACGGGACACTCGCTTGCATACGCCCACGCAAACGTTTCTCACTCACCCATCGAGCCGCTCGCGTTGACAGGACCCTCGAAGGTGGGCCAAACTCGGGCCCGCCCCTCGTGCGATATGAATTCTTTTCTCACGGTAAGTCTTAATCGTCGCGATTTACCCTACGCGAATCTAAAAAAACGTGGCGAAACACCTTCGTTACAGGGTTTCTATGTGCGTTATAACTGGCAGTTGACGTATACGATAAACTTGGAAGAGATGCGAATTCTAATGAACGCTGTTGGATAGTTGAAATTGACGATGTCGCGTTTTTTGATCCCCTTGAGTGGATAAAATGAATGCACACGTGCAGGGTGATAAGGCGATAAGTAATTCGAGGAGTACACGGTCTCACTTTATAAATTGAACGTCTTTAGACAACGCTAACGACAAAAATGTTATCGAGCACTGTCCTCCGCGAACGGCTCCTACATCCACTCTGCGCAATATCGACGCTTGAACGTCCACTCATACCCAATATGGCTACATCCACAGAGTTTAATGTTTACGCATTTTTTTTCATTAATTAATGATTATCAATTCATATCAATTCAATATCAATGTATTACAATCAGACAATACTCAACAGTGATCGTTATCCATTATATATTACAATAATTAAGAGTGACAACAACATGACGACGGAGGCGTTGAAGCATTATTACGAGGGAAAGAGAGATAGAGAGAGATAGAGAGAGGAGGAAAGAGAGAGACAGGGAGAAAGAGTGTGGCACGAATGTGTGATTTCCTAAGGATGGAGTAGAGAAGTTAGGGAGGGCGCGCCGATAGTGGATATCTCCTTTCTAACTACGTGTAATCACGAAGAGAGGTAAATGACACGAGGATAAAGGGGGATAGGGGGTTTCGTTTCCCGATGATTATGAGAGAATATAGGCGAAAGACGATGAGTAGGTGACCATTCACAATGAGAACGAACGATTAATGATGAGATTGGAACGATGAGCTGGAGACCAAGGAGGGGAAGCACGCACACTCAACACAACCGTCACATCGAGCTGGCCTCGCGCACGGCCATAGTCTAGAAGATTAATACCTATCAACTAATACACAGTCTGTCTCCGATTCGCGGATGACTCCTTCATTTTTTTTCGTTTTCAATGCATGTAAGTATAAATAATACGCGTGATGCATGCGCGCGTACAGTACGGCGACCCGCTGGCCTTGACCGATCGACGTTTCGCGGAGGCGAGTCGCCTGTTTTACAAATGGACGAGGATCGCTGTTCTCGACGACGATCCTGCGATCGATCGAAATTTTCGGCGTCAGCGCCGTCACTGTACGCGTGCGATCGTTTATTCCTCGGATACTGCATATACATTACACACATACTTTTTGCGCCGGTATAAAGTGTATATATGTACACATATACATACGACATACCATCCATGTATATATATAATATACCCATATTGTTTAATTAATCATCGTTTTTTAAATCGTTTAATCGCCTTATTTATTTAAAATTCGTCAGTTCGTAATTCAAAAAATTTTCAGCTAGCAGTGTGGTGGATGGAAATGTTTCTTCGTTAAAAATCGCCGATCCCCCGACGAGAACGCGGCCGTGACCGCCTTTAAACACAATTTACAAATAACCGGGATCGATCGGCTGATTCGTTCACTCACTTATAACACTAATGTCTATTTTATTTCGTTCATTCGTTTCCCCTTTCTTCCTTCCTCTTCTTTAAAACCCTATGTGTCCGCCAATCGCGGCCTGATCGCGCCGCCGCGATCAGCGTGCGAATTATCTTTCAGTTTTCGTTCGTGAATGCAGCCACTGTAAGGGGGGATGTGAGCGCACATTGATAGTTCTATTATAATTAATTGTGATTTTGGTATTTTATGTACAATTATGCGTGGGCATGCGCTGTGATTATCGGCCCACACCTGCCCCCTCGTCGGCGACCAGTCAGAAGACTTCTTTGTTCACATGTGATTGGAACACTTGCCAGTCCTCGATCAAACGTTCTTTCTCCTCCCCCCCTCCGATTAAACTTCAGCGGTCCGTTGTGCAATTTCTTCACATACAATTCGCGTACTAAGCTGAGAGACAACTGGCCCGCACGGAAACCTGAGACGATCGATTACAAGATAGGCCAGTCCTCTTGGTGCTTCCTGTTAGAGAATACCTAACCCGAGTATTCAGCAGGGTAACTCTTGGCGGGCGGGCTTTGTCATATGTTTCATAGAGTTCATGGTACATCAGGGGTTGTCCGCCTTCATTATATTGTGCACCTGCTCGAGCTTGTACGCCAGTCTCTGCTTCTGCGAGAACTCGTCCTCCTCCAGGGTGACTATCAGCTGTTCGTTGTACTTACTCGCGTACGTATACAACTCGTAAAGGGCGCAATTTGTGTTGAACTCCGCCGTATGCAACTGTAACAATCGAAAGAAGAATATTAGAGAGGGTATATTAAAATACACGTTTTAGGTTAGGTATGTACAAGGGAAAAAATACGAACCCTAGACTCCTCGGCAAGCATGGCATTCATGTCTTGGTCGGATATGGCTGGCATGATTTTGATATCTGAGTAGTAACGCTCTACCCACTCTTTGTACACTGGAATGTCCTTCGCGTAAAGTAATTTAGAACTCGGCGAGTCCTTACCTAGAACACCAGAAAACTGTGTTATTGAAGCCCTTAAAAATTGAAGGCTTCGCCACTGGAATTAACGACACTTACCTAATCTATGATCCGAAGTGGAACAACTGTCCATAAACGTCTGCGCCACGACAGACAGACACGAGTCGACAATATTAGACTTGTGTATATCGAAGATGAAATTCGGATTCTTGATAAGATTCACCCAAAACCTAAGCGGTAGGGAATTGCTCTTCCATGTGTGGACCACTTCAGGATCAGATATGCCGTGTTGTAGAGCTTGGTCGTCCATGAAGTCGAACATGTACTTGATGGCTAGGGGAAGGGCCGAGCCTCGATGGGCAGTGCTGAAGATGGTCTCGAATAGGTCGTCGACAAATTTCTGGAGCGTACCCTTCGTTGCCAGTAGCCTCGTCAGATAGATCTCAGAAACCATTTTGTTACCACGATCCCCTTCTTTTCGCACGTCAGAATCGTGGTGTTTGACGAGATGCCAGGCCTTCAGACCGCCATCGTGGTTCTGATTCAATGGCGACGTGGCACGGGAAAGTGGAGGGCTGGCTGAGCTGAACTTGCTCAGATTCAGGGTCTCGTATTTGTGCGACTTGTCCGTCTTCTCAGAGAGAATGGACAGATTGTAAATCGACGACTGCTTCGAGACTAAATTAAGCGACGCTCCATCTGGTACCCTGTAGTGATTCAAAGTGTTTCGCTTCTTCCATTCACCCTCCGTCTTCGTTGTCGAGTCTTCGTCGTAGAGGATCAGCCTGCCTGATGCTCCAGTTCGCCATTCTATTACGATCACAAAAGTATATTATGCCAATAAGTTCATCCTGTATCAGAGTTCACTGTTATTAATTGCTAATATTTTCGTCTTAGAATTATGGAAGCTTACCAAGATCGAGATCATCCTTCCTAGGTCTCTGGCTGTAAGGTGTGGCTCTGTAGATGGTGTCCAGTGCTTTCTCTTTGACTTGAGATATCGTGTCGCAGTCTAGAACCTTAACTGGCACGTTCTCTGTGTTGGGATCCATGCCACTGACGAAGACTGTTTGTTGGGATATGGAGACATAGACCGTCTGCAAAGTAAATCATAAATATTAGCATTTATAAAATTAATTTTTCTACAAAGAAAAGGAGATTCTTAAATACTCTTCTGATTTATTTAAAATTTGGTATTAGTATACTTGCCATTGGTTTGAAGTCGATGGACTGTCTGATCAATTTCTCTTCCGATAAAGAGTATCTTGCTTCAGATGTGATAGCATCCACGGGTCCCTTGTCAACCTGCTGTTTCACTGCGCGAAACAGGACATACAATGGCTCACCAGCGCACTCTCTCATGAATTTGTACAGGAGGAAGGTGAACCAAGCCGACAGCATCTTTTCGGCAACGCTCTCCGTTCTGAAACAGAAACACAACATTGTAAAAATTTTTGTCAAGCAATAGATCCCAACTTATATGCTCTCAAAACCTCACCGTCTAAGGAACAACTTCGGATGACTCTTCCCCTCTGTGCACTTCTCAATCAGCTCTGCCAGGAGGGTCTTCAGGATATCCGTGCAGTACTCCATTTTGCCTTGCAGCGTGACCATGATTAGACTCGCTACATTAACTCTATCCCTCATCGAGAAGTACCGATTATTCTCCAGGGTTCGCACGAAGAGGAGCAGAAACGTTTTGTTCATTATCAGTGTACCGAACAATCGCAGACCCTTCTCTTTCCGCGCCAGTTCAGGCCTATCCCACTGCAGCACAGGGCTATTGTCGTCGCTAGGGAACAGTATCATCATGGCGTAAGTGTGATAATCGAGGAAGGGTATTCCTCCGCTAGTCAAGTCGCCAGTAAGATCAGTCATCTCTGTTTGCAGTTCAGCGAAAGCTTCCTTGCACTCTGCTGCGACTCGTAGCTCAAGAATATCCATCTGCTCCTGCATGTTCTTCAGTACACGATTGCTCTCAGTAGACTTGCGGCGATAGGCGATTAGGAAGGCGATAAACACGAAGACGAGGATGACTATAGCAGCGATGACGCCAATTAGAGCTGGCTTCGACAGCGGTCCATTGAGTCCAGCTGGCAAAGCATAACTCAGCTTCCCTATTTTATATCGAAGCGTGCCACCCACGATTACTAGAACTTCTGGCAGCCCCTGCTTATTTAGCATTCCCTCTGCGTCTATAGCGAGGGGCTGGGTCAAAGGTGGCCTGCAGGTGAGCTGTTGCCTGGACAAAGAAGTGACGTTGCAGTACCCGTCGCCTATCTGCACGGTCACATCAGACTCCTGGCAGGCTCGATCAAGGTGCTGCCCGTTGATGGTCAAATAGTCGCTCTTGTAGTATTTGATCTCCTCGTCGAACACGTTGTAGATCGGATTCGGATAGAGCAGAAAATGGTTAAACCTGTGCTGGGAGAGGTTCTGCACGCCTGTCACGTTGTCCATGTGGAATCCATACTCCAGCTTCACAGGCTTCTCAGCGTCCAGCACTACGTTATCGGGAACCTCGATTGTCGGAGACTTACAAATCATACTCTCCTGACTGTGTACCTCGCACTGAGAGACGAACATCTTCTCGTCGTAGTAGACGTACATCTGAGGACTCTGTATGTAGCCCAGATTCTTGCCAGTTACAGAGATCTTTATACCCCCCGCGGGAATGCCTTTAGGGATCTTCATCTGTCCAGCCACGCCGCTCTCCACGCTCTCTATCGTTGGATCGTCGACGTATTCGAAATGTCCTTCGTAGATCCTGGCCGCCCCGTCGAATGTCATCTTCAAGGTTCCATTTTTCTTCTCGCCGCTCGCGCTGGTTATACAATAAGCCTCGGTTTTGTCCGCGGTGATGATGGTGCACGGTAGTTTGTCGATGTATGCTTTGATGGTGCTACCAGCGTTCATGTAGTTCCCTGTGATTCTTATAGTAGTGCCACCGCTCATGGGACCGTGTTTAGGGAATATGGATAGGATCTTAGGATCCACGAACTTGAAAGTACCATTTGATAAACCTCTGAAGGCTTCGATCTCCACGATCACTGGACCCTGTTTCCTGGTCTCCAGTGTTCCTGGGCCGTCGACGCGACAGACGATCTGCTTTGTGCGCACATAAAGCTCCTCATAAGGCTGGCAGCGCATTCCTCCGACCGTGATTCCGCGGAAGATGTCCTGTGAGATGGAATTATCACAGATTAGCGCTACGTAGATAAGATTACAGATAACTCTGAAGAAAAGACACTTTGCTTACCGCAAACGTTTTACCCAGATTGATGCCATGAATCGTCACGTTGGTGTTACCTTCCCAAGGACCCATCTCCGGCTCGAACGAGTGTATGACAGGATTGGGACAGGTCTGTGTGCTGTTCAGCCACGTGCCAGTCCCTCGATCGCACTGATCCATCACCTCGCATCGATCCGAGCTCTGACACCACCCACACTCGTACTTGGACGCCAGAGCCAGGCACATCCCGCAGTTGTCAGCCATGTCGCGGCAACGGTAGATCACCAGATGGATGTTCTGAGGATTATCCAATGGCTTCGAGCCGCCCCAGATGACGGCGAATGGTGCTGTGATGTTTGGCGCGCGGGACGTGTAGGAGAACTCCGTTTCGTCGCAGTAAATCGTGTCCGCCAATAAGCGAGCATTCACGCTCGTCACTCGACCCTCTATGTTGAACTGGCAGACGAACCTGGTCTGCACGATGAATTGCTGGAAAAAGAGGTATCACTTGGGTTAGCGTCAATCATACTAGAATCGCGTCTTTTCCCTTTCTTGACAACGATTCAGGGAACGTGAAAGACCCGCTAACGACACATGAAAACGTCGGGGAATTAATGTGACGCCGCTAGCGGGACTCTGTAAGCGTGATCAGGAAGGAGATGAATGGATGTTGCTGAGCATACTTACCCCGATGATGTGCACTCTAACACGGATGACCTTCTTGATGCCGGAAGATACTAGGATCTCCGGAGTGTCGGTGGCGTTCAAGGTGGGGCAGAAGCCTGGACCGCTTCTGTAGCTTGGTCCCATTCGCTGTGGATAAGAAATAGTTGGTGAATTAAAATATGGTATGATTAGGTGGGATTAGTTATTCTAATAAGGAATATTTTTCTCTTGCTACGTAGATATAAAGATTGTAACTTTCTTATGATATTTTATGATAATCTTACAAATTCCCAACGACTGTTATTAAAACACTGAACCAAACATTTACTCACACTAACTCCAGTGACCAAAATATCATTTCGACAATTCTCCGCCGTGTCATGAGTGCATCTGTGCCCATCGACACACCAGTCACAAGGGAAGCTCGAAGAGACGCACTGGGTACAAGAACTGTAGGTGTTGCAGTCAAAGAAGGTGAAGTTCGTAGCGACTAAATCTGGTCCATTGGTCATCCTCACAGACAGCTTCGCAGTGAAATGATGTTGACCTTGTGGTATGGCTGGCAGCAGATCAGTTCTGGGCGTGGTACAGTTCACGCCGAACGATTTCCTCGAGGCGTTCGTGATCAGAGTCTTATCCAACGTGGAGAACGCGCAGAGGAACTGTCCAGAAAGCGTTGGAAGATTCTCTATGACCAACTCCAAGGTCCTAGCAGTAGTGCGTTGCAACTGGTCAGGGGTGACAGTCGTGATAGTTGTGCATCTGCCACTTTTATACGAAATCCAGTACAAAGGATCCTTGGCAGCGTCCTGACAGTCGCTTCGCAGGTTGCATTTGTTCTCCAGCGAACACCAGCCGCAATATGGGTCCTTGGCACCCAAACAGTCCCAGCAGGTCTTGTACACCGAGCACTCTTGCACTTTCACCTTGGAGACAGTCTTCTCTGTCATCACGTACAAGTGCATCAGCTGAGAATCGAACAACAGGTCGGGGTTCACCGTCGAATTCCGATCGATTTCCAGGTCGCCATACTCCAGGGCTAGGGTAGAGCTCTCCACCACCACCTGCAACAACGAGTGTTATCGTGATTAATTGCGTTTCATTCGATCTTGCGTGATTCTTGAGATTGTTTGAGTCATGGGGAAACTCGGAGCTGGGAGATCGAAATCTTGGCTGGGTTTTAAACGTGGAGGGTCGACTTCAATATCGCGACAACTTATTTAACCCCTGCTTACTAAATACATGAGTTTAATTGTGAGTGTATTTTTTTTAGATAGAGGTAAGATAGCTGGCAGTCGATCCATTTAATTTTTAAAATTGTAATGTAATTCTAATATATTTGGAGACTTCAAGCTAGATAATCTTCGTATTAGATATCTGGAGCAAGTGTTAGTATTCTTTCAGTATTCTTGTGATAGAAATTCCAGGTTTGGGTACTGCAATTCAAATACAAAAAAGACGAAAAAATGATTATTAATTATAGGTGAATATACCAGTATTTTTATAGCTATAGCGACATGATATCATACCTATATTTTTGTATTTCAATTTTCATAAGACTTACTATGTAATAGACAACTGACAATTCATTCGCAGGCAATAACTGCAACCGTAGGAATCGGCCCCGTAGGCAACGATCTGTCATTTACTCTCTCGACTCAGTGAACAAACTATAGTGGGTATCTCGCGTTTCAGTGTAACTCCCAGAACGTATTATGTAGCAGAAATCAAATGAGCCCGACCATACGCGTAATCTATCTTTTCGAGTACAGTCCTCGAGTTGTTTCTAGGATCGACGATTAATTTTAACGCGTGGACAGATGGTAGCCAACGATGGGGCCGTCACAAAGTACAATTTACGTTCGTCATTCTCGCGACGCCGTTCCCTCTGCCGTTCGGCGCATTCATTTTCTCGGACTACGCCGCGAGAACCTCGTTCGTGGTCGCGGTTAAAGGGTCGCAAATTAAATCTCAGCCGGGACGAGCTTTCAGTCAGCGCTGAAACGACGGCAACGATGACGGGAGGTCTCTCTACCGGTAGAATTACGTTCGCTTGTCTAATAAAAAGGCCAGATATTCCATCCACAGGAACGCATAGCGAATAACAGTAATCACCGTGATGATGAACTGGCTACTCCTGAGCCTCTCCCCGCGCTTGTTGCTTCTTCCACAGAAGAATTTCGCTTGGCTCGAGGAACACGTGGACGACGTGTCTGGCAAATGCATTAGCACACAGCGGTCGCCAGGTGAAAGTTTCGAAATGATGTCCCTGGTTATAGACATGCACGAGTAGCTTTTATATTAGACTACTTATCGCGCGAATATCATTCGCCTATGAGTGGTATTCAGCGTTTCTAAAGACGCTATTCCCGCTTGGAGGTCAGAGTTGAAAGTATTTTAAGAGCCAGCGTGGAAATTTGATTAGAGTTTCGAGGAACGAAAGGATTTTATGAAGAACGACTGTTTCTAATCTCTGGGTCCAAATAAAGTCCAAAGTAAATGTAAAGTAGATCGGAGTAAATGTGAGTTTTGAAGGAAAGTGTCAAGAATCTTTTTCCTACGCATTTGCAAAAGTTAGTCTTAGTAGACACAAAATGAGAGCCCTATGGCCACGTCTAGCCCTTCTTCTCCCTTTAATTCAATCCTGAGAAGCTTGAAAATTGATTTCCATTATTATGCTATATCATTAAAGTATAATAGCGAAAAAATGTCTAAGCTGTAAATAAGTCGTTCAAGAAGGAATTCTCCGGACTTTGAGATGAGAGTATCTCCTTCCGCTTGCAAATGAGTTAATTACCAGCAGCCATATCTGCTCATGGTAATTTATAACGACTCACTCGGCGTGCTTTTGACGTAGCACCGAGGAAGCTGCTCTTCAACTTAAAGTTACGTAGCGTGTAATCAAAGCTTCTTTGTATGTCGAAGGAAATTCGTTGATTGCCTCTAGAACAATTTCACGGCGAGGAAACGCTCCCACGCCTCGTTTTTTTTTTTTTAACCCGTAGAAAATAGCCGTTCTTTCACACTCATCTCGCCGAGTCTTTCGCCTTCGCGCGAGGTTT
Source organism: Calliopsis andreniformis (assembly GCF_051401765.1). Classification (NCBI taxonomy): domain Eukaryota; kingdom Metazoa; phylum Arthropoda; class Insecta; order Hymenoptera; family Andrenidae; genus Calliopsis; species Calliopsis andreniformis. The sequence goes on from NC_135073.1 coordinate 12,718,402, forward strand.
CAAACACTCGTTATCTCTCACTCGCGTTAAGTCCTTACGCCTTGTACGTTTTCTCCCTCAAGTTCCCGCTCGATTTTCTATATCACCTTCCTCCTCTTTTTTTTCGCCACCCCCCGCCGTCCGTGTTGCACCGTTCTATTTCAAACACACACCAGGCTAATATTACTTCAAAGCGTCGGCGGTTCTGCAAAATCCATGCCGCACGCCCGGCGGAAAAAAGGATGCCTGATTAAACGATAAAGCTGAAAGGGGCATTTATTAACTTTTCTTGAGAAGTAATATTCGGGCCTAGAACGAGTTTCGCCTCTAATAAAAATTCGAGAGAAAGGGATGGAGAAATTTACCTCGATTACCGATGGAAACTTTTATGAAAGTTTCGCCAACGCGAGGAAATTAACGAGCACTCAGTGGTCTAGTTTTTCGTGGGTCTCGTATGAGAATCACAATTTTTGGTGGAACTTTTTATTTCCAGGTCGGCTGTTTCAGTTCCCTAACTGTGTCATGGAACAGTTAAGTTTTTATATACGTAGATTAAGAAAGGGGATTAAGTCCTGAAAAATGAAGTGATTTCGTTCCACTTAATAAAAGAGTGCAAGTGTGCCTTGCAACTGCAGTGGGACGTCTGTCAAAAAAGTGTACAGTAGAATGACAGAATTTATTGTGGGAGAATTTTAACAACCCTTAATTGTCCCTGACCTCAACACCCTATCCATTGGAAGGAGGCACATGATTACCATTGGGGCCTCGAAATAAAAACCCAGATTGAGTGATACGATAAAAGACAGAACACGACCAAACAAGTTGGAGGTGTCAGACTGCAAAGACGGATTACTTAGTACTGAGTGGTCAAGGTGATCATACCTCTCGTGTACTTATAAGTTACAGAAAACTTCATTCCTATATTATTAAAAACCATCCTCTTCCTTTTTTCTAATCCAAACTGCAACAGAGTTCCAGCGCGCCCCTGATATCAGGATCACTCTACGTTCCAAGCTCCAAATTCGATATTCCCCGAAAACCCTCCAATTGCATCCCCAATATCCCCCGATATCCTCCAAGGCAGCCACTCGATCGTCCATTTAAAGTGCCCCATCCGAAGGTCGATACCTTTACCTCCACGGAATCCCCCTGGCGCACGTGCATCGTTCACGAGCGTTGCATCAGCCCGAGGATCGCTGCATCCTCGAAGAGGGTGGTCATCGCTCGGGACAGTAAAAATCGTTGGAGGTTTCGCGAGGGAAGAGGCGGCCAGCTATACAATTAACATCCACCGACGCCAGGGCACCGAGGGCCCGCGGTAGCCTGATAATTATTGTTATTATTTCTGCACGCGGGGCCACAGAGATTGCAACATAGTGGTCGGCGTGATCGGCTGTCCCGGGCAAGTCGATTCGTTATTCGGGCCAGAGGTCACGTGCCAGAGCCGCTTCCTTCTACGAGGACGAGAGACTGGCCGTGGCCGAGGGGGCTTCCCTTCTTCCACGCCACGGTCTTGAACTCTGTCTCCTTTCTATCGTGCGGTTCATCGCGGCCGATGCATGCGCGGCGTGCAATTAAACGGTTGGGAAAATAAAAGGTTAAGGCTGCTGCCCCGTTAGGCTTCCATGCTCGCAGCGATAACTAGGCACGCCTGTTTCGTGGGTGGGAAGCGACGACGATCGAAGGATACGCGTAGCACGAGGCGGCTGGGCGAATTTCGCGGGGAAAATTCTACTGTTCCGCGTTCTGCCCTTTTTACGATCGACGCCCGTCTCTAGTCTGCCGTGACGATACAGGTGATACGGATTATAGGGAGCGCTGATGGAAGAGGAGATTGTGGGGGAGACTTGGAGAGACGTTCTGAGAATCGAGGTGCATTGGCTTGTGGGAGAGGTATTGTAAGTACTATGGCCCTGGGGGCAGTTAAGGCTCGTATCCTTTTTTAATTTGCTATCATAAAGGCAGTTTTTGTAACATGTGAGCAGGAGAAATACCACCCCTGGCGAAGAGCTTTCGATCAAATTCAACGATAGGAAGTTATTTAAAAATATTGTCATTTCTGAAATGTAAAATGCTATCGAATGAACTGTAAAATGTAGGAGAATATTATATACATGTTGTCACATCGATTAGGTAATCAAGGAAGTTTTATCAATTTTAGAATTGAAATAAGGTATAGTAGAGCATCGATTATTCGACACACTAGAAGATACAAACCTGAAATATTCCTTTGGTAGTTTCCTTCAGTGTCAATCAATGACCTACTGAACTCATACTATTATTGCATCGAATATCCATAATTTGACTAACAGAAATTGTTAATAATCGAGGTCCAATTAATGAAGATTCTACTGTAGAAGATAAGTAGCTTAAAATATCTATATGTCGGAGTAATTATCCTCCTCTACTACTATCATTTAAAGTTTCTTCTACTTAACTCCCTTCAATTCGCAATCACTGAACCTCCTCTAAAAATAATTCATTTCTACATAAATCACCACACTTATATCTTCTCGCACCTTCTCTTGCCTCATTCCTCTCACTCCTTCCCCTTCGCAAACTCTCACGAAACAAAACCCATCTAATTGATACCAAGCCATCGATCCCAGTCAATAAATCTACGAAGCCTATCTCCCATCTCCAATAATCTAAGAATAAACCAAACACGAGAGTTGCATCACACACCAGCATCGAACTCCGCAGCCACAAGGTACCCGCAAATAACCGCGAAGTCGCATCGCGATGCATTTAGCTTTCACTTTTATCTTCACTTTCCCAGATTTACCCAGCTCCCGTTACCCTTTTCGCCCAGTATAAATTCCCTCGTAAAATTGATTGTCCGCCAAGATACACAGGCGGAAATTGAACCGTAAAAGTGAAATACAGCTGTGCTCGCGGGGGAGGCAGAAATTTCTGTGGACCCGTGGGGCGAACGAAAGGTCAGGCATCGTGAGGTCGAGGCTCGAGACGAACAGGCGTCTCGAATGTTTAAGCAGCTCGGGAATGATCGATGGGCCATGGAAAATCGTTATAATTCTCGGGCTACCGACGCGGTAATTGCTCGTTAGATCGGCGCTGCCGCATTTTTCCTCCTATTTCGTCGAAAACGACCTGAGAACCGCCGACAAAGATGCAATCCTGCTCGGAAAAGCTCGACAGTCCATCGGTATTTCACATTCCCACGATTGCCCCCGCGTGTCGAGAATGAAAGATTAATCTGCTGGCTGCTTGTTAAATATAATAATATGACTATCAGCCGACACGGACTAAGCAGGATTCCTGGATCGGCAGGCCTCAATTACACTCGTATCTTCCATGCAGCGACAAGGAATGGTAATGGAATAAAAACCTCGCCCCGCAACTTTTCATCGCGATTTTTTAACAAGATTAAGACGGATAGCGTTAGCGCCAGGCAAAGTATGATCCCCTTTTTTTTTTGTTAATGGTCAATTAGCGGAATCGCAGGCTGTTAATGTGGAAACGAGTTCCTAGCTTGAGTGGTTTTGTCATGAGCTGGAGTTAGAACGTCGTTACGAGTCAGAAATTGAAATCTAATTCTATTTTGTTTCTGCTTTTTTCTTGGTGATTTACTGAGTGTGTTGAGATAAGTATAACTGAGTGAGAGATGAGTCTGTAAATGAAGAAAAGAGAGAAATAGAATTTGTTCATTTGAGGATCTGCTTTCTAGATTCCGAAGAATCGACTGTGAAGTTTATTATTAGCGTTTCAGTAGATAAAGTCGTACGTGGCCAGACCAAGTGTTCTTCTTACCCCAGATTTCTCTAAAATGCTTAAAATACCTGAGATTAAAAATGAACCTACAAGAACCTATAATTCAAATTCCTATTTATTCAAGGATAATTTTATTTCTCGCTTTTTTCCAATTTAAGTTTACTTATAGGTTCCACTACCAGCTCTCAGACACCTTGAATAATTTCATAAGCAGAAAAGAGTCGAATAATTTTCTTCCGCCTTATGCATTCACCTTCTCGCAGTTAAATAGAAATAAAGGGGCAGATTAATCTTCGGAATCCTCGAGTAAAAAGCAACCACGGAAATCGAGAGAATCAATTGAAACCAAGATAAACAAGAAAGAAAAACCGGTTGAACGAAACAGGCACAGAGGGCTAAGGGCGATCGTGAATTTATCAATCTATCTGGAGGGTAGTATCCTTCTTTTTCCTTCTTTCTGCTGGACCTCTTCCTTTTAACCCTCGACACCCAACGCGCCGATTAAACGACACCGCAATCTTCCATCCAGCGTGTTACACGGGACAAGCTTCAGTATTATCAGACAAGTCAATGGTACAAAGATTCGAATTACTGGAAACCAGGTGTACTTAATTCCTAGCTAATTATCTTAAAATTGTCTTTTACATTTTTCTCTATTCTCTTAGACCCTGGTGTCTTAATTTTTTTCTGTTGGTTCTAATTTTCTGGTCTCTACAAGGAAACGTATTTTCTGGTTATGAGCTCACTGATAAATTCTTGAATGATACGTATCTTGAACGATTCGTGGGAAATGAGTTTTGTTTTAGTAAGACTACATCAAATGTTGAGCTAAATAACAGTAGACAAGTTGAGCTTAGAAAAGAGATTTTCTAAAAGAGTCTAATTACATAAACTTCAAAAATGTGAAATATTCAAAATAGTCAACATCTTCAAAATCTCTCCCTGGTCTTCGAGGACCTATAAAAAAGGTATTTGAAAAAATTCCAAAGACAATACTCAAAGCGATTAGCGCTCCACCCCATCGCTAGTCACAAGCTCGCAGGGAGACGCGCCAGGACGTAATAATCACGTGACTGCAAAGAACAAACCCATGGAATCAATAAAAGGCGAGGCGAGTGCAAAAAGGAGGACTCTGGCTGAAATAAAGGCAGCCATCTTTTTTATTCGCGGCGATCCAGCCGACGCTGAACGCCAGACACAAAGAAACTAATAACGCCTGATACAAAGCTACCAAGAAGTTGGTGGACGTCTTAATTGCTCGCCTCGTTCTCTTCCCTCTCCCCAGCCACCCTTAATCCCTGTCTCGCGAGCATTTTTCGCGTATTATACGTGGACGCGCGAAAGCGTGGGCACCGTCGATACATCGTTTGTTCGAAAGGAAGAAGGGGAGCCAGGGAAAGAGAGAAAAAGGGCCACGAATCGAGCCTCGACATTCCTGAATCGATTTCGAGTCGGAGCGTGTTCGCGCGTCCCACGTAACATGCTCGCACGTTCGCGCGCATTAATGGGCCCTCGAAATCCGGCTTAAGCGCGCTGCACACTCCGTGTTCCTGCAATTAGTTCACTGAATCGATATCAGTTGGGAAATTGACCAGGCGAGACGATGAAGTTACATTGAGAGCATCTTGGAGCCGATTGGGTAGAAAAATGTGGACACGAGGTGGGAAGATTCAGATTGGGTCAAAGGACAGAGAAATGATCGATTATAAAAGTAATTCTATGTTGCTAAAACTGTGTCCATTTGGTATCCTGTGTCTATTTAAATGTGTTTTATTGAATCCCTTCAAAATTTCACAAAATTAATTTTCTTTATATATATATTAGTTCAATGCCTTACTTTTTTATGTCACTTTAGGGCAGAGTTTCTCAACAAGGGAAATATTGCTCCCAAAGGTATCAACATCAAATCTGTGGGCTCATTTGAAGAAAAGGAAGATAAGGACAAAAAAAATGACAATAGAGTCATAGCCAGAAGAGATTGAGAAATCCTGCTCTAGAATCTTCCCTTTCATCCAGTAGTTGCCACAAATAAAAATTCACCACGAATAGGCTCACAGAGTCTTCCACCTGCGATCTATAATTAAACGTATTAATTGATATCCCATTACGTAACACCAGTGATACACAACGAATTACATCATAAAGGAATCTCCTCGAAGTCTACGTACCAACTACACCTTAACAGTAATCGAATACTCAATTAAAACAGCATGAAAGAGTTGCGCTGCTGTGTAACGCCCGATAGAAGCTGCGAATCTAAGCAGGGCGATGTATACATTACCGTTAATTTATAGCAGAAGTTAACCCGCAGGTTAATTTCCCCATATTATGATCATAAAACTTTCAGGAATGGATCGACGAGTGATTTTCTAATCACTCGAGGTGTGTATCACAGCAGACCAGTATATCGAAGGAACTCTACCCGTCGAATCGATTCGTCGGGCACGCTGGTGCGTCGATTTGCATGTTATAATTCAACTCCGTCGGTTTTCGAGTGTAACGCGACGCCAGTCGAGGGGACTCGAGAAAGCTAGCCGGCCAATTTGTAACGTAATTCAGAATTTCACCGGGCCTGCATACATTTTTAAGCTCGTGTTTCGCCGAGTATCAGCGCGGTCACGGTCTTCAATCTACAGTCGCGCGATTCCGCGTCAATTTTCATGCAAAAATTACCTGTCTGGGCGTGGCGATGCGCGGCGAAGTGGAATGCTCGTGAAAAATTTATAGGAACTGGACGTTCGTTGAGCCATTGACGACGTAGGATGAAATGTCGTTTGAAAAAAAAAAAAAAATAGGAAAAAAAAGTGGTGACACAGGATGCAGTTTCTGTGCCGACGATTACCTGGGTGAAAGTGACGGAAATGATGAAAATTTCCGGGAAATAAATTGTTAGAGGTGTTACGTATTAGGTGGAATAAAGTGACTCGTGTGAAAGGGGCTTAAACTCGATGAGGTTCTTGGTTCAGGCTCGAGGCAGCTTCGCGTCCTGTCAAGATGTCCTGACGGGACCGATGCGAGACCACGACAAGATTAAAGCCGTGGATGTTGTCGGTGCAACCACGGTTCTTCTCCTGGCGCATCAATATGCGTGTACACGAATCAGGAAGATACGCGAGAGGAAATTTCTTTGAGTGTCTCTGTACCTTTGTCCTTTGAATCGCTATCGTGAGAACTGAGAGAGCTAAGTGCAGTTAGTTACTTTGAGAAGAGTTTCTATCTTTTGTTTAGCGTTCAATTTTTCTATTAATATAACTATGAATTATGTACGTAGTTTTAGGGCAAAGTAACATACTATTATTAGAGTAATAGGAACCTACTTAAATTATGTTATAAGTAAAGAAGATTTTATAGTATTAATTACATCAAATACTAGACAAAGAAATTAGCTTTTCTGTTCTCATGAAAAATACCAAAAATGGACTTGGGACAGGTTAGCTCTGAGATACAGATTTAATATAGAGTTTACTGGAGCAGTTCAAAGAATCTTGAAATCATTTTTCAAGTTTCCATAGAATCGTTACCAAATACAGTAAGACAGAGATTAATTAATGATTCTAGCTTACATAAAAAAAAAAACAATTTCAGCCTCTCATTGTCGTTTCTTACATAACCATTTCGTAAGTATCGTGAGATTCACGGAAGGCTAATTTAAGTAACATCTGAATTAACGGTACGCCTCAATTGCCCTGCACCAATGGAACAATGTAACTCAATCTGTTCAGTTCCGACGTTGATTGATTGGCAAAGTGAATAGTAATAATAACGTCATTCGTTACTCGTCAATAACAATCTATATCTCGAGGCTCGTATGAAACTGAGCTGAATATTGGAAAAACGTGAAACTGTATGCAATTCTACTTAGAATATATCCTGGCAATCGAGGTGATCAATTTCCAGAGAAGGATAAATAAAAACTTCAGAAACGTGGCGAGTGGTCCACAGAGGTGGACGGCGAAAATAGAGCGATCAGGAAATTAACATCCCCTTTTCTCTCTCTTCTCTATCTAAACACGACATTCGCATTATGCATGCACGTACACTGGTACACGTGGAACACGTACGAGAGGGAGAGAAGAGAAGAACTCGCGCTTGGTATTTCTTAGGAATTTTCAAACGCATTCTCGGACACGAGTCCGCGTGGAATTCTCGTCCATCGTGATTTTTCCAACCGAATGCGCCAGGGGAAACCGAAAAACCGACTCCCCCTGCATCCCCAGGGACTAGTATTAAACGTATTTCCAGGAACTCGCCAAGAATTTTACCTCCAATTCGCGGACGCATTTCGCGCGTACCTCGCCCGATTAATTCGCGAACCAACGAACAGAAATGACGCGAATAATTTCTACAAGAGGCACAGGGAAGTCTTAATTCCTCCTGGGGAACAACTTCTGGCAAAATGTCTAATATTCCTGGTAATTTATTCAGTTTTAACTAGGAGGCTTCAAGCCTGATTTCTTGTTTCATTTCATGGTGGGGGAGCTTGAGCTTCTGACGTTTTCAAGTGGGGACTCAGAGAGGCCTTTTTATTAGATATCTGTGGAGTATTTCTTTTTAGTGTTTTAGGAACACTGTTGGAATTATGGGGCTACAGAAAATTATAAACTTTAAATGTCGAAAGAGGAAACAAATCAGTACCCTAATATCTGTTAGGTACTCACTTGGAGAACTACTTAGATTTTTCAATTTTTTGAAATACTTTTTTTAGCACATTTGGAAAGAAAAAGAATCTAAAAGATTGAGAAAAAGAATCTAATTTATTTTCTTATACCTATCAAGTGCCTATAGTATGGATTACACCTCACCACAGTTTTGCTTAGAAGAACTTTTCCAAATAATTCTAAAATACCTATAAACCATTCAACTCAGGAGTCACAAGCTATCCACTAATATAATGCCCATCTGCATTTATACACTTCTTCTGCAAATAAAGCTCCACCTCGTCGCCCACCTCCAAAGCTGTTCCAACATCAACAAAACACATCGATCGATCAGGCATAGCGAGACATTAAGAAATGATGCTTTTTCCATTCCATTTATCAAGGCTCGAACTTTCCAGGATCTTTTCCTGCATAGTTTAATCACGGAACCCACTTCGACACGGCCGAGATATATATCGCGGAAAAAAGAGTCAACATCGGCGAACTTTAAAAAGTTCCACATTTCCTTCGACGAATACCCAGGGTGGTCTTTTCTCTCACCCCATCCCCGATCTTCTCGGGGAAAAGAAAATAGACTTTCGAGCGTAAGCGATATTCCTGGCACTCCGTCTCCCCGCGACTTAGCGAACTTTTAAAAATCGAACTCGCGGGCATTATCGACGGGTCGAGTTAAGAAGCCACGCGATAATACTCTTTCGCCTTTCTCGCGCAGTTTCGCGAGAGCCTCGCCAGAAGTGAGATAACACTCGCGAATCCTCGACTCGGTCCTGGCTCGAATAAAAGTTCCGCGGACTGTTTGCTTCCGCGTTCCTTTATCGCCGCTGTCCAATCGAGATTAATTGCCATCGAATTGACCAGCGAAATCTCTATTGAAACGCGGCGCCAGAGAGGGAAAGAAGAAGAAAAAAGGGAAGAAGTTTAGGAAGTATTCCTGAAACCTAATTAACACTTTGGCCATTCTGTCGCCTGTTCGAAGGCGACAGCGTGACAGTTATGGCCGCGGTGAATTCAGTTCTTGAAGAACTGATGGGAATCAGTGGAATACCATTCGTTCATTATGGAACTGTTTTCGCATGTCGGAGTTCAATTTTGAATTATTTGCATGGAATAATCGAGTAATTCGAGACCTCCCAGAATCGCATTAAATTATTCTGATGAAGTACTTTAATATTATTATAGCACTCTGCTCCTGTTTTAGGTCAACTCTATAAAATCCATGTCTCTGTATGCATCGATTCCATTTCGTTTTATGGTAGAATGATTCTAGGAGGGAATCACAGAATTAAAAATAAAATTGAAGAAGAATTTTCCAATGGTCCAATTTCGAAACAGAAACAAGAATTGATTACTCCTTTGAAATAAGTAATTGGATGGGGCGAAATTACCGCGAGGAGTATTTTTCTCAAAGAATTAATTCAGTGCTGAGGGATCAGAAGACGAGGAAGGAATCGAAGAGAGCAGACACGAAGGGAAGGACGAAAGTCCGAGGGTTAATCGGATTTTTCGCCATAAGAATCGTGCCTTCTCACGGGGCTTGGCCAGGTTCCTTCGATTTCCTTCGGCTCTAACGACCTTACAATGGCTCCTAGGAAAGCCAGCGGCTCTGCAGCGCTCGAATATGTTGCGGGTCGGGCCGCGGAGGAAGCTGATAGAAGTAAAACTTTCCGAAGATAACGATTTTCCACGACCTTTTAACCGCGTGCTGAGCGCACTGGCTATCTCGTCGTTTATAATAAACACTGGCGCGTCGTGGAAAGTTCGTGGCCATAGTGCAATAATGTTTCGTCGAGGGGGTTCGTTAACGACTTTCCACATCGAATTTTCTCGTTTTTGAGCGCGAAATTTCATGACGTTTCGAGGCCCGCCGTCTGACGAAGCTCTTCTCCTTTTGTTTCGGACAATTGGAATTACGGTGAAAGAAATACGCCGTTGTTTCTATGAAGTTAGTTGACGGTATAAGAAACTACGACTTGGGTGAAACCATGTCTTTGTGTGTTAGAGGAAATTAAGAAGGTGACGAAAGTGGGATAGGATAATGGTACCTTTAGCTATAATTCTGTATAATAATAGAGTTGCTTATATGGTATCTGTAAAAGTTATTGAAAAATATATATCTGGAAAATGATGTTAGTAGGAGTTAAAAAATTAGGGTCCTGAGAAAAAGCATATCTAAAATTCAATTTTCAGACTTTTTGTATTATCTACATTTTCTCTCTCGATAAGAGATAACTCTTCCATACGAAGGTAAAGCTTCTCAGAGTTCAAATAGAGATTTCCAGGAACTGGAATTCAGAGAATGGAAAAGAAATATACCTAAAGTATAAAAAGAAAATAAAACGAAAGAAATTTGAATATTTAAAAAATTTGAAATTTGAGAATTTGAAAATTTAAAGAATTAAAAATTTGAAATATTAAAAAATTCGAAATTTTAAGAATTTTAAATTTGAGAATAAAGATTTAAATTAGGTAGTATTAATCCTTTAGATAGTATTTAGATAGTATTTATCCTTAATATTAAGGATATTCCTCGTTGAAATAAACTCGCAGAAGCGAAGTTCCTGTGGATGAAATAGCAAGTGGATTATGAACTCAGGCATCAGACAAAATGAGATATTTTTCTCTCGAGTCGAGTAATTTCTAGGAAGTGCCCAGTATCGACCACTTCGAAGGAGGATAGCTCGATACGATGATGTGCTAAGAGGAGCGAAGAAGTGCCGAGAGTTAACGAACTTCGAAAGGGAAGAGAAATCGCTCGGCCTTGTATTTCCCCGTGTAATATCGTCGTGTAATATATCGTCGTTCACGGGTGGCGCGCATGAACTCGGCAATTACCTATCGAACGACGTAATAGCGTAACCTTATTTATATTCCGGATTTCCAATAATGCAATTCATTAGCCACGACGCTGGTCCAGCAACGAAGAAACAATGCCCCGTCTCCTGCTGCTCCTCCTCTCCTTTACCCATTTCTTACCTCGGTGCATCTTCTTGCCTCAACCTTTTCTCCTCGTTTCCTACATTCTCATATACAGGGTGTTCCTTTAATTTTCTCGCGAAGAGTTTATCGGTGAACGTAGCTCCTTTTTTAGAATTAAATTTCACGAGAGAAAGAGAGGATTTAGTTTAGTTGAGCTAGTCTTTGAGGATAAACGAAAGTAACCCTCTGTCTGACTGTGGCTTTCCGTTTTCACTGGTAATTGGAATGGAAGAAACTTTTCTCTGTATTAAATTCGACAAGCAGATTAGTTGTAATGATTATTAAGGTTGCTAAAGGAGGCTTATTTTGGACCCCAAAATTCTGATTTTAATTAAACTTCGCGCAACTGTGGAGCTACAAAGATATATTAAAAGAAAAAGAATAGAGATACAAGAATAGGAGTATATTCAGATCTGCAAAGTGTTTTAATTTGAAAAACACTGCTCTTTGAATGTTTTAATGTACTGTGAGTTTCGTTAAAATTAAAATTCTTCCTTGAGAGTGTAACTAAAATTCTGTGTCTACATCTGTTTTCTGCGCCAGAGAACGCCTCTCTTTTATTCTCCCCCGCACATTTCACGACCCTTACCGCGGGTCGATATTTCAAAGGGGAAAATCATATTCATGGAAAATTCCCGTAACAGATTCAGTGAAACACCCTGTACACGCACTACTTTTATTCCCCGCCACTTTAATCCTTCAGCCCCAGCCTCCACTTCTTAACCCTCCCCTCTGTTCCTTACGTTCTTCCGCTCCCTTTTCCCCAGGATCTTCTCCATTTCGCGCAGCCCGTACGCTTCGGTCCACTTTTCTCCCTTTTTTTCCCCCGAAAAGGGGAAGAAGGAAGCTTCATCCAGGCTACGTGCAACGACACACTAATTCTCGTCCACCGCTCAGCCCTCTTTTCTTCTCTTCCTCTCTCCCATTCTCGTCGTTATCGTCTCTCGCGTTTAGCCGCGATCCGTGATTCTTCCTGTCCCCGTCATTTCCTTTTCCAGCCAGCTTATTTTCTTACCTCGACCCCTCCTTTACGGCAGGCATCTATCTCCATCTTTGTGGTCGCTTCCCTCATTGAAAGACTCGCGACGATGCACTGGCCTAAGACTCCTTCATTCGCCTCGGAGGAAACTCTTCCTCCTTCTCGCCGTTACGCTCGCTCGTCTTCCGTAACCTTTTATTTATATTACTCTTATTCCTCGACCCGTCCTCTCGTCCTTATTCCGACCTCCCCCGACCACGCCAGCCGCGATTCAACTCTCGTCTGAATTTACACGTGCAGAGTTGCCGAGTATTTGCGGGGACTTCCGTTCCTCGGCTCTGAATGGAGGTCAATGTGTGCGTGGAATGGTGAATTAAGCAGAGGATATCCTTGGGATAATATTCTTTCACGCGGGAGTGAGAAGCAGTGAGTTGGAGTTTATTATTCTGGAGGCGGGGAATTTGAATTTGAATTTGAATTTGAATGTTTGTACAGGGTGATCAGTTTCACTGGAATCGCTCTAATGAGTGTTGACAGCTCTTGCAATGGTAACAGTATTTACAATAAGTGTTTCTAACACTCAGAGGGTTTCAAGCTAAAGTGATTATATTATATTCGTTGATCATGATAGGTATTCGTTTTTCTACTAATTCAATGTTGAAATTATTAAAGCAGGAGATTTCCTCTGAGCAATGAAAAATAGAACAAAAATATGTATAGTATGGTATTTTACAAGATCTCAAAAAACACTGTTCCAGGTCTCACTCGTCGATGCGTTTAATATAGCATCAGGGACGTCGAATTTTTTCGTACACCAATTATAAGTAATTACTCTACATACAGTGCACGTATACCTCGCCAGGGCAAAAAGTTTCACGAAAATCAAATCAAACAGCAATTTCGAGCAACAATTAAATTGCCGCCAGCGTTTTCAGCAGAAAAACACGTTTTGCGTGAAAGAACAGCTGCGATAATGAATATCGAACTTTTTTGCATTCTCGCCTTCATAATTACGATATTACACAGTTTCAGTGAAATTCTGTGGACCTAAAACGTAACTGAGAATTTATTTGACCTCTTAGAGATCCAAGAATATCCTTCGAGCATTCTTCGCGAATGTTCGAAGTTGTATTTCATTCTGTTCAGATTATTCTTAAATCTGTCGCCCCGCTATCCTCTCTCTCCTCATTTTTCTCGGTCGTATACCTCCCTCGCCCCTTTTTCTCTCCCTTATTGCCCATTACCCTTCGACGTAGCGGGTGCAACCCTTCGGGAGCAGCGTGGAAAGGGTGGAAGTGGCTGATGGCCCAGTGACGCGGTATCCATTGTTTACGAGACTGCGAAATAATTTTATGAGGCGCTGCCGCATCTTTTATTACGTTTTTATATATTCGCTCGAACGTGCGCAAGCTGTACACGAACCACTACCAGCTCTGGGGAAAAATGGACGAGCGTTGAATTACGAAAGATAAAATGTAGCTGCTAGCTTCGTTCTCGAGTGATTCATTTCTATGGACGACTTTTAGTCTGCTTCCCTCTACCCCTTCGAGCTTTATAATACCCTTTCCTTCGCGATAAATTAGGTTCCAGATTACAGTTCCTCTGGAAGTCTTATGTGTCTCGAGGAAATGGAAATGTTTTTCAGTTTCTTCGGAATTAGAGCCAAGCATGAAACCTAGTTTTCTGTGTATACTTTTTTGGGGGGGAATTTTTTCAGATTCAGAAGTCAGAATATTTTTCAAGTTTTTCAGAATGAGGGTGAAATTCGAAATTTTCTAGGACAGACCATATTCGCAGAATATTAATTTCTTTACAAATTTTTTGAGATTCAGAAGCAGAAATATTCTTCAATCTCTCCCGACAGAAACTGTAAAAATATGATAAATACTGACACAGTATAACTGCTTCAGTCCTTCAGAATTTTTTCGAAAATCAGAAGCTTTCATATACATTCATCACAGACTTATACTTCAACCTCTTCTTTCCCCAATTTCAACACAAGAATCCTTTTTCCTCCACTTTCCGTAACCCAAAGTTTGCGCACTCAGCTCTCTTCTCTATCCCCGTTTCCCAGAATACTGACATCCATCGACGTTAAAAATTTCCGCCGAAAACGTTGTTGCAAACAGTGGAAGACAGTTCAAGCAGCGAGGAAATATTCTCCTGCAGAATTCTGTTGCTTTCGCAGCTTTTCCACCAAGCTGTCGGACCTCTTTCCGCGCTGTAACACCGTAACGCTATTTTCCGCGTAGAATTCTCTTCAGATTCAGCGCACGGCTGGCAATAATGCGCTGCTTGGAACAGAGTGCTTCGTCACCTTCGGACTTCAGCCACGTATCGAATAAACCGCGCGACTACTCGCTCGCTGTTTACTGTTTCCTTGCACGCGTTCCTCCAGCAGTTATAACAGGGGGAAAAGAATTCCTCGCCAATCCTTTTTAAACAGCTTCGACAGCGTTCTGGTAATTAGACAACGACGATCAGGACTGGATTCAGATTTTGTGAAGCTAGGGCTGAGCAATGGAAGTGGAGGAAGTGGTGATGATATAATAATTTTCCCTAATTTCTGAGAGGATTTTATGAAGGATAACTGTGCTGATAATTGTGTAAGTGGTCTTAGTCTAAAATCTGAAAAATAGAATTTATCACTTATTTGGAGTTTCCTCGGTGTACGTTACATGATAAATGGTACAGTATTTCCTGAAATTTATTTCACGTAGTACGTGAGAAAATGGGCCTCTTCAAGGCTGAGGCCCAAGGCGATAGCCCCCCTAGTCACCCTCTTAATTCAGGTTTGACATTTATGGAACAGGTGTGCGATCTCTAACGTCTACTTTCCGTCCCGAAGAAGAGTGGACGACGATCCTCGTCGGTTTCTTGTTGAATGAATAGTCTAATCAATGGGGACAAAGGCGCTGCCTCCTGTCTAATTTAATCTCAAGGCAAACGAGGAAGAAAAAGGCGAAGAAGAAGAAGATTAACCATCGTTGCGTGTTCTTGGATTACTCATCGATTTCCCTCCATTAAAGCGGAGCTTCATTGTACCTGAGTCGCGTACAGAGCGATGGAGCGCGAGACTCGTGGTTTATTTGCAGCGTTTGCAAGGTGACTCGCGTCTTATCGCGCCCAGCGCAGCGCGTAACAGCGCGAGATGTGGTCAAGAACGCGCGGCGAGAGTGAAAGTGAAAATCGGCTAAAAATACGTCGTCCACGCGGCTGCAGAGGGAAAAGGGGGATACTGGCATAAGAGGAAATGGGAAACGATGGTGGGGAAGGGCAACGCGACTATTGATTTACGCTACAATGATATGGAATTAAAAGCGTGCTTTGGCTCGTGCCTCGCGCTCATTTCTGATAATAGTCATTTTCGCGCGGGAAGAATTTCTCCAATTTTTTTCATTTCCAAGTATTCGAACAGTTACCTCATCAATTTTCTAATTTTCTTATTTCAAAATCGTTGATTCTGTGTAGAATTCGAGGAAAGAGTAAGAAAGAAACATTTTTATTAAGTATACAGGGTGATCAGTTTATCTGGAAACCCTTCGAGCGTTGACAGCATTTATTGTAAATGCTGTTAACATTGTAGGTGCTGCCAACACCCATGTGTGTACTATGGTGACGTCGGCGATATATATTTTAATGGGTTGAGGAAAGTGAAAGCTTCAGTCTGATAAAAAAACAAATCAATCTAAATATGTCGATGCAATAAATGTCTCTCTAAAAATCAACTTCTTATTGAGCCAGCCATTTAAGATAGGCATAATTCCCTATAATTCTACTGGCATTCTAGAGGTACCCAATAAAAATGAAAAAGAAAATATTGATCTGGTAATGAGTGCAGACGATCAGAGAAGAAACATTCCTCCGTACAAAATAACCAGTAAGTCAAAGCATGTTAATCGCTAATACTATTTGAACAGAAATACCATGATCAACCGCGTCGGAGTAGATTAAGATTTTTTCTCTATAATTCCCAAGAAACATCGAAATCTGAGACTCGAATGAATTACTATTACCTGCGGGTATTATTTAGTTGGCTGAAGCACGATTTCGTTCATTTAAATTCTTTCATAATTATGCAGTCATAGCGTTTTAACGGTGGAAACGCAAGACAGTGTAAAAAAGGAGAGGATTGTAATTATATATTTGCAGTTGTTCCGAAAGCATGAAACGCTGTCGCGTTGACAAATCACCGTTGCCTCTTGCAATTTAAATGACTTTTTTATTTACCTCGCATCCTATTATAACCAGCGAGTTACATACCCGTTTTTAAATATGTATAACGCGCATCAGGATTGCATTCGCAGAATTAACATTTTACCGTGGAACAAACGAACGCGACGACAGCCGCAGCGGGAGCTGCTGAATTCGTTTAAAAAATAAATATCGAGTTCCCTATTTGCACCATCGAACGAATCGCTAATGAAATATCGGTTTCCTTTGAAGGCTGAATATAGCTGGAGCGAGCCCGATCAGGCGATAATTATTGAGAGTTAATACAGTTACTCTGATTTTTAATTACAGGTCCTAGCTTCTAAATCGATCGTAGAATATTTTCATAAATCGCCGATTTTCTCCTCGCTCTCCAGCCACAGCGAAAGCGTGTCAAACGAAGATTAAGGAGCTCGCGTGCTGACCGCTCCCGCGAGAAAAACCACGAATCACAAATGAACGCCGAAGACCTGCTCGAAGTTTTACGATCGCTTTCCACTCCACCCAGAAGCATCCGAGGGATCCTGAAATTTTAATAACCCCCCGATCGATTCAACCCTATCCTACCGTAAAACGCTTCACGAGAAATCGATCGAGAGGCCAAACCCTCTCGCCCCAAAGGCGTCAGACTATCACTCTGTCGAGCAGAGGCCATTTCTTAAAGCTGTTTAAAAGGTTACTCTTCGACACGAGAAAATTTGTAGAAATATTGAACGTATAATGTAAGTCAGTGTTTTTCAATAGGAATGATACTGCTTCTTATGGTGCGTTTAAACTATGTGAGCAAATACTCGTTCTCCCATTCCAGGAAAATTCAATGATTCATGGATGAATAAAATCGACAACTGAATGAAAGAATGCTCGTGTTACTCGAATTTTGCTGAAGTAAGGTAGGAAGGAAGAACTCACTCACTTGGTCTGAAAGTTTCCACATACGATTATAGGTTCTGACATCGAATTTTCAGGACCATGTGAAGAAAAGAAAAACGAGGATACTAAAAAAGAAAGAAAAGAGTGCGTTAAGGAGCACAGAGGTAGCCAATGTCTGCAAAGCAACCACAAACCAAAAAGGTTGAGAAACCCTGATCTAACCCTAACCCTTCTTGAACAACTGACTCTACACTAATCAAAACCCAATCTCCTCAATATAAATTTAAATCGAGCCCCTTTTCACCGTCCCCTCAAATAACATCATCTGAAGAGCCAAAGCACCAGAGAACAGCGATTCTCTCGGCACTTTAGATTCGTTCTCATCACGAATCATCGTTTCAGAAGGTAAACAATCGATTTTCGTGAGCGTGTTGGGTGCAAACGTGTCACAGTCTCTGTGCCCGTTCGATCCCCAGGATCACCGAAATTCCTCAGAGCAGAGGCTGAAGCATAAAGCAGGGAGGAAAATGGCTGGGTGTAAATGCAGCCAAGCCACCGTCGACGACGTCGACGACGACCCTGGAGGGCTGCGCCTCGCTCGAGTGCCGGAAAGTTTGGCAGGCTTGGCTTTTTATCCCTAGACCAGACGCAAAGGGGCGTACTTACACACTCCATACCTCCCCCCGTTCCGAGTCTACTTTGCTCTAGCCCCTTCTCTCCCGCCCCCCTCCATCGCCACCCTCTTCTCCTCGCCCCCTTTTCGGCTCACTCGAGTCCTCGGAACCGATATATAGATATATCCGGCCAGGAGTTTCCTTTCGTCTCGTCGAGACATTAAAAATCCCTCGCTTTCGAGGCCCTCCACAAGGGGCGCGGTACCCCACATGCGCGCCCTGCCCCCGTCTAGGGGAACGCCACTTATCGAATAAACCTCGACAAAAGTACCCAAATAGGCTGTCTTCCTTTCACGGGAAACGCCGTCCCTTTAACGAAGAGTTTCCCTAATGGGCGAAAACTTCTCGCGCTGATGGGCAAACGGAGGTTTCGGCTTTGTCTGGTGCACGACCTTTTTTAGGGGGTTTTAATGATTGGCATTTGCTTCTTGAGTATTGGAGGTACAGGGTGTACACGCTGAAGGAGGACATCGAAATGTCTCCTCTGATTTTAATGGCACGAGGATCGTTTATGTCATAATCTGAATTGTTTCAAGGGAGAAATATTATGGAAAAATAATCTTTTTTGTGGGATCATTGTTTTTTAGTTCTTTCTTTTTTAATTTGGTGTTGTTAAACGAGGAGATATTTAAGTGGCATGTTTCAGCTTGGATATTCTGTATATTAGGTACTTTGAAAGTGGTTAAGTTAAACACTTCTTGTTTGATGTATCTATCTACATTGTTATCAGTATTTGGACTACTAGACCCAAAGTGTATTAAGTTCACTATGTTTTATAAAAAATTGCATCTGCCACCAATTCTAGAACGTCCTGTATATCTGTATCAGGTTTACTCTTCTCTGAATTTTAAAAATGAGTTAATATTATCTACTATTACTGTGTAATATTAACTGTGCATACAGGAGGGTGAATATTGAGTTTTTGGACTTGTTTAATCTGTGAGTACCAAGAACGGAAATGGAGAAATGCTTCAAGGGAATTTTGTTACCCTGAGTAGTTCCCCCTGGTCTAAGGTGGAAGGCTTATTTCTTATGCAGTAGCTAAATCAGTATCAGGGGCATGATAAGTGGTTTAATTAACTGAGCTCATTGCCCGATTTAAATGAAACTCTAGAATGTACCTCTGTGATAAATCTTATATCACTCGCTGGAATTATTCTCTAAGCAGGAAGAATGGTATCAAGACTGTGATTAACTGAGCACAGAGGAAGCGTCAGAGAATTTGTATTAATAACTACCCCCGTTATTAATTATACGAAATGCTTGCGTGAATGAAAGAGCAATGCAATTAATATTTTAGTCGAATTCTAGCCTATCGAGAGTCCCAGCATTTACTCCCGATATTAAACTTTCGTCCTGATCAATTTATCGCGGGGGAAGCAAGCGAAAAAGGCAATCATGAACGCGAGATAAATATTGAATCGAGTTCAATGTCCGCTTTATATAAGAACCATCAATTAAATATAATGCCAAATCCCTGTAGCGGTCAATCGATTAATATTCAGCCTCTCATTACCACAAATATCTTCCAGAAAATATTCATTACTCGGCTAAATTCCCCAACAGAATTTTAATATTGCATCCAAACGAAAGTACCATGTTTATTCGATTACCACTCTCCCGTATCGATCGACTCATCAGCAAGGGGAACGCCAGAAAATGTAATCACGAGCGGGCCAAATTTCTTAACACAATTTCCCGCTTCAATTTAAATAAAAGCCGAGAATTTATTTCATCGAAAATGAATTTAACGCAAACGAAAGGCCCAGTCATTTTCCAAACCCTGCCCACCGTAATATCATCTAACGAACACTCGAATCATCCGCATCCCTCACGAATTCCCCCAGTCGCGCCATTTTACGATCACCTCGGCAACATTTCCTCAAAATTCCTCCTCCATTCACCGACAGCCTCGTCCCGGAAAACGTGCTGCCTTGGACGTCGGTTACGTGCGCCATTTCGCGAAGAAAATTCCTGGAAGCACCAGGGGGCATTTCCTCTGCGGCTTCGTGATCGCTAGACATCGTCGCTGAATCGCTCGAAAAAAATTGGGGGACGAGGAACAGATGGGGGCGAGAGGTGGCGTCGAGGAACGCGACCCGATTCCAGGAAACAACGCGTACCGTTACCAGACTGTTCCCATGCTCCATGGGGATCGCTGCATGGACGTGTACGCGAAACAGCTCGTAATCGGAACATCGTGGCCGATCGGCGTATCCTGATAACATAAACCGCGGATCATCTTGCGCAGTGCTTCGCGTTCCTCCGTTAATCGCGCATCGGTGCCGTGCTCTTTCTTCGCGTGCCTTCGAACCCGACGCGATCGATATGCGGACCCTCGCCGCGCTGGATCGTTTAATCCTGCCAAATGGGGAGGCAGTTACCGAGGAATGGGTTTTTGATAGTTATTACGGAAAAATCGTCAGGTTTCTTGGATTCCTTTGAACAAGGCGGTGAGACGCGTGTGAGAACTGAGGGTATCTAGTTTTAAGACAGTAGGCAAATGGGTTTAGAGAATAGAGGCTTAGGTTTATGGGCTGTTGAAAAGTCTGCTTTCTTGTGAGAATTGTTCGCTTCTTTTTCTTTTTTTTGGAATTTGATTATTAGCTTAGAGGTAAAGGTAAGTTTATGATGGATTATAAATTTGGAAATTTGGATCTTTTGGTGGACTATAAATGTGTTGGTTCCTCTAAGATTTAGATCTTCTTTGGATACTAGAGTCACAGTGTATTCAAGTTTGAAGTCTATTTGTTTTCTGCGTGATGGGTTCTAGAGTCCAGATATAGTTCCGAGAATATTCTAAAATGGCTAACCCTGGACTCATACTGTTCTTCTTCTTATTCAGGGTAAATTGACACCTTATTGGTGAACCATAAACATGTTACTTCCTCGAAGACTTATCAAAGAAAATAAATAAAATCCAGCAGTGGAAAGGGACCCAGAAGCTAGTATTCCCAATCACTTCCCAGAATTTGACCTAACCCAGAGAGCTAGTTATCTAAAACCTTCCTCCTTGCTCCGTGTCTTGAAGTTGAACCTCCTCGACCGATATTTCCCGATATCGAGACGGGGGATCTGCAGAGGTCCCTCCATTGCCACCCACCGTCACAAATCTTTCTTTCGTGACGTTCCTCGAGGAACATCGAGAGGAGATTTCACCGCCTACGGGTCCCGCGAAATAATCGTGAGAAGAGGAGGAAGCCAGTGGAGGACTTCTCGGCTGACTTCCCATTGTTCGCCGCTGACAAAGCTTCTTCTATCTCCGGGCATTAACGCAATTAACGGATGTATCTTACAATGTGCCCTTCGAAGCCCTCGGCACTGGAACGCTAATGTAATGGCGCTGGTCCAGGCCGAGGGACGCGGAGGAGGGAGAGGGGACCGCAGCGAAGGCATGCTCTCTAAACGGTATCGTAATTAGTATATAAAAGCGACATGGCGCGTAATTAACTGGCTGACGAGCGTCAATCTTTAGGCTCGATCCATTTGTCCTTTTGAACGAGGCGGATTCGGCTGCTATTCTGTGCCGTAATGATGGCCCGTTTGACGAGGGAAATTAGGGAGGACCTTTGATGCGATCCCTGACACGGCGTTTTAAACCGATTCCCCATGGTGTAATCGTCAACGCGGTTCGTTCGGTTAATCCTGTGAAGTCATTACTACGCAGCGGTGCGTGCTTTGCTTCCTACGACTGCTGCTGCCCCTTCGAAAGTTCACCTCTGATGGAAACTGGTTGTAACTGGCTCGTTTGGCGACCTTGTTGACGCGGCTGTATCGGAGGAAGTTTATTGGAAAAGTTATTTGGCGATGCTCGGACATATATTTGGGAAAAAGACACTTGGACTAAAATTTGTTTGTTGACAGCACTGCAGCGAACAATTTTTTTGCCTGGGGAAATAACTTTTATTTATGGACGCATCCTCGGCCATTTTGCTACTAGTTTATCTTCGATGAGAACATGGCCGTTTGTTACTTTTCGCTGAGCTGAAGCGATGAATGTGCTGGTTTGATCGAAGATTATCTGGGTTTGACAAGAATCAAACTAAGCATTCGATGAAATCAGTTCCAATTTTATGATGAATCGAAGACTCAATAGGATTTTTCTAACATGACCAATTTCAGTTTTCAAACTTTTAAATTCTTGAATTTTTAGCTCTTCAAATTTATAGTTTATAACTTTTCAAAGTCTTTCTTCATATGTTTCCTTTAATTTCTCGAATTCCCATTCTTGGAAATCTGTATTTGAACGCTGAATAACTCTACCTTGACCTCTACTATGCATGTGGTAAAAAATTAGAAATAAAAAAATATGTATCAAATTGTTTAATATCGCCTTTCTACTTCTAGAAGATCAAGCTTAAATTTTAGCTAAGTATACATGCCTTGAAATACATTTTTGGACGCTGAAAAGGTACGCTACTACTGCACAGTAGATTCAGTCAGTGATCAGACCACGACTGTAGTGTCATTTATTCTGCTTACTTCTCGAAATGAAACGCGACGTCCGCAAATTTTATTCCCTACTTTGTATTTACTTTTTTATTTCGAATGACCAAATGTTCCTCCATGTTACTGAAATATCCTGAATATCTACCACGTAACGAGCATTAATACATTAATTGGAAACAAATTCGACGAAACGACTCGAATTGTGCTATTCTTTTTACATTGCAAATCCCCATACGACCACTAGGACACGTCCCCTCGTTTATAAATACAGAATGCCATGCGAGCCCGACATCCCTGGATTTGCCAGGGCCCACGAATTACATGGAATACAGGATAAAGTAACGGCGTCGAGGCTCGTCAATATTTAACGAGGTCTGATTATCGCTGATGTTATTATTCTCAGCGCCGATTATCCTGACAAATTGGTTGCACATTCTAGTCACAACTTCAGGATAAATAAACAGGTTGAACACAGTCGAACGACTATAAAACAAGAATTTTTTATGAGAATCCAAAAGTAAGAGGATTGAAAAAGAAAAGAACCAATGATTTTTCTGAATTTAACACTATCTAGCATAAGGAGTACAACAAAAGAGTCTCAGTGTACAAGTCAGTATCTAATTTAGAAAAAGAATGAAACGAAAGTCGAGAGTTCTGTACAATCAGCAACTCAGCGCAGGAAACCAGAAAATACCTAGCTACTAAATTTTGAGAAGTTTCTAAGATTTTACTTCCCTGAAATAAATTCTCGCGTCAACACTTAGAACTGAACTTCGATTTGAGTCTCAAATTCCATCATCCAGCACGATGTAAGGCGCCCTGAAACCGATGACGAACTTTCTATTCGCGAAGGGGCCGAGAGAAATTTGCTCGCCGTCGTCGACGGTAAGAAACTTGACAGAAATCAGATTAGAAATTCTGGGGGAAAGGTGTCGGGTGATTCTCGCCTTCCGTACTTCGCGGAATCACCGTGAGAAATTGCCAACTCCGCGATGACTCTGGACGAACGTGAGGTGTGTCGTAAAGGCTGACGGGGGCGAGAAGAAAGAAAATTGTCGAGCGCGTCTTAGAAATTGTTTTACAGCTCGAGGAAGCTCGGCCCCTCCGCCTGGAACCCTCTGACGCGAGAACGCGACCTCGCGAGCGCGAATCGCGCGTCGAATGACAAATTAAATAGTGATCCCGCGGTGGCGTCATTATCGCGTTGCCGCCCGGGAATCTAGTTAGTGTCAGTTGGAAACACAATGACAAATTAAATAGTGATTCCGTGGACGCGATCATTGCGTCAGCGGCGGGCTTGACTGGGTTTATTAATGTCCAGCGGGCTTGTCTGGGAATAAAGAATAATGTGGTGACCGTGAGAGGGTTCTGGGGATTTCTGGCTTTGAGAGATGGTCGCTGAATGGAGGCTTCAGGAATAATAATAATAATAAATAATTATGAACGTGTGGTTATTGATGAGAAAATTTGTGAGTGATACTACTTCCATGATGAACAGTAGTTGAAAATTATAACTTGATGAATATAGTCCACTGTGTAATGTATCTTCAGAACAGTGATTATGAGTTAAATTCTTGAAAAAGCTACTACTACTAATAATAATAATGATAATAATATGTAATCATGAACGTGTGATCATTGATGAGAAAATTTCTGACTGACGCTACTCCTGTGATGAACAGTAGCTGAAAATTACAGCTTGACAGTGATTATAAGATAAATTCGTGAGGAAAATACTACTACTACTACTAATAATAATAATAAAAATAACTGAATAACAGAAACCTAAAAAACCAATGAGATGTGAATAGCTGAGATCCAGTAAATCAAGGTTCCACCCCATTATTATCACACATAAAGAAGGACCACATGTTTAGTAACTTCCTATACCTCTCCAGTGACCTAACTTTAAAAATTGGCCATTGCCTGAAGAATAACGCAAGCAATTCCTTAACTCCATCGTCAGAAGCGAGAGCAATTTTCGTTCCCGAACAGCGCGCCTCGCCTGGCAGCGTCGATTTTCCTATTTGGTCAATTGGCGTGCACGCGAGAGCTCTCTTTGAGGGGCGTGATTTATACTCGGGCCTTTTAAATCGTTTAAGAGATTAACTTAAAAGGTCCTCCACGTAGCGTGGCAGCTAGCACCGCGGTGCCAGCCTTTGTACCCTCGATTTCCGTGGCTGGCTGCAGACTCCCTCCCAGAACGCGCCGAGACATTCTCGCCGCGATGCCGAGGCTGGAAACAACCGGGGGACGAAAACGAGCAAAAGATTCGGGCGGGTCGAGGGCCTAGCGGCGGCCCATACAAATCGATGCACGCGAGGACCATTGAAGAGGATGCGGGCCGATGAAAGGGGCCTCGGTCGGCTCGCGTGCACTTTTCCACGGCCGAACACGGTTGAATTATGACGCGAATTATAGCCCGCTGGTCCCCCGAGGGACACTCCTCCACTCGCGTTCGAGGAGTCTAGACCTTTTGATTTTACAGCGGAGGGCTGGCTCGTCGGAGATATTTAACCTGTTCGAGTGGCCGGGCTCGTTTTCGTCTCGTCGAGCGTTTACCTTGGGAGGAGGATCGTAAGAGGTTTGCTTTTTAGCTGAACAAGACTGTGGATCGAGCTTCCTTGTTATTGCTCCCCTGTTTTGATACTAATTTGTATTTGCACGAGGTTCTGCGGGATCCTGGCATTTTGCTGTTTGTTTGGGGGAATATTTGTGGATCGTTTGAAGCTTTGTTTTTTTATTTGTAAATACTGTGACTTTTTAAAATACTTTTTAGATTTTTCCTTGGATGTTGTTTTTTATAATAAATATTTGGGTATATATCTGTAACGAATTTTGAGCTTGAAAAGTCAGTAGAATGTACCCTGAGTCAGACACGGTAAAGCAAGTAGAATAAGTTCTGAGTCAGGCATAAACACGCCAACAGAATGAGCTCCAGCTAGATACAGTAAACTCAGTAGAATAAGTCCTGATTTAGACACAAACACGCTTGTAGAATAAACTCCCAGCCAGATCAGTACAGTCAGTAGAATAAGCCTGGAATCAGACATAAACATGACAGGTGAATGAGCACCGAGTCAAACACAGTAAATTCAGTAGAATAAGTCCTGCGTCAGCCACAAGAGCGTCAGAAATATCAGCCCAGAGTCAGATACAGTACAGTCAGTAGAATAAGTCTTGAGTCAGACACATTTCACGCAAATTTTAGGCATCTTCTCAACAATTAATAACTCTGAAAGGAACCCTTAAGCGCAATCTTGCCATTCTTGATTTTCGTCTTATTTCTACATGTAAAATATCATCCCTTAAAATTCCAACACCTGTCATCCAACACTCAATATGTAAATATAAAATATGTAAACTACAATTTTATAAAAATCTCCAAAAATACTTCTCATCACCAGGAAACAATAGACATCTCAATATTAATTTTCAAACCAGCCCTCAAACGCTCTTAATACCCAGCAGATTGTGTGAAAACGGAGCAGCTTAGATCCCAGACAAATGTATCTAAATAGACACTTAACATAATGCACCATCATTTCGTATATCATCCACAAATAGACCGTCTGAGTTTTCTAATTGAGGATGTACGTAATCCGCTGCCAGTCTACACGATCCGTCAGCTATCATCCCGGATTTAAACTTCCACGATTCTTCCATTACCCAATGTAACAGAGACAAGATAATTTACTCTCCTCATTAAAACATTCAACTCCTCCAGCTGTCAGCGCTCTCTCAACATTCCCGTCGATTCGGAAAAAGAACGTCGAGAGGCAGACGAAAAAAATGGAGGAGCCGCGATAAGCGACTTCGCAGGGTCGCACAGATGCGATCCGACAGTAACTGTCGTTACGTATGCCAACGGACGTGGAAACAGAAAACCGCGAATCCCTGAAACGCGGAAAATATCGGATGTCCCGACCGGTTGTCGCGGCGGTCTGAAAAACGAAAAAAAAAGACAAAAAAAAGAAATGTTAGGTCTTCCGGAAATTGCTGTCTGTCATTCGTCGCTAGAGCCTCCCATTTAGCGATTAAAAATACACTGAAACGTCGGATTAGATCTAAACCGCGGGAGCGGCGATCAACAGTAAACACAAACAAAGAAGAAAAACGTCGAATTAATCAATTCGAAACATAGCGAGCAAATGTTTACCCTGCCAAAATTCACAATCGACTCGCGGCGCCAAATTCGGTGGTCATTGCCACTGGCCCCTTTCCCTTCGGCTCCCCCATCCCCCTTGCCACCCCGTCGCCCCCGCGTCTGCCAATTTTTTTTTATAAGTACCATTCATCCGACGAGCTCTAATTGAAGTGAATTCGCCCCGCGCGAAAGAGGGAGTTTATCGGGAAAATTTTTTTCGTTTCCGTCGGCCAACAGTGATCTCCGCGTGCCGTATGATCGATATCCCGTGGAAGTGTCTGATGCTGTGATTGGTCGTACAAAAAAAAAAAGAGAGAGAAGAGAGGAGAGAACAAAGGAAGAGCGACGTTTCGAGCGGGGGTGGACGGAGAAAGGCAGTGGAAGAGAGAGAGGCAGGGAGAGACTATCGTCGAACGACGAATTAAATGACGTTTTCGTATTCACTGGCGAGGACTACCGCCACCCCGGAGATGAAAGGACTCCTCTCTCTGTCCCGCTGTCAACCCCGTCTGTTCCTCCTCCCTCCCTTTGTCTCGGCCCTTCGCGCGTGACTCGCCCCCTCCTGTCCGCCCGTTTCTATCTAACCGTTTATCCTTCCACGGGGGTGATCTATGTTGCAGTTTACAGGGGATTTCGTTATTTAGCCGCGGTGGCTTCGCGACGAGAGACGCTTTGGACCGAGGCCACGACTCCAGAGATATGCTCCTATGAAATATCGGGCCAGTTCCTCTCGTCCAGCTTCTAAAGTATCGTTTCGACGGTTTCGTAACCGTGCCACCGCCCTCGTCTCGGTCAAAAACGCTCGCCCCCTTTTGACGGAGAGGAAGCGGGAGCGGCTGCATAAATTCGATTCTTGGGTCGTGGAACGCTCGCGGCATAAAGACTCGATGCTGGAGTCGGACGAATGTAAGCGTGAAAGCTTTGCGCGAACGCTGCCAGTTTCTGTCGACGATTTTTCAACCCCGCCGCGCTCGAATTTGCGTTTCGCTCGGGGGAACTTCTTGTTAGCTCGAGTGTGGAACGTGTAGGCCATGTATCTGGTTTCGCTGGTTCTTTATGACGTCTTATCGACCGATCGAGGGAGCTCAAAGAGAGTCGGTTTGCCGGTTCGATTGCTCCTTGTCAATCGCTGAGCAACCTTTTCCAGGATCGCGAGTGACGTCGCGGCTGAGGGGGGATAAGCTTCAGCGTTGCGTGTCGAGAAATTCGCGAATGTCGAAGGTCGAGCGTTGGGTAAGAATGAGTGTGGAGGAATCTGGAAAATTGCTCTTGGCAGTGCGACTGGTTCAGTGTTTGGCTGTCGTACTGGGTCGTTGGTTTAGATTTTAGCTGAGACAGGCTCTGGTTTTTTAGCTGGACGTTGAGTTTAATTTATGTTTAGTTTGGCTTAGATTTTATCTCTCGTGTCGAATGCATGTTGGTGACACAGTGTGTCGATAGTTGATAGTAATGTATGAATAGGTATCTATTTGTAACATCAATGTATGTACATATACCTACTTCTAATTTTTGAAATTACCTAGGTGACAGATGTGATTCTGTCCCAAATTGTTATTACCACACCACGAATATATACATATACATATGTAGGATTTCAATGAACAAAATTAACATTAGATATAGTATTAAAATGTCCTCTTAGATTTTTATTTCCTATGGATCATTTGTCAATCGTCATTTGACAGTTCTACTACAATTTAATTTATTTCTAATAAGATGAATTAATGCAAGAGGCCAGGTACTAAAAATCATAAGCAATTATAAATGATTTAATCATTGATCTACTGTATCTCATTCACTTTTACACTTAAATCCCATTAATAAGTAATTCTCACAAAATCATTAAAAAATAGAATAAAAGATTAAAGATTCCCCCAGCCCTCATCCCTCGTCCCCTTCAAACTATGTACCAAATCATTGAAACCTACACCCCACGTTTCATATAGGTACCTAATTTGCTTCCAATAGCATTCTGCAGCTCATTCATACGCAACCAAATTAAAATACCAACTCTGTCCACGATGAGATGCGATTTTCCCCTTGCTCAGCCTCTCCAACCCCTTATACCCAGGGTAGGAACAGTATTATGAATCAGCCCCCGCGCAGGCGTGTCTCGATATTCATCTGTTTGTCTATCTGTGTAAATTTTGCGCCCGGCCGCTCTTCCCATTTTCTCTGAACAAGGGAGCCGACGGCGGGGCCCGCGCGCAAATAAACTGCCAACCTGCGTGTGCTCACTGATAAATTAGAACGTCCCTCTCGCGTGGGGGCCTCGAATTGATTCGGAAACGGCGCGTGCGACCACCGCGAATTAACGTAATGGAAGGTGACGGAAGGGGATGACTCTTAAACGTACTCAAAATCGTAATTGCTGCCTCAGCTTTTTATGAGTATCTACATGGCGATTTTAATTCAAGTTTCTTTGTTTAGATAGCAAGAAGAGCAAGAAGACTGAGTAAGTGACTGTAGGGTTGGCATTTTTTGAGGATTTTGAAGGCTTATTCTACTAGGTTCAAGGTACCGAAGTTTAACAAAGTGTAGGTATTAAATTTTTGAGTGCAATTAGATGTAAATTGAAGTGTAAAATTGTTATAGAATTTGATTGTTTAAATACTGGAGTGTGTGAAAATTTGAATCTTTAAATATTGGAATATTTAAAAATTTGAATATTTAAATATTGAAATATTTAAAACTTTGAATATTTAAATATTGGAATAGTTGAAAATTCAAATAAATATTCAAATATCAAAAAACACGGAAGTTTACAAATTAAAAATTTAAATATCTACTTGAAATTTTAATATTCGAAAATAAGAATTCTCATATATAACTGAAATTAAACAAAAATTCTAATTCATCCTATAATCAATCCAAAATACCATAGTACTCTATACTCACGAAAAATCATCAACTTCTATCTTTCAGATTTCAACTTTCACCCAAGCTACGCAATATTTAACCACCTCTATAATTCGTGCGTTCTACAGGGGACAGCTAATGCGCGAGCGTGAGCGTGGATTAGCTTTCGGCTGTACCGAATGTCGACGGGCAGTGTAGTCCCCTCGGTAAGTGGTTCCCGAGACTCGGTAATACGACTCGTTAATCGTGCTGGCCGCGAAGCTCGACCGATTTGTCGCTCCTTCGCGCGGCTACATATACACGGCACGTACAAAACGAGCGCGATTACGCGCGTACGGGCCCGGGGCAGATTTATCGGTCGGACGCAGCTCGCAGGAGAAAACGATCCCCTGAACGATGCCCGCGGCGTGTTTACTTCGTGAGCTTCTAGGAGCCACGGAGGCCGCCTCTCGCCACCTCACGGAAAAATGCTCTCCTTGTACCCGCGACGATTTATATCGTTGTCGCGACAGTAGTTCGAGGGGGTGCATGAAGGGCTGAGGAAAGCGTTTCGGTTGCGGGATTGGGTTTCACCTTCTTTTCGGCGTTTTGTGTTTTACTTGGAGGCTACTTAAACGGGGATCTCAAACTTTTATGTACGAATTTAAAAACTTATTTAAAAATTTTTAATTCTTAAATCCTGGATCATTCTAATTTTTGTGTCTGTTAGAGCTAGTTGAATTATGTACATTATTCTGAGATTTTTTTAGTGAAATTTGTCGAAAGTCTATTTTATGGAATATCGTTGACACGGAATTACACAACTTGAAGAGGTATTGAAATAATTTACATTTAACAATGGCCATTGTGCTACAACTAGAGCCAGAGTACAGTTTTAGGATTATTATAATTAATCCCTACTCGATATGATTTACTCACCAATTACTAATTTCCCATTCACGCTCCACATAGCAATAAAGCAATTACCATCAACAGTGTACAAATTAACAAACAGTCCTACCTTCACTATTAATATCCCCGCGAAATCAGTTAAGTCTACCCTCGAAAACCACTAAATACATGACTCACTGACTGATCTACGCGTTATCTTTACATCCAGCACGCAGGCGATAAAACCTGAACATGTACAAGCACTTCTGTCACCCTGAATATCGTCGATCTCCCAGACCAGTGTCCCTGTCGAAGGCGTTCATGCAGAGAGGGATCCAGTTCCAAGACGAAAAAGCGTCAGCATCGATCGCGGGCATGGGCGGCGAGGGAAAGACAGCGAGAAAACGCGAGCAGCCAGTTTAGGTTTGCAACGACGCAACGGCGCGAGGGTTAATCGAAGCGATTTGTCCTTTCGTCGGCGTGATCGCGATTACAGTTGCTCGGAGAGATGCAGATTTATCGATGGAATCCCGCTCGCTGGAGAAACGAGCGGCAGCCTCGTCCCGATCCACCTCCACCTCCGTCGACTTTCCTTTTTCATCCGCTCGCCCTCCTGCGAGCGTGAAACCGGTTCTCCAGCCGCGGAATTCCAGGCTTTCCTTCAAAAGCAAATTCTCTCTCAGCCGATCCGAATGGGGATTCGTCCTTGCTGCGCTGGGAGACTGAACCGACCAGCGATCGACCTATTTTCGTCGGTCGAACTTCCGTCGATCGCTCCACCGGAAGTCATCGTTATTAGCACTGGCAGGATTTGTTAAGGCTGCAATGGAGATTTGTCACGTTGGTTTGGAGTCTTGTGGAGAACTATTGAACTGAGGATGGTTTTAGATTAAATTATTTGGAAACACGATGGGCACAGAAAGAGAGAGGATTGATGTAGTTAGCCTGTGGATTCGTGTGATTTCTCTGTGTCTGTCTTAAGTCTCGTTCTACTTATCCTCTCTGTGTCTGACTTGGGACTTATTCTACTGATTTCTCTGGGTTTGTCTTAAGCCTTATTCTACTTATCTCTCAGTTCCTGACTAGGGACTTATTAGATTAAATTCTGTTTATCTCTTTATGGACTTATTCTACTGATTTCTCTGTGTCTGCCTTAACTCTTATTCTACTTATTTCTCTGTGTCTGGGTTGGGACTTATTCTGCTGGTTTTACTATGTTTGACTTGAGACTTGTTCTACTGGTTTTACTATGTCTGACTTGGGACTTATTCTGCTGGTTTTACTATGTCTGATTTGAAACATAATCTACTGATTTCACTGTATCTCACCAGGCTAGTGTAAGTCAGTATTAAAACGACTTCTCAGTCACACATATTTCATGCAAATTTCAGGCGTTTTAAGTGCAATTCATTACTAATTTTAGAACTATTTCCAAATACATATGATGTGATCGAGAAATTGTTTTTATATTTTTGGACAGAGGTGCACGTACCAACTTTACCTTTAATATTTCGAATATTCTGCATAATATATGCACTCTGTATCTCCCTGCATGCATAAATTCTCTATAAATGCATCAACCTCCATTGTTTAATGATAACAATCAGAATATCTTTATCTATTTACACTTCAGCAGTTCTACAAAACCTACACAACTGTATCTCCAATATTCACTAAAACAATAATCGTTTTATAACATTATCGATAAACGTATCTCTGTAACCCAAAATTAATGAAAGCGGATCAAGAACGCAACAGCCAACGGACGTACAAAAGCACACACAGCCACGCATCATTTCTAATTACACAATATTAAAACATCCTGGAATTTCGTTCGGCGAAATAATAATCAAGTTTAACAGGAAAACAATATATCCGCTCCTCCCAAAACCGCCGTGCCGCGGAAATATTCGGGACGACACGTTTCCTAGTGTTCCACAACGTTTCACAGTGTTCCACAGCGTTTCACAGCGAATTGAACTGGCGCAATATCGACGGGGCAATTTTAATAAGAACGCAGGGTGGCGCGATTACAGTCAACGTTTAAATTCTAACTCGTCATTAATCGAGCGAAGGGACTTGAATGGCAGACCGCAGCCCGGCTAAATGATCACTGCGAAATGTGTTTGCACGCTAAAAGCCGAAACGAGCGGGCGGCGGTCGCGGGCAGGAAAAACAGAAACGCCGACGCGCCCTTTGCGCTTAAAATTAATTTAACTTCGACACTCGATGCGGGAGTCGCTTTAATTGCCGACAATTCGTTAAAAAGCCGGTCGCTCGGCCACTGGAATCCATCGTTCGGAAGTAATTTTAATTACGCGCCGAATCGCCGCGTTTACCGCGGCGCAGACGCTCGCAGTTCTCAGAAACCCTTTTTCCATCGCCCACGCGTTTTCGCCGCGCCCCTGCTTTCGTTTCGAGCGAACTCTCCACCAGGGGACCCTCTTCCTTTTTTTTTCTTTTTAATTCGCCGCTGTCGTCGAAACCCAACGAGAAAAATGATTTTAATCGGGAATCGGTGACCCGATGCAAACGATACGGATCCCGAGCGGAATACCGCGGGGAATCAAGAGGGCGGCGGCCATGGATCGGGGGTTAATTAAATTTCATTCAGATTTTTAGAATTATCCGGGATCGGTCGCGCTGCAATATTCTCTCTGGCTGACACGATTTCCACCGACTCCCGGCCTATTACCGAAACACAACGCGTCACCATGGAATTCGTTATACCCTGCACGTTTCCATGCGCGCAACCGCGCGCTCGCTCGCGCGCCGCGCCGTTTTTAATTGCGTTACGGGCCGCAAAGTGTTTTTTACGCCGGCAGGCGGAGAAATTAAATGACGCCAAGTTTGGCCGCGGCGAGCTTTGTTCGAAGGGTCGCGACAGAGCGCTGACAGGGAATGGAATATTGCGCTGTGAATTCGAGCTGCAGACAGAGCAGGCGAATTGCTGTGTGGTAGCACTGTGGCGGGATGAATCGAGCATTTTCCAGGGAATTTGGGAATTCCAGGAGAAGGTGCAGGCATGTTTCGTATTCTAGATTCAGGTTTTTATTGACTTTTATTGACAAGGCTATTCTGATTTTCTGTATCCTGTATGAAGGATTTCAAATTTCTAAGTTTTTCACTTTTTAATTTTCGAAGTTCTAAATTTTCAGATTTTTCTGAATATAAAACATATGAGAATATTGGATGAATTTAGTCTTACATTTTCAAAAACTACATTTTTAAATAACTTCGTCTAATTGTCTTTGGCCAAAATATTTAATCAGCAGTAATATCCCAAAAGCCTCACTAAAAAAATCCACAGAAAATCCATCTAGATGTAATTATTATCCAACCCTTCAAAAAAAAAACCCTAACTACATTCGACATCCAAAAAACCTTCTCCACCTCATCCCCCAGAATTCCTCTAATCTCGCCACCCCACCCTCGCTCGGAAACTAAAGAAATTAATCCCCGAATAAATCACGCTTAACAACACGGATCCCTCGCGATACAGTTCGATTAGATACAAGGCTCCTCGGCGCAAACGCGAGGCGTTCGCCTCTAAATTGCGTCATGAATCAACCAGAAGCGGGCAGTGTGAGAACTCGCGTCGAAGACCAGTGCGTTTGCATAACAACCCGCCTCCCACTTGACCGCTTAAATATTCAGATATGAGCGAGCTTAGCAGCTCGTTGCATCTCGCTGAAAGGTTGCCGCGCGAACATAAATTACCCAGCTGATTTTCTTTGTCGCCTGGGATGGCTGGCGTCCGCGTTCCCATTCGGATCTCTCTCGATCGGCGGGCCGTGGCGTTTTTATCGGCGCGCTTCGCCGCGGCTCGATCGGCTCGCGAGAAAATCGGTTCCCTGCGCGCCGTGACGGGACGCGTGTCACGCTTTGACGAGCACGCGCTTTACATACGTGCCCCGTGGCGCAACTCGCGCCGATCTCGGGGAGCAGAGTTTCTCAGATTTTATCGGCGGGAACAGGTCTTCGACGAGATCGGCCGATTTTTCAGCGGTCACGGCTCGAGCCTCGCCGAGGCGAAACAGGAATCGCGACTCCGTGCTCCTCGCGCGCCAGACCCTCCTGTCCCTTGTTTATCCGTGCCTCGAATGCACCGTCTAGCGCATTTTTTTCCTGCGCTCCACCAGGTGTAATTTGCTCTCTGAATACCACTGATCTGGAGCTGCGCCTGCTCGCCGCGAGCCCACGGCGTTACAAGTTTCACGTCGTCATAAACGAGAAGCCGATAAATATTTGTCACGCGCTGCGTGGATGGGGATTAATAGGTGACAGGACACTTGCATTGATGCATAATGATACCAGGACAGATATAAATTAAATCGACGACTTCTAGACGAGGTCTTCGTACCTGTCGCTTCGACTGCGAGTGGAAGACGGTGGCTTTGAATGTCTGTGCACCTGAGATTATATGTCTGTCTGGCGTTTAATATTAATTGTGATTCAATATGGATGATGAACTGTCGGTGAATTACAGAGTGGTTTTATGATGTTCAGAGGAGTTATACGCGATGGTGAGCGAAGTTGGGTAAGTTTGAGAAGATTCTTGAAATAGGAGAAACAGTTTGGGAATGGATCCGAGGAAAAAAGGTTTTAAGTGTCGGTGACAGATTCTGCAATTCTAGATTAGAAGACGTATTTATGCACCCCTGGGAACGAGCCCCAAAATTGGAGGAGTATTTCGAGGGTTCATACTTTATCGGAATAACCAATCTGTCGGGGTTTCGAGCCATGCGTGAAGACTGAAGCTATATTCGAAGGGGGATGCTGAGAGGGATGTTTGTCGAGATGTGTTCGATTACCGTCAATTCTTATAGATTTGGGATATTAGAGACACTTGTGTGCATCTTTATTACTGTAGCAGACATTTAGATACAGAAACCTAGTTCTTGTGAAAACAGAAGGAAATGAGTAAATTTGAATTATTTAAATATTGTGATCATACGATTAGTAACATTACCGAGAGTCTATATACGTATTTAAAAATTTGTAATACTGAAAATTTAAATATTTGACAATTCGAAATGTTGAGAATTTCAGTATTTCAATAGACGTATAATGTTGAGAATTTGAAAGTAGAAGATTTAATTTTCCTCCTCTCCAAGAAATTCCACAGCAATCAAGCGCCACAAAAAGACCACGACGTCCATCACGCTAACATCTCAAGCATGTCACTGTCTCTGATCTACTTTCCCCTAGTAAACATTATCCCCTCACCAAACATTCCGACACCTGGATGCTTTAATCCACGAAAAGTGTATAGAGTTCGATGGCACTCGAGCGCATAAAAAGCGGCGCAATAAAGCGCGTCAGCTCTAACGGTGTTAAAAAAGCAATTTGTATGTCAGCGCCGTAGCAGCGGTAATTGTTTATCACAGCGTGGAGAATTCTCTCTTCGCGGCGTGAAAGTTCGTCCTCGCCAAGTATGAGCAAAATGCAGCGGGGGACTGCAACGGCTGCTCGTATTTCCTCTCCTGTCCCACACGTCTTTCTCTCGCTTTCCTCGTCCCTCTTTTACTTTCGGTACACCACGAATCGGTACTTATATGTCCATGAACGCGTGACACACGGCCGATCGAAGGTGGAGGGAACGTTTCACCGACGCCCCGAGTACTTCTCTTTCTCGACGCGACCCCGTTCGCCTCGGTTCGCATCCATTTTGGCAAAAGTGTGTACGTGATGCTAGCGAGGTACCAGTTTCTTCCTTTTCGGTGCTGGGACCATTCTGCGCTGATGATCTCGCGCTGTTCTTTATCACTGGATGTGGAAATTGATATGGTCATGGATCTATGGGCTGTATGTGGGTCAGGGCATCTGATGGATTTATGTAGGTACTTTTCTGCCATTTCAGTTAACTCTTATTTGTGAAACTTAAGAGGAATCACGAGGTAAGAGATCTAAAAGTCACGTAGCTTATATTTTTGATGCTTTGAGTGTTTAGAGCAGATCAGGGTTTCTTCTTCAAGGGGGTAGATGGGGTCAAATAAAAATGTGGATAGGAAAAAAAGGGAATGAGAGAAGACACGAGCTAAAATGCATAGATGCAACCTATACGCGAATATAATTAATCAGAATTTCCTAGTCACTGAAAGGACTCCACGATTCAGCAAAGTACAGTCTGAATAATAGTCCACAGAACACTGAGCTATTTCACCTCATCAGCTGATTGCTATTTATTCCAGACAGCTCTACAAACTCCCCATAAAGCGACCCAGAATTCACCAAGAAAGAAAGACTAGCACAGTCTAACTAGGAATAAAGCTTGAACGCTGGAGGACAAACTGGCCCAGGAAAAGAAGGCAGCTGCATAGACGACGGGACCACGAGCGTTCGACGTCGAGGTAATTCGCGATGACCGACTGAATTTTTCATCGCTGTTCCTCACGAAAGGAACCTAAACGTCGTTAGATTTTCACGAGAACGAATTTTCCGCGGCTCCAGTTTCGATCCTACTGTCCTCGTTGAATAATAAAAACGAGAAAAGGAGGGAAAAATAACGGGAAGGGGAACACGACAGGCGCCGTCGAGAGAATATTGAGCAACAGCCGTCGCTCTATCCTCGCCCCTTACCCCTTGTGATCCTTGTTTTACAACCCCAGGCGATCGTCGTGGACTCTCCTTGAGACACTTTCCGACCGATTTTCCAACTTGGCGCCGACGATCGTTAACGCGATCGCTCTCGTTTCCAATATACTTTCATTCGCGCCGATCTCAAGGCTTCTAAAGGCGCGTGGTGTTTTCCTCGCGCGAATCGGCCGCGGGCGATCGATCGAGATCGCCGACAGAGTCGATTAGGCGTCGATAGTGGCGTCGAATGCTCGACAGACTGACTCGTTTTTATTTCCATCCTTCCGCGACCGTATGCATCAGTCTGATTAAAAGTTGCTCGCGCGATCTGGGCCACCACAAACGTGATACAGATTGGGAAGGATTTATATATATACACTGTTTATAAAGGGTTATTGTGCGTGTTTGAGAGAGAGGGAATTCTCACTTGATCAGAACTTTTTTTTAGGGTGTTATGTTAATTGTTATAATGAGTGGTAGGTAGATGGTGAGCCATCTTGTGACTGCCAAGTTTTCTGATTTTCAATTCTCAATATTTTAAATTTTCAAATATTCAAATTTGCAAATATACAAATTCTTAATATTTCCAATTTTCAAATGTTCAAATTTTGTACATTTCCTAAGCATATTGAAACAGTGAAATCCTCAATATTTCAAAGTGTAAAATTTTCAAACACTACTATCTAAGATTTTCAAGATTGTTTATATGTTTCAATTTTAGATAAACCTACCCTCTCTCCAAACAATCCACCCTCCACCATCATCAACGACATAACAACCTCCACTACCAAACAAATACAAAACCTCTAAAGACCATCCAGCCCAACGAGTCTCTCATTTCCAACGAGCACCGTGTTCCAATTTACTCCCCCCTCAGTTCCCCTCGCGCATTAAAACCGCGAAGAAAAAGGGACGCAAAAATTCCTAGTCACTCTCCCTTAGAACCGTCTCGTCCCCTCAGGCGTCGATTTCGTCCCGATAAACGACACTCTCGCGGCGGCACTCCCCGCGCGAAGTCAAAGAGCAACAACGCTGGCGATCGTCGCGCAACCGGTCCTCCCCTCTCGCCAGGGTATAAATAATCGAGCGCTGGCCAGAATCCTCCGACTGGCGAATCGCGCCTCTGTTTTTCTCATGCATTATTCAGGATCTGTATGAGTGACACGGTCCCGCTCGCGATCTCCAGGGGAATCGCGTAAGCGGCGGAGGCCCATTATTTTCACCCCCGTCTCTCTGGCGTCCAGCACCCCCTTGGCGACCAGCGCGCGCGCGGGCTCTTTCTTGCCCCGGTAATCATGTAAACGCGCGGCAAACGGTAGAAAGCCGAGGATGAACGGCAGGAAAAAGGAGAACAAAAGGTGGCAGAGAGACGGAGGCAGCGAGGGCAGGGTCGAAACAGAGATAGAGAAGGGTGGGATCGCCGCGAGCCCGATGGAACACGATCTGCAAGCAATTACGCGAATAGTTCGATCCGCAATTATCCGTATTGCTTTCAGCGTTCGCAGTCGGATCGACTTTTCAACAGCGCTGCATCGCGGCTTCAATCGTTGTTTCGATTCCGCCTGGACTCGGGGAAACTGCTGCCTCCTCTTTCCCTCTCTCTTGTTTCCAGCTTCTTTCTCGCAGACCCTGTCTTCGTCCTCTCTTTCGTTTTTCTACGTGCCATTCAGCCGAGGCAACGGCAAATTGGACTCTGTCTGCTGGCGTTGCATTCGCGCCGCGATCTCTGGGGAAACCGTGGCGGAAAGGAGCTTCTTATTTTCATCGACTCGCATATTACTTGTTTCTTCCTAGCCTCCGTCTATTTCTGACTGGACCTACGTGCGGTGTTATTTGAATTTCCACCAGTTTCGAAGCTGCAAGGGATTCGATTGGTCTCTTCGACTGTTCCTCGATGGTCCAGCGATCTCGACACAGAATGGCCAGGGGGTTATCTCGGGCTTTGCGAGCTGACTCGTTTTTTCTTTCTTCTTTTTTTTTGTTGCCAGTTTCGCTGGGAGACCACAGAAATTGGTATTTTAGCCTTGGACACGCTGCACGTGGAACAACCTCCAGGGGGTGGCTTCCGCGTTATTGACGAGACGGTGGTTGGTCGCGCGTGTTACGTGAGGGATGATTTCGTTTTAGACGGGGATTCAACTATTTTGGGGCAGTTTTGGAAGATTGAGCGAGAGGGAGATTGCTGGCGGAGTTTTATGGGGACAGAGAGCTCGATATTGTTTAAGAGATGAATCCATTCTCCACTGTACAATGATTTTGTTTTAAGTGTACTTTCTACGATCTTCCAATCGTCTTTTGAATCAATTCTAGTTTCTGTATGGTTTGGCAATTTTCTTAATCTGGAGAAAATTGTGAAACAATTATTTTTGGTATCTGCATTCTGATTCTTTAACTTTTAGCTGCATTCATGACCCGTTGGTGATAAATTTATTTCTCCAAATTAGGAGAATGATTCTAATTTTAATTTTACCAGAACCATGCTACACCAGCCAGCAAAGATCTCCGCCTCAAGTTCATCTTAAGCCCCAAAACCAATCGTCCTAGGAGTAAGTACAGCCATCACAAACGTCCCCTTTCGAACTCTCACTCACAGAGCAACTTCCTCAGAATTTACGTTCTCGCAGACATTACCCCAGCCCCTTGATCGCTTCCAGGGGTCGCCGTAAACGGCGTGGTCGAACGAAAAGAGCCGTCGACTGCCTCTCGTAAATTCGGGAAGTAGGTCCACAGGGAACCGAGGAGAGAAAGCGAGAAAACGGTGTCCAGGATGTTCCTGGACGACGAGCGATCGCGAGGTTAAGTCAGGTCAGGTCGAGGCGTTCGTCGTGAGAGGGACCAGTGCCCTGAGAACCGTTCCAGCCGATAAACCACCTACTCCCCCTGTAGCCGCCTCGCGAGGATTCGACGCGGATACACGTCGCGGAGGTTACGTCGGGTCAACCGAAACGCTGGACACGAACGAACAGACGCACGCGAGAAACCGTCGTTGTTCGCTCTTCGAACTGTCTGCAGGATCCTCCGTTTCATTCCCCTTCGAATAATTCTCTGATCGACCGATCGCGCCGACAGAACCTTTTCTGCTAATCGAAAAGCTGTTGACCTTTTAGAGGAGAGCCGGGCGACCCACTTTAATCTGTGGATGGATGCATTTAGGAAAGTGTGCTGGCTTGCCAAGGAGGTCTTGGATTTAAGGCGAATCTGGGGGATGCTGAGGAGTCGGGGATCAGTTGAATATTTTATCGCAGGGGGTTAATTAATTGAATGTATTGCTGGGACGACTGAGTGACATCGGGGAGAGAGGTTTTTTATGAGATTAGTTTAGATTATTTTTAAGGAAGGCTTGTAAATTTATTTTTTGGAAACTCAGTAAGGTGAATGTTCCAATACTTCAAAGCTTCTGTCAAATGTCTTAGAAAAACAACCTAAACCTGCAAGTCTTGATACTTAAATTAAGAGGTTTGAGTAACCAAGGACACTAATATCTATTTTTAATTACGTATACCTAATACATTATATACAAACAAGTTTAATTTATTCTTCCATTAATTTAACGATTACATTATGTTTCTACTCCAACTATACCTAAAGAAAGGCCCGAATATTACCTTCAAATTCCCCTCAACAATTTCCCTTAACCCACGTACCCCCATTGAATCCACTCCGAGGCTCTAAGCGCGCCACAATCTACCCAATCAAACACGCAACAAAGCCACGCGGAAGCAACCCTATGCGTTTTCAGCAGCCTGCCGTAATTGCGTTCCCAAATCCAAATGAACCGCCATCGACAGTGGCATCGAAGGCAGCCTGTTCGATACCCCTATGGAACAGCGGTACCATAGTCGCGCGAAAATGTAACGCTCCTTGCCGCCTCCATGTCGGGTTATTTAACTCGGGGACGGCGCCTAGCCAGAGAGCCCACGGGGATGAATATTGCGCATTGTAGTGGCCGCGATAAAATCGAAGGGGAACGCGGAAAAACCGAGCGTTTCCATTTAGCGCGTTCCGCAAATTCCGAACCGCAATGCGGCCGCTGGCTGCGAGACGGCGCGCGATATGCGGGCAAGAAATAAAATTGAATTTCACAATGGGAAGCTTGGGGAGGGGCTCGAGCAGGGAACGTCAAGGAAACCATGTTGCTGCTGCCTCAGACTATATACAGGACGTTTCATAACATGTGAGGCCCACGTCGAGAGTTGATTGTACGCTAAAAAACAATGGAATAGAGTCATAGAAGTTTTCATTTGTGGGAGAGCTTTAGAAGCTGATGTTTAGAGAAAAATTATTTCTTTCTAATTGTAGATTATAAAATAGAGTATTTTATTTTTATCATAAACTAAACTGTTACCTATATATTATATTTTTCCTTGCAATCTTGAACACAGCATGTTTGCATCATTTTCACTAATTTAGAGTGTAAATTAATGCCATATTAATTATTTTGAATCATCTTTTGCCTACACGTGTCCTCACACTGTCCACGTTATCTTTCGTTCACTCGATTCTTGAATTTTCTATATGCGTCCTGTACATAGGTCACGTCTAGTAGTATATATATTATCTAAGGCTGCTGCTTTCCTCTTCCCCTCTTCCTTCTGTCTCCACTCTGCTCCTCTTCTCCCGCTGATGGAAGGGAACGAATGAAATTCGGTTTCGGGGTAAATCCGCTTGTCCGAAATCAATCGCGACCACATCGCATTAGGGGGTCGGCCGCGCCAGGAGAATGGCCTTTCGCGATTTTAAGAGACCGTCGGAATTGCGTTGCCCGCGGGAGGAAAAGGAATTTGGAAAATGCCCGATCGAACCCCCTGGAAATTTTCGCGTCGACGCTCGCGGGACCGTCTCCCTCGCTTCGTGTCAGAGAAAGGCGGATTTCATCGGCGCGATGGGAAAATTCTCCACGTCGGATGTTCGCGTCTGAAAATTCGATTCTTCGAAGGGTCGAGAGAAAGAGCTCGCCTCCACTGTGGGAGTAATTTTGAATTATGTTCGGAAATGGTGGACGAGGGAGAGAGTTTCTCGCGAGATTGGGAAGCGAGTTTGTATCTTATGGAGGGAAAATCGACTTTCGCCGCGCCCGGGACTTCATAACGCTGCCTCTGGAAAATCCTCGGGTACTGGTATTAACGTCGCTGTAGTCTGAAACGGGGTTTCTTGAGGAATTTTATTGGACCGACGGCTACGATAATTCCTTTCTGTAGGAAGGGTGTTCGATTGAAAGTTTCTTGCTTCTGGAGGTTTCTGTATTGGCTGTGTAATTGGGTGACCATCTACGTCTCGAATGAATTTTCAATTGATTTCTTTCAAAATTGCTACTTATGTATCTATTCATCTTAGATCATTTTTCTTTTAATTATTGGCTGTCTAGAACTGAAAAGGAGCCCTTGAAAAATTGAGAATTTAAAAATTCGACAGTTTAAGAAGCTGAACCCTTGACAGTCTGAGTATTTTACTGTTCAATATTTCAAAAAATTAAAAATTCGATAACTTGAAAAATTGAACCCCTGGAAATTTGATGTATATTTGCTCTCTCCTCCTGATTCTTCAGTAAACCTTTCCCTAAAACTGAAAAAAGTGTTCAAAAATCTGGCACTGT
The DNA here is from genome assembly GCF_051401765.1 of Calliopsis andreniformis. Classification (NCBI taxonomy): domain Eukaryota; kingdom Metazoa; phylum Arthropoda; class Insecta; order Hymenoptera; family Andrenidae; genus Calliopsis; species Calliopsis andreniformis. Next base: position 12,760,979 of record NC_135073.1, read on the forward strand.
AAACGTATCGCGAGTAAAAGGACGTGTCACCGATTGCCTCGAGTCGACGTTATTGAAGAAGAGGAAAAACGAGAAGATAGGAAAGGATATCAACGAAAAGCGTGGCTCGAAGGTAAAAAGAGCGATCTGGCGCGCGGGAAATCCGTGGAAACGATTGGCTGACACTTTAAAGTGACTCGCAAGAAGCGCTGGGGAAGGTTTTGTGCATCCGCGAGGAATTCGCGCGACAGCGTTTCCTGCCACGCAGGATTTCCCCCGTGTCACCAGGTTACTGTAGCTCGAAAGCTACGAAGGCAAGAACTTTCAACCCGCTTGCTTAACTTGCATATCGCCAGCCACAGGAATTATACAGGATGGAATATCGTAGAGAGGTTAAGTGCTGGGCGATAGTTTGGGGACAGCAGGGAAACTGATAGAACTGACAGATCTGGCTCTAGAAATGTTAAATATTAGACAAGGATGGTGATGGTGATTACTGGACCAAGATCACTAATTATAATGATAGTAATATAAGGATATTTTTGCTCTATTTTAGAGTTAAATTACCCAGACGGAAGTGTATCTGCGTATAGCAATTAAAATAAATGATACGCTTTATTTCTGAAATATGTGTGTTATGTTGATTAAAATTTATGGCTAGGGAAAGTGTACTCGAATAAAAATTCATTACTTCGGCATATTCATTAAAAATGATTAGAGTAGAAGCTTAATTAACCGGAGTTTAATTATCTACGTTCTCTATTAATTACAATTCCGACTATTTGGTATATTATTGATAAGGAAGTCGATAGGTAGTAACTATAAGACAGCGAGTAAATTTCATATTATGACTGACTAATAAACCCACAGAAACTAAAACGCTAGACATAAAAAGAAATTGTAAATTTGATCTTAAGCTAGTCTATAAAAATACTAACACGAAAGAATAAAAATTGTTAATCCAGCATTGAAATCAGAGCAGTTTCAAAATAATCACTCTAACTTCAATATTTTATATCTACGCATTCACGCATAACGCCGTCAAGAGTAAGTTCCCAAGTTGGGAGCAATAAAAAAAGGTGTTAGAAGCTCGATTAAACGCAAGAGATTTCGCTCGATAACGCGTTGACTCGTGTTACCAGGAAGATTTACGCGTCACGTGTTACAAGGTGTTACTTCAAGTGGGACCTAAGCCAGGGATCGGGGCTGAGAATTTAAGAACGCGTCAGATGCGTCCAAGTGCGACACTTTCGCGCGCCGACTGCTCTTTTCCAGCATTGTCCGCGATCTGGAAGGAATTTTGCGAGCTTAAGGATAACAATTTAAGTGATCACGTTTTATATTCTGGATCTTAAACTTTTTTTAATTATGATTTTTACATTGGTGTCACTACTAAGTCACTAGAAATTACATTTTATCCTGTTTGTCCTTCTTTTTCAAGTTGATTAAATTTTGCAATAGAGATTTGTCTCTTTTGAGAAAATTTAAAATATTCTTTACGTGGTCCTATGGTGTTAGCACTACATAGTTAATTATTGCAGAAATTACATTACAGTAGGTTCGATTATGTACTAGGTATTGACCTGGAAAGCTACTTTGAGGATAAAAACATTCCAAAATGAAAAATGATAATAGGTGAAAAATTACACGATAACTAATTCATCAAGTGAAACTTTCTCCACGTTGTGCCATGCAGATCCATACATCCCCAAACGTGTTATGCTTACAGCCAGGTAGTAGGTAATACGAGCAAAGTAAATTGATTAATTTCTAATTAGCTTTAAATATACTGTTTTGAATACACTGAAAGCGTTCCTAGTTACACAATAACTCAGTTAACCAGTTAAATAATATTGAATATTCAGAGTTTAGACATAGCACGTTGACTTTATGCACCACAGGGTTTAGTGAATATCATCTCGTAACTTTGAACTAACGACGATGTTACATCGCGAGATGGACACTCTGTGACCGATTCAGTCCAACAAATGCGAATGAAAGCCAGCGAGAAACAATATTAGAACCCTCACCCAACTGTTCGTTCATAGAAGAGCGAGTACGATAGTTGTTCTTTCTCTCTCTATCGATCGACTAGAAAAACTTGTGAACACATCTTTTTTGCTGGGCAAAAAACTGGTTCTTCCAGGTGCTTGAGAAAAAGTAAGATAGAGATATCTTGTTTGTTCTGTCTTTCACGATCGACGTCCACGTGGCTGCCGTTTTTTGCCGAATCGGTATTTTTTGCTCTTAATGCGCCGCAAAGTCAGCAAAATCGAGAATGGGTCGCTGCTGACTCATCCAGTTCTGAGAGATGCCGGGACTGGACACCATGAGGCTACATCTGTTTGTAGAAACTGAGTTTTTATCGAATAATTATTGAATATTAATTACGACTCATATGAGAAAAGAGTACTCGATAAATAAAAATCTAGACAGAAAATATCTCAATTAAATTTTGTTGGGTGTTCGACAATGTGTCAGAAATTTTCAAGAACGATTCTACAAGTCAAAATAGAACAAAAGTCAAGAATAACGAAATTGGCTTTGGAGCTTCCTTATTAAATTATTAATTGGTAAAGCTATACCTAAAGTACACCTGAATTGTCTAAGAGACCTACATATTCTACTTCTACTCTGCAGTAGCCAGGTCAGGCGTAACGAAGTCAGTAGAACAAGACAGTAGAATACGCCTACTCATCGTCAGACATGCTGCAGACAGTTTTTCAACAATTGATCCATCGAGAACGAGGCAACGAACCCAATTTCTTCATTCTTCATTTTCGTCTTATTTTAGCATGTAGAATCACTCTGCAAAATTTCTGCTACTTATCGTCGAACACTTTGCTTAATCCACAAACACAAATACTCTACACACTGAAATACTACAAAAGCGAAATACTACTCATCTCCAAAAATATAGAAATATAAATACCTCACATTTTTTATCAAAAATGTCGATTCTAAGTTTCACATTAAACACCTATCGTTCCCCTTGGCGAGTCCTAAAAGTTCTCAAAGCGTCGAACCATTAAAAAAAAAAAAAAAGAATCCTCTGTACACGCCCGAATGCAAACTTCAATGTGACAAGCATCGTTCGCAACTACTCGCGAGCTTAGATCGAGTAAATGCAGTGGCATCATGCAACGCTCTAGGTTCTACTATCATACGACCGTGCTCGGTTCCTAGCTGAAGCCGACGACGAAACGAATCACAGAGGGAAATTCGAGTTTACTGTATCGGCGGTATTCCAAAGTAAACGCGGGGAAAGCGAACACGGTGAAATGAAAGAGAAAAAGGGAGAGCAGGTGGTAGGAAAGGGAGCAGACACGCGCTCGCGTCTGAGCGCTCGAGACGAACATTCTCGTCTCGTTCATAATTTCTACGGCAGATCCTCTGGGACCGTGGCATGCAGGAATTCACGAGTCCGAGCAGGATTAACGCGAACGGGGAACAGAGCACGAGAGAGAGAGAGAAAGAGAGAGAGAGAGAGAATAGGCTGATATTGCTACTGGAATATTTGTAGAAGCTCTTACAACGCGAAGCACTTCGCCTCAAAAGCGAATAACGTAATTTGCGAAGAGCTGCCACCGTTCCTCCACCGCGACGGGAAATTTTCTGTCATCGCGCAGAATTTTCCCGACGATGAATACAATCTTTCCCAGATAGAGTCGCCAACGAAAAGGAGAAACGAATCTCGGCGCAGTGGAAGAGAGGCAGGGCCCAACCTCTTTCCTCCTCGGTGGAAGAAACAGGAAAGCATTTACGGAAATCGTCGACCGAGATCACGCCCGTCCCCTCGACGTCGAACTCGACGGTTCAAATAACGCTATTTTATCTCGCAAATGTCGCGACGAGATGGTCCTCCCTTTTCAAGGTGCAAACGTTTAATTCCAATTCACTCTTCGCAAACACTCGTTCGGGGTAAGGATCGCGGATAAAGGAGCGCTTTTTGCGGGCGATTGGTGTCTCGCTTCCGTGGATGGGAAAGTTGCTTTGATTTTTGGGGTGACATTTAAATTGAGGAAACACTTTTTTGTTTAAGTTCACTTACTGACACGTAAGATTTAACAACAAAGTATTATATTTTTATGTAAAGTCTCATTTTACTCGATTCTAATTCCAAGGCACAGAAATATGGACAACTACCCTGCTCTCGCAATTGAAACTGACATAAGAGAAAGAAACTGATCCACATCCCTCGCCACACATTTTCCTCCCTCTGCAATCGCGAATCATTTTCCATACATGATACGTCACCGTGAGATCGTCGATTTCCTATCAAGCGCGTCGTTTCCTCGTTCGCCCGGAGTCTAAAAGAACAAGAAGGGCGCGGGCTGAAGACAATGGCGCCCGGAACAAAAAGGGGTCGCAGAGACGGCGGGTGAGCCGCAACAAAAGGGTGGAAAGAAGACAATACGAAGCAGCGGCGAGTCTAGAGATGAGCTCCCGAAGAGGGCAAACAGGCTGGGATGAAACAGAGCGGTCCGACGTGGTCCTCGCGCTTTCAATTGTCCGCTCGAAAGCCGCCACTTCCGGCCAGCGGTTACCGAAGTTCGCGCGAATTGCTCGATACGTGTACGAGGCCTCTCTCCATCGAGATGGAATCAGACCAGACAGAAGAAGATCGAGGAACCGTGGTCGATCGGGAGAGCCTACTCTTCTGCGGCAAACGCTGGGGGCCAGTGGGATAGGAAGCTAAGGGCAGAAAATAAGAAGCTAGCGGAGGAAAGGTGGAGCAGAGTGCGCGAGAGAAATAGAGGCGTCTGGTTCGACACGCTGAGTGCACGGGTATTTCGAAAATCCGATAAATCTCGTCTTCTCTCCCCCTCCCTTTTCCTCCCCCTTCGTGACTATACAGCGTCGACCGACCAACCGATGAAATTTCCTCGTCGTCCCAATCTCTCGTTATTCCCAGGGCATTCTGGGTACCCGATATCTTCGGGCTTTCCTCCTCGAGCTGCCTCCATCCGCCTCCATCTAAGCCTCCCTTCTCTCCTTCTCTCTCTCTCTCTCTCTCTCTCTCTCTCTCGATCCTCTCCGCAGAAGACGCGTATTCCACCGCGGCAGTCTCCTCTTATTCCAGCGAACCGATCGCTGGAGACGATCCTACCGCATAGAGCTAATAGACGCCTGAGAATTGGGCTACTGCTAGGCGGAACGCGGATGCCTGAGGGAAGAAAGCCACGGATTTTGGCTATCGAATTTAGTCCACGATTTGTTGAGGCACGTCGGATATTTCGAATGACTTCGCTGGATACTTGGAAATGAAACGGCTCGGGAGGATGGGAATTGATGATGGATGTCGATCGATTTGGGGATTCGAGTTGCTAGAGTGGAGTTTGAGGATTGTTCTGCTGAGACGAGTAGGTTTGTTTTATTTGGGGGATACTTTTGGTGGAGGTTCTCGGGAGTTTTAAGGGTGAAGGATTGTGGAAGTGTTTGGTTGGTGATAGGACTTCTAGGGAGTAGAGTGAATGTGATCGAGAGGAAAATTAAGAGAATGTACAAAAATTGATGTGAGTGAAAAGACTTTGAAAATTGGAATATTTGGGTATTTGAAAATTTGAAACTCTGAAAATTCAAAAATTTAAATATTTAAAAAATTTGAGCATTTGAAAATTCAAAAATTTACATATTCGAAAATTTGAAACTCTGAAAATTCAAAAATTTAAATATTTGAAAATTTGAAACTCTGGATATTCAAAAATTTAAATATTGAAAAATTTGGAGATTCCAATGATTAAATATTCAACATTTTTAGAAATTTTATGGAGATGTTGCATACCTACAGCTCCACATTATCCTCTCTTCACCAATCCTCCTCTGAATAGATAGAGCCCCCAAATTCAGAGGGTACTCCTCCAGATAACAGGTCCTCCGCTATAAACCTCTTAGACACATTATTCCAAATGGCCGAAGTTTACGCCCAATTTTATGGACACCCACTCTGAAAGGGTTAACTTTGACACTTGTAACCACACCCTAGCAACTTTCCACTCAGAAGTCCGCCTTCATAAATAAGTACCCACGTCGCAGAACAAATACGACGGAACAGTGATACAAGGATTTCTAAAGCCAGTAGCAAACAATCCTTTCAGTGCATCGGCAACAGCGGATGCGATCTCGTGGAAGGAGCATCGATAACGATCTCCTCTATCCGAGCAAGGAGAAAGAAAAAAAGCCTCTGGCTTGGATTTCTCCTGGAAACAGCCATTTAACGAACATTGTTCCCCTATCTCTCCATTAATAAGAAAAATGTCCCATCGACAATCGTTCGCGTGGCGAGCGGAGGAACGAAGAAACTGGGACGTCGACGCGTCGATTCCTACGTGTCCAGAGTAACAAACAATCGCGGCTCGTTGCAACGACGGATAATAGAATACGGGTAAAGCGACGTCGATAACGATCAACGACACCGATACACCGATTTACAACGGTGCCCGACACGATCCTCTTTCATCGACGCGGAAGAGAGCCAAGGAGAGCTGGTTAATAGACGCTTGAGAATCGGGCTACCGCAAGATGAAACGGCTGCTGCCACCAGGAAGCAAAGCTACGGGCTGCTTGCTCTCCTAGATCGATAGGGAACGCTGTTCCACAGCTTATACGATCTATCAGATCACCGAGATTGTAGTCTTTGTTAGTTTACGAGGCGAACAACGCAATCGTTTCCCCCGTCCACTGTTTTGCTTTTGTCCTCGGGCCTAGGCAACTCGATACCCTCCAAATTTGAAATCTAATATGAGCAGTCTAGGCGTGTGTGGGCGATTTTTTGATGGGCGTGGATCGTATTCGGGAAATAGTAGCAGCATGGTGTCTGTTTCTATTTGGTGTGGAGTAGGTGACCTCTTTATTGGGGTTCAATTTTTCTTGAGCTCAAGACATTTTTTGGAACGAACTATAGCGCAGCAAACAATTACGTACGAAACTTCAAATGGACCTTCATTTTCACGCTGCAAAAAAGTGAAATCTGCAGCTCCATGAAAACCTGCTCCAAAGAGTTCCCCAAACCCCCAAATACCCCATCCCCTAATCACAAACACCGAGCAAACCCGAGTCCACAAGGGGCTCAGCCGCAAACTTTCCCAAAAAAAATCCGCTCTGCACCATTCAATTTACCTCCGCGAGGAAAAATCGCTCGCTCGGCGATCATCCCACGGCAAAACTAAAAAATCCTCGGAGTTCAAGCGAGCCGAGGCCACGATTCTCCCCTCCATCCACCGTTCTACTTAATTACGAGCCTCTTCGGGCATCGTTCACGATCTCTCGTTCACGATCGGGGTGAACGAACACGTCCGAGCGGAATCGCTCGTCAGAGACAGCGAGGAGAGGGGCGAATCATTAAAATCGTTCTGGCTTTACGTTCAGTCATGGTCGGTCCGCAAGAACAGAAATCTAGAGTGAAGGAAAAAGGAAAAGGTGGAAGGGGACACGATGAAACGATCCTTAAAGCGGATAAATTAATAAGTGCCCCGCGATCGGGAGTTACCAGAGCCGAACGAATTCACGATCGGTCGAAGGACGCGAGGGAGGAATGGTGGGGAGGGCCGCTGGTGGGATTCCATCGCGACGAGCTTGTTCAAGATAACGCCAGGCTCTTTCGCCCATCGTCCATGCCCCACGTCCCTGTCCATCCCCCTCGTCTATCTGCCCCTCGATTAATTAATTTAGCCGCATTATGGCGTAACACTGGGCCGAACGGCGAAAGGATTATCGCGTCGAACGACCTTTCGCTCCCGACCTCACCGATGGGGATCTATCTATCGTCGCGGGACGCCTAGGATAAGATCATTACTGTTAATTGGAATTTTCAGACGATCGAAACATAGGATATAATCCAATTGTCCGACAGAGGAACGCGTACGTCCCGAATTACTGCGCCCGTTATTGCGTATTAACGAAATAACAACGCGGAATCTCGTTTATGACGTTCGAATTCCTCGCCGTCCGTGGAATGCGGTTCCCTTTCTGCCGCGTTTTCACTCGGTTCCTCTTCTTCTCGCTTTTTTAATCCCGTTTGTCTCTATGGAAACCGACCCGCCACGGTTCGATGGATTTTGAAACTGAGCGCGTGTCTGGTGGGACAGGTGCCCCAGGAAATTGCCAGTTTTGGCAAGGGAGGAGCGACGGGAGTTTCTCTGGGCTTTTCAAGGGTATTTGAAATTTTAAGTGATGACATTTTTGGGGGGAAAATTTCAGGGGATACGCAGTCTTTAGGCCAGATGCACACGAGAGATATTGTGACGTACGATTTAGTTGCATATTTATTAATTTTGCTCAATTCTCACTTATGACACTCAAAGTATTAGAGAATTTTCAATACCTATCTATCAACTGTGCCTCGTTCCCTGTAATACTCCCACAACAAACTAATTCTCCCAACCTCACCCTTCCTTTCCTCCACTACCCTCAGCTCCAACTCCCACATAAAAACTGAAACAACAATCTTCCTCCCTCAGCCACTCCACACAACTCCCTCCCAGCACAACACTTCTAATTACCATTTCTTATTCATCTTCCAACGCAAAGCCCCGTGCAACGTGGGATGGGACACTATCACACACATCTGTACCCATCCCCAGTGCTCGATTAATCAGATCGTCGTCACATTTATACTCTCATATCCCGATACTTTTTAATCAACCCCGTCGAGCCATCGGTCTCGAAATCGCGCAAAGCACAGCGACGCCAAATGCCACAAATGCCCTATGGACGATCGATCCCACTGTAAACGATATGAAGCCGCGGCGGCGACGACAGTGCATAAATAATTCGAGCGTGATTATACGAAACGAAATCGACATCGACAACAGCGCCGAGCCAGCATTAACGCGGCTCTACGTTTTCATACGCGATACTCGAGCAGAACGCACTTTCAGCCGGCCGATTACCCGCCGCGGCTTGCGTTCGTCATTGCCCGACCGGCCGTATAAATTGATTCCCTGGTTCTTTCATGAATCCCAAAATCACCGATGGCCGAACGAAGAGCGCCGATTCAATTAATTCTATCGGCGCTCGCTCTCTCGGTGTATCCATAATTTCATATTTAACCTGCTTGGCTGGGTCCACTCCCCTCCGAGGGATGATTATACGCGACAGGTTCGATCGCCAAATCCTCCCCCCTTGCCCCCTACAGTCTCTCGTTAACATGCTAATTCGTATCGATTTTTTTTCCACTGTGCGCGCACGATTGAGCTTCCTTCGGAAATTCAGACCAGCGTTCCTCTTTCCCTGTTCTGTTCTATCTACTCTGGGTAACTATGAAGAATAACAGGGCCTGTTACGAATATTTCACTCCTAGTTTACGCTGAAGCAAGATGCAGAATGATCGAAAGTATCCAAAAATGCAAGGAACTTAATTTCATATTTTCTTTGTGGTTAGCTTCCTTCTGCAGAGTCAGGCAGTGTGTAGTGTACAGAGGGGGTAAAGTTGCATCTGAGAAAAGATGTGGATGTATATGGTTACAGTAGATGGAATCGTTTGATTTCACTAATATAAAAAATAGAAAATTTATTAAACAAAATTAACGTTAATAGTGTTAACAAACCTGTTGACAAAAGCATGTACACCGCTGAAGTGAAACACAATTTTTCATGCCCAAATCGTCGGTTTCCAACACTGTACGTCGCCACGTTAATACCAATTAATTAACTGGGAATCTCGGGGCTCAAGCCATTACGAGGAGGCCCTTAACCTGCTCTCCTCGTCCTTACGCACGTGTCCTAGGAGCGAGCAGTAATCGGGGTACGCCCTTCAGCGTACGCTGATCCCTCTTCAGGGGTCGACCCTCTGCCTGGCCCAGCGCGGTAAATTGAAACTCCTGCTCGCGATCCGATTAATGGTAGCGGAGGAATTGTTGCTGCCTCGCGGTAGCTCGCGAGGATGTTCTGTCTGGTGGTGCCTACCGCCTCTAATCTCTATGGTATCCTATGTCGAGAGGTTTTTCTTGACGATGTGCGCCTTGTGGCTGTGCATCTTGTGGCTCTGGGGACAGGGTGAAAGCTCGAAGCTTGCTGCGCGCTGGTTCCCACGGGAGGGTACGCCGAGGTTAGTATTCAAAGGTGCCTCATTGACGTCGATGGGCACCGTGCCGATGGAATAGCAGAGGTAACTGTTACCAGCCGCGGTATTCTGCCCCGATGAAATTAATCGAATGCCTCGGCTGCGGGGACGGCCACGACCTCGTTCAAGCTACTTGCGTATTTGTTTCGCTCTCTGGAAATGCTGGGAGGAATGGAGTTTTTGGATTTTTTAGGGTCTGCGGCTTGGAACTGTGAAAGGAGGTTGAAGATAGTAATGGCTGAGTTGAAGAATAGTGCAAGTCCAAAATTAGGCATTTTCAGATGATGAATAACTGAACAGTGTTTTCCAGTCAATCTGATAAATCGTGCATATTAGCTACTTTTAAACCGAAAATAATTGAATTTCTCTTAATTGCCTCTCAACTGGAAATTAATTCCAAAACAGCAAAGCTACTAGTCGAACCGCTAATTAATTCAGCCAAGGAGGCAATATTGTTAATCATCTATCAATGTTCACGTGGGCAGAGTCCATCGAGTATGGATATCAATGATCAATTAATGTCAATTAGAAAGTTCGTGATATTCGATTGCGCGACACCGACGGGACAGATATTGATTGATTCGGTGGCGAGGCGAGAGGAATGAATGAAAGAGGTCGCTCGAGGAAAGAATGAACTGGTGGCTGAAAGGGAAAAGGGGGAAGACCCAGAAAATCGCGACGAGAGGGAATACGAAAATCGATGCTTGATGGAAACCTAAGAGGACATTGTGGGGCAGCGAAATCCGGGGATTGGACGGCGCACTCGATTCTTTATTCCTCCACCTTCGATCTTGCCTTTCCTCTGCTACAAATTCCTTTTAAATCTATCGACGAGCATCGGAGAAATGAGAATGTAACAATGCCCCGCCACATTTCCTAATTTCGCTTGTAAAAGTGCTATTGGGTAAGAAATTCCATCTACCTTTCGTATGACTACCAGATTTTTATTAACTGCAATCTTTCCTGTGTACTCGAATTGAGAATTTTTATGCAATTTTATATTTTCATAAACAGTTGAAGTTATATACTCTATTTTTTATACTTTAATATTTTCTAGATTTTTGAATATTATACTACACATTCTGCAACTTTTTATCGGTAAATTTTAAATTTCCATAAATGCATAAAAATCTGCAATCTAGTTATGAATTTCTAAGAAGACAAATAGTTCAACTTCATTTTCAGCAAAATCTTTCATTCTATTATCTCTACACATTAATAATTACTTTTCAAGAGCTGAAAAATTTACCCGTATAAAATTTACTGTCATAGATTAATAAAATGATGTATACCTGTTGAATAATATTCGATACATCCCTGAAAGCAATTTCAATGAAGAATTCAACATCACATTAAGCTTAATTTTAAAGCAACATTATTAATCGTATCGCCAAATTAATTTACCCTGCACTTTGTTTTCTAGAATTGATTAGTTCGGCATCCGAGCGACTCATTAATTCACATAATATTCGCAAAGAAATACCTAATTAGCGTAATGACGAATAAACATTCCCCCACCGAAATAATTGTAGATACTTTAATAAATCCCTTCCCGAAGAGATTAACACTCTCCGTTCTTCCTCATCGTTCGCGTATTCAGTTTATGCTCGCAGGAATTAAACCGGAAGTGTTTCATTCACCAGTCGATGGGAATCGATTAAACCAAACCCGACTGTCCACGAGTCCTATTCCAGCCTAATCCTAATATCGAAGCGAGCCCCGTCTACCAAATTAATCATCAATTTTATATCATCGTTTTAACCGCTAACTATAATACTCGCTAATACCTGTAACCCCAGCAGACGGTGCGCGCGGGCGCTCAGTGGAACGAGCATTAATAGCAAATACAGCAGCGGGGACATCGGTATTCAATAATCAATTTCATTGGATTATTACTGTTACCATTGGAATTAGTCCTACTATCGGTTGTATTACTAATAAACGAAGCGATCCTAATTTTTCTAACGTGCCTACGGCCACTTTTTCTGAGCATGACTGGTCTAAACCTGGGCTGGCTAAGTTCTTTTGTCCACGAGTCACGTACTCCCACCATCAGTCCCTCTTTTTCCCCACTACTTGGATTCTGTAACCACTACGCTACTCCACGAACGATGGTGTACGTATGAGTGATGTCTAATGTTGATCAAATCGCCACCAAATTGTCCCTTTTTGTAGCCTGTAAGCTAAATGTCTCAGTACCTGGACACTTGAAACGTCAAATATCCCAGAGTAACTCGACAACCTTTTTAGCTATTTTTATACACTTCTATATATATTCAATAACTGAATATACTACTTTATGATACTATTTGTTGTCCTTTTATTAGGTACATTAAAATTCAAGCTCAAAATGAAATAAAATTAGCGTTTGTGTTCAGGTACTGGGACACAGTCAGTTACCAGGACACTTATCTTAATTATCTCTTTCTGAACGCTAACAATGCTTGTAAAATTCCGTGGAAGGACTGAACACTGATAATACTACGATATTTAACCAACCCTCGTTATTATTTCCATCGGTCAAGCTCGTATCGGGCGAAATGCTTATCAGTATCCCGATGGATCGTTCTAATTGAAGAGCAATCGGATTGATATCGGCTCGTTGCGTCAATATCCGTTCTTTTACCAGACGGGACATTATTGGGCGCACGCGCGCCCACGCATCTATACTTGAGCTCGCGGACGATTATTAATCGCGATCCATGGCTGAGGCCCCCGCGATTATTAATCGTAATCCTGTGCATCGTCGCTTGTTTGATGGACGCGCGAATTAATCTACGATCCGAGCGCGGCTGTGTCTGTCGATTCTCGGCCTAATGCTGCTGGATTAATTCGCCGTTATGTCGTGCCTAATTTCCATCCCGTGTAAATTTTCCCCGAGCCCCATTTTCCACGGCGACCAGCTTCATCAGTAATTGTGTGATCGGTCAATCGTGATCCGATGGACTTCTGATAGTAAGGACATTTGCTGATTATTATTTAGGATTACTCTGTAGTCTGTAGTACGTTCATCAAAATTATGTAATAAAATCATGGGATTAGTTAAATTAGAATTTAGAATCAATGGTTGCTGCGTTGAGGATGTGATTCTAGATCTTGTGGCTTTTTTAATTATTGGCACGGAGAAGATCAGTTTTTAGTTATGACACTGCTGTATTTGCCCTTCGAAGCCATTAGAATTGTGATATGGACGACTTTCGTGTCATTAAAAACAATAGATACATATTCAGGTGTCCTGCTTCAGCGTGGATACCTTGTTTATGTAAAAAATCTGCTGCAAAAAAAAAAAAAAACAAGAAAGATAAAAGATTCAATGAAACATGTTTGTCATAAAATTCCCCCAAATTAACATATCTATTGCCAGTATATTTATTTTTCAAATATAGGTACTACCCATATGATGTTTGTTGAAAGGCCGAAGGAAGAGATGTGGATGCATACTATTTGAGGAAGTTGAGCGTCTAGTTCCTTTCTCGTCGTGGTTTGCATCAATTGCGAAGCCGCTCGTCGCTTTTCTTGCCAAGTTTTAAACAGTCACGCAGTACAGCCGCGGAACGATGAAATATTCAGTCGCACACGCTCGACTTCCAGCGGACCTCGTTAAGAATAGAATCTTTATTTCCATAAAATTCATAAGGGGTCGGCGACGTTCAACTTCACCTCACCGTCACGCTGGCATTTCTCCCGCTGCAAAAAGTTCCAGCACGAAGAGGACTGTTGCGCGAAAACAAACTCCGCCAGACCTCTGCTTTTTGAAGATCCTTTGGTTCTACTTGGTGCTTTGATTCTACGTATGCGAAGTAATAATAGAAGCGTAGAACGAAGTACGTAGATATTTGTTCCTTTCAAGAATTTAATCACTCTTATCTGTATGAGCATGGAGATTTATTTTATCTTCTAAATATTATAAACACAGAGGGGTTGTAATTTTGATATTCTGTGGATTTTTATTTGTGATATGCATTTTGTAGTTTCCTACACTTTAGTTAATATTATCTATTAACGCGAAAACTTCTATAATTTAATTATATTTGTGAGTAGGAAGCGAGGAAAAGTTGAATTATCTGCAGCATTTGCTGCGGAAATTAATTGAAATTTGAACCCAGGTTACTAGCATTCCACTGAGAGGTATAAAATCAATTTTGTACTCGACGACCCCCATAGTAACTTTCTCGCGAAGTTGCTGCACGGTAGCTGCGCAGATTCGTTAATGAAACTCCAATCAACCCTCATCATGTGTCAAGAGATTCTTCTTAAATCACTCTCGTGATATTAACCTTCTTACTCTCGAGCCAGTTTGAGCTCAAGCCTCCCAAAACATGCCAGGATTGTTTATCGTAAATGCGAACTTTGATTTAAAGGTTCCCTGGAAATGGAATTTTCAAGATATCGCGGGGATCGCGAAGCTAATAGATTTCCTCGGTGTTAAAATTGCATAATAAATTTACAACAGAGATAGAACCCCAGAAAATACACCCACGCCCAAAAAATCCATTTTCAGAAAGAAATACAAGCCTGTAAATACTCTATATTACTACGACGCAAGAAACGAAATAAAAAAAGAAACTCTGCAATTTCCGATTTACTACAATATTTTAGAGTTACATGAAACCCTATAGGTTCACGAGATAAGTACCAGAGTTAAAAGAATTCCAGTAAAAGCGACCATATATCAAGCACCACAAACCACCATCCCAACACAATACTTCTCAGAGAGCCTTCCTCAAATGCTCTCCCTCCAAATTCATCAATTCTTCCTTGGGGTAGATCTGGAACCCTTTCTATTTCCGGGAACACAGAACTCATCCTCTTTCTCCTGTCACAGCCCTTCCCCGAACCTCTCTCGTTTTCCTTTCCCGCGATACAGGAAGCAGCCTCAACGCGTTCGATCCCGCCATCAGGAAATATCCCGCATTGTTCGATGGAAACGCACGTGCGTGCTCGCTCGCGGCCCAATTATGCCTGTTAACGAACGTCGATAGATCGATCGGCCGCGAGCCGCTCTTTGTCGAGCGTGTCTCGTCTCGGGATCCCCACAAGACGCGCATTAATTAAGAGATCGACGGAAGACGCGCCGGCAATTAGGCGATCGCGATAGATGCACGACGGAAACTGCCTTGCGGATCCTTAATTGAATAGGATTATAGCAGAGGAGTAACTAAACTCTGCCGCTCTCTGCTCCCTGTCTATCTCTTCCTGTTCGATCCCCTCCCCCGCGTTCTCTGTCACCCAGCCATTCAGAAGACACCGTGCACGCGAGATTTCGCGTTAATCATTGGAGATTGCGGCGAGGTTTCGCGGTGCGTGCTGTTGCATTCTCGGGGAGAAGCTTAGATCATATATGTATGGTTCTAAGGGGAAACGATCTATGTCAGGTTTTCGAAAAATTCGAGGTAAGGTCTCAATTAATATCCAGGATATAAAATCTATATTTGTAGAAAAGAAAGGGGCATGAAGATGCTTCACTTTCAGAAAACAGAGGGAATTGATTCAATGTGAAATATGTATATTTTGGGAAGTGTAATTTGTAATTTATGATACAAGAGAGCTTGCTGTAGCCACAGAGTTTCGAAATATTGACAAGAGTGTATTACAAATGAGAGAAATCGTATTATCTGGCTCATTTGGATGTAAAGTTTCACAGAGATAATGTGAAGCTAATACCATACCCGATTCTTCAAATTATCAATTATACAGTGGCAATAGAAGTACTTCGGTGTCAAAATTTAATATGGAGCTGTCAGACTGTCGAAATTTTAACAGCGAGAAATGCTGAATTTGAAACGCTGGAAGGTAATTGGATTTACTTTTCGCGATACACTTACGTGAATTCTGCATAATCAGAACTGATTCGACCGTCGAGGCAAAAGTTACTCCAGGTCATTGACACTTGGGAACTTGGTAACGATGGCTTTCGGGAGTCTATAGACTTAGCTTTTAGGCAACACCCATTGGAATTAGCTTTCAGAGAGACGATCTAGAATCAAAAACCTCCACTCATTTTTCTAGAGTACGAAACTCGTTCTAGAAGTAATGGGAATCTGAGATCAAGAAGGTAAGTGTTTGCAGATCCATTGGACTACATATTCTTAAGGTGAAAATAAAATCTTGTTCAGATAACACAGTTCCTGTGCTAGTTTCTCCAAGAATTATGTTCAACTAAAGTGCACTGTAAATACCATCTCAATGCACACACATAATCATCTGGACTGCAGTCGTCCAGGACCTAAATTCCAGGTCTTATCTATATTTATGACCCTTTGACTGGTCAACGAGAAAACCTATACAGTACAAGGTGATCAGTTTAACTGGGAACCTTCTAATAGGTGCTGCCAGCACTCACAATGCTAACATTTAGAATAAATGCTGCCAGCACCCATTAGAGGGTTTCCAGTTAAACCGATCACCCTGTAGAATGCAAGGTACGCGACACTAATTTCAAAATACCTCCAAAACTCAAACTGTCTGACTACACAAATCTCGAACATCAGCCACGCCACAAGATTCCACCGACCCGCTCCACCCAACAAGCCAACCCATAGCGTATTCGAAACAGACCTCGCCTATGAACTCTGACACGTTCCCTCGCTAACTCGTAAGCAAATGACTCCAGGACAGTTCCGCCTATGACACCAACAATGTAACATTAATCAATTCAGGGGCAGGGTTGTCTGCTCCTTGTTACGCAGAACGCTATGTTAATTCAATATTTTCAAGCTACCTTTCAGCAAGCCTCAGCAGCGGTTGATTTACTCGCGTCGACGAGCGAAACGTACGCGGCGACCGGTTCTGCCGCGGCTCGATCGCGCGACAATCGAAGAAATAAACAGAAGGGTTACCATCGTAGGACGTGAGAGCAATGGTCGCCAGCAGGCCCGTTTAAATACCTACGGGATAACCTTTCGCCGCGACCCATGGGCCAGGCTGCCGTATATGTAGAAGAGGGCGATCATTAATTAATACCTTCCGGGACGGGGCGAGTCATGAATCAACGACGTCTCGGCGGCGTGGCGTACCCTCTCGGTACGTGACCATCGCGATCGGCGCAATGATAAACAATGCGTCACCAACGACGATTATCGATCATGGTTGAACTTCATCTGAGGCAATTAACGTGGCCGATCGACGCCGACAGTGAAAGTTAGGAATAGTTCGCGTACACCGAGGTTGGCCAATAATTGACTATTTTCTGATTAATGAAGTAGTGAAGGCAACAATAGTCGTTAATTAATCATCCATGTGATTCCGTGGCGATCGTGAGCGGTGTTTCGTAATCTGTAACCATTAGTCTGTAATTTGTAATCGCGCTGTGAGGGATCATTGTGGCGGAGAGTAGTCGAGTAGCGTCACAGATGTTTGCAGCGAGGATTTTTCAAATTGTGATTGCCAGGAAGTTTTATTAATTATGATGTGTGTGTTGTGTAATGTTTTGGGTACACAGCGGCTGAGTGGATCTGAGAGTTGAGGAAGAGGCAGATATATGTCCTAATACTTGGATACTTAAGATGATACATGTCTCACTAAGTGGACAACCTTTGTAGGTACTTTAATTGCGTCCCAGTAGCTGAATATAGGTACTATTTTAAGACACTGATTTTTTATTTTACATTAGAATTTAAGATAAAATTAAATAAAATTAGGATTAATCTTCAGGTACCAGGACATGGCCAACTAGTGGGACAGTTAGCTTACAAGCTCCAAGTCCAAGAACCACATTTAGAGATACTTATTCTCAAAGTGAAGCTTGCTTAAGTATATATCTGAACAGCATCCAGAGTCTGAGTATGCATATTAAATCCACTCGTTTACTACGTGACTTAATGTAAATACTCTTGCTTCGGGGTCCAGAAATAGCTTCGAGATTATCTGAATACAGCTAATTTTGGATTCATACTGTTCTTCGACTCTCAATTTCCATTATTATTTTTTCTGAGAAGCTAGTACCATCTTTCGTCCCTATCGAAGGAAAGCAAGCCTGAATCGATCGACTCCATCCTCTCCTCTTCATAGCTGTTTCAAGAACAGTCACGATATCGGAGGATAATTGAAACTCGGTCGGCGAACGGGAACCGAATTACGCTCGCCATTTCGCCGTAAATATCGCTGAAATATTCATCGAGGAGCAGTTTGCCACTCTCGTCGGCGCCGATAAGCGGTAACACCTGCGCCGTAAAACTAACGGCCATCGGTTACAATAAACATCCGTTTTAAAGGGCCGCTATCTCGAGAGCCCCGCTGGAATCAACGATCACACCGCGAGAGAACGTCCCCTGAGACTCGGCGCGCAACGAGTTCGAAGATTGCTTAAAAATCGAGCCCATAAATCCTGGACAGATAAACTCGCCGTCGCGGAGACTATTCACTGTGTGAAATTCTACCAGCGATGAAAAGAAAGAAACAAGTTCGAGGCCTCTTTGGGAGATACGCGACGAGATCTCCCACGCGTATTTTTGGAACTTCTCGAGGATAGAAATGGCATCCAGATGATGACTAAGGACTGAAGAATGAAGGATAATAAAACTGTTGATTCTAGACTGCTTAAAATACGTGTAATTCGTTTCGCGAGACAGTTAAATTAAAATCGAATTTTTGGGACAATTTGGTAGACTGAAGGATCCAGAATGTGATCAAATCATTTGAATAATATAAATTTTTCAATAAAGTAGTAGGTATCTATAAGGTATGAGAGTGGGTTAATAGGTTTAAGAATAGAGAGATTTGGAGGAGTCTAAGAGAAGATAGAATTATTTTTCTTCAGGACATAGAAATACTCATTCTCAGACATAGCTGATATATTCTAGGTGAGGGAGAATTTATTAAAAAAGAAGAATTACAGTTTGATCCTATACCCAGTACTACAATTATGAAATCAGATAATGAATTCACTCTCTATGGAATTTCTAACAAGCATAATTTTGCAACAAAAAGTGCCATGATTCTTCGCAGCAATTAGCAGCGTAGACAGCATGACAGTCACAGAATGCACGGAGAGATTGTAATTAACGCGTTTATTGCAATTTTCTGTATTCACGAAGGGGAAATGAGTCATCACGTATCGACGGGTGAATTGCAATAGTCGTTTGCTTTAACGACGTTAAAATGCGCTCTCTTTAAAAATTGTTTCTTGGTGTCCAGTATTACGGAATTAATCACTCAATGCGCAACTCGTGTTTGATATTCCTGAACGATCATTCACGCTTTAATGCATTTCCTGGCAAGTGAATTTGCTGCTTGATTACCGTGAAAATTTGAAATTCTTCAGTCAGCTTAAGAATGAGGTGGAACGCTTCTGATATAATGTCTATGTAAATAGAACGAAAGGAATTCTTTATGCTGTTACCGCTTTTTCTAGGCTCATCTAGCTTTAATATTAAATAAGGAACTTAACAGTTTCTTAGCACTTTCTAACCCACTTTGATAACTAACATCGATGTAATTTAATATATCGCGCTCGTGGGCTCCTTAATTAAGTTTTACGCACCGCAAAGGATAATTGCGAAAAATCGACGATGTGTTAACTAATGGAATGAATATGGAATATTAGTTACTGTATGTTAAAGGAGAATACTGTACTCGGTAGTTTATATCAATTAAGAAACTCGTACAGGATTCTAAAATACGATACTAATTTTTTTCCTCCCGTGTTGCCCTCTAATCGCGATTGCTATTAAGTCGTATAATTAATTTAATATGAAATAAATGTCGAGATCTTAATCATTCGCAAATCAGTTGCCCGATTGAGCAGGTAACTCTTGGAGACTTTCTTAAAACGAGTCCATAGGTAACAGTAAGTAGATAGAGGATGTTTGTTAACAGGTGTCAGAAATTTTAAAGGATAAATGATATGATAAAATGTGATGAAAATTAAGAATGACAAAATTGCATTCAAGGTTTTAATTCAGAATTATTAAGTCTTGAGGAAACATCTAAAATAGTTAGGAAATGCGTCTGATTTGGGACTTATTCTACTGTCGACGTATACTAGTAGCTAGGTCAGACACAGCGTAGTCAGTAGAATAATCCCAGTCAGACACATTCCACTCGAGTTCTAAGCACTTTCTCAAGAATTAGTTCTTTTCACTATTCTTTATTTTTTTACTATTTCTGCATATATAATCACTCCTTAAAATTTCTACTACCTATCATCAAACTTCCTGTACATCACAAAATATTAAAAAAAAAATGAAACAAATGTTCCTGCAGTCCCCCAAAAAATCCTTCACTTCGAATGACCTAACCCAATATTTCTTCGCGATTACCATGTCCAAAATGAAATTTCACCCACGTTCATCGCCCATCTTTCTCCTCTAACACCATCACCGATCCCCAGCGTCCTCCATCGTGCTGCCGATAAATTTTTAACAGCCCCGAATCGTCGAACAGCTCAAAGCAGGAGCCTGGTCCCGATCGCTCCTTTCAGCGAATTTGCACGGCGTATTTGCGCTCGCATCGCGGAGCTGTTTGAGTTTCGCGTTTGCACACAGATAATTATAATCGAAGCTCGCGGACGATCCACGACCACGGGCGGGCTTTAATTAATCACGATGAATAACGGGACGGGGCCAGGCGAAACTTCGTTAACTTGCAAATTTTCCGCGTGGAGGGTGCGTGGGCGGTGGAGGCGGAGGGACGAAAGGGCCCTTCGAGGGATAAAATTCCCATTTCGTGCTTTGATTTTCCTCGGCGGCCGCGCTCACAGTTCTGCATCTTCTTTCACGCTGGCTAACGAACGGCGAGCTCGACCGCGGCAAAACTCCCGTCACGGTATGCAAATCGAGCCGCATAATGGCGCGTCGATTAGGATTAATTTAGCGATCGCGATGGGATAGAGAGACAACGCGCTGGCAGGACGACCGGCCGCGACCCCGGCTGGATTGCAGAACAAATTGAAGAAGATTTCGAGCCTGTAATTGTGATTAATTGGAAGAAACACGCGGACGTGATTTTCCTGGAAACTCGCGGCGGTGCGGCGCGCTAATGGCGAGCGGGGTTCCACGATCCCCCGATCATCGCGCCCAGCCATTTCGAATCGCCCTTGCCAGGGACAGCTACGTTCTGACGCGAGATTGCGGAACAAATTGGCGAGATCTTAGCCGCGGCGATTGTGATTAATCGGGATAGGCTCGACTGACATTAAGAGAGGTTTCGTGGAACGTAGTTCGCGTTAACGCAGCGATTCTGATGAATTATTTATCCCTGTGGATCTTAATTGCGGAATCGTGTGGTGGATCGAGTGGGCATGCGGGGTTCCCACAGTGCACGGGGTATGGTGAGATGGCTAACAGGTGGGAGAACGTTGGTATTGATTCGATCATTTGATGTGCTGTTCTATTAAGTTGGAATGGAATTTGATAGTGATGGACGGAGTGATTGAAAATTATGAGTCAATTGGGCTTGTGTAATAGTATTGTTATGTGAATTGGTTCAGTGATGTTATCAGTTTGTCGGTGGAGAAAGAGAGGATTATCTTTAGTGTTCGTAAGGAGATGGAGGTACGGTTTATAGCAGCTGTAGCCGAACCTTGTCGTGATAGGGGCAATATTTTGCTTATCAGAAGTACTCGAGGGCTGCAGTCTCCATCGAAACGGTTACATGTAATAGTAGAGGTTGTGAATAAGTGTCAGAAATTTAAGAGGGTAATTTTGCATGCTAAAATAAAACAAAAAATTGTGTTTGAGGCTTCAGAGGTGTTGATTATTTCAAAGATTCTTAAAATGTGGGATCTTTGCTGTGTCTGACTTGAGACTTATTCTACTGATTTCTATACCACTGGCTCGAGATTCATTCTAATGACTTTTTTATCTCTGGCTCGAAGCTTATAGTTAGAGTCTTCGTTTCACTGTTATTGCTACAGAAATCTTTGAGATTCAAGTCAAATGTGTCTGACTAGAGACATATTCTACTGACTTCGCTGTGCCTGACTTGGGACTTATTCTAGTAGCTTCAGTGTGTCTTGCTTAAGACTTATTCTACTAGCCTCGCTGTGTCTGACTCGGGACTCATTCCACTAATTTCGCTGTGTCTGACTTGAGACTTATTCTACTCACATTGCTGTAGAACAGAAAAAATATCTTTCTCAGAGAACTTTCTTTTGTTCATACAAGCAAACGAAATATCTGAAACAATTCTACACTCATACAGAATCAACTGTTATAAAATAGTACTCAAAAGGTATGAAGAACTGTCTCTTTTACTATACTTTACCACCCCTCCAATTCTCTTCTAACTTTAAATCACACATCTAGTATTCCCTAAACTCCAGAAAACACATTATTCAAATTCCCCAACACTACCTCTTTTTCACCAAATCCCGCGAACCAGACATTTTCCACCGCTATCGAGTATCCATCCGCCATAATTCCAAGAATAAGGCGACGCAATGGTCAAAGCAACAACCGGAAGAAATCGGAGAGGGTTCAGCCCGATAATCGTGATTAATCACGACAGATTCGAGGGGGCCAACGCGAGATATCTCGTTCCTGGAAACGCATCCGCGTCTTAACGATCCGTCGGCTGAATAGTTTCCCCGGTTCTCGCCGCGGAGATCCATAATTTTGTAACTATTCGCTGCCTTTTTTTACCTCCTCCTCCCCCCCACCCCCGTGGCTCCCCAGTTTATCGCGGAGCCAATTACACAGCTCGCGTTACGCTCGCACGCCGTTTGATTCACGATCATCGCCCGACGAGCGGATAATCGCGCGCGGATCTCGATTAATTTAACGATCGCGCGTCGCGCCGACGATCGAGGAAGTTTCGAGCATCGAGGGCGTAAGTGCGTGCCGCGTGGGCGTGCAGGGGGCGAGGGCGAGCCGTCGCGCCGCCCGATTCGGAGGGCACGATCGAGTTTCACGGCTGTCGAAGTTCCTGAAGCAGGAGACGGAGTCCCGCGGACTCCATTAGCCTCGTTAAGCGTTAACGCTTCGCGTGCAACGATAGCCTCGTAATGGCTGCCCACCAGCCGCGGGTGAGGCTAATGGAAACGCCGATAGAAAGCGGATTTCGCTGTAGACCCGATTCTGTCGCCAGCATTAATATCTATTGTGATTACTTTCGCCGCGGGGCGATTGCGGATTAATTATGTCCACCGCGAGAATGAGAAAGATCGGTTCGAGGAACTGCGACTTGTGAGGCGGTGGTGTACTGGGTGTCTTGAGCATGGCGGTTCGAGAGGAAAACTGGGGATTTTATATGGGAAAATAGGTTAAAGTGTGGAATACAATTTTTTGATATACGCTACTGCTTAGAAGTATTCGAACGATTTTACAAAGTGAAATTACAGATTTCTTGGTAGCCACTGATATTTTTTGCTTAGAAATACAAAGAAATATAAAGAATATAGATGGATTATTGTAAAGAAAGGTATTTCTTTTGTCGATCTGTGATATGAAATGGAACCTAGTTTGGTAACAACCTGTCCATAGAGATTCTAGTGTTATGTTGGAACAACGTACAGTCGCTACTTAGGTTGAAATATGTACAGGGTGATTGCATGTGATTAACCTCTCGCTTTACGATTTTACATAAATTACACGCGTCAAAGTTAAGTCAGACAAATGGAAAAGGTATAAATTGATTGAATCTGTAATTAGCGGAAAATGCTGCTTCTCATACTTTGCTGCGTTTGACGGTTCAGCAATGTGAATTTATCACGCATTACGAGTGTGACTTTTGTGAGTTCTTGTAATGCAAGAGGTTAACATTACGTGAGGATTATGACGAAAATATGACTCTATGAACCTTTTCGTGGGAAATCTTTGTAATACTACAGGCATGGAAGTATGAAGTAGAAAGCAGGATGACCATAGTACGTGATCAAACGACGGATATCAACTTCGAGTAAGAAATAACGAATTTATTGTCAAAGTTATGGGTACTAAAATTAAGAAATTCAAGTATTAATATAAAAAAAGAATACTAGCGATTAAACAGCGGATTTTCATATAAATACATTAAAGATTCTTCTGTCACCATATTTCTCCTTCGAAACTATTAAACCATACTATATATTTTCGTGTCATTAAAAACAGAGGAGACATTTAGATGGCCCGTTTCAGCTTGGACACCCTGTATATTTCTGTATACTACATTCATTCTGTAACATTTACACCCTCAAAATTCCCACAAATACATGAAGATCCCTCAGTCTAATACCCACAATTAACCACTGTTCTGAATACACATAAGTGAATACAAGTCCAAGTCATCATATTTCACCCTACATACATTCCACTTAGCCCTCAGACTCAAAATGAGGTACCTCTCAAGTGTCCCAGATTCCAACTAGCCCTCCCCATAAGTCCCGAAACCTTTGACCCCTCGACGTACTTGAATAACAATCTGAAATTCTTTCTCATCCGCCCATTTCCCAGCCACGTTCTTTATTTCTATATTCGCGCGTGCTCGACGATTCTCGACGGTGAAAAGCTCAGCGAACCCCTCTTGGTGCCAGGAATATCAAGCGAGCAGGAAAAAATAGACTGTAGTGCGAAGTACCGCGTAGCGTGTATAAAGAGTCGACGCGCTATCCGGGCACAAAAGGTCAGAGAGCACCGGAGCACGGGGTGAACGAGCGAGAAGTCGATACGAAGAATTAGACACGCTCTTGGAAAATATGCGACGAGAAGATAACGAACGTACAAGGTTGGCCTAATGAAACAGACGGTACCGTTTGCTCGACGGTGGTTCGATCGACGAGATAAAGAGCATCGTGCACTGACCTTCTTCAAGTGACCCTCGTTGGTGCCCAGGAAGACGACGGTGTAGTCGCCGGTCGAGGTGGCTGCCACGGCTGTCAGATGGGTCTTGAATGTGAGGACTGGGGTGGCCTCCATCGGATCTTCGCCTCCCAGAGGCGTGTTCACGTCCAGACCGCAGAAATCCTCGCCCAGGGTTTGCAGTTTCTGTGAACAGATAAATGGGAAAGATGTTAAGTCAGTTGCCTAAGTCCACGAAACAAACAAAAATTGAGATTTTCATTTAGTATTAAATATTAAATATTAAGTACAAGTATTAAGTTGTCATTTTCATTACCTAGTGCAATGAATTATAAATCGAAAAATTCTCAAATATATTTCTAATTTTATTTTTCCGTAGCAATCCAGCTTAATAAATTACCCTAATAGAGATGTGAATACATGTACGTCGTGAAATACTCGCATACATTTTTAACTTCACTTTTTCCTACGCACACAGCTCAATAAATTACACTAATAGAGACGTAAATACACATAATAAGTCGAGAAATTCTCAAATACATCTCTACGGTTTCAGAGCCTGAACAGATAATACTAATAGCCTCGCAAACAAGTCGAGAAGTTCTTAAATACATCGTTATAGGTTCATCAGCGCTGACCCTTGAACCACTGATCCATCTTGTTCCACCATTACATTCGCTTCATTAATAACAAATACCACAAATATAATGCACAACCTGTTATCTAACGCCTCCTAGACAAAAATACAAAGTTTCCATGGCGATACAGGCGCGAAAGAAGTCTCGAATAAACGCTTGGAGGAAGCTTCCGCATTGGGCTAACGCACGATCGATGTTTAACGAGCGTTTCGGGCTTCCGAGGGATTAAGACGTCCCACGATAAACGCTCAAAGCCTGTACGCGCGGTTCATGCATACTTTATCTGCGATCGAAGAGACGCGCGGGAGCAAGGTTAAACGCGAAATGATAAGGTCAACGACGCGCGTGCGAGTTTCGCGGAGACACGCCGCGCATTTTCATGCAGGATGAAGCGGGACAACGATCGCTCGGCGAACGAATCCCCGCGCAAGAGATTTCCTTCCAGGTTTTCGTTATAGGAAAACGGGTCGTAGGTTATCGCGCGCGCGCGAGTCGGACCACGAAAAATATCCCCGCTAAAATATCGCCGCGAGCTGAGAGACGATAAATTATTGCTGCTTGGGCAATTAATTCTTGCCTGGGCGGCGATTAATCGCGTCGCGCGACGAGATGCGATACTTTATTGCCCTGTGCCGAACGTTCCTCCTCGCGGTTAGAAGCGCAGCGCAAGGAGTCTTGTGTTAGCGGGACATCCGGTTCCTTCTTGCATTTGGTGGAAATTGAAAGGTTTCTGTGATGTCTGCTGTCCTTGGGAGAGAAAAGTGGCAATTTTTGTATGTCTATAGAGTTTTTGAGAGTTTTGAGATAATATTTTTCCTTCTGGCAACATTTTTATAAAATTCTAGATGAATTTAAGTTCCACAACTTCCCCAAAATAAATACCAGTAAAACATCCCCCCAGCTGAAACCCAGTCGAACTATTAAACGAAAACTGCCCCAAGTTTCAAGTATTCAAATCAATTCTCCCCAGAATACCAATCTCCCATCCAGCCACAGTTCCCCTTTCACTTCCATATCGAATCAAAGGAAATCCAAGATCCGCTCGATCAAAATTTCCCATCCGTCGAGCGGCGTGGATCGTCGATGGGCCAGCTGGCACAGAGCACGCTAATGAAAATCAAACTGTTGGCGAGATTCGATCGATCGGGAGCCTCACCCCGCAGGGATGCCGTGGAAACCAAGGAAACTGAGGGATGCCAAGGTTTCCCGTGGCTGCACGTACGCGGGGGCAGCGAGGTAGCAAAACTCGCGACTACACGGTTCAAGAGTGGCCAATACATCGAGCAGCGAGGCAGAAAGCCGCGCTCGTGGCGTGGCCACCGACAAGTCGGCTCTATTTACATTCCAGGGTTGCTTTCGCCACCCTGTATACACTGAGCCGAACAATTATTTGCATTCCTGGTGCTAATACGCTGGCTACGTTACGGAAGGGGCGTTGCAGCACACTTTCGCTCCGGAACACGTTTTCTCTCTCTTCCTCTTTCTCTCGTCGATTTTCAGAGAGAGGGAGAGAGAAAGGCCTAGAACAATGGTTATGGCAAAACAACTGCGCTCGGTTGGTCTATTGAAACGTGGCTAATGCGGCCATCAAGACGAAATGGAGGCTCGTTACCGCGACTTTTTTGTCCCGCGTTTCCCTCCTTTCTTTTTTTCGCCGCGCGGAAAATTGGAGTAACGACGTGTTGGAGCGGCGCACGCGCACGGCCTCGCGAAAGCTCGCCGCCAATTGCCGGGGCGCCTCTCTTTTTTCGCCCGAACCGAGAACCCGTGTGTTGTCGTGATTAATTTACGCGTTTCCTGTTTCACCGGTGAACGTTTGATTACGACAGCGAGCGAGCGAGCTGGCGCGCGTTTGCTCGCGGCTTTTCATTAAACACGATGATCCCAGTTCGGTTGGTCGGCTACGATCTTTGTGAATCTGAGCGGGCCGGGATTGTTTCAGCGGCTTTTAAAACTGTTACAATGCATACGTTTGGGACACGATTCGAGGCCTTTGGGGAACAGTAATTTTACTCGTAATGAGTTTCTTGTGTTATGTTATTTAGCGAGTTCGGAATATGGGAATATGTACATTTCTGGTGTTTTTGGAATCAAGTGGAGGTGTTGGTGATACCTGGATAGAAATAGGGGAAAGTTTCTCTTAATTAACCTAGAGTGTATTAGATCCTTGTGCTATTTTCTCAACAGGATTAGGAATATTTCTATTCTTAGCTATCCAAATTCTTAAATATCCAACTTCTCAAATATTCAAATTCCCAAATATTCCAATTCTCAAATATAGAAATTCTTAAATATTCAAATTCTCAAATTCCTATTCTGATTTCTGTATCTTCTATAAATTCTTGCAAATCTATAAGTATCTGATTTGAATGTTAAGGTCGCTAAGTAATATCTTGATCTGACAAGGGCTAAGTCGATGATTCAAGAGCCTATGTTTTTCCTATTCTTCTATACTATCAAGACTGTGTGTAGCAATCGATCGTAACTTTTTGGCTACAATATGATTTCGTTTTTCCTTGACATGATTCAAGCGTGCAAGAATTCTTAATCGGTCTACATTCACTTCAACGATCGGAAAACTACAGGTATAAATTCTGTGAAAATTGTTAGCATCCGGTATCTAAGTACAGCCTTATAGCATCTGTAGAGATTACTAACGTTTATGTATGGATATTACTCCCATGGGTACGCAGTACCTTGGGCCAAAGTAAATTATTTCACAGTAACTCTTAAGGGTCTAAATATGAAGATATTAAACCTACGCACGTGGCAAACATTGAAAATATTAATATTAATGTCAGCTATTAGCCCTCTTGGAGCAGGATAATATCGCGACGATCGATGTGAGACACGAATTCATATTTTGTGGTAGCTAAATGTTAATTAATGCACTTTTGCGAAAAGTAATAGAGCTATATTTTAAGGTATATTAAAATTTATTGGACCCTGGGACGCGAATGGTTCCGCACTTAAGTCTGAGAGGGGCTGCAGGATACGCTGCTTAAAATAATTACAGGATACTCAAATGACTTAATTATGCAATATCTACTTTGAAACCTTCTAACACTCTACAGTGATTTAGCAACAGTAGGCGAGCATGTATTTTACGTAAATTAATAAACTACGTTTTCTACTAACGTTACTAACCCTTCCTGCCGCTGAAGTATTATGCATATATACTTTAAAGTACTGCTTGAATTAGAGCACTATTATGAGTAAAATAGATTGAGAACCTTTCGAAATCTTCCTCCCTCATAATATTTTCTAAAATTTTATATCAGTACTTAACAGTGTTTGCTATTACCAAGTAATAATAATCAAAAATATTAGAAATAAAAGACATGTACCATTAAAGGTACTTAGCTACGTATCTATAAAATAGAAAATATTTACAGCTAGCATATGAATTTTCTGAACAGTATTCAACTATCTAAAACAAATGCACATAGGTAGCACTATAAAATGAGAATAACACACACAAATCACATCATAAAAGTCAGAGAATACCTAAAACTTGTTCGTAAATTATAAAATATTTGCAAGAAACATTACCCCAAATATACCTCTACACTCTTCATTAAATTTCAATGTTCAACATTCTCTTTTTCCCTCGAAAGCATAGTTCGTACCGGCGCTCTAATGATTTCATCCAGCTTTGCACCTCCTTGCGGCCGAACTTCAACAAGATCTAATTTACCTGTTAACAGCAAACAATCCAGGTTCGGGCGAAAAGAGACTTCATTAAATTTTAACGAACACCACTCATTTGCCGCGTGGCACAGGTTCCCTCGCGAGCGGGTATCGCGCGGAACTGTGTCGAAATAAAAGCGAACGATGAATCGAGGGGGCGAGCACCGCCGAAAAAGGAAATAATCGGTGCGCGTAAAGCGGAACAGCGTGTCAAAGGGATGTCGAGCTGGAGGTCGCGCAATTAATACTGGAGATCGGAGACCGTCGCTCGATGGGCCACCTTGCGACAGTTTACCCCTGTACAGACACACAGGTATACTCGTCGACGACCAATGTCAACACGACTAATTACCGAACGCCAATCCCCATCCTGCTGCGTCCAATGAGCAGCGTCAACATATGGATAACTATCGAACGTTCGTCAATGCTGGGCTTTTATTGCCTCTCTCTGTGCGACGAAAAGTTCTCCAGCTATGGTCGAAACAGAGAAAACAGAGAGATAATAAAATACAGGGTGATTTTTTCGCTAGTGGAATCAAAAGGGGTGCCTGATACGTGTTTCTTGGTTTGGATTAATTGTGACTTCAGTGTGTTAAATTTTGCCCACAGACGTGAGTCATCTATATAGAATATAATCTAATACTGTAATAAAATATGTCTTCATTTTGCCTGTATTTATACAGTAGACTGCTAAGCCACATGTCTTCCTAAATTGAGTTGACAGTATTAATTTCTTCTAAAGAAACCTCATATTTTAGATCGCCTATGTTTCTAATTTTTCTGAGTATGCAGGGTGGTTCACAGTTGCCCTCAATGCCTCATTTCTTCCAGAAATCCACAAAACAAACACTTCGCTATAAACATTCTTCTTCCTTTTTCTGTGTTATATGAAAAATTCACGAACCCCAGGCAGATTTTAAATAATCGCCATTTAATTCGAGCAGAAAACACATTTCGCGGGCGCAGCGTTCGAAATGAAAAAAAAAAAAAAAAAAAAAGGACGGGGGGAAGGGAAGAGCCAGAGCGCTGCGAAACGCAACGAATCGCGTAATTCAAAGCAGATCCATCGCTTTTCGTTCCCCCCTATTGCAATTGCGTTAATTGAATTTCCGCGATGCTGTAAACCGAGTAGAGGGTAAAAAGCGCTGATACCGAGCCGGAGAACCGAGGCCAAATGAAAGCGTTGAATTTTAGTCAATTTATTGCGGAAGGGTTTTCCTCTTCATTTGCCAGCGGTGATTTCCCTCTGCGCGCGCGCTGGATACGGGGTTGGACCGACGGCGGGATCGTCGAAAAACGATTCAGAGATTTGTTTCTGCGTCGAGTTTCGGGTTTGTAATCGAGAGGATGCGGTTTCGAGAAAAGCGGCTGTCAGCCGCACGCGATCGATACACGCGTTTTCCCGCAATCTCTTTCCTGGCTTTCACGCTCGTTCTATCTTCCCCGACGTTCCACGAATCCTCTTTTCCCGTCTTTTATGCCCCCAATACGTCGCTGTTTTCTCTGTCATACGCGAGCCACACGTCGATACCTTCGCCGCGGATACCCGCCGAGACGAGGAATTTTATCAACACGGATCCAGCGAATCCAATGACGACTGTAACAGTGACGGAGGGAGGGTATTGTTGCGTTTAAGTGCGTACTCGATACCGATGGCGGAACGCTGGATGAAAGCTTCGACGTTTGGGAGAAATTAATCGTCTTTGAGAGGGGAGTGTCATGATCGCTAAGTGATGCAAAATACTAAGTGTGTGGTGTTAATGGAGGTTTGATTTGTTGGGGACTTGGGAGTGGGAATTTTTGAGGGCTTGAAGGATAGGAATTGGAAATAGTTGAAAATGGAATGTCTTAAAGAGTAGACGAAAATAAAATTTAGGGGATAGAGAATAAATGAGGATAAAGAGGATTAAAAATGACAAAATCGCGCTTATAGGTTCGTTTCAGAATTATTAATTGTGGAGGAAACGTTTAAAATTCTAGGGAAATGTGTCTGACATGGGACTTATTCTACTGACTCTTCTGTGTCTGAGTCGTGGCTTATTCTACTGATTTATTTGTCTTTGATTTTATATTTTAATTTATGGTTATTCTACTGACTTTTATAGTGCCTGACTTACGGCTTATTCTACTGGCTTTTCTGTGCCTGACTCGTGGCTTATTCTACTAGACTTTTTGTGTCTGACTCCTGACTTATTCTACTAGTCTTTCTGTATTCAATTCTAGATTTATTCTGCTGATTTTGATGTGTCTAACTCGTGGCTTATTCTATTGGCTTATTTATAGTTGACTTCAGGGTTATTCTATTAACCTTTACTGCGTCTGACATGGGGTTTAATCTACTGACGTTTCTGTGCCTCACTTGGCACTTATTGCACTGTCTGTTCTATGTCTGACTCGATACTTATTTTACTGACTTGTTATCTGATTGATTCCTGACTAATTCATTGAAGTGCTCCTATAATTCCCTATTTAGAACATTTTTTAGAGCAAATAATAAGTTAATAATGATTATCTATAGCAGAGGTAGTCACAGCCTGAAGTTTCTTTTTTTCTTTCGTTAAGAAAATTGTTTCCTCATGTTGCAAGCTCTCGAGACAGAAGATGAAAGCATGTCTGTCAGTGGAGACCGCTTGAGTCCTCTTATTTCCGCTTTGACATCGAAGAGAATAGGTTCGACAGTCGAAGAAGCCGAGGATTCTCCCTTTCTCAAAGCACAGGAAGTAGAAATTCTGGCATCTTGAGCTCTTTGTTGGCTGCTCGCAAAGCTGTACGTTGACGGCAGCGTATCAACGGATCGATATGAAAATGAGGAGTGGAACATTGAAAATGACAATGCTGCTTATGCTTCGCTTAAATGTGTCTTGGAAAATTGGCGAGGAACGTTCCCTAGCAAAGCTTGCGTAATTCCGAGAACGTTGAAGGAAACTAGAAACTTGCAGCGTGTGATCTGCTGCGTTACGCTTTCGCGAACGCTGATGCACCATAAATAATTTGATCGTTTGTTTATTTCAAGCTGTTGGAGATTGTAGATCTCTTGTAAGCGATAATATACCAGCAGCGAGCTATTGCTTTTAGTTGAATTAATGATGGAACGATTTTACTTCCACGAGGAATGTAACACTTTTACAAGATCACGAATGATACTAAAAAAAGGAAGAGAAAATTAATTAAAAGCAACTTTCTTTGAAAATAAAATTAGGACGCTCGTTCTGGTAGAATTTCTAATGAATACAGCACTGTTGCAATTAAAATGTAAATGAGCAGTAATTATACCTAACTTTTATTTTTCAGTTAAAAGCGTAACGTGTTTACGAAAATAATGATTCTACATGTTTAAATAAATTTCTGTTCGTGTAAGCACGCTCGGAAAATTTAACATAGATTTCGGTCATCATTTTTCCAGTGGGAAACAATTTTCTGAAAATTGCAATTGTGCGCAGCAAACACGCTCGCGTTTAAAGCCATTTTACTCGCTTGTTGAACAAACAACGAGGATCGAATCATCGTTTCCAAGGAAGCCATATATCGGGCGTGTAGGAGTTTTTGGTCGACAGATCGTGGGGCAAACATTTCGGGAATACAAATCCGATTTCCTCTGAGCTTGCAGTTTTTCGATGCGATTTTCCAATAATACAAACTTCCGTGTTTTGTCGTGAAACATTATAGCTGCTCCCAGAGAGAAACTGATTTTAGAAATCCTCGAAGGCATGGATAAAGAAATGCATTAGTGTTTATGTAGAAATATTTTGTTCTTCTGAAATTCAATTCTTTTGTTCAAACGATGAGAACTAATTATTTCCAAAGATTATAGCTATGAATATTTATCACGAGGAAGTAAAAGTTATTAAAAAACAGACTTCCTAAAATATTATCTTTTTTTTAAGGATAGAATAGAGGAACTAAAATGACATTTTTTGTTTAGTTAATAGATACTCAAACTAAAGGAATATATCTGTAAGTGAACGATATTTCTGTGAAAAATGTCTAATTTTGGGACATTGTTAAAAGTGAAAATATGTTAATCTGGATAGTTCTGAAGGACTTCAATATTCAAAGTAACAATCAGTCCTGCGCGATAAAAATGGTCCACGATGAAGAAAATTCTCTAGGCTTGGGCGAAAGGGCACGTTCGCAATTTGGTAAAGAATAAATAATTCAGCCCGTGCCCTACGCTGCAGAACCGTTTACCCATAATATATTTCCAATTACGACCAGTACTTTACGCATGTTTCATAATTCAGTCTTGAAAGCGTTAATAGGAAATAGTGGCTGCGCTCGTAAACCATATTTACCGACTACCTCGTTGAATCTCCCGCCTGTTGCAGAGCCGAGGATTCCAATTTCGAGCCTCGCGAAAGAAATATGGCTGTTTGAAGATACATTTTCGAAAGTGACGCTAAATTATCCAGCGCAGCTCCATGGGACCCAATAGCCTCTATATTTTCGCGATAATTCTGCCAATGAAAGCTTGATTAGGAACCAGACAAGTTATACGAGTGCCATTTGGAACGTGCCGCGTTGTACTATGACGAAGTCCCAGCGTCAACTTAATGAAATTTGAAAAACGAGAACGCACTGTTCCCAAATTGCCGATAAATGAACGTTAAGGGGCGTCCATCGATGGGCTTTGGAATAACTGCTTAAACGTTAATAGTAGTTTCGTGTCGGAAACGCAAATGGCCGGATATTAACGTCCTCCTGCACAATGTGACGGAGTTTGACTGAACTATGAGGGACATAAATACCGAAACGCCTCGTGGTTACCATGGCGAGTGCTTGTATCAAACTTTAACCGATATGGCGCCAGAAGTTGTAGTCTACCCGCAATTCTGATGCAAATGAGATCATTAAACGTAGAATCATTCTTACGACCAGAAAACAGAATTAATGGAGAAGAATTTCATACTTCGGTGGTTGAATTCTGCAGCTGTCAAGAAGGAACAATGCATGTCACATTTTCACAAAAATTCGAGTTAAGGACTTAATTGTCGTAGGTGTCTGGAATAAGGGTGTATCTTACATTTCATTAAGTTTCAAAGAAGAGAAGGAGAACAAATTATTAGTAACTCTATATAGCTGCATTTTAAGAAATAAAATACAAAATAATTATTAAATTTTCGAAAATTTGTAACATATGCTCTTATTCTAGACACCTATTCAATTGACATCTAGAATACAGAATTCACATTTTTTAGAAGGAACTTTCTCCTTTAGAAATGAGGATCCAAGAAGACACATGTCCATAATACACCCTAAAACAGAAATCCTTAAAAACCGATAACTGAAAAACAGAAATATATGGCTTAGGTAGTTTTGCCTAACAGCCACAGAATTATCTCTCTGTCCATCTCGAAGAAAATAATAACTCCCTCATGATCAACCATAATGAATACGATATTTCCACTCCTCTCGTGTCTCCACATTTTATTTTCCCATTTTTGTTCCATTCGTCCATAATTATTAAGAAGAAGCCACGAGGGAAGGGCCATCAACCAAACACTCTTACACCTGCGTCACAGCATTCTAAAGTCGCAATGGACACTACGGCATCATTCGCAACGGTACATCCTCTCCTGAACGGTACCTCGAAACGTTTCCCCAACAGTTCCTCCCTTTTCCACGCTCATCGTCGGGAACGACTCATCCCGACAAGCTCCTGGACTTCCCTCTCGTGATTTGCTTCCCAATCCCCCATCGTTTTCGTTCAATTGCCCAGCAGGAACGCCGAGGCAAAGGCGAGGCGGGATCATCTCAGCTCAACGATGCTGTTCCTAGCACGACGCAGCCTGCGCCTCTTGTTAAATATTAATACATGGAAAACAAGACGGTCTAGCGTTTCCGATATCAAATTGCGAGGGCCAAGAGGCGGCCAGGTCACGGTGAGTCGTCGAAAGCGAGTAGCAAACGGCGGACCTCTGCATCGAGCGCGATAATCCGCAACAGAGTGGAGACGCAGGCGCGCTGAATTACCATAACATTCTCTATAAACGTGGTATCGCGTAATCTGGGCGTCGTGTCGCAACAACGACAGCGCGCTGTCATTACAGAAACGATGCATTTGTATTCGATCGGCGAAGGTGTTGAAAATCCCTCAATGTCTTCTGGCCGATACGTTCCCCTTTATTCCCTTTTCTTTTTGCCCCCGATTCCGATAAATGACTCGGGACATTTGCAGACAATGTGCGCCACGGCCTCCATCGGCTGCAATAATACCGCTATCTAAATGGATTTCCATCCATTCATGAGCTATGAACGGGAATGCCTGGCTTCTTCGGGCCTTCTTTGCCCCGTCTGATGCGCTTCCATCGGCTTCCTGGGATAGGACGGTCGGCCGGATTACGGCGTAAACACGAAATAAACAGTTTGCTGGGTTCGAGGATAGAAATGTGGGATTCCGGTTGGCGGGGTTAGGTAGATTCGAGGAGAGATTAGAAGAGGAATTTTGATGGCCTTCTGTGTGGAAAATGGGAAATATAAAATGGTAATTGTCCGGAATGAAGTGCAGTCATGTGCTGTAAATAGTCGTTTTAAAGCGCGAAGGTGAAAATATGGAATAACATAATTTTTTTACGAACAATCGCATTGAACAGAATTGTTTTTTAATGCTTTACTGGTACGTGTGCACTTGAGCGTGTTAATATTGTATTTTAATGAAGTTACAAGCATGAAGTGATTATGGAAAGATTGTTTTAGTGTTTGCAGGAATTAGATACGAAGAGGAGAGTTGTATGTTCAACAGAATGGGAAACAATTTTTAATCATTTTTACAGTAATAAAATTTACCGTGCGTGAATATCGTATTTTAGTTTGAGATTTTCATTACTCGACACTATAACCATAAACACGAATAAAAATATTTTCTTTTGTTTTATGGTTTACCTTTGTTTTGAGACTATGAGGAAATCTAATAAAATACTGTTTGCGTGTGGTTTACTATTACAATGATAGTGGATAATTAAACTAGCAGCTTTCTTTAAGATAAAAACAGCTCACTTCCAAACCTTACTGCTGCAAATATCTGACTTTTTATTATGCATATGTGTACAATTATCAAGATTCTTTTAATACGAACCCAAAATTATGGAGAAATATAAAGAAGATTCCAACCACCACAGTTCTCTAACATAGATAACTAACTGAAAAAAATTGGTGCAGTGTAATTAATAAACTACCTTGAAGAAGCTCCCATTATTCGCGCAAACTACTTCCAAGCAGGCACGTCCCACGACTTTAATTTTCCTGATAGTTTCGAGCGAGTTAAAAATCTCCCCTGGTTTCACGGTTTAATAGCGAGCAGCTGAAATTAGATGACGGTTAACTTTTAAGAAGATTGCCGATATCGAGCGACCTGAAAAATTCACGACACTCGTAGCCTCGTTTCGAACTTCCACCCCTCGATCGCTCGCGTCGACAGCCACCCCGCGACTCGTGCCTCGACGAAAACCACTTCCATTCTCCCTGTCCCAGGCCACTGCAGAAAAATTGGAAATAAAAAAACAAAAATATGAAAAAAGCTACGCGCGTTGTTTCTATTCAATTTTCCATCGGGCTCTCTTCCGCGAAGGACCCATCGTCGGCTGAAAAAAATTCCAGACCGTTAGTGCGATCGGGGGAGGCATTCGTCGACTGTTCGCGAGTGCTCGCAACCCCCTGGGTGGCAAACGCATTATTCCTCGATACGATACAGCCTCCGACTCTCTCGCCAACTTGGAGAGTTTTTTAACGACAACGTTAATCCCCTGTCCCTTTTCTCCCCCACGGCCTGCTCGCGGGATTCCCTAATTAAAGTTGGAGCATCTCGAGTGGTGGCCCGTACTCTGGTGATTAGCGAGCCCTTTCAATCTGACGGACACAATTTCAAACCCTGCTCGACGTGCTGTATTCGAAAGAGGCTACTGCCAATCGTTCGGTTAGACAAGCCCTCGAGCGGCGAGTAAACGTGGCTTTACGCGGCGGTTTATTACGATTGTTAGAAACGTTAAGAGGTAATAGAAGGGAGTATTGAACGTACAAAGATTATTCATAGAGAGTGATTTGAAACAGATCCAAGGGAAGATGAAAATAGCCGCCCCTGTGTTAGCACTGTACAACAGTACCACTATACCGATCCTCGATTAGCGTTCCAGGGATATTCATGGCTGCCTGGATATTTATGTCTCCTCTAAGACGTCTCGCTGATTATCATCATCAAACGAGATTATGTAACCGTTCCAGAATCCAGATTAGAATCGTGGGCAATAATTTCTCGCGAAGTGGAACTCTTGAATACAGCATTCGAAGCGAGGAAATATCGCGGGCGTACATGACGAGGAGGCATCTCTCATCGCTTTTTCCCCGAGCAAACTAGAAGGGGAAAAATAGAAATAATAAAGGAGACGGGGAGAAAGGAAGAGAGAAAAATGTTGCACGCTCGTCGGAGCGTTTCCTTGCGAGGGCGTTTCATTTTTATTGGCCGCCGGAGAATTTACCTCGTAGATTGCCCAGAAATACACCAGGGAATTTTCAACTTATAGCAGGACGGTGCTCCGCGAGCTCGCGCGCGAACGCGCACGGACATTTAACCCAGGACTCTAACGCCCGGATATATACGTGACGATAACAATAATTCCGGAAGAAAATTCTTGTTGCGCCCGTGCTGTCGGCTGGATTTTAATCGAACGCCCTGCACGCCCAGGATTATACTGTTATTTACGGACAAGAAACTGCAGTTCTACGGCCTGCAGCGATGGCATGGTCGAAGGTGAATCGATGGATGTGGACTCTGGATGGTTTTCAAGGGAGCTTCGATTGGGGAACAAGAGAAGTTGAGAAGATCACAAAAATCGTCGCAGTTCAAAAGAATAAAGAGATCAGCTTCTAACATTCTTAATTTAATTTCAACAAACTAAAGTATCAAAAAAATTCTACGAGGGATGATGTTTCCTGAAATTCCAAGGCAATTATATTTTCTCAATTTGATGAAACGAAATATTCTGCCAAAAATCGCGACAGTTGAAAAGAAGCGAAATTGAAGCTACTTGTCATAGAAACTCACCCTCGCAGACTGTCGAGCGCCCCCACTTCGCCATGAAGAGAATTCCGCGAAAAATCAGTCGCCAGATGAGTAACAGGCGAAAACCAAAGAACCTGAAAAAATATTTGCCCCTGCCTAGGCACTCTTCCGCCTGAGCATCGATGAATACCGACAGGGTGGTTGCACGGTGCACCGTGATGGTCCACTCATTTCGAGGCTTTTAGCGTGTTGCATCGACGTTAACGATTAAAGCTTTTTCACTCCCCCTCCCATCCCCTGCCCCTCTACCCTCGCTTTTTCCCCGTTTCCCCTGGCGTTCCAGCACACGGTTCGCGCTGGTCCGCACGCGAAACGTCGCTGCGCTCCTCAAAGCACCGTCGATAATGAGGGTAAAAGGAGAAAAAAGAAGTGTCGTCCACTCCCCATCGCGAAACCCTGCGGGGTGATACACCTTCCACGCGCGCCTCTGTGTCTTCCCAACCCCCAGATGTGTTTCTCGTGTGCTTGGCTCTTTACCGCGAGTCTATGCCCTCTCGTTTTCCCCTTTGCCTCTGTCGCCAACCCTCTGAGCGCGACCTGTGCGACGGTCACTCCACGTCTACATACTCGTGGTCCTCCAGTTCCTTTTCACAAGTGCCTCTGACAGAGAGCGAGCTCGTAAAAGGTTTGGTGTTTTATTGGAGAATGATTCTGGATAATGGTACATTTTTTTCTTCAGCTTTGGTTATTGTGGCGCGAGGGTTTTGGAGAGTAAGGTAATTGAAGCAAATTTTTGGGAAATATTATATAGGTGGTTAATGATTAGATACTTTACCAAGATTGAGAAATTAATTTCTACAGCTGATCTTACTAAGAGCTCCAAAAATCTCTAGTCTTAAATCTTTGATACCTCCAACTTCGTGTAATTTGAGTTTCAAGAACTGATCCTCTGAAACTGAGCTCTCAATCTCCAAGGTCTCAAGCTTCCCATATCATTCTAAGAATACCCTGATCTATAATTTGCACCTTCTCCTGAGCTCTTAAAAGCCCATAATGGTATATCGATAGCAAGCAAACGATTACGTCGAAATGAGCGTGCAAACTCGACGTGCGAACCGCGATGAAAAGCAACTGTACCATAATCCCCCGCTAAGAATTAGATCCATACAAAAGCGGGAAAGTGTACAGCGGAACGTCCATTATCCGCGCGAGGGGATGGAGAAGAGACAAGCCAGCCCAATAAATCGATAACTCTCTGTGTCGGTTCAGAGTATTCGATAAAAATTGTTTCCACATCCCGAGCGCAATTTTCTTTCTCATCGTAACGTAACTCACTGTCCACAGTTCGTTTCTATCGCATTAATTTGCGATACAGCTATCGTTTCGACGTCCAACGACGCAGCAGAGAGACAGTGGACAGGGGGAAGAAAAGAGAGAAAGGGAGAAAGAGAAAGAGGGAACAGTGAGAAAGAGAGAGAGAGAGAGAGTGAAAGGGAAGAGAGAAAAAAGGGTGTAGAACGCGAAAGCTTTGCTCGACGGTATCTGAATTCGTTAGTGGTATCGTCGATGCGTGTAAAACGCGTCTCGCCCGCGCGGACGAGCGAGCACGCGACCGCGTAGATACGCCCCTGAATGGGGCCCGGCCCTGGCTAATGCGGAAACTGTTCCGTAGTATCTGCAATTTAATTACCGCGATGGAGTAATTACAAACGATGTCGCGCAGCCCAGTGTCTCTCCTCTGGTTGTAATAACGAGGAACGATCTATCCGACTAAATTCTGATACCTGCCAGCGGCTCGAGCAAAAGCTCGGCGGCTGCAATTAAATTCCCACCCCTGCGCACAAAGGGGTGGCCATCGACGCTGATCGGCCGCTCGGCCGCTTTCGTCGACCTATCGGCCACATCTATTGGCTAATGGTCATCTACTTCATGAGATTGCCGTGTACTACCGAAATTGAACGAAAATACGATTTTTAGTAATGATGCTCTAAAGTTAATTGGATAGTACTGGAGAGTATTCTAGGGGATTCGTAAAATAATTGCTTCTGGAATGGCCTTTTGAGGGGCGAGAGACATTTCTTGCGATGATGGTGCTTGGGTGATTTCATTTGAAATTCTGAGATTTATAAATTTAGAGTTTGAGGATTTGACGGTGGTGAGTTTTGCAGTATCATGTTGAACGAGGAAATTAATTGTGGGTGGCGAATTTTTTGACTATCTGGAACGTGGAACACCTAAAACTTAGAGTGCCTGTATTTTCTGAAATATCTAAATTTTAATGGCGTGCCTGACTTTTTTTGAATGCTCAAAATTTTGAGTACCCGAAACTACGAATACCTGAAAAATATGAATATTTGAAAATTTAAATATTTCAATACTCAAACCTCCAAAAAAGGATAATTTAAAAATATAAAAGCCTGTAGCTAAGAAATTCCCCGTATGAAGAAAACAAAACTACATCACAGATAACCCCCGATAACCCAGCGCATCTGCGCTTCCGTTGAAAGCAAAAAATGCTTCACATACTCATAATTCCCTACATAGCAATCGAATAACTCGTAAAAAAGCCAAGAATCCGACTTCCCTATCTCACCTCCCAAGACACTCCCACTTCCCAGAGCCATATAGTTTCCTGGCTGGGGAGTCTCGGGGAAAATAGGAGTCTTCGCACGCCTCGGCGATTCCTTCGATCGCAAGGCCCATCGCGGAGCACGGTAATTAGAGAAAGGCCGAAGCTCTTCTCCTCGGACAGTCGATTTACGGTCTCGTACGAGGTATACGGCAAGCGAGGGGGAAAATGCAAAAAGCGACTGCCTCGAGTCGAGGCGTAACTGTGCAGGGGAAGGGGGAACAGAACGGTGGGGGTCGACGGAGGTGGAACAATAAGAAGGAGGTCGGGGCAAACAGAGTGGAAAAGCGAGTACGGAAGAGGAGAACACCGGTAGTCGCCGGTGTAAGCGTTATGCGATTTCAGACAAATGGCACGCTCGTGAGCGGAATCGTGACGAGGATCGTCCACTTGGAAGCCATCGGTGAGTTTACCTTCTACTCCGCTAACTCACCATTGAGATTCGCTGGGAACGAAGGATGGCAGCTGTCCTCGAGGACGTTCCGCAGCTATTGCATCGAGGGGCAGCGGGGCAGAGAACCGACTGAAGGGGAAATACGACGTGGACGAGGACGAAAATCCGAAGAAGGAATCGCCATTTTCTACGTGAGCCTTCCCCTCGGGGCGAAGGGGGCAAGGGATGAACGCGTGTATCACTTTGCGGGCTGCTCTTCCGCGTAAAAGGTGTCCGCGAAACGAACGACTGGCCAGGATATATTTCTCGAGGAGGAAATATCGAGGGACCGCAGGATATATAAATCTGACTTCCCCTTGTTGCACGCTGGGCGCATGTATATACTCGCGTTTCAGGATTTCGGTATTTGTTGGCTTCTTAAGCGGTATCGGAGTATCCCATTTTGCTCCCGCGTTCGTGGAATCGTGGAGTCTAGGTGTATACAGTGAGGCCGCCTCAGCTTTTAAGAGCGCTGAGGATTATTGTCATCCATTAGAGGCGATGGTATCGAAGGATGTTCTATTGTAGGTATAGATACTCTGGGACAAATATTAGAAGTTGAATTAGTAGAAATAGTGCAGTGATGGGCAAACCGTGTCACGATGGTAGCTACATTTCGCCATGACAGATGTACTCGAGAACTGTAGCCTGCATCGAAACAATTTCGTAGAAGAGTACAATAATTGGAACTTAATTTCAACAAGACCAATAAAATGAAAATACAAGTGGCCAAGATTCCAGTGTACAATAAAACATTCAAGATCGCGACAAATTCGAGAAAAAAGCTTAATGCCGCAGAGAATGGAGCACAGATAGATACGTACACGGGTTTCGAAGTTCAGCGCGGCCATCAAAGGCGGTGTCGAGGAAAAAGAAGAAAAAGCAGGGCTCACGATGTCGATTACCCCTCGGCGGCCTGTTACCTTATAAATCTCCCAGACACCGGTAATACGGCATGAAATATGCTTCTCACTTTGTTCACCAATTACCTCGATGACTAGTTACGTGTTAAAAGTGTTACGAAAACGTCGGAATCGCGTGCACGCTCTTCCGAGGTGTCTCGCGCGGCGCACGAAAAGCGGAACGATAAAGTCCGCCTCGCGATGAATTTCCACGCAACGCTACCACCGATCTGACCACCCTCCGCCAGGGATCGAGGACCCACGAGGCACGAATCATAATCGAGGCCCGATCCCAAAATTGGGAGAACCGAAGGGAACCTGAATTACCGAGCGTTCCTTGGGCGAGCTTTAATGTGTACCGTGGAACCGACAAGAAAACCATTCAATGGGAACCACAGCAGCGTTTCGATCATTAAAGTCGCTGGCTGTGGACTGGAAGAGGCCGCAAAAAAGGGAGCTGCGAGTGGCCATTATTGTCGAGGCCGAGGAACGCCGTTTCCGCGCGATTTCAGTAATTTTGGCGTTTAACGTGGCTTGGGAGGAGAATCGA
Source organism: Calliopsis andreniformis (assembly GCF_051401765.1). Lineage (NCBI taxonomy): Eukaryota > Metazoa > Arthropoda > Insecta > Hymenoptera > Andrenidae > Calliopsis > Calliopsis andreniformis. The sequence goes on from NC_135073.1 coordinate 12,803,569, forward strand.
CTTGCTTCGAGGAGGAGCTTTGGAAAAGTCCTCGGTTTACTGAGTACTTAGAGGGGCATGGTAGTGTTACTTGGGGTGTTGAGAGCATCGATAAAGTATGTGACCCAATAAGAAGCCTCGGGTCTTGATGAAACCTTATATTGAGTTTTTGTATTTGTACCATATTCTTGTAGAAAATAAGAGGAGTCCTACATACTTGGGTCCCAGGACCAGAATATATTAAATCTACTAGTTTTTCGTGTGACTTAATACTCTTTAGGTCTGAGAGTCCAGATGTCACTCTACAGATACCATCTTCTTGTCTTCATTTGTTATAGAAAAATGTGCAAAATTAGAATTTTCATCCCTGGCTTTGAAAACTATTTTTACTCTATAAACATGAATATAAAATATGTATCTACTTGTATCTAAAAAAAAGTACGTCTCTAAAATTTGTAAATGTTCCATATGCGTATAATTAAAATAAAAAAAGAAGAAATACTGTACAGTGGTTTTCACCATGAAACTGCATTCATGACCTTACACATCCGAATGTGTAAGTTAAATTTTCCCTGTAAATAAATCTACTTTGCCACAAAACTCCTCCCGACGATTTAATTCGTCTTCTCCAATTAACACGTCGAGCATTGTCGCCCACTGCCTCCGTAAGTCCTCTGCACCCCAGCATCTAAAACTCGTGTGCACGTGAAATATTAATATGGAGGCGAACCGATAGAGGAAATCGGAGAAGAGAAGGGAAGGCAGAAAGAGGGCCAGAATTCGCGAGAAAGGTAGGAGAGAGCGATCCACGGTGTCTCTTTTCGAGCAGCGCCGGGCAAAGTAATTAATTAGCGTAATGATTCGTTCGCGTAAGCTCTCGTTTCGCTCGCCTGTAACGAGTAGAGTTCCGCAAAGTTTCGCAGACTCCAACGCTGCTGATGTTGCTGCCTCCTTGTTCCCCCTCCCTCACCCCCCTCCCCGTCTCACAGTTGCACACCGCCCTTTCGGATATTCGTATCGCGATTTTAATGAGCGTCAAGCTGTGCAAACACACGAACGAGCGCGACAGCGCACGAGGAAAAGAGAAGACACCGACACCCACGGCGGAGAGATGGGAAAACGAAGAATACTGTTCCGCGATAATAAGGACATCGTCTCCACCAATTACAGGGATGTCTCAAACAATCAATTATCGATCTGAATAATTAAAGTCGACACGCTGGGTGCACCGAAACCTGGCCAGCAAATTAAACGGTGAAAGCGATGATCGTTTTCCAAGCCCCTCGCCCTCTTTTGCTTCTTCTTCGGCCCGCGAATTGCTCCACGCGGTGGTCTTCTGGGAAATAAAAAGACAGGGGCAGCGTGGCTGTCGAACGATTGAAGAGCTCGTAACGAAAACAACCCCTGTCAAATTTTACGAGTTTTTGAATAAAAACACATTCTAATATTCAGAAACGAGGTTGATGATATAATGGAACTTATCCTATAAAAAGCGCAATATGTGTTGATTAAAAAGAATATTAATTAAAATTGAACGGGAATTAAAAATACCGCAGTATTTTTTGTACTCTCCTAGAAAAAGACGAAAATTGACAAGGGTCGTTTTCACGATGAGCTCTTCATGTCGCAGTGGTCCAGACTACTCTAGAGGCTTATATGAATTTTTTTGCGATCCTTGGACAGGAGTTATTTTTCTTGAATTTGGATTCGTCAGTGGTGGGAAATCTTGAAATTTAGTTTCTATTTTACAAAGAGATTACAGAGAAGATTTATAGGTACATACATGGTTATTTAAAAAATTGGCGTTCTTAAATATTGCGTTTATAAAAAGAACCACCTTTCCCATGAATTTTTAGATGCTCAAATAATGCTGAAATTTTCCTCTTCCCACGCCTGGGAACCCGTGTTCAAAGCCCCTGACAAATCTGCCCTAAATCACGGAGATTCTTCCTTCCGATCCTGAAGCACCTATCGGAGCAGACAGCGTCGAATGGCGAGGAGAAACGAATTTATCGATTGTCCGGGTCACGAGTCAAACTAAATTGCCGATCATAATACGTCGGAGCGAACCCGTCTATAATTCATCGTCTGCCCAGCTCTCGCGACGTATTAATAACCCTGTCGTCTGTATAAACTCCGCTAACTAACTTATAAGTCATACGACTCGTTTCAGCGACAAATTTGTAACATAAATTACAACCGACCCCTGACCATCTGTCAAGCCCCTACACGAACTAAGCAGCCCGATTGAAGACATATTTATCGCTTCGCTAAACGCGGCCTTGCGCGTTGCACGCTCGCGGCGAGGTAGCCATCGCCTCTGGATCCGACGATATGCGCTTCGATAAGGATCGTGTACTAATGATAAGGGACGCGTGACAAATTTCTGTGACGAATTGCGGGAGAAAATGTTGCCTTTCAAGTAGGGGGACTTGATTGCGATTGGTTATGATCGATTGTCTAGATTCCATTGTTACATTTGCTAGGTAGTCGCAATGGCGGGAACATGGATGAGGACAGAAGTTGTTAATAGTATTAACTATCTTTAGAATATTTGAGATGGATTTTCATTTATAGAGACCATCAAATTATACTTTGGAAATTAATTTTAAAAAAGGAATGAGTGGAAAATAGATATTAAGTTATTGCTTAGCTTCAAGCTTCAAAGGGCTTCAAATTTTGATAAAAAATGGTGAAAGTGGTCTAAGGGATGAAAAACTGTCACAGAAATTTTAGTAACTGAGTATAATAGTAAACATGAATTTTCTTGAAAATAAAATAATTTCTAATGACACGCTTTTTGAGATGATCAAATCTCTGTATAACCAATCCAACAGACAGCCAAACCTTGCCCCAGAATGATAACGAGTGTTCCATAACGTAGAATGAACATGCAGCGAATCCAGAAAAGCATCTAAGAAGATGAAGCGAGCCGTGGAAATCTGATCAACACTCAGATCGTAGGATTCGCGACAAAAGATGGAAGCTTTTAGTCTGATTTGATTCCTCGCTCTTTCTTTTCGTTCCCGCAGGACGACAGAAGCCATCGAATCCTTCATAGAAAAATAATCGCCGTACATCGGGGAACGAGGTGAAACTGAGACGTTGACGTTTATCCGTCGGCAAACGTTGAATATTTAGTCGATCAATTACGGACCAGTTAGTTCGACGATCTTTCACGGCTGAGAATGTCCTGGAATAGCATACCGACGGGAGCATTCTCCTTCCGTCCTTCCTTTTTTCCTTTCTCTCGAGTTCTCGCGTCCTCGAGGAAGAAATCACTGTTAATGGAGCCAGAGCGAGAGACGGATCCCGTTCCTGGTATAAAGGGGGATCGTTTCTTCGCATTAATATCACTCCACGCAAGACTTCCACTCTTACTCGGCTCTTCCACTATTTTTCGCATTAGGGGACTTTCCATTTGCGAACACCGGGAAAACCGAGATGCAACCGGCGTCCATTAAGTTCAGATAGGGAAATATTGGAATCCCTCGTTTGTATCGCTTAAGCGGAACGCTTCCCCCAGATTTAATTCACGGTGAATGCTTGGCCCGACGCTCGAACTATTATTTTCACTCATGATGGAGTATCCTTCGGGCGCTTTAGTCTCGAGTAATCGGTCTTTTTCGGAAATCACTCGACTCACGATTTTTTTTTATACAGAGATCGCCTTGGTGGATTTTGCGAAGGTATTTGCAACGAAGTTGAGTCGTGTGAATTGGTATTTTTATGAATGTTTTAATTTCAATGCAATTTTATTCATGGTTTGATGATTTTAGTGGTTTGGTTGAGAGTTATGAGGTATCGGAATTGGAAATTTCAGATTTTCCAAGAGTTGAATTTTTTAAGAGTACAATTTCCCAGGTCTCGAGTTTTCCAAAGCTCGAAGTGTTCAAGACTCGAATATTTCAGGGCTCAAATTTTCCAGATCACGAACTTTCCCAGCACACAAACTTTCCACGTATTTTCCAAACCCGAAAGATGAAAGCATCTGCAGTATTAAAGCGTCTAAATAAAAGTTCACGTACTCGAAACCACATACTGTCAAACTACTCGAAACCTCCGACCCTCGAAACCTCAAACGCTCTCAAACGCCCATCACCAAAATGACCCCTTTATCCTGAAACCGCTCCAAACAAGCATAAACCCCAGAAAACCAAGCACTCCGCAACATCCCTAAACAGCCACCCAAATATACTACGACGCTCCACGCTCAACTCCAATGCATCCCAGTCCCGCATCGGCGATAAAAAGTCCGCCGTCCTGTGATCGCAAGTGAACACAGGTCTGGCGTGGAAAGAGGCGTCCCTCGTTGTCAACGATATCAATAGAGAATGGCAAAATAACGATCCTCTCGACGAACCACTGAAAAGCATCGGAGCCAAAACAGGGACACGGATCCGCGCAGGAAAGCTCGGCGCTTCGGGAGCCAGCGTCAGAGTACACACGCGTGTGTGTGCATGCGCGCACAAACGACGCCAGAGTACACTCGTTTCAAGATTCCACCGTCGGCGAACTCTTCCACGGGCCGAGCCCGATGCCTGGCGCAAATATCGACGGGTCTCTCTCTCTCCCTCTCTCCATTGCTGTTCGTTCCCTTCGTCCCTCTTCGTCCCCCCTGAAAATCTCCCGGATCGTTCAAAGGACCGTCGAGCGTGCACGCGCGACAGATGAAACGCCGAGGCGTGCGCACACACGGCCGTTTATCCCGATTTATTCGAGAGGAAGAGAGGAGAGGCCGCGACGACGGGCGAACAGAAAGCGAAGAGAAAGCGAAGAGAAACGGGAGAGTCAGCGAGGACACTCCGCGCGTTTAGGAAGGAATTAATGAACAGCGCTGCAGGGCGAGAGCTCATTTCGTCCTCGGCGAGGGCGAGATTCGATCGATCGACCCGGTACAACGGGCTATACACGCGATTTAATTAGTCGAAAGCAAATGCTACCAGATAGAGGAGCGTGGGGCGGGAAGAGGATCGTCTCCAGGACTCGCCCGGAACATAATAAAGCACCGCCTCATTGTCTCCGACGCTCTCTGTCGCTCCTCTTTCTTCTCCTTTTCTTTCTATCGAGCCCTGCCAATCCCTGGTCCCGCCTTCCCTTCCCGTCCTTTCCGTCGCTTCTTTCTCTGGAACTGGGACAATACCGTGTGCCGATTCATCGGAAACTTCCCGCTGCCCTCTCCAGCCTCCCTCTGCCGGCACAAAGCGGCGGAACCTTGCAAAAGCGAATTCCCATTTTCGTATCGGGAGAGCGAACTGTCGCGGGCTGCGACGAGGGCTTGTCAACGACGACGTCCCGCGCGTTTACACGCTGCTTCCGGTATTCGTGTGTCGGGGACTCGGGTCTGAGGACCGGGAGAAGCCGTACAGGCGGGAGGAAAGAATCGATGCAGGCCGAAGGAGGGGACCAAGGCTTGCCGAGGAACTCGCTGCCGCGCAGTCTTCGGTGATGATAGTTGTTTCATCGGTTCTCGGGGGGGAGTTGAAGCTAGCGGGAGAGGATTGAATGAATAGGATGCGTTGGGAGATGGGAGGGAATTTTTGGGGAAGGTCAGTGTGGATGAAATGTGATGGCAGTGGGATTTTCATTCAACTTTTCGATACTGTACTCGAAAGTGAAACGCTCTTTTAATAGCTGTTTTCATTGTGCTCTGAAGATTATTATTAAATCACGGTTTTAGTTTCAGACAGGATCCTATCTGCTAATTGGTAACACAGAGGTTCTTTTGTACTTAAAACAATTGAAATTTGAATATTAGAATATCTATGAAGTTGAGTGCCTGTGTAGTTGAATATTCGTGGAGTCCAATACCTGTGGAATTGGATACCTGTGGAGTTGAATATTTATGGAATTGAATATTTAAATACCCATCTAAAAATTTGAAAATTTCAAAATGTTTGGTATTCGAAAATTTAAAAATCTATTTAGTCGGATTTGTAAATTAAAACAATACCTACATTTTTTTGCATATCTAAATTTCCCATAAATTATAATTACAAGCGATGCAGACACAATCCTAATTAGCACCTACAATCTCCCACATTCATAGCTTCGGTTTTCTAATCCACACTAAGCATAAAACTATGAAACAGTGTCTACACAATAATAATACTCTCTTCAAAACGAGTTACATTAAAAGCGTTATTTACTTCCCAATTAAATAATTATTCGAGGATTCCTCCTTCAGCAATACTCTTCTTCCACCGTTCAATCTACAAGCAATCTTATCCGAGCCCTGTATCAATAAAACAAGCCAACAACTTAAAATAACTCCATTTTTCAAGCACTCCTCTCAATACAACGTCATTAAAAAAATCAACGTTTTTTACTCCGCGTAATCGCCGCGACGAGTAGCAATTATCTGAAGGGGTTAAACGTCTCTGAACGCAGCGAAGGATCGTATGGTAGGTATTAAAGGTTTCCCCAACGACAGGCGTCAACAGTAAACAGCTCGTACTTCGAGGGCGCGCAAAGTTGCAGAGGCACGCTGACTTGCAACCTGTAACAGCATCGCTTATTACTTTCTTGCTGGTACATACTTATACGTTCTTCGCGAGCGAGTGTCACTTCGTTAGAGTGTAGGCGCATGTTCAGCATTCCTAAAGAAACTGCCAAGGACACGTGATCCTCGCAGACTGTGGATTAACAAGTACCGCGCGCGTTCAACGCCGAGGTTTTAAAGCTGATAACGAGATAAACCGAGTACAAGATTCTCAGCGAACCGTCGACTATTTCCACGGAGACGTGCATAGCGAACAAGGTAGACACGCGGACTCTGATCGTAAGGTACCAGATAAAATGCGCTCGGGGATTATCGAGTACAAGATAAAAGCATAAACATTAAATTCAACTGAAACACCGATACATGAATATAAGTGTTAAAGACTTTGGTAAGACGTTGGATGACTGAGTCTCTGCTAACTTGCTGCTGAATCACTGGATGAGTCCACTTCAGGAGGACTTTGTTACAGATTCGTTCAAAAGAACTTACTCAGCGCGACGCTATCTGCTCCAGAGTCCCATGGATTTGCTCGGAACTTAGTCATCTGATACTCTATGAACTTTGGTCGTCCTCGCTTATTACTTAGCTTATCTAAAGCCTAGTATATTTTCAGGAATAAATTTTCTAAAGAAACACTTCTCATATTTTTATTTCAATTTTTTAATAAACGAACAGAGTTAGAGTCATTTTCTGTTGAAAGCAGAGTGACAAAAATTACCTGATTAGAATAACGTTCTGGATTCGTTTTCTAATAAGGAAATAAGCTCTGACATTTGGCATGGAAAACTGAGTAAGAGCCAGTCTAAACCAGAGATCGAAGAAATTGAAAAACATCGGCACAAAGGAGGGAGGCGTCGCGGAAGCTGCAGAAATGGCGCGGAAGAAGACGGAGGGAGGGGAAACCTTTCGGCGAAAGAATGAAAAAACGAAACTGGAAAAGCAACCAGAGATGGCGAGGATATAATAGAGAGAAGGGGGAGGAAGGAGCGGCTCCGAGGGGTAGAGAAGAGAGGTGCGAGGCTGAGCGTGCGTCCATTTTCGTCTATTCCAATATCCGTTCCCCAGACCCTCTCCAGAGGCTGCACTCGCATCACAGCTTGAATATCCTGCTTGTGGAAGTAGGATGGAATCGATCTACGCGCGACGTTTGCGCTGCTAGTAGCCGAGCCTCTCGTAATTATGACCGGATATCGTCGAAAAGTTTCTTGACGCGAACCGACAAAGTCTCGAAACTTGCTCGCGATGAGAGACGCGCGCGATTTGTTCGCGAGACTGAATTTCCTGGCCACGGTTCATCACGATCAAGTACTCGGGGAATACGAGAGGAGGGGTTGCCACAGACACTTGTAAAACCTGAGGAAATATTTAGAGGTTGATACCTCATGATTTCTAGATTCGTAGAAGTTAGGAAGTAGGGAAAAAGTTTGCAGGCGTTAATTATTAGGTGTTCCAAAAGCGTCTAAAATTCAAGCGATATGTGTTTGACTTGAGACATATTCTACTGTCTATATGTATTACATTAGACAGAGAAAAGTCAGATGCAGAAAATCAGTAGAATAAGCAACTAGTCAGACACAGAAAAATCAGTAGAATAAGCAACTAGCCAGACACAGAAAATTCAGTAGAATAAGCAACTAGTCAGACGCAGAAAAATCAGTAGAATAGGTCTGGAATCAAGTGCAGAAAAAGCAGTAGAATAAGACACTCAATATTACTAGCCAGTAGACGTAAGACAGACATTTAATTTTGATGTTTAGAGTAGCATCAACTACTGAGATTATTAACAACTATACTGGCTTTCACAGAAGCTGTAGACATCTCTTATAATACTCTTCTCACAATTATCATCATTTAAAAAATACAATAAATTCGAGTAATACTCCAATTCTATTTAAACATTTCAATACTCTAACTACAGAAATATCCCAATATTTAACCACAGAAAAATTCAACAAGTACATACTCGTAACCTTACAATAGACACTAAAAGTTCACGCCTACAATTACGAACACAGCAAGCGTGAAAAGTGAATAGCGTCGAATATCTAATTTTCCCCGCCAATAAAAAGTTCTCGGTCGATTCTCCAGAACGAGCCATTATCGCATGACAAGTAAAGTCCTAACTAGTAGCAAAGCAAATCTGCAATTCGCGGTGTAGTTGCAGCGGAGGTATATGGAAGCCTATAAATTATAATCCGTCAAAAGCAAGTGTTCGTTACACCTTCACGCGATCCAGCGCGAGATCCATTACAGAGATTCCAGCGTGATTACTTCAATTGCGTGTAAAACTTTTATTAACATATCTCTCTGCCTTCTTTCGAACACTTCATTCCTGATCTCATGGGCGTACGTTTCACGGGTGATCGTGATATAACTAATCGCGCGTTTGCGGTAGGATACGACAGAAAAATGTGACAGGAAGAGGCCCACTCCCACTTATCGTTAAAACGAAAAAATATCTGAGAGCGACTCGGACATCCGGTACCAATACGATATCTCGAAACGCAGAGGTGGACTTCTGGGAAGCGGAGCACAGAGCGTGGGGAGTCAAAGTGCGAGCAGCAGTAGCGTGTTATCTGTCGTGTTACAGCCTTCATCTGCATGAAATTTTAAGTTTAATCCACTGCGAACGCGATGTTTTCGATTCGAACCGTTCACCGTGGCGTACGGAATTATTCTGCGCCGCATCGAGGCTATAAATATTAAAGTACATGTTTCCATTAGCGAGCATGTCCCATTTACTGATTAATAGCTTCTACTTCTTCATTAAAAGTAACAAATAAATAAACACGCCGAGCGGAATGATTAAAAATTGAAATTCCAGTTATTAAATTATTCAGAACGCGACGTGCCGTCGAATTCGTTAATACTTTTAACGAACCCCTTGGAGGGGGGCCTCCCGAACGAACCTATTAATCGGCAAACAGTCTCCAACAAACATTTAATCACCGAACTTCTAATTCTGTTTCGCTGAAGCTCCTTGATCGAGTTTCTCCTACAAAAGAAAAATAGAACCTTGGCGATCAGTTTCTTCCTACCAATCTCTTCAGACGTATCAATTTAAAGAGACAGATCGAGGGAACTTCTTGTCCCTCCGATGCAACTGCACGCTCCAGACTGTCCCCCAAACACTCCCATCGATTACCCATGAAATCGTTCGCTGTTCCCCCTGATCGGAGGAAATAATACCTCATTACTCTGCCCCTCGAGTTTAATATATAATTGGCGAAACACCGTCGGTGCTATTTAAGCTTCCTCGGCGTCCCGTGACTCGCCTTCTTTTTTCGGCCGATTAAACCGTCAAGGTCGTCGCGAGTGGAGCGAAACGCAGAGAAGCGGAGAGAAACGAGCGCGACTCGGCCGTGAGAGCCAGCGGAGGGTCGTTGGAGTATATCGAAAGGAAAAATCGCGAAACGCGGCTCGACGTGGTCGGTGTAAGCGAATAGAGGCCTCGACGAGCATGTTGCACATGCTGATGTGTCGAGGCGTGGCCTTGACCGTGAAAACGCCCTTTGTTCTTCCTCGGCGTATATTCTGGCTACGAGGAGAGGAGCCTGGAGCGGCGCGACAAGACGTCACAATGCACAGTTTCCATCTGGGAAATAATAGCGGGGGCGAGGGTATGCTGGATGGGGATAGGCAGGACAAGGTGGCAAGAGGAGCCTTAAAAATTCAAGGAAAACTGTCCTCTAATTAACGAGCGAGAACGTCTCCAGTCGCTGCGATTTGTTTAATGTCGTCGCTTCGATTCAATTTCCCGGCGAATTAATTCGAGTCGCTTTAAGCGAACTTTAATTAAACGCGCTCGAGCCGACCGACTCGTTTATCGTTTAGATGCTGCTGTTTTCTGGGCGTGGAATTCAGAGAAAAATTGGAGCAAATTAGGAGAGCTGCTGAGGTGATGGAGGTGAGGGTCTGTGATACTAGGCGGAAAGTGAAGAAAATACTGTCTCTAATCAAATATAATTGGTATAAGTCAATCTCTAAAGGATAGAGTCACTAATTAAGAAAAATAATTAATGTCCAGTATCACATACGTACTGTCCACTATTAGGTGCACTTACCCTGAGACACCCTGACTCCAAAGTCACATAGAACACAGAACTAAATATTCCAAATAATCACAAACCCTCGTAACATCCTTGGTCCCAGAACCCCTCCCCAAAAGAAGCCATTATAATGCAGCCTGCTTCCAAAACATCGATTACAGGAAAACCACATAGTGGCGCTTAGTCCCAGAAGATTGTCTAAAGAGAAGCCACTAAAGCTCTGCCTGGTGTTCAAAGGGTTAAAACCGAACAATTCGAATGACTTCCTCAAAGAAAACTTCCAGCACGTTGCATGGCAGCACTTCTGCCAGGTGAGGGCACAGGGGGAAGCTCGCGGGAACGGAAGTGGGCTTCTTTCAATCTCAAGGCGAGAAAACTAGAGAGAAAGGGGAGAGTAGCGAGAACGACGGGGACCAGAGTCAGAGGAAAACAAACGAGTCTTTCCCTCTCGATTCTGGTGACAGTCGAACGAAATTGCGAATATCGAATTTCGCTGGGAATTCCCTGCGCGGCGAATTCCTCCCAAGGGAATAGGATCCCTAGCAGATCGAATGGAAGAAGAACGAACCACCGCAGGGTGGGAGGATGGGAGAAGGGGGGAGACGATTCAAGCACTGATTAAAAATACATGTTAGGTCCGTGTGTTTAGGGAATAAGATGTCGAAGAGCGGCAAGGGCGAACGAGTGAAACAGGACGTAGGGGGTTGCTGTGCAGCTTCTCTGCACGCGGAAACGTAGAGGTTTTCCACGTGAATTTTTAATTCGAGGGCTGAGTGGTAACGCGTGCTTTTCGGGGAAATCGAACGGTGAAATTTTGATGGGCGTTTCTTGGAACGAGGTGTAATGACACCTTTGCTGAGGGAAGCTGTTTGATCGGATGAAGGGAGACATTCAGGGTTTAGTTATTCACCTAATGCTTAATGACAGAATTAGAAGCTATTCGATTTGTCTCAAGCGGACATGTATCTGAGACAATTAGGTATCCAAAATATTGCCCATCTATGTTTGATAGAGACGACGAAATGGGAGTTGAACTGTTGTATCAGTATCATCCATTGCATTAAAGGCAGCCATGAGTGACGGTGCTTCACCCATATTAACATCCAGATTACCATCCTCTGTTTCTTCTAGAGCTATGTCTGGTTCTTTTTCAGTAACTATACTTTTACTCAATAAATTCGAAATATTATATGGGAATTGAATTATTGCGCAGAGGCTCTGAAAAAAATTAGCTAATTATACATAGACTCTGTCTGATACTTCAAATTCTTCTGTTCTCCGAATAGAACACGAATACTTGCACCACCGTTCTGATAGACAATCGAACTTTAATAAACTTCTTTCTTCCATTTCAAAAACGTGAACTAAAAAGGTTCGAGATAAGAGTTTGCATTTTAAAAGGACGATAGTGTATTTCCACGGGGTACGACCACTCAAGCGAAGCGCGTTGCTGGTAATCTCCATAGATTACTTCGAACAAAAGCGTAGATCAAATCTTCCGACGAAATTGTAAAATCGAATCGAACAAAAATCGTACAGAACGACGATCATGTCGTAGAAATTCAATGTACGCGGAAACAACAGCTCCCCCCTCTCTCTCTCTGTTTCTCTCGTCGCGATAGAATCACTGATAGAACGCGAGGCGAGATAGTAGGGGGGAAAAAAGGATGATCGTTACGACCTAGTTTCCCTGTCATCGTTAAATTTATCAACTCAGCGAAATGAGAATTGAACGGTGGAAGTAATCAAGAGTTCGCCAATATTCAAAGATCCGTTATCAGGATAATGAAATTATTTTCCCAACGTTCTATCGAGCTTAACTTCTTCGGCGGATGAAAGACACGTCTGAGAACAATCTCATGGACATTTATCGATTATTCTCCTCCGCGACGGAAGTTGCGTCAAAGAGCAAGTTAAAGGGGGAACAAAAACAGTCGGAACGAATCGAGCTGCAGCCGAACCGAAAAATTCCCTCGAGAATGCGAGCGGCTGAAAAAGAGAATCAGGATAAATAGAAGGTGGAAAATATTTGAGAGAAAAATGGAATCACTGTACACACTCCGATGGAATTTTTAACGAATTTACTGAGGTAGGGGCTTCAGTTATTAAATTGTGAGTGAGCAGTAACTACCATCTGTCCATAACAGATACCATTGTCTGACACTTCGCCTGTGCGATATGTTAAAAAGAAGCAACTAACGAATGCGATTTTTTAGAAAAGCCAGAAGCTATTCATGAATTTTAAAATGTGTACGCTGTAAATACTATTCAAAAATACTTTCCAAGTTTATATTTACCGTATCCTCGAATAGACTTCACAGTTTTAAAATTCAATTGGTAAAATGTTTGCAAGGAATCAAGAGTTCCATTCACCAGACTGTTCTCGCTAATGGTAACTAAAAATTCGCGTTTCTCTACTTGCATCGCTTTCAAAATGCATACGCGATCCCACCGCCACCTCCTCGTTTCCCATATTCCCAAAATCCACAGGGATGGAACAGCAAGAGGCGAAAAAAGGAGCGCCTCGGCTGAAGTCATGCAAAGCCGCAAGAGCGACGATCATTCCAGCCGCGTCACGGAATACCCGTTCTCGTTAAAATAATGAAACGCCGCGGTCAAAGTGGACGAGCCATCCATCGCCGAGATTTTTCGCGTGGCCCTGCCGTCGTGGCCCGCGGGGGAGCAAAAATATTTTAAGAGAGGACCGACCATCGGGAAATAACGAGAGAACGAGAAAAATAGAGCGGGCGAAATTACGAGGGTACGTTCCACCCCCATCCCATCCGCGAATATGTTCTCCACGGACAAACGTGCCTTCCTTCCTTTCGGTACGTGAACAGCACCGTAATTGATATCATTATCGTCGTTCCTAAATCGCGAGTCGCTGCGGTTCCACTCAGAAAAGAGTCCTCTCTCCCTGCATCATTGTTCGGGAATAAGGGACGCGAGACATAAAGGCGGCCTACCGACCAGCCACCCACGGCTTATAAACTCGGCTTAACGTACCCCCTAGCCCCTTCATCCCCTGCCCCAGTGGCTGGAATCAACGTTACCCAGGTGACTGATCGAAAATTGTCTCCCACTGGGGACGAGGAGAAAAGAGGCGGATCTGGGCTGCTTCGGGAGTTCCTGGCGCTGGGAGATGTTCTTGCCGATGATTGGGGCTGTTGCAGTGATAATATTTGCGGTGATTCTGCTTACTAGGAGGAAATATAATGGGATAGTTCTATGGAAGTTTGTGAAAAATTCTGGAGGGAAATTCTTTCACATGCGCCAGTTTGACCCTTTGCCAACTGCAAAGTGTAATTTCAGTTTTCTGGAGCCTCTTCGGTAGACAGTACTTGTGGGGTTGTTTTTGGGTGTGCTAGAATTAGGCTAGATGGTGGTAGTACATCTAGTGATTCTTTAGTTTTCAGTGTTTAAAGTTTGGAGGACTAGTATAAAGAATCAGCTAAGAGAGCATATACTATATATCTAACAAAATTATTTTTTCAATAAATATTTAGTATACCAATTTCAAGAAAAGTATATACGACAGTAAATTATTTTTCTCTGCTGCATAGTATTTACCAAGACTTCTGAGCCTGGGATCAATACCCACATTCATTGTACTCAGATATTCAAATAATTTCCAGACAAGCTCTCGTCTTGCCTCGAGACTGTCAAGTATTCTCAAGCCTCAAACGATAGTTATCGTAACCCCGATAATTCGATAAGTCTCCATCGAATCCCTCATAAGGACCTCGCCTCGTCCCGCCATCGATACCGTATTTTCCCAAGCAAAGCTCCACCCTGTCGTCGGCCAACTACCTGGCGGTCTTGCCAGCATCGGTCAGACATCAAAGTCCAACCAGTCCGCTCGGCTGATACGATGAAAATTTTTGCCCAGGATCGATAGCGCGTCCCCCAGAGAGCGTGTGCACGTTCGCAATCGGCCGATGCAAATGCGTGTGTTTACATCGGCGCCAAGTATCGGAGGTTTTGCAGCTTTCAGGGGAAATTACAAGCAGAAACGTCCCGTTCGTTTGTCAAACGCGAAGATACAACGTCGAAAAACGGGCTAGACTCGGGCTATGTGAAACTTTCGGAACAGAGGAACGCGAAATGGACGCTGGAATAACCATCGGGTTCGATTCCATCAATTTGTCGAATAAATTCGTTCCCCAGCAATTTCCCCTGTTTCCATTACCTCGTCGGTTATCGGTGGGAGTAAATATAGCCGTGCAGAGTGCGGCAAATTACAAAACTCGACTGGTCGCAATGAATAAAATCGCGATGGCAGTGGGGATTGATGTCGTAAATTTGACAGGGGACGTGACCACCTAACTCCTTGCTGCGCGGCTGTCCTTTGGACGATATATTGTGAAAGGAGCGTCTGGGTCACTCGTGATGTCGCCAATTTGAGATCACTTTTTTTTAATTCATAAGGTCTTGGAGATCTGAGCAGAGGAATTGGGGATCCTCGTATTATTTTTTGATCTAGGGAATTTTAGAATAGTAGTGGCTGTAGAACCTTTGAATCTTTTATTTTTTATATATTAAGAAAAATGGGGCAAGTAGAATTTCAGGATGTAACGTGAGACAGTGTTATTTTTGGGAAGAACTTCAGAACCTTGGTGTCTTCTATCTCTACCTCATTTCCTAAGATTACCACTTTGACGATAGAGAGAAAAGGATATAGAAAAAGAGGATGGAGACCTTTTTATCTAATTTATACTCATTTGGGAACTCCTAGTACCTATATTTGTCTCCTTTATTGACACTGTCTAATATCATCTAACACGTTCACATGTGGCTGAAGCGTTTCATCTAATCTGACTTCATTTGCCATCATAAGCATCAGAGTAATGATAGCTACCTTGACCGAGAAGAGATGAGATAGAGAGAGAAGAAAACCTTCCAATTCACCTGGATGTTTTCCCTGCTTCTGCGCGAGTGCACTCGAGCACAGAGTGTCTTTAACGATGATGCGATCTTTATGTAGCCGAAGCCCGACGATGATACTCCTTTGTGCACTGAACGAGCCACGTTCGCTCCGTTTGCCCTGATTTAGTTTCGTTTCGTTGTCTCGCTGCTTTCCTTTGAATCTCTGAAGCATTCTTTGGAAAAAGAATCCTCCAGTTCCCGCGTCAATTAGCCCCTCTAGCGCGGCAAATTAAAGTGCTCATCTTTTGGTGGATGGGGAACGCCTAATCGAGTGTCACGATTCTTAATTCAATGAAGCAGTTTATAGCGAGTCTTTCTGAAAGAACATGTAGGTTTATGTTGGGCAGACAAAACAATTTGGTGGACGAAAATGTGTGAACTCTTTCGTAGAAGATAAAAATAATTCTTTATTTAGAAGAAAAATTGTTTTATAGGGATGAGAAAACTACGTACCTTCATGCAATCACAGGAATTCAGAATACATGTGCATATATATTATTCAAAGATAAATAAAACATAAAAATTAAAGAACAGATTATGACTCTTGAGAGATGAAACAAATTTAAATTCAAGTTTGGAATTGCTTTTATTTGAATTCTTTAGTCAAAGGGTTAAATGTTAATGCACACAGGTGTCTAAACAAACTAGCCAGTAGGCCTGTTTCTTTAACTCGCGACGTACAGAGCTCCCTTTCAGTATTCAATCGCGTATTCAAATCCGTGTCCTGGCAGAAACCGCGTCGCGACGGTACATAAGAACTAGGGATTTCCAGTTGCATATGCTAATTCGATGGAATTTCCACTCAGTTTCCCGGAAGCACGACATTCACTCGCCCCGAATTTGATTTCCACTACTGACTCGAGGTCAGAGTGGAGTCGCAATGGTGATTAAACATTATTTAATATTCTTGAAGCGGTCGGGCACCAGAGAGTGCATTTTAATCACGCGAATGATAACTCTCGACTCTGGCGAAACCGCGTCGCGTCGCTCTCGAATCAGAAAACTGATCATTTATCGAGCTGAGAGACGAGTCGACGATTTCTATAACGCAAACACCAAACTGTTGACGAAGCGTTTTACACAAATAGAAATAGTAAGAAAATGAAGGGAAATTGTTTTCTTCTGATTGATCTCGAATAATGAGTTCAGGTTTAGCTGGGAAAATAGACCGAATATTGGTTACCAAGACTTTCAAGGCAGATCAGAAAGCTAGCCGTAAAAATACACCAGAGAGGCGACAGTATCGAAAAAATGTCACTTCAGCGACGAAGACAGCCCAACTGATGCAGTACTAAAAGTTTCCAAAGTTCAGTATACTATTCTCAACCTCAAGTAATTGCTCAATTACCAAGAACCTCATATAACCAACGTCCTCAATCTTTCAAACGTCTCTGTCACCAACCATTACCTTTTCCAAGCTCTGAAGACTTAATTCGCGCTTCCATGGAGCAGATTTAAACCATCCACGTCGCAAAGTGCGTTCGCCGCCAAAATCAAATCTACCAAATGAATATCTAAACCCATCTCCCTGGAGCCCCACGACTAAACACTGACAACAGTGGCACTCACTCAAATCAATCCCGCGACCAATCACGAACCGATTTCCTCCGATAATCTGAACCCATCAAGCCCTCCATCGTCGGCGTATTAATTTTCCTTAAGATAGCGCGAAGGCAGGCCCCATCCTCGCGTCGCCATTGTCCCAGGACAGCCCTTTATCCCGACGCACATGCCAGGACTCGAATCGAGCGATAATCGATCTGGCGTCCTCGCGCCGACAATAGGGCTCTTCTGCTCCGATTGCGCGCGTACCTCCTCGCGCGTGCACGCGCCTAGACAAACGGTCGCGGGAGCAGTTCTCTGAATGAACGTGCACGCGGCCTCCTATCTGCCCCACGTCGGCATAAGTAATTACGCTTCCGGCCATTAAATCACGAGGAGACAGTCACAGCGTGGAGATACGAAAATGAGAGGAAAAATAAAAAAAGAAAGGGAAGGCGAGGCGTAGGAAAAGGAGAAAGACGAGAGGAGCAGCGCTGGCGGTAAAAGAGAGGGAGAGTCGTGGCGTGCAGAGAGAACGCGAGAGAGAAAGAGAGAGAGAGAGAGAGTGAGTGGAGGAAGAGAAAGGCGAGCAACAAAGCAGCCAGAAAGAGAGAAAGACGAGGGAGTGAAACGCAGAGGAGACAGAGGGAACACCGCGGCTCGAAATTAACCGCAACGTGACTATTTTCCACCGACTCTGTCCGCCGGCCTTCTCCAACCCCCTCCCTCGGTCTTCCACCCTTTGCTCGCCTCTGCAGGTTCATTCAGCGGCGGAGCAGCGTGGAAACGGGAGGGGGGACGACGATATCGAGGGGGTGGCTGTGTGTGCACGCCGCTGGAAAACGAACCGGGCCACGCGAGGATATGCCAGGATGCGCCGATGAAAAAGCAACGCTGGGAGGGGGAGAACCACCGAGGGATGAGGGGGGTTGCAAGAAGCATTGTGGGCGGGAAGATTAGAGGGTGAAGACAGTGGCGCACTTGAATGTCGAGAGTCAAGGGCCCCTGGATGCATTCTCTGCGATATTTCGACGTTAGCACGTTAACCTCCTCGCCTGCAATATTTATACGCCTCTAGCGAAGGGGTCGAGGGAGCTGCAGAGTTTTGGGGTCTGCGCATTTCGGTAATGAGTGACGAGAAACGACTCGCTTTAGCCACCGCTTCGAGGCTAATGCCATTTTTGCGCCGCCTTCGTTAGCCCCTGGACTACTGAGTAATTGTATTAGCGTGTTTCCCTTGCGAGCGGAATGACGTCTGGGAAACTGGATTCAGAGAGGGGGTGAATGGGAATTGGTTCGTGTGCTGGAGCGGAGAGATAAGAGAATTTTTTAATATATGTCACAAGGAATTTTCAGAGAGTTTATTCTTATTCTATGGTTTTTGCGTTTATCTTGGAGGGCTTGCCTTAAGGTGGGTCTACGCTACTATCTTATATAACAAATTTCTACAAGTACATAGTATAAACAACAAACTTCGAGACTAAACAATTTAAAAACCCTACAGCATTGACAAATTCTGTATCCTCACCCCACAAAAATGCCCTCCACCAACATCTGTGTACCCCCGCAACCACGTGATTCCGATTAAATGCGGGCAATCGCGGCTTCACGCTATAACAAGCACACGAACGTCGCGTAAATACATTTCGCCGAACTATCGCGTTGCCCCATTGTTCATTCTCCCTTCGATGGGCGAGATTTTACCAGACAACACGAGGGGATCGAGCGTCTTCGCGTGCCATCGATCCACGGGAGGAGGCCATTGTCTACGCATTTCTTTTTTTCCGAAAAATCGCTGAACTATACTCGCCTGGTTTTGTTCAGTTCCATGAAGCGACTCTGTTTGAACAGCTCACTTGGAAAACCCGATAACGCCGGGAAAAATGTTTCCTCCGCGGATTAATGTTCACCGATTCGCGGTACGAGCAAAGGGGCGGATCGGCCTTTGAAGAACGAGACTCGGGGCAATCGCGAAATAGCTGCGATCGCTTCCGTTACGGCGTGAATTGGACGCGGGAGAGCTAGTGAAGATTTCAGCGTGGAGGCTGCTTTATTGAGAGGAAACGTGTTCTGGGTGTGTTGCTTGGGTTCTGACTGTGGGACGAGTGGATCTGGAGTCATTGAGTATAGTATTTCAGGAGACTTCGATGGGTTTTTTAAGTCTTCTGTGGAATTGTGATGGTTTGTGAGGACTGAGAGGAAAAAAGACGAATTTTGTCCTGGACTTGCTAGAGAACTTGTCAGCATGGCTACCTCTAGAAGAGCCTGCTTTAAGGATCTACGCGATGAGACGTACCTCGTGACATGTCTCGAGGCAAGTGATGAGTTTGAGATCACTGGAAATTAGTTCAACTTTCTTTGTTTCTTCGAAGATTGAAAAAGAGCCAAATATGTTGCTGAAAGCCTAATCTCATCTCGAGTCGAGAGATATGCCTCGAGGCAGGTCTCATAATGTGAGGGATACTTTAGACATCCAGATAGTTAAGTCAGAAGTTGTACTCGTATTTATAAGAAAGAATAGTTAGGTAACTACTTTCAGTAAACTGGTAAGTCTATGAGAAAGTCTCTGCAGTGACCAAGTACTTGTGGAACTAGTGCCACCACAAATTAGTCAAAGAACAAGTTGAAGGCGATTGGGTCAGTCTCCTCTCCGTGCCCTCAATTACTCGACTAAAGGCACAACTCGAAGCTAAGATACCCTTTCATCTTACCAGATTTCATTTCAAATCCAATATCAATCCCACAGCTCTCTCTCGCCCTCCCTCCCGCATAAAGAGATAAACTCTAGCACAACAGATCCCAGATCCGCAAGCCGAATCCGTATGAACCGCAAAACCCAAGAAGCTCTCAGCAACTAGATCAACCTGGGCCAGTGATCCTCGTTAATCGGCGAAAAGTTTGGCTAAACAAATTTACCCGAGCGCGAGCAAACCTCTCGTTTGTTCCAGCCAGCTCAATTACCCTCTACCGCGATCCTTCTATCATCCAGCTCGCGAGCCAATTCCGCCCCTCCGCGTTCCCATCCAAGAAATTCCGCCGCACATACTCCGCGAAGCCACGTCCAGCAACCGTAACGAGAAAAACGCGCGCGCAAGAAACAGAACGAGCGAGGAGAGGAGAAACCGTCCGGGGCTCGCGTTTCCGCGATTTCTGGCTCCCTCGAGCTGACCTTCTCCTCTACGCCCCCACCCCCTTGCAGGATCACCGCACGCCCGCTACTTCTCCATGCGTTCCACGCGCGCCCTTCGCGAGGAGGTCCTTGCGCCGAAAAAATTCCGCCGTAAGCACGGCCATGCGGAAAATCGAACTGGAATCCCGCGGACTCGCACAATCTACGGCTCAAATGGCCCGGAACGATGGAAATTTTCGCGGTTATTGATTTCTCTGGGTACAGGTGCGCGAGTGTACGTAATCTGCCTGACGAGAAAGAGAGAGAGAGAGACAGTGAGGGAGAGAGGGGGGCGAGGGGTGAGGAAAGAGAGGGGTCGACGAAAACAAGATGGAAGGAAAAATCCAAAAATGCAATTTTATCATCCACCACTGCGCCATCCTACGTCGAACCTCCGCCCTGCCATCCTGCCTCCCCCTCTCTGCCGTCTGTCCTGCAATTATTGACGTCCCAGAGCACGATGATGGATAGACGACAAAACGCTTGTCGTTTTTTTTTTTTTTTTTTTTTTTTTTAAATGGTAAATTAGTTTCTCTGTTTTAGGCACAACGAAAGAGGTAGATTGAATGTTTGCTCGTTTTGTTTGAGGAAGCCTTCGATTTTATTGTCCTGAAAATAACGTCACCGTGATCGGTCTATGTTTTTTTGCTGTCTCTTATTTTTTAACTTCGTGGAATATGGTTTCGTGGTTCGACAGTGATACGAGCTTCAAATTAAGGCAATGCGTTCGGTTCTCCTCGAGGGTTCTCTCTCTTTTTTTTTTTTTCAATTTTTATTTGGCCCGCTGCTCCGCCAGGGATTTGAATTACACGATCGAGGCGTGTAATCTGCCAGCAACGCGAGCTATCGCGATGAAAATTAATTCGCGGCAATTCACCAGGGATCCCTCTGATCCCCTGATCAAACAATCCCGCGGAATATTGCGAAACTTCCAACAACGGTTTTTAAAAAGCATTTTGAGCGCCTGGCGAGCCCGATTCCCACGAAAATACTGGAATTTGGGGGAAATAGGTAAATAACGGAAACTACTTTCACGCGTTCTGTGCCGACTAAATTTCGTTTATCCGCGCGGGGATTATATTGTTCGGGAAGTGTTTAAATACTCCGATTTTTTGGCGAATCATAGATTCGCTAATATTGTTATCGAACAAGAGAAAAAAATTCGTAAATTGATTTCTGTTACAATATGTAATGCCAATATTTCACAGTTTCCCATTTCTTCAGCCTGGTCAATATAAAATATGAATCAAATCCAAAAATTGTGTTATTCTTGTCGGTATTTCTACTTATTTTTTGTATGTAGAATAACCTCCCTTTCGCCTCTACCAGTTCTGGACCACCCTGTATATTTCAGCCAACTCACCAATATCGACATTTCAAAATCACATTAAAACAGGCATCGGTCTATTCGCCGTCCTACTCAAAGTTTCTCATAAACTTCTCCGTAACCAGCTTCACTCCAGCACTCTCAGCAAAGACTCCCCTCCTCCAACCAACCATAATCATTTAATTACCCTTGTATCGTGAACGCTCCACGGAAATCCCCGCAAAAACGAGCATATTGCGAGGCTCGAGTCGCGAGCACCAACTGGCAAAAACACAGACCGATCGCGGCTGAAGTGGTATCGGTCGATAACTGGCACGGCCATCGAGAAGACGCCCGCCAAGAAAAACCGCCCCGCGGATGAGCGCATTCTTCTTCCGCTATCTGGACCTGTATCCCGTCAAGGAGCTCGCCTGACGTATCAATTAAACGCAGCGACGGGACCGCCGCGTCGAAACAGAGAATCGAAACGCTCGGCGCTTCCATTGTGGCGACCGTCATCCCTCGGAACTTCGCTGTCGCATTGTCCTCTTTGTGCCTTCCGCGCGATCGCAGAATTCGACGGGAGAGAGATGAAATTTTCGCGAACAATTCGAACTTTTCGCCGTGCCACGTGGAGCCTTTGACACCCTTCACAGGCTGCGCGGGTTTTGTTCGACACACGGGGAAAGAGGATTCTGTGTAATATCGATAAATCCGATTAAACGACGCGGACAAATACGGTTCGGACCGTTAAGCAGTGGCAAATGCCTGGCGATTAGAGGGAATTCTGCCTTTTTTCCCTGTACCTGCCCTTTGTGACCCCGACGGGCTCTCGATAATAGCCGCGATGCTCTTTGGCATTGGGAGTATCAAGAGGCAAATATGGGAGCGGTGACGCTGAATCATTAACACAGATCGAAAACCACAGACTGAATATCAAACACAGAAGTGACAGGTTCAATGCAGTACTTAATTATATCTAAGAAATTAGTCATGTACAATAAATTATAATACAGAAAAGAGACTTTTAACCTTAAAGTGGTGACATACGTTTCAAAAAATACATTTATTTATGAAATGTTATACATATAATAAAATTATCTAGAGGATAACAAATAAAGCGTCTTAATCTAAGTAGAATATACCTCCATCTAGAGATACGTCGTGAAGCGGCAGCCTAAGGGTGCGAACACACTATTATCACGTCACGTGAACTCACGTTACATACTACAGCAAATCTAGAGTATGAACCAAGGTTTTTCTTTTGTTTTATATTTCGCTACAATATAAAACAAATTTGCTATAGTACGTAACGCGAGTTCGCGTGAAGTAATGTGATTACACCCTAACACATTATGAGTCCACTACGGTTACAGTGGATAAGTTTTCTGATAACCTGATGTTCCAACGAATACGTTCGAACTATTTATCGTACAAGCGAGACAAGTTCAGACACAATCGTCAGAATACCAGTTCCTCAGAAAACGTATCCACTGTAACCGCAGTCTAGCGCTCCAATCTCTTTCAATCACACGTTACAAAATTGTGTAGCTCCAAGAATCAAGGCGTATCGCTAGCGTGATCCGACCCTAATTCAGCGACGTTGAGATGGACATAAAATCGAGTGATACTGGACAAAAGAGGGGACGTCACAACCAGTGGCGGCGCGAACGGGACGACTTTAAATCAAATTCACGAGGGGTGGTCGTCGGCGCAAAGATAAGGCAGCTTGCCAGGGGTCTATTGAAAGGAAACGATCATCGAGGATCGTCAGTGCCGGTGCAGTTCCGTGTGCGAGTTGCAGCGTGGAAGAGAATCGGGCCAGCAGCATATGAAAACGACAGGATGAGGAACGTTTCGCTGTACGAGGCTTCCGCGGTTCGACGAGGACGTCAAATGAAATTTCGATGCTGGGAGAAAGAGAGAAGGGGAGGAATGGGGTAGCAGAGAGGCAGAGGAAATGGTGGAGGCGAGGCATCTTGCCAGACGAGTCATTAAAATAATAAAACTATTAAAGAGGCAGAAGTCGGGGATCGTCAGCCGGAATTCCGTCTGCGGCAATGGGGCAAAGATGGAAGCGTTCCCTGAAAGGAAACGGGGATCGTTCCACGGTACGAATTCTCTTCCCTGTATGAATATGATATCCGAGAGCGACCGACGTATAGCCTTCGGGTACCAGGACCCAGGGTAATGAAAGTGGGACAGTCTCGGGGCGCTCGCGATACGTCGAGTATGTTAATTCTATAACGCTTTCGTGTCTCCCTCGAGTCTAAAGGGAACGATTGGAGAACGTATCTGCATGGAATTGTGGTGCACTGACCGACAGAGGGTGGACATCGATCAATATTTTTGGAGAACTGGAGGACTGAAAGTAGAGTCTATGGTTTCCTAGACTTATTTTAATATTATGCAATTTCACTAGTTCCATCTGGAATTGGTTACAGAGAGTGATCAAAATTGTAATAGTTGAGATGTGTTAATTTCACACATTCAAATTTTAGAAAAATTAGTCGAGTTCGTATCAAATTGGAACTGAGGTTTGTGGAACAAAAAAATACATCACAGTAATTCCTACAATTAATTGATATTCTGAATGAATCTACGAGCCACTGTAAGTAAATTAATAATGATATAGGTAGCGTTTTAGAAAAAAAATGGGCGGAAGATATTTTCTGGAATGAAAAACCTCGAACATAACTCCATATCTGATTTATAAGAAAACTAGAGGAACAGTTCGGAGTTTCTGGAATGTGAAAATACTTAAACCGTTAAAGAGACGATGCAGTAGGCAACGAACGTTAACCTGAAATTTATGGTTCATTAGAAAAGGGTTGCCGATGAGGCTGAAAGGTATAAACCGTACCACGAGAAAGGGATCCCTCAAGAGTTAACGGGCTGCTAACTCCTGAATAAAAATATACGATACACAGAGTACAACACGATAAAGAAAGTTAATCAATAAAATGATAGGTACTAGCAAGGGGGACAAAACATTCCTACAATAAAAAGCGAAGCGTGTAAAAACTAAATAAATCTATTCGCGATATAAACTAAGACTTTAACAATTCGAACGGTTTAATTAATAGACGCTATCAGAAGAGAAGAAATATGATTTTCTTCGTTCTATGTAAATACAGAGAATATCATATTAAATGAAAGATACATAAAGAAGAAACTCCATTTCGCAGGTCGTTGAATCTTTATTTCGACGGTAATTTCGCTTCCCCTCCGAACAAAAATTTGATTCTTCAGAGTTTCGTGGAAGCGAACTTCATGCGCAGAAGAAAACTCTTTCTCTGTAGACCAGGGACCTAATAAGCCAGGGGATGCTGTCCTGAAATTTACGGTCCGTCTAACGAGGGTTCTTTCACCCCAATACCTACATAATTTATTAATTGATCGTTTCCCTAAATAACTTCCCACCTCTTCGTGTGAATATTCAAGCAGTTACTTGAATAACGATACCAGCAAGAAAATATCTTATAAATAAAATATCAATCTACTCTACATAACTGCAGCCATCTTCCAATCGATCAGAAACATAGAAATCTACCATGTACTTGAATTTCCCAGCGACTTAGCTCTCTCAACCCCCTTTAAACGCGATCCAGAGATTGAACAAAATCATCGAGAAATGGTTCAGGAATCTGTTACAGAACAATAACCAAGTGCTCTTGATTCTCAACAAGCAGAATCCCCCACTACAAACGCCCCTTCTGAAATAGCAGAAATCTCGTACCAAGAAGCACAAACCCGTTTCAAGAGTACAACCGTCTACCACTCATCCCCTCCCGTGTACACTCGAAAGAATTAAACAATTTCCCAGAGAATGGCCGAAGTGTTCGTCGGGATTAAAAAACGCATTGCTTCGGAGACCCAACATCGCTCCTCCAATTGTTCGCGATTCGCGCTGGGAAACCCGAGTGAAGCCCGACCGTCTAAAGGAAACGCCTCTAAGCGAACCTTAAACTCTGCAGACACAGGAGAGCGGAGGTTCCAGGAGACTAACGGTAATTTCGCGAAGCAAAGACTGCGAAGTTTGCCGGAAAGGGGATCCCCCAGGGACAGAGAAATCCTTAGGCGGATGGAGTCCCGCATAGCCCAGCTTCCGATGATTCCTTTAAACTTTTTCTCGTTTTCCAAGCGCGCGCGGGGGCTTTCCGCATCCCCGGCACGTCGCGGCGCCGCGACGCGTGCGTCGGGACGCTCGTTTCGGAATCACGAACCCAGGAATTGCGCCGCGAGATTTGCATCAGCGCGCCGATAATACGAGCTCCTCACGCTTTTGCTTTTTCAGCCGCGGCTGAACAGTGCCCCTGTGACTCGCCCCGGAAACTCGTTGCTCCGAATTTCTGATTTTTCTTTTCCTTTCGGGGATCCCTGGGGTGGCGCGGGTGGATCTGTTTGCGGCACGTTTAGAAGATTTCTGAACCTCCAGGGGGCAATGGTTGCTATTGCCTTCGAGAGGGTCAGTCGAAATTTTGATCAACCTTGCTGAGAGGAAAGAGGAGGTGTTTTAGAGGGTGTCTCAGATTTTAATATCTAAACTTTGTCGAAATAAATTACTGGAAAGTGGAGCTGCCTTTCTATTATACTAGCTACTTAACTTAATAACTTGAAAACGAAGCTTAAAATACAATTCCTAATTCCCGTTTTTCGTCTCATACTAGAGCTTCTAATTTTTTAAAATGTCCGACATCTGTCATGTACCACGTATAATATTTAGTCATACGTAGACTTTAATTGTCCATCAAATGAATGAATCTGTTAAGAATCCTTAAATACAGAGATAATCAAGTTAAAACGCTCATCAATTCCAGTACATTAAATTATTTGCGGTGGTAGTAAGCGATACTATAAGCGATATTAAAGGCGTTTCGAGACGATGAACCCATTTAATAGGTTAAAATAATGAATCAGTTCTCTATTGGAAAACAGTAGCTGAGCTCTCCCATTGTATGTTTCAGAGTGAATGGAGAACGCGCTCTAATACGTTTACTTTGACAGTAACTAAATATAAACGTGGCTGGAGCGTTGATCGATAGCCGCGGGCACAGTAGCTATTCTCGATCGCCGAAACTCCGCTGTCAATGCTGATTCAACAGACACAGGTGAACGTCCTCGAATTCATTGGCGTATTCGGGGCGATCCGTCCACGTATCTAAGGACACGTCATTCAGGGGGGGCACGTTTGGGATGCAGCTTCGAATTAAACTGATTTACGAGCGGCGTAATGGGAAATTTTACGCGGGTATAAACTGGAGGATCGCGCTGAAACATGGCGATCACGCTTAAACCACGCTTTACGGGATGAATATCGTAAAGCCCTGTGGTCCTGGGTACCCGACGAGGAAAGAACTGCATCGGTTGAGTGATCATAAATTCGGGGGAAAGATCATGGCGTCTTGAACTCTGAAAAAGTATGGATGGCCCCGAAGGTGGGCGCACGATTGGCAAATTGAAGCGAGTGTATGAATCGATTTTCAATATTTCCATAATGCTTGCTTTGCAATGTTCCGTCTTACTGGATTTCTGGATTCAGCGTCTGAGTATGGAAGGCTTCCTATGCATATCGAATGCAACTCGAGAACCTTAACAATTTTGGGGCTGAATTTCTTTGAAATGAGTGAATCTTCTTTAGGTACTTGTTACTAGTAATTAGACTGCAGATGTTGATGCAACCTTATGTTCGATGGATGCATAAGGAAAGAGATAGAAGCTTGAGAGAAGAAATTGGGACAGGAAGGAACAAATAAGGGGTGTACTATTGATATAGGTCTAAACCCTAGACCCTAGAACTGAATAGGACAGCTGTCATTTCTTCCCCCACCTTTCAGTTTCCCCCACTATTCCCAAGTAGAGAATTCGTGTGACAACCCCGGAGAAAAGATAGAGGAAAGGGCTGATTGAGAGATCTGAGAAGGTTAAGAATCAAAGAGAGGGGAAACTCTGAGAAACAGGACAAAAATCAGGGCACAATGTCCAAGGTGTGGGTGGAAAGGGTTAGGTGCTCATCCAAGCCTTGGAACCACCCTGGATCCTTGGAGTCCAGGGGAGGTCCATTTCCAGCGAAGTCAGAGAGAGGTCTGAGGAACTGTCGACCTCACGGTGGTATATATACCACTCCGATAATGACGTCATTATACCTGATTGGTTGATTAAACCCCCGAACCCACGTCACCGCGGAGTAGCCGCAAAGGACTGATATATTGAATACAGTAATTATCGCGGTGACACATGTCTGACAACAACAATTCCAATATTCTTCAGCTTAATATAATGAAACAAATTTATCCAACCCCTCACTATTTCTTAAACTATCCCTTTTGAAAAATTGTTCCAAACATCTAATCAGTACTGAGATAAATATCCCAATCTCTTTACGCTTAAGATATATGCCGTACTAAGTAAACAATCTAACTGCATGTCCAGATACTTGATCTGTATTCCAGCAGCTGAATATTCTATTTTATGACACTTTCTTGTTCTGCAGGTATTATTTCTAATTAGTTAAATAAGAATGTAAGCTCAAAATGAAATAAAACTAGCATTAGCATTCAGATACTGGGACATTTACCTTACCTCTCCATCACACCTAAAAGCACAATCGACAACCATACGACAAAGTGTAAACCCATCCCCAATCCCCAGAAGCCGACACCACAGCCACAGTTCTCGCCTGAATTGAAGCCCAAAGGGAGGATCCAGGGCGCGCCAAGAAAGAGACAAAAGGCGTCGTCCCATGGAGAACCCTGTGCAGACGCGAGGGCGTCGAAAGGGAGCTAACAGTACATTTACCGGGGCAGTGTGCCAGACGTTATTAAAATAGAACACAGCATGGCGGGTCCCGAAGACGGAACGAAAGAGAAAGGGCGTTCGAAGGGAGCGAAGCCGCGACGTAGGACAGCGCGAGGAGCTGGGCGAGTAGGTATCAATGGGTCCGCTGGCTGAAGGGTTCTTGCCCTGCGTCCTACCGCCCTTCTCCCGAGCTTCCACGAGTCTTGCCCTCCACCCTCGTACACGTTGCCTCGGCAGGCGCAGCCGCCCCTGCGCGGACCAAACGAAATTCGCCAGGCTTAGCCCGGGGGTTGGCTGCCGCTTTAGGGATTGGTCGAGCCATCTCGCTCTCCCTTTCGAACCCCAGTGTCTCTTCTTTCCCTTCGCTCTCGGCCGTCTCCTACCGACCCTGCCTGCCTCCCTGTTGCCAAGTTTCACCTCTCACCTGTTCCCTTTCCGGCCGAGGCCCTCGTACCTCGGTGCATGCGTCGCCCTTTAATGACCCACGCCTGTTTCCAGGGCTACCCGCGAGATAACCGCTTGCGGGGAACGCGTAAGGGGGTTACACGTAGGCCAGCTACCCAGACACGTCTGCTGAGAGAGGACAGGGTCGAGGGTTTAACACGGATTTTCCTTATTCCAAGGGATTACGTTTTCTCGCGAAATTCGAGACACGAACTTCGTTTTGGGAAACGAGGCGCCGTCTGTGGATGAGAGCTCGATGGACGGGCGTGGATGGGTGAGCGTTCGACTGTTATGGGTTGATGGGTGATTAATGCTGGGGCTCTGGTTGAGGTAGCGAATGTGGTAGTTTGTACTACTGGAAACTGGGGAACCCGTCAATTTTATTATTAGAATAAAGGTATGAACTTCTCTAGCAAGTATGTAGTTTCATATGATTCTCTGAATATTGAGACTCTAAATAAACAAATTTGATTCTAAATCCATGCTATTTTACACGATAAAATTCTCGAACAGCGTTCAATCATTAATCTTTCTGAAGACAGAAACAGAATGGGCCAAACACCCCGCTACGAGTTCCAATATTTCACAGATTGCACAAAAATAGGGAAACTCGCGCATGTCCCTTAAGGGACACATACAAGATTTAAAGGACACTGAACACCTGTTCAGAATCTAACGCGTGACAGTAAGCAGACTACGAGGTGCAGTCATGGGAACACGATATTTCACATTTTTTCGAGGCGACAGCACCGAAGTGGAGTGTATTTATACCAGCGAGTTTCCGCGACGTTTCCCGCGAGACGCTGCTCGAGAGAAAGCTCGGGATGCACGCGTTCAAGACGCGGAAAATACTAAGGCACCGAGATCGGCTTGCGAGCAGCCGAAGAGAACACTCGAGCGAGCTCCAGCCCGAACCTAATGCACTTCTTGAGAATATCTCGCGGTTGTTCCTTATTCCGCAATGTTACGCCACGTTTGGAGTCGTGGATTTCGGAATACGACCTCGATTAAACGTATGTTATCCAAAAAGAAGAAATATCATACGGTTTAAGAGATACTTATGAAAGAGGTCAGAAAAGAAATAAATTTGAGAATTGAGAGTAGGTACTACGATATACGAAGAATTCTTCTTGATGTAAATTTTTTTAGATTTGGAGAACCAAATAATATAAATTATATTTGCAAATAATAATGAATTTGTGCATTCACTGAAATTGACCAAATAGAATATATAATTTTAAGAGGGATAAGTGGAGTAAAGAAATTTTTTTTTAGAAACGAGAATACAGATCCTGTAAAAGACTCAATCTTGACAAAAATGTGTTTGAGTTAGTCTGACTCAGAGATACAAAAATATACGTCAAGAAGCGCACTAAAATATAAATTCCAAAACAGTTGACTCAAATATCCCAACCGAAGCAACCCCCTCCAATCTACCACGAATCTAAAATTCATAGAATACAGAAGCTCCTCTAGCGAAATAAAAGTTCCTCCGCAATAGAACCATTCAAGTCCACCATCCCCAAAAACATCTCTCACCCAAAGGGTCCACCTAACCGAATATCATCGAAATACAGTATTCAGGGACGGTTCATTACCCCGCCCATTCACCGTCACCGTTGTAAGACGACACTCGACGCGTCCAACAATGCCCTGTCGCGACCCAGGCGTCCCCCGCCAGGGACACTCGGCTATTGGGAAAACTGTGGTTCCGTGACCCAGGGGGGACCTCTTAACCCACGATCCGGTGACCTAACCCTGCCCCTGCAAAAAGTCAGTCGCGGGCGATAAATTAAAGGGACAGAAAAACACAACCGATCGGTGAAAAACGACCGAGTGGAAAGGGACAAGACGTCAAGGTAGCCAGAGGAACAGAGAGAACGAGGGAATCGCCGACGAAGAGGGTCGAGGGGGATGGAACGAGTCCCGACTGTTTTCGAGGGAAGCACGGTACGCGCGAAAGGAAAGGGGGGAAGACAGAGAGAGAGGTAGGAAGAAACGAGGGAAAGAATAGGTGGAAAGGGGGTTGAAAAAGAGGG
This sequence comes from Calliopsis andreniformis, assembly GCF_051401765.1. Classification (NCBI taxonomy): domain Eukaryota; kingdom Metazoa; phylum Arthropoda; class Insecta; order Hymenoptera; family Andrenidae; genus Calliopsis; species Calliopsis andreniformis. The sequence goes on from NC_135073.1 coordinate 12,834,323, forward strand.
AAAGGAAGAGGGAGAAGGCGTGCACCCCGAGGTTCGTCGATCGCCGAATCCCCCACGTCGTTCCTCGGCTCGTCGACCTCCGCCGCTGCTCGGTCGTCCTCGGCTGGTGCCCCAGTCCGTCCCCGTTCCTGAGTTTCTCTACCCTCGCGCGCGTACCCTCCCGCCGCCCCCTCGCGGACGGGCCAACCACCCACTAAACCGAGCCACGGCGCCGCGACTACGCACTATTGATTCGCATGGGAGCGAAGGAAGGAGCCCGAGCGGAGTCGAGCCGAGTCGAGGGGCGGAGGGCTCGCGCGCGCGAGCGAGCAAGCCTGCTGGGCGAGTTGGGGCGGTCCAGGGACGGCGCTTACGGCTGGGTCACCCGCCAAGGGCTCAGGGCGAACATCGAGCGGCCACGGCCCTGATCCACCCCCACCAACGACACCTGCACCGCCTGTCCCACGCGGTGCCCCCGCGAAATTACGCTCACGGACAGAAATTTTTATCGAGCATTTTCATACGTGCCCTCTGAACCCCTGGGACTGCTATTAATCCCCGTTGCCTCGTGGAAACCGACCGACTGTTGATCCGCGCCGCGGTTAATGGGTTCTTTCAATGCGCTTTTCGCGGCAAAATTCGACGATGGAAGTGGGTTCTTTGGGGGAAAGGAGGAATGCTGTGGGGCGTGGGGTTAGTAGGCTGGAAAATTGAAATTAAAATTCGGGGAAGGGAGTAAGCTTCTTGTGGCCGATTAAGTATAGGATGTTTCAGGATACTTTTTACTAGGGCTGCTTAAGGCTTTCCTCAAGCTTCCCTGCGATACCTTACGACTCAGGATTCCTAGAGTCAGTATTTTAATCCTACATACATTTCTTTAACTTCATCACCGAAAAATATCTAAACAAGTCGCCAAAAAGTAGACTAGTCTTGAACACACTCCAGGCAACAAAGATTTAGAATTTATCCAAGTTGCAATACACTGCGTTCGTAGCACGAGTCAAATTAGATATGATCAAAGAGAGCCTAGCTTCAAGAATAATTACAGTGCGAAAGGCTTCCACCAGAGCAGGACCATCTCGTTGCCTGTCTCGTCTCTCGTTTGCGGTATCGAAACAGACAGTGTCAGTTCGTGTCTCTGACCTCTCCCCCGCGACAAGTGTTTCATGCACTCGACGAGTGGCAACAGCATCGCGGAGCAAAAAAGCGCTGAGTTACCTGCCGCTTAAATCGCAGGGACTTTAATTTCACGCGTGCACCCTCGTGCTTTTTATATTCCTCAATATAATAACTCAATAAAATAACGCGCCATAACGATACGACGCGTATTAATGCGTCAACGACCGCTTGTCAGAATTTTCGTAAACGACAGCTTAGCAAAAATTAGTATGGATTAAGCGGCGGGGCTCCAACGAAATTCATTATGTAGAAAATTTCGCGATTACGCGGCTAATTGTAACGCGGCCGATGAACCAGCCTGGATAACGTTGTAAAACGTTTTAACGAGCATGTTTCTCGTTCTTCTTCCCCGCCACCCCTTGCAGCGATTAAAACTTTTGGATTTCGGCGGTGTACGCGCCCCAGGTCGAGGGTGGGATGGGCTCGCGGCCATTGAAAGGAGGAATGCAAATTCCCGAGGAGGAAATACGGAACGGACGAGGCACTTGTTTGTCCACTTGTTGGACTTTCCGAATCCGGCGTCTAGACAGCGAAATGACGTTGCACGACCGTCTGTTTTCCAACATCTTTTTTCCCCTAGCTGGGTGGCTCTGAATTGTGCTCCCCCGAAGATATCGCTCCGACAAGGAATCGATAGAGGCCAGTATAAATGGGCTCCAGTCTCTGTAAAAAACGCATCGAGTGCCCTCGAAGTGCCTTCCTTTTTGTGCTTGCCCAACCGACGCGAACAGCGAAACGCGGTCTATTTGACTATCGCGAGCTTACGATGGACGCACTCGAATTACAAGGGCTCACTGCCGCCGCATTATCCTTTATTATTCGATAGAAGAGAACCACCACACCATCCACGAAGCTGGAACGTAGGCTCGAACGTGGAGGCTCGTAAACTTTGACCTTCCTTGGCGATGTTAAAAATGCAGGGCGTACTCCTTTAAATGAAATCCACGAGTTTATTTCGCGAACGCTTTTCTACTCGACGAAGACCACGCAGACTTTTGGGAGCAAGAACCTGTAGAACTATGGAGTCGTCGGGGCCCTTAAATTCCTTGAAATTAGAGGCGCCCACGGATGGACGAGCAGGGAAGTCTTTGGAAACTGGGGGCAAAGGAATTTCTTAGTTCTCTGATGTCTGCGATATTATTCTTGGGTACCTTCGCGAGGAAACTTGTGGATGTTGGCTCGGATGGGTCACAATTTTTAGTCGCTGTAAGCTGGGTCGTTACTAGCTGCGAGGTTTTTCTGTGTAAAAGGTACACTTAGCGTGTTTGATTCTGGTCCATAATGGAGGGTGAGGGTGACACCACACTTGGAGATATGTGCCAAGTTTAAAGAAATGAATGGTCTAAGGACATCTGACTACCTAACAAATTGGAAATTTAAGATTCTGAAGATTTAAATATTTGAATACTTGAGACTTTCGAATTTAAATTTTAAAAATTTTCAATGTTTGAATTCAAATATTTAAATAAGCACTGAGACAATTTTTTGAGAATATTCAAATCTTCAGCAGATGAAAAGCTCTTTAATTGCACCCCAGTAAAATAAAAGCCATTTCACATTTCTAAGACCAGACTCCCACCCCAGTTTACAGCCTCAGAGGACCTCAGAAACCCCAAGCTTCATATTCACAAATTTTTCATCGACCCTGTCTAATCAAGAGCCACAGGCATAAAAGAAATCTGAGCAAATTTTCCCTGTGAAAAGAAATAAAAAAGAAGAAAGTACGGTGAACGAGGCGGTCGTAAAACAGTGGTGGCGTGGAATTAACGAGTGTCCGCTGTCGTCACGGCGGAAGTGTCGTTTCGAGGAGGACACGCAGCGAATATATCGTTACGCTTCTGGCCACAGCTTGGCCGCGTGTTCAGACGGGGGCTACTGTTACGCTCGTTACGTCGTTAAATCGCGGCCGACGTACGAGCGCGACAGAAGCGAGGCATTGATATTTCAGATCCGCGTAAATCCGCGGTTCGTTTCATATTCGCATCCACGGTGCTCGTGCGTGGTCGCGTGCCTCTGCTATGGCAACACGCGCGGAACGTGACTGATACCCTGGTCTAGGGAAGCTTCGTGGAACTGTCATAGGGGACAGTCGCTCGTGGCGAGCGAAATGTATTTAGATTTAGTATTCTTGGATTTATTACAATATTACAGGGGAGAAAATTTCAAATTGATATCTTTAGAAACAAATATGGGGGAAAGAATTAGCTAGCTACTAGATTTTCGGAAATTTAGAGAATATTTTTGAAGAATAGTAGAAGTCCAAAAATCAAATTTGGAGATAGTTTATCCTAAAGTGTAATTTAGGTATATATCTGGACCTCAGAGCCAAGATGTATTAAGTACACTTGTTTTCTTTGTGTAAAAATATGTTTTGCTTCTAGGACCCAGATATAGGTTTGAAAATGGATATTTTGGGACTAGTACTGTTCTTCTAGTTATTGACTTAATTGAGAAATTAGATAAGTACTTACAATATCGTCGATATTTTCATTTTATAGCAATACTTGTTGAAGGAAGCCAGGGTCACTTGAGTAGGATCAGGTTGAAACAAGTGTGATTAAGTTGGGTCAGGTTCAAGCAAGTTGGAGCAGATTTAAGTCCAGGACACAGGTCTCTAAAGAAGGATTAAAAATAACAAATTTGAAGGATATTTTGTACAAGGACAATTATAATAGGATAATCATAGGAAATGAAACTAAGACACGTCACAAATAACCCCAGTATCAAATTTCGCTATTTAACAAATACAGCAAACACGAAACATCTGTACCTCTAAAAACATCGAGTTAAGATCTTATTTTAATTGAAATCTAGAATACAGAAAGCAGGAAGGGAATTAAAAAAATGTTTCCACCGAAAAATTTCAAAAACCTTAGACGCTGGTACTAAAAAAAAATAAACAGATGCAACTTACATAATTTCGCCTAGCAACCACACAGGTACATTCACGAATAATTTTCCCCACAGCCCCGCTCGCCATTCCACGTCTCGCGCATTAACCTCTGCTACGTAGCGCAGCAATTAGACACACGGACGTCTACTCGCCAGCAAAGAAACAGAGAAATCTTTACGCACGGATAACCGTTCCCCGTAGGACGTGATAGATAGCTGAGCCGCAAAGTGCGCGAACGTTACTAACGCCTACGAGTCGCAACTTTCCTCCAGCGCCTTCGCTCGGTCGCGCGCCTAGAACCGCGGCGGAACGTTCCCTGATTAATAGAACTAATTGGTAGCGCGGTGCCATTTATCTCAGCGAAGCCCCGAATTTATCAATTTCTGGCGGTCGCGGAACAAGGGAGGGGGGGACAAAGGATAGCCAGCGAGGATGAGGGAGAAATGACTTGAACCGCGATTAAATTAATTGCAGATACGAAAATAAATTTGCGAAATTAAACAGCCGCTAAATTACTCTACCCGCTGAGGCGACCGCGATGCGAGGCTACATTCGAGTTAATTAATACCGGAAGCCATTAATACCGCTACAATTTATACCGAAATCGCGGCTGCCTGCGCGAGGGGCGGGGAAAAAATTTAATAATGCATGCGGTCGCGTTCGCCGACCGAAATTAATAACAGCGAGGACGCGCGCGGGCGCAGGTCCAGTCGTCTCGCGCGTATTCGCGCGTCGACCGCTGCCGATTATTGCGCGTGAAAGCGCGCCACCGCGGATCGCCAAACGCGCGAATTCACTGGAATACTTCGCCTCGACCCGTTTATGTAACTGAGGGGGCAGCCAATCGGTGGATGAGGCGAGGGGCTGCTCAGTTACTTCAAACTGACGGGTCGAGTTACGTTGAATGCGAAATTTTCTCGTTAATGTTAGGCAAATTTGGGGTACTGCGCTGGGAGTCTGTTTGACTGCTATTGCAAGTAGAGTCGGGGCTTTTTAACCGAACCTGGGGAAATTTTATTTGAAAGGCAGGGAAAAAGTGACTGTTGCAGGTGATGCGAGTATTCTGATTCGTCGGGATTAATTATGTTATTTGGAAATATGGGAAATATCGATTCGGCTGGAATAACAGTCAGTTCAAATTGTGTATTACATATCTCGTTATTTTCTTATTGACGAAGCTGAAATGGGAATTCCAGGCTGGGAGGATTTATTGTTTGTTACGGTTTACGGAGTTTAATCATTTTGTTATTTCAATTAGTTAAATGATTTTCGAAATTACTTGTTGAAGTGGGGTCAAACAATTGCAATTTAAACATGAAATTAGTAGGAACTGAAATAATATGGTACTGAAAATGATAGGAATTTCAAATAATGCTACTTCAAATGTGTCTAAGTCTGTTTTCAATAACACTGGTATTAACCGTTCATTGTTAACAATATAATACTATTCTGAATAGCTCAAACTGATTGAACATATCCAACAGTAATATTTAATTCTACAAAATAGACATACCAAATACTGTATAACGCAAGTCATTACTGTCGCTCCATTTCAACTTTACACTACTTACAAAAATTTTTGTTCCTTTCGTAACTCACTGATATCCCAGACAGCACAGAACCTGATAAAAAAATTTCAATACTCCCTCATTATATTCCCACATGTGACCTCAGAGACCAGCTCCTCGCTATAAACTCGCCGAACGAGCCTCGAGCCTGCATCCAAAAGCCTCTGTACCTGCGCCAAAGATATCAACCTCAATTTCTGGCTCCACACAGACGTCAGACACCATCCAGCGCGAAATCACCCGACCCACACAGGACCCAGAGAACCGTGAACGTGTTAATTCGCAGGAATCGCGAAACAAGACCGTGTTCAGCGATTCGTCCGCGGGGCCAATGTCCAGCAAAAGTGCAAACGATACTTCGCACAGGGGTTGAACGCAGCGCGGCGCAGCGTTCATTCGCGTCTCATTAAATCCCGGGGCTAATGCGTTTGGGTGGGCCGCGAGACTCGTTAAAGCAGCCGTGACAATATAAATCTCGTTCCGAAAACACCGAGTTCCAGGCAACTGTGCGGGAAAACTGCGTTGAGCCACCGAGACGCTCGTAGGGGGAGGCAGCCGCGTTTATCTTGATATATGCGAATAATATGGCATACATCAGCCGTATTCTTTCCTATTTTTATGGAGATGCGCGTTTATCGGCGGGTGGAATATTAAAACGCGAACATCTCTTTATCACGTGGACCGCTCGTGAATTCCCGCGAGCTAGAGGCGCTTCGAAAGCTTATATTTAAACTTAAGCGACTATCGCGTCCTCGAACCGAGGAAAATGCTCGCCGAGGTTACCGTCATTGACGTAACCGAGCAAGTAGACCATTTCCCTTTCTTATCTCGTTACGGTTTACGATTCCTCGCGTTTTTACAGGGCTTTATAAAAGAAGAAAGCTCACCTGGATCCTCGATGTAGGGGACAGGAAAGGGTTCTAACTAAGAAAGTGGGGGAAAAAACGGGGGTGGCTAAGCTTCACACTTTTGGAGAGTCTGGACAAATTTAGAGGGTGCTAAAGGTTTGAGGTATCATTCAGGATTTTATGAAATAGCTGGGTAAAATTTGGGTGACATTTTCAGAATATCTAATCGCAGATTTTCGCAATTTTTCGTTACGTAAAATATTAAAGGGAAAAAGTGTAGGTAATATTACACGTAGGTGAATTTAATTTTAACATAATGTTATTTTTTCTTTTCTTTTTGCTGTGTTCTCAGAAAATGTCAAATAATATTACTTCATAATCGTACTGTTGATAGAATAATATATTAGTAGTTATAATGCAAAAGAGTGCCTGTAATGCATAAATGTATTTTTGATTAGCCCTCTTGTAGGTGAGTGTATAAAAGCCACATGAAAACCACACACGTTTTTTTAAATGGAAACCTGTTATTTTTAATACATCAGTCGATGCAGCTAGTTATTTTCCATAAAAAAGTACTATTCATATCGACAGGCCATTACTTTAGGAGATATTTTAATTTCAATATTGCAAAACGCTGTTGATACTGTGGTTCTCCATCATTTAGTAGATAAAAATGTCCACTGTCAATTCAGAAAATATAGCTGTGCCTGAACCACTTTGCAATATTGAAATTAAAATATCTCATAAACTAATACTTTTTGGGGCAAAGCTTAATACCTTTTTTCACGAAAAAACGAGCAACCGAAATTACACAGGTAATTCCATTATAGAAAATGCATTTAACCTTCACATAGCCTTTGCGCATCCACCTACAAAAAAAAACTTAATTACATCACATTATATCTCCCTCCAATCCATTTATCTCTCTTTGAAGCATTCCTCCATCAACTAATTCACAAACACCTTCCAATCTCAGATCAAAATTACACATCCAGTGTATCAATAGCACCATATCACATGAAGATCACAGGTGAAGAATTTGATAAGTCCATTTTTGTCAATTTTCTGTTTCTTTATGCTGCGAAATATTTACAGGTCACACGCTCTTAAAACTCTTCACTGCAATAGCTGTCGTCGTTGATGACACATTCAATAATCGATCAGATCTGGGTTCAGTCTGGGTTAAGTCTGGGTTAAGTTAGGGACAGGAATAGAAACAGAGTCTCTGCTTTCGAGTCCACTAGCGAAAAAACTCACCCCGTATGATCGCAACAAAATCTCGTGTTAAAGTATAATTCATGTGCTTCTACCCTTACACAAACATCCACCGAGGATGATCGCGACCTATTGAACAATGGAAGCACGGCTGAGCCAGTATCGTCGGCGGCATCGGAATCGATCGGTAGGGTAATCGAATTCCAGTCGAGGCGACCGTTCATTCACGATCACAGTCGTCAATGGGGCTGCACGGATTCTTGGAATCCGTGTCAAATTCCCGACGCTGCACCGAAATATCCACGCGCGGTCGTCATTCACGATCATCGTCGACCGCCGCGATCGAATCGGTGAGAATCCTGGGGCGGGGGCCCAAAATAATGCCGCGCACGTTCGGCAGCCCGAGATTCGGGAGGGACATCCTCGACGACAACCGACCCTGGACAAATTCCCTGGACTTTACTGGCCGATTAAGCCAGGGAGGGAGGAGGGGCAGGGGCTGGGTTGAAATTAGGTCGAGGGTCGGTGTACTACACGCTCGGAGGATTCTCGGGGGCGGACGTGCAAAGTCCGAGCGACTCTTTTTTCCCTCTGAGCTCGTTCCCAGAGCTAACTGCGCGCGGTTTTTACGGGGACGTTGTTACGTTTCGACCGAGTCTGATTTCGCTTTGTCGCGATGGTCCCTTGGATTCATGGCTGGCTCGTCATCTTGGGCATGTGTCGGGGAAACGTTCTCGGAGATGGACGTTGGAAAAATTCCAGGGTGCTCTACTGGAGGGCTCTGATGGGTCAAGTTTCGGCTGGTTTATGGGGGCATTCTGGGATCAGTCGAGTAAGGCGCGAGAATGGAGTCGTTTGGCTCTTTGACTGCGATTTGGGGAAATAGTGTCGGCAGATGTACAGTGATCCTAGTTTAACCTCATAATCTATGTGTGTTGTAGCAAGCACCTATCTGGAAAGTTTATGTGAAGAGAGTTAGTTTGTATCTAGAATTTTTTAAACCTTTTTTAATAGGCCCTTATTTCTGATAACTTTATCTAGAATCCTCAGCAATGTTTATAAAGATTTAAATACCTCATAAAGTACTTAACCCCTAACAACTATTGTCGCTCTCTGAGATCGCTAGTAATTCAGTACTTATTTATATCTATTTTCCTTCCTATATGGCTTACGGGCCTGATAGGAACAACTGATTCTAATTTTCTATTTGCTATTTTTATGCTAACAATAACGTTATAAATGTTCCACGAATTTTAATAGATGTAGTGGTTAAGGACTGGCATCCTTTAAAAAATAGATATTATAGCCAGTGTTAAAAAAGAGATATTTTAAAAAATCTAAATCCCAATGAAATCTATGCTATCTACATATCTATATAAAAAAGAACGATGCAACTAGAATCACATTACAAGTTAAACCGAGTCCTATCGTGTCAGGTGTATCAGCGCACGTCCCGCGTGAAATGGATAACGCGGACATCCACGTTATTCGATAGACGTTACCGGATATTCATTTGTCGATACTCGAGTGAACGAGCAACAGACAAGCAGGACGGGGTGCTCGGATATTCAGATAACCGGATATCCGGCTGGTTCGCAGCCCTGCCTCATCTACGTCGATGTCTCTCGACCAGCGTCGTCTAGAGGCTGCACTGAGCCGAGCGTCCTTCGTCCATTCACCGATCAAATAGGGTGGCCATTGTGTGCAATAATTCCTTCGAGAATGAAAAACACCCCTTGTCCCCTGGCTCGCTCTGCCCGTTCTAACCACCCTTGACTCGCCACCCTTCGGGTCACGGGATGATACATACTGTACGTGTAGGAAAATGAGCGAAACGCAGAGGTGTTCCACGAGATACGGAACGGAAATAAAGCTACTGGAGAAATATTATTCGCAGAGAAACTGGACGCCCAGCACGCCCAGCACGCCCAGCGACGCCTCTGTTGCGTGGAAACAAAAGAAATGAACACTGCTAAAGTTACACAGGGGAACCAGAAGCGAAGGAGATACCGGGACACTCGGAGTGTTTTTACGTGATACGTGGGGTCGAATAGAGCTACTGTGGATAGGAAAAGGGATTTAGAGAGGCAGAAAAACTGTATAGGAGTTTAGAGAGTATTTCAAGTAGAGCGGAAAATCTAAAAAGCTTCTGAATTTTTTGTCTTTTAAATTGCTTATTAAACTCACTTTTTGGGGCATCAATATTTCTTGTCAGAAAGCACGGGTATACTGTTTCTAATTGAAAGAAATGATGTTGAAAAAATGGTTTCTTAAAGAATACTTCTTTCTAAATTATTCAAATTTTTTCTTAAATAGTTTATCTAGGAGATGCTTAGTCATTTAGTTTACTTTAGTCTACTAGATACTTAGTCCTGACTTTCAGTCATAGTAGGGACAATCTCTATACCTGTTGGATTCGAGTAGCTCTGTGAAGTTGCCACTTTAGTTGAGAACGTTCTGTTATTACTAAATATGCCTTAGTGACAGCTTTATATAACAGAATAAAAAATAATTCTTACTCTAGATTAACTATGACATCATTCCGTTTTATAACAGGACTTCTCATTTTCTCGTCAATCTTCACTATCTACATTTTCTACAAACGCTGAACATAAAACACAGTTAAACATACAGTTAGCATAACCACGATCCTCGTCGAGATCCTCGAACAACTTAACCACCACTTTCCGCATGCATTTTCCAAGTGCTCAATTACCCAGCGACACTATCTTCCTATGAAAACAGAAAAATACCATACCAAAAATGCTAAAACAGAAAATCACTAAACTAACAAACTCACACCTACACACATACCTATCCAACTCCCACCCAACTAGTCCCACTTCCCTTCTCAAACCTCTCCTCCCAATACCACAACCTCCAGACCCAACCCCTTCTCCGTCCTCCCCCAGAGTCCCAATCACAGAACCTCATTCCTCAATCATCCCCCCAGAATCTCTCCCGCTGCCCACATACGCGTCTTTTACCCCCAACCCCGTCTCTCCTTTCTTTCACCCTTCTCCAAGCACCATCGACACAGCTCTTCGGTTACGCTGATCCCGTCGGATTTGCAAGACCCCCTGGCTCCAATAAATCTGTTCCATCGCAGCGCGTAACCCTGGCCAGCCTCGGCAACCCCGCTGGTTCCCTCTCGCTTTCGCCAATCGGACACCCCTCGAGCGGCGTGGCACTCTCCTCCTGACCCAGCGTGTCCCCTGACGCGCGCACGCTGCGTGCGTTACCTCTACGCGTCTCGTTCTCTTGGATCATGTTCGCATGTCAAGCCCAACCGCTCTGACACGCTTTACGCTCGAGAGGCTCCTTTGTCGGGGCTCGTCGGCGTATAACTCGCGGCAACGCGCGCGCACAGCGCTGTGACGCGGGTTATCATCTGGTTTCGGGGCGGATAAGCGGACAGCCGCGTGCACGCTCTGACGCACGGTGTCACCAGGTCACCTTGCGCCGCGACGCGCCTCTGGGACGAAACGCCGAAGCGGGAAGGAATTCTTCGACGAGCCAGCCTCGCCGAGGGACTCGCATCTGACAAGTGTGCGCGACTCCCTGGGGGGAATAATGGGTTTTGAATTGTTTCGATCGGAAAGGGGCATCGCCAGCGTCGCGTTGCCTGACGCGAGGGAAATATCGACGTGGAGTCTCTGAGGAGATTGAGGGACACGGGACGTATTCCAGCGGAAGTTTGGGAAGCGAAAGTCGATAGTAAGAGGCTGTCGAGGCGCGAGTGGCCTGTCAGTGAACTGGTCAGTTTGAAAGTATGACTCGCCGCGTGGAAGTTGGAGAGTTTAGGGTGGAGTATCGTAAGAGTGTCGGAGTTTCTTTTGAGTATGCCAACGTGGCTGGGGAACGATGATCGTTGAGGCTACGAGAGGTTCTGGCGTAAAAATTGAAATTCTGAATGATATTTATGGAGCCTGGAGAGAATGGGCGAGGGTGTCACAGGGATACTTATTATTGTCTCGAAATGAAAGAGAGGAAGGTATTCGACTCGAAATGCAACAGGCCTTCTGATGATAGGGTTAGCCAGCGTAGGTCCGTAAATTATGGTCTTACGTGTATGGAAGTTACTGCATAGTTAAGGTGGATACCTTGGCCGATAGATGATGGACCACACGCGCGTTCGTATTTTTGATAATACGCCGTCGAAGCAGGCTTTCAAGCCGAAACGCGGCGGAATAGGATTAGAGGATTTGTCGACGCGATTCCTCGAGCGGAGCCAGTTTGCAAATTACAGACGAACGTGTAAGAGGCTTAGAGGCTACGAAAAACCGTGATATACAGTACACCTTCGATGGAAGTCCCTTTCTGTTTATCCGCTGGGAGCTCGAAATTATTTGGAGCAAACGAGTTTTATTTGCTAACTAGAAATAAAGGACAAGGAGTGATTGAGATATGGATGGTTGAGATTCTACTATATTTACTACAGTACCTACATAGAATGTTAATAGCAAAAGTTGTCGACTACTTTTTACTTCAATCTATTAGATTTCTAGTATTTAAGTCATCGTCAGAGTTTAAGCCTAACGTTTACTAAGCTTTTCCAATTTTGATAGAGATACTTGATTACCTTTAGAATTTAAGTGAAGTATTATACGTGTCCCATGAGAAATCGCCTGGAAAGTATTGCCTATGATGCTTGCTAGAGGACTTCTCGTACGAGTAGTATAGTAGGTGACCACAATTTACCTAGTTTTTCTAAATTCGCTATTCATGATAGCAAAATCACATTAGTGTTCTAGGTGCCAGATGAGACCCCAAGCTTTATGAGACATTTGATGAATTCATTAAATAGGTATTTAGAAACACTGTGGAGACATTGTGGTCATCCACTTTATGTGAATTCAATAATTAGACTAAAGACTTTTAATCAAATTCAAATAACGTAGCTACCACAAATACTATTAAAATACAGAGAACTAACTAAAACTTTGTAACAGCCTTATAAAATTATAACCTGCATTTAGTTTTAATATTCTCAGCCTTTACTTCAATTTTCCACAAATGCATAAATATCCACATTTCATATATAAACCTTAAACAAATTCACGAGCCACTAAATTCATCAGCCTCTGTATATGAAACACCATATTTCCTGGTCTCTGGTTTTTTCACAAAATCTTCGAACACGACCCCGCCTCTATGTTCGTTTCCTGAACACGGTTTGCATCGCGACCACATATCCGCGCACGCGAAACGGAAACCACGAAAGTCGAGCGTCCGCGGCGTGAAAAGCCCGCGGTTTTCCCTTCGACCAGGCTCGAATCGAGACTCGCGCAAATTAGCATAGATGAAGATACAGCGGTGGTCCAAAGTGGATTAACCGGCGCGTGCTAGTGAAAGCCTCGCTCCTCTTGCAGAACGCTTAATGAATTCCAAATTAATACGCTGGTCGTTCGTGTTTCTCGCGATCGCCGACCGCGACCTGACTCGCCACTCCATACGGCTGAAATTCAATATCGCTTTGACGATGGAACTGGAAGTGACAGCGTCACTTCTGGAAAACCGCTCGCGCTTTTGCCAGCACGCATAGAGAAAGCGAAACGGGTCAAGCGGCGGAAACGCAGACGCGAGAAAGGGCGAAACGCGTTTCGACGATGGAACAGAGATACCGACCTATCGACACGCGGTGTCATCTGCCCTCTATCTCCCTCGAAATCCGCTTGACACAGGCTAGCCTGACAGGGACTTCGCGCTAAAGCTTTTGTGCGTGGCGAGAGGCCCAAGTATTTTCGGCTGATCGAATTTCTCGCTTTCGAGCTTCTTTTATCTACTTCCGTTTTTTGAATTATTGGGTCCTTTTAAACGCGAGAGGACGTTATTTTCGGAACCGCTGGATCGAAAAACTGCTTATTGTTGAGTCTCGTTGAGATTAGTCAAGCTACTTGAATTCAAGTAATTTGACTAATCAGAGCAAGGCTTTATGCATGCATCGCGAGTACTGTGAGTAGGTGTAGAATTTACTTACATACTCGTAGGAGGAATTTGAGTACTATTGAAGAAAGTAGGTAAATGAGTAGTTTCTTACCTGTAACAAAAAAGAAACAAATTATTAGGATTTGGTACCGTAAAACTTGTTCTTAAATATTTAGTAGATACTTGGGTAAGCTAAGTGTCCCGATACCTGGCGCTTAAGATGTCAAATGTCCTAATAAGTTGACAACCTGTTAAACTATTTCTATACACATTCAGACACTTAAATTACACTCCAGTAGCTAAATATACTATTTAATGATACTATTTTCTGTTCTTTTATAAGGTTCACTAGAATTCATGCTCAAAATTAAATAAACTTTTAGTATCCAGCATTAGTATTCAGTTGCCACAGAAGCCTGTTCAGCTACTAGAGCATTTACCTTAATCAATTTTTAATTCCTCAGTAAAAAAAGAACTCTCAAATCGACCCAAAGCAAATCCACTATTTTCACCGCCATAACACCACATTCCCAAGATAAATACTTATCTGTCCACTGACAGCGATACAGCTCTCACAAAGGACCTAAAAATTCGTTCTTATTACCACCGACAGTATAATCCCCCAATTTTCTCTCCCTCATCCCTCCCGAAACGGAGCATCTTCCTCGAGCAAACTCTCGCCGATGTTCACCACAGCAGCATCCCCAGCGCGGGGCGTATTTCCATAAGGAAAAATGCGGAACGATTTATACGCCATCCGGCGGCTAATAATTCCAAAACGCTCCGGTTTATATTTACGACGTGTACGCGTTTATAAACGACACCTGTACCGCGTTTGATGCCCGGTTTATTTTATGGCATCCAAGGCCATGATACGACCGCGTCGCCCTATCCATTTAACTTCATCTTCCGCGTGTGTGTACACAGTTTCCTGGGCGAGATGCTCTAGGCGGGCAGCGACGGTGCGAGTCGTAATTTTTGGTGGGCGTTGCTCGATGGGCGCAAAGTCAATTTTCAGTTATCGAGTCGCAACTTCGCCGTGGCTCGACCTCGTGAGCGCGATAGTTCGCGCTGTCTAGCCCGCAACCTTCCGACATAACCCGAGCGGTGCGGTTGGTTTACGAGGTTATGCGCCACGCTAAAGTAGTTAAACGTCGACGACGTACTCGAGGCTACCACCTACACTACGTGGACGCTCAGTTTACAGGAGGACCGTTTCCAGCGGAACGAAAATACGGATTATCGCTGACGACGGAGTCGCCGAGCGTCGCTTCCTAATCGGCAGCGTGTTCCGCCCGCTCGGGACGTGATCGATTAAATTTGTCGTTCGACGAATTTCTCCCCGACGTGAATACCTTAGTTAGGGGTTGATTCGCGCCGACGAGCCAGCTTGGCCTGTGATTCCGCTTCCCAACTTCCACTCGCGAACGTAATTGCGATTTCACTGCGAAGGGTTTCGGGGGACAGAGTCCTTCAAAGTACAATTGTCGGGGCGCCTCTATTGTGCTTATCGGTTTCAGCGCTAGGTGGGAAATGTGTGTTGCGGGACTGTTAGTTGAGGGACTGTAGGAACTTGTTAAATGATGGGGAGACATTCTTTTTTGTAAGAAATTTGGAAGTGGGAATCTTTTGTACAGGTATCAGTAGACTGGATTTTTATGCAATTTCACGTTTTTATGAACATAGTTGAAGGAAAGGAACTTAAATGAAACTTTCTTTTACATTTTAAGTATTATAATTTATATCCTACTTCTCGTGTGTTCAATGTTTTTCAATTTTTTATGCATTCTATATCTCTTCACATATTTCAAGTTTCCATAATTCTATAAAAGTTTGCAATTGTATAGCTTCTAAGATTCTTCAGAGGTAGAATCACTGTATTGCTTGAGTGTGACAGGATTGAGGAGAGTAAATTTTTCGGGAATTACCAGGACTTATTATAAAACTACTATTATTCCCAAGCCCCAGCTCTTTTGAACGTTATACATTTTCTCACACTCTTCTAGCAAACCGAGAATACGACATAAGAACAACTGAGGGGTAATATCTCCAGGAAACAATCACAGAGTTAAACGCTCGGTTAGCAACGCTAATAGAAATTCCAAGCAAGATAGAATCTCGATTAGTAACGTTATCATTAAGTCTCGTCGAAATTTCCAGAGACGACGGTGTTCCGTAGTCTGTGGTTCCGAAGTGTCCAAGTCGCAAACCCACAGTAGTTACTTGAAGCTGTGAAGGACACCGTGAACATTGAGCATTGCCGCATTGATTGTCCCTGAATCTACCGATGGAGTTTGAATCACATACTAGCGAGAGTGCTCGGTAGACAAACATTGAACACTTTGTGCAGGTATAATGGATTCGGGGAACAATCGATCAAGAGACTTTATTTAAATTAAGTGAAATGAATGTTCTAGTCCTTGAGTTGGTGAAACTGTTGCAAGTGAACAAAGTTTTCAATTTTTTAATGGACAACTCTTGTGTTGTTTTTACTGTAAGGCTTTGAGAAGTAGGTTTTTTAGAAAATTGAACCTGATGTTTGTTCTAGAACACTGTAAGTAGGTCATGAATTGTTCAAGTAGTAATTTTCTTTTTACTGTGCTGAAGAATTTCATATTTTCTACTTGTGGAGGCTCTCTCAGGGTAGTAAGAAGTATATGTAGAATATCCTTTTGAGGCATGGAATTTTAGGAAGTTCAAAGACCTATATTGGCCAGAAATTTTAATCTTACAAAATTTCACTCGGTATGTTTATTTCAATTATTAGGGAATTAGGGAAATTATCAGGGTACCTCAAGTAATTTCAATTTTCCAAGGTACTATAAAAAACATCCCACAATACACACTTAAGTATAAAAAAAACTGTGTATCATTAAAAGTTTACTCCAACATTCCTAAAAAAAACACATTCTATTGCCTCCACTTTCATACCAAAAAACGTAGCTACCTCCTCCCAAACTCATTACCAAATAACAACGAATTTCCACAGCAAGCAACCGCCATACGATCTTTCGCTACAGCAATCGCACCCTGCATCGAGCACCCCTCCCAAGCGCTCTCATCCAAGCGAGCAGCCCCCTCGACGACCCATCATCGGAAGGCCAAAACCTCGCGCGAAATCTCAGCTAGGAGCGGGCTGTCCGGTCCAGGTCAAGTTTCATTAACTCGTGAAAACGCGACGCGTCCGTCGATCGATAGCGTGCTGGTGGAAGAGCTTGTAACCCGGGCAAAAAGCAGCGATAAAGCACGATAATCCAACGTGCTGGCCCGATAGAGGAGCGGTCGAGGAAACAAAACTAAGACGAAACAGCGATAGGAAGAGAACCCTCTGAAACGTGAGTGAGAGAAAGAGAAAGAGTGAGAGAGAGAGAGAGAGAGAGAGTGAGAGAGAGAGATGGGGTGGGCAGCAGGGTATCGCGGCTTTATTGCGCGTTTTACGGGCCTCCGACGCTTGTGTAATTGTCTAGGGCGGAGGGTTGGCCCATTTTCAAGGGGAAATATGGCCGCGACTCGAGCGACTCTCGCCGGCAAAAGTCGATACTTCGGCTCGAGAGTTCGTTTGCTCGTCGCGTGGAGCCTCGGTGAATGCCTCTGACCGCCTCCTCCGCGAGTTTCTAATCAGCCTACATCTGTCTGCTGTGCCATCTCCCCCACCCCTTACCACCGTACAGGGTGCACGCGCGCACGACAACCGTACGCACCGCTTTGTACGTGCACACCTGATACGGGAGACTCGACGGAGGGGTAACTGGCGAGAGAGAGAGAGAGAGAGAGAGAGAGAGAGAGAGAGAGAGGGAGAGCAGAACGAGGGGAGAGAGCGAGAGGGAAGAGGGAATCGAGATATCGATTCCACGCGCGATACCGCCGGGTGTTTCCGGGCCTGGCCGCTCGCTTCGAGCACCTTCGACAACTTCGACAACGCTAATTACAGGATGACGGTCTAACCGTGGTCACCGAGCTTCCGGGGTCGGGAAAATCGACTGACGTCGGGCGGGAGAAAGAATCGACTTGGCCGATGCGGTGTTTCAGGAACGAAAGCCCCGCCGTACCTACCCCCTCCCCTATTTTGCTTCCTCTGGTGGAGTAGTTTACGGACACTTTGCGATGCTCGTGCGCGGTATTCGAAACTCTGGTCCTGCGGAGTAATTGATTTTCCCGTGCAGCTGGCGATTTACTTTGATTATTGTTTACTCGGACCTTCTGCGGGGTCTGTGGGTAGTTGGGGGTGGCGGATTGTAAGCGTTTTTCTTTTCGTTTGGGGATAGAAGTTGTGGGCTTGTTCTTGGGGAATGTTGAGTCGTTTTGCGAGGAATGCTGCTGAGGTAATGGGATTTTTGCGGAAGTGAAGGTTTAGGGTTTTGAGTAGTTAATTATTGAAGGAGGGGGTATTAATTTCGATAGGCATTTTTTATCTTTCGGTTGTGGTTTAGAGATGTTTTGAGAGAAATTTCTGTTGATTTGAAATAGAGAATGGGAAATGAGAAGCTGCGCTACTTGTGGGGTGACCTAATAGATGAAATGTGCAGAAAATGGTAATAGATAATACGAGGTGTAGAAGTTTTGATGGTGGAATAGAGTAGTGGGCAATTTAGAAACTGAGAATACTGAAAGTTTGTAGAATTTAATGAGGTCTAGTGAGAATTTGAATTTTAATATATAGAGAGATCTCAAAAGTTGTAGCCACGATAACTGTATCTGCCTTAATAATTGCGTAAACTTTCAGCTCTATTCTACTGCAATAATCGAGGTGCTAACACATCTATTTCAACGTGTAAATTAATAAAATAACTACTACTTAAGAGCTTTAGCTTGATTCATCTTTCAGTGAGCATCAGGTCCTTTTCCTTCACCCAATTAGTGAAAAATCCCTAATCAATTTTCTCCAACTCACATGCCCGAATTTTTCCATCGATAGTCCCTCCCCTCGAATCGTTTATCATCGTCCCAATAATGGCTCGCAAACCTGACGAACGGCGCGCCAATGGAAATCGGTTACACGCGTGTATCAGCGTGGATGGCTTTGTGGGCCGTTAAAAGGAAATCCGGTTGATTAGTTTTGGATAGAAACGATTCGATCCCACCGTCGAAACTTCCTTTAATTTTGCCCGTGCCCCGTTATTTAGGACGTGGTCTGCGTGTGTCCTGGGTGAAAAGCGATAGGGAGGAGCTTTCCAATCGCGGCTACAGAAGAGGCGGGAGGGGGGACAAAAAGCGCTTTTCAATTATCGAAAATAAGTCGCGGGAGAAACGGTTATTTTTATCGAGAACGACGAGTCGCTGTTGCTGATTGCGCGCCGCATAGCGGAGGCCCTTTCATGAAAATCGTTGCCCCGTTCGAGAGCGTTTTTCTTTTTCAACGTTGCATATAACCCTCGACCCCCTTTCCGCCGTGCCCCCCCTGCTGATCATTCGGACGACTGGGAATCCTGAAACTCGCGATTAACAAAGAACCAGCCGAGGCCGACGCACGCCGAGAACCACCGAGCCAGAGAATAATTCAGAGTTAAATGGAAAGCGTATGACTTCCGATGAAAGGGTTTTTTTTTTTTTCCTCCACGGCCATTCTTCGCCGAGGGAGGGAGGCCATCGCGAGATGGCGATACAGATTTACACTTTTGTCGGCGCGTAATTGACTTTGTTCGAGCTCTCGTCCGACCAAAGAGCCCCAGCTTCGACAAACAATTTTTCAACGACCGACCTCCGCGTGCTCCAACACGAAATTCCATCGACCTGTTAAATTGCAGTAACTGTGCTACAATTGCTTTTATTCGTCTGCTTTCAGACACGTCATAATTATTAACGCGGGGCCGAGGATATGAAAACACGGGGAACACGTTTTCACTGAACTGGAATTTGTTTAAATGAAAGGTCAGGCTAAATGCGCCTCAATTATTTCACCTTAATTTTAAGGGAACTGTGAGACTCTTTTGTACTTAGAATCCCCAGTTTTTGTTCATACCTAATGCAAACCAGAAATGCAAAAGTTAATAATTGTTCTGCAGGATGAGTCTCGCCACTGTATCACTGGAATTTTCTTTCTGAGAAACACTTTCTCATGCAATAAATAGTACACAAGAAAATGTAGGTGATACAGATGCAAGACTCACCCTGTAGCCTTCACTTTTCTCAATATTCAACAAAATTGTAAAAAAAAAAAAAAAAAAAAAAAAAAAAAAAAATAGAAGCCCCAATTGAATTAAAAAAATACCATCCTAGAAACATATATTAGGGTTAAAGAACCTTCTCAATGACTCTCCCAAAAAGCTCTCCTCGATCCAAATAGCAAGCAAAGAATCCTCAGCAAGATTCCCCAAACATCGACCCAACGCCATCATCCCCCGCGTAGGTATCGAATTTCGTGAAATAACAACCCGTAAACAATTTCCCGCGCGCGAGGGTCGTTCATCCCTCCCCTGGAAGCTATAAGTGGCACCGAGTCCACTATCGAGAGGAAAAGCGTCGACTTTACGGGATAGCCGGAAATTTATCGCGCGAGGATCGGTCTCGCTCGTCGGCTCCTCGATCGAGGCTCGATCGAAATAAATCATCGTAACGGCGAGGAGCCTCAAGCCCTCGGTGGGTCGTAGCCTGTACCGACGGTAAGCTGGAAAAATCGAGGCTACTCGTCGTCGCGCTGCCGCTAGACAAAAGCCAGCAGGCGCACGTGAGGGTCATAATAATCCTGGGATCCTCTCGCGTGATGGCGCCTTAAAGGAGCGGGCGCACGAGGGGTAACCTGGGGATAAGAGTCACCCCCGCGTGTCCTGGTCGACGTGACGCAGCCCTGGAGTCGCGGACCTCGCCACGAACACACGAGCAAACCTGAACAACCCTGCTCCTGTCCACCCCCCGTCGACTGCTGACGTCTCTTCCTGACGATACGAGGAATTAGGAGCAGCCTTGCTGCGAGGATGACAGCAGATACGTCTGCGTTAGAGCTTCAGGCTTAAGGGTGGAAGAGCGTGCTGGCTCGTGTAACTGGATTTTCGTTAGCTGGCTTTCTGAGGGTGACGCGAGGAAATTTTCTTTTGGGGTTCCTGGCTTCCTGGGGGAGGTGAAGGCTTTGGGGGAGTTTTGATTGTTGAGGGAGTGGTGAATATTATTTTCGTTTGTGCGGCGATGTTGCGTCGGGGTGGTCGATGAGAGATGGCGGATATTTTGAGGGGTGGTTTTGCAGGTCGGGGTAAAAGGAAAGCCAAGATGGAAATGTGTTTGGGGCTAGGTTTCGGAATTATTAACTCAGTGAGACTCAAAGTAGCATGAAAGGAACATAACAGTAACATAAAGGAGCAGAATTCAATAATGTAAAATTTCCTTAAAAAAGAAAATAGGCCTAATGGGTTAATTAGTGAGAAACCGCCTCAAATTCATGCGTAAAATGTGCCTGATTCGGGACTTATTCTACTGCCAATGGGCACCACCCAGGTCAGACACAGTGAAATCAGTAGAATAAGCGTCTCAAGTCAGACACATTTTCCTCGAATTTTAGCATTTTCTCAATAATTAATAAAATTAATCTAAATCTATTTTCTACATCTATTTTGAGATGTTCTTTTTTTCTTCTTTTTCTTTTGTCTCTAGTCAAATCAACAAAACTGTCGGCCGTGTGTGCCTATACTAAAGGTGGAAATTATCATTGGCTTAGTCTATATGCACGTCAAGCGAGTTGCACGAAATGTTGAACTTTTGAAATATAATTACACTGATTTGCAAAGCTCTGTGAAAAGCAAGCCGTGTTTCAAACTCGCATAACGTAAAAATTCATGAACAAGGAGTGATAAAGTTTATGAATAAAGTTCAAATTAATTTCCCGTGCGTTATGATTCAACGTAAATTCCAGAGGTTTCCCAGCTAGGTATTTCGCATCATTCAACGCTTATTCAATGCTCTGCACATCAATTCAGGTACTCCCACTTGAATAAAGAAAAAATGAAACATTCAAAATGTTAGACCACTGTATAATTCTTACTAAAATTCCCTCTTGCAACTAAATTTATAAAACTCATACTATAACAACACACTTTCAATTACCTCTGCACTGTTTCACTTAGCACAATGCATTGATATATCAATATTTGAGCGAAACATACTCTAAACGTGATATGTATATATCACTATCAGATCGTTGGCCACGCGTTAAATGCAAGTCGAAAATGTTCGCAAGGAGAACAATCCCGTTTATCAGTCCCAGCAAGTTAGACGGTCTGGTCTGATATAATTAATGGCGAGCTGAGCACAGAGCTTGATTGGAAAATTATGAATGCACCGCAGACGTAATTGTGCAATTGTCGATTGTGACTTTTCCCTAAGTAAGAGCATGATCGATCTACTTGAAAAGCAATTGAGTGTTCCTGCGATTGCCCTCGAGCCCCGTGAATGCGCCACGTCGGTCGCCCTCCGCTTTCGTCTAGAATCGAATGCAACACGATCTTACTCGACTGTACTCTGCGTCGTAAACGCTATCGAGGAAACGCCCGTGCGCACTCGAACGTGCAAGATTAGCTCGAGGGAGGAAAAATATGATACAATTAGACCCGAACCACAATGAATTCTAATCTCGATCGCTTAGTCACTGTTCCGAAATCGATCGCCAGATAGCATCATTAATAATCTGGAATAAATAGAGCGCGCTAAATGCGCTATTACACCGGTACGCCATTACTCTGCGCATTTGCTGCTTGTAGCAGAATATTTCAGAGATATTCTCATTTGGAACAGTAATTATATTAAACAGGTATTTCAGAAACACCAAAAAAATTAAATTGAAGTAAAAAAATAATATTTCGGAGTAAAAGAAACACTCTTCTCCCACCGAATACCTCTCAATTACCACTCAAGCAGCCTACCATGTTTCATTTTATTTAACTGAAACGAAAAAAAAAAAAAAAAAAAACAGGAGGCTCGCTGGAGAAAAATCATCGATTTTCGCGAAGCTTTATCTAGTGGCTCGCAGCGAGTCGGTTTTCAACGTGTCTCTACTCGATTTTTAGATTACCATCGCGCGTGCACTGGCGTGCACACACAACGAGTACAGATGTCATTCGCGAGGCTGTCGCTGCGTTTTTAAAAGCTTACACAATACAAGCGCCGATGGGAACGGGGGAGGGAAAAAATATTCTATTTCTGCGCGACGGACGAATGTAACGCGTTCCCCGCGAGCTCGATACTCGACGAAAGCAATTTTCTGGCGGACGCTGGGCGCGGCTTTACAAAGGCAAATGATGTTTGAAAAAGTTAGTTCGACCAGGTCCAGCGTGAAAAGTTCTGCCAGGAGAGGAGGGGCGCGAAATGAGAATGCGATAAAGCCGATGGCGCGACTTCGGCGGTGGGATGACGGGAATAAAAATTCATGAACTATAGATTTCAATATGGAAAGCGCGACTTCCGACTGATCGGGGGCCGAACGAAAGTGAGAACTGCGAAATAAATAGTTCCCTGCGCGTGTGAGAGCGGAAAGGAGACTTTTCTCTTCTGAAGGACTGGTTAGAAAGACTGAGAAAAAGGCTGAAAGGTATTCGATACGTTCACTAGATTTCTAATGTACTTCTGCAGATAATGTTATTTGAGTCGGGGTCAGAAAATTGATCGTAAGACTTTAATTAATAGACTTAGTGTGAAACTTGAGCTAGTAGAAATGGCCATAAACTGGTATGATGTGAGAATGATTATTCAAAATGATTAATAATGGCAACAGAAAATTTACAGCTTCTCAGTTTATTACTATGTATAAAGAATTCATTGATATTATGCAGAAGGAATGTTCCTAGTGATGTAGTGGGTATGAGTGTTGTAGCTCCGCCATATCAGTTAGGGATTAAGTTACTATAATTACGTAAATCTATTATTTATGATTTCCCTATTTTACTATGTTTCTGTTTGTCAGGTGTACTTTTCGTAACTTGATCACTCTCTAACTTTCTTTACTTTATCTAAATGTAGGACACTTAATTTCTTTGTACCCAAGGATTCAAACCCATTGATACTAAAAATAAATACTACATATTATATGGTAACTAGAAACACCATTTTCTATCTACTTAGTAATAATACTAGTAGATAATTTATGTTAGTAAAATTCTGCCCACATATTTTGAATCGCCCTGTACAACCCCCAAAAAGAGCCTCCCCTCCTCGAGCAGATTTAAATTTAACAAGATCCACGGGCATCCGCGGCCCTCGGAGGCTCAGCTGAGAGCCGTTTAATCGAGCCAGAAAGTAGGAGCGCTTGAAACGAGAGTCGAGCATAATTTCAGGTAAACGGGAGGATAAGTGACGAGTCCCTAACTCGAGTGGACGTGGCCTTTGCTCGCGGAGGTCGACGTCCTGGCGGACCATTCGAAACTCACCAGTGGAAGCGGCGAACAGCCTCGTTAATCCTTGGCATCACGCTAAGTCGTCGCGCGTTAGCGACTTTCTCGGAGAAAAAGAGCAGCTCGCATCAGTGAACGCGTGAGAGAGCCTTCTTGGAAGCTCGTCGGGGCCGCGGGGCAAACGACGCCGCGATTCTGACGCAATTAGCGCTTCGCGATCGAGCGGGCTCGCGTTCACCGCTCGATTATACCAGCTCGCGCGATACGGTTCATCGACTATGAATGAAGCGCTACCCGCTTGTCCTCGTGGGAAACCTTCTTGGTTCCTTACATGGGCGATGGGAAACGGAGGCGGTTTCCTTGACGATATGACACTCGATCGGTTCCTCTTCGATTCATCTTCGGTAACGGTTGGCTACTTGTGCAGCGTTTCGAGGGAGGCTTAGAAAACAATTCGAGGTATTCGAAGTGCAAGGTGTAAGTATACGTAAATATGTAGTATATTGTATACACCTTATGTATATGTGGTCACTAGGAAGACTTGTGTTCCTCTTTTTCTTCAATCTTTAAAGAAAGTGATGTAGAGAGTAATTCTTCGTATTTAATACGTATCTC
This sequence comes from Calliopsis andreniformis, assembly GCF_051401765.1. Taxonomy (NCBI): domain Eukaryota; kingdom Metazoa; phylum Arthropoda; class Insecta; order Hymenoptera; family Andrenidae; genus Calliopsis; species Calliopsis andreniformis. The sequence continues at coordinate 12,858,858 of NC_135073.1, forward strand.
GTAAATTATTAGCCACCTCTCCTCAAAAAGAGGTGTGGATCTACTTTAATACGTTGGAGAATTCTACAAACTGACGAAGATTCATTAAAAAGAGTGCCCTACATGATGAGACCCTTCCTCAGTCACGCATTTTATTCTACATATAGTCACAAAGAAAAATAAACAACAAAATCCTGAACTTCGTCCAATACAAATTTCTGCCATCGCTGCACATGTAACAAGAATAAACCACGAAGTCTACGAAGCCATGTTTCCCTCAGAAAACAGCTCTTCCCATTATAATCGACCGAAGTAGGTCATCGAACAAAGCAGATCAGCAACAAAGCAAGTCAGAACACGACGAGTTCTACAGACTCCCCCATCCATCACACACTCTCTAAACCTCACCCGTGCATCCAGTATTCTACTAAGTTCTCACCAAAAATTCCGCTTATCGATCTTCCCAGCTCCTCGAGAGACAGTCGTTAGCATAATCCGCGACAACATAAATAAGACCGTCAGCAGGCCGATTCTCGTAGCGCCGACAACGAACACAGAACTATTCGAAGTTCGCGGGAGGCGCTGAAACAAGTGCCCAGCCATCCTTCTCCATCTCGAGCTGGTGCTCTCGCGTTTGCCGCGGGTGTATGTGAAGCAGTTAGCGCGTTAAAAGCGCGTCGGGCTTTTAGAGCAACTCGGATAATTGTACATGAAAGGGTACAGCTCACTAATTTTGATGAAATTAAAATATGTTGTAGAAATTCACATTATGAACAACTTTTTCGTGTACGTATAATCGCTGCTGGGCCTTAGTTTTCGAGGTATGTGCAAAGAATTGTTGCTACTATCACACTGAATTTTGCTAACACGTACACACCCTTCCAAATGTATTAGGATACTTTCTCGGTCAGATTATATATATTTGGGAAAAGTTCTAAAATCAGTAAGGAATTGCACTTAAAATCCTTGAAAGTTACATGAAATGTGCCTGACTTATTCTACTACCGACGTGCACTAGCCTGGCAAGACAGTAGAATATGTCTCAAGTCAGACACAGAGAGATTAGTAGAATAAGTCTTAAATCAGGCACAGAAAAATCAGTAGAATAAGTCCCCAGTCAGACACATTAACCCCAGTAGAATAAGTTCCAAGTCATAGGCTCCAACTTGAGTCCCAAAAATGGATTGAATAACTCCCAATCCAAACCAGTTGTACTACGATTTTCCACCCACCCTATGTATCCAAAAGTCATCGTGTACCTAAGCCTCAGATTCACCCAAACTTCAATGTGGATAGTAGCAATAGCTTTTTGCAAATATCTCGAAAACTAAGATCGACAGGCAGTCATACGTCTACAAAAAAAATTGTCCAAACATTCCAAATACTAAACTTCGTATTATACATTATCCACAATAATATATCATTCCACTTTGACAGCTGTCAAACGACTCCATTGGTTCACTTCCCAAGACATCTATACTCTAACCATCTTCTTATCCTTCATCACCAACACAGCAGGCAACGACCATGTACCCTCTGCTCGCAACAATATCCCGAAAGATTATAAAAATCAGCGAGGCGCGCCCTTTTATGCGCAATTACCGCAGCTCGCAACAAGTGAAGTTATTCCGCGCGAAGTTACGCGACCCGTCTTGGAGGCACGTTCGCCATCGGCGAGAAAACGGCGTGTCCCGCGGAAGCGAAGTGTCCCTTCCGCTGCAGTAAGTAACGTCGCGGCAGACACGGGCGGAAAATATGCCTGGCCGAGGGCGCGGACGTCCCCTGCCGCGTGAATTTCGCACACTTTACCGCGTTTCAGTGCGCGCGATTACCATCTCTCTCTCTGCCCCCTTCGTTCGGCGGCGTCTTTCCGCGCTATAAATTCCTACGGTGTCGCGCGTTAATCCAGGGATTAGCTGGCGGCCGCGGTGCAGCGGAACAGAGAGGCACGAGAAGCCAGGGGCGCAAGGGAGGACTGGACGAACTCGTTTCGCGGGATTACGGATTATCGCGACGCGTTTAAGGGACGCGAAAGAGACCCCCAGGAAGGGGGCGACATGATTGTCCCAATCGAGACTGGAGACACGCGTGCCACTGGTCAGAGAAACGATCGATCGTGGAGGGAAACTTAGGTGAGCGCTCGGGGTGTGTTGATGGAGGTATGATGGCGACTGAAACGTTTCGAATTGCTTCGAATTCTGAATATGGCGGATCTGTATTCGAATCACTTCGAATTTTTCGAAATTCTGAAGCTTAGAAGGTCTTGGAAGGCTTGATTGTTCTGGGAGTTCTGGGAGATTGGGTCTTGAGAAATGGGCAGCAATTCAAGATCTTGGAAGCATTTCTAATACAGGGTGTTTGTGAACAGTACAGCGTGACTTTAAGGGATGATTATAGACACCAAAATAAGGTGTCCCACGTGAAGAGACTCTAAGTGAAACTGTTCGTTTGTCGAGGTCGATATGACGCGAGTGAAGCAGCTAGATTCTAGGTTCTAAATTCTCGTCTTGGCCACGCACGCGTGTCCATTCGATTAAGTAGTACGAACGACCTTCCTACTGGTGCACCGCGGCGCAGCACGCTGTAAAGGCAGCGGGGGATGAAAGAATGCCTCGAAATTGACGATAAATCTCGCCGCTGCTCGCAGGTGTTTATTTCCCCGTGTTCGGCCCACCGGGGGAAATAACTCCGAGCGCACTTTCTAAAGTCACGTCTTGTATACAGCGCGCATTTGTTCGAGAAAATCGCGGTGGAAATATTGCGACGCGTTCCTGAGCTACGACGTGAGTAACATCGCGCAAGCGTTAAATTAGGCCTATTCCAGCTGGGACATCTTGGAGGCGGCGACTGTGTGCATTCATTAGATGGTAGCCGTGGGTTCGAAGGAGATGGTATCGAGAAGATATGCTATTATAGTCATACACCGACTTAGGTGAATTTAATTCACACTTGCACACGTTGTATCCGCTTTCGATGCACTGAAATCGCATTGAATAAGGTGAAATCTTCTTGTTTCGTTATCTGCCAGGTCCTGACACAAAAGATTTCAGCATTGTTTAAGTATCCCTAGTAGGTTCTACTAGATACTGTCTCGAAATGTAATCAGACCTTTGTATTTGATATGTGGCAGAGATCAAGTTGAACCTAAGACTCTGTTATACTTGGGGACGTAACTACCTACATGCTAAAATTTGCCTGCACAGTCATCTTCACTGAATATTCCCTATTCCAGTAGTTAAACACCCTGTAGAAAATTCTGTCTCGATTTACGTTAATTAGTCTGTATGCTAAGCAATTATTAAGCAACATGGGGTTCTAGCATACAGAGCGACTATCCACGCAAAAATAAAATGTGAAGTGTAAAGCACTTCTGTATAATAATTTCCTGGAGTAATGCTAGAGTAGACGGTAGTGTGGTATCAGATGACATCGTTTGTGTCTCAAAAGTTAGACGTGTGCAACAGTATTCATGGAGGACTATCCAGAACAGAGTTTGCGTTAACTGTAACACTCCAGTCCCAAGCCTGTCGCATTTAACGCGGCACTACTGCACGCACACCTGATGTAACGCTAAGAGCCTCTTCCCTCCTCCACCCGACACAGCACAATACCCCTTTCGTTGTGTGTACCGAACCACACACAGAGACTGCACCGTAAGACGAGGTGCTTTTATGGTGCTCGTTTCAATTTTTTCGGCAACAACCCTTCACCTTTAAAACGCTCACCGAGGCTCTTAATGCGTCATAAGCGTCATAATTAATTGACTCGTTTCTGTTCTTTCGCCCCAGAGTGTTCGTCTTATCTTTATGCATCTGTATGTTTATATGCTATCCTGTAAATCAGAAGTGATTGTAACGTTGTAACCTGCTCGATAATGACAATACTAAAAGTGTCTCCTTGGGATAGACTATTACACCTGAGTCGGGCTGTCAACGTGGAGTCACGACGCTGTGGCATTCACTTTTGCAATGGTGCATTTAGCGTGTGTTTCACTTAAGTGAGTGAATACTCGTTCTTCTCCCACTTCAGGAGAAAATTCAATTACTATGAGTGAATAAAGTGGGCGAATGAATGAAAGAATACTCGTGTCATTTGAGTTTTGTTGAAGTGGGGAAAGAACGAATATAAGAAGTATTGTAATAACTCACTTATGTGAATTTCCATTTTTTCAAATACCACCACAAATACTCGTATCATGATATCTATCATATTTTGAGACAATTTTTTGAAGAAATACGTATATTATAATTTTTTTAAAAAGTAAACATTTTCTGTGTGCCATGTACAAACCAAAACACAAGTTCCTTAATGACAAAATTAAAATTTCATGTATTAAACAAGTTCTTTTTTCAGCACAAATTCAATAATTTTACCATTACCAAAAAAGGAAATTGTAATTTATGACTCGAAAAATTTCTTCTTCGCTAACACTATCTTACATCAATTTACAATGACAATATTTCCTCAAGGTGGATACTTCCCTCACAGCGCCATCACTCCCTCCCCCTTTGACCTACGTCAAACTCCCCTACCTCATAGTGCTCTCCCCTTTGAGAAACAAGGTTTTACAGACTTTCGTCGACTCGGACGCGGGGGTGGAGGCCGCTACGAAAGGTATCCCCAGGTGAACGAAGGGAAGAACCACGAGCCCTGAGGGATCTCGTGACTCGACTAGCCCTGGACTCGTAAATGCTCGGAGAAATTACGCGCGACCCCCGTCCCAAAATTACGCCTTGCAAGATCGTAATGGCTCCGCGGTGGCGGGCCTGTTAGATGCCCGTCGTGCTCTAGCTCGCGTGCACATTAATGCACGGTTACGTTTCCTTCCACGAACGCACCCCCGCCATCGAGGGTGGCGTTTTTCTTCGTGGCCATCGAGATCCTGATGGAGTTTAATCGAGTTAACGCCGTGGATGCCAAATGCTTCTTGCGTTTCCGCTTTGCGCTAAATGAAAGGCTATTTAAATACCTGGGGCGAGATATTACCCCTATTTCTGTGGTCGCGAGATATAAAGGCAAGTGAATTGTGTGTTCAAAAAATTTCAGACTGTTTTAACTGGAGTCTATAGGATGGAGTACCTAGGTATATATTTGTGGCGCGAGGATTTCAAGAATTTTCTGCTTGGAAAGAAGAATACGCTGGATTCTAGCGTATTTTTTATATTTACTGGTGCTGAGCCTTCAGACTTTGCTAATGGCTCAGACACCATTTGTAAGAACCATTTCATCGACTCATGGTCTTATAAGAGGATCCACGCTGAACGTCTTAAGCTGGGTCTACACTAGCAAACACTTCGCGAACACTGGTCGCAAACAATGTACGCAAACTTTTTATCGCCTTTACTCGATTCTTCCGCGTACACCAAGAACAGTATGCAAACAGATGCATGAACAGACGATTTCTAGCAAATTTACTTTCCATACTGTTCACGAACAATGGTGCATTCGCACGTTTAAGAGCTAGTTTAGAAGATGTGGCTTTTCGACAGATTCGGTAATTTTACCGAATCGATAATAAAGCAGCATTCACACAGTTATGTGAGATGTACAGATTCTTCTAAATTCTGATCTTTATATACGGAATTCTTTGTCTCATAAAGCGAACCTTTGTTCCACCAACGCCACTAATAAATCTGTACATTTACTTTCACCATTTCGCGTAGATTGGTCACCCTCTCCAATAAATACGATAAATGACCAGAAAAATGAATTGACTGATAGACCCCTCTACCAGACACCGCTTCAGCTTTATTATCTAATCGCTCCAAAGCGTCAGAAGATTCGTCAGAGTGACCGAGTCAGTCAACAAACGCGCCTCATCTAAACTAGCTGTAAGCAGCCAACAAAAACACCATGAACATCCTCACGAGATGCTAACGTCCAATGACCATCCCCTTTCTTTCGCGTCGCGACGCGCAGCCAGTCACACTTCTGGCGAACGACAGTTCCCAATTACCCGCGTTAGTCAGCGACCGGAAGACATCGAGTTGCAGAGTGTAACCGAGCACGCCTCGGCGAAACAGTTATATTCCATTCCGTCGCCGCGTTGCGCAACATCCAGCAGATTCTCTTCTATCTACGGATGCCACTTTTCTCGAGTTTCCTATGGCGGCCAGGTAGCGAGGGGGCGGGGGTAACGACAATCGCGTTACACGTCCAGCCACCGTGATATCGTTTGCGCAATATTTTGATTGCTACCTTCGTCCAGCCGTTCCGATCCTCGCTTCAGCGAACCGCCTCGTGATCAACGATCAACGTGCTCTTCCATGGTGATTGCAGTCGATGGGGAACCGTAATCTTTATTTTTCTACCCTGTCTACCCTTCCTGCTGCTTTATTTATTTATATTTGGGGAAACGTGGCTGCTTTTGGGAAAGCATGACAGAGATAATAGTAATAATAATAGGGGATATTTGTTAGTTATAGGATTTGAGAATGGGGAAGGGTGAATTCCCTGAGTGATCTCACCTTGCTATATTAAGAACTAACCTTAATTATCTTAATGATTTTTAAAATACCTAAAGAGTCTAAATGATTTTCTGATCTTTTAACAATTTTCTAAAATAAAAGTCTACACTATTCTAAAGTAGGAATTCCAAAGCTGTTGACAGTGGGTCTTGATGAAATTAATCATCTGCATATTCTGACAAAAGTAACTGAAAATTTGAGAAAATCTAGAGCCACAAATTGGGGAACTTTTCTATGCTACGGAGTTTGAACTAAAAATCTCAGGGGACAGTTTAATTCCTCGGTGATTCTAACTGCCTACTTACACACCACAATCCGAGGAGCGACAGCCCAACAATTAGCAATTGTTCCGCGAAAACAAACGCAACGAGGGCTCTGTGACAATCTACACGCGCGAAGTAATTTGCCGCGCGGCACAGTATCGGTGCAACGTCAGGGGAAATGCATGCGCAAGCAAGGTAGACTATAATGTGAACGTGTGACTCAGAGACAGTAGACAGGTCGACATTCTATCCTTTGCGACGGGAATGAATGAAACAAATTGATATTCGCGCGGTGAAACTAGATGCAAACCTTGTAATTCACTTGCGAAGACGTATTTCTGGGGTCACGACTCGTTTGCCTGTCTGTCTTTGAAGGGGGCACACGCCCTCGAATGTAAAATACAGAAAGGAGTTAAGTAAGCTGTTGGAAAATCCAGACAATGGCTAAAACTATTTGCTAAATTGCGGATCCTCGTAATGGGATCGTTACGGACGAATCTAGCAAGGAAATGAGCGTTTCTAAGTATTCTGGCTGACACCTTCGAGTTTCAACTCGCGACAAGAGTTTCGCTGCATGGTATGTAGTCATTTAGAACCTCATATAGGATTAGCAAATCCCAGATGGTTCGTCGACGCTCTCAGGCGTGTTAATTGCAATTGACCTCTCAATTAGATCACACTCGCGATCGCTGAATCGCTGTATGGCCGAGTTTCACGCTTTAACTGCCACGTCACTCACATATGTCTGATAGCGCTATTTCAGGTCTACTACTGCGAATGATATTAATTTAAAAGACTATGAATTGAAGTAACAAGAATTTTCAATTCATTATATTATTGTAGCATTGGAAAGTATAATACAATATTTATCTATATTTATATACTATAATATGTATACTATAATATACTATAATATTTATATTATAGAGACAATACCGTGAAATTACTATACTCATTCATAAAAATACCACAATACATACGACAATCAGTAGAATAAACTCTGCCCAGTGAATGAATATCATCTTTATCACCCAACATTTTTAATCTTTAAGAAACGTATCAGCATTTTTCATTCCATTTCAAGCTGCACCTGTCGTCATCGTTTATAATAGAATTAAAACCCGTTTAATCACTTCCTCTGAATGAATCACTGACATCATTACATGCTGTTTTACCGAAACGAATAACAAGGAGCCAGCAGTCCGCTGGCGCTGAGTTTTCGCAATATCTCGATGGCTATCTACTGGTTAGGATCATCTCTCGTGATAGGCCAGCGGGTGAGAAAGATCCGCGGGCAATAATTGCCGCCTCGGGCCAGTTGTCTGCCTCGATTTCCCTTTTGTAACACGAATCGCGCCTCGGGCCTAGGTGGACTTCTCGATCGTGGCTCGATCACGCGCGATTGCAATCCATTTAACGCGCGTTAATCACCAGCGCGACGCTGCGTTTATGGCGCGATCTTTGACGCTGACTCCAGACACGCCTTCTGCGTTACTTTCTAATGGAAATGTTGGAAAACCCAGGAGAAAACTAGTATGCTGTATTATTAAGTCAGACCATAAATAATGTTGCAACAAATCATTTTATACCTAGAGAAGTTAATACCTACTACCACAGTTCTTTTAAATCACAAATCCTCAAAGGTCTTAATTTTGCCTTTCAGATTTGAGAATGAAAATGTAAAACAGGAAGAAGTAGATATTGCTTATGGAATGACCTAATAACTAATACATACACGAGAGTTTCTGTGAAAATAAAATTCTATGAATCTGTTGCGAGGAGTTTATGAAAAGAATGATTGAAACCTAAAAAGGCCAGCTTTTCATTATTTTGATATCGCCGATTCGCAATTGAAACCTTGGCTATATGTTCCCAAATCTCTCGTGGGCAAAATATAAAAATCGAAATCTATTTACCAGATGGATCAGGGTCCTTTTGAACATACTGTCTTTTTGTTTCTATCGCAGTGGTCAACATGAAAATATGAAAAAGTATAGAATGAGTTTCTATACGAAACTCCCAATCAGAGGGTTACACGCGATGGGATTTGTATTTCTGGTCGCAGGATCCCCAGTTCAATCTGGCGGTTCCATGGGCCAGCGTCAATGGAGCGATAGTTTTGCAATATCAATGAACGTCGAAGGTATTAAAGGCGACTTTGCAAAGGGAGCGAGTGCGCTGCAGAGAAAACGTGGCGCTATTACGTCAACCCGGGCCAAGATAAATTTTTAATAACTCCTGTTGACTTTCTAAGGAATGCGCCAGGAGCTGGAGAATTCCCAGCCCGTGGAACAAGAGTACATGTATAATAATTAAAAGACTCTACAGCCGCGGGGCGGCAGGCTCTTGAATCGCGTCGAAGTATGGCATAGAATAATCAAATTAGCGGACGCTTTGCTGGAGAGCTTTTCAACCCGATGGAAATCTCGTTAAAAGAAACGTTGCTTCCAGATTACTTAAAACAACTTTTTGCTCCGCTGAATGTTCCTCCCGACCTCTCAGCGATTTTCGTATCCGACATTTAATTAGATTCTTCTGGAAAGTATTCCTGTGGAATAGACTGTTTCTGTATTGAATTTTTATAACTGACCCCTGGTTAAATGTGAACTGTCTAGTGCGTTCCATTAGAGAGAGAGAGTTTTGTAATTTTCTTAATGAGACGATTATTAAGCTTTGAAATTTACCTAGCTCTGTGGACCAAATATACAAAATACACAGAACTACACATTGGAATCACATACCTTAAAACGTTGTTTCTGAGGATCACTTCTATCACTTTCACCCTCCTCCATTATTTAACTCCTACTAAAGGACTCACAGACTATATCAAGCTCACTAACATATCAAACTGTACCCAACACAACAAGATCATAAGCAAAAATTTCTCCCAAATGGACCTACGAAGCTGCAATAAAAGGGAGCTTGTAATCTCGATCAGGCAGCAAATCATCGAAAGAATGAGGGGATTAAGAGGGGAAATCGACGCGCAAATTACACGCGTGACTCGAGCAGAGGCTGTCGACTGGTCACGAGCATGTTAACTAATCGTCGGTGACGTTAAACTTAACGACCCGATGGCGCTCAGAGCAGGGTAGACAAAGGGAGAATCGGTGGAGCGAGGGTGGGTCCGCGCAAGCTTTTCGGGCCCTGGGCAGCCAGCAACGACAGCAACAATAACCAGCGAGGCAGAGGCTGCTGCCTGGCCAGTGGTCAGTCGGAACGAGACGCGAGTTTAGCCGCAAATTATCGCGGCGCTGGCACGGTAATGGAAATCCGATTGAAGCCGTCCATTTGCGACGCGTTATGGGACTGTTTGGCATTTTAATTGGGAAATGGCAATTAACCTGCCCGGCTGTATTATCGTTCCAATGGCGACGTAACAGTGACGCCCGAGCAATTTCTTTCGATGATGAACACCTTTGAAAATTCGAAATACTTTTCGCTGTCGAACAATTTATCGAGTGCTGTCAGGCTAAAGGGAAAGAGAAAGTGTTGGAATTTATCGATAATTGAATTGAAGAAAATATAGAAATAATTTCTTGCTCTCGTTGAGGAACCTAGAAAAAGAATTATTTAGCAACCCCTAAATCAGGATGTCTCGATCTTGCTTGGATTATGGCTCTTTTTCGAATATCGACCCGCCTCTATGCTGCCCAACTATGGAGAAATGCAGTATCTACTAAAAATATTTTACTGCTATTTGCATTTACACTAAAATAAGACATAAAATGTTCAAAATTATCCACAGATGCGAAAAACTCAATTTCACATTCTTCTGTAGTTACTGTCTTTCTCCATAGTTGGACAGTATCCCCTTCCTTCTTTCATTCTTCATCCCCCTTTTCCTTTCTCGTCCCCGTCCTCCTTTTGGGGACCACTAGGGGGTGATATTACCCCTGTTGAGAAACCCTGCCCCAGACAATTATTATTGGAATGCCTGCGATCACTTTGAGGATCCGTTCCCCAGGTCCTTCCCCTCGTTCCCAATTTTGCCACTCCAACGCACAATAAAGACCGCCGATTTTCGTCCAATTAATTTTCTGGAAAAACTCGCGCAAGGAATTCCCGTTTCTAAACAACACCGTGGAACATCGCGCTCGCTTGCTAGCGCACCTTAGCCAGCCAAACTTGCCTTCGATGTCTCCCGCCCAACGTGGATGGTTCCAGCATCGACGACGGGGAAGCATCTCCTCGACGGACGTTTTAATTGGAAAATTGTAATTGGCTCCGTCTACTTCCGCGGTACCCTTCGTAGACCGCTTCTCCAAAGATTCCCCAGCGACGATTCCTCCGTTTCCTCGGGGACTATCGCTCTCTCCCGCGTTTACGTTCCCCCGTTTGCCTCCCCCTCCTTCCTATGCTGGGCTTCAGAGCCCCTCCCTCGCTACTTCCTTCACCCCTTTTTATCTCCTTTTTCAAAACTCCCTCCCACACGCTCGTAAACGTACTTTTTCTATAATCGAGTCCCGGGGCAAGCCTTTTCGAGGGCTCGCCCCGATACACGGCTCTAACTTTTAATTGGCAAATGGTAATTGGACACACGGAAACGCGCAGGAGGATCCCGCGGCCGCGGCCGCCTGGAAACGGTCAGAGATTTCGAGGGGGAAAATAAAAGGGTCGCTGTTCAAGAGGCCGCTTCGCGTTCACCGCGAGCAGGAATTTCGTGCTGGGCTGTGGCGAGTTCGGGAGCAACTTCTGTGTTCGATGTTTAGGGGGACTGAAATTATTACACGCGAGGAAGATTGTGATAGATGACATAGACAATTTTCTTGTCATCAAAAAGAGAGTAGATACTTAGGTGACTTGCTAGAGCATGGACATCCTGTACATATTTCCTCCTCATGACCCTTCTTTCAAAAAACACTAATTTTCAAATGCAAAGAATCTCATCTCAGTTAATCAGTAAAATACCTACCTATCAAATTTAGACGCATCAATTTATGCATAAATCATGAAAAAGCTATACTAAGGCTTCCAAAACCTAGAACAGAGTATTCCACGCGAAAATCGAAGTCCACAAATGAAGGATCCCCGTCAAGGAAAGCGATAAACCTCAGCCATACAGAAACCCTCGACGACAGGAAATTCCAAGGCACCGAAAGCTCGCGTTACGGTTGAACCGACGTCTGCGGTGCACAGCAGAGACGTGAATTTCCGAGGGAGGGCACGCGTGCAAGCGTGTATCGCGTTTCCCAGGGATCCCTGAGGCTAGGGGGCGAGCTGGGACTCGCGAAAGTCGGGAATTACGGGACGTAACACGATTTCTTGATGTCGACGCCGAGGATAATTCGCAGGGAACGATTCTCTGTCTCTTGGAGCGGCGCGCGGGATCCTCCCTGCCACCTTTGCCGCCTTAATTGGAAAATGCTAATTAGCATCCAACCCCGAGCGCGATATTCCCTGTCGACCGAGCTCTCGCTTTTGCCCCCTCTTCTGGAACGCCCTGCTCACCCTTCTCGCCCTTCTGGCCGCGAGGCCTCCACGATCCTCGGCGACGAAATTAAAGCTCGCGACTTCTACCTCGCCCTGGGTATACCCTGCGAAGGGATCGGGAGCCTGGGAGATCTCGAACGCGCGATTGATCACAAGTACGGAGCAGAAATGACTCTGTGATCAGGGTCGAAGACCTCGGGAGGGAAAAGACGAATAATTGAGCGGTGTCCACTGGCTGGCGGGAGATGTCGATGAAGGCAATGTCTACTGTGTGAAGGTGGAAAGATGGGCAGAGTAAGACAGAAGTGAGAGAAGGTTCAGTGTTGTCTTAGGGCAATTCTCTTCTGAGTGAATTTCTTTTTTGTTAGAAATTACTTCCTTTTTTTGCTAGTTAGAGCAGGGTGTTTTGCCAAGATTGTGCTCTGCAGCTGACAACAGTCTTAAAGCGAGTGATTACTAAGTGCTACAAAACCTGCTAGAAAAACAGAAGATGTTTCCTATTCTCTCACAACCTGCAGAGCCAATATCACGAGAATAACAGAAAGCGAGCTCGCTGATGGGCAATACGCTGAGAAAGTACCTATGAGGAACCTATCACGCGGAAATTCAAGCGACTCGAGGCAACAGGGAGGCGATCATCCGCTGCTCTGAACTCCCAGACATACCTAACCGAGAATCCACCTCTCGACCATAAAACATCCACATGTCACGTTTATGCAAAATCCTCCAGAACACACTCTTTCTCCGCCAGTCCACTCGCACCGCTGGAATCTCCACACCGTGCGAACAGATCTGTTTTGCGAGTCACCTGGAACTCCACTGATTAATCCGCCTCCTTTGCCCCCCTTTCTCGCCCCTCCTCGCGATGCAGGAAGCAATTACTCGGCCGCGGATCGGACGCGCGACTTTTAGCATCGTCGAACACGCTCCTGGCGGTATCCGCTTGTTTTTGTTCGTCGAACAAGTCGGGAATTGAATTACACGGATCGATACATCGGGGCTTGGATCGCGGGCGGGAGCACGCCGCTCGAAACCGCGCTCGAATTTCCGCTTGAAATACGCGCGGCGTACGGACGTACGTGCTCGGAGGCGTTGAATTTTTCAAAAGCGACACGCGTTCAGCCCGGGCGAGGTTGGGGCGCGCGAAATCGAACGTGCGCCCTGGAATCGATTCGATTTTATGGAGGATAATCGGGGATAGGGAGCCCGGATGGCTCGCAGGGAAAACGATCGTTTGATTTATCTACGTTCGTTACGTTTCAGTGTCCTCGTTTGTTATCTTTATCGCGGGACGACGTTCAGGGCGGTGTTCTCGTCGCTGGAGACAACTTGCAGAATCCCTCCATTGAATCAGAGATTGAGGAGATGGGGCGCGGGCTTTCTGGGGAGCTGGTTCGAACTCTGCGATATTACTGGGAAACGTTTCACTTTTCCCTCTTAGGAGGAAGACTTCGATCGAAGTCTATGATTTTCATCTAGTTTCGAGGGATGGCGAGGTGAATGTCCCAGTAGTCGAGCATGTCAAGGTACTTAGACAGTAAGGATAATTACATTTAATATTGAGCTAAAATTCTTCTGTACCTAATACAAAATAATACCTACAGAACAGAAAAGGTATCATAGATATATGATCAAGTGAAATAATCAAGGTTCCACTGTAGCACCCAATTCTAATACATAAATAAATAAAAAAGTAATAGAATTCTATATCATTTCTGACAATCCTAACCCTAGAATCTAGGACCTGGAGTCTACGAGCTGAACAATCAAAGAACGCCTCCAAGGTCCCAGGTATCGAACGCCCGCAGAATCTCGAGTCTCCTCCAAAGTCAGTGGATTGTCCTCTAAGTACATCAGGGGGGCTAAAGTTTAATCTTTCGCAGCGCAACCGATCAGGGTGCAACTTTTCCCCGTCTTGCAGGAATTTCAGTCCAGGATCACCTCGAAACGCGAGGCTCGAGCCGCCGCCATGAATTATTCAGAGCCGCCTGCGAACGGAATAAAACCGATTCTCGCGTTAAACGTTCGACGACGATACTCTATCCGTTCCATACGCACGCGCCACTTGTAACTCTGGTATTTTATTCGCCTATCCCCTGGATCGCTGTCGGGGAACAAATAAAATCACGTCGATCCGCGTGCTCCGTTTTGACCCTCGACCGAGAGTGCCTGCCTCCCTCCGCGACGCGTGCGACTGAGTTTGAATGACTCTGATCGGATTGTAGCAGGTTCGACAGGTTCTGAGGAGATTGCAGGATGTTGAGAGTTTATTACAGCGAGGCCACGCGAATTGGGGCGAGTTTGGGCTTGTTGGAGCGAGACCACGCACATTGGTGCGGTAATGGATTACTCGAAGCTGGTTAGAGAGAGATTATTTCGTGTGAATAATTTCAAGTACTGTTCGGTGCTGGTAAACTTGCATCTGGAAAATATGCGGGTCTAATTGGCGACAGTGGGTAGGCTCCGCCTGATCTCGAACGTACTATTGACCGAAGCAGTTGCAATTGCTGGTGAAAAGTGTCAATTGGTGCTAGCGAGGGACTCTTTTTGCCCCTGTGACATCACGGGCGCGAGCTCGTCAGCTTTGAACAGGGTGTATCTGAAGAGATACATCATGGAGATGAAGGTGATTTGAAGTCTTAGTGACCCTGTGTTCTTTATTTCAGTTATGAATATTTAAATTTCTGATCTCTTTTACAACCCTAGCTGGTGTTATTGGGTCACACTATTCCTACCAACATAACTTTTTATAGGTGTCATGAAAAATATCTACTTCCATGAATAACTTATAAATATTACTAACCTGGAAAGATGTGAATTCTTCAGATACTATTATAAACGATCTCTCGTACTGACATCACAGTGACCCCATTACACACTAGCTGACTATTAAATACGAAAAGTCGAGTCTTCATAGCTCTTCTATGGACTAGAGGTATTCCCCAATTTCATCAAATTAAACTAACTCTAATATTCACAAAGCAGGAGAGAAAATCTGTGCCAAGATACATCAAAGCCTGTCTTCCAGAATAAGGTCACAGTCTTAAGCATTCAGTTGATTTTATTTCCTCAGTAGTTCCTCCCACGCGTCAACGACGTACCAAAGTTTCCTTGACACGCGCGTCAACTTAATACGAATACTCTGGTCTAAGAGCGTTGCATGAATAAATACATCAGCAACAGCGCTGGGCGCGTAGTTTCCCAGCGCGGCATACTTCCAGCGAGCGTGCGTTTTCGCGATCCTCTCGCCCCCGCTGTTCTTTAGGCCATTTCTTTCGCGTGGATGAGCGTCGCGTGTCTGGCCGAGATTAAGCAGTGATTTAATTTCTTTATTCGCGACTTCCCACCTCCGCTCGCGTCGTCTTCACGCCTGAACAATAAACACGCGCCGTGACGTCGTTATTACGAGACAAGAACATGCTGGAAGGAACTCGTTCACGAAGAGGCTAGGAAGCGACCGAGGGATTATTAGCGATCGATTATCGCGCGAATCAGCGCGATTCATGGCGTGTTGTCCTCCTTTGATAGCGAGCTAAGGCGCTCGAAGCGGGGGCTAATAACGCACTGGATTATCGCGACAGACGAAGTTACGTCGTTACGCGTTTCTATTTACGCCAGTTTCTAATTACAGTATTTCCACGTAATAAACTCGTTGCTGTGATTAGTGTATCCTGGAATCGTTTGGAGTAAATGAGTTCTGCTTTCATGTAGTTAATGTTTAGCCTGAATCTTAATCAGTCTTAGGATATAAGAGGAAAGGAGGAGGGAAGAGGTGCTTCTTCTCTCAGTATTTATAGAGTCGTCTAGGATAATTAGTTAATTGCGAAAATTACTGTGGCTTGTCTTTTTAATTATATTCTATGTTGTCAACACAGAATACGCCTGGTATTTAAGTCTTGTTTAGGTTTCTTAGTTTGACTATTAAAAGGGAGACACTTATTTTTAGAACTTGGACTTGTAAATTTATTCAAATTGCATCACTTCTTAAATTGCACCAGCTGTATGATTCACAAAGACTCTAATCTATAGGCAGTCTCATCATCCAGTGGCTATTGAACAACCTTCCCCCCATTGGATAACTTCGCTACCAATAGACGACAATCCCCTTCTACTATCCTAACATCTCTGATCATTCGACCTTAGGCTTTTCATCGAGAAAATTCTTCTAGCTTCCTATCTGCCTCGTGCACAGTCGATGACTCATTGTCGCATCGCGTGCTACGTCATGCACACATGAGTGACACTGTATTTCCTTTGGGATCTCGTCATTCACGTGCGCATGACAGATGTTCTTCGCCAAATCGCTATTTGCAAATTAGCCACATTTCCACGATAAAAACGGTCAAAATCACGATAAATATCGAGCTATTCCCCGAGGAAGTTTCTGAGGGATTAGCTTTGCACGCAATACACTACAATGCCTACCAATTTAATAGAAAAAATAAATAGCTCTATAACAGTGCTTCTGTCACGAGCTTCCTATATAATTCTATTCCCCATAAACTGCAGCTGAAGAATGCTGACCTTTAAACTCATTCCAACTAACAGAACTTTACAGTGATATTTACTTTAGTGTCCACAGTCCAAGAGTATATCTGAAGAGTATCTCTACTTGTCTTCTGTCCGATTCAGTCCACTTTGCCTCTGAGATCCAGATATCTCTAATCTTGAGATTACTTAAAAATGGCTAATTCTGGACCTCCCCTGCCCCCCAACACACCCATTCAATTATACCCACTCTAACCAGTTAACCCCTAGGGCTTCTTTCCAGCTGCGCCCAGTACTTGATCGTCCAGAGCGATGTCCAAAAACAAAGAGAGGATTCACGGGAATCGGAGCGTCGACAGGAGCGATTGCATCGTACAGCGTCACCAAACTACTGCTCGTAACTCCCAACGAGCCCCTATATAAAGTCTGTCGCTGGGCTATCGACTTTTCGGCAACCGCCTAAGCCTTGTTTATTTCGACATTCGCTCGGCGAATAAATTCGCGACGCGCGTCGAATCCGGTCCGCGGATATACGCGATTTCCACGCGAGTCGACCGAGAGCGTCGCGTGAAATTAAAGCACAACTTCGACGCCGTTTACGAGGCCATCCATCAAGCACGGAACGCGCGATAGCACATGACCCGACTGGTAAAGTACGGTCGTTGCCGCGTGCCGTGCAATTGCAAAGGTATGTCTTTATTTTTTTTTTTTTTTCCTCCCCGCCAACACCCTCGCGAACCAGTGCCCCGTTGTTCTCTTCGCCAGCGGTCATATCCGCTCCGAAAGAGCACGGACGTTCGATCGATTCACCTCCTCCCCCTTTTGCCCCACCCTCGGTGCACGATTGTTCGCTTCGTTGCGAGATGCATAAGAGCTGTTTTATAAGGCTTTAGGCCATTGCTCGGCATATCAGTTTTGGCTTTATGGGATTCGTGTATTTGGGCGTGCAGAGTTTGTTAACGCGTTCAGGTACGGGCATTTTTTTTTCTTTTGAAGGTTTTTTGGTAGTTTCTTGTGTTTGTAGATATGTGAGTGTTACTGAAACTAAGAATGTTAGATGATTTTATGATGTACTTGGGGGTTTATATCTGGACTTCAGAAATTAAGTGTTAACCTCACTATGCTTCAGAGTTAATACACTCTGTCTCTGAGATCCAGAGATAAAATTATGACTGTCTATTTTTTACTGCATTTAGTGTTCCCGTTAGTGTAACAACCACATTATAAAATAAGTGTAAGTGTCATTACACTAGTGTGCTTGACTATTATGATTATTACTGTATCCAAATCACTCTACTACAAAGTTCATCTTATAAAACAAAATAGAAACTGCAAGAAAATAAAATACACTACTCTTATTAAATATAGGTACTATCGAGTTAATAGAACGTTCAGATAAGAGATCATTCAAACACCAACCCGTTTGACTAACGCTCATCCAGATAACGAAGTTTCTGTGCACAGGCTACCAAAAGTCAGGAGTCTCCATAGAAAACTATGGACCCTCCCCAGCAAGGGCTACCGAACTCGATAGCGTATCACTCTCCCAAATACCATTAACAAACTCACGATAAAAGGGACGATAGCCCCGAAGACTTCTCAGTCTTCCGTACGCTTAATATCCGGCGTCGGTTACCCTCGGCGTCGCGTCCACTCAAGGATTCGGCCCAAGACCTCCCAGGCTATCCGCAGGAATACGCGCTGCCAGGTGAGACACGAACCTAGCCTCCCCTGGCCGTCTCCCTCCCCCTCATTGATTACGTCCGAGTATTTCAGGGTGTAACAGATGAGACAAGAGAAGATTTGTGAGACGGCGATACGAGGGAGGCCGTCTTGCTGGTGGCACAGAGAGACAGAGAGGAGGGACAGGGTCAGAGAGGGACGCGGACAGGAGACTCGAGGACAAGCGGACGCAGAGGGTCAGCGCAGAGAGGGGGAGAGAGAGTTTACAGTACCTATATATGCACAACGTCGCATAATCCCGCTGGTTCACGTACAGGGTGTTCGTGATTATCCGACATCCCGAGCAAGCAATTTCTCATGGTCACTCGAGAGCTGGTAGGTAATCTCGAGCCACTCTATGGTAACGTACGGCGCCGCGACAAAGGGATTCTCCAAATTTCTCATCTCGAGGGGGCTGAATCTCGGGTGTGCCGCGGACGGCGACACTGACAAACAACGAAATTCGATCTCACGAGAAATTACCACCCACCCGAGAGCTCGCCTTCCTCGGGACCGATAAGAAGGTCCCGTCCGCTTCCTCTGGATCGCGAGCAAGCGAGAGCATCCTGGATAATTGAACGAACGAATTAAGCCCTGCACTCGACACTGACTTTTTCTTACCTACGACTTGATCCTGTTACGTGATCGATGCTGGGAGAGCACTGGGTTCAGAGGTGATCGTCTAATTGCTAAATAAATAATGTTTAAGTTTCTAGGTTCTGGAGGAGTCACTTCTAAGTAAGGCAAATGTCCCGAAGAAGCTTATGTCACATGTGATACATGTTCCAGTAGGTAAGTGGACAACCTATAAATGCACGTCTTGGCACTTCAATTGCATTCCAATGGCTGAATATCAATACTATTTTATGATACTGTTTTTTCATTACTTTTTATTACGTACATTAAACTTTAATCTTAAAATTAAATACGATTTTATGGTGCTAGTGTTCAGATACCGAGACATCGTTAGCTATGAGGACATTTACCTTATTATATTAGTAAATTCTCAGAGTCTTCGATTTTTGTAGTACCTAAAATGAATTTTCGCTTCGAGTATCTCAAATCCTCAGAAAAGGTAATTAACAAAAATTTGAATCCCTGACAGATGGATTTATTCTGAGTGATTTCAATGCTCCCGCGATGAAATATGATTTCTCAGGCCCAGATAGTCGTTCCAGAGCACAGTGGAGTGGGAACTGGCGCCGAAAGAAGAGAAAAACCGATGGACAAGGCGCGCAAGGCGGATCACCTTCGCAAAAATGCGGTTTGCGTAAGGCGGTCTCGTCCCCTGGAATAAATGAAACGCCGAAGCCCGAGGCGGTGTCGAGCGCCAGCCAGGGGAATAATGCTGAACGACGGCATAAAACAGCGCGTGTTTGTCGATTGCGTAGGCATACCAGGAGCTCTATACCGTCGGCAGCCTTCAAATTATGTAACACACTCGGCTACACGATCGACCACCGAGAAATGCCTTCCGCGCGATCGCCGATCGACCCGAAGGTTGCGATCGCGCAGTCACGAGGGAAGCGGAGCCGAGCAAACAATTTACTCGCGTGTGGATCGTATGCTTTGAGAACTCTGATTAATCCAGCAACCGACTCGACCAGTTGAGAGGAAGGACTCGGTTGATCTGGCGGTTCCAAATTCTATTTGCCTACGAAGATATCTGTCGCTGGTGATTGAACACGCTTCGGGCACGGTGACCGAGTCGGAGTTTGGGGGAGTCTGATACTATGCTCTTGATTGTTGATGTCTACGGTTTCCTGCTGACTGAAGTGGGCTTCTATTAGATCATTAGACGAGTACTTTCAGGCGCTGATTTTTAGTATGAAAGTGGTACTAGTGAGGAGGAAGTGTCTGTACTAGGGTTCTCGAAAATGCATCATATTGTTGCTAGTTAGTACACATCCTGACTGACTCTGTTTCAGGCAATACATAATAGGGTATAGTTAAAAATCGAAGTGTTATCAGACAGATAACCCCAATGCCCCAAGGGAAGTCTCTTGTAAAGCACTGCTCCTAATGCTCTCCAGGAGACTTCTCATGTTACACGACCAGCACCTGAACCTCTGACCCCTCATGCAGAACTTACGACTCCCTCTCGAAAATGTGCCACAGTTCCTGCAGCACCCTATATCCAACCCGCAGCTGGCTCAACTGCACGCTATATTGTTTGCCTCCCTGTGTATACTAAACACTCAGTCAGAGGCATGACAAGACTGTTTGGACACGATATCTAACCAGCAGTCGATGTCCCGCGCGGAACCCACGGATCGGGACTCCTAACAAGCTTCAAACAGCGGCCAATCTCGGCAATCGCGTCCTCCGCGGCCCGATCACCCGGTATAAGCCCGCAGAGGGCCCCCACGGATGCAGAAGAGGGGCCCGCGGGGCGCATCGCGGGACTTTGTCGTGGTCGGGCCTTTGGGATCGAGTCCCACGCGTTCCCAGACATTCCAGCTAGTAATTGCTGGCTGCCGCCTCCTATCTTGCCGACGTTCGCTTGCTCCTGAGCCAGTCTTTCCTCCTCCTGCCCGCTCTTTCGCCGTGCTGCCTCCTCTGCCCTTTCTTTCCTCTTTTTCTCCCTCGTCTCTGGCTCGTAACACGGCTGCCCTCTGCTCCCCGGCGTTGCCCTTTCCCTCGCGGCCGCGCGCGCGGGTTCTTTGCATCGTGATGCTGCCGTGGCTCGCTCCTCCTCGGCGCTCGCGCGCTCCCTCGCTCGCTCGTTAGCGTCGGGGAAACGCGGATCTGCCTGGCGCTAAGTACATCGACAGAAATCGCTCGTAGAGGAGGTTCCCTCCGCGTGTGTGTCTGCGTGTAGGCGATCCAAGGGTGCACGGGACTCCAGCATCGAGAAATCTTCAGGTTCCCTCGTTCCGTCGAGAAACGTATAACTGTTGGCCTCTCCTCTCTTCCGCCCGCATGTAAACGATTTGTGCCCCCTCTCCTGAGAGATCCTCCCTACGTCGAGCGGGCAGAGGAGATGCTGGATGGTGCACGATCGAGCTTCTAACGTCTTGCTTAATGGTGACTCGGAATATTCGCGATAAGTCGTTCAATGGGAGAGAATGGTTGGGACTGATTGTTGGGAGAGGTTTGGAAGCGTTTGGGTGGTAGCTTTGAAGTCGTTTGCGATGGGCCTGTTTATGTGAGTTTTGTAGGGGTGTCTTAAGAAGAAAGAGTAGTTTAGTGGGCTGTCGTTGGGTTGGATGTTAGTTATTGAGTGAATTAAGACAGCAAAGTTTTAATTTTTACTTGAACACGTTCTCTACAAGAGGATCAAGGTGATGTTGATTAATATGAATACAGGTACTATTAACAATTGATTGTTCATAAAAAAAGACATACTCTTTATTAAAAGATTAAGAATGTATATTAAGTATATTCTTGGATAAAACTGGTTTTATGTCCAGTAAAGTGCCTTTTGAATAGGCTACCCTCTGTTTCAATTACTAATCTAATAATTTAATCTAATAATCTATAATTTAATAATGAGCTATCTCTTAACATGGATTCCAATTTTTGTTTTATGTTATATTCATTAACAAGTAGAAATGGTAGCCAAATATTAATTGCACTTGAATGGATAAACTATTAATGAATAAATCTAGAATCATTGATGCCCAATTCGCAGCCCAATCGTCATTTATATCAAAGGAAATGTCTTTCCAACACGATTCACAGTTTCTCACCCTTTTTAATTTTTACTACAATCTGTTTGATTGGATTCCTCTCGTCTTATCTCGAAAATAAATGTTTCTTATGTTGGCGCTTGCCTTGAGTTCACGCGTAATTATTGTTATCCCCTATAATTTTAAACCCCTATTATTATTGTAATTACTAAAAATATTATCGACATTATTACGACCACTATTATTGCTATCATCAACGATATCCTGTTTACTTCGATGGTTGTCCTGACCCTACCAACAGAGTACCTCGTTTTATTCCAGGATTATACAGATGTGTTCAGGAAACCTAAATAAGTTCTTGGTATGCAAGAAAATTACAGCAGTAATATAATTTTAATTAAAAATGGAGCCATAATCGATTCACAATCACGTGAACAAGGTCAGTAAGTATTATCGATTTCACCCCAAGCAACTGAAGTGACATGACACGAAAAATATGGAAATTTATTTTGGACGCTTAAGTGTACCTGCTACGTACTCACTCTCAGCTGCAAAAGCTTTAAAACTAAACAAACATTTAACTTCAAAGCATTTCTCTATCGCTGCTCTCTCTTTAATCAGATTAACCGTACTCGAATCACCAATTTCACCAAAAAAATGAAATTCCAAACAAACCGAAAAATTTCACTAAAAAATCAATTTCACCGATGCCGAAAATTTCCCAATTAACCATTTTCATCCTCCCCTAAGCCTCAAATTACTAACCCAAACATTTTCTGACGATTCCTCAAATCTATCCCACTATGCAACACCGTTCCTCCAATAAAACCCAAACAGCGACCAAACGTTGAAAATAACGCTCGCTCGAAATGAAAGTTTCGTTAAGTTCGTTGCACGTGAAGTCCCATATTAAACGCGAAAAGTTCACCAACAAACTGATATCCCGAATCCATCTCACTCCACAAGGGTGATTCTCTCTGGTCGAACGAGGAGTATAAATAAATGATACAGAGATTGCTGTCGCGAAAATCGTTGGAAAACGAAACGTACGGGGTTCCGAGTGTTTGTCCTGAACGAGCAGCATGACGTTACAACGAGGAATGTCGCTTGGATCAGTTCCAGACGTGCTTATCGTTTGATTAACCGTCTTAGTTCCCAGCCCGTGTACTCACGTGCGCAATGGAAGGAACACGGGATTGCTTGGACAATATCGTGGGCCACGTCCAAATCCTCCTCAATTACCCGTCTAAATTCAGGAATTATCTTTTCCCTATTGTTGCTTGCCCCTCGTTATTGTTATCTTTCTGCTGACACAAGGAAGGGGAAGGGAAAATCCTCTCGAGAGTTTCGGAAGCACATCTACAGGTGTCACTGACCCAGCTTCGCGAGATGGAAACGGATTTCCGAGTCGCTGTGCCAGTTTCGTCGCTCTGCGAGGATGGCAGCAGACTGCTTCGGCAATTATGCTGGCCAGGTCGTTGACAGACCCTTTCTCCTTAAGCCTAATATTCGGAACCGCCGCCTACAGTTTGACCTGGCTGACGAATATGACCCCACCGACGCTGGACAGGAAACTCAAAATTTGAGGCAATGGGAAAATTGTGCGGGGTAATTAGAGGACAATTGCTGTTCTGGGGATCATTAATATGGGCATCGCTGAGTATATACTAAACTAGATAAATTATCGGTCAATAATAGACTTAGAATTTTACGTAAGTTTCTAGTTACATTGAAATTACATTTAACTTCGGTGATATTCAAATTTAGTTTTCTCGAAACTTTAAAACTTTAAATTGTAAGATGTTCATGGGCTATCAGAAACGTACTCGTTCGTAATGATTATCCCAAAGATGAACGTCAAAGTTATCAAGCTGCTAGAAGTTCGAAGTCAATGCGAAATCAGGGAATCTATGAGTTAACTAGAGTGAATTAGAAGTTGACTCTTTACAGTTGAACTCTGCCTCACTCGACCTGTGTCATTATCACTGACGAAAGTTAATTGAATCGCAGTCAGTTACATCTGAGTGCTTCCTTGACAAGTGAAGCACCACCCACAAGCAACCATCAAGTAACAATTTCTGTCAAGAGAAATCTCTTCGAAAGCAACATGGTTGACGCAAAAATGGCAAAGCACTCGAAATAATGTGGCTATAGCGAAGCTACATTGGCCCTCGGTGATTAAACCTAAACGCAGCACCCTCAATTAGGCGCTAATGCCTGTAATAACAGTTCGTGACGAGTATTTTAATCGCGACGTTGTTCCGAGAATTTTGCGTAACCCGCGCGAGTTTGCAAATGCTCCTAGCAAACTGTCGACCGAATTAATACTTTGGCTTGGGTTGTATTGTTCACCGAAATCAATAGGCGAGCTCAACGAATGCGATAAAAAAAATGTAACACTCGAAAATGGAAAGGATCAGAATATCTAATTTAATAAAATTAGATATGGAATTCTAATAACTTAACTTATTAGTTAAACTCAATTTTTATGACCAAATTTATATTTCACTTTTATGATCAATTCGTTCTACGTAAGAACGAAGTTCATTCTCTTTATAAATCTTACATGACTGTCGTTTCGCGATTTCTATTACGAGTTAATGAATCTTTCTTTCATAGGTAGCGAATTTGAAAGCCCTTTTACTTTATTTCTTTTTTATATCCTAACTAGTAATAACGTAGAATAAGCTTCATACTTTGCACTCTTCTATAAGAACAAATAAAAAAGCAATTAAAACTTCGAGCTCCGTGAATTCTAACCCACCCAGTATTCTAAATGATTTGTCTCTGCGACGAAGTTGGTTCCTCCAACAGACGCGTTCCTCAGGGACTTCGCTCTAAGGAGCTGTCTCGTCGTTTCGCTCGAAGAATGACAGAAAGTCGCGGGGCCAATTTTCAATAAAAATCCCCGTCTCTTTTCGCTCCGTTTGAGAGCTGCTCTTTGCCCAGGCTCGCGATCGTATCGGTTTACAAAGTTCCTCGAGGAGGAATTCCTTTGACCGCGGCGGGACATTGTTGACCGTCGCGAACGTCTCAACATTTTCGCTATGCGCTCTGCGGCGTTTGCCCCTGTCCTCCACGGATCGAATTTCCTCTCGATATCCAAGCTCCGAAAGTTGACGCTTCGCGACACGCCTCCGCGGTAAGGAGATATAGAAAGTCAGAAATTAGAGAAAAGAAAGATGTACAGGGAATATTTCCTCCTTTCAACGTACTTTTTTTTCAAAAATAATCTGTGCAAGATCAGTTCCAGCAAGTTACTAAATTTCAATTTGTGCAGGACGGGTATATCTGGCTGCACTGATACTCTCTATCTCTGTCTTACACAGGAGCTACTGAATGAGAGAGAGAGAGAGAGAGAGAGAGAGAGAGAGAGAGAGAGAGAGAGAGAGAAGCTAAAATCGTTTGAGTTGACTGTGCTGATTCAATCAGTGCTGCCAATTTAACCTATCTCTTTGTTGACAGACTGTATTTATTCGCTTGTATTTATTTATTAAAACAAGGCTGAAATTGTCAGCAAATTAAGCCACACTGATTTTCCCCAATTATTCTCAGAAAAAATTGCAAATGATCCCTCTATACTTCTCTTTCTTCTAACTTCTTGGAGGAGACTCTGGGAAGATTCTTTAACCCTAGTCTACGTTTCGAGAATATTTTTTATCGAATTAGAGCTTATATTTCTTTTACAGTTTTCTTAATATTGATCTTGCACAAACTGTTCGCCGAAAAAATTGCAAATGTTCCCTGTCTGTGGCTTTCTTTCCCCTAAGTGGAAAGTGGGCAAGCAGGAAGCGTAAAACTCTGGGCCGATAGCCGACGATAGGAGGAAAGAAATCGACCGTTGCGGTAAGGGAGCAGCTTGTGTCACGGACCAGTTTTATTAATTTTTTAGTCGGGGACCTTTCTCGCTGGAACTTTGCCGGAATGCAAATGCGGGAGACGCGAGCTTCACGTATGCCGCTGTACAGCAACTCTGAAAAGAGGGGGAGCCGAATTAAAATTTTCATATCTTCTTTCGGAGCATCTGCGGGACTCCGCTGGGTCGGGATCGCTTTGGGGCTTCTCGGCGAAATCGTGGAAATTTATTAGTCCCGAACTTGAACGCTTGAAATTCCTTTTTCTATTGGCGGCAGGTTATAGATAATTCAGGAATTTAGTGGCTTTGGCTTTCCAGAGATGCTTGAAATTTGAGATGAGCCGCGTGGGAGGCTGGGAATACTTGAAGGATGAAAAGTTTGAAGCTGTACTTTTGGGGAGGAGGAAATTGGTTATAGACTGTGGGTATTTATGCAAATATATGTTCTTATAAATGGGACTAAAGAGGTGGAACCTGCATTCAGATTTTATTATCAAATGGAGTACTCCTCAAGAATTTTCACTACTTTACTACTCAGTAAAGCGTTCTACACTTCAATAGAACTCTCTCAAAAACCCCTAAGTACCCCAACTCGATCTCCAAAACAGAAAATTCTTCGATTCAATTTCCAACGAACTTCCCCTCGACTCCAGCTCCAAACTCATGCAACAGGGATTACCAAAACGTCTGTCATTAAACGTTATTCACTAACTTTGAAGGCAGTAGTTTCACGAAGACCCAAAACCCTCTTCCAGATGCTCGACCATTGAAGCAGGATATTCAACCAACTATCGAGATTTCGCAGGTTCAGGTCATCAGGAGCTAAGAACAGGTGAGAGTAAAAAAGGGATATCTGTTGGCTGCAGTCTCCCACGCGGAAGCCATCCTAACTGAACCCACCGTACGTCGTTCGCGAACCAGTTGCGAAAGCGGTTCTCTCGCGGCTCGTCGCGCGCTCTGTTTAAGGCAACGAAGCTGGGCCCCCGAAGCGTTGGAGCACGGCCAGCAGAAGGGTATCGCGTCCTCGAGCGGAGAAAAAGAGTCGAACGGTGGTCGAACGAACGGCGATCCGAGCAATGCCTCGGAACCCGTCCCAACAGAAGACGGAGGATGGCAGAGGCCTTAGAAAGCATCGCAGCGTGCGAAAGAGGGAGTGAACAGCGGAGGAAAGTCCGAGAGGCTGGAGGAAATCGCTCGAGGACCAGTTTTTCCCCGATGCCACGATACCAGAGCCTCCTCGAGCAATTTGTTATCGAGATCGGGAAGCGACTGTTTCAACCGGTCTCCCTCTCCTTTGAGACTTTAAGCGGGATTCACATGTGTCAATTTCGTGATCTATGGTGATGTCAGGTGGGAACAGACATATTGGGATGAAAAATTGTTCGTCATTAGGAATATGATTCTTAGTACTGAGCTTGTCTCTATTAATGCATTCTAGGTGTTTTATGAGAAATCCTCTGGAAAGCAATAGAAGTAATGTTTTTCAGTGTACAATACTTGGATAGGTGCGATTCAATTATTAGTAAAAGAAAACTGACAGCAATAAATAGACAGAATATTTTTCTTCTTAATTTAAAGACCACTTTTAAGGTAAGCCATAGAAAGGATTCTATTCAATCCTGAAGGTAAAAGTAGGAACAAGTACTGCAATAATTAAAACCTTAATTTCTAGCTTTCTTACTAAATCTTCACATAAATAGAAATATCACTAAACTGGTACTATGTGTGAATCCAGCTTCATTCTCCACAGCTCTCGACGTCTATAATTTCTCCGTGTAGGAACCCAGGTTCACGGGTGAGCGCGTTTTCGACCCAAGAATTTCGGCTCTCGCGATTTTTCGCCAATAAGAAACGCATGGGTGTCGCGGATCGTTGCTCTGGAAAGAGCCAGAGGAGGGAGCGAACGCGTGACAAATCGCTCGGCCATCGATCGGCTAGCAGTGTGACGTAGGTGTCAAGTAATTGACTTCGCTATCGGTGAACGCAATTTAACGCTTCGCTGGAGACACACAGTCGATACGAGCCAGGATTCGTAAGACGGACGGACGAGGAGAACGCTTTGCGTGGGAAATCGCTTCGCGTTCGGTCTATTCGACGTGTCGCGACGCTAAACCACCGAGACTCCAACACCAGATCCACCATGGCCCTTTCCCGCGCTCGCTGAGATGGGACATCGTTTTGTTTCTTTATCCTATGCCTCCAGTTGAGGATTTTTCTAGATACCTGCGGCAATGGGGAATGGAAGTTGTGGTCTTGTTCAGGGAGAAGGGAAGTTGTCCTTAACTGCAGTACACGATGTAGGATCGTGGCCCTCTGAGGAGTTCGTGGCGAGGGACACTTTGTGGGGTCAATGTGTGGTCACTCTAGCACTCTCTGGGTTTAGTTGTTATAATAAAATGCGAGAGGGCTGGCGAGATTAACCTTTTTTTATTTGAAATACAATTCAATATAGAGAAGAATTTTGTGACTGTAGCTTTAAGCTACGTTTAGTTTGATTTAGTTTGCTAAGTGAAGCTTTATAGAATGTTTTAATTTAACAAGCGTCTCTAAATCTCATTTTTCAATGCGAATTTACTCTAAAAATAGTAGGTACCTAAATATTATATATCATGTATTACTTGTGTATTCCATGAACCAAAGAGCCCCTTCAAATATTTCCTACATCATTTTCCAAGTGTCCCCAATTCAGCCTTTGCACTACAAGTGAGCAAAGCAGCCTAACAAAAAGAACTCCCTATAGCCAGTCAAGAAGCCTCGAATATTCCCTTGTAACTACACCCAGTAACACCGAAAGCCTCGGCCCTGGCAAAGCAACGAAAAAGGTAACGCATTCACAGCGCTCTCTGTTCTCACCTGGCCCAGCAGGCTCTCGCGAAAATATTCATTCGTGGCCTTTAAATATGCAATTACCGTTTGAAAATTACCAATTCCCTGAGTCTGGCGCCACCTAAAAAGCCAGAGGAGACACCTACGAGAGCTAACAAAGCCCCACCCACTCCCCCGTGAAAGGAGGAACAGGTCCCAGGGGATTAGAAATTCATGAGGGCCGACAAAGAAGCAGCTTTCCAAAAATCCTCTCGCGAAAAGCGTTCCGCGTGCTTCGAAGGAGCGAGGATCTATAAGAAGGAGCTCTCCCGAGATCAGCCGAGGTGTCGCTCGCTGGATCGCCTGACTGGCTGTCGTTAACATAAACTCGATGAATCTCGATCGGCTGACGAAAAAGAGAGATAGAGGGCGAGCCTTTCGAGCACCGTGGACCAGGACTGATAGGCATGTCGGGAGCTTCGTCGAACTTATAAATCCCGACGTTCAACGCGGGGACCAAGTCAACGTTCGAGATAATCCCGCGGGGGGGCACGTGACGTCGACGAGCCGAGTTTCGCAGCGATTGGCCCTGGAAATCTTTAGCGTTGACATTTATTACGAGAGGAGGATTACTGGATCTAATATAGCCTTTAAGAACTCTGGACGAGGCTAAATCGCGCTGAGACTGTAAGCCTGGGTACTATTTAATGGCAGTCGGTGTGACGCAACCGAGGCTCGATTGACGCGCTCGAAGCCTACTTTTTGAGATGTCGGGTGGAGTTGATGGCTTTCGGAAAAGTCAGACGTTGCGAAATTTGAGGCGTGTAAGGAGAGGAGTAACGTGGGCTCTGATGATAGAGGTTGGATTCGAGACTGTAATTCTTGGGTCATGTGTGGTACTGACACGACCCAGCTCATGCACGACCAAATTTGGGGTGGTTGGGAAAGTAATTGTGGACAGAGCCAGAGGTTATGTCACAGTTCTCAAATTTCAGAGGAGAGAAGATGGAAGACACTAGAAATATACAAATAAATAATTATTTGTTCCTTGTGTTTTATGTTATATCAACTTCTTAATTACCAGCGACTAAAATAATTTAGACTATTTTGGACATTAATTCGGCTCGTTTTAAAAACTCGATGAGATTTCCTATTATTTGTTCATTTAAATCTGAAACTGAATATTGAATATTGAATAGAAATTAAAGAGCACATTATACGAAATATTGCAAAAAGCATTTAAAAATTTGAAATATACCAGAGCAAGAAAAAGATAACAAATCGTAACACTGTTATCGCTGGTAATAAAGTCACATTAAATCAACTGCAGCATTTGTTTCACAGAATTATTCCCATCTCAGACTTAACAAATATAAAAGTTTGAATGTTTCATAAGAAATCTAAAATAAGAGCGTATCTCCAACCAGTTATCTATGGAAACTCGAATGCTAAAGCAAATATAAACAACTGAATGTACGAACAAGAAGAACGCCACATCGATCGAGGCAAGAGAAACCAAAGTCCAGAAGCTCCTGATTAAACTTTGGAATTCCGAGTAAAAACTGAGAGTTTGTTGGCAGCATGCAAAGTTGGGTATTCTCAAAGATAGCGAAGTAGTCCCGCCTGTACCATAAACTCCATGCAATTCAATGTCCTTAACAGTGTTGCTGACCGAAAGTTGCCAGCAAGTTTTGCAATAAAGGAAACGCCGAGAATCTCGAAGCAGGAATTTCCGAAAAATGAAGAGTAACGTGCCACGTTAAGCGGGGCAAGTTTCCCAAAATTATTTAAAGAACTGTGAATCACCATTAAGCGTGCAATGAGCGTGTCTATTTTATTGCGTCAGCCTCCCGCGGTCTGGAGCAACTTTCTACGATAACTTCTATTTTCTCGTTGTTCCCTGTTAACGTAATAAATTTCCTGCACAGGTTAAAGGTTCCGCGCGAAACCGTCCGCCAAAAAGTAAACCCTCGTTTAAGCCGTGTGCGTGGCTGTTCAAATTAAACCTAAAAATGGCGGGCAGAGTAAACTTTCAACGCGGTGAAAAAATATTTTTCTGTACGAAACGACGCGCGTATAAACAACGACTAAACAACGCGAAACAGAACAGGAGCGGCAGGAAAATTGTTTCTCCTCCAGATATTTACATCATTATAAATGCAACGAAACCCTTCCGCGCAAATGTCACAGGCTCGATAGCGCAGAGAAAATAGCCATTAGCGTCGCAGGCACCTACCACTGGACACGAGGAACAAAACCGCTAACGACAGCCAGTAGATGCTGAAAAGGACAATCCGTGCGTACTTCGAGAAACTAGTTTAACTGGCTGGCGCAACCTCGCGCCGTCAATTATTCCAGCGCTTCGATAAACCATAAGCAAGAGATTAAAAGTGGCGTGGCTGAAAGTGGTGCTCTGGTCGTAACTGGGGGCTCAGACACCAGAACTGGGCAAGCCCGTCGAAAGTAGCAATGTTTCGCAATCCACGCGTAGGAGTGTACTTAAATCGTGCTTCGCCTCTTCTGGCGCGTTCTCCTCCCGGCTGAGTGCACGCGCGACGCCGTTAATCCGAGCACACTCGTCCACCAATCGAAACGCGAAATATTGAAAACGGATAGGGCATTCCTGTCGGCATCGAAAATCCGATAACCAGCCACGCTCTGTGTGCAGGGGCAGAGGGTACACGCTGTTTCTTCGTTGTAAGCTCATTACTGTGGTTACTGTGGATTTGGAATTAGGAGTGCTAGGTCGTACAGTAGGATTTTTAAGAATTAAATATTCAAATTTTTAAATATTCGAAATTTTAAATATTCAAACTTTCAAATATTCAAATTTTGTAATAACTGAGTATTCAAACCTTAGAATTTCAGAGCGTTGTAATATTAAAGTTTTCTAGTTTTCTAGGTTGTAGGTATTTCAGTATTGAAATTCTTAAATTTGTCAGATATTTTAACGATCGAGTATTCAAATCGTTGAATTATCAAGCGTTGTGAAAACTTCTAGTGTTCTCTCCTTCAAGCAATCGAATCGCCTCTGTATCGACAGGGAACAACAGAAAAGGCATTCTTCTCTATCTGCCTCCCTCTTCCTCAGGGAAAGTGAAATCGCATGAGCCCCTAAATCGCTGTCCCTAAACAACGATGCCACGTCGAGAACACACGTTCGCAGAGCCGTCTACTAACCCTCCTAGCCGCGATACGTCGTCCCTTCTCACCCTGACCACCACGATGTGTAGCCCTTCGGCAGCTGCTCGCCGTGTGCCTTCGAGCCAGACCTGGGGCTGCTCGGAATATCGATTTGTCGGACAACACCGCGAGCTGCCGATGGAAAATGTTATCGGCAGCCCGACAACGTGTGTATCTACTCGAAACGATTTGGAAATCTGATGGAATTTTTCTCGCGATGCATTTTCGAGATGCGTGAGGCAGAGGTTTGGCGACTGTGAATCGATTTCATAGCTAGGCTAGCGTAGATTCATCAATAGCGTGAATAGAGACACGTTCTCTGATCTATTTCGATAAACGTACAAACTAGATTCAATTAAGCCTTCCACTCGAATTTTTCGGAAACATAACATAGCTCACATTCCAGCCAGAGATACTGCCAAGCCCCTAGATACCTACAACCGGAAACGAGGGATAATTTCTGGTACATTGGCGGAATTGCCGCGCAGGCAGGATATATTACTTACGAGAGACGCAATTGTTTCCGGTTTAACATTCGATTGATTTACCCTCGCCGATGAATTCGAGAAGAACAAAGCGTTTCCTTTCCGCCACTCTGTTTCCAAGCACAACCTACTTTGCCTCGGGAACTTCTCTAGAAGGCTGCACGTTACGATACCCTTTTATCAAGCGAATAAAATGCTGCAACTGTTCAAAATAGAAGAGGAAGGAAATGGAATCAAAAAACAGGATCGCAGAGACCCCTTTCATCGAGTTTCAACTTTCAATTTCCAGGTCTGTGCCACGCGACAATAGCCCGCCCCGAAAGGGATAGTAACCCAGCGATCGACGTTGCATTGTCATTTAAATGCGTTTATACATTTTTCAATTAGTCATTGCTATGTAAATTGAAGAAACGCGTGGTACGCGCCAGCACGCCGAAAGATTCGCACGAATCCATGCGTATAATAAGGAACACGGTAATTCAATACATACCAATTTGCCGTGCTCATCGTCCCTTTTGTCCGCGGTCGCATTTGCACGCCGACAATAAAGCGAATTAATCTTCCCTTCGATCTGCGGAGAGCGTTGCATCGCAATCACGAACTTCGTTGACCGTTCGCTATCGGAATGACACTCGCCCAAGCCCAAACAATTATACCTTCTAGCATGTACGCACGCTGATAAATGCATCCCCTGATAAACTTCGAATTCACTCTGTCGGCCCTCGTCTGCCGACCGACTCGATGACAATGAAAGATAGGGCACGCTCTGTGACTAATCAATGCCACCCTGATCAAAAATATAATTTAACGCGCCACCAAACCCTCTCTCTCCTCATCTACACCGATTCGATCGACCCTCTTTCTTTATCTCTTTCGACGATTACTCGACCAGCCCTGCTTCTTGATAAGCAATCAGCTTCGAACGCTAGCGGTCTACGTTTGAAGACCCTTTTGTTACGATTGCATCTCAGATCGCAACATGCTGTGCGTATTGTGCTGGGATGATTGGACACGGTGGCTGATAGTGGAAAATGTTGCCCTGGGACACTTTATTGACCCTTTGGTTGCTGGAGTTTTTCATACGTTTGTGGCGTGTATAGTTGCGAGGGGGTAGGAAAGGTGGAAGCTAGAAGCAACTGGAAACCATAGTCGTGAATAGGTTTCTCTGGTTATAATACGATATTTCAAGGTTTAAATATTTGGAAATTTTAAGCTTAGAATGTTTGAATATTCTAAAAGTTTTTAATTCGAAGATTTAGACATTTTTAAGACTCCACTGGATATCTTTAGGACGTTTCTAAGACGTTTCTGTGTTATATGGAGGATATACCAACATTTATAAACTCCAAGATTTGAATATATCAAAACTTGAAAATTCTAAATATTCAAAAATTCAAAAATTTGAAATTCTGAATATTTAAAAATTTGAAATTTCATTAACTGAATATTAAAAAGATTTTAAATTCGAAATTTTGAATTTTCGAAAATTTGAATGTCTAGTCATTCGAAAATGAAAAAACTTGGAAGCCTGAATATTTAAAAATATTCCAAAACTTGAAAATCCTAAAACCTAACTCCTAAAACCGAGTGCACAGAGCAATTTCAACATTTACTACTCCATAAACTCTTCAGCAGATATTCTCATAAATTACTTAGCACCCTCTCCTCGTTATCATTCAGAATCCCTCTCGTCTCCCACTTGTCCCCCTCCCATTTACTCACGAAACTAAATCCTACTCCAGAATATAATACACGCGAACAACGATCTCTCTTACAATCGCCTTCCTATAGGCTGATCCCCGAGTTCCCACGATGAAAACTCGATAACTGAAAATCAAAAGGGGAGGGAAGAGATACCGAGGAGCATCGGATACACCCGAGATTATCGGTCGGCCGATCCGAAAGGGGTGCCTTGGGGAACAACGAATTTCAATCGTGCCTGCGCCGTTCTCCGGCTACGTCGAATTCAAGCTCTGTGTTTATCCCGTCGGGGCTGCATCGTGACTCCGCGTCATTTCCATGACGTACCCGCCACTTTTCCCCATCGCTGCCGCGTCGTAAAAGCCAACAATACGCCTACTTCGGTGCGTCTTCCTCTTCCGCGAAACGACGCACGAACGCAAGGTGGCTCGTCGTTCCAGCGTTAATGGAGACACCGTCGAGTGCCGGTTATTGCAGCGAGCGTTCGACACTGGAGGCGAGCCTGCAGAGACAGACAAAGGGGGACGAGGGAGGGAATCGTTATTGCGTCCTGCTTCGGGGAGAAATCCTCTCTCGGCTAGGCCCTCCGTCGATATCCTGCTGGCGGCTGCCACCCCTTCTTTTCCATCCTTCCGGAGGACGGTTAACGCCTTTGAGCTGCGCGTGCTCTTGGTCCCTCGCTCTCTTTTCCACGTATCCTCACCCTGAAGCTCAGACCTCACCAGTTACAGGAGAGTGGACGAAAAGTCACACAGACGTGCTTCGTCTTTTCTCCTACCCCTTCTTTCTTCTTTTTTTCCTCTCTCTCTCTCTCTATTTTCGTCTAACAGAGACATTCGACCAGACACAGGATGGAACTCTCCGGTTCGCCATCAGCGGATATCAAAGGACGCCGTAACAAAGGTGGCTCGATTCGCGAATCGTCTTCCTACCGCGTCTTCCGTCTCCTTCCTCGCGCTCTGTCGCGACACGATATATTGGATCGAGATATAATGGACGACGCGTCATTATCACTCGCAACCTGTCGCGCGTTTCCTTCCTGCCGGGAGACTTGCAACGGTTGCGAACTTGGGGACAAAGCTGAGCTCGGAGCATGGGGGTGGTTAGAAGAAGGCTTAGACGGTGAATAATAATGAAAGTGCCACTATTTGGTGGGAGGATGTCCCTGGCTATTGAATCGCGTTAGGGGCTCCTCGGGAATCCTGAATGAGATCAAGCCTTTGGCAAGTTGCTGGTTTGGATTACTGTCACGATGCTTTAGGGCTTTTATCGGGGATCCTTTTTTACGCAGAGATGGTTATCTTTAGGCAGTGATTCTTCTTGATTTATCTTGATTTTTGAAAATCGAAATTGGAATATTAGTACTCTCTAGAATTTGAAAATGGAAGAATTAAGGTGTACAGAGAATTTCTAAATTTCAACCCCCTGAAACAAATTCACCAATCTCATAAATAATTCTACCTGCAGCTGGGTCTACAACTAGTGACAACTGTAAAGGAGTAGTTTCACAGAATACAGTACTGAAGAATGACAGAAATTCAGCGAAATCTGAAAGTGTTAGATAGTAGAAGCTTCTTAAGCATCAAATATTGACATGGAGTCTGCTAGATTTCACATGAGAATTTTAGTTATAAATATGTAGAATGAAAGCTAGGAATATATGTCACACGTCATTTCTACATTCCAATTAACACCACATTAGTTTCCTAGATATTTTATGTCAACAGGTTTCAGTCAAAATCTTCATATAAGTATCTAGTAACCTTTCAACGGTGGAATTTTGTTTTGAAAGTGAGTATCTGCTTACGTAAGTAAAATCAAGTCGTGTCGAGTATAATCGTCAAACGCAGAGTAAGTACACTTACTGTGAATTTGAGTTAATTATAATAAAATGGCAAGGCCTACAAACGTTATTATATTTCTTCGTGTGACGAGTATACTCGTCATCATCTTAAAAATAATAATCTCTTCACGACGAGTATACACATCAAACACCATTAAAGGGTACGAATTGACTGTCCTTAGTTAAAGTTTAAACTTTTATATCACACGACAAGTTTTCAGAGAAATA
The DNA here is from genome assembly GCF_051401765.1 of Calliopsis andreniformis. NCBI lineage: Eukaryota > Metazoa > Arthropoda > Insecta > Hymenoptera > Andrenidae > Calliopsis > Calliopsis andreniformis. Next base: position 12,894,943 of record NC_135073.1, read on the forward strand.
CTGAATTTCACTGAACTGCAAACTCTTTTAAGTAACTAAAATAACATAGGCGAGTATGAAACAATACCAGAACCAAAATTCCCAAATTTTTTCTCACGAAACCGCTGCAAAGTTTCTCTAATTTAATCACGTGGCTCTCGTTTCTTCGAATCCAATGGCCCCGATTCGTGGCGCGTGCTACAACAGCCTTATCCCACGTCACGATCAGAACGTGTCCACCTCCGAGCCGCGATAAATGGCTAAAGTAAGCGGCGAGCATCCAAGGGCCTACTCAAAACAGCCATCCTGTTACATATACGAATATTATACAACCGTTTGGCCAGCCGTTTCGTTCGTGCTTCCGAATAGCCGATCATTAAGGCAGATATGTTTATGCAGGCGTCACGAAACGCGGCGTTTCTGGTTCGCGAGCGAGCACGATAATTGTGCTACACTTTCTCGTTGCACAGTCGTCGTCCTGCTATCCTATTTTCGCGACCAGACCTTATCTTTTTAGTACCGTTATCCCAGCGCGACCATATCACCATTTCAGCGTAGCCAGCTGCTGGAATCCAGGATAACTCGATCCTCCTCGAGCCTGATCCTGCTCTAAGAATAAATCGAACGAAGGCCTGAGATATCCTAGACATTTCACCCAAACGATTTCCATTAAAGGAGTCTTCTAGTTGAGAGGACGAAAAACAGAGAACTTAATGATTTACCATCAGTTCGTTTGAAATCAGTAGAATGAACGCAATCATGTCAGCCATCGAGACCCATTTATCGAAAGAGCCTATAAATATGTCACTACATAACTTCCGCAATTTTTATTACTGTGTATTAAAAATATTGTTGATTCTTCTGTGAACATGAATAAGTATTAAAAAGTCTCATGGATTCTTTGGAAAAAATTCTTAAAAAACTCCCTGTTTTTCAACCTCTCAACTAGAAGACCCTTTTAATTTTAAATTGGGAATAAAAGCAACGAATGAACGATTCTAGGATACGGAAGCTGGGAGGCTAATGGGCGACGTTTAACTGCGATTAGAAAATATAACAACGACGCTACACTCGTATCGTGGATCGAGTCTCGCGGATCGCCCGCTTTCTGCGCTAACGAGCCTAATAATTATACACACTTTCTCTGAGGACGGGGCCTATGTTTCTGTCATCCTGCGTTCGATTGCATCGTTGCCCAGCCAGCGGCGTTATCTAATCGTTCGAGCCATTAATACAGGCTGAAACGCTGCTGAGCCGCTATTAGAGTCGATCGTTGAAAGAATAAATTATGGAAAACAAAGTTCGCGTTTCCATGTTGGTTCGTGATAATTCTTCGCGGCGGTCAGGAATTTCTGGTAGTTACGAATGCATGGGTTGGTTGCTCGTAAATTGCTCACATTAACCGTAGTAACGCTACATAGTACCAATAATAAGGCCAATTAGCCGTGCTACCGATACTCGATCGACCACTTAACGCAATCGAAGGAAATCCGAAATTCTGAATCATAGAGAACGGCGAGAGTTTATGGTCGAGTGGAAAGGTTTTAAAGGTCGAGTTACTAGTCTAATTCTTGATGATCAGTGATAGAGTGAGGCCTCCCAGAAAGGTAGAACGTCTTTTGTGTCTGAGTAGAGAGTTATTCTGCTGTCAGTATGCATTAGAGCCAGGCCAGGCATTAGGAAGTCAGTAGAATATGTCTTAAGCCAGATACAGTAAAGCTAGTACAGGAAGTCCAAAGACAGACACAGCTACGCCAGCAGAATGGGTCCTAGGTCAGACATAGGAAAGTCTGCAGAATAGATCTCAAGTCAGACACAGTGGCAGCAGTAGAATGAGTCCCAAGACAGACACAAGTGACGCCAGTAGAACAAGTCTCAAGTCAGACACTATGAAATCAGTAGAATAAGTTCTAAATCAGACATAGTAAAATCAGTAAAATAAGTCCTAAATTAGACAAACTGAAATCATCAGTAGAATAAATCTGAAGTCAGACTAGTATCACTAATAGCAATGAAGATATTCTGCATGTAAATCTTAGTCAAGCTGAAATAGCAAACAAGACTGTTGGAATTTACTTTCTCTCATCAAGACAATAGAAGGATGGACTGAGTTAATTACAAAAAGAATAATCAATTTTACTGATTTCCACTTGCCCCCAAAATTCTACACAAACTTTTAACTTCAGTGTTTCATGTTCTACCACCCTTTGAAACCTCACTAGCCTATTAACGCATCATTTACATAGTACCTACCCCCTCTTCGTCAACACTGCGATTGCAGATTAGAATAAAAGCATAATTAGAAAGGGGATCCTAACAGGGACAGATATGTCCCATCGCTAATCAAACAAGAGTTATAGAAAGTTTCCGCGACGACAGCTGTCCCCCGGCCATCTCATTTTCGATTACAGCGTTATCACGCGGCGGCATTATCTAAGCGGCGATATCTCGACGCATTATACTCATTGCTGCACTCCCGTACGCTACTACGTGCCGCTGCAGTTGATCTTGGGGGGACCGGATTCCCAGGGTGCATTAAACTATCTATCAATCTATCTCGTACAAGAGACGAGGAGAACACGCGTGTAGCTGCAGCACGTGCATCTATGCGATCTCCTGTGTACCTAGAATGGAGAATGCACACGTACACGGCGAACCATTCGACTGTGTCTTCCTACTGCATCTGCGCCCGCGTGCACCTTCCTTCCTCTCTCTCTCTCTCTCTCCTCCCCTCTCGCTGCACCCGTGTGCACTCGTACGTGTGATAATGCGTGGGCAATGCGCGGTGTACTCTCCCGCGCAAAAGTGAAACTGACGAGACGGGGATTCGACGTGGCGAGAGTTTGTGAGAATGTCACGGCAATTTCAAAGACAATCGCAACCGAGACGCGAAGAAAAATCACTGGACAGCAATTACTGGGAAATTGTGCTGCGCCTATGGTTGCGGTTTGTTGGATTAAAGGTCCATGCGTTACGCAAGAGTTTGAGGGCAATTGATTGGGATTCTGTTCGTGTTGTTAATGTTATGAACAGATGCTTATCTTTGGACAGTGATACTTCTACATTTTCAGGAGTTGAAATGGGAATATTCTCTAGAATTTGAAGTTACATAGCGGTGGCTTATAAGGTTGCCTGTCGCGTGTGGTAAGTAGACAATTCACTAGTTATGCTTTTTATAATTTTGTTTGGTACGAAGTAACAAGTACCTGCTTCAATTTTTAATTTTCGTCCCTTCAAAGTCTCAGAATTCTTTCACTAAAGAGGCTTCAAATTTTGTATATTTAGAGCTTTTGAATTCCAACCCCCTGCAACAAAGTCACCTACTTCACAAATAATCCAACCTACACGTGGTTCTAAAACAAGTGGCAACTATCATCGAATAGCTCCCCAAAATATAGCACTAAAGAATGACGTCACTAGCATTTAATCACAATAGACAAAGTCAATATTGACACAAAGGGCGTGAAAACCCTCCAACGACAGTCCCAAGAAATATACATATGCTTCGACGTACGCAATACGCTGATACACAGCTCAGAGCTCGAAGCGTTATAAACTACAGGGATACTTTTGTCAGGGAGTGTACAGGGAGACCCACCCCCTGCCAAACAAGGGAAAGGTACCCCAACAAAAGGGAGGTCTTCACTCCACCATAGTACAATGCTATCCTGTTCGACGTACTTCCGCCCTGTTGCGTTTTTCCGATTCTACCCGACGACTCTCTATCCTCCCTCCCCTCCCCAACCCCTCTTTTACTCTCGATCATAGTCCTGCCAACAATCGTGCCAGAACTTTCGCTACCCCCCGCGTCTTGCCATTCCATTCCTCTTCAGAGAGCCGAAGTCTGCTAGCAACACATGCTCTCGTTGGAGCAAGTGCGAGAGACAGGATTAAAGCAGAATATGTGGAGCAAAAATTTGAAGGGCGATTGTTAGTGTCGCAAGAAAAATGACTGGGATTCGATCCATTATCCCGAGGATGCGGAATCGATCCCCGTTTTATCGTGAGTTAATGGTCCCATAAGAGTCGGAAGATTAATTGCTACGGGCAATGTAAGTAGGAGCATGTCAACGTGGGATCTGGGGGATAAAATTAAATCCGGGGACCTGTGTAGCACAGAGGACCGTGACAAAGCGATTGTGGGATGTAGGTGAAACGTGGGTGTAGCGGGGACTGAGAATATGAGATCTTGAAATGCAATAAGAGTAGGTATTATACAGCTTTTCTGCTTGTAGAATGTGCCGAGGAAGTTTGGTTTCAAAATCTTTGGGATACCTTGTATAGAAGACTACATATTGCAGTTCTTAAGCTGCGTATAGACTGGGATACAATCGCTGGAAACGCTGTCCTATCGGGGCATAGAAATTGAAGCAAAGAAAAGAGCTGACAATTTTTTGTATCGTAAAATATTCAATATAGTAAATATTTGAGTATTTGAATATTTGTATAATTGAATATTTAAATATTTGAATATTTAAATCTTTAAATATTTGAATATATGAATCTTTGAATATTTGAATGCATGAATACATGAATCTTTGAATATTTGAGTATTTGAATATTGGGAAACACTGCCTTCAGCAATTGTATCCTACTCTATACCCAACTTTATATTGAATTTTTATATTGAATACTGTCTTCTCTTCTAAAAATTCGTAATTTCTGAATCACATAATTGTAGTATCAATTGAATAATATAACCCTAATTGTTTTCATCGTTTAAAAGAAATGTACCTTTTACACCCCACAGAAGACGAGCCGCCATCGAAGGCAGCCTCACGAAAAACCGCGATAAGCGTCCGCGGTCGAAGTCATCGAACTTTGTTAGACGAGTTCCCTGATCGAAACAGCGGGGTCTCTAATCTCTACGAGCTCCTGAAATTTACTTAACCGTCTTCCTTCGAGAGCGTCTTGCGTCGTTCGCCGAACGCGTCGTCGCGTTTCATGGGCAACCGCGCGGCGAGCAAATGGGTTAATGCAACGACCTCGAGTGCGCGGACATTTTTGCCCGTGGCCGCTCTACGATCCACCTCCTACGTGTCCCGAGCGAGTCATTAACCCCGACGCTAATTAATTACCGACCGAGTCTCTTTCTCCCGCGAAACGTCGTCACTGTCCCCCGACCGTTCTTTTCTCCGCTTGCCTCCTCCTCGGTTCGCTCGTCTCGTCTCACGGCCAAAGGCGGCGAATTTTTCTGCGACTCGCGAACTAAAGACGACACTGTGCGACTTCGTCGCTCTAGGGGTCTTTAATTTTAATGAGAATCGGCTTAAGACGCGGAGCGAGTCGAGCCAAGCCAATGGGGATCCTTAATCTGCGCGTTAAACTCGATACTTTGCTAATTCCCGATACAAAATGTTTAGTCCTTTATTTTTTCGTTTTTAAGAGGATCTAGGATGGGATAATCGCGAATCGTAATCAGGGGAAATCGGTTGCGATGGTGGGAGTTGGGTAATCCTGGCGCAGAGTTGGAGATTTGTTTAGGTGGTGGACTGTTTGGTGGATATGATTGAGAGTTCGTCTGTTGCAACTTTATGAGGAGAGGTGTCTGAGGGATACAGTCTGGTTTTGATGGCTCTTTGACAAATATATATACTTAAATGTTTTTGAAAGTTTAAAAATCTGCATTTTAGAATATTTGAATTTTTGAATTTTTGAATACTTAAAGATTTAAAAATTTAAGTTCTTTATAATTTTAATAATTTAATATTTGAAAGTTTAAAGACCAAAAAAGGTTTTTTTGCATCCTTCAAACTTAGTAATTCGAATATTTAAAAACTTCAATTTTTTCTAGCTCCCAACTAAGGACCACTACATCCCCCAAAACTGATCCACCCATAAACCCCGAAATTCCATCACACCCAGTACATCACGCGCATCTTCCTCAAACACTGTCCCCTTTCACATCCCTCGAACTCCCCCACACCTACTCCGCGATCATAGTTCAAGGAACCGATTGAGCTAATTCCACGAACGCTGAGCTAACCAGCGGCAATTTCACGCTATACCAGGGCGTTCGATCGAGCTCGTTTCCATCGAAAAACGACAGAGGCGTGTAATTTCGAGCGAGCCCGTCCGCGCCGTCGAAGGGAAACTCCGAGTCGCGTTCGAGCGCGAATCCAGAAGGCAGGGCTTGACAGTAAATTTGGTCGCAGCCGAAATTAATAGCGCTTCAAGCGAGGCCAACTTCGACTCGGTTTCACCGTCGACGGCGGGACGCGAGCGGGTATATTAGAGCGCGATGAAATTAATCGATTAATTCAGCTTCCGCGGAGTCGGTGGAGCACGAACGCGGTCCGATGTAATTCGAGCGAGCTTAAAGCGCGGTGGCTGGCTCTCTCCTGCATCGGTGGGCACCTACCGCGCACGCGGATTCGAGACCGACCTTACGTTAATAATCCCAACAGTTTCTGCATCGTTACCCACTTGCTGCAATTGTGCGAGCTCGCGCGAGCAGAGCCTCCGACAACCGACGGATGGTCGGATCGTCCTACGTGGATATCTCGGGTATTACGTCGACGCAGAAAATGTCGATGATCGCGAGCGGAAAGGCGAGGCGGAGAGACCGAAACGAGGCAGATTCCATCGCGACTCGCGGGATATCTCTTCCTAGGAAAGACGCCGCGGGCGTTCTGAAGCCACGAGGTTTCCGTTTCCTTTCTTTAGACGGAAGCTGGTTCGTTCGGGTTTGTATGCTGATGATCGTGAGAAATTGAATGTGTTTCCGCTTGGCGGAGGTTGGAATTCAGTTATTGTGAAAGTAAAAGTAGAATAGAAATTGGGTTTGGAGGAGCAAATTCTGTGACTTTATTGTGAGAGCTTCTTTTCTTAAATTGATGCTTGTTTTATGATGAGGAGGAAAGCCTTATTTTAAGGAGATATAAAATTGCAGGTATAGAATGTTGACTGGTAGGAAGAATATAATTGAAAACTATTCAAATATTCAAATACACAAATTTCCAGATAATCAAATTTTGATTACCTATATCGTACATTTCACGGTATAGAAAATTTTCAGTTATTTCATTTGCTCCAATTTCAGTATTCCACCAGAACAGTTACAAAGAGAAGAAATATTTCAACGAAATCGTAACTCCACCGATCATGCCATAACATCAATTATTCCAAAATAAATATTTCATTCCCTAATGGCCTTTCGCGTACCCATAAAGCTATATTCCACCTATTTGAATGAAACGAATACCCTCCCCCCAATTACTCCACCAAATCGAGATTCCACAGTACCATAATTCCCGAACGTAAAACCACAGACCTATTTAAGCTCTGGTACCGTTCATAGTGCGGCAAGTAATAAAACATGGTTTATGCTCCCGTATAAAAATATCACTTTTTAATTTTCTGCCTCGTGAATCGCACCTGAAGCGAAAGCAGCCACGGCAGAGGATGCGAAATTAAAAACACGATAATTGCCAGCCACCGTCGAGCATTTACGCGGGCGTTACAAAGAACGTGAGACGCGTTACACGAGCACATCCGCGGCAGAATAACGTTATACGAGGCAGGAACCAGTGGAATCGCTGCAGGCACGCTGCGAAAATGTAATCAACATACTTCGGCGGTGTAGGGTGAAAAAAATAATTCCCCACCGGTCGCGAGAGGGGGACAACTGTAGGCAACATCCCCCGCGGCTCGTATTATTCTCGCGCAACCCCAATTTTCTTGCCGATGCACCCTCCGAGGGCGGCCGCAGATTTTCAATCTGCATTTCTCTTCTACCTATTGCAACCTCCCTTCCCCCCGATTCTATCGACCACTGCCACACCCCCCTGCTCGCCCTCGAATTCCCCGCCACCAGTGATATCGAGGAAAGTGCAAATGTATCCGAAAAAAAAAAGGAAGAGAAAGAGAGAACAGAACGACGGAGGACACCGACGATACTCGAAAAGGGTGGCGCATTTAATGCACGAAACTCGAGTTCTCCCCCGTCCCCCAGTTTCCGATTACGAGGAGCTCGGATGGAGAATAAAAATCGTCGACAGGGGGCGCTGCAACGCGCGTAAATTACGGGCGTAGACGCGGGAAACGGGTTTAAGAGTGTATTACCGAGTCTAATTTCGTTCCAAATTAAATTAGCCCGCGCGCCGCGAGAAAATCAACCATAAACGCTACCCACTCCTCCGGCACTCCTCCGAATAAATTTAATACGCATATTCAACGAGCTGCTCGAAACCATTCCAGGACCAATTGTTGTTCCTCTCGAGAGAGCTCCCGTCTTTCCCGAGGAAACAAGACGATGCGATTAGTTTCGAGTTCCCACAATAAAACGCGGCGTCGTTCTCTCTGGAACGATATCATTTAAGTTTTATTCCTTCAGGCGTCCCCCTTGAACCTATGCAAACCAATGAAAACGAGCTAGCTCGCGGAGAGGGTGCCAGAGAGGCTCTAGATGGAATCCTATCTATCTGTTCCGCGATATTTCCGTTCTGCTGCCTCTTGTTTCCACTTCTTTGCTGTAGAAGCGCTATAACTGTGATGGGGTAGATCGCTGGGTGAAGTGTGTCTGCACGCGAAATCTGGAGCCCTGGGAGAAGTGGTACTGAAATGTCTCTGTTGAGTTTGAATATGTAGACCAGATTGCATGGAATCGTATTTGAAGTGATGTAGATTTTGAACGATGAAGATTTAATTTCAGAAGATTCTGAATTGGGAAGTTATCGAGTTTGGGGGGAATAAAAAATATTGGAGACTCCAGATTTCACGTACGATAAATGTAAGCAGTGAATTTTCTCGAAGTACTTACATATGGAATTTCGTATTTGTACTTCCATTCGCGCGAGAGATAAAGCATTAATTGTAAAAGTTGCTTACCTGTAACAGACAAAATATTAACAATTAATATAGCGAATAGTATCAAACTCCTAATTACATTCAAAAGAAAGTAAATATAGCATAAAAAATAATGATCTATGTCACTTATATAAATATTCTCCTCAATTTTCCTATACTACTCCAGAAACTTGTATTCCCCTAGTGTTCCCCATTTTCCACACTCTTCCTTTACCACATTCCCATCCTCCCAACTCGCCACGTTCGATTTCCCTCGTTCCCAATGATTAATTACACCGTCCATAAATTACCCATAACCAAGCCATAATCGTTAGCGAAATATCTAATCCGCGGTTCGTCGCGCGAGAGGCGAAAGGAACTCGCTCGTCAGAGAGATCTCTCTTGGCCCCAAAAGGCGCGAGGATCCGAGGCAGAAAAAAAAAGTGAATAATGGTCGGAGCGTAGGTGCGGCGTAGAAGCGAATACGAAATTAACTCTGGGGAATCTGGGCCGCGGAATTAAGGTATCCGTCTCTGCCTCTCTCCTTCCACGATCGCGCAACGCCGACGCGCGCGACCGATCGAACGTTTCAATTTCACGTGCATCGAGAACCGACGCTGATTTTATGCTCGATATCTCCGGCAGCCTGCTCGAAGATATGCCTTATCCAGGCAATTAGATCTCGCCGATGGGTCCATTAACTGGCCATGCTTCCCGCCGCTAACTGCTCGAACGCTTGGACATCAATTCGCCGGGAGTTTGCGCGGTGACGTAACGCTCGCGCGATTCGCGCGCTCCCGCAGATACGAGGACCGACTCTGTCTTATCGGGCATTTGCATACTCGCGATGAGAGGAGGGGGAGGAGGTGTTAAACGCGCGGAAAACGACCCAGCGAACCGTTTTCCCGTGGGTGACCGATAGGCGAGCGATGCGCTGTCGTTAACCGAGTGCCAAAGTTCACGCTCCGGTAAAGGTTGCGTTCCTCGTGTGCGCGTTGTTGGGACTGTGCTCGATGAGCGAGTTCAGCGTTTACGACGGTCTGGCGCCGTTGAAATGGGGAATCGTTATGAGGATTTAGATAGAAGAATCATTTCTGAATTTATCTGAAACTATAAGTATTGTTAGTGTGGAGTAAAAGGGGAACAGGTTGTAAAAATGTGGAGGTCTTGATATATGTGTGTATGTGTACTTGCCTACGGATGAGGAAAGAAAGAGTGTATTTGCAATGATTGTATAATGGATATTACTATCTGGATAGCATGGACTAGTATTAAGTATGCACAGAAACACGCCTAAAGAATGCGTGAAATTTGTCTGACTCCGTACTACTGAATTTTAATTAATTGTCTGTGCCTGACTTGTGACTTATTCTACTGACTCTTGTGTGTCTGATTCAACGCATATTCTACTGACTTTCTGTGTCTGCCTTGGGGTTTATATAACTTATTTTTTGTGTCTGACTCTAAACTTATACTACTAAATTATTTTCGTCTGACTCGTGACTTATTCTACTGACTTTTGTGCGTCTGATTCATGGGTTTATTGTACTCAATTTTTGTGTCTAACTCATGATCTATTCTACTGGCTTTTCTGTGTGTGACCCATGAACTATTGTACTATCTTTTCTCTATATGACTCGCGGGTCATTCTACTGACCCTTCTACGTCTGACTCATGTCGTATTCTACTAGTTTAATATATGACTCAAGGCTTTATACTACTTACTTTTTGTGTCTCAATCTAGACTTATACTACTAAATTGTCTGTGTCTGACTTGTGATTAATTCTACTAATTTTTGTGCGACTGAGTTAGTGCTTGTACCACTGAATTTTTGTGTCTAGCGCGTGACTTATTCTACTGACATATCTATGTCTAGCAAAAGACTTATTCCACTAGTTTCGCTGTGCTTGACCTGCTTAATTCACGCCCACAGTAGAATATATCCCAAGTCAGACACTTTTCCTCAACAATTACCAACTCTGAAAATTACCAGTCTTGAACCCAATTTTGTCATTCTTCACTTTCTCCCTATTTGAGCATCTAGAATTACTCCCTAAAATTTCTAATGCCTACTACAGAACACTGTGTACAATTACCAACAGCAATATTTAACAAGGTATCCCAACCTAGAAAACAGAGAACTTGGAAGCCCTTTTAATTACAGCATTAATAACGAACCACCAGAGCATTCACTAATTTTCCCCCATAGAAAAGCCCGCTAAACCGCTCCAATCCCATAAATACATCAGCCCGAAATCCCCAGCCATGGCAGACATATATCGGCGGTGCAATCGGCCGATTTGACTCGGCCAGAAGAAAATCGAATTCCCTGACGAAACAGACACGGAACGAGCGTCGAGCGTTCCCGGCGTTTCGGATAATAAAATTCAAACGAGCATCGTGCCACGTTGTTGCACGGCTCATCGTACATTACTCTCGCTCTTTCTCGCCGCGTCGAGCGAGCCAGGCGATTTTACCTGGGAAATAAATATATCAAGAAAGTACAAAGCGTATAAAAGGTAAAATACGACTTCACCAGCCGCGGCTATCTCTCCTCACCCCGTACGATGCCCACCGCTCGTAATATTTCAATCTGGCGCGTTTAAGCGCGCAGAGATACCTCGACTCGCGGTCCCCCGCCCCAGCGCGCGCGTTTCACGCGCCTCCATCGCCGCCAGAGCGGCTCGATTACAGTTTCCCCGATAGATTTCGCGCCGCGACGACTGCGATTCGGCGCCCGATAAGAATCTCGGGAAAGTGGAAGAGGCGCCTCTTCCTCCTCCCATATTGCCTTCCCTCGCCCTCCTCGAGGCATTTCCTCCCCAGCCACCCTGACCCACCGTCGCATTATCTCCCGCGAACCGAATTGATCGTCCTCGTTCACGCGCGCTGCGCCGTGATAAAATTTCGCCACCTGACACTCTGATTAAACGATCGCGAGATTATGCCGAGAGGGGCCAGAATCCTCGAGACTCTGTTCTCTCTTTTAGACGCGGGGAGCTGAAAAGTCCTCGCCGCGCCTCCTTTTTTTTCCTCCGAGCGAACCAGCGATATTTCGGGCTTAATGGGAGCGTGAACGCGAGCGTCTCGCAACGCTGGATCTAGTGTAAATAGGTTGGCAAAAAGCGCGGAGATTGCGGCTCGGGGGAGCCCGATATTTTGTGGCCCCTCCGCGGAACGAGAGACATTGTCCGAATCTATGGGAGACGCATAAATTCCTGGGGAGAGAGAAAAAATTGCGGAGAGAGATTCGGGTTTACCGAAGAAGCCAACCGCGAATTTCAACCGGAAGAGGGACTTTGAAAGCTGGAAGAGGGTGGAGGCAGAGACCGAGGGCGAAGAGGATCCCGTCGCTGCGCGGAAAGACGATCGGCCGAGGGAGCGAAGATGGGGAATAAATCAACTTTCTGAGATTGAAATTGCGCCTTCTTGACGTTGCCTCTTTCCACTGGATTCCGCTGGCTCAATGTGCGCGCTTGTAACCCACGCTTATTGTTTTAGAATACGGTGACTGCGCTGGGTCCTGGGACCAGTTATTTGAGTCACTTCTACTGTCTTCTGCGAGGGGCGCCATTGGAATTCTGACTACATTTCAATGTGATTATGGGGAGTTTCTTTCGAGTGATGTTCATCTTTCTCTATCGTGGACGATGGGTTCGTAGAGAATTATTATTCGGGTAGTGCTCTTCTAGCTCGCCTTGCCCTTCTTTCTCTAACATTTTATACTCTTACTTTGCAAAGAAAGTCATTTTTGTCTCAGTATTCTTTCAAAATACACTGTGGTCCTCTCTGGGGAAAATCAATTTTTTACTCAAATCTCAATTTTGAATATTCGAAAATATTACCTGAACTTTTCAGACTCTTTCAGAAACTTTCACCCATATTTACAAAGTGAGTTAAAAGAAGAAACACTGAACAAAATCAAAATTAATTCTCCAGAACCTATACCAACCATTTTCCCCAACCTAAAAGAAGATCAATATTCCTCCAATGAACCACAAGCACCTTAAAATTCTAAAAAGCCTAAACCAACATATACCTCAAAATTGTGCCACTAAATACAACCACCTTAAACCACTTTCTCGCTCAAATTTTTCACGCAAGATACCCAAACGTCGTCGCTGCAATTATCCCCTAAAGAGAAGTAACACCCTCCGCCACGAAATAATTCAAACAACATACCACAATTCAAGCTCGCCCAGCGTCGAACTAATCCAGATTCAATCTCGAAGCCCTTCGGTACACAAAACGTGCTCGGCGAGCTCAGCCGGTCTTCCACAGAGGAGAATCCTTGCATCTCCGACGGATCGATTAGAACTGCGCCCATAATAAGCCCATATTTTCCTACGGGGGCAGCTCTAATTGCCTGTGCGCTGGATCAGCCCAGGAGGGGCAGAATTCCCGCTAAATCCTTATTGATAGAAATCGTCGGCTGAGCCCGCTGGTCCCGATTCGGGGACGGTAGTCTACCGAGCGAAGCTTAAGGGCTCGCGGGCAAAGAGTAAACGGTCGATTGATTTACGAACGTCCATTGGACCGTATGGAATTTTCACATCCGCTTCGAGGATCTCACCTCCTCCTCTAATCGGCCGAGATTAGCTCGAGCCCGACCACGCTTATTCCGCCTCGCCATTCCTCGCGATCGCGCGGCGTCTCTTTGTGGTGTTTAGGACGTAACACTTGTTATTAAGGGCTGGTTGTTACGTGAGGATAGAAGATTTTGTAGACCAGTGTAAATGGATGGTGTGCATGGATTTATTGGCGAGGCGGAGTTGGAGGAGCAAGGATGGTTTATTTGGAGGCACGTTGTATGTACTTGCTTCTCATGGACAGAATGGATCATTTTAGAAACAGTGTTATTTTCAGGGTACTATAAGAATATTAGAACTCATTAGAAATTGAAGTAGAGTTGAGGTAGAGTTATAAGCAAAGATAGAAGGAAGTAGTTTGAGATCTAATTTTAAGGCGGTTCTATAATTCACAGAATTCTTTTTATAATCAGAGAAACAAGAAAATAAGTTGAGACTTATTTTGAGGAAACAGAGGTGTATTTTGAAGAAACTTCTGCTCAGAAATATAAATGAATCTGGGAGTAAGTAACTGTACCAATTTTCCTAGATACTAGGTATCTTCTATCTCCATTAAAAACTACCTGTCCCTAGAACTAAATATACATACATGTAATGACTCGAGAAATATTTTCTGATCCATGAAGTTAACCAAGTTTAATTTTTCGCAGCAAGATAGCCATTTCAGAGTACTCTGCGAGGCCGTCAAGCTGCGCCCATTTTCCTTCTGCCCCGTATCTATCATCTCTCACCTATTCCCTCGATCTTCGTCCCGTCCACGTCGCGTCGATCGCTCTGACGCAATGGAATCATTGTCCGAGCCGCCTCGAGCACGGCCGCGAACGCACAAAGGCCGATTGTGTCGTGCTGTTCTCACGAGCAGCGCGTGCACCGGTAATAAGCCGTCTAATTTCCTCGTTCGCTTTCGCTTTCGTGACGAAGGAAATTCGCTTGCCGATAGATCGGCTAGGATGGTCCATGGAAACCTCTCGGCTCGAAGATTGCCACCGAGCGCGAGGTCGTTAGCTGCGGAGCGCTCGTTCTCTTGGCGAGCGTTCCCACACGCGGAACGTGCTCGGTATACAATTAAAATGCGCGCTCGGCGCAGCGTGAATAACGCTCGATGACTTTAGAAAGTGGCTGAGGACTTTGTTGGTCAGACAGGAGGGGAAGTTTATGGATGCTTCTTTGGGTAGAGTAGTAGCCTTGAGTGACTGTTTAGATGTTCTTGCGGTGGAGGCGGGTGATAGATTTTCTTTGAGTGGGACTGTATAGCGAGTGGTCTGGTATTAGTACGTACATTGAAATTATAAGTGGAACTGAGGTGTTGGGTTGATTTTTGTGCGTGCTGATATGTGTACAGTGAGGGAATTAGAACTATTGAATAGGTGATGTCCAAGGATAGGAGTACTGTGCTTCGTTCAAGAGATGATGCTCGAAAGGTATGCAGGTGTAATTAGTCAGAGACAGATACAAGAAACTCTTGTATCAGATACTCCTCGAAGATACTCTTGGACAGATACAAGGTACTCTGTACTGTCCTAGGGATTATCTCGTGAGCAGACCACAGTAATAATAAATACTAACCTATTATCAATTCTGAATCCCTATCAAGTATCCAAAACTCGCTAACCTATTTCTATTAAACATTCTTTCCCCTAAAAATTCTCAAGAACCAAGAATCCCAAAAGACACGAAAAATGAAACTAAATCACGTTCCAAATTTTGTTGCTTCGGGACCAGAGAACCATTTTGGATCGCCATTGGTCGGCGATGCAGCAGCGTTTTCCCAAGGGCAAGAGAAAGCTGTCCTGCTAGCAGTAACCTAGTTAGAGGCGCACGGTTATCCGTGCGTATCTCGTCCGTGTATCTCCTACGAGCCGACCACTCGACCGGAAGTCGCTGCTAACCCTCGTCCCCCTTCCCCCCGCCTCTGTCCTTCGGGAGGAGCCTCGAAGCCAGGCCGGTGCTGGAGAGGACACGACCCACTCGAGAGAATCGCGAGGGCAGCGTGCCAACGCTTCGTCGAGGAGCGCGATTATTGGTAGCGAGGCTCAGACGAGAGCCTCGTTATTCCGGCAAATGAGGGAAAAAACGTCTCCATCCGAAGACAAATCTCGTGCATATTGACCGAGATTCGCGGATCGGAAGACGGACGCTTGCAGAGCGTCGACGACCGTGCTTCTTTCAGCGAGTGCCTTCTCTGTTCAACAGGGAGAACAATGAGGAGGCTCTCTGGGGGATGTGGATGGAGAGTGAATATTTAGAGAAGGGTGGGGGTTGAATGATTATTATGGCGAGAGATGATTTTTGGTCTTCTAAAATTTGTAGAATTGAAGATGTGAATATTTGGGGGTTCGAGTATATGGAGGGTTCGAGTACCTGGAGGATTCGCGTATCTAGAGGATTCGAATGTCTGGAGGAGTAGAGTATGTGGGGGATTTTCATGTTTGGGGGATTCCCATCTCTGGGAGATTCCAATATCTAGGGAATTCGAATATCTGGGGAATGTAAATATTAGGGGATTCAAACATTTAGAAACTGGAATATTTGAATCTGTTTGAATACTAAAATACTTAAATATGTTTGAATATCTAAACATTCGAAGCTCGAAGGGCTGATTTAACTCTCCACTTGTACCTCTATTTCGTTCAAGTTAACTTAACGCTATAGAATCCACGAAAATTCGTCAGCCAGAGGATTAAAAAGCACTGGAAAAAGCCATCAGAGATCCAAAGAAACCACCAGCCCCGACCGCGTCGAGCTGGAACGAGTTAAACAGAAGTACCGCCGCAATACGATTTATCCGATCGATTCCCTAAATGGTCCCGACGAGACAAAAACAAGAATTAAACACCCTCCTCGGTGCGAAGATTTCATCGGCGGGCAGCCGGGCGAGCGTCGGGTCTGGCCGCATTTGCATGTGTTATTCGGAGGGCCGCGGGAGGGTCGAAATTTCCGTGGGGGATTAAAAACACTCGAACAGGCGGCGTTAATTCTCCGCGATGAAGCTGGAGAGGTCGATTCGGCCGCGAGACGAAATAGAACCGCGCGGTCTGCTTGTCCTTCGAGGGTTGCCGCCCCGAGGTTTTTCGATAAAAGCCTAAGCTTAGTCGCGAGCTTAATGGATTTGCATTTGTATAAGCTCGCTGCTGGCGGTGCTGCTGGTCTGCCCGTCAGGGCACGAGGTGTCGAACGAAAAAACTCCTCGTCCACGGGATTCGGGGGAGACGGACCGTGAATTTTGCGATTCAACAATTTCCCAGCGCGACCAATAATCCCGCGGAAGAACGGGATGAAAGAAACGATCGAGGGACTATTGTTTCAGTCTGACAAGGAATACGTGTCGAAAGGAGTGCGCAATTAGTAACTCGTAGTTTTCTACGTTCGTCAATGAACTGGTAATTGAATGGCTGAGTTGAAGAGGTCAAGTTCAGAATAAACTATTTCCTAGTAATCTCAGAAGTATGTCTGACCCCACAGTCAAAGTGTATCAAGAATCACATACGTAGAAGACAAGTGGAGTTAATACACTCTGGGTCGGGATCCAAATAAGCAAAATGCATAGAACTACATGTTACAATTAAATATCTCAATATATAGTTTTTGGTATTCTAGGTAGGTAATACTTCAACTCACCGATTCAATTTTTTATATAATATTCTAAAATTCACAGCTCCAATTTTAGTATCTATGGCGTATCAGTAACGCCAGGCTAAAAGAAAACGTGCAAGATAACTGAGAAGACAAACGACTCTGCGTTCTTCCAAATCGATCGGTGCGTGAACTGCGCGAGCCTCGAGACGAATAGGATAGAAGAGGCAGCGAACTTTATGACGGATGATTGGCTGAAAGCTACGCGTGCTAGCGCAGCTAGTTCTCTTTCGACGCGACGATAAATAATGCCACCGAAGTAATGCTTCTTTCGGGTGGGGCCAAGGGAAATCGGCGAAACTGCCGGATATTGCTTCCAGTGGCTGCTGAGAGGCGACACTGAATAATTTCGCTGCTTATCCCTGGCAACGATACCGTCGATTTATCTCAGAACACGGTTATCGATTTCGCGGCCGCGCGGCTGTTACGCAATCGTTTCCTGACTTCATTTCGCGCGCGAATGACAGATCGTGCCGCGAAGAAAGTCCATCGAGCGCGAAAATAAGCGCGAGCGTAGGTACCGAGATAGAAATCGAATCGATTGAATCGCGAGGCCGAGGCGGTTAACGCGATACTTCGCTGTCGCAAATTGTCTTCGCGTGGTGGATACGCGTTCTTGTTGATTATTTATGTGGGGCAGTTTATGCATACAATGTAGCCACAGTTTTTGACACAAGTTTCTTGAGGATTGCGAAATAGTTGGGTGAGTTGCTTGATTGATCAATGGCGGAAGCAAAAATTTAGAATATTTGACTACTTTTTCAATATTTGAATTTTTGAATTTTTGAATTTTTGAATTCTTGAATATTTGAATTTTTGAATGTTTGAATATTTGAATATTTGAATATTTGAATATTTGAATATTTGAATATTAAAATTTTCAAATATTTAAGTACTTGATCTATCCTTCTCTGTCTCTACACATTCTATACACCTTCCAACTCTTCATCAATTTTTCAAACATTACAGAAAAGCATATCTCAGGAAACTGAATACAGTAAATTAGACAGTTCATACATTTCCACTCACAGACCACAAGTGACCCAGAATTATCAAAATCACACAGGTTGCTCCTCAACCCGCCTTCCGCAGAACAGTAACAATTCAATGTAATCTAAAGTTTTTTAATAATAAAACATCGGAAAGCAGGTAGGTGGAAACGTAATCACGGTACAAAAGCATTCATCGAGATCGGCGAAATGTGTCTCCGTTATCGCTGTTTTCAACACTTGTTTCACAGTTTGCTGGCCACAGACGAGCGGGCTCGAAATTCACAAAGCCCGTCTATATGAAGTTTCGAAAACGAATCACGTGTCTCAACGGCTACCCGCGTAATTACGCTTTTTGACGTTTAGGTTTGACGATCGAATTAAACGCCGTCGACGTCGTGGCCACCGTCCCTCCGTCGACGTCGATTCCATCGACGTCCCTGTCCCAGCAGCAACCGTTGATCGCGTCTATTAATGAGTACGCGCAACTCGCGCACAATGGACAGCGTTTCGATATCATTCACCGTCGAGCTATCGATAATGAAATAAATCGCGGTAATCCAGCTCGAACGGGCGTATTTTATTCCACGGGGAAAATTCCTTTTCGATAACAATTTCCTCGATTTCCGTTTCCAACCCTCCATCACAGCGCGCCCACCCCTACCCTACTCGTCGAAACGATGCAATTACAAGCAATCTTCGTTTCGCGTGACGATTCCACCGATACACGTTCATATTGATTCCATGGTACGTACGCACGGGACACGCTCGCCTACGTCCCACCCCCGCCGCTCGATCCTGTTTAAAACGAAACGCAACAAACGCCTGCTGCTCTCTCGCTCGGCTCGCTCTGTCGCTCCACCCGCGCAGGACACTCGGTCGACGCGCGGTCGATGGTGCAAGGGAGACGAGCAGCTATTTTTCGTACTCGTGGAAAATTGAACTTCCATGTATCCACTTTACGCCTATTCCGATACTCGAGTTAATGGTAACGAGAACACGTCGCGCTCGAAACGTTATTTCATAATTCGTCCTCCTGGCACGCGAGCCCTCGAATATTTTGTGGAAATATTTTTCCAGCCGACGAGGCGTGGATCGAGAAATCTCAAGGCTGAATGCGACTCGTTAGGCGGTACTTTTACCTTCTGCCTCCCCCCTCTTTTCTCCTTTCTTCCCGCCACTTTTTTCCTTTTTTTTTCTTTTTTTCGTTAATTTCTTTCTCATTGAAAGAAACTCCGCGGCTGCTTTCACGGAGGCAACTCGCTCGCGCAGGTGCACAACTTTTGAAATTGAGCATAACGGGGCCAGCCAGGGCTCGGTTCTACTCTTTTCGGCGGCGTTTCGTGAACGACACCGCCCGTATAAAACGACCTTTGGCTCCCTTTCAAACAAACTCCCGCCTAGCTGCTTCCTCTTTGTTTCCGCGTGCCGCCGCCCTTCTGCCTGCATATAGAGTGTGAAAAGAGTAATGGTCACACCCTTTCACGGATGAGAACCTGTGCAGTTGGACTCGGACAGGTTCGTTAGGAAATTCTGCCGCGTAATTCATCTTATCACTTTGGAATTCGGGTATAAATACTTTCTCTTATCTCTGGGTAGTTCACTCTGTCAAGGGGTGAAAGATTCTAGGGATACCAGGTTCGTGTTTAATGAAAAGTCTGCTTTCGCGTTACTCGTGGTATTTAGGTAAATTAACAAATACCTGTGTGAGCCTTTATTTAGAAATTGTAATAGGTGTGCGAATTAGAGTGCAAATTAAGGAAATTTAATTTTATGCTCGACAAATGAAATAAACCCAGAGAAAACTTTTAAGTCAGATAGCTTTAGAAAGAGATCAAAAAACCATGAAATGATAAAAAAGTAGGGAAATTTTGTACGAATACTTGACCAAAAATTTCCTCGACTATTTCCTGAAAGCACAATGAAATCTTCCAGACTCGACCTAGAGAAATCTTGAGCAACTCAGACACGCGAATTTATCCATGAAAGTCGTAACTACTGTAGCCTCTCCACCCTGCACAACAACGCGCACCGTTCATTATCCTTTCGCGTTTCGAAGTGGAATCCACCGTAACAACTACGCTCCTTTCGTCGCGCTGTCATTCCGCCAATTCCTTCAGCTCCCTCAGAGACACTCGCTTTTCTCCTTTGAACGAGGTATCTCGAGGAGCAGCCGGAATCGGAAACGCAGCTCATAGCACAACGTCGGGTTTGCTAAAAATCTCCAGCGTGTTCCACATCGTGGCCGTGCTCCTTTCTTTGAGACGCCCATAGAAAGCCGAGGAGAACTTTTTAATTAGTGTACCTCATTAGTACATCCGTATATCGCGGAATATCATTCCAGCTTTTTCTTTTCTCTCCATTTCCTTGGCTTTTCCACTATTCGACGGATGTCTCTAGAGGGGCGTTATTGTACGGTCGCGAAAAGTTTTCCTTCGTCTGATTTTGAACAGAGGGGAGTAATTTTAGAGCACCGTCATTGACACAGATTCAAGGATCCATTATTCGACTCGAATTATGACGTGAATATTAAACGTACAGTAACTCACATTTTATCGTGAAGAATTATTCATTTTGTGTGTTGAAACTTGATAAATATCTACTTTACGATTTTAAATATAAGAGCAAGAGACAAAATAGAATTAAATTTCTACTGAAGCCCTCAAAAGAATACGTCTCTCAAACTAACGACTAAGATAAATAAGAACCACTTCCTATCAATATTCCACGACACAATAATTTGAAACTTTCCCTAGAAGCGTACAAGTATCCAAAGTTCCTCCCTCACTCTGTACCCTTCGCAGCCCCCGAAAGTATCGAACAATTTCAATCTCTGCGCCTTTGTCGCGAGTTCTCACCGTCAAGCGATACATCGATCTTTCTGACGTTGCAATTAATCGCGCGAGCCCGCTCCAGCGTCCGCCTAGAAAGGACGGTTACACGCATTTTTGTCGTCGCGAGCGTGTCTAACGAGGGAATCGCCCTGGGCGCGACTATCGGTGGAAGATGATGGAAAAACGCCACACAGTATCTACACTGTTTCCCTTAAACGAGCCTGCGCGCCGAGCTTATTTAATGTCGAGAGTTTTCAATTTTTCTTTTCTTTTTTTCGTGCACACTTGTCGCCCGAAGCGAAGCGCCACTACAGGTCGCAGTAATTACGTCGCCCCATCGACGTCGTTTCTCCATCGCGGTTACTCTGTTGCTCTGCTCGCAGGCAATTATTATGCTTGGGATCGAGAGAGAGGGGGAGCGTCGTTACACGTAACGGGTTCGTCGCACGAGAACGAGTTCTCGAATGCAAAGAAGCGTGGAGAAGAGGAAAAGTCTGTCGCGAGAACAATTTGCAAGCGGCGAAGCATTTTCCTCGGCTATCGACTCGATCTCAGTTTGAAGAGAAAATCGAGAAAGGAGGAAATGGTTTGCTTTGGAGCGAGAGGCCCCCCCTAGCTGGGTTGCGCCCGCCCTTCACTTTCCCCATTTCGAAAAATCATTTTCCACGCCGCGTGACTAGGACCCGTTCCTATCTGGCCGATTATGCGAGCCCAGCTTATCGACGGCTCAATCTCTGTAAATTATAAAGGAACTCGCCAGCGAAAAATGCTTCAATATCGAATTTCAATCGAGGCCTTAATCACGTTTCACGGGCGGCCTCTTAATGCGATTTTTCTACCTTGTAAATCCTATCGCTGATTGAACTCGATCGGCGAGCTTCTGATGCAGAGCACTAGCTCTCTAAGAAAATATAGAGGTGAGGAAAATGGTCGTGAGAAGTGCTCGAAAAAATGAAAGTAGGTGTTCCAAACAAATGAAGCTGTATTATCAGTGTCCCATGAGAAGTCCCTTGGATAATATCCCTCTGCTCAGAGCATATTTACCTCACCATTTCCCTGACTATTCAACACCACTCGATTACTCTGACCTGAGCCGAGCATTCGCTAGAGAGATACGCTACGAATTTTTCCCATGGAATCAGATCCTTTCGCAACTAAAACCGAAACGAAACTAGTCACGCTCGCTCGATAAAACCTACCAAAGCATCGCTGCAAATATGTTAAACTGGATGCCACAAAGCGCGGAGATCGAATGACGTTGAAGTTCGAGTGGCACGAAGTTCCAATAACAAATGGAACTACTTGCTTTCAGCAGACAGAGATCGAAACGCGACGCTATGAAGACAGACGCGAAGTACCACTCGGCCCAATCGAAAATAACTAGTAGCGATACACAAAACGACGAGTGGAGGCTATTCCGCGCGGCACGGTAGGAAGTCGTGACCTTTTTTTCCGGAGGTTCAAAACTTTTTAATTGCGAGGCTCTCGGGCCGAAGCGGTGGCATCCAATTTGCGCGAACGGGATTTTCCTCGAACGTGACGCACACGTCCCCTCTCCCCACTTTCTACCCCTTTCCTTCCTTCCTTCCTTCCGCCGTGTACAGCCCCCATTCGGACCGTTTCCG
Organism: Calliopsis andreniformis; assembly: GCF_051401765.1. Classification (NCBI taxonomy): domain Eukaryota; kingdom Metazoa; phylum Arthropoda; class Insecta; order Hymenoptera; family Andrenidae; genus Calliopsis; species Calliopsis andreniformis. The sequence goes on from NC_135073.1 coordinate 12,917,380, forward strand.
CGATTCTTTTGTGTCGTAAAAATTGAATTCGAGCCGCAGAGACGAGCCCGCCCACGCACGCGTGCACATTACGTACCTCGACGGGCCGGCCACCCCCACGCGTGCACGCCATTGTCTCCTTCGTACCACCCCCGTTCGCCCTTTCCCCGCGAGCCTCTCCGCGCGTCGAGTTTTTCAGGTTAGCTACAGCTTCATTGTCCGACAGTTTTTGCACATGCCAGCGGCAGAGGTTACGGGACTGCGATTCCGCTCGTTCGTCCCCCCCTTTCCTGCACCTCACACCCCTGTCTTCGCTGACCTCGCTCACCGATAGCTCACCCTCGAGCCTTCATTCCCCTCCAGCCTCTCTCGCGAACAACGGAAGCTGCGAGTGTGCCGAGAGAAAGAATGGACCGAATTTGTAATCGGAGCACGGTTCGACGCATTCGACGCATCACCGTGGAAAAATGCAATATCGCTCTGCCGTGTCCCCACTCAACTGACCGAGTGCACTCGCCTCTCGCCATTAAGACACGCGTGAGTACTGTAGCGTTTGTGCTTCTATTAAGGGACAAATGGGGGTTGCTGGAGAACCTGTTTTAGATAGTGGGAGAATACGCTCGAGATGATTGAATGAATCGAGGATGTCGGTCTTGATTGTTCTCAATGGGATGGTCGACATTGCGCGACCTTGTCTACGTGATAGCAGTTGATTAGAGGATTGTGACTCTCTGCGAGGCAACGATTTGGTTGAGAAATTGGGTTTCGGTGCTGCGAGAGATTAATGTACCGTGGGTAGTGTGTTGGATCGTGGGTGGGGGGCTTTGGTGACTTGTGGTGGGAGACGATGGTGGTTCGCGGGATCTAGGAGACTGTGAGCGGAAGTTGGAGTTTTTTAAGTTGATTTTGATTTTGATTTGGAAAGTAGTCGTAACGAGGACTGATTACTTTTTGGAAAAAAGTCGAGGATATGTGTAATATAATTAACAATCTCTCTGGTTTATGTTTCAAATTTCTCCAGCTGTTTTACAACTATTTCGAAATGCCAAATCAAAGTCGTTCTTAAATTTCTATAGATAAATATATAAATTTGATGGAATAAGGCGTCGAATTAATTTGCACATTGCATATCCAATAGTAAAAGATTAATGATCTCAAAATAAAAATCGTCGACGTGTACTTTCTCTCATTATATTAGAATTAATGTCGACTCAAAAGTAATAGGAAATCTACTGCTTTTACTATTTCCATTACTCTATTACTTTACAAAAGTAACAAGAATATCTATTACCTTATTACAATATTGCCTTGATATTAATCTATAGCTTTGGGAACAGAGCGAACCTATATCGTCAGCTGCCTTGTCTTTATGGGAGAAGACGAAATAGAGAGAGATAAGAGTGATGGGACAGACTCATGGATGTAGTAAGGTAAAAGTTGGACTCACACAGTGAGCCAAATAGTGAATTAGAAATTGGACTCATATACGACAGCGAGTTAGAAATGAAACTCATACACCAGTGAGCTAAAAGTTATACTCATATCGAGAGCCAGACAATTGAACCAATATTATAGCAAAAACAGAATCGTACCATTTTTATCTGCATTTAAGAGAGGATTTTTCTCGTAAGCTGACCTCACAGCAAGATAACATATGCTATATCTCTAAAAAAAATTATCCTATTTTTTACCTACTTTGAGTGCTCCTTCTGACTTGCCTTATTACCTTCTCCCGCCCCCGTCGCCGATAAAGAATATTTACACCTCAGTACGATTTCAATATCAACTCCGGTTCCCACCTTCTAGCAGGCAACCCACACTCGGCTTCTCGGAACCGCAGTGTGTTCCCGGAACACAGAGCGACATGATTTACGACCGGTAAATCCTGAGCGACTCTATGTTACGCGTGTAAAACGCAGTTGTAATCTACTGCTCCTATTCTCTTCGAATTGGTCGCGCATATTAACGAACTGGCCGCTGCTTCGCTGCTGGTCAGTCCTCTGCCATACCAGGCTGGAAAGAAACGCGCTGTAACGATAATTAATGAAAGAAAAAGTGACTCGGATGAAACGCCAGCTAACGAACGCGCCGAGATTGTTTTCGGCGTGTGTCGAGCGTCCAATTCGACCGCGAAGAATCCATCGGACAGTGTGTTACGCTCATTGCTCGCCAACGTTTCGTTCTGTTTAGTGAAATAACGAGTCCGAGTAAAACGAGAGTCGTCCCAGTCGGGAAGCAGACTTTCTCCTGATTAAACGTGATCTACGCTCGATATTATTCGCTAATGGCGGAGATATTGAATAGAAAAGGCTCTAAGGATGTCTATTAAAGGGGAATCGATCGATTTTTAACACCGTGTCGAATTTTCTGAGGAAGAGTTAAAGTAGGTGATTAACAAGCTGATTTGAATTCGGTTTATACTAGTTACTATTTTTAATTCTCGTTACAGTCTCGTTGTTAGAGTCACTGAAGTTCGAATTTATTTAGAGTTTTATTTCTAAGCACGTTTTTTTAGGAATCAAAGTGAGATACTTTAAGTAGACTGCAGGCCTTTATGCATTTATAGAAAATTTCAATACACAAAAAAGTAAAGAGTTCATGTAGATACCTAAGATATCAAAAAATGAGTATGAGATTAATCTCGAAAATTAAGATTGATCTCACTGTTACTCACTGTCTCACCAGTGTCATGCAGACCACTGGGTCTACATCGAGGAGACACAGTAAAGCCACACGTCGAATTAGAACCACTTTCATAGAATATAGAACGCAAGTGTTACCTGAGTTCAAAAGGCTCGCGTCAATGACCTGCAACACGGAAGCAGAGAGTAGAATCGTTTTTTCGCGCAGAGATATTTACAATAAACCTATTTTGGTGCTTTTAGCGATACAGCTTTTTCCGCGAGCCGATTATACGGAATCACGAAACTCCTCGACGTTGTCGGTCTTAATTGGAGCTAATTGACAGGCCACCTTTTTAAGGTCGCTTGATAGCCTTTTTTTTACGGCTGACCGAAGATCAATGAGGTGCGGTGAACGAGGAAAAAACCGCCCCTGAGGCTAGACCCTATCTAATCCACGATTCGTGGAAAATACCTAAGCTGCTAAGAGGCACACGCGCTTTCCTCTCTTAATCGCTACTGGATGCTGCTCTAGGAAAGATATATGCGTGATAATTTTCCATATCTCATGGACCCGTTCTTGACGAGCTGATGAAAAACGCTAGGAAGAAAACAGATATCTTAATGATACCTAATGTAATACCACCTTTGATAAATGTGAAAGCTCATTCTTTCGGACAGACGATAACTTTTTATCACACCGAAGATAACCTAAATGAGTGGTTAAATTACGCCACTTAATCTCAGAATGATTCACCTCCCTTTTTCCGATTGCAATCGTAACGTCCAACTGTAAACGAAAGTACCGTTTTTAATATCACTTTTTTTAGAAATTTGTAGCCTCTATTAACTTCTCAAAGTAACTTTAATAAAATTTCAAAAATAATTTCATTCCCCTTCTATATTCCATATGATCCATCTGCTCACTAGTCCTCTAAAAAATAGAAAACTAAAATAACTTTTTCCTACAGTTTCTCACGTCACGCCAAGTGCAGTAAAAATAACATTACCTCGAACCAAACCGCAGAAAAACATTAAAGCATGTTTGTATTAAAACATACTTAATACTTTAACCAGACCTTCAAGACAAAAGAAAACATTTCAACTCACAATGAACACCAGAATCACGTCCAAAGTACAGGCTCCAAAAAAATATCTAAGTAACCAGGCCAGCGCTAACATCAGGCCAGATGGTGAGAGCAGGGGGAAGCAGGGTCGAGCGATCGAGCTGACCAGAATGAACGAAAGCAAGGGAAACTGGAATAAAAAGGGACCGCTGTCCCACGGCCCGTGGACTGGACCAAACAAACAATCTTTATCTCCTTTATGGCCGCGCTTATCTGCGCCAGCCGACTCTTCTCCAACTTTCCCGTGGCAGGTTCGGCCTTTTTCTCGCCCTCCATACGTGAACAGGCCCTTTGTGTTCCCGCATACTTTCTCACCGCGTTCCAGGAAAAAAGAGGGCTAAAAGAATGAGAGACTCCAGGAGGCGACGGACGAAACAGTGAGTGGAAGGGAAGGAATGGTAGAGGGGGAGGAGGATCGTCCGACGACCCGTCTAGTCACGAAAATTTGAATAAATCTCAGCCCGATATGCGCCACCCTCCTGAATATCATTTCGTCGCTTCTGGAGAAGAACTACTCTCTGTCTCTCGTCGAGTCTCCCTCGCGACTGAAAGAGACCTGAAAATGCCGCAGAACTCCGCCACTTTCAATGAAGTGTAAACCCCCCGACGCGGTAATAAACTGGGCAAACGTTTCATTATGAGTCATTCGTGGGAAACTTTGACATTGCACCTTATGACGCGGGACTGGGCTGCGTGGGTTGGCTCGTTTCGTATTGGAAAAATGGGGAGTCGATGGGGAGAGTTGCTGGGGTTAGAGAAGTTCAGTTCAGTGTTTTTAAGTTTGGATCTTGAATTATTTCTTGGTGTAAACTTATTTGCGAGTAAATGGAATACTTGTGCACTTTATTGGGATTTATAGACGTAGAAAATTGAACCTTTCGTAATCATATCTAAATGTTGGATATATGTTGATACATATTTGTACTGGAAGGTGCATCGACAAATATGAGACACGTATTTTTTTTAGCGGCTGATGACAACAGAGATCTCTTGGTTTCAGGACTCATCTCGTCACTGGAGCACAGTATTCGAATCCCCATAGTGATGTAGCTTTTAAGTTATTCTAGGCACTTTCAGTTTGTAAAGAAATTACAGCCCAAAAAGCAGAATTTGTATTTTCAGAAAACTTCTGAAGTACGTTAAAAGAAGTATTCTCTTCCAGAAGAAGAATATTGATGTCCCAAACTTCAACCATCAATGACTACAAAAAGGAATCACGGTGAAGATACTCGTACAGAAGTAGGCAAGTTTCTGAACAAGAGCAATCCACATAAAAATAAAGCAACCATTAACCCACAAATGGCTCCAATATCACACAACATAAGAATCTTAGGCATACTTTTATACATCCTTTTAGAATTCTGAAGTCCACATAAAATCGAAGCAATATCAGCGCGTCAGCTACAGAAACGATTCCCATTGACTCGACACGCTGGAAGTACAAAAGCAACTCAGCCAGGAAGTTCTGAAATTCGCGTCGACGGTGGCAATTTGCCGCGAGGAGAGAGAACAAGCCCTTTTCGGGAGCACGTTACAAGAGATCCTTTGGATTAACCGAGCGCGTGAAAGGAACATATGACGGTCTGTGCGTGATCTCGTCTACTGTTCGGTATCATCCTCGAGGTTTTCGATACCGCCACCTGTTACGTAAATACGAGCAAAGAGGAGCCTGGCCTCTCTGGAAGATGCAGCCAATTGATTTACGGTCGTAATGGGCTGCGAGGACGAATCGTGGCCTTCTGTAAGAGGCCTTTCCTACCTGGCAACCACTCAGCAAATTATCGATTTCGAGCGTTGTCTGCCGCTACAGTATATTGGATTGCCCTCGTATAACTCGATTTCTCCGTTTAGCCTTCTCGAATTTCTTTCGGAACGACGTTACCGACCGTTACGAGAAAATAGCTCGACAAAATTTCGATGAATTCGGTTGCTAGGTTACTGTGGAAACCTTATTCTTTGATCATTTATTTCTGGGGAAAGCTACGATTCGTCTTCGACAGCGATTGGATGAACGAGACAGATAGGAGATATTAATAATTCAATTTGCTTCGTGAGTCATAGATTCTTGAAAGATTTCAAGATTCTGATACTGTTAGATCCTTTGCTTCTCAAATATTCTAAGTTTCCAATCTTCAGATTTTGAAATTATTAAGTAGCTATTCAAATATTTAAATTTTCAAGCGATCCAGTATTCAAATGTTCAAACTTTCATATCTTCAAATTTCAAACGTTTTAAATTTTTAAATATTCAAATATTTTAAAACTGAAACTCATGAAGCAGTTTTCACTGTGAAATTAATTATGTAGTCGTAAAGTATCGACCATGTGTCCTCAAAAAGAAACACATTCTTTGGGATAATCCTACAAATATTTCAAACACTCAATTGAAACAGATCTTCCAAAACATCTAACAAAATCTACTACACCATCCCACTATCATTTCTTCAGAAGCTCCCAAATCCCCAGACACACCAAAACGCATTAAACGACCGTATCACCTAATTGAACTCTCAATTGTCAGCAGAACAAGGCACTGCTCGAGCACCAACGAACGAACTTGTACCTACTACTGCGAAAGTTGACTTTGTATTCAGGTCCGTATGCAAATCAGAAGCGATCATTCAGCCGTGTTGTAGAACAACGTCGGCTCACGAGCCGATCGTGGGTGCACGTGTAAAATCGAGCAAGAAAGCACGCGGCCCTGTTCTCGTGTTTCTTTCTGAAGGGGTTCTTTAAGCCCCTATGCGGCGCTGTCACGCGATAAGAAACTCGATGGCGGTTTACCGATTACCCGACGACAGTAAAGCAAACGTACGCTCCCGAATGCAAATCGACACCGATGGACGAAACCAAGGACCCGCTATCGTGCACCTCTGAGCCGCAGCTCAAGAGGAAAATCCATTTACGACTCGCGGCTCGCGATTCACGCGACTCAGCCCGACTTCGACTCTGATCGCACGCCTCTTCAACGACGCCTTTATCATTGAAATTCCACCCCTTCCGTGCCGAGTCCGCGATTTGCTCGGGCAGACCAAAGATCGAGTTCCCTTAAACGCGCTATTCGTCGGCGAGTCGTGGATCGATGAGGATATTTCGAAGACTATTTAGTGGAAAACTGTACAAGCACGTGTTAGAGTTCTCGTTTACAAAATGGTGTTCTACAGCTCTTCTCGAAGAGTGTCGTTTCTACTTAGATAGAGAGAAAAAAAAAATTCTTTAACCCTTAAGATCAAGGTAGAATCACCCAGAATCTAAATACAATTGAAAAGTCTGTGGAGTTGAAAGTCTGTGGAGTTGAAAGTCGGTGGAGTTGAAAGTCGGTGGGGTTGAAAGTCGGTGGGGTTGAAAGTCTGCGAGGTTGAAAGTCTGTGGAGTTGAAAGTCCGTGGAGTTGAAAGTCCATGGAATTGAAAATCTGACAAATTGAGAACTTGAATTCAACTATACTAGAGAAATTTTAGTCTTACTGTTACCTATAGAACATGAAGATTCTCCAAAAACCTCTAGACCACCCCATAAACTCCCTTGACTGCAGACAAATAATGAAAAAAACATGCTCTTCAGCAAACTCCCAAACTAATTCTCCGCCTATTTTGACGCTTCCCAATTCTAGAGCACAATAAAGCCACCCAACAGAATCTCCAGTACCCGTAGCGCCAAGCAAATACGATCGCGGCTCTCAAATGTTTACACGACACAACAGGAGAACTGTAGAACACCGTTCGCGGGACACAATAGGTGGAATAGCAAAAGATGGCGTAATCACTCACCGTTGGGATGCACTTGTGACTCGGCGAGATGTACTCGAGCCCCCGGTGTCCCTCGCCGCTGAAGCACTTCTGTATATTGGTCATGAACTTCCTCCTGATGGCCTTCAACGAGTAAACGCAGAGAGCGGAGTGCGGCTTGGGCACGTCGTTGTTCAAGCTCTCGCTCTCGGAGAAAACCGCGAACAGGACGTCGTCCTGGGCAGTGATGCCCAAATCGCCAGCCAGAACCGAGCCAGCCTTGCCAACGTACGCGGCCTGCACCAGGTTGTAATAGATCCCGTCGTTGGTGCAATTGATCGGTATCTCGGTGTACGAGTAATAATGCTGATCGTCGTGACAGACTCGGACCATCTTCGATATGTAAATAGCGGTGTCGGTGTTCTTCATCTGGGTGGTCATGAAGTAGCTGAATCCGTCGCTGCTGAATCCGTACACGTAGTTGATGGGGTATCTCTCGCGAGCTAACGAGTTCACGTACATCCTGGTTCCGGTGGTCACGGCGGACTCAGCGATGTTCAGCATCCTGTCCTTGTCCAGGGACCTCGAGCTGACGGCAGGCACTTCCGATCGGTAAGGCGAGTTCCCGGTGTAGGTGACGCCCACGTACATGACCTGAGAGACTGGCGGGCTCGGAGGGCCTGGGGCGATGAAGGCGACAGTAGAGGCACTCGCATTGTTCGCGACCACAGCCTCCTTCACTTCCTGCACCACGTCCGAAATATTGTGGAGGTTCCGTACCCTGCAGGTGCCCTGGGAGATGCTACCGCACGAGATCAGCCTGGTGGTGGTATAGTCGATCACCAGGGCCTTGTTCACGTTGTCCACTGGTCTGGTCGGCGTTTCGCGGGGACAGTCGATCATCGAGCAGGCGGTCGAGTCCCCTTTGGGCCCAGTCACCTCTTTCACCACCAGGCTGAGGTCTGGCGATAGCTGATAGAGCCGGTTCACCGCGCCCACGTACACTCGGCCCGTGTTCTTGTCCACGACCAGATGGTTCATGCGCTTTACCTCTGGGTCGTAGAACCTTTGTACTATGTCGGCCGTCGTCGAGCGCACTGGCGGCAGCCGGGGTGACAGCAGCACCAGGATCGACAGCAGCAGACCGAATTGCCTCTGGTGCGACAGCATCGATCCCATCCTCGTCGGCTGCTCGCTGCCCGGGAAGACTAGCATCTTACTACTCTACTTCCTACGCTACGGGAGGGACACCTCGATCTGTCGCGGCTTCCTCCTGCCCTGCACCCGGGGATCCTCGCGGAGGCGTCTTCCTCGAGCCTCGCCCAGACCTGCACAGAAAGGAAACGAGAAATGCATTATTATAGCGTTTCTATGTAGTCAACTAATTTCATTTTTATTTATTTATATATTGTACGGGTAAAAGACCATTAGTGTATAAATATATTTTGCTGGATCGTGCGCTTGAATGAATAAGAAGACTGAATTTGTTTCTTTAACAAATGATACACTTTTATTCGTACAACCACTTTACTTGGAGTCTCTCTGAGGATTGGGATGAAAGGACACGACTGAGGACTGAGAATAATGCAGGAAATAGTTATTCAATTTTAAGTGGTGTTTTGTGGGGTTAGTAAGAGAGGGATCCATCTCAGAAATTGATGTTTTTCATTGCTAAAAGTTTGAGTAATTAATCATTTTCTGTTACAAAAAATTGGAAATCTTCTTTGTGGAAAATTTACTTTTCCTGGTTCTATTTCTCTTTTAGCTAACTGATGATGTAGTACTTTTAGTTCCTGCAATTATTAATTCCAAGTATAACTGTAATCTAAAATTTAATGATAGAAGTCTACATCTAGAGTGAAAGAGCACTTATCATGAGCCAACATTAATTTCAATCTCGTCAATAAGTATTGGACCTATGATATCAAGAAAATAGAGTATCCTTACGAACACTACGTACCAACAATTAGTAACCCTGTATTAATTTTTATAAAATTGATGACCAGACTTCCTTCTAAATAATTAAAACCTGTCTATAACTACAATTAAAAGCCGAGTAACTCGATAACAAAATCCTCACTTCCTGTGACTTATAAAATAATACCTGAACTACATATCCCACATCAATCTAAATTAAACTCAATCTCCTGAAATAGCCAAGTCTTCCCCGAAAAGAAAAAAAATAATTACACGTTGCGACAACGTTCAGAGGACCATATGAAGACATTGAAAATCAAAGAGATTAACGTTCTGACGAAGACAGACAGTTTTTAGCGTGACCATAAAGGTGTTTTACATTAATGGCAAGCTACTACGAGGCCAACGACACTCAAGACACGAAACACCTCCAACCGCGGCGTAATTGCACCAATTATCTTTTCAAACTCAAGGCGAATCAAGCAATCGCACGCAAAGACGATTTATCGTGGATTAGGAATAAGAAAGTAAACGGAGTAACCGTGAACTTCCTTTCGAGCTCAGAACGCGGACGCTTAAGCCAGTAAATTATCAAATTCTTGCCTAGAATTACACAATTTTCTTTCCTTTAAAAAACACAATCACCGAGCTGAAGCAAAGTCTTTCAATCTCGTAATAATAGCTCTGTACAAAACTCGTTTAAATGCTCGACACTAAAGAATAAACGAATTTCCTTCGAGCGAAGAACGAAAGATGATCACAAGGTAAGATGGTCGCAAATATTACGATCCTATGTGTGTCGAAGGAAACCTCATTCGCGATAATTACTCGAACACGATCAGAGAGCTGGTCGTTCGAAAGTTCGCTGTGCTCTTCATAAAAGTCGATGAATGGGAACAAGGGAAGAGGATGGAGGCGAGAACAGCGTGGAACGAAGAAAGCAAGAACGAAGGGGAGGGTTGGCGACGATTTATCGACTAGGGAAACCAGGTGGCTTTCAGTCGAACCCTAACGCATACTCCTCTTAACGAAATGAAACGGTCGACTTTGCGCGCGGAAATACGTGAGAAAAAATCGGTGGCCAGGGGTGGCGGGCGTCGAAGAAAAGGTGTTCGTCTCTTATCGCGACGGAGGGTAACGTTCAATCGCAACGAAAAGTTTCCTTATTTTCCGAACGCCCATCTTCGAGCCGGCTGTCGAGGCTCCCTTCATCTCGGCGAGACGTCAATTTCAGTTTATAGGGAGAGGAAAATGGAAACTCTGCAACTCCAAACCCTCTTCATCTCCGCCTACCTACATTTTCCTCGCTATCCGTCGTAATTATTACGTATCGTAAATCAATCGAAAATAGTTGCTCGAAGAGCGCCCCGTGGAGAGACGATAACACAATTTTTGCCCTAAAATATTCAAGAGGCCTCGGAGAAACGAAGCCCCATTACTTATTCATAAGATAAGCAGATAAGCGAAGATCTATCGCCTCTATAAATTCACGGGCTGACGATAACAGAGATTCGCGCGATTCTACGTAAGGAATCTTGGCATTGATGAGCGAGTGACAAATAGCTGGTTCTGCTCGAGGAAAATTCTTCAGGGAAAGATAACGCGAGAGATAAGTTCAGGCTTGAAGTATCTTCAACTTCTCCAACAGCTAAAATTAGGACGAAAATTCTCGCTATCTCACAGCAGATCGTATATACGATTTTCTTTGATAGAAGATAGTGATAACACGAGCTTTCAAGTGAACAAGTTATACGATCACGTAATAAATAGAAACCTCTCCTTCAAAACTTGGGTAATTCTAGAATGGCACACTGAGATATTCCATGACCCCAGTAAAATAGAAAGACACTGTTTTATATGTTACTGTACTGCAAAATAATTACAAATAAAAATGTCTTTTAATTTTTTTACACTTGGAAGTATTTCTGTCAATTTTTCCCAAATCCCAAACGTGTAACAATCATATTAAACTTTGAATGACCCAGTATTGGCAGTCCAATAGAAAACAGTGTGCTCCTCCAGGATTCCTAACAAGAAAATTATATCTCCATAAGAAAAAGAACGAAAAATTGTAGACTTAAGTAATACCTTCCCTCTACTCAAGGCTCAACAATATTGCAACATGGACGTGAAATAAACCTCCAAAACCAATACCACGTACTACCTTTCCCCTACTCGAGACTGCACAATATTGCAACATCGACGTCAAATAAAGCTCCAAAACTAATACCACCTATATCAATCCCAGCATCGTGTTCTGTTTCGCTGGCAGGCAGCGTATCCTTTTAAGCGATTCCACGAAGTAGCGAGCGAAACGGTCGAGGGTTCTACGTACGAAAGGGAATCGCGTTTGCGCGTATCCATAGGATCCAACGACTCGATAAGTAGCGAGATACCGAGGAACGCGGGATTCCTCGTCGAAGGAAAGCCCAGCGTGTGCGTGTCGAGGATGGGAGGGACGCAGGGAAGGTTGCACGCGCGTACGAGAGATCAAAAGGAAAGATGGTCGCGCAGTATGCTCGGTAGGTTGGTATCTGATGAGCGCACGCGTGCCTTTCCCCGTGTACTCCCATTGTGCTAGGGCGACACACGCACCTCAATGTAGGTTAAAACCATAATTAACGACCGCCTTAATTGCTGACAGTTTACACCGAGGTATTAGCGATCTAACCGAGACGTCGCGTCGCGACGGGGACGATGCCCGCCCGCGGGACTCCTCTCGTCTCCCTCGAGGGTCGAACATCCGTGAAATGAGAACTGTAATTAGCCTGTTTACGAGCTGGTCACCAGCACGGAAAAATTCTCGCGGATTAATCGAAGAAAAGCTTCGAGAGGCTCGATCCCGAGCGCCTGGGAATAGTTTCTGCAACGATGGCCAGCGGCGAAAGCCCGCAGGCAGGAATGGCTGCTCCGCCATATACGCGAGCGAGCGTTAATTTTAATTACAAAGCGCGCGCTTTAATATGCACATTTATTTTAATGGAAAACCGACGGAGTTTCCGCGCGCGATGCACTCGATGATAGCGCACCCCCTGCGCGAGCATATTTCATCATTTCCACGGAAACGCCGCGGTTTTACTTTTATTTGGTTCGTTTGTTGCACATCGCGCGCTTTGTGCATTCATTTTTAAGCGACGCGGAATATCTGGAGCCCCGCCGCGGAGAATGCCTCGCTTTCTGGGGCATGAAAGTCGATGAGATTCTGAGATGAGAGTGAAATGGAGTAATAGGTATCTTCGTGTTGCGGTCTAATTGATTTTAGAATAACAGTGAGTCGAGACAGAAGTTGGTGTTTTATTGGATACTAGCGTTCGCTCGCAGCTTCGCTTGCGTGGGTGTTGTGGATTGACTGGAACTGTATAAACACAGAATATTGAAATAATATAAGATACAGTCTATGTCGCTCGAGAAGAAAGAATCTTTTAAACAGTAAAAGAATTTTTTAAATCGGTTCAGTAGTTTCAGAGTTTACTCTGAAAAACCAATTCACCTTTACCTGTGTGCTTGTAAGACAAAATGATCAAATAGTAATAGTATAGATATTAGAAGATAGTTTTTATTTAATCCTTATACCAACGTAGGATTACTCACAATTTAAATAAAGATATTGAAATATTAAACTTCAGAAAACTCTAACAAATATTTCATCTAATTCTCTATTAGTTGCATCGAAGGCTCTTCAGTCTCAGACGAGTGGGACTGAAGCTAGAGCGAGTTGGAGAAGATTAGAGAGAATCAAAGAGAATTAGGAAGGATCTGAGCGAGTTGGAGCAGACTGAGAAGAGTTAGAGAGGAATGACGCAGCTTGTAATAAGATAAAACGAATCGGAGCGACTTCCTTCGTGCAGCCTCGACCCCTCCCAGCGAAGAAATGGAGAAAAGAAATTAGTAGATGACTGCGTTAGATGACAGATGGTCTAGGCACCGCCTTTAACACTTTGCCATGCCACCCATATATGGTTGACAGACTTATTTACACGATCGTATATAATATTAATTGCCAAGATTGCGAATGATATTAACAAGTCTTTTTAATATGAGTTACTGTAACGTGAGAAGCAGTACAAAATGCATCGAAAGACAATCTCGCTAAAGTTGTAATCACTGTTCCTATAGTAGCTGGAAGCACTGTGTGTATCTTGCAAGACCTACTAGTGCTCCCTATAAAGTGAGGAAGACCGATAATATTGATTAACAGCTGGCTATTGGAAATTATAGTGTAGTGGTACTTGCTAACACTGAAGTTAGTTATCGTAAACAAAGTATCTATATAATAATTGCGGAAAATAAGTAATTTGACAGGTTGATAGAACATTAAGAATTCTAAAAAATTTGTATTCCACCCTCCCTAGGTGAACTCTTAACCTTTTACTGCAGTTTATAGTCACCTCCTACATGACACCACTTCTCACAAAGCTCGAACAATAGGTATAGGTATCACAAAAGCAAAAACTTGAACCTCAGCAACTTAATATCCTAAGCCTTCAAAAAACCCTAAAAAATTCTAAAAGCCTAGAATTCTAAAATTCTAAAAGCCTCTCCTACACTACAACCGCTCGCAAAGTAAAATATTCAACACTTCTTTCATCTTGTATCATTCCAAAAACAAAAATGAAAAAAAAATCCAAGAAATATGCGACTACTTCACTTCCTCAAAATTTTCCTCAAGAACTAAAACTAAGTCTACACGTAGTACAACAAAGCTACATAATTTTCTAAAGAACAGAAAAGAGAGATGTTATACATATTTTATTTTACATAGTAGTAGTAGTATTTTCACATAAATCCGATTTAGCCAGTAAAAAAAATCGCAGATCTGTTCTTAACTCGAGATGCACGAACTGATTCGATACTATAAACCTAGCCAGGACGCCGTATCCCTCAATTCCTCGTTACAGGACGTCCAAGAGCGAGGCAGCTGCGAGAGGAAAAACGATCGCGAGGACGCGGCTAGAATTTTAAGGAGACAGTGGAGGACTGCGGTTCGATTTAAAGAAATGGAAGTTCGCGAGGCGGAGGAGGACGCCGCTTCGGTTGGATGGGGCGGAATTTAAATAGTTCGTCGAACGGGTAAATTACGAAGCTCGGCCGCGGCGTGTACGTGCGCGATGGGAAGAGAAGAGGCCCGTTACAAGCGCACGAGCGTACCTTAAGGGGTAACTGCCTTTTTAAGGAGCAGTTCCCGTAACGAATGCGATCATTTGGTAAACCTGGTCGGGGCCTGCGCATCCTGCGAACGCGGGGAAAAAGAATAAGAGGAGGAAGAAGCGTGGGTGGATAACGGGGAGCGACCAAAAGAGGATGTTGTCTTCGAGAAAGCTGTGATTTCTCTTTCCTGCTCCTCTCGGCTCGACGCCGTTCGTCCCTCTTCTCTGATAAATTAAGGAAAGCTGAGGGAAGGGGCGTGGGGCGTTGAAACGTGAGAATTGGAAGTGTGAAGTAGTTGGAAAATGATCGCTAATGATGTTGAATTTTTCTATTCTATCCTCTCGTGGGAAACTTTATCTCTGGACTGTCTTTCGAACCTGTTAGGCTTTTAGATTATTCACTCTGAGCAGTTGGGTGTTTTATTATATAATATGGTGAAATTACTGATATTTTGATAAGAAAGATTATATTTATGATGACGTAGATAGATGTGGAAAATTCTGTATTCTGTATAGATTGAGAAAATTCTGTTTCTGTATTCTGCTCATGGATATTTTCTCTGCTGAATAGTTAAAGAAATATTGATTTTCTTGGAAGTGACATAATCTTTAGCCACGTTATTTATGAGATGACCTAAAAGATACCGAAATTAGTACTCTCGTTCCTGAAATTTTAAAGCGAGTTAAAACTGCCGCTAATTCAGACTGCCAACTGTAACCATAAATTCCAGCTTCGATATGCATCAACTATTTCGTTATTTGAACGACTACAGCGACCACGAAAGCATGTAAAAATGCATACAAGTAAATTTCCATAGCAAATGTCCCGTTAAAAGAGTCTCTCTCCGCTGTATCAGCGAGTAAGCACCGCGGCGAGAATTTTCAACTCACTTCGCCTATATGCCGCTCTATTCCTAAAGAGCCTGTACAGAGCGAAAAGGATGCAATTACTCAGCGACAAAGAAACTTCCAGCGGTCCGTTCACGACACTTTTATCGGTCGAGTAAAAAAGTAACGAGATTCCGCGACTGACGTGTTATGACGGCGATAGTTAGTGAGCATTTAAAAGCCGCGCAGCCTCTGGACGAGGAACGTTCTTGCCTCGACGTGGGAAACACCTTGAGAGACAAACTGCCTTCTTAAGAAAAGTTCCTGTAACGAATGCGATCGCGCTCAGACTAACTTGGATCGACCTTAGCCACGGGCAAGGAAAAAGGTTGGAGGAAGAGGCAGCCGTGGCAGGATATAACGGAGCTGGCCAAAAGAACCGCTGCGAAGCTTCCTTAAATCTCCCCTGGCTTCTCGCTGCGAAACTCTGATTCCTCATTAAGTAAATGGAGACGGGGTAGGGGCAAAAAAAAAAAAATCGCCGCGAAGTTGGCCAAGTAATTTCAAGAGACACACACAGGGTCTTCGGTTCCTGCCCTCCTCGACGCTGCTTCTACACGGATAAGGCGATTAGAAGACGTACAACTTCTGTCGCCTAAAAGTCTCGGCTAAACCTTTCGCTCCTCAAACGACTGAACTTGTTCGGATCAACGGACGCCTGAAATCGGGCGAAAGGAAAAGGAACGCCTCGCGCTCGTACGCGGGACGAGCTGGGAGCCTTGAGTAACCGAAGGTCCTTGGGCGAGATTCATTTAAAGCGGAATTAAAGAACCATTAAAGGATTGAAGTTATGACGAGGCCGAAGTTGCTAACTCGCGAACAAAGTGAATACACCTCGGAATGGGGGAAGAGATTGTTCATCGAAGGAAGCTAGCCGAGTAATAAACACGATTTACTCCCAATAAGAGAAGATAAGGAGAAGGAACGAGGTTGGCTGGGGGGCGCAACGCTTCCTCGAGACCAGCGCCACCGCTAATGACTCTTTAACGAGTTAAACAATCGTTAAGAGTTCCGACAATCCGGGCCTCGGTGGACTTTTTTCAAGCGACCGATTTCCACTGGATCGTCGAGGCAAGCCTTCGACTCGTAGACGACGCGAAACTTTTCTTTCGCCTTCTGGTCGAGTTTGCTCAGCGTATCGGCGGAACGCGCGCTTCCGCCAACTTAAACCGAAACTAAGTGTCCAGAGGATCCAGGGCGCAGACACGAATCCTGTGGAAACAGGCTGCCTCGTTATCTCCTTTGTTCCTGCGAATTCCACGACCACTGTTATTCGACCGTCTACCACTCCCGCGGCAGACTCCGTCAAACAGACCCGCTTTCAGACTATTGTGTTAGGTTTGATATGTAAACGTCCGCGAAACTGCTAATGCATATGTATCCCTCTAGCCGAGACTCTTGCCACTTTGCTTTCAAACTTCTCGTCTTCTTTGTTCAGAGCCCTTTGGCCAACTTCTTTGCAGTTTAACTTTGCTGTGTAAAATGTTAATACCTGGGGGGTCTCGAGGACTTGAACTTCAATAGATTCCAGATTTTGGAAATGTTTAATGTTCGATTGGGAAGACTGAGCTCTTGGGCGAGTGCAAAATGTGTGAAAGGTATTATCAATTTTACGTATGGATGTCCATATTAAACCACCACTTATCCCTTCATAAAACCACTCCTTCACCCCTCACACACCTCCTCCCACAATTATTACTCCACGCCTATTATCCTCCAAGATTCCCAGCATCAACAAAAATCCTTGCACTACACAAGGTAAATATCCCAATCCTTGGACACTTAAGATACACACCCCAATAACTAACCAACCTAAAACTGCATGCCTCTACACTTCAATTGTATCTACACATCTACATCTATCCTAACTTCTAATCAAACTACGCATCTCACTAACCACACTACCAAAACGAAAAACATCGTCACACCAATTCCCCCACAATCGATCCCCCTAATCACCTGGTCGAAAAGCCACGTGCGCGACCTACCGCAAGAGTGTGTTGGCCTCTGAGAGACCCGTCGATCAGCTTCGCGGAACGGAGAAGACGGGGCAACGAGGGAAAGAAGGGCAAACGAGACAGCACCGATACCAATGAGAAATAGCAGCTACGGGCCGTCCTAGTGGCGTCGTCCGTGTCGATGTTCGCCGATTTTTCTGCTCGCGGGATGAGGCCCCTCTCGAGGAAGGACCAGCGAAGAGGAGAGAAGGAGAGTAGGAGAAAGACCAGAGGAACGGTCGTAGCGCTCGGCAAAGGCCATTTACTGGTGACAGAGACAAATAGAACCGGGTTCGTTCTAGGGGGGTCCGTGGGAGAGAGTCCGCGTGTCGTCTAACTAACCGAACCAGAGAAGGCTGGAACGAGGTCTAGAGAAAGAGGGAACTGAGGAACGAGGAACGGCTGACTGCAGAAGAGCGATGCGAGGCGATGGATTCCGTCACGGTGCACAGTGCTCGGAAACGATTGCGAAAACTTTTTAGGATATCGCGTGAGCTGTATGAGGAGTTTACGTGTTAACAGGTAATCAAATTCATTAAGTATTGACGCCTGTACTGTAACTGTACTGTGGTTCTGAACAGTACGGCGTAACTTAAAGGGATGACTTTAGGTACCAAAATAAGACGAGAATTGATATACAGAATTTTAGCAATGGTTAGTATAAGAGGGAAAACACTTGAAAATAATTAGGAAAATGAATTAAGAACAACTTGTTTTTAGAAGTAGACTGACTAACAAAGTGATAAAACTTTTAATGAGTTTAAGGTGCAGGTCAACGTGTTAAGGAGACAATATGTATGGAAAGTGGGTACCTCCTAGTGCAAAGGGTTAAGGGTTGAATACAGTAGAGACTGCGAATTTTTGTAGAAAAATTATTCTACTGAAAGAACTTTACGCTAAAGCAACTCTGAGTCGACAAATGAAATGCTTGATAAAAAGTGATCAGAATATTGTATCTCTCACGACCAACTATGTATCCCTTTCGAAACACTATGCAACTTGACCTTTGTACCACTGCCGCGACTGGCCTTGCAAATGCCCTTTCTCTCCGCTCCTTTGTCTTCCACTCGCCCTTCCACTTGAATAATTTCGTGGCAATTAACGCGTTAGTCGTGCCCTTGAGCCGCGAGCCCAGCAGCGAGCCACAGCGAGGATGAAAACAGAGTAGAAAGAACCCGCGGGAGAGGAAAGGAAACAAGCGGATGTCCTTCGAGCACGTTCGCGAGCCAAAGCTCTTCTTCTTTAACCTGAATATGGAAGAAGCTGCGGATAAGGGTCCCCCGAGGGTCCTGTCGTTTCCCGAGATCAAGTTTTCGGCGTAAATTATCCACAGGCTGGTTTCATTAAAAATCGCGAGCTGGACTCTGGGGCGTGGCCGTCGGCGCAATGAAAGAACCAAAGGATTAAATTAAACGCGGACGTCGCTTCCGGTCGCGGCGTCTCGGCGGTGGAAAACGTAAGCAGAGCGCGAGGCGCGTGTAGTCCTGTTGGAAACTGCATTAGATAGGGCGCACTAACGCAGGGCAAAAGGGACGTTTACTCTTCGAGCTGGCATGGACCGACATTTCATGAAACATAAATGCCGGTATATCCATTCGCTCGAAATCCCAGGCGGGTCGTTCTCGCTGGCTCATTTCTATACTCCATTACCGTTGTCATTAAACCGCCTCGACATCCAAAACCCACCCCCGATACTGCCCGCCTCCCCCGTTACGTTCGTCGCGTTTTATTACGATTAAGAGTCCTGGGCTAAAGGGCGGCCGCGCCACCAGATCCCCCAGCTCGCGCGTCCCAACCCCGCGCTGCCAGCAGATGTTTTCGGGGGCTGAAATGGGGCGAGACTCGAGACTCGAAAACAGAAACACCGACCAACGCGGCGACGGGGGACCCATCCACCGTCCATCCTGAGAGACTTATGGTTCAAGGGTAAAAACTGGGAACGTGGCGTGCAGGGGAATGGGGGCGAAGTTGGGCACAGTGGGGAATTGAAAACTGTGGCGAAGGGAACTTCGGTTTTGCGAAAGAGTTTCGAAGAACTGTGCCGAGGTATGTGTGACCGTTATGGGAATAGTTTGGAGGATGTTGCGACCTCTTTATCCACTTCTCTTTTTACTGGGGATGGGGGAAGGCCTGTGGGCTTGGGGAAAATGGTAAGCAAAATGGGAAATTTTAGTATTGTGGGTATTTATGTTGGAGTTTGTGTATTTAGTCCTATGTAGAAAGAGAAGTATAGTATAATTTTAGGAGAAGTATGGACCATGTTTTTATATTGCATAGAGAGGGTGTTAGAAATATACAATAAAATATCTAGTATAAAAATTATTAAAACTCACATATAGAGTAAATTTCAAATCTTAACATAATATTCGAAGTAGTTTATACTATTAAAATTCCTTCACTTATAACATAACTTAACTAAATTCCTATCGTTCTCATAAAACAAAGAAAAAGCAAAGAACAGACTTGACTTAGTCTATCTTTAAGACACAGAATTAATATATAAATAATACAAAATCTAGAGTCCCACAATAATCGACAAATTCTCCACTAAAAGCCCAAACAACATTCGGCTCCTAAGCTGTCGCGAAATCCCATAGGGCACAGAACATGACAACTTTCGCCGGTTATTTCTGTAACAGTTCCAGTCCTCGAAGACGCTAGGAAGGACAAGGGAGAGAAGACGCGCAAACAGGAAGAGAAGGGGATCCAACTAGGGGCTCGTGGCTCGGCGAGACGAGCAGGGGTGTTTCTGTACAAGACTCCCGGTAAGCTCGATGCCTGTTAAGTTTCTCCTGCGTTCTATCGTGCGCCGAAGCCCCGAGGGACGTCGAAGCTTTGGGGTTCGCCGAGAGAGGATCGACCCAGCCCGTACACTCTCAACGACGTCCTGCTTAAACCCCTGGGAGGGAGAGAGGGGGGGTGAAACACGCATCGTTCTCTCTCGGTGGGGCGTGTGGGTTGGAAACCGGCTGGGACAGGCGACGAAACCCAATGGATCGCCGAAAATGCACGACCCACAAACACGTCGCTCGGAACAAAGGACATTGTTGGGCCGAAATAATTGCGCTACTGTCGGTAATAATGCGGCCAGATGCCTGTAAGCGACGAGAATTTGCCGTTATCGAGAGAGAGAGAGAGAGAGAGAGACCAGTTTCCTGCTTTCGCAGCTCGTAGAGAGAGCTCGATGTTGCAACGATGCAACGCGGGAATAAATCTGGGAGCTGTAACGCTTGTAAAGCTGCATTTGGAGTCCAAACGAGAACGAATGCAGAAGGGAGAGTAAAAGCATTTATTTATGCTTGTTTGGTCTACTGTTATTAGAAATAGTTGGAGATTTTTCAATTTCTAACTGGAAGAAGAATAGATAGTAAAGACCTCAGCATCGGAAAGAGCCTTTTTTTAATAACACCATTTACACTAAAATTTTGCCGAAATAGGGGAAGAGCAAATATACACCCTCTCAGTCCAAACACACCTTAAAGCACTTGTATTCGACGAGGACCCAGGCGCCCCATTAAAAATGCATCGATCAGCGTTAACAGGGAGCATCAGGTCTAAGCAAAAGGAGCAACAGACTGCCCAGTTGCATTTAGGATGCACTGCAGCGGCGTGACAGTTTTTGATGAATCGATGCGCCCAAAACGGCACCAGAGAGCTAGGAGTGGCGGCAACGAGGAAAATGGGCCACTTGGATATTTTCGAAACAGGCTAGCGAAGAACAAACGAAACTACGAGGGATGTGGGTGTGCTCGGTGGATCGTGGAGATCAAGGATAGCGGGATATCGTTATCAGACGGCTGTCACGCAGACGTGGCACGCGACTCGACGACTTTTCGTTTCGCTAGGAAAACTCGTACAACGGTTTTCCATCAGAATGAAACAGCACCGTGTCAGACCCACTTGACAACCGGGTAACAAATTACCGTGGATATGATGCCTAGGTCTGGAAAAGGGATTTCGTCCAGAAATTTATCACCGGGCGAAAATTTGCTTCGTACCTTATTTTTCGGAGTTCAGAGGTGCCTACTGCTTTTATTGGGGAAAGTTACAAGTCTGATTTGGATCTCAGGAGTTAGTAATATTAATATAGAATAAAATTGATCAATCTTAGATATTGGTCATTTCTTGAAGTTGTGTGAAGTTGGTTTTATGTATGCATGTGAGATTATCGTGTGAGTGATGAGTGATGTATGAATTTATGTATTTATATGACGGTGTGATGGTATGAGAAGGTGGTAATGAGAATGAGAGGCATCTTAAGGTGTAAAAAGTAGGTAATCAGAAAAGAGGATTATGGCATTCTTCCAAAGGTGTAAGAGGATAGAAGAAAGTAGAGATGCATGTTTAGAGAGAGTGTGTGCTATAAGGAACTACTCAGAAAGTGAGAAGTGTAAATCGTTTCTTTATATATTCAGTCTTTATCTACCTACTGTTCATAATGTATGTATTTACGTCTCGTCAATTATCAAGCTTCATTCGATCCACTCACAAGCTGTATCTCATTACTTTATGACATACTAAAATGGAGAAATTTTCGTTTCGAATTTTCTATCAGTTCTTCTCAAATACTTCTCTCTTCAGAAAAGGGACTTATTCCACTTGTCGCAGATATAAGGGATACTACTAGCCATGATAAAGCAGCACAATTATGAAGGAAAATATTCCTGAAATCATATTTCAAGAGCAGCGAATTTCCATCCGCAAACGACCGAACGCTAAAACCAGTTACCACGAACTAACAACCGATATTATTCTCCCGCGAAGCGTTCGCATTTTTCAAGCAACCGTTTATTTAGCGCGTTTTAAAGAGACTTTTAAATCACTGCCAGGCTCCGCGTAGAATGCCAGTCAGCCTCGAGTGCGGACCAAGTTAAGGCTTTTCCATCCGCCTAATCCAGTTTTGATTATAAATCACTTAAAGCCGTCGTCCTGACGGCGAAACGAAGTTTTCGAAGGCTCCGACGTTGGAGCGGCTCTATATTTACGGACTTGCCAGCCCGTAATTGAAGGATTTATCCAAGGGAAAAAAGCAACGCCAAGAGACAGGCGTCGCTTTTTTCCTACGTCCAGGGCTGGGTTAGATACTACCAAAGCCCCAAGCATGAGCATGGAAAACTTGCGTGTTACTACATTCTCTTGCATTCATGCGGCTGCTTTTTCGATAAATCTCCGGCAACTTGTCATTTAATATGTTTACACCCGCGTTCGCGCGATTATCTCCCAAGTTTAGAGCGCTTATCGCGTCGCCATTTCCATATTACGATATCGTATTACGTATCGTTTCAGTGCAACTCGAAACACGTTTTCCTTTGAATCCTTTGGGAACGATCCAAATATTATTATTACATGCAATCGCCTCGAGCCAGATATTAAAAAATAATAGAATACAACATTGCGCGGGAACAATATTATTAAAAAATTCCATTTGCAAAATTACTTCATTTCAGATTTATGTAGACGTATAAAATGAACTCAGAAACTTGTTTTATAAAATTACAACTGGTGGTAAATCACGGTGGTATTCATGGGAGTATGGTATATTGCTCATTTCCCGCAACGCAGAGATAACTCAAAAATTATAATCCCCAGGAAAATTAGATCCTCATATCGTCACTTCATGCAAGAACCACACTAATGCTCAAAAATATCAGACACTTTAATTATATCATAATTCTAGCGAATGAGTAATACTCAAACCCTGCCAAGACCTCAGCCACTATTAATACCCTTAAACAAAATTCAAAAAAACCACAGGTGATAACACTAAAAGAGTATGAAAAAGCCCCTAGCACCTGCAGTCTACAGCCTTCCCCCCAAGCCAACAATATCGCACCCTGCGTCGATTGTCGTTTCTCACGATAGCGAGCTGGCGATACTTCAATCGTCAGATTTCAAAGCGGCCGACTAATCAGCGTGAGAGCTGAATCACAGCGCGGCGCCTTATCAGCGAATTAGAGGCAATTCGCGCGTCTGCGATGATACACGGTGCGCGAGAAGAGGAGGCACCTAAACGCACGGCTACGTCAAATAACAACAAGTACATTATGTCAGGTTAGCATGATTCATGCGAGATAACGTCGTGCCAAGATAATTACGGTTGTTAGGAGCAAACAAAGCGGAGGCGCGCAGCGACGGAACCAGAGTCTCTATCGACCGCTCGAATACGCTTCGACAATCGACGCCGCCGCCACCGTCGCAATCAACGCCCGATTCAGCCGCCCATCTACGAAACGTTCGACAGTAACGCGGACAAACTATCGTGCCCGATCGCCGTTAGAAAAATATCGGGAATCGTGCTCGACGTACCGTTGCTTTATCAAACACACGCCCACCGTACATCTCAATCCCTCTTCCACTTCCTATCCCACCGTCCACACAGTCCTACGATCGCCAAATAAATCTCTGACGAGGTAGCACAGGGTAACGAGGACTAGGGACGTCAACATTGGGGATATTTAATCCTAGGTGCAGAGATTTTTCGATTGCGCAGAGAAACCTGGGCAGCTGTCTAGAGATTTTTTTACTCGTGGACTTTTTACAGTATTTTCTTGATCGTTGTATTAACTTTTATATGCAAGGTGTATCTGAATGTGGTATAAATAGAGCGAGCGATGAAAAGGGGATTCTTTATGAAAAAGAATATCGTATTGCCTTTCAGAAAATTGGATTTCAAGAGTTTGAGTTGTTCATGCAGTATCTCTCCTTCCTGCTGCCTGTTTTGCACCGCACATTCTAAGACACCGTGTCTAAGTACTATAATACTTTTCTCCTTATTTGTAGCGACGTAATAGTAACTAAAGGTTTTCTATAATTTCTACAATTTTTTTCAGAAATCGAATGACTTCCTCTACTCTTGCTTGGCATCGCTGCCGAGAACGCGAACGAGCATTCCTCGAACAGCATCGATCGGTCGGTTTAAAAGTGAACCGAAATCAGCGAGCAGCGTAATCTCGACCCGTTTTTATTACGAGTCGGACTTTAAGAGCCCCGAGTCGCTTAGATTTAATAGGGCAACTGTTATATGGTTTGACCGTAGCTTCTGACCAAGTGGGAGGAGTGAGACCCAGGAAAAGGGAAGCGAGTGGTAAAACAGAGGCATCAAGACGGCCATATTAGGAGAAAGGAGAAAAAGTTTACGCGAGGAAACGAATGTCTTAAGTCTCGCGCGCGCCTTAGGGTGGAAAATGGTACGTTGCTTGTAACCTCGAGCCGACATGAAGGAGCAAGGCGAGTAAACGAGAAGAGGAAGGGAGGAGAGGATCGAAAGAAAGACGAGGTGAAAGACTGGCGAGAAGAAAAGGACGGGAAGCAAGCGGTAACAGAGGCGTAAAGGGGAGGCAAGAGTGAATAGAAGAGGGAGAGAGACAATTGTAAATGAACGAGAGTGGGATGGAGAGGCGTACGCGTGGAACGAAATTCCTGGCCAACTGTACCGTGGTATTAACCCAGTTCAACCTGGGCATTATTGATTTCGACGCCGGCCAGACGGTGTGAACCAAGTTTCATTCTTAATACTGTTCAAAGCCTTCGACGCGTGAGCGTGCAGTTCGTTGCCAGACGTGCAACGAGGGATCGATTATTGGAAACTACGCTGAGAGCAGGTCGGCCCCGATTCTCGAAACCCGCAAAATCTCGCGCCCTGCTCCCGCGACTCCGTTGCTTTGTTATTATTTCGCAGTTACCTCGGCGGCTCGACTCGGGGAACATAGCTGAAAATTACTTTCCCAACATCGCCGACCGGATATCGGCACCGTCTCCGTTTCCGCCAGACACAGTAAACACCACCCAGCGATTTCATTCCGCGAACGGTTCGACGATCGTCGACTCGAGACACGTGTTCTCGTGAGATTGTCCACGGGGAATGTGATTCCAGGTGGGAGGAGCCATTGGATACGTTCTGAAGTTACTGGAGATGGAAAAGAAAATGGGAAAGAATATTTTGGAGGAGAATTTGAGAGGAAAAAATTTTGGGTTATTTAGAAAATTTCTTGGAAACAATCTCCAGTTTTCAAATTTTGAAAATATGAAATATCTTGGGTGGTTTGTGTTTATACAATTTTATGTAAATTGTGGCTAGAATATTGTAGTGATTATAGAGTTGAAGATTGTTCTCGTAGGAAATGGGGTAGAAGAAACATTAGGAAAAAATATTCGGAGTAAAAAATTTTCGACACTGACGACCACTCAGTCACTCAAGTCTCTTCCTTTCAAATTCATTACCATAGTCGACTACCGCGGGCCATTTGCATTAGTCACACGCTTCTGGATGGAGTAGGTTTCCGCCGGCGGTATCCTTTACCCGAAAATTTCAGCGGGTTACACGAGTGCGACGAATTCTTTAGGAGAAAGTGTCGTGCACCTACGATTTTGGCCTTCGTAAAGTACATACCACTTGTTCGTGAAAAAATTTGGGTTACTGAATTCTTTACTCGTGCACCTTTCGCGGGAACATACTTTAACAATTTAATCGTTAAGTGAACTTATCCAATCTTTAATTTTTCAGTTTTCAAATATTCAAATTCTTTAATTTTGAAGTTTTCAAATATTCAAATCTTCAAATTTTACAGTTTCTAAATTTCTCAGTTGTGAAATATTCAAATCTTTAAATTCAATTTTCAAATATTCAAAGCTTTAAATTTCTCAGTTCATAAAAATTCCAATTTTCAAATCTTTTAATTTTTAAATATTCAAGCCATTAAATGTCTCAGTTTTCAAATATTCAAATCCCTAAATTTTACAATTTTTAAATTTCCCAGTTCTGAAATATTCAAATCTAAATTTCTCAGTTTTCAAATATTCAAATCTTTAAATTTTCGATCTTCAAATACTCCAACTTTCAAAATCTGAATTTAATTTCCAGATTTCACTTTCTCGAATAGAATCTCCCACTTTCTCAAGAATAACTTTGTGTGTGGACTTAAAAGGCACGATTAAAACCAGACACCTCTATAACTAACTCTATCTGTAAACTCTTACTGTAATAAACATACTTCTATTTTAAACTGAAACTATTTCTACTCTACTACGCTACTGCAATATGTACTCATACATTGTCCTCTACGAGATCTATAAAAAGACAAGGCATAAATCCACTCGTCGCGTCGCATCCTTAATGAATCAATCTTCCGACGCGAAGCCTCGTCAAACATATTGATAACCCCCAGGACCGCTCCTCCCACTAAGACGTTATCCCCAGACCAAAACGTCACCCACATTATTCACAATCTTTTTTCATCCCCGCGCTCTTTCGCCATTCGTCTTCTTCGAACGATTACCATACAAAGTAGGATAAAAGATGGACTGCTCGCAGAATTTCGGCAAGGTGAAAAAGACACCGCTATTTTCTGCGTCATTAGACGGCAGAGATTTGAAAGTCCCGTTCATTAAAGATTATATGCAAATCGCATGCAAATGGCATGCAAATAATGTTGCACACTTTTTCCACCGCGGCATAATGCGCGGCACATAACGCGAGGCATGACTCCGAGCAGAGTAATCGTCGGTTCGTAGTCACCAGCCTCGCTAAAAGCCGCTAACGAAATTATCCGAGATAACAGAGACGCTGAATTACGGATAAAAATCGTGTCTGTCGCGCCCCGTATCTCTCTCTCTCCCCCTGTCCCTGAGCCCCAAGTGAAAAACGAGTCCGCGTTCGAAGCGAATGTTCGATTAACCGCAGAGTCTAGATGTCTGCTCGACGTAACGCGACTCTCAAGGTGAGCGAAGCCGAGGCATCGTGGCCGTTTTATGTTAAACATTTTCCAGCTACGCTGTCCCGCGTTCCAGAGATCGGAGATACAGTCGGTAAACCGGCTCCCACAAACGTAATCGAACGCAATTGTTTCCTGGATCGATCGTGTAGCCCGTTAATTTTCAGTAATAATTCTTTATCGTGGGCGTACGCCCTCAACGTCGCTGTCTTGAGAATGGGCGCGATTGGGGACAGAGGACCGAGGAAGGGAAGCTGCGAGGAATGGGCTCTGTTTTATGACGCGGAAGAGAAGTCATCTGTGGCCAATCAAGTGGGGGCGAAGATCGCGTTTATGTATGGAAGCAGTGATAAGATGAAGTTGTTGAAGTGTATCGTAGAATTGATGACAGTACTCTAACGAACCTGTGTTTAATAGATTTTGTAGATTTAATAAAACTGTTTCTACTATAATCAAGCAACTTTTGTTAATTTTACGAGGGATTATAGCAGATGCTACGAAAGTCTACCCTGTTTAAATCTGCTTAGGAGACTTTTGCACCCCCTGTCTCTAATTTCAACCTACAGCAAAGGTCACAACGAGGAGATATTGTACATATAAGATAATATTAATATACCACCAAATTTTCTATATTTCTCGAATCATTAATATATAAAGAACGTTTTATCCCGACCACAAGTGTAATCCCCGTACGATGAAAAATTGAAAGACCATCCAGTACAGAATAATTGTTCCCTGTAATTACAGTTCACCCTATCCAAAGGTGATCTCCTCTATTAGTCCTCGTTTGAATCGCGACCTTAACGTCCGAACGAAGTTTAGCTCGATCGTAAAAACTTCATTCTGCCGCGACCAATGGAACAATCCGATGGTATCGTCGCTCGTAATGCCGCCCGCGTTGCGTTAACGCCAATTATACGACAAATAAAATTTCCCTGCCCCTCAATTATCAGCGTGGTTCCGTGAATATGCTCGGTGGCACGTTTAATGCGAATCACGATAAATAAACACGAGGGAATCGTCGATCATAGCTCGCTAATCTCTCCAAGTAAATCGTTTTACCGTCCTCGTACGCAGCGTAACGATTCGCTCTCGCTGTCCAAATTGCTTTTTGCGTAAAAATCTCGCGCAGACGGCTCGCGTGCGCGCGCTCAAACGAAGGGGCGAGCATCGAATGTGCAAGGAAGTTAGACGAAATTGAAAATTGCACAGACGGACAGTGGTTATGGTAATGCGCCACGTTGCAAGGGGCATCATTTCGAGCCGATTCTAACGACGGGGAAGCGCGACTGCACCGCGCGCGGGACTATTAAAATCAAAGAGCTGCGTTTAATACGGATATCAACGGATAGTTTGGACTGCTTCTGAGAGACACAGCTTTGGAAATCATTCTGACGATGATATCTTCTGTTTAGAAGAATGATTGATCAAGGATAATATTCGATTCCTAGCATTGGGATTTTTAGGGGGACATTTCTGAAATTCTGTGGTGATTGTTTTTCGTTCTGTGTCATTTTGATTGTAAATAGAAGATTGTTCAGCTGAAGCATGTCACCTGAATACGTCCTATGTTTTTAATAACACGAAGCTTTAAAAAAGTAAAGAGATGAACCTGCACAGGAGATTGTTCTTGTCATTAAAACAGGGGAAATATTAGGTTGATCAACTCTGTTACCAGACCAACAACTGCTTTACTTAAACGCAGCATTAGGACACCTACGACGTTTCGCTGGGAGGAATTCATTTGTCGACTCATATTCCCGTAGAAATAATTGATTCAAATTTTAATTACACTTGACTCCGCTATAGACAATTACCGATATCGATCTTGAGTCGCAGAACCGAGGCCCCATGCCATCATCAATAAATATAATAGCGATTCGATCGACACTAGGGACAGTAGGGACAGCAGTGCAGTGCACGTGCGAACGTCGACTTTCGCAATCGCGTAATTCAAATATGGGATCTTAAGCAGCGGTGCTCGCTCGCATGGCAGGGCCGTGATTAATCGACGAGCACGTATGGAAGTCATAATCGCCGTTTATGTCACGCCGCTAATAAATCTCTTTTTAAAACGGAGACACCGGTGCACTTGCTCCAACGAAATCGATTAATCATCCGCGAACAATCGACCAAACAATGAACGGTGGCATCGTTTATAAACATAAATCGTCCAGGGTTTCGTGAATGGCCACGCGTGGATCCGCGAGCGTTATAATATAACGAGGAAATGTATTAATCAAGGCGGCAATGCCTTCTTCCTCCTTCTGTCGTGCGTCGATCGTTAACGAAAAAGGAAGAAAGAGAGAATTGAAGGGCTTAAGCCTTGTTCAGATTAGTCAAGTTACTTGAATTCGAGTGGCTTGAATGGAAGTAATTCAGAGCAATTTGACCAATGTGAACGTGTTATTTTACTCGACTTGAGATATCCTTTCAAGCTTCAAGTGAAAACTTGACGTCCTTTCCACTTTTCCTTGCATGTATTATTTAACATTCTTTCTGTGATTCTTCAGTAAATTAGGATCATACTTATAAAAAATACAGGCAAATTAACTGCACGCTCAATTCGCTTGAAACGACGTGTTTGTAACGTAACACCTACATCCTTTAAGCCCTTCAATTGGCGTCAACGTCCCGTTCCAAATCGGAATGCGCACCGTCAGGTGTATCTTCACTCGTTTCCTGCGTCCCACTGCCCTTCTGTTGGGTTCACTGCGATTTCCGCTTGTGCTCGTCCCGTGACGGGAAGCGACACGCGATTCTTTCTCCGAACGATTAGGATCAATGTACGAACACCGTGCCCTGTGTTTGGAGCATTGGTAAACAATGAAGTGGTACAAGATCATTAAGAACCGTACACTGGTTCTAATTAAATCTGACGGTGTAGAGATAACTGTTCGAGATGCTATCGACTGGAAATCGGCCGAGAAATGTATGAGATGGTAGATTGGGCAATGTGTCACGAGGTGTTCTTAGGTAGCAGGTTGTTAATTTAATGTGTTTAAATAGTAGGTATGGGAAAATGGATTAGTATGATGGTAAAATGATTTAGACAGAGGTATGTGAGTAAGTTTAGATTTTAGAAGATTTAAAGCAGCACAATATCAATAGTATACTTCGCTACTTGTAACCATAAAGAGCACAGTCACTTGAATTTCAGATTAGATTAATAATAATTTTAAAACAGCTTTAAGCGAATTTAATAGATTCACAGTTCTATGACCCATATGTGGGCCAGGACAAGATGAGCGATAATTCTTCGCGGTGCTTTCATTAAATTCTTCTTACATCACAATTAGTATATATCCCTCTATTTTGTACACCCCTTAATCACGTAACAACAGTAAAATATTATTCACCCCTTTCTTTCATCCCCAATAATTCTGCTCTGTCTATACTTGCATATCTATTTTCCCGAACACAAGGGATGGATTACGTTCCTTTCGATTAAAACGAATGAAAAGAAAGTCTACGAACATTTTAAAACAGACACCAGTACCTCCAAGGAAAAAAAAAATGTGAATTGCATTCACAGTAGCTAGGTTCAACAAAAACCCCTATACCTATTCAAAAAGCTCCCCATCATCAAGAAACGAGGTCACCGCTGGAGCACCCTATACACGCCAATTCCAGCGTGAGTATCATAAGCTGGTTCAGCGCAGGAGAAAACAGCGCGTACACGCCAGAGGGTAAGAAAAACTGGTAGGATGCTCAGGTGTATCGATCGTTTAACTATCCGCCGTCTGCGTCCCCGATAATAACTAAGACTAACGCGGTGATGACGTCGCTCAGAGGAAAAATGGCCGCAAGCTCCCACTGGTAGTTCGTCCTCTAATTATGCGTTCGACAAGCATGGCAATTTCGCGGCTAGCTCCGCGTCGTCCTCGAGCCAGCGTTTCGTTACGTCTGATAAAATCCAGAGGAGACACGACGCGAGGCATCAAGGCGATCGAGACGATCTCGTTGCCTCGCCGCGGGAACGATGATCGATCCCATCCCTCGACAAAAATTTATTGGCGAGTCGTGTGGCAATCGCGTCAAGGATTTTCCAGGGAATGGTCGACGAAAGGGCGGGGGGAGAAGTGGAAACTGGAAAATAATTCTCGCGTCGTTTCGTTCTTCGGGCAGAAATGAAATCTTATCCGAGGGAACAATGCTGCGCGTGCAGTTGCGCCGCAGCCGCGCGGAAAATTATTTTTTGCAGACGTCCCTCGGATTATTTTCTTCGGGGCAGAGGAGCGCGGAGACCGGCTCAAAGGTAGCGAACAAAAACGCTCGGGACTGGGTGGGGGAAATAAAATGGAAAAATCGCGGAAACGGTCGAGAAATAAAGAACGTTTCTTTCGGGCGCGAGCGAGCGGGCTACGCGTGCACCCGCGCGAGGATAGAGGAGGAAACGAAAAATACAATTTTACCGCTTTTATCGCGCCACCCAGCCGTAGTTCGTTTTCGCTACGAAATAATTGTAATTCGCTTTGCTCTCTCGTACGTCGTGAGAGCTTTCTTACCACTTTTCAAAGCGAGGGAAAGATAAAAGAGAAGGAAATCCTTCCGCGGTACAGTTTCGATGGGGAATGGCAAACATTGTTTTGTGGGCTTTCGTGCATTAGCGGAAAGTGGTATATTAAATAAGGGAAGGTAAGCTTGTGATATTGGGAGATTAAAATTGGGCTATTAATTCAGAGATACGTAGGTGTGAAACCTCGTGATCTCAGATTTATTAGTCCCTTCCTAGTGCTTTACCACTTTTAAGGCGTGTAATAAAACCGTGAATATTTTCTTATTTCTACGAACTTTAAATATTCAGAAAACTATAGAACACGATCACAAGCAAAAACGCACAAAATATCTGAAGTAAAATACACATTAAAACCTCCAAAGAGTAAAACAAGCCTCTATCTACGCTGTTTATTTAATCTGTGCTTACACAAAGATAAATTTGCATAAACATTCTCAATCTGCATACAATAAACATCAACAGTATAAAACGAGCCCGTTGCAGCATCTCAGAAACTCCTCCGCTTACCACAAAACAATAAAACTAATCTCCTTAAACCAGACTTCATCGAAACCTCTGCAACAACCTCCTAAAACAACCACCTAGGCAGGCCCAATCAAGAGAAAAATGCTTCCGCTAATACATGCTTCGAGCCTCGAGACTGCCTAGCCGCTCCAATCTGCTTTCTCCCCCGAAAGAGAGGCGATACGATCGGTCCATTATTTCGCTCAAAGGTGAAATGATTTTTGCCCGTTTGATCTCTCGCGCTATTATTCCCTCTGCTTCTCTCGTTCCCTTCCTTCCTGTATCGGGCAGAGACGTCGACGGCGGAGAAAATGGTCGAAAAAGGGAAGGGAAAAGGAAGGGAAAAGGACGAGGGGTCGCGGGAGTGAGTTACAGAGTATAACGTCGGCCAAGGATGACGGCTCGTATAGCGCCAAGTCCCCTCGTAATAACGGTTCGCCGTTTTACAGCTGGTCGACTCCTTTATTCGAGGATCCACCACGTGGATGGAAGGATCCGAGGCCATTCCACGACAGAATTTCCTCCAGGACGGTGGGAGCGCAAGGGATGGTGGAGGGAGGGGACGACGACATCCCATCCTGCAATTTGCTCGGGTGTAGCCGCGGCGAGGCCGTTTTATCGCCCGGGTAAACTTGTCAGACGGGGATGAAGCACGCCCGGTGTTGCCAATGGAAAACCTCCCCCCTCCAACCCCCTCCCGTGGCCAAGTGTCCCGCAGGTGATACTGCGGTTGATTAACGCGCGAAATTGTGCCTGGGCCCCCCACTCTTTCGTTGCCTTTTTCTCGAGGAGGAAACCTGCTCCGCTTTCGGTGCAGCTCGCGACGATGAATATGTATGATCCGAATATTGAGAAGAAACGTCTCGCAACTCTGCCTAGGCGATTCCACGCTGAGGCGAGAAAATTGCGCTGTTCCTTCGACGAGATAACGGGCAAGTTTTTTTGCTGGAAAATCGTGGCAGACGGATTCGCGGGCGATTGGGGTAGGAGCGTTTACTGGGTAGAAAGCAGAGGGTGTGGGGATGGTGAGAGGGCAGTTGGGACGATGCTGAAGACTTACTCCTCTTTTGTTGATGATACAGGCACCGACTGGCGCTGGTGGGAGCTTAAGGCGAATTTTAACTTTTCACTTTTCGTGAGCATCATGGAAGATTCGTCCATAGTGAAAAGTATGAAGGAAAATTTTGACTTTTCACTTTCAGTGAGCATGGAAAGGTTGCTTTTATGTATCTGCATTTCATCCAAAGTGGAAAGTCTAAATTCGCCTTAAAGGTTGTTTTTCAGGTAACCTACTGCCTTATGCTGCTAAGATCTCGCTTGAGTCTGAACCTAAACCAAATCAGCCCAACGATGGACACAAGCAGTATCTACTAAAAATATTTTACTACTATCCTGCACTAAAGCAAGGCACAAAACGCTCGAAATTATCCAAGAATAAAAGAAAACTCAATATCACATTTTTCTGTAGTCACTGCTTTTCTCCATACCTGAACAATATTCCATTAAAACACCTGTTATTTCTTCCTCCACTATGCTCAAAGACAGAATTCACGTGAAAACTCAGAAAATAGCAACTTTACATTCGGTCTGACGCTATGACTAAGCCCAAGTATGCTATCTTATCTCGCTAGGCTCATTTAGATAAGCAATTCTTCCGCCTGCCAAGTTATCAGCCCTGCACAGCATTGCTGTCGATTCTACACTCGGTTTCCGCGGAATCCTGGACTCCACAGGTCGCAAGAAGTCCTCTCGTGGGGAAAGCGCGAGCGTATTGTACGAGGTACGGTGCTCGAGGCCAAGAACGAAACCAGGAATGCGATCGTTTCGAGCAGGCCCCGTCCCGTGCTCGACTGCTGCACCGAAACGAGTTCCAGGAAGAGAGACAAAGAGACCCTGATGACGGGATAGAGACCCACGCGGAGGAGCAAGGACTCCAGGGAAAAAGACGCGTTCGACGTTCGCACAAAGGCTAATTTGACTTCGCACCTTCGTGTCAGCGGCAAGCTGCGAGGGAGACAAAGGAGAAAGCGGCTAGCTTCCGCTGGAAATGGACCTCGGAGAGGATTCGGGGAATTAACGAAGATCGAGAGGCTTCGAGGACGTGGAGGGTCTATGGCGGGGTGGAATGGGGGGAAAGATCTAAGAAACTTGCGATGTGATGTCATGTTAGGTAACTCTTGTGATGGGCAAAAGATTCGGAGCCGTATATGGTGCCTTCTCTTAGAAGGTTCTTTTGTGAGGTGAATGTGGAGAGTGTTGCAGAAATGGGAGGCCAGGCTTGGATTTCTTGCATGGTTAACACATTCACGGTACATCGAAGGCTGGTATATTAATATTTTTGTACATTCAGGAAGAAGGTAGAGGCTCCACAAAGTTATTGAAAATAACAAATGTAAAAAAGGTGAGACGAATACACTGCCACTAAGATTTCTAAAATTTGGACACCCATTTTTGAAACATCCTGTACACATACTAATTCTATTATATTCTATGTCGTATCTATTGCATGAAGTAATGGACTCTATATTGATTTTCTTTTTTAATATACCTACTGATTAATATTACGAACTTCGTGATTTTATTACACCCCTTCTCAAAATTCTTAAAAAATGTAAATGTCCTAAATGTTCCCGACTATTCTATAAGATTGAACCTGATTACCAGAGAGTGAGGTCGCTTGAATTTTAAACCACTTGTAGCACGTATGCGGCGCTACTGGTCGAAGATTAATGAGCCGTGGCGTTCTCCTAGAAAACGCGTGAAAAAAGCTCAAGTGAAGGCACTAATTGCTGGAAAATGTAGAGGCTAACACGCGATCGTCCTTAAAGACCCCTAATCGTCGCGAGCGATGTCAGGGATTTGAGTGTAGAACTGTGCTGGACAGAGTTCGAGATGTCTCATTATCCAGCTCGCTGGAGGGATGAATTATTCATAATATTATGATCAAAGGAATTCGCTGGAACGAGGAATCGTTGAAAGCAGAAAAACAATCGTGACAATGTAATTAATTACTGAAGGTGTGTTCAAAGCTTTTGTAACGCGAAACAAACGCTGCTTGTGTAATTATGCAAACATTAATATGACATTATGAAGAATGAAAGACTAATATTGATTTTCTTTTTAATGATCCTGCGTTGGAATCGCTGTCAGAATAATTTCTACTTAGACTCGTAATTAGAGTATAATAATTTCTTCGTTATCAGATTGTTAATAGACTCACCATATCTTAACTAAATACTGATATATACTGTTCACTCCTGTTTCGTATAAAACTGAACCTGAACTATCACTACACGAGTTAATTTTAGAAATAAGGTAACACTAAAGTTCCAGAAAACAATGTTATGACCATAAAAATGCATCAAAACAAGTGAAACGATTGGAATTTAGTGTGACTAAAGAAACCTGAAGCAAATAAAAATTCAAGCTATCTAAATATTTGTACCATGACAGCACAAAGATTATAATTATTAGAAACTAATCGAAGATGTGCAACCTCCTCGATTCCTCTCTACATAAGACCCAAAACATCTTAGTTCAAATAATTACCAATAGGCATAGGTACTAATGAGCATCGCGGCAGATCTCAGTGGACAGTCCTTCGAAGGGTGATTGAGAAAAAATCGTGGATGCATATCATATAACATAGCAATGCTAACATTCTACGACTTCATGTTTTCCACAACGACGCAGCTGCAAGACATAACTGTTACTTTAACCGCAGCTGTGTCTTTTCTTTCGCGTCACTCAGTCCTTCTTATTACTCTATGTGCCAAGGTTAACCTTGGACTGGCAGGATAGTATCAAAACCACCTATAGCCTATATATACTCTTCTCTCAAACTGAATAATTCCAGTATAAACAATTCCTCTACCTCAAACAGCTGACGAAATAATCAAGAGAACACTCGAAGACTCGAGCCAGGCACGGTTGTAGAATAAAACTTGTAAAATCGCTACACGAAAACTAGTCAACTTATCGTCACAAAATGTATTCTACTTTCGTTGTGCATCAGATAGAAAGATTTCACAGGCATCTCAGCGACCCAACTCTTTTCCTCTGCCCAACGAGCCGTTGCGAAAGAAGGCAGCTCGTAAAGGAAAGCGAACGCCGTTAAGTCATCCATCGGCAGAGGCCGAGCTCGAGACGATCGAAAGTTTCCTGAAGATTTCTCGTCCAGCCGTGTCTATTAATAGAGCGTGCCAACGTCTACCTGTCGATCGTCGCGTCAAAAATACTCGGTGCATTGTCACCGCGACATTCTTCGCCTTTTGGAATGCTGCTCCCGTGCAACGATCATACGTGCGTGGTATCTTTACGAATACTTAGACCCACTGTCAGCCACCAGAACCATAAACTCCGACGTGGCCAACGACAAAACACCCATCGTCTTTTAATTCAATTCGATTGCACAGTCGCTCGGTCGCGTATCGAAATTCGATTAAAGCGACCGCTGGAGGAAAAACTGCGAGCGTAATTTATAGAAACGCTGCACCGCTTCAACCACCGACGATTAAGTTTATCCGCGGAGTCCGAGGCTCCACTAAAATAGTAGAACAATTAACGCAACTATTAAAATCCCCTCCAGGGGACGGCTATTAAGGACACAGTCCATTAAAAATGGATTAACGTTTTCTAGCCGAATTACTGTAAATTATGCGGAATAAAACCGGCTTATCGGAAAACGGATCGCACAGTCGCGAGAGCCCGGATATAAATAAACTCTACGTTACCTGCGTCTTCCCTCGTTAACTGTTCGCCCGTGAAATCGTGTTCTATCGCGAGGATTCGATTCCGAGGAGAACAGTGATGGAAGTTCGAGGCGATTCCAAGCTGTTCAAGGCTACGAAAATTAGAATCACTTCGAAGGTGATTTGAAGTCTAAAAGTCTTGAATCCAAGTAACTTGACTTGTGTGAAACTTGACGCCAAGCTACTTGAATCCAAGTCACTTGGATTCAAGTATCTCGATTAATCTGAACGAGGCTTCGCGATACCAGCAGCATTTACAATAAACACTGTTAACACTCCGAGAGTTTTCAGTGAACTGATCACCCTGTACAGATTCGAAGCGATTCGAGGCGCTTCAATTGCTATCGCTAGGCGTGCTCTTTCGCGTCACTGGAATCACCTCTGACTGCGCTAATTGCTTCCTAACGGAATTATACGTCGATTCCCGCGATAAGACCTCCGACGTTACTGCTGCCCAGGATTCGCTGGAACTACGATAACAAGCCGCGCGATAAAAATCGCAAGTCAGCAGCCAGCGAGACACGCCACCAAGCTACACGCCGTAAACTGGGCTACGTGAACAGTGCACTGTGCGAGAAGTCAACTAAGGCCTTGCTCGAATGACTAGGCACTGAATCATTCGTGCGACGATCATCAAGTGCGGCAACGTCTGCGCGAGATTCATTCACTGGGCGACGGAAGCCTTCTGGCTTCGCATGCTGTACATTAATGATGATATATGAGCGTACAGGGTGTGGAAAAAATGGGGCTTTCAAAGTGGGATTTCTGTGTTTTTCGAAATGGAGAAAGAAAAAGTATTTTATCTGCTAACACTTCGTATGCAAATATATTTCTTCATACTCCGAAAGCAAATTGGGTTATTTATATCCAAGCCTCAGATATTCTTTAAAAAGTGTTCAAAACTGAGGAAAAATCTGAAAAAATTCTCAGACTCCTACAAAAATCCCTACTGTATTATACAGTTCCTTGTTAAAACGAAGCTTGGAAACTTCATCAATAAAAATAAAAGTTTGTAAAGCTCAGAATGATCAATGACCCGAATTTCCTACAGGGAACTAAAAGTCCTATTTTCTAAAAATACGAAAAATCAAGCTAATGTGATGCACTACACATAGGTAGCTATTTAGAAGTGTATAATTTAGCCCAATAAATCTTATTGTCCTGATTTTAAAATTGTTCAGCGTTTTGGAGGAAAAATGTGATGCAATTTTCGAGGATGTCCTCGTTATCGCAACTATCGATCGAGGAAGCGATAATTCTCCATTTGCGAACGTTTGTAGGTAGGTATAGTTAGAGAAGGGTATCGTTGAACATTTCGTATTGTCGGCGACCGCTTGCTCGTCACTTGCAATTGAAAATTTATCCTCGCGCGTGCACGCACACACGTGAACGCGGTATTAGTGGCCGCGGTTACCAGGACCACACGTTATGCCGCGATTGTGCCTGGAAATTGATTAGCCCATTCATATTTTCGGCTCGCCTTTCCAGCCATTCATGGCTGCTACGTGCCTCTTCGTTTAGCGCGACGTCACTGTTCAAAGTTTGGGAACCCTTCCTTTTACGACGGCTATTATTTGAATAAAACTACTTCGAGATTATTATAGAAGTATTACTCGATTAAAAATACTTTTTAAATGATCGAATATTCGATCACTTGAACGTCAAATTATTTAAGAATAATCTACGTGTTTGAACTCGTCACAGAATCATTTCTGCAGAGATTTGCTTAAAAATTACAATTAAAAAATTTAATTACTCCATTCTAATCTAAATCGCTGTTTCTTTATAATACTTTTTGGGTTTTTATTACACATAATTTCAAATGCCAGAGAAAGTCTGATTAGACATTCAATATTAATAGAAAGTATCGTAACGATCGAATATCTGAAATCAAGCCTCAAAAATAATCATCCTTTTCGAAGAATCTCTAATTTAATTGAAAAATCAGCGAGTCAATCATAAAGCTAATTACTCAATCAATTATAAGTGACAATTAAATGCTATTTGTTTTCCAAAAGACAGACAGTACGTATCTCTTTCATCCTTGATGCTTCAACGACTTCCCCAAATTGACCCAATTGTTGAAACAGGATATCTACGTGTAAACCAATACTTTAACAATTTTATGATACCATCAAATTCATCGGCCGTGTATTCTATTTGAGCAAAGTAGTTAAACGAACGAGAAGTCGTAAAACAGATCCACCAATTGAGGAATTCAAATTAAAAAGAGAGTAACGTTTCGAAATCCACGATCACGAGACCAATAAAAAGAACTGGTCGAACTAATAAATATACTGTCGTAGAAAGTACTACATATCACAATCAGATTTTACACCCCGATACATTCTATCTCTCTTGCGCGTTCACGCAGGTAATGATGACATTTCCTTAAATTCCAAGACACCAAATAATCCTACTGACATCATTCCCGAATGGTGTTCCACATTCAAGGAACGACACACAAGCAAAACGAACGTATTTGTAGGATTATATCATCGCTATTATCTCAGGCTAGACTTCTTCTCTCTTTCAATGTCGCCAGATCTGCCGGTTTTCAATTTGTACTCGTATCAGCCGTAAGTATGATAGATGCGTAGTGCCAACTACGAATATTTATGCTAATTTGTTAAGCCCCTTGATAGACGGGTTCACCGAGAGGATACACGCGCGCGCACGCTGGTAAAACCGACTGAAAACGTGTCAGAGGAGAAAGAGCGAACACATCGATCGTTGTCCGCGGATTATCGTCGTGATTCTCCCATGCAAACGACTACCACCCGTCTAGCAGTTGCGTTCTCGCGATTCCACGCTCAGAAAATTTACATTCGGTTACGTGAGCTGTGAAACACGCGTCTTCATTGACCCCCCTCGAACCGGAAACCAGGTCATTTTTCAGTCCCGACTGGTTTATCAATTTTCGGTGCTTACTTTGGAACGCTCACGTCGACAGATATTTCATGCTGTGTTAATTTAGAAGACGAAACAGGTGCTTTATCTTTCAATGTGCAATCCATATTCATTACTTAGAATTACTAAGGTCTAGATACAATTTTGAGAAAATTGAAGAAAAAGATACATAGAAAATACTACTACGATATTTACGATTAAATAATGTTCTATTATGCTCTCATAATTGTTCATTGCATCAGTGTATAAGAATGGAGCATTCAACATGTACTCTCGAAGTATAAGTAGCTTATTGGCAGAAATCTTCACGAATTCAGTGCTCGATAAATACGGTCTCCATTGCTCCGAACTTTACACCCACCACGTCAGCTAAGCCTTCCCGAAACTTCCGAACAATGCACTCGATGTGATTAACCGACCAACATTTAGTACGATCAGAGATAACAGCGGTCGAAATTCTCGGAACCGAGGGCCGATACGTACGCGTAAACATTTCTCAGAAGCACCCCGTGTGCTTTACTCGAGGCAAGCGGCTCTGATCACGGAACAATATCGTTCGGTCGTCGAGGAAAGGACAGGGAGCGAAAAAATGAGCGAACGAACACGTCAGCGGGCACCGTGCAACGATACAACAATAAAACTGGTTTCACGATTACTCATAGATAACGATCTCAATGCACGACGTTCGAAAAAAACGTACGCACGTACACACTGTAACCCGACACTGTGAAAAATACCCTCAAGAATTTCCTATTTCGCGAAGCACACGGACTCTTATTAAAACGATTACAAATTACTCTTCCCATCGATGGCCGTACGCTTCCAATCGGCGCACGAAGCAAAGAATTTCAAGGCGTGGTGGACGGGCAAGAAACGCTCGAGCATTCCTGCCGTGGCAAACGGAAGCGCCACTTCGCGACAAGGACGAAGTGCACAGAGGGTCACGTGACAGACGATCGTTCGAAAATTAAAAAGAAAACCGACCGCCGTCGGTCATCGTCGCCATGGACAATGCCCCATCGACTCTCGAACGGTTTTCCCCTGGTCGGTCGTAAACCAAGTCGCGCGTGCGATCGAAAGTGTGCAATTTCGTGAGGCGACCGTTTGTAAATCGCTCGGTACAACGTACTGCTCCACGGCTCGTTTGCGCCACCCGACACGAGTTCA
Organism: Calliopsis andreniformis; assembly: GCF_051401765.1. Lineage (NCBI taxonomy): Eukaryota > Metazoa > Arthropoda > Insecta > Hymenoptera > Andrenidae > Calliopsis > Calliopsis andreniformis. Next base: position 12,958,344 of record NC_135073.1, read on the forward strand.
TCCCGTACGGGTGGTACGACTGAGGCCACTTCGAAAGAGAGTCACTCGAAATGCACGCACATATGCACGAGAAACACTCGCTGGAGAAAACGTGAACACCGAAGGCTCACCCTTGCTCTTTCACCCTCCCCCGTGGAATTGAGGTTATGTTTTACCTGTCACGCGTTCCTGCTCTCCTCGGCGAGCTTCGTCTCACTCCGTGCAACCTCGACGACCTTCTCGGCGACACGCTTGAACATTATCCTTCCCACCAGAACTCTAAGGTGATATCGTAGTTTCGCTCGTTGTCACTGGCACAAAAAACTTTTCCTCGCACGGGACCCGCAAAATCGTATATCGAACAGCTCTCCACACTCACGTGATCACAGAAGGGCACACGCGCACGCGTCCTCCCGCTCGGGGCGACGATCATTCGGCGAACTGACCCGGACTGTGATTCAGCGCGCTGGAGAGAGTCGGCCGGTCGTTCCCGAGCGACGAGGACGCCCGACGACCGACGAGGAGAGGCGACCGCGGCCGAGTCGACGCGAAGACGCGCGACCGAGACCGATCGAGCATGCGCCAGGACCACGAACGCTTATCCGACACCACGCTGCTGCGTTCGTGGTTCCGAGGGGTGTCGCGTGACCACCGAGTCGCGAAACACTATACTGTCTGGCACGAAGGCTACAGCAGTTATCTTTTTTTCTGCCGTTGCTGATCGTGAGATTCGCGATAGAGGCCGAGGAGCGTCGAGGAGCGAACGGGGTCAGGAACGAGAGCGCGATCGTTCCTACTCTGACCCCTTCGGAGCGTCTCTTTGTCATTCAGGAATCTTACCGGAAAGGGCGAATATTCCTTTGGCTTAACCCTTGGGGAACTGAGTACAGAGTCTTACAGATTCTATTGAGGAAATTTTGTGAAATTTTTTTAATAAATTCTGTGAGAAATCTTGTGACTTATTTTCGTGGTAGATTCGATTAGAACCTTAGCAGAATTTTATGTATCGATGTTCTTCTTATTTATTACACTGAAAAAGAAGGATTGCTCAGTTTGTAATTCAGTCATACCGACAACATTGTCAGTCGTGTGTGCCTATATTTAAACTGTCTCTAGTGAAACAGCAACGAAGAACTTGTCGTCTCTAGTTTCGATGTATTCCAAAACGGAGTTTGATTTCAGTATCAAGACAGTATTTATTACTGGCAATAGAAACTCGAAGAAACTCAGAGAAACGTGCCTCACCAAGCATCAACTTTTTCAATCTACATGTAACAGCAATAAAAAGTTCCTCGTCGTTGCTTTAGTAAAGACAGCCTTACAACCACAGACTTAACCAACGTACAAGGTATTTAGTCTATAAATATTCAATAATAATCTGTCTTAACTGGTGTTCCCGTATTCGATTACTGTTTGCCTTTCTTGATCTCTCAAGGTCAGATTAACATTAGGTAGCATTTTTACTTATTTTCATGACCTTTGTGACACGTACTTTCGATCTATGCAAAAAGCTTCTCAATTTTAGCATCAGTTAGTATCCCTTCTAAGGGTAAACGGTAGCGCTGCAGTGACGAAGTTTCACCGAAAGCGAGAGCCTGTTTCCCGCGACGGTTTCTTCCTAATCTGCACGATGCGCGTTCTCACGTATTTTTCTGTCGTCCCTCTGAGCGGAGAGAAAGCTTCGAGGCGCTTCGATGGAATGCGTACCGTAGGCAGCGATCCGCCCGCGCTCTCCAGCCACGAATCTCGTTTCGAGTCCCTCGACTACGAGCATACACGACCGAGAGCAGCGCAGGAGAGCTCTCCAATACATCCTGATTCGACGATCGAGCATAGAACGAACGATACGAACGATCCAGGGACGGTTCAGCGCGAGAGTTGCTCTCCTTTGTAGATCGAGGTGTTACGCGATACGGACGTGTAACGCGATACATCCTTCAACACGGAGAAGAGTATACACGGCAGGCCCAGCCTGCTGCCTGGACATCGAGGAACTCTGTCGGGTCGCTCGCGCGTGAAGCTGAGGAATATCGCTTTTCGTCGAGCTTTCCTTCCTACCCTCGTCTCGCTCGCGCCTTGGGCCTCTCCTTTGCTACGAGCTTAACTGTTTATCGGGATATTTCGGTCATGGGATCTCGATTCAGTTTACGTCGACTTTTAATTTAGGCACGATTATATGGGAAGACGAGGTGAGTCGTCTTTGGATAAGATTGAGTTTATATCTTGCAATTAATTGAAGATTATACATGAGGTGCAATTTGTGTTTTTAGTGAAGGAGGAACGTTTAAGTGAGGGAATTACTGTTTTAAGAGTTCGAAATTAATGGAAGTCTGTATCTCGAGAATGGAAATAGGTATACGATACATCCTAGTTTGCTTGAGAACCATAGAAATATCGTAAACATTTGTGAGCTAACAGTAATTAAGGCTCCAAGAGTCGAGCTAAAACACGTAGTTAGTTTAAGAAATTGCTGTAAGAAGTGTTTTCTACTGTTTTAGTTTTTTATGAGGAATACTTTTTACGAGCGAGTGTAAACACAAGATTAACTCTGTGAATATGTTCCTACAGTATTTAACATGCCGCGTGGGCTTTTGGTGGCACTGAACTTTCGGTTCAAACCGTCTGGGTAATTTCGTATACGAAAAGTGCAATAAAATGGCCCATCCGTGGCCCACGCGTCTTGAATGGAAATTCATGTGAAGATGGTGTGACACTCGACGTACAACCAGTAGAAAATAATTTACATTTTTTAGAGAGGATTTAATCTCTATCATATCAAGTCTTTTAAATCATTTTATATAGGTATTTATTCCCATTTCTACTTTCCAATTCCCAAGACTTTGTTTTTAAGCTTCGAATGATTTCACTTTGGTACGATAAGTCTCGATTAAAGTAAACATGATTTTTCTAGAAAGGACATAATGAATCCCCACCAGACTGCTCTTTTCTGCCACGCAAAACACCTCTCGCGAATCCTCAATTATTTCCCCCGTGTTGGTAAATATGCCTTTCGCAGGTAAGAGGTCAAGAAAATCTGCAGTAGGCGCAAATTTGCTCCGAGCCGCGATAAGGCGTGAAGGCAGGCTCCAAGAGTCGATAGCTCGTCTCGCGACTAAAGATCCCCCGATACGCCTCGAAACTGCCGTGACTCTATTTTGCATATCGAAACCATTAATTATTATGCACTCGAAATGGACACCGTCGAATTATCTTGGTAATTGACCGACGAAATTAATTGCATTCGGTGGGCACGCGAGCCACCGTCGAGCCAGCGCATTACAAAACACTGAGCTAGCAATTTTGTTTATCTCCGCCATAATTTATATTCCCTCGGCCAGTAACGTTCAAACATCGCGCGCGAGATCCTCGCGACGTGGCACTGCGACTCGTCGAATGATGGATATACGACCCGCTGTATCGTAATTTCGGATCCATCCAGAGTGTCCTTTTTTCTTTTCACGCGAACAGCTCTGTCGGCGATCGTCCTCGCGTCGCGAACGCCAAGGGTGTATCATTATCGTAACATCCGTTTCGGTCGTTGCGCCTGATAAGATAGGATAGGCGTGTGCCGCCTACATTCATCCGGCTGAATGAAAGCTGGACCAGTCGCGTTCTTTCCCTTTTGATTTATTTATAGCGCCGTGAAACTTTTATCCGGCCGTTTATCAGGAAAGCTGTGAAAGTTCAAAGTACGATACTCCTTTGTCGAACGACACGCTCTGTTCGTAAAGCCTTGTTCAGATTAGTCGAGTTGCTTGAGTTCAAGCCACATGGATTCAAATAGCTTGATGTGAAGTTTGCGCTCGCTCAAGTTACTTGGATTCAAGTGGTTTGAATTCGAATGTAACTTGAATACAAGCTGTCCTGCAAAAATAATGACGATGGTGTCGGAAGAGGTGATTGAGACTGGTTATTTGATTATGTATTTTCTAAATTAGATATTCATTTCTGACAGCTTCCCTGGCGTTTACATGTTTGTCGATTTACTTGAAGTTTGCTCTGTAGGGTATAGTATACAGTATGTATCAATTAATATGTATTTGAAGGCAAGGAAAAGTTGAAGTCACTTGCATTCAAGCTGCTTGAATTCCAGTAATTTGACTAATCTGAACAAGGCTTAACAGTAGGATCTCTCGCCTCTCGACGATTCTCTGAGCGAGGTTAATACCCTAGGAGACGATGCACATTTAATAGAATAATACAAGGTGTCCTAGAAATAAAAGGTGATCGACCTTTCAGCCGCCCTCGCGTGAGGAACAAAAGCAGGCTGGCTCCTAGTCAAGATACAGATTAACAGTCTACTATCAACACTGTTTGTTTACATTCGCTCTGAAAGAATGACTGGCAAAGACACACGCGAGCGCTATCTTCCCTCCGCTAGTGGCAAACAATAACAGCGATCGTTCCAACCAGATAAGCCACCTCGACATTCATTACTTCTGTCGATTTCCCTCCATTTCCCGTCGATTAGCAATTTGTACAGCACGAAGGTGCCTCGTAGGCTCGTTAATCATTGCTCGGTTCAACGAGTAGGCGAATCGAGTGTTCATCGGTGGACAGAAGAAAAAGGACGGCGCAGTGATAGCAGAAAGCCGCGGTTTAATCGGGTCAGAAGGGTGGGACAGCTCGATCAAGCAGCGGCCACCGCTGGCGAACAAGGTGCAAAAGTTGTCCTCTGGTTCAACGGTGGCGCTCGGAAAGGGCTCGTTTAAAGTGTCTGGGGAGCTTTATGCGCGTTCCACGTGAGCCTACCTGTACAACGGATCAAAGGGGCCTGGAGGAGTGGAGGTTACCCGGCGAAAGAGAAAGGAGTGTAAAAGAGACGGAGAAAGAGGCAGCCTGTACAGGATAGGTAAGAGAGATACGGTCGTTGGCCGGTTCGGGCAAGGCTGCTGGCAAGGAGAACCAGGGCTGTAGTTGCAAATAAAACAGACGGGGGCTTCATCGACACCCGCTGTAATAACGGAGTGGCTTCGATGAAATATACGCGACCGTACTTTCGTTGTTTTCCGAAGTCGAACGGCGAACCGGTTTCGAACGTGAAGGGCTGCCTGGTTACCGTTAAAAATCCTTTTAACTGAGGATAGTCTGAATGGAAAAATATGCAGGGTGTTCTCGTTACTTACTGTTACGTATGAAACTCTGCTCTGAAGTCTTGGAACGTGTACTGACTTCGATAGAAGAGTACTGAAGTAGCTATAATTATTTATTTTATATCGATGGGTGAAGAAACCTCGTAAGAAAGAACTATCGTAGATTGCCCAAGATTGAGATAAGTACTGTTTAAAATTGTCTAGAGAGGAGAACATGTTCAGAGATTTACAAGGACTATTAAGACAGTCGAATTGAGTATTTAATCTGTGGACTGCGGGAAAAATCCGCAGTCTAATAATAAACAAATGCAGCGATGTGTCGAAAAAAAAAGGAATGAAATCGTATTTACTTTTTACCAAAATTCTTAATATATCATCGTCATACACTTTCTTGTTCGCATAAAATATAAAATTATTCAATATTCCTTTCGAAGTACCTAAAAACAGAAGAGATATTCCAAGACATTTGACCAGAGGCGTACTAACATAAAATCTCAGCCAATTCAATTCGTTATCAATAACCGATTGAGAGATTAATACCCTAGTTTAGCCACGGAGATTGCCTCGCGTACGAAAAAGGATTAAAAAGCATAACCGAGTTAAATCATGAATAATATACGACTTTTTACACGTTCGATGAACCTAAGAAATTAGACCTCATTCGAGTCTCAGACTGGTAAAAAACAGTAACGCATACGATGATGGAAACTGTTCTACGCTTTCACGATAAGTGCTGCTCGGTATTAATCGTGCCCATCACTCTCCATCGGATCGAATCAATTTATTATCGAGATCCTCAGACATTCTCCTAGACCGTTCATGTTCATATTTAATCACGATTACAGCCTCTGATTCGGGTCATATTCATAATTACTGGTTCGTCGAATCCCCGCGAAATTCGTACATCAAGAGTTCCAGGAGGAGAAATCTACAGAGACCTCTGGCGTTTCGTAACCAGGCAGAATGGAAGAAAGCAAAATTGCCTGTGCATTTGCGTGGATATGGGCAGCGTTGACGCGTTCCATCCACTCTCTCGTAACAGCGTCAAAGATTACGAGCCTGTCGGAGCAATACCCTTCGTAACGTAAAGAGCAATCCAGCGCCTGAGACGTATAGCAAAGGGTATTACAGCCCTGAGAACAACTGGCCGTTGCCGTTTCGCCATATAATTCTGAGACGCGGAATTCTGTTCGGTCCTTGCTACGCAAGTATCCCAAGTGCCCCAAGTATCGGTACAAAGGAACGTCCAAGGACAAAAGGATAGTTCTCGCGTTGTAGCCTGACACGAGAACGATACAGGGAATCCGTTCCTTAAATCCGAATCAACGAAATTGCCCAGCTTGAATTCCAAGCCAACGAGGCACCGAGGAAATGCATTTTCTCCCGTTTAGGGGAACTCGAAGAGGAGGGTGAAGCAGGTCAGACTGAAGAAAAATGTTTTTCTAGTATACAGGGTGACCTGAAATTCATGGTAGGAATTGAATTAGCGAGATTCTGCGGCTCAGAATGTGTAAGACGACAAAAACGAAGAAACTTTATATTTTTCTTATTCATTCACAAAGAATCACGTCCTACCCTCTTGCACATGTTATCACCCTGTATATCTGGCCTGTTCTGAAAGCATTAAACAGAGTTTCAGTCAATCCACAATATCCACGCAGGCGAAGCTGCAGGGAAAAGCTAGTTTAATACGATTCGCGGCAACTACTTTGCATACACTCGAAGTGTCAAACCGGATACGTTCGAAAAGCTCTCCCCCGAGTGGTTACCCCTCGGCAGTGATAATCATTGAAAACGTCCGGTCCATAAGCAACATTTATTATACAAGAGAGCGACAAATCGATAAACAGCCGCGAGCGTGGCCGCGGATGCTCAATTAATGGAATAATAATGTACCCCAGGCGCGTGGAGACGGAGTTCCGTTACAAGATATCGTCACGGAATTCAGCAAACAACAATTATCTCCGTTCACTCGTCCGTAACTTTCTCGTTGTCGCGGCGTTGTCTCCCACCTCCGGTGGTAACTAATTCTCATATCACAGATGGTACACCCAGTTAAAACTTCTGCCCGTCGGACGAAGTTCATTCGTGCTTGACTTTCAACGCGATCCAGGGGTGGAACGACAGAGGGATGGAGTCGAAGGGAGAGGGAAGCAGCGAGAGGGAGGAAGAGAGGCGTTCGGAACTTAGACAAACGGTGACCGACCCAGAACCGAACTAGCGGCAACCGAGAGAGTCAACTGACCTAGAAACATCGAAACACTGGCCGACGAAATACCGGCAGCCTCCTGGTCGCCACCGCTGGCTTTTGTCCATCAAGAGATGGAATCCAGTTAGCAAGATTGCTCCCGCTGACCGTTCGATTTCCTCCACCCGGAAATTGAGAAGAATTTCGAGCCGATAACGAGGCGGTGCGCCTGGGCTGTGGGACCAGCGCGCGAAAAAGTCGGCAAAATTGATACTTTCGGTCGGCGACGTCGACGTGGGTTTCTGTTCGAACTGCATTCATGGGTAATGCAGAATTCGGTGTAGGCGAATAGGGCCAATTTCATTTAAAAAATATTTGATATCAATAGGCTTCAATCAAACTCTTCGTGTTTCAAAATTGAGCGCTCCTTGTTAAGTATTCAATACTTGAAAATGGGTACAATAGAATGGAATGGTCACTGAACGAAAAATTGATCTAGGTAGTTATTAAATAAATTCCTATTGTGTGCGCCGGAATAAAACGCAGTAATTTTTCATAGAAGTGGCTATATTGAATAGTTGCCCAAACACGGTCCACCAGCGCATGACTGACCATAAAGATATTAATCATAGATACCGAAATTTGTCACAAAAGATCGTTTGAAAAGGCACGGCGGAACAATTCTATCGAACTAATCGAATAGTTTCGATCGACGGAGCGGCCCGAAATCACGCTGGAAAAAACGCAATTATCCGTCAGGGTCATCGAGCAACAATCGTGGATGATTTAAAGCGGGTCATCCATGCATGTCGGGAGATCCTAGGAAGTCAAGAGGTCCAGGCGGCGCATCTGTTCGAGCGTTCGCCGAGCTAAATTAAAAATAATTACTGTACGCCGTGAAACGAAGCGATAACAATTCGATTACGATCCCGGGGAGCGGTGCTCGGGGTCCGAGGCGAGCGCGGACCTTTGCATCACGAATTTCCATTATCGAAATCTTTAATCTAGATCCGCTCTCGACCTACCAGCGCTGATTTCATCTTTACACCCTTCAAGCATTCCGTTCGCTGCGATTTAACCCCCGATAAATTCGCCTTGTTATAAACTCGGTCGCGCCCTCGAGAGGCAGAGGAATAAAAAGCTCGATGCAAAAGAAGCGAACGAACAGGAAATAATCCCCCCTTTCGATTTCTACGCCGAGAATCACGGTCGCGTGTTTCCATACTCGAGCGTGGCTTATAGAAGATCGATACTCAAGGGTAAAACTGTACGAGGAATATAAAAATACTTCGCGCGAATTTCGCTCGCCTAGAAACTTCAGATGCTTGAGCGATTCAAGTGTGTATCTGTCCTCATAAATTAACACGCTGTCCGCCACGTTAGTTAGATGTAAGGTGAATGTCCCAATACCTAAACGATTATGTCAAATGTCTCAGTAAGCAAGTAGCCTAAAACTGTGTCCTGATATTTTAACTATGAGGTTCCAGGAACTGTGGATACTATTTTATGACACTAGCTCCTTTTTTAATTAGGTTACTTAATACATTAGAGTTTAAGCCTAAAACTGGATAAAATTAACATTAGTATTCAGGTATTGGACTTAGTCAACTACTTGGACATTTACTTTAACCGCTGATTGTTCTGTCTATGAAGTCGTGGTCGTCAGTAATCTGAGTGCCTGATTATTAAAATACTTTCGTGACGCTCCGAGCAAAAGATGTGATTTTGACGTGGCAGTCAACGTGTTAATCGCGCTTGATCGACTTGATTTATAACTAGCGTCTAGTAATTAACCATAATCTCGGTTCGACTGGTCGAAACGAGTTTCTACCGATTCCAATTTCGAATACGTGGTAATACTCGAATCTTTCGACAGCTCCTACGCCTCGGGGATTTCAGAGGGGGCGAAAAATGATGGCGGTACAGAGAAATCGACAGGAGCGAGCGCACGAAAGAACGTGCAACGTTATGTTCTGATTGACGGAATCGTAAAACCTAAACGGCAAAAAAACGCCGATGCGACACGCCCAACGAAAATTTCCCCTTGGCGCAATGAAACGAGAGCGAGGACCTCCATCTGCTCGGATCGCTGCGACTCTACCAGTTTCTAGCTCCCCGACGTTCTCTCTCGGTGCATCTACTCAGGGACCTCTCATCCGAGGCAAACGGTTACGATTTCGAAATTCGTGCTTGCCCGCGCGCACCTGCATGCCTGCAGTTTCTTAACGATGGTAATGAAGCCGCGATCTTCTGTCCTCGCCTTCGACTAGGCGTTTCTCTTTGCTTCGAATGAAATAAAATGGAGCTGACAACATCCTTGTCGTAGCGGATCGCTCTTTGCGATGACAAGTTTGTGTCAGTCTTTCAGCGGTGCTGATAAGTTATGACTTGGGTTTATTAATTTATGGTAAATTATTCAGAATTTTTATGGGTTGAATATTTGAGTTATTGATTGTTTGAATATTTGAATGTCTGATTTTTTAAATATTTGAATATTTGAAATTTTGAATATTCGAAAATTTGAAAATTTGAATATTTGAATTTTTTAAATATTTGAATATTTGAACTTTTGAATATTCGAAAATTTGAAAATTTGAATAGTTGAATTTTTTAATTTCTAGACATTAAATATTCAATCTACACAATAGTTCAGCTTATCATAGCGTTTCAGTATTCAAATTCTCAAACTTTTGAAGCAGCAAATAAAACTAATTGCAATCTCATATAAAGCCAAGGTGCGAATATGCAAAAAAGTCATAGCTGAACGAATCAGTAAATAAGTGGACAGACATCTTGACAAATTGCAGAAATAACGATTTCATTGAGCGAATGTTAGTACTCAATTAGCAATAGTTACATAAGTATTCGAATCTTGAATGATACAGCGTGAAACGAGCTCGAACACGCATGCATCGATACTGGAGGTATCAGAGTTGAAACGGACTCCACTTGTGCGAGCGCAGCGAGCGTGTGACGATTACAAAGCGATCGCATTATATGCGTAACACGTTCTACGGCGAGAAATTGTTCCTGCGAGAAAAGAAACGCGGCAACGTTACACGGATCGCGGAAATTGTTAATACACCAAGCCTGGAACGAGGAACGGTATTTACCATCATCCATTTGAAAAAGAAATCACGAGGGAAGTGAGCAAAACGAGAGGACAATATTGCGACTGGCTTTGATGGAGACGAATTCATTAATTCTGGCAATTACACTCCTTTAACACATATAAAAATTAGCAATAAGGACCACTGTTATTCCTCTTGCACAGCACTTAATTTATCATAATTACTATAATTTTGTTCTTGCCCCGAATACGAATAAGATGAACGAAAATAAAGTCAATCACGTTTCGATCGATACGCTAAACTTTCTCTACAAAATCTAATTTCATTTACACGATTACAGATAAAAGCTGCTGTAGGTATACGCGTGAGAAGTATTTAAGACCGAAATGAAATTTGAAAAATTCAAAGAATATCTACTTCTGAAACTGCGTCGCCTCTAGGAGAGACACGAGACTGTTTCTATGCCACCGTATCGATACACGGAAACCAGAATACGCTCGGTTTCGCGAAATCAGTAAAAACTTTTACTTTCACCACGTGAATCAGACTTTTAGCCAGGAACTTTTGGCCCGTCGCCAAGACCATTGGCCAGCTAGTGGAAGTAGTACAGATATTATTGTCTCAACGGTTCCGCGACCTTCTCTTCGCTCGATACGGTGCAACAACTCCTCGAGAGCGCTATTACGCTAACGTTACTCTCGTACAAAGTTCGCGTCCTTGTGTAACCGTCGTGAAATGCATCGAGCACAGTCGACTGCTAAACGACGGAAAAATGAGAAACGCATTAGCGACTGACGACGAGGTTACGGAGTGGCTAAATTTCCGCGAACTCAACCAACGACCATTCGCGATAATTGCATTGTCGAGCTTCTTGGCGCAGTTTCTCGCGTTCATGACGCCTCGATTTTATAAATCTAGTGTCTGCCTCATTTGAGGCCTACGTGAGCGAGTGTAAATGAATCGACGAGTTGAAGAACAGTGGGAGTCCTAAACTAGCAAGCTTCAAATAATCTTAAAACTATAGAGTATTTTTTTTGATATAGGTTTTATTGGTAAATTATGGTTTTAAGAGACAAAGTGTATTAATCCTTTATACTCCTATGTGAAGTATGATTCGATGTCAGTTTTCTTCATAAGGACTCCTATGTAGAGTCACCCTCGATACTTTTAAACTGACTTAAAATAATAGAAAGTTATTGGAAAGCGAGTTGAGAAAAGAATGAAGATAAAAAGGAATTTTTGAATAGAAAATTGAAAACAAATTAGGAGTATAAAGAGAAAACAAGTGGACTTAATACACTTTGGTTCTAAAGTCCAGATATACCATATTCCCAGAACTACACCATGGAATAAAATATATCAAAATGTGGATCCTAGATTTATATATACTCTCTTTCAACATGCCCATTCAAATAGTTTCAAGTCAGTTGCGTCCTTTTCAACCAATCTGGAGCAGGCCTGAGACACGCTCCAGAGTATTAAAAATAGCCCAAAAACAGTCAGAACGAATCGGTGCAGGTCACAGATAATCCAGGCTCCGTTTCACGGCCCAAGGGTTAAAAAAGCGCGTCAGCTCGACATGATTTATACCGAGAAGAACCGCCGTGAAGAAGTGACGAGGGGATCGCGTACACAGCGACCTGTAATTATCTGCTCGCGGAGAAGGAATGAATTACGCCTGGCGCGTGAAAAGACATAATTATGGTGGTCGAGAAGTTTCGGCTATGGAATCGTTGACGATGATTTCGCGAGTTTATTTCGGGCGATCAACGAACAAGATGAAGAATTTTCCAGATGGCACAGGCCTCGCCATCATAGTTTCGTCTGTTCCTGTTCCCTTTTTTTCTCCCTGGGCGTTCGTGAACGCGCTTCCACGAAGGTGAAACGCGACAGTCACGTTTCGACACCGAAATAGAAGTTCGCGTGTCCCTTAAAAACTCATATCGATCTTCCTTAGTACGCTCCAACTGGGATTTAAAGTTCGCCGACGACGACGACGGTCTCGCGGCCCGAGAGCATTCGTTTCGTTCGATAAATTATTCCGGCCGCTCTCCTCTCAGCTGCGGGGAAATTCGAACCAGGCGGCTTAAGTGGAAAACGATTCGATCGGGGGAACAATAAATTCTGATACGCCGAAGCTCGCGATCGATGGCGTTTCTGTCTTCGAAGGGAAATTACGCATCGATGCGCGACAATTCGCAGATTTCCTCGAATAAGACTAATTTATTCCCCTGTTGGAATTGTAAGGCCGGTTGCGACTACTGTCGTGGGATGTAATCGTTGGATAGTAAGGAATATGGATTACTGTTTGATTTTTGTTATTTGGAACTAGGAACTGTTGGAGTTAATTTTTGGGGAGATATATTTCATTGAAATAGAAATAGGTATGTATTTGTACTTAATATATTTTGAGTAAGTAAAAGATTGAATATTTGAAATTAAAAAATTCTGAAATTTAAGTGCTCGAAAATCTGAAAATTTGAAATATTTGAATATTTGAACATTTAAATATTTGAATATTTGAAATATTTGAATTTTTAAATACTAGAAATCTTGAAATTTTGAATATTTGACATTCTTGACAGAGCGTTCCATCTTAAAGCAAATCTCCAAATTATTCACTACATTGATTTCTCTCAACATAAAAATAAAATACAAAAAAGACTTATCCTGAAACCATCAATCACACCACTACATTTCTCCTAGAGATAATATGCCATATTCCAATCCAAGTGAAACACCCTTCACAGCTGCACCCCTCTTTCCAATACCTAAAACAATTTTTAAGAATCCCAACAGAAGCTCGTTCCCATTTGTATCGGCAGAACGATCAGAAACATTGACAACTCCGCCGAAGAAACAGCGATCGTGAACGTTTAACCGAATCGACATCCGTTTAGGGGACGATATTTAGCTTCCAGAACAGCCCCCGTTTCACCATCGTGTAAATTCGCAGAAGGGAAAGATTGGAAAAGTTCGGGAAAGGCAGCTGCTTTGGAAAAGGCTGGTCGGTTAGCGAGAGGTAGTTTTACCTTTTTGTCCGCGCGGCGACGGCTCGCCTCGCGTGTCCCTCGCACCGCGTACGACAATGAGGAATCAATAGTCGCGACGGAAACGCCCCGTACGTACGTTTCCCCTGTTTACCCCGTAATTCGTTGCGTCGCTGAGACAGCTTCGACAGATTCGTATCTGACTTCCGGGATGATAATTCCGTGCAACGAGCACCGCGAATTTCGGGGAACAATTTCCCGACCATCAGCGCTCGCTCCGATGAAAAGCGAGGAAAAAGGGGAGCTAGAAAAATCGTGAGACCTGTTTCCAACAATAATGAGACTGCTTGTTTTGTGACTGGGATTGCTGGCATGTATAGTGGTTAAAAACGAGCGAACCTTTGTGAGCTTGAACCCTCGTCTTTTTGACGATGCAGAGTACATAATTACTAAATTTAGGGATAATGTGTTTCGAGAACAGATTAGGAAAATTGGACAGAGATAAATATTCCAGTGGTTTTAAAAATTGTTTAGGTCCTCGAGTCTCTGGTTCCTGTGTCTGGTTTCCGTTTTTAAATATAATTTAATGAACATTTTTTGTAGGCCATGCTAGATCAAGCGAATATTTAATATTTGGAAGAAGGAGGAAAATATGTTTATCAATGTGATGCTACGAGGGCAAGTACGTAGTTTGAAAGACATGACTCTGATTGCTGAAAATATAATAGAGAAAAGCTTTCAGAAATACACATAGTATTATGAGTCTGGGAACAATTCTCATATACATGGATGACAATATGCTTTCATGGGATACTTAGAGACAAATATCTGTGCATACGTGGCGTTTGGAACGCAGCGAAATACAGAAATAAACGATCTTTTGTGTAGGGAACGCGGCATAAGGCGTAGCACGGCATTCGGAACGGAAAGAATCGTGAAGAAAGACCTCTACCATCCATAAAAGAGGATCATTCACCAAACTATCGTACACAGCACGATTACTCGCTACTAAAATCCATTCGATTCTTTTTATCCGTGCCCTGAATACTCGCAATGAAAGACTCGCTCTCCACGTACCACGATCCCACCCTCTTTTCGTACTGAACAAGTCGATGAACAACGTACCTCACCCTGCAGCAATCATGATAGAACAAATTTCCAATTTTTCTTAAACATTAATCTGGTTTGAATGACAGCTTAGTCATTTCTGTATTTTAAAACTTTTTCAGAATATTTTGAGATGTTTCACATTTTTCAAATATTTAAATATTCAAAATTTCAAATATTTAAAATTTCAAATATTCAAAATTTCAAATATTCAAAATTTCAAATATTCAAAATTTCAAATATTTAAAATTTCAAATATTCAAAATTTCAAATATTCAAAATTTCAAATATTCAAAATTTTAAATATTCAAAATTTCAAGATCTTCAAGTATTTCAAGCGTTTCATGCATTTCATGTATTTCAAGCATTTCAAGTGTTTCCAGCAATACAAATATCTCAATATTGAAACCTTCAAACTTACAATACTATCTTTGCCCTACTTAGATCTACTAACAAATTAACAAACCCTAAGCAAGGATCCCGTATACCACCATTATATCGATACTAAAATTGATTACAAGCTCCACGTATTTCAATTTCCGAACACCAATCCCCAGCGCTCTTTAACAAACGCTGCGCCGAACTAAATTAAACTTCGACCAAAAATCCATATTGAATCCTCATAGAGCCTGGAAAGCACCGTCTGAGGCGACACAACCTTCCCACGTCTAGGAGCATTGTACTGTGTCGCGAATATTCGTAGAACAGAGGCCCTCGAGCCGAACGGAGGTGAGAAAAGAGGAAGGAGACGGTGAAAGAGAACGGCGCCGCGCAAGCCTATCGGCCAATGTCCGGTTAGAGTCTCGTGACAAGGACGAGGGGACGGTTGCAAGAGGCCAGGGGGAGGCAAGGGGGGCCGATTCAATTGAAATGGCACGTACCCGTGGCTCTCGCCGCGGAAAACGTCAGCTTACATATGTACAGTCCAGTTTTCAACCGCGACAAATGCGAGCCATAACCGATTCTCATGGGGGACGCGATAAGATCGGCTGACGACCGCGACATCTTAATAAAACCGAAGGGAAAAAAGCAGTGGCTGGAAGAAAAGCTGTTCGATGGATGGCTGCTCGTTGGGTAACGGTGATCGGCGACGACGATGGCAGACCGATGATCGCGATTCCGTATCAGAAACGATGCACTCGTGCCGCAGCTATGGGGAGGCACGCCAGAAACTTAATAATGCCAGTCGTAAAGGCAGGGCGATCCGACTGTTACGACGAAAGTCGTAACAGTGTAATTAAACGACGGCAGGGGAGGGGATGGAAACGTAAAAATTGTGCATGATTTACGGGAGTTTTTGTAGTTGCGTCACTTTACGAGCTGGAATCGCAAACGAACCGTTCGGTTTACGGCTGCACCGAATCGCGCGGATATTTCGAATTCCAGGGAATCGAGATTTCGATTAAAATCGGGTCACTCGAGGCCTGTACGAGCAGATATAATCGATTTCATGAACTAAGATAAATCAAAGCGAGCTGATTAAAAGCAACTACTCCCACAAATTACCTGGATAAATCGATTCGCATTGATTTAGTATGAAACACTAACAGTCTTGCGACAGCAGCTTTCTACAGGGTGATGTTTTCGCTGATGAACTCAAAAGCGGTGCCGCTGCCTGAACATCGTAACAGAGACTCTGTCCCTCTACTCGATAAGCTATTCAATGTGCCATCAACGATGATGGCTACTGCAGCGAAGACGTTTGCATGCGTGTGATCTGTAAACATTTCTTGGATAAATATTTTTTAGCACTTGAAACTGTACACATTCAATAGCTTATCGGGCAGAGGGACAGGGTTTCTCTTATGATGTTTAGACACATAGAGTATTTCTGTGGCACATAGAGATCAGATGGAACACAGTTAACTCTTTGGTGTTAGATGGGTTAAAAACTGTCCCACCTTTTGCTTAACATTTTATGCATGGTGGGATATATCTTAACCCACCTCAAAAAGTTGAAGTTACTCACAGTCATAAAGTTTTCCATTCAACTGGCAATGCTATTCGATGCAACTTGGGTTGCTACTTTCTGTAAAATCGTGTGCCTCAAAGAGTTAATATGTCACTCGAGCGCAAGTGGCCAATTAGTCATTCGACAGATGGATCATCGGAAAGAATCCATCGATCGGGGGAAACACGATCTCGTATCGAGGGGGACTGGTATCGAGGGACACGAGGTTAATTAAATGCACGCATATACGCGTGAAACACGATCGGGGACGATCTTATTGCAGCAGACTGTTATCTTGGCCAACATTTCGTTAAACATTCACTGTCTTTCGGTGTTACACGCGTGTGAGCGATAGCGGTTGGGAAAAAACAAATCACTTCTGGTCGTGCTCTCCTTTGTTAGTTGCATTATCGTGCCTCCGCGCTTATCACGAGTCGGCCGTGCACACTCGCCTCGGGAAGATAAAGACGTCTCGTTATTGCGATTCCTATAGCTGCCTATAATTCGTGGGGCGCATTGTGTCGGCGTTTTTGCAGAAAACAGAGAACGTTCGTTCGCTCTGCTATAACACACGAACGGAATATCGTCGTCGACAAAGGTTAAAGACACAGAAGCAGCCTATAGTCGGTATTGCACACAGACGGCTGGCAACGTCACGAGAGCTTCACTTTCGATTCATGTTCGCTTTGTCAATGGAACGACGCTCGCTTGGCTTGCTCCTCCTATATTTCACCAGCTATTTTTGACCCTGTCGCGAGAATAGAATCCTAAATCAAAGAGTAATGCGTGCAAAAATTCTATTCCGCTTTTAACCGATAATTACCCTGATAACTCATGCACACGCTGTCGGAATTTAAACGCTGACTGGAACGTTCATTCTTTTTTTTTTCTTCCACGACAGTTTCACGCAGAGGCCTAAGTGGCACGCGCAAAATATGCGATTTTGCTCGTTACCTATCGAGTCATTAATCATAACGAAGATTATTAAGATAACTTGATTACGCTTTATTTTTATAATTAACTTTTTCTTTCCACGCGTAGTTACGTGGCTGCGTGCCAATCGAAAGCAAAATTTTATTCAAATTCTTTATTTACGGCTGCTCAAAAATAATCGTACATAAATAGAGTGAGAACTTGAGTGTTCTTAAAATGTTGAAATATTTTCATAAAGTGCTCCAAATAGAAATATTCAGATATTTGTAGATGTTAAATAATTTCGAAAGGAAAAGGTCAATATTACTAATATTACTATTTTAAATATTACTATTTTA
This sequence comes from Calliopsis andreniformis, assembly GCF_051401765.1. NCBI lineage: Eukaryota > Metazoa > Arthropoda > Insecta > Hymenoptera > Andrenidae > Calliopsis > Calliopsis andreniformis. The sequence goes on from NC_135073.1 coordinate 12,975,994, forward strand.
CTGTATACTTAAAATAGTAATATTTAAAATAGTGGCAATAGTAGCCCAGCAAAACCTTTTAAACTGCAGAGAGCAAAATCTTTACCTCCGAGCAAATCCAAAAAGATCCCCAAAGATGAACCTTTTCCGTGTCAAAGGATCTCGGTGAACACGTGTTAGGGGAAGACGGACGAGAGGTCTCGAAGGGTCCGAGGATTCAGAGAAGATGCAGAAATGTCCGAGGAAAAAAGAAGCGGGGTAGCTGTTTGGTAATTTCGACCTGATTTGTGCCAGCTGCGTCTTGTTCCGAGTAAATGCCGCTAGGAAAAAAGGAGGGAGAGAGTCGTAGGGGGCGAAGGAACGCGAGTGAAAAAGACTACAGAAAAATGGCCCAGAAAGCCCCGAGAAATGAAGACGTCGGGGATGAAGCAAGAACGGGCACAGGATGCGAAAAAAGCAGAACGTCGTGTTCCACTTTATGACGCGTCGCCGAACAATGTAATAAATTCGCTGTACAAACAGGGACGATATCTAATAACGAGGCTATTAATTGGGGGGCAAATTTGTCGTACGAACGCGAGACCTACGATAATAAATCGACACGGAGGCCCACTGATAAGCATGCTCAACAGTTCCTACGATTGATAAATCTAAGGTCCAGAAAACGTTAATTAACAGCGTTCCAATTCGGATTTGTGAGAATCTCGCTTACAAAATCCGTATTTCCGTCTGATTTTAATCGCGGAAGTTTCTCTTGCTAATTAAAATTCGCTTTCTCGGCCAAGCCGCTGACCGTTTTATTAAATACTCGATTGAAGCTCGGCTGGAAAATCCTCGCGAAAACACGAATTTAATATACGAGACACGGCGAGTCCTCGCGGGTACACTTTGAAGCGTTCAAACATTAACGAGAGAGCATGTATCATTAAAACGGTGCAAATTAAAAATCGGATTCCTGCGCTGCGGATTCGTGTTTAATTCCCAGTAAATAAAGAACGCCGACCTGCGGTGCAATTAAATAAAATGTCGATTTTCTGGCACAGGGATGAGCCTCGAGTCGCTCGTAACCGTGAAACAGCCCTAACCTACGAGATTCCATCTGAATATCCGCGCCAGAGCTTCGTCATTTTCCTTCGTTCAAGCGAATTATTGTGGATTATGAATATCACGCGCGAGGAGGAGTAACATGTTAAAATGATTGCACGAACGCCATATTTCGCTTCGGTGGAAAACTGCTAAAAAGTTACTTTCCACGCGCGAGCGTAGGAAGAGGATTTGTCGAAGCAAAGTTCGTCTAAATTTCTGTTGCACCGAGGCACTGGATTTCCATTATCCGGGCTCAGATGTTCGCTTAGAAAGTCTTCGTGACTTTAAGTTGATTAATCGTACGCAATTCGCGAGGTAATCCGTCATAATTGAGTGAGATTACTAATCGAATCGATGGCTCGTAATCGTGGTTTTAGATGAGCATAAAATCACAGGAGATAATTGATCACGATCACGGTGGGATTTCTTGGATAATTTGCCAGCATTTGGATCCAAGAGAAATTGAGTTGTTTCAGAGAGTAATGAAATATGCCACTTGTCGTGAGGAATATGCTTGGCAATATCTATCCTGAACTTTAGAAGATAATCATTTGACTGAGGATGTTTACGCATTTATAGACAATTTCAGTGTGACAAAAATACAGATAGAGATTTGTATATGAGGCATTGAGTGTGAAAGTGGAATGAGTCCCAATCTTTTCTGAAATTGAATTAGTAGAATTGATTTATTATAAAGAAACCCTGTATTCTGGATCACCTGTTCTCACGACGTTTTTACATAAATTATTTAGCTTAGAACGCAAGTTATCATAAAAAAGAAAGAAAAATTCTATGTGGAGAGCACGTAAGATGTCATCTTAAAAAAAAAAGTGCCTTTAAAACACTCTGGCACAGGGTTCCAGATCCATCACCGAACGCTATATTTTCTACCTCCTTTACATCATATTACACCGAAGTACTTTAAATGCCAGACAGGATATTTTACTCAGAGGCCCTCCGCAGAGTCCCCGCCCGCGAGACAAGATAATTAGAAAGTTCTAGACGTTGATAAGACGCGACAAGGTTCAAGCAGAGAGCCGAGCGAGCGATTCTCGCGAGTCTGGGTCACGCGTGAATATAAATGACGAGCAGCCGCCCTGCTGATTCCATGCATCGATTCTGCTCATTAACGAAACGAAGTTATTACGTTCTCGAAAGCGACGAGATTACGTGTCAGTGGCAGACGTAACGCGTAGACTCGTCGTTAAGCAAACTGCGTTGTCGGGTCCGACAGTGGGCAGGGTGTTGATTGAATTCGTTAATTTCGCAAGGCGTCGCTGCTGTGCCCGCTGCGAATTTCGACGAGCATCACGCGTTTATTGTCAACCACCACTGACTGTCGTCCCCTCCCCCTTCCTCCCCCTCTGCCGCCACCCGGTGTGTAACTTTGAAAACGAGGCTTAACGTGCGCCAGGGGATCGAACCCCTGCCAACACAGCCCGAAGGGTTTCCAACCCCTTTTCATACGAGGAGATAGCGATGGCCCCCGCCAACGAGCGAGTATGTACTCCCAGCAAACTTCACCTGAATCATCCAATTCAGCGGGGCTCTTCAAGAAGAGATTAACGCGTCACCTCACGGCATCGGGGACAAAGAAAAAGGAGGCGCCGCGGATCAGGCTGAAGAACCCAGCAAATCCAGATCTCGCTTTTCGTAATTGCTCTATTCAGGATACGATATTTCAAGGCGACATGGCCGCTGGCTGTCTAGTGGGAGACACCAATAAAGATATGGCCTGACACGATTTTTCAATTTTCGAGACCTCGTAGGTGGAGGCGTGGGCGGTCGGATTCGATTTAATTCCGATTTATTACCGTTCTTCTATGGACCCGTGAAAGAAATTAAGAAAGCGAGGAGAGTAGCCTTGAAAGGATTGACGGTGCTGAGCATTAATATGATTTTTCTATGGAAAGGTCTAGCAACAGCAGTGAGCTTCGTTCACCGTGCACACGGCTTGCCGAGATGTTGGCTTTTTTCGCGCGATCGGCTCCTTTTCTTCTTGCTTTCCGGAATATCCTCCAGAGCGTAATATATTGCTGCTATGAATATTTGATCGTGGAAAAACTTTAAGCGATGGAATTTTCATAAGAAGAGGAGGGTAGTTACATATTTTACCAGAGTGGAATTAGATATCCATCAATCGATTCGCTTAGAGCAGAGACTGTGATTGATCAGCCAGACGTATGACGCATTAAAAATTCAGCGGGATTTTAATTTGGCATCGTGACCCCTTCTTCTTCCTCGGTCAGATAATTCCTCTCCACCTTTTTCCATTGCGACCGACGTAATTTAACGGCGCGTCGCGTCTCTGGAAGGATAAAGAGGTAAATATCTTGACACCGGTGCACGTTAAACCCGCAGCCTGATTTTATGACATTCACCATTCATTATGCTAATGGCCCGAGCTTAGATAATGAAGAGCCACTGCAAATATAATAGTCTGCAGGGAAGTATAAGGGACGTTGAAGGCTGCTTAAAAACAGCCTTACGACTTTCGCGTGCGAACTATCGCGATATTTATGTGTCATTGTCGGCTCTTTACGAGCATACTGTCCCGCGGTGCTAACACTGGACCCCGTTCCACGATAAAATCGAAAGACCATCGAAGTAATCCTCGAACTTGCCACGAAGACACGTTTAACGAAGCCCCCCTTAGTCCCATGGTAATCGAAAAACTTTAAGGTTATTTACCGGGAGTATCGATTGCTCGTTCCGTATTTACTGTAGGAATATGGCTTTCCAAGAGGAGACTGGGGATCGCTTTAACGTTAAATATCTGAAAGACCTTTCCTCAAGCTCCGTGACTTGAGAAACTTCGCTGAATGATGCAACTATCAATTTGCCTCTTAATCTCTAACGCTACATGGGAATGGTTCATAAACCTGGGAGTAACCCTAAAGCGAGTAATACTAAGCGCCGTGATTTTCATGGGAAACGCGTAACCATTGTCCGTGGATCTAACGGAGTCCTTTTTTGCGCGAATGTAAATGGCTGTCCCCGACGATCGAGCCGCATGAATGAGGTGCACGTAAGCGGGGAGGGGAAGCGTGTCGTGTGTACATGTGTCATTTGCAAGCTGCCGCCACGTGCTGCACACAGCTTTCCTCGAAAAATAAACAAAACGAGGCGACGTCCGGCTCGGCGTAGAGTAGAGCGAAGCGGAGCGGCGCGGCAACGCGTCACGGATTGACGCGCGTTTACATCGCTCGAGTTCCTCGACGCTATCCGACGCTTCCGAACCAAAAGGAAAAAGTTCGAATAGAACACCGAGGCGAGCGTCGCGTCCACGTGCACGCATGAAAAAGAGCGGCCTTCGCCTGGTAATATAGGAATGAAATCAGGTTGATGCGGCGATTCACGAGTCAAGGTTAAAAAGGTTCGAATTAAATGAAGAAGAATAAATAGAACAGTGGCATTGAAGAATTTATCGTGTAATATTTGAGGTTTTGAAGTTCAAAGAATATGAGAAAATAGAGAAGCATACAAAAGACGTCTGAACATTGGATTAATATCTTATGGTTCCAGTGACATACGAGCATCCTAGCGACATTGGAACAGCCTAGTACCATTCGAACATACACGACATGTTCAAATATTTGAATGTGGAAAGAACATGCAACAGAACTTTACAGTACACAAAACTAAAAGCGAATGAGACATGGTAATGATTAATTCATAATTTCTTACATATATATTTCGCAACATTAATGGTTTATTGGAAACTTTTCTATAACTCTTACTCGTTTTGAAAAGATAATGCATAAGACGTTCCTCGTTTTCTCAGCGAACTACAGTCGACCACCGTCGGACAGTCAATTAAATTTAGAAGCGAATGAAAATCAATTTAGGTGTGAATGCTGTCCGACGGTAATAAAAGAGGATGAACAATCGGATATACGTCAGCCGAAGGGGTAAAAGACCATAAAAGTAACACGTGTCGACAGACGTGAACAGGGATTAAGGACGTAGTAAGGCAGGTTTACATTGCCATGCCGGGAAATAAAAAAAGAGATACACGTGAGTCGAAATCTCGTGGACAAAGGCGGACTAGTCGTAAAGAACGCTGAGAGGATTTTGTGACAGATTAGCGTGGCCAACGATCGGATTCGCGAAGTTTAGAGGTTGCAACTTTTTTCTGTGACTAATCGCCTGGAATTTCAATAACGAAACGATGGATCCTATTAAACACGACTCTTTTTAAACTGACGTTGATCGGATAATAGTATATCAAAATTTCTCTCTGAAGAAACGAATGAATAGAACCACCTTCTCGAATAATTGAATCGTCAGGTTCGATCTCTGAATGAAATCCCTGAATTTCCAATAAGATGAAAATCTATCGTTACTTTTGCACGCTGATATTATCGCGAATTGGTCGGGAACAGCGTTTCTCCAAGACACTGACCGCAATAAATGTAGTGCGTTAATCTTTTCCTCAAAGAAAAGAAGGACGCAACGAGGTCGAGTACGCGTTTCGAGCTCGCTTGGAAGTGCGCTCGTGAGAGGTGGTTGCTCTTTAGCGAGGAGGGCCGAGAGGGATGCGAAGAATAAGAAGGTCGTGGCACGGAGAGACCGAGGAAACGGAACGCACGATGTCATCAGGAAACAGCCTAGGGGTAAGAAATTTTTCAACGAAAAGAGACGCCCGTTTTTTTTCTGCGGAGACACCGACTCCCTTGCGGCCACAAATGAAATCCAAACAGATCAAAAGGTCGTGGGACACAGGAGCAATGATACGAGCGCAACTTTCAAACTATACGTATGTAACTCTCTGTTGCTGGAAGTTTCAAGTAAAATCTATGGCAAAACGTACAGGCTTCTTCCTGTTCCCTCCATTTTGGAGACGACATCCATTTCGCGCGTGTAACTTCGACTCTTCATCGCGAGAGCTTCTACCTCATTCGATTCCCACTATATCATCATTTTGAAAGACTCTGTGTCACAAAGCATCATGTGGAGTACCTAGTGGAAGACTAGATCTTACCAGAATGTGAAAAATACAATTTAAACTACTTTCTATATATACTATTAATATGTGAAGTAGACTATAATTTTTTATAAATGAAAAATTGATTTCTTTGTGGTACAGTGGAAAAAGAAGCGCACGTCACCAGGTTAAATTATTAGATGAAAAGTGAAAGGTGGAAACCTTTCACTAGCAAGCTTTCTTTCCTACTGTGGGTTCTGCCCCACAAACTGGCACACAAGGACGTTTCATCGAGCCAACTGTAACGTGGTCACTGATCGGAACGCGATCTCGCGTGGCCGATCACCGTCGAGCGCAGAATTAATCACGATGATTCTCATTTCATCCAGCGCTGTTCGTCCCGATGGAATGATACTGCAAAGCCAACATACGCCCTTTTTCCCCTCGGAATCAAGATAGCCGACAGACAAAGCCACGTTTCACAAGATCACGACTCACTTTATTTTCTCTCGCGATCCAGAGACTCGCGTTACCATCACAACGACCGATGACGATGATTATGTCCCTCGATGAACCTGACGAAAGGGAGTCAACGAACTTTAGGAAGCAATTTTCGAAAACTATAGGACAGAAGGGAGAGGTTTGCGCTGCCGCGAAGCCCTCAATTATAATGTAATTGAAGGCTTCGACGGTCTCGAGCTAATAGAAGAAAGGAGACAAACACGCGATCTATTGCATCCTTTACAGCGCCACGATGGATTATACCCTAATCGAACATGGCTCGTAATCTCCTGCGTCATTAACTTTCAACTTTCTGCCCCGAAAAACATTTCGGTGAAACTGGGGAAGAAAGTGGAAACATTTCGGAGGAACCTCAATAACGAGAGAGTGATGAGCACGAGTTTCCCATGCAAAAAGCCAATTGATTAGACGAGAAAACGTGGGAAACTGGAGGAACGAGGAACATTGTCGAGTTACAAAAATACCGACAATTAATCTGTAAACAAATTTAGGTAGAAATTTCTTCACTACTCCTGTGTGACTAAATCATAGCTAAAATTAAAGTGTCTAAATTCATATGAGTAAATTTTGAAACTATTTCTATTTTTTTTAATTAAAATTAGAAAAAGTGGGTAAGGATATACTTAAAACGTACAATTAAAAACAAAGCACGTAAAAGAAAACAATACTCCATCCTATTTCTCACAGTTATGTAACCTTCTAAATGTCTACATTTACAGGTGTTCATTTATAATAGCCACAGGTCAGCAAAGTCGCAAATTAACCTCTTTAGTTTCTTTCCACATAAATGCAGTTTCATTTAAGTACATTGTATTCTCCTTTAAGATTTCGCACAATAAACGAATAACAGTAAACGACTAGTTTTATTTCATTTATAGCGTTTATTTCCACGCCTGGCTGACTTTACTACCTTACTCCATTGAAGGTTCATTGCCCATACCATGCACCTTCCGAAGCCTGAAAGCTGGAACTTCTATGTCAGTAACCCAATCGAGCAGGGCCACGAAAGTTCACAAGATTTCGTTCTCATACCCTACAGTCCAAGTACACAGCTAATGCAACTGATCTTTAAAATCCTCCACGAGAACCACATCGATCATTTCCCCTCTATCTTACTATCACTACGGAATTAACCCCGATAACCATCGCGCGAAAAAACAGCTCTCAGTTTATCCACGAAGCAATACCACAGACTCCGTGGCGTTACTTTTATTCGCTCCGCTCGGCTACACGTTACTAGGCATCGTTAATACGGAGCAAAGGTGAATCGCAGCCTGCTGTACCTTCTCGCCGAGATAAGGCAGGGCGCTAGGGGTTAAATATCGCGCGGTACATAGATGCAATTTCGTTAAAAGAACAATGATTTCCTCGGCGTGTGCAGTCGACATTATCGAGGACGTCCCATCGGTGATCAGCGGCGACCGTGGGTCCGCGCGCGCGAACACCTCGGGATCGCGTCTTAAGGTCAATTCCCGAGATAATAAATCAGTACACGCGTTAAGGCGATAAATCACGAGGTTTCGCGCCGCTGCGACCACCTCTGCCTCGTGTCTTCGCGTTGTTCTCCAATCTACCCGCGATTAGGTACGAAGTTAGCGAGATGCTGGAAATCTACCTCTGAGGGAAACAGTTCAGATGGAGAGGAAAACTCCTGCCCCTCGACGTCTCTAGCCTCGCGTGTTGTGTTTCTGAGCATAGTTTCCCGCGGAGTTCGATACACGCTTTTCCATTCCGCGGCCAGGTACGAACGCTCGCGGAGAAGCCTAGCCCAGATACAGGCGGAAACTACACGCCTACTTGCCACGGAAGTTGGGAACTAGAATCCACGCCGAGCGTTTTCGTTCCCGACTTTCAAACCGATCGACGAACTCGGGAACATCGAGATGGAATTCTTAAAGGGGTCTTCTTGTCTAGGACGTTAAAAGCTTGATGTTATTTTTTTATATTTTCTGTACTTCCATCCTCTGTTGTATTTTCTATAATATTGTAGAGACTTCAGTAACGACCATACAATATTTGCAAATTTTTGGAAGCTCTCAGTTTCCCAAGAAAAAATTCGTAAATACCACCATTTCTCTACAACGTACCTACATAGACTGCATAGAGCCCCCTTAACTCCCTTCCCTCGACGGAAGCCACAACTACAGCATCCATGTATCTTCTCTCCTGGGTACCATACAGACGCGAAGGGAAAAGACTATCTCGATCGTTCCCCGACTAGCGCAGTCTAATTTCAAGCAGGAGTTCGTTACGTCGAATCATCGAAGGGTTCAAAGCGTGTTCAGGTGTTCCGCAATCGACGGAGCACAGGACCGAACGATCTCCAGTGTATCGAGATCCCCAAGAGGGGAAAGAATGCTCATTAAATCCAATTACCCAAAGTTTCGTCGTTAGGAAGCACCGAGGAGATGCTTCACCCCCGATAGCGGGGCGAAGGTGGAAGAAGCCAGCGGTTTCCACGGCTCGACGACTCCGTTGTGTTTCGTCTTAATCGCGGCGGCGCGCGAGTTCCCAGCAGAGGATCGAGGGGGAGAAGAATGGCCCGCGAAGACGTCGGCTAGAGAAGCGCGAGGAACACGGCCGATAATGGACAAAGCGAGGGGAAGATCGAGGAGTCGGCAGAGGCTGGTGAAAACAGACGATCGAAAGAGTCAAGGAATCAAGTCGAAGCGAGCAGAAAAGCAGAACAAGAAAAAAGGGAAAACGGGGGGACGTTGGGGAGGGACCAAGGGAGACCATTCCTTGCCTCCTCTTTCAGGCAGGACAAGATGGTGAAGTTTGGAAAGCCCGAGGCAAACCTGGAAGACCGTAGAAAAGGGGAATTCCTGTGGAAGGGGCAACGAGAAGTTCCAGAAGAGCTACAGGCGGCCAGAGGCCCCGAGAGAACACGACGGAGCCGAGAATCGGCGGAAGAACGACCGAGAGAGACAAAGAGGCGGACACTGACAATGAGAAAACGAGACTCGCGATGGCCAGAAGAAAGGAAGCGGAGGGATAGAGAAGCGAGGATGAAGGACGATAGAGGGAGACGGGTTCGAAACTGTGGGCGTAGAATACTGACGGCCATCGAAGAGGATGGAAGTGGACCCAAACGCCGAGACGTTCGACGAATTCGTCAGTTAGGGGATAATATACGACTTGGAGCACCTATTCAACAACTTTTTCATTTCTTTACCAGAGAATGGAATTCTTCGCGGAGTTCCTAGTGATAAAATCTAAGTACGTATCGACCCCTCTGGAAATTCGTTGCTTAGTTGAATTTCTTTTAGTTTATCAGAATCTGCAATATCGTCGTTTATACATTCTACATTGACCATCATCCTTGATATACCTGATACGAATTCGTCGTATCCGAGGTTATCAAAGTGATTCCAGTCACATGCCCCACCTTCCATCTCACATTTTCTGCTTTCTACACCCTCATTGTTCCTCTCGGCCAGAAGGAACACGTTTTTGCATCTAATAATTTGCTCTACAAGCATAACATCCGCGGTGTATCGCGGAATAAATTGGAAACCAGAGTAGCGGAGAAAGTTCCCCCGCGATTTTGAAGATTGAATCGGGAATGCGATAATGGGATGCTGTGTACCGAGAAATGCAAATGGATTAACGTGTTGCCTAATGGCGTGCAACTCGTTTCTCAACCTTTTCGGTACGGTATGTCCCGAGACACGCCTTTCTTGTTCCCTGACTCGGCTTTTGCACGAAGTTCCGTCGGTGCGAGGCCACGTTGCCATGCCCACGGAGCCAGGGGACCCGAAATTATTAAAAATTACGTCCCAAAGCGCGCGATACGTGCAGACGAATGAGGTTCGACCGAGGACATAAATCACGTCGGAATATCGAGACCTTTCGTGCGCGCAGAAACGAGGAACTCCGTTGCATATTCAAGCATGGGCGTTGAGTGAAATCTGACCGAAGCAGCCACGATTACGTGTGTCCGATGCACGATCAAGACGTGCCATTGTTTCGTCATTACCTGTACGCCAATGGAACGAACGGGATAAGCCCCGACCTGGTGGCTGGTCAAGCCAAGATGTATTCTGACTGTACCCTCCAGCCCAGCCATCGGAGGGCTATTACAAATGCTTCAGCATCGGACCTAGGTACACCGATCCCACCATCTTTCCCGTATTTGTCATCTTAAATTCGTAACCGAGCTCCAACCTGTCCAGAAACCGCTCGAGTTTCAGAACCACAGCGACGTGCTCGGAAACACAACCAGGGGACCAAGGATTCCATACATCGTTGCTTCTACAATCAAAATAGAGAGCCGAAAAATAGGAAAGTAAACTCGTCATAAAGGTATCTTTTTGTAGATTTCGATAATTTTGAAGTATATTATAAAGGAGAACATTTTCAACAATATTTTCCTATATAACCAGTGGTCAACTTTAGTTTTCGAGATATCGTACTGAATCTTATTTATACGTACCACTAGCAACCAATATTCTATAACACATCTCAAAATCATCGAAACCAATAAACAGGTACCTCTTCGACGAGTTCCCCAACAGAAGTCAATGAGATCGGTGAATAGTTAGCCCGAGAGGCGACGTTTCGGAACGATCTTGGGATCGTGAGCCTGGCGAGGATCGACCAGGTTGAAAGAGAGCAGAGACGTATTTGGAAGATGAATTCCGATGAGTGGCGAGAAGAAAAAAGGAGGCTCGAGGTCGGGAGAAGGATCCTGACAGGGAGGGCTCCGTCTGGTCCCCTCCGAGGAGAAAAAAGAAGGCGAGGGGAAACGGGAGTCTCGAACACGGTCGAACAGGTTGAGGTCAGGTCACGAGGTATCTTAGGTCCCTTCGGTCTTCTTTGGAATTCTCCAGTCGGGGAGGGGATATTAAAACGAGTCGAGTAATTTTCTCCGGAATCCGTCGGCTGTCTAATTAAACTTTCCCATCCCGGATCGATAAGGGGAAAAAATGTCAGCGAGCCACACGCCGGTGGAAATCGACGGTCGAACGTGCACTTAAACGTTCGTTGCATCATTATCGGCGCACGAGAACCGTCTTTCATAACTGACGCGAGTCAGGCGAGAAAAGGGAACCGCTTTCCCCCGTGTCGGTGGAAACGAGCGAAGGTTCGTCTTCTCATTATCAGCGGGACTCGGATGCGTGTTTTAAGGAAAGTACAGAGGTGAGCTGTCGCGGTCGTGAGCGAAGATGCGCCGCGGTCGAAGCGGAATCGAGCGGAAGAAACCGAGTGAGAGAAAAGAGGCTGAGAAGGGGGGAGGGAATAAAAAGACGGGGAAAGGATTAAATCTGTAATGAGGGACGAAGAGGGAGAGAGGAAGCAGAGTCCTGAAAAGAGATCGGGATGGGATCCTGTGGAGAGAAAAAAGGAGAGAGGGTGGGTTGGGGATATAGAGATGAATGCATTCGAAAGGACTGGCCGAAGAGAAAGGGGACCAAGAAGAGGATCGCGGAGGTGAGGCCCCCTCTGCCTCAGATAACTGAGGACACCGAGGCTCCGTGGGACTGGCGAGCTACGAGTTTGTTCCTTCTCTTCTCTCTCACGGATACGAAACCGAGAATCTAGGACTCGACGTCGTGTATGCGCGTCATGCACCTACAGGGTATCCCGTTTCGATCGATCCGCGAGAAGCTCCTATAAACAATTACCGATATCTGTGTTTCGAATAAAAAGTAAATGGCATCGGAGTGGGTCGATAGATAATGGATCTAATTGCTTTATAGATGGATACGTTTCAAATATTCTATAGTTGTGGAACGTTTGTCTTAAGTGCTACGGTTTACTCTTTTAGGAACCGTTGTGGAATCGCGGATGTTTCATGGATCGACTTTCTGAAAGACTCATAATGTGTGATACAAAATATTTCGAAAGTATGAAATTTATTAAAAATAAAAGTCTTGGGAAATTCAGTTTCAGAGGCCACTTAAATTCTGAACTTTAAAATAAATTGTTATTGGACTCCATAAACTGTACGCGAGGCAACGTACTTTTTGTAACAAAAGCTCAAAGTGATAACCATGCATCTGAATTTCATGGTTAATACATGTCTGTTGATCAAATTTCACACGGATTAAAAAAATGAGAAAAGTATGTAATGTACTACGCTGCACACTCCAACAATCAATATCTCTAAAGCCATTAATATCCCTTTTATAAAATCCAAAAAGCTCCATTTCTCCCAGAGGAACCAACATAAATTTGAAAATTTGATAAACCCATGACTACTTGTCCTCTCATTGTCAAACTATTTTCAAATAACAATCTCTATTGAATCTCCTCCTAAGATGCACCAATAATATATCTACTTATATATTACTATACAATGCAGTTATTATCCACACGCTGGGCGGTCGCAAAGTCCTCGAAAGATACTATTCCCTCGATTAAGTAATAAAGAACACCCTGTATGCACAGAGAGACGGGGCTACGGTCGAGAGAGGCATGCACGTCGTGCACGAGGCATGCTCCTCTCGTTCTTCCTCGTGCACCACGTTTTCTATAAGGGCGCCGTGCCCAGTTGCATCATTGTGGCGCAGCCTAGGCGGTACAGGTCGTTTCATCTGTACTTTAAACGAGACGCGTTGTTCTCCCTAACGATTTGTGTACCTTTCATTGTAGCGCGCGTTATGTTTATGTTCTACACGGTTCACGGTAATAGCTCATTGTTTGTATACAATGATAGCGCAGGATACGGATACCGCCTTAACCGGCGCTGGATAAATTGAATTTTTAATGGGAACAATCGGCGGATAAACCGTTCCCTGTTCCTCTCTATCAATTCTCGGTACAGCGTGTATCGTTCTGGAATAAGAGGCGAACTCGTGTTTACAAACCTACCAACTGCCTCGTTTGCCAATAGTTATTACGTAAAAGTACGACGCTCAGACGAATCCTCTCGTAAAGAACGAGCCTCGCCTCGTCTGGCATCGCGCGTTCCGGGGAATCGTAACGGCTCCCCGAGAAACAATTTACGAGTGGAACCCCTCTGAACAAATACATCGGGTAATCCTGCGAGCCCTACTGTTATTTCAGGTACCCTCTGACCCCAAAAGTGACCCCGTCCATATTTTTTTTCTGCATCGATCGGATTATCGCGGGCAGTATTTCAAAAAGACTTTCGCGGCGACCTTTAATAACGAGCGAGACTGCCATTCTCGTTCCCTTCCCTATCTCTTTTTGCCTCTCGGTGGAATTAAATATATAAGGGTGGGAGAAATTTGCGATGGGGTGAAATACAGTTCTTTTTGTTTAGGGAATTTAATGCTGGGACTAGCTACAGTTAGTGGACACCTGTTCCTGGGGAACTATGCTTGCAACGATAAATTTTTTAACAAAATAAAGACTTAAAAAGACACGAGTTCTAGAATTCCAGAGTTCTAAAGCTCTAGAAGTTAATATTACTGAGACCTAAATTTCTGTTAATCCTCGTGCACTGTGCAGGGTAATTTTACTCGAAATTTAACTTTAATCTTCTAGGAGACTTTTATTCTTGTTTTTATTTCAAGAAGGTGTTTAACACTTTGGAGCATGGTGGAATTACAAATGTCAGACCTTTTTAATACCTAGATATCTATGATTGGATATTGTCTACATCACCGTGACAAATTAAAATTACTTAAAGCTCTCTACAATAATTCTTCGTTTAATTTTACAAGAATAAAATTTCCATGCAACATGGTTCTTTTCATGTTCTAAAATTCCGCCCTTCGATGAATCAAGTGTTCAAGATTTGACTCAATAAAGAATTACATATTTAATATCAAATACATGATAGCACGAGTCGTCTCAAGTTCTTTTACAGTCCCAGGTCAATGTTCTCTAGGTCAAAGGTAAAAATTCTACTCTCAGCCTGCAACAAAGTTCTATCCACCCCTCGAATTTGTCCCCCGTCTGGCAGTGGAACGAAAGCTACCGTCTCTAACCATGGCGAAACGTGGCCTGCTTTCGTTAACGACGCGCAACACTGCCGCCTGCTCTTTTTCGATGCAACCGAGGGAAAAAAAGACAGGAAAAAGGACGAGTGAGGAGCCTACGCGCGGCGACCTCGTTCCTCCGCTATCCTTCCTCATATTCTACGGTGAAATTGCCCAGGGTAGCCGACGAAAGGCCCAACTATAGACTTTTTGAGGTTAACCGCATCGCAGTACGGCTTTTAATGGTCAAAGCCACGAAAGCTGCTCCGTATTTTAAGCCCCCGACGCTCATCGCGATCCGAGGTAAATTCTTTCATCGTCGATTAACTTCAAAACGGAATACCGCGAGCAACCGCTAACGAACCCCCTTCTGTAATTATGAATTTTCTTTCAGACCGAGAAACCACCCCCTCCCGTTCACCCCCCCCCCCCCCCCCCCCTCCGCGTCGTTCAAACGAGCACTCGCGTTTCCTGGAATTCTGTTTACAGAGGTAAGGATCATACTGGCGAGAGATGGCAAGAGAGTTTTCATTAGGAGACACTCTGCTTTTTTCTTCCTAACTTGATGCAGAAAATTGTATGCGTCTCTCGACGCGTGGGTATCGAGTATTGATCAGTAGTCGACGATATTCCGCCGTTGTATCAACGGTAATTGAATTTCGGCGTGGCAACACACGCTATCAATCAATTATATTTGGGTGGCGAGAAAGAAATACGCGGCGTTCGCTAAATATTAAATATAATCCGACGAAGCAGCGGTCGCCGCGAGCAACGCCCGCTATTTGTCGTCAATCATTTCGAAAGTAATTGCAGCGTTAACAAAAATGAATTCTCGCTGTGTCCATGGGGAACGGCGTTGAATTTTGTTGGGGAAAAAATAATTTGTACGAAGGGTGAACGTAGCTAGCGAATCTTGTAATATTTTTCTTTGAATTACAGGATCGGAACACCGGTTACTGCCTCGATATTTGGGGATGTTAGGGTAATTTGAAGTCGAGACCGCTTGGGGAGTCACTATTGAAGATGTTGGGAATACATTAAATTACGCGCGTAGTTCTCGCCAGGCGGACAGGAGGATGACCACCTTAAGTAATGATATGTGTTCAAGACCCATAAAATCGCGATACTGTGTTAAACCGTGTGCGACTAAGCGTAACATAGAATCCCCCCGTAACAACGATGCACGACCGTACACGAGACGTTATTCGTGATCGTAAGAAAATATCGGTATCTTGGAGTACGCGAAGAAAAATTGAAAGTATAATTTATGAGACGTGCGATCGTAATGCATGGTGGTTGAATATGTTTTTGTTAAGATAGATGCAACAATCAAAATATACTTCTGTACACTTTATCTGAATAACGTGAAATTTATGTGCAATCACAAGTAACGTGAGATCTTTCTCTCTTATTTCATTCGAAGACTAGTTCTTAATATATATACTACTAATATTTCATTAATTGAGAAATATTATGAACAAACTTTGAATATTTCTTATGCAAATTCGTGTATTTAATTCCACGCTCGATTTCGTATTTTTCTGCATACTGAAATTCCCTACACATGCACAAAAATCAACAGTTTAATTATAAGGTAAAAACTAGTAGTTACCTCGATTAAATCAGTAATTATGTCTGAACGCTAAACATTCTAGTAAGTATTTCAATTTTTCTACTTAGAGCAGTACCTAATTCTATTAATATTAAATATTATTTCCCACAGCAATTCCTGGGCAAAAATAATACGAGAAAAATAAAATTTGCCTATTTCTGATGCAAAACAGGGACATATTTAATGAGATGGATGACATTTCAACGAGACTACTTGTAAATCTGATTGTATCGCGTCCACAAAACGGAGTTGGGAGTCAGCAGTGGCGGGTCGACGCCGAATTTTTCTCCTTTCTGACCGAGAACAAAATCTGCGAGTCCTGCCGACTGCCATAATGCACGGCGCAGCGCGGATGAACGGAAACAAAGAGGCCAAGGGATATAGACAAAACACTTAAAGAAGAGCCCTATTCTGCTGGAGCCCGTTTGTTTCTTGCTCCGCGCGAGGAGGGCAGGCCAGGAAGCGAACGGTGGCCTGTTATCGAGCACACAATGAATCCCGACGCGACATTGTACGTTATCGCAATGTTAACTCAACCTCGGAGGACAAAACGCCCTCTTTCTTCCCCCCTCTGCAATTCCCTCCATTTTCCCTCTCATGATTTTCTCAGCACGTTTCGCTTAATTTCACGAATGTAACGTCTCGCGTTCGACCGATTCGACTACTGAAGGATCTCGATTAACCGATAGCAGTTGAGCATAAAGCTTAACCTAAAATTGAGACTCTTCTGATGGCTAACTTAATTAGAGGGAAAAAAATGTTAAGCTGGAATTATTGAAGTCTCTAGTGGAATTTACAGGAGTACAGACCTGAGTTTAACAGAAGTTTATACAAGATCCAAGGAAGACTTCAGCAAGATTTGCAACCACTTTTTTCCGTGCATTAAGGTAATACATGATAGCTCTTTTCTCTGCTGCTATCATTGCATTCATTGACCACAGTTCTGAACGACAAGATGAACAACTCACGTTCGGTTAATCGAGGTCCCGCTTCACACGCATGCGAGTGGAAGGCCGACACACGCGCGAAAGAAGAGAATGCAAGGAATGCGACTCACCTAAACGGCAACGTCGTGACGCCGACGAGAAATTGGTCCAGCGACGATGAAGTCACAGTTTCGTGCGACAGGGGGTAGGGGGGGCAAAATCAGTCTCACACGCCCCCCCAATGTCGCTGCGGACCCCCCGTCCTCGATGACACTCCTTCGCAACGTGCTCCGTTCAGAGCACGAACTTCTCTCGCCACGCACCACGGACCACTCACAAGTCGCTGTTAATCCTCTATCCTCTTCCCTCGATCTTCCCTCTCGTCGCCGTCTACGATCCTCTTCCACTCTCCCTCCGTTACTTCCTCCCTTCGTTCCTGCCCCGAAAACGTATCGCCTCACTCCGCCCGCGACTCGACCGACCGACACTCGCGAGGGTCCGTTAACCGATTCCGCCGGGAGCAAGCACTGGTCATCGGGGGTCGAAGGAACGCGCGACGACCAACGATACCATCGTTCGTGACCCTCCCGCGTTAGGCGACCGCTGGATCCGCGCACTCGTTTGTCACTGTTTCGGCGCACAACAACTTCCGCGTACCCGCGAGACCCCACGAACCCGCCGCGTCAAAGAACTTCGTGCTATCTATCTCTATCTACACCTACATCTACCTATCTATCCATCTAGCTATATCGCTCCCACCCGACGACTAGCCACTCTCAGACGCGCAGAATCATCGCGCGCGCCTGTTCGATTCCTCCTCGTGTGTGTACTTTCGCACGTCCTTACGAGGCGGTCGAGACGTCCTGCTACTGCCGATTTCTTTCTCCTCTCCCGCGGATGTCGCGGAGCGTGGAGGCAGGCCTGTACGTCGTTTCGGATGGGAGAGCTGTCCGCTGAGCTCCGACACGAGCACGGTCTATCGGCGTTGGTACCTGGAATCAAGGTTTGAATAGGATCAGACGGTGTTTGGGGGCACGTGGCGTGGGGAAATTAGATATTATGGTATACTGCTGATTTTTATGAAGCGTTGTCTTTGTTAAATTGTTGCTGTGTCTGGTAGAGAGGGTAGGAGTATGAGACACCTAGATTTTAATGTGGGTGTAGCAATGTTTTTGACACTTCGAGGGTGAAGGTTTTTTAAGGCGAATTTAGAGTTTTTAAGTTGAGTGATCATCGGGGAGGATTCGTACGTAGTGGAAAATGGAAAGGTTGACACTAATGTCTTACTAGCGTAATATGAGGATATTAATATTAAATAATGTTATGATAATATTGTATCATACTTCAGATTCTAAAAGTGAACTGTGAATTTCTTGTTTATTATGCAAACTGTGAGCCCATAATTATTGTATAAGTCATAGATCATATCACTACATGAATTTCCATTTGCCCAATTTCGCCTTAATTTAAATAGAATAAAAAATTCAAACGTTCCGTAGATAATTATTTTTATACTACGTTCTGATTTTTGTATTCACAGTGATTTTAAAACTCTAGATCAAAAAATAACATGGATGTCTCATATTCTTCCTCTCTTCTCTATTACTTGAAACTGTTTTGCTTGTTACACACTATCACTCGTGTCTTTAGTGCTTCCAGTACATGAGGTAATTACAGTGTTCCGTCGTTATAAGCTCGTTGCTCCGTTCAATATACAGTAAGTCCTTGATTAACCGGCTTAACACGAGACTCATACCTGAGACACTCTTCCGATGACAAATTTTATTTCTTACTAAGGGGTACTGTTAAATCAACTTAAGTTTCATTTAATACTTCACTGAACTCTTATTGTAATTACACCGAACAACAGTAGCTCTAAATAAAATAGACTGTAAATAATTGAGATGCAGTCAATCAAGGTTTCACTGCAGCTTGAAATTATTTAAAAAAAAAGAACAGGGTTCGCTTATCGTACATTGTCATTCACGTGTCTATGTCAAGACCGCACGATCAGTACATAAGTTAATATTATTATTCCCTCGTTATAAGCTTGTCGTTATATTTATTAGAACTTGAAATTATTCAAACCAAACGAGTTCTGCTTGTCACACACTGTCACTGGCTTCTCCGACAAAACCAACTAAACAACCAACAGATAAATTGATTACAGAGTTCCCTCGCCATAATCTCGTTGCAATATTTACCACAACTCGAAATTATAATATCCAGTGCAAACCAGACTCTCACTCACGCCA
This sequence comes from Calliopsis andreniformis, assembly GCF_051401765.1. Classification (NCBI taxonomy): domain Eukaryota; kingdom Metazoa; phylum Arthropoda; class Insecta; order Hymenoptera; family Andrenidae; genus Calliopsis; species Calliopsis andreniformis. The sequence continues at coordinate 12,995,193 of NC_135073.1, forward strand.
CCAGCGAAACGACACCAGGCCAGTTGACCCCAGAACCCTGCCCCACTATAAACTCTCACTGAGCCTATATCGAGGGAACACCATAAATCGCCATCAGAGGGAGAAAGAGAGAGATCCCCTAACGTGTCTCGAAAAGTGCGGGGAGCCAGTATGGCGCCGATCTTCGTTTATCTCCTTCCTCTAACCCCTTTCACTCTTCCACACGCTTCTTCCCTCTTCTTTCCTCCCCGACCGACCCTTTCCCTTTCTCCGTCCCACCGATTTTCTTCGCCTCTTCCCGCTATCTCCCTCTCGCGTCCACGCAGAGAGCCCCCCTTCCTCGCGAGCCAGAGCTAACCACGCGCATACACGTCCAGACGCTCGACTGTCACTCGCGGCACGAGACTCTCGATTTACCTGAAACGCGAGATGCCCCCCGAGATCACGGCACGACTCGAAAATTCCACTGTCTTGACGTCATCGCGGCACAGGGTCCCCCGAGAGGCGAACTCACTTGTCGCGGAATGACGAATTCGCTCGGCCTCGCCGCGAGACCATTCCGGTTGGTCTGGTCCCTTTTTACGAGCGACCGAGAACGAGACACTGGCAGCGGGAATCGGTCGAGATAAGGTTGGGTCACGGAGACAGAGAACGCAGAAAGGACGTGTAAGAAACACCGAAGAAACCCTGTCCTCCCCTTTATCCCCGCTCTCGCGCGAGAGAATCTTTCCGCCCGTGGACTCGGTGGCTAAACACGAAGAGCACGCTCGAGGAAAGCCATCGGAGCCACAGCCCACGGCCAGCACCGCTGTCCATCGTGACAGGGCGCTCCGGTTCGTCGCCGCTGCCGGCGTGCATACCCGGTGGTTCTTCACCGCCTCGGCGCTAAAATGGCGATCGAAGTGACAGCTCTCGCCTCCTCGCCGGGTTCGGTCGAGCAGCCGCTCTTTCGACGCGACTACCACGTCACTTTGCCTCCTCTCCCTTGCTCTCCCTCGTTTCTTCGCTCTCCTATCGCCTCTAACCTTTGTTTCGACTCTTTTCCTCCTGTCCTCGCGCAGAGACACACTCGCTTTCTCTCTCACTCTCGCTCTATCATTCTATCTCTCTCTCTCTCTCTCTCTCTCTCTCTCTCCCCATCTCTCTCGCTCGCCTGCGACACACGCATACGCTCTCACAGCACGCGGCACAGGGGACGGAGAGGCTCCTTCGCGGAACGGAAGGCTGTTAAAGAGACGTCTCGATGCGTACCGCGCGGATTCGACGACACGAGCAGACGCGCACACCGTGCGGAGATGCGCTTCCCGATGGCGGCTCGGAATCTCAGTCCCGGTCGACGCCTACACCACCACCACGTACCACCTTAATAGCTGTGCTTGCCCGGACTCACGGGACTCGACTGGGCTCCGCCAGGCCACGATATCCCCGCCGCACTTGCGCCAACCGGCTATTGCTCCTACCCTTCGCGAGGATATGTACTAACCGTTTCTCGGCCTTACGCCCACCCCCAGCGCAGTCCTATTACCCGTCCAGACAAACTGAACCCCTGCGGAGCTCCCACGCCCGCGAAACAGCCAATGCTGGAGCGGCTCGCCAGGGCTGGATGAACCCTGCGCGAGGGGCGACCAGCCGCTGACAACCTTTGGCGTTCGTTTGCGATACTATGCGCGTAGAAACAGACTCGGCAGAGATTCTTGCCCTTTGAAGAGGGATTTTTGCTCGAATTTCGAGTTTGAAGCTGCAAGTGGGAGCAGAGGATTGTTGGAAGGTGAAGGCCCTCGAGGTTGATAGAACTGGAGGAAGGAGAGGTTGAGGTTGAGGTCGTGGAAAGTAGAGGAGGAAATTTCTGAGTGACTCGCGGTGAAATTGAGAGGATCGTGTACTGTTTAGAAGCTTCTGAATTGGAGTCTTCAAGTCGTATTTTGATTCTGGATGAAGTGAGAAGTTTCGATGGGGTACGATCGCAGGGGAAGGGCCCTGGGTTTTCGTCTACGGGCCTAGCTCTCGCCCCGTTGAGTCGTGTTGTGACTGGGTAAACGAACGGAATACTCTAATGGTGTACGTTCGTCTGTTTCCACTTGTTCCTCCGAGCCCGCGGAAACGAGCGATAGTTATGTAATATTTCTGTCATTGATTCGTCTCGATTTCGCGGGTAATGCAATCTATTGATGGAGAGATGACGTAGAATTGCGCGAGCATGGAGGTAGTAACGAGGAGGGAAAGAGGTGGAGGAGGAGCGCCAGCGTGTATGTAAATACGCATCTCTTTACTGGAGACCCTTACGAGTGGAAGGAGGGACAGAGATGGGGGAACGAAACTGAAAACGAGAGGAAGAGGGGTGGAAAGAGAGAGAGAGAGGGTCTCTGGTAGGCGTGGAAAGGGAATCGTGTTGATCGTTTGACGAAGGCATTCGCGAGTATGGGATTCTCCTACGCGGGGTTGCCCGTTCAAATTTTTCTGAAGCCCTTTGAAGTTACCGGCACCGCTTGGCTAATATTCGGCCAGAGAACATCGGTCACCTGAAGGGTCCACCTTAATTTCTCGTCGCGGGAGATCGTTTAAAGACCGCCAAGCTGTAATTAACCCCCTACTACAATTTTTTTACACCCGAGGTACACCTATTCTGGACATTATGAGTCACGATGTACACTTTTGGATCGTTAAATTGATAAAATTAAGTATCAAGGGTATGTCAAAAGTCTTACTCCTTTTTCTTTAGGATTGATATAATCAATTTTTTTAAATATTCTTCTTCGTTATGTGTAACCTATTCTCATCTTTCTAAGTTTCGAATTTCATGGCGAAAAAAGATACATATCGATTTAGCGGCAATGAAATGTGAGAAAAAAATGTCCCTAATATTTGATACGTGAGATAAGTATGCACAAATTTGCCACCCATGAGAAAGTCATAAAGTCGAATTTAGAACTTAGAATAATGTAGAGTCAGTAGAGAGGAGGAACTTTAAACAAGTTTTTCAATAAGAAATCGCAAGGTATTAGTAAACACTAAGCACTTTTCTTTGCTCAGTGAATACGATTCATAATTTATAAATTAACATCCTACACCTAAATACCACAAAACTGCTGAAATTAAATACTCGTTATACGCTGCCCCTATAAAACTTCGAACGGATGTTCCAACGTGTGTGATGGAAACTGATAGTTGAGAAAAAAATTCATTCAGGAAACCTGATCTGCAGAGACTGGCTTGCCACCAGAAGCAGCGTCATACGAGGCGGTTTATTAATGATCCTACGATGCAACTTAACGATTTAATATTAACGCAACGTTACAAACCGATTATCGCTCGTTTCCCGCGTCATTTGCGCCGACGTGATGTTACGCAAATACAAATGGAGGCGGATCCCGGGAATGGTAGAAATTTGTCGATCGAATTAGCAAATTGAAAGGATGCATGATTAAAATTATATTCGATAGAAAATCAAGAGAGCCGAGGCGAGCGTTATTTATGCCCCTAGCGACGTTTAATTCCATTTCAGGGACCACCAACGACGATGATCCCGAGATCAAAGTTCTGTTCCCGTCGATTTCGTGGACGTCCAATCGGGATCACAAAATATCAAACGGTGCGAACAACTGTAATTGAATCTGTAACGACAACCAAATCAGCGCGACGTCCAATCATTACATTATACGAGTCACTCGCCGATTGGCATTCGTTAGTCAATCGTTCGTGTAATTGTTAGGTTACAGTTGCCGAGTTAAGCTACAGCTTTGTAGTTCGAACACCAGATAAACGCGCACCGTCAACCGTACAGGAGACGCAAATGGCACGTTGAACGAAAGAAATACGAGCGTTCGTTAGATAACACGCCACGGGCTAGACAAACTTGACGAAATCTCTGCGAGGTGATCTGTTCTAATTTATAGGCAGATTGTTTAGGTTGGCGTGTGGAGGTCAATGGAAGGTCACTTTAAAGTGAACTCATTTGTGTTAGCTCTAAGAAGTCTAAGACTGAATTAATAGAAACTTGATTTTTTTACATAGAGGAATTCGTGTAGATTACCATTGGAATCTGGTTTTATGTAAAAGAATTGAAGTGTTCTTGTAAGATAAAGAAACTTTTCAGGGCAAACAAGGTGAGAGACAATGGGGTTACCTTTTAGCACTATTGTACACTGCTTAGGAAGGAAATTACCAAGAAAAAGCATGTAGATCATTTTTTTTAACTCTGCCTAGATAGCACACATCTTGAGGATATCTATTTTATGTACATTTTATACCTGAACATCTTACGACATAATTTGGAAGTCTTAAGAACATCCAACAGCGTATGTCTCAAAGGCTTCCGAAATTTACGTCCATAAGACGACTTAAAGACACATTACATAGATGTCTTAAAGACTTACTCTTTTCAACACTTTTAGAACTTTACTAGTATCTTTAAAACGTTTTCAAGAAGTCTCTGTGCTAAATGATTAAACAAGACCACAGTCATTACATGCTTCAATCCCATAATAAAATAACTTCTAGAGTTTCACATCACCTTCCACAATGCAGATACTAAAAGATATTCACTACTATAATATTCAAGTGCGATAGGTTAACCACATTGACCTCAAAGTGACCTTGACACCAGCTTCCCCGCGAATTTGTAATAACCCCCTCAATCTTACCTTGTTAAACTCTTTCCCGCGCATCAATTTCCAAGATATCTCAATAGGTAAGAATAGGGGGAGGTGCGAAAGGCACAGGCGTCTTTATAAATAGCCAAGGAAAAGTGCAACGCGAGGACAGATAATCATACGTCTAAATACATAGACGCACGAAGATTACAGAGATTACAGAGTCGTCCCACGGGCTGGGAGCGGCGGGAATGTAAAGTTGGTTGCTTTGTTGCCACGGTAAACAGTAGGAAAGCGGTGGAAATTAGTCGTTCGGCTAGGGCCAGTGCCAGGAGTGGCACCGCGATAATTAGGTTTCGCTTGGTTCGCTTTAATAATCCAGACAACATGCAAAGTGCATTGCCCGGAATCCTTGCATCCCTGAATCTCGTTTCCCTTCCAGCGCGGCGACGCTGCCCGAGAGCGTCGCGGCCGCGTCTCGTGGCCGACTCCGTCGCTGGTGGGTGACAAATTTCGCAAGGACAGCCGGAATTATTAATGCCTTTTCCGCGGAGAGGCCGAGGCGAGGCGCGAAATTAGCAAGCCCGAAAGCAGTACACGGCTACAAGCGAATTCCAATCGAGATAATGAAAATTAACGACGTTAAAGCGACGTCACGGCTCGTAATTAATTATCGTGGCCCGTTTGCCCGTTGTCGATCGACTCTTGTCCACAGACCCCCTTTCCCGCTGGGGAGAGCCACATAATCGCGATACCGATCCTTCATTAATTCCTTCACCCGAAGGACGCCGCGTCGAAACTCTTCTGCAAGACGTCGGGATTAATTCCTCAAGACGGTTTATACATGTATACCTATATATGCATGAACCGCTGAGTCTATGAATTATACATCGCATCGTCGGCACCCTCGCCGCGAAGTTTCTTGCGCCGAATGATCGTTCTTGCACTCGAGCTGAAGGGAGACAGAGGAGATGTAAAACAAATAAACTTTACTCTTGATAAACACGAGCATCCTAAAAACTTAGAGGAAAGATACAGAGGGAACACCTGCAATTTTTTCGGAGGATAATTTTTGCAAGATCGATGTGACTGTTTGTTGACAATTTCAGTCTTGTTTTAATAAATAAATACAAGCAAAAAAACTGATAGCACCTGTCTAAATTGACTGTCCTATATGCATACTAGTATAAATGTAATTTTAATAAGTTGGTAGGATTGATCTTGCACAAATTATTCTCACAAAAAAAATAGGTCGAAACGAGGAAATGTTTTTTATGTCTTCCTTTCCTCTAAGCTTAAAAACACTGCATACTTATTCAGAGAAAAGCATTCGAAGAGCGGTCGAGATCAATTGTTCATTAAACTCTACAGGGTGATTTAGTGGCCTGCGCCTACGTAATTGCTCCCGTTCTGCCGCTGTCTTTCTTAACTATCGAGGCTCGTATATCAAACTGTGTTTGGGTAGAACCGAGCCGAGTGTAACGAACTTCCTTATCTCGTTTACTCTTCGCCAGATTTTCGTATCTCTCTTTTTCCATCGACCATCCACTATGTCTGAATTCTACTCTTCTATAATGTGGAATCGCATCCTCCGCGACCCACGCGTCGCGTCAGACACCGATTTATTCTAGAATGCACTTTACGATTCGAACCGCTGGATATTTACGTGAAATTTTATGAAGCTCTCGTCTGATGAATTTTTTTCCCCCCTGTTTGAAACGAGCATAGGATTCTGAACCACGGAGCTATAATTTTGTACCCTGTTCCCCTCGTTGTAGGTTTGTAATTGTACGACAACGATGCATACAAATTGAGCATGCATTCTATTTTAAAGAATGCGTATGAAATGGATGAGCACGTTTTTATATGTATGATACACTTAATATTCGTGGAAATGTATGAGCATACACAATTACAGGGTTAATCCTGCTAACGAGCGCGACGAGTGCCTTGGTTGAAATTTTAAATCGTGTATGGTACATCTGGTATTCAGAAATGCAGACCAAGAGGGAACATGTGTGTAGCACGTGTATAGGACAATATGTAAAACGAAAAATCTCTTGAGAAGTAGAACTCAATCTCAACAACTTTGGGGATGGTAAGTGTCATTCAGTTTGTTAGAGAAAGAAACATTTCTTTATCGACTTTAGTGACAAACTCATTGCCAAAGTTACATTTTATTAATAAAAATATAAACAGATAAAAAGCTTAGTATTTTACTGTTTGCAGAACCGCTTGAATTTATAAAATGTTGATGTTGACATGATCACATCCATTATCAAGTATTGTTCATCATTTGAGTCAGGTTCTGCATCTGTAACTGTTGTTTCTTTATACAACCATGATGCTACATGACTACCTACTGGCACTCTAATGCGATGTTTTACTAAATTAGCAGCCTTTAAAATTTCTTCTTCTATTTTGAACCGTAACACATCAATGCCTGTCGATTTCACCGAGGATACGAAAAATGTATCCTCTGATATATCCTCCATTTCTATAGAATCTTTGTTCACGAGATCACATTTATTGGCGACATTGATTACTAGTTTATTTTCACCTATCATGGGTTCTATCATTTTCTCGACGTGTTGGATCTGTGCTGTGACATCGGGATGACTTATGTCATAGACATGAATCAAAATATCCTATAAAAGGACAAATACATTACCTGAATATCCTATAAAGAGTTTCACAAACCAATGCGGAATATTTGCAATACCAGCGATTTACAGTGAATTTTTTGTGACGATAAATTTGCAATTGAATTATAAACGAAGAGTCTCATGCATTTTTTTACAGTGCATCGGCTACAAATATTTAATATTTGATGTAAATTGCTCGTGTCACGAATATTTCACGTTGGTCAGTAGAAACCTTAAATATATTAAGATGATTGTGACAAAATACTAGTCAACATACTGCTTCTATAGCATCTTCTAAAGTTACTATGAAGGGCTCTATTAAAGTTTCTGGTACATCCTGAATGAACCCTATTGTATCAATAAATAGTACTTTTAACTTATTTGGCAAAAATCCTTGATGAACTGTGGTATCTAAAGTGGCAAATAATTTATTCTCAGGTTCCATAGATGCATCCCCTGTTAATGCTTTAATCAATGATGTTTTCCCAGCATTTGTGTATCCAACTACAGCAATAGTTGGAAAACCATACTCTTGTCTTTTGGCTTTTATCATCTTCCTATGCTCTTTTACCTTTTTCAATGCAATCTTTAACTTTCTTTCTCTACTTTCAACTACTTTCTTTGCATGTTCATTCAAGTTTATTCTACCACTATGACAATTAGCCAAATCAACCATTTTCTTTCTTATATATGGAATTTCTGCTAAAGCCACTTGTAACTTCGCTTCTGGAGTCCTTGCATGTACACGAAAAATATGAATCACTATAGAGTATCGATCATAAATTGGTAAATGGAAAGCTGTCTGTAACATTGCAATTTGTATAAATTTCAATAAATTTGTGCTAACAAATATTGCTGTCACATCTGGACAAGCTCTGATTTCTTTTTTCAGAGTTTCAAGAGCTCCAGAACCAACTAATTGCTTTTTCTCTAAAGTTAACAAGGGAACAAGTTTCTTGCCAACAATAGTCCAATTTGATAAGGTATTAATTAATGCTACTGCCTCTGCCAATTGTAATTCTGGTGTTGTATTTATTTTTTTTTTAACACCCCATTTTACATATGGTTGTATAACAAAAACTCTGTGTCCAGTACGAATTGTTCCCAAATAATCATCTGATATCTCCTTGTAAGTGTCTCTTTCCTCTTTACTTTCTTCAAATGCCTCAAATTCTGAGATAGAATCATGTTTCAATCGATAGAAATAATTGAAGGCAACAATGTCTCTTCTTCTATGTATTAAATTTAGTGCCTTTTGATATTGAGAATTACACTCCAGTACACGAACAAGTTTCTTTAGACACTGCATTATGTAATGATCAATATTTTCATTAAAAAACAGCTGTTATCCATTAGATTCCATCAGTAACCTCACAGCCACTAACTTTGTGACAATTTTAATTTAATCTTTGCATGTACAAATGTGAGAGTGGCAAAATTTGACTACATTACGCTTGTCACATTTTTTTTTTATACAAAATATACACATCACTACTTATATAAGAATGTTACAAATTTTAGATAGATTCATAACCTCAATCAACACATAGTACTTGACTTAAATGTTAAATTAGAAAGCCGAATAGCGTGTCAGCACATTTTTCATACACATAACAATTAATATGTACTACTCTAATAATTATAAAACTGCAATCATATTATTCTATTCGTAACAATGTAAATGAATAGATAAATCTCTCGACTAATATAAGCACAATAAACACAGTTTCTTTTTATAAATACTTTACGTAAAAATATCACAAAAAAAATTGTGTTCTCATATAGTGATATTGAAAATATTTACGCGTATTTGGTTTTTTATATTAACATATTTATTTGCGCACGTTGCATTCGAGATTCAGACATAATTTGGTATGGATGTCTTGCCACGTGACTATATCTATAGCTTATCAGAGAACTGACAAGTGGTCAACCTGTAGAACACGGAATTGCGATTCATGAAATTAAACAAAATTGAACACGATCATCTGCAAGGATGGAACCAGGAATATTGACCAAGGTTTTATATGATTTTTTTACGACTGTCGACGGAGAATTATGTTTACACAAAGGAGAATATTTTTTGGTAATTTGTATAGATATCTGTGCATATAAACATTCTTCTATAACCCTGTCAATTAATAAATATAAATTTGTGATATATTTTATATAACAGGTATATAGTGTCATAGATAAACATTGGTGTTATGGAGAATCTCGAGGGAGAACAGGAAAATTTCCTTCGAGTCACTTGCACAAAGTGGAAATTCCACACCTACAAGGCTTACAAACCTTGTTTGTTTCTATTGCTGCCTTTTCAGGGCAACAGGATGGTGATTTATCATTTTCTGAAGGTAAATATTCTGTGTGCTAACAGATTTTAGAATGAACAGATTATTTTAAGCTGCACTTCGTGCTATCAGGTGAAATTATTCTTGGAGTACAAGATGTTGGATCAGAATGGTATTTGGGGCAAATAAATTTGAAACAAGGTATTTTTCCCTTGACTCATGTGTGGCAGCTTGACTCTAAATTGCTAAAGGTATAGTTCTTAAATTATTCTCATGCTTCTGATAATTCATTTCAAATTAAAAATCATTTTTTACTGATTTTAGAAAGCTTCAGAAAAAAAGACCATTAGAAAAAAAGCCAGAATAAAAACCAGTTTAAAAGCACAACTTGATGGTGAACTTGATTTAACAGAAGGTGACATAGTTACAGTTGTTGAAGTTCTTGATGATGGTTGGTGTCGTGGAATTGCAGAAAATGGCAAGGAAGGAATATTTCCAGAAGGATTTATATCCTACATAAATGAAGGTACTGATCAAATAGATGCAACTATTGCTGCAGATTCCCTTTCTACAGCAGTGACTTGCAATGAAAGAATATACAAAAATATTGATGAAACAAATATAACTATACAAACTTATGATGATGAACCTGCACCAAATTATTATGACCTATTTCCTCAATTGAAAGAAGCTACATCAGATCAAGTGGAAAGTACCATAAACAATAGTAGTCTTAATACACTAGACGTAAAACCATATGCTATCACTTTATATCCGTTTAATGCACAATTTCCAAACGAACTCAGTTTTGGAGCAGGTGAAGTAGTACATCTCATTAAACACATAGATTCAGAATGGATGGAAGGAACAATAGACAACCACAAGGGCATCTTCCCAATGTCTTATGTTAACATTATAGTAGACTGCAATGAAATTAATAGCAAAGAAAGTTTTGATGACCAAGATGCAAATAATATAGAGTACGATGAATTAACACCAGGAACAAAAGTGAGAGTGGAATACACTTTTAAAGCTCAAATGGATGGGGACTTAAGTGTTACTGAAGGTGACACTGTTACTGTAATTAACATGGCGAATGCAGATTGGGTTAATGTGAAGAATCAGTCTGGCAAAGTTGGCTTGTGCCCTAGAGGATATCTCAGTGCTTCGTGCATAGCTGATGCAACTCAAGATTCACTGGAAGATTTCGTGATAATACGACGCGATGAAGCAATTTGCAATAAAACAGAAGAGCAAAAATCAAGAAGACTTTCTGAACCACACAGACCAGCACCACCAGTGCCAGCACCTGGGAGAGTACCTCTACAGAAAGATACAGCAGAAAAAGAAGCAACAGCTTCAGAAAATGTTAATCAACAAACTAATGTTGCTAGCAACAATAATGTAGATATTAAAGAAAAAAGAGCAGATCAAAGGCAAAACGTTATATCAGAATTAGTTATTACAGAGAAAGAATATGTTCGTGGTTTGAAATTAACATATGAAACATTTAACTTGTATAACCCAAGTACACTTGAATCATTGGGAGTAGATGTAACTACTCTATTTGGAAATATTTTTGATGTCATTCAAGTAGCTGAAGAATTATTAGATATGATACTGAGGGCGATGAAGGGGCGCGACGAAGAAGTGCAAACAGTTGGTCCTTGTTTTACAGAAATGGCAGAAAAATTGAAAAACGTGTATGTAAAGTATTGTGGGAATCATGAAGCTGCATTGCTTTTATTAAAAAAGGTACTTTAGATGCATATAGTTTTTGTATATATTTTAGATTCAATATGTCTCACATATGACCATTTAATTTCAGTATGAAAATAATGAAGAAATAATGGCAGTTTTCAATAAAGGTATTGAAACATTACGGTATAAAATAGCTTGTTTCGATATGAGTTCCATTCTCATAAAACCTGTACAGAGAATACTGAAGTATCCTCTTATCTTGTATGAATTAGTGAAGGTAAAGTACTGATATTAGAGATATTAGAGATGTTACTACTGATAGCATTACTGTTTATATATCATCAATGTATCATAAGATTCTTTGAGATAATGTAGTCAATTTTTAGTGTACCGACGATAATCACCCCGATAAACCTGCCGTTGAAGAAGCATGGAAAACTATGACAGCTGTTGCAAGCCACATCAATGAATATAAACGTCGAAAAGATTTAGTTTCGAAATATTTGGACAATGACAATACGTTAATGGGAAAAATGGCTAAGCTTAACATGCATTCTGTAGCAAAAATGTCTATGAGATTGAGTACTAGATTATCGGCAACTTTAGGATTAACAAATGTTGCAGCTGATCCAGAATTTGAAGAGCTCGAAAGACAATTTCGATCTGTAGAGAAATGTACTTTACAGTTGGCTAAAGATGTTGAACAGTGTTTAACATACTTAAGTGATGAAGCAATTTCTGGAGAAGTAATATCAGATTTTCTGATTCAATATTATCAGGGAACACCAAATGTTGAAGCAAAAAGACTTAGAGACATACGGTCCACCATTTGGTCACAATTTATGCAAGAACTGAAAACGTGCTTAAAAAACAGAGTTAATGCACCAATAAATGTTTTGGCAATGTTATTAGAAGGGCCTGCTGTATTAATAGCAAAAACACACGACAAATTGCTTGATTATGATGCCGCAATATCGAAGAGTGAGAAGAATAAAGAATCGAGAATTGTAATTACATTGCGTTTAATTATTTTCTTTTTAGAAATAAAACTTGTAAAACAGTTAACTTTACTATATGATATTTTTATAGGTGCAGGAAGAATTGACAACAGCAAAAAGTAATTATGAAGCTTTAACACATCAACTATTAGAAGAATTACCAATTCTGATTGATGCAGCAACAAAAATATTAGTTGAATGTATCAGTGCTTTCGCACAAGCTCGAAAACTATTATGCGGGAAGATCACTAAACGATATTTAACTCTTTGTGAGGTATAAGAAAATAATAATTAATATTTATAAGCATTTAAAAGAAAGATAAAATTTATACTTTCACATTTGTAGACCTCAACCCAACTATCAACTCAAGATATTTTAGAGTCATTTTTAGTCAATCATAGCTTATTGTGGAATCAAATAACACGTTTCGCATTTGCTGGATCAAATCCAAGAGTAGAAGAAGCAGAATCTGTGTGGTGTCCACAAAGTGAACGACAGAGAATCACATTAAGAAAGAAATACTCTAGTGATAAGTTATATGTTGTCACAGAAAACATAGTAAGTACTTCATCTTTGGACATGGGTGCAGTATATGGAACTTTGGTTGCAGTAATAAAAAAACAAGATCCCATGGGAGACGCAACTAGATGGTTTGTAGATAATGGAGTTACTCAAGGATTTTTGCCAGCTAAAGTATTACAACTTCAACAAATGCCACAAGCTGCCTTATCTTATGAAACCACCAGTACAAACAAAGTTATAAATCAACCTATGCCTGATTTAATTTGCATGGATTCTCCAGAGAAAGAACTGAAGAGCATATCTCCATCACACTTAGAAGAGCTACTTGATCTCGAGGTCAGTGAGAAGATAAAAAAGGATAACCACTATTATGGGAACATCGAGCAAATTCCAAGGGTTCAACAGTACCAAAATTTAAATTACGAAGTACATAGCAAAATATTATTTAAAATGTTGTTTGCAATATAATTTATACTTGTAAATTGTTCTTTCTTCCAGTTCTATTATGCGGAATACGATTTTACCACAAACATTCCTGGTACATTGCCAGTTGTTAAAGGGCAAGCTTTAAGGCTTGTCAGGCCTCATGATGAAAAAGGAAATGATGAATGGTGGCTTATGGAAGATCGTTATGGCAACAAGGGTTATGTACCTAAAAATTATTTACGTGAACCACCCACAAGAAATCAATAATCTAATAAAAAGAATTTAATATTAAGTCATACATTAACTCATAAGTATTTTACTACTAACAGTATAGTGCCTTAATTCAGGTAATTACTAGTTGGTAATTGTTGAATACTCTAAATATTTATTGGCACTAAAGATTAATCCTTAAAAGTATTTTAAATTGGACGTAAAGACATTTTATCGGTTCAAATTTTATGCAAAAGTATTACGTGCCCTGCTTATGGTACTTATGCTTCCACGTTTTACACTTAAATGGATGTTATTTATTATTTATCTCCAATACACATACACAGACACATACACACACATTTACATGTGATATACACATATATAAACACACAGATAGAAACAATTAAATAGTGTACATTATATTTTCATCTATTGAAAGAATATGTTACTTCTGTGATAATATAAAAATGTGTCAATATTCTTGCAATTTTGTTATAATTTAAATATATTGTTATTTAAATATATTTTCTAATTGGTTTTTTGAATATCCCAAAACAGTTTCAAGTATTATGTCGACATTAAAAAATCGGCTCGTGCATGCATAAATAAATATATATAAAGATCAATTTTAACACACTTACCATTTCGACCATTTTTCTTGACATTTTGTTCTTTCACAGCATCGTGGGTGTTGCATCCATTTCAGTCTGCTCATATTCTTCATTTTTTTCGATTCAAACCCTGATTTCGACGTTTCTTCGATTAACTTTTCATTTTCCGAACTTCTGTTTGAATCTGAGCAGAAATATTACGTATTACATTTTTAATACTTTTTCTGTAATTTAAAATGTTTGTTAAAATCGATAATAAAAGTTTACAAAGTGTATTATGCGTGGCAGCAAAATACGTGCGAGAAATTCTCAAAGCAAGAGTTGTCGTTACTAGTGACACTGACTATATCTATAGCTATATGAAACTTATTCAATTCATACACTATCATGAGAAATTCTCAAAGTACGGCCTACGAAACTACGGTCACTATCAATGTCAATTGTACGAAGTAAAATGTGACAATTGACTTAATTTACGTCTTTTTGTGTTATTTCTTGTGAAACTATATGTTTGTTAATGTATGATAGCATGCAAAACTATATTTAACGATAAAAAGTAGGAATATTACCGTATGCTCTGCTCGACACAACGTCCTCCCGGTACGTGTTTTCTTCAGAATCTCCTCCATCGCACAATAAACAGAACTTTTACACGAAAACACGAAAAACCGAAAGACTATGGTTACAGCGATCAAAATTGTGTGTGATAATGAAAAATCAAACGTTATTACTAAGTAAAAATAAACGAAAACCGGGAGACGATCACAACGACGAAACGAGCGGGAAGCAATTGCGTGCATGCGCAGGAAAGTGTATGGACATGCGTAGTGATATCACGTGACCACGATTTCAAATATTTGTAGCTTTCTCAAATAAATGTAATTTTTAAGTAAAAAGAATGTATAGCTGTAAGGATTATTGAAAATATAAATTAGTCGAATAAATTTAGTGTCAATTTATTAAATTAAATATATTTTTTAAATAAAACATACTTTTAACTTCAGTTAATTTACGTTTTGTACTCCATTCAGTGGCGCCACCAGGGCGCCAATTTTAATGCAAATTTGAAATCTTTTAAATACAAAGGGTTCATTTCTTTTTACATTTGTTGCAGAATTATACATAGAAAAGTGTCATTTTACTTATAGAACTCAAAATTACTTGAAAATTGTATAATTTATTAACACTTATGTGTAGTTTGTATATTCTGAAATGGTTTTTAAAAAAGTTTATTTCTTTTTACTTACATTATTAATAATTGTGTCGTCGTCAGAAAACTTTGTCATCATTTCGTGGTTTCATCTGGCTACGTACTGATTTCTTGGAAACAATTACCTTTTACTTGTGAAAATCTTAAATAACTCCTCTAAAAGTATTTTTCGAAATTGAACTATACAGTAGTTTTCACAACGAGTTACGTTCTGCGACTGAATATTTAATAGCGATTTTCTGTAATTCATTTGCTAAGTTATTTCTATTTTCCTCGGTTGCATCATGAAAGTCTTCTTGCAGAGATTTTCCGAGAAATCTAGACAGTCTATCAAAATGACGCATTTCTTATTCGATTCACTTACTCACTTTACTTCGATCTATTGTAATTCACTTGGATTCTCTTCAGCCCTCTTAGATTTGTTTTAAGGAGAGGGATTAGGGATTAAAAAAGGGAAGAGAGAAAAGGGCTAGAAGAAGAAGTAACGTTTAAAACTTTAAAAGAAACTATGAAATGGAAGCTTCCAAGACCTTATCAAAGAAGTTTGATCTTCGATTCCTGATATATATTTCAGAAGACTACTCTCCTGAGGATTATAGGTAAAAAATGCTCCTGAGGGTCATAGATATAGGGTCAAGTCTTCACCAAGTGTTAATGTTTACACACATTGCAGTGAGTATAATAATATTTATGGTACTTTGTCATACATTACTTAGGGGAGATTAATTACAGCGACCGTAGTTTAAAGTCTGCTTTAATTAAGCTCGTGCACTGGAAAAGCCCTAGCATATCATGATATTTCAACAAGCGACATTTGTATGTGAATTGCCGCGCTCGCCTCGCCAATTAACCCACTTTCGATTTGTCGACAGTTTTTATCGATTTAACCAATTAGCCATTTGACTTCGTACACGTGAGTGGAAACTTTGCGTTAAGATCGATAAGATACAAAAAAGAATTATCTAAGGTAAAACCGAAGGATAATATGAAGGAACACAGAATATTTCTATTTTAATAAAAAAACGCATGTCTTTATTACCATAATATAATACAATGTACTGTCACGGTTAACAGTCGATACAATGCAACGTGGTGACGTCTATCTACACAGCTAAATTATCGCCTAACATTATTCGAAAAACGAAGAAAACAAGAGAAAAGAAGGAGTTAGTCTTAAATAAGGGAGACAGTCTTTCAAGGTACAACGACAACGACTTAATACATAACTGCGATCAGACGCGATTAGATTGCTCGCGATTGTACGAAGCGTACAATACAGGAACGATCCAGTAAACTTATTCTAACTTGCGCGCTACGTGAAAAAGGAATACTGATACGCATCTAAAACGATAATTCACGAAATGCCCCCGCAGCGAAAATTAATTCTCCCGCTCGTGTCGATTATGCGGTGATCGTGCCTTATGAATATTAAATTACGCGTAAACGTAAATCAGACTGACGATACTACCTCGAGCAATTATAAAGCAGCGTTACGTTTGCCTCATTAGTTTTCTGAAACCGCTGGCAGATATGATAACATCGTACACCCGACAAATTGGAGAAAGTTTGTTCCTCTTTTCCCCCGACTTAAATACGATCCCGAATATACTTT
Source organism: Calliopsis andreniformis (assembly GCF_051401765.1). Classification (NCBI taxonomy): domain Eukaryota; kingdom Metazoa; phylum Arthropoda; class Insecta; order Hymenoptera; family Andrenidae; genus Calliopsis; species Calliopsis andreniformis. Next base: position 13,011,991 of record NC_135073.1, read on the forward strand.
GAATATGCGTTCGAAATACATTCCCAATACGGTTCACGCCACTGGAGTACTTTCATTAAAATTGTTCAAGAAACACTCGATCCCTGTGTCTCGGTTTACAAACTTTAAACTATGGTAGTAATTACAATTCAATTGACATTAAATATTTCACGATTACATTGATCATTTTCTTCTGGTATATCGAACTTGTATTCCCTTTGAAATCTACCACGACAGGTTTAACTTGTTCTTATTGAACAGATTGATGACTCTCCTTCAAAGATCGGATAAGTGACGCGAGAAGCACCTGAAAATCGACAGATCTCACAGGTGGTAGCTTCGGTTTTCGGCGGGAAAGTGGTCTAACTGCTTCGTCTCATGAAAGTAAAAAAGAAATTCGTCATCCGACCAAAGAAGTTCGAGCATCGAGTTAGCTATTTCTCTGTTATGAAGGACAGTTTTCACCAAAAAAAAATTCCAATAAAAATTGCTCAATTTCAGATAATTGAGTCATCACAAAGTGAAAGCAATCCGTGACAATAGCGAAAGAACCGTGAATAGTTAAATCTGGCGCGTGACCGCTACATCGAGTTCAACGCGAGCTTTCTCTACGATATTCTCGAGGTTTATGTGACATCATCATTTTCTTATACCCCTTACTACGCTACACGATAATACGATCTCACAGAATCGTGGGAAACGCGTCGCTGTGACACGGAAACCCTTTAATTCTCGCGAACACTCCAACGAAAAGATTACAGGAGTATGTGCTCTTATCGATAACGTACAGAAACAGCGCAATCTCTAACCCATCCAAAGAAACCACCGTACATATACACCATCGATAGATAACCCATCGATACACACGTCCATCGTCCTCTAGCGTCGAAACGCCTCAGCAAGACGATCCGTGAGAACTATCGATGTTGCTCTTCGTGCAGAAATGAAATTCAACGAGACGACCCTTTCGTCTCGCCCGCGAAATCTCGAATCTCTTCGGTCCCGAATATTCCTGAATATTCAGCCGCGTTGGACCACAACATCTAGGTAACCGCAAGTAATCCGGCCCAAGTCTTTCAATCTGCTCTTCGATCGCTCTCGAGCTCTCCTGTTGTGCCGATCCGCGCAGCACGCAAACTTCCACTCAGGAAAATCCCTTAATCCGCAGGGTAGAAGCGTAGGATCGCGCGCCCTTGGATCTCCGAGTGGCAGAGCTTGTGCACCACGTCGAGGACCTCTTCTGCAGGGTACACAGTGTGAGGTGGTGGTTCGATCTCGCCAGATGCCACCAGCTGGACCAGCTCCCGAAGCTGCTCCAAGGTTCCTGGCTCCACTGGTTTGATGCTCTGCTGCCATTCCTCTGCGCGTCTGCTGAACTTTGGTAGCAGACGGTCGGCGACTTCCTTGATGACGAAGACCACACCTCCTTTGCTGAGGCACTGCATGCTTCGGTGAAGACTGCGCGAAGTTGTGCCGAAATCGATCACCACGTCCACGTGGCCTCGACAGGCGTCCATCGTGCGCTCGATCAGCTGCTTCTCGTACAGGTCCTCGTTCCACTGCACCACGTTCACTCTGTATTGGCAAAGGAGACTGTTGGTGAATAAATCGAATGGCCTGCTGGGTGGTCGCAGATGGACTCGGAATTCTGTGCTAGCTAGACTGTGACTAAGGGAAGCGTGAGGTTTTGTTTGGGGCGGTTGAAGCTTGTGTACACTGTGCAGTGGCAAAGCTACATCTTTTATGTAAGTACATATGCTAAGTGCATTATTATTGTCACCCTGAGCTATTTTATTTAAAATGAGGAATGAATCTTGCAAGATTCTATGTAAACAATTTTAATATATGTAGATACAAGTAAAACTGTGAAAGAATCAAAGTACGAAAAAAAGCTTTGTATGTATCTATATTTGTAACGTTGAAATTATATCCATGTATTGAGTACTTTGCTTTTATACCACGAGTAATACCAACTGAGCGACAGTAATAATTACCAGTCAAATTAATCAATTTTAACTGGTGCTTGCAAAGTGCTCCAAGCTGAACGTGCAATCACAACTTCATATTGATAAAACTAATTCCATCCACGATAAAAGTGAAAATAAAATGGTATGCAAACTTTAACACCTCTTCTTTTACTTGATAAAGCGATATTTAAGTTCGTAACGTCACGCGAATAGTGGGGACGCGGAAAAGATACAATTTATGTAACGCTTATCAAGTTGTGTCAAGTATTAATAGTTATCGAAGCCATTTATCATTGATACAAAAATAGACCGACTCATTCGAGCAACGAAAATAATTCGATAAAGCAGACCCGACGAGCATCGACCTTATTGGGGTCAGAGATCAACATGCATCACTAACTAGTAATCTACGAAAAATGACACAGCTCTAAAAGGACTAACATATCTCAAACTCTAAACCTACACAACACCAATACAACACTAAATCGCTAAAACAACTCACCGTTGGAATTCCTGGGCCAACGTCAATCCATCATCCTTCAACGAGGCAATGGTAATAGTAACTCGGTCCTTCATGTTACTGAAGTGGTACGCTGCGATTCTAAGAGCCCAAAGAGCCAGACCTCCAGTGCCAACGATCAGAATCTTGCACACGCTGTTCTCGCCCCTTTGCTTGAGCAGCTGCTGGACGTGTTCGTGGGCAGCGAAGACTGTGTTCATGGCGAGCAGTGCCCCAGCAGGCAGCATCGCCGCTACGCTGAGGCTCACGTTGTCTGGGATCTTGATGAGGTACTTGAGGTCATGAACCACCAGGTACTCGACGTATCCATTCGGTATGCCCTCGTAAGGGTACAAGATCACACGGTCCCCGACTTTGTACTCGCAATCTTCGGGCACGTTGGCGCCCAGGGACTCGATTACGCCCGCGACCTCGTAACCAGGGAACAAGGCAGCGTCCCTGACCCCATGGTGGGGCAGGGTTACTGGAAAGTCGCCTTCCATCGAAACCTCTGTGGCTAGGCTGTTTCCACTGGAGACAGAGGTCAGGCTGGATAAACTTGGGGAACGGCGGGGATGGTAACATGCACCAGCGCACATCACTCGAATACGGGCCCCGTTCGCTGGGACTTCCGGAACAGGCACGTCGAAACTGAACACCCATTCACGGCCCATTACGTTCGGGCTCTCGATCGACACCTGCTTGCACAGCTTGTTCATCTTCTTTTCCCTGCAACAAGAAGAAAGGGCTGTTAAAATTTTGATCGGGAAGCTTTAAAGTATTCGGTTTTGAGGTGAATAGCTTCGTTGGTGTTTTAATTTTAGTACTAGAATCACTGAGATTGAATTTTATTTTTAACATTACGAATTTTTGAGATTCGTGAGAATATTTGTGAGAATATTTATACATTACACATAAATAACAGAAGTGATAATATAGTTTATGTAATTTATAGTCGAAACAAAACAAGGGTGGTAAAACAATCTGCCGTATTTCCAATAGTACTATATTCTTAAAATGTTTTCGCAAATAAAAACAGAAATAAAAACTCTCTTTACTTCTTTCTAAACATCTGCGACAGGAAATGAAATTCACAAAGCAATAGCTAAATCTCGAGCTCATACTATATTTCTAAAGCCTCAAGCACAACGAACAGACTGCCATTAACTCGAGTTCTCGAGTGTATCCATTACGAGTCGTTCCGTGGGGCAGTCAGCTGTTGCTCCTTTCTTGCGCGCCTGTTCCAGAGACGTTTCTCCAACCGAAATAGCCGAAGCAATTTTACGGTTTTATACTTATCTCGCAACTCTCTGCCACGATCGCAATTAAAACGGTAAAAAAAGGAAATATTAACACATGCGTACCCGCTACAAGGTGTGCAAGGTTTGTGACTGATGGGTGTCACGGGCTCAAGCTCCACAGGCATCTTGAATATTTAAATCCCTCTTCGCGTCAAATTAGAAATTGCTCTTCTATCGATCAACCCTCCTCTCTTCTATTTAAAACTTCACAGAATCGATAAACCCTCTCGACTAACGCGTTACTCAACGTTCGACACGACTCTAAGGTGCTTCTTCAGCCGTGGTACACGTTCTAGTCAATGTTAATCGAAGAAAAAAAATTCAAATGTAAAATAACAAAGAAGATATTCGCTCGAAACACACAAAGCTTCTCGACGCTCGCGCGAGACGCACTGCTCGACGCAACGATGCTCCTTCACTTTTATAGCGCCGCGAGCTTTCCCAGTGAGGCTGCGTTAGTCATGGTAGTAGGAAAGGGGCCCTGGTAGAGGGGTGGAAGAAACGGAACGTGAGCAGGTACGAGCATTCACGAACCACGTGCAACCTCTGTTTTTCTCGTGTAGCTACGCCCGCACATTCGTCCACTGCGTCGTGATACACGCATGAATGGGGCACAGATACGACGTGTTTTTCTTTTTTTTCGTTCCGTCGACGATCTGGAGGCTCAGCGGGGAAGGGTATTTTTAAAATTGTGCGTTCTTTGGATACGGTTTTCTCCGTGCCCCGAAAAGACGACACAAGCCTTGAGTAAACTACAGTCAGCCTCGAAAGTTCTACATGTGCTGTGTGAATTTAATATCCTACAAAATATGAAAGTGTTTTCTGTAATACTGTGTTTTAAATTTGAGGATAATTTTTTGTAAACTGTTTTAACATAATATAGATATATTTAGAAAAATGTTTTTAATTTCTGTAGATTACCATTTTTTAAACTTTGATACATTTTTAAAATAAAATATTACAAAGTGTATACAGTGCATGTGCGATCTTTGGTATTTGTGGGTTGTGTGGTGTGTTAATTGCATTTTAACGAGAATTATTATCTTATCAGGAATTTTATAGGAAATTTAATCGATAGGTATTGAATAAGGTGAATGATGTTTTGTTATTGTAACTTATGAGTAGCTTGTAATAACTAGAAGGTATCAAGAATATTTTCTGTAATGTTTCTTTGATTTTTCTACTGTTCAATGTTTAGAGGTCGTACGATATGAAGTCATACTTTGTTTGTCATCATGCAGGGGTTGCACCTTGATCTTTGAAAAATGATTGTACGCCCGACTCAACACAACTCGTGTTTTTCTATCGCGACCTCATACTGAAAATGTAAAAATACATTCTGCAGAGACATAATAATTTTGCGTATATGTATGCAAATCACAGAAAATCTATAAGTAACATCGAGTTATTATTATTATCAACGTTCTAAGAAAAGCTTTGAATATACATGATATTTAATTAAACGTTTAGAACCCACTCGACTTTAAAAGCATAACTGTGTGAACAGAAAATCAATATTCTGTAATTGTTTGCATATTTTTATCTTTTTAAAAATACCGTCTGTCTACCTAGGATAAAACTAGTCAAAAGATTACTTACTCAAACGAGATATGTAATCAGTATTTGAAAAGTTTTTTATAATTACAGATATTTCTGCCCTCTGAAAAATTGATTGCAATTTTCTTGGATACATAACATAGAAATTCTATAAATTTTTTTTAGTTTCTTTAGTGATGGTTGATATAGTTCATGGTTTCTATTACAATAGTCCACAGAAATGTATAGAAAACGTATACAATGTCTCTCCAAAGCATCCTATTGAAAAAGTATTTCACTTAACAAACAAAAATATGGGGACAAGTCAATTAAAAAATTTTTGTAATTATCCTCGTTCAATGATTCAATTACTCGCAACAGAGCAGAAAAAAATAATACTAAGCGTTATCAACATTGTGCAGATGTGTCATCCACCACGTACGATGCATGCACTTACATGCATAGGGATGCACTCCGCATTATTTTGACGCGAATGTGCATACTCGCACGTCGAATTGTTTACTACTGACCAAATGATGACATCACTCTTATCAATGCACAACTGACCCTTCGACGTTCGCCTCGCCTATATCGTCCGAACAAATTGTTGTTTAATAATTCAGATAAGACGCGTTAACGCCACCAACTCGAGGCTTACACGTAGTCACCATATATTCCCTACTTCAAATTGCAAATGCGATGACCAACTGAACGTTGCCATCGGTTCGTAATATTCGCGACAAACTAAATAACTGGCACGCTCGTTGCACGTGCGTCGCGATGAAAACATGTTTACCGGCTAGAACGAGTGACAATTAGAAATAATAGAAAAATTAATAAGGCTGCACGCGATCGGAGGTATATAGATTGATGCAGTTTACTTGCGACCGACGTCCCTGACACGAAACTGAGAACATCAGCGCTGGCGATTTTAATAGTCAATTGCTATCGTTCAGAGATCATCGTAATCTGGGTTATAGGTTCGTTGAGAAAGAAATTACTTGAGTCAGTTCGTAGATGTGGAAGAATTATACAGGGTGTTTGAGAACAGGTGTCAGGAAATTTAGAGGTGATTCTGTGTGATAAAATAGAACGAAAAATAAGGGTGACAAAATTGTGTTTGAGATTTCGTTTCAGAGTTATTAATTGTTGAGAGAATGTATAAGATATGAGGGAAATGTGTCTGACTGGGGAGTTGTTCTACTGTCGATGTACATTAGATCAGGTATAGCGATATCAGTGGAATAAGTCCTGAGTCAGACACAGAAAAGTCAGTAGAATATACCTAGAGTCAGACATAAACAAATATCAGTAGAATGAGCCTCAAGTCAGACACATTTCACGCGAATTTTAAGCTTTTCTGACAGCCCTTAAAATTTCTGACACCTGTTGTTAAACACCCTGTATTTCATCTAATTCTTCTTTGGAATTTATTCGAGGCTCCAATTTTATAATAAAGTGACCATATTCATTTCTCACTAAATTTATCCTTCACTCTTCCACTCAGTGCCCATTATGAATGACTGTATCCACTTGGGCTCACGAGCACATTGATCGACATTTTCCAAAGTACCAGAAACTTGGGAAATAACGCGAACGTCAGTGATATAACTTAACAGCAACGTCTTTTCAGAGTATTTACTACGTTTCGATGACCATTATCGCGAGAAGAGTGATAAGGATAATGAAACCGTGGTTCCAATTAATCATAATACTTCGAGTAACTTATAATCACTTTGGCGTGAGGTTAATTGAAAGGTTAACGAAGAGGAGCGCGTTAAACCGTTTACAGGAAATCATTGGCCACTGGGATCAGTCTGCTGACTATCGTTAAACAAACCACGAGCGGTGGTCATTTAAAAGTCATATAATCATATAAAACGATAACGTCAACGCCTACGTTCTTCCCTGTTGCCTAACTAATTCGATCGATTAGCATTCATCATGAGTAGTCGCCGCGTAAACGGTAGCTGACTGCACGCTGGCTTGTCTATACGTAGAACATTTACAATCACGTTGAACGCGCGGAAAGGATGGTCACAGACAGTTTGTCTAGATCCCGGAAACGCTTGCTTGGAGGCGATACCGAAATGGCGTCTAACAAGACTGGGACGATGGCAGGTGCTTGGAAATTATTTCGAGTCCGACCTGGAAACGTCCTTGACCACTTGCGTGCAGTAGACAAAGATTCATTTGTTGCAGACATGTACAATATTGTTGGGACGAGTTGAGAAGGTATTTCCAGTTGGAAGCTTGATTCTGAGGGAACTTTTTTTTTAATTTTTTCAGAGGTTTTTATTATTTTTAGGATCTTCTTTTTTATTTAGGGCTAGTATGACTTGGTACAATGACAGTAATGCATTTATGAAGAATGCACTTCAGCTTCCTTGGAAAAATAATCAGACCTGATGAAGCAAAGCTGGGTATTCATTGATTTCAATACAGTGGTCTATTGAATACCCACGTTATCACGGGAAATGGAGCTACTTTTGGGCTTACTATATATTGTCAGTTTGCAAGAAAGATGAGACGAGTCGTGAGCTGAGTTTTTTTTCTTATTACAAAAACAAAAGAATGATTAGCTGTTTCATAATGTTGCCCTTGGATCCAAGGAAGAATGAAGTATTCTATACGACTCATAGTGTCTAAGGAAATCTTTGTCACTCGAGAGTAGGAAAAGCGTACCGTTATTTCAATCTTCTCCGATATTTCACTCTCATGTCACTTGTTTATTGATATTTAGAAAAACAAAGGAAAAGTATCTACTGTTTTCCACTTTCCTAGTTTCCTCCAACTTTAAATCACTACATTCCTTGGCATGTTCATTATCTTTTGACTGTGCCGCTTAAACCTCAGTTACATAATACGTTATAAATAGTTTGTTTAGTGAATGAGTAATAAAACAGTTCAACAGTTCAGGTAGTTGATATGACTCTAAGGTCTGTAAATTCTTCGATAAATAAATGGAACTAGAGCGATAAGTTTTTGCATTAGTCATCTAAAACAAATAATTACTCGACTCATAACAATTGGAAACAATTTTCACCTCGCATAGTAATAATAATTATTGCATATTCGATACAAAAATTGACATTTTATCCATTTAAGCGATTAGCTGTTAATCAAAATATAACTTTAACAATCTAGAATTAAAGACCGCCTTCAAGAAGAGGATTAAACCTTAAAAGTTACACAAATTTAGCTTCGTTTCGAATGATGATCTCTCACCACAGAAGTGTTTTATCAGCAATTGAAAAAGATTCGATCGACGATATAGATAACGTGTAACTTTCTTTCCCATATCAGAAGACCAGCAAGAAGTGACCAACGTCATACTAAAAACTTCCTGTATGGCCTTGTATCGTTACGATTAAAATCAGTCTCATCCATCTTTCACCGTTAGAGTTGACGACACGTGAGGTGTCCACGGAAAGGGAACCACGAGGAAACTTGTGCAACGATTATGAACATTTTTGCTGTGCAATGTGTCATTTTATGCAATCACGTTCTCAATACGTGATCACTTTAGCGGGAAACGTTTCTACATTCGAAGGATCCATTTGTAAAATTTTCTTGAAAGCTAATGTCCTATGATTACATACGAATGAGACTACTTTGTGGGTACTTGAACAATTTTACTACTTATCAATTTTTAATGTTTTTATGCGTAAAGTGGCGCAAAATGAGAATCGACCCGCAACAAAAGCGCGAAACCTCGATAATTATAAACGAACGAATAAGCGATCAGATCTCATCTCGACGCGTTTTCAAAGAACAAAGAGGCTCCAACTGAGCGTTCGTTGCTGGTCGAAACAAAGGAATTTTCTCTGACACGACTTGCATCGCAAAGCACGAAAGCTTTCCTGCCGACATATCATAAACAATTTTAATCTACGATTATCGACGATCGTGAAAAATGTCAAAAGCTTTGAACACGCACTGTTTACCACGGTATCTTGGATCGATTTAGTTTCCTACTTTACGATGTTTTTCTATCGCTAGTTTTATCATTGAAAACATGTTTACATCGGCCTATTTCATAATTCGAGAGAAAAATTATTTTTGAAGCTCACCTGGCGTATTTGCGCGACTCTATGGATCAAAGTTCGAAAGATCATTCTTTGTAAGAATTATATGCTAACACTGTATCGTACAGACAGTAAACTCGTTGAATTGTACGAGATTCGTTAGTAAAATTAATAAGCTAAATTGATTTCCAATTTAGGTTTGAGACTTCTTAAAAATTTTTGGTTACGCCTTTAGTACAGCAATATCATAAATATTTCGAAGATTATGTGCGCCTGGATGTCTTCTAAATGTTTTGGTTCTCGGGGTAAACACTCGTAAATCAATTACGCGCAAGAAAACAAAGCGCAACAGCTCATCCTGTGCTGCTATCAAAAGATACATTTTTATATTATATTCTTATTATCACATAGGAAATAAAATGTATGAAATCAGATAAAATAATCTCTCTACAGAAAATAACACGATGTATTTTCGTCCATTGTTTACAGTGCAATTATTTACGGAATGAATTGAAAATAAGCGAGATCGGAGCTCTTTTGGCTTCCCAATAATAAATATTCGCTCCCCGAAATTTCCAGATCGCGCGAATTTCAAACGTCGCAAATGCGCCACTTTATGCTTTGAAGTTTGAGCTCTCGATTTTTCCTCATTACACAGAAGCTCTCCTGTTGTCTTTGTTCTTTTTCCTGCCCATTAATTTCCGCTCTTCGCCTTCAAACGCAGCGTAATAATGTCTGATATCACAATCATTAAAAAGAAATTAGAGAATCGAAAATAATTGCCGCGTTACTACTCCGCCTCTTATTTGCGCAGTTCTCAGCGACGCAGTCTACGAAACGACTGTTTATGATTGATTGTTCTCAAGTGCCCTCACAAATCTAAATCTATGTTTTTCGATCATCATTATCGCGATAATATACTCAAAGACTCCGATACAATTTCAAATTCCTCGATTTTAATTACTGTTTACTTCGGTACAAACCTCATTAACAGAGATATAACAAACATTTCCAAGCAAACGAGAAACTGATAAAAGTTACATCAAGCTCTACCAGCTTTATCACTTCAATTTTAAAGAGGATAATAAATATTACTCTTCAAAATATTCCTAGTGCTTACTAATATACAATTTCAATACTCGTGTACCATACTATCGTCCAAAGTGTCACATCTTCGCTAATATTTATAGAGCCAACTGTACACACACAGGGTTGTCTAACAAAAACAGATATGTCCAACTTTGTCTCCCTAAAATCGTATCATTCTTCAAAGAGAATCCATCGATTATCCTCATTTTCATCGAGCATTTTCTCCGCGGGAAAAGAGGGAAACAGGGCTTTTCACCGAGAAACCGATGTACTACATAAATAGCGAGGTGCGCGAGTGGTGTGACTGCATCGATGGTAAGACAGAAAGAGGGGGAAGTCGGTCGATGCCGTGGAACCGTGGCACGCTGGAATCACGTGCACATCAGCAGGCATCCGCGTGTTCGGGGCCGACCCGCTCCGCTCGGCGCTCTCTCACCGCTTCTGAGTACAATGCCCGTCGTGTTTCGGGCCATTTTTACCCCCTTCACAGACACACTCTGCGCATTAGAAAATTTCATCGGTCGTATCCACGTTTCCTGTGAAGGCTACTTCAAATCTCTTGGGAAACTGGTCAAAATTGTTTAAAAGGGTAGCTCAGATTCTTCGCCCTTAACTGTGCCAGAGTAATTATGAAAGAGATCTAAATTAGAAATTTAAAAGAATTTAATGTACGACTTATTTTGTAATTTGAATCAATGCAATATGGAATGAGCGATGAACTCAATTTTTTCGAATTTTTTACTTACATCAGTTACTCTGTAATTGAAAGCTAGATAATTCAAGTCCATTTTTCTCAATATTGTATTCCCTGTGACGTAGTACTGCTTGTGTTTTGGAGTCTCAAATTAATAGGAGTTTATTTACAGTAGGTAATGAATAAAGAAGACTAATGGTATATAGACACAGACTATTTTAAGACTCGACTGAGAAGACTGTAGCTCAAAGCTAGACTAACCCAAATCCATTTTATTCAAAATTAAATTTTCTACAGTTTCTACATTTTATTAGAAGGACAGAAATTCAGTTAAGTTATCTGGAAAATAACGACAAAGGACTTGGATCACGTTGACTCTCAGGTATAGAAGTAACGAAAAAGAATTGGGATCACTTTGACTATCCAATTAGTAGAAAAATACTCTGTTTCTGGAAACTAATATGATCTCAGAGTCTCTCAAATTTTCATTAAAGCACTCTACTATCGAATGTTCATAAAATTAATATAATACTAATGGGATCTTGTTCCATTGAAAATCCTTCAAAAATACCCTCAAAACGTCCAAACGCTCCAAAATGTTTGCGAAACGTTTCCCAAGAAAAGCTTCGGGGCTTATCTTTCTGTACATCGTAGAACGCGAAGGAGAAGCAAGTAAATAAGCGATACAGTAAATGAATAAATGCATCATCTTCGAACGCCTGCTGACGTTTTTAGATATTCCTGGTGGTTCGAGAAACTTTTCAGGAAAGAAGCGAAGAAGTTGATAATTGTTATCGGTAGCTGTGAATAATCATTGATTCATAGAACACTTGAGACAATTCTCGTTGCGACGTTCGCGTGGATCGTGTTATCATACCGACCTTGCACAATAATTACAGCGTGAGAAAATCGAGGAGTCCATCAGTGTAATTAGAAGATATGTCGATATGCTGATAATCTTGGCATTAGAAGAGGATCTGATTCAGCGATAATATCGTCATCGGATTCCATAAAAGGCGTTGCACGAGCCATGATTTGGCGATGATGGTCTATCGTGCGATATGAAACCTTCCGTTATGGTATCTCTGCTCGAAAACTGTTGAGCAGCTCTCAGCGTCGCGAAAATCGCGCGCTAGGAATCCAGAACGATTCCAATGAAGTGCATCGGTGGAAAATTTTTCAGTTGCCATTTGTAACGTGCCAAGGATTACTTCGTTGCATAATAGGAGACACTTGGGAGCTTGATTCATACAGAGTGTTTCAAAATGTGAGAATGCACAATGTTTCTTTGATATAGGCTCACTATTCACTAATGAGTTTATAAAGTAATATACGCTTGTGTTAGAAATTTGTATTCATGATACACCATTTTTGTCTTATCTAAAATTATGGGCGGTAGTGCATGTAAATTGAACGCTTTCACTGTAAACAATTTCAAATTATAGGGAATATAACAAAGAGTTGATAACGAGGAAGTACTGTGAATAAAGTTAAAAAAGAATCGATGGCATACAAGTAATAAAAAAAATTCGTGGAAACAATTGTCTCGTTCGATTTATAGTCCATAAGGTCATACGAGTGTAAAGTATTGATAATACACAGCTGCATCGTATCAGTACTAGCTCATTGTCAGTTAGTAAACATAGTTATTAACATGTAAATCTATCTGTAACTCGAAATCAAGGACAAGTGGAGCAAATATACGACCTTTCCGTCATTTCTGTGCCTCTAATTAACGTTTTAAAGTTTTTAGAAGACCTGTATCAAAATATAGCTTTCAGGAATTTTTAAACGATGGAAATCCTTAGTGTAAAAATTGTATGGAAATATTCTGCAGTGACGTATAAACGAGCAGTGATTGAAGTTACAGCTACAGTTCCATTTCTCTTTAAAAGTGAAATATTGAGAGACAGGGCTATAGCAAGTTCTATATAAAGGCGTTAAAGGGGATTATGTGCATCTCTGATGCGTAGGCGATGCATCGGTAGCATGCACGGCGTCAGCTGCAGGCAAGGTGAAACAAATTGCACGTTTATCCTCGCGCGAGTCTCCAAAAGGCAGCATTCATTTTGCGGACGTTTTCACAGATCCTCCTTCCGAAGAAAGCTGGAACAGCGCAATAGGCAGCGAAACGCATCCTCAGTGCCTTCACTTTAATAGCAAACGAACCATATTTCACTTTCAATTGTCCAAGGCCTCGCGTAGTGCGCGTTTACTTGCCACAAAGTGACGTAATTTTTTCAATTGGAGATTCTTCTGCATTCTTTATTAGCCGATTGTTGAAGAAAAGTTCAAGATGTTAACAGGCTTGTTGCTACAGCTATCCAAGAATTTTTCTTGAATTAGGTATTTTTCTGAAGCACTGCTATTTTAAGCATACGAATATGTTAATTTTGTAAATAATTCCAGTGTTAAAAAGTTTAATTCCCCTTACATAACTTCAAAAAAAATTCAGTCACTTCTGCGATCACTATTTCTTTCCTATTTGAATAACAAATATATTCAACTCTGTGTTATTCACGTGTGTTCATAAACAATTGTTTGAGGAATGGTTTGCCTATGCGTCTGAGAAAAATTATGCAACTTTGAAGTCTTTCAGGGACCAGAAAAAACAACAAGGCGAGCACCAAGATATAATCCAAGGTCAATGTCAATCTCACTTCGCGAGGCTTAATTATACAGAGGAACTGAAATGATGGGATTCAATATTATTGCTACCCAAACAGGAACCAGTAGCGACAATCATTTAGGTCAAAGATGGCGTTCAGTGATATCAGTAGAGGCGTCCTCGTTTAACACGCATCATTTTCTATCGCTTGGACGTGTGTCAATGTAGTAATGAAAATTGAGTTGTTTATGTGAAAGTAATTGAATCGATGTGTTAATTTAAGTGGAGTGAATTTTAAATGAGTTATATTTAATGACAATGTACCATCGCTCAAGAAATTCAATTTTTACCTCAAGAATACTTTTAATTAATAGCTTCCATGAAGGATGATGAAGATATGTGGGTCAATGAGCAACGTTGTCATTGAGTCGGTCTACTCTAGGAAGTAGGAGGCTACTCTAAGGAGGTGTCCATAATTTGCTGACAGAACATTTCGGAATGGCGGATGGGCGAGGTGGAAATGGAGTCATGGTATAAATTTAATCGTTTGTTTGCGATTACGCAAACCAAACAGTCGTTTTACTTTTCAGAGCAACAACTTGTTAGAGAATCCCGAGGTTCATAGAACCAGTTTGGCTAGTTTCCACACAATGGCGTTCAACCCATTCTCGTGGTCATCTCTGTTTTAATGAACACAGAATTTTCCACTGCGTTACAAGATTCTTCGAGTCTGTTTGCTCGAAGCGACTATTCGAATTTCTTCGAATAGATATTCTTCAATGAAAGCTATTGAATTTGATTACTTAAATACTAACTCGTTTATAGAATAGCAAATTCAGAGAAGGATCGATGAGGACATCAATTGGCTGAATGAGAAAATTAGTTTACCGCCTACGAAAGTCGATCAACGATCTACGTGTCGCTTATTTAAACACTTGATGATTACTTGAGAAAAGTCAATTTGCAAATCAATGTTTACTTTTCATGCTTTCCGACTAACTTAGGGTGTTACTACTTCCCAGGGCGTGAACTGCATACATATGTATGTGAGCATGAAAATAGTAACTTTTTATCTGAATTATATGCGTGATCGTCATAAATAAATGTAACAAAAATCGTAGAAAATAGTGCTGCGCACGTTTTGCAGATATTCTCACCTAAATTTACATATCGAAAAATTAAACTCATACACCCTTCTAGTATTCATACAATCGAGAGTCTTTGATTTGGAAGTTGAATGAAATCATAGGAGTAAATAATGAATAATAAAGCCAATGAATTGTAGAACGTAAATCAGAACCTTTATCAACTGAAAATCACAGTTGCTCGTGGTTCGTCAACATTAAGTCAACGACCTACCGCAATACTAGAAAGTTGAGGTATCGATACACGTTCAAAAGCAATTAATGAGGAGGTAATGAACCGATTTAAAAGACGCTGCCCATGAACTTACATTACCATTTAAAATCGAATGCCCAGTCGTAAAAAAAATATCTTTGCGACCTTCTTTCTTCGAGATTTCTTCGAGAATTTTTTTCTGCAAGATCACCGATTTGGAAATTTTTCACGTGACTCCTTATTCTCATAGAAATTCTATCACGTGGAGTCTGTCAGATTCCAAGGCAATAGTTAAGGAGTAAACCAACGTCAACTTTTAAGGCTATCGCATTCTTACACACTCAGCTTGCGTAAAACTGCCAATTTTGATAAATGAAAACGTTTGACGAAGCGAAAGATGTCAATGTCATGTGCCCACATCGACACGTAATGACGCATATTGGACGATATCTGTAGGAGCTCCTGGGAACACGTGCAGCGCCTTCCCAGCGCGAAACAGATTCGTTAAGCTCTCTCAATTGAATGACGTCGTTGGTATCTAACAATTCGCGATTTTGCAATTCATCCACTGGCCGTCTACGAATCTTGTTAGTGTCAATTTCTAACTGGGTCTTCAATAATAAAACTATTAAAGCGTGGAACGAACAGTGAAGACGCAACTGATACATCATCGAATCGAACGAGAACTTCAACGCGAAAATGAAGTTCTGCTTTGAAAGAAGATATTCGAGTGACGCGTTTCAGCGGGGAAAATCGTGCTTTCGCTTTCGCAGAGGGAAATTCGTTGCGTCAATAATTTCTCTCGCCAGTTGCGTACTTCGTCGACTGCAGAGAAAATTAGCATCGAATCGAGACACGTAAAACATTATGGCAAGGTGTGGTCGCATTCGAGAAACAATAATTTTCTTCACACCGCGTCAGTGAGCTTTTTATACACCTCGAAAGAAGCAGAGATTCGCCCTGTTACAGCGCAAGCTCAGCATTTGTTTACACTGCCACAGGTCGATTCGGCGTCTGAAATCGCTCGTTCTTCGAAATATCTGCGACTACGAGGCAAAACGACGTGAGTCAGATTTTCAGAAAATCGAGTCTGTGACTTAGGTAACGTCTGCAAGGTGAAATTATCTTTGGACCAGTATTTACAGAGTTTCAGACAGTTTGAATTGATACTTGATGCTTTTTTAACGAGGATTCAATTTATATAGAATTTGTATCAGATGTAACTTCATAATACAGACTTAAAATTCAAAACTTTGAAACATCGATATCTCGAAAAACAGAAATATGTGACTCATGTCGTTTAGCCACACAGCCAAAGAAATATCGCGACCATTCGCAAGATCTCACATTTATTATCGCGTGCTTCGTAGCCTGGCAAACAGGTAGCAATAGGCCGTCACGCAACGCCTAACCGAGTCTCTGCGTCCGAATCAGCTGTTCGTGGGCGTCATGCAGGTGCTTTGTGCTGCAATGTGTTGACAGTGTCGGTTGCGCGTAGTAGAAGCATACAGATATCTATGATTGTAGGTGAGACACCTTTTGCAGAGTAGTTAAGTATCTAAACTAAGTAGCTGAGAATCAAATTAAATGGCACCTCAGCTAGACGAGACTTTGATGGAAAATCAGAATTACTTAGACCTCGAATTCGTATAACAGGGACTATGTAAAGTTAATCCAACATTGATCATAAAAGGATCGATGACACACCAGCATATGTAGCAGTTTAATAATTCTCTACAAATTCGAGCTGCACAGTTTGTGAAACGTAAGCGGAAATTTTCAGAACGCGGTTACCACCCGGAAGGCTAACCATAAAAGAAGCTATCGAAGCATTTTATTCTTAATCAGTTACTTCCTACTGGCTCCCCATAGAGTCTCGATTATGTTACTTTCAAATATCACAGATATTCAACGTCCCCGTCGTCTACATCCTCACATAAAAACGTAGCACTCTTTGGGGTAGCGTTAAGCTAAAATCACAGGTTTTAGTGATCACTAAATCACCGATCAGTGCTCGTGCACTTTCAGTAGAGCTTTCAGATACGTATTCAACATGATGCAATGCTTATGATTACCCTCCATTGGGGGACATCAATTGTGTCTCGTACTTAAACGCAGAATCCGTGAGCGAGGGTGGCAAAGGACGAATCAAGGTTGACTCCTCACCTTAACTAATTAACCCCTTTGACAGCGTCGTCGAGATGATCCTTGGCAACGTGATGGAGTGTGCACGGGCGTTCAAATCGAGACTCGTGGCTGAATGTTGGACGCGTGAACGCGAACGGTTACACGGCAAGCTTTCGTGGGATTCTGATGGATTCGCCGTGGAGGGCTGATTCGTGTCCAGCGAGGGCGCCTCAAGGGGAACCTAGCATCGCGCCGACTCCGAAAAGTCTGCAAATCCAGCGCTGGAACTAGAAACCGTGGGAAGGGATGCCATCGATCGTCCGCCGAACCACGGTCATTGGCTAGGAGAATACGAGTAGACTTTACGTGCAATATATTTTTGTGGCCCTGTTCTCTGGGCCTCTTCAAACTTGGAACCCCACGTTACCGATTCTGTGTCACTCGCGACGTTACCGATAGAGTACGGAAAACGATTGTGGTAGAATTTGAAGTTTAAATAAAATCAGATATCAGTATCGATGACGAGAAAGTAGAATAGACCTATCATTTAATGGGATTTTGCGGGATCGATAAGTGACAAGATTTCTTATCATTTTCCTGTCATACCCGACCTTATCGATTTCGTTTCGAGTTAAATAACAGCGCTATGAGTGGTAGGAATTAAAATTAGATGTAATCGTACATATTTCAAATATTAAAATCATTGAAACGATCATATTTTCGTTAAGATATTAATAGAAATCTAGATATAAGTTTTAGGCAGGGTCAGAACTGAATCGAAATTAAACCGAACCTAACCTACCCGAATCGAACAGAACTTCTTTTGGAAAAGCGTCTAAGACAGACGATTTTGAACGCTGGAAGGTACGTGGAAAGACATATGTTCAGTTATGTTTAAAAATGAATAAAATTGTATTTATTAAACATTAAACATGCAAATATTACAATAATTCGTTTCTGAACAACCCAGATAGATCTTCTTCTGTTTCGTAATATATTATTTTATTATGGAATAAAATCGTTTACTTTCCATTTGTAAACATTGTGTTCAATACTGCTTGATGCTGACGACAAATCCAGGTATCATGAATCTCACACAGACGCTACTAAAATTCTGTGAATAGTATTAGTCGTTTTATTGAGAATAAATATTTAAGGTTAAACTACTAAACTATTCTAATACCTACTGATCACTCTTTTTCACCTTCGAGTTGATAGTGGTAACGACGTAAAGCAGCTAAGCGTAATCTTTCAGTCTCTAATGCCTGCTCCAATTCCAATACACGTACTTGAGCTTCCATTTCTAATCGTTTAGCTTGATGCAGAGTTAATCCAGAAACGTCTAAATCGTCTGAAAGCATTGTAAGTGCTTAGTATCTGGTGTTTACAATTTTGAACGACAGTGAAATGTAAGGTTACCATTTTCTTCGACAAGTTGACTACAATTTTTCGCAGTTGCAACAACGCTTCCAGTTGCTTGTGTTACATCTCTCGATGCCTCGGAGAGTGCAGCCAAGTTACTGCTATTTCTGTTAGCTTTCACTCTGCTCGCGACTACCAACTGTGCAGTGGACGCAGCGATTCCTTGCGATGCAACTACTAATTGTTCAAATTTGCCATTTCCGGAAACAACTTTATTTGCAGCTTCCCTGTACGCGTCAACAAATTTTTTAGTGAGAGGTAACTTGTATCAAATAGTTTTTACTTACAGTAAAAGATTAGCACCCATTGCAACTGCCTTCGCTGCAGATATAAGTCCTTCAGACCATTGATGATTACGTTTGTAAAATTCTGTTGCAGAGGCTGAGCCCTGCAATAAAAAAGAATCTCTTTTTCTAGTCAATTTATAAGCGAAAAAGAAAGCGATATACCTTTCCTTGTTCTACGATTTCCGCTTGCAGCAACCGTGACTTTTTAACTAGCATTCTGATGCATTTCATTAATTCTGTACACGAATCTAGAATTTTGCCATTTACTTCTAATTTTATTCCTGAATCCGCTGCACGAGATTTCTCCAACATATCCTGGTGAAACATTATGAAATACATTATTTCAATATAAATCAATTATTGCAATAGAACATAATGCTTAGTTTACCTGTATTCTATTAGCAGCTTCTTCTATTGCTTTATCCATACTCAAAAGTTCTTGCTCCACTAAACTTCCGACAATTGCAACATTGCCTTGAACATTGGACAATGTAGCGGCAAGCTCGCATATCTTTTTAAACTGCTGTTTTACTTCGTTGATTTGGCCCACTGTCGTCGGCGATTTTTCTTTCATTGAACTATACATTGTTAGGGACAACAAGCCTAGCTGTTTACATTCGTCAGTCAGTTCTAGAGCATAATAAAATTTTAAGTAAAATACACTGTTCTTTAAAGTGTAATTTTTTAAATATCCACAACTTACTGTCACCCAACGCAATATCGATGGACGTATTCGATGTAGATTTTGCATGAATTAAATAAAGACCCAGCACGTATGCAACGTGTATTGCACTTTTCATGAGCATTTTTCCATTCGTTGTATCACATACATAACCAGTGTATGCACCATCTAAACCATCTAACGATTTTAAAGTTGACTCTTCCAATCTCTCAAGATATTGAGGCGTACAAGTTAGATCAGACATAGCTGGATTATCGATTGCATTCAATGAATACTGTATGATATCTTCTGCTTCAGCGATACAATTTACTGCAATACAAATTCGATTTTATATTAAACGAATTAAACTACTTTTTAGCTATAAATGAACAGAGACACTTACGCAACAATTCACACAACATACTATCAGCATGTACATTCATTTCGTTGCGGCATCTTTCAGCTTCTACTTCCAACTTTTCGATCTTTAAATCTAATTCCTCTTTTTGCGCTAATAAATCGTGTAGATCACCTTCTAAAGCCGTTTTTTCAGAAGTTATAAAATCATTTTTGGCAATCAAAGCCTAAAATGTTACATTTTTACCGGAACGAAATCAAAAGAAAGTATAAACGTATATTAAAAAAAAGGGAGAGAAGAGAAATATTAACCAAATTTTCAGATTTCACGACGCCAAGCTGTTGCTTCAAATCGTCTAAATCATGTTGCGCTTCTACTGCTTTTTGCGCTTCTTGTTCAGTGATAGCCTGTCCTTGTATTAACTCGTCAAGTCGACGTTCTGCCTCCGTAGTTCGACGCTGTGATTGTTCTTGTGACATTTTTAATAACCCAAGTTGCTTGTCTACCTCTGCTTTCTATTATATTATAGAATATATACACTGAATATTAATACATTCTTTTTTTCTTATTAAATAAAAAGCTATAAATCTTAGCTGAACTTACCTTCCTAATTAAACTGATATGTTCTTCTCTTAACTTTGCATACACATCCTTTAATTTCTGAAACTTTTCTTCTAGAACTTTATGCTTTTCTGTAAAACATAAAAATGCAGTGTTATGCAGATATGCCTTCCGAAATATTCTCTATAATATAACTACAAGTATACTCACGCTCAGTTTCATGAACCTTCACCATCATGAATGCTTTCTGTTTAAGAGAATCCTGATTGATCTGTTTTTCTTGCTCGATTTCGTTGCACTATATCAATAAAAAACTCTGTATAATACAATGACCCTGCATTAATTACAAAAACAGTTGTACCTTGGTAACCAAATTCGATTCAAGCTGTGTAACGCGATCCTGAAGCTCTCCAACAATTCGCTGATGATCAGTGAGGAAACGATGCAGCTCCTGCCTTTGACGACTATTTTCCTGCTGCAAATGATCGATAAGACTTTCTCTAAAATATAAAGATCAATTAATTACTCCCCCTAAAATATTGAAAATTTCTCACATGCCTTTCACTTTAATGTTACCTTTCTGCTAATGCATCAGGAGAAATAGATCCATTTCTCGTAGAGTCTAATTGATCGCCTGGCAACGAGCTCGTATCGGAAGTATCGATTAGGTTGTCGACACCTGATACATCGCCGTCTAAAGATTCCTCTGGTAGTACTACCCTCGGTGTAACATAAGTCCTTAACTCGGACTGTTTCAAAAAGTTTGGTGGATTCTATAATAAATACAATAGGTATTAGTCACGATTTTAATAAAGAATAGAATCCTCGTTTTAGAGATTCACCTCAGGTAACGCTGGTATAGTTATCAGGTGCTTGAAATACTGTCTCTGCTTAACGGTATTATAGAATCTCTTCAACTCTTGGAACTGCTTCGAAAATCTGTCACGATGGCCCGCCAAGGTGTCCGCTGGTAACGTGCTATGAAGCTTAAAAAGAATTCTTACGCAGTAATCGTAGAGCTGCGATGCATCTAGCACGCATGGGATCAATGGAGCCAGTCGACACTGTCCACTAACAGTCATTGAATTTGATGGTGTGTTCTTTAAAGAAGCGGTAACTAAAAACACAAGAAAATGAATTAGTTATTTCAAGCTAATCGCTCAATTAGGGCTCCCTCACTTTTTAACATTCCACAGAATGTTGTACTTGACTGAAAACACGGATCTACTGAAAGCTCGTCGAAAAATCACGAAAGGAAAAAGCATTACCATCATGTAAATTGTTCTGTTAATCCGTCAATGACGCCTCCATTCATTTATTCAGCATGCAAATCTCGACCTAACCGGCCTGCCGTGGTTCTGTTTGATGTGAATAATCGAGATGCTAGTAGATTAATTACGCCAGAAGGAAAGAATAATTCGCAAGTCTCGGTTCATGATTATAGGCAGAAAATATATCGGAGGCTTGCATTTTGCTGACCAGAAAACCAAGGACTATTTGTCTCACGTCGATTAAAAGAAAGTTAGGGAAATCGATTATGCAAGACTAGTAATCTAGGTAATTCCATACCTACCTGCACGTTGTAGGTTTAGAATGTCGTCCATGTAATCAAACATCTCAACCGACATTTGAAAGCTGCAAATAACACAAAAAAGGTAAAATATACATTTACAAAAATAAAATATAGTATAAACGTATAAGTAGTATATAGAATCGAAGTCTCACTAGACGTTAATATCGTTCTCTCCAATAGCCTCCAATTCCTCAGCCGTTACTTGCAGGTTGCCAGGTATGCGTGGATTTCGTTTGTGAAAATCTAATTTGGTTATTAACAATCGTATGTACAACTGAATCAACTGGCCGTATCCCTCTCGGAGGTGTTGCCATAATTTCCCAATATCTTCCAACTTCCCGCGATACCGCTGAGAATCTGGGATCACTTTCGGATGACCCTCTCGCAGTATCTTATGCAGAACATGACAAAACTTCCACGCAACGATTTGATTCTCTTGCAGAGGCTGCCGGAGCATGTACATCCAAAAGATCATCCCACTTTTTTCTTGATATGTACCTATAATCGCGCCTATAACTCTGTAAGGAGAATACGCGTCATCCAGAAGACAATGATTCATTGAATTGCAGCTCTGATTCTCAAACTGGAGGACGTCAAGTCATTGTGGGAAAGGAATGGGAAGATGTTAGTGAAGGAGGAATTTTTCAGACGTAAGTCATGGATGAAACAAGTGCATTGAAAAAATAATTTTGTTACACGTAATGTGTAATTTAATTTACAACGACTGTAAGAAAAGTTTGAAAATTAATGAATATTTTTATAATTTTCATGAAGGTTTTTTAGAAAAAATTGAATGGTATAAAAATGCAGTATTTTAAATATTGGTCGTAAAAGGATACTCCGCACATGTTTCTCTTTAACGGGAGTCTCCGTAGGGTTCACAGCTTTCCCAATGCTGACACACTAAAAATTAGAAGCATCTTTTTAATTGATACTTTTTTCCGCAGTATACTGTGATAAATACTAGAAAGTGTTGCATAGTTTCTTGGAAAGCGTTTGCCAGTTTTAAAAACGAGGAAAAGTCTCTTTCAGCGAGATTCATTTACCAACTGGTGGAGTTGTTTATCAGTGAGTGGAACGACACTCGTCATGATAAATGGGTACGGTAGCAGCAGCACAACTTGAAGAACGTATGAGTAAGAATCTTAATAGTCAGTCCGTGTGAAAAATCATCGTTCAGCAATTCGTCAATCGTTTCAAGGTGCGCTAAACGAGTGCAGTCGACATTGTAGCGTTATTCCGCATCGCCTGAAAAGTTATAACGAAGCGTTCAAGCTATTTATGATACATAAAGGTCTTTCTTTAAAACAGTCGATTCTACAAGCAAAAAAGTAGAATTCTCTATTTTATTATTTTTAAAAAATTTAGAAATTAATAATCCATATCGGTTCAAATACTAAAAACTTTCTGACATAAAGCCTTGAAAAATATATAATTCTTTAACTCTTTCGTGGCTAACAAGACACATATACTCCACTATTTTTTTTATTATCGCACATAGAATAACCTTGGAAGATAATTTTAAAAAATGGAAATAAAGAATAAATACTTAAAGAAATTCATTCGGCACAAAAGGGTTAAAAAATGGATAAAAACTGTTTGAAACAGTTATTCATTATAAGCTCTCGATTCGGTATAAACAACGAACCTAGAAAGCGTAGATTCAGGTCATTTAAGTCTCAATGAAAATGGGTGTAAAAGAAGATTATTCGAAAAAATAAGGGAAATAGCGAGGAGTTAATGTCGAGAAAATAGTGTATTATGTTTTCCAAGTGTTCGAACTCGGAAGTCGAAATGATGGGTGTTTTATGTTCGTTAACCCTCCGACGCGGTGTCACCGTACCGACACGGTTAACGATGCCCGTGCCACAGTGCCGCTATACGCTTTACGTTCATTCAGAAACTGTTCCTTCGACCGCATTCGTGTGCATTTAGATGAATAGATGCATGTAGTTCGTTATACCCACGAGTCAAAGACCTTCTGTATTGTGCTCGTACAACGAAAACAACATCGACATTCGAACCTAGCAGTCGTACATGTTACGAGATTATGATACGCATAAGCAATTATTAGACACCTTGCTTGAGAACATGTATCGATAAAGAACGAGGTGAGGAACATCGTGCTTCAGATACTGACACTTTATCTTGATCAGTTAAATGTTCACAGCTGCACGTTCTGAGGCTTTTTTATTACTATGCAGGGGAACCTTAAAAATGTAAATAATAAAGCTTCTCTGTTTATAGGTTCATTCAATATGTAAAAGTATTATGATAATTGTTGAACAGTGAATCAATTGTTCTTTAATGAAGCGACACTGGCGTCTTCCTGTTTCATTTAAATTTTTCATTGATGGGTGTGGTTTAGTTTTGAAGTAGGTTTTTCATATTTTAGAGGAGCGATTTTTTTCAGAATATAATTAGATTTGTTCTGTCCCAACCGTCTGCTAAAAACAGATATGCACGTCAGACGCGGCGGAACTTGTACGAAATCCTGACCTTGGCCATGGAGGCAATGATTCTGTCACTGTTTTAAGTTTCGTATAAAATATACGATCAAACAGGTTGAGAGACTCTTATTGAATGAAATAATTCTCTTTTACGATAGTGCTTTGATTAATGATTTCGATATGATACTGCTGCAAGTGCCTGATAAATTGAATATTAATCGGTATTAAGTATAAGGATAAAAATGAAACCTAAAGAAGGTTTGAATCTTATTAATCGATTTTAAAATACACTACTTTAATTAATATCACAATTTCTGCTATTATAAAAACGTTTAAAATAAGTATCCAAATACATTTTAAATAGTTCGAGCATTTTATTTTTTACATGATTTACAAAAATGATATCAACAAGAATACGATTACGAATAAGTGCTTCCACATTTTTAGAGATCATATTAATATAGCAAAATGTCAGTCTAATTTCACATAACCCCAAAATAAGTGATACTATATGATACGCGTAATAAAAATACCGACACGCGTATCTATATAAAAGGAACAAGGAGGCTTCCTGTTTGCTGATGTCAGATTTTCTCAGAACAGGAACATCCTGATACAATATTACGAATAACATTAACTTTTTAAACAGCCACTACAAAGAAAAACCTCACGAACGAGACTACTCCCTAGAAATCATACAACTACTAAACAATATAGTTATGTCAATAACTGAACCTTCCTAATACGTCCAATACCATAATAAACAGATTTCCTAACCTATAAAAGGCATTGGAACGGTGTACATACAACTCGAAACGAGGTCAAGGACCGCATTTCCATCGCATAAGCCTAATTTTTATTATCCAAAACACTCGTGCACTTCAAACACAAGCTGCACTTTTTCAATAACATTATCCAAGAGAGAAAGACTGCGTTCTTGCTCTTCGTTTAAAAAGGCCTCTGCTTAATAATCGTGCGATTTCTCGAGTACGACGTTATAGATAAGGTTCGTAATTTCCATTACATACCTAAAACACTCGGGACAGTTCGTAAGTGAAATCCTCGCCGCTTGTACTCCGTTAGAAAACATGTAACCACGTTAAACCCATTCCTCCGTCAACGCAGGAATTGTTTCAGAAGATTACGTAGCATAGATCCGGCTATCGTAAACGGGAACTATACAGGCGCGCACCGTGTATTCTCTTTTCAAATATTAACGTGCACGTTTCGCCGCGTAAAGTGCGGCAAACCGATGGATCAATTGTTTAAGCCGATCCGTTTTAATTAAAGATTAAGTATTAGAAACGTATAGGCGTCCGACAGTGACACAAATTCGACGATACGATATCAGATACGACGGGCGTACGCTAAAGGCGGAGATAAGAGCGTCGAGCAACGATAGATAGCGTTGTCAATAAGCAATTCGAATTCGCACCGAATGGGAAAAGTCAAATAAATACGTGCTTCCCGTGGACGCGCGTGCGATGGAATACGGCGACCCGCTTCGAACATAGCAATAAGAGTAGCGTGCATTCGGTATCAAGCCGCTATTTCGAGCGCTCTTACAGTGGCGTAGCCGACTCGTGAAACTTACTGGCGCGTAAAGTCGCTTTTGAACTTTTATCGACTTTTACACTCTCTGCTCCTTGTATTATTCGCATGGGACCGTTGACGCCGTTATCTCATCTACTTTCTGTTCTCGGAAACATCATTATCGGTTCATCCTTCGCACATTACGTATCGTTTCTGTAGTGCAACGCTTCTAATCTTCCTTCCCCCTTTTAAGTTCTGTTAAGATAGGGTAATACGTTTTCACTAAATTTGTTGCGAGTAGCTTTAAAGTCCCTAGCAATTTAAGACGTAATTTTGAATGACTAATAAACGGGTGTTGGAAATTTGAATAGTTTAATCTGAGTGTTACATACATATCATTTTGGGTTCACATTTTGAGAGGTTTCAACAATTGCGTTATTGTTGTCTATCTATTGTTTTCCTTTATTTTTTAAATAGATCTGCGATATTCGGTTACGACCATTTAATATAGAGAGAATGAAAACAGGTTTAATTATCATACATGAATATGTTAATAAAATCAGTATAGAACGTTCACCAGACCTTCTGTAATTAAGGCGAAAGCTTTTACAATAGTTAACAAGGTCATGTGTAATTAAATGCACTTTCTATCGCGACTATAAGTGTTTTAATAGAAAAAATTGATTTGAAATTTATCAATGAAAGCTCCGGGCAACTTTTCGGAATTAAATAAAATAAATGATATGCACATATATATTTCGGTTAAAAAGATATGTCAAATTTATGTACAGATAGACGATGGATTACACATTTATAGCATTTGATTGTAATAGATAATGAACAACGGTCGTGTTTTTGAAGCCAACGTACATATTTTAATTTTTAACAGTATACAAGCGCAATAAATGAGATATCGGACGGGCGTGGAAGTCAATTGCAGTTTATTCTTTCTTTTTTTCTGTACTTACCTCGAAATGAACTAATAAAACGTGTTTTGACTTTCACATCCGTTTGACATTAAGCAACATACAGTTGAATGATATTTTTCGCACATTGATAGGTGAAAAAAACATTGTTATCATATATAGTTGATAAAAAGCCAATTTGTATTATGTAAATGAATCGCATCTTTTATTCTTCATTCAAGAAATCTTAGTTGTGCTAACATATAATTTTTAGTTGATTATAATAAAATACACGTAGTACATCTACAGTATACCTTTCTTTTGTATAAACAAATTTTTCTTTTATATTCAGTAGGTTTTGAGACATTAAACACACTAACAAAATAAACGTACATGTCTATAGTATAACTATCTTTGGATCTGAGTGGACAAAGTACAAGTAATGTTAATATGTTTTTCTCTAGTTTCTTGATTGGTATCACTACTCATGGCTATAATTATAAAATGTATCTTTAGTGAATACAAAATGAATATAAAAATTTTTCTTTGTTTTATACGTTTTAATTAAGATACTTCTAGAATATATTGAACCAAAATTAACAATACCAATCACAACTACATAATGAAATAAAATTTTTTTTTAATTAGATAGGCCTCATAATAAAATTGATTTATACGTTTTATATATTCGTCATTTCATACATTGATACATACACGTACATGGTGTCGCTTTAGGTAGTCAAGTGTAAATCATCTTGTCTTCCATAAATCACTTTGATTCATATATTACCATCTATGCTCCATTATTAAATTAAATCAAATTTCGAAGATCAGTGCACAGTACATACAATATTCAATGTGAACAAATATAAAACATCAAAGAGAAGTGCCTATCCTTTCCCGCTTAATCAATATCCAATGTATGATGATTGTTTCTTCATATTTGACACATTATATAGTCGAATAGTTATTTTATGTGAAATAAATAAAAGTAAATTATAGCATTGAAATAATAAAATAACATTTATTTTTTTCTAACAACATATTGGAACATTAAAAATTAAAGCACTCGTATATATTAAAAAATCAACTATTTCAAGAATTTAATAAAAAAAAAAATATCTCGAAATACGCTATAAGAGAGTCATTTCATTTTTTTCGAGAATCAAATATACAAAGTATACAACAGACAATATTTAAAACTAATAAATTTATATCCGCGAAAATCTGTAAATTAAAAGTTTCTTAAGTTTTATAACACTTTACCTTATAATATACCTATTCAGTATGTGTGTATGATCTTTTTTTTAGATAATAAATACACAGATTACAAAAAAATACACCACTTGTTACCTCATGACGCGACACGCGCAAAAGGAAATATGCAAAATAATTGATCCAGAATAAAATGAGGAGCAGGAGTAAAAAGATCAATTCAAATTGGAGAAGGATGAAGCGGTGGACAGGCAACCCCCAGCCCCTAGCAGCACCCACCACCTTGCGTGTTCCCTTGCCCACCAGTACTTGATATTCCACCGGGACTTGTTGGTGAATGCTGTGGTCCAATCTTAATGCCATTTGCCTAAATAAATACAGTTGCAATTTAACCATTAATTATAATGAAAAAAATATAATAATGCTGTGTCTTTATTACAATTTTTACATTACCTCATTGTTGATGTCAAATACACCTTCTTGAATTCTTTCATAAATCACTTTTGCTGTATTGATAAATGCTTCTTCCACATTGGTTGCTGTTTTTGCACTGGTTTCCATAAAAACAAGCCCGTGTTCCCTTGCGAAAGCTTCACCCTCCTCTCTCCTCACTTCCCGTCTATTATCCAAATCACTCTTATTACCAATTAACATGATCACCATGTTAGAATTTGAATGTTGCCTTGCATCTTCCAACCACATTGTCAGATGATTAAACGTTTCCCTACGTGTGATATCATAGACTAACAAAGCTCCTGCTGCTCCACGATAATATGACCGTGTAATCGAACGGAATGCCTCTTGACCTGCCTGTAAATTCAATATAGTTTTTACTAATAACAAAAATTATATAAATACATCCGAAATATACTACTGTGCAATATTTTTAAAGCTGTAATAAACACACTTATAATTTTTAACATACACAAATATATATATAAAAAATGAATAATTACAGTATCCCAAATTTGAAGTTTGATTTGCTTGCAATCAATTGTAATCATACGAGCTCCAAACTCAACACCTATTGTTAGATCATGAACTGGTTGGAATCTCTTATCCGTAAATTGGAGGAGAAGACAAGATTTGCCAACCCCTATTAAAAGAAATATTAAGTTTTGGTAAAATCAACATACTCATATAAATCCACAACAATAAAATTAATTAATAAAGATCAACAAACTCATATATCTTTGAAGACAAATATACATTTAAATTCCTGATTGACATTGAAGTATGTACATTTACTATTTGCATACACATGACTGTTAGAATCTGACTATATAAACAAAAAGTTCAAGGATGAAATGCAAAAACTACAACAACCATTAAAATAAATAATAATATCGCGATTATAATATACAAAAATAATGTACGATTAAATATTCAATCCATTTAAATCTAACCAATACAGCATTTGTGTCCCAACGTAAGATCTGGACCTAACGTAAATAAACTTGTACAATATTTTTCAAGATGACAGCATTATCATACAAAAAAGGAATCTTGCGTGATCGAAGAAATTCATCGAAAAATGTTTAATATTCAACGATAACTATCATCGTGGAATATGCGCATCATAAATCTAAAATTTACTTTGAGGTTTATGGATGAGGGATATTATCATGGAAAGAAATGAAAACAATGAGTTCTGTCACGGCCGACGTAATGGAGAATGTAGATACCACTTTCACAACGTTCGTTTCCTGAGCAGAATCGTATAATTACCTGTATCCCCGATAATGATGTATTTGAAAAGATACGCGTACGACATTTTCAATATCACGTAGCTAACAGAGATAACTATGGGATTCGCGAATATATTAGAAAACAGAATTCACTTTTTTGACTGTCTTATCTCTTCTGCTTCAGCATGACGTCACTAAATCGCTTCGGCAATACTCGGGATTTTTCGTATTATTCGTAATCGCTTCGGGTTTCCGATATCGCGCTGCCGTCGCTTCAGTCATCGACGTATCTTCCGAGCATTGGCTGCGTTCCAAAACCACGGCATTTTCTGTCTTTTCGATACGATAAATGCACTGTTCAAAAAATTACATGATCATGATACTATGAAATAAAGTAGAAACAATTTATACGAAGAAATTATGTATTATTGATACTTGCACTAAATCGCACAAGAAACTGTAGCGGTGCGTTTGCAGCTAGATTAACAATGTCACTAAATAGCGCTATGTATTTATCTTGAACACTTCCCTATGTTTCAATTATAATAGAAACAAACTAGAACAAACTAATTAGCATTCTTCTAAAAGGAACGTAACAAATCATGAAGCAGAAATCTATTCCTCCAAAATTTTCATACATACTTTTCTATACCGAAAAGTACGATCAAATTGCATTCAAATTAAATCCTTTTCCCACGTAAGAATATTAGTATCAATGTGACTATAGAAAAAGAGGAAAAATTGAGCGAGGAAGGGTATGTAGAGCGGAAAATGTTATCGGTCAACGATGTCGTTGGCCAATGGAATCTTTGTTCAGGGAATTGATTGTCCAATCGCGGAACAGAGACGGTCCCTGGTGGTAAGTAAAAGTAGTAAACAAGGCACGGTGCGAATCGAGCTATCGTCGACGTCGAAGCTGTCAAACATGGCGAGAACGTCGATCTCGAGTGCTGATCAAAAATGTGAATAGAGGGTCCGAGCCGCGGGTGAGATTCGTGAATCTCGGGTGTTCTCGTCGTCGGCGGTGGCCGATGAGAGATGCGATCGGGAGTTAGACTGTCAGGCCGAAAGTGAATGTGTGCCGAGTGAACGGCCCCGGCGGTTTTGCGGCCGGGATTAATCTAAGGGCATGCCAATTCGGGAACTATGGGTGCTCAACAGACTAAGGAGAGAATCGTTCCTGTCGGTTCTACCGCGCGACAGACGCGCAAACAGCCGAGGAACCTCAAGGAATCGCGTCTCGTCGGATCCAATATATTTACCGAGCACAGCGGTAATTTCCTTCTCTCGCTTTTTATCCGCTGTTTCTTTCTTACTTCCGCCCCTTTTTTCTTTTCTCTCTCGCACTTTCTTTCCTTCCCTCTTGCGTGCTTCTCTCTTGCAATCGTATATTTTGCTTCTCTTCCTGCGGATCCGTGGAGTTTGTAAAATAGTCGAACAGAACCGTGATAAGTCGGCTGTGGGAAACTGTAGATTGAGAGTAATAGCTTGGTTATATAATTAATACTTGCATTCACGTATGTGCATATACGCGATGCTTTTTTGTTAAGTTAATGATTCTTCACTTTTCATTGAAATAATTGTAAGGTGCAGTAATTGTAAAGTGGCTTGGCACTGTGAATTAATTCTTTGGTTTTTTAGGCTGGGTGGTAGTTGGGGAAAATCTGTTTTTGTAGCGTGCTTATTTTTGTTGTTTTTATTCTTTTAGTTTAGAAATAGATTTGGAAGCTTTAGGAACTTTGTTTGGTATTAAAGGGGGTGATGTATAATAAAGATTTAGAGTAAAATGATTTATAATTTATTTTGACTGTATGAGATAATTTTGAGATAGTTTTTATATTTGATATAGTAAAATGTAGCTATATTTACGTAAGAAATAATGTTATGCTTGCAGAAGCTCTTTTGCAAAGCAGACCGCTACCTCACATTCCGGCATTACCAGATGGTGATCCTCCCAGCGGCTCAGGCATTCAGCCAATTTCACAGCAAGTGAATATTCAGCAACATACTGGTGTCCCTTCTACAGGGCTTTTAGAAGCTGCAAACAGGTTCACTTTCATTGTTTTTTATTTATCCCATTTTTAAATATTTAATAAGAAATTATAAGTAAAGCTGAAAATATTTGTTATAGGTGGACCAGTAAAGAAAACCTATTGGCACAAGAGGAAGATGATCCACAACTGTTTGTTGCTTTGTATGATTTTCAGGCAGGTGGAGAAAATCAGTTGAGTCTTAAAAAAGGTAATGGTTATTTCTTCTTAGTATGACATTTAGATAAAATCTCTTGGAAATATGCTTATTATATTGTTTAAATGTAGGAGAGCAAGTTCGTATTCTAAGTTATAATAAGAGTGGGGAATGGTGTGAAGCTCACTCAAGTACTGGACAAGTAGGTTGGGTTCCTTCGAATTATGTCACCCCAGTAAATTCCTTAGAGAAGCATTCTTGGTATCATGGAAGAATATCCAGAAATGCTGCTGAATATCTTCTGAGTTCTGGCATAAATGGTAGTTTCCTGGTTCGTGAATCGGAAAGCAGTCCAGGTCAACGTAGTATTTCTCTACGATATGAGGGTAGAGTCTATCATTATAGAATTAATGAAGACAGTGAAGGAAAGGTAAAATTATTATTTTACATCAATTATTTATATAAAATTTTTAGTAAAAATGATTACCAGTACATAACACTAAAAAACGTTGTTTCAGATGTTCGTCACGACTGAAAGCAAATTTAACACTTTGGCAGAATTAGTACATCATCATTCAATGCTCGCTGATGGTCTAATCACACAGTTACTTTATCCTGCACCAAAGCACAATAAACCCACTGTTTTTCCACTTAGCCCAGGTACATATAAATTTATGAAGGTAGCTTAATTTCATAGTATGTATAGCACTATTAATGCTTCTGCTATTACAGAACCAGATGAATGGGAAATCAATAGAACAGATATAGTCATGAGGCATAAATTAGGAGGAGGACAATACGGGGATGTTTATGAAGCTGTATGGAAGAGGTACAATATGACTGTCGCAGTAAAAACGTTAAAGGTCAGTTATTATTGTCATTATTTTATCATAGGGAAATTCATTGTTATTACGCTGTATATATTTTATAGGAGGATACAATGGCTTTAAAAGACTTCTTGGAGGAAGCTGCGATTATGAAGGAGATGAAACACAGGAATCTAGTTCAGTTATTAGGTGTATGTACTCGCGAGCCACCTTTCTACATCATTACGGAGTTCATGAGCAAAGGGAATTTACTAGATTACCTACGTAACGAGAGTAAACATCAAATCAACGCCGTCGTCTTGATGCACATGGCCACGCAGATCGCTAGTGGAATGAGTTATTTAGAGAGCAGGAACTTCATTCATAGGTATGATTTACAAAAATCTTGCGATAAATGCAAAATTATTTTTTTTTTTTTTTTTTTATTCAACATAGGTTACAGTTATTACGAAGTACTTGCGTATCTATTTCAGAATTTCAAGGAAACTAAAATTTGTCAAAAATTTATTAAAATTTTCGAAACAGAGATCTAGCGGCTCGAAACTGCCTAGTGGGTGAAAATCATCTGGTGAAGGTTGCTGACTTCGGCTTGGCTCGGCTGATGAGAGATGACACTTACACGGCTCACGCTGGAGCCAAGTTTCCTATAAAATGGACTGCTCCAGAAGGATTAGCTTACAACAAATTCTCTACGAAGGTACGTGACATTTTGTTTCTTTCTGTTCCTTTCCTTTTAGCATTTCTATTTTCCATTCGCTTAATTTTTCGTTTTGTAGTCTGATGTGTGGGCATTCGGAATCTTACTATGGGAAATAGCAACTTACGGCATGTCTCCATATCCTGGCGTCGATTTAACGGATGTCTATCATATGTTGGAGAAAGGTTATAGAATGGAGTGTCCTCCTGGCTGTCCACCTAAAGTTTATGAGCTGATGCGTCAATGCTGGCAGTGGTCTGCCGCTGACCGGCCTACATTCAAAGAGATTCACCACTCGCTTGAAAACATGTTTCAAGAATCCAGTATTACTGAAGGTAGCCTTATAATTTTTTATAAAATATATATCCTCCCTTTAACAATGTATCTTCTAAATTCTTGTGTAAAATCTTATTGTTGCAGAAGTTGAAAAACAACTTCAAGGTGGAGGGGAAATTCCTTTACTCTCATATAAGAAGTCTCAAACTGGTAGTACCGGAAATATTCACGGGCTTGTCCTCGTCTCGGAGCCCTTGCCCTCCTCAGGTATACATGTAGGAAATTTGTAGAGTGTCTTTGTTTTTGTGTGATTACTTAATAATGAAATATTTTATTTTACTTTGTTTCATCAATTCAATCAATTTTATTTGTGTCAAGAAATATAATATTTCTTTTATTGATCTGTGATAGATACTACCAGCTCTGTCACAAAGCTGAGTACTTTTACGGGTGGTTTGTCAAGTAAAAACAATAGTAGTATCGTACAAATGAGACGGTCTACAAACAAAAAGGGGAAACAAGCCCCAGCACCTCCAAAAAGAACAAGGTACGACTTCTTTTCTTTAAGTTTTGGTACAATCAAACCTCAGTTGATTAAAATGTACACTTTACAATTTTTATGTCTTTTTATAATCGAGGTTTTGATTGAGCAGAGTACTGACAGATATTAATCATGTAGTAATACGATAACCTAACACTTGGATAACAGCTTGCTGTCGTCGTGCAGTTCGTTCCGCGACTCTGCGTACCAAGAACAAGATACTCAAAATACCGAATCAAACACCATGACTCTCGACGATGCCACGGATCTAAATGGTATTGATAAGATTCTCGAAGGTATTTCCATTCTACTTTAATCAAGCGTACTGATACGTGCACGTACTGCTTCAGTTTCCTACCGTAAGCTCTGTATCCAGCTTTTTGCTCGATTTCTTCTGCATCTGTGTCTCCTTCCTTAGAAAATTGCTCAGTCAATTTTAAAAATGACAAAAATTGCATTTATTTTTAATACTTCCGTTTTTTTATTTTCTTACTAATTTACGTTCATCAAATTGGTAAATATATTCGCAAAGATTAACAAGATACTAATATAAAGGAACTATAATGTTCATGAAGAAAGATGCATTTTTCCTTTCCACGAGGTATTGTTTGTATTTCGTTATTCGAGCTTACGGAGCTTGTTCGCTCTCAGCGAAAGGACTCTAAGCAGAAAAAGAATATGTACCGGTACGGTTTGTTGTTAAATGGGAACTCAGGTATTGCGCGAGATCTCGCTACGATGGCTCAACGAACGATTGCTGCAGGAGGCTGTGAAATCGAGGAGGACGGAGAGGGTTCTCAGGGAACGGCAGAACCAAATTTCATCCCTCCACCATCGACGTCTCCGGAACCCATGTCTGGATTAGTTTGTCCCCAAAAACAAATCAAACCAAGACCTTACCCTTCAAAAGAACCATTACCACAAAAGGTACTTTCTTAAAAAAAAATTAAGGCAATGCTCTTTAACTTTCATACGACATCAATAGAGAATTTAATCTTTTTAGCTGGTACAAGTGGGAGCTTTAGAGGTACAGAATGTAAAAAGAGCTATTAACCGTTACGGTACACTACCAAAAGGTGCTAGGATTGGCGCGTATCTTGAATCCCTTCGACAGAGTGGCATGCCATCGAATCAAGATTCAACATCGGTAGCTGCTTCTATAGCATCCAATTCAGTGGAACAACACGAAGCCGCTTTGGATGGTTCGCAACACAGATCGCTCTCTCCTCGTCAAAGTAATCTAAGAAATCAGCCTCAAATGACACGAAGTAACTCTTCAAGTGGTGTAGTTAACACTTATCAGCCTCCAAATTCTCCTCGTGGTCGGGTAGTAGCTGTAAGAAAGAGTAATCAATCTGATGGTGTTGGTTTAAGAACTTTTCGGGTATCGAGTAATTCAAACTTCCGTACTGCAAGTCCCTCGAGATCGGTTCAACCATCACTAGCCGATTTGGAGTTTCCTCCGCCGCCCGCGGATTTGCCTCCTCCACCAGACGAAATGTTTTCTGGCCAGGAGCAAATTGACTTTCCGCCTCCCGTTTCTTGCACTGAGATCACTCAGGTAAGAAACTCTCCTCTTTCTATGAGAAAAGCGAAAAGCACGGATTGGCGCACAAAAGAAGAGGAAATCGACCAGCAAGAAGACAGGAACGACGTCAGTAACGCTGAACCGTCGGTTAAAGAAGCCAGTTCGAGATTTGGAGTTAATCTAAGGCGTAGAGAAACTCAAGACAACGTTTCTAGGAATTCTGACAACAAAAGAACGGGGTTTAAAACTAGGCTAGAAACGATCGAACCTGCCGCGCCGCCAGAGGAAGCGCCCCCTCCTCCCCCGCCACCTCCACCACCGCTTTCTACGAATTCTCCTCCCGATAGTTTCGATCGTAAACCTGGCATGAAAGAGATGTTGGAACTGAAATTGATAAATGAGATTAAACAAAACGCAGAAACAAAGCATGGCGGAACTTCGAAGAAAACTGGGATCGCGAGTAGCACTCCGTCTGCGCCGCTCGACCCAGCGTCACAGTTACTTTCGGAACTCTGTGCTAGCTTTAATATGGATTCTGGGCAAAGGTAATTAACATTTAAACGTTTATTTGATTTCAAGTTAGTTATAGATTTTATAGAAGATGAACATCTAGTATTATTACAGCTAGTACTCTATTGATTTTTTATAGTTTATATTTTTTTAATGACAGCAGACACATTCAAAATGAGTATGCCGTGTCGACATTAAAAAGTAACGAAATAGCTCAAGATCAGCAGCAACAAAGTCATAATGCTCACAAGGATTCGTCGGTATCCTCTCCAGTGACTGAGTCTATCCTCTCCAGTGGAAATGTCGGTTTTAAGTTGAAGAGGGTAGATAAGCGGAATAATCCGCAAAAGGAAGAAACAACTGATGGTCAAATAATAGATTTCAAAGCCAGATTACGAAAAGTGGAGAATGCAGAAAAAGAGAAGGCTTCGGAGGAAAGATCTAATGTCACTGAACAGTCATCAGAATCGGAAGAACAGCAAGACGACAAGCGCAGAAGTACCGGGAGTATCAGCAGTTTGAAAAAGCTTTGGGAAAATAAGGAATCTTGTGATAGTCAGCCTCATAGCCCAAAACTCAGTGTTCGAGGAAACAGCGGCAAACAAGAGACCCTTGATCAAACAGAAGATTCGCCTGAGGATCACAGTGGAGCTTCGACCCGTAGCCAGAGGTAGATAATATTAAATTAATAATTTTCGAAGTGTTTTGTATATATATACACCATCAATTTCTATTTTTTTATAGCTCTGGAAGCAAAAGCGACGCTAGATTGTGGCCTCCACCCGAGCCAGAGAAACCAGCTGTTCCTGCGAAACCTCTGAAGCCTCTCTGTTCATCAACGAAACATTTTTGCTCC
Source organism: Calliopsis andreniformis (assembly GCF_051401765.1). Classification (NCBI taxonomy): domain Eukaryota; kingdom Metazoa; phylum Arthropoda; class Insecta; order Hymenoptera; family Andrenidae; genus Calliopsis; species Calliopsis andreniformis. The sequence continues at coordinate 13,049,232 of NC_135073.1, forward strand.
TCAATTTACGCGACACCGAATTGCACGAAGTCCCAACACACTGAAGACGATTTAAGTAAGCAAAATACTGATTCGAGGACCACGAAACAGGCTGTATTGGAGCTCTCGACGTTAATCGAAAGCAGTATACTGAATCTGAAAAGCAACACGACGATAGTAATGAATAGCTGGCTCCAGCTTTCGGATAAGGTAGGGTTATTGCACGGGATGTGTACGAACCTTGCAGACAGTGGTATCGCACCACACGCGCGATTTCAATTCCGCGAACTTCTTGCGAAGCTAGAGCTTCAAGCGCGGCAGCTCCGCGCCGCAGGCACTCGAAATGTGACAGAGAATACAAGACTTCTCACTGACCTCCAGAACACGATAAAGGATGTTGTCAACGCTGTGCAAAGATAAACCAGGGAGATTGACAATGTTTTCTTCGTCTCCACCCTTGTTCTCATCCTCGTCTTCGTCCAACACAGTTTGGACGAAAGTTATTTTGGACTTCTTTGAAGACCGTTTGTTCTATCCCTTTTTGTGCTGAGTATTAAATACCCTGGATATTTTTGTCCCATTTTATCTGGGATTTTTTAAAATACTTTTCTTATATCGAACTTTGTAGAAGTTTTCTTTGCGATGCTTTCCCTGGTGATGACTCTCGTTCAGAGTTCAAATTTTGCTCTTAGGAAGAGCACATGAAGCGAAGAATGCTTACACACAAGGCCTCAAGCCGAACACGGCCTCAATTAATATCGGTTTGATGGAAAAGTAATACAAAGAAAATCTAAAAGTATAACGTTAAATTAAAGAAAACTATATTCCAGTTTCATCAATACATTTTTTACTGTAGACTGCGATTAGCCATTTTCATTGGGGTTTAGAGATATCGTTATAGTAACAAAAAAAAAGTATTATTCTTTCGATATCAAGGAAGAGCACTTCTATTTTTCATCAATTGAGTTTTGCACAACGCAAGTGGCAATTTTCAAAAATAAAGTGGATATAGAAATATAAGTAATATAAGGATTAAACGTACTGGTTCCTTACATTTTTTTAACAATAGTTAAAGTCGTAGAAAAAGGACGAGTAATCGCAGTTCATCAAAAGAAGAAAAAGCAAAATATATATATTATGAATACAGCAAAAGATACTTTTTGTATATTAAACACTTGATTTTTTAAATTCAATATTACTTTTACGTCGATCCAATATTTAGCCAGCATAAATGAAGCTCTACGTGAATTATACACTCGTCCGCTATACGATAAATGTGGTGATTATAGTTGTCGAGTAAAACGTCTCGGTGTTCTTTCATCGAACTTTCTTGCGCCGTGCTTCGTAATATCGTACGCAGTCTTAGGCTAGAATATACATCGTAAGTGCGAAACTTTTATGCGAGTAAGCCATTTTAATGCGTGAGAGGATGTAACAATTTTTGTATTTGTATAGAATAAGTCGAATAACAGGTATGCTTAACAGTACAGTGAAACCTCGATTGTACGAGTTAATCAGAAAAATATGGCTAAGTTGATCGATTTTTCGATTAATTAATCGTATTCTCTTTTTTGACTGCGTTTAATTCAGTATTTTGTTTATATTTCTACACTGAAAATCATGTATAGATTTGGCAAGTATGCAAAAGATTTAATCGTGTTTCATTTTGATGCTTCTCGGAACTTTCTCTTCGACGTAGTAACTCTATCAAACCCGTATAACCTTAAAACCTGTTTTGATATCTTAGAATTTATTGGAATCAAATTCTTTAGACTCATTAATATGAGATATGGATGTGTAATTTTAGTAGTATGATTATGACTTAAATAATCGAAAACTCGATCAGATATGGGGTAATCAAAAATCATAGCTATTATACAATGGAACAATGACGAAGTTCTACTGTACATTTATGTAAATCGGCGGGTGTAATTAATCAAATTCTTAAGCATTTTGTTTCGTCTGCGTAATTACGTAGGCATTCTTCCAGAGAGCGCTGTTAGAAAACTGGACTCCGGATACTTCTTGAAGAATTTTTTAAAAAAGCAAAAAGGTTGCTAATTTTACATACCTCTAGATTTTTCATTCATTATTTTCCAATATAATTGCATTCTGATTCGCCAATCGTGAATGAATGAATTGATATTTAAGTATTTGATGAAAGTATATAATAAGACTCATATGCTACATGAATAGATAAATGAATGAAGTCTATTCACATCTAGCATTTTAAAACCAAATAACTCATTTTTAACTTAGTTTTTAATCTATTAAACTTTGACTGAATATATGGTATAAAATCATTCCTCTTGACTCAAAAGTAATTGAACAAATTAAACTTAATTATAATATATTTAATATTAAGATTAAATTGCATTTAATGATATTAGCTTAAGACTCGTATTTCCACAAATTTTTTATGGTCTTCCATGGAGAGTCTCCGGAGTCTAACGCATTTTTTATTCAGCCACCTAAAACTAAGAAATACGCAACGAGAATGGAAATGTTATTCAATTCGCCAGTCAAACAATTTTTCCTTGTAACACTGCCTACGTTATGGCTACTAGAGTGCATCGATCGACAACGCTAATTATGCAAACCGGGATTTCTCTCCTTTCTGTCTGATCACCCAATTTCTTTTACATCGTTTGTACCTGTGATACACCGATCGACTTATCTTTTATCTTCAAAGAAAGAGAGAAAGAGAGGGAGAGAGAGGGTGGGAGGGAAAGATAGACATGAGCGATCGTACGAACGAATCTTTATAAGACGAAAAGTCCTAAATGTATGCACTTCTGAGTGAAACATTAATCGATTCCTAGATTCTTAAGTCGAAGTATTCAATTAAATATTATCTGTAAATACGTAATTATTTTCAAGAAGTCACATGCAACATTGTAACTTAAAATTGTGCATAACACTTTAGGAAATCATTAGCTTAATTTTTAAAAGCATTCATGGTTCTTATTGAATCAAGAATGATGAATTACAAAGACTGTGTTTTATCTATTGTAGACAGATAATCGTCATTCTTTTAATCTAAAACACTTGTGTCGTGTGTAATTGTAAAATCTTATTTGATTAATCATTTTAGTTCGTAGTATTTGTTAGTATAAGTTAGACTGTGAATGAGAAATGTTATAGGTGATTTCTTAAAAATTTAAGTAATTATAGGCAATATTTATAAAAGCTATTAAATAATATTGCGAACTATAGATTGATAAATATTTCATTCAAAAGAATATACACTTAGAACTTTTCACAATCTTATTAATCCATTGGATGTTTAAGTTGATGAGCCATCAAAGGATATGAAATCGATGTTTTATACGATATGTATCATAGTAACGTTTATGTCTAAGTATTTATATCTATATTTATTTTTAGTTTTTTCTCGTGTAAAGTTATTCCTAAATGATCGACCAACGTACTGATTCATTAATACGAAAATTTTAATATCGCTTTATACATTGATATAAGACCGACGATAGAAATAAAAAGGAATATTGAATCAAAGAGTTCTTTGAACACTTTGAAAATGAATTTCTTATTTTATATTCTAATTCACATTCTCTAGAATTTCTTGTATTCTGAAGCAGTCGCTTACAATTTTCCATTTATCTCCCACTGCTGTGATTAAGAAGCTTTGGTTAAATGGTTTTGATGTTTTATCATCATATTTCACTTGTCCTCCAACTTTTACAAGGAATGTCAATTGATTTGCCACCTCTGGACCTATCAATAAATACATGTATATAAAGTTTACCCAGCAAGTAATACGGATTTATGTATATATTTTAAAGTTTAACATTTTAGATTAGTTTACAAATAATTATAAAAATTATTTACCTGTTATTGGTTGAGCATCCAAGACAAAAACGGAATGATCAGAAGTTGGCAAATCTGTCCAAAACTTCTGTATGTTATCTTTACCTTCGATACCATTTCCATTCCAAATCAAAGTTGCAGTATCCAAATATAACCTTGAGATGAGCTACAAATAATTTAAAATTATTTATTATTTAGTAATTTAATTACATTATTGAACTTTTATTTAGCATGAATGAATATATTAATTGATAATGTATATATAATCATTGAATTACTATACTAGTTTAGAATAACTTTCTTTATAATTAAAATCACTTACATATCTACGTTTGTCCAAACTTTCGTAATAAAGCTTTGTAAATTCTTCAGCCGTTCGGCAAGCTTGGTCAATTTTCAAATCCTGTGAAATAGTATGTTATAATCATAATAATTATGACCTTATTTATAATGAAAAAATCTCAAATACCTGTTCCATTTTGCATAATTATTCATCAAGGTAACTTGAAAAAAAAACAATATTTCTGATGTTTTCAACTCACGAGAAACATAAACATAACCTCTATGGCATAAATAAACATTTCAGAATGAGAGCAAAGGAAAAAGTAGAGGTTATATAGATAATTTGTACACTAATTCAATGAAATACAAGTCAATTTTTTATTATTTTAATGACAAAACAGTGCCTTACATTTTTTTTATACAGACGACATGCCTATTAGACTTAGACTATATTTATTCAACAGTTCTCATTCGAACACAAGTAAAGTCTAAGAGTATTCTTCAAAGAAGTGTAATAAGTGAATGATGTAATCAATATTTATTACAGTTATGGACTCAAAGTTACTTAGTGAAAATATAAAACGTATGTTAACAAGAGAAAATACAAGTTATAGCTTTTAGCTATTGATACACAGTATTTTCGAGGATAACAACTGTTATATTTGTATAAAAATGTTTGTATTAGTAACAAATTACATTCCACTTAAGATTAATTTTTAGATTAATAGTAAGTATTGCCTTGCTATTATTTTCTAATATTTATGATTAAATTGCCTCAATTGAATTTCGTAAGGGAATACAAACTATACCAAATACGTAGATTTTTTTTATTTCATGGTTGTATCACTGTGCCATTGAAAAATTTTTGCACAGTATGACTAACTTATCTGATAGAATATTTCCTAGGAGCGAATAATTACACAAAAATAACAAACATTCAATAAATCTCTCTTCTCTTCCTTTAATTTTCGATTTCAACTTTAAGGAAGAAATGCCACAAAATCGAATAAGACAAATATTCGCATTCCTTGATCCACATAAACATCAAAGAATCGCGATTAGAAACTATAATTAAACAACATTAGAAAATCCTCCGCTTGATAAGCGTCAGGTGTCTGATAGAAAAAAATTGGTAAAAATTCCTAGGGGAAAAGATATAATCCCGAGTGTACAAGTGTGAAACCGCCAAAAGCTTTATTCTGCTCCGTTTCCAGAGCAGCCTAGTGGTCCGCGGATAAGAACGATCGCGAGTCTCGCCGTGTTCTCGCGGGGTCACGTGACTCCGCGCTCAGACAGTTATTTTTTTAGGCATGATGGCGCCAAACAGCAGTATCCACATTAATGTAAATATAATATCGATTCGGTGCACCGCGCGAGGAAGAAAGGCATCGGGTGTCCTTACGGAGGCTATTTGAGGGCGTCGAGCGAGCTCGGCAGGAGCCCTCAGCCCACGAAGTGAGTAAAACCGAGCTGGTCGCGGCTGCGACTCGAATTGCTAATGAGGACATCTTGGTTAGGCTGCCGTGACAGAGGCGTACTCGGACTACTGCCATCTCGGAGCTACCGATCGAAGAATAATTCGATCCCTGACGATCAGACGTGCCGGCTATTATTCGTCACGTGCATCATCGCGCGCGAAATCACCCTCTCCGTCGATAGATCAATAATAAGGCATTTACTGCCTTCCGACCATCTCTATCTTTTTCTCTCTCTCACGTTCATCCTCTCTCCTGCGCGCGCGTGCGTGTTCATGTCCGCGTGTGCGTGTCGAACCTGTGCTCGCGTGTTCGCCGTATCCACGTCGTGTGCGTGTGTGCCCACGTTCGCGCACACCTGTGCGTTCACGTCGCGTGTGCGTATTTACATACACTCGTGTGCATGTGTGACCGTTTACGTGAACGTGTGGGTTCAGATGTGTATACGTGTGCGTCGGGATTCGTGTGCGTGTCGAGCCTGTCGCCATCTGTATTGTCAATGTTGTCGGCCAGCAGGAGCACCACCAGCCCAATGGACCCGTGAGCATTTTCGACTCTCCGCCCGATCTTCTTCTAGACGTCTTTTTCCGACCGCGAGCCTCGACTTCCACGTGTCGAGTCATCGAAACTCATACGGCGCACCTCCACGGTCGAGCCTCGGCGCCGCTCGAGCGTCGCCGCGGAGTAACTCCGTCGCAATGTTTACATGCCACCCGCCACGGCGACCAGTTTCTCCGAGAATCTTGTGCTTTTGCAACCACTCGGGGCCTTGTAGCGTCACGGAAAAACAGTTTCGTTCGAATTATAACTCCTCCTGCTGGACTGCCCCATTTATAACCTCTCCGCGGCGGCCATCGAGGATCAACGGCCGCAGACCCCCTGCAATACAATCGGTCTATACCATCAACCCTTTTCTCCGATTTTTATGCTCTCCAATGTTTCTTGCGTCATTTTGTACGATTCTCACGGAACGTTTTTATTGTACGCCAGTCTCTTAGAATTGTGGATTTTGTGCTATTAGATACCATCTCACACTGAGTGCCACCTTTGTACAGGCATCCTACGAAGGAACACTTTTGTGTCTTGCGCTTGTGATCTCTGTGTAATACCAGTTAATATGTACGTTTTAGTTTACTCTGGTGCTATTAATCTCTCTATTAGTTATACAGGTTCTTTTTTTTATAGTGTGCAACATGTAATGTACCATCGAGTGGCTATATCTCTTTTGTTTTTTTCCATGTATTCGATACCGTACATTGCTGCTGTGTTTGGATATCGTGTTTATTGATTAGACTTTGTATCTTTTATGTATTTATTTCTAAGCAGTTGTCAATTATTTATTTATTTCATACAATCTACAAATTGTTCATTTTGTACATGGTTTTGTTATTGTTTGAATCAGTGTGGTCCAGTTACTATCGAATAGCATGGAAGCTTTACTATGTGTAATATTTTCAGTGAAATTGTACAGTGCTTTACAAATATTCTTTTATTTACAAAAAACTGTGTATTTCACAAAGGGAATCATTTATAGTGTGAAGACAAAGCTGTTATTTGTTTAAACAAGCTTTAAGTTAATTTTTTTCTTTGTTATCTGTAAACTAAAGGGAGACAATAACCGTATCTTTATTGTTACAGCTCCAAGAGGAATCCGCTTTCTAGATAATAAATACATGGACGACTATGTAGTGAGTAATCAGATAAATATTTTTGTTTTATGTTTTTGTTGTTATTTCTGTAATTCCAAAAATATTCAATTTTTCTAGGGTGCGCGCGGCTCACCTGCACGTGCCACGTATCGCTAGCTCACTTGGTATAGTAGAATGGCACAGCGAGGCAAACGAATAAACAGAAACGACAATGATTTGGCGTCTTGCCCAGGCGCAATCAAAAGGCGCAAATGTAGGCTGGGTCCAGCGACGGGTTCGTCGTCGCTGGCAGCTACCATGGGGCCCTCAGAAGAGGAGGAGACGATGGCGTCGTCCAGTCAAGGAGGGGCATCCTGGACCCCCAGACCTGTTAGTGACATCAAAATCTCTAGTATATACAACCGCTCTTCTGCCGAGGCTCCTGCAGAATTATTTCGTAAGGATTTGATCAGCGCAATGAAACTACCTGATAGCGAGCCACTAAGTCCCAATGAGTATTGGGTCATTACTGATCAGTGGAAGCAAGAATGGGAAAGAGGTGTCCAAGTACCTGTTAACCCTGATTCCCTTCCTGAACCAACAGTTACTATCACGCAGGCAGCACCCGTAAAACAGCACAGTGAATTCAAATTGTAAGTCTACAAAATCATTCTTTTCTAAAATAAGTAATTTCTGAAAATGAGTAATCCGAAAATCGTATTCAGAAGCATAAAAACTTGAATCACAAAAATGTGTTGATATCAATAATAGTATAGTAACTACTGTGTTATAAAAAGTGAATCATGATTTGTTTATGTTATACTATCAGTTGGATGTGCACGTTTATTTCATTGTTTGATCAATTATTTATGGTTTGCCAAACATATTCTTTAAATAGTTTCAAATTAAATATTACAAGTTCAATTAATGAAATAAAAAGTCTTTGATTTGTATCATGATTAGTTCTAATAGCTTTCTTTGATACTGATGTTTTCATAGACCTAAGAAATTTGTAAGGATATCTCGCGACGATTACTTCAACCCTGAAGATCATCATTTAAGCACAACACCAGCACGAGCAGAGAAAGCTTGTGCTTATGACCTTGATGACACTGATATTGCTTGGTTGGATGTGTTAAATGGCGAACGTGCACAGGTACATTTGAAACTTAGCCATTGAAATAATTAGTTTTTCTCATTGGTTATTCTAAAATTCGTTTGGAGTGACTACGCTAATAAATTCGACAAATTACAGTTTATAATTAACTCATATAGAATATTTACTAACGAGAATTTGAACGACTCTTTAATAATATACAAATTTAGAATTTATTTAACACAAATATTCATTCACAAACTCTTGTAAGTAATATCGAATTTATGATACGTAATAAAATTATCTTATATTTTTAGGCTGGTCAATTGCCAATCACAGAATCGCAACTGGAACGCGTGATAGAAGAACTGGAAGTTCGTTGTTGGGAAAGGATACAAACCATTGTAAAAAATGAAGAAGGTCTTGGTATCGAGTATGACGAGAATGTAATTTGTGATGTCTGCAGATCTGTAAGTGTTTTACTAATCATTGTTCACAAACTAGAATCAGTCACATTAAAGTAAAGGATACTGTACTTACTAATTTTCTTTTATTTCATGTATAGGTTGGAAAAAAATATTTTGACAATTAAGTGATCCTTATATTTTTAATAGGACTGACTCTATGTTTTTGAATACAAGAGATCTATACTTCTCACTACATTTATTAATAATTTCTTTTATTAGCCTGATTCCGAGGAAGGAAACGAAATGGTGTTTTGCGATTGCTGCAACATATGCGTGCATCAAGCATGTTATGGAATTACTTCGATACCGGATGGTTCTTGGCTATGTAGAACTTGTTCTCTAAGTCAACGACCAGATTGTGTTCTCTGTCCTAACAAAGGTGGTGCTATGAAGTGTACTCGGAGTGGCCAGAAATGGGCTCACGTTTCATGTGCTTTATGGATCCCAGAAGTCAGCATTGGTTGTGTTGAAAGAATGGAACCTATTACAAAAATATCCAGCATTCCGGTGCGTTCATTACATTTAAATATACGTACATTTAAATTTATAAAGAGTAGATCTTAGAACATTTATACTAAACTTTTAATTATAGCAAAGTCGATGGGCCCTGATCTGTGTATTATGTAGAGAAAGAGTAGGCGCGTGCATCCAGTGCAGCATAAAGACATGCAAGACGGCTTATCATGTGACGTGTGCCTTCAAATACGGTTTGGAGATGAAGGCAATTATTGAGGATGAAATGGCCGATGATGGAGTAAAACTAAGGGTACTTGGAATTTATTTTTATGAATTGCATAAAAGACATGTATTTTAGAAGCTTGATCATAGGTAAAATAGCAGAAAAACGGGAATATATCTGTGAAATTAGATCAAATTGATGTTGAAATGTAAATTAGTCAGACAAGTCGTACATTTAAAAAATCAATCTAAACAAAAGAATTATTATTTTTCGAAATTTTTTAGAAAGACAATGTAAAAATTCAATTTACAGTCGTACTGCCAGAAACATAGTAGAACGAATACGAAAGATAAGGTTCAAGGCGCAGGAGGAAGTATAGGAAGCGGAGCTGATAAAGCAGGATCAGATTCTGAAGATGCAGACTCCAGAAGACGCAAGAGGAAGGATATGACTTCTGAGGAGAAAAATCAAGCACGCGCCGCAAAGTATGTATACTTGTTACTGTCATATAGTTTTTAATATCTTCTACAGTGCTTTATGATAAAATATTATATACATTTCTTCTTTCTTAGATTACAAGAAATCGAAGCAGAATTCGACAAACATGTGAGTTTGAAGGATATTGCTTCGCAGCAATTAGACGTGGACCCTGATGGCATTGTTTATATTTATAATTATTGGAAACTCAAACGAAGAGTGAGTAGTTTTAAACATTTCATTTTTATTTTTATATCTTTGAGTAGATAATTATTAAAGCGAGATGTCTACAATTGATCAATATTCAATATTTCCAGGCTGGGCATAACAAACCATTATTAGCACCACGTTGTGGAGAACTTTCGGGTAGTGGATCGCGCAATCAGGGGCAGGCAGCAGATCTCGAAAAGATGAGGACATTCGTTCAACTACGTCAAGACCTGGAAAGAGTCAGAAATCTGTGTTATATGGTTGGCAGAAGAGAAAAACTCTGTCGATCGTTCCTCAGATTACGAGAACAAACTTTCCATAAGCAAGCTTTAGTAATGTCAGGCCCGCCATTACCGCCAGCGGCAGCCGCTGCTGTGATGGAAGCCAATCATGGACCCTCTATCTACGATCGGTTATACTCTCATCCCGATTCAGAGGATCACACTCACGATTTTGACACGATTGTCGCCAGGATCGCTGGCACAGACTCTCCGACCAGTGACGAAAAGAAGATACAACCTCAGCAACAAACGCAACAGCAACAGCAGCAGCAACAACAAGACTTCAATGGTGCCTCTAGTAGAAAGTTGTACTTCAACGGCTCCGTCCGAAAGAAAAATCTCTATGGCAGTGATTTATCGTCTGTCAGTAGCAGTGAAACGGACGCGGCGAAGGCGAAAACATCCGAGAAATCGAAAAACCTGAAAATCGAAAGTGAATCGAGTACGGAGGAGGAAACCAATAACGCTTCGTCTAAACCGAAGTTACCGCGTAGGAAAACGAAAAAGACTGCTCAACAAACGGATAAAGTGCATTCGGCGGTGAAAGAGAACAATGAAAACGAGAAGCTTGTGAATAGTAGGTCGCATACGCTTCAGCACATGGAAAAAGAGTTAGGAAGCGCCTCTGGTAGTGATAGTGACGAATTGCTGCCATTAAATTCTGGAGCGACGAAACATCTCGCTGCCTCCGCTATTTATTCAGATACCGACTCCGATTCTCAAGAGCATGCATCTCATTCGGCCGTATTAATCACTAAAGCAGCTGTCAAGGAATTCTCCGCGGCGAACATGTCGAAAAACTCGCAGAAAAACTTCAGCAAAGACACCAGACAAGCAGAATCAACGTATCACAATACGGGGACGAAGAATAAAGAGAATCAAAGTAAAGCTAGCACTAAAAAGAAAGAGTACATACCATCCGCGTTAATTGTGCCGCAAAGACAAGCAGCGAAGAAAGCATCAGAAATTATGCAACGTACGCAACAAAGTAAGAAAGACAACTCAGTACCCGAATCTGTGCCAGAAGTAGTTAAATCTCCCGTGGAAGAATCACCTAAATGCTCTTCCTCTTCGAAACAATCAAAAGACAAAAATCTGAATAAAAAGCAGAGGGAAACCAAGCCGTCGAAAGAAATTAAAAACAACGATGTATATGATTTTGACAAAGAATTCGGCGATGGAACCGAGATTCTGGCGTACGTACCACAAAGGCAAGCTGCAAAGAAAGCTGCGGAACACATTAAAAGTGGCATGGGTAGCAAACCAACGCAACAACAGATGGAACAGGAAACTCTCGATGGAAGGACGAAGAAAGAATCACCAGAGAGTACTAAAAGAAAAGAAGTCAGGAAGGAAGATACCTCGAGGAAAGAAGAACTTTCTTCGAGGAAGGAAGAAACTTCTTCATCGTCGTCGTCATCTTCGTCATCGTCTTCATCTTCTTCGTCCTCGTCCTCCTCATCTTCTTCATCCTCCTCCTCGTCATCTCGAAAAGAAGAAGCTTCTAGGAAAGAAGAATTATCTTCGAAAAAGGAAGAATCCTCCTCGAGAAAGGAAGAAGTTCTTTCGAAGAGTAATCGTGCTAGGAGACCAAGAAAACCGAGCGAACGGAAGTCGGCGCTTTCAAGCAATAGTGACAGCAGCAGCAGCAGCAACAGTTGCAGCAGTTCCACCGAAAGTAGCAGCGATTCTGAGAGTCCAGCGCGTAGGAGACTTTCAAACGATCTTAAGGACGCTTCTTCTTCTACCACTTCGTCTGAAAGCGACGCTGGTAACAGGTCGAAAAGTAAGACAGCTACGGTACCGTCTACAACCGCGGCCAACCGGAAACAACAACCTAGCAAAGCATCTCCAGAGCGTGAAGCAGAAAAGAAACCTGTCTCAGGGCGGAAACTCAAGAAGCTGCCCGAGAAGAAGCTTAAAACTTCCGACGGGCGGCGGGGACCAGAGTTTCAGCCGCCTACTGAGAGAGAGGAACCTCGTCGAGCCTCCAAAGAGCGGCAGCAGCAGCAGCAGCAGCAGCAGCAACAGCAACAACAACAACAGCTGCAGCAACAGCAACAGCAGCAGCAGCCACCACAGGAAACAGCAAGCATCAAGAAGCAGGATCAAAGAGACAAGAAGCAACAATCAGGAACGGAGGCTGATGAGGATCTGCTCGTTAGGTCTGGAGATCATGATGGGTCAAGAAGTGTTTCTGGGTCCAGACCTGCCAAAAAGTCGGGTCAGGCTGCTAAGCAGCAATCCCTACCAAGAAAAGAAGATAACAAGAACAAATCTGAAGGCAGGAAGCGAAAACCGAACGAATCCGTTGCGAAGGATGAAAAGAGTGGGAAAGAGGCGGTCAAAAAGCAGGAGAAACGGCTGAACGAGAAACAGTCCATTAAGGAGAGTGAAAAGAAAGATGAAGAAGAGAGTAAAAAGGACGAGCCAAAGGTTGTTGATCAAGAGAAGAGCAATGAGTGTATAGAAAGCTCGCCGAAGAATGAGGAAAAGAAGGTGAAGAAGCTTGCAGGTAAAGATGTCATCAATACTTTAGAGGAGGAGATGAAACAACGGCGAGCTGAGAGGGATAGTCCGAAAAAATCGTTGAGAGGTTTAGACAAGCTGCTAGAGAAACGCGAACACCTCGACAAAATGTCCAAGAACAAAAATTTGGAAGTGAAAATTGAGAAACCAGTCTGTGAGGAAGAAAAAGAGGAGAAGGAATCGTTGGAGGAAATTCAACACGTGAAGGACAGTATGAAAAATGAAGATCGCAAGAATCATGTTAACGAGAGTGATATAGTTATAGAGAAAGCAAAACCAGAAGAGGAAGAAGCTCTTCCAGAGGAGGAACTAATAAAGAAGGACATTGTCGAGGTGCCGCAATTGGAACAGATTACAATTGGAAAGAGAAAAACAGACAGAAATATGGAAAACGCAGTTGTTGAAATGCAGAGTGTACCAGTGGCTATACCAATGGAGGAAAATCTTCATAAAGAACCTAGCGAGGATGAGAACGTCAAGTCTATCTCGGATAAGGTTGAAAATATGGAGAAGGAACATCAGAAGAGGCGAAAATCTGGAAATCGATCCATCTTTTCCCCACAACATGGCAAAGATCCGAGCGTTTCAGAATTGCTGGACTTTGATCAAGATATGCTGACGGATGATATGGTAAACGAGGATGGATTCGGTATATCGAGAGATCCAGAAGAGAGGGCTGCGCCGTTGAGCTTCTCCTTCAATAATGAACTGTGGTTTAAAGAGGACTCGAAAGAGGATAGTGCTAGAGAAACTCTCCATTTAGTGGAGAAATTGCGTATGGAGCTCTCGAAGAAATCAAATTCTAGTCAGTTCGAATTAGAGACAGTACCTGTAGACGGCGAGATAAAAAAGGAAGAACCACTGGCAGAGAAACCATTCGAGCAGCAACCAATACCACATCAGCAGCCTCAGCAACAGACACAACCACAACTATTACAGCAACAGCAGCATAATGAACAGCATGATAAGGAAATGAAGATCCTTGATCCTACGGAACCAATGTTGGATGTAAAGAATAGCGTTGAGATGCCAGAAGAGGAGATAACTGTAAACGAAACTCGACCCGGTAGCTGCAAAGATTCGGTGGAAGAAAAGAGAAAGACTTGTTACTCGAGCAGCAACGATAGGTACACGGCCTATGAGGAAGATCACGAGACGAACAAAGTTAGTCTGGTGGAACGATCGAAGCTGGATCGAGCGGAGACAGACGAGAGATGGGTTCCTCCGAGTATCAACAACTTCGAGCCTACCGACGTGCAACACTTAAACGCTTTGATGCAAACGCAGAATCATCGATACGACAATCATCAGTTCCCCAATGAATCCATTCAAGAGAACGAACCGCTTGCGCGTTCCCACCTGAACGCGGCTACTCTACAGGAACAATATCTGTTACAGCAACCACACGCGATGCTCCACGGTCAGCAAGAGTCGCACGAGAGGACAATACTCGATCAGCAGATACCTGAAGAGAACCCTATGGAAATGGTGAACAGGCACTTGATCGGACTCCCCACCTCGGAGGATGATCAAGCTGCTGAGATGATGGACAGAGTGCTTGACAAGGAGGACGACGTCGTCAGGCAGCAAGAGTATGATCAGAATTCTCCATACAACGATCTGAATGGTCGACAGGACACCAGATGGGCAGAGAGTCAGGTGTTGCCGTCTCGTAGATCCACGTCGTCATCCATCACCTCCGCTTCGTCCGCAGAGGATCATTCCATCCCACCGTACAAAAACGTACCAGCTATTCCATTTCCGCCGTGCTCGATGGAAACAACGTATTACGCCGACTCGAGTTACGCTACAGGTCCAGTGTCTCTATTTCCGCCACAATCTTGCGCAGCTCCATTACCGTACCCTTCCCCTGGACCAGCCCTCTTTCCACCAGCATTCGGAGCAGCTTTCCCAGCGGCCCAATCACTATTGCCGCACGTGAAACCGCTCGAAGAATCGCTAAACCTACAAGCCTCACCTTGCACCGCGGCGTTCACGTCTTCCTCGCACAATATGGCACTCACCGCGGCCATGGTCTCACCCACTAAAATAGCCACTCCACCACCGCCACCTCCTCCACCGCCCCCACAAGTCCCTCCACCGACAGAAACCATCGAGAGGACGCAGCAACAACCACAAACACAAGTCACCGAATCACCCGCCCTGCCCATCAATTTCTTGAACACCGTAGCACCAGAAACTCATACCAGCGAACCGATTGTCGAGAACCTTCAGGAGCCCCTGACCGACAGCAAGAGCCAGCATTCTGGCAAGAAGTCACCTTCCAAACCCACCAGGACCTCTGCCCGGGTGACTTCGTTGCAAGGGAAGTCACCTGGCAAGTCCCCGAGGCAGGAATCTCAGAAAAGCGTTCCTGGAGCGCGAGGACGCGGTAGAGGAGCGAAGAATTCTGCTCAGCATACTAGGGGTCGAGGTCGAGGACGGGGCAGGGGGCGAGGTAGAAGCGGACAGAACGCAGGATTGTCCTTGGTGGCTGGTCCTGTCGTGGGTCAGCACGATGATTCTATCCAAAACAAACTAGTCGGTACAGTGTACGATTTCGACTCCGATGAGGACTCGACCAGCGAGGCAAACATTGCCGATCTGAAAACCATGCGGGAGCGAAAGAAATCGACGGATGCTGCGACAGCAGGTGTCGAGAGGAGAGATTCTGCTGTGGTAGCTTCTGGGGAAAGCGTTCAATCAAGGCTCTCGAGTCCTGGAGGAGGAAGGAAGTACCTGGACGACAGAAGGCTGTCTTGTTCTCCAGGCCACGACGACTCCACGGTCGTGGAGAACGAGTCGAACGCTGGGCAAAGCTTCGATACCGTCCTGCCACTCATTCCTGGTCCCGTCGACATGAGGACGTACAACTCCACCCTCGACGCGTCCAGCTCTTCCACGTTGCACGGTCAAACTTACGAGAACCATTTCCTAGGTACGTTCACCGGCGTCTCCGCGGGCGATCCTACCTTGCCGGATATCGAGGAGGACCTGGAGAAGGAGCTGAGGTCGGCGTTGATAGGCAAACAGGGTCAGGAAGATTGTTCAAAGCCAAGCTTCGACGCGAGCATCGACGCCTCGTCCTCTGGCTTCGCGGACGCCAACAAGGTCTCGTTGACGGACTCGAGGAACCAGCTGAAAGTGAAGATCAAGGGTCCCTTCCTGGACGCGAATTACGTTCCCGCCTCGTCGGTGCCGCCGCTCGCTCAACAGGCGCCTGTGATAATAGCTCCAGCTGCCACCAGTGCTTCCGTCGCCTCTGGGACCTCGAACCTCCGACGAATGCGAAAGAAAGAGTTGCTTAGGCAGTATTGTTCTCAGGATATGAATATGGACGAGCCAGGGTGCGGGAACCTCGCCACGTCTGCACCTATCATCATGCCACCGATTAATCGCACAGTGATCACGATACCTAAGGCTGTCGCGTCGATGACGAGCATACCCACCAGGGAGGACTACAAGGCGGTCGTCGACGCGAACATGGAGAAGAAGAGGAGGAAAGAGAGGCCTGCTGGGTTCCTAGACGCCAACGAGGAGGAGGGCAACGTGGAGAGGAGAAGAAGCAGTGCTGCTAATGGTGCTAGTTCCAGCGGCAATGCTCCTATCCCCAATGCCGATCGTCGAAGGGGGAGGCAGAGCAGTGGCGGTAGATCCACCACGACGACTACCTCGACGACCACGACGAACAGTGGTCCGCCGAAGCTGAAGATCAAGATAGGAAATAGTATAATTGGCGGGCAGGAGGGTGGTCAAGACGACAGGACCAGGATCAGGCCGCCGAAGAAACGGCTGAGCAGCATCCCTAGTAACACGCCCAGTATCGAGGAGTTGCGTAGGGAGAGCATGAAGTTCAGGCGGATGATCATGGCTGGTTTTGATAACGATGAGAAACTCAGGGCTAAGAGCAAGAAGGATAAGAACGGGAAGCGAAAGAAGAGGCAGTCTAGCAGGAAGGAGGCAAGGGTGCGCATCCTCGAAGGCGGAGCAGCTCCACCGAAGCTGATCATTAGATTGGGGAAGGGTAGCGATTCACCTGATGAACTACCGATCTTGCTCACGGACGAAGAAGAGGAGGAGGAGGAGAAGCGACATCCGACTGATAGTAGAGTAGGTCCTCCGCCTCCTGAGCCGGCCAAGGACGAGCCGGTTTACCCGGTCGTGGCTGCTACTCTTGAAGAGAAACAACCCACGGATCCAGACACAGGCGGCAGCGCGCCTAGGAACGTTCGTTCGGCGAAGGTCACGCCGATCAGGTTAAAATTGACGCGTTGCCAGGAAGGGTACGAGCTTAAGGGCTCGCCTGTTCACGGCGAGGAGTCCTCTTTAACCACGGAGAAGCCGAGGAGTCCCGAGGCCTCGAACGAGGAGACGAGGAATCCACCGGTTAAGAATCAAGAGGAAGACTCCTCCAGGGAGGAGGAGGAGGAGGAGGAGGAAGAGGAGGAGAACAATAGTTCGGTGCAAAGAGACTCCTCCGCGTGTCCTGCCGCGACAAGTATACCGCAGGGATGCCAAGTTAGGTGATAATTAATGATACTCGTGGAGTAACGGAGCAGAGGACACGACAACACACGGTGCTCGTACGATTTTTATCGGTCGATCGAAACGGACTACGCATACCGAAGTATGCTTGCGCGTGCTAGCTGTGAAAAAGCGCGTTTGCCGTGATAAGGTGGAAAAAAACGTTCCACGAGGTACAGAGTCTTTGAAAGAGAAAAGGTGAACAACTACTTATTTTTACGAGACGTCTTTTTTTTTCTATTCAGTGAAACATGTTGTTGGTTTAGTGGGATAATCGAACAAATGTGTTTCTTTGAGAAAATTAATATTGGTCTATTGAAGTCACTTTTTTTCCATGTGCATAATCATTGATAATTGTTATTTTTGCTTTGCAGATGATTCGGTACTTGTAAATTCGAAAGAACGCGAACTGCAGGAAATCGATCGCATTGAAAGGTGACCAAATCTGGAAATAATCGATACAATGGAGTTACATAGAATCCTGCTAATAGGAGACCAACGATCTGGACGAGCACTTCTTGGATGAAACTTTCTGGACAAAGTTGTAACAGAGTATGAACATATTCTGAAAATTTTAACTATTAACGATTAATTGTATTTATAGAAAAGGAATAACTTTTCTCTGATCGAACATTTTTTTCTTAAATTTAGAATCAGATACTGTAATATCTACTTCGACATGCAAATTCAAAGGGGAGAAGGAAAAATGATGGAACTACATAGAATGGTTAACCATTGGCGATTAATACTTCTAGGATTCGTTAATACTTATCTAGCTCCACAGTTTATGTCCAGTTTCATCCAAAAAATACGCTCGTTCAGCTCGTGATCTCTTTTCACAAGCTACAGCTAGGTGAAAATTTTTTGATACTTGATTAGTTTTTTTTTTTTACAATTTTGTGTAAGATCTAACGAACTTTGTGCTACGCTAATAGTAATGTCTACGAACTGTTTTTTATTTATTGTATTCTACACGCAGGAGATCTTTTTCTTCTTTCATGATGATAACGAAAACTTCTCTAAATTTCACCTTTTCACGGCGCCAGAAACGCGAAACGAACACTCATTTCGGCGAGAAGAACAAGGGTGATAGCAACGCTTCTAAGATATACTCGTTTCGGACTCGCTCGAAAGGACATTCTCCGACACGTTGAAAGAAGGAACCTTATGCTCCTCGAGAAATCCGGTTTTATTCTTAACACAATACTCGAGAGATGAAACGGGCGTGCCATTTCGCGGCGGCGACGACGAAGATGTCTACGTTTTTCCTTTGCGAAAGAACAGACGGAGAGCGGTCTCGAGGCCGTTGACGAGGATCTCCAGAGTATCTAACGTAGAACTGCAATAACTTGACCCCCGTCGTTGAACATTTCGTTCCACTTTGTCTCGTTCGAAAATCTCGTCTAAAGAGAACATGGCCTGCGCGGGTGTTTGCAATACGAGTAGGTTCGTGCCCATGAAACGAAGAAAATGGTAGATCAAAGAGACGAATACATATATTAATATTCTCGTGGAAGTTTCGTACACGGCCTCGTCACCAACTTCGCAGTAAGAAAACTAGTTAATTGTAAATATTTGTAATCTACGATTGTATTTAGTTTAAGTCGATGAGACAGAGAGAACGAGCGTGAGCACGTGAGAGATCGAGTGAATGGGTGAGCAAACGATACAGAGAGCGAGGGAGAGAGAAAAGGTGAGAACGCGTGTGAGAGAATTTTGTAATCAGTGCGAAGCTTACGTGATGGCTGTGTTTTACCACGCGGTCCGATCTTCCAGGCAAATCCTGGGCCGCGCAGAAACGTTCGGTATCCCCACCAGAAAAGAACCGCTAAGTCGCTCGAATGTTTCCCCTAAATAAGTACGTTAGAAATGTAGCGTGTTGAAGAAGCGGTAAACGTTCGGGCGGAGAAATTCAAAAACGTAAGATTAGTACTATCGTCACGAGGACAATCCAGCTGCGTAGCAGCTCTTCCCCCCCTCCTCCCATACATTAAATCAATTAATCGTATAGTCTGTGTCGCAATAAGTCGTCCATCGATTACGCAGTCATCCTAATCCCCGAGCAATACGCCTAGCGTATTATCATACGTTAATTAATATGTATACATCAAAGCAAATTCGTAAGAACCTTATACGTACACATCCTTCATTGTTTATAATACGATTCATTTGATATTGTATACATTTATATATATATAGCATCTAAATGTTGTCGTTTTATATATATATAAAAAGTATATTTTATACCAAGTACAATGTTAATAATTTATTTTTATTTAGTGTAAATAAGTTCTAATAGAGAATCGAAATACGTTTTTTTTTTATACGATAGCGTTTATATTATATAACTCGTTCTTGGGATTTTTACGTCTTTGCTTTGACTGGACAGATAATCTTATCTCTAATCGGATTATCGAAGGAAAAATATATGTGTAAGTTTAGTTCTCATGGACGACTGCGTAATTTAAAAAAAAAAAAATAAGGGAGGAATTTGTACCCCGTATGGACGTTTCGAGTTAAGGACTATATGAGAAGAGCTAGAAATACTAATCGTGACATCGTCCATATCCAATTCGGAGTGTTGTGCATTCGAAACGTTTGTCCTCGTTGAAGCTCCGCCGTGGCGCCAGTGACAGAGGAAGGAGTCCTCCTCCTTTTGTACAAATAAGAACACGATTCTCGCTTTTTCGTTGCGCGACGAAGAGAAGGAAACGCAACTTCTTCGCTCGGAATCCGGGATACAGAATTTCTCTGCGCGGACCGGTGTGCACTTTCACCCTAGATCCAGTCAGCAAATCTCATTACGTCCGCTATTGCGTACTTATTACTGTTCTTTTATACTGTCGGCCAACTTCTGTTCTTTTCGTCGAACTTCAAACTCGAATCCAAACGCTTTTTAAAAACCGACGCGAGTATCGTACGCTACTCTCGAAACGTATGTAACGACATTTTGCAGAGATTTATTTTCGTATTACTGATGATTCTATGTATTTGTAGTTATGTACCTTTTAATGTTATTCCTTTTTTATATACAGAGATGTTTTTGTACATACAAATTCGGTAGCTAAAAAGTGCAGTTAAACGCTTTCGTTAGGTTTTGAAGTTACGAACAAGTGGCAGGAGTGAGAGTTAATTCACGAAGGAAAATATGATAACAGAAAGATTGTTCTTCTTAAGATCACTGTTTGCAAATTTTTTAAAGTCGTGTAATGATTAAGATCGTTTTAATCTATCTCATATCAATATTTCGTGCAATGCATATTAATAAGTAACATATAAATACGTACTCCACTTTATATGAGCTCATTGAGGAACACTAATGATCTTGGAAACCCGTGAACAATGATCTACAGAGAAGTCTTTTTATTATCATATTTCCTGCGTCAATAGAGAAACTTTTAATTTGATACTTCAGATATTCAGATATATTTTGTGCAAAGCTCCGCTTTATAAATATGTTATTGAAGTGCCGTAACAAACATATAGAAGATTCCTGAGCTAACAGTACGACAAGTTCTCGATGTCCCTTTTTTAATTGTTGTTAATAAGCATTTTTAAATTATTGACGATCAGCGTTAACGATTGAAAAAGTAGCATACCGTACTTATACAATACTTGTTCTAAAACTATTCATCGTGACTTTGGACGTACGACAAATTGTACCTTCCTTTTTTATATGACCTTTTTAATAGTGGATAAATGTGAACAACGTCCTTGTAAAACGTTTTTCTTAACGTTTACAAATGTCGCGTGGCCGCGTGTCACTTTTAAATTTTGTTATTCGCTATTTATCGATTTTATAAAAGATTTCATTTAATGGAATCGTCTGGGTGTAATATTGCAATGTGATCTATAAGAATAGTGCAAAAGTTACATGTGTTTTTTTTTGTAGATTTTTAAAATATTTCTTCCTCTGTCTTTTGTAACAATGTCAATTTCATATTTCCAATAACAACTCTTTTTATAATCAGTATACGAAGAAGAAAGATAAAAGTTCACCATAAAAAGCGTATTTATGAATATGTAATAAAATTTGTTTACTTCGAACGATCGTGAAGAATTTACACATTGCTGTTATCTACTTTTAGCTCAAGAATCTCTTAACGTAGTATCCTGTTTTCCATAATTAGCAAAAAGTTCGCATAGGTAGATTGTTTTCTATTTAAGTCGCCCACCGATGGCTTTCGAAGCTACCGCAAAGCAGGAAGCGTAGAACTGTTTCTCAGAACGATCTTCATCTAATTTCTAAGCTTCCCTTTTTCTGATGTGTATATTTTTGTTATTTATATCATCGACTTTACAAGCGAGTTGTTTCACACGGTCAAAGACGCGGACTCGACATTGAGAAAGATTGGCTTGTAAATAGTATCGAATCGGATGGCCCCATGTCGGACGTGATTTGATCGTGACATATTCTTATCATCGAAATCGAGTCGACTGGTTCTAGGATCGAAAGTAATGTTAATATATTATTATTAATTGCAATCCTGAATTCTGGGAGGAGGAATTAACGTTGCGCGTCCTGGAAGCCGGAAAAATGCAAAAACTCGGCGATAAGCGGAGCCTTAGCGGAGCCTATTGCGTTGTACAGAAATGAGGAAAAAAAAGAACAGGAAAAAATGAGAGCCAAGCGGAATCGTTTTATTTCGAATCGTTTCTTACTTACGCTAAGCATAGGGAACCCGATTAACGATGAATTTCTCATAAATCACCGTTGTATGTGTCCACATATGCACACGAGATGCGGATACTTACGACGACCCCAGACACATACGTGAGACATATATATATAAATATATAAATATATAAATAGTTTTATTATATTGCAAAGTGAAATAATACAATATTTAGCTACTGTATATAATGTAAAAGAAAAGCTGGTCTTGTAAGATACGGATTAAGGTGTTTTAATGTGCACATAGCCGCGTCATTGTCAATAATCATATTATTACGATTAATAATAATTACAGTTTTTTAAAAAAAATTAAAAGATTATTGCATTACTTCATTAACATTTTGAACCTCCCACTAGGAAGATTTTATTATGATTTCACTACTCTTTCTTTTATTTTTTTTGAATTTAAAAATATTAAAAAATTGTTCAATTAAATTATCGAAGTTAAGGCATACTTTTTTAATGTTTATGCTTTAATTAATTTATACAATTAAGTTTGTAACAGTAGTAAGATTTAAAAACTGTTTACTTATTGCAAAAAGAACGAAAGTTATAAAAAATTTAATCAAAATATGGACACTGAACCACTATAACCACCTAGCGGCAAAACCTATCAACTAATGCATCCATTTAAATCGTACAAGAACAAAAATAATCATTTATTTATTAATTTATTCATAATTTGAGAGTGTAGAATTGTTACAGGAATTCTATAATGTATTATGCAACAATATTAAACACCCAAACTATTTATTTATTATACAAATAACGCTTTAAATATGTATTTCAGAAATAACACTAAAACTTGTTTATTTATTAATTTATTTGTAATCTGAGCATCCAGGGCATATAAAAAACTTGAGAATTCATTATCCAACCATTTTGAGTGAAACTGTTGTATAATTATTGCAAAAAAATGATTTTTGCGAATAGTGGTTCTACGTTTTAGACATAAGGCGAGGGGGGTGCGGGTGGAAAGTGCAAAAAAATTGTCTATCCAGATGGCGCTAACAGTGTTTCAAAGTTAAGACCGTATTTTTAAGGATCGGTGCCCCTTGTCTTACAATTTTAAACTTGTTAAAAAGTCAGTAAATTAGCAGTATTATTACAGAAAATTATTCAGAATACTTCAAAGAGAAAATAGAAGTTTTCAAACACGTGAATAAAAAGTAATAATTGAGTAAATAATGTAAATGATAGTAACTCTGAAATTTCGTGTACCCTGTGTCTGTGACCACAGTTTTCCTAATTTACCGACAGTAGATGGCATTACTAGGTTAGATAGTGGAGCTGTATCGATAGAATTTTCTCTAAAGTAAACGCATGCGTGGATTGTGGACTCGTCGCATTCAGTGTAAAAAAACGCAACGATTGAAATTGTCGCTGTTCGACTAGTGGTTTCGATCGGTCGAGTGAAAAACAATTGCAGCGTTATTGCGTCATGTGAGTAATCACAAGAAAATTTTTGCGAAAAACTTGGTCTCTGGAATTTCGAATAACTCTCATTGCACGTGCAGATTTCGCGATTCCTCAAGACTACTTTGATGCATTTCAACTTGTGTGTAACCTGAAACTTGTTGTGTGAGTCGCTCCTCTTCAAAACTCATGATTAAATACGTTTCTCTCTCGTTCACAGAACAACGAACTTAAGCTAAAAGAGCAAAGATGATGCTCGCTAGAGTTTGTCGGGCTGGTGCCTCACCAGCTTTGACAAGTTTCTTAAAAACTCCTGTTGCTTCGAAACCTTTCATCCCGAGGATCCAGTCTTCGAGATTGTTCGCTAACAGTGGACGTGGAACATTCACGAGAACAGCCCGCAGGTCAGCCACCGTCACAGAACAGGCGATGGCTCCTGCGGGAGAAACAGGTAAAACTTTTAATTCTGCAACAAAAATTCATGATGGAGAAACCACATGTAATATGGTGCAATCAGAGCCTTAAATGTACATATATATATGCAAGTGCATCTAAGGGATGTGTATAGTAACACAGATCAGCAGGTTTTTGTAAATAAATGATGCAACAGTATGACTGAAATATTTCATTATTTTTTAACTTGTCTACGTTCAAAATTTAGAGTAAATGCTATGTTATAAAAAAATATTCTTTATATTTAACATTAATTGGTTGTTACTGTCACGCATCCCTGGTTTTGATCTCCTGGCATTATTATACTTCATGTAAGTATAAAGAAAGTATGATGCAATATTTTATTACTTTGTTGTTGCAGCATTCAGTATTGGAAAGGGAGCAGTAGCTGGTGGTGCAGTCATAGGATTAGGAGCTCTGTGTTATTATGGATTAGGTCTTTCACCACAACTAGGAACCATAGATTATGCAGGGTATATTCTCTAGACATTATTATTAGTACTAGGGCTGAACAAGTACCAAAAATTATGAGTACATCCAAAGCTGTAGACATTGTTTCACTTACAAATGGAGTCACAGGAAAAATATGTAACAATATATGCAATTTTTTTGCAGTTTGTGGCCAGATTATGTAAAGGAGAGGGTTAAAAGTACATACATGTACTTTGGTGCATCCGTGGCGGCTAGTGCTGCATCTGCAGCAGTCTGTTTACGTACACCAGCCATTATGAACATGGTGTTACGCCAAGGATGGGTTGCTCTGGGTGTAACTATGATAGCTATGATTGGCAGTGGAATGGTGGTACAAAGTATTCCCTACAAAGAAGGCTTTGGTGTAAAGCAAGTAGCATGGCTAATCCATACTGGCATTGTTGGTGCAGTTCTTGCACCTTTGTACTATGTAGGAGGACCTTTAGTCCTTAGAGCGGCATGGTACACCGCTGGTGTAGTTGGTGGTTTGTCGGCATTAGCTGTTTGTGCACCAAGTGAAAAGTTTTTGTACATGGGAGGACCACTGGCAATTGGCTTGGGAATTGTTTTCGCTAGTTCTATAGGGTCGATGTTTTTGCCACCCACCACAGTACTTGGATCTGGTCTACATTCAGTAGTTCTCTATGGTGGTCTGGTACTATTTTCAATGTTACTGTTGTACGATACGCAAAGAATCATTAAACAAGCAGAAACACATCCAAAATACGCACTCGACATGCGACCATATGACCCAATTAATAAGTAAGTATTGACATCGTGTACGATTTTAACGCGATTATACGAATCTATATAATTTTATTTTTTAATTCAGCGCCATTTCTATTTACTTGGACACTTTGAACATCTTCGTAAGAATCCTCACAATCTTGGCAGGCGGAGGTGGCAATAGGAGAAAATAAATTGACCCACTTACTTTTTTTCCAGCATAATAACGTAAAATTACACAATTTTAGTTATATTTACATAACATCAGAACTGAGCTGTGAACTGGTATTGCTATTCTAGTGAACTTACGAAATAAAATGAACTTCATTGTTAACTATATCTTATATTATGGTTAAGAATTAATACAATGTAAATTATTAGTTTATATAAAATAAAATATGTAATATAAAACATAAACGTTTTATGTATATACGATAAATAAAATTCATAATATTTAATTAGTTTCATTTTGAAATGTACGAGGAGAAAGAACCAATTCAACTTTAACCAGCAGCAATAAAATTAAATGCACTTTATTGTCGTTTCCCAAGCATACTGTTTGAGAAGAAAGTAAGATACGGTTGCTAACGTAATTCATAGGTATATTTTACAAATTTAAGCTAATTACTTAATACCTAAATCGAGGTATAGCGAAGGGGTTTGTCGTCGCGGTGCAAATGGTTTTGTGCATCGTGTGGAAGAATAGTGTGATTACGCGAATGAAATACGTCACCTGTGATTTAAGTACATTCTTCTTTAGTTTGTAACCTTAAGGTGTATTGTAAAATTTATAGTTGAATATCAAAGAAATTTTCCGTCGATTTCACGAATTTCAAGCTACGCGTGCGATATGAAAGTATTTTTTAGAACGAGTAACGACAATCGATACCTAAACTGTAAATAGATGCTAAAAGGAACTAACATTTCTTTAAAAAATCAACAGGCAGTAGAAATGAACAAATATAAATAGATATAAAAGGTCTTACCATAATTTTTTAAATGTTTCATTATTAAAGGTGGAAACATTGAAATGAAAAAACTTATATATTCTTAAGGATCAAAATATACGAAAAATGAATGACTTTCCATGATCGTATGATCGGAAGAGCACCTTGAAAAGCTTTCTTTATTCTCTTATTGCCTAGTTTATCACTGATACGTATTTTATCTGATATTTTCTTTCTCGTGTACAGAAGTATTTCGATTTACTTTTCTGTTTTAAAAAACATATCCTGGACTTATTTCCTCCTGATTTGTCTTGACCGATAAGATGCATTTTAAAATCGTTCGTTTCACGTTTCACGGCGCGTGATGTCAGCAAGTATATTCATAGATGAAATTAAACGTTTATAGAATCTGATTTCGCGGTTGACGACGAATGCCTCCTAAGGTAACCAGCGAATAGTTGCCTTGCCTGATTGAGCACTCGGATGACGTTGTGTCGACGGACCATTTTATCGAAATGCATGGCCATTTCGTTATAATCCATTTGATTACGCATCACAAAGTCTCTGTGTTGAAGCAATAACGTGATGCATAGGAACATGAGGAACGGATTGCCGCCGCCGAACTCGCTTGGCGGAGGTAACGGGCTTGCTCCCAACTGATCTTCGCTGGTACCCGCTGGAATGAGATTCGTTAGTTCTGTAGCTTCTTCACAGTGTTCTTGTACAGGCTGTTTCATTGGACTTTCAGGTACTGCCGCGTTTTGGTGCCAGTTTTCTGTCTCTTCGCTATCTGACGCAGACTCAGACCTGCGTTATAAAAATTTACAATAAACGATTTTATTGTACTTCTACAATATTTATTACAGCCAACGTGACCCAAGTCCTTTTGTGTGGCTCTGAGGTACAGACTTTTTGTTCTGCTATTCTTTATTTCTAGAGAAATTCTTACCTCGTATTACGTTTTAGAAGCCTAATAGGAGTAACAGATTTCACACCGTTCTGATCCTCCAATATCTCTCCATCATACTCGAGCTCTGCTTGCTCATCAGGTGTAGCTGGATGATTTTTCTGCTGAAGCGTGTGAAGAGGGTTTTCCCAGACAAACACGTCTGCAGCTGGGCTACATCTCGCTAGTTCTGTTTCCGTTTCACTTTCAACTAAATCGCTCTCTCGTTTAGAAAGAACGCAATCGCATTGTTGATCACTAGGCGGCGATGGCCCGAAGACTTGTCGATCGAGCGATTCTAATTCCAGTCTTAATTCTCTGGTCATCGAAGTGGTCATTGGGAAGAAATCTGTTGGATCGTCAGGAGAGCTCGGTTCATCCCTTAAAACTTTCATGACTCCACTCTCGCTGGAGACACGCCTATAAGGTAAAACAATTTTTAATTACGAACATAGAGGAAGAATGTTCAATATGTAATTTTAAAAGAACCTCAATTCTGGTTCAATGTCACTTGGTGTTACTTTACTGCGATTCAGACTCGTGAAGTTTAAAAATTCATTCAAATTTTTTACCACCCTGGCGCACTTCTTTTCACCATCGGTCTGTTCACTATTTTTATTCTGCTCTCTACCGGGCAATGATAGTCTCTCTTTCAATTCCAGTAAGTTTACGCGTTTAGCTTTGCCAGGCAGGGAGCCTGTACTTAGGCACTTTTCCGTGGATTCTGTGTTCCTTCGATTCTTTGCTGTTGTCAAGTCGTTCTCTGGCTCTGAGAATGTTTCGTATGGCGAACTCGATCTGCAAATAGGAACTTATTACATTTTCGGCTCGATATGAAGATATTATTGAAAAAAGTCACTTGTGTAAAAGAAAATACCTTTTCGAATCTCCATTAGTTTCCGTGGAAGATTGTAAAGAGGGTTCCTCCACATTTAAAGCTTTTCTTTTTCCAGTAGCAGCAATGCTCGCTGAAGAACTTTGCCGCCTTATAGCGCATACTTTTGTATACGCATTTTCACGAATATGTTTCACGTTCGGACTTGGTGGTGGTGAGGGTGGAGGAAAAGGTATTTCGGCTAGACTAAGCTCTCCATTCGGTGGTGACGCTGGTAACGCGGCCCACAGAACTTCGAGCATCCTCAGAGCATCATCCAAGGCAAATTCTCGTTTCATTTCCAACAACAGCCAGCGATAGCAGAAAAGCAAGTCATCAGCTTGGTGAGATTTTAGGTAAGCATAGAAATCAGGATCATAGTGTTGTAAGCCTAAAGAAATATACAGAATTACAAAAAGTCGAGTATGGTTAAATATTGCGAAAATAATCTTCTGAGCGACATATAGGAAATAAAGGACATATCGATGTACCTTCAGCCAAATGAGCGAACTTGGTGGTCATAGCGATTCCATCGAGCATAAAGTTATCCTTCAGTCTTCTCATAAGCGCGCACAAACATATGTAAGCTTGTGCTTCGTCCCTCATAGTGACCAGAAGCGGTGAAGCCAGGTCGCTCATGCCCTGACAGTAGCTGACACTCGGATGATTTAAGGCATAGGTTGTTAAAATATTGAACAGGCTAGCTGTATTCTGATTATCATCGGAGCCACCGTAAAACTTATGATGCCTGTCTGTTCTTAAAACATCTTTTCGCACCATGCTCGTTACATATGCTAGATCTCCGACGTTCTGCCCTTTTTGTACAAGAGTTTTCCATCTTTCCCGAAGATTCTGGTATTCCTGAGACTTCTTTTTCATATAATCCATTCTCTCGCGACCTGACATGCCTTCAGGATATACATTTAAAATATGCTTCCAGACCACTTTGCGCAAACTGGGCTCAATTCCACCGAAGTATATCACTGCTCTTAGCTCCTTAGGGTGTATCACCTGCCCAATAGGGTCTAAAAATCGTCGGAACTCTGCGTCTGTTAATGGAGGTCGCGGTGGTTGAACACTTTGCTGATGAGATGACTCTTCACTCAAGTTACCTAGAGCTCGTTGGACCATGCTCAAGGTTCTCTCCATCTGTAAAAAGGAATTATTTTTATTTATCTAGCTTTATAAATGAATTAAGGTAAATGTCTCAATATCCAGATGCTTAAAACATATGTCTCAATAAGTAAGCAACTTAAAAATGCATGTACCGATACTTGAATTGCATTCTAGTAGCTGAATATTCTATTTTATGATACTTTTTTACTTCGTGGGTATTATTTTTGATTAGCTACATAAGGATTTAAGTTTAAACTTAAATAGAATTAATGTAGTTAAGAGTATCTCTGTTTTCAGAGATAAGCATTCTGTATTATAAATGTGTGATATTGTGAAAAAAACAAGTTTTTCTTTACTCAATTGGCTATGATTTCTTAAGCAAACTGGAGATAATGTAACAATACTCGCCTTATTCATTATGAGACCGGGTAACTTGGGTGTTCTATACGAAAACCCGGTTTCTTGCCGTGCCGCCACTTCCTGCGCATTTTGCTCCCAATAGCACTCGCAGTCGCCAGTTTCACCGAAGGGTTTCAGGTTTACTTGAAGGTATAAATACGGCTCGGAAGCGCTGAAACAACTCCTTATCGTCAACGAAACGTACCATACTCCAATATCTCAGATACTGATAGACTTATCTTTAAGGATTACCTAATAAACGCTGCATCCAAGTCCCAGTCGGAAAGCAGAAATAAATAAGTTTCTGATCCGTAGTCGTCTATTGCTCGATACGACACCGTAAATTCTCTGTGAACATTTAATTAAATTCTTTCATTAGAAGTACTTCTTATATGTTCAAAATTAGAAATTATGATCATCTGGAGTGTTAATAAAAATTCTAATTAAAGTAGAATTTCTAAAAAGACTTGAGCTACAAAAATGATTAATTTTAGAAGTGCTATACAATGTTTTACAACTTTTTTTTATCGATCCTTGTTCGTTAGATGGATATTAAATATTGGAAATGTTTTACCTCTGTAATCTGTGGAAGCATATTATTCATGTTCAAATGTTTTCATAGATAAGCGGTAATCAGTACCATTTTAAAAGGACTGTATACGTAAAACGAATGAGCTTCCCTCTGTTTGCTCATGTAATACACCCGACGATTACTCGGTTTTAACAAATCGCTCACCCTTTGATGTCGAAAGCTTTGATCAGGATACTTTGTAACACTTCGATGGACGTTATCTGCGGGTCCACGCTGAACTTGCGATACTCGGGCTGGTGTCTGGTCTCGCATTTCTAGACACAAAAGAGAAAATCATTTTATATCGTGGCAGTGCTATGCAGCTCATGAAAACAAATATTTTTAACAAGAGGTTCATACTGTTTTGTTTCATATTATTACATTATTATTTTACAGAACAAAACTACCCTTATCCGATTGGATTTTTCTATTGAAAGATTGTCTACGAATTTCATTTCTTATAAAACTTAGAGTTTTGGTATCCTACTATATGTTTATACTGTATATTTAATTATACACTTCGAGTGCACATTTTTTTCCAGTACTACGACGCTTCCCAAGTTCAACTCCTCCTTCTAGATAGACTCTGTAAAATACTGTAGATCATAGACGATCTACTCAGATAATCCTCAGCTCTCAGAAGTTCCAGGGTTAGCCTGGAAGCCCCTAGAGCTTGGAAAATCGCTGTAATTCCGTCGCTTTAGTTTTATATAAGTTGACGACCGTACAGCATGTTTACGTAATCA
The DNA here is from genome assembly GCF_051401765.1 of Calliopsis andreniformis. Classification (NCBI taxonomy): domain Eukaryota; kingdom Metazoa; phylum Arthropoda; class Insecta; order Hymenoptera; family Andrenidae; genus Calliopsis; species Calliopsis andreniformis. The sequence goes on from NC_135073.1 coordinate 13,080,027, forward strand.
TGCACGCTTTCCTCTTTGGTCGGCCGTAGAAACTCTGGCAGCTTTCGCGCGGGAAACCAGCCGCGGCTGAGCGTTTTAATTACTGCCAGGAAAAACGACTTGAAAACGCGAAACGAGCGGCACACTCTGACGCTTTAATGAATTCCTTGCGCTGCAAAACGGGCCACGAAGTAGGCACCTGCCGATCGATGCAACCGAATTTTACCCTGCAGGATATACGAGCCACTTAGCTGCTGAATGAATAATCTTCAGAGAGTTTAAAGAAGGAAGATTTAAGTGGAGTAGAACTGGGAATTTCTTGTTAATGAGATATTCAGACACAGACGCGGAGATTGTCTCTATAAGTGGACTCTATAATATAATGAGCTCCCTCCAGGATCGATCTGTTTAAGTCTCCTTAAATTGACTAATGATCATCCCCAGCGGAAGTGCAGAATTTAATTATTTATTAGTAATGTATACATGATTTATATATAATTTATTAATCATTTTGAAGGATTTGGGTTCCAAATGCTAATAATTTCTCTTGAAAATGAAACTAGTTCGGGGTTTGTTATCCCGTACAAGGACTAAGTTGTACTATTGTATCGAAGTTCATTAGCGTTAGTTACATAAACATTCTTCTAATTATAATCGCTTTGATGTCAATTAAAAGCGCTTGACTAATTATATAACTGTTCAAACGAATTTATAAGTCTTCAAAGCACGTTGTGTATTATTAGTTTATGAACTTATTAACCCCAACGTGCCTCAGTAATGGTCATTCACTCGCAAACTCACTCGAATTTTAAGTGGATTTTACGTTGCTCCCTTTTTGAGGATCTATTAATATTTTCATTCTAAGATTGAATATCATATTAAACAACTTTCCTAATAATCGATAAGTATAACAAATCGTGAAATTTCTGTTTATATTATCTCACGCTTCGCGATGCATCACATGTCTAGATTCTAGATCTAGAACATCCGAAATTTGTTTTCATAACATGGAAGACGTGTAACATGCATTTGATCTTTCCTGGAAGAGGTGAAGTTCAACTCGTGACTAACGCTCATGAGAGTTAATGATCGCTTAAATGCGATTTACCATGCAAAGCTAGCGGTTCGATAGTCTGTTTGAAACGTGCTTTGGTAACTGCCGAATATGAATGCTTTTATGTATGTTTGATCAAAGCCTGTTATGGCAGTTTCTAATTGGACGCACTTCTACCGTCACGTCGCGGGAAATTTTGCAGCCTGCAACGTTCTAATTATTTTTACAGGACGTTGCTTATTCCAATTAAGGAATGCAATGCATTTCTACGTGACGTTTACTTGTACAGTGTTGTACTGTACAGAGCTGGCAAGACTGCATATAGAAAAAATGCGAAGTTCTATGTTCCCTGTAGACAAGACCACCTGATCTCACATGCATTTCCGAACCTAGCACATTATTGACTAAATTCATCGTAACTACAAACTGAATCGACGTGTTTCCTATATACAACAAAATACTCCTACGTGAAATGTGTCTCAGGTGCAACTTTACCATCAACCTTGCGCAACTCATGTGCCCACTTCCAGTGTACACTATTCCCTCGTTATGACCTCGTTACAGCCGCCACAGATCGACCTGATTAAACCTAGAAACGTCTCGTCTGCCTGCACCGTCAGACATCAAGCTTCCATCGAAAGATCGCTAGCACAAGCAGAATACAAGCAATCGCCCTCGAAAACGCATCCCACGCTCTAAGCTCGCCAGCGTTCAGCGAGCTCACATCGAAGCTCTGCATCTCGTACCCAATTATCGTACCCTTGCTATGCATCATGCTCGTACCTTCACTTTGACGCGTACCGCCTCTCTAGGGCACCCGAACATGTCTGACATCGACGTTCTGCTTCCTCTTCATGCACTCGACAGGACCTCAGACTCGCTCAGGGCATCAGCAGGCCGCGACAGAGGACGAGGGAGACACACGCCTCCTCGAGGACGTTCCCATCGCAGCGCTCGAAATCTAACATCCTCGATCCCACCGAATTGGTGAATTGTCTCGCTAGGTTAACTCGTTTCACGCGGCGTGAACGTACTCAGCTCGCGAGCTTTCGCTCCTCACCGCGAGGAGCATGCTCCCCTCGTTATTCTACTGCACAGTGTTCGTCTCTGTTCGTCTGACCAACGAATTCGAGTCTGACACGCACCAGCTGACACTACGCGTGGACCCTCGCGGCGATCCGCGATGATGAATCACTCAGCGCTGCGAGTCTGCCACAGTCGCGGTTTCGAGATTGTTAATTCGACCTGGAGATGTTGTTTCGCGCCTGCCCTGGGGTCTTAGCCACCGTCACCGCGACATCGTCGACGCCCCGAAATCCACGCCCGATTTTTGGAACGCACGTCTGCTTTCCTTCGCGAGCGAGTAGAGGCAGAGGGCTGTGGAAAGCGACAGGCGAAACGAGGATTGGTGGGAATCGCTCGGAAAATCGGCGATACCTTCTCGCGCGAGCGAAGAGATGAGCGACGTGAAGCCAGGCGCGGTTCGCGGAAGGCTAGCGCGGCGTATCGATTTATCTCGAATGGGGGGATTTTTTAAGATGGACGCTCGATTCGAGAGAGTAACTGATGAACGTAGGTTTGTTTGGGGAGGAATTGTTTTTGGGGTTGTGGAAGAGGTGTGTGTAGATGTTTTTGATTTTGGATAGGTGAATATGTGTCGTTTCGTTTTGAAAAGAGATAGAGGGAAGACGCCTGACGTTTGTGGAAATTTGGACAGCACTGGTAGAGCCATCTAGTGGCGAACTGCTTTAGTGGAATTTTAGTTAATTAGAATTCAAAGCTGATTTTCTTGAGAGTGAAGTGTGATATTGAATAATTGTATTCTGGATTTAAGTAAATGTACTGGTGTTTGATTTTGGTAGAGTGGATCCTCCAGAAAACTATTAAACTAAAAGTCTAGTAATCTTCTTGTATATTTAAAGAATGTGATGGTATCTTCTCTCTCCTTGCTAGATCTCAAGAGACCACTGAAGCTTCATATTTTATGGTCACAGGAGTGTTGCCACTATTGCTCCTTATAATAAATTTAAGAAAATACGTGTACATTAAATATGTAATAAATGCATATCACTAAAATGTTCAGTATTGTACTGTTTTACTATTTAATTTACAATAAGCGCGATCAAGAATCACCAGAAAAATGAATAATTCAAGTTAAGAATAAACCTTAAATAGAACTTAAATCAATAAAATCGTAAAGTAGAAGTGCAGTATATAATATATAGTATGCAGTAATAAAATATTAAATGATAAGTTTATTCTTTTACCTAGTTTGCTGTGTTGAATGCTGACTGCTCTGCGAATTCATAGCACGTAATACACTTGATGCATTTTGGTGTCTAAAATGTGGCGGCATCTATGAACTATAGCACACGAGGTTTGAATATGAATATGGTCATTGACTAAGCAAGGCCACAGACGAGTATCTGCACTACTTTTTTCTGTTCCATGTTTTTGGACCTGAAAAGCCTCATTACCATTTTGTGTCACGCTCAACGTTACCGACTGTGCGTGAAATAAGAGTGCAGCGCTATGAGTGGTAAGAAATCAAATTTACCGACGCGAAATTAAATATAGGGTGTCCTGATCGGTAAAGTTAGAAAATTCTTTCGGTTATAACTTGAAATTATAGGGATGAATAAGGAGGACAGTTTAGTGGGACAGCATGTATATTAGGTGGTATGGTAGGAATATTTTCTCGTTTGCCAGCATTACCAACGTCAGTGATGAAAGCAATGCGTTTCCTACATCCACTGTTAAAAAATCAGAGAGGGTGCTGGAGAACCAGTGATTTTTCGAAAAGTCGGTATTTCAGAATGTGAGACATGGAAGTTTATTAAATGTCAGGCCTATCCTGTATACTCGTCTGTGGGAAAGCACACTCTCGTACGTATCAGTAGATAAGTTACTGAAACATGGTAACGCTTATTCTCAAACGATAATATATGCAATTAAAAAATTTAATTTAAATATATTTGAAAGCTAAATAGTATTTGAATTAAACAAGGAAACGTAATCATTTGAAAAAATTCTCGCCAACAGTCGCAGCTTGAAACCTGTCGAACAATTTCCACTTGAACTGCAGCCGATAAAACAGGATGAAATTGTCACAAGGAAATAACTTTTAATTCTAAAAGAATTAGAATTCTTCCATCCACGTTAATCCAACAATTTCACACCCACTTTAACGAAGCACTGAACTCTTTCAATATTAAATCCATTTCTTCCTTTAAACATCCTCGTGAAACGGTACTGATGATTATTAGATCAGCGGCAGTAGTATAACCGCGCATGTGATCAGACGCGCCATTAAGTAGTATCAGGCTGAATGAATACTCCTCCAACCGTGAATGATTCATGAAGGGTAATGACAGTAACCTATTTGATTCGAGTCGTCGAGAATTCTCTTCCTGCTATTTATAATTAATATACGAAACCTCAACCACAATTGTTATCTTATTTTTCAGGTTATTTTCACTCTTCAGATTTCATCAACAAGCCACGAATCATAGCTACAAATTTTCCACTAAAACTTTCCAGAGATTTCAATAACCTGCTGCTCCATCGAGTACGTTTATCAACCTAACGACCAGTGGCGTTGCATTTTCATTTAAACTGTTCGCACATCACGCCCGCATTAACCCAGGGCACCTAACAAATCAGCATTCGTTTATGATCCAACTAGCGGCAGCTCGCAAACAAAATTGCACGTAGGCGAAATAAACATAAATGTCGGGATTGTTCGATAGGATCGTTTGTTTCCAGCAAGCTCCCGCCGAGGGAAAGGGTCGGTCGCAACGAACTGTCTGTCGATAAATTAGACGTGCCTCTCCGATGACGACACGCAACTATGATCACAGCGCGTGCATATTAAACAGATTTGCAATGCAAATAGTTGGCCCGACTATTCGAATATTTCCTGTCGCTCGATCGATACTGCGCTCGCGAGCCGTTTCGTGGGATCGTACGCGCCCTCCTGCTCCCTTCAAATTGGCAACGCTTATTGATATGCGAAGGAGAACGTGTCCCTGCAAAATTTCGGAGTTTCGGTCAGCGTCATCGTTTTGGGGTGTAAAGCGCCGTGGTTTACACGATAAGAGAGAGGAAAATGAAGGTTCAACGACTGCTCGAGAGTGTCGATGCATGGATAGCAAATTCAAATTTGGCGCCACTAGACTGGGAGGGTGTTTGTGTGATACAGAAAGGACAGAATTTCGGCGAATTATTATAATAATTGAGCCACTAATTATAATAATTTGCCAAATTGGTTAACTCCACAGAATAAGAATATTCACGCTTAAAAAATCTGGAGAAGAGGCAGCCTTTGAAATTTCAAAAATATTAAAGAAAATAAAATTCAAGTAATTCCCTTGAAACCAATAAGGCACCCTCGAATATAAAAAATTATGATACGTAGCTGGTGCAGCTTTAAAATTTAATTAAAATGCAAACAAAATCCGAGCGCAAGGAAAAGCAAAAGCAGGAGGCAGGAAGGAGATCGTGTTATGCCGATGAAACTTTTATCACCGTGAAATTATTCACTCCAAAGTTCTGCCCCGTCAAGCAGTGCACGTTGACTCCAGTTCCGACGCACTTTTTCTCGGATTCCCCCCTTCAGAGCTTTCGAAACTGTTTTTGAAGCCAGTTTTTCAGACAGTCCATCGGCGGGTCCTCAACGTCGTGGACCCAGACACCGAAACGAGTTCCATTCACGAAACTTTCGGCTCCTAGACGGCGAAAAAACGTCACGGAGGAATCTGTCGGGCCGAGCAAACAAGTCAGGATCTGTGTTTCTTCTCTTCTTTTTTCCGAGGCCAGCAAGTTGCTCGTAGTTAAAACGTGCCGCTCTAAATTTTGTCCACGCGCTTTTTCTAACCCCTCCATTTATTTTTTCCTTTCGCTCTTGCACGATTGCGCTGCAAAACGTCACTCCAACCAGGAGGGGAAACGCTTTCCAAGCGAGTGGACAGACTTATTTACTTTGGAAAATCGTGGTGACTTATTCAGTTTGCAGGTGCAGCGGCAAAGTACAGAGAGAATTTCAGCAGAAAGATACTGTTTATGAGACAAAGAGCGTGGTCTGCAGAAGTTATGATTAGATACAAGGGCTAAATGATAGTAGACGTGTCATGTTTTAAGAAGATATTGTATTTCTTATAAATCTCAAAAATACATCAGGAATATCTGGAAGAAATATCTGCTATACTATAAAATTGTAGAATTGTAAGATTATAGAATTTTAAGATTGTAGAATTGTCGAACTGTAAAATTGTAGAATTGTACAATCGTAATATAGTGAAAAGATAGAACTGTAGAACTGTGGAATTGTAGACCTATTGAATTGTAGAACAGTGGTATTCTAGAACTGTGAAACTGTAGACCTGTTGAACCGTAGAACCGTGATATTGCAGAAGTGTAGATCCCTAAAAAACGACAAAATTGTACAATTTTAAACCTGTAACACTGTAGAACTATACAATTATAACAAAAATATAGTTTTCTCTTACAGCATTAAAATATTTCTACCATATCTTAAAGCTCCAAAATAATAGCATTTAAACCAGAACGCAGGTACTCTTAATTAGCCAAATGGCACAATTTCTCTCGCGCATGATTCACTTCTCAAGTAAAAACCTCATCGAACAAACCAAACACATGATCCCATTAATGCAAACAAATCGTAAAACACATTAACGAGTTGTCTCACGTGAAAAGCAATCTTCTTTCGCCCACTGAAGCGAGGTCAAATGAAGAGTGAGTCATTGAACAATCTAGTCAATCTTCACCCCATTCTGTAATGGAATTACGAGTGTAGAGCACGCGTAGCATGATATGGCAAACAAAAGCCAACAAATTAGCCGTGGCAAGACAAAAACGAACGATTCGATGAGTGGCAGGATGTAAACTACGGACACAGTTGAACGACGCGTTTATGTCGGGCTCATTGATTCCCCCACACCCGCGCGTGCTCTCTTTTCGCTGATTACTCGACGGACCTGCCGCGATATTACGAGGTAATTTCGCGGTTCACGTAATTTCCCTAAAAGGCAGACGCAATTTCGTTGCGATGGACGCTGGCAATATTTACGCGCTGAGAGTGTACTTAATCGATTACACAATTATTGCTAGACAATGATCGTTTGATGACAAAGACTGTATAGCCTATTCGTACACTCGCGGCAGACCATTAAAGTAGTACAATACGTGTATAGCTCGTGGAGTTGACAGACAATGATTCTGTGTCTGCAAATAAGTCGAAAGTATTACCACCCCTTGAAGCCTCTTTCTGATTTTTCGAAATATTTTCAAGGTACTAGAAAGATCGAAATGATTTAATCGTAGAAAAATATCAATTCTTACAGAAAATGCAAATATAATATTTGTAGTACTAAGAATCATTAGAACCATACAAGTATATTTAACGAATTGCAATAAAAAGTTGGTTGGTTTCGTGTCTGATGGATCAAATTCACTCGTTGACTTTGTTCCAAACGGGACAGTCGATTTCAATCAATCTTGTTTCGATGGTACAATGAGAATTTTCCCTGTTACCCGATTTTCGCCTGTTTCGGGTCCATCTATGTAATACGTAGAAGAGTAACGTAGCGTGTAATTGAATAGAATCAATTGTGTTCAAGTACCACGGTGACACCTTTCCATAGATAAAAGCGTGTTGTAGACTTTCATACTGTCCGTTCTTTTTCTGTATAAATGATGGGAGGGAAATATATTTGTAGTATAATAAAAGCTGTGTTAAACTGGGGAAGCAGATAAAAGTGTAAAATGGTAAAATAGTAGAATGGTAGAATAGTAGTATGGAAGAATGGTAGAATAGTAGAATGGTAGAATTGTAGAATAGTAGAATGGTAGAATGGTAGAATGGTAGAATGATAGAATGGTTGAATGGTAGAATGGTAGAATGATAGAATGGTTGAATGGTAGAATGGTAGAATAATAGTAGTGTAGGATTGTAGAAGAGTAGAATAAGAGACATGTAGAATTGTAGAATCGAAGAATCCTAGAATCATGAAATTGTAGAATGGTAGTACTATAGAATTGTAGAACTTTTAAATCTGAAGAATTGCAGAAAACAAGAACTCTGAAATTGTAAATATATGGAATTGTAGAACCCCAAAACTCTAGAATTGTAGAATTCTAGAACTGTAGAATTATAGAATTCCAGAACTATATAATTATAAAATTCGTAGAACTATCGAGTTGGACAATTGTAGAACTCTAGTCCTATCAAATTATATAATTCCACATTTCCACTTCCACTAGGAACCTTCACCAAAATAAATTCATCATCAAAATAACACTCGCCTCAGACATACACGAATAAACAGAACAAAATACTTCTGGCTATGCGTAATCTGATGCAAAGTTCCACGTTTATATCCATATTGCCGACACAATCGTTCAATAAACGTCACCCAGTCCCCCTGGATTCGAAGTTACCGACGACATTTTGTTCTGGAATGTAGATAGAGTTCTCGTATCTTCCTGCTCGATTGATTTTCCGATTTCGGGTCCAACTCCACCCTTGCTGTGTAGCCAGGACATACATAGATCAGAAAAGTTATAACCCGGGAACACGAGGCACAGGACTCTGGCGAACTTCTCGCTCGACATAATTCAAAATGTGATCCCGTCGGAATGATTTCGATCGGATACACTTATCCCTCGGTGAAAAAAGGAGCGAGCGAGCTCTCACGTTTCGGAATAGCCCATAAAACGCGGACGTTACAAGGCGAGATTCGTGTGTAATGACGCTCAAGGAGAGCTACCTTCGTCTTTGACCAGCCATGGCTTCTGCCTCCGCCAGGAAACCTTTCCTTTTTGTATGGATGTTTGCAGGCTGCTTCAGAGAGAAATCTCATTTGAAGGAGGCAAGTCAAATATCTTTTTAATCACGACTCATACATCGAGTTGAAGATCCTGACACTTGAACGAGAATCTTGGTACCTTTTCTTTGAAGTGTAGTTCGTATCTTCTTTTTATAACTGTCATGCAGATTCTCTATAGAAAAAAAAAATTGACTCGCTAATATATGCACTTTCTGGGATTATAATATTTGTAAAGAATTGTTTAATTACGAAGTCTTAAGAGATCTTATGAATTTTGAGTTTTTTAATTTACTTCTCATTAGAATATTTACATTATCTTTTTTAATTTCACTTTTTTCATTTTCCTTTTCTTTTGTTTCGTATCGTTAGGCTGTTTTAGTGTTCTGCAGTCGATACTTTACTCTAATTAACAGTAGTTCTGGAAATCTTAGACTGGTCGTATTTCTCATCGTTCAACGGTTTCACAGTGTTCTTTAATATGTATTACGTTACTCCGCATACATTATGAATGTGCTCCGGCGGAGGCTGGGAAACTTCATCTCACGGTGACAGACGAAAATGAATTATTAATGACCACGTAAGCCCTCAAAAGAATTTTTAAGGAATGCGGTAGTACATGTTTGCGAAGACTTGTTGCATAATATTTACTTATATCTACTAGGTACTTGGCGCTAAGCAAATCTGAAAGGGAAATTTCGAAATTTGCAGACAGCTCTCTTCTCCAAATTACAATACAATCAACAGTATGCAGTTACATGCCACTCATACTAAACACTGGTATTAATAGTGGAAACAATTCACAATCCTCCATGTAAATCAAATATGTGCATATATTCTCCAGAATTGCAATCATGCTTATTAAATAAAAAGCAATTATAATAACCAAAATGGATTAGTGTTCACAATTCCAAGAAAATAGAGTAAAATAGTTATAAGACTGTCATGAATTTATAAAGAGGTGTTATCACCTATAATATTATTAATAGCAACACTTTTTCCTTAAATCCTTCAAGCTGCCTAAAAACGCCATTTCACATAAAAACGATTAATCGTACCCACGATTCAACCACTCTAACTGCCTCTTATAAATACATCATACCCTCGCCATAATCTCACAGCTATATCCACCAAACTGCAGGATTATTTGATGAGAACGGCTGCAAGTTTCATGCACTTCCGTTTATTTCCATTCGAAGCTGGTCTACCATCACGCTCGTTGGTTCCTCGTGCTCGTCCTTCATTAGTATAAGCTCGTCATCGGAAAACGGTGCACCGAATCTTTAGCGAAAACACACTGCGCTCGAAAGCCTTAAATCCTCTTTAACCAGCGCCCAGCACGAGCAAAAAGCGTGTCCAAGATAAAAAAAAAGCAGGGTGGAACGAGCGAAGTTACAGAGAGACTAAAATAAACGAAATTGCACGTCGAGCGAGGAAGAGAGACACAGAAATTCACGCATGGGGATGACTATTCTCCCTGCTCGTCGTTCTCGGTTTACTCGACCGAGGAAGCCCTTTTCCAGTGCATAAAACGCGGCCACGAGATCCTCCGCCACCGAAGAAGCCGCGGTGAAGATGAGTGGAAAGGCAATCGGGATATTAAATAAACGACTGCCATTTTATTATACCGCGGCCAGGGAAGAAGGGCGTAGAAAGGGGCGAGGAAAGGGGCGGTTGGGAGTGGATTGCTCGTTTCTGGCTCTACATTGTCATCAGCCTAGTGTTCCATTTCATGGCCAGACCCGCGACCCAAGGAAAAGTGGAACAATAAGCAGACGAAGACCCTGGCGACTTATTAATCAACCTTCTGGGATCGTTCAGTGAAAGAACGAGACCTGGGAGGGGGATGAAAGAGGGGTAAAGGGTTCTTCGCGAGTCCGTCCAACTTCCTACGATATTTCTGTGGCTCATTAAAGGTTTCCACTTTGATGGGAGGGGAACGAACAACGGGGCTCACTCTTTATTATCCTTCCTTTAAATGGTGGTTAATAAATGTGCCCCTGATGGACGCTTTCAGCGGCCAGATTTTACAGTGAAATTATGCGTTTGGTTAATCTTTGCTGTGTTTGTCTCTTGTTATGAACTGGATGCTGTGTTCCTTATTTCTTTGGATTTTTTGAAATCCTCTTTCTTTGCGAAGTAGAATGCACTTGTCAGCGGTATACAGTGGCTTCAGAAAAATATATTTATAATAAATAAATAAAATCGCCTTTTGTAACTTTTATCTTACATATACTTATATTATTTTATTTCATATTGGTAACATTCTTTATTTATATTCAATATTTGTAGAGATATATAGAGATCAGAATATCATGCATTCTAAATATTCCATAATTTCTTTTTTGTAAAATGACGATGTAAAACTCGTGTAAAGTCACATATTCCTCCAATGAGAATTTTTCTTCTTAATAAAAAAGGACACAAGACAGACATTACCAAACAGACACTGACAAACGTCAACAGAGTTCATTAACCCTTCGAAACTTAGACAACCTGTACCCTCTTTCTTGAGACACAATAAATCGAGATGCAGCCTGATGCAATAAGCTCGCGTTGCAAGGGGAGCAGCCTTGATCCCAGCGAGTAGGGACGAAATTTATGCCTTCGTATTAAAGCGTCCGTGGAGCATTTTAGAAACGCGTAATAATATTGAAAATGGGGGATGTAATACGGGGTCTTCCATTCCTTTCGATCGGATGATCTAAGACTTATTTTTCGAGCGCGGCGTTGCTCAATAAGTTCAAAGGAGAAGACCACCCTCGTTCCTCCCCTGAAACGCTTTTATTGTCGAGAAATCTGGGAACCATTGCTGGCGAACGAATTTCTGGCAGCGAGCCCCGAGCCCCGAACGCTCCTGAGGGTCTGTTAAACTCTTTCGTTCGTTTCACGACTCGTTTCACTCTTTCCGCCCGCTGTACGTACAGAGGGGAAGCTGACAACGCGCGAGGAAGTCGATACGATGATCGATGGAAAGAGATGCACGCGCTTCAACCTGGTTTTGTCACAGAAGAATGTCTTCGTAGAACTTTGGGACTGTCGTTCGAGTTTTCGTAACTTTTCATTGGATTAAGATATTAGAGTGAAGTTTGTTCCAGAGAATATGTGAGTGTTCTTTTTTTGAACCGGCTTTTTGGAATATTGCTTTCCTGTTTTAGGGAGTTTTTAGTGGTATTTGAAAGAGAAGATGATGATCATTGTGGCAATATAATAGCAAAACTCATTAATTCCCAGATAGTACACGACATCTTGAAGACATCTATTTTATGTCCATTTTATATCTGAATGTCTGTAAGATGTCCTCTCAATTTCTTTTAAGACGTTCTAAAAACATACTAATTGGTAGCTTCGGATGTCTCAAGAACCACTTTTAGACATTCCTAAGACTCTACTGAATGTTATCAAGAAGTCTCTATGCTATTATCACAGTGAGTCTAGAAAAAAATGTATTTTATTTACCTTCTTAGATAAGATATTTAATGAATTATCTACTTCTTGAAAATATATACTCCAGTGAGGTACAAAATAAAATCGTTCTTCCATAGATCCATAATTTTCATAATTTCATATATTTTCAGAACTTTTTCCAGACACCTGATCCAGTAAATATCCTAATACTTCTGAGCGGTATTGCATACAACGTAGTCAATCCAAATTGAGCGATTAGGTTTCTGCAGCCACATAATCCACCGTCACGGAATTTTTCGGACCAAGCCTGGAGAGGCTAGGAGCATCCACGCTCGAGCCGAAGGTGAGGGAACGGAGTTACCAGAAAGCGTAATGAGATTCCGCGAAATCCACCCCTCTGACACGTCTCTATCGTCCGTTTCACGTGCCGTTTCACGGTTGGTGGACGACGAAAACGGGCGTACCGACGGTGCGAGAAGAAACGGGACCGCATACCAATTTACTCCGCCGACCTGGTAGTTATAATCGAACGCGATGGAAATTTTATTCGCAATAAAATTTTATAATCTTGGCGTAACAGGAGCCATCGATTCGGCGGAGGACATCCAAAAGGAATCGTCTCAGAGACCTACAACTGCTGGTGATACTGGAGTGTTGAGGATATTGCCAGTTCTGTTATGAGGCTATCGACGCTGGAGGAAAATTAGAGAATTATATGGGTATAGTTGATAAACTGTGAGTAGGTATTTGAGGAAAATGCATATCAAATTCGAAAGAAATGTTTATCTATGAATATCGTAGCAGACGTATCTTATTAATCATTTTTCTATACCTTTTTGTAATTGTGAGTTTTACACAGCAGGTATCTGAATAGTGTAATTAAAGTTTGAATATGAAAACATTTTCACTTATTCGTGAGGCATACATAGATAGAAAAATGCTTGTTAATTCATGATTTCATTTTCTTTGAGAAACTCACGCTGATCCAAGTTGCAACAGGGTGAAACGAGGTTCGTTAAATATATTTTTTATTTTATCAAAACGGATTTCTGGGTTAGGCTGAGTTTCGTAAATTTCGCAAATGTTTCCAAATTCTGCCTTGTCTCATCCAATTTTGAATAAGTTTGATGGTTTCGAGAGCGCGAGATTTCAAAATCAAGTGAATTACTTAAGACGAATTGAATTATTTCAGCTGACTCAGAGTTTTAGTTTTCAATTTTCTGCTTTAAGATGTTTTATTCAGCAGTTCAAGATATTTTAAATGTTCCAGTTAGGGAGATATTTGCTATAGGTCCTTAAACATCCGACGAAGTAGAATACAGGGTGCAGGGTCTCACATAAATTATGAGTCCCCTTTTACGGAATCTGAGCCTGGTGTAGGTTTACAAAACTAGGCTAAGAACGTCGGTAGAAAATCTTTAGGGTTTCTAAGGATTAAGATAAGGGGTTTGACAAACTTACGATGTACAAACCTGTAGAAATACTCTAAGAAGGTAAGCTAAAAAAGGTCAGAGTTTATGCTCACGGTCTGGATTCTGGTTGTGACAAATCTACAATGCCAAGGGATAAGAGCTTCACTCGGTACTGTATAAAATATCTAAACTCAGATTCCCATGAGTTCAACTATTGAATTGAAATGTAACAGAAAATTCCCTCTTCCATCTGGACCCAAATCCTCCAGAAAATAAAGTACACATTTCATAAAAAATCTTCATGAAAAAAATGTTATCTTTCGTGAAAAAAATTCATCAAAAATATGTTGTGCCCGAAATCGAACACATGGTCTTGACAAACATGTTTCCCCTGTTTCGCGTAGGAGGGCCACGTTAACGAACACGCCATAAATTTCGATACAACTCTTCACTTGAGGAAATTATCGAGTAAGTGATATCGATAAAGGCGAGGCATCCCGTTAAACGAAGTTACGTGTGTCGAACGAAATTTTCCTCCCTTAGACGTATTACCCCCTGAAGGGTAGACGCGACACTTTGTCCATAAATTTCATCGGGAGGAAATGAATTAAAAACGTTTTCCACACCATCGTGAGTACTTCGACGACTGAAATTAGCACTTCGATAGTGATGGCTTTCGAAGACGAAGCAACTTGTATTTTTCTGAAGGTGTTCAATACATTTTTTAACGTCATTCAGGTATTGTGAAGTACCTTGTAATGGATATCTTGAGTAGAACTTAGTATACTGCTCATAAAAAATTCATAAGATAGTCTACACATAATATACGTACATATTTGTACAGATTGTGGTAGTACTGTTACTAAGGTGGATTTTAATCTGGATATCTGGATACTTCAACTCATTTAAACACAGTGTTTCTCTATTTTTCTTTCCTTCACTACTAATTGCGAGGAAACGTATTTTATACTATTTTTTCCTAAGCAAATTATATAATAAATACTAGCTTTTACTTCTGATGATTCTAAGTGAGACTGTATATACGACATGTTCTTAATAAATAAAATTGAAAACTTGTTGCTGTATTCTTCTTGTTTCATTTTTACGAGTACAAAGAACAGAGCGCAAGGTGTAGCTTTTGACATTTTTGTCGAATGAAGAATCTCACCTAAACTCTTTTATCTTTATTGGAGTACTTAACGCATTAATATTATGTGATTACGACATGGGTCATGTATTTGCAACTTACACCTGCGTGGAACGAAGTTTTATCTCTATCGTTAACCAGCATCCATTTATATGGCTACTAAAGATTCACAGTTTCAGACGGACTTTGAACTGCAGGAAAAAATGATTTCTCCTTAACAACAGAGTTCAAAGTTCACTGCAACGTTTCTTCGTCTGATTTAGTCTGAAGAAAACGTGAGAAAAGGATGTAGTACGAAGAAGTGAAACATGAAAAGCGAAATTGAGATATTCCAAGAAGAAGGGCGAAGATACAGACAAGGATAATCGAGAAAATTGGGCAATCTTGAGTATCGAAGTTACTGGAACCGAGGAATATAATACAATACAATGAAAGGGGAAAAACTCAAGGACGTCGAAACGGGATCTGGAAACATGAACATTTACAGTCACAAATAAAAAAGAAAAAGAAGAGATATTTAAGACTTTAGTTTAGAGCAGCCTGAAAACAATACATTTCCCATGAAAATTTGTCACCATTATTTACATCGTTTTACTAACAATTATAATCGCGAAAAGAAAAACTGATTGTTCGTGGACAATAACAAAGCCCGAGGTCACAGTAAAACATCAGAAACAGTAGGACATCGGGAACAGAAGAAAAGATGGCAGCACAAAGCGTGAAAAGGCGGAAGACAAAAGCAGGAAGAGAAATTACAGGACAAAGGAGTACCCTAAAAGAAAAAAATAAGAGACACAAAAAGTAGAAAGTACAAAAAGCAAAGAGAATGAAAAACCATGAGCATCGTAGACCAGAAAGGTGTGAAGCTTACAGGTTCGTAATTTTAATTTATATTAAAAAGACAGGGAACAATAAAACGAAAAGGAAGAAATTGTAGCTCTGCAGAGGAACTGGAGGAACGGAAGGAAGCGTGGGGCCATGACAGTGCAGTGGCAGCAGGGGAAGAATGGCGATGTAAAGCGCAAAAGATTAGCGCCTAGAAGCAGATAGTCGACTAAGAGAAGACAAAAGAAAGCTTCTACAAAAAAAAAAAGAGAAAATATAAAACACAAGAACAGAACAAGAGAATTCAAGAGGAAGAGAAAATCGTAGGAATCTGAAGCTCACAGCCTGTGCTTACCACGCAAAATGATACATTCGCTTAATATTTTACGTTGTAGTAGTCCAGGATAAAGATCCTTCAGAAATTAATTAGTAGTCCCACGCTGATCCTGATTAAGGAGGTTGCGTATCGGCCATGAATTAAGTATTACGCTCAGCTTCTTGAGTCGCGACTAACAAATGAGACAACGAGTTTAAAAAATTGTCCTCCCGCCAGATGAACGGGAACATGCTAAATCAAGGGGGTAGAATTACATGGAGGAAAGGAAAGAGAAAACGACATTGTTCCGAGGACAGTCGCGATTAATCAGAATGGTAAACACGCAGTTGGCAGGCGGAAATTAATTCGTGTTCTTCTTCGGTAGAATTACGCTTTAATTCGACGGCCCGCTTTTTTATGGGATCTAGAGGAAAAAAGTAGATTGGGTTGCTGTCAAGGTGAAATCGGCGGAGGGGTGGGGAAATGAATGTTAAATTCCTCTTTTCTTGTTTTCAAATGTTATTTATTTAGGGTACAAAGATTCCATATGGTGAAGTTACCAATTGTACTTTTTTAATTATTGTGACTTGTTAACGCGATTTAATTTTAATTTTCAGTGTTTTTTAAAGTTTAATTAAATTTCTATAGATCTCGTTGACTTTTAATAATTGAATTTCAAGTATACATTTTTATATTCTAGAAAAATACAATTTTATTGTTTCATGCGATAGAAATTGGGATTAGAATGTTAAGCGGAAGACTTGAAGCAGAGTGCTGTAACTAATAATTCCTTGTCTCTTAAGAATCTTCCAGGAAGTAATACAAAAAATAGTAATAAATATAATCTGTCGCAAGTGATGAAGTTTTTAGCACTTAGTTTTTGGCTAAAGATGTGAGGAATATAAATTTAAACAAGTAAGCAGTCAGACTCGATGATTCCAAGGTTTCCTTCAAGTTTCATTACCACCTTCACTATTTCATGCAT
Source organism: Calliopsis andreniformis (assembly GCF_051401765.1). Lineage (NCBI taxonomy): Eukaryota > Metazoa > Arthropoda > Insecta > Hymenoptera > Andrenidae > Calliopsis > Calliopsis andreniformis. The sequence goes on from NC_135073.1 coordinate 13,096,997, forward strand.
CACATATGGCAGAGTTGATAGTAATGCTCTACGCTAGAAGGCTCAGTAGTGAACACGTGCACAAAAAATGATTGATGTTACGCTGTATTTCTAAACAGTCGAGTAGAGACTTGAAATATACCATCACCCAAGATTAATACTTTCCAAGTTTCCCAGTAAAATACACAGTCACACAGCACGCCTCTATTAGCCATTAGTCATCGATCAACACACTCCTACTAGCCAACATATGTCTCCATCCCGCATCGTGTCTAACACTATCAGCGACCCAGGTCCAAATTCCTACGCTCTGTCTGACCTCTGCGTCTACATACAGCACAACCTCGATTAACCAAGCCACAATTACCCTTAATCTGTGGGTATCTACGCTCATAATTATACGTTATACGTACGATAAGGGTACAATGGGACTGTGACCGAAACTGAAACCATGGTTTAATGATAGTTTGTGGAAAGTAAAAAAGCACTCAATAGGAGAGCCATTTTCGATATTATTTCTCTAAAACGGTTAAATTACAGTTTAAAAATTTTCAAATCCTTAAATTTGCCACTTTTTAAGTGTTCAAATATTCAAATATTCAAATTTTCAAATATTCAAATATTCAAATATTCAAATATTCAAATATTCAAATATTCAAATATTCAAATATTCAAATATTCAAATATTCAAATATTCAAATATTCAAATATTCAAATATTCAAATCCTCAAATTTCCAACTCTTCAAATTCCCGAATATCCAAACTTTTAACTTACAAATTTTCAAACCTTTTCCAAAATTCCAATTCTCGAAAATCTGTACCCGAAATCCAAGCGACCTTCATATAACAATAATTAAAACACGTTCTACCGTATTCTTCTACCACAACCTGCTGCAGGACCAACAGGAGTCCTCATCCTAATCAGATGAACTCACGACGCAGACAAGGTCCTCTTCACGCTCGACGAACCAGCTCGTCCCCCTTTCGCGATCAGATGCGACTCGGCATTAATCGAACGATTAAACGTGGAAACAGAGAGGAGCAAGATGAAAAAGTGTCGAGCGTCTCGTAGAGGGGAATCCTGGCGAGTAGAGGGAGGCCAGGCGCCAGCGGAAACAGGCGCGTCCTGTATGGTCTTTCCTCGTTCACGACACCAGGCTTGTTACTCGAATTTCGCTCCGATCTCCGCTGTCAGGCCTCGCGTGACCAGTCGCGTTTCTGCGTTGGCATTCGACGCGTCGTTGCGTGTTCCCGATGTGCTGGGTCGTCCGCGAGAATCAGAGTATACATGTTTGAATTCCGAGGAGAGATAAGTGACAAAAGAGACTCCTGTTGCGCTTCGGGAGCTAGATCAAGAACAGACACAGTTTGGTAAATTTTTTTATGGCAGAGATGGAGATCTGTGGTTCAGAAGTGGTGTATTGGATGTTGATTTAGTGCGGCATTGGTGGAAGAGATAGGTCAGTGTTGGAAATTTGTTGCTGGGTGATTGGATACTGCTAGGGTTTGGTGGGGATTTGGGATGGTAGTGTGTGTTGCCTTGAGGACTCTAGAGCAGGGTTGCTCACCCTTTTTTGTCTTGTGAATATCGGCCACATGTATGGATTTCCTCCCCCTTTTCCTTTTTTTCTATCACCATTTTCTTTCTATCCCATTTCTTTTTTTTCTCCATTTTTGTCTCTTATCCTCATTTTTGTCACTATTTCCATCTTTTTGTTATTCATGTGGCTCTAAGAAATTCGATGTTAGGGCTTCTAGGGGTGTATAGAACCCTAGACGAACAGAACTTAAGTTCTGAGAGATTTAGATAGACCTGTGTTGTACTTATTATTAGAGCTATTGTTAAATTTTTCATACTTAGCTAAGTGGATTAGTAAATTCTTGAGACTAGACTTTGAGTCATGAGTTTTTGAATGGGACTCTAAATCATAAAAAATCACTTCTGTTTTTTAAAGTTAACCTGCTGACCAGTGTCCCTTTTCCTTTGAAGCTCAAACTCTACCTGTAGACTTCGTGACCCTTATTGTGTTATTTTCGATCTGGCCATAAGTCGCAGCATCCACAAAAGCCTTCATCATTCTACAGACTACAAACATGACAGCTGGTAACCAACAATAGTGCATTTACATAGAGATTCCTTTTGCGTCTCAATAGAGACATATTTACTCACATTTTTATGAAAAAATAAAACTTAAATAAGAATTTGTTTCACCCTTCAAATACTTACGAAAACTTTACTTTCTATATTCTGCATATTTTTAAATACTACATGTATTCAGAAATTTTTTACTATATTTAAATTTCCATAAATGTATAATGGTCTGTAGTCTACTCACACTTCTTCAGAGTAATCTAATTGGCTCTATTGCATCGCTATATCTCTTCCACCAACGATGCACAATTTCCCCAAGAACCTCCAATCTTATTCGCGAAACGATTCAATTCAATGTCCAGGTTTTGACGACACCATTCGAATTTCTGTAATCGTCGCGAGAATCGCAATCACAAGGTGCATGCGTTGAAGAGTACACCGCGGACATTGGCCTTGGTTGAACGTGTCCTAGATCAAACGGGAAATTGCGATGGGAAATCCTGAATCGGGAAGCAGGTTCCAGCTAATATGAATGTTGAATTCCAACGGGCAGCGAATGAAGAACAAATTTTCCGCGAGACCAAGAAGAAAAGTTCGAAGACAGTGACATTAATCAGAGAAAAGAAATAAGAAAGAACTACTTAAACAGAACTCCAACAAATCTCCAAAGGGAACTCCATCGAAACATAAAAACTTGTAACTTGAAATAAGACGTCTAAGTGCTCCAAAGGTACTCAAATGAAGAAAGAACTCAATGTACTTCCTTCACCCACGATTGCCAAGTAGATAGCCCAGAGAAATAAAAGAAATAAAAAAGGAGCTACTTAAACAAAACTTCAACAAAATATAAAAACTTGTACCTTGAAATAATAAGACGTCTAAGTGCTCCAAAGGTACTCAAATAAAAAAGGAACTCAAAGTACTTCCTTCACCCACAATTGCCAAGTAGATAGTCCAGAGAGCAGTACACGTAACGCCAAGGTAATTACATCTCATAAACCAAAGAAGTCTCACAGATTCCTACTGCACAATTCAGAGGAGGTATCATAACTCTGAGGAAAGAAAGTGTCGAAAGCAACAGAGATTGCCAGATCAATCCCAGCGTAAGATAGGAAACGAGGGAAAAGGAAGATGTCTTAAAGGCGACGCTACGTGTGTGGAGGGAGCGTGGCTTCTAGATTAGATCCTAGATCCTTGTATACAGCCAACTCTACGAATGATGCTCTGGAACTGAACCAAAGGAGGGACGAGATAATTGAAAGAATCGAACGCTGTCTAGGAGAAACTAGTTGACTGAATAAATAACAGAGAACGTGGACACTCTGTACCTGAAGAGCCAGCTTCAAGAGACCCCAGATCCAATACCTAATAAAGGAAACGAAGAAAATGAGCAACTGGTCAACGTTCCACAATGACTCGTAGGACGCAGTGACAACTTTAATCCCGCAGCTTTCTCCCAAAGTCGATCAGAGTTTCTTAAGTAAATCTCTGAGGGACTTGGAAATGATCGAAGAGGAAGCACGTCTCTAGAATACGAAATCCTTTAAACGAGGAACGGAAGAAGGCGCTACGTGATAGGATACAGTTAGAGAAGAGCTGCCAGTGATCCAGTCCTCCGAATCAATCCACGGCTTAGCCAGCTAGAACCTAACAGCTCTCTAGATCGTTCGATAGGGGATCCAGGGAGTCAGCAAGCTAGCTACCAGGAACAGCAAAGACATCCAGAAGGAAGTCTTCCGCGATCCTGGCCCCGAGATTACTTTCCGCGAAACGTGCCAGCTAATTTCGAGTAATAGCTCCTTTATAATTGCCCAGGGCCTCCCTGGGGATTACAGGGATGCAGCTGCGTGCGTGCCTCGCGTTGCATTATGCAACGGAAGGGACGATTTAATCGACCAGACCGAAGAGCTCCCCCTGAATCGCTTCGAGATTACCGCTGGGAATCGGGTAGACCTTGAAGAAAAGTAACGAGTGACGAACGATGGTGACTGGTATTGATCCAATGGCCCACGATTAGGCAGAAACAGTTCGACCAAATAATCAAACTGAATCGGGGCTGAAGATAGCTCTAACAGCAATTGGGGTTACTCTGTTACACTTTACTTGGTAATTAGAACGTCTTCTTTGAACTCGACTTTCTCTGCAGACATAGAGAAAGACTTCTCTACAGTCAGTAAATTACCTCGACACTAACTGTCGCGTAGTGAGGCAGATGGACAAGTTAACGTGTCGAGGATAGATCAAAGTGCTCGAAGGAATATTTCCGTGGAGGTTCGATAAAGTAGCACGAAAATAGAAAAAGTGGAGCAGTTGGTAATTGCCGCGACGCGGATCGGCGAAACGGTTTTAGGTAGTGATTCCTGGAAAGTCAACGCGTCGAAGGGGATCGTGGGTCGAAGCGGGTGAAGCTTGGGAACGCTGATCGTCAGAGCTTCAGCGTCTGTGGCGCACTCGACGATCATCCTTATCGGTGTCTCTATCAGTGATTTATTGAGCACTCTGGTTGCCACGACTGAATTCTAGTGAATATCGCGGGGGTAAAAGTGTTGTTACGCGAAAGGGGAGGAATCTCTCTGTGGAGTGTCTAGCTTGGACAAATATTCGAGCTTTTGGAGTTTTGAAGCGGTGCCGCCGCGGGAATTCGAGTGTCCATCGAGTGGGTAAGTCCTCGTTTGAACGAAAGAGAAGTGTTTGTCGTTATGTGTAATGTAGCTACAAGCATCAATTAATTAGGGATGCTTCGAGCCTGCAGAGATGAGGGGGTGTGCAGCTGTTTTTGTTAGGTTGTGTTTTCGGAACAGTTTTATATTGGAAGTGAACTACTGATGAGAATTTAAAGAGGAGAAATGGATGTACAATTTGGGTGGGTGTTATTTAGTTGCTGATTCATTTCTTGTTTTAGTGAAGAGTGAATAAAGAGTAGAAGAGAGTTTGCAAAGGGGCAAGATTCGTTATAAAATGAAATCTTGTAAGGAAATTTGCATAAAGCATAAAAAGGATGCTTATTTTATATTGTTTATCAAACAAACACTTTTTGAATCATCACATTTTGGTTCATGCAAGATAGTTCCTCCGGAAGATGCTGTCAAATTGAGGAAGATATTCCAGACTTGATCGATGATGTCATTGTATTGTTACATGAATCATATTTCCCAGCTGGACTGAAGAATCTTTCGAAAGGGGATCTAGAGTTGCAGAATATCATGAAATATGATACGATACTAACAATTGTATGATTGCATAAACAATTGCAACAATTATTGGAAGCAATTTGAAACTTATCGACTAAAGTTAAAATAAATGCTTGATGAGTCAAGAAAAAAAGACCATTAGCGTGGCGTTTACATATTCACCTGCTTAATAAAATGGTCGTTATGAGAATTTCTAATGACTATTTACGCAATATGATGAGCAATGCTTCCACTTTCACAAATTCCTTTGCACTGGTTCAAAAGCATCTCATAGATCACTAGCTCCCAATATTTTTAAAATGAAAAAAATAAAAAGTGCATCTATTTTCTTTAACCTGCATTAGTTTTTCAAATATTTACGAAAATGTATTTTCCACCTCAACTGTGGAGATGGTTTTCACTCCTTAGACATGAGCACCAGCAGCTAAAGAAAAGCACGTATCTAATATTTTTTGATACTCAACAAGGATTCCTAAGTTTTACACAGTAATAAGTCACACAGAAAACAAGTAGACTTAATACACTCTGGCTCTGGAACCCAAGTGCATATATAAAATACCCAAACCAACCAAACCAAATAAAATACTCAAATTTGATTGTGATCAAATGTCTCCAAAAATAATTTCTGAACTTGCACTATTCTCCACCTCACTGATCCAATTAAACAATCATTCTCTATTTATATCTAGAACCAAAGAAAACTCCACACCATGAATCACCACCCAACCCTCAAGAACAAGATTCATCAACCACTGTGCCAGCTATGCCTCAACATGGCGACCGGAAGTGTCCTCTTCCTGGCGTTCCTCAGCCTCTCGACACACGTGTCCTCAAGCCATTTACGACTGGGGAAATGTTGCCCACCTGGGGAGGTCTTTTCGGGTGAGCAGAAAGTGGACTGCGTCCCAACGCCCCCGAGCTCGACGGAGTTCTACAGCGTCGACAATGGCGTCCCTGGTCCGAGGAATGGGTTCCCCATCTGCGAGGAAGTCCAAGATGTCACCACGACCCCGTTGCGCGAGTTCAACGCCAGCGAATTCCTGCAGGTATTGAACTGATTGGCCGTTTCGCCGTTAGCTCGCGGCCGATCGTAAATTTCCCAAAGAGCACGCGAACGAGACGCGACGAGTCGAATCGATTGAGACCTCCGTCGGCTATTTTCCCGGTAATTTTTAGCTCCGGCACGTACCATTGATTATTCCCTATCCCGAGGTCCCCCTTGGCCCCTTTAATCCCTCCGCTATTTGAAGTTTCATCCGGAACGGTAGCAAGATGGATTTAAAGTTCGATGTTCTGGCGAGTTTCATTTAAATGGCGAGACGTGGGTGAAATTACGACAAACGTGACGAGGGAGACTGTTTCGCGAACGAGATAGCTGGAGCGTGTTCGGAACGATGTTACGTGATACTTATCGGGCTCCTTTCACGTTGACTCGTCGACTGAGGATTAGGATTTTCTTGAGAAGATTTCGTGGAATTAGAAGGGTGTTTTTGTTTCAGATGGTATCGAGGAGTTGTGGCTGTCGTGTTTGTAATTATGCAATTAGATTCAGTGGGAGTGTTATTAATTAAAATTAATTAAGAAATTTCATTTAATATTTTTACCTGATTATTAAATGTGCAGTGTGAAATTTAAAAATCAATTTGTTTATATTTGTCCACAGATACCTCCCTGTCTCGAAATTCTGCACATTGAAGCCACAGAGCAGGACGTCCCAATAGTGGCCTACTGTCGATCGAACAAAGATAGGCCCGAAAATTACGAAGCTCCGAGCGTATCACTGCCAAGACTCTTGAATGTCAGAAGGTGCTGTCCGAAAAATGAAGTTCTTGACGTCCACACGAAAAGCTGCTTATCGATAGAGGACGTTTCTTTGAATGAAAGTAATGCATCGGATATCGACGAGTTTCTGGAACTGCTACCAAAGAATCTGGATACTGTGGACTTCTTAAACGTCACCAGAAATGTGATTAAGTGTCCACAAGCGTTGTTCACTTACGAAATTTCTGCCAAAGACATAACTTTCGAAAAGGGAGAGCTGAGGGTAAGTGTTAATATTGAATTGTAAAATAAATAAATAAATTCTTTCCTCCAAAGAATGAAAATTTCCTTCAAAATTTTGGAACAAACTGACCGTATGCTTTCCATTGAAATATAAGGGAATTGAAAACTTCGAAAATTCTCTAAGGCTTCTCAAATAAAAATTTTCAGGGTCTCTTGCTTGAAGATTTCAAGAATAGAACACCCGATACATTCGAAAGCAGCTATTTTCGAGAATCGCTAAATTCACAGTGTTCCCAACGTTTCGTAAAATCTTCGATAAGAGAATCTCACGAATATAGATCTTGAATACCTAAAAAGATAGAGACACGAAAAATTCATGCATAATTCTGAAATTACTATGCAGCAAGAAATCACACTTCTTTTTCTTGCATAACATTTTTTATATATATCCTCCATCAGCCTATCTTCGCTCTCATCGAGTTACCAAACAGCTCTCCAACAGTAATCTAAATATTCGAAACGAGTGGCAGAAACGTCCACTAAGAATTGTGATATCATCTTTTATAATTCGTAGTGACTTAAAGGTTAATTAGTTAAAACGAATGTCCAACGAGTGTCCAAGGGTGACAAGGGCGAGGGTCAATTTCCATGCTGATCTCCATCCTCAATTTCCCAGAAGACCAAAATGCTGCCAACTAACGCCTTGTATTTCTTAACACCCAACACTTCAATATATCACTATCTGTCGCCTAACAGGGACAGTTACCTAGGTGCATTCGTTTTCCTCGAATTTCAGTAGCTAATTTCACTGAGAAGCATTTCAGTGTTTGAACCACACCTCAGAGTTAGCGTGCAATCAGAATTGTGAATCAAAGTCACCTGGGAAATCATCTGTAGTCGCCTAAGACAAAGGGTTTTTCGTTAAGTGCTCGGCAGGCTTAGCGATGACTATTTCTGCTGGCAGTGGCCGCTGTGAAAACAAATTAGAAAACGGAAGCTTGTTTGTATATGGAAGGAAAAGGGAATCTGCGTGATGAAATAATTTATCGTGCACGCGTTTGGGTGTTGGACGTGTCTTCTTGCATGTATGTAAGTCTGTTATCTCCCCTCGATTCTATTCTGGTATTCATTCATGGGAATACGTCATCTTTATCAGTTAGAGGGAGTGTCAGATTTTGTGTTTCGATTTATCGAAATGATTTTTCAAATGATTTTCTGGATAGTTGAATTATTTTTCTGTAGTCGAGTACTCAAATCTGTGGTTGTAAGGAAAAACGACCTATGTCTCTATTTTCGAGACATTGGCGTTTAAAGTTTTTAGCTTCAGTACTACCTTATGAACTTGTGTCTTCTTGAACCCCCATTTTTAGGTGAAAAAATGTGACATAAGTCGTTTCACCTTACAATTACAGAAATATCCTATTATCCTAAGATCATTATTGATGAGGACCTTTTTCAAGGTCCTCAATCGATTTTCAACGAAATATAAAAAATGCTTCTTATCTCGAAACATTCTCATGTTTGCATCTGTTTTCTTCATTTTCCTCATACAATTTCAGGTAGAAAAATAGGTATTTCTTTAATAAAATACGTGCAACCTGCATTATCTCCCCACGAATCGACAAATTTACGACTTGCTCAGTCACCAACAGGTGCAGCCAAACTTTAAACAAGCAACTCTTATTAACAGCTTTGTGTTCAAAGGAATTTGAAACGCTATATTCCCGCGAAAAACGTGAAACACACATTCACCTGTAGAATAATAATAAGGAAAACAAACGTTCCTCTCGAAGGATGGGCGGACCGGAAGAACAGGTTTCGTAATCGAAGCTGCCTTGCCTCAGGCTCCGTATGAAGCAGCTTCCTCGAGTACTATGTTAATCGAATGCACATGTTCGCCACGCGACAGGATTCGCCCTTATATAAAAGTGCGTGAGAAGACGAACTCTTCGTGGAAAACAGCCGTATATTTTTCAGAGATGAAAAAGCTGGGCAACGAAGGGAAATATTTTTGTTGAGACGATTCTACCGCATATGGGTCCCGATGATACTTGTTTAGACTTCAAGTGTTCTTCAAACAAATTTTCCTTCAAATTTATCCGCCATTGTTGGCCTCCTCGTGATCTATACTAAATTAAGGTTTGCTTCATTTCGAGAAAATTGAACTCTGTTCTCGAGTTCTCCACTTCACTTTTTATTTACACTCTTCGGAAGAGGACCTGTCAATTATGATTAATTGAAAATAACAGGCCACCTCCAAAGTTCCAATATTTCTTCCCTCACAAATAAACTATCGTTTGCCACTTAATAGCTACACGGAATTCCAAATCATCAGCTCCCGCTAAACGACCCATAAACCATCCAGAGCACGTGGAGACCATCCACGTCTTAATCGCTATTTAATTCCCCTGTAAACTTTTCCAAAACTAACATTAGACTATTCTGGATTTATGGTATCTGGGCTAGTCTCTTCTGCTACCATCGAGATATCCTAATATTGCATTTGGGGCAATAAAATCAGGTCTAAGCCAATCCACTCTTAACTGCGCCTGCAAGTTGCACTTAAGCTACACTCCCAAGTGACAATTATGAAGGAAGGCCTTGTACAATAAGCTCTGCTAGATCCACTTCGTGAAGCCGCAAACGGTGCTTCCTGCTCTATGCTTCGCAAGGATCGTGAGATCAACCTGGGAAACCGGTTATCACGTCGTTTGAACGCAGCTATTCACAAGGATTCGTTTTGCATACCATCGACGAGCCAGAGCAGTGCACTTTTGACACGCCTTTGCGCTAGACGTGGGGGATTTCCTCGCGTTAACGGTGAAGTCCCGCTCTTCCAGTTCCGCGTATCGCTTTATTATAAACAGCGTAACTATATTGGGTAACTGGGGAGGCCTGTGAACCAGTTTTATCGCTCTTTTTTCTTTCAGACACGCTATTCCAGTGGGCTGCGTCCCGTTTTCTTGCGTGTCTACTCGCACGACCGTAGACTTCCATCGAATAGCCGAGTTTTATTTCCATGGAAACGTCGGTGGCTCTCTCTCTCTGCTTTTGGTTACTTCTCCATCGATGAACTCTTTGGCTTTTGAACTTTGGCGAGAGATACGGTCTGTTTAATACTGTGTCCTTTTTTGTGGTACACTAGATACTGTGTCACGATTTTTGAATCTTTAAGTTTCTACAGTTTCTCCAATTTTCTTATCTTTTCTTGTTGAATTATTGTTACATTTTTTGGTGAACAATTTATGGTACTGATTGAGTGTTGTAGGATATAGTTCTATTGCCTACATAGGGTGTTCAACTACAGGTGTTGAACATTTTTAGAAGTGTTTTTACATGTCGAAATAGGACGAAAATTAAGAATGATAAACATGCATTTGATTTGTTTCTTATTTCAGAGTTATTAATTATCCTAAAAATGTGTAGAATTCGTCTGGCAATGAGATGTGTCTGACTTGGAACTTCTTCTACTGCCGATGCAACGTGGAAAATTCAAGTCAGACGTAGCGAGCTCAGTAGAATAAGTCCCAAGTCAGACATTCCAATGTCAAGCGAATATTAGATATTTTTGCTTTAGACATTTTCTATATTAAGAGTAGGTCAAGATCACAGAGGTGGCATTGAATATTTTGGTACACGATGGGTTCAAAAGATTTATATCAAAGCGTCTAGCTGTCTTAAAAAAAGCATAACAACTTCAGTCTTAAATTACTTTAGGCGACTGATATATTTTTGTTCACCCAGTTGTTATATATAAACAGAAACGTATTTCAATCACGTTTTTTTAATTCTCAGGGAGGTGGAAACTAAATATTTAGGTATACGTTTCCAAAAAATTCACATCAAAGCGTCTAGTAGTAATAAAAAAAACTGTGACAACAGTACTCTTACACTACTTCCACCAATTGATAGTATTTTTATTCGTCCAGCTAAATCTCTAAAAATCCACCACGTAATCCACTAGATACATAATGTTCGAGAGCCAATTTACGACACGCGATCCCCTTAACATTCAAAAACCTGTGTTTTCATGTTCCAGTTCGACAAGAAACAGAAATCAGTGGCAATCGTAAATTGGATAATTTAAAAATAGCGCTTAATTCATCGTTCAAATTCCTGAACCTACGCGATCTATTTCGCGATAGTCACGTCCTCTGGTACACCGAATTCTCGATGACTCAATAGATACTTACAGTTTCCACGACTATAATAATTTTCGTACTCAAACGAATTCCAAGGACCAGAAACGCACCTATCACAATCCCCTTTGATTCGTAGGAGGATTAAAATGGAACACGGTGTCGTTCGTTTCACCATCTGAGGCCTTGTTCCGCCTTCTTTTCGCTTCCAAAATAAAATCCTGGCTACGTGCCTGATCACTGGTTACCCCATGGCATCGAACGTGTTGAAGTGCCCTGCGCCCTTTTCAGTTGATTCGCTCTTACAACCCCGCCGTTCTGCGATCGCATGGGAACGCGACACGATTCACAAACGGGCCAACTTATCGAGTCGATATTGCGATCCTCCAGAGCGTCACAATTCAAATATCGCGGGGCTTTATTTTGTCGTTCCAGTCGCGTTGAAGTATCGATCTTTTTTGTCCTGCGACAGTCTGACATGTAATATTCGCTAGCGACTAGGAGGATTTAAAATTTCATACTTTCGTATGAATATTAAAAATGTGCAGAAAAACACTGGTGGAATGAAAATGTATAATGATGCTATGTAGGATATGGTTTAAGTTCAGGAAAAATGAAAATGTTTTGAAATGGGTTTAAAGCGTTTTTTAGGATTTTTATTTTTTTTTTGGATGCTGAGTTTTTGAGCTGTCTTAGTATCTACTATGTATAGTGAATTTTAATTGGTATTCTTGGTACTACTGATTTGTTCTGGAGAATGTTTTAGTTTCACATAGCAGTGATCGAGAGATATTTTTATTAGGAAATTTATGATATGTTTTATTCAGGTTTAAAATTTTTTTCACTCTATGCTGTTTGAGCATTTTTACTCTTTTTTATGAACAGTGATTTATACTGAGATCTATACTTTTAGATAGCCTCTGTGAAGAACTACTTCAGCAGCTATATGAATTTCACTTGACACTTTCACACACGCAAATTTTACTTTTCATTTAAAGTAGAAGCTGATGCTTGGTCAGCCACTTTGAAATATATGATTCCATATCTGGAACAGGGAGAGAATGTTTCAAGATTTGATAGTCGGTTTTATAGTACTTTGTAATTTCGAGATATGCCAGCGTGCACGATAAAGATCACTGCTTCGATTCGCCTTAAATTACACGTCCAACATGAATTACTGCAATTGCTACGCTTACTAAGAAACTGGAACTGACTGCAACAACCATTTTCTATCTTCTAATTTAATGATCATTTCCTGTCATATTGCCCGTAATATTAGTTCAAACTAAAATTTCTAAATTTTAATTCCAAACGTCGAAATGTGGAAAGATTTGTTGAAACTACATCCTCTAGGTATGACAATTTCGCCAACTCCAGCCTTTCACTATTTTGTTCTAAACTATAATTAAAAATTTCTTTTATAAATTTACTATAGATGTAAGCCTCTAAGCTTTATGAAGCATTCAACATTATACTTCATTATACAACGTCTTAAACATTAATAAGGAGAAATTGGTGTCACCTCCCTTACCCATCTCTCCCCTCTCAACACATCAAGCTAATTTACTTTTCTAATTACGAGACAGAACAGCCTCCGCAACACCTTTTAAATTAGGTCAATATCAATCGATCCAATCAGTAATAAACCCCAATCCCCAATCTTTCACTCCACGAGCCTTTCCCTCGACCCTGCAAATCGCGACGCTGGCTCGGTCAAATTCACGCTCCACCGATCGGTGATTCCCCAGGGAAGGTGTCGCTGCGATCGAGCCAGCGCCAGCAGTGATGCCAACCCCCAAGCGTTCCCTTCCGGCAACTGGCAACCCACGCGCAGTTAAACATTCCCAGCGTTCCCCTTTCTATCGATATTACGGTATATCGCGACAACAATACGCCCGATACCGCTCGTACTCGTCGCGCCTTCTCTGCTGCCCGTGTTTTATTGCCGCCAGTTGTAATAAATATTGGCGATTCCCCTTTTTTCCATCGGTCAACAAGCGCGCCCCCGCGCGTACCGAAGTCCCAGCAAGCGAGGGGCGGCGAGAGGGGCTGCTGGGCTTTATTCCGGCTGGCAAAGAGACGCGGCACGGTAAATAAATCCGACTCATCGCGGGAGAACCTAGGGGGCGTGGTGGTTGGTAGCACTCGTGTGCAATGGCGTAGGAACGATGCGCCGTCGGTGGAACCAAGGACCGCATTGCGGAGGGTGTCGGATGGAACCTGGTTTCTGCTTTCAATCGAGCGTGCATTCGGGGAGGATCGCTGTACTAATGTAGTCGAGTCGTCTTTGGAGGTTTTATGTAAGAAAGGCATCCCTTTTTTGGATAAGGAATCCTTTATGGATAAAGGGTGCTCCAAGTTAATAGACGATGATTTCTGGATTGACTGTCTTTCTAATCGATTTTAAGTATTCATACGGTGCTGGAGGAGAGAAGAGTTGGAAGATAGATTGGCGTAGCTTTGGTGGTAAAAAGAGCTGCAGTATTTTTTATCGTGGCTTGATATTGATCCCTTTATTTTTTGGAATTTTTCAGTCTCCTTGACTCTCGCTCTTGGTTAGATAAGAAAGTAAAAAGAAGTGTGGGGAATGGACTTGGATATTCATTAATCATTGTCTGTGAGCTGAGTAAGTACTGCAAGTACTAGCTTATGGAAAATGAAAAGTTCAAAATGTGAAAAAATTCCCCTAAAGTAGGTCAACATAGTAGAGCCTCAATTGATCGACTTAGGCTGATTTCTTCACCGCCAGTTTCCTTCTAATTAAAGTTAACTGGAGGTTCAGGTACAGTGAGTCTCATCGATTCGCTGTTCTCTGTTAAGCTAGTTACCTTGCATCACTTAGAATGATAATATTAAGCTACTATTCCAAAACCTAATCGATAGATTTTTAAAGAACGATCATTTATTACTTGATACTCCTGATTTTTGCTTCGAAACAAGCTCAACAGTGATATTTTTGGGATGCAACTAGCCTTGAAGCTCCTTCCTGAATCTCCAGTTAACTTCAACTAGAAGGAAACTGAAGATGAAGAAATCGACCATTACTCACTTTGCTCATATTAATTCCGTCAATACTGTAGCTACTATATTCCATAAAACTCTGAGTTATGACTGTTCGAAAAATGTCCCCGAATCGAAAGAGAAGAGAACACCAACCAAGCGAGCTTATCGAGAAAATTCATCGTGAGAGGGATAAAAAATGATCGTCCATGATTTTACGAGGGTGTCTCGCGATATCTGACGAATCTGATAAATCCCAGTGTCATTTGCACCGCGCTAGACCTTTCCATCGTTCCTCTGTTAACAGACGAATTCTATTTCCGCGGGATATGGCCTTCCGCTCGTTATCTCCGCTTCAATAGAGGTCGTGACGTCTCCGTAACCTGGAACCATTTTTCGACCATTCACCTTTGACGTTTGTGAAATAATGACAGATTTGTTGATGTATTTGTTGAAACGACCTAATAATGGGTCTTCAACTTCAGGTCATCGTTTGAGAAAAGTGAAAGGAGGTTCATGGTCGTTTGGAGGTTTCAAAGTCTATCTTTGGTATCGTTGTTTCTTAAGGCTTGTGGTTCTAGTCTCGTATATATATTCTTTAAGAAAGCTATTTTCTGTATAGACGATTATTGTGCTGGGGATCTGGGTACTTTTTGGGAATGGGTTTGCTAGTGGAATAGAAAATGGGTTTGCCAGTAGACGAAGTATGATACTGTTTGAAGAAGAAGAGAGGAAGAGGACTTCTGTGGTTTTAGGATTCTTTGCTAACTTTTAAGCAAGGAAGTATTATATCCATTTAGAATTGGCGTGACTCTACAGAGTGTTTGAACAGATTGGTATGTCTTTAATAAGGTAGAGTTAATTTAGAAGAGATACATAAAAATCATATTTGTACGGTCTGAGTTCTTAGTTATATAACAATTTTTTAAGAATCAGTACACCAAAAAAATACCTTATTTATCGTGCAACTTATAGAACTAAGAAGCCATGAAATAAATTTTCAGAAGAATGCTTTTTCCGATTACTACTTTTATAGTTTTATTAACATTTAACTCAAGTGATGTCACGAAGTCATAAAGCGAATACCCTAAAAAAATTTATGGTCCGTAAAAAATTCATAAAGCAGCGCTGAAAGTATTAAACACGTATCCATATATTACTCAGGTACTTAATTCCAAACAGAGATCCTCAACTCCAAAAAAAAAAAAGGGAAGCTATCTCGAAAAAGCATTTCATCCAAGCGAAATAAAATCACTCTCTCATTTAAAAAACGAACCCCTCCCACTGTATTCCAATCCCTCCGACCAAATTCACTCGTCGTTGGCGCATCAAAGAATCTGAAGGCGCGCTCGAGTCGAGCCTTTAATCGAGCGTGGATTTTTCAAGTCCCTCCTCGGATATCTCGAAAATTCCAACGAGCTCGCAACGCATTGGACGAACGGAACACCCGAGGATCCTCCGAAGAATTCATAGACTTCGCGAATCCTCGAGCGTTCCTCGAGACGTCGAAACGATCCGAACTTCTCAGGACTTCGAATTCCCCCCGGTTCTGCATTTCCGAAGGAATGCCCCGCGCGCAGTCCTGGCTTCTCGTAAATCTTCGACGCTTCCTCGCGATTTCCACCCCCTGTGAAACGTTACCACCGACCGACTTGCGCAGGTGATGCTGTCGACCTCGTCGACGGAAGAGCCCGTCGAGGGGCTGACGATAACCGAGGAGAACACCTGCCTGGAACTGACGACGGAGGGGCGACTCGCGGCGCGAATATGCAGAGACGCGGAATTGTGCAAGAGGAACAACTGCATAAGGAAGTGCTGTCCGGAAGGACAATCCTACGTGCAAGGATCTGGCTGCACTAAAAAGGATGGCGTCGACTCGGCTGCGGTATTCTATGAGAAGCTATCTAACATCAGTGTTGGAGCTTGGAAAGACACTGGTTAGTCTTAATCGATGAACGTGTTATTTAATGAACGAAAAAATGAAGACATGTTATGAAACAAAAAGAAACGGAAGAAAGAGATGTTACATGTATGTCTCTTTTCTGTTAAAATGTTGTGTAACTCTGTAGTACAATATGTAGCGTAGATACACTTTGAGCAAATTCAGAGGTCTGTAGATACTCTAGAATCATTGAGAGTCAAATTCACCTGAGTCCTTTCCTGTTACTTTTCAGGAGAGTACTAAACAAGCTTGTGTGTGACAGTAAATTTAACCCAAGTCTTTTTCTTTTGTTATTTTTCAGGATAAGAAATATAGATAGTATTAAATATAAAATATTTAAAAACTATAGAAAATATAGGTAGCATTTGAAGTATATAGTTTACATTCTTAAATCTTTTTTAGTCATAGTGTAACAGATAGATTCTTATTATTCTAATCAAATTAAGAGAGAGCAGCAAGATGCTGTATAAAATTTAATTTTGAAAACAAAATGGACTTGGGTTACTCTGGATTTCAGACACAGAAATATCATCATACATTTTTTATTGTTAAGGTACCTAGTTCATACCATTGAATCTTCTTTATTTCTAAAATAGTGTACATAGATTCTTATTATTTTGGTAAAATAAAGAGGAAGCAGATGGTGTATAAAACTCAATTTTAGAAGAAATGGACTTGGGGTAGTCTGGCTCTCAGGTGCAACATTGATTTTAAGAGGTAGTAGTGTATAGAGTGCTCGACGACAGGTGTGAGAAATTTCAAGGAGCGATTCCCCACGCTAAATTACAACGACTATAAAAAATCACAAAAATCCATTTAAGGCTTCGTTTCAGTGTGGTTAATTGCTGAGAGAATGTCTAATAATTCACAACAAATGTGTCTGACCTGAGACTTATTCTACTGCTGTGGACTAGTCAGGTCAGACACAGCGAAATCAGTAGAATGAGTCCCATGTCAGACACACCTTGCAGTTAGGGGTATTTTCTTAATAATTAATAACTCTGAAACAAAATCTTAAACATAATCTTGCCATTCTTGATTTTCACTCTAGTTTGATACATAGAATAATCCCTTAAAATTTCTGACACCTGTTATTAAACTTTTTAATACTTTTTCGTGCTTGTTATTTCACGCTTGCACGTTTGTTCTTTAGGAAGTGGTCTACTAACTAAACTGAAGTGCGCGAATGGTATGTACAGTTTGTACTCGTACGAAGTGGGTGGTTTTATGCCAGAAGGATACGTTCTACAACTTTCTGAGGGCAACACGATGAAACACTACATCGACGAGCAGTGTATGGACGTGTTCTACAACAGAACAGAATGGAATGAAACTTTGACTGCTTTGGTTTGCTTCCCACCTCGGGACCAAACTACTCTGATCAAGTGAGTCACAACGATGATAATAATTTACTGCAGACCGATAACGAGTTCGAGGAACATTGAACACTGGATGAAAGAAACGTCTTGGTAGAAATTTAATGAAAGGAAGTATCGATGATATCGAATCTAACTTTAATTAAATTAGAGAGCCATTTTCTTATCACTGTATCAGTTTCTGGGTTCACTTTTTCTATTCTGTAAATTTCCCAGACTTTTACGAGGAAGATAACGTTACACAGTTTTCGTTACTATTTTTAGCTCCTCCGATTTCTTTTTCTCTAATTCGAGACTGTACAGCAGTCGCAGTCATTAAAAGGTGAAATGTAATCATTTCGCTTCCGCCAAATCGCGCAGCGTAAACGCCATGCCATAAATATCTCTCGCATTTATTTCTTCTTTTTTTCTTACCCCGAGCGTTGTGTACGGTTCACATTCCATTAAGTTTAGTTCGCTGTTAAGAAAAGTGGCGATACACTCGCGGGGTTAAAATGATCGTCATTCGTCTCTGCGTTTCAGCCATTACTGCAAGGAATGAGATCTATCAAAACGTTGTCGACACCCCTCTAAATGTCACTGTTCTAAAAGAAAGGAGAAAGCGGTAATTTATATCGCTATGATGAGAAATAAAAGAGATTTAAAATATTACACAAAAATAACAATCGAAAATATATAATAAGTTGTTTCTTTTAAGGGGTGTAATACAAAATAATTTGATTAGAAATGTATTCTTTTCACCCTCGATAGAAATTTCCCATGATCCAGTACATATTTCAATCTTCCTCGTGCTCTTTACTTTATTTATTCTTTTTTCGCGAAAACTCGTACAGTTGTCGACAAACAAACCTTTTTCCATTCCGCTATGAAAAAAGCGTGAAGAGTGCTCGAGCGTTTCAGAGGAAAGCGAGCCCCGACGGGTTTACATCGTGGCAAAAAATTCGATCGATCATTAGCCGTGCTTTCCATCGGAGCGCCGATGGAAAAAAGCCGAAAAAGGGGAAAATAAAGAGAAGGGAACCGTATCCAATTTGAAGCGGGGTCTCGTCGTCGCGTCTTCCGCGAGCATCAATCCACGCGTTCGAAACTTTTAAGCTGATGAATAGCTGCCATTTATTGCCGCGAACCCGTTTGTTTGACTTACCCAAAGTTTAAACAAGTAAAGCTAGTCCGAGATTCGCGGAATCCAATGGGAGCCCGACCTGAAACTTTCGCGTTCCTCTGCCTATGTTTTGCAGTGTGCGCGTGGTTACTCAGGCAATGCCGTTATTTGGGGTCATTCTGGGTCAAAGTTTTAGGATTTTACTTTGAGTTACGATGTCGGATTAAAAGGTATCCCAAAAATCTTCTTCTTTTGTAAATCTCTGCTTTCGAAATTAGCGATTCTGAGTAGGAAATTCAGGAGAATTTTCAAATATTCGAATATTCGAATTTTCAAATTTTCAAATTTTTAAATATTCAAATATTCAAATATTCAAATTTTCAAATATTCAAATATTCAAATATTCAAATATTCAAATATTCAAATATTTAAATATTCAAATATTTAAATTTTCAAATATTCAAATATTCAAATATTCAAATATTCAAATATTCAAATATTCAAATATTCAAATATTCAAATATTCAAATATTCAAAGATTTAAATTTTCAAATCTTCAAATATTCAAATATTCAAATATTCAAATTTTTCTTTACCTAAATAGCCAAGTACCCAAGTATCCAAATACCCTAGTACCCATGCAACTACAAACCCTAGTACCCAAGTATCCAAATACCCTAGTATCCATGCACCTACAAACCCTAGTACCCAAGTATCCACATACCCTAGTATCTAAGTGCCCCAATACCTAAATCTTCTTTTTCTATATACAATCAAAATTGAGTATTTTTTAATCATAAGACGAACCAGAAAGTATATACCTTAAGGCTGTAATTACAGTAAATATATTTTCTGTCTTACAGATATTCTGACGAATATATCTGAACTTGTCTCATTCATACGATAAATAGTCCGGAGTACCGGACTATAATAGTACCGGAGCCTAATGAACGAACGTAATAAATTTTCAAATTTTTTTCATTATTCTGGGGTTGATTCAGTTGAGATCAAAAATAAGGAATGGACTATTTTTCTCCCTAAGTATGTATTGAGTCCATCGTTTATAGAACGACGAGTGTAGGTTTCATCGCGAAAAATCGGAAACGTGGGATAGAATTTTCTTGTCGGAGCCATCATCTCTCGCGATGATGCACATTGCGCCTGCATCAGCGCCAGATGACCAAGTGGTTCGCCAGCGTTGCGGACAATGCGTCCACTCGTATATCTTCGGGCTGAAGAATAAATATAACAATGGTGCAAGTCCATTTCTCTGATGAATCCAAGAGGACTCATTCAACGAGACAAGTAGTAACGAAGTGGTTGTTCATTCGAAGCGATTTTACATTCACTTTTCGTAGTATGCGTTTGTTTTTTACGATTTTCAGAACGATGTATATTTTACCCTGGAGTGAGGCTATGTTCTGTTTTTGCGAGTTCTTTTTGGGGAATCAATCTTCAAAGAGAGTATGATTTAGAATAAAGATACTGAAGAGTACTTGAATATTAAATACTTTCAAAATAGAAGAACTTTTTTATACAAAAATACAGGAATACTAAATTCAATTTAGAAGCTTCAGTAGAAATCTCCATAGTCTTCTTTCCTATTTTTCTCAGTTCGAGGTATTAAAATATTTGTATAATCCTCCCTTATCTTCTCCCCATTTATATAATACACCCTCTAATCTTCCAAAAAAAGGGGACGTTAATTATTCCACAAATTGTCTCAGTCAACGAACAAAAAGAATTTATTTTCGTCGAATTCTCTGCAGCGTCCAGATCACCCTATTTGCACAGTCCCAATCCAAGGAATTAGTCAGTCGGGATTCAGGGGTGGAATTCCCTTGATTTCGGCATAAATAAAGATCAACCGATGTTAATGAGGCTGTTAATGCGTCGAGGACACGGGGAATAGTCGGAATGAGTCGATTTATATTCGGTGCCCGTGATAATGAGAATACTTTAGAGGCGGACACGAGTCCCTTTGTAGCGAGGACGTTCCTCGGTATTCGCCGCTGCTCAGCGAGGCCAAGATAAAGTTCATTTCGCGAGGGGGAAATTTCGCGGAGCTAATGTTCCAAGAGGAAGTCGAAGTTAATTCGTTTTATCTGGCTCCCTCTTCAGAACCACCGACACCCTTCTAGTCGTGATTCAGAAATGAAAGAAAAATCCTCGGGAAATAAGGACCGTGATATCAAACGCTGACGAATGTTGGGCATTGTTTTACCTTGCTAGGAACAAGTCATGTAGGTGCGTTGGGTATTCAACTGTGCGTTGGGTATTTAAATGAGGGTCGAGTATAGAAATTTCCTATTAAATTAAATAATCTATCAAATTTAATTTAATTCTACTAAGAAGTTAAAATTTTCCATAGCAACACTAATTCCTTAAAATAAATTTGGAGATTACGTTTCGAAGCATTGAGCTTCCTCGTTAAAATTAAAAAGGTAGCGTGGAGAGCAAGCACAGGTAGAACTTCCAGAATTTTCGTTTTCCTCTGATTCCAGGGACATAGTCAGCAGCATCCTGCAGGCAATAAGCTGCGTCTTTTTAGTATTAACATTGTTGGTCTACATCTGCCTACCATCTCTGCAAAATCTCCACGGTAAAACCTTGATGTGCCACGCAGCTAGTCTCTTGCTGGCTTACACTTGTCTCGCTGTAATCACTTGGTTGACACCGGAGAGCCAACCTGAAGATTTCTCCGAGACCACGTTTTGCGAGCTGATGGGTACGTTATTGTTTTCTTGGCACACACCCTCTGCAGCTAATTATAAAAGCGTACGCTGTTCCTCTGGTTTCTTTAACGCGTGTAACAATGCTCAGGAAGTCACAGTCACTGTATTTCGAGGCTTTAAATAACATCCTTATGTTTTTAATTGCGAGTGGAGAGGCTGAGTGAGAATTCATTTTGTTCTGGTTTCATTTTTTGAAGTACAGGCTGCTTCAGGAAAACGGTTCCATTTGTAATGCAATATTTATGAAAGATTTATAAAGTATTCTGTTTTGCATTGTCAATGATGGTGAATAAGTAGAGACTCCTCCATAACGAAATATATTTATTACGATTATTAGTTATATTACTTTAAGAGAATTGATTAACATTTTTTTGAAGCAGCCTGTTCATTTCAAAGGGTGAATTATTGAACTACTGTGAATAATGTCTCTATTTTTACGTAACTTATAAAGAGTTTCATTTTCATATCGTCTCATGTTTCAAAAAATTTAATAAGAGCTATAATTACTCATGATGGAGTGAAGACAAGAACGTACGACACTGGATGAGAAATATCGATACCATAAATCAGTTAAATTCAACTTCGCCTAAGGGAGGCTATCCAAACTTTGTGGCTATAAATATACAACTCAGCCGAACGTATCGTTTGCATACTGCATACGACTACATACGAACGCGTCATCTCGCCGAGTTATTTTCAGATTTCTCGTCGTTTTATAGATTCTCTAGACGCCGCGTTGTAGTCGAAATCGACGTCGAAGGAATTACGTCAAATTCGATGTATCGAAGACGCGTTTCCTGTACAAATGTTGACTCATGAGATGCGAGATGCTAATCGAAAGAAAATTTCAGCCGCACATGTCAGTGTATCCAAACACCTTGATTTAGCTGGAAGAGATTATATATTATAATTTAAGCCGCTAACAGTAATAGGAGTTAAAATAGTGACCAACTTAGAGACTAATTACTGGATAACACATTTCAGTATCTCTAATGCGACAGACTAGATAATTAGAGAAAATAGAAGAAGATAATTAGCTCATACATATTTTACAAACATCGCTATTACAATAGAATTTTAATTATGTTAATACATTAATAATATTCAATGCTCAAATTTGCATAGTTGCGTCTATTAGCAACCACTTCATTCACTTTCCATTGACTTAGAAAAAAGAATTATACTAATTTGCAACAGAAACGCGTCTAAATTAACCCAAAAGTCAGAGAATTGCTCAGAGCAAAGTACTGACGCCCTAATAAACAAATTCCAGCATCACACCTCTTTCTCGCATCTAAACTTATCACCTCCCTCGAAGCTTTCAGAAAATCGGTTAAGCGTAAAAGGCACGATAGTGGAAGCTCCGAGATCCGACAAGAACATACAGCGAGAGAATATCGAGCGTGATACACTTTCGCCAGCCTGACACGAAACGACCTGTCTTTGTTTTCAGGCTACATCATGTTCTTCGCCTTCCTGTCAACCTTCACCTGGCTGAACGTCATGTGCTTCGACATATGGCGGACCTTCGGGTAAGATATTTCCAACCATTTAAATTTCGTAGAGAAAAGAGACGCCTCGAGGTTTCTCCTTCTTCACCTTCGAAACTTGCCCTCGGCTGAATTCCTCGCGACGAAAAGTTCGCTCGCGAGGGTGGCTGGCAAGCCCATATAATACAGAGACGTCTTAAGAACGTCTTAAAGACATCCAGTGAAGTCCTAAAATTGTCCAAAAGACAATGAAATGATCGAAGTTAGACATCAGTATATTTTTAAGACATCTTAAAAGGCGTCTTATGAATGTCTTTTAAGACGTATAGAACGTCTCTAAAATGTCTTATGAATGTCTTTTAGAGACGTTTAAATTACGTCTATAAGATGTTGAGACAAAAAATATACGTCTTCAAAACGACCATGTAAAGTGTCTTTAAGATGTTTTACAGACGTAAATTTTAGAAGTCTTTAAAACGTACGCTGTTAGATGCTTTTACGACGTTCAATTTATGTTGTAAGACGTTCAGGCATACAATGGACATAAACTAGTCGTCTTCTAGGCGTCGTGTGCTATTTAGGAGAGAATGGTAGCGTTAATTCCAAATCGTGGGAAACAGGGGAGATTAGTTGCGACGTGACTTTAAGTGCATGGTGACCGATGTGAGGAAAAATCGAGGCTTTCGACGGGCAGCGGGTTCGAGGAGGATCTTTATCTGAAAGTTTCCTGAGGAATTATGCGAGAAGTACTTTACACGTTGCAATTTTTCAAGTGTCGCAGGAGGTAATAGATTACTGGGATGATAGAGTCTCGTAAGGGTAGTTTTTCTGCGGCTTAATTTATGCGCCTCCGAGTTCAATGAAGTCTCTTTAAATCGCTTGAAACGGAGGACCGATAAGTTGGCAGGAAGAAAGTGATATATTTGTTCTTTTCATTTTTAAGTAAAGGAAATTGTAGCAGTTATCATTACTGAATAAAACACTTCGTGTCAATAATAACAGTAGGCGAGATACCTCGTCCATAGTACTACATCTACAAGATCATGATAAGTAGCATTACACTTATGACATACAGCAGAGATATCTCGTCTTCTGTAGTGAAGTGGCAATCAGCTATTTTTTGCTTATCGAAGAAATTTCTGCAAAACAATTCTACAGTATTATCACGTATCAAACAATTCATTGATTTGGATAAAAAATGTGGCAGAGGGTGAAATTTCACCCCCAAAGCAAAGCCATCATTTCACACGCATCAAATTGATAATTTTTGCGCTTACAAATTCCTCCATAAATATTTGCCAGTGTTAAACGAATAATGAATATTTAAATCGGTCGCATATCGATGTAGGTCAGGACTCCGTCGTTTCCCTGGCTCCCATTGTTTACCCGACACGAGCTCTGGAAATATAGAATCGCGAGATCTAATTATTTATTCGCGGCTTGGCATTTGCAGCCTCTTGAATCGGCCGAATTGAAATTCTACGTACGAAAATCGCGCTCGCGACGAATTCCTAATGCCAGTGAAGAATTCATGACCCTTCTTTCTTCTGATCGTATTTACATGCTGCCATTGAGTCTGCTCGACAATGCACCCTACATCGAAGCATTTAATTATAAATCAGTTTCTATGGCCCTGTCGCCAGGCCATCTCTTAGCAAACAAGTCGGTTGGCCTCGTTTTTGGGGCGAGAAAATCTTTTGTCAATTTTTCGCAGAGTCCTTAGAATGCAATTGCGAATTCAATATTGGCGTAACTGTGCTCTGGAATGCCGATAATTTGCCGATAAGCTGTGTGCTTTTTATTGGAGGTCTGGATTAAGGAACGATATTGATTTTTTTAGAGAAATATTGTTGTTTCTTCAGTGATTGAATTTTTTCGAAAGCAAAACTCGATTTGGTGAAAAAATTAAGGAAGAGTGCTACTTTTTCATTTCTTAGTTTTAGAATTTAGTAAATGCACTAAAAGGTAGTCACGATTATATTCTTCTGCACGTGATATTAATAAATTAAATTTTTAAATAGAAAAAAGAAAGTAAAAGCGTGTGAAAATTCGATATTTAATACTTATCGTATGATTGACTTTCGATTAAGCGATTAAAGATTTCAGCTAGTGCTGTGCCTCTCGTCCTCAGCACATCGTGGACAGTTTGTGATTTTAAGACGTTATTCTAGACGGCGAATTTATAAATACACGGAGAAAATAGATCTACGTGAAGTATAATTGGCCTTCGAGAAATCATTTCCACAGAGAATGCATCAATTCCTCAAGTTCTTCCACCTCTAACTATTCTTCTACATAGTGTACTTTGTAAGATTCTAGGGATGTCTCTTTTATTGGAATTCTAGTAATTTCAGAGCAAATAAACAATTCTAATAATGGTCCTTTGATGCATAGACAAGCGAAGATGTTGAAAATAATGATGAACACTTTGGTGCAAGTGATACTAATATTACATGAATTTTAATTCGTCTTTCTACTACTTTATACTGCATACATTTTTTTCAATAGTCTTCTTGGAAGAAGAGTGATTAAATTATTATAGAATTTAATAAGTGTTATCAGTTATTTAGATTTTGCTGGATCAAGTCTGTTGTTACCAGTTCTAGGAAGTGTGACAATTAGTCAGGCTACATTGTAATTCTATATTCTGTAGAAGTACAATAGAATGGTAATAATATATTGCACCTGCTGGATCGTGCTCAGAAAAACAATTCTATGATTCTCTGTTTTGAATACACGCTATATGAAAGAGCGTCGCGGATCCCTCGAATCGATCGAATACTAATCTAGCTGCTTCCTCGCAAATAAACATTCTGTTTCCTTCCATTTTTCCATGAACAGAGTCATAACTCATATTTCGTCCCGTAAATCAATCTGCTCTATCTCTTCTCCTGTTTGCGAGTAGTTTTTGCTTGCATGCGTGTAACGAAAATATATCTCAAAACAATTTCAAAGATATTGTGCTCGAGAAGTGTAACAAACGAGGAGAATGTAAATAGGATACTGCATATTTATGCAAGGTATTTTTAGGTAACTTCTGCGTCAGCGAGTTTACAATTGAAGAGTAGAAAATTCAGGTAATTTTAATTTGGAAACATAAAGAGGGTAGAGCAAGAGGATGAAAAAAAATAATTGCAAAGATTCGAGGAAAGGTGATGAAAAATAATCGAGTGAGAATTCAATCGAAAATGCGAATATCTTGCAGTATATTTATTTAATCATTGTTTAAAAATAATGAAAAACGCTAAAATTCTATGCAATAATTTCAGTTTTTTAAAATAAGAATTCTTTAAAAAATTTCTATATAAATATAATATAAAGAACTCAAGTTAAACAAAACATTCAAAAAAGAAAAAAAGATAGTATCGTATAAAAAAACACATTTGGCAGGCTATCATGTCATTATTTTACATCTGATGCTTATCGAATTGCAGTAAACAACAGCTTCACGGGAATCCCTCTTTTTGATGTGAATGGAATTGCATTTAAAATTGGTATTGCGTAACTAATCGCGACGTTCACAAGGTTTTAAATGAATACCTATATTGCACAGATATGAACGTGATAAACGAACGTTAGAAATTGTAATTATTTTTCCATTTACCACCGTTTACAATATTGCATATTACAACATTCGTATTTATTTTTTAGATTATTTTCCTCGTAAGCATAAAGTTCTTGCATACCTGAAATTTCCTCTTTTTATTTCAGTTTTTATGTAACACGCACTGCTGGCTTCGAAATTACGTTTTTCATGTCCGTGTTCCTTAATTTACACATACGAGGAGAATGAAATTACACGTAACTTTTCAACATACATGTGTCACGGTTGTCTTGATTTATACACGAGTCCAGCAGATTATCTACCACGATCAACGACTTAATAACGACTACAAGAGTTTCATTATTCATTCTAAGAATGAAAATATTCTTTTTCCATTTTAATTAAGCCTAATGATGAACCTATGAAGAGTAATTAGGGTAATTAAAATTTTGTTTCAAAGTATTCTTACGATTTCAACTATCTTCGATTACTTGGTATCAGAAACATTGCCAATTTTTTCTGAACTTTCCGATATTATATAATAGAACTTATCAATATCTAGAATAACGAGAGAGAACAATTCTGTTTCAACATCCAAAGGCTGAATGACATTCTAATTAAATACAGACCGTCCTGAAACCTGAATTTTTAATTAACAATCAAAAGCACTCTAAAAACAATTTATAAGAAAAACAATAATATCCTTCCCAGGGATCGATGTAATTTCCCGAGTTTAATGAATTCTTGAAAGGCTCTTATCAACGTGCACGGGACGCTGAACGAGCAATTCCGAGCTTCGTTAATTATTGCAAAAGAAAGTTCGAATCGCGTTCCTTTATCGCGACGCTGGCGAAACAGAAAATAGCATTATGTCAGTTTCGTAAGAAAAATCTCGCGGGACAGGTTACTGCAGACTTATTCCTTCGCGTTTTCTCGCTGCCCTGAGAGGTTTTTCCGGAATCCGTTCCTCGAACGAAATTTGCATATCGCTGTCCGTCTGTCTTTAGAAAATTCCGCCGCGGCGAGAGCGTTTAAATTCGATGCACATTTTATTCCGCTATGCAAATGCTGGCGAAACGCTCAATTTTCAACATCGCCAATGCAAAGCGAGTTTAATGAATTGTACCATTACAATCGAACAACTGAAATCACTGCTACGCTGTATTCCTTTTATAAACTCGTTGACATTTAACAATGGAGAAATATGAAAAAAATATGTCACGTATTTCCTGGAATAGTGTTATGGAGACTTATCATTTCTTGGAATTATTGTCCCATTTTCTTTTCGTTTCCTTGAAGAAATAAATCACTGGTAAAGTATTTGACTCTAGAAACGACTACTGTATGTTATATCACAGTCGACTATAGTACTAGCCATCTTGAACGAAAAATAGCAACACTGCTAGAGTCCTATTTTGCACTAGATAGACAGAGACACACAATCTTGCATATTCTTTCTATCAAATGCAAAATGAGACTCTCGCAGGGTTACTGTTTTTTATTGAGCATGGCTAGTACCAGAGTCGGCTGTGGTTATGTGTATAAACTCGTCGATGGTAACAAATCGCGAGATTAGAACGAGTAAAAATTGTTCTTGTATCGAGTCAAGAGTTTATAACGAGTAAATACTGTCTCGTATATGACAAAGTGCTATTGTACTAAAATTATTGATACTTTAATTTTCTGAAGAAGAATGTAATTTATGTTTTGAATATTTTCCTTTTTATGCTTTACAATATCTGTAAAAAATTTGTTTCATGCTTTAGGAGACTTCGTGGGAATTTCGGCAAGGCGAGATCAGACCTGAAAAGGTTCCTTCTGTACTGTTTTTACGCGTGGGGTCTGGCTATATTCATGACAGTAATCATCATCTTCTTCGACGAGGTGCCTATCATGCCAAAACAGTTCAGACCGAACTTTGGCTTGAGGAGATGCTGGTTCTTGAGTAAGTTATTATTACCGCAACGTGACAAATGTTTCAATTTTATATGTGGAATAGTACCTGTTTCAAAGGCCCACGAATGTCCTGATTTATCGCAAGATAAAATGAGCTATTACGTGTAGCGCGATCGTTTCAACGACAATCTTGAAGTGTATGCGGCGTATGGCTGGTTGGTACAACCGCCATAAAACGTGCCATAGAAAGCATTTGATGAACCCATTTCATTAAAGAACTGAACACATTTTTATTTCTTTTCAGATCTTTCCTAAACCTCGAAAATTCTCTTGAAATCACTTCTGAAAGCCAAGAATTCTAAATAAATATTTCTATTTTAAAATTCAGTTTTCTATTGATTAAGTAGTATAAGTAAATGGTTAGATTCTTCGTTTTTTTTATTTTTTAATTCCCTCAGAGTGAATCCTATTTTTTCTTTTCGATATCAGCAGTGTTTCAGAGGTATTAGTCTCTTGCTGACTAATATTATTTCGAAGTTGCAGTATTTGTTAAATGATAAATTGCGACATGTGCAAGAAGAGAGGTTACAAATCGATAGAACTGTCTTTACCATTCACTGTACACATTATCCTGCGACAAATTGTTACATTCGTGAACCCTTTATCAGCGTTCCGTTACACGCTTGATTACACCCCATGTTGCGGG
This sequence comes from Calliopsis andreniformis, assembly GCF_051401765.1. NCBI lineage: Eukaryota > Metazoa > Arthropoda > Insecta > Hymenoptera > Andrenidae > Calliopsis > Calliopsis andreniformis. The sequence goes on from NC_135073.1 coordinate 13,126,194, forward strand.
TTGATCAGTCAAGCACAAAAATCTGCACACACTCCCTCTCAATTTACAATATTTTAGGGACACATTTTTCTCTTGTTAACGAATCTAATACCATACTTTTAATTATCTAGAAATTGATTAATTTTCTGGTTTACAAAATTGCCATTTTCATAAACTAACCCAATACCTACGCTATTTCTTTAAGATATTTGCACTGAGATCAATTATCCATTTCCAAAGAAAACTATGCAAAAACGACAATATGATATGTTGAGTTCTTTAATCTCCCAACACATTTAGGGGTGCGCAGGACCATAAAGCAAGCTGATTTACCATCTGATTAACTTCTCTATTTAAGAACAGACTCCGCGTCCTAGCCAGTTTTATAAAACGTTCGTGTCCACCTAAACCCTCCGCGACCCACTGTGTCAATCGATTAAATACTTCGAGCTTTATTGAACTAGATAGGAGGGTAGCTAACGATTTCCGTGAAAGCAGCCTCGGCTGGTATTACCAATTTTATTACTGGGATTCGCGGAAATTAAATAGCAAAGCGTTCGTTCTCTGGCTACCTCACGCTCGTAATGTTTTATGCCTCCTTTACGGCTGGAAACCCTTGTCTTTCACGCTCGTTAAAAAAAAAAAAAAATCTTCATTAGCCGTTAAAAGAAACCTGTATTCCTTCCTTCCCTCATTTTCCTCTTTATTGTCCTCTTCTTGTTTCTCTCGATACGCGAGGTTTCTTCGGTTTATGCTCGAACAGTCACCGATAATCGAGAACCAATTAAAAAGTTTCGTCGCTACGTTTCGCTGCGAATTAAGAATCGAGAGGGGGAATCGAGCTCTACGAAAATCATTAGTGTCTCAATGGAGAGGAAATTAACTGAGGAACGACCGTAGATCCCCGTGGAACCGAGCAACTTTTGTGTTACTCCAGTTCCGTGTAACGAGAGCCACCCACACTTTTTGCAATTACTTCCTTGATTAACTGGATGCCCCCATTTTACATCGCGTCGGATCTCGTTGTAAGGTTTAGAAGGCACGCTGTACGATTCTGCTGATTAATTAAGGTTCTCGGCATCGAAAAGATACGAAGGCCCAATTATCACTTCTTCTCATTTTTTGTGAGATGAATCACGATTACTGTACGTACGCAGAATTTTAATAATTACGAATAATAATTGGAAATTTCTATGTATCGACTTTAGAACATTTTTACTTATGAGAAACTTGATTGAAAATATGTGAAAATTATTTTTCAGGTAGATATTAAAAGTCATATTCGTTCTCAAACCTTCTCTGTTTTTAATTAGTTTCTTCATTAGTGTGATTGAAGTCTTTGGAATATTGATACATTTGCATAAAAGTATATCGTAGAGTTTAATGAACTCCTGATTTAAATATTAGTATTGTTATTGACTCACATGCTTTGTGGAATCCTCATGCTGATGATTAGTCCTCCTCCAGTGACCCCTATGCGCTCCTGTAGACAGCTTTCTTGCGACTAATTGATAGGGTCACCTTTGTCGAATGTCAAATTGATACCTGGTCCCTTCTCCTTATCTTTAGATTTTCCAGGATGGTGGGGCGGTTGTATACCTACAAACTTCTCAATTCATTAATAAAGTGCCTAATTACAGTTATTGTTATCTACTGAAGACCTTCGATAATAAATCAGGTGTTCCTCCTGGTGGTGGGAATTTTTATAGATTTTTTAGTTTGATTTATCAATATATCTCAAATATCCTTATCTTTATCTTATCTTATTACACTTTTACTCTAAAGTTATTTATTTTTTAATCTATTTAGTCATGTAACTGGGTTTTTATTTTTTTTTACTTATCTAATGGATTTATTTATGTAAGGGTTTGAAGAAATTCGAATAAAATAGCAACAAATTATTTAATTAATATTTTGACTGTCAAGATATTTTTCTATATTATTCTATTCTTTCATCTTTATATGCTCATTTTCTTCGTACATTTTATCTCTCTCGTAAAAAGCGACTTTTCATTCTTTAATTCGGAAACAAAACTTTGCACCCTATTTTAATTAGAGAACTCAGAATGACATAAAACCATGTAATAATGGCAAACAGTACTGCGCCAAAGTCTACCATTTCCTCAAGGACAATTTTTCCGCTGCATTTGCAGAAGATGGACCTTGCTTTTTATCCAACGAAAGAAAGACGCAAATTAAAGTGCAAAGGTTCCACGTGTCAATGCACAGGTCCAATTTCCAGCCAGAATATTTGCGAGATCTCATTGCAAGAGCTCTCTTTTCCTCTCTCTCGTGGGTGTTCCTCAATTTCCAAAACTAAAAAAGTACAATACGCGGATTTCGCTAAAGAGACAGCCAGCAAATTCCCCTGGAATTTCTATTCGGTCGTAGAAACACAAATTGCGATCGCGGATTTCGCGCTTCAGCAGATCAAATATTGAATTAACACGAGCGCTTTCGGGGGATTTCGTTCATCTCTGGTATCACAAGTAAAGCTTTCGTGGAAGAAGGAAGCTTTCGTTATTTTCCAAATAAAGAGTTCCATGAAATCTCATGACACTTATCTTAGAATAAACATCTTAAATCTTTCGTCTGATCGTTGCATTTTTCTCCACTGACCGAGTAAGATTCTTAATAAAAACTGGAGGATTTTCGTTTTCCTTTTCTGTGCAAAGAAAAGGCCACATTTTTTTCTATACATTTCTTTCGATCATTTATCGATATTTTCTAATAGTTAACCATGGTAAAGTTTCTTTTCTTAATGGGAATAGCACAGACATTTGTTTATTTCTAAAATCCTCAGAAAATGTATTCCAGACCTCTCAGAGCTTCCCTAGTTCTTCCAGCACTGTTTCTTATATTAAACGTCGTCTTATTCGAGTAAAGTCAAATAAAAGTGTTTCTAAAATGCCAGGAAAGGGCGAAGTATGCACCAGAGAAGCAGCAGGCATATTTCGGAGACAACGAGAAAATTCCTTCTGAACTTTTCACGTCACGCAACGTTCCTTGGCCATTTCGCTAAACGAGTGCGGGCCATTCAACTAATTACACTAATTAGTTCACGTTGGTAGACGATGGTTTTGCACGAGATCCAGCTTTAAGTGTCAGCCCCTTGAAGACCGCCGTGGGAAACAGGCTTTTTATAATACAAATGTTCCGCGGCTTTTTCGATTCTCGTTTTTCACATCTGTCAGAATGGCGAAGTGAGATTTTAATGTTAATTGCTTGGAAGAACGAGTTGCGGGCGTTGCTTAAATCTTTCTTGAAGGTGTTCTTCGTGGCTACGGGTAATTAATGTACACTGGTAAAAAAATGATGGCATAGAAACGTTTTGGGCAAAGATCGGCTAACTTTGACTGACGAGAACTCGGCGAAAAATCATTGTAGGATCATGATCTTTTTTTTAAATTACAGTTTGAAGTCTTGATTGTAAGATACTATGCCTTAAATTTAAGTTTAGAGTATCTTTACTATTGTAGCGTCCCAAATCTGAAGGCATGTTTATCGTATTGAAAATTTCAAAGTTTGACGATATGCACGGACTTCCCAGAATTTTTTTCGGGGATGCCGTTTACAGGAGCATAAAATTCGATCCTTCTCCTTTAATTTAAAAAAAGAATCAAGTCGCTACGATTTTTTTTCGCAAAGTTACAGCGCTTCAAAGCAACCCTTGCATTTTGATAGCACACGGGGCAGTGCCAATACATGGCAAAAATGCAGGGGTTACTTTGAAGTGGTGTAACTTTTCGAAAAAAAATCGCAGCGACTTGATTCTTTTTTTAAATTAAAGGGGAAGAGTGGAATTTTATGCTTCTGTAAACGGCATTTCCGAAAAAAATTTTTCCAAGTCTGTGCATCCCGTCAAAATTGATGATTATTACTATGGCAAATTGCAAAGTTTGACAAAATGCAGGGACTCGATAAAATTTTTTTCGGAGATGCTGTTCATAGTTTCATATAGAATGAACCTTCCTCTTCAATTTAAAAAAAGAATCAAGTCGCTACGATTTTTTTTCGCAAAGTTACAGCGCTTCAAAGCAACCCTTGCATTTTGATAGCACATGGGGCAGTGCCAACACATGGCAAAAATGCAAGGGTTACTTTGAAGTGGTGTAACTTTTCGAAAAAAAATCGCAGCGACTTGATTCTTTTTTTAAATCAAAGGGGAAGGATCGAATTTTATGCTTCTGTGAACAGCATCCCTGAAAAAAATTCTAGGAAGTCCCTGCATTTTGACAAACTTCGGAATTTTCAATAGGGGATTTAATATCCCCGTTGTCACATTTTGTTTCACAAACCTGTTCATAAGTAATCACGTAGACTGTCCAATCGTATATGTCATAGTATACTCACGACTGTCATTTCTGTATTAAAAAAAAATTGGAAAACAAAAATTTTCATACATAATAGATACATGTTTCTGTCACTCTCAAAAAAAGTTTCCAAAAAAGAAACGTTTTGTAACACAGAAATAAGTTCTCAAAGACTCGTCAAAGTAGCCTAATCCCTCGAAACCTTACAAAGTTCCTGATTTAAGCAACCCTCTTCCAGAAAGCTCAGTCAGCTACTATCTTCTTAAAACTCTGCATAAACCTCAATCTTCTATTCGAAAATAATAATCTAGAAACTATAAGGGTAGACGATCACAGAAATTCCAAATCCCAAAACTAACCACTGAGTCACGTGTACATAATTCTAACCCCGCCTCTGCTCACCCAGGCGATTAAAAACTTCCCTGTTTCAGCAGACTCCGAAGCGCTGGTTACCAACTTCCTAAGATATCGATTCTGCTGGTAGACTTAGTTTGCGTTCACGTTACAGGTGACCCGTCGACGTACGGCGAGCTGATTTTCTTCAGAGGGCCGATCGCGATCCAGCTGATATCCAACGTGGTTTTCTTCATTCTCACGTCTGAGCACTGTAGCAAGGTGAAAGCCGAGATAAGGAGGGTAGCCGACCCATCGGATCCCAGGAGCAAACGATTTCACGCTGACAAAACTAAGTGAGTTTATCGGCTTAAACACTCGAGCAAAGTGATACCCGAAGTGTTCGATAAAGACACGCCATCCATGTGGTTATCTTGCACACGAACTGGTCTCGACGAAGATTTAGCGTAAATTGCATTTGCAGCAGGCTGCTGCTTCTGCCCTGTAACCCTTCATTTGCTTTTTGTATTTTTTCCCCTTCTTCCCATTTTCCAGCGAAACTTTTCGTTGTAGGTAGTATCTTCTCTCTTTTTCTTTTTAGCAAAACTGCATATCTTTCTTTAAAATATCTTCGCTGGTTCTTTACAGTATTTCTAGCGCTACTGTTCTTCACAGTCTTAAAATAATTCTTGATCCCTAGAGTCTTATATTCTCTATTGTGTCGGTTATTATGGCAGTGGTGTAAGCCCAAAATTTAAGAGAAGTTATTTTATGAAAATGAGTCAAGTCACAAAACCAGAATATCAATGTTAAAAAAGATGTTGGACTTACAGTAGGTTCATTATAACCGATACAATTACTTTTAGTATCTCATTTCGCCAACCTTTGAATTTCCTCTGAAATATAGCCTCCTCTCAAGTCAGACTCCTTCAATATCCTCCTTCCCTGCACTCGCACGAACATCCCTTCCCCAAGTTGCTTTAATTTACCATTTTCAATATCTCGTTCCATCGATGCAGGTTGGTCATGAACATAAAACTGTTCATCGTGATGGGTATAACCTGGGTGGCGGAAATAGTCTCGTCCTTCCTGAACATGTACACCAAGATGGAGTGGCAGAAGAAGGTGTTCTACGCCTCCGACGCGATAAACTGTCTTCAGGGTCTGCTGATATTCATCCTGTTCGTGATGAAGCCCCGCGTCTACGAGGCCCTGAAGAAGCGACTGGGGTTTAGCGAGAGAAAAAAAGGCTCCAGCCAAGGCACGTCGACGGTCCAGGACCCGTTCAAGGTGAAGAAAAGCGCCAGCAACAGCACCCTCACGTCCAGCATGGTAGTCAGCTCTACGCCCTGACGCAGCTGCCCTTCAGAGGTGTCTGCCAAGGAAACCTTGGCGCAGCGCTGACCAGCTCAGGAGTCTCTCACTCGTCTGCTTCCAATCGTTCTGTTGCTCTACCAACACATAGGTCACACAGTGGGCTAAAACGATGAACTCTCTGTCAAAATCGTATAATTTTTAATAGAAATCAGACACTCTCGAAGGATTTTGCAGATGACGTGTTGGAGAATGTAGGAAAGATATGGAGAAACTGTTACATATCATTTTTAACCTTACACGACACGAGTTTGACACGAAGTTCATCGTAGTGTTTGAGCTTTTTTATGAACAAGGACACTGATCATGTTGGCCTTCGTAGTATCGTGTGGTTTCCTTGACGACGTAAGCAGGAGTGAGAGGGTCTACAGGGCTCGCGAGCCCTTGCTTGGACAGCGCTGTCTTCCTGGTTCTTCAAGGAGAATTAATCATGTCTTGGAAACGTCTACCTCTTGTTGTTGTACATTCTCACACGTTGATCTTCTATTTTGCATTTTATTCTTTGTAATGTTATCGTTCATTGTATGTCTCATTTTTTAACTTGTTCTTCATATAACGATGCAGTTAGCGTGTTCTGAAGATGTAGTAAGTGAAGGAGAGCTTTGGTTCTGAATGTTAGACTGAATGGAAGATATAGTTATCTTTTCTTTAATTTCGTCTTTTCACGAAGAGAATATTTTTATCTGAAGATAATGGAAGTTTCTGTGCAAAGAGAGAGGCGGAAATGAATGAAGCAGGAAGAGAAAATTTTCTGCGAATGGATTCTGGGAAGAGGGTAGATTAAGTAATTTTAATCCTTCCTGATCCTTGACTGGAATCTACTTCTGACGTTGGAAGAAATGGGAACTTGTTACACTTACATTGTAAAAGCTTCTGCTGAAATGGTTGTCAAATTTGAAATACCAATGAATTAATTAAGAATGTTCTATCAGTCTGTGGTCAAAGCACACACAATTTGGCAGCAGTTTATGTAATATAATGAATTCATGCATTCCTTTTGATGTACTCATTACTGTTCTATCAGAATAAGAATACTTAAAATTTGAATATCCCTCCTATACCAGAGTGGTGGATCACAGAAAGTTTAAAATTATAATTTATTTACACGAGCATACTTCCCCATCCCCTACACCACAAAAATTCCATATCACTTTACAAAATTGCTTAAAATTAATTAAAATTTCTTGCGTCCATTACTGTAGATATTATGTAAAATAAGGTACTGTTTAAAAATGAGCTTTTTTACGTTGCATTGTAGCATCCATTACCCCCCAAGATGATCATACGCATATTTTAATATTTCTTAGATGTATCGAAAGCAGGAATGCCTCGTGTCGAATGTTATACTATTTAATGCTTGATACGACTGTAGCTTTAAGAATCACAGGATGTCGCGCGTTCTTCCGCTCCTCGAGGAGAAACCAGCGCATTGTCCTCGAGAACATTCGTAGTTTTTAAAGGGAGCCTTAAATCACGCAGAAGCGCGATAAACGGTTTTTCGAAAGCTTTATGTCCGCCTCGCGGCATCCGCGGGAATGTCACGTCGATTATTTGTACTTGGAAAGGAAAACAATCGCGATAGACGACACTCGAGATTTCGCAAACGCGACGAGCAACCAGCGGAAGTACTGAAAATCGCGAGGCTTTACGATAATTTCGAGCTCCTTTCCCACGCGCTGCGAATCGCTCCTCGCTGACGTCGCAAATCTTTCGCGAGAAACCTTACATTTTTCGGTAAATAATTGTGTATGCTTGAGAAATTATTTTTAGAAACAGAGATTTTTGTAGAATTTGTCTACTATTAAAGATAAGTGTTTTTTCCTTTTTTTTTAATGAAATTGAATTGTACAAATTGGAATAAATTTTGTGAAACTGAAGCTTTGATTTACAATTTTTCCCTATTATTTTTGTTATTAAACTCTGAAGTTTTAAAGAATTCTGTATGCTATGTTATGTAAAAAAATTCTACATATAATAAGAATGCTAAATAGGTTAATCTTCTCGACTTTATCTCTCCACATTTTGATATAAGGAATATCTATATATTATGATTTATAGGAAATCTTGAAGCATATTGCTGAGGGTTTCCCCTTCATCTTCCAAATCGATTAATTTTTCGCAAATAAGTCCATGGGATACCGTATTCCATCAATTCCTCCTTTATAGGTAATCAGTCAACGTCGATAAAAAAACGTAGGGAGAGTACTCCATAAAAATTCAAATGCCTCGAATATTGTACGAAGTTTCATTCGACAACATTCAATATTGACGCAATCTCCGTGCATTTTTAAAATTCACCGCCACAGTTTCAGCTTCGCCATAAAATTTCCTCGGCTACACGTGTTTTCATAACGAAAGGGCTTTTCGGGGTATGAAAACTTATTTTAAGAGTCTCTTCGCCGAAGAGAAGTTTCAAACGCTGACGCGAGTTAGAGGTATATCGCGAAATTGCAACAATTTCTGCATTTTCCTCTTTAGTATCGAATAAAGCCGCGCGCGACGTAGGAAACTGTCAATTAATTTAACGAACCGTCCAACAATTACGTTCGCGTGATTTACACCTGCTCTCCCTCGTTAGCATTTTTCAGTCGAAATGTCGTTATAGTCTGCGCCCATTCGAGGCTCCAATGATCGATATTACTTCTGTCGTTATTTTATTAGCTTCGTTTTATACCCTATATCCAAAGACTTCCGTGCTAGTTATCGGTTTCGAAAAGTCATTTCTCCCTTCACTAATTTTCCTGTTTCATCGCGGTTTCGTTCTTCATCGGCATCGAAACGCTGGGAGGCTGCTATTCTATCCAACCATTTCAAATAATGATAGAATCTTAAGAAAACGAAGCTATTTAATGGAAGAAATTTATACACAAAATTTTACGCTGAATTTTGTTCATCTTGTGGGATATTAATATAGAAAAAATTTGTTCGGGCATGGAGATTCGAAGGGATGATATTTTTTTAGATATTTGGAGAATTAAGAAGACGGCTGAGGTTAGTAATTAATTGTTACCTTTAATACTTATGCAGTAAAATATAGTCCTCTAGTAGTAAAACTCTGTTCTCACGTAGTCACTCTTTTCTCGATCAATTAATCGATTAATTTACGCGTAAATGCTTCTTATTTGAAGTTTCTACCGATCGATTAATCAATTCGCTGGCTCCACTGCGTTCCCCTCTCGTTTCCGAGTTCAAAGTTGATTTTACAACCGCAGATTATGTACAAATATTCACACTCGCAACGCGTTTGTAAATCGTAATAAAAAGCTTTTGGAACAATTTCGCGGAAAGTGTGCAGTGTTTTTATGATCGTATAGACATGCGAATATCGTGTAATCGCCCTTTAAATTGATTTTAAAAAAAGAAGCCAAAAATTTGATCGAAAAAGCATACAAATAAAGTATTTCAATATTTTAATTAAAGAATCCAGACTGATAAAAATTTATATATATGAAAACATTGAATAAAATGTGTGTATTTTACTTCAGAATAATTTTTGAATTTCTAAAAAAATGTTCCAATTTATTTTTTAAAAATATGGATTAAAATTTCCTTTCTTGGCTTCTCCTGCTTTTTAATAACTATTTTCTTCTCTTTGCAGTTCTTTCACTGCTAAATAAATTTACGGACACTTTCTCTGTGAAATAATGTCAGTAAGAAAATGTTTATACTTCTCACTGATCTTCCCAAAGCAGATGCTTTAAAAAGACACTCACGCTCTTCTCACTACAATCTTTAAACTCTCCCTAAAAAGGCACGTTTTCGTAACATTATCAGGTAAAAGATCTTTCTCCATCATTATAATTACATTATGTTTCTTCACTTGCTCATGATTCGAAGGAAACGCGTACATTAAAATAAAAAATTCTTAAACGACTCATAAAAGATCTTTAAACAAGATTCCCGCATTAAAAGATTCCACATTATAACCACATTAAACGTTAAAACAGAACAGTTCCATTCGAATCACCTCGAAACAGTCTACCCGAAACTCTAAACTTTGGCTGAAACTCCCACACCCCCTTAACGCAGCATTTACAACCCCTGTCCCTCTCACTCATCCCTCCCGCATCAGCACAACAAAACAGAACACTTAACCAAAGTCACCGTTCCAAAATGTCTAATCGAGGCAAGAGTCCCCATGCACACAGCTCGGCAGACAAATCGTTCAGCTGCCATTCGAGATTCCCAAGCGCAACCCTCCCCATGGAACATCATTAAGACGTTCCAGTCGGTTTCGAAGCTGAAGATACAAAGTTCTCCAAACGCGCCCCTCTCGAATCAACAGTCGCCACCGAACCTGCCAATTAGTCCAACCGATCCCCAACAGAGACGACGAACGATCCAGAACACGATTCGCGCCCTTCAACCCCGAACCTGGTCCCAGAGAATACATTGAAGCGATATTCGACGCGATAGAACCCCCGACCGCTGATAGGAACATTGAAGATTCTGACAAGGCGAATTGAACCAGATCCACGCGCCGATCTTCGTGAATCGTCCTCTAACAAAGCTTAGGCAGCTTCGCGAGTCGGCACGAAGCGTTCAAGAAAACGGGGGAGGAGGTACACGAGCGACGAGAGTCGACAGAGATTCGCCGATGGAATAGCTCCGTGTTACCCAGCAGGACCTAGTTCGCCTAGCAAGATCTTCAGAGGAGTGAGGAAAAACGGTCACGTTCGACGAGAACGCTGAACTGCCTCAAGGCTTCCTCTCGTTCGCGGTCTCCTCGAGGTCTGGGTCCTCGTTAATGATGGAGATGTCTCTGATAGAGGGTCTGCGCGCCTTCCAGCCCTCTGGTGGCGCCACTGGCGCTGTGGTCTTCGTGAGCAGCTTGGGTCCTGACAGAGTGATGATGATGGCTCCCGCTGGAGCTGTGAGCAAAATGGACAACACGCACATGGTGACCACTGTCTCCGCGTAGAACACCTGCTCGGAGTCGTTTGGGTCGACTTTGTCGAGGGTTGTTGGCGCCAGGGCAGCCTGGACTGTTGCCTTCGCCATCCAGGATAGGGCTATGAAGATTTTCTCTTTCAGGTTCAGTTTCGAGCCGATTCCCACTAGGACTGTTGCCATGATGCGGATGACGATGCCAGAGAGGAGACAGGTCAGGCCTAGGTACACGGTCTTCCCGTCCAGCTCGTCGATCCTGATCTGAGCGCCTGTCACGGCGAAGAGGATCGGCTCGAAGATCATCCAGAAGATCTCGAAGGCTGTCGCCACTGGGTTCTGTAACCGAGGGATGTGGGATTAGAGACGATTGGTTTATAGAGAGGGCGATCTGTGGTGATTTGATGGGTTTGATGAGTCTTGAGAGTGGTTATGCGATGAGGACACTTGTGTGGGTGGATTTGTGGTGGTTGTGAGTTTGTGGAAGATGCTTCTTGTTTGTGTTGAAAGGTTCTGTGAACATCCTAACTTGCTCTAATTTGCTTCAATTTTCTTCAACTCTTGCCAACTAATTTGAAGCTCCACTCAGGCTCGTTTTAACTCGCTTGGACCCACTTCAACCTTCTCTAATCCTTTCCAACTCATTCGGATTCATTTGGATTGTCTTCAACCTGCTCCAACTCGCTTCAATCAGCTCCGAGCGTCTCTAACTCCTTCCAATTCATTTATATCTACGTGAACTTATTCAAATACGCACCAGTTCTCTCTAATCTATGTTAATTCGCTTCAATTTACTCTAACCTCGTGAATTTTTTAAATCCCCTTCTTCGTTCGCTATACCCAATTGTGAAAGTAGGATTTATTCGCGCTGAATGAAAAAAAATCAAGTAAAATGATTCAAATATTCAATAGTTGTTTGTATGATGTTTATGGAGAACAAAGTCCCTGGTTTCCGAGGTTTTATTATTCAATCGACAGCGCTATGTCATTTGCCTCCAGGCAAATACGCTACACGGTACGCCAGAGACTAATACTCTTATACAGTAGCATGCTTGTATAGGAGTGACGTGCTCTAAGCTTTCCACGATCCTACAGTGAAAAATTAAAGAAGCAAAAGTTTACAAACGATGGAAGCTTAGTGTGATATTCTTTGTGCAACTGTTGGTGAGATATATATTAAAAATAGATCCCAGCTAAATTGTTCCAATATACTATTTCATGGAAAGGAATACGAAAATAAAACTGGGGGTGGTAGAATATCATTATCTAGGTCTCTGCTATATTCTAACAGAAATTATGTTAAATAATCTTAGATGACGACATAACAGAGACAAGGAAAAATCGTTTGACGAGGGACTTGCTAATAATTAAAAGTCACCTAAGTAAAATAGGCTTCGAATCTGTCACAGGTGTCGTTTTCCACCGTGTCACGCGATACAATTACTTCGCCAGGGGGTGGCGTCGTTATTCTTCATCCCTTGTCCGCCGACACCCTCTTGGCTAGCCACAAGAGATCGTCAATATCATTAATATTTCACTGCAGATATTGCCTTACTTAATAACCCCGACTTAACGATCCCACTCTTTCCTGTTGTAAATCAACACCATTAATATTGCAGCGGTGAGGTATCGTCGCCTTTATCGTCTCGCCTCGAATCATTAAAATGGGTAAATAATTCCTCTGTATTAAATATCTTTGATGAGAGAAGGTAATCGGGGATATTTATGGCTACTTCGGTGACATCGAGGAACCCTTGTCGAAGAAATCGTTTAATTTATTGTTCCCTCTGGGGATAGTTAATTAGTGATTATTCAAAATAAGTATAACTATAGAAGTGGTCTAAATAAAAAGTCTAAAAAAAGTTGAATTTATCACTTATTTTGCACTGTAAATCGATGCAACACCAAATAAGTGATAGATCTGTCATTTACATAATTTTTATAATTGTTACCAAGACATACTATTCCTCCTAAATAAAGCTTCTCATCTAAAAAAACTTATCCCACACTTTGCACAACAAACAACCCCATTTCGATCCCACCATATACTACCGTATGCTCTCCACAAATAATAAAATATTTCAGATGAACCGAAGCACTATAGAGAGCAGCTCAGAATGGACCGAGAATGTACCATAAGCTATACTGAATGCTTCCAAACTCCATCTGCAAAGTACATCTCTATCGGGTAACGAACGACACTATTTCTCTAGCATCATACGTTGACCTATACTACTGCCCAGTATAGTGTGGTTAAGAATCAGACTACGGACATCTGTGCAATTTTCTATTTTTATGAACACAGCTAAATAAAACTTTACTTCAACTTTCGAATACTATAAATTACACTGTTTTTCATATTCTCAGTGTCTTTGAATATTACATGTATTTTCTAATTTTTTACACATTTCACATTTCCATAAACACACAGAAATCCGCGGTCTACTAATAACTACCTTACTAAATAGATCATCAGATTAATGTTATTGATACCTAAACAAATGAATACCAGTTACATATTAAAAGTCTTTCGTATCAACTTTTTCAGACCTCAATATCATTAACTGATGACTATTCATCTATACAGAGACACTGTCAATGAAATACCTAAAGATATGAATATTTTAATCCAGTTCCACGAAGTTCCCGAATCCTCCTAGAAGGCCTCGAAAGACACATTCCACCCAGCTTCATTTTCACCCTCCCCGAAGAGTCACCTTTCCCCCGGAGTGAATCAACCCAAAATGAAACTCGGCAACGAAATCGTTCGCCCCGAAGTCATCGATACAATTCACCCCCTTCGAGGCGAGAGTCGAATCGACTCGTCGCCTGGTGTCCAAAATAGGGGGTCAGAATCCAGAGCGACGGTTGATTTCGCGTAATTGAATTGCACCGCTTGCACGACCGGCATGCATTAATTAACGCGACCCGATCGAATAAGTTAATTAGGGGGGGTTTGCCAGTTCTTTTCATTCCCACCGAATCGCGGAGTTTCTTTCCACCCCTTCACCCCGTTCGTCTCCTCCTTCTTCACCCTCCTTCACCCCGTTTCGTTCGCCGCCCTTCGTCCCTCTCCTTTCCTCCCCTCCTCCCTTTCTCCACTGCCCCCTCTCGCCATCCACCAGCCCCTCGTCCACCCTCCGTCTTACCAGGAGCACTTCCGCGGGAGAGCTTTCATTGCGACCTGTAACCAGAGCAACCCTCGGTATTTCGCATAATTAATGAAATCGATCGTCGTTCGAGGAAGGCGAACTTCATTATATAACCTCCAGTACTTAATTACGGAACCGCTCCCTATTCTCTGTCGATCGGGCTCGCTCCTTCTGTCCTGTTCTCGCTGCCAGCCTCGACTTCCGTCCTCGTCCCCGTGTAAGGTCGCTTATTTACCGATCTTCCAGCACGAGAGGCTGACTACACGCGCTGTCGTACCACTTGTTCAATTAGTCGCTCGATGCGCGTGTCCAGGTGGGACGTGCTGTGATTGAGCGACGAGGATTCTTTGGCTGTTTGAGGTAGTGATTTTGAAGGGAGGATTTGAAAGGGTTGTGTTCGTGGTTTTTTTGGGGGGATTGTGGTGGGGGTGGAATAATGGCGAGTTTTTAGTTACTGGGGAGTTAAGGTAACTGTTTGAGTGTTTTATTTAATTTGAGGCTTAATTTGTAATATATTGGGAAATTAATTTAAATTCTAATATATATTTAGACAGTAAGTTTAGAAACTAGTGTCATGAAATAGAATCGTCAGTTTCTGGGACCTCAAAATTGATGTGTGGGATATACAGTTTTAGGTTGTTTGCTTATTGGGATGTTTGACATCTTAAGTGTTCAGGTGTTGGGACATTTATAAAATTTCCTAAAATCTAATTCAACAGAATTAGATAAATTTTCAAGGTAATTCTACCTTTTATGCATTCTAGAATTGCAAATCAGATTGGGATGTAAAAAACTAGAAAGATGTCTGAAAAATAGAGGACTCGGTGAATAATCGGGATGGGAACTTTAAATGTCGATGTACGAAAGCAGGAGCTGATATACGGTCTCCACTAATATTTGAAACGTTAATTGCTTCCACTCGAGTAATTTAAAAATCCAGCCGCTTCGTAATTCCAGCGAAAATGTATTTTACTGGTTCAGGGGAAATGGAACCGAGCACGCTGAGATCCGTCTGAATTAAAATTTCAAATATCAACATCAAACTAATACATATATTTGCTTTGCTAACATTTCAAACTCTGACCAGTTTTATCTACAAGTTTCCAAAAGTTTGACTCTCCCGCGATATTGCTGCAAAAAATGTTTAAAGTACAGAGGAAATTACTGCCACTCTTTACTTTTAATATTCTGAAATTTCATAGTAGAGGTACAAGTTTCTCGAGTCTTATTTTTTAAAATACAATTATTATAATTACACTTGTGTCAACAAATGCAGCCTTTTACTTTTTCTAAAAGCTTCGTTTCCTAACTTTGATAAAATTTCGAGATTCACTTAAAATGAAAAACACTTAGCATTGGAAACAGTTAAAATTGATTTAATAATTTCTTAAAAATTCATTACCAACGTCGAGAAGAAAATTTAATTTGAACTTATCTTGTATCTCCTTATCAGACTCAATACGTCCACTGTCTCATGACCCACGTATGGGTCAGGGAATTTCAAACGACAATCTTTTACGATACTTCTATATCCTCCACTGTCTTTATTCGATATTTTTACTAACTTTATGACATTTTTATCACCTTTTGGAATACAGAAGTAAGTCAGTATCTACACTCTTAGTAGACACTAACCAAGTTAATTACCTTTTACAAAACGATCCACTCCTACCCATTAATCCCAATTCAAACTTAAACCAAATTAATTGCCTCCAGCTAAACTTCTTCACGGCGCGTCCTGGAACCTATCACAAAATCAACCACCACAAGATTCCCAAAATGCAGGGCACAGACCAACACAAACACAGTGTGCCGCGACAAAATTAATTATACAAAACCGAACTCTCCCTTACCTGAACCAGCAACCCTCGCCAAAGACAAACCATTAAAACTCTCAGTCAACTACCCAGTCGAACCTCCTTGCAAAGAAGAACGTAAAGTAGTGTACACAAACGTCCCCGCAAAAACTACCATCCTTTACCCCCAAGTTTCGCTTTTACAGACACGCGCGCGCGTTAAATGCTCGGCTCTAGATGATAAACTGCAAAGAAATTCACAGGGAAAATATATAGTACTGCTTATAAATATTCGAACGACGTTACATGTTGAGAAAATACAGATTTCTTTGTAGTAAATGATGTACATTCTTCACACTTGTTTCGTATTTCTATGATGCTTTAAAATTAAATATACAGAGTGTTTCATAATATGTGGGACCCACTTAGAGAACTATGTTATAGTCTATTAAAGGAGAAGTCGAACAGAGACCTTGCTCTGTTTATAAAATTCATGATACCTCATAAACGAAGACAGATAGGACACCTGTTTATATAACACTCTTTCATTATCTTTAGGCATATAAATAACTCCCAAAGTGCATCCTACATGTTATGAAACACCTTGTATAACAATAACAGTAACTGTATTTTGAGCAGTAATTAATAGTTAGTCTAAACAACAAATATCCTGCCACCAATAAATCTGCAATTCTCCAAACTTGCGAAATCGTTCGAATACTTACGAGCGGTACTGTGGATCCAGACTCGGGGATAAATCATTTATTTGCGTGGGGAAAGTAAGTCAGAAGGCAGAATGGTCGGGCAGGAAATGGCGGAGGAAGGACGTCGGTCGTCTGCAGTTATCGTTCCGCGTGGCGAGTTACAACCCCCTTTTCGCCACCCTTACCTCAAACTCGCCCGACCAACTGCCGCGGCCCGACTACCAAGTTTACCTCCATTTACGTGGTCGCTGGCAGCGAGGGAGAGGGTCATCGGTCGGCGTGGGGTCCACCGTCAACACGGAGGACCTGGCTAGACGGCTGTATTCAAATTCGACCCCCTTTGCCACGGCCAAGACCCGCTTTCGGAGTTCGACGAATCCCCGACGAACCGTGAATACTCGGCGCTGCCTTTGCGACGAGCTGACACACTGGGCTAATCTTGCGAATGTTGATCTTGCTACGGGCTGACGGCGGGGTTAGGATGTTTGGGTAGAGATGGGCGGATTGGTGGGTGTGGTATATATAGACGAATGTTTTTCAGGGAGTTTTTGGGTTGCGGCGGAGATGAGCGAGGGTGGTTAACCCTTGTCGTGATATGGTGGGGTCACTCGGGGTTTGAATGTTTCAATGGGGGTTTTTAGGAATTGGAATTCGGGAAATTGAGAGAAATAGGTACTGTGCATAAGTATTTGGACACTGACGTTATTGGAGATGCATGAAATATCTGCAATTTTTTATTCATGCTGACTTATATTAAATGGTATTCTCATCAGCTTTTGTGAACCTTATATTTGTGGTGCTGGGATTCTTGAGTGACCTTATATTGATACGTATGTTAATGCTTATTCATTTGTTGAGAAGGATATTTCTTTTAGAACAGCCTAATAAACTAACATTTGATATAAAATGTTAGAAATATTGAAGATTAGTTGTTCTATGCAATGAAAAGTTAGATAAATTTTGAGTGAAATATTTTGGCAAATGATGAGTAGAATTTATGAGTAATTCAAGAAGGTAATTTGTATGGGAGTGGGTTATTCGTTGATCTTTACTACTGAACATTTTAGAAAGTAGTTTCAGTGATTTGTATATTTCAGTGAAGGAATTTTTCACTGAAAAGGATTGAACAGAAGAAACAGAATTTATATCGACGATTTCCGCATTCAAAATTGGGTCAAATGAATTGAATGGGTCGAATGGATCGAATGGGTTAAATGGGACGAATAGCTCGATAGTGTCATTTTTATGAAACTGTATGTAGAATAATATGAAGAGTGTTTTACGATTTACTGTGTCATTGAAATATTAGTGAATACTCTTTTATTCATGAAAAATTTCTATTTTTTAGAATAATGTAAGTTTTTTACAATAATTAATTATTTCACTACTATTATACTATTACTGATTATATATTATGATTCACTACTATTATAATTCTTAAAACAAGACACATTCATAAAAAAGACATTAGTATAACTATTTTTTCCTTTTTTCCTAAATTTCTCAACAAAAGCCGCGAATTCACCCTTTCCATGCTCACGTCGTAGAAATTCCTTATGTGTAATTTACATCAGCCACAAATAACGAATCATTCCCTCATAAACCTCCCCAAAGTCCCTGTCCACCGCAAGTAGTTCTCAATATAAATAATACTCCTGTTAAGGACATCCTCGCCTGCTCCCATCGGCTCTAACTCACACAACAAGACCAAACTTTCCCCTCAAGTTTCCACAGAGAGCTTCCCTCTGAAACCCTCTATGGTCCCTTTCTAAAATGAAGTTAACCCTCATACATTTTTGAGAACATTATTAATGTTCAAACTAATACCTAATAAGTTAGGGATCCTCTCATAAATCTACCTAGGTATATAATTAATTTTCTCTTGAAACTTCATCACCAAATGATTACGATAATTTTAGTTACAAGTGGAGTGTGATTTCTGATTTAAAAGCTGCAGCTATATTAAAGTCTGTAACTGTAACATACTCTGAGTAATTAGGGTAGTTTCGGGCTAAACCAATATTATTGGAGATTGCTTTGGTGGTAACGCCCATCGACTACTCATGTACTGCTAATCTTAGTTAATCTAGTAATTATATCATTAAAGCATTATTAGAGCTTTAACATGAGCAGGCTAGCAACTGCTGGGAAACTGTAACCTTAAAGGAGAATAATACAAAAATCTGTGCTACAATACCGAGTAACCTGTATTCAACAAATTCATTTAACAATTTCATTAATTTCATTAAATTTATTCAACAATTTCATTAATTTCTAATTAATTTTATTCAACAATTTCATTTATTTCAAGGCATTACCAAAGCACCCCAATTCCATCAACTAAATATTTCCACTCAAAGGCACCCACAGAAACTCCCACAAAAAGAAGTATGTCACTCACAAAGCTACACTCTGTTGCCTTCAGACCCAGCGTTGCCCCGAACACTGCCAACAATATCAAAAACATTCAGACCAGGCCACGATCGCCCCTTCATTCGCCAACCCTTCCTCCTTTCCCTCTCTTTGGAAGCGTCTCGAAAGCGTCCAAGAACATTCGTCCTTTCATCAGAGCTCGTGTGCACGTTCGCGTGCCGCGAGTAGCTGGAGGGTGAAAGCCTCGTGACGCGAGCGGCGTTTTTTGATTCGTGCAGTAGACTCTAATTAAATCCGACCAGCCGCGGCTCCCTGTTCGTATTCCATGCTGATAACCAGCAATTAACGCGGGAAAACAGTGGAACGGGAGGCGTCGCGCGAGAAAATGGCCAGATGTACACGCCACTTCCGGCTGTGATGCAAGTTTTTTAATCAACCCCCTCTTGCCCTCTGCTCGCCCTCTTCAATCGCGAGTCACGTGGCGCGTAACCACAAACGCGTTCCACTTTGACGTAATTTCGGGCGATGCTCGAGCGTGAAACTTCGACCGCCATATCGACCAGAAAATGAAATCCCCGCGAGCAGAGCGATTCGCTTATTTTATACGCTTTTATTAACGCTGGTAGAGCAGATAGTGGGTCTTAATAGACCCAGGAATTAAAGTTTTGTCACTCAATTTCTTTCTAATATGCTAGATATAAGAGATAGATTGTATAGAAATAAATGAAAAGTGTTCAATGTAAAATTTAAAAAGAATAGTGAGTTTTAGAATGTTATGACGCATATCACAGTTAATTATTCAGAAATGTAAGAAGGCAGAGATAGGCGAGCGTGATACTACATTTTGAGTAACAAAACTGTGTATATTTATAATGTAAATTATAAAATATACGTAACAGCTCGTAAACGCTATTGATACCAAATACTTGGGCTGGGTCCTGTAGGGGTAGATTAGTATCGTCCTTACAGCTATAACATGTACTTTTGTTACATCTGCCAATTTGTCTCGTTGATTCGGCTATAAAAGGTTGAGGATACATGGCATATCTCGTTTCCACGTTCCAATTAACGCCATATTAATTCTAACAATATTTCATATCACCACGTTTCAATCAAAGTCTTTTGTTCTTAAAATTGGGTGTCCCAATTTTACTCTTAATTTGGCTTGTTTTAAAAGCTTGATGAGATATTCTTTGTTCACTTTTCATAATTTCAGCCTTTCTTTAATAGCTTAATTTTGAAAAAATTTCGACTATTATTATACACCAGGCATCGAAGCAATATATGTTTTATTATAATTACTAGTTGCAATTACCGTAAATATGTGTCGCTTTCTTAAGTAAAATTGCTCTTGTTCGAATCCAAGGTATCTAAATATCAAAATCGAATATGGATCGTAAAAATCAATGCTGACACAAGGGAAACGTAACTCGTGGATAAAATTAGGGTCGGGTTCAGATATTTGGAGCGACTGCGGTACGAGGTACGTGTCGGGGCTCGAAGTCGAGGGATTTATGAGTAAACTGCGGGAAATATTAACACGTTCGACGTTATGGGGTGGCCAGTGACCAGTGCTGGACTTTTCGTTCGAGTTATGGGGGTCAACGATAAGCGACAGCAGCGCTTTTTCCGCTGCAGAGCCGCCGTGCAGTCACTTTATTGGAAATAAAACGCTTCTAGAAAATGGATAGGCTTTTTGTCGCGTGACGGGACGCTTTGAAAAGGCGATAAAGTGGCAAAAAATATGGCGAAAGAAAGTCAATGTTTTTCTTAATTAATTTATATTTGCTGTATTATATATGATGTGTGAGATTAATTAAAGAAGAAAAATTCTGATTCGAGAACTTGTAATTATATAATTTTTATCTGGAAATTAAAGTGTTTTTTTTATACATAGGTTCTTCAAACTCTGTTATTTCTATTGTTACATACGCGGGAAAATTGCGATGATTATTTGGTGAATAAAATAAATAGGGCTTCATACATTGTTAAACGAAAATTATTTTAAAGTAGCGAAATTCAATCATTAGGTATTTCACATTGATGTTTGTTCTGAAATGGTTTGTTTATTCAAAATCCCTGCAGTTTCAAATTAATCGATATTTAATTTAATTCCAAGCAGAATCGTTGTAAACGATGACTGGGATGTAATTACAGATTCTGATATTTTGATTTTAAACGAAAATTATTTGTTTCTGCTCACTTAATTCCGTACACAATGTTGAGAAACATTTACGATAAAAAAATTACAGTGTTATTGAGAACATCTATCATTTAGTACATATACTTCAAATTAATAAAAAATGCAGCAACAAGTATTTCATATCTTCTTCAAGATTGGAGAAATATTTAAACAAGATTATGAAAGAAAATGAAGCCAACAGTTGCTCTAAAATTGTACCTACACATAATTTATTTGTTATAAACTCGATATGATAACGCGTGCACATAAAATTGTACATATTCTCACTACAGAAAATTTCGAGAATTCTTCCAAGAAATAAGGGGAATATCGACGAGCTTGTAACCAGAAAATACTGTACACCTACCCCGCTGTTCCATTGGAAAACTTCAGCCAAACTAAATCCTCCAATCGTGTCTACACAACCACGAAACCCCTGCACAACAATAACGATTTATACGCACAACGTGAACGTAAACCACCCCCCACAGCTGCAGTGTTCACCACGTCACGAAGAGGCCATAGAACAGGCTCCACTTCAATGAAACTTTGTTCAACCAAAAAACTATTCAACTCCACCCTACGATTACGCGGGAACTCATCAAAACACGACCAATCGACGACCCCACCTCGATAGGGCGACCGCCATTTGACCGCCGTTCCATTCGATCAAAAGTCCAACAAAGCGAGCCTCCCGCGTAATCTGCTCGCCATGGCGGGCTGATTAATAACGCTAGGAATCACCGACTTCCCCCTCCTCCCCAGACCAGGACGTGTCACGAGCCAACGAGCCAGACTAATCACCGAAACGAATTACGAGGATGCGAGGCACGCTGCTCATAATATGCCTGCGAATATCGACAGTCGCTGGATAGAATCGCGAAGGGCTACGTGTCCGACTGTGAACGCGACATACCGATAGCTACGTGCTGCAGGCCTGGAATTCGAAACGAACACGTCGGCTTGAATATCTCGTGGAGGGTCAATAAAAATTTTCTGACTCGAGAGAATGACTTTCTGGGCGACTTCTTTTTCATCCATTTCTCGCGACTCCGTGAGAAGGGTTAAGGATTTTTGTGAGGGAAGAGTGAGATTGGTAGTGGTTGATGCAAAATTGTAATGCGAAAGTTGATGGTAATAAAGGTTTTAACACTTTGTGAAGATTTTTTTGAAGTACTCCGTAAAATATGCTTTGTGAATTGAGATGTTGCTGTAAGGTTAGAGTTCTAGTATTAGGGATTTTATTTGTAGTTTTCTATTAGTAGCATGCAAGTGTTAAATTAAAAATTAAATGAAGGGAAATCAAGAAGACAGAAGAACATAAATGGAAAAGGTCGTGATTCTATTAGAAAAAGAGTCTAGATTGTGGAAAAAAGTTACCTGGTATAGTGCTATGATTTGAAGAAAATCGACTTTGAATTTTAATTAAGATCGTGGGGTCCAAGGGAAGTACGAAGCGAAAGAGGCGTTTCTACTTTACAGTAGACAGAGCCAGTGGTCAGACAGCCTATTTCTCTTGCCTCGTATATCCTTCGAGCCTCTAAAACTGCACCTCTGTGCTCTGGTATCTCATTACAAATTCAAAGTCAATTTTCTGGGGCACGAAACACGATGCAAAAAAACTCCTACTTTCCATTTTAACTACTAGTTCTCAGAGACTCTATCGACTATCTTCTTCTATTTAATTAATTCTATGGGTCCCCCGATGTTACGTGTAGGTGTTCAATTGTTAGTTTAATTCTTTGTTTATTTCTGTGGAAAGATCTGAATGGTACTCACGTCATCCACTTCCCAGCCCTGCTTCTGCCAGAAGTAGCAGCTGACGAAGGCGGCAGCAACCACTGCCAATGGCCCAGCACCTCCAAGCTCGATCGCCTCGCTTCCAAACACTGCCAACAAGCCACCTCCTAATAGCATCAGCACTCTCAGGGGCACCATGAAAGGCTGAAACGTTACGAATTGAAAGATCGATTAGATAGGTCTTCAGGGACGATCGCTTCAGTGAGGTTTAACCTCATTGAATCCTCGATTGACTAACGATTACCCTAAGCAGCGCTAATCTGTTAATGCTATCACGGGACTGGGCTGAAAGTAATGTCGTCAGCAGCTTAAGAGATAAAAAAGAAACCTCCTTCCAGTATTTAGAATTCTTCACAATTTCTCATTTTCTAATTATCGCTCGTATTCTCAAGACACTTGCACCCCAGATACAATTTAGTATTTGACAATTCAGACTGCAAAAGGGTCACCACTGAGACCACAACGACACGTGTAACGCCTGGACTCCGAAACTTACCACAGAAGCTTCATTCTCCGCTGCAAGCGCTCAAACCGACAAACTCGTTTATTTAATCACGCGGCCGACCTCGAGAGGAAATCGGATCGGTTCTGGTCGAATTGAGGCGCGATTAATCTTCCCAGAAAGGGATCGAGAGAGACAGGGGATCGCGATTCCGCCCGCAGTGACAAGCAGATTATTCACCTTGACCTCATTTAAAGCGCCACCACCCTCTTCGCGAGCGACTAGCGTTTTTCCTCTCCCCTTTAAATTCTTTTCCTCCTGGCCTTGTTTCTCGCCCCTGGCCCCGAGCAACTACGTCGGCGACCACGGAAAATCTGCTTGCCTTTAACGAGCGTTAGGGTAAGTCGCACTTTGCGAAGCTGTGCGGAGTAAGGCGCCACCCCCGCCATCGTTTCCTTCCTGGCACTTTCAAAGAGGCAGGAAGCCATCGTGAGTCTCGCTCTTCCGTCTGACTTTTAATTCAATAACGTTTAGGAATTCTCCTTGCTTCGTTTGTTGCCTCGATGTTTGTGAACTACGAGGCTTTTGATTCTTAAGAGGATTGAAAGTTTTTGCTAGCTTCTTGAAATTGAGGGATGTTTTATATGGTATTCTTTATGAAAATAAAGAGTAGTTGGTTTGTTGAGATTTGTGGTAAATCGTTCGAGGATATTTTGGTATGATTATGAGTTGATTCGTTGGGGACAGTTTTTGGTTTTCAGTGCTCGTTTGTTTTGAAAGGCTTTGTATCTCGAGGAAGGAGGAAAATCTGGGAATACGTAGAAATTGGTCGAGGAATGTGGAGAAGTATGCTGAGTGGGTGCACTTCATTTGGTATGGATGTCTTCTTGTTATCTCCGTATAATGGGACAAAAGCGTCCTTTGTGAGTATTTTTGTTGCGAACCGTGGAATGATCGTGAGGATCTTGTAAGTAGTTTGGATCAGACATGCAAGGAGGTAATTTTAATAATCCTCTTATTATTCAGTTGCCTGTACATGTTGTCTAAAGGAACTGATCTTTTACCAGTATTTGAATTTATTATAAATTTAATTATTTAGTAAATAGCAAACAGAAGAGAGAAATGCTATGATAAGAACAGAGGAAATAGAAAATATGTGAAGGCAACTGATGGAATAAAAATCAAAATTTTTAGTTTCCTATTTTCATTCCCTCATGAATATCTACTTGCTTTCTCTAGAAAGAATATATTTCATCTCGATATATGTATAACTTGCTAAGGGAAATATAAATAAGATAGTATCCCATAGAATTGTATCATCTTGAAGAGTTTCTGCATCAAGAAATCGTGCGTCAAAATATACTGAAAAATCTCATTTCTCGCGACGTCTGACATATCACGATTTCTTCTACTTTCAGAGCTATGCCTTTTCCTTTCTCGATATCAAAGCTAGCTCAACCATTTCTTCATGTCCACAAAATCCTAAAATTGCAGGAGATTACACAATCTCAAATAAAAAAAAGAAAATCAAACTATAGTCACCCTTAATAAGTAACTCCAACCCTCTTGCACCTCTACCCCTTATGCAAAATGGTTCCTAGCGAATGACGTCGTTAAAGGCATCCAGTGTACGAGAGATTCGTTCTGCTTAAAAGAAGGAATTCGATATCGAGAAGGCGAGCAAAATGGCGTGATATTCCAGCGGATTTAGGGATGGAAAGCTTCGTAGCCAGTTTGCGCCCACCCCCCGCCCCGATTCTCGTCTGTTGTGTCGTTGGACGCTGTTATGAAATTTTCGTGCGCCCACAAATCACGCAGGAGACGTGCGCACGTAACCAGCACGTGTTTCATGGCGATCAGTCGCGACGTGGTTACATGTGATCACGCAGCCTCTTCTAAATGCGTCGCGATATTGCCATAAGTCGCTGAATATTGCGTTCCTGCGGCGATCCGACCCCCTGTCTGCGTGTGCACCACGCGCAAATAAGCGAGCATCCCTGCAGATTTTCAAACAGATGCGTGTCAGCTGGCGGGTGCGACCCTTAAACGTGGAGACGAGCACGTGGGGAAGTGCACACATTTTTGCCATGGATCTTGGAAATAAGTTTAGGCGACAAATTTTACTGGTGAAAAAGAGTCTGAAGACTTATTGTTGCAGTTTTCATACTGGGTTACTGTTCCTATGGATTCAAGTACTCAAATACACAAGTACACAAATATTCGAGAATTTAAAGATAAAGGAATTCAAATATTCAAATATTCAAATATTCAAATATTCAAATATTCAAATATTCAAATATTCAAATATTCAAATATTCAAATATTCAAATATTCAAATATTCAAATATTCAAATATTCAAATATTCAAATATTCAAATATTCAAATATTCAAATATTCAAATATTCAAATATTCAAATATTCAAATATTCAAATATTCAAATATTCAAATATTCAAATATTCAAATATTCAAATATTCAAATATTCAAATATTCAAATATTCAAATATTCAAATATTCAAATACTCAAATATTCAAATATTCAAATATTCAAATACTCAATTATTCAAACTTTCAAATTAAAAAATTTCCAAGCACGATAAAAGGAACCTGTCACATCCTCTTTAACAGTCGCACACAAAGTATAAAAGAACTTCTGAAAAGCTGACGTTTGTACAACCCTTAACAAAACCTGAATCCAGTAGTATGCAACATCGACATCGAGAAGTTCTTAGTCAGGAGCAAAATGTCGCGTAGATTTCAATCTCTGACAATAGTCAAGAACGTTTCAGGCTTCCGAAGAGTCGAAGGCTATCAAAAATTTCCAGAAGCCCCGAGATTCCCGCGGGGAAGCCTCAATTCTGCAGATCCGCGTCGCGGTGTTCGCTGAAATTTCAAGTCCTCTTATCCCCATCGCTACCGCGTCGATGAGCTCCACGACAGGGAGTCGTCTTCGACTTTTTCCTCCCCGTCCTCTCTCATTCGTAATCGATTCGCGGCAAGAAACGCAGTCGGATGGATCTGATTCCAATATCTACGAACTATCACTTCGGTTTTTATACTGAAACCGATTCTCCATGCATACGATCCTACCGCTGTTTTTCCTACCACGTCGTCCATTTCATGAGCGCGGGAAATTTATTGCGTTCGATTCGGCTCAATTAAAGGTTGACATTAATATCGCTTTATAAAATACGGATCAGCCAGTGAATCGCGTGGAAACGACGCGTGGATTTGCATTTAATAAATAATACAGCGCTTCGACTCTCTGAAGGGGGTGTTAATATTTTATTGTTTAACGTTTCAGTTTCTTTTGTCTCTCTGTTCACCTCATTTTCTTCTTTTGTTCACCGTTTGACATATTGGGTGATTCAGTAACTTGTTATTTATAAGTCTGGTTTTTGCAACGTACGTTTGGTAACAGGTTTCTGTTTATTCAATGAGTAAAGAAATTTGGAAATCGGGAAACTGTTAGATTTTTTGTGATTTATTTTGTAAAAATAGATTTTAGTCAGATATATGTAATGGAAAATGTTATGTGATTAATCTGAGGAATAGTTAAGGGCACAACATTTTAATCTATTGATCAAGAATTAATATTGTTAGAGTATTCTTTTTACTTTTCTAGAAAAAGACAAGAATTTATAATAAAGGTATCATACTCTGATATGAGTCTTCAATTTTCTGGTTATCTCAGAGTATTCGGTATTTCCAGTTCTAGTGGTTTTCGTGGATCTAAGATTTTCCAATTCTCATTCGAAACGATCTCGACCTTCTATCGAGGTTTTCGAAAGAAATCTAGCGGAAAGGTTTCGATAACGATAGTCAACTTAGAGGGGCTTTTCGAAAAGTCCTTTAATCTTGAAATCGACTAGAACTAAAAGGTAGCAGCAAATCTATGGGAGATACGAACTCAGGTCATTGCAAATAAATATCTACAGTAAAACCTCGAATAGTCGACTCGAATAGTCGACCAAAATTCAAAGATTTTCGAAAATTTCTAAAATTTAAAGAGACTTTTTTAAGAAACTTAAACATAAAAATAAGAATATTCTCATAGAGAATCTTTACGTTTTTCTTATAACTGCGAAATAATTATAAGCAAACTTCCCTCACCACCACCTACAAGTATCATTTACTTGCACACTTACTTACTCCATTCTCGCTATTTCAATTACACCTGGTCCAAACCCTCCCAGCCCTGACCACTGACTGCTCCTTAACAGTTTCCGAAGTTCGATCAATCACTGTATCACAAAGCAGTCGTGGTTGCTCCACGAACACGGTTCGGAAACAAGAGGGGAAGAATAGGGGGACGATAGTGTTTTCCTTACGTCCGTGTACCCATTCCTCGTTAATCCTTCGGTCGTTCCCAGCCGTGCTACAGACGCCACGAACGACGTGGAGATATACACGTACCCAAATAGCACACGATGCTTCGAAGACGTCTATTTTACGTCTATTTTATGTCTGAACGTCTTACGACATAATTTGGTCGCCTTGAAAATATTCGACAGCGAATGTCTTAAAGACTTTCGAAATTGACGCCCATAAGACGTCTTAAAGACACTCTAAAAAGGTGTCTTAGAGACTTACGATGTCGAATGTTCTTAAGATATCCAAATTACATCTATGAGATGTTCAGACAAAAAGTAGACACCTTTAAGACATCCATAAGCGTAAGTCTTTAAAAGGTTCATGTAGGGTGTCCTTAAGATGTCTTATGAACGCACATTTTAGAAGCCTTAAAGATTTATGTTTTTGAATGTCTCAGAGGCGTCTATTTTTTTCTGTTCATTCTACAGACGTAATTTGAGCCTCTTTAAGACGCCTTATGAATGTCTTTTAAGACGTCCTAAAAACATGCTGATTTGTAACATCGATCGTTTGAAAGGCGTCGTTTGGACATTTTTAGGGCTTCGCTGGATGCCTTTAAGACATTTTTAAAACATCTCCGTGGTATATGGGTACTCGACGCAACGAGGCAACGTGACAGCAGTTCGCCACGAAGAAACGATATCTCGCTTCGACGTCTCCTCCCTCTGATCTGCGCGCGGCAAGGTGCACTGGGGACTTTTTTATTGTCGTCACGGAAACGCGGTGGCACGGCCCCCGTCTCCTCGAGAGGAAGATACACGTAGACGGAAGAGGGCCGACGCGTGCCTGGAATCGATACATCCCAGCACGGAATGTCTGTTCAATCGGGAATAAATTCGGAGGAGCTTCGTGCCGTCGTGAGTTCTTCCTTCAAGAGACCGTCTTTTGTTCCCTGCCGGCTACTGAGGGCGTAATCGCGATGCTTAACCTATTTTATTTTGCAGTTCTCATTTGCTGAGCTGGGGACGACTTGAAACGGATTTAATGGAGATCGCGGTGATGAAGTATGCGGATGATGTATCAGGAAATGGTACTTCTACGCGTGTCTATTTTATTGGTGAATGGATTTTATTATTAATTTTTATATTTAGGTTTGTCACTGATGAAATATTTGTATCACGAGTTATTGAGATGCAGGTAGCGAAGGGGATGTTATTTGTTTTTCATTTCTATGGGTATTTCTGGTCTCCAAGAGTGACTTAATAATAAATTACTGCTATTTTTATGGTTAAGTGGCTACTATTTCATGTAGGTAATATTTCGTTTACTTCCTCTGTGGTCTTTAACTCGAGAGTAATTTATTAAGATTGGTGACTGTTAATTTAAGTCTTTGAAGAATAACCAGCAATCAAATTCTTTTATTTTTGCTGTCCCTCCATTTTCTATTAATGTTTCAAAAGCTTTTTCTTCTTTCTCCCCTCTTTAACAGCAATCGAGCGCGGAATTAACAACAAAGTTCCTCAGGGGAGAAATGGAAGATGCAAAATACGAAGTACTTTTCTCATTCTTTATTCACTGTCGCAGTGAATCGATGGAACATCTTTCGTTCGCAAAATGGGTGAAGAGACGTTCCCTCCTCCGAGGGAAAACGCGTCGCAATCGGCCGCGGAACGATATTTCGTTTCCTGCTCGTACTTTCGCCTTTTGAGGTCGACGGGAAAGACAGCGAGCCGACGCGAGTCTCGCCGCTTTATTTCTCCTCGCCCAAATCTATCGAAAAGCTTTCGATATCCGGCAGACAGGAAACCGAAGACACCAAGGAAGACGACGGAAGAGAAATCGCTTGCAACACGACGATCTCCTTTACCTATAATAAGGGGACAAATCTCGTTTGCAATGATTTAGATCAGCGAAATCTCTTCAATTCCTCAATAATCTCACTTGATCAAATCAGAAGTGTATTTCTCAAGAATATTATAATATACAATTATACCTTTTAACCCTCTAAAAATGTTAGCTTAAATTAGATGTATAAATAGACTGATATTCAGAATAAAAAATATTAGGTACTCCTTCAAACATAAATTCAGAATTATAGAATTACACTGCAGACACCAAGATAAAAATAAGATTACCCCCTTCCCCTAATTCCAATACATTCTTCCTGAAAAAGTCACCCAATCAACTCTCAATCTCCCCACCAAGAAAAGAGTCTACCTAAGTTGTCACACAGCAATCCTCTCAAAACCATCAAGATCCTCCACACTTAGAAATCTCGAGGTCGACCTCGTTCCCTCCTCGCGATTATTCCGCCAAGTTTGCGATTCACCAGGCTGCAAAGAATGACTCGAAGCCATCCACGCAAGGTTGCTAGGGTTTAGCCAAGGGGCTCTGGGGTCGCGAGGGGGTCAGGAGGGTAGAGCACGAGAGGCAATGCAGGTGGCGATGCGGCAACCAAGTGCTGGCCAGCTTTCCGACCGAATCCGTACACAAACATTTAATTCGCGCAAATCGATAAGCGCCGACTGTGGCGGTGGGCCCCTACGACCGAGGCAGAACCCACTTCCATTGAATTTCAAATCTTTCGTAATCGATATCTCGCGAACTGTCGCGCATCACGCCTGTAAATTGAATATTGTTCTCTGCCCGCGGCTGCCCTCGCGGGGCGTCTTGTTCCCTGCTATTCTTACCCCCGCGTGGGGAAAGTTCGTTTGCAGCCACGTCGATATTTACTTATTCGCGCCTGGACACCTGTCGCTGCTGCATCCGCGGTGAGCTGACTATCTCGGGTCTCCGAGGAATTCTTTGATGAAACTTAGCTGAGAGTGTAGGGGATGATTGAAGGCGCTCCCTTGTCGAGGAGGGTAATTAGCATTGGGGGCTAGAGCGCGTGATAACTCTGGTTGGCCTTTCGGGAGTCTTCAGGAAGGTTATTAGCTAAGATTATTTGAGACTGTTTAATACTAACTGTTACCTTGTTTAATTAGTCATACGCAGGATGAGTCGTCTGCCTGTATTATCTGAGTTTTATTATAAACTGTTTATTGCGTTAACGAATGTCTGAAATGAAAGTTGTTTCGTATCGAGAGCATGCTGCTCTTTAGTATGCTCCATTCGATATTAAAGAATTTTCGGTTGAAACAATTTTAATTTGCAAGAAAATTCAGGTGAGACTGTTACGTGACTTTATTACAATTTTCTGAATTTTAATTTTTGAAAATTTGTATTTCGTTTGTGCTCTTATTCTAGTAGCGTTTTGTAATACTTGTACGTGATTTTAAAGTCGATGCGTTTTCTGACGAATACCTCTGAGCTTCTCTCACTTGTACAATAAATAGTTCAGGCGTACTTGTCAAAACAACAGTTCGTCAGAAAATGCATCCACTGTAACCCCAGCCTTACAGAGTTAATTGCGTTCCATTTGAAAGATTGTACTAGATCCTAGTAACGGAGGGACAAGGTGAAAGGGATTTGATCGCGCGACACATTTGTCCACTCAAAGTAGCTTTTGTACCAAACCATCCATGCAGTCGAAACGATTAACAAAGCGATGCTTATCCCCCGATTTCGCTGATACCAATTATCCGTTGGCGAGTAATCGGCCGATTAATTGGTTAAGCGAGAATAGCCATTAACGTAACCCGCAAATTTCAATTCTGCGTCGTTGTGCCTAGCAACGAAGCGATCCTTCGGAAACTGTCCGATCCAGGGGATCACTGTTGTTGCCTCAACGAAGGGCAGACGGGAACAGTTTCCCCTTTTTTAGGGAGGAAATGTTAATCGCGGTCGCGCACAGAGGCAAATTTAATTACTTATCCTGGCAAACGTTTGGTTAAGCCTCGGGAGCCATGCCATCCCAGGAATACGTACAAATTTAATCAAGGATCAAAGTTTGCTTAGGTTTAAGCACGTTCCGCTGGATCGGGCTGGATAGCTTTGCGGAGAGTCGCCTCTTAAGGATCTAAACTGCATCCGCTGAGTACATAAAGTATGGAATTGCATAACTGACCGCTTACGCTTACGTGAACCATTTCCGATTCGAGCGAGTAGATATAATACGAGACTTTTGGAGCTGGTTTGGAACTTCAATCTGTTTTGAGTAAAGAAGAAAACTGTTGTGGAAAGAGCATTGTGAGATTGTGAGACGTGGAAGTGTGGACTTCTATTTAATTGTGGTTTTGAAATTATCGAAGTAATTAATTGAAAGGTTGAAGGATTCTTAGCTACTGTGTTCTATGATAGGTGATAGAAACTTTAAAGGATGATTCCAAATGCTAAAATGAGACGAAAATGTAGAATTAAAATATACAAGATACATTTAAAACGTGCATCGGATGTACATGACTTGACCTATTTTACTGACTGGTTCTACTGACACGGCTGTATCAGACTTGACCTATTCTACTGGCTGGTTTTACTTATACGGCGGTGACCTACTTGGTGAACTATTCTACTGATATACTCTACTGATACGACTGTGCCTGACTTGATCTATTCTACTGACTCGTTCTACTAATACTATTGTTTCCTACTTGGCCTCTTCTATTGACCTCTTTTATTGATACGGCTGTGTCTTACTTGATCTATTCTACTGACTCGTTTTACTAATATCTGCGTGTCTGACTTGGCCTATTTTACTGGCATATTCTACTGACTCATTCTATTGACACCAGTGTTTCGTACTTGACCTCTTCTACTAACCTGTTTTACTGATACAGCTGCGTCTGACTTGGTCTATTCCATTGACTCGTTCTACTGATACCACTGTTTCGTACTTAGCCTCTTCTACTGACCTGTTCTACTGATACAGATATGTCTGACTTGACCTATTCTACTGGCCTGTCCTATAATACGGATGTATCTGACTCAACCTATTCTACTGACTTGTTCTACTGATCTCTGCTTAACTTAAGCACCTTGGCAGTAGAACAAGTCCCAAGTCAGACACACTTCAGACGATCTTTAGATACTTCTACACAAAATTAATACCTTTAAAAAGAAATCTCCAACGTAATTTCATCACTTTTGATTTTACTGTTACTTATTTAGCCATGTAGAATTACTCCTTAAATTTTACTGACACTTCTCATCGAACGCCCTCTATACTAAAAAATATTCCACTCTGCAAAAATGTTCGGAAACTCGCGACAGTTTCCCCTCAGAGATGCAATTAAATCAAGCACTTAAAAAACTTTTCCCAATAGAAATAAAAATACAGGGAAAACTCCCTGCTATCAACGACCCAGATTTCCTACAAAGGATTCATCTCGGATCCTCCAATCTTCCTGTATTAAACTCTTTCTTCCAGCCTCCCCGTCATCGAGACTATCATCGAACTGACACACAAAGTCGCAAGCTCCCTCCCTCTGGACACGAAATCAGGCTTCTTTCAGAAAGACAGCGGTGGGCAGCGTTTGCATCTCTGTCCCGTTTCCACAGCCTTCAATTCAAGAGACAGGCGATGCTTTAGCCTACCTTTCATCGTTTCTTAGATACGACCGAGGCCTGAATCCGTGGCCATGCATTCAGGATCTTGACTGCGGAAAAATCTCGCGGAAAAGAGCATTGTCCTAGCACTTTTTTCCTCTGTCATCGTATCGCGCTCTGTCGCTATGTTGACCATGTCTCACTGTCTACATACAAATCGAGACTCTGCCACAGTTTCGCTTGTATTTAGCTATGGATCTCTCTCGAACTGAGGATTGTTTCAAGGTAGTCTGAATGATCATCCCTGGCCACTGTCTGATCCATGACTCTTTTGCTTTGGGTCATCGATGATCACTGTTCTCACAACGACTAAATAGCAAACTCTTTTTTCTGTTGGAAGTAGTCTCCCATCAATTGGGATTCGTTTCTTTGCGTTTTGTGTTTGAAGGGTCTTGTATCCTCATGTATGGCTGGATGTTTTGAAGAATCGATTTTTGACTCTTTGTAGTCTTTTGATACTTGTTTGGAGGATATTATTATATTGGCTGGAGGATTTTGATTTTAGTGAAAAAATATTTTTAGTTTTAACTGAAATATTGTCCTCACTTGTTTCCTAGCCATATTCATTTTTATGCCACCCTGTTTTCCCTTTTGCTGGCGAATATGCTGGGGGAACAGCGAATCCACGGAGACGTCAATTCGTTCTATTGGAAGAAACGAGGATGTGTTTGGATAGATGAAATTTTATATAACACGATCTGAAGGTCTCTCCATCTCTGTTACAAGCTTTTCAGCTGTATTTTGTGAATTGACAGGTTGCTCGAAATAAGCAAATAATTAATACAATACTCTACAATCTACAATACATTAAATGTAGAGTATTAATACAATACTCTACTGGTATTGAAAACATTTTGCATATTACTAAGTACAATATTAATCAGAACTTTATTAATATGGAATTTCTCGGAACTGTTAGGAAAAGTCAGAAGTGAAATTACCGTGAAAGGTACACGTCACTCGTCACGAGTCAAATAGTGTTAAGGGTGATTACATCGTAAGCCCCAGGCGTTACGTTACGATTTAATAACTGTGATTTCACGGTAAAGCCAGTCTCCATAGAATTAACTCGGTTGGACTTGGTCTATTATGGTTATAAACCCTGAATTTTCATTTTAATCCACAGACGACAGAAGTCATTCTGCAGTCTTGCGAATTTCAAGCTCTCTTCACTATCTGAGGCTCGAAATTTTTCCACATCTCTAAAGGAACTATGATTACAGAAATATCACCCAACTTCCCTGTTTTCCATTGATAAAAATTCTACTCACATCTATTAAGAATCGATACGTTTTCTCCAATCACCAGCGAATAATATTTAAATACAAAACGTACGAGTAGAATCTTCAATTCCTCCCCTGTATTATACGCCAAAATGAAATAATAAAATCTGAATATTTTAACACATTCGGGAGCTTTAAAAGGGGAAGTGAAACAGGTATTAATATTTCTTTCGTAATTAAAACAGGTTATTAATGAGTTGCCAATGAATTCAACGACTAAATCAGTAACTCCGCTTGCAAAGCAATTGAGCACGTTCGTGGAATCACTTTTAGGATAAAAAGGAACGCGGGAAAGTATTGGTGGTTAAGCTGGCGGGCGGTTGAAAAACGCTTTAAAAAACGGGAATATAATTTTAATGAAAATTGACGCGGCGACGAGAATATTTATCTCGGCGTTACCGTGGCCGTATTAAAGTAACATTTGTCGTTAAATTCGATGTCGATAATGTCGGTGACAAAGTTTATGAAAACCTGCGTCAGCGGCACCTGTCACCGACAGGACACGAGATTGGAATCTGTCGAAGTGAATTTCCGATCTGCGCCTTGAAAAGGAATTAAAGACTGATACGACAGGAAGACGAATGAAGTTTTAATGCGACCGAGGAACTAAGGCGCGTTTACGAAATTGCAAATGAGAAGGCTTTCCTTAATTGTCCACGAACTGGGTGAAATTCTACCGGGTGTACTCACTTGAAAATGATTACACCTGATGCATTAGAATCCTATATTAATCTTGCTCCATGCAAAATTCATTTGAAAATTTCAATATCTAAAAATTTGTAACCATTCCATCACTCTTCTCCTCTTCTCACCTCAGCACCCAAAAATTCAGGACTCTGTCCCTAAAATCCTCTCTCTCTCATCTCCAACCACCATCCCCTAATAACGTCTATCCACTTTGGCAACATTTCCACGAGATCCAGGCTCCGACACTTGCCTCGTTCACGTCCGTCATTTCGAATTCAGCGTAACAGAGGCGGAGGCATGCGTGTACGTCCATAAAACACGTATCAAGGCATTTCGTGGAACGAGACAGACCTCCTTTCCGCTTCGCGGCTCGATGCATCCCCGCTGCATCGGGTGCGCAGAATGTCGCTGCGAAAACGCACCCAGATAGATAATCGTACGGAAACAAGCCCCTCGTTGATCGACCTACTGGCACGATTCTCGCGCGGGTTGCCCTCCCTCGTTGGCTCGGAACTCCGACGAAGAACGCGCGCTTCTTGCCAGGCAATCTGCCTAGACTTCCCGATGAGATTTATGGACAGAGCACGCGACCAATCCGAATCCCTGATTCATTGTCTCGACGAGAGTCGCGCGCTTCTGTTGTGATGCAGATATCATAAGTTCGTAGATGGTATATGTAACTTAGAAAATTTTCTGGGAACAATAATTTGTCTTAAGCTCTCGATGAATTGTGTATACAGGGTGAGTCGCGCAACTGTGTCACTTGAATTTTTTTTATTAACTGTTTGTTGTATGAAAAAATGCTTCAAGCTTGTTTATAGGAAACTGTTTATAGGAAAATTCAGGTGATACAGTTAATGACTCACTCTGTATTCACAACAGAGCCATAAGCCAAAGATGGTTAAGAAACCCTGATCTAAAGAATGCAAAAAAATTCCCATGAACAGTGTAGAGATATACGTACGATGCCTATCACCTCGTCTTAAGTTCCTGCAAACCTACACTTAAGGCACCAGCTCGGACAAAAATGACCCATATGTATATGTACCTAATTCTGTGCCTTTGGACTAAAATCACTCATAAAAAACGATCTTTGATACATAAACCAAGAAATAATTTTCATCATTCAAGTTTGCTTAGTAACAAGTAAGATCAGAAAAAAGTATTATATCTGAAATAAAACTACTTTTTAAAAATAATTTAAATCCTGAGGCACAGAAATATAATCAAACACTCTAATGTTCATTTTCCTCAACCAAGAAAGAAGCCCCAAACTACTGACCACCAGTATACAACACGAGCTCCTCAGAGAGCACCTCGTGAAACGCGTCCCGCAGCACAGCGCCCTCGCGACTAAACCTTCCCCGAAATCTGCCCCGAATGCTCGTCGGGGGTCGCCGATCATCGTGATTCGCGACACGTGCAATTTATTGTCCGCCAAATTCCACGCCCATCCGGAATTATAACCCAAGTCTGTCGGTCACGTAGCTTCTTCGACGAATCGCTAAGACGCGCGGGCCAGAATCGTTTCCCTCCCCCGTGGCAGGGGGCAAAATGGAGGGTCCAACTTCCCAGCTAGATCAGAACCACGTTCCGATATTCGCACGTCCGCGTGCCAGGCTAGGACTACGCGCGATTTACGATCGGTTCACGAGCTCTCGCCTTCTGTTGTCCCTCTCTCTTCCGCCAGCGAGCCGCGACGAGGGTAGATTTATCTCGCAAAAGTGGATTTATCTGGTCCCCGCGGCGAGGGGAGCACTCGTGAGCGCGACTGACGCGCAATCCACGCCGCGCAGGGATGAACGACCCCTTCTCGGTTGACCCGCTACCCCGCATATCCGGCCTTCACCCCCACGCCACCCCCGAGCCGCCCACGACCCCCAGAACTCGAGTTCTCGTACCGTGCAGCCTGTTTCGCGATTCTCCCCTGCCTTGTAAAACTGTTTGCTCACGCGAGCGACCCACCCCCGCCCCCGTCTCGTCAATTAGCTTGGTATCATGGTTAGGAATGGCTGATTCTAAGTCAAATTATTAGGGACACGGTACGTGGCGACGATGACGCTTTTTGGGTGTGCTGGGGTGGGAAAAATTGTGTCTTCTTTGAGGTGTTTTCAGGGGGGATGCTGGGGTTGCGATGCGAGGGTTTATGGATATTTATTATTCGGAGAGGCTGTGAATAATAGGGGGAATTTTTGGTGAGGATTGAGAGAATGAGGAAGAGGGTCTGAGGGAATAATTTAGTGGGAAGGGGTTGTTTAACACACTGTCACACTAGATTCACTGAAAATTCTATCGCTTTGGCGGTGACTCTAACTTGAAAGAGAATATTCTTAATTCATTTCTGTGTCTGTTCTAGGGTCTTCTTTTTTGTCTAGTTAGCTGTCACTATAGTTTTTTGTTAATACTGTTCAGAATTGTATACATTAATTTTACTTACAATGGTGTCAGTTTTGACCCATATACGAGTGACAGGGTAACCAATGTGTTAAATTTGAGACGAAGACATTTGGTGAGACTTTGGAAACATGTGATATCTTAAATGAATTTTTCTTTTTGAATTAATCAAAAAATTAGCCACAGAATTTAACTAAAAAATCTAGAAAAGTAACCTACCCTTTTCTATTCCATTAAAGAAAATTGAATTCCCTGTTAACACTTTGCACAAAACGAGTTTGTCGATCATATTTCGTTTCGCAAAGTGAAAACTGATCAAGTGAAATTTCCTGTGCATCGACTTCGAGAGTGTCGAGCAGTAGTTGCACAAATTTCAATTTTTCAACTGTTCTAAACGAACTTTGACTAATTCCCTTAGGCTCCCAGAGTGTTGTGAAAATCGCGGCGTCTCTTTTTTCAGCGTTTCGATAAAATGTTTCTGGACTCGGCTGTCAGTTCTGTGCAGGTACAAACACCGTAAACTTTTCCAATCCGACAGTGTAACGTGTTAACGTTACCGATAACCAAATATCGAGAATATTTTTGGCAGCTACTGACGGTTGTTTAAAACGACGGTTTTACATTTGCATTGCAGATGTCTAA
Organism: Calliopsis andreniformis; assembly: GCF_051401765.1. Taxonomy (NCBI): domain Eukaryota; kingdom Metazoa; phylum Arthropoda; class Insecta; order Hymenoptera; family Andrenidae; genus Calliopsis; species Calliopsis andreniformis. Next base: position 13,164,337 of record NC_135073.1, read on the forward strand.
AGCATTAACGTATTCGATGTGGAGGAATAATTGATTGGCTGGATTAAATTAATCTCAATTTTTAATGTTTCATGAGATGAATTTTGGATCTGATAAATCTACCGAACTCAATGAATATGTAGAATTAAATTACAATTGGTAATTAGAATTAATCACATCAATAACAGATTTTTCAGGGTCTTTACAGATAACTGTTATTGTTGAATTATTAATTGTTATGTGCTATATGTTTAGGTTACTATAAATATTATTTGTGTAATGTTAGATAAACGTATGACACCAAATTTTAATAATTTTGTAATATTATTGTTTTATGCTTAATCGTATAGGAAGATTAAGTTGGCAGCAAATATTTCAGAGGTGATTAATTGCGTCCAAAAAATTTATGTTGTTAAACTCTTTTAAAAAGACGAAATTATTTTGCCAAGAGAAGGAAACCTGTTCATGACGGAATGATTAATTATTGTTTAATTAGTTAATTTCGTATTAGTAATTATTCCTGTAATAAATTATCTCGTGTTAGGTTTTAGAATACAATTAATAAGTTTGTGGTATTAATTCAGAAACTCTCTACCCATTTTTTATTCTACAGAGTGACAATTTCAATTTCAAATGAGGAAACAGATGAGAATTTAAAAACTTTTTGAAGCATACACATTCATCTGTGTTTTATTATCGCGAAAATTTCACTTACTCATTTCAGATAAGCGTTTGCTTCAATTATCTTTTTGCTCGCAGAATTAACAAAAAGTTAAAATTAAATTTAAGTGCAAACTAAATTTACAAATAGGTCTCACCACTATGTCTCCCCTTTTTACACGTCGAACACGATCAAATTGAGTTTCAAATTACTGCAGAACGTAGGAAAAAGTAATCAAACATAATCTCGAATGAAAAGTAACTTCGTCCCCTAAGTAAAGTAGAGTAGTATCCTAGTAAGTAGAAAATATAAGGATTCTATTTTTCGCAGCTGGACAATCGTTTCAGAATACTATGCGTCGTTACATCTGCACTGGAAAGGAGCAAGATCGAGTTCGAGTTCTGGTCGGCTCGCTGATCGACCCACTGGCCCGCTTTTTGCGCTTCCTTTTCACCCCTCGAGCCCTCTCCCAGTCTCACCCCTGCCCTGTGCGCTGCACCTTGACTGGCGCAGCGGACGAGCCACTTCGCCGGGGACCGGAAACGAATTTCAACGATTGTTGGGAAATCGATTTCTGCCTTGTCCCACCTCAAGCGATTCACCCTCTGCCGCGAGCTACCATCGTGGAAAAGTTTGTCACTGGTTTGTCCACCCCAGGGAAAGCTAGATTGGTCCAGCGTGTCTGTGTCGAAGGTGTTGTTTCTTAATTGGTATCGCCGACGAGGGTCGTGTCGAGGGAGAATTTTCTAGCGCGAGCTTTGGAGACTGAAATTAGTTTTCTTTTTGTTAAGGAGGGCTTTGGTGTGTGTTTGATACTGTTGGAGGTAGGGTTTGGAAGCTTAGAACGAGCAATGGGGATATTAAGGAGGGTTGGTCTGATGGATGAGGTTTGAGAGAGGGTGTTTGAGCTAGTAGGTGGGGGATATGTGAGATATAATGGCGTTTGGGTTGGTTGTGATTCGTGTGAGTAGGTTGGAGGATAATTGGAGATTGTTGCAGATAGCTGGAGATAGCTAAAGCTAGTTGCAGACAGTTGGAGAGCTCTAGTTGGACTTGGTTGAAGCTATTTGAACCTACTTATAGCTACTTGCAGCTATCTAGAGCTAGTTGAAGTTGATTGGAACTATTTGCAGTGAACTCAAATGATGCACACTATCAGCAAAACCTTTTCAATCACTTGCTAGGTCTCATTAAAGACATTAAATATATCAAACTACACTCAACTCAGAAATTAAAACCTCAAATAACAATTCCCCTATTTATCATATCAAAATGACACATTAAATTAAGACTGTTTTAAAATGATCAAATTCCCATCCCAAGAATCGATCCCCCAGAAGCCACTATTCTTTCCCATTCCCTCCCCCACGTTTTCCACCCTCGCCGCGCGCTATCACTCACCGTCCGAGCGTCCAAGAAAACAGTTTGTCAGGCCAGACCAATTACGAAACCAATTACGACCAATTGCAGGCGATAATTATCAGAAGGCAACGCAGCCAGCCACGGCGCGGCTTCTGCCTCCGAAATTGATAACTCAGCCCCGTGGGCGCGCAGAGGCCCAGACAGATAACGTACAATTTGCGTCAACCGGCGTAGAGGAGCAGGCGCGAGAGTCGACGGGTGTAAATTACGTTGAAACACGAGGCGAATAATAAATTCTGTCGGCGGTGTAGCTGGTGCTCGGTCGTTCGACCGGTATCTCGCGGCCTGCAGGGATCTGCCAAGACGGGGATGCTGCGTTCCGATGAAAAACGATTCCATCGAGCCGCGCCAGGAACTGTTACAAAGGGTTTCTCGTCGTCGAGGAGCGACCTGCCGCGGGATCACTGATTTCCTGATCTTCGATCGATCCACTGTCCCGATAACGCACATCAGCGTTTACAACCCTTAGGAAACCGCCCTACGACCACTCTCACCTGTCTCTCTCGAGGAGGGTACTGTTTTTCTAGCGGAGGGATTCGATTAAAGGTAGATTACGACTTGGCTCTGGGATGTGTTTCGTTTTTGTCGACTTTCTTCTCGTAATTTGTGCGGCGATGGAATTTTATTGAGGCAGCAGCGGGCAAGAGGGAACGTTCAACATGGATATTGCGCGTCGCTTTTTTCCTTTTTGGTTTTGTCTGCGTGATAGATGCCGCGAGAATGTTGCCAAAACGTTGCAAAAGTGTTGCCAAAATGTTGCCTTGGGGAATCGCATTTCTGTGTTTGAGGGGGAGTAATTTGTAATGGTTAAAGTAATTCTTGCTGCTTTGGAGTTTTTTGAGTAATGGAGTTGAATATTAGAAAGAAAGAGAAGAAAACTCTGTGCTTCGAAAGTTTAATCGATAATCAGGTTAATAAAAAATTTTAATTGAAATACTAATTATACCTTGGTGCTACGATTTTATTGCTCAACAGCTCAGAAGTGGTAAAAAATAGTTATTTCCCGACTCATCGACAGAGTTAGTTAAGTGAACGTACTTTGGGAGTTAAAGCCATTCCGAGATGAAAATGGGTCACTTTGTACACGTGGCCTCTGTGTGGTCGTGAGTGACAAGTGTTTGCTAGAGCACGAAAGTTTCGGGTGATTGTTTCTGAAACGGGGAGCTTTCAGGAAACGTATCGGTGCCTGGGATTGATTGAACTCGAGGATTGCGTTTCAGATGCCCTTTGTGCTTTGAGTCGATACCGTGTGTTCGAATTGGAAAGCTCGAAGGAGTCAAAGGGCGAATTGACGAAGATCTTTGAAAATACAAGGCGACAGCGAGGCGATCTGATTACTATGTTATTTTCTAAGTTTATTTTGTTAACGTAAACTACATGATTTATTCCATGACAGTAAATCAATTATTTCTGTTCAAGAACACTGCAGAATTACAATTTTTGGAATACTGTTTCTAATTTTTACTGTGATGGACCTGTATTGCAATAAAAACTTGCAGCTTCTAGTACGCTGTTTTAAACTTTAAACATAAGTAAATTCATGCTCGAGTTGCTCAAGCCCTTTATCTTACATGCACCTTCCTTTCTGGGATATTAGTCATAAAAGTTTTTCTTAACGAAAACATCGTTTGAATAAATCTCCTTTTACCCGCCTAAAAGGGCGTCGTTCATTTGCGCTAAACTTTTCTTCTATCAAAGCAGCTGACAGAATGGCCCCTGAAGTCCCATTAAGATTATAGAAAATATTATACATGCGTCTTCCAATAAGGAACTTCACGACGTAGAAACTGCAGGAAATTTAACATCCACCCGTAAACAACCGCTGCATCTTCCTTAAAATAGCGCGGCTATATACTACTAAAATTTTATTAAAGTTAAACGTTTCCCTTGACGTCTCTTCCTTGACGATAATAAAAAGCTTCCAGCGTAAGAGGACTCGCAATCTCTCATAATAAATTATACTCTGAAGGACTACTAGAATAATTTTTAAGGACTTCTTACGACTGTGATGAAATCACTGTACCATTCATGGGATATTTTTAGCAGAGTTTCTTCCTTCGCAAATTTAAAAAAATTAAATATTCAAAATTTTTAATATTTACTAAGTAGTAGTAAAATTATGTCAGTTTAAAAATTCCATCCACAATTTCATATGCGAGAAGTGGGTCCCACATATGAAACACCCTGTATAGTATACTAACATCTCCCAAAGAAGACACTCAACCAACCCCTACAAAATGTTCTCTCAATAACAATCCCAACACAACCACGCATCTAAATTTCTCCTCGCAGTTATCTACATCTAAATCTTTCGAAAACAAAAGGAAAAAAGGGAACTGAATACATTCGCCACAGTCGAATTGCTTTGCGCATTTCCTGAGTTTCCCCAAGACACCAGAATCCCAGGCATTTTCTTCAGAAAAAAAAATAACCATTAAAGCATTCCCGATCCTCCGCGCAATTGCAATTCCCGCACGTTGCACCAACCGATTACGTTCCACTCTTCGCGGCAGATCGCGAGGCCACAATAAAGCACTGGCGCAATTTTCGTCGTGGGGCTATTCTGAGCGTTCTCTCGCCCAAGGAAAGGAGAAACGACCGACGCTTCCACTGTAACCAGCTTGTAACGGACAATTGCCAGTAGTATTGTATCAAAACTGTTCGTGGGGGTTGTTTCGTGGGGGTGGCGGGCGGTGGCGTTAAAGAACGAGGGATCATGGCGGTCACGTGCCAAGGCGCTATCTTTTATTGCTCCAGGATCGGGTCAAGCGTTATGACACCGTGAATCATGCGAACGACCAGCGTTCAGGCGAATGACGAACGGAGGAGGGACTGCAACGAGGTCGTGTCTGCGTTCGAACGGAACGCTTTCACCGAGGAAAATGGAATGGAAAGCCCAAAGGATGTTCTGTTCGATAGTATAAAGAACTGAGGCAGTCTTTCGTGAAGTGGTTGAGAATTGGAGAAGAGGAGAGTTGTAGTTAGATGAAATTACGTTATTTGTGTAACAGATACTATTGACAGGGATGTGTAAAACAGGGATTAATGAAAATTAAGGTTTCCTGTGTCTGTGAATATAAGGGTACACGATATAAGTTGTATTTTGTCTTTTAAATTAAAAGAATTCTTTTTTTTGAGGACGAAATTACAAAAAATGTAATTCTGAACCTTAGAGTTTTGAATCTTGGAAGTATCTTGGAAATAGAAATATGTGATTTGTGTCGTTTTGTCTTATAAGTATGAATTAGTGTGATCAGGTTATTGAAATCATTCATCTAGGGATGTCAGACTATACGTTGACTATTACTACTTATACGCAAAGGAGACAAGTTACATTATCGCGTGATTTATGCTGTGTAGAATTGAGGGTACTCAAAGACTCGGGCTTAGAGCGTAATTTGCTTTGAGGAGTCGGGTTTCAAGGGATGTCTGACCGTACGTTGACTGTTACTACTTGGGCACAAAGGAATTAGGCTACAGATTCACAAGATCCATGCTGTATGTAACTTAGGGTTGTCAAAGAGATTTGCCATTGGAGGTTAATTCGCATTCAAGAACGCTTTGTTCAAGGGACGTCTGAGCATGTACTGATTGTCACTACTTGGCTACGAAAGAGACAAGCTACAATTTTAAGGAAAGTTACATTTACGTAGTTTTTTCCTGATGCGAAAAACACTTATTAGAGAAGTTATGATGTCTACTCTCTAAGTGCCTAATTTCGAATTTTTAAGTAATAAAATTTCTAGAATGAACTACTAACTATTTGAGCCCCTGAAATTCTGAGTCAATGCAATTCTTCAGGGCGCAATCGAGAACGTCTTTCGACGTTTCTTCCCTGTCAATAAGTCAAGCAACGAGGGTCACACGCTCCATCGAACGCGTTTACACTGCGGCGAACAAGGCTAACAGCATTAAAAGACCTATTAGACTGGCTAGGGGTGGGTGACGAGACACTTTCGAGGATTTGGCAGCGGGCCTCGTCGCCTGAATCAGACTTCAAAATCGATTTGTGGTCGATCTGACCCGGTGAACGAGTCACTAACGTTCCGAGGGAACCAAATAAAATATTGTGAAATAGGAAACTTTCTATAGAACAACTCCGTATTGTGGGGAGTTTTATGTCCTGTTGATCCTCTTATCTCCAATTACCAGTCCAATAAGTCCAAAATTCCACAATATTTTTATCACAGTAATTATCTTAAAATTCCAGGCTTTCCCAACGTAACTTACTAGACTAAAGTGTTTGACCGCTGGTCAGTAAAAATTAGGTAAAAGTATTTTAATTACTCACGTCACCCTTCTCTGGAACGTATTTAGCTAGCCACCCCCACATGACGCCGAACCCAAGGCCTCCGATAATAGCGATAGGACCCTGGAGTATTTGGTACCAGAGTGCATCTTGGGAGAACATAATGCTCTTCACTATTCCGTGGATCGCAACTGACGCTGCGTCATCGATTCCAGACACAGCAATAATCAGAGTTGGAATCCCCTGTAAAGAAAATTATTAATTAATGACAATTATTACAAAATTAATAACGAACCTTGAATTAAATATTTAAATAGATAAAACTGAATTATATTCTATACAAGGCATTTTCTCAACAATCCATAACTCAGAAACTCAAAAGAAAAACCTGAAACACGATTGTATCTTCATTGTCGTCTCATTTCAGCATGTAAAATCACATCTCAAAATTTCTAACACCTACACACTAATAGTATCATGGAAAGCAACTCTGCCATGCAATTCAATCTTAAAAAAAATTGTCAAGTGACCTCAGAACTCCCTTACTCCACCCCATACTTCAGAATCCCTCCTAACTCCCTTGATTAAGTCCAAACCAATTCATTTTTCCTTGCGCCCTCCCGCAGCCGACCCCAGCTTCCCACTGGAATGCTTTCGAGAGTCGAGTGGAGCCGATAACACGAAACGAAATCAAGTCGAAGGGACGTAAGACGAGGGTCAGTCGTAGCGAAGTTCTAGGAAACAGTTATTAACCGTTTGCGATGAGCAATCTTTCAGGACCCGATCGCCGCGGAGATTTTTCCGTCGCGAATCGACTGCTTCCGCGTTTCGACCTCGCTCGAGCCCCAACTTTCCTTATTTTCAGCGAGGCAACGACCACCGACGTCGCGGTTCGCGGAAACTTCGTTATCGAGCGCAATCAGATTTCTTCGAGGGAACTTCAGCCCACCTCCACTCTCCCTGCGTTAAGGAACTTCAGCCTCGAGGGCTCCCGAGAGCGGCGAAAATAATCTGTCGGGCCGTGGAGTCGGCACAGGCGAGGGAAAAGGGAATTATTAGGGGAAGGGACTAACGAGAGAATGGCTGACGATCCTTCTGCCTTTGGAAAGCCATCGAGAGTCGGCACAGCTCGTATGGGATTTAAGACTGCCGACTATCGCGATTCCTCGACCTGGCGAATCGAATCCCGACACGAGAAAGAGGTCCCTGGGTAAACGTTCCAGCTGGTCAGCGATTCCTGCGACGCTTTGTTTTGTCATGGCTTCGTCGTATCCACTGCTGTTCGATTCCCTAGCTACGCTGTCTGATTGGTCTCGTTTCGGAGATCGACTCATGGGGATGGGGATTACTCGTGAAAAGGTTTTCTGATGGAAGTAAGGGTGAGCAGTGTGGATTAGTAATATTTTAAAACGAAGCATATAACAATTACAATAATTGTATCTATGGCAGTAATTAATAGTTACTCTAAGCAATAAAAATCGATTGCTACCAATAAACCCATATTATTCTAAATGTTTGAAATCGTTCGAATACTTATGAGCGATACTGTACAATTTTCAATAAGTCTTTCAAGCTACAATCCCAAGTTCCTACATTTTCCTCCACATACAATAGAACCAAAAATAGCTCCATCAAAGTATACCCAATTAATAAACCCCTAGCTCGTCATAGAATCCACACCAGTATCGTAAACCGAGCCCTCCTCTCGAGTCCTGACGTCCTGACGAGCTCTTAAAAGTATCCCCTCTGTTCCTCAGAAAGTCTATGAAGGAAGCTTTCGAAAGGACACTTCAATCTTCCCACGCGAGCAGATATTTGCTCGAGGAGAATCCAACAAGGGACAGCCTCCGACAAGCAAAGCCCGTGGAGAGAAATTTCAGAGATCCATGGCGACTTTTCATCGCGAAAGCCTTCTCTCGATTCCCCTGGACTTGGAAGCAACGGACGTATGGAGAAAATTTCTTTGATCTAGCGAATAATGCGAATTACCTGACACGAAGTTCGATTCCTCTCGAGTGGCGGCTTGCTGGAGCAACTGCCGAGGAATAAACAAAAAGCACCGCGTAGATGTTCTGTCTCATGAATATAGCATTCCAGGGAATAGCCTTTGCACTCTTCGAACAGCTTCCACTCCATTTTCTAAACTGAATTATTTAACCCCTTTTCTCCTCGCCATCCATCCCCTTTCGCCTATTCTCGCCGTCGTTTCTGACATTATCATTTTTAGTGGCGAGGCGACACGACGAAGCAAGTTCGAGGCGCTCGTCGACGATCGAAGACGACTGCGTGGCATCGTTCTCATTAATTTTTTCCCTCGACAAGATCGACCTGAGCGAGTGACACGCTTCGAGGGTGGCGTGTTCCAATTTGTAAGTTCACGCGTCGTTAGTAGATAACGAAATGCTTCGGGCAATTTAATGGAATGCTGGTTGCAGTAAATGTCTTCGTTAGCTGCCGTGTTCCCCTTCTTGAGCTCTCGTTTTTTTAATAAGGCTCTTCCTCGGGTTACGACACTCCCGCGAGACTGGTGTCTGTGTTACTCCGTGAGGGAGAGAAGACGTGTATAGAAATACGTTCCAATTAAATGATCACGGCCTTGGGTGAAGTTTGATAAGTGGTGGAAGCGAGGGAGTCTTGGTTTGTGAGTGATGTCCTTGCGAACTTGAGATACTCCAGAAGAATGTTATATATTATTGTTATAAAATTGGATATCTTAACCTCGTACTATAGCCACGAGTTGACTTTTTGTTGAAAGTCAGAGCTAACAAATCGTTTACAATTTTCATTCCTCTTAAAAGTAACCGATTATGTAAATTAAAATAGAACAAATTGTGTGAACTAGTGTCTCTATTGGTGACAATGGATAATTAAATCAGTGATACAGTATTGATTAATTATAATAAATTGAAATGAAAATTAGTGATTAATATTTTTCTGTACTCTCTGTGTTCTGGGAATGAGTGTGAATTATTGAATTATGTTCGAGAGTTGATGTAACATTGTATATAATGAAGTATAAGGGGTAAGTATCTTAAAAATTTGTTGCAGGTTTCAGGTACGAACAGTGTGCTTAGATTTTCGAAAGATTGAGTAGCCTATTCTCTTAGTAGTGCACCAGATGCTGAGACTTCTTCGTAAAATGGCTTTCTCGTGAGGTAAAGAGTATATTTACTGTGTCACGTAAACTCGAGGATCTATTTTGTGCATTTACTCCTTCAGTCAATACTTCCTGAAGAAGTTTACGGTAAGTAATAAATCCTTGAGTCTAAAACTTCGGCGAATAGAAAAAAAGATGCTCCACAGAATCGCTGCTCTTTTCCCCACAGTCGTTTTTTATTACGCCATTTTGGTTTTATCTGGTTTTATATACATTACATGTACTTTCTATGAAGAATATCGTAATTAATTTTGGAACCTTCACGACCTAATATTTTTTAAGATATAAAGCGCAAATATAATTAATATAAAAACTGTAATGTAGATGATATTTCATGAAGCACTCTCATCAAAAGTTGTTGAAATATAAATTATTCCATGCTGGCGTGATTAATGAACCCTTCCAGGTCGAGTTATACATCTTCAAGTATATAAAAGTTAACACTCACAATTTTTCCTATATTTATAAAATTCCACAGAACTGCTCCAAAAAAATTATAACTGGAAGCAACAAAATAGAATAATATACACTATCAGAGTTCCTTAGAACAGCTAATTGTCACTAATTGATTTCATCTTGACTGTAAAACACTTCCAATCGTTACCTAAGCGTGCATCAAGTAGTTATGGATCGTTATAGCCAGACCCTGCAGTACTGAATTACCCATTCATGGAAATTTCCTTGCCCCGTTCGAGAATTTGATGAATACGTCAATTTATCAATGACGACTGTCAGCGACAGGCTGTCAAAGAGCTAAGGATACGCTTTGTGAATAAGTGATGCTAGCTGAATAAATTCAATAAAACAACCCCATTCAAGACGATGTTAAAAAGAAAACAAGAGCAACTTCAAGATCGTTTTGATTACCTAATTGCGCTCCTTCGATATTGAGTATCTACTCTGTAGATAAACAAAATGAACAGCTTTTTAGCAACCTATAATTTTACTTAACTCGTTAAAAATACATATAAACATTTATTGTACAAACATTGTGTACATTAAAAGGAAATTTGAAACAAGGACAGTAATAAAGTTTCACATTAAATCTAGTCACGAATATATTACTAAAACTAGTCTGTATATGCACGTGAAATAATTAATTTCAAAATTCATTTTAATCACTAACGCATAGCAAACATTATCCTCGAAAGCTTGTCACTGTACATGTCGACGTTCAAGCCATATTCCATATTCGTTCATCCGCTAAAATTGATTCTTTAATTAAAATAAAATACAGTTGGTTTATCAAATAAGTGGATTAGGAAATCCTGATGAAATTTGATAACAACATTCTCTTTTCGTGAATGGCGAATTCTTAATTCCGTTCCTTTCAAAAGGAAGCAATAGTCACAAGCGTGCGCCTAATAGCTAGGAACAACGTCGCTGCACAGTAAACTTCATCGATAAAGATCTGGTTAAATCCAGCCACCACTGCAATCTTCCGCAATTACGAGACGTTGTTTGAGCCTTAATCCTATCTAATTCGAGGAAAATAGAGGCGGGGCCCTTTGAATTTTAGAGCACTCTACTCAGACTTTCGTGGGAACACAATCTTAGCTCGTTAATTCCATTAAATACAACGCTTTGATAAAGGTCTCTAATTTCATGCAGGCGGCTGATTTTATTAATTGTATGTAATCTGGTGTCTTAATTCGTGGAAATTTTCTATTTCGATAAGACCGCGAGTGAAGAATTCAATATAGACTATGTTAAACAGCATCCCTAATAGATGTATAACTCGTTTAACTATTTCGAAAAGATAGAAATATTCAATTGCAAATAGAATAATTTAAATACAGAGTTCCAGAAATTCAAATTTAAAACTTGCATTTGAAAATTCAAAATTCAAATATATTTGAAAAATTTGAAAATTTGTATTTTAAATGTTTGAAATTTTGAAAATTCCATAAATACCAGCAGTTAAAACAAATACCTGTGTAATATTTTTCGATGCACTAGTACCACGTTCCAAATACCAAGTTTCATCCAAATTAGAAAATGACACTAATCGGTCACACAAGAATTATATAGGAAGATCTCCTGAAGAAAACACCTCCCCCTACTGCGACAAGTGTCAACACACCTTTTCACCTTCTGTAAGAAATACGAAGCTTCACGAACCCAGGCAAAAGTTCTCAACTCACTGAAAGAAATTTTCTGCAACACAGAAAATGCTAAGAACACCCTCGAGTTCATTCAAAGCAACAAAACGCTCTATGAATACATTTAATACCAATGACTAACAACTCACGTTGCTAATGACCTTGTTGACGATGCAACGTTAAATCCTCAATTTAAAAAAAAAATAAAAATAAAAAAATGACACTAAAGTGATGCTCCTTGTCAGTATGAAATTCGAAGAATATCCAATTCAAGACAGACTAATTCTTAAGTTTTTGCTTTCAGACTTTTGTCTTCTTCATCCCTTATTTTCAAGTGAGAAAAACACTTTCAATGCTCTTTCTTCCTTCCGCAAATATAAATTCTATATTCTAGATCTGACTGAAAACCTCAACTTAAATTTTTCGAAAATGTGACATAGGTCGTTTCACCTAACAGCCACAGAATTAAGACCAAACCAGTAGATCCGAACCTTACCCAGCTTATCCACAATCTTAACGATTCTACGACTAGGGACAGTCTCGCCTCGCCCATTCACCCTTCCAAGCCTCGACCAAATTGAACAAAGCGTTCCGTCCGAGATTCCACCGAGTCCAGCGACCACTGTACTTTCCCGCAATTACAAAGGGCTGTTTAAGCCGTGATTCCCTCTAATTCGACTGTGTACTTTTCGCTGAATTTATCGCCATTGGTTCGCGCGAACGTTACAGTCTCGCCTCGGGGGAAGAGGCAGTCACTCCCTCGCGGTTCTCGTAGTTTAAACGAGGTCTGACCGCGCGGACAAACCCTGCTCCTCCCCTTATTTCGTCCGTTCAGGCGGAATAAAGCTGGCCATTCTTCGACTGCGTTCGTTCGCCCCATCAATTATCGAAACGCGGCGAGCCGTGTATAAGGAATACGGATTGGGCTACTTGTGCTGGGTGCTTCGACTAATTTCTGGGCAAATGTCGCGTGGCTTCACTTAGGGAAAATTGAGACAACCTTTGGGATCAGAGGCGAGAGCTTTGGCGAACGAAATGGTTTTGTAATGTTTCGTTTTGAAAATTGGAGATTTCAGTGTTTGGGTGAGCGAGAGTGGTTCTGAATGTTTGAAAATGAGAATAATAAATTTTTTATGTACTGAGACATCGAGTTAATTGTGTTGAGATTAAATATAAAATTAGTATTTTTGTGATTGCTTATTTGAATTTCAATAAAAAACTGTGAGATGAGGAACTTTTATGTTCGGTTCATGAGAGATTTAATATGTGTAATGGAATATGTTTCATTTCTAAAGACCTCGATTAAAAAATCTCATTACTAGATTATTCGATCTATGATTTGATTAAATGTATGAGATTGTGAATGTCGTTGGTGAAACCGTGCAGCGCTTGGAATTGGGAAATTTTGTAGATTCATATTTTTGTTATCGATTGGAATAATAGAGGAGGTACTTCTGGTGAAGAAGGTTAATGGCTCATCTTGTTTGCATAGATTTGCGTTTCCTTCATTTTGTAGAGCACGAAATGAAGTATGAATTATTCAACTGTTTCTTCGTGAAAAACTGAGGAGCTTCTCAGCTAAGAATTAGTCATTATGCGAGTCTGACTACGAGATTATTAATAATACCTCGTTGATTTACTTCTCTACTTCCTCGAAGAATAATTAATAATAATTAATAATAATTAATAATATTGCAGTTATATAAAACCACTCCTATTATTATTTATTCTTTAAATCTCTTTCCTGCAGACTCCCTTTACTAATTACAATTCTCTAGAAATATGTATCCCCACACAAGAGAAACCATTATTTCTCTCCCTTCCAATAAACCAACCACTTTCATCTGAATACCCCAAGTACCCTCTACGATTCACTATACAAAAAACAATTGAAGACCCACCTAGTACACTGCAGCATTAATTTAAAAAATTCCATCACTCCCCAACTAACCCTCCAATGCCATTTAACCAAGAATTTCCTTCGAGCCGATGCAGTTATAACCCCACACCCAAACTAAACAATTTCATTTATCAGCGAGTTGCTTAACCCACATCCAGCTCGCGCTGGCTCAAAGAAAAGGGCGAGAAACCGCCATTGGAACAGCGCAACGATAAATAAAAAGCTGCTTCTGCGTCCCCCAGTCGAGCGACAAGAGGCCATCCCGTTTACCGCTCGTTCCCAAGGAAATTTCCTGGCAGTCACGTTAATGAACTGCGTGACATCTCGACGTTCGCAAAGGGGGCAATCCTCCGCTGTCTCGACTTCGTTGCGAATTTTTCTACGCGCGCCATCGCGCCCTCGAGCGAACGGGAAATTATGTACGCCGAGCAGGAGGAGGCAGAGAGGTGGAAACGGTGTTCAAAAGAAACTTAATTAGCGTCGAGCCGCTTTCGGCGAGCCCAGCGCACGGTTCGTGCCACGTGTCACCGCGCGACGAACGGATGCAGCGAAGTTGCATCGCTTACAAGGGATGCGAGACTCCCAGAGGGACGACGAAGAATCGCGAGGGGGACCTAATTCGACGCGCGAAATTCTGCGACGACCAACTTCTAGCCCGTGTGCCGAACAACAAGCTCGAGCTGTTTCAAATTCCTCGAAGCGACTCGAGCTGGTGGCTAGCATGGTTTTGGGTCAGCGGGTGCATAAAGATGCGTGTACGATGGTGTGAGTTTGTTAGCAGATTGCGGAATTTTCGAACTACGATACCTTTAAGGGATTTTATTTTTGAAGTACTGATAGTCTAATGAGGAAGCCAGCAGTCTATATTTTTAACATTTTTGTAAGTACTTTCAACTCTTTAAAAAATCAGAAATATTTTAAATACATTGCTTAAATAAATTATGGAGTGGAAAAATTGTGGGCAAAAATCGGCTAACGTTGAGTGATGATAACTCTGCGAAAAATCATCGTAGGATTATGATTTTTTTTTCGATTATAGTCTGTAGTCTTGAGTGTAAGATACTATGCCTCAAATTTAAGTTTAGAGCACCTCTACTATTGTAGCGTCTTAAATCTGAAGACATGTTTATCTTATTGAAAATTCCAAAGTTTGACGAAATGCACGGACATCCTAGAATTTTTTTCTGCGATGCCGTTTACAGGAGCATACAGCTCGATCCTTCCTCTTTAATTTAAAAAAAAGATCATGTCGCTACGATTTTTTTTCGCAAAGTTACAGCGCTTCAAAGCAACCCTTGCATTTTGATAGCACGTGGGGTAGTTCCAAGGTATAGCAAAAATGCAAGGGTTACTTTGAAGTGGTGTAACTTAGCGAAAAAAAATCGCAGCGACATGATCTTTTTTTTAAATTAAAGAAGAAGGTTCTCGTTTTATGCTCCTGTCAACAGCATCTCCGGAAAAAATTTTTCCAAGTCTGTGCACCTCGTCAAATTTGGCGATTTTCAATAAAGAAAAATTGTAAAGTTTAGCAAAATGCAGGGACTCGCTAAAATTTTTTTCGAGGATACTGTTTACGGGAACATAAAATTAGAACCCTCCCCTTTGATTTAAAAAAAAGATCATGTCGCTGCGATTTTTTTTAGCAAAGTTACAGAACTTCAAAGTAACCCTTGTATTTTTGCTATACTTGGCACTACCCCATGTGCTATCAAAATGCAAGGGTTGCTTTGAAGCGCTGTAACTTTGCGAAAAAAAATCGTAGCGACTTGATTCTTTTTTTAAATTGAAGAGGAAGGATCGAATTTTATGCCCTTGCAAACGGTATCCCCGAAAAAAATTCTGAGAAGTCTGTGCACTTCGTCAAACTTTTAAATTTTTAATACGATAAACATGCCTTCAGATTTAATGTGCTACAATAATAGAGATGCACTAAATGTAAAATTAAGGCATGGTGTCTTATAGCAGAGACTTCAAGCTGTAATTCTAAAAAAAGATCATGATCCTATAATAATTTTTCGCGGAGTTATCATCAGTCAAAATTGACCGATTTTTGCCCAAAATTTGTCTATGTCATAATTTTTTTCAGCATTGTACTTCTTTCACATATTCTTAAAAGATTACTAATATTCATGTAAAATATCTTGTTATATTTCCTACACATAAAAAATATAACAAAAAAATGATTTAAAAGTGTGAGTTCATAACAATACAAATTCTTAATACTTTATAATAGGAACGTCTAAAGTTTTCCCCAACATTTTCAGAATCCGCTTATGGAAGATATTTTTCGCAATATTTCCTTAACCGCGAGTAATATGAAGAAATTCTTCAAATAAATGTTGCTTATTATTGAAGAAACGTTCCAAGAATACAATTTATGTGGCATTTCAATGAAAGGAGCGTTGGGTATGCTATTCGTGCATTGTGAACGTGATCCTACCGCAATATAATGCATATCACACGAAGAGACCTATTGAATTGAAATGTAAGGAACAATTTCGCTGTTTCTCATATTAAGGAATCGGTATGACGACTGTGGACGCGTAAAGCCTTCTAATTATCTCAATTTCCCTTGGTTTAAGAAGAAAATCTTCAATAAAAAACTAAATATCTTTAACACCTTGTGTAAGCTATCTACATACTTCGATATTACAGGAGAAATTCTTGACTAAATCTGATATTAAATTATTACGCTACAAAATGTGTGTTATAATCTTACCTTAGCGACTCCATAGCCCTTGCTGCGCAGCCTGAAGAGACAGGGGACAACGACAGCGGGCGAAACTGCGGCTACTACGCTACCGAGGAGAAAACCCCATATCCAGGGCAAACCAAGCAGGTATTTTGTCATTATGGCAATCACAAGTGCCTCGACCACCCATGGGATTAGACCGAGTTTCGGTACAGTGACTTTCAACCTTTTCAGGGCGTTGGGGTCCAAATCCAGACCAGCTCTGGTGAGGATAATGACTAGAGCGACTTTTCTGTAACAGAAAATAGAGCAGATCAGTAATTGATTCTTCTCGAATAGTAATCGAAATTTCTGTATTTTATAAGAACCATTGGTAAAATCGTAGGATTTTTAAACTTGTAATAGAAATTTAAAATGTTGTAAGATCTTTTTGTGTTACAACAACAGAGTTTTTGTAATTAATAAATTTACTATTAATTAGCTTCATGTAGAAGGACAGATAAATTAATTACTTTTGTGTATTTATGAAAGGGGTAACAGTTTTATTTCGAGATAATACTGTAATTCAGCAGTGAAGCCTTAATTAATGCTGCTGGTGAATTTTCGAACAACAGAAATTCCAACTGGGAAATGTATTACAATTAATGGTTTTACTTCGGTTCTGTTATTACCGAATCATGTATGTATTTGGTAGTTTGATAAAGAGGGCTGTTCATTGAATGCTGAATTTTAGATGAATTATTAAACACCACTGATAAGGTATTTCTATAACAATTATTACAAATTACGCGGGAAGAATGAAAATGAAGGCAAATACGAGGTCTTTATCGAAAAGGTTCATTGTTACCATAGACAATATTTCACAACCAGTTATCAGTTCCTATTCAATAGTTGAGTGTCCAGCAAATAAATACCCTTATCGTCTTTGGAAACCCGTTTAGGAATTGGACCTATCGCAATACACGACGTGAAGTTGTAAATTGCGAATCATTGTAGATAACATTTGCCTCAGACGGTGTTATCACTCTACATACACTGTTTCAACGATAAATTGAGATTTAATAAACACAAACGACCTGATACATGTTTATTTAGTTGCAGATTCAAATTTTAGGTCATTAAACAAGTACACTTGTGTAACGTAAAATTATTTTCCTGGAAAACTTCGATAAAAACATCACTGCTATTTATTATGCTATATACTATATTCAATGCTATAAATATACTGTATTCTATTCTCGAGTAAAAAAGCTTAATTACATAAACACTGGAATTTTCAATTTTCCTTGTTTAGAGAATCACATAAAAAGGTATTAAAACATTACATACTCCTGCACCTTCACAAAATCGCAGTTTGCATTAATTGTATACACATACATATAATATACATATATTTACGAGGTATATTTACCGCTGCAGCGCATAGGATTAATTCAAGTAACAATTACTTGCGCTAAAGTATACAGTAAATCCTTTAGAATCCCACTTGAAACGCTTATACACTTCACAAATCAAATGAAAATTTCAGCCACAACGTAGTATACGTGTTTCACCAAGTAAGGTCGGGGACAAAATGACCTGCGAACTAATAACAAAGGGTCGCATGACACGGCTCTAGCTACCACCACTTCCTTAATTGTATTACCAAAGGAATGGTGGGGAGGGTTGTTTAACTATGAGCTTAGTTCCTTGCAAATATAAACAACCGCGAAGTGATTTATGACCTCGGGAAAATTTTCCACGATATAAATGGTGAAGGTAATAAATACATAAATCTTTAATGAAAATATTTGACGATTCATTTACAATCTTTCAAACCTGTTCCACTTCGATCCAACTTGCTTCAAGTTGCTACCAGTTCACTAAAAGCGACACTAAACGAAATGAAATGAGGTCCTTGGCTAACTCATAAACTACGACAATTTTATTCTACATATAACTGGACTGTGAATGTATGAAGAAATTAACGTGGGAAATAAAAAATTTTCATCTGAGAATTGAGCAAAGTGGAAAGGTCATGGTGGGTAAGAGACGTTTCTGAGAGAAGTTCGGGGACTCGTTTCGTCTCGCCAAAGAGCAGAGTAAAGGAAAGTGAATGGCGTCAGAATATGAAGGGGACAGTGTCGAGTTTATAACGCAGAGTTGGTGTACTTTGTGAATCTATATTCAGAGTGAAATACTTTTTTATAGCTAATTTTCTCACAAATATCTGTAATTTTTAGTGGCGGTATTTTTATGACAACCAGTGTTTCCAAATCCAAATCAATGTTTCCTAATTTAATTCTTTGTCCAGCAAATTGAGTCCATTTTGTCCACAGCGAATTCTGATTTCTTTGAGAATTCCTTCTGAATTTTTATTTTTTTTAATTAATCCTACACAATAAGTATCCCAGAATTTTTTCAAAATTTTCTGAAAATTCAGAAAAGGGAAAAAAATAGTCGTGGACCCAATTTGCCTATAAAAGGTGCAAAAATCAAGTGTGCTGAGGGTTAAAATAAAAAATCTTAAAGGTCTCAAAAATTTCAAAGCTAATAACGCATTAAAAAACCCAAACTGAAAAATCTCGAGAAAAATAAAATTCTCAACTGAGTCTGGTACTGAAACAGGTACTAAGACACTCGAGACAGTTGAGAGTACCCGAGTCCAATCTATCCAATAAATCAAGAACCTCCACAGAAGCTTCTTTAACAGAACCACACAAATTACTACCACAATACACCATTCTAGACTTAAAACCCGTAATATCCTATCATCCCAACATCTCAGTTCTCCTCTCTGACCTTTCGTCTCACCACCTAGACCTCCAAAATCCCCTCCACCCAGTCCCCCACCATCTCTCGTCACTTTCCCCACTCGAGGATCAGTGAAACCGCTTGTTATCGACAGGACTGAAGCCCCTCGAAGGTGTGCAGAGCCCATCGCTGGCGAACCTCCCTCGATCGAACCCCCAAGCAGATCAGCCCCGAGGGGGTCCATAGAGGGTGGGTCACTCGCGCCTGGGGTCGCTTTGAAGATGCACTCTGCTCTGTCTCGTGGTGCAAGCGCAGGTTATCGCTCGAATTCAAGTCTCTCGGTGTAAATTCGACGTACTTCGGCCTCTCCGCCTCTCGTTCAAGATTGCCGATGCCTTGCAGGAGCGCTTGGTTACCCGACCGAGACGCGCTCTCTTCCACGGGAAACTCGTAATAGGATAAGTTTCGGACGGCCTGCCTCCAACGCGAATCGGTCTCCCAAAGTTCCCCAGACCTGGCCGTCTTTAACGATCCGCGCGGCACTCGAGTTTTCAGCGGGTACGCGTCCCACGTTTTCCAGATTCGAACGATCCCCAGCTACCAGGAATTTTCATTTACACGGAGACAGGGGGCGGGCTCGCCTCGAAGGGGGCCACTCGCGGCGCATTGATTGGGACTTGTCCTGGGAGGACGTTAGCGCGGAAACTTTCCACGGTGACTGAAGGGGACTTCGCGTCTCCTTGGATTAACTAGATTTATCGGATGCTTGGGACGAATTTCTGCCGCTGGGATTCGATATAAACGACACGATGTCTGGTGGCGAGAAAGGGGAGTATTATTAACGCTGCATCGAGTCAGGTTTTGCTTTAATAAGATTTCTATTCAAGCAGATTCTTTCGCGAGAGTTTCTACTTCGGGAAATTCCATTCTTTGATAAGGAAATTGAAAACTGTCCTCCTTTTTTCTGACTATTTCCCACGACAACAAATCGACGATATTTCGACAGAAATTTGAATCTAGTTGTTTCCCATTGGATTCGATTGTGATTGAAGAATAATATCGTTTCTGCAGGGAAGTTGGAGAAAGTTGGCGGAAACGTGTACCGGAAGTTTGACAGGCGTCGAGCAGTCCGATAAACAGGGGTTTTGTTATCGCAACGACGATCAGTTAAGTGAGAGGAACTACAATTAAATTGCTTTGACAGACTGTGTTTTACACAAACAGAGCGAGAAAATTTGCTTCTAATCAGAAGGTTAAACTTATATTCCTTGTGGCGTAATATTCGAAAGAGATCAAGAGTTTTAGAGAGCTACGTAATTTTATATAAATTTACGCGCACAAAAATGTTTAACC
The DNA here is from genome assembly GCF_051401765.1 of Calliopsis andreniformis. Classification (NCBI taxonomy): domain Eukaryota; kingdom Metazoa; phylum Arthropoda; class Insecta; order Hymenoptera; family Andrenidae; genus Calliopsis; species Calliopsis andreniformis. Next base: position 13,184,585 of record NC_135073.1, read on the forward strand.
TTGGGGAATGCTCATGATTATAATTAACGATCGAAGATGATCCATTTCTCGTGACTCCTTATCGTCTTATCGAGATCAAAATTCGTGAAAAGTAAGACCTCTTCGGGGTCGAGATTTGATTCGAGATAACCATTGATGTAAAATATTAAAGACTGTAATCTGCTTCCTAGTGGGTATTTCTAAAGATTCAAAGAGATAAGCTAGTTGTACGATTCGTGAATGATAGTAAGGTAAACGTGTCTGGTCAAGTGTACTAGCTTCTAAGAGTAGTAGTATTAATCAATGGATATTAATTCTGTATTACCTCTAGACACTTATAATGATACGTCTACGAATAAAAATATCGAAACACAATTTTCTATTATTTCTGTTTGCTACTTCAAAGCACCGTGAAATTAATTTCTGGTACCTTGCAAAGCTTTAACAGACTTTTCATTTCCTACGAAATTACTTCAGCTCTTTAATACGAAACGATGTTGCGATATTGCAAACATCAAAGCTACTCTGATATTCACACATGAAATTAGCAGGAGTAGATAGCATAAAGCTTTGAAATCGGATTAAAAACGTGGATGAAAAATGTTGAAAGTAGATCAGTAGATCAATAAAGAAAGCAATAAGCACGATTTGCCGATTTCGTTTTGCTATCGACCTTTACTGACAGGACAACCTTAGGCTGCAAAATGCAAAAAGCGTATCGAGTTTCCACCTCGCCATGGAAATAAGTTATTTAAAGGCTGTGCCCGCTGGAAAATGTTCATTCTAGCTTCTGGCCACACGATTATTTAAATAATTCAAATTCCACCCCCTTCACGGGACGTATTTTCCTTTTCAAGAGACATGGTTGGGTGACTTAGACACGTACGCGGAAAGAATATCACGAATTTACAATTCCACATTCCTAGGTTTCTTTTCCTCTGGTAATGCACGCTCCTTTGTATGGGAAATTTCATTCGACGTCGATCAATATTAGTTCTCACGCTTTAAGCGAAATATCCCTGGAAATTATTTAAGCAATACAAGACTAATGGATCTTCACTCGCTAAACTGCGAACTAGAGATTTAATTACTGAAGAGTGTTATGAAAAGTATGTCTTCTTTAGAAATAACTGCTTTTTATGAAATGTTTTATTAGGAAACTTTGAAACTGCTCAGTGATAATTACTTTGCGAACAGAAATGACATACCCTATCTCTAAAATTACTAATCATTGTGTTATTCACTTTAATTCTTCCAAACTTCGAAACTGTGAGACTAAAATAAAATAATATATTAATCGTAATTTGTAAGTGGATGAATTGTAAAAAAACAGATGATATAGAAACTGTTTTTAGAAATTCCAAGGAGTGCCACGATATTTTTATAATAAAGTTGTAAAACTGTAATTCTTCTCGATGGAAAAATTATTCGAAGGAGCCCTGGCCTCCCTTGCAAGAGTGGAGCGAAAGAAAAATTTAAATTCTCGTAAAAGTGCAACGACGTTCGGACAGAAGCGTCTGGAGGTGAAATTACAGCCTTTTGGCGGACATTCGTTGACCACCTTGCTGTTTTCCGAGCCAAAACGTGTCGCAGAAGGGACGCTTGACCTACATCTTAGTCGGGTCGCGATTAGACCAGCGAAATGTATTCTAATTTGAATTAATGGCTCACTGCAACGTGCACAAAACAACATCTCCCAGTGAAGTTCACACACGACTGATTTTAATCGTTCGACCTTCGATTGCAGTTGGCCCCGACCTCTTTTCTTAAAGCCACCGAGGATTACGAATCTGTTCCCCATTTCGGCGAACGCTTTTTTGCTCGGCGAATCGACCCTATTATTTAATCGGCTACCATCTTTCCGCCGACTTTGTGCCAAAATTTCATTTAGCACAATATGCAATCAAACTGACTGTGAATGTAATGGTAGATCATTTTTTGGAGATGATTGTTCAATTTTTCAAATTTTCGAATTACCGAATTTTCAAACTTTTAAATTTTCAAATGTTCAAATATTTGAATTTTCAAATATTCAAATATTCAAATATTCAAATATTCAAATATTCAAATATTCAAATATTCAAATATTCAAATTTTCAAACATTCAGATCTACAGTTTTTCAAACCTATAATTCACCCAAGAAAATAGATTACACAGAATAACTTCAACTGTTAATATCTCATAAAGTGCGACTATGTATTCCGAAAAAGGAATGTAAGTGCATTCGTCTTGGCGTGCTCCACAAACTGACAGAGTTATTAAAATGTAAGCTGCACTTAAGGAACTCTCCTCAGAATTTTCCTACAGAAATAATTTTCTAAGGTGTTCAACTTCTGTAGCATTCCCACTATTACAAATTCTTTATTCCCATGCCTTCCCTCATCCAAACCATTCTTCTCTCTATATCGCTAAATTAAAGTAGAATTTTTCTAAAAAAAATCATTGCACACACCTGACCTCCAACCTTCATCGATAACCAAAGCGCACTGGTTACACTCTAAATTCGTTCGGGATAAAGTCGGCGGGAACTCCGAGGAGCATTATCGATCGAACCAGAGGTTGCGCGCATCTTATGCATCCATAAGAATCGGCCTTAACGTCTCTAACCCAGAAACGTTGGGATTCTTGGCATGCCTCTGCGTCCCTCGGTAATCTCGATCCGCGCAAACGGTGCATCTGTGCCGACAACTTCGCGCGTTTTCTGCGTCTGTCGCGCGAACGTTTATCCGCCAGTCCCTGGACTTATCCACTTCCAGCCAGGGTGTACTTAATCGCGAACGTGTGCATACAGGGTGGCCATGAATCTCGATCAGACAAGCTCTATTCTGGTACCGATCTGATAACTTTACGGTTCTAGCTTGCTGCAGAGTTTGTTGTACTTGCGAGCTGAAGGTGGACCCTGCGCGGTGGAATAGTTGGTAATTTGGGGATTTGGAGATTTTCGGGGTTGTGGGTGGTGGAGGTATTGGGCATTGGAGGGTGGGTGTTCTCAGGGTTGGGGTTGGGTGTTCTGAGGGTTGGGGATTTCGAGGTTTGGGGACTTGAAGCTCGAGAATTGAGGAATGGAGACTTGGGTAGTTAGGGATTTCGAGGCTTAGGGTTCAGGGGTTCGAGAATCTTAGAAAGGAGGTTCCTAGGTACTTGAGTAATTGGAGATATGGGTTTGGGAATTTGAGGATTGTGAGTAGATTTTGGTACCTGGAGAAGGGGAGATTTAGGGTTTAGGTATTTGTGGGGTATTGAAGAATATCCCTGGTATTCAACTGGTGACGTCACTCTGTAATCTCACTAATGGTGACCATATGTCTACTTGACGTTAAATGCAAAATACATTAATTTGGAATTATGATACTGTAAGCATAGCTATGTGAAGTCAATTTGACGTCAGTTGAAGGTGATTCATAATTTTCAAATGACAAAGATCCACTGACAAAGGCTGCTTATTCTCACCCAGAAGCAACTTTCATTGTTGCTGGTAAATATTTATGAATCAGAAGCATGTGAGTTTAATATATTAGGTGTTATCAAAGCAATGAGATCTAAACCGGTTTCAGATAACGTAATCCTGCCTTTTGGGGGATTTGTTAATACATTTTTTCGGAGAATATAATCTCGGAAATTATATGACTTTTTATCAATTGTTTTATAAACTCATTGTTTGAGAGAAAAAGAATATCATAGTGTTATTTTCCATTACGTCACAAACACTGCAACAACTTGCGATGTACTTATCAGGTGATGTTGCAACATTATTATCACATTGCATTTTACAGAAATGTCAAAGTAGATGATATTGCAGTAATATAAAAATTAAGTGCATAAAAATTAAAAATATGGCAAATTAAGAAATTAAAATAGAGAAGTTTCTATTTTGTTCTTATGCTATCTTTTATGCACCACCTCTTTTAGTTAGATATTTAACCAGAACCTGAATCAAAGGTTTCAAGATCGTATCGAGGACAAACCTCTAAGAATTCTCTTCTCTTATCCTGTAAGTTTCACTATACAAGTCCACTTTAAAGATCCTTTGAAATCCACCCTTCATCCATCGCGAAACAAGAGATAAGAATAAAATTTCTCACATTTACAACATAGTACGAGACATTCTGAAATTATTCTTACTTCTTGAACACACCTTCCCAAGTATTCCAGTTTCACATGCCTACTCCCGCATATTCCCTCGACTACCTCCGCGAATATCATAGAAGTCAGAAACAAGTGGTCGATAAAAATAACTGCGATCAAATACCGTATTCCCTTCTGCTCAGTTTCATACTTCTCCCCACGAAATCTTCCCTCTAACAGGTCATATATCATCTTGATTCACAAGCAATCCAAGAAATTTATGTAAAAAATTTCATACAAAGAGTATTTTTTCACAGAATTCGTGTTTGCAAGAATCTCTGTCAGAATTACGGAAGAAAATTAATATCTACTTCTAAGTTAAGAGCCCTTATTTAATTGAATTTTTATTATCTTTAATTATTCTTCCACTTTTCTTGCCATGGTTAATTCGTATTACGTGTGTCGAGGGATTTCACACGAATAAATGAATAAAGTATAAGCGTAAACGTCTCGGTCGCCTCTACGGCTTGGAATCCACTTTTCTCTTCTCCCATCCGATCGAAGGCAAAGATAAGGCCTGGACGCAGCGCAGATAGGAACTGATTTACGATCCCTCTACTCACGGGGGATCGTCGATCGAGAAAGGAGCGAGGAACTCCTTTAACGAGCATCCTCGATGCGTCGATCGGTCTCGAAGGATCAAAGGAATTCCGTCGCATCGAGAACTTGGAAAGACGCCCTTCTAGGATTTCGCAATTTGCGTTCTTTAGGCCTGCTCCCGTTTCACTCCTGCTTATCTCGCGCCTCTAATCCTTCTCAGGCATTCTGTGCTCGAGAATTCCAAACACGATATGCAGATAGATTCGGAAGCGTTAGACGCAAGTTTAAGCTCGAGTTTAATGACAGCTGATTTAGTAATTACGGGAGCCTACCCTTTACGTCATAAGTGAAATTTAGGAGTAATCATCGAATTACGAAGTTTCCTAATTTTGGAAGCTCTTCATTAACGACACGTTTTGGGGAAAGTACAGAGAACTAAGGGTATGAAGAATTATGTATATTGTCATTTCTCATGGAATGAAAGTTGTACTTAATTTCAGAGAAAATTTTCAAGTCCTGCAGAGTGACCAGTATAACTGGAATCTCTCTGAGTGTTGATAGTATTTACTGTAAATGCTGTAGCATTGCAAGTGTTCATTAAACTGATCAATCTATATGAAGAAAGTGTTAATTGAAAATATTGGATTTTTACTGAAGAAGGTAAAATAAGTTAAGTGATTACTTGAGTTGAATACTTCTTTTAAAACCTCAACCAGTGATTCTTAAAACATTTAGGGTCCTACTTGGAGTAACTTTCAGAGTCCTCCAGACGCCTCAAATTCATAAAAAATACGTGAGTTAAAACTAAGGAATTCTTACTGAAGAATGTAAAATAAAGTCACTCATATACTTCTAAAACCTCAGTCACTGATACTTAAAACACTTGAGTCCCCTATCAGTATCTCCCAGAGAATTAAATGTCAATTACACTAAGTCTGACCACACTAATTAAATGTAACCAAGTGTCACTACAAGCTGAAATCAACTTGAGCAAGCTCAAATCCAGTTACAATAAGCTGCAAGCACTTTTAAAGCTGCACCCTGGCGCAAGATTCAACCCCGTCAATCCTCTCCCTCATTAATCGCATTCTTCCCCCAGTGCGCAAGAATCAATGATCGCTTTCTCGCGAAATTTGAGGTCGAAACGTGCTGGCAGCTAATGAGCTGCGGTACCGCTGGTCGGTCGTGGGTGTACAATTTCGAGGGCGCATGTTCCCCAGCAAATTTGCGCCGGGAGCACTCGCGTGGGCGGTAATAGCCTCGGCCTGGCCCGATGATGCGGATACTTGGGAGCGTAATATCGAGTCGCGGCACGATCGAGAGTATCACGTCCAGAGGAACCATATTTCCCAGGCGAAAGAGCGACGCTGAGGATGATCCGCTCCTCGACGCTGCTCACAGGCGGCCAGGGAGTCTGTTTATCGATGATAAACTGAAAATCACCGAGCTGGACCGAGGAACGAAGCAGCTCCTTTGCAACCCAGTCCATCCTCCATCTATCCATCTCGGTTTATTGCCTCGAGAGCCTTGACTGAAGCGATAGCCTTTTAATGAAATCACGTGGAAAACGGGAATGATAACGATATCGAGGGGGGTAGCTCGCGCTCTCTTCGGCTCCATTTCTCTAATTGCCTCGATAGAAATCGCTCCTCCGTCCCGACAATCCTTTTCTCCACCGACCATTTCTCGCGTCCTCGATTATTGTTGCCCCTCAATGCGAGGATGCCCTCGCCGTTTTCACTGCATTAAACCTTCCTTTTTCTTCCTTGGATTCTTTAATCCCCTTTCGCGTTATCCTCTGGGGCGCGTCGTTCCCTTGCGAATTACGTTTCATCCTGTGATCTCCTCGTTGATATACAGGGTGTTTCAGGAATATATATCGATGGTTCAGAAGCTGAAGCTACGCACTAAAATATGCTAGACATGTCATACGAACGTATGAGGTGTTGAGGGTAGCGAGGGTGAACTAAATATTTTTGAAAGTACTTTTTACTTTATCTGCTCTTATAGAAGATAAATAAAAAGCATTTTTCTCGAAATTCGGATTTCTCAGGTTCGCTCTTACTACCCTCATCTCCTCATGTGTCTTATACAGATTATGAATTTCAATTAAGCCATAAACTGAAACTTCCTAAAACTGTGACATATCATTTTCCTTTCCAACCACAGGACAATACTTCAATACAAATGTATCAAAGAAACTTTGCTATTATTATTGCTATCGTTAATGTGCTACTCGTTCTACTTTTCTCATCCTTTCCCTGGCATCATGATTTGTATAGAAATTTGTCTAAATTGAAGTCAGGTAGGAGGGTCCTCGAGCGATCTCAGAAAGTAAACTTGGTAGAGAGGATTCTAGGGCTGGTACACGTCCTCGCGTTTGTAAAATTGATTTTAAACGTTGTGCAGCAGCTTTCACTGTTAGCCCACACGAAACTCTACGTAAGGCTTGACAAAATGCATTTTGGAGAGTGACTCGTGACGAGGTCGACAGAGATAAAGAGGCCCTCGAGCGTTCGTGCGTCGAGCGAGTGAGTATACGGACCATGGTGTATGCAGAGATTAAGTGGTTGGATTTTAAAATGGATTAATATGCGGTTGTTAATGAGGACAAGCACACCGCGACACATCGAGCCTCGTACACGTGTCTTCGGCTGAGTAGGTAGACGAAGCCTCGATGTGACGAAAAGCACGATAATGCTCCAGTGAATGCTTGACCCTATTATTTGTATCAGAGACTCTGGAAATCTTTGGAACACCATGACTACGTTCACATTTATTTTTGTGTATAATTCTAGTCTTTAATAGATACTAGCAAAAAGGGAAGAGTTTCTATTTCAGTATGAAGAGAGAATTTTTTGAAATGTAAGCTCATCTCGTCATCATTTTTTAGAAACCATAAATTAATCTATCAGAAAGCTTTGTCTACTATTATTAGAAGAATAAAGATGTAAAAATAGAATTTGAAAAGTGAACATATTTTACATATTTTATATGTGTATGAATGAAAAATTTGCTTCCTAGTAAGTTAAGCAGTGTGTTAAATGAAAGTTGTGAGAACTCGACAAAACTGCAACTTGTTTCGAAACAATTGCCTCACTGTCGTTAAAAGTTTCTACCTTTTTCAAGAAGCGTGACATCAAGTGTCCCATTCTTGATCTCATTTCCACAAGCGAGTGTAATAATTTCCCATTACATTTGCACAGAAACTGCAGGTAAAATGTGCACCTATTCCCTCGCGAAGAGATACTAAACATGTATGTTGCATACTGAAACAAACTTTATGCTTAACCATAAGGAACGTCCGCGGACGTCCTTTATCCATGCTACAATGTACGTATTTCTAGAATTTGCTGAGCTTTCTGCAGTTAAATTGCATGTTTCCAGTCCAAAAGTAATGAACAGGAATCTTTTATGAAAAATGAACTCACTATCATTTGCAGGTAGAAAAATTGGGAAATATAGAAACTTGAAAATTACAGAATTTAAAAATTTAGAAAATTTGAAAACTGGATGGTTTTAAAATTGGAAGATTTGAAGGTTTTCAAATTTGAAGATCTCAAAATTTGAACATTGAAAAATATGAATATTTGAAGAGTTGAAAATTTGAAAATTTGAAAATTTAAAAGCTTAAAAATTTGAAAATTTGAAAGTTCGAAAATTTCTCAATCCCTCAAAAGAACTAGATACTCACATTCAACCTGAATTTCAACGCCACAAAAACTGAGAAGACTGACTATTCAACTGAACACCCTTCCTCCCAATCTCACTGCAAATTCTCTCGAAAACCGCAACAAGACTTCCCAACGACCTCAGTGTCCTGTCTACTGGCACTGACCAGGGCTGTTACGAACGCGTCGGCACATCATCAATCGCTCGAGCGTTGGATCGTGTCCAGAATGGGTCGTCTTCTCGTCGAGTCGATCCTGTCGTGTCGGTGTGGGTGGCGAACGAATCCATTTCACATCAAGGCGTAGAGCACACGCGACCGAAGTAGGCCGTCCTCGCTAGATCAGTGCTTGCAGAGCATTCCCCTCTTTAAGCATAATACAGGCTTTAACCGGATGTTTACGTCGGATGGAGGGTAGGTACGTAACCAAACCTAGCCGAACATGGTCGACACTGTGCCGTCGTAAGCGATTTGCTAGCACGCCCGCTTAGATAGACTAAGCCGTGGTCTATGGCTGCGTAAACACCCGGCTAGCAAATCTAACAAAGTGGTCGATCCGTGACCGAACACTTATTGACTCAAGCGTTTAATTTCGAGCGTTAGTGGATACTCAGCCGTGTACTCTGTCCGAATCTTCTGTTCACGAGCTCTGTACAAGGAGAAATGGATATGGTATCTGGCTGGGGAGTCAAACTGCGCTGAGAACATTCATTGGGGCTGTCTGTGATACTTTAGTTTTTGGAGAGGTCAGTGTGCTCATGTAGAGGGAATTTTGAGAATTATATCTATATTATGCTTGAGAAATGTGAGGTGTTTGATTCATTTTCTGTGAGAGTTTAGAAAGAGAGCTTGTATAGTAGAAGTAGAATTTATAATTTAGTAGGTTTGAGGTTTCAGAGTTGCTAGTTGTTGCAAAGGTGCCTGAAGTCTGTCTGACTCGGGGATTATTCTACTGTAAGTTTACTTCAGCTAAGTCAGGTGCGGCAGTGTCAGTAGAATAAGGCATTAGAACAAGCCAAGCCAGACACATTCTACGCGCAGTTTAATTTTGTAACAGGTTTTAAAGGTTTTCGAGTTTTTCAGAATCTTTTAGAATTATTCTCAGGGATCTGTAAAGTGAAAAAGCGAACACTTCGAAAATTCATTGAGCGTCCCTTTGAAGTTCGGTCTTAATGAGGTGATCGTTGAGAACGCGAGCATTTATCGACTCGAATACTTAACGTTAATCCCTACAAGATACAGAGTGCCTCGGCTTTTGCACCGTGTTTTCGGATCGTTTCGCGAGGCTGAGCGGAAAATTTCACTTCCGCGGGATAATTTTATGCTTTGCCAGACTTATTTTCTCCATTGGAAATAATCTGACGGAGAGGAGCAGTAAAAAATACATCAGAAAGGCTCGCGCACAAAGGAGATTTATCCTGATATAAATGCGATGCAATCTCTCCTCGAGGTGTTTCGCTATTAAAAATGCTTGAAAGCCGTGAGAGAATCGTTTACACAGAGGCTCCTATACCGTAATGGATGGATCAAAGGATTTTCGAGAAGAAAGATTCGGATAATTGCCTGTTTGGTCTCTGTACGATTTCTAACTCCTTTTAGATTACAAATTCCATGAATTTCCTAATACTCTACAGAGTCTCCCAGGTTTAAAGTGCCAACTTTTGTCAGTACATCCTATGACTCTAGATAAGAAAAATGTAATATACTTTATTAAACAGTTATACACAAAAACACGAAATTCGAAGGAAACAGTAACATACTCTATTTTGAAATTAAACTTAGTTGTATCTACTTCAGATGAAACTTAGTGTCAGTAGTAACAATTATTATATTAAATAATTAACTGTAACGTTTCATTGGAATTTCGTATTTTTGTCTATAACTTCTTAATAAAGTGTTAAGCTGGATCTACATTACATTATAACAAAGTTACATAACTTCTTAGAAAACAGAAAACAAAGATCTTACACACATGTCTCCTTTAACTTTGTTATATAAAATGTAGTATAGACCCACCTTAAAAACAACCAATGTGTATAACATTTTTTTCTCATCCAGATCCACAGAATGTCAAACACTTTAAACCTGGGAGACTCTATATAAATCCCCTAAATCACCACAAAAGAAATTTAAATGCTATCACAGTGTACCAAAGAACAACCAACAATAACCAAATAACTGAAATCGATTCTCTGAATAGACGAGAATTGACAGCGATTGTGAGAACCATCCCTCGCGCGAGGAAACCCTTAGGGGAGGGAATCAGGAAAGGAGAGTCACAAAAGGGTTACGAGATCCATAACACGGTGTAAATGATTCAATAACGCGCAACGGAGTGTCCCGTAGGTATGCGCGGGAATAAAATCGCGAGGATCCAGACCAGAAGCTGCAATTCGACGTCTCTGTCCTTGTCTCGTTCGCGGCGCGACGCCGTCGTCGTTGCAACCCTTGTCTTCGTGTAAAGTCCAGGGTGGAACGGCGCGGATGGGCGTCTCCCGGGTGCGCTCCTGAAGGAATTTTATAGACTGCTCCCGGATGTCGCATTTTGTTCGCTCTGTTACCTACTGGCTACTCCGCTGCACCGTGTCTACGTAGAACCACATTCAGGACGTTTCCTCCGATCTCTTTTGCGGCAAAAATGGAACTCGAAAGACTGGAAATGGTTTGAAATTTGTCGGTGACCATACAAAATGGCGTTAGATTTTTTCCATTCTATTTTCTTACGTCTGACTAGCGGGTGGAGAATGGTTGCTCAGCGGACTGGAAGGGTGGCTTATTAGGTTTTAGAATATCGAATTACATAATTTATAATAGGCAACGTTGGGGTTAGGTGAGATAAGTTGAAGGCTTAATGTAGCAAGCTTTTTGCAATTCAGAAATAGAGGTAAGAAGTGGGGAACTGATTTTACTTCTAAATTTTGAGAATATGTAAGTATAGTAAGGTACAGTAGAATATTGATTAGCTGAACTTTAATTATCTAGGAGAAGAAAGATTAATCCAGGAATATTATGATTATATAATTTCTAAAATCTACAAATTAGTATTATTATTGTTCACTGCTTATGTGAATATTATAATTATTATTTTAGGTAAAATTCGAGGTAGAATTTTAAGCAAAATATTTACTGAGAATGAGTAAGCCTAAAGTATATAGCATTGTCGTCGTCGACAGTAATTGTGTCACTAAACACCACGTGACTGGAGGATTAATTAGAATTCCTCGATACTGTAGGCGGCAACTATGCCATGCTGGTTGGATTATGAGGCTTCGGGGAAAAGAATTCGTCCAAGGTCTGGACAACTTAATTGATTAAAGCAGCCGACTGACAAACGAAAATCGCGAGATATGAAGAGTCTGTGGACTCGCTATTGAGAAAAAACTGGCAAAATTAAGTTTTTTTAAAGTGGACTGGAGCTGTATGGAATTTTAAAAGTTTGAACATTTTTAAGTGTTTTTTAAGTGTCCAACAAATTACTTAAACGTTACAAAAATAAGGAGATTAAGAAGTCTAAATCTCAAATTTTCTATATACCCCGATCAAGCAAATACGATGAAACTTTCACGCTGTAATTGAGTCACGAAAGTCCCAATATCTTTCAGCTAACATCATTACCATCCCATCTTTACAAAACGCATCCCTATGTCGCAGGTATTAACACTTGCTATTGCACGGAGAGTAAACGAAGTTAGAGTGAAGCTGAATATAACCGAGTTTGCAATTTCCATTTGCATTTCCAACGCTGTAATTTCCCTCGTGCTTTCATTCAGAAGGAATTATTAGCAATTATACATCTGCCATGAGAACGTATTGTTCTCCCTGACGCTAAACAACTTTCGTCTCAACGAATTTATTATTTCGCCATACAAAGGGGGATTGTTCCAGGCAGCAAGAAGAGGCGGCATTGTGAAATTTCGAAACGTCAAAGAATGCAAAATTTATCACTGTGAAAGTAATTTCCGCGAGCCTTCCATTCGCTTTGGAAATACTTTCGCCAGCGTGCACCATCGCCTGCAAGAAAGAAGAATCTTCCCGTATCGCATCGCTCGCCCTCCAATATTAATCTTGCGAGAGAAACCCTCGTCGGACAATTCGAATGTGTTTCGCCCCCAGTACGTCTCAGACTCGCGGAGAATACACGTTTGCATCGAAAGGGAAGCCGCGTGTCGGGTCACGCCCCCTCAAGGAAATTGTTAGGAACGCACAGGACCCACGGGGAATTTCCTCGTAGAACGTCCTGCAAGGACACGGGATACGACGTGAATTTAAAATATCGTCGTCAGATTGCTTTGGGATGACACAACGCGTTCTTTCGAGTAGTACACGTCACCCATCTCCCTCTTTGGAACCAGTGCATGGATCTGGTCCTTTGAGGACGTAATCTCGTATGAAATTTTCAGAAGTGTCGCTTAGGGCAAACACCAGTGGTGAACCGAGCGATTGGCAATTGGAATATAATAGAAATCTTTTTTTTTTTAGTTTAATTAATCAGCAATGGGAATTAAAAATTCCATGGGCTGACCTGGGCTGAAGAGATATTTTGATGGCCTGCTTCATGTTGTATAGCCTGTATATCGGGGATCGAAACTGCGTGCTCAAGCCAAGATGGAAGGGCGGAGATATATGGAAAATATATAACTCCATCTCTTTTATGTTACCTTGAACATAATGCACATGCGTTAAAAAGGTGAAGAAAAGAGGCAGAGATATATGTATACCTATATCTGTTATCTAATGTTGTTTTCAGTGGACTCTCTTTGGAAGCATACTTTAATAGACTTTAATGGAGTCTAATTTAATTATGGAGTTATGGATAGGATTTCTGTGAAAAGTTTGGTACATGTGTTTAATAATTTATAATAAGGCGAGGATGCTGTGGGAATTTGTTTCATGAATATGTTAAAGTAATTAAGTAGGTACTTAGTCTTAAAATATAGAGCACGTGAATGTAGATTGAAAGGGGTACAAATTTAATTTAAATTTGGCTTATTAGGTTTTTTTAACTAAGAACTTACTAAAGTCGCCTTATCGATGTACATACAAATAAGTTTGGAAAGAATTACAACCTGTGAGTTGGCGATAGTTTGTAAAATAAGGTAGGGCTTTTTAAAACACTGTGTCTGGTTATTAATGTTTTGCTTGTGTACGAAGTTTGATGTACTGCAAAATTTTGGCAAATAAATTGTTCAATGTGTACGCTGTTATTAGGGCTTTCGTATTTTTTAAAATATTGCTGTTTGTAGAGAGGACGTCCGACTGTTGAGTTAAGAAATTTAGTGGTTGATTGAGTGTAAGTGCATATAAGAAGAACGAGTGTCCAAACAAGATAATCAATTATTCGTGTCACGAGAGATAAGGCATTTCCCCATAATTCTATCAATATTCGCGATATCGAACACTGACACTCGCCAACGAGCACTGAGTACATAATGAATTAAATTGGACACTCTTGTATTATAATTGTACTTTAAATTTCATCCTTTGAGAGCTTTCAAATTCATGACACGCAGTATACCCAATTAATCTAGATTTATCCTATTCGCGCATCAGAAATTTACTTTCACCTTGTTAATGCAATAGTGAAAGAATATAAAAAAAATTATTCCAAAGAATGACCAAAATAACACTGAGCTTATAGGAAAAAAAAAAATGCTGCGAAAGTGCAGCACTTTAGTACACCACTAAAAAAGTACATTGAAGTCTCTTATACTATCCAAATAACTGCCACTTAAAAAAACAATTAAATTCATTTCTGTCGTACAAAATATAATAAAACGATGCCTTTTCATACAAGTACGCAGGAGCGAAATTATTCCAGCTTTCCTGCTCCAATCCATTTTCTAATTCCAATGTCCCCATTACCAAGAAGCTTCTGGCGTATTTGCAATTTTACGTTGCTGCCTTCAAAAGTGATTCAGAGGAATAATTACGCGAATAACGTCGTTGGCAAACCGGATATAGCTCGGTCGCGGTATGCATAAGCGCGTAATGCAACACTTCGATGGCGAAGCTTGCACGGCGATACAGCAATGGGAAGTGATATACGAACACCATGCATCAAAGACATAAATTCTGCCCGTTCTTGACGGCCAATATTTCACGCGGAACGCGTGCATCGTCATATTTGTACATTAAAATGCGCCAAGCACAATATTTCCCGTCCCATTCCTTCCCGTCGGATACGCTGCTCTTCCCTCGTTTTCGATAAATAAAAAAAAAAATCCACTGTGTCACCGACTACTGACATACGCGGGCTACCGAGCGATACGTTCGCGATCACGTATCATTTTATGCTCACCACTAACATCATCGGATAAAACGATTTCCGTGTCCTCCAATTTTAATATTTTCAAAGTTGCAGCTAAAAATATGGAGAAGATTCTGGCTAGAGTTTATTAAAAAATAAACCTCGAGGCAAAGCTTTTAATTTCGTGTCATATTTCTCTGTTCTATCTACTATTGCTGGAACATCTTTTTTTTGAAATATATACAGTAGAAAGTTTCATGAGATGTGATTGTGTGCTGCCTCTATGGGTGAAGCTTTATGAGTTGTTGTTGAGGAAAAGAGTGACGCCAAAATGAGGAAATTGTAGAGAATATTAGATAGAATGTTTCGAGTATCTGGGATTTTTATGGAATAACTGTTTCTACATGAGGCTAGGCAGAGCACAGCTGTGCACATGCGCGCTCACGGCTCATAATTCAATATCCGAAAGCGCGTAAACGATGATTTATAATCACGAAATCAGACGGAGGAGGATATAAATTCTTCCACGTGACACGCCATATGTTAGGGTAGAGAATCGATGAAATTTACGTGCGATGTTAAGACAGAGCATTTCGAATCCAAAGATACAAATGATTTACGCGTGTTAAATGAGAGAGTAATTTATTTTACGTTCTTATTTTTAAAATACGATCACGGGGGAAACAATTCCTTGCCGAAGTGCCACAAATTGTGTTACATGTTTGAAGTAGAAACAGCTGAGCTAGTTTAACGCTGTTCATCTTTGTCAATGTACAAAAATGATTGATGGTACACGCGTCAATACTTCAGATGGTCAATCTACGCGACAGAGTAATCGTTGGAAACATTATATGAATTTGTATCATGTGTGTGATAGCTCTAGGATTGAAAAATTCCATTTACATGTACCTATTAGTATTTTTTAAGCTGAGGATTGTGAGTTTTTTTTTTAAATTGAGTAACAAATCTGGAGATATTTCACTGATTGCGACTCCATGACGATAAAATACTTCAACTGGGTAAAAAATATTCATCACAAATATAATAATTTCAATAGCATCGATAGTAGTATTAACTACAATTTTTCAGCTTTTTTATCATGGATTAGTGACATACAAACTTTGCAAGTAACTTCTACTTGAACTGACATTGCACAGAAAACCAGATCGTCGGTGAAAAGGAAGAATCAGTGATATCTGAATATTTTTTCTGACAATGTATAGGTATGTATGTATAGACCACTGCAGGTCAAAAACCAATAGGTTCAGAAGCGACTAATTTATGCAACTGCGAGTCAGTGATACTCTCGATGATGAATTATACGAGTGAATCTATTTTCGTAACAGTACAACGTTTCTTCCGTAAATACACGCAACAGGATACTCGTGATAGCGTTACAGCGTGTCAAGTGCATTATTGAAGCGGATTTAATAATGCTTTGTGACTACAAATAGTGACTGTATGGAAACTAACAGTCGAGAGACTCAGACTAGATGGATTGAGCTGCCAGTCTGGCGAATGACGAATGACACCCTGCTATCGTAGGAATTAGCACGAGATCTTTCACTGGAGTGACGATCAGTATCTAATAAAACTTCACAAGTAGCGAGCAGTGATTAACTACAGTTAAATAATTAAAAAGTGTTACTTAAAGTCAAAGTGTGATCAGAAAATAGTATCAAGAAGAGATGCCTAAAGGTAATAATCATTTTTTAAATGAATTCTTATAAATTTAGAATTAGATAAGGCTAAATTTGAAAATGTTATTTAAGTGCGAAGAAATGCCTTCATTTACGTCATTTCAATCGCATATACTAACCACGTAAATGGACACTTTGCCTTCTACGAAGGCCAATCGTGTTCTCTGTATGTAATAAGACAGGCACTGCGTAGCGTGATTTTATAATTATCTATCGTTTACTATGAACATTAACAATGAACACCAAAATCGAAACTATGACATAAAAATTGAAAACTATGTATAATGAAAGAATATAAATAAATAGAAGGGAATGGAAAAATGTATAAAAAGAGTATAGTATCGAATAGGTACGAGAGAAAATGGAATCGATTTTTTAATGGAAGTGGATGCGACCTGCATAAAAAAGAGAATATCGACAGGAAGAAAAGTGAGTGGTGAAGTTTGCAAGAACAACTTTGAATCAAGTTTCCTGTTTACTCTGAAAATGTGCGATGAAACATTCTGACGGAGACTGAGAAATAAAACTGTTAAGTTCGATTTGAGAATTCAATAGAAAAGAAGACGCAATTTTAAATATAAACATAACTGAAAAATTAAATTTTTTCTAATGAATTTCTTAACGTTGCATCAACTGCATTTTGGTTATTAGTGACGACTATTGTAGGCGTAAATAATGTGGCTATTAGAACTTATCACTTGGCTATTTTAAATTTCAATTTCAATTCTGGAAAACTGAAAATATTTGAAGCTCAAGAAACTGTCGTAAATGGTCCAGCAAATAATGAACAACTTCCATGAAATAGTCGAGCACTGAAACTAAATGGAAGCTTTTGACAAATAGCCCTATTAAACACGATTGTCAAGGGGAATGCACCTTGAATTTTCTATTTCTCCAGTCGTGATTACTATGCTACGCGGGAATTCTTATGCGAGCCTACGACGAATCGCTATTGCCCGACCTCGACATTAAAAAGCGGCCACCATATGTTAGCAATGAGTCGATCGTTACTTCGAGGACTTTCTATGAGTCTTCGTTGTCGATACTTTCCACAGGTGGCACGTGATTGGAGAGTATAATCACCTGCTACGCAACTGTCAGCGGAAACAACATAATCTGGTGTAATTTTTTATTGTACCGAAAATAAATTCAATCCTGTATTTGGTTACGCGTTGATGAAAAATAAAAATGCTTTACTATAAGAATTCACACCTATTTATAAACGTATTAATTATTATTCTACTACAATTCCCTGTATAAGTATCGTTTTTCTGTGACTATGAAAAAAGGATCATTCTCACAATTATTGCATTAAGTTGCCACTGAATTCTGACACTGAAACGTTAATAAAAGTAGTAATGATCGTGATCTAGGTTTGACTACCCTGAAAATGATTCCCAAATGGAAAAAGAATGAGGTTCGTATTTTTCAAAAGCTGACACCAAGAAAATAAAATATTGACGAGAAAATGGGAAAACTTTTAATAGTTATACCTCTCGAAACCGTAAAAATATTTCTTGTTTTTCCTTACGGAATGGGGGATGAAGTACCGCGCGGATAGCTGTGATTTAAACCTTCGATATATCGACGGTGCGCGATCTATCAATCCGAACGAAATAGCTGACGAACGAAAATCTCTCTCTCTATTATATCTTATCTGTCGCTGTACCAGCGAGTTTTGTTCAGTTTCCTTCGCGCTTTTATCCATCAGTTTGTCCCCTTTCATCCATCAATCCATTCGACGAGTCAATCTTCGGCTATACTATGGAACTCCTTATTGTCGTAAAATGTTTCTCTATGCACTCGTCGAGCAAACAGTAACGAAAGAAGAATATTGCTGAGATAATATTAATATCGTGGAAACGATATTCTCGGAGACGTTGGAGATTTCAAGAAATTAGGAACATAGAGACGAGCAGAAGATTGTCGCATAAAAATGGGGATGGGAAGAGTTTCAATTTGACTGAAGTGGGGTCATAGAATAAAAATTGATGCGGAAACTGCTGGCTCGATATTACTGATTCTTTGTCTTTGATATATCGAAGTATACACATTTGAAATGGGAGAACTGGTTAAATATAACGAATCCAGTTTCAATATACATTTTAGAAAGTTTGAAAGAGAATTCTAGTAAATTAGGAACAGAGATCCATTAGTAGAATAATTTCAATATTAAATTAAATTTATCAAGTCGATATTACTTTGAAATATTTCATGTATGAGGGATATAGTTGCTCATGGCTAATTAACGAAAACATGTCTAATCTATCCACTTGAAAATGTAAGAAAGGAACTGTAAGCGTATAGATAAGGGACACGAAAAGGTATTGAAATACTCCACTGTTACGGAAATCGAATCGATAATCGATTCCGGCGAAACGCACACGTGATGGCGCATACGACGAAATAAATACTATCACATGACGCGGTGGAATAAATTTCAATTACGAAATGATGAAGTTCCATTTACAAATTCAGCCGAAGATGTAATGTGTGCGTAACGGCACATGATTTTAATCACGTGCCCAGTTAAAGTCTAACTGTAGTCACGCGCCACAGCATAATAATTAACCCCTTAGCTCGAATGGGTCAACAATGTCGTTCAACCAACTACAGGCGGTACGCCTCGATACCCGACGCTTCGAAATTATGACTTTCGAACGCGTGCATGCATTCCCTTATGAGTCGACCCTCGCCAATTTCTCTCACTTCGTTCCTTTTTTTTAGCTTCAGTAACGTTTTAAGGATCTTGTTACGCGAGCCGCCTAAGTGGAGAAATGTTATTCAATTTGATGACTGAGACCCCTGCCAGTCTACTTTTCATTTATCTGTGAGACAAGTTCAAGACGAGGGAGATGACGAGAAGGGAACTGTGTTGATTTATCGCTGAGAGGCAGTCGCTAACACTGTACAGTGGGTCGACAATATTTCCACTCTGTTAATCCTACTATGGTCTTGTTACTATGTTTCTAATTAAAAGTTAGTGGAGTTGGGATTAAAATTGTTGGTGTTACTATAGAACATTTGGCAACTCTTTTCATGTCTGTTAGTGATAAAAATTGATGGAAAATTTTAGTGTTGAAACAATTCCTCGCTACTTTAACTCTCTTTTAACTTTGTTATTATATTTTATATTTTCTCATCGATCATCTGTTATTACTCTGACTGAGGCTCAGTTCAATCTGTAATAAACTCTTTTACCTCGTGGTCTTTTCTTACTTAAACGATTCTTTAAAATCACTTAGACAAATCAATAAAATTATCGAATATCTCTCTATAGTGTAAAAAAGCAATAAAGAAACGAAAACACAATGTTACAACTCCCTTCTCAGCAATTGAAGTACTCGGTGCAAAAACCAGTCAGCTCCAATTTTTAAAAATTTACCAATATCAGTAAAAAAAACACCAAATATTAAAGTACATTAAAGTTCTCAGAAACAGTCGGTTTTGCTCAAAATAGGAGCTGACCAGTTCCTCCACCGAGCCCTCAAATTTTCACCCTCCCATCGCGAAACAGTTCATCGAACGACTTCCAATGGACGATTCCTCTCTATAATCGACTGTCAAGCAAAGAGTAGACTCACCGAAAATTGGAGACGACGACGGTGTAGCCGCCCTCGATGTTGACCAGGCCGACGTTCTGCAGTATAATTCCGGTGATTAGCATGCCAGTTAGGGCAGGAAGGGTGGTCAAGGAGAACAGCCATCCCCCGAAGTGCGCCGCAAGACAAAGAGCTGCGAGACCGAAGAGCTGGCCACCAGGGGCGGCGGTCTCGCCGAGGATGGAGTAGAGGATGCCCCAGAGTAGCAACCCTAACAGGAACAGGCAGACCAGACGGGCGAATTTTCTGTAGCTGGGGCAAAATGGCTGAGGACAGGCTCTTCTCCAGCCGGGAGGCTCCCAAGACGGTGTGTCGTCGCGACCGTGGCATCGCGCGCAAAATAGATACAACCACGACCTGAAAGGGACATTAAAGAGAGGCGTGGTTAGAACAGAATTTGTGTTTCTTTGGTCTCTTTTTTTGTTTCCTGCCTTATTACAGGTTTAGAGAACTGCTACTTGAGGTTACTTATTGCCAGTTCAGTGATAAACGTTGCGTGAGTCACGAAAGCTTTTTTTAAATTCTTTTTTAGAGCTGTGAAGTCTCTAAAATTTAGAGACCTAATAAATCCAATTGTCACTTAAGGTAAATGTCCCAGTAGCTGAACAGGATCCAGTGCTTGGACAGTGATGCCAATTTTGTTTCATTTTCAGCTTTAGGTCTTGTGTATCTAATAAGAAACAATGTTTAGAGAACAATAAAGGTATTATAAAATAGAATATAATTCAAGTATCGGGACATGCATTTTTAGGTTGTTTACTTACTGTGCATGTATCCTAAGCGTCCAGGTATTGGGACATTTACCTTATATGCGAATGACATGATCACTGAAGTGTGAAGTAATATGTGTAGGAGTGGTAGGAAAAGAAATTAAAATTTATTTTATGCTGGAGAAACACTGAACTCTTGAATTATATTTTACTGTTCAAACAGGTGCTCACAAATTAAAAGAAATAAATTGCAGGAAATAGTAAGTGACTTTTTATTATTAAATTTATTAAAACCCCCGACCTACTTAATGCTTACAATTTCCTACCAACCTGAAATAAAAAAAAAGGAAATATTAAATTTGTAAGTATTTACAAGTGGAGAACTAGCGTGGAAAAGTGTTTGAATTCAAATTTTCCAGCACTTTAAGCCCGAGGTACTACAGGATCGGAGTACACGAAATCAGAAGCGCACATGAAGAAGCCGGAAATACGAAGTACAAATAGGTAGTGTGAAATACGAACTGCTGATTTAAAAGTTGGAAGTAAGGCACCGAAGGAAAAGAAGAAGAAGAAGGAAAGTCAATATACTCGGAGCAACGAGCAAGTCGCGAAGTTTGAGAAATCCTTCAGCAAATTGTGCTTGTACCGCACGTTGATTACCAACAGCATCGCTAATATTTGCTTTCAAAACTTGAAATTTCAAAAAATTTGCGCTTCTATACACGGCACCGATCATCTTCTAACATTGACTTTACAAATGGAAACTTTCGCGTAGAACAACAAACTAAGTATCAATATCCACTTCTATTTCTCAGGTTTACTCTGTGATCCACTACCAGAAATGGCAAAGTAATTGCCTGCTGAAAAAATTAGTAAACCTTCTTCATCTGAATCATCGATCGTAATAAAACTTCAGATATTTTCACAGACCAAATTGGAAGTAAATATTAACGAATCTAAAAATTATTTTAATTATAAAATCGACAGAACAAATGTCAGACTCAGTAAAAAAGAGGGCATTCAAGAAATTAGAGAAACATTTTTTTTAAAGAAAGAAACTCTGCTCAAAAAGTGTTATGCCACGTTCACAAGTCACTTCCACAGACTATCACATATTTTGCTTTCAAATTACCGTGTTGTTGCTTGTGCTACGAATTAGAGAACGATCCTCTAAAAAAGTGACAGATGTAAAGGCTCAGACGGAAAGCGTCGCAGCCTTCGGTATTTCCATGTCTTTTTTTTGCATGCGCGATATTTTTCAATTTGGTTTCCCTGTCGCGATTTATTCTGATTCAATACGTAGTTTAATCCAAGATAAAATAAAAACTCGAGGAGTCGGAAAATCATAGGATGCATACTTTCCAAGACACGAACAATGAAATCCATAGGAAACTCAGCGGCGCGCTCGATTTAATCTCATTAGACTTTATGATCTTATCAAGGCGATTGGAAATGACAGGCTCTGTAACTGCGACTGTTACATCACGATCTCTGAACCACTTCCTAGATCCGTTAGAATCAATTTTATTACAATCACCTACCTCGAATAGTTTTCATTCATTAACTTTTAATTGACGCGCGGGAAACTCCGTCCCGTGAAATGGTAATTCGCGTTTATAGTGACATACCACTGAGTTTATGTGACAGAAGAATTTTACACACTTTGGTAAATGATTCTAAATTTTATGAAATTTGTCAATTTTGGATTATGGATTGAAAACCATGTTAACCATGATAGTTAAATAAACAATCGAAGTATAAGAATGACTAAAAGTAAAGAGATTAATATTTCTCTGCACACATTAATATATCAAACTACAATATCAGATTTTGGTTATCAGTTTGGGAATTCCCTTCACTCCATATCATGTGAATTATGGGACATAATTCCATGTCATTAAACTACAATAAAATTCATCTATTGCTGTTTATATTTTTGATCATTATTCTATATGTGTTAACACTTGACAAGCAACAAACTATACTTAAGAGGATTAGTAGATGATATTCCATTAAAGAATGTCTGATTGTTTTTTCTTATCAGTGATAGGAGACCAACTATACCATCAACAAATATTAGGATAGGCAATTAGAAGAACAGTGCGTATTACAAACTAAATAAAAAGTAATTAAAAAAAGATTCGTCTAAAATTCGAGTCACAGTACAAATATTAAAAATTGTAATCGAGCAATAAATATAATCTCACTCGAGTAAAACACTCGCAGACAATTCGAATACAAACTTCCTACAAAATTACCCAAACTTTCATTAAAATAATCTTCCCATATCTTTCAAATCGACTTTCAAACACAACCTCATCTTCCCCAGAACAAAACCAAAATGAACACAAATTCACAAAAATTGCACCAACGATATAAAAAAACCACTACCCAAAAAGGTCGCAAATTTTCTTTCCTCCCAAACAAGCCATTGCATAAAACGTCTCCACACTAAACTCAACAGCACGCTACTTATTCGTCAATGTCCCTCCAAGTTATGCCATGAATCATCGTTTACTAAACTAACCGTCAACACTGTCCACAATTACCCTCCCGTCGAATCAATCCAACTCGACCCCAAAACATACAAATCAACATACTGACCCTAAACCCAGCCAAACCTGGGACCGACAAGCACAGAGCAAAACCGAACGAAACTGGAATCGCGAAAGACAATGCCTCACCGTTCGAGCTCCTCTGAGTACTCGATCTTGTCCCTGATGGAGCTGGTCAAACTATACGCCGACTTCTTCCTGTTCCCATTGATCCTCCCGTTCTCGAGATCGAACTTGTGCTGCGGAATATTCTCCGCGCTACCGTAGTTGCTGCCCCCGTGGGCCAGTATCGATTTCCCCCGACCCTGATCGGAATTATGCTCGGAGCTGGCGCTTATGCGCCGATGATGCTCGAAGCTCGGATTATCCATGCCGAGGATCTGATCGCTAATGGAGACGCGTCTTTTCGTTAATTCCTCCGTCGATTTGTTTGTCCTGCCGCTCATATCGATCTCCATATCGAGCTGGTTGCCTGCCACCAAGGAACGACGTTTGCTGGGAAAACACGGCCCCAACACACAACGCATACACGAGGGGACGAGGCTCCAACGCTTCGATTCAGAATCCGCGAACGTACTCCGTGCTTCTCTATCAGATCCAGGTGTACCGGATTAATTATCGCGACTCGATGCTGGGGACGTTACTTTGTGTATGTTTGCATCCAGGATAACCGAGGAGCGATTAAATGGATCCAGATGCCAATACGGAGGGATACACTGCTTTGGATAATTGAAAATGTAGTAATTATCGAAGGAGCTGAAAAGGGACACTGTGCTTTTTTAGCTTCTCTTGCTTTTCCAAGTTCACGCGGTTTATTCGATCACTGAAATTCTCCTGCAGTTGAGAAATTCCTGAGTCTGAAGCTTCTTGAAAATAGAGTTCCTTTTTGGAGCACCGTGTGAGTACACCGATCCCCAGAATATTAGTCCAAGGAAATAAGTGGCAACTGTCCTGATAAACTCGCGGTTCGATAAATGGAAAACGATACGCAGGAATGAGAGTTGAGGAGCGTAACGAGCGACCCGCGGCTTTCCACGATTGACTGTCGATGGGAGTCGGCAACGGTTCACGATCACGGCTCGACAGCTGCCTGTCGATCGTTGACAGTGGAGTCGCGTGACGATGACTCCGTGAAAGTCCAAACACGATGATCCCCCGATCGTCGATCAACGATCACGCGGCTGATAGGGGCAGCCGGGGCCGATCGTTAAGAGTCGCGTGACACTTTGTTTTCCTAAGGGAATCGGCTCGCTAACACCTTGTGCCGATATCTTGACAAACGCTTGACGTCTTCGACACCTTGACCCGCTTTTGCAGCGGCGATCCTATCCACCGACGCAGAGAGCTTTATTCGCCTCGTTAGCGTGAGATTCAAGGTTGACGCTGCTGGTTCTAGCAGGCTTCCCTTTGTTAAATATTAGCTGTCTTTTCTTCTGCACCGAACACGATCCCCAAGAGACAGACAGTGGGGCTATCGATAACACGGTGATGATCGATGACGCGCTACCTAGCTGTCTCCTCGACGCAGACGTTCCAGCGAACGAAACCTCGACGACAGTGGTCCGTGTTCATCTCGGGCTAGCCAGCTGGCTCCTCTGTTCCAAGAGGACTCGACTTAGAGATGCACACGGCGATTTCACCTTCATCGGCTCCCTTTCGACTGATCCTTTCGTCGCGTGTAGACGAAAGTCATCTGTCCCTGTGTGCCCCTAGGTCTCCTCGCTGGGGAAAAGTCGCCGACAGCCTGACCCGTGGGATAGGCGAGCTAACGAACGCTGTCGAACGAGCACAGTTAACTAGAGACTAAACGCTGCAAACCGTGCACCGCTCAGCTGTGTGTTTATGCGAATGGTGGGGCTGGTAAAAAGTGCTGGAACACGGACAAGGAGGGACACGGCTGTTACGCTCGCGGTAATAATTGTTACCGCGTTGCACAGGATGGGCACAGCTGGACATCTCATTGACAGTCTATTCGGGCCTAACCCACCGACCTGTCGTGCCCCTGATCGTCTACGCGGCTGTAGGTCAACGCGTTGATTTAGCAAGATCCGAGAGAATCGCGGAGGATCCAGTGGAGAATGGCCTCGGAATACCGCGGGGACCTGATGACTATGATTTTCCACGAGTCGAGGACTTCTCTTTGCTGCTCGCTGTTTTGAGTTTCTGAGCACCTTCGGCTTGTAATCGAGGACCCTCTTCTGATTTGGAGTTGCTTTGTTCTGTGAGATTTTTTTGCTTGAGTTGAATTCCTCTCTTTGATGTTGAGTTTAAGAGTGACGTAGAATAAAATTGTAGACTGTAATACTTGTCTTCTGGTTGTTACGATTTGCCTAAGTATTATTTTTCTTCTTTTTCTAATTTCATGAGAGAACTGTTTGAAGTTGAAGCTACTATTCCTTCATTCCATTTGGAGTAAAAATTGACATGGACAATATGACATAACTTGATGTGTTGATCAGTGTGAGAAACACTTCAGTTTTATAACTAGTGTGTATCGTCTGATTTATTAGTAAATTCTTGGATTTTCAAAAGATACAAGGGTTGAGGAATGTCTGAAGGTTATCTTCAGTTTGCTGCTAAGTAAATCCTTGAAACACACTTGTACGTTTATGTCTTTTCCAAGACAATGTGGCGCTTATGATGCAATAAGAGATCACTAGAAGATTGAAAAGTTAGAAAAGTTCACTGTACTTTTTTCAGATACGCAGTAACTTCAGCTTCTCAAGTTGCACACCAGATAACTTATCGCTTCTTCGATTGCGTACAATGCCTCTTAAAAACTTGACCTCGATGGAACAATCGTTATCTTTCACTATTTTGAAACTTTCACTACTCTGAAACAATCCATACAAGGATCCTCGTTTCGAAAATAAAATTAAATGTATCCCTTCGCGTAAAACAAGCTAAAAAGAATCTTCCTGTGTAAAACATTGTTTCAAAAGTAGGCCACAAATGATGTTCCTCATTCAACAAAGCAGACACTGAATTTTCGGAAATTACAGTTGAAATATTGCTCCTTTTAAAACAGACAATCCATCGATCAAGCCTCGTTCCCCCTCTACAGTCAGGACACGATCAAAATTGCCAATTAATGAAGGGAATATTGTCTTTTCACTACACGAGGCTCGGTGCAGCGAACAAGTGTGTTCGGTGATACTCGAATATAAATACGGCACGAACACTGTGTCAATCTCACGCGGTAATTAATTGTTGCTGCGCGTCGCGTAATGGCGATTCGATCTTTTCCGTGACACGTTCGTGCCAGTACTACGGGCCCAGTGTCAATACAATCGTCCGACGCCCATAACCCGAATTCATTGTCAACGTTGTGTCGTTCCTACTGGCACGATGTGTTTACATCACGCTGGGCTTCGATTCATCTGTCGAGGTTGATCAAGGCACCTGTTGTATTCTAAACGCGACACAACTGCGTTTCGCGCCAACTGTTTACTTACGTTACAGATGATTTCGTAGTTTCGTTCGTAGTTTCGTTCCTAGTTAGGGTTACCATCACTCTCGATCACTTGAACGAAACCAGCATGTCAATTTTCTGAGATCACGCCAAAATTAGGTTGAGACTTGGGACTTGCCATGACCACGATATTCATGTATTTGTTTTTCTTTTTAGGAGCTGTCTCATTTTGGAGCACTGTCTGAAAATTTTGAAAATTTTTAGCAAGGGTTTTCCAAAGTTCCATATTTTATTGGATTCCTAATACTTGGAAATTTAATTATGTCAGCTGTGTAGAATTAACATGAGCAGAAGTATAGGTATAGGTAATATTACAGAATTATAATGAATTCTGTATTAATTAATGGAAAGACCCTCGAAAAACAGAAATATAGTTAGTATTAATTAGGATAATGTTTAGCTCATTTAACTCTAAATGCATCGTTACCATCAATTTATTCGTTCATTCATAGTGTTTCATTATGCTTACTTGTATGTTTAGTTTAATATTGATGGCTGACAGTAATAATCAAATATTAATGCTCCTATTGTAGCCGTGAGTTGTATTTAGCAGCATTTAGTAGCAAATTAAACAGTTCGTCATGCTTGTAATTGATATTCGTTTCAATAGCATGTTACAATTATTGTTTATATGAATCATCGTATCCGGTAGGGAGGTTGTTGTAATTATTATATGAAATATATTATGGCGAAACAATATACTGCAATAATTATCGTTTTGACGATAACTGTTCGCATCGTAATGCTTGAATTTAGTATTTAATGTGAGCCTAGGAATTCAGAGCTATCATATGACTATATCATTACTGCAAACGTACAATTTGCAAATCTCGATAGTAATTATAGTTTCTGGCAGAAGAATCTTTGGATAACTCTGAGATTTGTAAGCTCGTGGAAAATTTTAAAATCATTTCCTAAATAATCAAGTCTAATAGAAAAAAAGTCGTAGAGCAAAAAAAAAGGCAATGAAGATATCAATTCTTTCCTAATAAAATGTCATGAATGAAGCAGAACATAGTTTCCGCGATTCCAATTAAAGTGACTTCGATAAACTTAGGGCAGCGTTTCCATTCTTAATCGCTTATCGCCCACAAAAAGCAAGATAAATGGTTCACTTTTTGGCAAACGATTCCACAAAGTCCTCGAACCGTGTCACAAGTCGTTATTACGATTCTATCGAAGATTATCGATAGGATTACCACAGACGTCGTGACAAGTCAACGATAACGTATCTACAACATGAACCATCTACTATGCCGACCAGATTAATTGCATTGATTACGACGGAATAATTATTGACACACGGAATCTTAGGCATGCTGTCGCGTGTGGATTAGTCATGGCATTCTACTCGCTTGTCATCTCCGAAACACCCAATCACTCAATTCAATCGTCGAACGTCTTTGTGAAATCAATCAATTCTTCATGTACAATTCCGTCAACATAATTGGAACAATATTGCACTTACAATTAATATGTATATTACGTGTTCTTCCTGACTCATTATATCTCGTTAAATAAAACAATAGTTCAACTAAATTTAAAAAATGGCATTATAGTTGGCAGGTCTCCAGAAACCTTTGCTGGGCTAGTTAGCAGTAACAAGCTTCTACCAAAGCTGTCCTGACAGCCAATTTTAACTTGGTTACAGTTACTAAATAACTTTAACCAAACCAATTTATTTCTGTTAACTAGCACCACGAGAGTCCTACTTTAGACTCCTGGATTCCTTCGTTCCATTCTTCGGTTAGGGAACTCTAGACGAAGATTCATTACACGCGGAGGAATCAGTAAGAAGTATTTTCGATATCCTAAGTCGTGGTTCAAGGACCTCGTAAAAGGATTGATGTTTTTCTGTCCTGTCGCGAGCAAAGGGAATCTCACGCGAACTGCTGAGGGACAGGAACAGTTTGTAATGCGATTATGAGAAAGTTCAGCACAAATTACATTCCATCGCGTCACCTGAGCTCTGCGGTTAATTGCTTGTTTCCGCGGATATTTCAGCCGAAATGATGCGGCGTAAACGGAATCGCGGCAAGAAACTCGAGAAACTGTGAACGGCCACCCATTTCGCGTAATTAATCTCCTACTTTCCGCGACGACCAGAAGACATCGCGATTAATCGATGTCCCCTTGATTACAATGCAATGAAATAGAACAGGGAGGGAAACTATTTTCTGCTGACCTTAACAGTTCGAGCGGAAGACAGAAGTTGAACAATAAAATCTAATTGTTGATGTGTTTTCAGCCATGGTAGACTACTTTTTCTTCCTTTCGTTTTTTATCAATTTCTTTGACGAAGAAAGTGTGTAGAAGGTAAGATAAGGAATAAAGTGCTCGCGTGTGAATTGTTATTGTGTTATAGGATGGTTCAAGTCGAGAAATTTTTAAGTATTAAAATAGTCGAATGCTTCAATGTTATTATATCTAAATTTTTTAATTTTTTGAGTCTTAAATCTAATTTTTAGGAATTTAAGTGTTCAAGAATTCAAAAATTCAAATATTCAAATATTCAAATATTCAAATATTCAAATATTCAAATATTCAAATATTCAAATATTCAAATATTCAAATATTCAAATATTCAAATATTCAAATATTCAAATATTCAAATATTCAAATATTCAAATATTCAAATATTCAAATATTCAAATATTCAAATATTCAAATATTCAAATATTCAAATATTCAAATATTCAAAAATTCAAACAGTCAAATATTCGAATATTCAACAATTTAAAAATTCAAGGACTCAGAAAATCACGATTTCAAGAATCTCAATTGGGAAATGGAATATTCATTTTCAATGTTTTCTGATATCCATATGAAATACTATCTTGAACTGTTTAATTAAATTAATATTCTGCCATAGTGAACATGAAATCAATTAAAAAATCCTCTACCCTACAGAAATAACAGAATGTAATAACGATACCTTTCCTGCAGAAGCCTAAAAGTTTAATTTAATAAGAGAATATAATACACGTTTCAATGAAAAACATATGTAACATAACTTTAGAAGAGAAATGATGTCTATCAATAGCCTGCAGCAAACCTCGATGGTTCCATCGAACATCCTGACCCAGGTTCACGCGATAGCCTAACTTGCGCGCGATTAGGACTCATAAACGTTACCTAAATCCCGTCTCTAATTGTTTCTAGTCGATACCATTCCACAGCTAGGTGACACGAAACGACTGGGGGAAGTGCTGAAAGTGGTTGTGGGCGGTCGCGTCTGCTCTAATCCGGTGACGCGATTCATCTTCCTGCCAGGCTGGAACGCGATGCATGTTCGCGGCTCGATTGCACGGGTATTACGGTCAGTGTTGAGAATTAATTACTCGTCTAGCGCGCGCAAGTCTCTGCCGCGAGTCACGGAAGTATTCGCGAACCGTTTGCAATTAAAACTTCATGCCCGTTTCTGCCTTCAATTTCATCCTACGCAGCTAGAAACAGATCCTAGGGTCGAATCGATCGCATTATCGCTTGGTTATCTACTGTTTTCTATGCTGCAATGTCGACTAATTCTATTAAATTGAGGGACGAAGCGATGGATCCTGTATGTAAAGTAAAAAATAGAAAATACTTTCTGATTTTCTGAATTTTTGAATTTGACAATTTCTTAGTTCCTGATTTTCTATTTTTCTGATTTTTCGATTTTCTAAAATTGAAAAAAATATAGGAAGTGGAGAGGGTCGGTTTGACTTTTAAAAGGTTCAATATCTCGATAGCGAGATGTTTATCAGATTGGCGTTCTAATTTCTGTTGTTGATACACGACAGATATAATATCGGCTCGAAGCGATTCTGAAATAACCAGGGTACATACCAAAGGAAAATTCAATGACATTGAAAAATGGTATGATAGACGCTGCAGCTATGGCGGAGGAAGATAAATTCTGTAGCGTGAGCTCATGCAGAATGAAGGAACGTGTCTTTCCTAATACCTTGAGAAGGTGCAGTAGAATAGATAGATAGAGTCGATCTATGTACGTTGTAAGTCACGTGTAACCGCCTCGGGGCTTTCGTCTGAATTAAGATGCTATTTTAGATTATGTATATAAGGGCTTATCTGGTATGGGTATCTTGGGAATCTGTAGAATTCTAAAATAGGGAAATCCCCGATCACCTTATTTTTTGCGATTTTACGTTCCCACATGCAGAGACATTTTGCTAAAATATTGTTAAAGGGAGGAAAACGTTTCTTCTGAACGAAAAGATTCCAGGAAATGCAAGGAAAGCTTATTCTTTATGGATTTATTCTTACCCTTCTTTCTCAAGGTTTCAAATTACTTTGATGATACTCCTTTTTCAGCTCAAAAGTTGTGAAATGCAACTTTTAACATCAATATGGTATCGACGTGTTTTAGAACATGTGACATGAACTTTACGGAGAAAACAGATAGAACAAATAGATAACTCGAGTCATATGACCGTAATAATCATTTTTTTATCGGTTTGATATGCTTCCCAAGATATCTTGTAGTACTACTCTTGGAATCTCGAGTAGGTCTCTTGTGTCGATTATTGTAGGTATATAAATATATTCAAGTACTATGGTGTCGAATAAATCACGTACCATCGTGCCCATATTTAAAACAATATATAAAATTAACTCGAATTATTAAAAAAATACTTGTTATATTGAATTTTTTACATGGATAAAACAAATATTTCAAACAATCATGGAAAATAAGAATTTTTCTACTTCAACTGTATTATTTCTACATTTTACAGAAATGGTTTCCCTGAAAATTTACCCTTAAATAGCGATCGAAATTTTATATTTTTAAGGTGTATTGTACACAAACGTATTGAAATTTTTTATTTCTTTGTGCTTTTGCTCCTCTTTTCAGTGTTATTTTAGACGCATACCGTTATTACACTGTGAAATGTGTTTACAATGAAAATGCATGGAAATACAAAGCTTACGAGAAAATGGACGTTATGGAGGTTCGTAGAAAATTGGAGAGCTTATTTTTAAAACCGTTTTGAATTCATATCTTTAAAAAATGAAGATTCCGTGTTAGTAAAAGCTCCCGTGTTTCCAGTTCTAATTCCAATATCGGTACTACTCTCCTATAACAGCAAAAATACCAGACACAAAGTCTGTTCTTTTTGTTATGGCAGAAAGTGTAGCTACACTCTTGCAAAATTGATACCATGTTTCATGACAGAAATGCAATAAATACACAATACCAATTCATATGTCTACTATCCAGTAAAAAAAGTAAAGAAAACTGAGTACTATCCAAATGGACTCTACTATTAAAATAAAAAATTCCAAAATTCCTCACAGTCGTTCTCCCATTTTCCCACATCCATTTCCCTCGCGTTTCTACGAAGGATCCCCTAATTCGATCTGGCCAGAGAGACACACCTCAACCCTGTACCCTTTTACCAGGCATATCTTCCCATCACTGTCAGACAGAACAAGCGTTTTTCATCGGACGAGCAGCGCGCGCACGTCGCGAGCCGCCACATCCTCCTAATCATGATTTCGCATGCACGCTCGACTCGAGCTCGCGGAAGTCGCGAATCTTCATTCTTCATTAGCCGTGAATCCCCGCTCGCCAAGCCGTATTTTCTGCCAATCGAATGATTTCAGGCGACGCCTGGCCACTACCCACAGAGACCTATTTACTATCGCGAGGAGCTCTCGAGCCGCAACCGACGCTGAAATATTCACGACGCCACTGGCTCCCAAATATTGGGTCGAAATTACTGCTCGTGGACAAGCGTCGAGCGATTTTTAATTAATCAGCCACGGGTTAAACATGCGTTTCCGCTAGGAGGCTTAACGAGTTTCCTGTGGAACGAAGAATTGCTACTAAACGCTGTTTCGACGACTGATTTAGTTAAAATGAAACTGTGAATGTAGATATATTGTATACAGTCGATTATCTGCATTGGATTTTCCTTGATCTTTGATATTTAGTTGTTAATACTTTATCATTTTTGATAGGGTTACTGGACAGAGTTACGAGACTATAAGAGGAAACTTTATTAAAGCAATTTTAGAGTTAAATTTTGGAAGCTAAGTAAAGAATTTTTGTGGGAAAGAAAGAGATTTTTATAGGTAAAGAGATTTCCAATTGATAAAACAGAAGCTGTCTGTATAGTATTAATTAGAGAGAATTTAATACAGAAATGTCTTTGAAAGAGTAAAGCCACAGAAAATTAATGAGTATTAAATATTATTAATGAGAGAAAAAGTTTGAAGCAAAATTATTTCTAGCGAACTCTTTGAAGCATTATAAATATATTTGCCACTTGTTGCACATGAGGAACACAGCTTCATGTCGTGTTACGAGGCAAGAGAATTCTTGAACGAGGAAAATCAATTATATCTCCTATATTTAAATAATATTAAATGGACTACTTTTTTATATAAGAATGAACTTATACAATAATAAGATATACTGTACTGGGATTTCGAGAAAATTGGCTCTGAAAATCGAGTGCCCGTGCACTCGCTTTGGCTCGACTTGTCTGACCACGGACTAGTAGACTCTACTCGTGCTTCTATTCACAGTAGACACGGCTCGATGGGCTTTGGCCACTCAACTGTATAAGCTTGCAGCAGAAGCTACTTTTTTATGCATGCTCCATCTTCATATACTTGATAATTCGTATGTGATTCGACGTTCCTGATTGAATGAACATGGGTCATGCATAAAAAGAAGCATTCTTTAGTTTGTGTTTGCGGTTGAGAGATCACAGACCGTAGTGCATCCTGATCCAGTCGAGATACACTGGTTAGTAGTCAGATAAACGAAATTTACTAAACAACACACGTACTTCTATAAAAATACAAAGCTACTTTCCTCTGAAATGAAATCTCCTCTAAAAAAATTAATCTAAAATTCTGTACTATTCTTTCACAAGGAATCGTTCTATTTTTACTTACTAATACGTATTGTATAATCTACAAGAAATATTTGTCAATTATTTTACTACTTTAAAGCGTAATTCTCCCAGTAAATACATATGTAACAAAATGTAACAAAAATATAATAAAATCTGTTACCAATCCCTGCATATGCCCATTTCTCCATTCATAAAAATAATTTCTGTGGCAAATATTTCCTACTTTATCTCTCACACTTTTAGTAATGATGTCTAACTCAGCTACTAAAGTCACTTTAAATACGAAGAGCAAAGAAATCCACAAAACCTTTACACGCAAAATTGCCCACTCCTTCCTGGATATCTCCGTAGCTCCTCCCTACGAATCACCCCAATTTTCGCATTTCCCCATTCATCTTCGCCACCACCGAACTACCCCACCGAAAACTACCAAAGAAATACGTTCCCCAGCAAAGAAATATCGCTTCTTCAAACACCTATTCTCTTCCACGAATTCTATCACCAACTTCCTCTCTGCCCTGCAGCCTCGCAACACCCCGAGTAGCCCGCCCCCGACGAAGCAAAAAAAGAAGGGAGAAAAAACAGACGCAAAGTAGACCAGAAAGAAGACGCTGAACTAATGGTTCCCAGGGAACATCTCTCAGAAAGATCTCCAAGAAGTGGGGCCACTTTCCTTTGGTGTGTTCCGCGAGTTCAAACGCGAGTCGGCCTCGTTCGAATGCGCGCGGTTGCCTCGGGTCGAGGAACGTGAGCTGGAAAGTTCTGAAATTCGCCGCGGCCGCGAAAGAGCCGAGCCCTGGCGAGATCTCGCCCGCTCATCGGCTTCCTCCTCGTGCTCTGGAGAGCTCGCGGGCACGCGAACTTCCGTCCTTCATCGAGCATTCCGCGGCGGCCGCAGTCACGCGAGAATCGTCTGCACACGCGGCGGAACGGATGATCACGGAGACAAGGGGGACGTGGAGGGGATGCAGAGAGAGGGAGAGAGAGAGAGAGAGGGAGGGAGGGGAGACGAGGTCGAAGATGGGATTGGAATTGCAAATGTCCCTCTCCCACGTTTCTCTGGTCTGTCTCTCCGACCCATCTTTCCGCCTCTCGTCCGGCCGCGAGCGGCTGACCCTTGCGCGCACACGCGGCCGCGTGCACTGGGTCGCGTAAACGCTCCGATAATCGCGGACGGGATGATTGATAAGATATACTGGGGCATGGAGATTGGAATAACGTTGCGGAGGATGAAGGATGAGACTGTTGGGCGTGGAAAAGACGGAGGCTTGGGTGATTATGGTGATGTGGCATTTGTTGGGTGTAACAGAAATTTTGAGTGGTTAGAAAGATGGGAGTATTTGCGGGGGTGATAGAAAGAGTTCAGGAATTTGAATGTTTGAACGTATAAGTAGCTGAGTATCTGGGTATATAAGTATCTAAATATCTGAATATCTGAGTATCTAAATATCTGAACATTTGAGTATCTAAGTATCTGAACATTTGAGTATCTAAGTATCTGAACATTTGAATATTTGAATATTTGAATATTTGAATATTTGAATATTTGAATATTTGAATATTTGAATATTTGAATATTTGAATATTTGAATATTTGAATATTTGAATATTTGAATATTTGAATATTTGAATATTTGAATATTTGAATATTTGAATATTTGAATATTTGAATATTTGAATATTTGAATATTTGAATATTTGAATATTTGAATATTTGAATATTTGAATAGATATTTAAATACATCAAAATCTTCAGAATTAAACTCTTAAAATTTCTCGAATTAAAATTACACAAACTAAAACTTATCAGGCAGACATAGATTCATCAATGTAATCATTTTGCTGAAGTAGATGATACAGTTAGATGGAAAACATCCACTCAATAAAAACGCAGATTCTTTTTATTGCCGTGGAATTATACAACTACAAGAGGGATCGATCGATTAATGATCGAAATGATCGATAAGTCAATACATACATATATACGACAGAGCTAAAACGATTAGAGTGACATACTAACCGTACAATTAGGCGAAGTACTCCCTATCAGAAACACAACGACAATTTAATCAATCACATGCAGTCACATGTCCCCATGATTAATCAGATCCTATTTAGAAAATAGAAAGCGTTACGCGAACTTCTCCCACGCTGTACCCCACATACACTTCTGCTCCAAAGTTCATAGAAATATTAACAGGAAATTATTCGATTTGATTTTAAAAGTATGAACACTAGAAGATTCAAAGACTAGCAAATTTTTATATTTCAAAATCTGAAAGTTCAAAAATTCAAATATTTGAAGGTTCAAAAATCTGAATATTTGAGTGCCTGAATATTCCAAATTTTGCATCTTTGAATATTTGAATATTATAAAAAATGACGGTCAGAAATCTTTCGTGCAAGTGAAACAAAAATAAAGATAGCGTATTATATGGTGTTGTCACCCGCAACTATAACACAGGACGAAAATCATAACTATAACCGTGCACTCTTGTGCTAGTTAAATATACTTTGCAAGTTCAAGTGTTCTTGCTCAATCCTTAAAATAAATTCCTGTAGAATATAAATGGCGTTGTGACGGAAGAGACGTAGAAGAAGTTTCCCCATAAGTATGCCGCGTAAACTTGATTTGTAGATCACATTCGTTATTCCGTACGAGGTAAAGCGTGCGTTTAAAGCTTATTTTCGAGGGATACGCTATCTGCAGTGAAGCTGGAATATATTTCAGGGAGGCGGTTATCGTGCTCTCCTGCCCCCTATAGCAACATTCTCTGACTTAGCCAGTCGCCTGTCCTCCTTCTCAAAGAAGATCGAACGAGCTACCCCAGGAATAAAATCGAGAAAGTCTCGTCACGTGCGAGGACTTAGAGCAGAAGCCAGTTAAATTGAAATAATTCGTCGGACCTTCTGGAATCTCGCATTCAAGAGTTACGTGGCGGAGATTATCTCCGTGGATGAAAATGTTCGGAGAAATAAATCTTGATGGATTAGGATGTTTTGAAAAATCCGACAGCCTAACCGAATCGCGCGTGATTTATGCGAGAACCTCACTGCCTGAATCCTTGATGCACACCTTTTGAAACAGCATTCTTCTGGGGAGAAAAGATGTCAGGATCGCGAGGAATGGTGACTGGGTCATTCTGAAGGACGTGAATTTTTTAATCTGCTTTTAATCTAGACGTTTTAAGATGACACTGGAAGAACGTCTTTCAACCTCGTTTTGACCCGCTACGACCCTCTCCAACTCCCAACAATCCATTTGGATTTACCTCAACCCATTTGGAAATGCTTCAACTGACTCGTACGAGATTTAAA
This sequence comes from Calliopsis andreniformis, assembly GCF_051401765.1. NCBI lineage: Eukaryota > Metazoa > Arthropoda > Insecta > Hymenoptera > Andrenidae > Calliopsis > Calliopsis andreniformis. The sequence goes on from NC_135073.1 coordinate 13,221,373, forward strand.
TGACTCGGACATCGTAAGCTAAAGGTTAAACGTCTTGATTTATTCTAAACAGATGACTTGATGGCTTCTCCTATGGAGGATGCAGATCAATGACTTGTTTTCAGAGATAGAAGTTCCTGTAGAGGTCTTCCATTTTAAGCTCAGTGCTATATTCAGCATATTTTCATATTATTTTGAGAAAATGAGTTGCACTTGTAATCTGTTCCTTAAACTTTTAGTAAGATTGTAACTATTAGACTATAAACTCAAAGGTTGATTTGAGAAACGTGTCTCTGGAATGTTAGTAGCTCGGTTTATGAACATTTTAATTTGTTATATATAATTTAATGGACTTGCTATTTGCAGAAATTTAGCTTGCAATTAGAGAAATACAACTTCGCGCAATTGCCAATATTTGTAGGTGTAACAGAGGGGTATAGGAGGACCTAGACAAGCAATCACTGAAACACAAATAATGAATCTGAAGCGACTTGGAACTTCTCCAAACTATTGAAATAGATTTGTGTAATATAAGCAGCAGACAAGATGATCAAGGACGAAATATTCTACGATTATTACTTTTGTAACAGGTTCAGCAACAGAGTTGAAAAGCTGATGACTTTGCTAATAAGTTTTAACGGTGAGCAACTCATCTGTGAGACTGAAATTGCAACGGAACAGTAGCCTCAAGAAAAACTGATCAACTAAAGACTTTTCTTTGACTCTACGTCTAGTAGCTTGACGTTCTTCGATAAAAATCGAAAAAGTTACATATGTACATACATAACTTAAGTAATTACTTTCTGCATTAAAAACCTATCTTGAAACCCTTGAATAATAGTCCTCTTCTTACGTATTGCATTAATAAATTCGCAATATTAACCATATTAACTCAATATACCATTCCAGGATCAAAATACCACAATCTTGATCTCCCGACTCCAAGGCAAAATAAAACACCTACTTAACGCAAATCACATATCTTAATTTACCCTTCCTAAATCACACTCGCAAAAGGAAAAGTTCCTTCTGCAAGCACTCGAGACCTGGATTAAGCCATAAAATGAAATTCCTCGAAAATACAGCAGCATTCCCTCCGCGAGCGCGGAGATAAAAATAACTATCAACACGTCCTCCATTTCGAAAGGAGAGCTTCCTCCACGATCTCGCAACTGTTACAGAGCACTCTGAACATGAAAACCACCCCCCGTGGACCACGAAATCATCTCGCCCATAAACGACAGTATCCAACGCGAAGGAAGACGTTCTCGAGGGTACGCGACGATCGTCTCAGCCAAGGACGAGGGTGGTCTGCGCTAGGCAGATTTCGCCAGCCGAAAACGCGAAGGACAGGGGTGTCCCCGGGCGCGGACAGAAAGGGTGCGGAGAGCAAGGTGGCGAGAAGGTGGGCGGTCGGCGCAGTTGCAGCTGGTGCGCCTCGAATTAGCTTAAAAGCCCTGGGGGCAACGAGCGCCGCGACGCGCGGAGAAAAGCGCTGCTCGGCTCTCGTATATCACGCGGAGATAAAGGGCTGCCAGACGACGACGGAAAGTATAGTGGCCTCGGCGACAACCTTCGCCGAGGCGGCACACCGCGCGCTATAATCATTCAGTTGGACCAGCAAGACGGACATTCAGCCTGAGAAATGTCACGGGGTCGTCGAGGTCCAGCTAGGTGCGGCTAGCTCATCGCGCTCGCGAGATGGACCCTTCTCACGGAGGCGATGGCGCCAAGTGTTCTTGGGAAACTGGATAGCCTGTTTGGAAATTGCCTCGAGGGGATGTGATACGCAAGAGTGGGGTTAAAAATAGATTTTTGGGTCCTTGGCTTGTTTGAGTCTCCTCTTTTTGGGGTGAGATACTTTCTGTTTCTTTAAGATGGATTTGTACTACATACGTGTTGTATAATAGGACTGCAGAGAATTTGAACTTTTCTGTACTTTTGAGAGAGCTTTTCGCTAAAGTAATTTTAAGATATAAGGAGGCTAGCAAAGAGTTCATAAAACGTAACTACAGTAACAAAACAAGCTCCAAGAAATATCAAGGGTATCATCGTACCAGGATCACGATTTTTTAAGCAGCTCAACCTTTAAGAGATACACCTTTCAATTAGCTCGTAAGCTCTCATTCGCGTTCTCGCTTGTTCGAAACTTTCTTAACGTCTTCCCAGCCTTAAGCACGCGAACTTATTCTTATCTTTACGCGACTTCCCCGTTACAGTGTCGTTTCCTTCGAGGAGGAAAGCTACGATCCTTCGCATCGTGCACACACCTGGAGGTTCGCGTAAAACCGGAGAGAAATTTTTACGAAATTCTCCGCAAGGGCACCAGCGTGCCGTACTTTACGATTTTCGAAATTCAACGACCGACATTTTTCGTTGTTACCACTTCGCCAAGGGGTGTAGGGCCGTGGGTGGTTTGCAGCGAGAGGGTGGCTTCCGCGTTCGTCAGATCCAGACCTCTTCGCTCGTAAATTCCTTCGTTATTAGAGAAGTTATTATTTATCGCAAAGAACTTCTCCCGCGTTTCGTCTGCCGTCGAGCTGCGCACGTTTACTCAAGAGTTTTCGATAAAGTAATCTTTAATGCTGCTCGCACGATAATTCACGAACCTCGCGGGAAAATTTGCGCTTCCGGTTTGCTCGACTATGTATGAACGAGACTGTAATTTGCAGGGCATTATTTAAAACGCAGCCACTGAGGGATCAGGTACGATAAATTCCTGTGAAACTGCGAACTCAAGGTGATAAATAAGATGGCGATGGAGTAAATAATTTCGAGGGAATTTGTACCAATTGTGATTGTATACATATAGTCAAAATTCGTGTTAGTTAATATGGTAGCTATAGAAACTGCAAGGCTTGAAAATATTACTGTTTATGTATGTGTTATTTTTGGATGACTTTTTTATTATAAGAATTTTGTCCTGCTCCATTTCAGAAAATGTACAAGATGTCTCAATTTTGGTTATGTGATATTACATGTAAAAGCAAGTAGAAAATGCCGTGTACATGTCAGACTAAAAATATTCCTCTAATAAGCTAAGGAAAAGATGAGAAATAGATGAAATAATATATTCTGATGATGAAAGAATAAATTTCTCTGATTAAGAGAATCTTTTCCTCCCTGAAAACTTCGAGTTCTAAAAGTGTATTCAAAGATTGGCACCTAATATGAAATACACTGTAAACCTAGCAACAATTTCATTCTTCACGGATTTGGTTAGTATCAAATGTGAATGAAATTCCAATAGTGGGAATTCATTGACATAGACGACACTGTACATTTCCTCCTGCATTAGGCGGAACTAATTACACATTTTCATTTTCACCCTCGCGATTAAATTAAACAGGGTCTACGATAGTCCTCGATCTCTTTCTAGTTTCTCTGTCTCCTGAATAATCGCAAAGCGCAACAGCTGCAACTCGAGGCGTCTAACAGTGGCTCCCCAAAGGTACAAAGCTACAAGGTTCTCGAAAATCGTCGCAATGAATATCGCTTGGAATTAATTAAAACGGTGATGAAGAGAATGGCGCGAGCAAAATAATTTCAAACCCTTTGATACAGGTTCGCCCACACGCTAACTGCAGCAAAATGCAAACATACTGTTTCGTAAGAGTATGACATTTTCGTAGAGCTGACTAGACGCAGATGAAAAAAAAATGAAAGAATTTGAAATTCTAAAGGAAAATTTAATTAACGCGCGCCCGAGCGTAGAAGATGAGCCGCTTAACGTTGAACCTTTTATCTCTTAAATTCTGGCAAACGAGCGTGAAACGGGCACGGCCATGTCCACGATGGAGCTCGCATGAAAAATTTTTCTGCTTTAACACGATAAAACAATTGAGAAATAATCCACTGGGTAATTGTTTTCTATTTTCACTTAAAGAACTGGTGAACTATATTTTCACACTTTCGTGCCATCGAAGTGCGTTCATTTAACACTAAAAGCTACACAGTCTCCGAGTACCAAAAGGGAAATAAATTTTCCAGAATATTAATCCCAAGAACAGCCACACAGATACAGAGTCAGCCACCAATAAAATTTGTCTCCTTTTTAACAACCTTCTCGTCCCTCTCGTCGCCACTTTATTCCCCATTAAAGAAACCTCAATCTCCGCTAAATGAACGAGAAAAAAAAACGCATAAACTTTCAAAGCAACCTGATAACACAACGACGAAGGAGCTCGGAATAAGAACACAGGGAACAAGCCACGTTGGTATCATCGTCGTCGTTAATCTCTGTTCGACGTTCCCGCGGAACGAGTCGAGCGATTTAACGAGCGAAACAGTTACACCGCATAGCTGCGGCCCACCAATAATCACGACAGAGAATTATTCCTCATCGCGACCGTTCTGTCGCGGACTTCCGCTAACGACTACTACCAATTATTAGCTCTCATTATCGTGGCTACGAAAATTGCCCCGGCGGGGACTGTTTTTCACCGCGGCCGAATCCGAACAACACGGAGCCGCTGTTCAGCACACCTCCTTTCGCGGTAATAACCTATATTTTTCTCGCGATAATGCGACGAAAAAATATGCTGGGCGATATGTTTGTCGAAACGACGAGAGCCGAGCAAACAGGGGCTCGCGAGCGCAAAAAGGACAATGGGTAAGACATTACGAAACAGAAAGAATGTTGATATCAATTTGGGCTGTTTTTGCGAGGTCGGGCTGGTTGTTAAGATTGGGGGAAAAATTCGTGTACACGTATGTGGGATAATGATCAATTATGCGACACTGCGTTGGAGATAGAACTGACCCAGAACGCTTGTGGAATGGCAACCGCTGTTGGAATCAGCTGATCAAGTAGTACAGTAGATTTTGTATAGACACATTTTGTAGAGAGTTTGCTGGCCTCGAGTAGTGTCAAGATGAAATTGAAGAAATTAGAATTTTTTTAATCGTGGTACATGATGAAATGAATTAGTTTGATTTGATTTTGAAATATTACGTGTGGGAGATTGAATTTTATATTTAGAATTGTGGGAAAATGTCTCGTATTGTGTGGGTGGGTAACGTCTACTGAATCTCACATAAATACTCGCTGCAATCTTTGGCTTTGCAGTGGAAATTAACGAGCGAATGAAAAACCGTGAAAATCAGAAAAACTATCGGGAATTCTTGACAAAACTGATCTCAAATCACGAGATTTTCTGGATCAAACTAAACGCAACCCTTACAGTTTGAGCTTCTAATTCTGAAATAAGAACTAATAGATCACGAGTAAGTCACGTGCTGGATGCTTATTGTTTCAGAATATGCAATTCTATGCGACGTTGTTTGAAGAAGTGATTTTAAGCCTGAAGAACGTCAATGTGAACAGGATGCATCGTTCTGTTTTTGTAACATAAAAAGATGATAATGAGCGAGAAGAAAATGAGCACGAAAATGGGATACGGATAATTAGAAAATTGCTTTGGAATTTTAATAAGCATTGCGTAACGCGTTGATGCGATTAGGCGTTCCAAGGTTGGATTCGTGAAAGCATTGAGCTGTGCTTCGTCTTTTTATTGCAACTGTGATTGTGCTACAAATACTTTTTTATGTTCATTCACTTGCACAAAATAATTAGCTAAGTATTAAAAATAGCTGCATTATCCAGAATTCTTAGTAATGTTTACGTAAACTTTAGACAGAAAAATAGTAAAAGGTAACCTAATTTATTTCAAAATAATCTTGTACTATTCTTGAAAAAAGTATTCCAGTATCCGATACACAAAGAAATTCTGCCTTTCTAAAAAATTAGTGACTAGCTATGTGTTATAACAATTTACTCAGACACTGAAGCTAGATATTTTTCAAGCAAATAGCAAACTTAGTGTGGGGATTCTGTATATCGCAAAAATATGAGTGTTGTAAAATCTTTTTACAAAAACCTGAAATATATCAAAGGAAAAACTTTTCGTAAAAATACACTCTCCCACATGTAAACATTAAAGAAGCTTCTCAAACGAAAAGCAGAAAGTATTATACGTAGTTCCTAGCTGCGTTGAAACACGGATTACAGGAATACCTACTGAAAAAAACAAGAAGCTAGTGAATTAGAGATCTCTACAATGTTTCCAAGCAGAAACAGTAAATTTGCAGGAAAAAACGTGGCATCTAAAACACGAGCTCTGTTTGGTAATATTTTATAGCATTAGTGGCATTTTAGAGGATATCCATTTATCGCGTCCCATGCGTCTCCTGTTCTGAATAGAGGATAACATGCACAAATAAATAAGCAGTATAAACATGAACTTTTCTTAAATATGCTTCCACTTAAGCGGGCATGCAGAAATGCGAAAACGCGTGGCGCAGTTAACGAATTCCTCATTAAACGAGAAACGCGTTTATTAACCTCTTAAGCGAGAAATTATGCGAGGCGAGAAACTCTTGCATACTTTTCCCCACTCGCCTATTCACTTTTCCATTGTTGTGTCTTTCTTCTCCCTTTCTTTCTTTATCACTAAAGAACCAATTACTTCGAGAATAGGGATGCACAATTTGCAATCCCCCACAATTACGACATATTTTATTTTATCGCATTATACGTTCACTTTCTTTCATTAAAATAAGAATATAGCAATCCGCTTTGAATTACATTTTTAAAAGCAGAGATATTCAGGAACCTACTAATGCTCTGTGTAACAATAATTAGATTCTAATTGGAGGTGGAATTTCGTGTGAAATTATTTTGCAAAATTATTCATTTTCCTATTCATGTATAATGTTAATTTGGCCAAGTGTTCCAATTACACTTGTCATTCTTACAATTAAGTTTCATATTACCCTTGCTCTCGCAGCTTTTTCATAAAATATTATCACTTAACGCAAGGAACATTTGCCAAGGGAAAAATAGCGAGTTTCCGAGTCAAACGCTAACCAGACTTCCGGAAAATATTCCATTAAGCGTACGGTTCCAGCCTGGCGACTTCCAGCATTTATTTCAGACTTATTCCAGGGGTGCAGATGCCACCTGGGATAATAATTTCCTCGATGTTGGATAGAACGATACGGAGCCACGCATCGTCGAGGCATGTGCTCCGATCGCAGCGACTGGAAAATGTTCACGGGTCAATTATCACGCGTACCAGCTAGCATTTCAGGCTACCTCTACGAATTCCGGTGAACGATAATTGAAACGCTTTCAGGCTGGTTCACTCCCCTTAGTTTCAATGATTTTTCGATTCTTTCAAATCTACGTTTTGTTTTTTCTTTCAGAACTGTACTGGCACGTGGAAAAATCATAGGGATGATTCTGAAAAGTAATACAAATTTCTGGAGTATAAAAAGTGGAAGTACACAGTGCCCCCATTTGAATGTCCTAGTTTTTGTGAAATATCACTTGCCTTTCATTGGAAAAGAGAACGCGAGAAAAAGAAACTGAATTCTAAATTTTGTTTCATTTAGAGTGCAAGCTTCCACTCTTGGAGATTCGATTAATTTTATGAAAATATAATCATCTCTACTTGCGAGAGGCAAGTGAGGATATATATTCAGATGAAAATTACTTCAAAACACTTTACTAAATAAAGAAATAAAAAAAGAACATATTTGAATTCAAAGAAGATTGCTCTAATTAAATTTATTACTTTCTAAAAATGAAGCCATCGAAATTTCCAATCTACTTGTTCTTTAAGGTCATCTCAAGGTCACCCTAAAATCGCTTCAACTTTGCTAATGACGAGATCCTCATCTGATTTCAACACCATGGAAGATTGGAAAAGAGTAAACACAAGCTGCGATCATTTAGTTAATCACTTCACACTTCCTTCGCATTGTTGACATCACATGACAGTAATATTCTTTATTATCGTGATGCTGGAAACGTTCCGCGTCAGTGGATCGAAAGGCCAATTATCGTTCGCTAATTTTCAGGGTTTAAACGACGTGCTTCCTGTGATACCGAACAGAGATGTTCCTGACGAAGAGAATCTCGGTTACATTCGCCTCGACGTTATCCCTACCTTCTCCGTCGTCAATGCGTGTCTCGAGTTCTCTCCTTCCTGCGAGTTACGTTGAAACCACGATAATGACGGCTAATTGACACTGACGGAGTCTGCCTGCCAACGAAGCCGAGATCGTACGAAATCTCTGACTCGAATAAATCGTTCTTCTCTTAGGCCTGGATTTATTCATATCATCTTTTTGAGAAATATACTACAGTGATTGTTGAAAATGTGTACACCCAATTTGTGACACTTAATATAAACAAAATACAATTTTTGGGTCTTGATTTAGAGTCTTTCTATACAGTATGAATTTAAGATTGTTTCAATTCGAGGTAGTATTTCTTTTATTAATAGTTAAATTAAAAACTGTGACAGTCAAATGACAAATGAGACAGGTTAATTTGAGGGAAAACTCTGATCGTTTTATTATATCATTAGAATGGAAATTCTTGGTGCAATTTATTGTAGAGAGACTGATAATTTATCAGACTGATAGCAGAAGGGAGATTACATTACTGAATAAATATTAAAGTTGAGCAAATCACTACGTTCAAGTCTGCATATAATAGATGTTAATCTATTCGGTCGATGAAAATTCATGGTAACCCAACTTACTGAGAATACACCTCAAACACGACCACCCCCGCAAGAACTATTATAAATTAGCCTTCGGATGCAAAAAATTGATAAACCTTTCAAAGCTTCCTTCAGGTTCGCTAGTCTCACCGTGACTGAACTTTCCACCGGTATGAAAATGCAAATACAGCTCCATTAATTTTAATTTTCAGATAATCTTCCACGCACTTTCATTGAGATTTACGTCCCTCGAGAAGGTGAGACCAAACTGAATAATTACTCAAGAAAACATGCCAGTTACACGTCCGATTTTCGACGAGCAAAATTTCTACAAAACGACTTCAAGTACTTTTTATGCGACCTATGATAAAAAGATATTAGTTACTCTGAGGAGTCTCTGGAAATTGAATGTTTTACCCATTCGATATCAAATGTAATTATACCTCGAAAAAATGTAGGTACAGAAGATCTCAATATTCACAATTTTTCATTTGCAAAGTGATTTCATAATTTTACCCAGAGCCTCAGAGATATGTCTAAAGATGCGAAAATCCATTAAGTTAAAGCCACCATGTTTGTATTTCCTCTTCTCGCCATGGCATCGAGAGCCTACTTGTAAACGTGATTCCAATATTATGGGATGCGAACCGCAATATATATGCGGAACATCGAATTGTATGACATCATCCGCGTCGCTGACGTTGCACCTGATAACGTGTTTGAATTAAAGTGCAACACATCATTCGCGACCGCCCGCACCATGATTATAAACTTCAAATAGGGTCAGAGATAAATCATTGATTCGCCGAGGTTCCTGTATTAAAGCCGAGACTCCGACGTGCGCACACATCCACGCTATATTTGCGAACGATAATGGCTCGACGAGTTATTTCGTTTATCCTTTAAATTTATTTACCATATATTTTCGTACACGCCAATTGAATCCCAGCTATCTGTTATTCATTATTCCCCACCCGTAAGTGAAATATGCATTTTAAAGCGATTCGAATATATTTCAAGATCGTTGCCTTCGTTATTCTTTTTAAATTGTTTCGCGTGACGTTTATGGGCAATGAAAAATCAGAGCAAAGTTTATAATTCAAGTTGGTAAAATAACATTTTGTGTCTACTATTTTCTTTTTATTATATCTATTCTACTTTAGAATACTTTAGATCTTGAAATTATCGTACAGAAGAATTTTTTCGATCGATGTGGAATGCAGTAGCATCCTTTTAAAGGTGGCACCGATTCGGAGCACGTAGTAAAATTTAACTTTTTGAAAAGTGAGGAAAAGCCTTCTCCTTATTTTTAATAAACTTCTAGAATATTCAGAGACTAAAATTGCATATTTATGAGCACTAAAGCGTCAGTCTGGTGTGATTAATATACATACTGCGCTTACGAAGATTATATCTGCTTTAAACTCTACATATTACGATAGTCACTTTGGCAATAAAAGTATCATACGCTCTACAATTTAAAAAATATGAAAAGCTGAAATGTAATGGAAGGGCCAGAGAAATGAATTACTCACCCTGAAGTTTATTTAAAGCGTTTTAAACGATCTTTCTTTTGCATTAAACATCCAGTTTGTTAAAAGGTAGAAATTAGGTATTAAACTGTAAAAAAGAACTTGAATTCTTGAACACCTGAACCCCTTAACACCTGAACCCCTTAACACCTGAACCCCTTAACACCTGAACCTCTTAACACCTGAACCTCTTAACACCTGAACCTCTTAACACCTGAACCTCTTAACACCTGAACCTCTTAACACCTGATCGTCTTAACACCTGATCGTCTTAACACCTGATCGTCTTAACACCTGATCGTCTTAACACCTGATCGACTTAACACCTGATCGTCTTAACACCTGATCGTCTTAACACCTGATCGTCTTAACACCCACACCCCTTAACTTCTTAACACCTGAATCCCTTAACACCTAGATTCTTGAATGTCAGATAATCGAAAACAGAAAAATTACTTTGTGTAAAACTTGTAACTACCTAAAGCTAAGTACACTTGAACTTATTTTCTATTCTCATGGAAATTAAGTTCACCTAAAATCTGAGCCCAATAAATGGTAGAAAATAGATATCGTAATCCTTATTTATCAAAGACAGTGTCAAAGTCCCCATCATCAATTACCACAGGAACGCTGTGGCAAGCAGTTCTAGCAAAAATATTCCCTGCACAGTTTTTATCAGAGAAGTTTGATACTGGAGTGTGAAATTTCCTTCAGGGGAGAAAGCAATGCGGCAAGAAAAGAGCGTTTACGGTTTTATGCGGCTTCCCGCGCTGCAAGATTTACGGATCGAGATTCTCATTTAAATATTCTTCAGGATGTCTTTCAACGCTCAAACTGTGCAGTGAATGGAAGCTTCGAAATCCCTTCCCGTTTATTCAACCGAACAGCAATTTTCTGTCGCGGGCTATCCAACACATTGCCCCTTTCCACTGTCACTGACAAAATGCGGTTATAGCAGAAATACAAGTCATTGCTTGAAATAACATTTCAATCAACCGAGGCCAGCGAAATGCTGGGTTGCAGATATAACGAATTTAACGCAATCAAAACCGTGATATTTCATATTGGCTGACCCTCGTGTCTATCCACCCTGTTTGACATGTTTTACTGGACACATTGGCTTTCTCTGATAGCGCCTTGACGAGGACTACACTCGCGGGACTGTTTTTTCACAGTTTTCTATTTTCCTCGTACATATTAAGATCTTAATCCCCGTTGTATTTTAGACACTGACACAGAGGAGAACAATCTTTTTTATATTTGATTTTGGGTACCAGAAAATTCCAATTTGACACTTATTTATGATCACATTAATTTTAAGGTAATTTATCAGACTTCGAGTACACTATATATTAGCTCAACTACTTAGCTGTATTTTTAGCTTTATCTCTGCCTCTCACCTACAGACCTCTATCTTTTATATAAATACACTAGACTGCTAACTCCTCATGTGTAGTTACAGAACGAATGTACCTAGAAAGTATGCACTAAACTGACAAGTATATAAATATCTACACATACATAGTATCTATTACATACACGTTACTATAAACATCTCAAATTTTCAGAGCTTTTTTTACTCCTCTCGCTAAGTACTATAAATCCTTAAGTCTGGAAGCACTTTTTTTTAACATCCTGTATAGAAGTCTATGCAATTACCACGCTAATATCGATCACGAACTCCAAGGTCTGGTACCTCCTCTAAAAAGACACTCAAAAACCACGGCACATCGAGCCACTCTCGGAACTTGGCAATGAAGTCCGCTGAAACTCGCCAGGGCGGCAAACTACCAGACTACCACCAGAGGCTGATCGGCCAATTAAACTTTCCAGTTCCCCTCGCGAATTACATTTCGCTGTGTTTGTGCTACGCGGAACGCGTGTCCGGTGAACTTTGAAGAACACAAATTTCCGTTATCCGTGTAACGACGGAAAGAACGCGCAAGAAAGTCCGCTGCCAAAGTAAAAGAACGGTTAAAGTGGGAGCATCGCGAAAGAAACTTCGACCCTCGCGAAGAAAAATTCAAGGGAGCTGTTCGAGACGAAGGCAGAGACTCGATTCCCTTCGCTAACGATACACGGAATACCCCTGCGCTTGAAAACGAAAAACATTAGGACGATGGGAGTGGCAGTTCCGAAATCTTCTCAGAAAGAATGTCGCTGGATCTCTAGGTGGAGAGTCTCAACGACGTCACTTTGCAACGAGCGAAGAAAATTCATTCGCGAGCTAACCGCGGGGACCTCGTATCTCTGGGCGTAATTAAAGCGATGTGTTTATGAGTTCTGAGGGGACCTGAAAATTCCAGAGACTGAAACTTTGGGGAATGTGAAAGGCGTGAAATTTTGTCTACATAAAAATGTCGAAGTTCGAATAAAAAATAACGAATCTTCATTTGTTATTCATTGAAGAAAGATAATTGAGGTCGACAAAATTTTCAAATAATAAATAGAGAAATTATCTTTCGCTGGAATCGTTATTTAAATACTTTTTTATATCAGTAGTGCCCACCTCTGGCAGAGGCCTCTACGAAAGTATGTGAATAGAAAATTGCGTATGTGAGAGCTTCAGGGTGCCTATGCTGAAAGCCTCGTGGGAAATGGTTTAAGGGAATCCACAAACGAGCTCATTTTATATGGAGAACTGCCGAACTTTGGGAACCAGTTTCTCTTGAGGCTCTAAAAGCGATTTCAATTGAATTTTAGCTGAATACTCTACTAATAGTGTTAAATAGATTGAAAAGATATTTTCTAACCGATTGAAAGAAGCTTACACGCTGATTGATAAATTTCAAAAACTGAATTACATAAAATTCAAAACAATTAACACAAGGCTCCATTTTTTAGAACAGAAATAGAGAAATTCTAATATCAGTTAAAATAGCACGTAACAATGCACTTAAATTAATTTCATTCTCCTATGTCTTTAACTCGCCTCATTTCTCATCGTACGAGAAACGTGGAAAGGCTCGTAGAAAAACCTAATACCATAACGATTCCATATGCCAAATAACTTTTCTCATTGGAATGTCAACGACGTCTAGCAAATTGGAACGTTTTTCCGAGCGAGCTGTTCCGCATCCATCGACTCGAAACTCCCGACACATGTTTAGAGAAACACGGGGGATTTGTATTCGATATCGTCAGTTCCTCCGTCACTCGAGCGTCAGTGAAATTTTTGCATTCGGCCAGAGGGAGTTCCAGCAACAAGTACGACAGAAAAACGCGACATTTACAATGGATAAATAGTCAATACCTCGTGATGCCAATGCATGGGACGTTTCTAACTCGCCAGTAGCGAAAAGAAGAAAAAGAGAAAAAGGAAAGAATTCAATATTGTCCTGGAACAGTTATAGAAATATATTATATCCTGAAACATCCCCCTAGTAGCGTTATATGGATTTACCAGCGTCCCTTGATCCCTAAAAAGGGATAGCAGGATCCTCCCATCTTAATACGACATTCGATTTTCGCATACGAAGGGACACAGTAGTCTCTTCTAATCAATGAAGTATCTTGCAGGGTATAGTGGCTTCCAAAAGTTTCTGACTCTACTTTTCTTAGCTTCATATGGTTAAAAAAGGTACGAAATTATTTTTTAATGACAGAGAAAGATAAAATAGAATTCATAGAGTATTAATATCTTTTGATGTAGCTTGTAATGTAATAATAATAACATACAGTAAATTAGACCAATGTATGGATTACTATAGTTTCTTAAATGGGGTGCTTGAGAATATTGACGATTTTTTAAAAATCAAATATTTGTTTGTATATATCTAGGAAAACTAAAAAAATATATCTAGGAAAACTAAAAAAAAGTAAAGTAAAAGTTAAGTAAAAGCTACTGAGTAACAAGTTTTTGGACACGACTGTAGTTCACACGTCCAGAAAGCCCTGCAGCCACTGTTCCGTCAAGATAGCGAGATTGTACACGCGGGCTGAGAACTTAACACGGCACGAATGCCCATAGAACTACATCGGAACCCAGATATATTCGATTGAAATGCCCTTGCGACAGGGTTTCATCCCGCCACCCGCGCATCCTCCACGGCGCTCGCACGCCGTTCTCGAGTATTAGGGTGACAAATGGCAAACCGCCCTTCTGACCGCCTCTCTTCCTTGCGCCAGACTCGGGGGCTAGTTTCCGCCAATATCGACACTCGATTCACGTACTCGCAGCTATGCCCGAATTCTCGAGGAATTTCCACTTGGAACGCGACGTTTTGCGCGATCGTTTCGTGTTATGCTTACAGTCGATGGATGAAATACAGTGAGGTCGTAAAAGTGGCTGTAAATGAAGCCAATGGCTTAGCAGAACTTCTAGGATCAATTTTGAGTAGATTTTAAGGTCCAATGTTATGGCTAGGACGTATTGCAAATGTACTTCAAAAGTGATGCAATCAAAAATTAATTGTGATTTTTTAATTACAGCTATAAAACAGTTTTGTAAATTATGATGAGTTTGCTGGTTAAAAAATCGTTTACTGCAAGTATTGGAGTTATGAGAATTGTATATTTTGTATGAATAAAGAGTTAAAAAAATAATTTCTGCATATTTCAATATTCCCTCGTATTTCTGCTTTATCAGTTACTTCTCATTTTACCTTGTCAGTATTCAATACGTTTGGAAAGTTCGTATTTATAAATACAAGATAATAAAGTGAATAGTAAAATGAGAATTGTTCAGGAGTTACAAGTTTCAGCAAGACAGAACGAAAATACGAAGTATGGCTGATGGAAGCTTGCTTTTGTTCAGTTATCTGACCTGTATAAAGTTTAATAGAATTTCTTGCCGCACCAAAGACAGTTCATAACTTGCTCTTGTTCCTCCCCAGAGTCGATATGACCATCTCAAATTCTCAATTTTACAAGATTACTCAAAGTAGTTAGCGATAACAGGAGTAAAATTTTATGTATTCATTTTTTATTTATTGCATGTCTATTACATATAACAAAATAGAAAGAAAGAAATGTAATATGACTGATATAATCCTAAATGAAGTTTCAACTATTTTATTCCCAATAAATAATACTCCAATTTTTATCTAAAAGAATTTCACCCAAACTGTTTCACCTCTACAGTAGTCACTACCTGTCATAAGTTACTTTACTTTTGTTAACTTGTAACAGCCCCATTGTTCCCAATTACGCCCCAACACAAAGTGCCTTGGGCACCTCGTCAATTCAGACCAAAAATTCACTTCGTCCCCTTTCAATCATTTTTTGGCACAACTCAGCCCGAAAACCCGCGCACGTATGTACAATCGATAACGCGTAAATTCATGGAAATCGAATTCTAAAATGCTGCAGCTTACACGGCTGCCAAACAATTATCGATTTTAACACCCCAGTGCGTGCTGCACGGCCACTGACTCGACTGTATCCGAAAAATTCCGCTTATTTCGACGTGGACGATTCGCGGCGCGGTTTTAACGCAATAGCAATTGTTCCCGAGGGTGCAGCCACAATTATTTCTATTATTTTCAAGGAATCTCACCGACGTCAAAAATTTATTTTCATTTTAATTCAAATCCCATTGTATATCACAATACTGTCATTGCCATTTCAGCTTGCCTAAAATTCAATTCCATTCTCTCAATTCGTGTTCACTTCAAAGTCCGCGGATTATCGTTCTTTCTGCTGGAAACCCTTTTCACTTTTCATTTTGTAAAACGCCAATCGCTGCCCACGAAATCCTAGTCGTCCAGTACCCCACCAAATTAGAGCCTGAAATACGTTTCACGTCAAACAGAAGTTCAGGTATATTCGTGTAAACCTCGAAAATAATGAACCGTTTCAAAACTGTTGGTAAATCGTGTACTCAACGTACGAAGCACTGAATTAGCTAGATGTTATTAATAGCGCAACGATCATTAATGGAGTACCAATGCCCAATTTCGTGATTTTCACGTGAAAATGAAATGTTATTTGCCATGTCGATGTCGCTAATAACATGATGATTACTCGAATAAACTGAACAAATTTCAGCCGTTTTAATATCCTATAATTGCGTATAACTTGTGGCGGTATTATATTGAATTCTTTGCGCGTGAAATTTAATTATCTCTTTAGATAAAATTGCGGGACGGATGGAGCACAGAGTAACGCGTTTCAAATTTTTGAAAATTAATTGCTATTAACGTTAGCTAAAGTGTTTAATACTGTGAAAGAAATTTTTTTTTAATTTATAGTAAGTGAATTAGAAATTTGAATCTTTTAAATTTTGATTCAAAAAATTAAACTTGGATTCAAATTTAATTTAAATTTTAAATTTAAATTTTGAATTTAAGTATAGATATTTCAGAAACAAGTCTCTATTAAGCCCCTAAGGCCCAAAATTGCGTAAATGCAACATAAAAGTGTTGCCCGAAGAAGCAGATTCAATGCAACATTCCTAAGGAAAAAAAGATAGTCAATGAAATGTTACGTTTACGCTATAAGCCTTAATGAGCTAAGTTCTATATTTTCAATTAAGCCTATAAGAAAAATGAATTCGTATAAGCATCAACCTCAGTCTATAGTCTACAAACATAAGAACCCAAACACTGATACCTACACAAACAAAAAATACAATTACCAATAAAGACTAGTTACCCCACCCCGTCTTCGAAACGCCCTTTAATGGAACTCCTTCTAAACAATATCGAATACCTATTCGAGCCAGGTCCCCAGTATCCAAGATCTCGCCCAGCACTGGCCGATATCGCCTAACGCCAGCCATCAGTGTTTCCTCAGCCGCTTATTTTTTCGAAACGACGATCGAAGCGGTGGCGAACAAAACCGCAAGCAATTCCCCAGCGAACGATCTCGCGAGCCGAAATTACCCTCTTTGCGAGGTAAATGACACTTAATATTCGATTCGACGGCTGCCCTATTATCGCCTCGACGCCAGCCTCGGTGTATCGGGCTTCGAGCTGGGTATCCCTTTTACCTCGAAAGTTTCGAGAAGTCTCGCGGTTCCGTTAAAAAAGCGAAAGGTTCGAGCAGCTTCGTTGGCTGCCGCCTACTGCATTTCCATTTTATCAACTCGCCGATATCTAACGTCGAATTTCCCATCGCAATATTCCGCGGTGTTCCTCTGTATAGCAACCTCCCGCCCACCTTATCGAGTGGAACAGCTCTCAGGAGTCTGGCCAGCGACGTGCAATCGCTTGGTGCAGCGAAGAAAGTACGGGTCAATAGAAGATAGTAAATAGAATTATCGTAAGCCAAGTGGTGGTCATCGAAGGATGGACTCCAGGAGAGGCTGCGGAGCTGGGGATGACCCCTATGTGGAAGGAGAGATGCTATCGAGAACACTTGGAGGATGGTCGATTGCTCTCCCCCTGTCTCGTATGGAATTATTATTTAAATAAGCTCTGAGATATGTCGAGTCTGATGGGAGTATCCGAGGGGAGGGTCTGAGTGTACTACAAGGGAAAAATATTATGGTGAAGTTGTTGAAGTCTACTATAGAATTTACAGAAGTACTCTAACAGACCTGAGTTTAAGAGAATCAATAAGAGTGGAGCTTGAGGATTTAACAAGGCTGTTCTTACTGTAAGAGTGGAGTTTGGAGATTTAACAATGCTATTGTTACCTTTAGGTCTTTTTAATAAGTATTTCAAGATCTCTAGAGCTCGTAATATTAGTAGATGGTAAGAAAGAAAAAAGAATTGCTTACTTCCCTCAACTCTTTAGAAACAATATTAAAATTCAATTTGTAATTTTAGAATAGATATAGAAGTTATGCATCGAAAATGGGAACGAAAAATAACGATAAGGGAGTGAAAATATCGGCGCAGTAAGAATTTGAAGCAAATTGTGTAATGCTATGTACTCGCACATACTGCGAGCGTATGTACATTGAAGGGTGAGAAGGTTCAAAGTAAGTGAAATTTATTGGAAGCAAAGTGGTAGTCGATATAACACGAAGTTGGAGTATCGCTTCTAGAATTCGATACGTGACACGATTGGGATAGTAAGTTCTCATAAGATATATCCTGATCCGAACACATGGTCCAGATTCGACGAGCTTTTTCGAAATACCACTGGGATCATGTAACGATATTACTAAAAACCTACGTGACTATCAGGTAATTTTTCAGGCAATGACAATTCTCTAAAAAATTTCACATACAGAAAAAAAATTATAGCGATAACAGCAGTTTGGTAGAAATTCAGGAAATAAACATTTTAAAAGTAACTCAAAATAGATGGTAAACAGTGAAACAGAGATTAAAGATTACGATAATTTTCTTCAAAAAGTTTTTACGACGTAAAGTAAAATTATGAATATTAAAACACCATATTTATGAATAAAGCAAAAGTCAAAGGTCAAAGAATATTCGACCACCTAAAATGAATTATATTGGTTTCGTATCACCCTATGTATATTTGAAAGTAAAAGTGTCTCTGTTCCACTCAGTTTCTTTTTACAGATTAAAAATTTAGTTCCCTTTAACTTCGAGTTTCTTGAAGTCACTTACGTATTCGGCTATTATTTTCCTTCGACATAGACCATTGTGCTATGACAAAGTTCATTTGATTGATTGGTGTCGAAAGGCGCAGACAGGTAGGTACGTACGAAAGTCGAAGCAGTTTTATGGTAAAGAACGCGTTAAATATTCAGAGCATTCAATCGCGAGCAATGGGGCTGTCGTACGCATGTACGAGCCATTTGAAATTCAGCGCCGCCATTGGCGCGCCATCTGCTTCTGGATACTTTCTCTCGACAGACACGACTGAATATTTCAAATTCGCTTTGTAGAATGCGAAACAGAAGGCAATATAGCGAGCATTCCTTCCTACAATTCCTTAGCAGATGTCTATGACACGAAGCATCACTAATTAATAATAATTTAACAACGTGGGCTGAAATGAATAATTTGTAAACAATACCTACACATTCCAAAATAATTATCACTTATCTCAAGAATTTAAAAATTTGTAAATCTTGACAACTGTCTTGCAGGGATGCGAATATTTGGTTGCCATGATGATCACTGGTGATCGACACTAGATTACATTAAACACTTTATAATAAATAAATCCTACCATTCATAAACTTTGCAAAACATACAAAACATCAAATACAACAGTGATCGTGAGCTACGAAATTTCATTCTTTTCTATTTTTTAAAAAAGATATATTCAAAGAAATAGGAAAGCCTGAAAGGTGATAAAAAATTGTGTACCAACACATTAAATATTCACGCGACAAAAGCCACGTTAGAAGTCGCCTCGTGTTGCCTTCCCTTTCGCCAAGTCATGTAAATAACCAGTGATAATAGAGGAACAATATCGATAAATACTGAGTACTCACTCTTCCGTTGTCCACACGAAGACCATGCTCCTCCTTCAGCTCGCTGCGACGGGACGCGCACTCTCGAGCCCAGGATCTCGCGTTTCCAAACGAAATACCGACGAAATTTCCAACTGAAATCTGCACAGAGGGATCGTAACGCATTATTTCGATCGCGTGCGAATCGGAAATGAAGCGGAACACTTGGTGGCCAGAACGGTGGCTCGCGAGGAATGGCAGGGCATAGCGTTCGACCTGCTGGCGCGATTTATACTGACGCGGCTGGTATACCTACCCTCTAGCTTATAGCGGTATCGATTCCCTTAACCAATGAAATATTTCTTCGTGATAACTACGGATCGACTTTAACTCAACCACCCACTCTGTACACTTCAATTGTTTCCAATGTAAATTTTCACTTGCACTAAATGTGAGTCGTTTTTTACGACCGTGTTGCAAAGCACTGTTGTGGGATTATTGTGTATTTAGGAAAATATTTAGAAATCAACAGAAATGGATTCATTTAAATAACACTCGGTACGACGCGTGTTGTTCACGTCAACGCTTAAATCGGACTAGCCCTCACGAGATGGTTACAGACCTTTTTCTGTCTACCCTGGACGACCAGGTCTGGTTGTTAAATTGTATATTGGTGGGAGTGATGGTACCCCTTGGTAACAGCCCCAATCTGTTTTGGGTGATGGAAAACATGCGCCTCGAAGACCTTCGGAATTTTCCTTTCGAGACCCGGTCGCAGGGGTCATAAAACATCTGTTTGTCAAATGTGACCATTACCTGCGTCGATGGTCAAACTCTCCGCTGTGCTGTCCAGAGGTATCCCAATACTGTTTTAGAAAATATTTCTTTATTTCATTTTTTTTGTACGCATTTCTGGCATTTTTTGGTAAATTAAATATGAAATGATGATCGTGGTAGGTTCGTTGGGCTTTATCGAAAATATTTTCTGGTTTGGAAAGTTTGAACTGACTGGTACGTGCTGTGGTAATATTGTTCAATTTTGAAAATGAGAAGTGTTGTGGAATATCATATTGTACAGTTTACTTTTTCATTTTTAAACAAATTTTATAACTTTGATGTGTAACGTGTTATGTATGCACGCGGTTGATGTTTCATGAAGGTGAAAGCGTTATCAAGAATCAGAAGTTTAGTGCAAATTCTTTGCATGAATACTTTCAACGAAAGTTTCATTGTGAAGGCTTCTAACAGTCCCAACTTTCTGATAGAAGCAATATCTCATACTCTTCTTCGCTCTATACGTATTTAATAAGTTAAAAAAACACGATGAAACTCAAAATACCCTACAGTCTCAGTATCTCCCAATCAACCCAACAAATATCTGAACACAGATAAATCCTCAATTGTTTCTTACAAACACAGTAGATCCACAACATGGACTAAACAAACTAATGAAGCAAAACCCTACGAAAACATGAAGCCTTCATATTCCTCCCCTTCCCCCTTTCACAATCCAATCCCTCAATTAACCACTGCCAAAATTTTCCCTCAAACGAAGCCACCACTACCAACCCCAAAACATATTACCCCTCGAGGATCGCTACAAATTCGAATCCCCCTCCCAAATCGGTCATAATCGCTCGATCATAAAGGCGATCCATGAAAATTTACGTCTGCGTCGCTATCTCTTCCGCGTTAATTCCCTGGATCGATCCCACCCGCGCAAGGGCCCAGCCGCTATTAACTCCATCGTCTCCGAAAAACAACGAGCGAAGGCCAGATAAAACTGTCGCGCGAGTTCGTATCCCGTCGAATTTATCGCTTTATTCAGTGGCCCCGAGCCGAGGCGAGTCGACCCACCTTCCTTGGCTGGCATTCATCCGGTCGTAAGGAGCCGAGCCGATCGATGTCCTAATTCAACAGGTGCAGGAACGCCGTGGATGCAGGCCATTCCGCGCGTTCGACGCGAATTTCTCGAAATCGCGCGCCGCCGCCAACGGCCAGGAAAAGCGATAAGATTCGCGGCGATGTTCGCGAAATGCCATCGGTGCTCGGCTCGATACGCCGGCGAGATAGCTGAAGGTGATGTCAGCTCGGGAAGATGCACTGCGAGGATATTCGGTCGTTGGGACGGAGAGAAAAAGAGGGATAGAGAGAATGGAGCTGCTGCCTTACAGTCGAGGAAGGAGAAAAGAACGATGGCTTTTCCTCGGAATATATTCCTGCTCGATGGAAATGAGCGATAAATAAAAAGGACCCTGGGAAACTTTCGACGATCGTCTATCGTTATTCGTGGAGCTGCCAAGGGGAGGATGCAGGGAGATTGAAAGCAATTTTGACGAACTTTTGCTTGGGGGATCTTTGGCGGAAATGAGTTGACACGTGTTAGAGAGTTTATTCGAATGGGACTTGATGGTAGAGATATTTTCATGTAGAGTAAGTATACGTGATATGTAATAGTATTATACAAATTGTTGTGAAATAAAAACTAATCTTATATTAAAAGTTTAAAGAAAGAGCAAGCCAAGTAGATATCTGAAACTTAGATATAACAGCGACCATCAACAAGCTATTATCTTTACTGTATTTGATCTAATTTGAAACATTGTACTCTGCGAGCCACTTAATTTCTCTGCACAACTACCTGGACCTAGATACAAGCTCCAATTTCCTTCGTCGAACAGACCACTATATTTTACCAGAATAACGTGGTATCAGTAGCGAGATTTCTCTAAAAATCGAAGGCTCAACAGAATTTTCCTCAGGCCGTATTTCAGATTCTATTACTCGTTGTAGAAAAAGGGGAGCACGAGACACGAGCCTCCTCGGATCGACAACAATATTGTCTCCAGCTGACGAATGAAACGTTCCATCCTAGAGACACGCGCTCCACCTGATGTATTCCCAGTAATCACTCATTTTCTCCCGAGGATCGACGCTCGTGCAGCGATTTAAATGGCCATCGTTGAATTCGGCTTGAAGCTTGTGAAAGGACACGAGCGAAAAAGAGGATTTTCATTTTTTCGTCATATAAATCGTCAGAAAATATCGACGTCGCCGCGTCGCGATCGAGCTGCTGTCATTCCGCGTGTAACATAGACGAACGAGAGAAGTTGTTCGGCTCCTTTCGTCGATTTTTCCGTGGTTTGCTACCATCGACGGTTAAAAAAAATATTTCAGGGCAATTTTATGGGAGATGCTATCGAGCACGTTGCCATGGAACTGAATAGTAATTCAGATCGATACATTTTCATTTTTCTTCTTCTATATGGAATACTTTTTAGGTGAGTAGAATGCTGAAGATTTCTACTGTGCATTAGACTAATTTTAAGGGCAACTCGCAGCTGTAAGCTGCTCCTCTGCGAGTTAATTATTCATTCTTGATAGGGAAGTTTGTCAGTGTATACTTCAGCAGAGGCAGCTGCACGTTTAGTGTAAAATAAAAGCTTCAGGGCACAGTCATGCCTCATAGAAGATGAAACAGGCTGAATAGGATAGCGAGAGCTCCATTGGCCGTGTTAATCCACTTTGTTAATAGTAAAGGCGAGGGTTGTTTCTACCCTGTGCTTTCATCGAATCACCCAAGCTCCGACAATGAGCCTCCTTCGCGTTCGACAATTACTTTGTGATTACCCAATTATTTCTCCGACGTGGAGGAATCGTTACACTAGTGTGAATGTAGGCGCTGATCACTGAAACATTTGCGAAACTTATAATACTACTGTCATAGCGACTAAAGAATGACTCTTAATTATTGTGAAGCAGAAACTACTACAGAAGTTAAATAAAATGAATTTTGTGTCACTTGAAAGCAACTCGTATTTTCATAATACAGCAATTTTGATTAATTATTCTTCACTTTCAACTATTCAAGTCTCAAGACTGATTCCAGGATTCACTTTGGAAGCAATTGGTTTTCTTCTAAGTACGCTGCGCGAATTTCTCATTAAAAGCTTCAAAATATCGAATGTATAATCCCTCTTAAACCTTGCCGAGATAATAGTATCATTACGTAGTAGCAGAACATATATCCGTTAATGTTCTGTAGTATGAGGTATGTATACGTATTATCTAATTATTCCCCAGTTGCGTTACTAATGGTACACTGTACAATCGATTGTCCAAGCATAATTCTCCAGGATTGTAAAGTCGGTCGACAGGAGACCACAATTTACGAATTAAACGTACCTCGGGTATCGAGACCGATTGCCTCTGAATAAACTTTCCGTCGTATTTTCTCGACGTTATCGATACCTCGCCAC
Source organism: Calliopsis andreniformis (assembly GCF_051401765.1). NCBI lineage: Eukaryota > Metazoa > Arthropoda > Insecta > Hymenoptera > Andrenidae > Calliopsis > Calliopsis andreniformis. Next base: position 13,244,918 of record NC_135073.1, read on the forward strand.
CTTTATCCAAAATACGATTCGTGCTCGTGTGAAACAAGAATTTATCGCTTAATGGAGGATAAAGGGTGAAACTAGCAAAAGAACCCTATTCTAAGACTAAATTACTACACTGCATTAGCTTCCTCAATTAACCCCTGCACAAGTAGTGCAATCTACTTGCAAGAATTTTACTGAGAACAATTCAATGAAAAATTCTTTTTTTTCTTTAAGTCATATAATTTATTTTCAAACTTCTTTGAAGTCTGCCACCCCTACCGCAGCCCTAGTGCCTATCCCTTTACGAACTCATTCAACTTTCCTCACCTCTTCCCTTCCGCGACCAATAACTCCCTGTCAGAAAGACGAAGTTAAGTTTCCTTAAACCTTAAATAAAATGAACTTCCGGGTACAATATTCTACTAGCTCATAATCGTAAGGTATAAAAAGTTCATGTCAAAAGTGTTTTTTACACGGTCGTAAAAGGAGGCTGCGTTCTTAGTGGAGTGTTATAGCTTCACAGATCCCCACCCCCTGGCAGCGTAGTTCATAAAGGAAGAGGGAATACTCTCGAGGAAATATTTACTGAAATCGCCGAGGCAGGAGCAACAAGCCGCGTCGACATTCGTCCGCGAGCCACCAGAATCATCGTTAAAAGACAGTACTACAAGCTACTTCTCCTAAAAAAGGAAACTCGCAGAGCTCCTTTTGAATCTACTCTATCCCCGCAAGAACCGCTAAAAAAATTACGTAAAATTTACAAAGGGAAATGTAACTCGACGATAAAGTCGATGCAGTTGCAATACCTCTGCAAATAAAAATACAAGAAAGATTGAGAGCCCCTCTGCGGCACGTTAATTGTCCCTCCGCCTTTCGAACTACACAAGCGGCGCCCTTTAATTTCCTTTAATTCGCTCTTGCACGCCCATTATCGCGGAAACGAAATTCTGTTTGAAAAGCTGTCGAACAGAGGGAGCGTATAAAAGTCACAGTGTAGTCTTTAGCGGGCGTAACACGCGAGGATTTTATTTCAAAAATGCCTTTCGCGCGATCGTAAAATGGGGTGATATCTATAGCTGGGCGTTATCGCTGCACGCCCAGTATGTCGCTCGTAAACGACCGTCAAATACTTCAAGCCAGCGTGCTTGGGCGCGAAACAAATATTGTACTTTCGCGGAAACGCTTTCCAGTTTCCATCGCGACGTCAGCCTTTTTTAAGGCTGTCCTTTCGATTCTGCTAAACCGACACGCCAGAAACGCGAGTGCCAGGTGGCAGACGGAGCGATGGAAATCACAGCGTTATGATTTGCTTTCCGAAAGAACACACGTTTTTTTTTTTAGACAAAATATGCGACAGTGAGGTAAAAGTAAATAGGCGAGAAAACATTTTGGAGGAAAAGCTTGGAAGAGCGTTTCAATCGAAATTGCGTGAAAACGTCCCCCAGCGATTAAAACATTTTTCTGCGCAGCCTGGGGGGGAATACACCTTCGTTAAATGTAGATTCGAATTTGAAAACCTGAGAGAATGTTGAATCTAAGGGGAATTATTTGTGTTTTAAAGGTTAATGGAAAAATGTAGGTAAATGTGCTACATTTATGTATGTAGATGAAAAGTATTTTGAAATTAATTTGGTAGCAATATTAGTTGTATATGAGAGAAGACAATACTGATAGTGATTATTTTAAAGAACAAAATGCAAAATATAATTGCATTATGTCGTGGAACAAACATTGTATAAGCTATACAAATTTTACATAATTTTTCCACAAATAAATTAATGAAACAAAATAAAGATATATGATCTCATGTACTCACCATTACTCTACACGAAATTCATTGCAGACTCAATCCTTTGCAAAGTAAATATGTATTCTGTATATATGAAAATCCTCTCGAAGTATCTTTTAGCACACAGTAGTGACGGCAGATCAACTTTCCACTTTCCAACCTTCTATCTGAACCTGTGTAATAAAAATATTATGTGTTATACTTCAAATCCTCCTTCCCTGACTGAACATGTACATAAATAATTTCTCCCCACCGTAAATTTTAAAAAATTCTATTAACTTATATGCTATCATGCAAAACTATATTCGACACAAAATATTACAAACATTACCATGCAACTTGTTAGACAAAATGTCGTATCTATAGCTCCTTGTTTCAGAGACTTCTCCCTCGTAAGATAATCAGAATTTTCACAAAAAAATACAAGAAACAGAAATGTCGAGGCCACAGGAACAGAAACTGAGTTGTACAATAAAGAATCAAATGCTTTTCCTATGGAAAACCAAGTAAAAACTGAGAGAGAGTCTCGACTTCTGAACAAGCGGGAAGAAACTGCGAGAAGCAGGCTCGTGCATGCGCAGTAGATAACGCGTGACTCTGCGCATGCGTAAAAGTGGCCACGTGACTATGTACATGCGCAGATGCAATCACGTGATTATCCGCATGCGTGGTAGTAGTTTCGTGACTACAATTCAAATATCCGTAAATCCTTCAAATAAATATCATTCTTTTATAAAATATAATTAAATCTAAATATACAATACACACACTACGTTCAATTACTCATGACATATGAATAAGTGTCAATTTAAATATTATTAGAATAGTAGTTTTTGTAATATTTAACTCGCTACTAAAATTAATAAATATAATAAAAATAAAAAAACAGAATTAAATAAGAAAAAATAGGAAATACAAAATAATTTCCTTTGCAAATATAATTATTTATATTCTGTATTCCCTAACTGGATGAAAATATAACTATGAATTAATGATGAGAAGTATAAGCCCACCTGACAGTATTTTAAAAACTCATTAAATATTAAATTAATCAGTTTAATCCTAAGTCAGTAATTATTTTAGAATCGGGTCAATATTACAGCAATAAACGAAATTTTTCACCATTATACACAGATTATTCGGATAATCGTATTCGTGAGTCGATAACGAAAGACATTTCTAATTGACGTCGCTTTATCACCACCACGCGAGCCCGTTTATTCGTCGTTTATCTTGCGACGCTACTTAACGTCAGCAATTAATTAGTACAAACGAGGGCATCAGTCAGTCTCTGTAAAGCTCGAGGATCCCGCTTTGGATTTTGTAAACGTACCACCGCGCAGCGTCTCCCAAAATGAATGGAAGCAACGAACCAGAAATGAATCTAATTTACGTATACGTCCGTATGTTTCACGTAACGGAATACGTAATAAGAGGAGAACACTGTAAGATAATTGTGCGTGATATCATTCTAAATTTCAAGCTTACTAAGGAATCAAAAATTTAATGTTATTAAGCATAAAGAGAAAGAAAGAAAGACTGTGCTCACGAGATTGTAGAAAAATTTTTAAAATTAAATTCCCCTTCAAACATTTCAAATATTTTGGAAGAGAAGAAAAGGCACTAAAGATACGTTTAGTATTAAAGCTGAAAACTTTAAAACAAAAACATGTGACTTAGGTTGTTTTGCCTTACAACCACAGAATTATCCCACCGCTTCTTCATTTCCTCCTACGCACCCTCTCTCACCCAGATTAAAATTAAAAAAGAAAAAGAAAACGAACTAATTGAACTCCCACACAAAACCCAAGCACCAAGCCATCAAAAGCAGCAACTTAATCGCGCATCCAGCCGATAAACCCCCAGGGACACTCGACCCCAGCGTCCATCGTGCAGTGTCACCGGTCAGCGCGACAAACGGACGTCGGGGAAAGACCTCCAGCGAGGCTCGTCGGCATTCATTGTGCATCTGATTCCATTCGAAATCACAGTGCCCTATTCACGCGACCGTCGAGCGTAATAGACTCGCCTCTCTGGCAAGACAAGTTCGATGGACGACGGACGTGGCAACGTTACCGCTTGCACACGCGGCGTTCATTTACATTCGAGTCAGCAGTGTTATAGCGGCGATATAGCTGGGTATATACATATCCGTCGGTACACTCGGTCTATGCCATGGACTGTATGGCATGACTAATTATACTTGAGCCCGCGGCGGATCTCGTTGGCTCGGCCCTCAAGAGGCGGGAAGCACCCCATTAAAGCTCGAGCTTCGACCACCCTCCGCAAGGAAGACCGCGAGACGCGCCGATACGAGGCCGCTAGGAGGACGAGGACGCCGAGCGGAAGAAGAAGAGGAGCGAGGGATAGAGCCCGAGGAAACGGGGGGACAGAGGCTGCGAACCCACGTTTATTCTTTTTCGTACGCCGACGCTCTACTGCCTACGTGCTCAACTATCTTGATGTACGATCTTCACCACCCCCATCCGTCGACAGCCTCGTTCGAATATTCCAGAGGGTTTCATTTCTGGATGCCTGTTGTCCTGAATTCAATTCCAATCTGCGATTTTTTGGACTTTGAGTTTTGTGTTTTTTGGGGAGCCTTTTTTTTTCAATTTAAATTTGTTACATTTGGTCACTAGTATGTTTTTGTAGATCGTAGTTGTGTTTGCGGATTTTTTGCTTTTGTCGTTTTTATATTTTTTTAATATTTTTCGCTGCTTTTTGTTGGGTATGAATTTGATGTATCGTTTCTGTTTTTTGGATTTGTTTTGCACGCGAGGGAGCTTTGTTCCATTTTATTTTCGAATCGTACGTGATATTGTATTTTTTTGATGCTGCATGACGCATAGAGAGTGTTGCATAAAATGTAAATGTAACTTTAAGGGCGGTGGTAATGTGAAATCGTGACGAATGATTTCTGTTTTACGCGAGCTTGTTCTCGTTTTATAGCTCTTTTTACGTTGTATGATGCGTGTTTTTTCTGAAAGGAAATTGGCGAAACCTTATGAGGTAAACTGTTGCAGGTGACACTATAGACAATGCATCTGTAAAATATTTTTACTTCCAAAATCAAGAATTACAAAACTGTAATAAGTCGACTATGCCAAAACTCATATGTATTATCTTCCTAAATCTTAAAACCAATTACTTCATTTTCGTCCAACAAAAAAAGTAAAACAGTTCCAAATTTGAATACTTAAATGTAAAAAAACTTGTTAACCCGAGTATTTAAAAATTTGAAATTTTAAAGGCTTCAATATTTAAAAACTATCAAACACTAACATCTGATTATCAAAAAATTTGGTACTCCGAGAAAATTTGAAAACTTAAGAGTGTAACTATTAGGATAGCTAAAGAGATTTGATAATTTGAGTATTAAAAAAAAAGTGCGGAAAAGAATCGTGAAAATTGGAACATTGAAATATTCGAAAGCAAAATGAGGTAACAGTCTTAGACCATCGCGACGACACTTAACGCAGCACACCTCGTATCTCGTACATATGTATATGCCGTAGTAAGGGGTAGGGGTGGTTGAGTTGGCGTACATTCACACATCCACGAGTTTGTCGCACGTGCCACTTTGGCAGGCCAAGGAGGTGCGGTATATAGCTCACCCAGAAACGATCCTCGAGATTGCTCGTTCTCGAGGAGCCGCGAGGGGACCGGAATTTCCATTACCCTAAAACATCGAGTGTCTCCGTGGTTTTCACGGCAGCTGGCGTCGCCGACGGTGCCAGATCCTCAACAAGGAATGCTTCGCTTCCATGTGATCGAAACAGAACGTGCTTTTCTCGGGAAAGCGGAGCACCGCCTCGGGAAAGGACCTCCTCTGGCCCGTTTCGCTCACCTTTTACACGACGTACACACTACCCCGCCTTTCTCCCCCTCTTTAGACGTTATTTGGAATTCCCTTTGGGAACCGACTTCGCTTTACGCGGCAACGTGCACGGGGTGTCGCGTACGAGTTCCTAGAAACCTACACGTCATACGATAACTTAGAGCTTGCTAAGCTCTATCCCGCTGCCAAGCAGGAAGTTTATGGGCGATGAAACCTAAGCTGATGACGTTCAGGCGGCGAAGGGAACGACTGGCGTCTTGATTCTTTGGGTTATTGAAATTGATTTTCTATTGGGAGTTGAGAGAGATTGTTAGACTATCAGGGGGAAAGTATTTGTGCTTGTAAAGTAAAAGAGTGTGAGTCATATATTTTAATTTTGAATAGGTATGATATATTGACGTCGAAATTTTGAATCTCAATTCTATACTTGTGTCTATTATGGACTTCGTGTTTTATTGTATTCTTGATTTTTAAAGGGTGAAGACTTTTTAATTTAGATCCTTTTTGGTTTAAAATTTGTTCTATAAAGAATTCTTACTTTTCTGAGTAGAAGCTTTTTGTGAAATGATCTGACAGACGTACAGAATTTTGTTGTCAAGAGAGATAGGAGGAGGAACGATTCTCTGTGATTTCCTACAAGGATATGTTACGTGACGTGCAGTGTTCAGTAGGATAGATGCCAAGTTGAATGTGACTAACGAGAGGACATGATGTAGTATGAAAGCTGAGCTGCTTTTAGGATGATGAAATGATTCATGTTTATCCGTATTATCAAAGCAATCTTTTGTGCGATATACGAACAAGAATTTCTCATAAATTTGATAAAATCACAGAAACCAACTTTCAGATTGATCAATTCAACTGCTCAAAAATAGAAACAGAAATTTTCGAGTACTTTAATTAATTTTGTATTTAACCTGACGTTGAGTTCAACTAAAAGCTTCGTCAAATAAAAACTTTATTTTCCAATATTTTCAAAATAAGTTCACCTTTCAAAATAGTCTACAGTAACATTTTTGTTTGAAAAATATCCAATACATCCATTTACCGCGCACAGAAATACAGCAAGCACCTCTAGTGCAATATCAATCATCCAGGATTATACGTAGCTCCTATGTGACTGGATATACTTGCAAAAGTGATATGCTTCTTTAAATTGATATATCCGCTCTACGTACTTCATGCCATAACATTTGATGTAGGAAGTAAGAAATTGGTTTTAAATTTGTCAATACATAATCGAAATATCATTTTTCGTGGAAGCGACAAAAATTGAATGAGGGAAACGTGAAAAATATAAAACCGACATAGCATATCTAGATTCCCCTATGCTTAACATCAATATATTTCGCCATTGGAAGAGAAATATTTTTCTTTGATTTCAGTCACAAAATATTATTCAGTAGAACTCAAGAAAAATTTAATTCGATTAAAAAATTTGCTTCTACTATTTCAGTGAATATTAATAGTATTGTAGGAACTCACTTGCAATTGAAACAACAGTCTGTTCTTAAAGCTATAGTAAATAAATATAACACTTACCCAGTTCTCCCCAAGATAAACTCCTGAAATCCTCTACTGCTTGCATTAAGGGGTTGAAAGCAAAGGAAGCTCTTCAAAGCTGTAGAATTAAATCAAACAAATCATAGAATCTACCATAAACGAAAATAAATGGTAAATAAATTAAAATACACAAACTAAAATAACTCGCAAACATAACTGATCACATACACGCAAAATGGAACTCAAACAAATCCAAACCAGAAGGCTGAGTACTCAAACAGGATCACAAGGAATGCAATTAAAGTACCGATGCGTACGCTTTAAATGCTTTAATTATTTATTTAAACAAATCCCAACATTCCAAACATTGACAATTGTGTTTGAGTGTGTGTGTATGTTTGTGCATGTGTGTATGGATGTGTACGCATGTATATGTATCCACGTGTTCCTGCTTAATTCTGTACGTGTAAATGACGTTGAAGACGTCGCTGTTCCGCGCGTTAATTCATCGACAATCCTAGATCTATAAAGGATCGAGATCGAACGCGTGTCCTGTGAAATCATAGTTCGCGAATTAAAAGGAAGGGGGAAACGCGTTAATCGAACCAATCGAGGATCCGTCGATGAATCGACGAGTTTCCAACGACAGGACTTTCGAAACTTCTCTCTTTTTTTTCTTATTCTCTCTCTCTCTCACACACACTCTCTCGCGCGTGCTTTCTCTCTCTCTTTCTCTTTCGTATTCGTGCAAATTCAAGCCAAAGGCTTGACGAAGGTCTCGAAACGATCGAGCCGCTTCTCTTAGGCGCTAAGACGCACTCTTTTACGATTGCGAGCGTTCCTCGACTAATTGTAAACTAAATTAGTAGTTAGGTTACATACGTCTGGCCCCTCGCACGGGTTCTCTCTCTCTCACACTTTCTCTTGCGCGTTACCACTCGCTCAGAATATTTCGCACTGATGCTCGCAACGACTTACTCTTCGCTTCTGCGAAGTAGGAAATTGTTCCTCGTTCCCTTCGTTTTCCGCGTCGACCCTTTCTTTCACGTTTCTGAGCTCTAAGCGGTTCTATGGCGGTGGAGTTCTTTGAAAAATGAAGAATGCTGAGAGAGAATTGGATTAAGGACTCAGGATGTCTAAAATTTTTCGTCGACAGGATTTATGATAATGAAATCGAAATGATCTGTTTGAAAACGTGAACAAAGTGGAGTTGATTTGGATTTGGGATTGTTTATGAAATTTTGATGAAATTAGTGGGATTATAGGAAACAAATTGATTGAGAATTATTTGTGGAGGTAACTGTGGCAGTAGAATTCTAACACAATATTCAGAATTCGAAAAATGAAGTTCTACTATTTGTGATATCAAGAGAGGAAACTCGTTTAAAAAATTCTGTAATTTCCTTTCGAGTGGCAAAAAAGTGTCTTGTTATAAACTAGTTCTAAAGTTACGTGTAACTATATTAATATGTAATCAATTCGTTCGTGTTTCATAAATGATTAAAATTTGATCTTAAAACAAATCGCATTTAAATATGTACTCTCATTTCTCCAACAATATTTTCAACAAAAACATTGCAGTATAAAATATAAGCTATAATATCCTATCGTTGATGAATACTACCCTGACAGGAAGACAAAGAACCTTTAACAAATAATTAGTATACTAACCACTGTGCTCGGTGTCTGACTATAATAGTCTACTACTACTTGCTCCGCGAACACCTTCGCTATTCTTACGAAAATTAATTCTAAAACGCAATTTGCCAATTTCACATCGACATATTGTCAGCTGTTCTCACCGAAAATGTTAATAGCGTGGAAACTTCAGACTAAAATCAGTGAAGCAACGTTCCCGCATTCACCGAAACTAATTGTTCAAGAAGCACGGGAACAATGGGGAACAATTCTCATAAGCAGTAGTATTTATCAACGAGAATGACGCGTATTCAGAGCAACGCCGAGAAACCTCGAAAATTATTAACTGAAAATTTCATTTACCATTCGGGAACTAATTTCACGATTCAATTTTCGTTTCGCTCCTCGTTGGGTTCAAATTGTCGCCAAGAGGAAATTACAGTCGAGAAGTAATATTCAAATACGTTTCATTCTCGAAACCGTCGAAATAAATATTTATCAAACATACAAAGAGCCCTCGTTCGAGGGAAAACGTTCAACTGGAAAACTCTCATATAAATAGTCAACAAATTTCAGTTAAACAACATATATTAAACCTTTGCTATATTCTCTTAATCGATCGCTCGCGCGGTTAGAAACGCCAGAAAACGAAGTAGAAACGTGACGCCATGAATATGATCAACTCACCTATCTCCTAGTGGGAATCATCCTCGTAAGCACCCTTAAAGAAGGAAAGAAGGATAAGAATCAGGATGGACCCGGCCACTCCTCGCGGTTCGAAGTCTCTTCCACGTCCCATTATAATTTACAATTTATTTCGTCCATTGCGTCATCCTCCGTCGCTCTACCCACTCATCCTTCAACGTCGCTTCCTCTCACACACCCTACCTCTCTTGCACAGAGCTAAGGACACACGCGATTACACTGACGAGAACTTCGACGATTCACCAATTCATTAGCTAGCAGACTCCCTCCTCCAGTCTCTTCAGCTTGATCAGGTCCTCCCCCAACCCCCCAACCCCCGTGCTTCGACCAGCCTAGATCGCTTCTACCTCACGAGACCCGAAAAAGTCGAGGTCAGACCTTCCAATTCCTCGAGTATAATTCCACTTAGTGCTCCGACAAATCCGGATAAAGGAAGCCCACGGAGGCGTGGGCTTCCAGCGCGTTGTCTTTTGGGTTCCTGAGATTATATCAATCCCCTCGTTTCACGGCGTCGAGCGACGCGACGACCTCCACCGACTCAGCTTCTCCCACGGATGCTCGACGAGTACGACATCTGTTCCCGATACACTCCCTCTAGAGACTCTCCACTCACGATTCTCTCTACATCCGAACCTTTGACAGAGACTAGTCGATGGTATTGTCCAGGTTCCTCGTCTAGAGAGTTTCCCCTGTCCAGAGTCCTATGTCCCTCGGAGAGAAACTCCAAGGAGGAGCTCGAAGGATGTACGATGGCTCGATGTGGTCAATATGCATTGCCAATGTCGTTGACCCGGAGAACTCAAAGGAGGATCGCTAACTGAAGTTTCTGGAGATTATGGTGGATGTGAATGTTTGCAGGAGATTAATGATCGATTAAGTGGGAGATATCTGAGAAGGATTTTCTGATGAGTCTTTTGTTTGTTGGGCGTAAGAAATAGTGGAGAATAATTTCATTAAATTTCGATCCTTTTTCGGTCATTTTTAGACAAATAGAAGAGTTCAAAGGTTCTCTTAAGTCCGACGATTTGTAATCTCATTCACTGTCTGAGTCCTCGGGTAACGCTCAACCTTCCTAGTTAATCTTCTCAACCACTAAGTTCCAAGACTGTTCACTCTTCGCCCACAAATCTCTCCAGAAGTGATATCCAAGGAACCGTGAATTCTTCATCCTCATGGTAAAACACATATACACAACAATACTCCTATAATACTCTTCCCAAAACCGCAACCATCCTCGTCGAGTCTTCAACAGATGCACCGTAGGCCTACGACGCGTCTCCTTCGAAAAACGTATCAACAATTCCTCAAATCCATGGCACGTGACTGCTAACAACTGGCTGACACCGTGTGGCCTCCACCCTCCAGAGCTTCCAAGCCAGCTCGCCACTGCCAGCAGTAGCGGCGACCCAAGGTCACTACAGAAGCAAAACGATCTGAAAGATCGACAACCATCCATCTTCACACAGAGATCTCCTGAATTTGCACACGTTTCTTCGCGCTGCCTGGAGTTCCAGGTTGCCTAAGTATCCCAGGACAGGTCAGTCCCACATTGGGCGCGGGAGCCTTGGGCGGTGGCGGTGGTTCCGGCAGGTTATCGTCATCGTTATCGTCATCGCTGCTGTCTCCGTCGTCGTCGTCGTCCATCCTGGCAGTGGTCGCATCGACGCAGGGCGACGGGGTGCGGGTTCTCTGAACACAAGGACTCCTAGTATACAACGGCGGCTCCAAAATCCTCTTCCCCCCTCCTGGTGGCGGCGAGCACTGGAACTCCTGCAGCTGGAGCTCCAGCTCCTGCGCCAGTTTACCTTTATGAGGCGGAGGACTCGCGGATGGCGAGTCCATCAGGTTCAACGAGGAGAGCCTCTGTTTACCAGACATCTCGATCCCAGAGCAACCAGCCTCTAGAAGCTCCTCCTTCTTCTTATCCCCAAACGCAGAGGACAACCCTCCAGCGGCATTCGAGGCGTTCCTATCCCTCTGATGGTATATACCCGCGAATATGAGGATGTTCAACAGCAGCAGGAACACGCCGACAGCTATGGTGACTGTCAGGGCTGTAGTGTAACTCTGGTAGTGGCTCGACGCCAGCTTCCTCAGCAGATTGTTAGGCCCTGGACCCAGGTTGGGGTGGTGCTGTGACTTCGAGGTGGTCGCCACCGTCGTCGCGACCGTCGCGTTCGGTGTGCACTCGGTGGTCGATATCACGCTGGACACCGAGGATGGCTCAGTGGGCGAGGGCATTGGCAGCGGTGGCGCTGGCAGCGGGACCGCCATAGTCTGGGTCCTCACTGCGCCCTCGTAGAGGCTGGGACTCTCGGCCAGGTGGTGGTGACGCATGCTGATCTCGTAGCCAGGCCGATGCAGCTGGGGCAACAGATTCAGCCACAGGGACATCTTGTGGCCCCTGTAATGCGACCGCATCTCTGGGCTGCGGCCAGCCTCCAGGTACAGCTGGTTTATCGAATCGTACGAGTCCCAGAACGGCGGGCTGGTCGGAAGCCCGTCGGATCCCGATGACAGCGGGCTGACGCCATTCGGATCTCTGGAACAGCCCATGCATGGTCGTGTTTGCTGTACGCGTCTGGGTACGAAGTCGTTGCGGGGGTGGAAATTGTGTTTCGATCTGATCGGCTCCGATACGCCGATGATATAAATCAAGGCAAGCCCGTATATCTTCGGAGCATATTCGGTATTTTCATTCGTACGAGCGGCGCGGAATTTTTAGCGAGGGGAGTCGATGTCTGTTGGGGGACGCGTGGGGAGCTAATTGAGGGGGAAGTTGCCTGGATTTTGAGGGGCTTTTGAAGAATGGTGTACCAATTTTGGAGAATAGAATCTCGATTGTAATTGGAATTATTAAAGTGGGTCTGGACTATATATTATACAGAGAGTGAGATGTATATGTTTCTATATTTTAAGGGGTGGTAGGATACCCTGATTGGATCATAAAATGTTCTATAACATAGTGCCCGATCTGCTTTGGTTTATGACAAAGTTATACAGGGTGTACAAGCTGAAGGAGACCACCTAAATGCCTACTGTTTGTATTAACATGAAATTGTAAGAAACTAAGAAACAATGATGCTATAAAAGATTGTTCTTCCATGGTATTTCTCCTTCGAAACCACTCAGATTATGATATAGAGGATTTTTGTGCTATTAAAAGCAGAGGAGATATTTAGGTGGCCTGCTTCAGTGTAGATACCTTGTATAACTTTTTAGAAAACAAAGAGACATATGTGTAACATCAACCTTTTCTGTTTTAATCGAAATATACCTTTAAGTTTAAGTCATGAAAATAAAGAAGTTAAATTTGTGAAAAGAAGTTGACTACATGGTCTACATAGTCACAATACACAATATTAATTCATGAATAAATTCCTATCTATGATTTAGGCAACTTTCCCTTACCTATAGATGCGAGTTCGATTCTACAAGAAGACTGTATACAGTCACAGTTAACGAAGGTACTAAAAATATCTGATTGAAAACGTAGAACCCCTGAAAGAGCTTGGTTCAACAAGTTCTTTAAAGAGGAATCTTCTGATCTTGGCTCACAATATCGAACTATTCTTAGGTCAAGCAATTACTAGAGACAAAGAACGAAAGTTGCATAACGATATCTAGAAACGAAGTATCAGACTCTTATATAAGAATTCCTTCTCTCTAAAATACCTAGAAAATATCTCGATCTCTGCCCACTCAAAGAAGAAGCAAAATATCAAGTTACAAAATTACGTCACAGAGATATTCTCTTTGAAACCTGCAGATAAATTGCATCGCCTCTACTGGGAATCACGGTTCAAGCTCGCAGAATTTTACACGCGATATAAACCTTGACAAATACGACAAAATTCGAAACTTCAATTTCACACGTTTCAAGCGAAATCCATTCCCCTTTTAATCAACAGTTTCTGAACAATCACTGTCACCTGACAGGGAAAAGATGAAACAATCATCGAAACGATCGAAGCAGTTTAACGCAAAGATCCCCTCGGACGACTCTCGTTTCCGTGGATACTTTTCCCGTTTAATTATTTTTCACGGTCGCCGATATCGTTCGATTGTTCGATTTGTATAGGCGAGGAAGAGCGAGAGACTTGGGCGGAAATTGCGTTTCGAGATTGAGTTCGCCGGACGACTGGATTCCCCTGAAACAGCAGGTGTCCTGCGATATCGTACGGATACGAATGCAATTGCATCGCGTGTTTTCTATTCTCCCTGTTCGACTCAGTCAGGATTTTCCCTTCGTGAAAAACGACTGACCGCGTCGTCGGTTATAAGAGTCGAAAAATATAGGGAGAACAGAGAAGGAAGAGCCAGCCATCGATTCCACAGACTCGAAGGGAGGAAATCTGGGGCGACGCGATGCTCCGAGATAGAACACCCATTCTCTCGATTAAACTAACAAGTCATAATTTGGCTAGTCGACCCATTTCTTAACGAAACGTAATCCCCTGGATCGAGCACTGAGTTTGTTCGGATTTTCCGAATGAAAATTCATATTGAGTGGGATGGAGAGAATAATGGGTCTGCGGTATTGCAAAATTTCGTATTCGATCAGTTTTGGATCAATGGTATGCGAATAAGTAGATGGGTCATTATAGTAGGTACATAATCATTGGTGAATGCTTTCAATTTTATGAAATTTCTGTCAATGATTATTGCAATTTCTGATACTGCAACTCAGAGTAACGATCGATTCACGAAACAGGTTGAATGTAATTTCTCGAAGGTAATTAACTCCATATCTTCGTAACAGGGAATTCGAGACTCAGAGCATCAAGTTTCGCTACTACTTGCTAGCAGACTTTGTTACTCGAATCCCTCGCGGTGGTGTCTCGATTCTACGACTGTCCTTTCTACTTTTCGTCGAGGAACACCTGCTACGAAAAGTCCATTGAAGACAGCACTTAAGTTTCTCGACTTCACGAACTATGAGAATTAACGGGAATGACCAGCCCACTGACTGACTGCTCCTGCTCTGGGCCATCGGGAAAATAAGTGTAGTTCGAAAAGCTTTCGTGGCGAAAACATTATGACGTCAATTCTGAAACGAATTACTTGGGAAGAACTTTTGCAGGATAACATTTAAATCGTCGAATAATCAGTGAATCTACTTTGCTGTGACGAGATTTGAATACATGATGTCCTAGACTTTATTAGAATATAATTGCAAATTGTTTCATGAGAACTTGGTATTTCTATTGGGGAAGAATAAAATGAATATATAATATTCGAGGAAGGAATTTGTTTCCAATTTAGTATAGAATTGGATTCTGAATTGAATTTGAATTTAAATATTTTGCTTTCCTGGCCTTCGCGTTTGTTACTGGAATTCCAAGAAATTAGTATTCGAGATCAGCACTTGGGATTCGTTGCTAGAGAAAATCTACATCAGAGCTGAAATACTGGATAATTTCTTGATAATTTCACACGAAGTAGAAGTAATTCAATTCGAGACCCAATTGCCAAGGACGATAACCGTGCTGGAGAAATGTATTTGCATAGAAATTGCGTTGTGTGCTGGACTTCGAAGCTAATCATCTCTATTGTTATTTCAATTAGACGTGATATTCATGCTTCACTGTCGCAAAAATCAAACTTAACTGCTTACGAATTTGATGGATTTATGGAATAATAATTTAAACACGTCAAACTGAGATCAACGATAAATTGATTATCAATGTTCAATCAATCAACACAATTGTTAGCATTGCTTTCAATAAACTGATACAATGGAAATTGAAAAAGAGAACAAATCCTAAAAATCACTGCCACTCATCCAATCACTTCTCATGAAACAAACAAATTTGAGTAACCAAAAACAACTACAGCGTTTTTTAAACTGCAGTTACATGAAGACCATTGTAATCACCATTAAAAATATTAACATCGAAATAAAAAAAAAAATAAAAAAAACAAATAAAACGAGAAACAATAACTGAGTTCGTACTTTCAATCACTATTTGATGTGCACCTAAACCCACCAACTCATCAACCCGAAATCATTTGCACTCTTAATTACACAACCCAGCCATGATAATCAAAATCGACGAAAAAATACACTTCTCCCATTTTTGGGGTTACAGATTCCTGAACTCTCCTCAGAACACCCAGGAAGCCATAGCCAAAGAAACCAAAATAGCCAAAAAGACGCTATCTGAAAGTCCCTAATCCTCCCCCACAAAACAGAAGGCAACATCAAACCTCCTCCCAATATTCCAAGCAAAGAAAACCTCTCACACAGAACACCCCCCAGAACTCTATTCCCCAGGAAATCTAATCTCCGAACAGAAGCTCCAGTTTCAACTTCCAGTTTCCCAGAGCAGCGAAAAACGTGACTCTGCAGTGGTTAAATCCAAGGATAGCAAAACCCGCGTGGGACTGGCGGTGAACTGGTCGAGGAGACTCACCCGCGTCTGACGAAGTTCGCCAAGTAGTGGACCAGCAGTTTGGACAGGTCCTCATCGGCCGAGGTGTAGTTGGCGTGGGCGAACAAAGGAGACACAGCCTCGCCGCGGAGGAGTGGTATCCCCAGGAGGTAGGGCACCTCCTCGCCCCTCTGGCTCGGTCGATCGCCGAGCTGGAAGTGCAGGAAGTAGCCGCGGCCTCCAGAGGCCGAGTGCAGCAGAGCTAGTCTGAGCAGAGGCGCAGCGACCTGGCCGTCGCCCAGCAGGGACAGCAGGCCCTCGCAGATTGCCAAGGGACTCTGCTCACCCCTCTCCCAGTCAGTGTACTCGTTACGAAGGGTCGAGTAGATCTCGTGCAGGTGGTAGCGATAGGTGTTTCGAACGTAGGTGCGCAGGATACGGTCCCTCCTGGTCTCGTTCAAGCCGTTCTGGAATCACATCCGATGAGATTCCAATGTTAGGACTTTGAACGTGGAAGGATTTAAGCCTTGGTGCTTTTTAACCCTCGTACGACGAATGCAGGGTCGCTTTGAACTTGAATATAGTACAAGATGTTAAAAGTGTAATACATCTGTTTAGAATTATGCAAAGAATACACTTATTTCATGTATTAAACGTACAGAAAAATAAACAAGAATTAAATATGTGAAGTTCAATGTACGTTTTTATATATAATACTTCCTCAAAAATAGGTTGCAATAGAAACTCTATTATGAGTCAAGATGAACCTGTATTCGTCTCCTGCGTCCGCTGAAAACCATTCGCCTTCCAAGGGTTACTGTGGGGTTACTCGGAGATTCTAATACTATTTCTTCAAGACGAGTGGTAAATAAATTTGGAGCTTTAAAGTTTTAGATTTTTGAGTATTTAAAACACAAATTTTCTTTCTGGTTCTTCAAATTTTCAAATATTTGAAATACAAATCTTGAATTTCTCTAGCTTTAGAACTCTCTCAAATTTGGCAAATTTAAGAATCTAACAATAAAGCTTCTAATGTTTGAAAATTTGAAGTTGTCAAGTTTGAATTTTAAATACTCGAAATTTTGAAAATTTGAAATTATTTACCTTTCTAAGAATCAATCTCTCAATATTTACCCTACACCACCCACAAGCTTCTCAATCACTCTAATGATTAGAAGTCCCTCCATAATTCGTTCCTAATTGCAAGGAACTTACTAATGCAATAGCAGCTGTTCAGCTACTACAGACAGAGACCTCTTAATGGTCACTAATTAGTGGGAATCGAGGTCTAAAGCAGGATCGAGCCTGTATCTGAATCATAACTACGTAATGTATGTAAATGAACAATTGAAACTGTGCCACGAGATGTCCGATTGTTATCAAATTGTCAAGGAGCTGCGGAAATGCGCTTTACAAGGTGTCCGTCTACCGTGACCATCGAATTGTCGATAATGTCCGGCGCGATCAGTGGGCACGTTTTGCAGCACTGCGCCTAGTAATTACTAATTTATTGAGCTCTGGTCAATTGTCAGTGTGGCAACCTGTACGAACTGTTTTTATACTGTTAAATTCCTCGACACAGTGGAATTTCATTTACTTACTCTCATTAATTTCTCTTTAATTACCGATTAACATTCGAAGCAACAAAATTTATAGTATGTGAAATACGTCCAGTTTAAAAAATACAATTCATTCAACAATTCATCATTCAAAAAATACAAATGATAATTTATATTTTATTAACTGTACAGGATGTTAATGAAATTTTCTTTTTCTGATTCCAAATATCTATTAGTCGGACAAATATTATAAGTATATCTACTTTTCGAATATAAAACTCTAGTGCAATACAACAGAAAATACTTAGTATTTAATGTACTTTCTTAATACTTTCCTAATATTTTCCAGATACTCGTATTCCAGTATCTTAATACTTTTGAGCAGAAACGAATATCGACAGACCTGTATATCATCGTCGGTGAGATTCACCCAAGCTTCCTCGGACGTCAAGCCAAGCAGCAGGTCTCGGTCGCCAAAACTCGCAAACTCCGTGCCTGGTCCTGGCACAAGAGGCATCAGTCCCGAGGAGGACGCGGTGGGCTGGAAATTCTATACGAAACAGAAGAAAAACCGCGTTGGAATTGAGCGTGAAACTGTAATAGATCGACTTCCGCCTGTTCCCCTGCAATTAAGTCGATGCAGGAAGAAGTTGCGGCAACTATCGATTTAGAGCCGAGCTCCGATTGCGAGACTCGCAGTAATTGCAATTACACCGTGCACTTTATGGCTTTTAATTAAAAGTTCGCCGACGAGCAACTCTGCGAGCCCTCCAATACTCTCGATCGTCCTTCAAAAAAAAAGACGCGCCCTTTCGACGGAAGGAGACGCGATTAACAACTATGGGACAGGTCGAAGACTGACTGCAGCTTCTAGGAGACAGTCGTCGAGGACCATTCCTCGGCTCAAAGCCTGTCACATTGCTGTCGGTTCAATTAACCAATTCATCGCTCACCCATCCACTTCCTACGTGGAATGGAAACGTCTGACGATCTTGGCGTTTGCCTGTTCGTTTGTGGCGTACCAGAGACGAGACACTTCTACTTGCGAGCAGAGGTAGGTGCTTTCGAGTATCAAAAATGTGACTTCTATTTAATTCACCTCTTCGTATCGTATTTAAAATCGGAAAATAAAATTGAAAGAAAAATTGTAGTTAAAATATTCAGAAGTCAAAATCTATGTGATAGGTAATTGTTTCTTTGTACTATTTTAACACAATTTTTCCTTGTCTAAAGAAAGAATTATATTTAATAGAAACAATTCTAACTCATTTTACATTTTACATATCTAGCTCAGTATTGTAAAGACACTTTCAAAAATGAAAAAAAAAATAAGGGAGAAGTCTGTAGAGAGTCTGATACCTGATTGGTCGGTGGAGGCATAACCGCCCCATCCATGAAAGGAGCAAAGCCAGAAGTGAATCTCGGAGGATCGAGCTGCACCGCGAGAAGTTCTTCCAGGCTCCTCAAACGAAGGCACGGTGCTATATCGTCGGCCTCAACATCACCAGGACATCCAGTCTGCTCGGCGACGCAACGCTTCACCATCAGTGGATCTCGCTGGACCGCCCAGGTTGACAGGCCTGAACCACCCATTAAAACGACCCGCTCGACTAGCTCTGTAACAAAAGAAAACGAATATATAAAACACTAAATAAAATTTTAAAAAGGTGAATTATAGTTGAGTATAAAATTTCACTAAAACGTTGAGTACCCTATCAATGATACACTCATTATTCTGAATAGTTCATAATGCTATTAATATTTCCTGAAAGCTGAGATTTGTTTGTTATAAGCATCTTAAGGAAATATTTTAAGTCTACACTGCTGGTATCTGTACGAATGATCTGCAGTTGGAGTATCAGGAGAGTACGTAGTTTCTGCTGGAAATTCTCGCGAGATAATAAACGTGATACTTGTAGTTATGCATTCCTTTATTTCACTGAGACCCTCCATCTTCAGATTCATTCAAGGTTTCCTGAAAACTCTCTCAACTCTCTGAAACTCTAAAAACTCGCTATAAAGTCTCTGAACATTCCGGCTGAACTGTACTTTCTCAAATCTCTTAAAAGTCTTGAAGAACTCTGCGAAGAACGCAACTTTCGCCTCGCATTTACCATCATTAGGGACTTAGTCTTGCGTACCTACGTACGAAGTTACGCGTTCAAATGGTATACTGTAGTTATTTTATTTGAGGATGATTGTGAGAGCTGCAGATACTAGTACACACAGTTTTGTAACTGAAATAAAATTGCATCGTTTTATGTCTTCTCTTGAATAACCTTGCTCCAAGGCGGACGATTTTGGGGGAATTTTTGTTTGCTATGTGCTAGCCAAATATTGAAAGTTTCGTTTGTCGATCATGTTTATTACGAATTCATCTACGATAGCTCTTTAGAAAACTATCAAGGGTGTTGAGAAGTTTGCGCTTCGTAAACTACAAAAGTGCAAAGTCGGCGAAGGCAAGCATAAATAGTCGAAGTTTGGAATGCGACTGTTAGTTCCAAAGTACAACTGTAAAATTCTCTTGACTGTGTACTTGACAGAATAAAAGACGACAGCGTGAAAATGCAATTTTGAAGAGAACGTGATGACCTTTTCATCTCGATTGCAAAAAGAAGATTAGACTTACCACTTCCTCTGCATTCTCGAGGAACGATTAAATGAGACTATGAGAACTTGTGTCAATGTCACTGGTGTCATTGTCAGATTGATGAGGGAACTTGAGATTAACTCTTAAACTGTGATTAATTCAGATTCAGGTCATGAATATGTGAAGGTGATGAAGAGCTCTAGAGAGGAATTAGAACGTTCATTTTACGGAAATGGAATACTTGTCGAATATTTGGAATTACTAAATGAAGAGACTTAATACGCCATAGATTCTAAAGATATAGTATATAGTTAAAGTATGGTAAACTGTACTTCTTTGTAGTAGTTTTTAGATTTATACAATTTTTTAATTATAACCAAGACATACGTGTAGGATATTGGAAGGTAGAGAAAGAAATAAGGGATGTTCTACTGTGTCGAATAGCTAACATTATTTTAGAATCTAAGGCCTACATCTGTAACAATAAAACACCTGTTATTTCTTCACGTGGCAACCCTGATTATAACTACATTCTCCAAGACAAAGCTTCTCATGAAAAAATATTATTTTTTACTTCCACTCATTTCTACATGCAGAATCAACCCCTCTCCGCTAGTACCACCCTGCGCTCATTCACACCCCATACATACATACAACCTTCCATCCCCAACAACTTCATCCTCGATTCTTCATCCACCATCCTTCATCCCTGCCCACCCTCGCCTGCATCCCAAACACCACTGATGCCTGTCGCGAGACTAAAATAACAATCGCGACATAGTTGACGCAGAAAGCCGAGACGTGCGTTGGTTTTCGCTAGTGGCGCGAGAATTTTCGACTCGTCACCTTGCAACGAGTACACTCGCTGTGGAGAGGGCCAGCATTAGGGGCGAGCCCGAGCAGAAGTATGAGAGGCTAAAACGCATTGTGGAAGGGCATTAAGGACGGCGCGAGGTGGGTTCGTTAGCGGAATGGAGGCGCAATCCAGAAACGCGCGGCTACGAGCCCCGTCCCTGCCCTCCCCTAGCTGCATTCATCCCCCGATCCCTCTGTCACCCTTATTCTACGTCGCGGGGGTTAGAGAAGGCTACACTCGAGGAAGCTTGTTAAAGTCTCTAGTGGCCGTCGACAACGGAGACGGTGATGACACCGTCATCCTTGAGGAATATCCCCCTCGACTGCGCCCACGCATGTGGCCTGACACCTTTGACGGTGGGCGATGATAGTCGTGAAACCGCTCGGGGAACTGTCGACAGAGGAATTGGGATATTGGGGATCGTGTTTCTGCGGGATGAGCGGGTAACCCGAGTGTCACCTCTGATTTCGACGTTTCGGATTTTACGTGGCGAGAGTTCCTTGCACGCTGTGCTCCGAAATTGGCTGTTCCTTCGTCGAAAGCCATTTTCTCGATTCTGGTACCTGGTTTTGTGAAATAGTTTCTTTGGAAGGATACCTTCTGCAAAATTTTGTGATTCGTGTATCTGTGGTTATAGCGCAAGACTATATGACGTGTTTTCAAAAATTTCAGTTTACGATTTAATCATTTAATTAGGAACACAGAATCATGAACTATCACCGAGGTACTTAAACTTAAACTGCAACTTCCACGGCTTACCAAGCTTCCTACTACAATATAGGAACTAATTGCTATACGAAAATTATTTTATATGAATAGAAACATTAATTATACAGCTATTATGATTCCAATTTCGCCTAATTGTACGATTCAGTTATTTACAGAGGGATTCCTCGAATCTAACTCGTCCACTCACACAACTTCCACACAATAGAACATAATCCTTCTCACCTTCTGTCATTGGCGAGACGGCTAAAAAATTGGCAAGCGCAGCTCCAGTCCCGTGGCCAAAAAGCGTCAGTCGATCGGGGTCGCCGCCAAAAGCGCCGAGATTCTCGTGCAACCAGTGAAGGCCTGCCACTAGATCCATCAGGCCATAATTTCCTTGCGCGCTTCCTTTTGAGCCGGTTTTAAGAAAGCCTGCAAGCAATTTGTACGAATTAATACGTGTCCCTCCTGCTCCCAGACAAATGGTTGCCATTCGCTCGTAGGAGAATTAAAGAGTTGTTCCGCCTAACGTTGGCTCATAAAAACACGGAGACAATCTCGTTCAACCTATCAAAAAGCTCTTCCCTCCTTCCACCGAATTAAAAATAGACACTCTGTGGAGCTCTAAATCTTCGCCTAATGTCGCTATCTGGTATAGCTCTCACAAGGAAACGTTTTCCTCTGAACGAAACATGTCTATGGATTCGGTGCTTACATTCTTTGAAATTCTGTGTTGAGGTGGCAGTGAAAGAACTTAAGAAAAATAATGTGCAGTTTAATTGTTCTGTAGAAGAAATTCAAGAATAATTCACTTTTGACAATTTATCTAAGTTAATTTTTCAGTCAACAATTTTATGTATTCTCCAAGCGAGTGAACCTTCTTCTATGACTCTCACAGATATTCTGGCAGGAATATTTATCACCTGATCTGACGTTCTACTTTGTTCGTTTAGACACTGAATATTAAGAAGGAAAGAAGACTCAGGAAGATATTTTAAAATTTCATAGCCAAATTCCAGAGAGTCAGAAAGAAAGGATGTATTATTTTGGAAAAAAAGTACCTACTGCATGAATCCACTCAATTTTTATAGTTTGCAAGGAGTCAGACGTTGCTCGGTGATTCCGCATAAAATTTCACAGATGCTAGACGACTGGCATTTTAATTCGAGTCGCGTCACTTCGAAGAGACGGTTAATCCTGAGCTCCGTGAACACCAACTTTCTTATTGCGAGCATAAAGCGATCCTTTACACTTTTTCTTGCCGTGAGAAACTTTTACGAGTGGCCACGAATAAATCCAGGCGGTCCTTCGTTCGCGTGATTCCACTTGGGATTGTACGATGCGACAGTTAAAGAACACTCCGCAATTCCATCGTTTCGCGACGGTGGTATACTGTTTGCATTCCATACATTATGGAAGTCTGATTAACGAGAAATAAGAGAACGTTGTCTCCAATATGTCCTGAATAGCGAATTTGAATGAAAATAAAGTTTGAAATTGTTGCTTGCTGTGTTTGTGTCAATCAAAGTAAAAATTGGAACGACAACTACGTTTCAGAATAATAATTAGAATTTCATTTTCTATTATTGTTCTGCATTAAACTAAAATGCAATTAACAAAGTAAATATTTGTCTCGTAGGAACTGCACAATATTTGTCAATTAAATTTGTTAGTATAATAAAACAGTAAATTAATAATTAATACTTTATTTGATTGTATTGTGTATCAATATTTACACTGCAACCAAACTTTAGAATCGACTCACCACATCCTTATACAACGTAAATTAATTTCGATACTCTTTTTTAAATCTGTCAATTTAAATTATAACACAGAAATCTAAAAGCAAAATATGTGATTTTTAAGTAAAAAAGACTTGCATTCTTAAGTGATTGATTTCTGTTATAGTTAAAAAATAAAACACTGCATACCATGTGTCTGACCATCACGGTATTATACTACTTCAGGTAGTAAAAATTACTCAAACATTTAAAAAATCGAGAAACTTTAGAGGAAGAACACTTTCCTTCAAGTACTGTTAAAAATTACTTTAACTAATGGTTTCTCTACATATTTATTTTAATCGAATAAAAGGATTTCCCGAGTGGGAAGAATCTGAGAAAACAGAAAAGTTTCGTGTCAATAACAAAGTATAACACAGAGTCAATGGACACTTTACGACAAACTGTACACTGTATTCTCAGCACCTAAGGGATTTAAAGGCTCAGCTCTGGCACGCTCCTTAGTCGTACTTCCTGCTCTTCGGAGTCGCTATGAGGAAACCTTTGCTGAGCAAATAGACTGCATCTGGTCAAATGAATTTACCGTAACACAATTGCCTTTTTACTTTGATGAAAACGAATTCTAAAGCTTTTCACTTCCCCCTTTATTAACCTAGACTCGCTTAACTCTTGGGCAAGTATTAAATTACACATACTTCAATGTATCTAACTATAACAGATTTTACTTTGCAGCAATGAGAGTGAAGGATAAAAAAGTTACATGCTGCATTTACTTCGTATTTAATAAACTACTGTACAAAACATTTGTAACTAAATTGCGTATTAAATTATTCACGTCTCAAGAATTTTTAAATTTCGTAATTACCCAACTGCAAAATCTACATATGAGTAATCCACAAAGATATGTGAGTAACGTTTCAAGAACGTAAGACAAACTCGTTTTAAATTAGGATGCAGTAACTCTTTCATCCCCTGCGTATTAACTTCTCATGCAAATGCGAGAAATACTTGAACTATTCTTGCAAATGCGAGGATAGCAGAGCATAAAGTGTGATTACTTCTAGAATAATGCTTAAATTTCTAGTATTCAGCCCAATAATGTTACATCACGATGCATTCGTAATTACTCAAGGATTATAGCTCCTTTCATTATATTTAGCCAAGCCACGACACGTCGAAGTTCCTCAGTCAAGGTTATTCACGAAGAGCAATCAGGAACTTTTGGGCACAAGTTGCACGGGGATATTGCTCCACGTACTTCGTGGTCGAATTCCAGAACTGATTGCTGATACCGAAACTTTCCGACGAAGATGCAAATTCTCGCGTCATCTGAATTCACCAGATATTTAACTTCGTTTGATGGAGAATTTCTTTCATTTATGTAAATTTCCTAAACTATATATTACTATATTGAAAAGTGCTTCGACTATCAATCAATTTCTTGAATGAAGTCAGACAGGTAATAAAATATTTATGAACTTCTCAAGCCTCATTAGCTCCCTTTTTTTCAATGACAATCGTTATAGTTTAATTTGTATATATATTATTGTAATTCTATGGCATAGCTAGAATAAACCTCTTTGAGGTTTTAAAAGCTTAAATAAAAGAAGTGGTCTGAAAACAATTAATCGAGGTCCCTTTTTACTCCGCTCCCCTTTCTCCAACTGACCAAAGAACGTATTCCTTCCTAAGAATGCCACCAATCCCCATCCCTGTTTCATTTATTCTCCGTACCCTCGTCCATTGCAAGAAATGCCTCCATGTCCTGATAACACGAGCGTCCCGTATATTATTCCATTGTTTCGGTTATCGCGGCTGTAAGAGGAGGCGTGAAAGCGTTGCAGAAAAAATCGACGTGGCTGGCAGGAAGTTGGGGACGGATCGAGATATCGTTCCTGAGCAATTCTGCGCGCACTGCCGTCGAGAGTAACAGAGTTCTCGGCCGCAGGCTTGTTTCGTCGCTGGCCTTTGTTAAAATGGAAGCCGTCTCGTGCGTTTCGTTTGCCGCCGAAGCGAAACAATGCGCCGTCGGCGTTATCCAGTATACATATACACCGACACAGTTGCTCGATTCGATTTCTTCCTGCTCCTTTTCTGAGCCGTTTTACGATCCTGTTTTTGTTACAACGCACGCTGCATTTCGAACTACGTACGTGTGTTTTACTCTACTCTTTATTGTGCTGGCTGATTCCTCCTGCGCGTTTAAGGAATACCACCTTGTCGATTTTACAAAAGTTGAACAAATTTTGTTTTTTAGCTTCGAGGGTATAGAATGTCGTCGTGGAAAGATTCTTCGAGATTCGAGTAATTTCAAGGTGAGGCACTGAGGACATTTTTCTAGGCTACAATTTTTTAAGTAATATATTATTCTGTTCAAGTATAATATTTTTCAAGTGTATTATTTTTATTCAAGAGGTGATTCTAGACACCAAAATTACAGTACAACGAAATTCCATGCCCTGAAATAGAAATTCTTGAAATCAGAAGACACAAATGAATTTTTTGAGCACTGAATCTTAAATTTTTATCTCATATTCACTCTTTATCAAAAAATCCTTATTATATGTAAAAAAATATCCTCAAGATTTTTAGACCCGCCAAGATCGAAGCACTTGCAAACAGATTGTTGTCTACTTTTGTAATAGCTTCCAAACTCACGGAGGAGAGTTACCTAACACTAAGCTAACCGAAGCTTAGTGCACTCGGAGTAAATGTTGGTGCATTGTTTGGAATTAAACTATTGTCAGAGTACATCGAATTGGCCGCGGCGAGTCGCACCCGAAATTGTTGGAAAGACTGAACTACAGGCAATTTGAGTTGACTGGACGAAGGTGATTGTACAGTTGAATCGTAAATCGCAGACAATGGTAAATCTCGACGGGAAACTTGTACTTGCTGAAAGGAAAATTCGAACAATCGTCTGGGTAGATTCTCCATCGGTGAAATCTCGTTTTCTTGTCACGTCTGTTCGCTCTGGTATCGAACTTTGAAACACGACTGATAAAATCGGACAGACGAGGCGTTGAACAGAGGAACGGGTGTAAATCCGCGAGAATAAATCGATATGTGGAAGATTTCACGTTTCCATTTCAGAGGATCGGGCGACAATATGTAATCGATCTTTGATATAGGCAGATTTTAAGTTGAATCATCGACTGAGAATATACGAATATACGAAGAAAATGAAACGTAAGTGGCTTTATTTATTGATAATTAGTATTCTAGAATGTATTCTAAACTTGTACCTTACTATTAAGAAAAAATAGAAATGTCGATTCATGATAGGTAATACTACTTAGTGAGTGTCTGATAATATATAGGGTTATACTACTTACAGGAACCTACACTCTATTGTCTACATGAAATTATCTCTATTATCTCAGAAAAAAGTTAAAATGTTATCAAACTATATTAAAAGAGATGATTATCAGCACTAATAATAAACAAAAATGATTCTTCAATTTTTTTCAAGTTATAGGATCCCTTAAACTATATCTAACCACCAGAAAAATAAAATAACAGACACAACACGGTTACAAGACAATCCATTCGGAAAAAGAAAATCGGTGCAAACAGTAGCCAGCAAAATTGCGATAACAAAAAACCCCACTACATCATCCCTGATGCGATCTCAACACTCATCATCCTCTAATTGATCGCTCAAAGCGTAACAAGCGCATACAAAAAGTTACCACTGCAGCTAACGAATCGTAGCACCAGTGCCTCTCGAAAAAGAGATGTCTAAGCGTTATATACACCAGATAAAGACCCTCGAAGATATCGATCACCCAGTGCAACTTAGAACAATAGGTCTACTCCGAAGCCATCCTCGAACCATCGCCACAAGCACCTACCCAAAAAACTTCTCCACCCCTTTACCAAACAGGTCTTAAAACTCGAACAAAAAGAAACAAGCAAACACCTAAATCGTCTCATTTAAAAACCAGAAAACCTCTCCACCCGCGAACCAGTAAGTAACTCTGAGGAACTACAAAGCTCCAGCCAGCGTCTCACCGCAGTATCTCACAAAATTAGCAACCCCCATCGTCGACCAGGGAAACGAACAAGAGGATGAAAATATTTCAAAGGGAAGAAGGACGCAATTTTCCAGCTCGCCCCCTTTCTCTGCCATTCTCTTCGGCTGCTGCTTTATCAAAAAACAGAAAAACACGACAATAGCGCGATATTTAAATTCCTCCGATCCCACCACCCGAGGGCTGCCTCGTCGAATGGAACACACGAGGATTGTGAACGCTCATACTGTGCACCAATCTGCGCTATATGCGCGACCGAAACAACCGCGTATTATACCACGGAAACGAGTCGACCTGAATGGAGGACACGACGAACGTTGCCGCTCGATTTACCCTCAATTTATAGCGTGCCTATCTATACGCCGCGTTAATGCCCGATATCGGCCCGCCGCGATCGGTCAATTACGTTCGACAGCTGGCGAAGAAGTAACAACGAGGACCTTTCGAGTCTGACTCTGTCCTCGCCGCTTTTCATCGACCCTATTAATTCGGACAGCCCCAGCCAACCCCTTTGGCACGGAAATCCTCTTCGCTAGTAAGAGACCTCGCGTGACTCCGATTTAAACGTTTTTCCAAGCAGATTGCTGTGTTCGCTTGGCAAACGATACTCTGCGATTGGGTATTAGCTGGAATGAAGTGTACAGGGTGTACTATAATAAGTATGGCAGTATTTAAAAATAATGGAGACAGTTCAAGTAGACGTATGTACTATTTGGTCTTGTTTACGAGATATAGCGAGCTTTGGGGTTTGTCATTTAGAGAATGAAGAATTTTTGAGAGTACTGCAGAGTGTCTAAGAATTCATTTTTGTGGGTTTTAGCTCTCATTCTATGATCCATGAAATCGTACTAGATTTCAGGCTATAGACTAGAACAAATGATAAAGTTGGAAAATTGTAGGTACTCCAAAAATCGTAACAAAAAGCTAAGTTTTCTCAATAAATTTTAGCTGACTAGTTTCACAGTACTTTCATAACACTAGTTATTGAATTAAATAATTTTCTAAACAGAAATATTTTCTATGAATATTTCTAAATTTTAGAACCTGTGATCCCGTCATGTCAACCAAGAATCATAAAAAAGCGTCAAATACCTAGAAAATTTGTAAATTGAATAATCCATCGTGAATGTATTCCTAGGTCACTTAATGTATATTGGATTTCATGGAAACTCCTCTCGTATAATAGAAATCAGTGAGCAGGTGACTAGCGTAGACAGAGTCGCGATTTCAAACCGCAGATGAAATCGAGCCTGAGCGTAATTCTGGACGCAAAACGTTTCGTCGGTGCAGGGACAAGTGACGATGCATCCCCTGCAATCCCCTACCCTTGTTTTCCATCCTCTGGCAACCCGATACCGATAGCAGTTCTATTCAACCCCGGAGCGCTGATTACTCTTTTATCCCAGCAACTTCGCGTTTAAAACAAAAACCACCGACGTCGACCGCAGAGAGAAACAGGGGTGGAGGAATTATGGTTCTCGAACCGAAGTGCGCTCATTTTTTGCGGTAGCGCGATTCAAGCAGCGGAGAAAATGGGATAAAAAGGAGAAACAACTGGAGGTGCTGGCGAATCGTTGCCATTGCTAGGGAAACTGTACTCGATTTTGTTATTGGAGCATGTGAAGTGGCCGAGGTATTAAATGTACCAGACCTTTTACTATGAGATACGTATAAGGTAGTTGGTGACGAAATCGAGTTTCTTAAGGTGGGTCTACACTACACTTAGAACTTTGTTATATGATATTTGAGAAAACAGAAAAAGGAGATGTTAAGCTGGGTATATGTATACTATACATATCATATATCATATAACAAAGTTATATTTTTTAGAAACTAATAGAGAAGTTATTTTCTAAAATAACTTTTAACTACAATAACTAATTGGAGCTGATACCGCATATCTTCACAAATTCCATCTCAATTAGGTAAACAATTTTAGAAGGTAATACGGTTTATCATAATTTTCGTTGGTTCAAATACTGAATATTAATGAATAATAACACTAGATCATCGAATTTAGCATTATTAAAGAGGATTGAGGATCATGATCTACAATAGCTCGCAATATCAGGGGATGTTAACTATGACTTTAACTATATTCTCCAAAATATTGCTCGAGCATGCCTGTCAATTCACTCTTCAAAATTCCAAACTAATGGAAATTCATTACGAAAGCTCTTAGCGTCAACTTAGCGAACCTCCCGCAGCATCAACTCTCGCCTCTAAACTACATTCAACAAGATCACCCGAGAATCGAGTTCAAACGTTCGACAGAGGCATTCCCTATCCTCCCCTTTAACAAGGGAAGCACATAACTTGTCCTCCTCTCATTCTGACATACTTTTCTCGAGTGATGGAAGTGCAAACTTTTGTTACTGTTCGTGGAACATCAAGATTGGATAGTACATCATTTAGAAATTTAAATACATAAAATTATAGAGTGTTTCCAAATATGTGAGACATTTTTGGAGGATAGATTCTACACACGAAGGCAATGAAAAAAGTTGGAATAGTTTTTTACTTATATGCTACTTTATATTGTATTTTCTACTGTACTTTCTACTGCAGAAATTGGATCCAAAAATTGACACAAATAAAAAGACTCTAAAAATTTGAGGACGCATTGAGAGGTATTTGAAAATCAAACATCATTGATTCTGAAAACATATATAATAAATAGTGGTTTGGATGTTACATACAACTATAATCTCAAGTGAAACTGATAACTATCAGGACACTTCTGAAACCAGTTAATAGTTACTGTACTGAAAGTCAGTGGTTCGACAGCTGAATGTTTCCCTTGTGAGGTACGTATAAGTTATCTCCTCCTATTCATATCTATTGTACATAACTCCTCATTCCAAGCTTCATTTGGGATTCTGAATGCCACTAAAACTACTGTACACTGAACCTTCCTTTCAAAACTATTCGAGAGTTCTTTCGAACTCCTCTCCTCCCCCAACCCCGTAATCCCAGTCCTTTATCCTGAATACTAACGAGACACGTCGTTACTGCATACCCAAAGGCTCGTGCACGCTTCGAAATTTAGATGCCTATGATACAGAAAACGCTTCTGAGACGATTCTCCCTCCTCAATGCTTTTGATTAAGACCCCGAAAAGGGAGAAGGGCGTTTAACGGTGAGGCAGGGCGCGCGGATAGATGGTAACAGGTTCTGTCGAGCCACCCTTTGGCTCCTATTCAACGGGAAAATTGCTCGGTGAAATATTCACGCGACGATTAACCGACGGTTAAGCCGCTAAAGACGTAGACGTCTGCGCGCTGACGACCTGCTTCAGGATCTCGAATTGGGAAATCGCAGGGCGGCCCACCTTCGTGACATTTCGCCCCTCGAGCATGCATTTTTAATCAGAATTTGCTCAGTGTAGAACTGACGATTATATTCTGATATTAATATGTCTAATATGTGCATTCATAATCTGTGAAAGGGATCACCTAATATGTTACTCAATTCTTTTTTATCAGGTATATTTTTTAGAATCGTAGAAAAGCTATCGAGCTTTTTTCAAACAGAAATCTATGTTTCAAATCGTTCTTAAATTTTAAAGTGTTTGAAATGTAAGAAAAATTGTAGATAAAATATTATTCAGACTTCGCCAATTCAGTACCTGCTTGAATTTCTTTGAAACTTTGACTTCTATTAAAAATTCCTCCTTACAAATACATTTCGGAAGACAGATATTGTCGGTCCTGTGTGCTACAACCATTCTACTGAGCTCACCGAACTGGAACAAGTCTATTGAATTCTGAAGTCCACGAAGTTGCAAATACACGAGCTCTGAATTACAAATTTCGAAGTTCGAAAGTATAAGGGAGCTCGAAGTTTAAGCAGTTTGAAATGGAGGATCCTGCTGTGCTCATAATTGATTTAAGGGTGGTCCTAAAATTCAGCAGCTTCCCTCGGACGTTCCTCTGCGAACGAAATGGAAAAACGAAGAAGAGGAAAGTAGGGAAAATAGGAAAGTGAGGAGTATAACGAGGGGAAGCGGAAAAATTCGAAAAAATGAGGGCTCTGTAAAGAGAAAACGAGAAACAAGAATATTTCGCTTTTAAAAGCTCTAATTATCAGCATTCGCATGCTTCGACAATCACGCGGAAAAGTTTTGAATTGGACCGTGGGAACGACTTACAGGGCACTGACCGTGGAAAATTAAAAGTTTAATTTTTCAGAGGGTGGAGGAATCCTTTCTATGAACCGCCGACGCAAACTCAAAACAAAAGCTCCGCCAAAAACACCCTCAACAAAAGAACCTAATCATAGAATATCCTCTTCCTGTTTCTTCCAACTTTTAAGCAAAAATGCAGGAAAGACGCTAATTGTTAAACTACAGATACTTGCACAAATTCATACACCTGTAAGCACAATTAATAAAACTGAACCTAATTGAAACTTTGATCCTCGAAGTAAGATATTCAATTAATGTTCTACTACGCCAAATAACATTAATCCTTAACTAACGAGCCTGTGAATAATTGAAATCTAGTTAACTGAGGTTCTGCGTTATGTACCTACACTCTATAAATATTTGCACACTCGAATTTCTCACAATTATACAATGATCCACAGTCTACTAATTACATTTTCTTCACCTGAAAATCACCACACTAGTCTACAAAAATTTTCTACGAAAAAGAGAAGGACATTTTCCATTTTGAACCTGAACCACGAACTCTCTCCTCGTTAGAAGCTGGCGATTCTTCTTAAGGTCAGATTGCATACAGCATAATTTGAAAAAAGAGAGTAACTGGGACGATCCATCGCAATAAGCGAGATCCAGCTCGAGGGGGAAAAAGTTCGAAGGAGGCTATTCTTCTTGCAGGGAACTCGGACAGCTGCTTCTTTCTTCCCCCGTTTTCTTTCACCTCTTTCCTTTTTTATTTTTCCCCCGGTCAGACAGAACGCAGAACTTCTTCTGCATCGATTAGCGATTTCTTCTCAAGAGCGCGCCCGCCGTCGACCGACTTCGCAGTTGAAACCATTGTTACGGATTTAATATAAGTTTGGGAAGAAGTCCAGCCGCGATGCTCGGGGAAAAATAAGATAAATGAGAATGCCATAGTCTCAGTGGCAGATTGCAAGAAAATCAAACGTAACGAACGGAGGAACTTTCGGGGATTCATCTGAATGCCAGATGACCTGTATAGTTTCAATCCGATTCTTATATAATATTCTTCCGAAATAGCGATACTTAGCAGACTATTCTTTAGCATTACTGAATTCAACTTGGTCATTTAAGTAATATTTTTAAGGGTGTTTCTGTGGTTGGAAGGCAAAATGATATACCTAAGTCATATAGGAATTTCTATTCCTATTCATATAGGAACTTGAGATAAGTCAAGACTAACGAGGAGAACCTACGACCTGTTTCGCGAATTTTTTGATCAGATTTTTATGAGCTATAGAGGGGATCAGTCAAAATAGTACCATAAAGTAGTAAGGCGTAAATTTTTGCCGTTTTCGAGAAATCAATTATTAAAAATATACAATTCTGGTAAGGCACGGATCTTCAGTGACCAATTTTTAAAAAATTTGCCTTAGAATATTACACATTATTGTTCTTTTCAATTAAAACAATACAATAAGTGGAAGAAAAAATTAATGGCAATAGCTTTTTGTAAGTCTCAAAACCTCACTAAATGCTTACTAAACCCCAAATATCATTAAACAAATATCAGCACAAAAGTTACTGCCTCGCTTCTGAAACATTCATTTAAAGCTGCAACTTATCTTTATTTACTTATACTAAGACTGCTACTTTCGCGCAATTAATTCTCCTCCCAGGGAGAACTCGCAAACTGTTCCCCTTTTCACCGTTTCCATTTGAAACTGACAACTGTTCTATTTGAAGAGGAATCGCGGGTTCGTGGAAGAAAGTGGAAAAGAATATTCCTTGACGGAAGAAAGGGTAGAATTAATTAACTCACCGAGTACACCGAGGCGAAAATTAATGGAGACGACGATAAGACGTCCATAAGCAGCCAGCGCAGTTCCATCGAAGGAATTCCCAGCGCCCCACGAATAAGAATCGCCGTGAATGAGAAGGAGAGCTGGTAACAAGTCGGAAGTACTACCTGAAACATTAAATAATCATTACTAACTGTTCTATCTAGAGTACCGAATCAACGAGTCTTTTATCTTTAGATTCCTTTATAATTCAATTTCGTGGGTATACAAGATTCTTTCATGGCTCATTGTGAGCTATCAAACAATGAAGAGGTGCATTTAAAGATATGTGTGTTAAATAACCTGTGTTATATTAATTATATGTGTACAGTGTTCGTAATGCAGTTACATTCTTTTAAATGGAGTACCTATTATAAATTTATTACACATGAATCACTATTATAATATTATTTTTGTAAAGTAAGATATTGTGTTACTAATTTTCTTATCAATTCTGGAGAGTTACAAACTCATACTTTATTTAATGAATGTTTTTCATTATTTTTCAGTATTGGAAAAGTCGCCCCCTAATTGAACAATGAAGGTGCAGAATAGCATAAAAAAGGAGAGTCTGAAGCTTGGACGATCGATCGTAAACTTGGCGTAAATAATCCCAATTTAACAACACTATTCGTGCGTGCATCGTTGCTAAACGTCGATATTCAGACCCGAATCGAGACAGATCGTTATTCGATGCCGCGATGCGCATCGAATAGGCTCTCAATATCGGTAGGTTTTCCATGTGAAAACAACTGATGGAAAAACTTTAAAGAAAATAGTACTCGTGCCTCTTTTTTGTTACCACGATCAGAAAAACGATTGACACTTGCATGGATCAAAGCTTTAAAAATTTTTGTTCCTTCAAAGTTTGTAAGGAAACATTTAAACTCGTATTTATTATTTAAAAAAATTCTTTAAACTTTTGTTTCTTGTCAAGTAGTAAACGATTTACCACAAATTGATTTATTTGAGTATTCATACCTTTTTTTAAATGCATAGCATAGAAAAATGATTACATTCTATATGAGTAATTGGCAAAGAGAATGTTGTACTCGTAGTATCTTATATTTGCTTTCATTAATGGAAAAGAGCACTTTGGAGTGTAAATGTCAGGAGATTTTATACGAGCTTTATATGGAGCACGATTTTCCCAGAGAACTGTATTCAACGAACACTATAGCATTAGAAATCGATATTCATCAACAGCCGCGTGTATCACTATTCAAATAGTACTGCAGCACCGTGTACCTGTTTGACTGAATAGTAATGGAAGTCGTGTGGTAAACAGGTGTACATGCAATACAGCTCTGCAACAAATCCTAGCCATTCAAAAACATTGATAATAATTCGATAACTAAGCAAAGTGTTCTCTTCAATATTTTTCCGAGCTTTTATTAATATTTTCAATTTTATAAAAATTTTCATGCAAAAACTGGTATTCACTTTCAATCAATTTTGATTATCGCTACACCTCGTTGAAGAGAAAATTTCAATCACTCTACATTTTACTTTCTTAAAATATACACATCACGCTTTTAATACATAATTCTCTATAATACCATTACTCAAAGTCCCAGATTATTTTATAAATCAATATTCATGAGCTTCGTTAATATTCATCCGTGTTAATCAAAATTTCTATTATGCCCGTACTTTATTAATAAAATGCATACTTAATTGAGAGAAGTTAAATCGATTTTAATGCACATCCAATTATCATAACGAGGTATTGTATAAGGATTCGATGTACGAATTGCACCAAATAAGTATATTCTACTGTTTATTATAATTACTGTATTATAATTCATAGTATTAACATTAAAGAATTTTTTGAACGTACTTTTATATGTATATAAAATCAGAAAATACGTTCAATCTATTTTAAAACATCAAAACACCGTAAAATGATATTAAAAGCTCAAATAAAAGCCGAAGATAGAAGATCAAAAAAAGACTAGTCCGTCGCGCGAGCGCTTTCGCGTAAACGCCTTAATGACTGTTCGCGTAAAAGTGCGCCAACAGCTTCAATTTAGGAAACACAGAGCCGCAATTAACTTAAAAGCAAGCCAACCACTCAGCTCCGATTGCAAATATACCCGCATAGCTTTGTGCTCCTGCGACGTATCGTGAACAACCAAATATTGTCCTGCTGTTCCAATTTATAAATGGACGCAGCAAGAAGACTATCATTCACCAATATGTACGCTCCAATATCGAGTACATTGTTGCGCACGTACATATCGCCAGAAATTGCAACGCGATGCATCCACATTATTAGTTACATACATATTAGCTGAAATAAAATCCAGCTATTGTGTTTTGTAAATTTGAAACGAAACAATATTGTTCAATTTACACAACGCTTTACCACGAAATACGTTTAATTTACTCTGTTTAAACGCAAGAAGTTTCGTTCAACTTTTCGATGCGAAAGAGAAAATTTGAAATGTTGAAAAAAGTAGTTGATAAATTCTAAATATAGGAACCTATAGGTATTTTCAAATTTTCAAATATTTAAATATTCAAATATTCAAATATTCAAATATTCAAATATTCAAATATTCAAATATTCAAATATTCAAATACTCAAATATTCAAATATTCAAATATTCAAATATTCAAATACTCAAACATTCAAATATTCAACCGTTATACAAATAAGATCACACCTTACATACCACACAATAACCCCAAAAACAAGTCGAAAGATACGAGAAACTGCTTCGTTAATTTTTTATCCAGTAGAAAACGAAAGTCGTTTCTGTTCAAACAGACCCGAGCAAAACCAGTAGAATTAAGCATGGCATAATCCCCTGTTGATTGCTCTCGCGCTAAAAATTCGCGAGCAGGCTGCAAGCGGACGAGCCCCTCGCGCCAGAGTGAAATAAAAGGGGGCGCAAAGTCGTGTAGGAAATTACCGCGTAACTTTCGCGTTGAATTATTACAACGCTCGAGGGTTGCTCTCCCGAGGGACGCATCGGCACGTTCGCGATTCATGAAATCGCAATCGTCCGCGAGCACGAGCCACAGCGGCGTCTGCGAGCGTCGCTGGACGAGACGAGCGCGACGAGACGTCCACCTGTTGCGAATTTTGACACGACACTCGCTATCGTACCAGCACAGAGGCAGATAAGGCGAAACGCGGAGGCTGGCTGCTATCTACGTGCCACGTCTCGGTTCTTCATCAAGGACCTCCGAGAATCGAAGATCTTATCTGACCGAAATTTACGAGTGATACGGTATTTTGCGTTAGTCGTGACGTCTGGACCACCTGGCTTCGCCTTATCTCTGCTCGCGATGCCTGATTCCAGATACCCTGCTGCTGGATTCGCGGATTGAGATCGCACTAGTTAGCGTTATCTGAATCTGTTTTTAACGAAGGCTTCTCCTCGGCTCTAAGTGGGTCGACCTCGTGGCTAGCGAAAAAGCTGTCTGTGTTAACTATGCTAACGAATTTAGCTTGAGAACAGTTGGGCTATTAGTTTGGATGAATTGCTGTAGTTTAATGTTGAGATTAGTTGGGGTTAATTAGCTGATTTATGGTGATGAGTTGTGGTTGTGGAGCAGAGGGTTTTAGGTACTTCAAGGAATGCTAACTTTAGCGAGTAAGGGCTCTTTTAGGCGCTCTGCAGACGAACGTTTTCTTGCTGCAACGTGTCGTAGTGACAAGGATAATTCTCAATTTTCAAATATGAAAAACAAGGAAAGATTGTGAAAACAAGTGAATTCATGTGACGTGACAGTAATGGGTTCTTACCCTAAGTTGCCGTGTTGGAAGGTTTTTGCTTGTTTTCTACAATTGAATATTGGGAATAATACTTGTTATTGCAACGCGCTGTAGCGAAAAAACGCTCGTCTGCAGCGAGCCTTAGAGACTGATTTATTATTCTCTGATACTTTAATTAGCGTGGAAATAACAGTGCAAAACTATGGCATACAGAAACTGTCTTGGATATTAATTTATAAGTACTTAAGTTTCCTCTCCTCGAACAAGGCCTTATCGATCTTTAAACCATCGATTTTTAAACTATCGATTTCGCTATGAAATTTTAATTGCCACTCGAAAAAGAGAAGCTTCGAAATCACGGTGATTCAATGATCGATTTATGTTCGTAAAGGGAAGAAAACTTTCGCTAGGGAGGTCTTGCGTCTTGAGATCTTAACGAGCAATCTCGAGGTCGTTAGCAAGAGAGGAGGCGCGGCTCGAATTTAAAAATATCCCAAAGGAGCCAGGCGATTCGCTTGGGTAAAACGTACGTCACCTTCGTCTCCCTTAATTACCTTTCACGGGTATTATGCAAAAAAAGGAGGCGGGAAAGGGACTGGGGAGGAGAAGAGGAAGACAATGGAGAGTGAAAGAGAGGGCCTCTTAAGAAGAATTAATCCTCTTGACCCCTGACCTCTTCCACACACGTCTGCTCGATTTTATCGAGCTGCATGACTGCTAGACATGAAGGAATCCTCGGGAAAGCTGAAGTTATGAGAATTGAACTAAGGGATATCGTAGTTTCTTGAAAAATAGTTGATCTCATCTTATTGAACTTTTTAGCCCGTTCCTAAGTCTTTTATAAGTTAAACTTTCGTTTCAATCACTAAAATTTAATATAGTTTACGAACTTGTAATAATGATCTTCTAAAATAAAATACTGCTCTTTAGAAAGAAGTAACAGTGAATTAATTAATTTGAGAAATTTTAAATTAATTACATTTTCGTAAAATTTTCAATTATTCTTAAAATCTTATTCCTTGAAATAAGGTCACAAAAACATACTATCAAATATCTATGCAATGTGATCTGAAAGACCTTTAATAAAAAAAGACCAAAGTGCTACTAATATAATTACGCGGTCATTAAATTTTTATGGTGCTGGAGCTGTTACACTCAAAGTTTCATCGTTCCACTACCATCGGAAGATTCACAGGTGCGAACACTTCGTAAAATCAATTTTAACGCCCTTAAAGGGAGCAGTGAACCGTAAGCTTTCGAAGATTGCAAAGATACCATCTTTTTTAATATTCTATGAAACGAATCATTCTGAAACGTAAGGAATTTTAATCAATATTCGTTACAATGAAATAAATTTGTAAAGTAGGCAAAGTCAGTAATGAATAACTTTGATATGCTCGTGTCTGACCATATACGGAGTATTTCTACTTAATGACATTTTCTATTTCTTCTCTCTTAACATGTGAACTTAAATATTTGAAAATTTGAATATTTA
Organism: Calliopsis andreniformis; assembly: GCF_051401765.1. Taxonomy (NCBI): domain Eukaryota; kingdom Metazoa; phylum Arthropoda; class Insecta; order Hymenoptera; family Andrenidae; genus Calliopsis; species Calliopsis andreniformis. The sequence continues at coordinate 13,283,419 of NC_135073.1, forward strand.
GAAATTTGAATATTTGGAAATTTGAATATTTGAAAATTTGAATATTTGAAAATTTGAATATTTGGAAATTTGAATATTTGAAAATTTGAATATTTAAATATTCGTGTTGCACGCACCATTCTACAGCTGGCACGTACTCAACCGAAATTAACACATCCCCCATGTAATCCTAGAATCAAATGAACCCTAGATACATCAAACTCATTAAAGTACCATAAATTTCAAACTCGAACTAATTTCAACAATGACGCCATTCCCCTCATAAATACTTACAACGCATCCCCCGAGGGCTGGATAATTACCCCTAAAGCCTGGCAGTGGCTGGTAAAAAAGAAAGCCAATCTCCTCGTCGAGCGTGCCAGAAAAATGTATCGCTGCTCCTCTTCCAGCGGCTCCAGAGCGTCATCCGTCGTTTCGTCGTCGGGGATAGAAGAGTCGATTCGACACGAGGCCACCTCACTCCCGCGGTGCTTGCAGGTTCTCTCTCGTTAATCGAATAATCGACTGCAATGCACTACGGAATTGAAGAAGCAACGCGACCACGTACACACGCCCACATTCCTCAAGGCTGTGGCCTCCTCTTCGTCTTCCTCTTCCTCGTCTTCTTATAGCTGTGTTTAGCCTCCCCCTTTCACCCTCCCCCTGACCCGCGGAGGGTTCTCGCTCGCTGACGTTCCATTCCGATGTGATAAATGGAGAGAGAGAAGGGCAGCAATTTTCACCGTTTCCCAGATAAGCCAGACTCAACCCTCCCTTCGTCTCCATTCTTTTCCACCCTCCTGGTCGCCCTTTGATGTCGCTGAATGATATTCCCGCGCGGAACAGGATATGCATGCATTGCCGCGGAGAGATTACACGCAGAAATGCATCAGAGATCGGTGGATGGGGCAGGGACAGAGGGAGATTGAGATCCATAGTCAAACAGCGTGAGTCGTTAAGCACAAAGTTCGCGGAACGGAAATTTTACGCTGCGCGAATTTGATCCGACTGTTTGCGAACGACAAATCCAGCGGGGACAGAACTCCTGTGATAGGTACGCGGGTAATGGTATGTGTGAGCTCGCACTGACAAAGCAACTGAGTTTGTTCGGAATTCCCTGTGAGGGGGCGAGAGGGATTGAGTGGTTGAGATTTATGGAGTTTTTCGGTGAGCAGAAAAGGGGAGAGCAGGAAGCTCGTGAGGAACTGTAACGAAGTTTAGAGTATTGTGCGAATTAGTTTGAATATGGTTATTTCAGATTCTTGTGTGCAGGAGAATTCATTGATTCTGTACTAAAACGAGGGAGAATTCATTGAAGTCAAAAAAAGAGTCTTTTTGTTAGAAAATTAATATCGCCTATTATGACCATACTTAAAACTGATTTCAGAACGAATGTAGTAGCTTTTCAATAAAATAACTGTACAAATATTCATCTTAATTCACACGATACTGTATTTCATATGATATGATTACAGATTTACCAATAGAGAAAATTATTTTAAGCTTATGAGGAACCCTACTTGTTCCAAGATATCCAACTTATTGGGCGACTCAAGAAATGGCTTCTAATTATAGAGAGAAATAATTTATTTATAAAAATGTTTAGATATACGTGGTTGGAGTATATTTATTTTTTATTACAGTGTCATTATTCATATATCCAGAAAGCCATTCATCGAAAAACCCAAGAAATCGAAGGTCTCGAAGACTCACAAAAACATCACTGAAAAGTAGTATAAACTCGTACGTAGTCGGACATATTAAGGATATCTCTAGTTAGAATAGTATTCTAATAGTAAATCTGTTAAAATTTTAAAACATTTGTACCACGTAGATAGAAACTAGCATGTCTGACCACATATCGTATTACACTACTTAGGGCGTGTCTGCTCATACATAGATCTGTACTACTTAAACATGTCTGACTATAAGCTAAGGTTATACTCCTTACTATTACCATTAAATCTTTTAAGTACAGAGGAATCGTACAAAAGTTTTTAAAGCTACATTTAACTAAATTCATGCTACCATAAATAGTGTTTAAGTACACAGAAAATGCTGTTAATTTCTTTAACTTCTAAAAAGCTTGTACAGGTAAGTATTCTACCACCTATGAATTTCACACTATCCAACCTTATCGCTCCCAAAACCATACAATTAATTATGTATATTACTTTCAAGAAGCACAAACTTCTCGCAAGCAAAACTACAACTTCATTCTCGCTCAACAAAGCTAACTTAAAACAATCTTAACACACCACGCTCGACAAAGCTCGACAATTAATCCAAAGTTTCCTCACGCTCCAAAGAAACCAAGAAACAAAACTTTACACGACGTTACAATAACTTAACACTTCCAGCACGTTTCTTTCTAATTTGCCCAGAATCTCCGAAATTCTTTCCCAGCTTAATAACAAGCCGCGCGTTACACTAATCACCTGCTCACGTGCCAAGTGTGTTCTCTCTTGCTTCCCTAAACAGCTAACTTCAGAAAATTACCCGAAACACGACTCCAGCATACTTATTTTTCAACCAGATAAAAGTTTCAATTAACCCCTTCCCGTACAATTTTCTTTCTTAACCCAAACTGCCAACATCAGAGCTCCCATTGAAAGAACATACACCCCTCACGCGATAGTGCGTGGTCGGTTACTTGCGAACAGTCCTCGCCACGCGTTGTCGCGTAATCGGCAGCGAAGGTAAAGTAAAAAGTGCACGAGTCAGACACTTCAAAGTATGGCAAGAGGTTAAGAAACGTACACAGATAAAAGACCTGATTGAAACTGACGCGTGAGACTCTAAAAAAGACCTCAACGGAGGAAAAACCGTTCGCTTTTGCTTCACTTCCGCGCAGAAGTGCGCCCCGACGTATTCGCGTAATTACGTCGTCGCATCGGTAGGACAATTGCACACCCAAGCCGCATTAATGTAATTACGGGGAATTTAATGCAATTACGTTTTCATGTTTTCATAGCGCCCAGCACGCGGGCTTCAGCCGCGTTCCTCGTCGCGCTTGCTGCACTTATTTAGCCTCTCAGTGGGTATGACGTTACAACGACGACGAGTTCCTCCATTTACGAAAATTCAGACGACCTCACTTTTTTCTGCGTCATATTAAACGGCGCACACCCTCGCCGCGGTCTCGCTTAAACACGCGCGTGTGCGGAATCCCACACTTGTCTAGCCGGTTAATTCGTCGCAGTGAGAAGAACGCTATTTCGAGCGGCGCGTACACAAAGCGTTATCACTTTTAATTACTCGTTCTCGGCCAACTTTCCGCGATAACGCGCCCTTTACGGGATGTCTGCGACACACCCTGCGCGTCTCTACCAACGTACCGAGCGGATGAAGGCTTTTTAAACATCCCGCGGGCAGGAGAGACCTCGCAGTTGAAATAAAATCGTCCACTTTTGCAAACAGCCACTGGCCACACTCGAGATATCGCTTTAAACAACTCGGTGGAATGGACCACGAAAAGTGGGCAACATTTTCGTGCGTCGTTGTTGGGAAATTGTTGGTCGAGTTTCAGTACTTAAATAAGGAAGATACGAATATTCGGTATTTAAAAGGAAATTGAGGCGCTTTAAATGTTTTATACGTTTTCGAATATTCGGACGTTCAAATTTTTAAGTATTGGAATTTTCAAATATTCAAATTTTCGAATATTCAAATTTTCGAATATTCAAATTTTCGAATATTCAAATTTTTAAATATTCAAATTTTCGAATATTCAAATTTTCGTATATTCAAATTTTCGAATATTCAAATTTTCGAATATTCAAATATTGAAAAATTCAAATACTCAAACACTCAAATATTCAAATTTTCAAATATACAAATATTTTATGTTTAAAATCTAAAGTTTCAAATAGTAACAGTTTTAAATTTCCTACTATGTAAATATCTACTGCTTCGATTCTTCAATTTTCCAAACCCTATTTATCATATCACTTTCTCAATTTCAATTCCTCTATCCACAGAGCTACACACATTTCTATCAACTGCCTCATCCTCAGCTCCCACATTTAACTCTCATCCAATGTCCCCAGGTCCTAACCAAATCCTCCTAAATACGCTATTATAACTAAAACAAATGACTCAAATGATCTTTTCTAAGCAAACTCATGAGTCACTGTACCCACATTAATTTACAGTGAGTTGAGTAAATCATCGATCCTGTTTATAGAATCCACCCTTGTGCTACGAATACTATACAGCACATTTTCTTTGTCGGTTCATAGCGCACGGATTTCGAGCTCCATTAGACGCGGAAATTTGTCGCATCGGGGCATGACGAGCGCATCATGAAAGCTGTTAAATGCCGTCGGTGCAGTTCACCATCGTTCACCCCTGAATGCGATCTATTATGCGGTTTTACCGCGCACTACCTTCAGAATCCGACATTATCTCCCGCGGCGAGTCTCGAATATGAAGCCGGTTCATGGCAGACCGATTTCATGAATCATAACAGTGAATTAACCCTTTCAATTCCAACCATTCACGCTTAACGGCCCGACGCTTCGGACGGGGGAGCATTGGGAGGAGACCAAGCGAAATGGAAGGTCAGGATTGATACTTTCGACGGCGACGATTGGCTAAATTGTGGCCTGGGAAGGCGCCGCGGGATCAATGAGTCGAGAAGGAATGTTTGCATAAAGAACGGTGTCTGTACAGAGAAGAATCGGATGAAACGAATGAAATGAATACTATTTTGCAGTAGAACGAGACCCAATATGTTTAAAAATTATCGAAAGATGCAGGAAACTTAATTCAATTCAGTGGTAGTATGTTTTACTAGACGACTAAACGCTAATACTGATTTTATTCAATTTTAGTCTCAAATTCTAATGCATTAGGTAACCTAATCAAAAATAAAAATTAGTGTTATGAAATAGTATCTTCAGTTTCTGGAACCTCATAATTAAAATACTAATTGAGACATATACTTTAATGATGGGCGTACACTATATGTTATGTAACTTTTAAGTTATATTTTAAGAAATTGATTTAGACATTTAGGAATCTAATTAACAATGGTTCCTGATGAAGGCTTTTGGACTGAAGAAATCGCTACGGAGTTAATGAAATATTTGAACTATTCAGAATAGTCTCAGTTCAAACTTAAATCCCTATACAAAGTGAACAGTACAAAATATAGAACCCACGTAAAATAAATTCGAAGACACATCGAATCTCAGGCAAATTAATATCTATTAAAAACAGGCTGAAATTTCAATTTCCACCTAGCTGAGCCAACAACCGTTATCTGCACTTCCATTCGCTCTACGTTTGCCCTTATTCAATATTTACGTTCTCCTTTTCGTATAAAAAGGAAACTCCACGGTTACATTACGAGCTTCCAAGTTTAATGTTAGCATTACTTAGCAGCTCAAAAAGTTTCCACGCCCCTCCTCCCTCCCTCTGTCTTCCCTGATAATGTTCTCCCCATCAAGGTGTCTCAGCTTTATCCGAAATTCAGCTCCCTGCTGCATTATTATCCGACCGAACATTTCCATCGCGAAACTCGTGTAACACGATTCTCCACCGGAAGCGATGGTAGTGAAGGAGTCTATCTCCTTCAACTACGATCAATGCCACTTTTATATCTCGCGAACTCTGGGAAATCAACTTTCCATATTCGATACACGTTCCACAGCAATTGTGCCAATTAACGTTTTTTCGCAGCAGCAAGTATTCGTAGCCCGCGGAAACATGGCGCTTGCACAACGAAGGCACAGCAATCCAGATAACGCGGAAACTTAATCCTACAATGACCGAAACTTCTGTAACTAACTTCGCGCTGGGAGCACGCTGCCTGATGCCAAATGATGCCCCCAAGGATTAGTCGGCAACGCCAAGCGATCCTCATAATAATCGTCACGATTATTATGTTGTCTCGTCTGCTATCGTCTCACGGCGATTTCACTGCGAACGTGCCCCGTTGGAGCAACACAATGGCACCTTGGTTATCTGAGATTCTTGGCCACTTGGAAGTTTTCTGAGGATAACAGGAATTTGAAGGCGATCGAGAATGATTTTGAGGGACTTTACTTTTTGGAATTGAATTTTGATAAGAACTGAAGGGGACTTGGATGGAATCGAATTGCAAAGTTTATTGGTAAGCAATGCACTCATTAAAGCAGAGTTTTAATGATGGCCAGAGTTAAAATTCAGTGAATTGAGAATCCGAGTCTTGGTAATAAACGCCATCGTTAAAGAATTTTACAGCGAAGTTGAATATTGTTACAGAATGTAAACCTCGTTAATTAATTTCATGTAGCCATGAAACTTCCTGACAAAGAAATAATAAAAAGTGCAACATTTTGTATTGTGAATGCAATGTGGAACACTAATCTTTTTACACAGGTATAACTCGGGCGGAATGCAAAAATGTTGAATTTTTTATAGATTTAATACCGGCATGCGACTGAAATATCAGAATTGGGTACACTTCATGTGGAATAACGAATAAATGCTTCGAGGCATTTGTCCACGAACAACAAAATGCTTGGAGGCATTCGCCCGCGAATAAATTCCTATTCAAAATAACTCTCGCTCCCTGCTAACGAACACATTTTTATTTTTACGCCGGCAAAATTGATTCTGACGAAATTTCATTGTCCGTTATTTTAAAACTTGATTTTGGAATACAGCCTCCGGCGTGTAACTAAAAAATTGATAACCTTTGCGATCATTTTTCCTGTGCTAAGCAGATTTCTTTCTGCGTTTACCCACTGACGTCAAAAGTATTTTGAAATAAAAACGAGAATCATAAAAATACAGAATTTAGATACTTCATTTACCATGCTATATTTTAAATATTTCAAATATTCAAATATTCAAATTTTCAAATATCTAAAATTTTTGAATATTCAAATATTCAAATTTTCGAATATTCAAATATTCAAATATCCAAAATTTTTGAATATTCAAATATTCAGATATCCAAAATTTTTGAATATTCAAATATTCAAATTTTCGAATATTCAAATATTCAAATCTATGACTCTTTCAAGAAGATAAGTTGTACAGAATAATTCGAATTGTTAGTACCTCCTAAACTACTGACTCTAAGATTCCAAAAGTGTATTGTATTAACGACTTCTATAAACTACAGAATTAAACAATCATTGCCCATTAAAACTGACTCTTCCAATAAAATAAAAGTACATCACACAACTCGCCATCCACAATATCACGTAAACTGACCCAATACTATTACGTCGTATTACTGCGAGGATTTAAACGAAGATGTACCGCAACGAACCGCAGTCGAATAGGATTCTGCTCGTACCCGAAATACTTTCGTTATTTATTAACATTACCGCTATTATTTGCGGCCAGTTCATCTCTGCCTTTATCGTGACCGTATTTCCAGAAACTTTTATCGTGGAAAGTGGCACGACGTGTACCTAGACGAACGCGAAGAAGGACGGAGGAAGAAGGAAAAGGTCAAAGATAGTTCCATCACGTGTGATGCATCGCTTGTACTATAAAGATACATCGTATGTATAAAGATAGCTGATTATGGTCTGCGAGTGCCGTTTCGAAATAGCTGTTCGACTTGAAGCATCGACTAGATTCGCGAATTTACATCGTTGTTGCGTAACATGGTCAACGTGAAAATAGGATTGTAAGTGTGCTCGACAGATGCCTGATGATATGCAATAACATTTTATCGACACTCTTCTGCCTATAAAGTGATCCCGTCACGACAAACTTTTCGAATTCGCTCGCGAATGTTTCTCACGTTTTATCGATTCCACGTATAGTCGTGTTCGTGTTTTATTAGCCTGACAGGTCAAACGGATTCCATCTCGTTTCATAGCCGCGGAAATTAACGCGAAATTACTATTAGCGTTATGGCGAATTTCACAGGCACATTACAATATCGTAATTGCAGGATTTGACCCTTTGATTCGTAATTGAATGTGAACTCGATAATGTCCTGGATATGACAACATTAATTTTATATTAGATTAGGGTAATCAGCTGAGAATCTATTCTAGTATTTATATCACAGTTACTCCATCATTATGCATTTATATGTTACACTCTATGTTACATTATACTACTATGTTTACATGTTACATTAATTTATATGTTACATTATATGTTACTATTTTAATGATTCTAATTTTAACATTTCTCAAAACTTTACAATTTCTAAGATCCATTTACGATCAAGACCCACTGTCACAAATCTAAAATTACTCTCTAAATTAGTAGCAACAAGTATTTCCTCATTTCAGTTTCAAATTTCCAATTTTTCCTAAAAATCCCCAAATTCCGTATACCTCATCAGAAATGTATTAACATAGGCACGTTTATACCAGCTTAACCAGGCCGTAGTACACAGATCAAACCATCATTCCTCTCCCAAAGTAGCATGCAAAGCTAATCCCATCATAATCGATGAACTAACAGCACAAACACAAATCCATAACGTACTATCCAACAAACACCGCCCGCGTAAACGTAATAAATCAACGAACCTCGAACAAGAGCGTTTCGACATCGAAATCCCTTTGTCTAATTCGGAGGAGCGCGAGCCCCCGAGGCCAATCCACGGGAATGATTTAATTAGAACGTTCACTTACAATTAGAGCGCATCAACGATTTCACGGAAAACGTCGAGTCGCTGGCGAGAAACCAGAGCCTCCAATCTCCCTGCGCCGCCTCTTTAGCCAACGAGGCACGGAGAATTACTACGCCAGCGATGAAAGATCATAGAAACGCGGGTATCGCGCCAGATTCCCACGAGAAACCGAAATTCGCGTCGCGTTACGCGTAACAGTGATTTCCACGAAATATTGAATATCTCCATCCATCGAAGCGATTAACACATCGCCACGGGAGCAGGGAATATTACGTAATACCCCACATTAGCGGTAACGCGTTCGACCCTGTCGATTAATGCTACCCTGCGCGAGCACACCTTTCAGCTTATCTGTGCGGCTCTCAGCGTATCATGTTAACGGGGTGCAAGGATGAACACCTGAATGCTTTCAATACAAGTACGTTGAACCCCTGAAAGAAAATTCCCATTAGTCGAAAATTTCGGTACTTTTATTTAATTGCGTGGAGCAGTTCGTAATTTAAAGGTTTCCTGGGATTTTAGATAATTTTTTGTTTTTAATGAGCTCAAATAACGTTTGCTTTGAATAATACTGAATCACTTTTTTAAGTTGAGGAGAAATTCACTGTAATACACTAGTTTTTATAGGGTGTCATAGAACTGGTAGCATAAATGAGAAACTAGTGATTCTATAAGTATAGAAAAATAAGTGTATTTCTAATTCTAAATCATTCCAAGTCAACATCCTATGAAACAATCAAAACTCAAATATTTCTAAATACTCCACCCCTTCGGTTTTCTTAAAATCAAAGCGTCATTAAGTACAGAAGGCTGTTCCTTATCAACGCTTCCAGCCAGCGAAATTCATTGATCGTTGTCATTAAATCTCGTTCCGTAGACCGTTTACAAAAGCGTGGCGTCGCGCCGTGCCCCTCGAGGCGAGCGAGGGAAAAGGATTTCCACGGAGCGTTCAAGTCAAATACGGTTTCGCCAGGCGAATCTCATTTAAATATCCCGTCTCGGTCGCGAACGCCACGGCGAAGGAGAAAGGAAAGTATCTCGGGCGGAAGTGTAGCCGGGGAATCTCCTCGACCGACTGGTTTTTCCGCGGCTATATCGAAGAAGGGAAACGCAGGACGGTAAGCCTCTTACGCGCAGACGACCCGGCGGAACAGAAGCTCGCGCGCCGAGGCTCGTTTCGGTACAACGCGCATCCGTGCACGCCTAACGCTGGGCTAAAGTATCGCGGGGGAAAAAGTGTGCCTCGCTACGGACGAGAAATCCCCGAGGATCAAGCGTACCGTGCTTATCTGCTCGGCCTAGGAAGATTCCGAATAGCCAAGAATCTTCCTCGGCTCGAGGCTGGAATCGTTACGTGGGGATAAAGCTGCTGAAACGTCTTCTGTTGCGAAAGAGGACTCGCTGAGGTGAGATCAATTTTCGATTGACTGCCTTGTCGGGGATAATTCAGTGGTTATGTAACGTGACAAGATTTAAAATACGGTGAAACTAAATATGAGGGTACGATTTCTGTTTTGCAAAATTATGGAAATGTAGACTACAAAGCTTTAAATTTGAAAATTTCAAAATTTCAAATATTTGAATTTTAGCATTTCAAATTTAAAAATTTTTAAATTTCAAAATTTCAAAAATTCAAATTTTTTAATTTTAGAATTTTAAATATTTAAATTTCAGCATTTCAAATTTATTAAGTATGAAATTTTGTCTCTAGTTATAACAGAATGTAAGATAACACAATGCAATAACTAGTATTTGAAATTATAATATTCTGAATTAATATTTTTTACTACTATTTGATCAATGAGGAAGATATAAACTCCATTCAAACGCACTGTGCTTAAATATCTACTACTTTACATACAAATCGTATTTATCGAAAAATTCAATTTTTAGAGTAATATGGTAATGATCTGCTCCATCGTGCGATAGAAATCTCGGCATCATAAAATGTTTAAATTACCTCAAGTTCTTGCAAGCGACACGGTGAACTCGTTCACGAGTTCCACGAATAAATTTCCATCGCTCGCCGCCTCGACTATTTCTTCAATAGCTTTCGGTAATACGTTATTTTGATTTTTGAACGGCCATGAAATATGCATTATTTTCGTTCTTGCGTCCCGCCCTGCCTGCCACCGACCACGGGGAGTCAAGCACTGGATCGTAGCCAATTTCATTTCGCGTGTACAATGTGCTTTCGCGATTTTTAAATAGTAATAAAATAGAGATTTATGCTCGTGCCCTCCTTTCCGATGGGATCGATTCTGAATCACTGGAAAATTTTTCGCGCTGGAAAAATGCGTACGCGATAAAAAACGTAAAAAAAAATGATCGTGCGATCGACAGGGACGTGCAGGAAAATATTGTGATAAGAAAGTTTGCACTTCGATGCGGCAATTAAAATTTCTATGACATATCGTGCGCTTGTTTTCTAATTCCATTTTGACGTCTGTATAGTAAATATTTACGAACTATGGATGGCAGTATTTTTGTTTAATAATAAAAGACGCAATCTATAGAAATATTTCTGTTAAACTGTGATGAATTCGTTTTGGATAACAGGAATGGGCTGCTGCAAGTAGTATAAAATTGCGTTGGTCAGACCTGGAATGCATGTTTACCTATTGCGATACTAATATGCGTTTGTACTTTTCGATTAGGTGAAATCACTGCAAGTAGTAGAAGACTGTTTTAGTCAGACGTAACATAAGATACCTTTCTTGCATCCCTGATATTTTTCTACTTTATAACGAGAAAAGTCACTGCAAGTAGTATAAACATACTTTGATCAGACACTATATTAAATTTCCCTCTCGTATAACTGCAACAGTGCACCATTTTCTATTTTTTTTTCTTTATCTAGTATGTAAGATAAATTTTTTCTGAAGAATCACCTCAAAACAATCTTCTCAAAAATTACAAAATCTAAATAAGTCACTTTTTTCTAAAATTCTAATTCATTACCCACAACACAACAAAAATTATTTTCACTTACAATATAATACTCCATTAAATTCTTCTACTCCTAACAAGATCAAAGCAGCCTGAAAATCCCTCCTGACACAAGTAGTTAGCGCACAACCAAAGACATGCAGTATACACTATACTAACTTTGCCCCAAAATTTCTCCAAGATAACCCAAATTTCCAATTTCCACCCTATCAACCCTTTAGACTCTAATTCCGCCATCAAATACACTCCCCTCGCCGAACACTGGCCTTGTCATTAATTTTAGACGCAACTTCTCAGTTCCCATAAAAATACCCTCGCCTATAATAATCCTCGGATATAATCTCCTCGGGCAGGGGAATCAATTTTCCCTCGGTTATGCAATAACCTACGCGCGTGTTACGTAAAACGGAAGAGGAACGTTAGAACAAAACCAGGAGGGGATATATCCCAGGAGGCGTAGGAATCCGCCGTCTCCAAGGACTGTTCGCCTCCTTGAGTCGCTTAGAAACCAGGCTCCGACCTAACGACGGATATGGTAGTCTAGATTTTCGCGTCGCCTCCTCGTTTCGCTTGGCTCGCAATCAGAAAAGCGTCGCGACGGACCGATCGATGCGTTCTTTTGTCGTAAGCGCTCCTCTCCTTTCTTCCGCTTTCTTTCATTCACTCGCTCCTTCCAGCACTCCCACGCGATCCCCAGAAACGTCTCCGAACGCGAGGAAATCGGGACGGAAAAATGAGGGGTTCGAGTGGGAACTCGAGGAACAAGGCGAATTCGGGGACTGAGAAATCGAGGCCTAATGAGGGAGCTTGGCTAGAAAGGATATACTCTTATTCGATCGCTGTTCAAAATAATTGCCGAGTTTTCTGGCTGACATTTGAATGATTAAATGGAGGGAACTTTGAATTTTAGAGGCTAGGTAAAATAAAATATGAAAATATGGAAATTATAGTGGTATAGTAACTACAAAACTCACAGTGTATTTTTTTTACTTTAGATAAACTATTAGTAAGTTACAAATTTTAATCCTACATTTTAATTCTATCTACTAAAACTGTAATCTCATTCAATACTAGAAACAGAATAGACATATGAGATTGTGGAACATCTAACCACAGTAGCCCAAGAACTAAAATCCTCCAGATCAAGTAGTAAAGATTTATTCAAGTCCCACACGAGCTATTAATCCTCAATGTCCTCAAATATTCATAACACGAGACCAAAGTCTAAGCAACAAATCGTCTCACAGCTCATCCATCCCCGGCATACAATTACTTTCCACGCTCACATTTCACTCACCCCGAAATTAAACTAATTTAACTTCATCCCCATAAAGCATCGAGACGCCATGAAGAATCAGCGGGCAGAGAAGCTAGATTGAAACCCCCTGAATATAATTTCAGCTCGAGCGACTTCAGCAGTGGGAGCACGCACGCCGCGGGATTGTCGGAAGTTTGCAAACTGGAACGTGTGTTTTGCTCGCGAATGTACAGCCGCCGCTATATTTTACAACATTATGCAACGTGACGCGAGTGCAGCGAGCCCAGAGTTCGCCGATCGAGGGATTGTTCGGCAGCGACGGATTAAAATCGATGAGCGTCAGAGAAATAAGGTAAATCGGATCACGTACACCGAGAGTGAGGGAGGCATCAATGATATGATGACGGCAAGCAAATTTTTCAATCAGCCGTGCACGAGGTGTACGAGCCACCGAATTTTGTGCATAGTCGACGAAAAATGCGCTCGTCTGCAACGAACGACGACCGAGTGCTTTCGACGAGAGACTGAGACGTCGATTGCAGACTTGGCAATTCCGTTTGCTGCCTCTATTTTTCCACTCTTGTACAATATTTGAAGCGAAAGAGAAATACGCTCCCTGTTCCTTCCTAGCCTGCGAACTTCGTTTCCCCGCGAAGTGGCGAAGTGTTTGGCGATTTCAGTGAGACCTTTGGATTCTCGAGGACTGAAGTTCAGAAACTGTCTATTTTATTCTCGAGCGGGAAAAGAGTATCGATGCGGAGACACGACTGTGGGGGTTACGACTCGAGAAAAATCAATTGGGGAAAGTGGTACAGCAATAAGCGAATATCTGAGCTGTTGAAGTTAGAGGAAGACGAAACTTCTGAAAACTTGAAAATTTGCCATTTCTGTGTTGGGTGAATCGAAGCACACAGTACAGATGATCAAATTTTTTTATGACGAGGATTATTCGATTTTTAATGTAATGGTTGAACTTATGTTTAATATCTATAAAATAGAAAATAAGTGATAAACAGTGATAAGAGAAAGTTCTTTAGTTAGGTTCCTTTCTAAGAGTTCATTCAATAGTTAATCGAAGGAGAAGCACCCAGTCTATGGTCAGACACAGAATCAACAGATTCAGAGTTCACACTCCAGATGCATGTAATTTTCATTAGAAAATTATCCTACATTTAAAAGAGTAAAAATCAGACACAAAATATTAATTTAAAACATATTTAGCTCATCATATGTTTAATTTCGTTTTTGAAATTTAAATATCAGTTTTCATGTCTCGTTAACTCGCTAAGCCAAAAATTAAAATCCACTTATTCTATATTCACATATTTTCACACAAAGCAATACAATTCTTTTATTCTATTAATACTCGATTTACTCGATCCCCCTCAATCTTCCTTTCATAACACCCAATACAAAATACCAGAGAGTGGAGCAATTTATAAACACTCAGAGAATCGAGTAGCGTGAACATGAAATCAAACCGCGCAGTATTTTGCACAATCAATTCTCTCTCTGCCTGTTTCGTTTCCCATTTTCGTCTAATCTCGATGCCCAATTGAACCTTGTCCATTCAATTTCACGAGTCCAACAGCGACGGAACCTCGACTGCTTTTATCCTCGCACTAACAAGGAACATCACTTAAATATCATCTTCCGATTTTGATGCAATATAGTAAACGTAGTATTAAACACGTAGTTTTTATAGCTACTGATATTTATATTTAGGTGATCAAAACGACCCCCAAAATGGAGATGGAAAATACATTTTCGTAAATATCTCGATTTTCCTTTACGTCATCTTATTCCTTAGAAAAAACCACATCTTTTATACATTTACCATTCTCTTCTCTCTGCATTAGTTATCGAGATATTTACAAAAATATACTTTCTACCCTAAATTCAGGGGTTGTTTTCACCCTCTAAATATGAATATCAGTAGCTAAAGAAAATATGTGTCTAATCTATTCTTCGTTGCTCCATTCGAATACCAAGTTTCAGCAAAATAGGAAGTCGACACTAAAGTGATGTTCCCTGTTGGTTACTGACTGTGTCAGATGTATTTATGCAAACGACGCCAAACAAAGGGGACACTGTCACGGCCGTGACCACGATGACGTTAAAGCGTTGCAATATTGTTAAAGGGCGCGAAACCAGAACAGCTCGTGACGGTAATCGAGTTTACAAAGACGAATCAGCGCGCCTCGTAAAATTTCACCTCACGTCTCGCGTGTGAACGACCACTTCGGCTATCGTGTGAAATAATTCGCGCTGCGTCGTGTACCCCCTTGTGTTTAGCGTTCAAGTTCAGGGCCGATAAGGGAGCGCGAGCGAGTCTCTTATCTAAACGAGATTTCCATAATATGCAGACGACTAAATTGCGACGGGGAAAAAAATTGCACGTTGTGCATTATGCAGAAACGCAATCGTCGAGGCTAATAGGTGCTACACTCGTACGAGACTGAATCTCTATTAGAGATTTTAGACTTTTATTGTCCTTTTCTCATTTTAATTAAAACTAACTGAGGACTTTTTAACGAGGAGTGAATCAGCTGGGGGAACGAAGATAATTTGAAACTTATGAAACTGATTCTTATCGTTTTATGTGTCCTTTTCATAAAAGTATGTAGATATCTAAAATGAATTCACACTGATAGCTTGGAAAGATTAATTTTGATTCCCTTCCATTTCTATTCCCAACAACAAATCTATCGGCTTGAAACCGAAACAAGACTCGAAAGTTCTCCCAACTAATAGCTTTTGCCTGGATACATTACTCCTCTAACTTGGTGTTTATCAGAAACATTTTAGAACATACAGCAACAAGAAAAACTCAATTATACTTGGTTATCCCATAATTCCTTTATGTTTTCCTCCATGGAAGCGAAATCGCCAAGAGAGCAAAACGAAAAGGACTGATGGGACAAGCTGGTAAAGAAAAACTGTGAAGGGACTCACCGTGAGGAGGTTTGGGCACGTAGAGGTTCAAGTAGAGGCAGTCTTCGCTCTGGTTTGCCAGCATGGGCGCTAGCCTCTCGAGGTAGGCGCGTCTGTGCCGCGGCAGACTCGAGTCCGGTTCCGGTGGTTTTTGCGGGCACGCTGGTGGCATGGTGTCCGCCACCTTGAGGCCACGCCACGGCGTCGGCGTGACCGGCGGCATGTATCGCAACGCTCCAACTGGCGGCGTGGCGTAGGGGACGCCGTAGTAGGTCTCAACAGACGTCGCTGACCTGGCTTCGACGCCGCGCAGAGTACCGTACCTGGTCCTGACCGTCCTCGTGCTGTACTTCTGGCTGCCAGCGAGAGCCTCGGCCCCGCCATGGCACCAATGTCCGCACAACAGCCCGAGGAACACGACGATCGTCGCCAGACACTTCTTCGATCCGTCTGCTCTGTTATCGTAACGTCGCTGAACCCCTTCCTTCCCCCCTCCTCTAACCACATCTCTTTCCACGTAGCGTTCATCCCCTCCCGTGCCTTCGCACAGATCACACGGACCGTCGTAGACGGAAACGTCGTCGCGTCCCGTGGAACGAGCCTCGACAGAGCCGCGATAGGTCTCGTAACTGGCACCTTCCGGTCGAGGGTGGACCGGAACACGTCGGAGAGGGTCGAGACGCTGGCAAGCATCGTGAAAGATAAACGACTGGTCGAAACTACTGTCCAAGGCAGGCAGACATTGGATAGGATCGAGAGGCGAGAGGTCTTTCCTCTTCCTCTTCCTCGAAGACGAGGAGGAGGACGTCCGCATCGCGTCACGCCGCCGCGGACTGGCCCCTCTGGGCCCCGCATCTGTGGGGCCCTCCTTCTAAGGGACGACCCTCTTCTTCCTCTATGTTCTTTCCCCTTTCGTGTTTCCTCTTCCTGTTATCTTCTTCCTTTTCTAGCTTCCCGTTTTCCTTCGACTTAGCTTCCTTTAAATATTCTCTCCCCGAATGCTTTGTCACGGTTGCCTTTCCTTCTAAAGTTCCCTCTATTAGCTTCCTTGACGCTTCCACTGGGGGAGTGTCCTTGTTTTCCTTGCGCTCCTCCCTCCCCTCAGACAGTCTCCAGTGCTCTATCTCTCTAACTAGCACAATCCTGTTTTTTCTAGGCTCCAGCTTCCAGTACAGCCAGTTTTCCCTCTGTTGCTTTGGTTCCCTCTTGACAATGGTCGAACAGTTCACCGTGAACTCGCGAACACTCGGTGCTAGGGCGCTGATCGGCTGCAGAGCTCTCAGTTCCATCCTCGAGGACGTGCGTTCCACGCAACGAGCTTCCGCGTCGCTCGGAAGTCGTCGTTCCACGAAGCACCCGTCGTTGTTCTAGCGATCAGCGACGAGCTAGAGTCGATGCTGGCGGACAAATTTGAGGGAAGCATCGGCGAGGGTGTGAGCAGACGTTATTCCACCCCGCGAATTTTCAAGGATCTAGCAACAACTAACACTGGCTGGTTTTCACACAGTTCGGTTGGGGGAAGTTTTCGAGAATGATACAAGGCGATACGTTGGGCAGTTTGGCAGTTCTTGGAGGAGTTCCTCCAGGTTCTGGTCTTGGGTATATAGTAAGCTATTAATCAATTCCTTGACTTTGTTCCTATACTTCTAGCTTCTTCGCTCGCGCCTTGCTGAGTGCTTGTTTTGATCGTGGCTTTCTGGAACAGAAATAGTGGAAGAGGTTAGAGTGGATGAAGATGCTCGGAGGGTATTATGCGGATTGAAAAGTTGAAATGTAGATTTTGGGAATGAAACAAGAGGTAGCTCTTAAAATTATAATGAAAATGATCGACACTGGTGTTAAAAAAGTAGGTAATCATTTTTAAGCCCTCGAAAAGCCTATCTACAGTATTTTCTGATTACAGGAATATTAATACTATTTCAGTTTCTTTAATTCTTAAAATCACCCTTATTTTCTTTCATTCTCATCCCTGATGAAACAGAGTTAAGTAAATTATGGATATTTATTAAAATTCATATTTCTATACGTAGGTATAACTAGAGAAATGAAACCTGACTAGATATTTATGTCATGCTCTAAATTTTATGACAGGAATTTTGAATATTTTACTTATGTTACTTTACATATTGTGCATATCTCTACACGGAGATACATGTGTATATATTCTACACATCTTCCTGCAGATTTAAATTTCGCATAAATACATAAACATCTGCAGTCTATTAATAATTTATCATCTTATAAATTGACTTCAGAAAGATTCATCCCCTGCTCCCCATAAATTCCTCACTTGTACCAATTTACCAGTCTACAGCGAGTTTACCCTGTATCTCTTCATCTTTTCCACTACATACATTTCACCAAGCTTTAACTCAATTCAGCTCAATTAAACTCATCCTTTAACGACTCTCAGCCCTCAAAACAGTTCCAAAATTCGCCATAATCATCAAAGTGTAATCTCTCCCTATCCAATTACAATACAATTACGCACCAACCTAATCCCCTTGTATCACTACCAGTAATCATCGTTCCCCCAACTTTTCGAACGCATGAAATCTCTGCAGCAAATTAGCCTCAAACTTGAATTACATTCCCCGAGTGGGCACGAGTCGCGACTTGATGGGAAAATAAAACAATAACATTAATCCAGAGGCTCGGAATCCAGCGGGGTTGCCATTGTCTCCCGTTTCTGCAGACATTCAGCGGGATTTTTCGGCGGGGCAGGAATTACATCGGACAACTCAATTTGTAACAGGGGCCGATTCGGACGCCACAAATGACACGAAACCCAATAATCGTCTCCGCGAGGGCGATGCGAGAATTTCCAATTTCAAAGTTACTGGGAAGAGGTCGCTTTAAACGCGACCCTTCGGTTCATCGTTTCAACCGAGAGTTCGATTCGACGATGCTCTGTGTACAGCCACCAAAGAGAATGCGAATTGCCAGACACAGGTAAAGGCAATTACACTGTGCCCTGATAGGGGAGCAATTAATAATTGCGATTGCGATGATAAACGCGTTTGCACCGGGTCTCGAGGCGATGCCCAAAGTTACATGAATTGGCAATTAAGATGAAACAATGTGAAACAGCTGTGAAGGATAGAATAAGTCTATGTAAGAGAGAAAGGTTATTAACGATAGTGATCCTAAGTTGATAAGAAGATAGAAAGGGATTGTTCAACAAATTGTTAACTACATGTTGGTTATTAAAGTATTGCAGTTTGCATTTTCACAGGAAGATATGTAGGACCTACTTTGAATACTAATATTACAAGTCAGCGAAGTTTATGTAAATTTAATTTTCATAAAAAGAGCATTAAGGATTGAAATTAAACACGTTAAATGACCCAAACAGAGTACAAGAATTAGTGGAAGATCACAGTCAAAAATTTATAGATGGTAATTTTATTGAGCTTTTTAAATACCTATACTGAGGTGAAGAGAATATTGTAACAGGTTCTGCAAGCCAAGAAACTTTACCATACAGTATGGCCTTTTTTATGAAGACTGACAAGTGATTAGCAACTTTGGAAGAAGTACATAGTGTATATTGGTGTTGCCTTTCTTGGCAGTGAGACAGGTCGATCGCTCTATCAGCTGTCTTATTATGGACTTAGGAAGCCTAGGTTGCACTAATCGTCGTGATTCGTAAACGTGGAACTTGCGAGATTTGTGTCGAGGAACTGTTACTTGAATTAAGTACAAGCAATTTTTTTATAATTATAGGACACTTGTCCCAAGTTACCATTGACTTGTTGAAAGTCTTCGAAACAACTCTAGATAAACTTCACAATTTAGAAACCACATAGTCACTTCTATCTGATATAAATATCAGTTCTCAATTTTCGAAACATTGAAAAAGCAAATCACAGTGAAACCTCCCCTTCCAATATTCCCCCATACAATGACTATCTCTCTTGGCAGATCACACTCCACACCTCAAATACAAATACCAGCGAGCCTCGACCGCAAGAATATAAACAATTGACATTAAAAATCTCTTAAACGCTTCGCAAATCCGCACCCCAGCATTTCGTATTTACCGTATTACCCATCAAACAATCTTCCACTTTTATCGAAAGAGTGGAATATCAAACTGTCCCCATAAAACCTAAAATTACTACTCGAACAACCGTCCAATCGTTAAAATTACGAACACTCGTTTCAATAAAAATTTATACAGGCGATACTCGCCGCGGAGTGCCTCCGCGACGAATAAAATTTAAAGGTCGTTCGAACGGTGGAACGAAAATTTATATGTCGCGTCCCGTCTGCACGGTCAGTAAACGAGGCAGCCTCCCCTCCTGCTTTATATTCCGCCCAAGAATCGAAGCCAGGGAAGAAAACTTTCGCCCTCAAAAGATCCCAATTCCCAAGTTGGATCAAACCGTCGAACGCGACTGGCAAGAGTCCGACTACTTGCTGATTCGTCGCCTATCAGAGGCTTCCATCGTGGAAGTTGGCCGATGTCGCTGAGGCTTTGCGACTTCAAAAGAGGATCAAAGTGTCGACGGATTACGTGTTATATTCCAGGCGATGAACAGCCGACCCTTGGTCATCCCTACGCCCTCTGTTTCCATCCCCGAACCTCGATGCCTCGTCATTGAGATATCGATAACGCAGAACATAATCAAGATAAACGGGAAGAGGGAAGAGACCAGAAGAAGAAACCAAGGTAAAAGACCAGAGAGGAGGGAGAGACAAAGAGTTGCCCCCAACGAAATTAAATTCCTAGCTGTCGCTAATTGCAGGGGACGAACTGGGACGATTAATAATTCGCCGAGGCAGTTGTCCGCTCGAACTTCCAGCCTGTCGAGGATCGATCCTCGGGAAATTATCGAGATTCGCGACAGTCGAAACGGACCGAGGATCTATGAACCCTTCGACCCTGGCTATCCGCTTCCAGATCCGCTGATACTTCATCTATATTTCACGGGGACTAGTGGGACCTCGCATCTCCTGGCGATGCCGCTGAATTAGCTGCTGGTGTAGAGTCTAAGGATATTTGAGAGTGACTGGTCTGAAATTGTATCGTGAAATTTTGGGGCTGGAGAAAAATATCTGAGTGGAAGAACTGTTCGGGAAGCAGAAGTTGCGAGTTTGATCGAAGGGAAGTGTTTAACGAGTTTGTGCGATATGGGAGATGTTTTATATCTAGTATAGGAGGCCTGATTCGATAGAGTAGAGTTAGAGTGAAATAAAATATAGAAATGGAGTTTTTGTATATTTTTTAGCTTTAATAGTGGACGACACTACCTTTTTATTTAGATGTTTTGTTCGATCTTAAATGTGCATGTAATGCTCAAGAAGACTGGAAGGAGTTTGTATAAACACGCGGCCTACTTAACTCGGGGAAGCCCAAGCGATCGAGAGGTTTAAGATCAACCCTAATTGGAAAATGTAAAAGAGGTACCTAATTCCTTTGCTTACAGCTACTGAATGCAATTACTTTCTTAAACGAAGCTGATTATTGGAAGTGTACAAAAATTGTTTAAAGAAGAAAACGAAGAGTTATTTAAATGCTGTGGTTAATCTTATCTCCAAATTATAATCACGATTGTGTTGTAATAATTTCTAAGAGTAAAGTGGGTTAAGTTCAACTGGTTCTACTGTAGATCTGAGTACTTTTTGTAAAAATGAAAAAATTAAGAAATAAACAAGGCAAATATAAACACAGCAAATGTTTATATGAGCATTTTCCATTAATTTTTGCTCCCCTTCCATCATTAAAATAAAGTACCAACAATCCTACAACGAGCAACTGCGCAACATTCCAAGGTTCAAACCGCAAAATCAAGAAAACCTCGAACCACGAAGAATCAATCTCTTAACCCTTTAACTATGAACCACGATCTCCAGCCACGGAACGAGGGAAAGACTACCCGAGCTGCAAGGCTTTTCAACGTTAATTAAACCCTAAGCTAACTAAAAGTTCCCCATCCGCGGCCTATTTGCATACCTCCAAACTTCCACAGCTTCAAGGCTAGAAGCAAAGTTAACACTTGAGTAAGTAGTTTACTATTAAACCCCAAAGCCAAGGGGGAGCAAGATGTAAGCAATTTATACGATCAACCGACGATAATCAGCCGCAACCCCGAACAACATCAGAACGACACAATCTACGGCTGAAACACCGTCAACGTACCGCTTGAAAACTTCACCAAGGTCCACGAAGGATCCCATACGCAGAGTCAATGATAGCCGAGCCGGCGGCGAGTCGAGGCACGATGCGAATCCGTGAGCGCGACGTATCACCGGCGGATCCAGTCATAGTTGACACATAGGCTCTGCACATCGACGGAACCGACTGAACGCTGATCAAACTCACAAATCCATTCCAGTTCACACGGCACTCGTGCAGGTCAGCCCCGTCACCCCATCGGCTCGCGAACAAACTCGTCCACCACTCCACCACCTGCACGCTCACCACCACTAGCCACGAGGTGCCTTCATCTCGTGATCGCTCCTCCTCTCACTGCTCTACCGAGGCTCTAATCACAGCGAGCGCTGAGACAGTGAACTCCTGAGGGAGGACTCGAAGCGCAGGGGATACACCAGCAAACCGGTCGAGGGAAACGATCTTCCCTCTGACAGCCCCGTGTCCACCTTCACGACCAACCGACCGACCCACCAAACCCGATCCTGTCCCAGGGACGACCCGCACCCTCCGTGTGCGCGATCGGCTGTCTGTCCCGGGCTCTACTGACGGCCAGCCGCGCGACCTCCATGGAGGTGGCGGTGCTGGTGCTGCTGATGCTGGTGCTGCTGCCTTCGGTGGTGGTGGAGGCGGTGGTGGTGGCAACGGTGGAGGTGGAGGATGGTCCGGCACTCGAGGAAGCCGGGGCATCCACGGCGCCGACGCCTGGTTTCGTACCGACCAGTCTGGTCGATAACGCCACGGCAACCCCCGGGTCGTTCCGGCTCTCCTCCACCTCTCTCACTCTCCACGGTTTAGTCTTTCACCTTCCCATCGCTCTTCTCGACTTTCTCCCTCTCTCATCCCCTGCTCTTCTGCCTCAGACTGGATCCTCTCGGTTCTCCGTCGTCAGTTAGCGCTAGACTTCTACATTCTCTTTCGCTGCTATCCTCTTTGGCTTCTTACTACCCTTCGTTCTGCTTGTCTTCTTTAGACTGGATCCTCTCGGTTCTTCATTATCAGCTAGCGCTAGACTTCTGTGTTCTCTTTCGTTGCTATAATCTGATCTTCTTCAGACTGGATCCTCTCGATTCTCTCTCGCCAGCTAGCGCTAGACTTCTACGTTCTCTTTCGCTGATATCCTCTTTGGCTTCTTACTACCCTTCGTTCTGCTTGTCTTCTTTAGACTGGATCCTCTCGGTTCTTCATTATCAACTAGCGCTAGACTTCTGTGTTCTCTTTCGTTGCTATCCTCTTTGGCTTCTTACTTCTCTTCGTTCTGATCTTCTTGAGACTGGATCCTCTCGGTTCTCTCTCACCAGCTAGCACTAGACTTGTATATCCTCTTGCTGCTATCCTCCTTAGCTTGTTCTTCCTCTTCGGCCTGCTCTTTTTCCTGCTCTTCTTCCTGCTATTCTTCCTACTCTTTCGTCTCCTTAGCTTCTATTCTACCTCCACCTGAGACATCCACCTACCGCTGTTCTTCTCTTATCTTAGCCCTGCTTTTCTCTAGCTCTAGCGCTGCTCTTCTCTGCTCCTGTCCCTACTCTCGTC
Source organism: Calliopsis andreniformis (assembly GCF_051401765.1). NCBI lineage: Eukaryota > Metazoa > Arthropoda > Insecta > Hymenoptera > Andrenidae > Calliopsis > Calliopsis andreniformis. The sequence goes on from NC_135073.1 coordinate 13,306,828, forward strand.
TTCCTGTTGTGTCTCATTCCTAGGGTTCAGACGCAGGGGGCTTGTGGGAGTGAGACGAGATTCCTCTTTGTCCGAGTTGGCAGCAACAGACAACATCTCTCTGGCTGGAATGGGAGGGACGGTCCACGACGTACGCCTTAGGTCTGCACTGTCTGAGGTTGCTTCTCGCGATCAATTGCTCTCTCAAAGCCGACCGCTGCGGCCTGCTCTCTCGCTCTAGCCGAGGGCTCTGCAGGCGATTGTTTTCGACGGTGTATAGATAAATAACAACAGGGGATTAGTAAACATCGAAGAAACCGCCGAGATGAATTAGCGGGAATCCGGTTAGCTTGATTAACTCGGTCGGCACCAGGCGTGCAGCCGCGGTTTCGCTGCCGTGTTTGGACGAGATTTCACTGTTTGCGAGGGGACTTGTACGGTACTCGATTTAGGCAGGGGATTGTTTAACCCTTTCGGAACTGAGAGCGTTGTGGCGGGAAACTTTAGGGTTCGCTGAATTTCTGTTTTATTGGACTTTTGCTTGATCTGGTGACGATGATAGTGCACATGGTAAAGTTGAAGAGAATTGAGGCATTGAATGATAAAGTAGACTAAGCCACAATTTTTTCCCAAAATTGAGTTAACAGCATTAATTTATTACAAAGGAACACTTTATTTGAAATTGCCTATTTCTCCGATTTTTTCGAGTAATGGGGTTAATCCGCTGTTGTTCTTAATTAATCTTAATTAATTAATTTTCGAAAAATTAAATAAAAATTGTACCATCTACGTATACGACTCATTTTACAAATATCATATTTTTGAAAAACTACACTAATTGTACGTATCAGATGACAGAACAAAGGTAGCAAGATCGTAAATTCCATAATTAGATATTCTTCAGAATTTATGTAAACATCCTCTGAGTCTGTGTATGTAAACAACATTGGAAGTAATTTAGTCGGATAATAAGTAACGTGTAGCTTTTTATTTGCTAGTAAAAAATGTATCTGAATAAAGCTAAACATGCCACCTCATTAGTAAGCACAAACAGTTCCAAATTAAAAAATTACAATTATTCCACAGCATTTTTACAGGCACCCTAAACTAAGCACTTATGAACTAAATTTCTTTTTGTATACACAATTTTAATTGCACGGTTTCTGGGGGATTATTTTAATTATGAATTCTAAATTTTCATGTTTCCTCCAGAGCTACTATTTTCCATACAACTAACATCTTTAAACAATTTTTAAACCTCAAATTACAGTCGATCCTATTTCGTAGAAAAATGCAGCTTTATCAAAACGGCTTCAAAGCTCAATAAAAAATTTCGGCCCTCGATATCCAGCAATTTTTAGTAGAAGCACGCATGTGTATTATGTAACATGAGATGCAACGCACAAAAAAAATTTGGTTTGAAATTGAAACTCGATGTTTGATTCCCTCTCTATATTGCTAATACAAGCTAGCTTTAAATCCAAACCACTCGTGTTTAAAAAACAATATATCTTCTAACTCTATAGAAGAAGCAAAAATTCGAGTATGTAACAAATATCCACGTGCAAACGCTCTCACAGTAAAAGAGAGTTGGCTTGAGAAAAACCATTTCCGCGAAGCTAGATAAATGATCTCGTACAAACTAAGAATCTTCTTATCCAAGCTTATGGAAAAACTTTTGATATCGATTCTGCTGATTTATAAGATCACTCAACCATTGTAAAACTGACAATTGCACAACCGCGAAGGTATTAACTGCAAAGTAAAAATTACTCTATTGAAGCGGATAAAGTATCAACCCTCCAAGTAACAGAGAGTATTTCTCTCCTTTGTAATCGAAAATTCTAAGAAAAATTCTTGTAAAATAATAATAGTACTGCATATACAATATACAGAGTGCTCAGTTTAACTGGAAACCCACCGAAAGTTAAATAATTTGCAAGAATACTCAAGTGATACAATTACATGATCCACCCTGTATACTTATTAGTACAAGGCACAGTAACATGCTGAACTGGATTCGCTGGTAACCTTGTTAAACATTAAGCTAAGCTCTGATCATCGTGGAAAACTCAGGAGAAGGCGAAAACGCTGATGATTCGTAGGTTACACCCTCTCGAAGACATCTCGTGGCGGTAAAAAGTCCGCGGAATATTCAAATGACCATCACCGACCATGCTACCGAAATTCGAGCGTGGTCGCGCGAGCACGCCCGGAAATTGCCTCGTTGTCCTCGACGTCGACGTTATTTACGGGTCTTAACGAGCGAAAGCTTACGCTTTCTCCTCTCGTCAGGCCAGAGCAAGGCTACGAGCCACCCTCGTTCTACTTCGCTTCCTTTCGCCGCTTTTTACCTTCCCTTTCCGAAATAGCAGCGAAACAGTTTTTACCCCGCTGAAATTTATCTCCCCCTTTATTTTTGGGATCAATAACTGAGGGAATTAAGTGAGAATTTATGGTGTTCCGTAAAAGTTAAAGGAAATGGTTTTTGGGGATTAATATAAAAGTAATAAAGATTTTTAATATCATTTTAAAAGGGGAATATATTATTTAGGTCAGAGGAAATGAAATATGAGGTTTGAGAGAAATGTATTTTCTCAGGATGTAGTTTGTGAGAAATGGGTATTGATTGTGGAAGTAAACTGATATTTAATGTCGCGATTTAGTAATATACTTTTTTACCAGAATCTAGTGTAGAGATGTCTACATACAGGGTGATCAGTTTATCTGGAAACTCTCCGAGCGTTGGCAACATTTATTGTAATTGCTGTTAGCATAGAAAGTACTGCCAACACACATTAGAGGGTTTCCAGATAAACTGATCGCCCTATATCGTTATCTTCGATCAAGGCAAATATTCCTGAGAAGGTAGACAATTTATATCGCAGAAACTGGAATTCAGAAATTAAAACACAGTAATTCTGAAATATTTGAATATTTGAAAATTTGAATATTTGAATATTTGAATATTTAAATATTCGAATATTTGAATATTTGAATATTTGAATATTTGAATATTTGAATATTCGAATATTTGAATATTTGGAATTTTGAGTATTTAAAATTTTGAGTGCTTGAATTTTAAATAGAACATTCCCTCTATTTCGATATACCCCTTCCACACAAACAATATTTCCCAGTGTACAAAAATAGTACCACCAATTTTTACTTTCCGTTCACTTCCACTCGAAAAAAACCGTTCAAAACCCCGCGCGAAAGCTCGCTTCCAATGAATTAAAAACAGTTTCCCTGGTATTCTGAGAAGTTAAAAAACGCCAAAAGGTCTTTTCACCATTTTATCAAATTCCACAGCTCATCGCTGTATACTTTCGCGTTTCAATCTACCGCGTAACCACCATCCTACCAAACCACGAAACAGACACGGTCGCGCTGCCTTCCAATTTGTTTAACATTTTTTCGCGTGATCGCAAACAGATACATATCGCGCGTCCTTTTTAAATTACTTTTCTGTTTACCCGCGGACCATTCAGTCCGCAGCGCACCAGTTTTAATTCAACTTCGATCTTCACGCGCGTCCCCTCGCCCCCATGGCGTCAGATTTTCCCGAGATTCGTCGTCGTTCAATTTCCAATTAACTTCTACGCATCGTACAAATGAAATCCACGCTCACCCCAGCGAGAACGTAGGAGAGCATTCAATATCGACATTTTCACTGAGTATAATTTACGATCCTCTTAATTGTACAGCCGTTAATTGGCATTCATGTCCTGTCACCATTTTCCCCATCGCTAATTACAAAAATGACTAACCCTCCACGTTCCCCGTGTTTTTACACCGATTATTCTATTTCCGATTTTCTCGTCGGCGAACGCATCGGAACCCACTCACCCCTTCGACTCCACGGCAACAGCGCGAGTGTCAATGAAATTAATTTACCGAGCTTACCCCGCCTGGAACGACCCTTAATTATTCAAAACATTATTGTATTCTATGGACGCGTGTTATAAGGGAAACTGTTTTTTGGTCGGTAATATTGTATTAACATGTTCTGGGCAAGCCTGCAATACCTTGGGATATTTGTTGAAAATGGAAGTTTAATGGAATTGAAATACAGGTGTGAGATAATGTGAAATAACAAAGAAGTGAAATTATGGAGAATTTGATGTAATTTTTAATCCAATTGGATATTCATTTTCGAGCAGTTTTTGTGATTCTTTAGAAACATTTATGTTCCACTGTGGTTCTACTGTGTTTTCTGAGGGGTTTATTATACTGATACATGATAACATAAATATATAAAATTTAACTTCTTCACGTACAATTCTTTTTCGTAATGTATCACCTTCGCTGCCCATTTGAAACGGGTAGCCATAAAAACTGCACGAGTCAGGCTCATCAAAGTATGACAAGGGATTGATAACCAGACCATGTGACCTCACCACACTTCCCTGTACCACTACTCAATTATTCCATTCCTCCCACACCAAACCTTCGAATATTATATTCGTTTTGCAAAATACACAAAACTTTTCCCTATCTAGAACCCCCTCTAAATGCCCCACATTATCCACAACACCAAATACACAAAGCTCAGAATCACCGTACGCATTAAAAATCGATCCTCACCCCTGCCCAGTTCCAAAGTCCGCCATAAGGGACGCAGCCCCATCTATTAATCCACTTTTTCGGAAGTGGTGCCATGGAAAGAGGATCTCATCCAACTAAAAACAAAGAGGTAGGGGGGAGGAAGTACAGCGAGATCTCTCTGGACGTCGATTCGTCTCTATCACAGGCCGCACAAACAAATGTCTGTCAGAGAGGTTGGGTGGAGATAGGAGGAAGCAGAGAACCGAGTTGGAATTTGAAAAAAAAAAAAGGAAAAAATGCTTTCGGCCTGTAAGCCATGGCTACAGCTCAGCTCTCGAGGCGGTCGATCGATTCCCGTCGCAGTTAATTAGATCCCCTCAATCCCGCGCGATCCGTGGAGAGAGGATGCGGATCCTTCTCGCTCGCGGACAAATAGATCGAATTTTCCAGCCGAAGTAGGAGAGTAACAGTAACTTATGAGCCAGCCGAGTCACAGCGGAGGAAAAAGGGTGCACAAAAGCGGGGAAAGAAGAGAGTGCTCCTTGTCTGCCCGCGAAGAAAGCAGCTCGTTAATTAAGCAGGTGTAGCGCCGAGGCGCAGTTATCGAATGGGAAATTTGGGAGAGGAAACGACGCTGCCGCGACACGACTGTTTAATTTACATTTCATTAGTCTCCCGCTAATGGTGCCTCGAGATGTCCCTCAAGAGAAGCGCGTATGGAGCCGAGTTGGGACTTTTTACCGATAAAGTGTTGGAATTTGTTTTCTGAATGAGCAGGATGGCTCAGGTTTTGTTGGTGGAGGTTGCGAATCCCTTTTGTGCGATTAAAAGGGTGGAATTTATTGCTATTGGTGTGAAATTATTTTTTTGGAATTGGTAGACGAGTATTTCATGGTGAGAGGCTCGTACTGATCTGGACTTAGAGTTATTAATACTGTAGTAGCGACTCTAGAAGTTGTGAGGGTACTACAGTGTTTAAGAAAATTTGTGATTTTTCAGAAAATATATAAAAATTTATGTTCTTGTTTATATTCAATGTTTATAAGAAGTCCATCTTTTTACTATGCTTAGAGTGTGAATACATTACTATCATGTCACGTGAACTCACATTACATACTATAACGAGTGATGTGAAAGCTATGTATTCACACCCTTAATCTTAAGTATCCATACAAAAATTCCAATTTATATATAATCCACCAAATATATTGTGGATATCAATCTATTTACCGCACTCGATAAAAATCAACAAATAAACACAATAATAAAAGCTGACTATTTCATAAAATCACTCACCAATTCGTTGCGCAGCTCAACATCTACACCACTGCCTTTCCAACAGATCACCAAACTCACTATGTGTCCTAGAAAAACACAAAAAATTGTATTTGAAATTTGCCCTCGTAAAACGTAATAAAAAAGAAAAAAGAATATTACACTGAATAAATATCTCGTAATAGTCTACAGAATGTTCAATAAAAAAAAGAAAGAAAAGAAAACTGGTTCGATAGACTGGACTAACGTGTGACGATGTCGTCGAAACAACGAGTGGGATAAGACTGATCGTCCCTACCCTTGAGAGTCAGGCTTATGTTAACCTGAGTGTATAGTTGTCAACAAAAACAGAGAATGTTTACAGTCTCGAGAACATAAGTTCCAGGTAAGAGAAAATATATTTAAAAATCTATAACTTTGGCATAGAAAACTATCTCAGATCGTATTTAAACATTAAATTGCAATTAAAAAGTGAAGAAATTCGCGAGACCGCGAGATGCGCGCGCATTTGGCGCCAAAGAAAGATGGCGTTACGTTTCGGAACTTCCTTGCTATCTTTGTCGAACTATTTCATACCACGCTATTTTTCTATGATGATATTATTGTCAGATTCAGTTGTAAAATAAAGAGAATTAGCTTTGTAACGAGTAAATACTACAATTCTATTGCTCGATTTATTTAATAGTAGCTCTATCTAAACATCATTTGAACAAAAATTGACTTTCACCTCACCGACTGTATAGGTTAATAAAAATCGCTTATAGATCCATATATTAACCATAATGAAAGTCTAAAATACTCTGCTTAACTATTTTTAATGTTTACTACCAGTAAAATTAACTATTTCAATGAATATGTGAAAATATCAGGTATGATGACGTAGCACGTCAAACGCACATACAATAATTCCAGTTCTTTCGATAAAATAGTAGTAAATAAACAAAAAAATACCTTCTCCGTGGATATCTTCACTTCTGCATACTGAAATCACACGTCTTGATTGCTTTCACTCACAATTTTCTCACAAAATTTGGCAGAAATGAGAGACGAGGTGCGGAGGCGTCCAACCAATGCGCTGACTAGTGGCGCAATGACGATTTTTGAACTGGCGAGTCCCTCTACTTCAAACTCTCGCCTGGCGCCAAAATTCAAACTGTTATAGAGCGCGCTATTGCTCTATATCTACAGTATACATCAATAACTTACTATAAATTACAATAATACATAAACATTTTTTCTTTGAAAACATCCTTTAAAATTATATCAAGAATAAATTGTTTTACTACATATAAATAAGTATTCTTTAAATAAATTTCTAATTTATTCCAAAAGCTATTAAAAGATTGTCCTTAAATTTTGATACTGTATTTTTCTAATCTTTTGAGCATTCTACATTATTCTGACGTAGTATTAAATGAAAATTGTTTTATGGTATTAAACGCAGAAAATATATAGATCTAAAGAAAAGAAATTTAATCAAGTGAAAAGCGGACCCAGCGTAACATGATCTGATTTAACAAAATCGTGTCCTATTCTAATAAGTTTGCATCGACAAGATCGTGTTTGAGCGAAGAACATGAGAAGCATAAAATCAATATCTCGCGGGTCTAGTATCCCTTTAAACTACCCTATACGATGAGAAAGTTCAAACTTCTCAAACTATGGAAGGAATACAACCAATTCCAGTTATTAATCGCGAGGACTAAAATTTGAGAAGAAATTCTATGCATTCAATTAAAATACAGCAAAGATAATTACTTATCTTTAATCAAAATCATACAACACTGTACCTACAAAAAATCACAAATCTTGTTCATTTTTTTTGAGAAGTTTATTTTTCACCTCCATCTTAAATTGTGCTTTTCCAAAAGATAGGCAAAAAAAAACCCCTTTTCAATCATCAGTGTAGCACAAAAAAATTTGCGAAAAAGTACACACAAAGTCGGTTCAAGGGTTTATCTGAGAAGGTTTCAAGTTCCCAAGGATCTTTAAACTTGTTCTATCAGAATAAGATAACAGTGGGTCTCGGTTTAACGCTTATCCAAGGAGCAGCGTTCGCTAGTCGCACTCGAGAAGCCGCGTAAAGGTAGCAGTGGGATCGATGCTGATTGCTTTAGAAACGGCTCGAACGAGCGTCTCGTCTCCTTTGACGCATTGCTGGTTGCTCTTATCTGCCACGTTGGGCTGCAGGTGAAGAAGGAGACGGTTCATCGATTCCAGAATGAAGCCACGATTTCTCGAAATTGCCTGGCATTTGACTTCCCAGGACAGCAATTCTCGACGACACTCCTTCACCTTCCTCTCGCCCTTTCAGACAGTTTTCATACCCTCGTGGGGATTGTATTCATATCGACGTACAGTTTGCCATGAATTGTGCTTGTATCGAGCAGTTTGCTACTTTAAATGGGTAGTAACGTAGCTCGCTATTCTGAGACGCGGTTCAGAGACAGATGAAACCAGACAGCAAGTATTTCCATTTAATTCTTCTGGAAATATTCATATCATAACTATCGAGTATGCACAATGCACTAAATATTCAGCGACTGGTCGATGAATATGCATCTTTTCCTATTCGATGGAATAATCTGGGCCATTCGGCGTGAATTGTGCTCTAGAAGAGACATTATTTCCATGAATTTTTATAAAGTAGAAAGTTCATAGCGTTATCGTTGACGAGTGTAAAATGTTTAATGTGCACGAAGAACGTGATCGAATTCTGGTGAAAAAATTCGAAAACTAGATCCCGTGAAACGTAGAATTATAGACACAAACGTGCACAGACGAGCATAAAATTGAATTACAAAGGTAACAAAAATATTTTCAATTCTATTCCACTCATAAGTATGTGACACGTAATTCCTAAGAACCAGGAAATGAAATAAAATACTCATTACCAGGTTATCTATACATACCTATTAATAAAAAAATTCTTCGTATTTGCACTCTAAAAAATGGCTCATATATCAAAGAGGATTGATTTTTTGTACACGATGTCATATTCAATTACGAGAATAAATTCAATGCCCAGAGAAGAGATAATCCATGTAAAAATATGGAAAAAGTCGAAGGTATATTTTAGACCAAAAAAATCAGCACGCGGCAATAATTTGGCGAGTCACCGTATATAACGTAGATATAAAGGCACACGTTTGGTAAATGGGAGTCTGCAGAGACGCGTAGCAGCAACTGGTACCAGATCGATTCACGGGTATTCGCAGGTGCTCATGCCGCTTCGTAGTAACACCACCGATAAGCCATGGATCGTTATCCGCTCGATATAGTTTCCGGAAACATATTGACACCGTTTCGACAAACGGAAACATAGGTGATCAGTGACAGGGCGCCAGAAAGGACTCGATCGTGAACACCCCATCACACGAAATTTTCGAATTAAAATGAAAACCAGAAATATCCTGAATTTTTCACTGGAATAATTTATTGGAAATAATAAGTAACTAAATTATTATTTTAAATTCTTCCTATATATTACTAGAATTATAGCAATAATTTTTGTAAGAGAAAGAGTTTTATATTTCATATATTTGAAAGTCTGTTTTTTTGTTCCAATTTCAAATAAATTAATAGAAATAGAATCCTGAGGAAAATTCAATTTTATTATGATGAGTTTAACAATATTCTGGGTATCTGATATGAATCCATTCCAGATATTTTAAACGAGGATAAAACAGGAAGTAACCAGATGTATGTAATTTGAACAGAGGCCAAGAATTTTAATAGCACCAGAAAGATGAGCAAAATTTAAAATAGTTGCGTTTGAACTCTGAAGTAATTTTAAAAATGTAGAAAGAAATGACAGGTGGTTCGAAAATTGCAGAGTGTATAGCGGATGTGGCATAAATCCACGAGGCAATTCCCCACTTTTTATCATATGTAGTCTAGTATTATCAAGACATCATAAAACCTGTTCTCTAACTTCTTCTTCTCAGATTCGATTGTTCTCTATTTGCCCCTCGATCAATCGTTGTCAGATGTAGGGTAACTATGATAATTATATCGATCCAGGGTGCTGAGCAAACTAGTCGTTTTATCTCAATTCATCCTTGTATTACAACCTTCGTGACAGAGAAGTTGTAATCGTACGATAAAGTGCACAGTAGCGCTGCAACTTGGATAATTAATAATTATATAATAATTAACCTGAGTGTATTCAGTTCACGCACAATCGCGTTAATTGAATAATTATTACTCAAGCTGATATGAAGTTGAATGGATACTTAAAAGATGTGTATATTAAATATAGTAAAACACAATAAAGATTTCTGAACTAAAAGAAGATATTTCACATTTTTTTATGAATTTTCATGAAGTCTTCTAAAATTCATTTTCATTTACTCTTCACAATCTTTCATATTAAAATTCCTGTTACGTTAACAAGAACCTAAGCATCAATTTCATTATTTCAAATGAGAATCAATAATGAATCCCTCTTGTTAAAATAAATTATGAAGAATCGTAGTTAAATATAAAACTGCTCTAGAAAAAGGAGCGACGAAGTCAACCAAGAAATGAGGGCTTACAGAATAATGAATACTGATGTTGGTTATATCCTGCGAAGGGTGTCAGTGTAACGCGTTTAGTAGTTCCAGCATGGCTGAACGAACGATCAAATATTTCTTCCTATACACAGCATCGTGGTCTTTGTTCCGCGACAGCCATATCGATGTTCGTTTATCTAGGACGAATTTGACTCGGTTCTTCTAAACATAGATTCACCGTATCTCATTTTTCTTCTTACCAACTGTCAGGATCTCATTACAGACTTCACGAGGAAACTACTCTGCGAAGTAGTTCGCGTGTCTCGGGTCACATGCGAACTTCGCGTAATCACGTGTCGTCTCGAATGTGCATTTCAGTGCATATTACGTGAGCAACAAGTCACTTACGTCGATTTCGTAATATAGTTCGTTGCAACGTAACGTTATACCCACGAATCAGGGATCCACTGCTAGCTTGTAAATCGAGACCTCATATTGTAGGACTTTGATGTATGTACAAGGAAATTGTAACTCTTTAAAATGTAAGACTCTAGAAGCGTAGGATTTAAAGAAACAAGTTTTTTCGAAAACTTCATTACTAATAGACTCCCTAATATGGTGTCTTGTCAAAATTGTTGCAAAAATTAATTTAAGCTGTAATTGTAACACAGTTTCCTTTTTTCTTTGTGTTATTTTTTCTCAGGCATAAGAGCCTTAGTCTCTAGCCTTATAATCTCACTCAAACCAAAGCCCTCTTTCAAAGCAGATCAACAATGCCAATTGTTCAACCGACCCAACGGCTACATTAAAATTTCAATCCCCTCAACAATCATTAAACAATCATCCATTTACAAACTGGCCACCTGTTCCCATTATTTCTTCCTCACCCTACCACTTCAACCGAGGCAGAGCTGTGGCATACATAAAACACGTTCCAATCCAATTCCGCTACCAATAACGTCACCCTTAATCGTCGATTGGGGGCCAATCGATTGCAGGGCAAGACACCCAGCACGATCACGACTCAACCCATCTCTGACCGACCATTGTAATTTTATCTGCTCGTAATAACCCAACTAAGCTCGATGACCAGCGGATGGACTCCGCAGCAGAGAACGTGCCAATGTCCTCCATTTTTCGAAGCCCTGGGGCTTCGTTTTCGAATCGCCGTCGTCCAAACTCTCCAGTCGACACGAATTGGTGTCGGTGTAACTGTCCAAGGGAAGACAAAGTAGGCAAAGGTTCAAGAGGGGGAAGGCAGGGAGGGTGGCTGATAAAGATGGAAGGGGATCTCGATGATAAGGCAGAGGGGAGCCAAAGCTGACGTTTTGACCAGCATACAGTGAGATATTTCTTTTCTATTAACTTGAATTTTCTAAGTGTAAGCTTTTCTAAGTATAACTTTTACTGACTTCATTCTCTCGAATTATATAAAAATGTTGAATAATATTTAAAATATATATTATTGTCGACACTAAACTGAGTATTTCTTTGCTGCACTAATTTCGTTCCCCTACATCGACGAAACATCACAATGCGCAGCGTTTCGTGAGCCTGAACGAGGGATTCATGATCGAGGCAAGTGTGGTTATGCTCTCCTCTTTGGTACGCTTTGCTCGATTCTCTCTGGCTCATTCTCAGTAGCAAGAAAAGGAGGGGGAAAAAAGAGGAGGTGGCCGAATTCCCAGTGTGGATTTTCCGAGTCGAAAATTCGACGTCGTAAACTCCAAGGGTGTCGGAGTTTCGAAGAACGAAACGAGGGAAGATCGTTGAATCTCGAAATAGGTCCAGGTTTTAGGGACAGAGAATGAGCTCGCGAACCTAATGATTTTTAAGACACCTTTCTTTGAGTAATTGGAGGGAGAGGGAGGAATCGGGATAAGAAATGGAGTATATGTTTTAGGGCGGTCATCTAGGGTAATGGTAAAATTGAAGGAGCAGAAGAGAGAGAAGAATCTTTTCTGAAAAAAGAGTGAATCCCTTATACTAATTTCTCCTTCTAATAATTGGATCTGTCGAGCTTTCAAAATGACTGATTTTTTAAGAAATATATCATAAGCAGTAGATAATCAGACTACTCATTCTGTGCATTTTATTATAATAAATCTAACGTTAGCAAAATGAATGTAAATTTAAAAAATAATTTTAAAAAAATCGCCTTAGCAGATGCATAAAAAGAATAATTTCTTCCAAGATATCTTGCTACATCAATTTTACCTGTGCCAGAAAATTTGTCAAGTGTAAATTAACCTATTTATCCAATGAAATATTAACACCTAAGGAGAAGGTTTAACGCGAAAATAAAATTGAAAGGTCAAAACTTCGGCGAAGTTCAGATTCAATAAAAAACAAACTACTCCATAAGGAAACTTAAGGTAAGCGAAACAAATTATTCGAATATTTCTTACATTCCACTTAACACTTTCCTCATACTACTTCTCCATTAATTTTCCATGTATTTTTAATCCCAGGATACGCGAGACACACTTAAACAGTATTCCTCTCAGTGCCCCCATAATTGCTAAACTTCGATTCGTTTAAAAGGTCCCGAAACAGAAGCCTCGTGTCATTCGCCATGCTAATTTAAGAAAGGAATGCGACTCATCCTCGTTTCTACTGAAGATATCCCGTTACATTTGCTTATACCTAACGAGGCTCCGCGTACCAGCACAGAGATGAAAAGACGCCTGGTGCAACGCAGGAAATTCTACGAGACAGGTTATGCACTTTCTGCGCTTTTGGCGCGGACACTAATTGCCGTCACGGGTATACGAGAACCGTGTCGTAAAAGCTAGTCTCAGTCCGTCGTTCAGCCTTACGGGAGTAAAATCCTCTCGAAATACACCCTCCTTTCTCTGTTCTCTGGGAACTGTTCAACGAAGACTGTTACTTAGCCCGTTTCGTCAACGAGTCGCTGCGATATCTTCGTCTATGATACCCCGCCATTCTTCGCTCTGTGCGTTCGATAAAGTGCATAGTCTCGTGAAGCTTAGTGCGAGGAGTACGTTCCGCTGGATACTACTGGTTGAGTAATTGCGGAAAAATCTGAGAAGCGAGGATGGAAAATTAAATTTAATAATACGCTGCAAGCTCTTCGAGGGAATCCTGAATGATGAAGAGAGGGCACTGTGATATGTGAGTTTATCGTGGAGGTTTTACTGCTAGGGTACGTCTGAAATTAGTAGAAAGTTTATGGAATTTTGTGAAATTCAATTTGAGGAGGAAGTTAAAGGGTTAAGAGAATCTTTTGTATTCGAATTTCGTTTCTCCTAAATTCTCGCTGTATAATTTTCTTCTTGAGTCTGTACTTATTGTTAGTGGAATTAACTCTTAATAGGAAAGACAGAAGTGACTTGTATTTGAAGAAATAATGTATTATAAATGTTAAATAGGAATGATCAACTAGACTCGTATGAGACGCCAGCTATCATGTTAGGGGTTAATTTAAATAAAACAAAAATATATACATTAATTAATTGACCGGCGAAAATTAACTACTACAAATATTTGGTTACAAACCATAGATATTAGTGTTCACATACCCAATTAACAACCATTTAATTAATTAAATTACTTTGGTTTCAGTTCCAAGTAACGTAAAACAGTATTCCCTAAAATGAACGAAAAAGAAAAAATAGAAGTGATGCACTAAAAAAGAACTGGTAAGTCTTCTCACAATCAAAGCAAAATTTCCTATCTGTTAATATATTCTCCTCAACCCCCTTTCCAAACCAGAACCCAAATATAAAAAACAAAAAAAATGTAATCGAATTCACACAAAAAAATAGAAACACTATACATTCTTTTCCTTCTATTGAAAAAAAACATCCCCTCAAAAAAACAAGAACTCATCAATCCTCTTCTCCACAGTTCCACAATCCACCTAAGGGAGTCTCAACGAAGCTATGAAAGAAAGTGAACGCGATCCGCGATTCACAGGAAGCCAGAAGAAACAATTCCAACCACCGCCAGCGAACTTATCAGAAGTGGAAGCTGTCGTAAAATATCGAATCGAGGAGACGGTGATCCGCGACGATTGAAATGAGAACACCTCGAACGATTCTGGTTCACAAGCTCGCGGGAATACGCCGCAGCTATGACTCGTCGATAGAAGCCATCGATGGAATCGGTATCTGGATATAAAAAGAAAGGCAGAGATACAGTGGTTGAGTTAAAAAAAAAAGCGACGAAAAAAAGAACACTGGCGAGGCTCGTTCCCCAACCCTTTGTCTCTCCCCTAAGACTTACTGAAGGATCAATGTCGATTCCTCGGGTCTTGGTGCTGTCGATCCTGTTGCTGCCGCCACAGGCAGACGCCTTAGAGGTGATGGATCCCCTCGCGCTGATAAAACAGACGCTCAAATATTGGCGGAGGATCTACATGATGTACCACGAGGAGGTGGCCCTGGGCTACTGCTGGGCAGAGTACTTCCTCCAGCTGCGAGAGAACACGAGCACCATGCACGTGTCGCACCACACGACCTTCGACCACCCCAACTTTCGACTCGTCGAAGATGGGGGCGTGAAAGGGATAAAGGAAAACAGATTCGTCAAAGGCAACGAGAACCATTGGCTTATCACGTGGCAGAGTCCCAGGAAGCACGTTCGTCGTAAACGGTCCTCGAAAATGTACTCCACTGAGGACGAGACTTTGATGATCTTTGGAAACAGCGCTGAGGTCAGCGATGAAGAGGGATCTTTTGTTCAGGAATCTGCGAAGTCGATCATCTGTCGTGGGCACGTTTGTCATGTTCAGGGAGATAAACGTAGGGAGTTTTCAGACCCTAAAAATATAGTGACCTCGTTTTCTCTTTCATCTTTGTCGAACATGACCAGAGCGAATTTAGGGGGCCCTGAGGAGAGTGGAACAGAGGATCGAGGACAACTATCTAGTTTGAAGCCAGTGGTTCTTGACGTGCTTCCAACGATTGAGCAGGTTTTCAAGCGGACAGACCATTATGGGAGAGCTTCTAGGGTTCAGGGACATAGAAATAAAGGGTCTTCGAATTTTGGCAACGTCAGGAACTTAGTTCCAGGTTTATTGAATAAAGGAAAAGAAGGAATTTCGAAAAATTGTGAAGGGATCTCGAAATCACTCGATGTAAGAAACTTTGTTCCAAGACCTACAGTTTCAATGCAGATGAGACCTAAATTCAATCCAAGATCTACAGACTCTGTCTATTATTTTGAAGGATACAACCGTCGATCTTCGAAAGCTGAAGTCAGAGGATCTTCTACTTCCTTTCAAAGTTCGTCGAGTAAATTTCCAAAAATGTCGAGGGCTTCTCAGAAGAGCTCCTCATCGAGGAAACTTTCCACTGAGAACTCAGTGTCTTTGCATCCATCAAAGGTACATTTAAAATCCTCAAACATACCACTTAGTTTCCACACTCCCTCGATCCATAATATAGAGAAATCGTCGCTCTCCCTTTCATCTGCGTCGGACAACTTCACCCAAAACGGTCGTTTGCCTGTTTGGAGTGGCAGGAGGGTTGTCGAAAGCTCGTTCGATCCGAAATTTAAGGGCAGTCAAGCAGAAGGCGATCGGGAAGTTAGCAGGGAATCGGAGGACCTTGAAGAGGATAAGCGTCGTAAAGTTTTATATCTAAAGACGTGGCAGGCTGTTTCTGATGTCTCGCGACACGGTTACTCGCTTCAACTTTCCCATCCAAGGAATCAGAGATTGCTCCCTGCTCGTCCCTTTCGTGGAATCGTGCCCTTGAACAAACCTGAGGACAGTGATAGTATCAAAGAGCTCGACGACAACGAGAAAAACGATTTTGGTTGCAAGAGGAAATTCTTCTCATCGAAATCAGAGCTCCAAGGAGGAGAAGGCCTGCAGGTGTTTAAGGGGAACCGAAACAAATTACGTCGAAAACGTGATCAGACAACAGCCAATTTCCTTAGACCTCTATCTCTCGACAGATCTTTCGATAAACTTGTGAGATACTACCCATCCTGGATATGCGCGGTATCGAAGAAAACTGGGTGCAAAGGAGAAACTAAATCACAGAAAAATTCTAAAAATAATATAAAGAGAGAGAAAAGTGGAAGTTGGAAAGCAAATACTACAGTGTTTCAGTCGAAATATTATGATAATGTTCCTCAAATTGACAAGCAACTATTTTTCACACCCATAAGTACTAAAGTGTCTCCTAATAACAAAAGAATCCACAAAACTACAATTTTTAGCAGTAATCCATGGACCTTTGGTTTGTCAATGAACAATATACTTCCAAGAAACCCAGCAAGGGATTGTGATCTGATCTCCAAACGCTTGCTGACCATGAATAATGATGGGTACCGAGGGACCAAACGATCCTTGGGTCTCAAAAAGCCAGTTCCTGAGGAAACAGGGGGAAAGGAACCTATCAAGTATCCCGTGGGAGGGTCCTCGTTACTTCCCAGCAGCTATCGACAATTTATAGGGGATTATGGGAAGCTGACAAGCAGGGCAAACCAGAATTCGAGACCAAGTAGATTGTTAAGGGCCAAGGATCAAGGTCGAAGATCCTTGAAGAGCGAGTTCGAGACACGTGGACTGGCTAGATCCACGCTATTCGATCTTCAACGAGCAGTTATGGAATTTTTGAGGGGACTAGGATTTTTTATGCACGTGGGCAGAGAAATTATGGACTATGTGGACTCTAATTCGGCACTCACCTGCACCAAGGATTATTTGTGGAGTAAGGTTATTCAGTGGATTGAAGCTTAAAACTGATAGTAATTGTGATTATTCTGTGAGATAATGAGGAGATACGAGGACTCGAGAAAAGGAATTTTTGAATATTTTAGCGTACCCAAGTAGCGTATGAAATTGGATTATTCTTGTACCATGAATTTATCCAACAGGAACTGTTTTCATAATCTGTTAACCGAGGAAGGCGAGGTAACTCGTTTCATGGAGTTCTCCCTGGGTCAAACTGGGTTTATTCATAGAAAGGATGGCCGTGTAAATCAAGGAACTGTAATGTATATACAGAATTTATTGAGAATAAAAGGTATTAAAAAAGAATCATAATTCTATCGAATATGCTGAAGACGATTCCGATCAAGGAATGACCCAGTTAACAGATTTAAGTTTAGCTCTCGCTCAGGATTCCATGCTCGCTTTCTAACTATCTTAATATGTCCATACTCTCTATCAACATCTGTATCCACAATAAATTATGAATACCCTACAAACTTCCTGCCTACCCACAAGAAATTACACCTGCACAGAAGATATTGTTACAATCCTTAATAAATTATTACCAAATTCCAGAGACCTCAGAACCACGCCAAAACCACTACTGCCTCACATCCAACCCCTCATTCCCCATAGAACACGCTCATTTTCCCATTAAACAGCATCGATCGGTCCATTCCAGGGACCCTTAACGATACTCCTCCAATGGAACTCCCTATTATCATGGTACACTAGGCTGTCCCGCAGAGTCCAAAGTTAGTCATAAAAACAGCCATGAAAGGGTTCGATGCACCTGGCATTAGCTCTGGCCCAGTGTTCGGCCATTAAAACGTTCCCGCGTTAATGAGTGTCGAACGAAGGAGCAAAGGGTAGTCCCCTCAACTATTTGCCACGCCGTAGTGATTCATCGATCGACGGGATCGGAACTGTCGTAAAACTGTCGTAAAGGTCGCTGTGAACGTTACTCCCTGCCGCTGGTTAGTCCTGACCCAGTGTCACAAGACGCCAAGACGCGTCGAGGACGCTCTATCGATCTGCCAGCGTTAGACGTTCTCCTCTGAGGGTAGGCTAACTATTTGCCAGGGCAGGGTACAGTTAACGGGTCGAGGGTAACGCCGTCGACGTTTCGGGGTTGCAATTAAGAGCGCCAATCGATCCTCAGGAACAGGTGTCCGTTGTAGTCGATAGCTAGCATCGCGAATGAATTTTTGATGCCACCTGTTGCTCAACCATCTCTGTTTCTCTCTCTCTCTGTCTCTCTTTTCCTGTAATCCTTCCTCTTTTTCTTTTCGCCTCTTCCTGCGTCGATGCTTCCCCAGTTCTTCACCTAGAGAGTATTAGGGAACCAAAAGTTCGAAGCAGCATCGATACCGTGGTGTAGAATCTAGGTGAATTATCCAAATTCTTTGACGAATTCCAGGAAAATTTGCTGCCCTTGTGGTGTTTCTTTGACAGGGGGGAACCACGACCTAAATGCACTGCGAAGAGATGCAGAGGACCAGCGGACAAACTGCGGGCTTGTGACAGAGTTTCGTCTCTGTCTTTGATAAAGTCGATATGAAGTTCGCTTCTGGTGGTTAATGTGGATATTGCGTGGGGCAGTTTTCTTTGAGTTACTGCATTTGCTAGATAAGGTTCATTATAAGCTTGTTTAACAAATATAGCGATCACTTTTTAATAAGTCTCAATTTGTATATTTCTTCAAGCTGAATATTCCATACCCCATTTTAGACACATCAAATCGATATCCAAATTCTCAAAATTCGAAATTCTCTAATCTTCAAATATTTAAATTATTTAATTTTAAAATATTCAGATTTTTAAACGTTCAAATTTTTGAATTTTCAATATTCAAATTATTAAATGTTTAAATTTTGAGACGTTAAAGTGTAGCACTGTTAAAGACTGCTACTTCATGAAATCACATCCTGCAAGGCAGTCAGACCTAAATATTTTTCTCTCAACCACAATTTTCTTTATCAAATATAGAAGTTTCGCCATCGTCTCAACTTGAAATTGATCCATTCACAGAAGAACAATTTCCCAAACCTACGTCCTAGCTTATTCTATTCCAGAAGCCCTTAAAAGACTATACCTTCCCTCAATCCAGTACAAACGCAATCACAATCCCATTTTAGTGGAATTCAGTCAAATTCCAATTCTCAGTCTCAATTCGATTCCGCCTCGGTTCCTTCGAACTTCGATTCTGTTTTAGTTTAGTTCTAGATCGAGCTTTTGCCACAACTTAAGATAACTGTGTTTCAGAGTGTCTGTATACCGACGAAATGACGTAACATCTTCAATTTATCGTCGACGTTCATTTCCTTGGGTTCTGCTACACTGTTATTGATGGACACTGTCATAGGTAATTCATATTACAGGTCGAAGTCATGTATCACTGACGTAGACTACATACGCTTATGTAAATTTGAATTAAATTATGAGCACGACTAAAGGAAGAGAATCTGAATAAAAATCAGTCTCACCCTTCACTGTGCTAACGTGCAGTCCACTTTCTTTTTTACTGTATTTGTTGTGTGTTTTTTACCAGACTTCTGTGTCTATTTTTTAAAAGAGTAACCTAACTAAAAGAAATACAAATTAATATTAGCCAGAAGCTGGCTTAAAACTCTTGCCGAGAGTTAAACTCTTTATGAAAAAAATCACTTTCGCTAAACCCACCCACCAAACACTAATCCACCTCACTCTCACCCCAATCCCACCAGCCAATACCCTACTCAGAGCAGCTCGGTACGAAGAAGACGATCCAGCGAGAAGCACCGATACCCTTCACTTAACGAGAAGCAACAGTTCCGAGCAATTACCATCGCACGAATAATTATCCCGAGACAAAAGTTCCCTCTGTAGTGCCCTCGATGGAGAAAAAAGTAAGCGATTTTCTCGGTCTTCTTCGAAGCGAGTGCAAAAGAAAAAAAAAAGAACAGTCAAACCAAGAGCCAGACCCACCCTCTCCAAGCGACCTATTATACACCAAGGTACAAATAAATACTCGATATTAAGCGGATTCCTCTGACTCGTTACATTCGACGATCCTAACGCCGCCTCTTTTACCTGCCTCCGAACAGCCACCAGAGCTAGCGCGAGGGTTTGAGGCCAGAGAGGATAGACAGGGGCGGCAGATGCTCATGAAAGGATTAAAAGTCGTGAATGGGCTCGCATGAAGAGCACGAAAAAGATCAAACAGAGGGGAGGGGGGTGGTCGAGGCGTATCAAAGGGACGAGGAGGCACGATGAAAGAGGCGAAATGATAGGGGGCAGAAGGAAATAGGAACGATCATTTATGTAGACGGTCGGGGCTCGCGTGAAACGAGAACCGCACCCCTTTTTCCTCCTCGGTCGACTTGTTGACATTGTCTCGGCTGTATAGGAGGAGGCCGAAGTGAGATGTTGATTAAACGCAGCGGAAACTCTGCCCCTCTATGGTCCGTGGCACAAGGAACGCGTTTATATTCGCTGACCCCCCACCCTTCGTTCACTACTCGATCTTAGATTTTTGTTTGCACGGCCGCGCGGGGCTGCCTGATGAATTTCCGGGAGCCCGAATAAATTCTTTTCTCTTTGTATACTTGCTCGTTCGAGATCGTGTGTAAACGCGAGGAAGCAATTAACGGATGTCGGGGAGGCTGGCTGGCGGGGCTGGTCGAAACGCTGAGGAAATAAAAGGGGGGTTGAGTCTGGACAGTGACCTCTGATTAATGGCAGCGTTTTCTGACTTCCGCGAGGGGGCTAAAGTTTGCTTCCTTTATACGAACAGAAGGCTTGTGTTAGCTTTGGAAAATGGGGTTGGAAGTTTGAGACTCGGAAGATTCATATTTTTGAAATTTAGAAAAGGAAAATGAGAAGGTTCTTTAACATGCAGCTGATATAATATTTGCGTGTATTAAAGAAGGTAGTTTTCTTCTTGTCAATATTTGTGAATGTAAATGTAGATGTAGATTTATGTCACCAGGCTTTCGAGCGACATAGTTACATAAGTTAGTAGGTTACTAGTATTCCATTTGGAACAGTATACGCAAAGCTCACTATTTTTCAATCATCAAAGGTTGAATAATACAAGGTAAAATGAAATAGAAATTGATTGCTTGAAGAAATAGTAAAATTTCTTAGAAGAGAAAATTCAGCACTTTTGAACGAGAAAAAAAGCATACAAAAGAGAATTGAGACAATATGCTGCAATGCAATTAGTTAATAGACTAAATCTGATAAGAAGGCTAGAAGATAGGGCTAAGAACAGAGAGAGTAGAAAAAGCTTAAGAAAAATAGAGGCACTTCAAGGAGAATGAGAAGATTACCTCACGGCAATCTAATATAAAATCTAAAAAGAAAAAATACGAATCACTGGAAAACCCAATCTTCTGAAAATTCTACGAACTAACCCAAAATGAACTAACTAAATTTCACAATTTTAACTCAACTAAAAACCTCAACAAATAAATACCTCCGCCACATGAACTACGATATAATACTCCAGAGGTAAAAACCCAGTAGAAAATTCATAAATCCTACTTTTCTTTATCACAAAGACCACGCATCTACCACCCTAAACTTCACCCCTAAATCAATCCCCAAAAAATGAACATCCGAACACACACCCACCTCCTCTGCACAAAATTTCCCAACACAAAACAACCCTGCACGCCTCCAGCGAGCATTTCAGTCTCGGAAAAAAGCTTGCAGAAAAAGCCAAAATAGGAAAGAATAAAACACCAAAGAACCGAAGGGTTAATCCCTAGTCCCGCAGAGGTCTATAATTCACGGGTGCTCGTCCGCGCTCATATTCGCAGTCGCGATATTCAATTCGCCCGCGGGTCTACGCAGAGAGAAGAAAAAGAGCCGCGTAAATACACGAGGGCACACGTAAGAGGGTGGCGACGTGGACGCGTCATTCAGAGAGGAATTCATTATTAAGGATCTCTTAAGGCTCGTCTCACGGAAGACAGTCCAGCATCATCCTCCAGCGAGCTATTGAAAGAAGGGCGAAAGACACGCCGACGCTTCTCGTTCGGCCTTCGAGGAACCGCCGCTATTTCCGACCCCTTTTCAGCCCTCTGTCCCAAGGTTTTCTCGCTGGCTCCTATTCACGAGCAGCGATGACATCAACGCGACTCGAATACCCCACTGCGCAACGAACGCGATAGCCTCCCCCGACCTTCCGCCCCCGAGGTCGTAAATATTTAATTCTTAATCACGCCGCTGGTCGTGCGCCGACAAACGTCGCTGGAGGACGTGAAAACGCTTGGAGGCCAGAAGGGACGCGACGATGCCTCCCTGTGTTCCTACGTGCTCTCATATTCGGCCCACGTACCCGCCCCGATTATTCCAACCCTCTTTCTGCTGTATCAACCGCCACTATCTCCCACCCTCGGCGTACCTACTCTCGCGAGGCTTATATCGCGGCCTGTTGTGCGTATTGTGTACCTAACTCGCGCAAGGCTCGTATGAATGGCCTTCTAACTATCCGACAGCCTCCCGGATTCTTTTGAGGGGCAGAGTAATTAGTCGTTCTCTACAACCCCTTGGTACAGAGAGCTGAAGTTCGGTGAATGCCTCGTGGTCACTGAGACGAGGGAAATCGACGAACGATCGTTGCTTCTTTTGGATTATTTTTCAGAGGTTGCTTCTCGGTCTGTTCACTGTTGAATATTCGACTTGTGAAAGTGGAATACCTGGGGAATACTGTACCTTGGAAACTACCCCTGGTGAAAAGTTCTCGATTCGAACGCAATAGTATAAAGTTATTTAAAAATACTGTCATTTTTTAAATGTACAATGCTAAATGTGGTTTAGAATATATGGGAATATTGGATGGGTTTTGTACTGTAGTATTTTACATTTTTAATGACTACGATATTTTTAACTAACTTCATATTGCTGCGTTTGATCGATAACTTTTTGACAGGGGTAGTAGAATGTATAACGCATATTTGAATGAGTTTTTTCAGTCGGATCAGAGTGCAAATAAATTTTTGTTTAGTTTGAATAGATACTTCGAATGGAGTTGGATGGAAAAATTAATTGAAGTTCTTTCTTTCTTTCTTGAAGAACATAAAAATGATCAAAAAGTGAAATTATAATACTTATAAATCGAAATTAATATAGTATAAATTTTATACTATTATTCAATAAAGACGGGAAGATTTTATTCAGAGATTTACTGCCAGAAAGCGATTTAATAACTACATAAGTAGTACGAGTCAAGCATTGGTCAGACGTCACGAAATGTACTGTAATATTATGCCTGAAATTATAAAAAAAGTTACATATAATTATACGTGGAATTTGCAAGTGAAATTATACTATTTTTGAACATTGTTAGGTATATTTAAATAATGATATTGTGGAACCACCTCCGAAGTTTCACATTCTGCGTATTATTGCGTAATGTCCGTGTAAATACGTATGAATTTTACGAATACGTGGAATGTATAACGTTGCATGCAGGAAATTAAATTCTGTCCGGGATTTCGCCAAATAAGTTTATTCCTACTAGGAGCACTACATGTTACAGTGAATATAAAAGCAGTAAATGAAGCTGGACATATCCCGTTTCTATTAAATTCACAAACTCAGTCCTAAAAGATTTCTTAATAAAGAATCAGGAGAATTATGCCAAAAAATGAACATATAATACTAAATTTAATATCTCAATTTTATCGAAAAAGGAAAGAGCACTTAGAACGCAATCCTCAATTGAAACTAAAATTCTTCTAGCAACATGTACAAACTATTGAAGTTCATAGATTTTAGTTGATTTTAG
The DNA here is from genome assembly GCF_051401765.1 of Calliopsis andreniformis. Lineage (NCBI taxonomy): Eukaryota > Metazoa > Arthropoda > Insecta > Hymenoptera > Andrenidae > Calliopsis > Calliopsis andreniformis. The sequence goes on from NC_135073.1 coordinate 13,330,592, forward strand.
TTCCCTCACTAATTTCATCAAATAAAGCCGATTGTAAGGAAGAAATTTCAAAGAATTTCGAAGAATTTAAAAAAAGTCTCAGACGGCAAGTATCTCGTCTGGAAAGGATCGTAAGATTACAAAACGTGCACACGATAATGCAATACTCGTTACGTTTCCAGACAAAATAAAAAAAAGCAGACAAAGAGGAAAAAAAACGAGAAAAAAAAAGGTCGTCTGGCTATGCAAACCTTTTCCCCTGTTACACATGTTAAACGGCCTTGCACTTATTATTTCCCGCCGCAGGACCCCTACCACCCCCATATTATAATATGTTTCTCAACCGAGCATTCATTGTATCACGCGAAAGCCACGCCACCGTAGAAATAATTGCGCGTTCGTTTCGCTGGATGAGTGGTCGAAAGATCGATAAGGCGAAACTTCACCGCGTGTGGGAAATTATGGCGTTAGAGATTATGCCGCACGATTCATCATCCGCACAAAGGGGACCCTCTGACACGAAATGTATCGTTGTTTGAATATCGAAGCCCCTTTTGTTCGACGTCTAAGGCGAGCAGCGTTACACGAGGGAACTTTGCAAAATTTCCCATACACTTTCACGACTATTTTACGCGGGTAGCGATCACTCTAATGGACAAGGCGACAGCGAATTCAGCGGTGATATATCTCTGGTGAATGTGCTGTTACGGAGGTGGAAATAATGCGTAGAGTCGGTGAGATTGAATTTAAGGTGACTGAGAAGTATTTAGAAGGTTTAGTGAGTGTGTTATTGTGGTACTGTAATAAGCTTGTACTACAATACACAATTACAAATAATAAAACACTATCAATACATGTTTCGTCACTATAATCCTCTGGCTCATCTGGCACTCGGCTTCTCAGTTACATAAATGGACCTTAAAGCACAATTTATACTACCGTCGAGCCGAGAAGGAGCCGAGTATTTGCCATTTTTCGCCAGTACGTATATTTGCTCAGCTCGTTCTCATCTCGTCGGTTGCATAAACGAACCTCAAACGTACCTTTAAACAGCGAACTCCTCAAAGCCGTATTATTCAAAACCCCAGACGAATTCTCTGCCTCCCTCGAAAACTGATTCGCGCCTATCGTCACGGAGTCAGTCTGCGTTACGTGATAAATTAAAACGCCGATCCGTCGAACATTCCTCGATTAACCAAGAGCGGAGAACCGCGGAATTTAATACCAGCTCGGCAGCCAGCCAGTGCGCGACGGTTCATGGAAAATGATCAAAAGCGCGGCCCGACCGATATGAGGGTGGCCACCCCTCTCCTCCTCCCTCGTTCACGAACGAAGAATGGTTGGAAAATAATATGGTTATCGGGCATTCCCGCAGATCTGGAGCGGCCGATGAGCCCCGTGGCGCGGGGGTGGATCTTATAGCGCTGGGTGGCGGATCTTATAACGCGGGCGAGCGTGTCTCGGAACAAAGGGAACGTTTCTCGGTAAATGGGGTGACGAGTAGACGACGGGGGCGTAATACGCCGCGCAAAATCGAGGGAGAGGCTTACACGATGAAGCTTGCTGATACGGTTAATACCGTGCGACATCCAGGAATGCGATTTTCCACGAGACGAGAAGCCCCCGAGAAACAGAGGCGTCTCAGGCGGCAGAGGCAGCCAGAGGGCTGGTAAGGGCGCGCGATAACTCGATAGAACGGGAACAGGGGCCGAGTAAGGGAGTGACGTGCCTCGCGAATAATTCGACGACGACTTAATCCGGATAATTGCCGCGCGACCTTGTGTTTTCCATGGCCCGTTTTCAACGATTGTTTCCCTCGAGTGCCGCTTAATCGGACGTACGCGGGGCACGGAGCCGAGGGAAATACAGTGGAAGATTCTATTATTCGGCTCGCTGTTATATGAGCGTTCTGGTGCTTGAGCAGCGCTGGATTTACGTGCGCTGTGTTTGGGAAAGGTTTGTCCTTTCGGGGTGATCTTGGGGAGGGGAGGAGACTGGAGGGGTGGTTCTGAGATCGACGCGATTGCTTTTGAGAGATTTTTTTGGGGAGCAAGAGTGAGAGGGGTGGAAGAGTGATTTGGGCTGGTTAATAATGGAGGTAATGATTTTAGTGAGGAGCTTGTAGACGAGGAGCACTGTGAAGTGTTGGACGTGAGAGGCGTTGAGATTTTTATAAGGTGAAGAGATATTGGGGGTTGAGAGAGAAGGGATGGGAGGTGTTTTGAAGAAATGATTTATGTGTGATATCTTGTCAGGAGATGACTCAATTCATGGAAGTTTTAGGGTTTTTGCCTTTTTCGAAACGATAGTATTAAATTAAGGAATTTCTGCTTTGTAACAATAAATATCTGTGTTACGATTTATCCACGCATTTTGTAAATTTTATATTCACTAGTTAATTGCCTTAGAAATCTCGAAATTGGAGAGCTGTTACCACGAAATAATGAACAGAGAATCGAAAAAAGATACCGAGGTGAAACGATATTAAAAGCCGCATATCACAAAGGGAATAAAAATCTCTATTAGAGTGGTAAAGAATATTCGGAATACGTAATTACACGTAATGTCGTTCCTTCATCGGACGACGATCAGCTTACACGTTGAAAATTCAATATTCCAGCCAGCTAAAGCAGTAATTAATGCAAGTCTATCGAATGGCATTGTGCAACGGCGTTAATACCAGCAAGCGAGTACCTACGCTAGTAACACCTGTAACGATCGCTAAATAATTTCATTCTGCCGTTGAAGCTACACGCAATTTCAACCCGCGCTGAAATTGATTGGCAACACGACCGACGAAATTAATACAGTGCTGTTAAGGAACAGTCGATTTGAATTTTCATTATTCCCAGCACAATTACTCTGTACCTAGGTACACGTATTTTGTTAAATAATCAAAGCAAATTAAAAAATATTTAGAAGATTAATGAGTAAGTATTTTGAACTTGTATATTCAATATTTTAACTTGTCCTCTCGCAATGTTATGATTGTAATACAATCACTTGAAGAAAGTAAATCACTTGCACTATTAATACTTTGATGATTACCAAGCTACGTTCACTAGAAGTGATTCTAAGAATAAATAAAACCATTTTCCATTCATTCCTTCATTCACTTTACGTATTAAATTCTTATTAATCTTATTTACAAAATTATAAGCTAATATTATTCACAGCCATGTGATTAAGATTACCACTTAACACGTGGTCGACGTGCTAATCAAAGTATTAAAAGCGAGAAGCAGTTTAAACATTGATCAAATCCTCATGTTAGTAAATGATTTTAGTTTCAAAAAAGAAAATGCATCGACTCACCGGTTTGGTCCCTTTCATTGCGCAGCACTCAACTGAAAATACTAGGTTTATTTACATAGTATGTCGACAGCATTCTCTCGAGGTAGCCACCTGTTGTGGTGACACGCGTTCAACCAAACGACGACTATACCCTATCTGCTCGCCCTCGTCAAACAGACCGTTTGCGAAGAGTTAATTAACCGTTTCACTGTCCACCACGGCTGCCACGATCATCTGCATCGCGCATAAAAAAAAGAACACACATACGTACAGTGACGATTAATCATAAAAAATAGTTGGCGTCTTTGTAACAAATCTATAAATTACATGCCTTCGTGACTGATCGATTCAGGAAACAAGCCAATTTACGTATTTCCTGAATCGTTATGGATATCTGTTGTATCCTGTTCGTTGCACGAGCCGCGAACAACGATAAAGACAGCCAGGTTGATGCTGTTATGATTAATCGACGCGTTCTGCTAACGACGTCGGAACCTGGCCAAATGTCTATGTTCGCTTTAACTCTTCCGTGTACTGACACTATCAATCGTACTTTTGCAGAACGCAGGTAGCGATTGCCTGTTTCTAGCAGCGGACACGAGAATACTCTAGTGTTAAATTGGTGGAATTTAAATTGGTACACGTTCAAATTTTAATCTAGCCATGAATGAAACTAAAATGGAACAGAGGTATTTCTCAAATATAAATACTTTCAAAAATCTCTTATTTTTATACGTGGAAATGGCTACACTGTAAACACTAGTAATTGTACACCACTTAATTCACTAAACTGAAAGCATTCAGGACACGAAGGCACAATTCTGAAAATTCAAACTCTACCTCACCAACTCAAACATCTTCACATTCACCACACACAAAAGACATAAACCACACTCTCGTTCAGTCCACACCAGGGATGGTATGAGACCTGCTGCTCGGTGACGTCACAAGGTAGAGAGGGATCTCTTCGAATGAGGTGGGGATTCTCAGCAATCGCTGTTTGATGGGGCGATCCCCACCCCATTCGAAAACTTCCCTCTCTTCCTCCTGACGTCACCGAGCAGCAGGTTTCATACCATGCCTGGTCCACACTTAATCTCACCATTTTTAATTCCTCTTTTTTTCAAATTCAAGGAACTACTAGGACCATCAATAATGTTCTCGAAATAAAGGAGAAACATTTATTAAATGACTGTACAGTATACAAAAACGAGTCGTGTCGATTGGCCGCAATTGCAGCGGTTCGGTAAAGAGCGTCCGCCGAAATTGTCCCCTCCCTTTTTACCAGTTTACATTCAGAGGATCCCTCTTTAGAGAGGACGTCCTTTAGTCGTGTTTGCCGATGTTGAGCCCTTTTTCAGTCAGCCACGTGGACTCGATGACAGACAAACCGCGAAGATAGCATCTTCCGGTGGCTACAACCTCCGTGAACAATATTAGCGGTGGCTTCGTGCCGTGTAACGTCGAGGAAGGATGTATAGCCACCGGCTGCTTCGAGCTCACCTACACAGACGTACAATCCAATTACTCCTAAATTCTCGTTATCCCTGCTCGCTCGTCGAGAGAAAACTTACTTAAACTGCGCCCTATACTCGAGAAACTTCGTTTAAGCTTCGAATCCCCGGCATGACAACAAGACAACGCTAACCCTCCTCAAAAACTACCCCTGGTCCTCTATTGCAAACTCTTCGATCATGAAACCCACCCTTCGATAGTGTTTCCTGATTCTTTTTGTAAATGGACCGAGACCTGCGTTTCCTCGTGCAACGACGGACGATACACAATTTGAGACTTCTGTTGTTTATTGATTAGAATTTTTGACTAGTGATTATTATACTTGAATGATTTAGTGTATCTATAGAGGGAGTTTACACAGGGTTGTAAAGATATTTTTCGTCCGAGTTGCCTCAATAGATGTCAATCTCGAAAATTGAACTTGATTAGTTACAGAAAACTTGAGTTCACAGTTTTTTACCAAGCCATTTACTTGTCATTCCTGTGGGTTCTACTTACTAAATTCTTGCAAACAATTAACAACTTTATGCTCACCTTATATCCACCATTTGACTTTAAACTAAACGCTACGATTTGCGTCATTCTAAAAAGCAGTAACACTAAAATTCAATAAACCAGTATTTCTATGATTATCGTCCAATCTAATGACCTAAACTAATCTGATACTAGCTATATACATATATCACGTAACTTCTTGACCCAATTGAAACTCTGCCTTTGGATTAAATAGCTTCCTCGGTTCTCTAATTGCACCGGGTCAAGTGGATAGAAACGTCCCACTCAGTTTTTTGGGTATCGACGAGGAGGAAAAACTAGAAAATAAATAAGAAGAAACATGGTGGAACACTCACGGTGATGTAAGTTTGATCCCTCTGCAATTCGGCGAGATTATCGTAGAGGCCCTCGAGGAGCGCTTTCCTAAGTTGCTCTGTATTCGTACCGCAGCTCGCCTTCTCCAGGTTCGCACGTTTCGCCAATGCGGCGAGCTGCTGTCGCACCTCCGCGGCGTACTCCAGATTTCTATGATGCAGAAAGTTCTCGTGACACCAGACCTTCTTCTGCTTCGTGTTCATGTATGCGCGAAAAACGTTCAGCAACGTGACATGGTCTCCCTCGGGTGAAGCGAATCTGGAACGAACGAAACACCAGGCAACCTGCCACGTAACAAGCTACAAGTATCGATCACCCTTCGAACTATTTGACGTGTAAAAAGAATACCCAGATACACGCGCGGACAGAGACACGCATGCGATCTCTCTCTCTCTCTCTCTCTCTCTCTCTCTCTCTCTCTCTCTCTCTCTCTCTCTCTCTCTCTCTCTCTCTCTCTCTCTCTGCTGCGCTCTCTGCTCTAGATTCGTGGATTTTTAAACGATGTAACTTCAAAGGTAATTGAAAGCGACGCGGGTTCTCGAAGTCTCGACATCTCGGAACAGAGGTCATTGAAATGTAACTCGCTGAAATACACTGTCGTTCGAAAATATGGAATCACTTGGGGTAGATATCCTGACAGTGAAGTCTAGTTTCAATTTTTTTGTTTCTGATAGTGCTTCTATTGTCAGTTGATGTTAACTGATAATAGAAACAAAGATGTTATTATTAAATATCTATTTTATGGCTTAGTAAAAGTTAGGACTCATTTTTTAAAAAATCTGTGGAAGAAAATTGTATTCAAATTTTAAATACCGAAAATTGAGAAGGTTCTAAAGTTCTGATCAGCTGTGCATTCTCTACTAATTGTGTGTCTTTTAATAATTGAATCAATCTCTGACTTGAATCTATCTATTTAAAGCAAATATAAATTATCTTCATAATCTTAAAGCTTTCTCATAAAAAAAATACTCCCTAACCATAACACATTAAAAAAATTACTAAAATTGAAAACCAAAGATTATCAGACAAAAACACCACAAAATAGCAACATTAGACCAGAGAAACAATTATACCAAAGATTCTTAAACGATACTGAATTAACAGAATACCTTGATCTGGCGATGTAAGCTTGTTGCCTTTTCGCAGGTGGATCGGTGAAGACAGATTCGCCTGACAATAAAGAAATCACTGTGAGGGCTTCCTCCAGGCACTGATATTCCACGGAAGCGAGGATCACTTTGGTGAACCTTGGATCCAGGGGGAATAAGGACATCGTCCTGCCGAGTGTAGTCAGCTGCGGCGGAGAACCTATTCGCGTGAAAATCAAACGACAAATTTTTATCTGATATGGTGATAGGGTACTACGACACTCTGATGGACCGAGAATCGAGGGAGAATAAGGGTAGTCGATCGACCCCAATCATTCTTACTCGACGACCTGATTGAGTTTCTATCACTTTTATTCGATGGTCTCTAAGCGAGTATTTCTCATTTTTCTTCGCTCGCTCTGATATTCCACTGCATTTTTTCTACCTTACGATCAACCTCAGTAATAATATTTAATACCAAAAAAAAACAAGTGAGTCAGTGAAATCAGAAAAAATATTAATTAATTTTTCTTTTACTTGAGTTATATACTGATATGAGTCTTATCATTTATCTTTAAATAAGTGCAAAAGCAGTACAGTTTCTCGAAAGTGACTCATACTATTTCTGGTCTCCCTGATTTAATTAAAAATAACAGAGTAAAAAAAAGAGAAGATAAGTTATCTACTGAAACTTTGCTAAGTGAATTATCTAACTCGATGTTTACATTTTGGAAAGTTCTTTAGATATTTGCTCCAAAATTCACCTTACGAATTTCTTATTATCGTTCGAGATAGTATTCTTAAAAACTTTCTCAACTACTATTTCAACTTTCCACTTTTCCTAATTCAGAAAGTTCCCCCTGCATTCGATAAACGTCCACATCGTAATAAGACATTCAATAAGGAATGAGTGTCTCATAATAAGAATAAGGTTCTGTTATCAATCTCTTAGCAAATAATCTGACCAATATTAGCATCAGAACTGTCGAACAGATATTACAGTAGCTTTCGTTCCAGATAAATTTGATGTGGTCGCGATAACAGCCACCGTATGAGATGTGAAATATAGCTGTTCGATAAAGAAACAAACTGAGGAGGACGTATTGTTTCCATCGATCGATATACAGTTTCCCCTATCCTCGATGTCGCTTATTTGAATTGCAGAATTCTATTTCAAAGTTTCTATACTGACTTTGTTCAGTTAATATTTCTGACTGTCGCACTGGCAACTCTCAAACAATATTATTTCAACAGAAATTCTGAATGAAAACTGAATTCTGTCTTCTACGATAAAGAAATCCTTTAAACAAATTTTTACAAACTGGAATTTTGTAAGTACTTCATAGTATTCAGATTTTCTTTCTAATGGTATAAATACGCTATTGTAATTCCATGAGGAAACACGTTATGAACAAAATGAGATTAAGAGAAGCTACTTAAAGTCATATAGTTTCTAGAACACTTGGAGGGTAGAAGTCGATGAAGAATGGTAGTTGAACTACTTGACATTTAGACCTTTCATCCAGCAGTTTCAAAACACTGTCTCTGACACATTTCACATTGTCTAGACTCCTGTAAAGTATCCAACCATACAATTTACCCAGTTGCTATCAGCATCAATCTTAACTCTAGAACAGCACACTGAGTCTTTCAAGTTTACCATGACTTTTACACATTACATGCCTCACATCAGTATCCAAAGTCTGAGTATCAGTAACTAAAAGTTAATTGAAACATTACGCTAAAGTGGTATACTGTAACCCCTTCAGAATGAAATTCTTGGTCCGCAACTAAGCGATCCTTCTCTATCGAGCGCAACCAGGCTCACCTTTAACAGCGCCGAGCTTCTCCAAGCAGGCCACAGCAACGTCGACGGCCTCCTTCGGCGGTTTGTCCATGAAGTCAAAGGTAGTGATATCAACCCCGATAGCGAGCAGCTGGAGCGCCACGCCCGCGAGGGAGCATCTTTGTATCTCTGGTACCGGCATCTCCTTCATCCTCTCGAATTCTTCTTTCGTGAAGGCTCTGTAACATTTGCCAGGCGCCTCACGGCCAGCTCTGCCCGTCCTCTGCCAGGCCTGTGCCTTTGAGACTTTTTCAACCCTGAGCACATCCAATCCAGTGGTCGGGTGATGAGTTCTCGCTTTGACCACTCCGGTGTCGATCACATGTCGAATTCCTGTGTAATTTCATCGGGAATCTCTGTGTGTACTCCGATGCCACAATCCCCTCGCGAATGTAATCACGAAAGCGCGCCGAGTAATCAAGTCTGTCACGAGAACGAGCACCGCCGCCGCCCCGTGCTTCCGGTCGTGATATTAGCAGATTGCGGCGCGCTCGCGGAAAATGAAATTGGCCAACCTGACGAACGATCTGACGAATTAACCCGAATCGAAGGACAATCTTTTTTCCTCACGTTTTGTTTCGAGGGTCGACCCACTTTCGAAAAAAATTCGGATCGATGAGAGAAACTTTGGGAGGATTAAAAGCTTCCTGAGGTAGCCGATGACTCGTGTTTCTTTACCTGAGAGCCAGACTAACCCTGGTCCATTTTTTTTAAATTATGTTTTTTATAGGATTGCTTTCTCTTCATTTTATTAGAATAATAGGAATTTACGTTACGTTATGAGTGAAGGAAATTTAACTACTTCGAATCGAGAGCAACTGGGAACACTTTTACTCTTAAATTGACAAGTACCCTATTCAACTCCCTTAAAGAAGAATAAAAAAAGACTTGCGTCACATTGGTTCTTAGGTACAAATTTTACTATTACTCCTGGTGTAGGTGGTGCAAAGTTTTTGAACTCTAGTTTTCAGTGACTGATGGTGTTTAAGTTGCGCGAAACTCCTGATAAGAGGATAGTGTAGAATTAAAGCGAGTTAGTGCGTTAAAACCAGACCGAGCCAGTTGGACAAAGTCTAAACAAGTGAGAGCGAATTAGAGCCAATTAGAAAATAAATTGGAGTAAATTGGATTGGGACTGATTAAAGCTAGTTGGGACAGGTTGAAGCATATTAGCAGGTTGTATAGAATGTTTCATAACATGCAGGAGTAACATCAGGTGAATGTAACATAGGGGAACAATGAAGGAAGTTGGACCTTAATATAAACTGAATGTCATGAATACTCGGCGAAGTTACTCGGTATGAACTTACTTCTGGTTTCAACTCTGACACTGTGCAAGCATACTACAAAATATCTTCAATCGCGAAATGATAGATATTAAAAAATAGTTGAATTCGGTTGTTTAGTTTTATTTACCTCCAATGGTAACTGAAGTCTCGGCTACGTTGGTAGATAACACAAGCTTCCGCACACCAGGAGGGGATGGTTTGAAAGCTTCCAATTGCTGATGCGTCGGCAGAGCCGAATACAATGGGAAGACCTTTAGTGGCGGATACCCCTGGCCATCCAATTGTTTAGCTACTTGTCGTGCGCTCACGACCGCTGCTTCTATTTCTTCCTGGCCAGTTAAGAAAACCAGAATGTCCTCGCTGCAAAGAAAAAAAGAATCAAGAATTTACAGTTTCCCTTTGTATAAAAAATTTGAAGTCGAGGTATCAGAGCCATCTCATTGAAAGATGTAATTTCAAGAAAAATTCTATAATTTCACTAAATCTTCAAATTTTTGTAAAGAGATTTGTCTTAAAATGTTCTTAAAAGCTCAATCTATGTAAACACATAAGACGTAAGAAAAAGGAAATTCATTGTTTTCGACTTTCAAACGGTTATCCTCTTTCAAACGTTCAAGGGAAAAGTAAAACTCGCAAGAAAAAAGGAAAAACGTAAAAGGTATCCAAGATTCGATGTAACGAGAGAAAAAGCTCGGCAAAGGCCCCGCTTACTTGGCGGGATTATCGCGATGAATCTGAAAAGCTGTAACAAGGGCGGAGAACGCGTAATCCTCCTGCGAGCTGACGGCGTGATAAATCTTCACAGGATGCTGACGACCCTCCAAGTAGACCGCGGGCGCTTGGAAATACTTGGAGAACCTATCGACGTCCATCGTCGCCGACATCACCAGCAGCTTCAACGGCGGCAGATTCTTCAGCTTTCGCAAGTTCTGCGCCCGCCTGGCGACCCCGAGCAACACGTCGGTCTGCACCGACCTCTCATGGGCCTCGTCGAGGATCACCACCGAGTAATCGGAGAGTATCTCGTCGGTCATCGCCTCACGGACCATCATTCCGTCGGTGAGGTATTTGATCCTCGTCTGGGGGGAGGTGACATCCTCGAAACGCACGCAATAACCGACCAATTTGCCCGTCTCCACTCCCTGCTCCTGGGCAACCCTGCGCGCTACGCTGACCGCTGCAACCCGACGCGGTTGCGTGATACCGATGCAACCAGACGCAGAAGCTATGCCGGAAGCGAGCAGCAGCTGGGGGATCTGCGTGGTCTTCCCACTACCCGTCTCGCCGATTATGATCAGGGTCCTGTTTCTGCGGATCTCCTCGAGTAGGCTGGAACAGATCAGATAGAGGTGGTTATTAATAAACAGCGAATTTTTATGCAATTTCATATTTTCGTATATTCTCATGTTCAAAATAATTTCTGGAAATATTTTTAAAGGAGACTGAAAAAGAATTTAATCACACAGAGTGTAGCAGAAAATTTGTTCATTCTGTATGTATGTAGAACCTACTCTGTGAAAATGTCCCACATTTTTTGTACACCCTGTATAACCTATCTGCTTGGGCTCCCTAAGGTTAAAATGTAAAAATTTTCAAGTGTACCGTTTCATATATACATAGGACATTTATATAAATTACTTAGAACTCAGAGATATAAGACAAGAATAGTACTTTCTGCCTCAAAATATTGATATACTATACTTCTACATCGATGCAACAACCACAACCTCAAAAGACCCTTAATTCTAATACTTCACTCACATCTAATATTTCAAACTTTCAATATTATTGATCAAAGAATTGCTTAATCTCACTTACGCCCATCTCACAACACAAATTCCTCTGCCACGTAATTTACACTGAAATATTTTACACTGAACATAACGTCACCTTCCAACCTGCTTCGATCTACCATAGAAATTTGAATTTTCGCAACATTTTCCTTACGCGCGCTTTTGATACTGTACGATGCTGCCACCTGTTGGGTAAACTGAGGAACCAACTATACCCAACAAACTGTACTCAGTCGATAATTCTCCATTTTGTTTTAGAATGCTCCGCGTGGTACTGCGTCGTAGGGTATTGTTGCAGAACGTGATAGCCAATGGAAATCATTCCAAAAAACGAAAGGAAATAATATAGAACATACCGCTTGCGAAGCCTGTAGACTGGTAACGATTTCCTCTGTTGTTGCAAGCTAACGTTTCCTTTATCCGAGTTGTCCGTGTGAACGTTCTGACTGTCCTCGTGTTTTTGGATTTTGCTCGGGCTCTCGTTGAACAGAACAGTAGTGGGACGTTTCGGTGCCAGTTTCGAAAAACTCGACGTACCCAGTACATTATACTTCGAATCCGCGTTGTCGTGTACCCCCATGCTGTCGAAAATCGTGGCACCAACAGGGAACTCGCGAGAGGGAACACTGTGCCGAGAACGCACGTGTTGCGCACTACAGCTGTGTACAAATATGTGACTTGACAGGAGATGCCTGTAGCCAATGGCGTAAGCTCACCGATTTCAAATACAAAATACACAGAGTACTTGCCCATAGTTCTGTGTCTGTACTTAATTCTGTGCCTTTGGATTAAAATCATTTATAAAAACAGAACTTGTGTTTTTTTTCGTTCAAGTTTACTCGTTAACATGTGAGGTTTAAAAAAAAGTATTACACTTGCAATAAAATTTTTGTCTTTAGACATACTCTCAATCCAAAGGCACAGGAATAGCTACGGGCACAGAAGTTTGGAGAAGTACCCTACTTTCCTCATTGTAGGGTCATGATTCGCTGAGATTAAAGCAAGGGAATACTTTTTCTCTTTTAATAATTGAAATGTTATTGGAAACAATTTTTTGTTACTAGAGTCAATATTGCGATTTGCAATATTTTTTGTAATGTGTGAAAAATATTGTATGCATGAAATTATTTTTTTACAAAATGACATGCAGGAAGTGGATTATATTTTTAGTTCACAAAAAAGTTGTAGTGTATAAAAAATTAGTGGGTGGGTATGAAAAGAAGACAAAGACAAAATAAATCGTATAGTTTGTTATGATTCAACCACGCGTTATTAAAGGTACATTTTGAGATACACAGACACGTTGCAACGTATTATAAACCTTATACAATAATAAGTAGTGTAACACTGTCGCATTTTTTTCTTCATTTCTCTTTTTAGTCCAAACAAGAGGTAGAAAATAATCCTTGATTTATTCACATTTTAACCACGTGTTATAATTGCTAAAATCACGTTATTATTAAACTTTACAGCTATAATTCATGCTAAAAAAAACAAATAATATATTTCTGTCATTTAGCAATAGTCGACACGTCAATCTATTTAATAAGATGATCTATTTGTCGATTTGTTAAAAAATTATCAGTTGATTTCGAACGTATTGATTAAGAAATTATCACAGATTAACGCTGTGTAAGAGGAAGACACAGTGAGCAAATCCTTTAACGAGATTTTAAACGAGGATAGCTATTTACATCCCAAATTTATCCCTAAATGGAATGTATCATCGTAATGGTCGATGAATCGGCGCTTTCACGTACGGAGGCACCTAAAAGTGTGAGAAAAACATGAAAATCATTGCTTACAAATTATTAAACATTTTTTCTCTTTTAAAAAAAGTATTCTCTACATTGAATTATCTAATAATTGAAATGAATGATATTTACCATTGCTCCGATACGAGACAGGTAACGATTTCTGATGCTAATATCGGACTGAGGCTGTAAAAGATCGTCAGCCGACAAATCCGAGGTGGACTCTGGAGATAATAGTTTTTCCCGCTCCAAACTTTCGGGTGTGCGTCGTATTTCTTCATATTTTTCTCTCTGACCTGGCGTCATGTTCAGATAACCGCTAGTCGTTGCTATGTCCAACACCCAGATTGCAACAGCCGTTAACAAAGAAACTGTCGAAAACACATCAATTATAGCTTTGTACAAACATTTAGATAAAAGTAATTAGCATGGATAAAGAATGAAAGACATACTCCATAGCCAACCCAGGAAGAATATTTCAAGCATAAAGTATCCGCCGCGATCTACAATTATACCGGCTAAAATCGAAACTACAGCCAAACCCAGATTTTGTGCAGCCTGCGCGCTGCAAATAAGTATTGTAACGTTACGAATGAAAGCGTACCTATTTGTATATTAAGCTGGTACCTTAAATATGCTAAGAGGAATAGACTTAGCTTTACTTACAGTCCATAAGCAGTACCAAGCTGATACTCTGGGGTAACGAGAGCAATTAATGGCCATAAACTACTGGCAAGCATGGAGTATGCTAATCCCATAAGAATCATGCACACGTAAGGATTCACGTATGTGAATGCGAGTAGTCCGTGAGCCATTATAGTCGCAACAATACTGATAAATACCCACGAAACGTTCTTCCCTGTTTTATCAACGAGATACCCCAAAAGAGGTGACGCGAAAGCCGATATAGAATATACAAGAGAATTAACCGTGTTTGCATTCGATGGCTCGAATCCATACTTCCGCTCAAAGAATACCCTAAAAGAAAAGAATCATACAATATGTACATTCACGTGAAATGTGATTACAAGAATTTGGATTATACTTACTTTCCCAAGGCGATAAAGGGGAATATCGCGACGTAATAAGCAATGCAAATGAAAGCCACTAACCAGAAGATTAGCTTAAAATCTTTAACATCTGTTAGGCTAACAGCTTCGGTTTCTTGGCCTTCTCCTCGTCGTAATAATCTCTCTGCACGCTTATCCATAATACCCAATACACATGCACAGATCATAGACCCCACACAAGTAAGAGAAGCAAGGAAAAGAACTATGCCGATACATTCTGGTCCTTTATAATACTGAGATACGTAATTATAAACTGGCTCCATAACTAGGAAATTCACTGTTGAACCAACCCGTGCAAAGCTCAATTGCAAACCAAACACCATATTGAGCTCCTTCCCTTTAAACCAGAGAACAGCATAACTGTTCTGAGCAACTGCCAATGATTCTGCACCAATACTGCAAGAGATTCTCATGTTAATATGAATACTCATTACCGTTATGATTATACAACATGAAACATACCCAAAAACGAATCGACCAAGCATCATAAGCCAAAATGTATTAACTATAGCTCCTGTTGCGAATATGATCTGACCAACTAGCGTCAGTCCCATGTATAAAATTGTTCCAAAGCATATGCCAAATATACTATCTAATAAGAATCCTCCAATAAAACAGAGAATGACATTTGGCCAGGAATAAATCGAATAGAGTAAAACAAATTTACTAGTTGACATCTGCAGATCAGTCTTAAAATTATCTTGCAATGCACCAGGATTGTCGAAACAGAAGTAAGAGCCTGGAAAGAATGAGTATCGGTTAATTATATTTTAATATTCATGAAATAAACGAATCGTCTTAAGAGATCGGTTGATGACCCGATCATTCAAATGTGATGAAGTATTCAAAAAAGGTGACTCATAGTTCCTGCGATTTGAGCGCGAACGCACGCGTTGCATTATATCGGGGATTCAAACGGGGGGAAAAGGAAAAAATAAAATTTCGCGGACAAAAGAGAGCTGACATGTGCCGATACGTCTTATCTCGGAAATATGCAGACCGACAGGAACATTATACTATGCAATCCGCAAAGTCCGTAAGGGCAGCGTTCAAATACGTATGTGTGAGTTGTTATACGGAACACTGATATTTACGCGAATGCATTCCGCTCTACATGATGCAACAGAAAAAAACTAAGGCACGATTAGAATAAAGATAGGACAGATGCATGAAATCTTCCCAAGGCGAAACTGTTTCTTTGCACAATACCTTACGATGGATAAGACGTGTTTATCGAAATGGCAAAGTACGATTATTCCTCGACGTTTCTCGAGGAAATCTTTGGCTTCTTTCCCTCATTTTTTCCCTTACGTCTCATAAAAGATATATTTGAATAAAATCCGAAACAGATAACAAAATATTAGGAATCATAAAAACTGGAAATTTCACTGTACCCTAGACGCTAAATTCTAAAGTCATAAAAGACAAAGAATAAACGACAAAACATAGGAACAATGTGAAAAAAATAACTCTTCAACTAAAGTGTTTGTGTCCTCTATTCAGTGTTATCTTCAATCTTCAAAATAATGCCGATACTGTAAGTTTTACTTATTTCCGTGAAAAATGACTTTTACGCGTGCCGAAATGTGGTAAACAAAAAAAAAAGTTTCACGATAAACAATCACGGTTTTATTCAAAATTTAAATCATAGTGCATTCAAAAAGATAACGAAAACTTTCAGCGTATTCGAGATAATTAATTGAACATGCTTTTAACGAGGTCACGCTGTAACGAAACAGAAACAAATCAGATAGTAAACAGTGGCCATTCCGGTCACATTACAAAGATAACATTGCAATGACAATCGTACCAAAGCCTAATAAGCACATCAATGCCAGTCCAAGGAATCTGTATGGCAGCCTTTTAGGGCTGCAGAATCCTTGCAGGGCGATCTCATCCTCGGATCTGTCCAACGTCGTCTCAGGACTCTCTAACAGGCCTCCTTCCATTTTTCCCTCGATCCCCGTCAAAAGTGTTCAATGTTTACAACTGGCAGGGCACAAAGCCACAGGTGCCTCGGATTGCAGACGTTCACTGGGGTTCACCGTATCGAGCATCACACATTGATCGAACACGCACGAGCCGATCTCTCTTTAAAGCAAAGCAGCTGCAACTCGGCTCGAAGAAAGAGGATTGCGCCTGGAGATCAGCTCGTGAATGCTGCCAATTCACTACTCGGGCGAGTTAGGTATGCCGTTACCACTCGTGTCATCACTAATCTGTCAATCTTATGTATGCGTCACGGGAGAGTGATCTAACGTCAGGCGCGAAACGACCAGCTACCAAAAGATCAACGAAAAAATCTCTATCGTGGCGGAAAGATGATCGTAGGTCAAAGAATAGAACTGCTGCCAACAACTCGTGCAGCTCCCTATATACAATTTTCCGGTCTGTGGCGCCACCATTCTGATCCCCACGTAACACCGCGTAAATGTAGGCACACACATTGATAAATGATATTCCGCGTGCATACCTTGTGTATGTACATTGAACGCAGAATGACACTGGGTAGTGTATGGATAATGATACCTGTTGATCTGAAAATACAATTATCGTAAATTACAAAAATGAAACTTAAACAGACCTATTGTACTCTACAATTATAGCTGCGTTTATACAACATACTTTGGCTTTCATAGATTTATTGAGAAACATAACTTAACTCGAATGTACATATCTGATACTTAATACTAGACGCACGTTACATGAATGTTATCTTAAGTTTAGAGATCGGAATATAAAAAAAAGCGCTCCCAGAGGCTTTTATGTATTAGGAGGCGACCTCTTCCGTCGCACCCTCGAATTCGAGCTTCACTTGACACTCTTCTGGTAGTCCCTCAACGTCTACTTCCGATTCGGGAGCGTTTAGCATGTTCAGCGTTACTTCCGCCGATTTTCCCATTAGTCCTTGGTTTCCAGCTTGCTGTTTCACCTGTTGCTGTTGCACGACCGCCGACTGCTGCGACGACTGCTGTTGCGAGAGCATCTGCTGCCTGATCGGCACCCCCGCCTCCTCGAACGACTTCTTCTTCAGCGTCGTGCGAATCTGAGAGCTGGAAGATCGAATTCGAACCGGTTAACTTAGGACCGAGACTGACGCAGAGAAATTGAGGAACAACCGTGGGCTCGATTTAGCCTTGTCAACTTACACCGTTCGTCCCTTGATGTGCTCACTTATTTTGTTCAGGTCTTCGCTGAAAGTCTTTACCGAGTGACGGAGCATCTCAATTTCCTCGTCAGTCCATTTACTACAGATTAAGCGACACGGAGGATTATATAAAAATTTAGCTTGCATCTTGTTCTTTGTTTTCTTCTTTTACGATAAAGTAAGGAGGAGACAAGCTTCGATTATTAATTACGCCGAAACGTAAAAAATTATCTGCATGCTGTGAGGATTACACGGAGTATTGAACCGATATGAAAGTACATGATATTTGTCTTATCTACTTGTGAATTAAATTTAATGCTTTTTAATTGCTAACGAATTGCACATGTATTTAAAAAAAATACAACTTAAAAATCGCGTTTTTTAATGACCATAAGACAGTTAATCAATGCATTTCTACTTATCACACAAATTTGACTAATTACTGAATTTCAAAATTCGATTATCTGTACAAACAATTTCTGAAGTATCTAAAAATTACTTCCTATAACGTGATCAAAATTATTTATTGCAAATAACAAATAACATTACGCAAATAAGATAATTTCCATTAAATAATTCTTGTCCCTCTGCCAATTTATTAGCGAAGTATATCATTCTTTCTGAGTTCACAAATAATTCTTCATTTTTTCAAAAAAACATACTTTCCTAAATTGTGTCACTTTCCAAATATATGTGCGACACATTTACGAAGGAAACGACCTCAGATAATTTTTTATCACGGAACAAATTGTTTACTCTCAATCGATCGTTAACTCTAGATTAATGCATAAAACTATAGTTTCGCGTTTCATATTGGCCAACATGCGACATCACGTGACATTTTCCCGCGTTCCTCTGTCGCACCGAACGCGTCGATTCAAGAGTAAGCGTTAGACGCGTCGCGACTACTTGCAGCGAAAGCGATTCTACATCTACTTCTCAATGAATTACCCTGCTGGCGAATCTGTCGTGGGATGCAGCTGCATCGTCAACTCTCCAAGCTTGTTGAATGCTGCCCCGGCCGCGGTGAAGATCTCACCAACCTGAAATACAGCAATGAGATACGCTCTTCGAGTCTTCGATACATGTAATTAACACAGTATTTAATATATCTTTTTTCCCGCGCGAATTTCGTCGAACCATTGAATCAGCAAAATTCGTCACAGCACTAAGTTTAGCGAGAGATGGGATAAGATGGTAAAGAAAATGTTTTTCTCGTCATGATCATAACCTAACCTTCTGACCGCTCACAGACTCCATGCTAGAGTACTCGAGGGTAAAAGCACGTGACTCGCGTAGAAAAAGGAAGACGAGCGGTGGGGGGAGACGACCGTTAAGTGTTATATGTGGCGGGAAACTGCCCAAAATCGGCGACAACCGCCACCTTTTCGCTTACCTTGCTCGCAGAGTTCATGTCAGTTTGTGTTGTCCCCGTGCTTCGCCATCACAAGTCTCCTATGTACTAACTGCTGCCATCTGCAAAAGTTTACGCAAGTTTTTCAGTTGCAAAAGAAGGAAGCGAGTGAAAGTTTACGGTGGAGGGATTATACGAAAAACTCTTCATTAATTAGAATATTAAAACATGCAGTTCCCAAATCATGCTGGTTTGATTCCGCAAATGATTCAGTTTTTAACCAAAAACTGGTAATAGCATTACGGGTATCATTATTTCTAAGGATATTTATTTTTGATATTTTTTAATTTTTATTCTTCGTTGATTTTCGATAATTTGTAACGACAGATTATAATTTCTAAGAATTACCAAGTTCGTAATCGTATGGTGACAGATGTACCTATATTCATTAGTTCAGGGAATTTTTGATTCCGATGTTAGACGTATTTTTCGTCAAATAGACAATATGCAGGGGATAACGAATGATTTCTACGAATTATTTTAAGGAATAATGGTATTTTATTTTTCGTAATTTATTGTTTGTTATTTGATTTGCATTTACATACAAAAATCAACACTTCGCCAGTATAGAGATCTTTTCTTCTACACTTCCTTCCCGAAAGTTGTCGCAATTATTTTTTCTTACTAACATAACCTCTGACCTGATGCAACTATTCAAGCGTCAACTAAGTAATCTTACTGACAGGAAACTATAATTAAACCGTTTACAGGCTAAACTGATTAACTCCACTTTTTGAATATTTAAAAATTGTAGTACCTAAACAAAACTTGATCGATACTTAACCGATTTGTCAAATGAGCACTGATGTATACATGAGCAGCTCAACTTTACCCATAACTTTTAAGACAGCGTTTGAGCTGCCCCCTAGGTGACGAAAATATTTCTGGCACTGAAATTCAATATGGCTGTTCATAGGCGGCAAATTCAAATAACTTCAATTCATGTGAATGCATACGTCCTGTTACGTGCAGATGCAATTAGAAAATTCAAACGATAATGAATCATTTCATAAATGAATCACTCTATCACTCCCAGGAAGATACCGAAAACGGTTCTGGGAAGCGTAAATAACTGCAATGAATGTTCATAAGTATAATTTATTGAACCTCAAAATAATTACCTGAATGTTCAACATATTTTCCTTGCTTGATGAATTGCGGAAAAAGCATTCTCTTCCCGTTCTAACAGAATGCAGATACAATTGTATTGCTGGCGTAAATGAAAAACAGATTCTAAAGAGAGAGCACGCACGTTTAACAATCCGTCGTAAAACAAAACATAGATGGCTTTAAAGTACATAAAGTTAAGTCAAGGTCTCATTTTACTGATTATCCAGGGTACAAAATCGGCTACTCGAGCGTAAATATTAGGCCACCGAAGGATCTTACAACTTTTCGGACCATAGGAACCAATCCCTTCAACCGACCATCTTACTCTACCATTTCGAGATTCTTGGTTGGACATCAGAGCATTTTCCCCACACCAGCTTCTGCTACTTTGTCCACCAGCGCACATTTGCCCGTAACCAACTATCATGTTTTTCGTTTTGTAAAGCTCCTGGCACTTTTCTGTGTCAACTGACGGCACTGAATATTTTACCTTTATCTCTGACAACGATCCCATCTCTGTTTCCTCCCAGCCAACCGCAATAAACGTCCGTTTCAACCTGGCGTTAGTGTTTGATGGTAGACATACCGGTTTAATGAAAGTGGTAAATGTAACGTTCTGAGACAGTCTTAACAGAGCGATATCGAAACTTTTGTTGGCTGATCCAAATCTTTCATGGATGATTTGTTCTTCTACACTAACAGAGATAGGATCATCTACACACATTATACGACCTCCATTATCTGAGATACAATCAGTAGTTGCTGCTGTAGTGTCGTACACGCCTAAGCTCACAGATTCCAACTGCCATCCATTTAAAAAGCTGTCTTTGATGCAGTGAGCCGAGGTTAAAACATAACGATTATTAATTAGAACACCAAGACAACCTTTAAATTTTGTATTTTCTGTAAAACGCAATATTAAATTTATGCATTATTTGCTGCATTCGCTGAAAGTTCAATTTTTAGTTTATTTTGAATACTTGCGTTTTTTATGTTCCAATAGTGCCATCCAAGGGAATTCGTCTATCTCTGTCCTTTCCCGATCGACGATTGGTCGATCCAAATCTTGACCACATTCGGTAGGTAGCAAAGGACTGATTCGAATCTCGTCATCCTGGTTTTTGTTGCTTAGGTTTTCAACGGTTTCATTTTGTATCGGATAGGTATCAGAGTGTGACAGTGGACAGCAAATTCGCAGAGTGCTGCCACCGAAATCGCACTGCGACTTCCATAAAAAGTCGTGTTTTTCTAGGGTTTCTAGGCTGATATGTCCTATTAGAATTAGATTCACCATTGGTCGACATTGTCTTATTGCGACGCATAGGCCAAATTCATTGTTGGGTGTTATACAGTTAGAATTCCCTTGCAGTTCTGGATAGAAAAAATTATTCTATCAGATGAAGTAATAATAGTGTTAATTATAATACGTGTTTCTTGTAATTTGATGATATTTTGAATGGATGTGACTTCTTTATTACTATCACTTAGTACTATAGTACTACATTTACAGTTGCTACTACGATTATTGCTTTTGCGTATCACAGATGGTTAATAAATATAACTTACGGCCATTGAGAGAAATAAATGCAAACGTTTGAAACAGGACACCTAAGACAATCGATTTAACCATTTCTGTGTTTGATGCTTTGTCTATGATTCGAAGGATTGTTTATCGTAAAAGGAAAATTACAGATGTCACTAATATTTGAAGTAACGCAAAAACTGCAACCTTTATGTCGAAGATCACAATAGTGACTGATACCAGTGATGACAGTGACCGAAGTCAGGGTCGCCTCGTTCCCCCACTATGTAGGGATGCTTCGACTGACCAGTCCGGTTGTGATTATTTATTGTATTTTTTCCTGTTTTTGATATTTCGTGGTCTAAGATAAATGTCCCAATACCTAAACATTTAAAACGTCAAATATCTCAGCAAGTATGCAACTTAAAACTGTATGTCTCGATAATTTAACTATGAGGTCCCAGATTCTAAGGATACTATCTTGTGGCACTACTTTTTGTTTTTAATTAGGTGGGATGGCTGGTCAGGGTTCAGACATGACTAAAGTAGAAGGGCTGATCGCAAGTTAAGGTTGACCACTGGGACAGCTGGTCAGATTAGGATTGGTCCAGGGTTAGGATTGATCGGAGGGCAAGTCACGGATCAGACGTGATCAGTATGAGCTAGTCAAGGATCAAGGTTGTACACTGGAAGCTGGTCAGATTTGGGAGGAGGGAAGAGGAAGACAGAGTTACTCCCAGTCAACGCCAGTAAGATTGGTCCTCCTACTCACCCGCAGGAGGATACCGAAAACGATTCTGAGGAGAAGTGTAAATAACTGTAATAAATGTTCATAAGTATAATTTATTGAACCACAAATTATTAATTGAATGTTCAACACATTTTTATTGCTTGATGTAGATACAATTGTATTGCTGTCGTAAATGAAAAACAGATTCTAAAGAGAGAGCACGCAGGCGTAACTATTCGTCCGCAACAGAAAACATAGATGGCTTTGAAGTACATAATGTTAAGTCAAGGTCTCATTTTACTGATTATCCAGGGTACAAAATCGACTACTCGAGTGTAAACATCAGGCCATCCAACGATCTTACAGTCTTTCGGACCGTATGAGAAAATTCCTTCAAGCGACCATCTTGCTTTGCCATCACGAGGTCCTTGAACGGACATCAAAGCATATTCCCTACACCAGCTTCTGCTAGTTTGTCCACCAGCACAACTTTGCGCGTAACCAATTGTCATGTTTTTCATCCTGTAAATTTCACGGCACTCTTCTACGTCAACTGACGGCACTGGATATTTTACCTTTATCTCTGACACGGATTTTGCCTCCGTTTTCCCCCAGCCAACTGCGACATACGTCCGTTTAGGCCTGACGTCAATGTTTGATGGTAGACATATAGGTTTAATGAAAGTGGTAAACGTAACGTTATTAGACAATCTCAACAGAGCGATATCGTAAGTTTGTTCGATTGATGCTGGTTGATATTTTTCATGCACGATTTGTTCTTCTACGCCTACAGAGACAGGATCATCCACACACATTACACCACCTGCGTCATCTGAGATACAATCCGTATTTTGTGCTGTAGTGTCGTACACGCCTAGAATCACTGTTTCTAATTGCCATCTACGTGGAATGCTCCCTTTGGCGCAGTGGGCCGCGGTTAAAACATAACGATTATTAATTAGAACACCTACGCAACCTTTAAGATGTCCATTTTCTGTAAAATACAATGTTAAATTTATGCATTACTCGGTGCATTCGCTGAAAGTCCAATTTTTAGTTTATTCTGACTACTTGCGTTTTGAGTATTCCAATAATGTCATCCAAGGGAATTCGTCAATCTCTGTCCTTTCCCTATCGACGATTGGTCGATCCAAATCTTGACCACATTCGGTAGGTAGCAAAGGATTGTTTCGAATATCGTCGACCTTGTTTCTGTTACTTTGGCTTGTAATTTCTTTTGCTATCGGATAGGTATCAGAGTGTGAAAGTGGACAACAAACTCGCAGACTACTGCTACCGAATTCGCACTGCGACTTCCATAAAAAATCGTCTCTTTCTAGAGTTTCTAGGGTAACATGTCCTAGTAGAAGTAGATTCAACATTGGTGGACATTGTCTTATTCCGATGCATACACCAGATTGATTGTTGGGTGTTATGCAGTTAGAACCTTCTTGGAGTTCTGGACAGGAAAAATCATTGTGTCGGATGAATTAATAATAGCGTTAATTATAATACGTGTTTTTCGTAAACTGATGGCCAGATTTCTCTGAATACATCCATCATTCTTTATTACTACCATTTATTACTTATTACTATTTATTTATTATTATAGTACTACATTAACAGTTGCTACTATGGTTATTGTTTTCACGTATTGCAGATAGTTAATAAATATAACTTACGGCCATTGACAGAAATGGATGCAAACGTTTGAAACAAGACGCCTAAGACAATCGATTTAACCATTTCTATGTTTGATGCTTTGTCTATGATTCGAAGAATTGTATATCGTAAAAGGAAAATTACAAATGTCACTAATATTTGAAGTAACGCAGGACCTGCAGCCTTTACGTCGAAGATCACAATGTCGACTGATACCAGTGATGACAGTGACCGAAGTCAGGGTCGCCTTGTTCCCCCACTATGTACGGTTGCTTTAACTGACCAATCCACTATTTAATATGTTTTCCCTTTTCTCAGTATTTCGTGGTCTAATTGTTTTTCTCTCCTTTGATTCTATTATTTTAGGACATAAACATCCCAACATCCAAAGTCGTTTCAATCCGGTTCAATTTAAATTGCTGAGCGCGCGCTTCGCTGCATCATCAGAAAATATGTAAACGCTATAAAGGAAAGGTCAGCACAGCCGTCTATGCATAAATTATACGTATACTTAATGCTCGATCGAGTGAGAATATTTCAAGCTCTTTATAATTACTCTCACTTCTCCCAGTACTGACCCCCAAGGTAAGCCATGGTGTTGATTCCCTGATCGGGCACACGCTTCCACTAAATACTCAATTTGAAGTAATTTAAAATTTGAAACAAGAGGAGCTAAAAAATAATCACTTTTAACAATCAACAGCGGTACAAGAAACTATAATAAAAACTAAAATCTTAAGAGTACTCTCAAAATTAGTTGATTAATACCTGGTGGGAGAGCTAGCCACGGTTCAGGGTTGACCAGTGAAAGCTGGTCAAGACAATTGGTATAATACATAAGAGAATAACTCGTCAAGAGTTAAGACTGACCAGTGAAACAATTGATTAAAGCTTAGGATTGATCAGGGAGTAGTCAAGGGTTACGATCGATTAGTAAAAGGGCTGATCAAAGGTTGGAATTGACCAGTAGGAAGGATAGTCAACGATCAGGATTGACCAGTAGGAGAACTGGTCAAGGGTCAGGGCTGATCAGGTGTCAAGGTTGGAAGAAGGGGAAGGACGCTTAAAGTTACACCCAGACAGCGACCGAAGGATCGGAAGAACGATCCGACTCGCTCGAAGGCTGGCAAGCAACTGATGAACCCAAAAGTCGCAGCGTTATTTATACCTGTTCCATCACCTGGCGGAAGAAACCGAAAACGCGGTCTATCGAAGAATAGCTTACACAAAATTGATATTTTCGATAAAATAATGATGGTAACAATTGTTTTTACCACACGTATTATTAACAACAATTTCGTTCATTGTCTCATATGCACTGTTAATAATTATCATTACTAAATAATGAGATGTAACTGAATTTTCTTCGTTCTCGCAACCTGTTTATTTGAAATTGATTGTAACATCTGACGCAATTCAAATTTAAATTATTTCTAAGGCTATTTTATTTCAATTTCCACCGCCAGCGGCGCCACGATCTTACTTCAAACCATATCGATAACGTCGAGTGTGACCATGCCGACTTGCTATAAATTATTTTTACCACTGTAGGTACTTCACAGACAAATTTCAATTATGAAAAGCTTCTGCCTTATTTACCTATGCACTCAGATTCTTCCTTTTTTTTTACCTTCAAATACAGAAATCGGATGCTTATAAAATCAACTTGGTCAGAATTTCAAAAGTACCAGTTTTCAAATGGCAACTTTAGACACGGCTGTTAGGCAGTACAAATACATTAATTCTTTCCACGAAACATTACTGTCTATTGGTTTTCAAAACATAGGCGATTTTTATCTCAAATTAGCTCACAAAGAGTCGCACAAATGTTCCTGACAAGTGGTTAATAGCACGTTAATGACGGCCAGATGAACGACCGGAAGTGGGAAAATATTTACGAATTACTTCATGACATTGGCATTGCATAATATTCGGACCATTACAAAAGCGACAGAGAACTCTGATTGGCGCGCACACTAATTTCCAGTCTCCTCTAGCTTCTACCTGCACGAGCTCTGCTACTTTGTCCACTTGACGTTTACCTCTTACTTCGGTCAGTCGCTCCGCGGAGTCACGATCGTATCGTGGTTCGTATTTACAAAATTTATTTCTATCGTCCACGATAGCGCATAGTAGTGTCAAATTTTTAGTTCCTTATACTAATGCTTTTTTAAAATGATATTTTTCTGTTAATTTAATTTCGAATCTGTGAAAAAAAGAAAAGCGCAAATTTAGTGATAGCTCTGTGATGTGTATGAACATTATTGGAAAAATTATTCACTGTAAGTAAATGATAATCGATCGTGCAGTTATAACTTTGAACTTGTGCTTTTTTTTATGTTAGAACAAGGTGATATTGTTATGTGAACTTTTTAGAAATCAGAGTAACCGAGTAGTTAATTTTTAATCTAACAAAATTATGTATGATTGCTGAATACATAATGTTAAGAATTTTGAGTTCTTAGTTAAGAATTTAATATCTCGGAAATATAATTAGTTATTCTTTAATCAGTAGACTATATCACTTTGTATTTTTTATTGTATTGTCATGTTTTTCTGCATTTTGTTTTATGAAATTAGTTTCATATTCGAGTGACTCGTGTAGAGAAGAAGGATTGAAAAATTTGTTTTCTTGATTGAGAAGTTTCGATTAGATGTTCAATTTAGAGATAATAGACAGCTGCTAGATTTGAAGAAAGGATTATTTCAGTCACTTCAACATGTAAATTTAAGTGAAATATGAAATCTCCTGTATTTCTGCATTTAAAATAAAAATATACAAAAATTTACATTAATACACTGTAAATATGTAATACTTATATCGAGAAACAGAGTTCGTTAATTGTAACAGTATTAATTATTAATTATACACAGCTATTGTGATGGTCTTAAAAATATTCATTCAATGTTCATATATCCGGTTCTAGATCAAATACCTCTGGTTAAATGCCAGACACGTTTTTTTAATAAACAGAATCCTTTGTAATGTTGCACCTTTCTTGAACTGGATTTCCTTGAAACTTTCTATGCGAGTGGTAACACATTTGTATAAACATTGTCAGAAGTATCAAGAAAGTTCAAGTAATACATATCTCTTTAGCAGACGAAGTCTAGTCGTTAATCAATTCGATTTTATCAGCTTGATATCGTTAATCAGAAAGAGCCCATTATTTCTTTTTAATTCGTAATTAATGATCGATGTGCATCTAAATGCAGAGATATTTAAAATGTAAAAATAGTATTTCCTTCTTATAAGTTCTTTACTATATATTCATTTTCTCAACTTGTTGCTACAATAACCACTGATCGTGTCATATGTAGGAGCAATAACGTTTACTGCAACAATAATTGTACATTTAGGACCTCGAACAGAGTCTTGCATTATTTTCACTTTCATCAAATATTGGAAATTTAGAAATACAGCGAACATAATACGAACATAATTCTGTAGCAAAAGTCAAGAGAGATCTCAACAAGTTCGATTTGCTTCAATTGCATGAGAAAAACGCTGAGCTCATGAACCGTGACCACAGGATTTCTAAACTACACACAATGAAACATTTCTACACTTCACACAATGAAACACTTTGAAAACAAACAATTTTTTATTTCAAATTCTTTTTCGTGATTTTTCATAACGAATTCATCTAGGATGAAAACTAATTATTACCATACACCTCTATATACATGTAAATTTTATCAGAGTACACTTGTTCAACCTCTGTAGCAGATAGTAAGAAACAAAAGTGACACCATCGACAGTACAGACGATCAATAATCTGGAAACGCTCAGAAAGAGCAGTTGTATCGTTCGCGTGGCGATAACCGCTTCACACATGTTCACACCTCTTTAGGACTACTCACTTTCCAAAATTTGTGTCTTCTCGAAACAGTGCCTCCATAAACAGCGATTTTAATCGAGCACCTGAGCTCAAATTAAAAGTTACACAAATAAACACCAGTATTTAAAAACCATTGCAATCGATTCCAAATCAATTACACTGTGTCTAAAAAAGCACAAACTTCGACTAATTCTACTTCTATTTCATTTTACATATCGTTAAGTCAGACACTCGATGAAATATGTTCAACGCGTTTTCTTTAAATCATGCCTCACACGTGACACTCAACGAGCCAAGGCACACGACGAATGTTTTTTCGTCGCATTACCAAACAGGTGTTTGAACACTATTGTGAACCCAGCACAGCGATAACGTGAAATAGTATTTACCCGCTATAAACTCGGGAGTTAGTGCAAGTAATCAGTTTATAAAGGGCAAATGGCATTCTGATATCAATTTACTACACCGATAACTCGTTTCTGCCTTCTGGAGAACGAAAGTGCAAGGAAGGGAGATAATCCCAGAGGAAGCTATCGACCAGGCTGCAACAAGGGAGCTCTCTAAAAGGTGAATAATAAGATTCCAGCCGAGTGAGAAGAGTCACACGCTTCTGACCACATCCGTCGTGTAATTTATGAAGAGGACTGCGGTTGGAAAAAGTACGTACGTACGAACATAACAAAGATATTGTTATCACTGGCATTCGTGCTAAGCGAAGATCCACCAAAGGACGCGCACGAAGCGCACGTGTGTGCACAACTGTTGCTTTGCGTAACAGGTTGCCACGATACGCGAATATGTCGCGTGAGTACGTCGACGATATCCCCATGGACACGAGTGTGCTCGAGAAATTGATCGCGAGCTCGGACGAGGTATCGGAAACAAAGTGAAAACCGCGGATATTGATTTAGGATACGACTTAATCGGAGCATAAGTTGGATGGGAGTGCATCGACGTGAAATTACGCGGCTGAGTGGCTTCTGAATACTCTAACACAGTGCAAGGCGTTTTTTGCACAAAGAAAAGAGAAAATTGATTTAAAATAGCAAGCAGTGAATGGTGAAATAGTTACTGTTTCATTTTGTGACGATTGAGCTATGAGTGATAGTCCTCCTAATTTTTGGCTGATTTTAAATTTCTAATTACTGGCGTGTTTTAATGAATTTTGAATGAGTAGATTTTCATCGATTTTGTAAAAGAAAGTGAGTACAGCAGGTTTCATGATAATAGGTAAAATAAGATTGATTCGTGGTCTCGGCACAATGTCTGTTTAAGCATGGGACTTTCTACTTTCAGAACATTATTAGGTCAGTGCTTATACGTGAATGTAATCCTTTCTCCAATGACTGTAGATATTCAGTGGCGAAATTATGCATTATCTGTAATTTTATAGCACACCATAGGAATGGATAATTTATATGAATGAGGCCAATTAGTTAAACACTTGAATAGCTAAATTATCGATCTTTGATTGAACTGTGATTAAGAATTGCTCGTAGAAAATGCGTAATAAGATTATTATGAAGAGGAATTGAAGTGGCTTTGTAGATAAATATTTAAAGTTATTCATTAATTCTAATGCCAGGTCCACTAGATCAATTTCATATTCTACTGTTATCTGATAAAAGGAAAACAGTGTTTAAGTATATTACAGACATTTTTGTCGTAATATTGAGAATAAAATGTATTTATATCTCTAAAAAAAGGAATTTTCGAAACCCTATTTAATCAATATTTCTCCTTTCTTCTAGTGAATAGAATGTGCTTCTAGAGTAGTTTTATTTAAAGAAGGTTCTATGTTACTTCTTTCAATTTGCAAGTAAAGCCTCGTCGAATTTTGACGCCTGCAAAGTCGCTTTTTCGTTATCATTTCGTAACTTCATTTTGAGATAAATTTCCATGAACCGTATCTGAAACCTTTCAGGAAACGATGGAGAGAAAGAAATCCTCGGGCGAATCGGTCAAGGATACCGAATACGGAACGTAAGTGTTGCACCTTTGCAATGCATTAATTTTAGTTCGTTGCACTTTAAGTTACAGATATATTTCAAAAGGTCATATTAACTTTTTAAGAGTTATCAATTACTCAGAGTCTATGCAAATTGCCATATTTTAATAATCTTCCAGTGTTAAATACGAAGATGAGCTCGCATCGTCTTGGAAATTTTGGAAAAAGAGAAGATACGTTGTGGGGGTACTTGCATTTCTGGGATTTTTCACGTCCTACATTCTTCGTGTTAATTTGAGCGTAGCCATTGTCGCTATGACCGCAAAAATCGAGAAAGTCGATGCAAACGGAGATCCCTACTTCGTAAGTAGCTCGCTATATTCTTTGTAAACTTTTTCAAAGTTTTAATTGCTCATGCATACAAGTTCTACGTCATTTAATTCATAAAAACTATGAATAGTGTATGAAAAAAAATAAGATCGCTGAAAATATTTTAAGACGTTAGTGTTAGACCAGAATCATGACAAATAAATCTGAAATTCGGCCTAAATGACCATTGACCACTCGATAAAACAAACTCTATTACTGTATAGAATAACACTATAAACACTTTAATTGGTCAAAATGAAAATCGTCAACTTTATTGATCAATCATTATTTATCTGACATAAGTAGACTTATCAGAACATAAATGATAATGTAATACCATTTGTCAACCGTGTTTTACGCATCACTTGATCTTATCGTATATTTAAAATCCAATCTATCAAATGGATAAAGAATCAGCTGTTCTACGACTTCTACTTAATGTTTCATCGATGGAAAAATTGTTTCTAAACAATATGCTGCTATTATACAAAAAGTGTGTCTAATGTGTATTTCCATCTTTTTAAGTAATCAGTTTTTTAAATAAAAATTACTCAACTAACAGTAAGGAATACAGAACTGTATTTCAACTCTGCCCACTTTTAAATGTACTCAGAGTATCATTTGCAGCAAAGGGAATTCGACTGGGATTCGAGAACTCAGGGGATAGTTCTCAGTTCCTTTTTCTATGGATACATAAGCACACAATTGCTCGGGGGATGGCTTGGTGCTCGTATTGGTGGAAAAAGAGTATTCGGTCTTGGAATAGCAGCCACTGCCTTCTTCACAATCATCACACCACCATTAGCTAGGATAAGCGTCTACATTTTAATTGTTTTAAGGATAATAGAAGGAATCTGCGAGGTAAGTGAAGGCAAAATTCAAACTAATTTCACAGTCTCACAGGAACGATTTCATAAGTTTGAAGACTTTGACCTCGAAGAAAGAATACCCTTCGTTCTTTTATTTAGCTAGAAAGATTAGTTTAGCAAAAGCTCTGCTATAAATAAGTCCGCGAGAAAGGAAAAAGGAAGTAGACTAACTTTAGTGATTCGGAAACATTTCGACTTCCAAAAATGTCGTATAACCCATCTCCTTCGATCTTGCCTTACGATCTCGTTTTTATTCTTTTTATATTACCTAAGAAATTGAAACGAGGCGCCCTGTATGAATCTATAGATTCTACATCTGAAACGTCAAACATGACACACCCATACTTTGCATATAGAATGGCATATTAAGTGCACTTATATTCTCAAAAATTTGTTGTCAGAGACGAGCTTGAATCTATATGTTCAGCTGTTAAGCCATTGATAAAAAGTCTCATAATGAATATTGTTTGTTTTACAGTATTAAATATATCGATCATTTACATACAGGTCTGCTCAAAAATACTATGGTAAAATATAGAGCATACTAGTATCTAACACCACTAAAAATATTCAACTATGCAAATTTACAGTGCTTATGAGATAAATTTTCTTTTTTTCCGCGCAAAATTATCAAGATTTTTATATATGTACAAGTGTAGAGAAGATTTAATATAAAGAATATAAATCCTCGAAATTATTCCTAGATAAATCACATATGGCATTTCGTGATTTTATTCTAGATAAGACGAATAGAAGAATATTGAGATAGTGGTAGAGATATAGCATGTATTATAGCATGTAAATATAGCATGTATTAAGCCCTAATTTTTGTGACAGATTCTAATTGATAGCTATCGATTTATTAATTATTAATTCTGATGTAGGGTGTGACGTACCCTTGCATACAAGCAATATGGGCACAATGGGCACCTCCCTTGGAGAGGTCGAAATTAGCAACCCTCGCGTTCTCCGGAAGTTTCTTCGGGACTGTGTTCGCCATGCCTGTTGCTGGTTTGATGGCCGAACACCTCGGCTGGTCTTCCGTGTTTTACATTTTTGGAGCTGCTGGCCTCGTGTGGTTCTTTTTCTGGTGGATAATCGTGAAAGATAGACCCGAGGACGACCCATGGATGTCCAAAGCTGAGCTCGAATATATTAAAAGTAGCCTCGGAGCTTCGGAAAAGAAGGAAGTACGTCTGCTTCGATATATATAGATTAGTTTCAATTTTAACGTGTCAGAGAAAAATTAAGAGAAGATCTTGTAAATTGTTCTACGTTCTGCAGAGAATTAGCCATCCATGGAAAGCTATACTCACGTCCCCACCAGTTTGGGCTATTGTTGCAGCGCATTTTAGTGAAAACTGGGGCTTTTATACCATGCTGACTCAATTGCCAACATTTATGAATGGTCAGTATTAATTAATATCATAATTTAGAAGTACTTTAATAGCAACAATAGTACTGGTTCAATAGTAATATAATTATAATTAAACTATTTATTTTTAGATATACTTGACTTCAAATTAGATAAGACTGGGTATCTATCTGCTTTACCATATTTAGCTATGACTCTGGTTGTTCAGTTTTCTGGACACTTAGCGGATTATTTAAGAACGAAAAAAATTTTGACGACTACGCAGGTTTGTTGTAAATGTTTCTACATGAATAATTATGGTTTTATAAAGGAGAAAAACATATTGGACAGTGCTCCTACTATTTTTTATTATAGGTACGAAAACTGTTTAATTGTGGAGCTTTTGTGTTCCAAACTATATTCATGACCTGCACAGCCTTCATTTTAACTCCAGCAGGAGTAGTTATTTGTATCACTATAGCAGTTGGTCTTGGGGGATTTGCATGGTCTGGCTTTGGGTAATTATTTTCTAAGTTCCTAACATGTACATATTGAAAAATATAAAAAAAAGAGTTATATAAAACATTTCTATTTTTTTTAGAGTGAATTACTTAGACATTGCTCCAAAACAAGCAAGTGTACTTATGGGAATAGGAAATACAATTGCCACTTTGCCAGGTGTTATTAGTCCAATTCTCACTGGCTACATTGTTCAGAATAAAGTAAGTCTAATTTAAGTTTTAGGTTTTCAAGTAAGTTTATGATAAGTATTATCAATTAATTAGCTAGTCATATCAAGATTAGGAAGATTGAAATCTATTTTATAGAGTCCTGCAGAATGGCGTACAGTATTTATAATTGCTAGTGCAATTTATTTAGTAGGAGCTGTAATATATGGTTTGTATGCATCTGGTGAAAAACAAAGTTGGGCTGATGATGAAAGGGCAGAAGAGGAGCCAAAAAAATCTTACGATAATCCTGCAATGGAAATAGATCATTTATAATACAAGGACCAACAAATTCACAGACATATTCAAATTTGTTATTCAATTTTCATTGTCTAAATTTATTTCTAATCCATTGACAGTCACAATTACATAAATAAATTGTTTTTCAATATCGCCTAAATTAAGTACAATTCAAAACAAAGTTTTAATTATGGGAAATATTTTTTATCCATCTTTAAGTCAACAAAACAGAAATATGTCTTTCAATACTGTCTAGTTCATAAATCATAAAGAATTTAAACTATTATTTTATCAGTATTTCAATGTTTATTAGGTACAAATATTGTGAAGGACAAATTAAATTAAAATATTTGACCTTAATATCATTTTAAGCTGCTGATTGTTGATCAATCAGTAAATTTATAAATTTGTATTAGCATGCAATGTGCCTCCATGCTTGTGATACTTAGTTAACAAAAATACAATTGTTAATCTGAATTGATGAAGAAGAATAAAATAATTTAGTTAGAAAAACAGTTTCCTATCTATATTTGATTAAACATTTACATGTATTTGATAATATTAAACAATAAATTTTAAAAAGTTCCTTGATGCAACTGTTGTTACATCATTTCAGGATGACTTTTTAACCCAGTAAAAAATGCAATACAATTTTTCCATATTAATGTCAGTATTCTCCACTTTAAAGCAAATAATATCAATTTTTTAATATCTTTTACGTCATAAAAAGTATTAAAAATAATTTAGATCGTCAAGTTAACTGAAACACCTTACATAAAATTTGCATTAAACGAAATTTAAAAAAAATAAAAAACACCTCGCACGCAGTAACTTATTAAACAGATACGTGTAATGTATTCCTCGTTCATTTCACAAGACAGTCACTCATTATATGTAGAAGAACACTACACAATGACAATGCATAAAAAAACCTATCACTTTCACGAAGGAAGGAAATGTATGTAAGGTGACACATTGCTATCTACACATATGCATATACATATTATACGTAAATATATCTAAGTATCTATAGAAATTATGACGTAAGAATCCACTCGTTTCTCAATTGGTAAGCCAATGATCCTTGCGGAAGTGATTGAAAATAAACAAACGTTCATACATAGCTAACGAAGTAATTTCATGCAACAGTCACGTCGTCTTCATTACACTGAAAGCTGGATGAAGTAACGAGTAAAGATTCATTAAAAATACATTCTGTTACATTTCTCGTCAGTACGAGGTAAGTGCATTTGATATTAAAATACTATCGCTTAAAATGTCATGCAAAACTTGTTTGACAGTTCCGATGTTAGTATAACCTACTTCTTATATGTCAACCTTTAGCAATTCATGGAATTAATCCTGTCCATAGATCCGCAAAGCCTAATCTTGTCAGAATTAATCGTAGAACATCAGGAATTTATACAAGTGTTGGCATAATTATTGTAGCAAACGAGTCAAAGTCACTCGCACGATAATTTCTAATGTGAACCTATCTTTTCGATACATTTTGATTTTTCGCGTCTAAGTTTTCATATATTTTTGTGGAGTATTGTATTAATGAAGCTTTTTTTAAATAAGTAATTTGCATTAAGTAATGACAGTTTACAAATTTATGAATAAATAATAAAAGAAAAATACCTCTGTTACAGTGCAAGAAGGCGTATGGTTAGGTGTAGAACAAGTAAAATGATATTAAATAAATTGAAAGTTTACTTTAGTTGTGATATATTCCTAGATGTTGATAGCGTAATGCGACAGATTGCTTACAATTCTATATCTGTAGTTGTAAAGCAACTAAATAAAGTAAATCTGTAATTTTGCCTTACAGCCACAGACATAGTTCGCCTTCTTTGCATTTTTTAAAACAGCAGATGTGTCTCCTTAACAGGACATGTCAGTAACCTGTATTGTTATTTTGTCATACTTGGTTCTCTTCATGAGAAAATGTATAAATGTTAGACTTCTTAGATAACTCATGAAGAGGGTAAGTGCCAAAATAATTTAAAATGTGAGATTAACTTTCATGCTGAAGCTGCTATATTGGAAATATTTAGCAAAGGATCTGTTAGACATGTGACTTATTCTGTGTTTGAAAACCCAGCCTATAAAAGTGTTAATACAATGGACAAAGTTAATAATAAGATCTCATCTTTATAGATGGCACTAACTTTCCAACAAATCATATTGGATGCTAAAAAATTAGTTATTAAAATATCAGATCATGAAAACACAGCAGACAATTTAATAAGTGAGATAGAATCAGTTTGTAGTCAAATTGATAACATGAAACAGGTAAACAAATAATTTGAACTTTTAGTTTACATTGAAGTAGTTTAGTAGAGTAATTTATGCTTATTTTATTCATAAAACTCAGTATGTGATTAATTTGGTCAAACTGCAGCAATAATTAAATGTTCTGTAACATAATATTGATGCTTTTATTTTTTAAAGCTATTGTTTACATTTCATGTTATGTATTTGCAGTATCAAGAAGAAGTTAAGTTCTTGAATACTGAAGCAAAACAGAGGCCGCATGTGCAATTGATTGCAGGCATACAAAGAGAAAATAAACATTTACAAGAAATACAAGCTGAAAATAAACAATTAAAAAATGCATTAGAAGATCATCAGCATGCTCTCGAATTAATAATGTCCAAGTACAGGCAACAAACAGCGTCTTTATTACGTCTATGCAAAACAAATCTACCTCCATTAAATAATTCAAGATACACCACTGTAAGTATAAACAATATTCACAACTGTAACCGAGTCCTAACTGATCTGTAAAATTCTAGCTAATAACGAGTCAAGCCGAGAAAATAAAAGAAATGGCAGAAGTAATGAGAACAGCAGTCACCATTGACGAAGAAAACGAATTGAAGGAGAAGGAAATGTATTATAGCTTAAAGAAAGAAAACGATACGCTGCGAGAAATAGTTAATATCGCGAACAAATGCGGCTCCCTCACGAAGGAAATCGAATCAGAGAACAAAACCGTACAAACAGATCCAGTAGTATTGTAAAACAAATTTATAATTTATACATTTCTTATATAAAATTTACATTATTTATTTCTTATTTTATAATGTAATTAATGTCGGGAAGATTGTATTACTTATATGAAATAAAATGCACGCGCAAATTATATACACCCTGAAACACCCTGTATAAAATCTATTTCTATGTATTCTTTTCTATTTTCTATTTCTGTCTCATCCATGCAACAATGCCAAATGAACTAACATTATTTCTACAGACGAAGTATAAACACAAAATCAAATCTTTATATAAACATATTTCTAAAAAAGAAATTGTTATCCGAAACGAGATCGAAGCATTCGAATAATCCCGCGCTTGCGCGTTCAAAAAACTTAGTAATAAATAGGTATGTATGATTCCCTAGGGTGAGGAGGAACGTTTCATTTACTTTACTATATTTCAGAAACAATTGAAAAACGGTCGCATTTTAGCTGCACACGTCGTGTTCAGTGTTCAGCGTACGAACTTGAGTTCAGAGAATGAAACTGTATACAGTGTAACGATTCAAACAAGATTCAAGAAAAGTATCACTTATTGGACGTCCTACTATTTGCATTTTAAGCGGCCAGCTACGTGTCTGCACAATATATATGCACGTACAGTGGCTATACATGTGTATATATAGTATAATAACCGCAGTTCCATCTCTACGTTCTGCCCTCCCATAGCAGCACCATTAATGTGCACATCGTGAGATGCTAGCAAGCTACGTTTTGAAGAGAGCGTAGGTTGGTGTGGGTGTGCATACTGCTGGGAGGACAGACGCACAAGTGAAAGGGTGATGGCAAGGAGTGGAGGTGATTTTCAGTGATCTATAACAAATGGCTCTGTCCGAGGTGCACAATTTGGCAACGATTATCGGCAACAATGGTTTTACTGTTAGCAAGGTAAGCGAACCGCGTCTTTGCGTCTCTGACTTCATCGCCGAAAAGAATGACGTTCATGTTCCTCTGCGTTGCAAAGCATTGCAAAGTACAGCGCGATCGTTTCGACATAAAACAGGCATAAAACGCGGCAATCGCGTATTTCGAACGGTGTTATTTAGCTAACGAGGGACGTAAATGTATTGCGGGCTTTGCACGTCGCAAAAAAGTCATCGCTTTGATCGCAAACTTTCGGTACTTTAATTAATGAAAACGATTCGATCGTGGGTACGTTACCGATGCACATCGTGCTTAGGATAGGTTTAAACTAACAATCGTTGCTTTTAAGAGTAAGTGGGGTGTAAAAATGTAGACTTAATTTTGTTTGACTTAAATTTAATGTAATTCATGGATATATGTTGATGTGATATAGTATTTTAGTAATAGCCATTTCGTAAAAAAATATTCACGAAATAGTTTTTAATATATATAGGCATATTGTGTGCTGAAAATGACTTTAATAAAAGGCACATATGTCTGTATGGATCAGAACTTGTTCTTGTATTTTTGATAGAATGTAGTGGTTGTTTGAAAATTAACTGAAACTAGTTTTTTTTTGTAGAGTAATGTGGTTGAACGCAACATCAGCATGTTGGAACCAAGAAACAGTTATCCTGCTGACAGATGTAACACAGAATATAATTATTGGAACTATGACTTAATGGACTATAATACGCAGAAGAACGTAAGAAATTTAGAATATATTTTTGTGTGTGATTGGTTATTTTATTAGCATAAATATTTAGAGTACTGTAGCATGTCATTTAATAGTATCATATTTCATGTAGTATATTTATATTCATTAATATACAACACAAATTATGGCTGAATATCAAGTTGCTATATATATGTATATTAAATATACATTTACTAAGATATATTACTATCAAAATAGTGCATAATAATATATTCAATGTAGACATGTCTGATTTTAATTGTTAGCAAATTAGATATCTAGAATTTAAATCTATTTTTTTTTTTTAATTTTGAAGTTCATTGTTATTTTAAATAAAAAATATTAGTCTAACTTACCTAGAATATAAATTGAAAGTATTGTTTCAAAATTTTAAAGAAAGTATTCAGAATACTGATTACATTTCTTTTATCATTCATTTATATAGATGAATGTAGAAGATGAGGATAGTCAGGATTTAAATAATCCTATGGTCAATGACTTGGTCTCAAAGATTCTTGATGATGATTCAATTGTTGGTGATAGTACTCATAATAATAGCTACAATGGCAATATTCAATATCATTCAGAAAATCAGTCATGTATTATGGAGAATAAAATGGAGAATAACACAGACTCCAATTTCACTGCTATAGATCACTTTAGTATGCATTCTGCGTTCAACAAACTACAAAACAGTGTTTCTAATAATGCTAAACTTGAATGTAATTATAATAATCTTTGTGGGGAACTTAAAACACTAAATCTTACTACATGCACTGGACAAGTATCGGATCAAGGAAATTTATATAACAATGGGATTAATACATATCCAAGTACATACCCATCTGATCCGCAATCATATGTGTTACGTCCAAATGATGAAAATTCCTGTATCAGTGGAAACACTATGCCTTTGTGCAATGATTTGTTGACAACAACAAATGAGACAAATTCGAGTAAGCACTCCACAAACTGGTCTGAAAATTTGTCTACTCCAGGATGTACATCAGATCTGTTTGGTAATTATCAACGAATACAGAATTGTACAAACCCGGACTTGAACTTTAATATGGCTTTAACATTGGCATTGGATTCTCCTGATCCAATCACATTAAATGAAATAGAGTACCATAATAACATTGGACAGAATGGAACTACTAATACATATAATAATCCTACAACTACTATGCATGAATTGTACAGCATGACTGCCAACAATCAAAGTTACAGACCAAGTTCAGCAATGACTGATTTAAGTATCGATTCTGGCTTTTTGTCGAACTCTCCTTTGCAACATTTTTCTCCAGCTGATACAAATTTGCACAATTGTTTTGGAAATAATATACAACGCAGTAGCACCAATGACTATAAAGATTTACAAGATTCAAGTAGATTAAGCATGGCAAATATCTCTATACCGAATGAACAGTTTCAATTTTTGCAACAACAAGCACGTAGTTACAAGTTGGATCAAGCTGTGGACCAAGAATATAAACAACTAATTGACTATTATCCAAATGTAAATGACTTCGCCACATCATCGATCAATAGTTTAGACACGAACGAAAATTGTCTTTCGAGTAACGATTATAGAATCGATAACAATTTGTTGAAGATTATCAGCCCGAAATCGAAGACTATCGAGACTAAGACATACTCACCGATTGGATTTCCGAAGAATCTAAGCTCGCGTCATACGCATCAGTCAATTGCGAAATACGGATATCACAATTATCAACATTACACTGCCAATAACGGCGAGACTTTGAAGATGTTACCACAGAGTTCCACATCCTATCGCGATTTGAAGCAATCTAGTAGTACTAATGCATACAAAGTCGAAGGATTTGATCTAACTAAAGAAATAACGTTCCCTTCCGTCAGTCATTTGACCAATCAAATCACAGGGTCCTCGGTGAACAAGGATACTTTTAATTATCTAATGAAGCAACGACATCACATGCCGAGAATACAGAATGCTCCTGGTATTTCATCGACCGATGTTCTCTTCAATACAGGAGTCGTATCAAGTCCAAGTACAGTAAGATCTGGAGTATTTCCACCAGTGATGCCAGTTCCTGTACCACTTCCAGTTCCACGTCTATTTTCTGTACTTTATGGTGGAGGCTTAAGCCTCAGAAACGGAAGTGGAGCAGCCAGACGCACGGCACCTTCAAGCATCCTGCATTTCAGACTGGAACAAACGTATGAACAATTTAAACAGTTAGAGAAAGAGCGAAAGAAATGCGAGGCTGGATTAGCTGCTCACTTTCCTGGCAAGAGAGTCACAAGTGCAAATAATATACCTATTCCTCGTCTCCAAGGGAACCCGTCACGCGTAGATCGTTTAATCATTGACTATTTAAGAGAACATGCACGTGTCATAACTTTAATCGCAAAGGTAAGTATATTTGTTTTATTTTCTCTAATAGACCAACGTGTAAAGATTGAATTGTATATTTTGTAAATAGATGGAACGTTTGCGAGGGACCACAATGAATCTACGCGTACACAAGGCTATGGAGTACTGGTTGGAAGCAATAAAATACGTCCAAGAGTGTCGTAAACGGGAGATCGCGAATGCTACTAAACGCCAGAAAGAAAATCCACCGTGTATTCTAGTATACAATGATAATGGTAAGTTTAAATTCATTTAGCTTGATAAAAAAAAGTACAAGATGAATGAAAATACTGTCTTATCTTTGCTCGAAAATTAAATAGAAGGATATTATCTAGATTATTATTTTGTGTTCACAGATATATTAACTCTGGCTGCCAGCGTCTACGAATTGACAAAGGCATCTCGATACGCAAGAACCGGTATGTATAATGCATTACAAGCTACGTTATTGTATGACTTGGACATAGAGAAAAAAGTTGTAGAGACCTCTAAAGATCCGGTCCTTGTGATAAAGCGCAATGAAAGTCAGACAGCAAGCGAGGCTGCTGGCGACTATTCGAACTGTACCTAGCAAAATTTCGAAAATCGCTTTTCGATTTTATGTGACGAAACATAGATTGAGCCCAGCAGCTTTTTACTCGCGTATTCCGCGTTACGTTTTTCTGAAAAGCTTTTGCTGGCGTTTATCGCATAATTTTAAATCGCTGAAACAAAAATGGAAAAAGTATGCCGCCCACTATAAATTGCGAAACTTCAAAGCATCAGACGAGTAAAAGTACGCGTACTCGCGCCGAAAACTAGGGAAATCGTATGCGTGTCTACTTTTTACAAGTTAATAGTGACTCCATAGTTTTCTACTGTACATATTTTTATCCCTACTTATAGTACAGTCTCGAGAGTGTCAGTTCTGGTATCCAATACTTGTGATCAAACCGATCGTCTATCGTATTAACGCACTTTCAAATCAATATTCGCTTGTTCTTCACTGACGGACTTTAACGAGAGTTAAAAGAACGAAAACTATATGAACGTCGAATATTTGTATCTTTGGGTATGTTATATTGCGCGTCCCACAATGCCAAAGATAATCGTTTTTAAAAAAAAAAGAAATTCGCCGAGGATCCGAGACTCGTGGATGGAGAGACCGAAGAACAAGATTGCTCAGATGTACTACAAAAAAAGAAAACAAAAAAAAAAGATCGTTCGCAAAAAAAAATCTCTAAACTATTTACTCGTTCGCGTATGTGTCATAGGCTAGATAATATAGGCTAAATTTTACCGATATATTTGTTCAGAGCGCTAGACAGTAATTTCTTAGACTAGTTCAATGTGGCCTTCCTTAAATGTGTGACCCATGATGTGTGTCAGGTAGTTAAAAATGTCTCGACAACTTTTTCGAACGTACTTCGAAAACTCATTAAAACGCGATAGTAAACTTGATTGCAGATCGGGTGAGCTTTTTTCAGTCTGTGAATTCTATGCGCAGCCTTCAGTCCGATCGGTAATAGATAGATACAAATCGTACAACGCAAATGATGTCCACTATGTAACATTAGACGTGAGTCTGTTAAAAAAAAAAAAGGGAACTTTTCAAAGGTATATATACCCAGTACGTGCACAAAAGCGTACTCCAGCGAGTATATACGACTGCATAAGTTAGAGAGAATTTTTAACGCGCGTACGCGAACACACATACATACACACATAACTATTCCTATATACTTATATATACATATACGTTCTAGGCAAATTTGTTTAGCTCTACATGGCCGACTTGCGAACTCAGCATTTCTTCTACTCTATTTTTTGAGTACCTTCTTTCACCCAATGACTGTACAGGCTGTTTTAAAACTAGGGTATCAATCTAAACACGATAATAGAACTGATGAAAAGGCAATAAACGCAGACAGTCATTTTAAATCAACGTAAGCTCAGTGTGAGCAAAGCCTTTAATATTTCACAAGCAATTGAATTGTTGATCCATGTTCATGAACAATCTGTTTGGCTTCTTTCACGACTATTGCTAGGCAGTTTTGTACCCACAGTTCTGAAGCATCCTGTACATAAAGCTCAACGATTTTAACGTTCCAACGTGTACGACTGTACGAATCTGTTTCTTCTTTTCATATACATTTTTCTTTTCTTTTGAATTTAATTCGTAACGAGATCGTGTAGTTTCGAGTTCCGCGAGATACATCGACAATCTCGTTTCGTTCTGCATCTTTTCTCGACAGGCTCGAGCGCCGAGTTCTGTATTCCTATCGAAAGCTACAGATACACTCGCCCAACGATAACGGGGCTGGAAGAAAGCTAAAATCCTTGTGCAGGACGATACGGAGACAACGCAAGCTAGGTGCATGGTTTTATCGTTATCTCGAGGTCTAACTTTTCTTAGTTTCTTGGTAATCTAAGCTGAATCGATCGGCCTGTATTATCGTTAGAACGCTGGTGAACTCGGGTTGTCGGTTATCGAACGATTGGTGAAGCTTTAAAACATAATCGTCTCTTTGTATATATCCGTCAACTTCCATCTAAGCTGCATCGTGCGTAGTTGATTCCCGAACGATAAATCAGGGAACGGTGTGTCGGTTTAATTCCTCGATACTTCTATATCAGTCTTTAGACGAGACGT
The DNA here is from genome assembly GCF_051401765.1 of Calliopsis andreniformis. Taxonomy (NCBI): domain Eukaryota; kingdom Metazoa; phylum Arthropoda; class Insecta; order Hymenoptera; family Andrenidae; genus Calliopsis; species Calliopsis andreniformis. The sequence goes on from NC_135073.1 coordinate 13,373,700, forward strand.
CGTAGCGAAGTATTTAGTTTAAGTAATAGTGTTATCACGTTATTCGAATACTATTTCCAGGTTGTCTTTGTCGCCGATCACGCCTACGCGCTTCCTCAAAATTGTTACATATTTACAGAGTTTTATATATCTACATTATATTTCTCTCTTATTCAAGGCTGCCTACTTCTAAACAACATGGAAACATCACTACACAGTGATTAACATCAAAGTGAAAAGTCTAAATTCGCTTTTATACAGGGAGATCCTCTGGCTTGGAGACTCAGAGACAGTGTCGTCACGAAAACATCGCATTGTGGGCTTTTTAGGTCACAATAGGGTCCTACAATGTATATGGCATCGCTATATTTGAGCCTCCAAGCGAGAGGTTTACTCTGCACTTCTTTTCTTCATTCATAAACCACTGTCAGTGTTCTCATTACCTCACACTAACTAATCTTTCATTTTTAGAAGGTCTGTTTCTGAAACGAGTCGCACCAATAAGAGAGAAATAGAATTTGTTGACCCTAGCCAGAGGGAAAGTTTCGGAGGACACGAAAGTATATCGTTAGGAAAAAGATATCCCTGCGTGGAGCGAAAAGTATGGTCTTTCTATCGAAGCGCCGTAGGAGTCGAGGATTGGCTCGGCCTCAAAGACAATCTCGCGTGGAAAAGAAGAATTGAACGGCCCGGTACTATTCGATCTTGCCAAGGAGGCAAGACGTACATACAGACTGTTATAACTCGCTTTTACATAGCGCTTACTTAATCATTGGGGACCATGTCGAGCATCGTCTCCGTGTGTCAGCATAACACTTAGAACCTCTCGTTTTCACTGCGCGAAGGAACACATGCATTTCTTCTTCGACCTCCGCCCTTCTGCCTAATTTCGGAGGTACGCGATGGTTGACCCCACTCTTGCATATTCTTCTTCGTTCGCGTCCCTCTTTGTCCCCAATTTTCTTCCCTTGACGAAAGAGAAGCGAGCAGCGAGAAAAGGCGCGCGCGATTTTGCGCGATCTTCGTTCTTTTTCTTTCCCTCCGAGTGTACAACGCGTGTCCGGGTGTCGAAAGTATAGGCTTAGCAAAAATCTAGAGAAAAAATGAATATATATATTATACGTGTGTTTGTTAGGATAGAATAGGATCGTCGAATGCTCACGAGCGTACAATGAACAGATTCGCCGTCGCTTGTACCGCGTTTAGCGAACGTGGAACAGCGTGAAACGCGATCGAGGGGACAAAAAGCTGTGCGTGGTGTTGGACGAGAAACGAAAGCGAGCGGGTGCTTCACAGAATTTCCTTCCGCATTTGTCGACGTATATTATATTGTAACTGTGATATATATAATGCCAATTTGTACATAAACTACGCAAAGTTTTTTCGCGACAAAGAACACGGTGAACGCAGCCAATCTGTTGGTATCCATTTGTCACGAGCAAATGGGGGCAAATGAGTTTCGACCTAGTTCTGTATTCCCCAGAATACAAAACCTGGAAAGACTCTGCAGGGTTCAGATACGTTCGAGGTGGAAAGTCATTCGATCCCAACTGTGCTCTTCGTTTCAGCATTTCTTCGCTTCGCGAGGCGCTTAACGCTCTTTCCGTATAAATACGTGGAATGTGATAACGATAGGGAAAATTTTTACCACGTCCACGGTTCTGTCCGCGAGGATGATCCGCGAGCAAACAGGATTCCGCTATGATGAGAATCGCTAAGCCGTTTCTAGCTTGCACCAGAGGAGTGCTCGAGTTTACTTAATCGATAGTACTTAGCCCGAGTAATTGTCAATATCGTGCAATCATCCGAATTACTCTAGTGTACTTGTCCCTTTTTGGATACCCAGCCACTCGAAGCCCATGTGAATAGCACCACGGTGTCTTTGTCAATCGAGTTTATCGTTTACTCCGCATGATTACTTTGCGAATCGTTTCTTCGGGTTCTAGGCAACGAATGCAGACATTTCTATGCTCCATCGGTGTGTATTATAGCGTTCCCAATTATGAGCTGTTTCAATTTCGCGGAAATTTAGGGCCCTCGAGGCCAGTCAGGACCGATCGTAGTTCTTCTCAATGTACCAAGGACTTGGGAGCCTTGGATATTCGACAGTGAATAGTTTATTCGAATCGTACAAAAGACTAGGAGATTTTCTATGAACTGCAGCTTTCGAATGCACTGTTGGAGCGATGGTTCACTTCTGGCCGAAAGATATTTATTGTATACGTGCTTAAGTAGGGAAATGAGGTATCGCTAGTGGGAATAAAAATTCGAGTTCGTCCGGTTTCTTCTTCTTCCTGCTCGGGAAGGCACAAGGAAAAGCTTTCTGCATAAAGGTTCTATATACGTATATGTGCATGCGCACGTATTATAAACGATTACCTCGTGTCGTATTTATCATACGCAGCATCGTTAAGAATAGGAACACTATCTGCATAGATATGTGTTTGACAATCCTATTTAAATTGCATGTGATATTATATAGTACTGAATAGCTAAATATGTATATCTGTGGTTGTATACGTATGTGGAGAATACTCTGTTACCGAGAACTCGACGACAATGCATTCATTGCATTAGTGTGATTTCTCTTTTCTAAACTCACAACAAAAGAAAGAAATAGTTGGAAAAAGGGAAATAAATAATTTCTCAGAATAATAAGAGTGAAAAATATCACTTAAAATTCATTAATACACTATTCTACTCCATTAGAAAAATTACCATACTTTCCATTGGTTCCACAAGAAAGCCTCTCTAAATAATGAAACCTCTAATAACGAATCTATTCATGAGAAGTCCTCATAACAGAATTAATGAAGCATTCTGTACGTACGTATACAGGATATATGTGCGTGTATATGCTCGTATATACGAATATACAAATGAAATATATGAGCGCCAAGAGCGCAGTATAGGGAGAACCTGAAGCGTCCATAAACACTTGTACATAGAGCAGGCGAGCTATAGTTATGGGGAAAAGTAGTGGAAAAAATCGACCAATGTTTCAATCGTGAAAATGATGCACATCAGGATATACGTGTATTAGTACACGTTATAAGATCGACGATTCCTTTGCCGATCATCGCGTAGAATGTCAATAGCGAAGATGCTTATACTAGATCGCGTTTCCAAAATTTCAGATAACAGCTAGGAGCGATACAGGGTCCGAATGAAAATTTCGAGATATCACTTACGCGTTACATAAGATGAAAATTAATATTATATAAATAAGAATGGACAGTGTTTGATATTATTCATAGCGTCACGTTTTTTCCCCAAGAATTTTCGTTTTTTCATTACTGTTTGTTTTTTCTGTTGAATTTGCATTAATCAAATACGAGTAAAATTGCTTGCTTAATGAACACCACTGAAATACGAGTCGTCTATTATTCTCCTGAACTTGACACGCACTGCATTATGACCGTGGCACAACATTGTGCATCAGAGATCAATAGACAGCACGAACGTCACAACAACATTCAATATAGAAACAAATTTCTATCACATGAATAATTTAATCTCTGCCATTATATTTATACGCGCATTTCCCTGCAGTTATTTCACTACGATGTGTTCGCTATATTCATCAATTTACATTTCATTCTATTATAATTAATTTATGCATTTGGGTGAAAACAAACTTCAGTACTTAGAAATTCAGTTTCCAAAAATTATAAACGTGAAAAATATCATAAGTAATATTAAACACTGTCCAAAGAACGTGCGAGAATTACTATTCCTATTTGTATTCTTCTGAAGCAATTCTATGCAACCAAAGCCACTCACTGAGCCAATTAAATCGTTTTAGCTCGAGGGTCTCGATAATTTTCAATCGTCAGTTCCCATTGTGGCCGATTCATCGATTTCCCTGTCGTGAGACGAATTACAAATTATTCATTCATATCGCTACGATGCTCAGTTCCATAAAATTGAACCAGAAGTTCGTTATTCGATTAACCACTTAAATGGGTTGCATAGATAGCTGTACGTTCACTAGCAAAAGTCACATCAATTAATCGCTAATCTAGGGGAATAACGATAGATTAATGGCCAATTATTAACTCACTGGGAAAATCGTTAACTACGTGGCACGCTCATAAAACGCTACGTGCTCAAAGATACGAGAAATTCATTTCCGCTAGGTAATATACATTTCTGTACGCCCCATTTGTCCGATGGCAATATTTCTCTTAGAACAATGATGCTTATAGTCGAAGCAGAGTCAGATGGCTGTCCAAGGTCACCGAGGGTCTTCTCCCACCACTCTGCTTGACTGCCCCCACTCTATCTTCGCTCCGCCCATTTTGCTCGAGAGACAGCGCAAACCTATGGAAATAAAGCGTACCTATTATTGTTTCTGTCTCTGAGAAGCAGAAAAAAAAGTAAACATAGCGTAAAAGTAGTGTCTAGTTGATCTACGAAGTGGGAGAGACCTTGCACAATCATTTGATTCTATTGTAGTTTATGGTAGGACGTGTTCTATGCGATACAGGAACATGGAATGACTTTATCGAATTTATAGAATTAGTTTCTCAGCTTTCCATAGCTACCACGGCCACAGTTTCCTTTACTCTGTGAAACTTCTACAAATATTACGTAACATATTCGCTGTAAGATCGTGGACGATACGTTTTTCGATTGAGAGCCTTCTAGCGTTGGAATTCCTCTACTTCCAAGCTAACAGTATATTAAGGTATGAACGTACAAAATTTGTACTGGAACTATTTTCTCTGTACGGGAAACTTATATCGATTGCATTACACGTATCACTGCTTCGATATCGTTCAGCATTTAAATCGTCTGAGATTCTCTAGCAACAAGGTCTTCTAGTTCGTTTGAAGCTCCTTTAGTGTTCGCAATGTGTGCACGATCGATCTTACTGAATCAGTAGAAGTAATGTCGGTGCTTCGATTAGTGTCTATTGTTCCTTGAATAGATAGTCGAATGATAGTTTAATGTTAAAGTGAAATCTAACGATTAGTTGCGTTTCGAATGTTCGTCGACAAGTTCGCGTTCTTGGCGCACGCGTTTCGTTTTTCGTTGCTTCAGTTTCTTTTAATCATCGCTGGGGACTGAGAGGACGAGTCGTTCCTTTCTTAGTAATTATTTGTAGTTTCTATTGTTAGTCAAATATATAGTAAATTATCTTAGCATTAAGGCTGTCTTGGAATTATAGGTACAAACGTTTTCAGTATAGTCTCAATTCGTTATAGTCTCGGGACTCGTTAGTAGAATTGAAATCAGTTTATAGCAAAACGATTGCAAGACATTAAGAAAACAGTGACTTTATGACGAGAATTATTGTACGAGGAAATTATATGAAAAAAGTGTACATAAATATAATTTTCTCAGGAATATGAAAAATTCAAAAGTTTCAAGACTTTTAGTTATCTTTAATGAATACTAATAGTATCTTAAATTATTTCTCTGAACTCTGTGTTTACTCACAGGATAATGATCCAAAAATTAAAGGAAAAAAGAGCTGCAGCCTCAGGTACATTTTTTTTTATTTACCAGCAAGCTAATTAGGTATGGTGGTATCATCAGCACTATATCAGAATTTTCTTTAATTAACTTAGTGAATCTGAAAAAGCGATCATTTACAAAAATAGTACTAACTTCTATAGTTACTATATTCGTGTCAAATTGACACCTTCTTTTATTATTACTTATTACTTATTTACCTATCCATTTTAGGGTAATGTATTAGCCATTAATACTCCAAAATCTCAAAAGATTCAACTCTATATATTATAATATAGATAATTATCCAACGTTTATTAAACGTTTCTCTAGAAATTCATATCTATAATTCTGAAACAGCCTATGTCCTAGCTATCTGTGCTTTCGCCATTCTCTTCCAAGCTTCAGTGGTTAATACCAATTAGTAGTCAGTAGAATCAAGTCGTCGTTCGTTGGGATCAGAAGCGTTCTCGTCAGATGTTTGGCTCTGTATTAAGTCCATGTCACTTTGAAAACGAGATCTGAAATAGATATTGTATTTATGGAATCAGTAGCGCAATTAAAACCTAGGGAAGCCACGATTAGAGTCACGTTCGACGTTGATCGAGGAAAATCGATTCGAGAACTGTTTGAATCTGATCACACGTGTCTCTGATCTTATTCGAAGATTGTCGAGTATGATGCAGCCACGAGACTATTGGGGAATCGTGTCGCCAACTACGACGGTTCTCCATGCTCACGAGATCGAGTCGTGAACCATTAATTGCATCGAATGCAACGTCGAATGTTGCGCTATCGATTGGCGAGGACTCGTTAGAGCCACGCGACGAATCGTCGTGTTTGATAGAAAGAAAAGATCTTAGAAAGAGGGGTTCAATTTTATCGTGACCGATTTTTTTTGTAACAGCTAGTCTGTTGTTGGTATGTGTCATTAAAAATGTCTGGGTAAAATTTTGTTGTCAGTAGTAAACTGTAAATGTGTGAAAAGTGTAGTTAAAGAGAAGAGGTTCGAGGGTCCTTTAAAATGCAATTTTTTTTTTTTTTTTTTTTTTTTTTTATATACACTTCAACTACTATTAAAAATATATTTGCACATTAATTTTCATGCTTCTTTTCCAGAAATACTGACTCAGATTTTTACTTCTCTGTTTATGTAAATTCTCATTCACCATAAAATTTATTTATCAATACAGTACCAAGTGTTACAGACATCTCCAACTATACTTTTCATACATTTACAGATCACCATTAATAACCAAATTCCACACAAGTATTACTGATCACACATTCCACATGCAGATTAAAAACTACAATAATTGGGCCACGATAATCATCTCTCCTCCTTAGACAAATAGTAGACGCGTAGACGCGAAAGTTCACGATTCTCGATTACTCTAAGGTAGCTGCATCGATGTTAGATCGTAGCTCGTAGCAAAAGGAAGAAATAGATTAGCGATCGCCTAGTTAGAAGAAAGTAGTAGCTAGAGGTTGAAACTTACAGTTTAAAAAAAAATACGTATTACGCATATATGTGTGTATGTGGGTATTTATATCTGTATCTGTGTTAGTAAAGTAAATTGCTTAGCGAAACGTCGAACCCTAGCTAAAAGGAAATCCTAGATGTTTTGAATAGTCGGTGACGAAAACGGTTTCATTCGCACCGAGGGTAGTTTAAAAGAGCTTAGGCATTTTCTATGATCCGATTGAACCGCTGGCGAGGTCCTTTGTCGCTGATTCGCGTGGGCGTATTCGCGATCGTTCACTCGTCCGCGAACCTGGAACGTACATCGGTACGGACGAGGGAGATGGTCAAAATTTCTAGTACAATTTCGTAGAACCCTAAATCGCGAATTTTTCATCGTACCGATGGCGATTTCCAATTGTAAATATCGTAAAGAAATTGGAGACGACGGATCTCCGAGAGAGAAAACAGAAAATCAGAAAGATGAAATTGTGCGTAACCATTGGCACATCATGTTTGATTCTTATTTTTTTCCTCCTTTTTTTACTATTTAGGAAATATATACATTTAGTGTGAATTTTATTATATTTTCTCCTTTGTTTGTTTTCTCTTTTATTAGCTTGAGAATTTTTCATAGGATAAGGTAGAATGTTTTACTGGTCAGTCTGTGGTTCGCCCTTTTGTTTCGGGAAACAAAAATCACGCGAATCGCTGAAGCTATTCCTATTAGGTAATTTAGTATAAAAGTATTAGGTAATGGTTAGCTCGAAAATTGTATTATTTATTCTCATTTTTGCTAGGTGTCAATTCGAACGACGTCTAAGGCGTCGTTTTTAGTATTACATTATTTGAAGCACGATGTTCGTGATGTTTCACATATCGGTAGTCGACGATAGATATCAGCGGTTCCTTGCCAGCCGGTTTATGGGTTGTAATTTTCTGCTTGTTCAACGTTAAAGAAAAGATAGAAATATATTATAGGCATCGTTCTTTGCGAACGATTATATAGACTTTCGTGTGTAAACGAGTAAGCATCGTTAATAGATTTAACGCTAGTTGCATTCTCTTGTCTATGAAATAGGGGCTAAAACTAAACAGAAGATACTTATAAAAAATTCATTTTTCTTTTTCCATTGAACAGGCTGTAAAAAAATATTCAAAACTCCTGTATCATAATTAAAATCAAATTCTCTGAATCTGAAAAACATCAGCGTTGGTTTTACACTATCTATAGCAAAATTTACACACTATAATATTATTCCAACGAGTTTAACGTCATTTCGAGAAAGAAAATGATTTTTTACCGTCTTTCCTGTTTACGTGCTTTATACTTAATTGTACGATACATTAGGCAAACGTGGAAACGATACAGCGATGAATCTATTAATGCGGGAAATCCCTGTGGAAATTGTATCGATGTCTCTAGCGCCAGTACACTAGGATCTTCGCTGATCCTCAATCAAATTCAGCGATCGAATGTCGCAACGATCGGTACTCATGGGTGTCTAAGAAATAGAGGCAAACAAAAAATGCACATGCACACACGTACGAAGCAAAATTGCTCGCCGATGTAGAATACGCCCGTGTATGGTCTACGTCGCAGGCTATAAAAGTTCTCAGGGAAATGCAACCGAAGGAGGTACGATTCATTATGAGAGCGCAGTATTGGTCGCCCTGATCGATTTTCTTTTGCGGTGCCAAGAGGATCTCGGCGATTCGGAAACTGTCTCATTGATGAATTTCATGAAAATTGAAAAAATATATGAAATCATTTTCAGTGGAAAAATCCTATTTTTGTTAAATGAAGAAACGTCATCCATTGTGGAAGATAATTCAGGAAGGATCATAGTATCTAAGAATTTATGGTATACCTGTTTACCAAATATTTGGTTTCAATTAATTTTATTAAAATAATAGGTGAGTTTCTGTACCATTAATGTGTCTAAAGTATTCTCAAATATGAGTACTAGAAATTATGTCGAGGCTTCAGAGAGAGAAGAAATCTATAACTAATGATACCTGGCAAATTATATGCTACCCAAGATTCAATTCTAAACTCCTTCAAATTTTCCCTAATAATGAATCAGTCGTATTTAAATATTTCTAAAGAAAAAAAAAAATCGAGTATCATCGAGAACCAGAATCGTCGAGATCCCCGCGAGATCCAGCTTCGCGCGTCATGGGACGACAGAATGCAAAAAGGGGATGATCTCACGGCCATCGCACGCATGATTCGTTCGTACGAAGACAATCGTTTTACGCTATTTCGAGAAAGTAAACGCTCTGCTGATTCAGGGTAACGGGTCAACGGTTGGTCGAGTGTTACTAGGCCAATTAAAAAGCGACAAAAAAAAAAGAGGATAATATAAATAATAATAAAAAAGAGCAAAATACACATCGACATCGCGAGGGGATTGGTTTGCGGACCATTAAATACCAAATACTATACAACGATCGCGTTACAATAATTATTTAAACGTAGGATTGCAAAGGGGGATGAAAGGGGGAGGGGGTATAAGCTTAGATCTGTCCCGACAATGGGCCAGAGTCTGTGCATCCGTGACGCGGCTGAACAAAGGAAGCGCGATTCGTAGCAGCGACGCGCGACCCGCCAAAAGATCGAGTCCAATCGCGATATAGGATATTCCTTGCCGTTTTGCGGTTATCGGTTAGTAAATTTGATTGAGGACGTCACCCTTAAACGTAAAAGAGAAAAAAAAATAACAGAATATAGTTCGTGTGCGTTTCTCGAGTAGTGGCGAGGTACCAATTAGTTTCGTTGACTAGGACATCTTCCGTGGATTCGTCCCATGCTGATGAGTCGAACCGGGGAATCGAGAGAAAGAAACCGTGTCGGTTCGGTCTAGGGGAAGCTTCTTATCGCGTGATGGATTGTAAATGCTTCTGCGAGCATACACTGAGATGAGAAGGGACTCGCGTCTGAAGGAGAGAAATCCAGTTCGAGTTGTGTGTCGCGAGGGGTTGTATATTCTCAGAGTGATCTTCGGAGCATGTTTTACTTCTTATTTCTTTTCGCTTTCCTCGAAGCATTTTCCTTTTCCTTCGGCGTCTATCGAATTGAGGGTGGGAATAGAGAGATTCGACGTTCGTAGTCGCGAGACGCTGCGAGGTGAACGTTCGCGCTCGTAGAAGGGTTTACTGTGATAAGATTAGTCGGAAATGTAGGAAAGAAGAAAGTTATCGTTCGTAAATTCTAAATCGCTGAAATTCCATCCTCTCCCGACCAGAGTATCGAGCTCGGTCGATTACTCGATCGAATCTCCAACATATCGCAATATTTCCTAATCTCGCGTGCTATCGTAATTGCGTTTCATGAGACTCTATATTATACTGATGATGTCGTGGAGGTACTTGTACCAGCTACTGAATCGTTTACGACCTAATTATTTGCTTGCGCGTAACGTAACTATATGCTTATAATTTGAGCAGATTTGCTTTTCAATATACCCACGAGTAATCATTATATTCGCTGATGTATATTTTACGGGCTTAAAATTTGAACGTTAGGTTTCCACGCATGTAACCCGCTTTTCATTTAAGGGATTGGGGATTTAAGTATACTCTTGTTATACTTTTTACACGTGGAAACACGGCTTTACGTACACCTTATGCTGGATATTTTACTCGTGGATACGGGGCTTTACTTGCATCGCGTATTTCACATGTAGGAATGTGGCTTTAGACATACCTTACGTTGGACGTTTAAAACGTGGACATCTTGTATCGCTTATTCCACATGTGGGAACGTGACTTTAAGGCATAGATTGCGCAGTAGTTTCACACGTGGGAACGTGGCTTTATGTACACTTCGCGCTTTTGATTTCACTAGCTATTCGTGCGTGGAAACAGGCTGGTACCCTGTCCTATCAAATTTTAAGCGACCGTTTCAGTGGGAAAAGTGTATAAAACGGATACGAAAAAGGATAAAATAAACGATGCTCAAATTGTAAGTGCGCGTCTCGGCGTGCGTCTTTTTAACGTCGAGTAGACGCGGGCACGTCAAAACACTTCTAAAGTACAGACTGTAGAGATGCTAAGATAGTAGCTCGCACCTTCTATGAACTGCACAAAAATAATTTTTTACGGATATACATATATACGTAAGTGTACATGTGCTGTATGTGTCGGTGCCACTGACCGCAAATTCGCTTTCGTCGCTTGCAAGCGATCTGTACTGTTCGCCTAACTCGATTTTTTATATTCGTTACGCTTATACGTTATGTTAACACTAAGGACTGTTTTATCGAAATCTCCGAATCGAAATAATACACTATATACTGCCGAAAGTGAAATTGTAACCGAGATCATTGCGTCTCAGAGACCAATTCTGCGTCCTTCGATTCGAAGCTTCGAAGCTTGCACAACGGCACGTGTCGCTGGTTTTATCGTTTAATTCGCTTATGTTCCTTCAATTGAAAGTTCCTCGAATCTTTTTAAACGTTCGAATTTCGTCTGGTGCAATGCGTTCGACTGCGTTTTCACGTTGCACAGGAAGACACGATGAAACTGTTCGATAAACTTTGTACGCACCGAAATCGGTACCGTTTCATTTCTCTATTATTGCGTAGATTATATGTCGAGAATTAATTTTATCGTGCGACTATAATTATATATTTCGATTGCCTGCGTATTTTATTATAAATCGATATGGAGGAAATGATATGGCGGTATAGTTAATACTTGAGGTGCCCAACTAAAAGTTTCGGCGTGACGAAGACGAAATATCGACCAATTTTTAACTCTAGTACAACTGCTTTTGGCTTTTGCTCAAACGTCTCGTAAAACGCGTTCGCTTATTTCTCTCTTATGTTCCTTTGCGTGCGTGACGAAACCAAAGGCCTCGCGACGACTGAATTATATTTGACGATGGGTCATAAAGTCTTATTTCCGCGTGTGCAATGCGCGACACGGCGTACATTTCGAGAATATATAAATTAAAAATAAATGTGTGGGAGTGTGGCTTAAGTCTATTAACATACGCTGAAAACACAAATACCAGTACTTTTTGAGTCACCCGTTGCACACGTGGGATCGCGGCTTAAGCGTGCTAAGTGCTCCACAAAATTCCACATGTAGAAACGCAGCTTAAACTAGCACACCTTACATGTGGAGACACGGATTAAAGCACAGTCTGAGTCTCGCGTTGCACACGTGGGATCGCGGCTTTAGGTGTGCAACGAGCATAAATCGCGGCACGTCACGATTATACAAATAATCACCGCCCTCACTTGTCCATTTTCGTTCGTTCGACTCCTTCGATGCTTTGGGGCTGTGAACTTTACAACGCCGATACCCGAACCGTACTTTATTCTCAAGCGAAACTAAATATCGACAATCCAATCCGCGAGAACTTTTAAGGACTTTAACGACGCGTTTTCTTATTATCTCTTTCTTCGAGTTCGTACGAACCTTTGACATCCTGTAACTTAAGCGCCAGTAAACGAACGTTTACCACGATAACGTCGATCGTGCAGTTCCGAATAATATAGATAGGTATGAAGAAAGTGAGAGAGAGCGAGAGAGAGAGAAAAAAAAAGATATATTGAGCGTAGAGAGAGATGCGAGTAATACGAGCGAAAGATAAAGGGAGAGGGGGGGAAAAAACGTAGAAGACAAATTCCATAGGATTTGGACGCGAAAGGGAAGGAAAGAAAAAAAATTAACTGTCGTTCTTAGTGTTTTATATATATTATATATGTTACGTTTCAATGTACACTACGAATCGTATTAATATGATACGTATATAATAATATAACAATAATATATATATTATATACATATATTATATATATATATGAATGATATATCGTTAAATGGGCTGTGGTAGAAACCTTTATATACTTTATACACCAGACGAGTCGGATCCTCTTGTTTCGTTTGTTTTCCGAGAGAAATGAACGACGATAAAGCGGAAGTAAGAAACAAACAAAAAAAAAAGAAGTTAACACAGGAAAGGAGCTCGAAAAAAAAACGCATAACGGAGAGGTTATGGCATCATTTTACAAAGACGCTTCGGTCGTTTTGAGTGCGTAGCCACTTGTCCTATATTCTGTCACACAACGATTACCTTGCACAAAATGTACCTAATTATACTTAATATAGTAGGATCCGTCTTAATGATTGTCAATAATACTGTACCTACCGTGCCCGTCGACACGGGCGTGTTTATGATATTAGGCTAATAAGGCTGTAAGGCGTAACTACGATTAGATAGAGGAACCCAATCGCTGAAACTGTGTACTGTGATGCACCTGCTTCGAAGAGGAACGTTTCTCGATTCCGCAGTGCAGAAACGTAACATTACCTTTTTCTTTTTTAATCTACTCGAGGCATGTCGCTACGCCGATTATATTCGTAGCCACTTCCTCCCCTTTGTCTCTCCCTCTCTCCCCCTCTCTCCTTTCTGTTGAATTGATCTTTGCGAAGGAACCGTTTTTAAAAGAGAACTTTTGAGAGGTGCACGTTTACATTATGATGTTTGTTACCTACACTATTGACGAGATTTTGATATTTCGAAACTTTTCTTCGCGACGACTTTTCACCGTAAGAACGGTTATACAGTAATATATTTTGATTTTAGAGATATCGTTGATCGTAGTCACGTTCCAGTAAGATTTTACGAAGATGCTTTTCGATACGTATCACTGATTCTATAGCTTTAGCAATATTGTTTTAAGGATTGAGCATCCTCTTCATTTTGTTACGTTGGTGGAGCGCGAACAGATCGCCGAATTGAATATTTTATCAGTATTTATTTTCGCAATTGCTCTTTGATTAGTTTTAAATGCTTGCTGTTTTTGTTTCGTTCCCTTCTCTATCCCTCTTTATTTCGTTGTTATTGTACAAGATACCCTTTTTTTTCTTTTTTGTTTATTTTCGAAGATCGCGAAAGCGGAAGCACTCATATCCGGGGCTATGCGTCGTGCAAATCTTCGAAGCAGCGTGCACGATTAATCGTTTATATGAATGTCATAGCCTTAGTTTCGCTAGTTGAGAAGAAGAACGAATGTTTTAGACCCTTGCTCAAATAAATAAAAATATTAATTTCGATGTCACGAATTATATATATATATATATATATATATATATATACATACACATGTCAGAAACTCACGTAGAGACTCACTGAACGCTCAAGGTTTTTTGCTTCTCAGAAGGAGCTTTAAAGCTCTGGACCTCGCTGTACATTTCTCTTTCTATTTATGTTTATGTTGTCTTATTGAATCTTCTCCTTGCCTAGCATTGAGGAAACAGTAGAGTCTACAGAAAGGTGTACACCAAGGTCTATCAAATCATTATCTAAGTAAGTAAAGTGCATCTTAAAAATCGACTTTCTGCAGAACCAAGCTTTATTTCAAATAAATTAACCCTTCATTTTTTATTTATTTTTTCTATTACGCATATGAGACCCTCTGTTCGATTAAACTACACTTCGTAGGGCACCTATATATTTGTGGAAAAAACCCTTTATCTGAATCCCCCTTTGCAGGAAATACAAATTGTCTTTTGGATTTTAATGACGTCATAACCTTACTTTTTTCGAAAGTGTGACTTATGTCGATTTACCATATAACCATAAATATACACACATTTTAATCCCTTGTATCTTTAAAAAAAGTTTCCCACTTCATCTTTCGCGTCAAATTCTTTTTAGTCCTCAGATTGATTTCAAATTTGAAATTTTGGACACACCCACAAGATCACTTTTTTCTTTTTTGAAACGTAAAGGATAAGACCTTGAGCTTATTGTACTCTCTCGTGAAACCGTGTATAAAACTCCTGTTTGTACCTTACTAGTTTACTATGATGCTATTATATATTACATATATAGAGGAATTGAAGCGAAAGAGAAAAGCGCGGTAAAATAAAAATGAGAAAGAGAGAAAGAGAGAGAGAGAGCACGTGAGTTAGAGCGAAAGAAAAAACGAGAAAAAGAGAGAGAGAGAGATAAAGAGGGATATTTATTGTCCAATCGAAGATCACGTTAAGTCCTTTATTTTTCGCTACAAAGCGACGGAAGATTAGTGTGTTAGTATCATTAGCAAGAGAATGCGTATAATTATCGTGCTTTCGCTTCGAAATGTTTCATAAACATGTTTCTAACTGAATTGTTTTCAATGGCGTGTTGCAAATACGAACGCCGATTCAGTGAAAGACTATGTATCAGCAAGGCTGGTGATTAGATTTCGGTTAGTTTTCTTTTTTATGTTAAGCATGATACAACGGTTTAGCAAATGTGTTTTACTAAAGTGTCCTTCCTATGTAAATTGACTTGTTTGTCCTCGTAAATTATAAATAAATGATATCTTTCGTGTTCACGTAAACCGGCGATCATTTTACTTTTCGATGGAATCGGAGATGCCATTTAAAGAAGGTATGTAACAAGTTTTATCTCATATAATAATAATGAATATGGGCAGAGAAATAGAAAGAAAAAATATTGATTAATATTTATAGGGCAGTTGAGAAATTTATTTATTAATAAAGAACGAATATATCTGCTACAAGGTCATTTCGATCTGATTTTATTAATTGCATTTAGCTGATATACAGAGTGATTCAAAATGAACCGACCTGAATTTAAAAAGACAAATGGAATAGATTTTTTTTTATTAAATGGGAAATTTAATTACATTCTCAAAATGTTTTTCCTCAAATGTAAATAAGATAACGCATGGAAGCTCGAAATTTCGAAATGCTCGATCCATTTTTGTTCACCCTATAATTATGATCTGATTTTCAGTAACAGATACAAAACGGTTTAAATTTACGATAATAATAAAAAGCTTTACTTTTTTTCATGCTTTTACTCATCAATATACTTTGTACACCTTTCATACAGTGTAAATACAATAGGGAACATAATTGTTTAATAACAAAATCAGTTATGCCTTTTAGACACTTTATAGTTACTGCATAAACTGCATAATTTGCTTATAACATTACAATTATTGCCGTTTAACAATTCCATTTTGGAAAACAATACACTCGAAGACAAAATATTTTATCTTTCTAATAATATCTAGTAAAACGTTTAATATATAAAATAAGATAGACACTGGAATTTTAGCAGGAATCTGAATAAGCAATAAGGCAAATCTGACAAACTTAGTTTGCTGCAACATGGAAATATACAAACGTTTTATATAAATATCATGTACAAAATGTTTTATATGGCAGCTGTATGATTGAATTTGTAATAGTATGGAGTAGGATAGCTACTATACAAAGTGAGTAAATTGTATATATAGTATATATACATATTATCTAGTACATTCAACAATTGTTAGTTAAAGTTAAATATTACTGTGTCTTCTAATTTGATACAACTATTGCATACTGAAACAGAGCCGATAACCAAAAATTCTATCATCATAGTAATCTTCAAAAATATGATATTGTAATGTTCATTTTTCAAATACACATTATCAAGTATTAATAATGTTCATTTATAATTCTCAAATTTCGGCTTTTTTATGTGAGATTATATTAAGAGAAAAGTAGATGAAAAAATCAACATTATGATTTGCGTTCATTCCGAATTTTTCGATTCAAATCTAATGTTAATTTTAATACTAGTAAACTTCTCTATCTTACTACATGTGTAAAATACATTTGTTTCGTATAAGTGTTCCGTTTTCATTATAGTTATACTCTCAATATAACAAAATAATTTTGTTTCAATTTCATAGTGCTAATTAAAATAAATTATATCATGAGGAAACAATCACTTACACGTAACAAATAACAAATATAATAACGCCATGTTTTACAGTATAGTCAAATCAATCGTCCGTCTTTGGCATTTACACTAAATAAGCTAAAAAGATAGCTGCTAAATATTTGTTTCATATACAATAACATAAGAAGTAGAAACTAAAAAATGATAATGAAATTCTTACAACAGTTAGCATACCTTTTTCGCACATACTTAATGATTGAAGCTGCTTATTTCTCTTGGTCTTTTTCAAATTATCTAGCTAAGAATATTAATTAATTGGATTTGTAAAAGAATACATGTATGAATTACAAAACTAGTTATAAACTTTTATCAATGATTGTTAACATCACAAACTAATTCAATAGTGAACACACTACAGTTTTGAATTTATTTTATGTTAGAAAAATTTAAAGTCGTAGATAAATACTGGTAACCTTACATGCACAAATTGGTTTCGAATTACCCAAACTCTTTGAACCATAGTAGTTTCATTAGTTTCTTTACAGAACAGAATGACCTGTAGAGTAAAGAATAACAATACACAAGACCTTTCATTCGTCACAACTACACACATACGTATAATATAATACAACAACAAGTTGAATCAATTTCAAATACCAGTGCCTTCAAAATGATCTTCGTATAAATGCAAGTACGATAAAATTGTTTAGTGCATTCGATATTGCCCTGTATGTATGTGTTTAAAGCGTCAAGTAAAAATTATGCATACATGTCTATCCCAGAAAATTTACATTATCTCCCATCAATCTGATAGTATTAACCAGTATGGAAGGGATCAAAATAATTGATCCTGTTCACTTTATAAATGATTTTTCACAAATTGTCTACTAATATATGTATCGCAATTAATATTTTATAATAATTTATAGTTCATAATATATTATTTAATAATTCAGATAGAATCATGTCTATCTTTGATTCACTTTGACGTTAGAACAGTAGCAATGCTTTTATTAATACTTTATGAATAGAACTTGGCATTCCAGATATCACTTACAATATCATATAGAAGTAGACTCAGCGCTCAAACCTGTTAACGTGTGAAAGCGTTGCTGCAAATGTTTTAGATTGGCTAATAAATTTGCATTTTCTATGTACAAATCTTTGACTAATATGTCCGTCCACGCCATACGCTCAGCCTGTGAACAAATTTATTATTACGATTGATTAAAAATTAATAGTTATTAGTACAGAAATACTAGTATTAAATAACACAACTATTAGAATTATTTTAAATATTACCTGTTCAGCCCTAGTTTGGAGTTCTAATTGCAGCCTTTCTTGAGTAGTGCGAAGAAGACTCTGTAATTCTGACACCTCCATTTGATGTTGAGATATTATATCTGGAAAAGTATTATCTCGTTAATAATCAGTGAAACAAATGCTATAAATATATTATTAGAATTCTTACTTTGTAGTACTTGTTCAATTTTATACTGTTGCTGCTTAAAACACTCTTGCAACTGGTGTTTCTTACGTTCTTGTGCCTGAAGTTTCATTCTTAAGCTCTGCAATATATTTACATCCACACAACACACTTGCGACTGCGCGTTATTTCGCGCACACTGACAAGTTACAGGTTTTAAGTTCTGCAATTTTAATGTACAATTTTGCATCGCATCGTAATCTGCGGTATGCACGTTCTCCACTTTCGTGAATTTTCCTCCAACTTCTGCTGCCTTCCATTGAGGTTCTGACTTTTCCAATTTACATGTGCTATTTACATCTTTCATAGGATATGATATATTCATTTGATACGGTGCAAAATTGCTAATGCCTATGTTTTCTTTCGTTACCCGTGGAATAAACTCATTTCCTAAGTTTGACGATTCTAGGATTCGACTGAATTTGTATTCCTCAGGAAGTTTAGAAATATTATCAGTGAACTGAGCTAACTTAGAAGTAGACTCGTTGGACGGTTGTACATCGAAGAAATTATTAGGAACATAATTTGTTTGCATTGGTAATGGCGAGGAAATAGACTCATCCGTAACTTGTACAGATACATCAGTCATTGATGGTCGTTCAGAAGCTTTCACTTTTTCTTGTAATTCCTGTACTTCTTTATCTTTTTGTGCAATTTCTTCTTCCATTTGCACCCTCCATTTTTCGAATTCTTCTTCCAGATCCAAATACTAAATAAATAACAAAATTTAGAATGTTTAAAGATATTCAATTTTCATGCATATACTTACTTGTTGTTCCAAGTTAAACTTCTCTTCAATCGGAGATAAACGTCCACCATTCTTTCCTTTCTCAACTGGACTAATTAACTCTTCGTATTCTTCCATTTTAGCTATAAGTTCCGAAAACTTTTCATTGCTAATTTTTTGTTCCTGTTCGAAAAATTGTCTCTCTTCTTCTAATTTAGTGGTCCAATAATCTTCACACTCCTCGTACTCCACCTTCAGCAGATCAAGACTTCTTTCCAATTCTGCGCATTGTTCAATTAACTGTTTTTTCTCAGCAGCATGCGCCGTTTCAAGTTCTTGTAGTTTCAAATTCAAAACAGAGATATCTTCAATTGGTTCATTCTTTACTACACTTGAATTAGTCTTTGCACTAGAATCATTGGACACTTTTACGTGGTTAAACGATACATCCCTTTCTTTATTTGATTTTGATTGGTCTATAGTTCCATGTTCTTCTTTGCGTGGAGGATAATCTCTGAGACTTGAAACTTTGTTCTGCGATGTACTTTTCATATCTTGATTATTGAAATTGTCGTCAATATCGGAATTATTGTCACTATTGGACATTGCAGTCCGCTTAACAGAAACAGAATTTTTATGCTTGGAAACGACAAAATCTCTTAACGATTCACTCGTACGTTCTTCGCATTCTGTCTCCATCTCAGATGCAATACTTTTGGCAAAATCTGTTTCTTTAACAATCTGCGTGATTGTATTTGATTGCAATCTCATGATTACCTCTATTATTTCATCTCTGTACATACAATTTTCTAAATTACATGCATTACTATTCGCTAAGATATTTTTTAGTTGCTTTACTACCAAGTCTTTAAAAGTTTTTAAATCTGTTTTTCTGTAATTTTTCGCGCTCTCCTCTTCACTAACATTACAAGGCATCTATAGAAATAATAATGGACGATACATTAAAATTAGAAATTAGTTACAGAGAATTCTATGATAGATAATTTTCTTTAAATCTACTCACAGATGTGGAATGTTTTAAAAATACATCTAAATCATCTTCTTCGTCCACTAGAAATGCTTCTTTGTCTGAAAAAGGGAGAAAAATATTGAATTTGAATGCTTTTGATAAAATGTTGACACAAATAAAATATTTAATATCTTCACTACCTTCAGTCTCATTTGAGTGCACATTTCTTGCACAAGCACCTGACAGATTATTTTGTCTGTAATCGTATAATATAAAATTAAGATTATTTCATAAAATCAATATATACTTTACAAAATATTGTGTTCACACTACCTCGTATCTTTAATATGATTATCGCGTAGTTTTACAGTTTCTAATTCTGCTGTGAGTTCATCATTCTGATCACGTAAAAGAACTGTTTCTGTTTGTAATTGTTTAATACGATCAACTAAATATAGAACTTCTTGTTGATGTTTCACCTCTACACTGTGTGACTAAATGAACAAATTAAAAATATTATACAACAAGGCAGAGATAAAAATTACATATGTGACTTTTTCATAAAAACATTTAAGATACCTCATCATCTTCTGCTGCCAACATTTTCACTTGAGTTACCAATTCGTTGTTCGACTGTTTAAGTTTCTCAATTTGACCACGAAGATTTTCATTTTCAGTTTCTAGGACCTGATTTTCTTGTAACGTATTTACAAACTTATTTTTAATTTCTTGATTTTCTTTCTGTAACATTTGTATTTGATGATGTTTCAACTGTAAAGCACTAGCGTTTATATCTCGCTCGGAGGTAAGTTGATTAGAAAGGTCTTCCATAATTTCAGCATGACGTTGTTCGAGTTGTTTCCGCAACTTTTGCATAGCCTCCTCTTGCCGCGCATGTTGTTCATCAATTTCTTGTGCAAGAGTGTTTACTCGTTCATTAGCTTCGATAATATCTACACGTAATTTTTCCTTCTCCCCATTGATATTCTCTATCATGAGGCTAAAAACACTATTTTTAATTATTTGTTCTTTATCTCAAATGTTCAAAGGATGTGTAATATTTACTTTGAATTATGTAGTTCCTCCTGATACAACATCATAACGTCTCGTAATAACATTATATGCGATCGGGTTGCTGAGTGGTCTAATGAATCGTTAAAATTTTTCAACTCATCGCACAAAGTCGTTGTTAAATCAGCTAAACAGACTTCTGAAGTTTTAAGGCCTCTATCCGTTAATAAAGCCGTATTCGTGACGCCAGATAGTTTCCATGAATCCAAGAAAGTGTTGTTTCTTGTAAAGCTGTTACTTCATAAATAGAAAATAAATATATTTATGATATGATATTAATTATTGAAAAATGGACCGTTTCTTAAGTTCATGATAAATTCAAAACATTATAATGTAATACCTCGTTTTACGAGAATTATATACATCAAAATTACGTTTCTTGAAATCTAATTTAGTTAATCCTTTCATAGACTCATCATTCTTAGCTAGTGCTGATTGTTCCTCCATGATTCCCCTATTTTGAAATATAATTAGAAATTCATCCAAACTGATTAATCCATCACAATTCTGGTCTAGTTTCTCGAAGATGCATTGTGTAATCTGTAATAGAAAATTTATCTATTTAATACACAACTTACAAAATACAAATAACTATCGAACTTAAATATTATAAATACAAGAAAGAAAAACATGACTATGTAATTACTTGTTTTGGAAGAGCTGGGATTCCTAAACAATTAGATATAAAATACATTGCTGCAGAATCTACATTTTGCTTTAAACAGCTATCTACTTTTTCCCATAGGCATTTCAGTCTATTTTCATCTAATAGTGTACCTAAAAAATAATGATATGTAATTTAAATTAACAATAAATTGGCTTTTATGATTTTCAGTACTCAATAAGTACAAGTATTACAATTACCTGTTTTTACATTAAGAATATCTACAGGAGAACTGGAATTATTAGATGCCACAGTATTACATCTTTTACTATTTGTAATGCCTGAATTTATGTCACCTTGTGACTCTGTCACAATATTTTTATCTGTATGGGCATCTAATTCTTGAGTTTTGCCTAATAAAGTCAGTAAAGCAGCTCTAAACTCTTGGAATGATATAGATTGCTTTTCTTGTTTATGCTGTTGAATACAAGATTTCAGCTCCTCACTTTGTTCTGTGAGGTGTAATTTCTGACATAGACTAAGCCAATTCTCTTCCTGTAGTTCGGTTTCTCCTTCTGCCAAGCAACTTTGAAACACAGCATAAAGCTGTCGTTCATAGGGATCATCGTTGTGTTCATCCATGGCATCCTTTCATTGTCTTTTGATATACTACAAAGTACTATACATCTATAAATGATTATATTATTTATCTTAGATGTGCTAATGGGAATTTTAAATAAAATCTTTATAGTTTAAAACAAAATCTTGTTTTAAAAAGTGATGTAAGTATAGTAAAAAAATATGTCCTTCACAAACATATAAAATATAATTCACATAATTTATATCAAGTACTTCAAAACTAAAAAGGTACAAAATCTCTTTACATTAATTTTTGAATTTTTGAAAATATCCAATCAATTTAAAAAACAATGATCAATTAGTTATTGTATTTATTTTATTACCATGTACATTGCTAATACAGTAAAATAATCAACAATTAGTAACAATTGCTTGAAAATTAATTATTTATTATGTAATAATTGTGATCACTGGATTCGACTGATTGCATTTTGATCAATTAATGTGATTTTAATAAACTGTCCACATACAAGTAAAAGTATAGAATCATTTGA
Organism: Calliopsis andreniformis; assembly: GCF_051401765.1. Lineage (NCBI taxonomy): Eukaryota > Metazoa > Arthropoda > Insecta > Hymenoptera > Andrenidae > Calliopsis > Calliopsis andreniformis. Next base: position 13,396,295 of record NC_135073.1, read on the forward strand.
CAACTGAAATATATTTTATTTCTTGCATAATGTGCTAACCTAAGAAACGCACAAATTAATTAATTTGCACTATGAAGTAGTTTAATAAGAAGGTTACTCCATAATAATAAGTGGAACAAGTGAATCATTTTTTTCAGCAATAACTGTTACACCAAGTTTCCGTTATTTTTAGACTACGTGACAAATATGTTGTAAAATTATATTGCATATCTTTTGCAAAATAACAGGCATGCACATAAAATTTAACGAATACATTCCACAAGAAAAGAAAAAGCAATAATCTTCTAATAACAAAATTCTTTAATCACGATAAGTCCGTTAGACGAAAACACCAATTATCTACGTATAAAATGATTATAACCTACCATTAAATTATAAAGTTCGTTTCACGACTACACGTACACATGTATCTATACATGCATGTATATACATATTAACAACGGCCACGCTACACAATGAATACGCGACACTAAATACTCCTCCTGTTAATACTCTCCGATCCCTGACTGTTATTTTGATTTGACAGTTTCTCGGAAAGTTTCAAACTTCTACTTGTGACCTACGATTCCAAAAAAAAGTAAACATGGTTTAAATCTACTAAATCATGATAAGGAACGGCAGGTGGCGCGTATCCATCACTGGAAGCATGGCGTGTATTCATGTTCATTTCAAATTAAATATTCGTTTTTTTAATTAATTTCAAAACCCCATTTAGTTGCAGTTAATTTAGCGACATTTTTGTTCAATTTTATGTTGAATACAACCTCAATATGAGAAAGTACACCAAGTGTTACGAGTAAAATGCCTATTCTTTTTTTAAATCATTAGAGCAAGGACACTAAAGTACCTTTTTCTTTGAAAATCTTTTATATGATTATTACTATAGGTAATTACCAGGCATTTTACCTCTATTTTGGATAAATTCTCGAATACCTGAACTGTCGAGTGTCAGAACTGGGTACTAAACAGTGTATACCTATTTTGAATAGTATGTAGCTCATCTATGAATTTCATAATCTTCGACTGTAGTTTGGCGGTAATGCGAATAACGGCGCAGAGAATAACTAGGTGATAACTGTGAAACTCAGCTGTTTAGTCGGCCACGATTTGGAATTTTTGATTGAAGTCAAAAATGGGTATCACTGGCTTACTGCCTTTTTTAGAAAAGTCTTCGAAGAAGACGAATATTGATCAATTTGCCGGTGGTACTGTTGCTATTGATTCTTATTGTTGGTTGCATAAAGGTGTTTTCTCCTGTGCTGATAAACTGTCAATGGGACAACCGACTGATGCGTAAGAAAGTCATTGTTTTAACCGAGATTGTTTGCTGAAACAATTTGTCATGGTATTGTCTGCATGTTTTAGGTACGTTAATTATTGTATGAAGTTTATACATATGCTGCTCAATCACAAAATCAAACCGATTCTTGTGTTCGATGGACGACATTTACCTGCTAAAGCACAGACTGAAGTTAAACGACACGAGTATGTATAATGAAATTTTATATTTGAAGTATTTAGGATCGTTTACGGTAATTACGTAACTGCAATATATGTTTCAGTAGCTATATGATAAATTCATTGCAGATGTAAACATTCGTAAAAACAAATTTTTAAAGAAACAATATTAAACAATTTTTTATAAAATATTAGTTTCGATCGTTAATTATTATTAACATTGTATCAAATGGAGTTTGTTATTTTACTTTATGAGAAAATAACTAATCTCATTGATTGATATTATTTTGAACACAATAATTGCTATAATATTCAATTATTTAACAGAAAATTTTGTACTTTCACTTTGAATGATTACCCACGCATTAAAACTTTTTTTAAAATTTTGTATTATATTTGTGTACTTAGAGCTAGACAAGCAAATCGTCGTAAAGCTATTGAGTTGATGAAAATGGGGCAGCACTCAGAGGGAAGAAATTTATTGAGGAGATCTATAGATGTTACACATGAAATGGCTCTACAATTAATTAAGCAGTGTCATAAAATGAATATTGATTGTATTGTAGCACCTTATGAAGCAGATGCACAATTGGCTTATCTTAATATAACAGGAATAGCAGATGTTGTTATTACTGAAGATAGTGACTTAACTTTATTTGGTTGTAAAAAGGTTCATGTTCTTTCATACATACTTCATTTAAATTTATTTTACAAAATTTACCAAATATATAGCTCTAAAGTCAAGTTCACATTGTAGGTTTTTTTTAAAATGGATATAAATGGTAATGGTCTTCTTGTTGATCAAGAAAGACTGCATCTTGCAATGGGTTTGCGTGCTGAACACTTCAGTATGGAGAATTTTCGTTATATGTGCATTTTATCAGGCTGTGATTATTTGCCATCTCTCCCTGGTATTGGATTAAGTAAAGCAAAAAAATTTATTATGATAAATACAGACTGTGATATACATAGGGTAAATATTCCTGAATGTGCAATTACTAATAGTCTCCTATAAGCAAACCTGTTATCTATATTCATTTTTCTAGGCTTTAACACGCTTGGGATCTTATTTAAACATGAAATCATTAGTTGTAACAAAGGAGTATAGGGATGCATTTATATTAGCAGTTATCACTTTTAAACACCAATTAGTATTTTGTCCCTTACAAAGAAAACAAGTTCGTTTAAATCCTCCTCTGCCTGATGTGACAGAGGAACAATTATATTATGCTGGTACTGAGACCAATCCAGATACTGCATTACAACTTGCTTTTGGAAACTGTGATCCCTTTACCATGCAATTGCTTCATGACTTTGATCCTGATAAACTAGAGGTAAATACTATTACAATGAATTCATTTAAAAAATGAAAAATACATTATTGTAAATGTTTAATACAATATTAAATCTTATTGTTTTGCGTGTCGTAGCAACGACATAATAAAGGTAATACGTGGGGACGAAAAGCAAATCATCCTCAACATACTAGCATTTGGTCAAAAGAATATAAATTAAGACATGATTGTCCACAAAAATCTCCTAAAAGTAAAAATTGTACACTATGGCCAAATACTGCTGGTAAAGAAATGGTTCTAAATACAAGTCGCCTAAAAAAAGTTATTGCTATAAAACAGGAGGACAATTCTGGTATAAATTTCGTCTTACATATAAATATGAGTGAACAAATTTTTTGAATGTATTTAGATATTTAATTATCCGTATTGTACTTATTACAGAGTGTGCAGAATTAAATCAAAAAGAAATTCTAGGGATGTATGAGTCTAAGGATTCAATGGACACGGAAAATAATTTGCAAATGGACATTTGTAGTCCCACTGAAGAGACAGTATCTCCGATTTTAATTAGGAGAACAAATCCATTTTCCCAAGAATCGTCTAACAGTAAAACTTCTCCAAGTCTCCTGTCCAAAGGCAGAAATCGAACAAGGGGAAGAAATATGATGCGTGTTAGACGAACAATTATAAACGAAGATACTGTTACAGAAAGCAAATTTTTTTCCACATCGACCAATGAAGAAAATACTGACACTTTGACAAATAACGATGCGTTGCGTTCAGCTAGCAACTCGAATACAAGTTTTCAAGAAAAAGAAAACATAGAAGTAGAAAAAACTGATAGAACAAACGACATTAGTCTTAAAAGATTAATGGTCACTGAGGAAATGGAAGTTGAATCGCATCCTATGGATGTCGATGAAGATTATAATGTATCACTTACATCAGATAAGTGCAATAATGTTAAAAGTTTAAATACTTTTTCGCATTGTGATTCGGGAAAATCGCATTTGAATGTTCAACAAAATGAACCAATGCTGAATGGAAATAGTATTAGATCACATAACTTAAATATCTCGTTGACGCCATCGGAACAAATTGATGTAGATCCTGATTTTTTAATTTACCAAGAAGATATAAGTATTGTGAACAGTACTTTATTTGATTGCTCCACTACGAAATTATCTCCACAAATACTAAATAAGAATAAGCAAAGCAAAAGTAAAAATTCTTCAAATTCTCGCACAGTAAGTCACAATTTTAAAAGGGATGTTATATTGGAAATATTTATATGTTGCTTAATTTAATCTTTAATTGAATAAATAGTCAAAAAATTTCACAATGTTCTTTTTTAGTCAACGAATAATAAAACGAGTACAACAAACGGTACACGTAAAAGCCAATCCTTAAGTTCATCGAGACAGCAAAGTTTGTTGAGCATGTATGGCTTTGAAAAGAAAAGTAAGTAAAAAAGTGTTGAAAGATATTTTACATTAATGTCCAGTAAAACTTTCAGATATTACAAAATAAGTTTCATTTTTTTTCTTACAGAACAAATTTGAAAATAATTTTATACATAGAAGATGTGTGTGCTGTGCTACAATTATCGTATAAAAAATTTGTTATAGTATAGAGGAAATTTTAAATTGACTATTTATGAAAATAATACATGAGTTGAACCATGTGGTGAAGAATAATTTAAGAGAATTAAACTTTATTGTAAAAAAAATACTCAAAACTAAATACTGAAGTATTATAATTAGTACAATTTTATATACATATATATACATTCATATCAGTGTAATTGTACCTACAAATGTAATAAAACTCCATTTTTTCTACTATACATTGTATATGTTTGAAAATGAAGATTGAAGTTTCAGCTGCTCTCATCTTTTTCTTCCCATGGCCTAGAAATTCGGACATTCTGCCAGTTGTCAATATCCAACTGTTGAATAATATTATGTTACTAAGTAATTATACACAAACTTCAATATATAATCAAGACAATATTATTTTCACATTTTGTTATATTTACAAAATTAATTTTAATATAATATGAGAAAGACTTCATGTTAATCATCTTAAATAAATTTTACTTACTTTTTTTATTTTTTCATATTCTTCTTCTAAAGTAGCAGGTTTATTCATTTTAATATCATCTGCCCCTATCTGATGTTTAATATCATCGTACGATTTAACTTTTCTGTATTTATATCTGAAATAATAAAACAGGGTTAATTCACCATTATCGATAAAATTAAAATATGTATCATTAAAATACATACCTCACCTCGGCAAATTCACGTACATAGAATGATCCTCCGACAACAAGTATCATAAACGGCACAAAGTGGCGAAATATTTTTGACTGAAAAAATGTATGCATATTACAGGTTATGTGTAAATTGATGCATACAAAATTTTTAACATCCAGTAGTATTCGTTATAGCCTCGTGTCTTATTCAGCGTAAAGAGTTAACAGAGTGTAAGACTCGTAAAAGTTTTGGTTTTTCAAAGACTGATACTGCCTTGCATTCATCGGATACAGAATGTTTCTAATTTTTTGTGACTATTTGAAGTCCGCCATCTTTGAGAATAAACCCTAAGCGCTATCTGAATAGGGTCAATGATAACTGCTTCAATTTAGTGTAAAATAAGATTACAGCGCAAAGAACGGTAGGAATTCAAGTTAGGTGTAATCAAAACATTTGAAAAACAAAATAGAAATATTCATATTTTTTTATGGAGATATGTATTAACAAAAACCTAAAAAGTGGAAAGGATTATGATAAATAATAGTAATCATGGTAAGTAATACATACTGTATATAGAATAGGATTATATGATAGATTATAACTATAATTTATCCGGTAAACATAATCTTATATGATTGCCACAATAACCAGTGGTCATCTACCAAGTATCCATTGAGCAGGCGGGTCCAGGGGTCCAGGGGTCCAGGGGTCCAGGGGTCCAGGGGTCCAGGGGTCCTCCAAGAAGAGGATCCACACCCCTCGAAGGGCCCATAGCGAGTGAGGCACTCGTGCTCCTGCAGGAGTATTTATACTCTCTCAAGGAGAACGACAAAAACAATCCCACAGACCAGACATCAAACATCAATATCTTATCGGTTAGAACTAGAATTCTAATCAACAGAACAATCCAATTCAATTCAATTTATTATTCAACTTCTTCCCTCGCTTCTCACTCGACAATATTCTAAGTCTTCTCTAGTTAAAAATGTAACATATAACAGACCGTTCGAATTGAAATCTCTACTACCAAACCGCCCCACTAGATGTCGCTAAGGTGTCCTAACCCAGGCACGGGGAGCAGTTGCTAGGCAACAAAGGTGACGCGTCGTGGCGGCGAAGTGACGATGCACGACGGTGACGGCGACGGCGACGGTGACGGCGGCAGCGACGCTGGTTCCCCCGAACTTGAATTAATACACGGCAGTCCAAGAATATCCTCCGCCTGCCTCGGGATAGCCAGAAGTCGATCGGCGTTACCACGGTGACCCGCGTCGCGGCTAGGTTCGCCCGTGGCCATCGCTCGACGCTGCTCGACGCTGCTCGACGCGCAAAACGCCTCGCCGCTCACTCGTTCGCCCGCTCTGCTCGCTCGCTCCGCGCCGTTCGCTCCCTGGCATTTCTTCCTCGCCTTCCGTTCCTTTTTCCCCCCTTTCGACCATTCTTCTCGCTCCTCCCGCCTCAATGGGCCAGGCCGTATGCACCGACGGCACATGTACTCGTTGATAGCGCGTCTAGTACAGATTAGAGGGAAAAACAGAACCGGTAAACCGGTTTCGCCGCGGCGAAGCGGTGACCTCCTCGCGGCCGAGAATGCTCTAAAACTGTGACACGCCGAAGTATTCTTTCGTCCGCGCTCGTCCGTGGCTCCTCGGCTCTGTGCGCGTCCCTTGGCTCGCGTCCCCGCCCACGTGGGGATCGGAAGGAAATCGGTGGCGTCGACAGGGACGAAGAGGAAGGCGAAGAGACGATGGACGAAGAGGAAATCGACGGCGTGAAGTCGCCCATCAAGAGGCTCGGCTCCACGCGGAAGCTGCTCGTCTTTAACAGTAAGTCGCACACTTGCGCGTATCTCTTTTCTTCTCGCTCGCGCCTAACTGATACACGGCTTTCTGTCCCGCTCGACGCGATGGGGAGAAAGCCAGCTTTTTGTAAGCACTCGTATACCGCGTGTCCATTGCTTGGCGAGCTTGCTTTCCGCGAGAGGAGACGGTTGGAATTGTGTACCTCTGAGCGAGGCTAAACCAAGCCCGTTTTTGCGGGATCTTGATGCTTACTTTTCATTTTGTTTGAGTAGGAGGAATTTTCTTCAGCTTGCGTTACAAGTGAAGGAAATTTAATGGTATTAACTGCTTTAAATATGTACCCACTGTGTTGAGAGATGGGTGATCGTTTTTGTTTTTCGACTCTCTCGAAAAATAGCTAAAAAGGACTTGGGTTAGAGTACAGAATCGAAGTATATCTGTGAAGTAGAGAATTATAATAGAATCTGGATCAATCGGATCTCAATTATTCATAGTCGTTTTTAGTTGAATATTGAATCTATTCTTCATATACTTTCGACTTATTTCCTGTAATGAGCTTGTAGCAACATATGTATAGGGGCAGGTCTGGGTTTAGTTAGACATATCATGAAAAGTGGATGTCAGAATTCTCTACCACTGTATATCTATGCTCTAACAATAAGTGACAACGAATGTGAAGCAATATTCTATATAATTAAGCCATGATTAACCTTTTTTTACTTTTAGGATTTAATATCGTATTGACTTCTTGATCCTCGGTCATTAACGACGAATTTACTTCTATTTCTCGATTATCTTGCTAGGTTAAATTCTCTAGTTAGATTGGTATCCTTGAGCAATTTGATTGTGTTTTTCCTGTCGTTGAACGTGAATGTCGTATCTGGTTTTATGCAGTTTCTTCACCTATGCTGGTCAAGTTTTCTGTATTCGTATACTCTGTAATTTTCGAAGCTATGATACTAACACTGCAGTAGAAGATCGATAGAAACTTAAATTATGCATTATTTGATAATAGTTTATTGCAAGCCATAAAATTAGCCAATAAGAAAATCTTTCAAATTTAATTTCAATATAATTCTAGATAAATTAGTGTCCATCGTGGATGCATATTATTTATTTTTTCGATATACGCCCACGAGGATTAGCACTTATAAGGAGGAAAGATTTGTGAGAGCCACTCAGGTTGATAGTTTTGTGTTTTGTTAGACTGTAGATTTAAGCAAGAGTACTTCATTGTAGGATTCACATTTGTTTGAAATAATTGTGAGATGTAGTGAACATAGCTGCGGGTTAAGTAACAAGAGGGATACTGTGCGTCGGTGATTTAGTTTTCAATGCGTGGAACGCTTTTTCGGGGGATCATGTGCTCGCTGGGATTGGAGGCATGTAGGAACAGTCTGACACGATGTGTATGGTCAGCAGATGTTAGAAAATCTTGTTATGTATAACGCGTAGCCGGCGACACAAGAGCACCAATGTTAGGTTTCCAAGAACGATGAGAACGTCGACGCTTTTGTTTTTCAGGATCGCTATTTTCTTCGATCTTACAGTTTCGACACTGTTACCCTGAAAATAATTGCATGCAATTCTGCTTCTGTACAGTGAATAGATTCTTGAAGCAACCTTGCAACACATAAAATGGAAATTAAAAAATAGAAGATTCATTTCGGAAATGAAAGTTCAGTACAATTTAGGATCTCGATTAATCGACTTTAAATCGTTCAGTAGTCTCATCGTTAATACTTGAAATAATTATGTTGAATAAAATATTGATTGAATTTTTATTCATCTCAATTTATTGTAATTTAGAAAACAGTAGCGGAATTTTAGTAACGATTTCATTAATGGCGTTTCGCGACATCTAATCGCTGTTATCTGCACTTTATACATATACCAGTGTGTGGTAATTAAGTAGACACAACTTCACCCCGAGTGGAATGTTCGCGCGCGTGAAGGTTACGCTAGGCATTCCTAGTTACTGGTACACTTGTGTGTCATGTATGTACATACTTGCACCAGTAACATGTCTGTTATGGATTGAAATGGCACTTCTCTCTTACTCAATCAGGCATGAAAATAATATGGAATATTATATCCTTGAAACATAGGTTTCTTCATTTTCCGTTTACTGATTTACTCTTCAACATACACAGGTATCTCAATTCTGAATTACAGACTGACGTTTATATTCTCATTTTTTGAGGGGAAAGTTTCATTTGATAGAATATTTTTTTTCTGATAAGTACAATGAAGCTGCAAGCTCAAATTCATTAAAAATGTAACGTCGAAATTCCTTTCAACCTAACAAAGTATTGTATTGTAATATTGTAATTAAAAGGGCATCGAGGAACTGGGATTATTCCGTTTCGCTTAAACTACGAACAATCGCGCAGCACCTATGGCATTCGATGGGAACAGATGAGGTGCTTGCACGTCTCCCAGTTGAAATGTTGGCGCGGCGCACTTGAAACTGCCTCGTCTGCATATTAAAATTGTGGGAAGCAACAGGGATCGGTTTCCGCGACATTCTCGCGAAAACTCTTCTACGCAAATACACATTTCAAAGAACTGAAATTCAGAAAACTGGAAAAATGCACTGCTTCAAAAATGTGTAAATCAGTAAAAAATAGTAAAAATATTTGACTGCTATTTTGCACTAAAACAAGACAAAATGTTTCAACTCATCCAAAGATGCAAGAAACATAATTTCACATTTTTCTGTAGTCGCTATCTTCCTCTATAGTTGGGGGCAGTATTAGGGTCCCCATGTGACCTCATCTTGCTAAGGCTTAAGAGATTATACAGGATCACCATAAATTATACAAAGTATCTAGTCAAGAGAATGAATTATAGACTACTAGTCTATCAAAAATAGCTACACTTCACAAAATGAAATTTTTCCTGGCTTATTAATGTAACCCACGAAAGTATCTATCCCCATAGGAAGTTCCCCAAGAAGCGTACATGGGCTATCCTTATTTCCGTGTACAAACTTTCGAGTCGATTTTCATTTTCTTTTAACACGCGTCGTTCCACCCCAATCCCCTCTCTCTCCCCTCGTCTCTCCCCCTGCGTGCACACACACACACGTGTCGAGCATTTTCAGGCACCGTGCGACGTGTGTCTGTATTCTTTCGATTCCCCCCGTGGCGCATGCGCACAGTTTCGTTGTTCCTCGCCGCGAGTTCTACACAGCGTGCGTGACTGGGTGACTGTGTTTCCTCCTCTATGCATTCTGGCCTTTTGTGTTGTATCCCTGCCCACGGTTGCAACATTGTCCGTTTTAATATCGATCTCCAGGCGACTGCGACAGTATGTGAAAAATAACGCACGCTCGTAACAGATAATATTAATAGATGCTATTTATTCGCGTTAATGCATTTCACCGAGCGACACGCATCGAAATAGGGTTTATTGAACAACACGCGATGCGGGTGATTCGATATGCATGGCTCATTTGATTCTTACCGCCGTGGCTGCAAACGCATCGACGATCTACCAATCGCGCGCCACAGCGACCGTCTAGGATTGGCTCTACGCGCTTCCGCTTGCGTACGATTGGTCGGGTCGTCGATGTGTTTGTGGCGACGAGGTTAGAGTCTGTTGAACCGAGCATCCTTGATCAAAAAGTTGTTATTTAGACCTCAAAGTCAGGGCCGCTTTACTGTGAGGTATCTTTGGTGTAAGCTGGGGTCACGTTCTTCGAATCTTATTCCTTATAAATGGCAAAAGGAAGAAAAAATGCGAATATTCTTCAAATATTTTATTGGTTTATTATTTCATTGAAAATTAAATATTATTTATTGAACAATAAGTTTCAGTAGGCACAAAAATCTTGAAACTTTGTTACCGCCAGAGATATGTGACTTACATCAGTATCATAACACTGGATATAATGTCAGACAGCTCAGAAGTATTTTTTTTTAAATGAGTATCAAGTCTGAAATTATCTTAACCTAAAATTGAACTTAAAATTGTTTGGCCCTGAAGCTTTTTATAAACTGGTATCGAGTCTAATATTATGAAACTTAGCAGTGCAATTTAGAACGTGCTAAAGCTGGAAAATATCTAAAGCTTTTTAAACTGTTTAGATTAAAGCAAAGATTAGGGTGGTAATAACTTCTATTCATATCGTAATAATTCTTACTATCGGAAAGATTGAAAAATTTTGATACAACAAAAAAGTGGTATATTATTTTTTAAATAAAGTAGACTTAATAAAGTCTGGCTCAGAACTTCAGATATGTCGTGTTACGTGAGACGAGAGTCGTCAACCTAATCGATCGTGTGCGTTCGAAAGCGACTATAATTCGGTGTTACGTGCTTACAGCTGCGCACGATTGGCAAAATTGTTCATACGTTTGTAGCGTAAAATTGACGATGTTTTTAATCGAATTACGTCACTCTGACGAGCACATACTGTAGAATAAAGCTACAGTGCTGATGCAATTTTTAGAATCGTATTTATTGGAGGAATGATTTCAAAATATAAACCTTTCAGAAAATTGATCAGTTCCACTTTTTGTAAAAATTTTAATTTTACGACCAAGGTGTGTGATCAAACATTTTGATTTAAATTAGAATTTATTTCTTGAAATGTGTCTTGTTACTTCGAGAATCAAAGGAACTTATTCTCCAAAGATTTCTTCCCACAGATTGTACCTTGAAAACGATAAAAGCAAAAAAGGAGCTGATGTTTCCTGTTTCCTCGCGACAGATGTTTTTAGGAACCGAACCTTTTTAGAGTCAAAGAGAGTGCCTATCCTACGCAGTCAAGTATACTTATACCTACCTTCTGGACGGCTATTTAAATATAAAAACTTGAATTTATATTTTACTTTTGGAATAAATATTCCCTGTTTTATTGGAAGAAAATTATTCGCGTCGAGTTAGTACAATATTTCTTTTTATTTGTCACCAACAGAAAATATGCATTTTTAATACTAATATTATCTGCATTTTTTCTATGCCACATTTTTATATCATCACGCATCAACTCGACGAATGTTTTCGATTCGATTTTCCCCATCTATAAATATCTCTGAACTTTCGTTCAAGCTTTAACAGTATGGGTTAACTCGTGTCGTATTATACGGGGTAATGTAATTTTCTGGTGCACACAAGAACCGAGCCATTCATTCTAGTTCAGCTCATTAGTAACCCTAGTTCTAAATAGCAGAGCATGAGCAAAGAACTACAAAGAAATGACTTGTCTCCCTTGCATCTGTATCATTGTCAAATTAATTAACTCGTAATGTGCGTCTCGTTGAGCCACAATTTTTGATCCAGACATAAGTCGTTAATAGAGATAAATCGTCAGAGAAAAGATCGAAGCACAAAACTCTCGTAATGATGATCGATCGCCGCAACAATACCATTCAGAACAATAGAAAGTTCCATGTATTTCGCAGCGAAAGAAAAAGAATTTATTTCACTCGCTACAAAAACGATATTCATCAATTTTTTTTCTGCAGAGGACCAAAAAAATATACTGAAAATTGTTAATTCTTATTTAAGAGATCAGAATATTTTTTAACCTAATATTCCGCGTGAAGTTGCACTCAGTAGTATTTCTGGTTTTGAGGAGCCCTTCTAAAATTTGCACTTAGGAAATTATTTTTTTTAATGGCGTTGCGAGTCTAGTGTATCAGCAAGTTTCGGATACGCGTAAGAAGGCCAAGTGGTATTATTGAATTTGCACGCTTATCTGAACGAAGGTCGGAACCCCCGAGCGATCTGCAGCTTTAAAATAGCGTTGCTACGTAATGATCACATGAATAGAGGGTTTAGTTTTAGAATAGTTACACACGTTGAATGATCGTCATCCATTATACTCAATCATTGATTCAGAAAATTTGCATTGATATAGTTGACATTAAAAAGTATTATACTATCGAAGTGATTAAGAAAATCGGGAAAAAATAATTTGAGGTTTGAGTGACCAGATTGAGAAGCAACACAATGGCCGATGTTTTTTCGCTGTGAGGTTAGCAACCTTAATAAAATGGCGTGTATTCCATTGAATCACTTGGCTGACCCTTCCAATTGCTAATTCACGAGGTCCAAGAACGTATTTTTTACAAGTGCTTTTATGAGGCTTCACGATTTAATGTACGCTTATGTCGAAGGGCAAGAGATCAGTATACGATGCAGAGTAATAATAAAATAGTGTTTTAAATTCTTTACTGAATAATGAAGTGTATTTCTTGGTTTAACTTACATTTGAAAATTTACGTGAGAATATTCTTGAAAATAGATTCATAAAATTAGAACTACTAATATGAACTTACTAGATTGCAAATGTATGGGGAAACTGATCTCAGAAATCGATCAAACAGAAATCCAATAGTCATAACTCTCAGATGAAATAACAGATGACGCCGTATGTTCTGCATTATTCATCCTTTGACATTTAAAAACGATGTGGTGATCATTAATTTGAAACGACACATGAGAGGAGAAAGAAAGTATCTCTTTATTAATAATTCTATCGTTTTATCAACTTTCACGAGTTAAAGTTACAATATACGTGAAACCATTAATTTTTTGTAACGTGATGGCTGGATAACCAGTGACATAACCTTCAAATTGATTTCGCGAACTGGTAATGTAATTCGATATACAGTGTGTATCTTTTTATCACATTTTAACGATCAATAACTACCGTATTTATCATTTTTTGGTACATAAGTTTTTTTGCTAGATTCATATAAATCTTGAAACATCGACGTAAAAATTGACAGTTAAGTGCGTATACAATAACCATAAAATATATCTATACCGAATGGGTTGCAAAGACTGCAAAAAAATTAACTAATTAGTTACCATCTCAGTAAATTAATCGATACGATCACCAGTAAGACAATCTTTAAATTGAATCCTGTGAAAAGCAATTTCTCTCGCAGAATTTCACTTAAATGCGATGCAACTTCGAAGTGCATTTTGAATAGAAATAAAATCTTAGCAGATACAACTTTTCTTTCAAAAGAGTGGTTATGCTTACGCAGAAGTTTTAACTAACTTCGAAGTACAGTAAGCAAAATAGCAGTAAAATTGTAACGAGGAAGTACCGTAAATACTCTACATAAAAATTGTCTATACATACTCGGCGCGACCGAAATTGGCCGAAATAACACATTCACAGTTCTACGACCCGTATGTGGGTCAGGATAATTTGGGCGATATTTTCAGTACGTTCTTGCTAAATTGTTTATTAAAAAGTATATACATATATACATTTTATTTACAACGATACGAGGCAGTGAGTGCAAAAGTGGACTAAGCTATATTTTTCCGAAATTGAGTTACTAGAACTATTTTACTACAAAAAACCCTATATTTTAGTATAGAGTTATATCAATTTTATATTAAGATTATAATATAACCCAGTATTAAAGGATTTATGAAGCTTGCTCATTTTTTTTCAGTCTAAAAACTTAATTTATTCTTTATTGTTCAATATTCATGGTCAAATGACTTGTTTAAAGCACCTTTTCTTATCTTTCCCCCCACTCAAGCTCTCAACTTCATTCTAGACGCGTTAACAAAGCAAACACAAATGGGACGCACGCGTCTCAGAAGCCACGAAAGGGTTAAAAGAATTTTTCTCACGACAAATGGTATTTATAAGAGGCCTGGCTTTGAGGGAGCTCCCTCAGGCTCAGGGCTCATCGCTTCTAGGGTCATCTCGCTCGTTAAGATGGTCATTCGGCGGCGTCGCGGTTGACCGACAAAGGGGGCGAACCGCTGGCCAAACAAAAACCGATTGAACCAGACGAACGCGTGGTGTCGCACGTGTATCGCGTTAAATAACGGCCGCGAAACGGCCAGTCGTGTGGTTCTCCACGTGGTGAGACGAGTCACAGAGGAGGCGGCGGGCACATAGGCCGCGGCGTGCATGTGCACGGTGGACACGCGCACTCCGTTTGATCCAGAGTCACAGTCACGGTCACGCTTCGAGGGTTGGACGAATCTGTGGGGCACGGTGGGGGAGCCGAGAGCACGAGAATACCATCTCGGCCAGAGAGCGACAAGGAGGGGAACAAAAGCCGCGGCGCGAGTACACTCATTGATTCCCCTACCACCTCCTCTGTCTTCCTCGCGCCGATTCGCCATCTTCCTCGCCACCACCTCGCCTCTCCCTCGCTCTTGACGTCTCCTTCCTGCCTGGATCCCTCGTTAACCCTCTCCCTTGGCCCTCTCCCTCCCTCCCGTGATACTAATGATTTGGCCTGTCGATCTGTCCCTCTCGTTCCCTCGCTCGCTCGCAGGATACGCTTTCCGCTCGACGCTCCCGCAACGGTATTATGCGATTCAGTTCATTTCGAAACAGTGCATCGGGAACGCGAATTTCTCCTGGCGCCAATCGGTTCTGTACGAGCCCCCTGCTCCCCTTTCCCCTTCGTTCGCGAAGGATATTCGACGCGGTTCTTGAAGAATCCTGTCGACTGGTTTCGCGGTGCCTGCGGATGTACTGTTTCGCGTGTGGAACCGCGCGTATTGTGAAAATTGTGATGGATGTGAAGGTTTGATAGAGCTGATTCTGTTTGCTTTTCAGAGACGTGGAATTACTGTTTTTGTATGTAATACGTACCAGGAGAAAAAGTGGAATTTTAGAGTGCGGGGAGAGGAAGAATGCATTTGTTGACTTTCGTTGTTTTGAGGAGTTCGAACATAACCTATAGGAGGTAGGCACGAATTTTTTGGACGATCCAGTACAAAAGATTTTTGTGTGCTGTTAGGGTTTTGTAGTTTTTGTAACTGTTTGGAAAGATTTGTGTTATTTATGTGAAGGTAGTTTTTAGAGGTTAGTGGTATTTTTTATTTGAAATTTGGGATTGAGTTTCTTGGGAGTTTTTCGTATTTTCGATTTATGTACGTATCAATTCGTGTATTCTCGGCCAGACTGGGTGAGTGCAAAGCGCACGCTTAAAGGTTGACCTCACACTGAATCTACAGGTGCCAATGGCGTGCATTGTGATGTATTAACTTTTTTGCGATGGATTTTGAGGGATTGAGTACGAAAATATGAGTCTGAGTAGTATTATGCAGGTTAAGCTAGAGGGCTTAACTTCTTTTCCTTTCTTTCTTGTTTTCTTCACTGTGTAATTGATGTGGCTTTCTGTGTATTGAGTGCCAATGCGTCGTATGAGAGGGGGAAACGATCCATCGGGAGATAACGCTGATAATATTCGTAAACAAAATATTTTTTATGTTAATCACGATGTAGAGTCAATAACATTATTATTAAATTATTAGGTTGTTATAGTATTAAAAAGTAAATTAGTTTCGATAGTTATAGTTGTTATTTTTACAATTTTTCAGTCAGTCTAGTATAGTTCTAATCTCTTTTATTTAATCATCAAATAACACTGATTTATATTACTGTCGTAATTATCGGTAGATTGCTATCTCCAAACCCAAGCCACCACCTTGCATTTCTATCCTACTTGCAGTGCCATCCTGTATATTCCAAACCAGAGTTGGAATTACTCTATTTATTTCAAATAAATACATTATTGAAAACCTGATAATAAACGTAGTTCTTGTCAAATTTTACGATCTTAGAGATAAGAACAGTGTAAATAGTAATCAGAAACGAGCTTAAGAAACTTCCCAAATTTCTAAAACGCCATCCAACACTCAATACGTGTACTACGATGAATATTTTTTTAAAACAAACATTACTCAAATAATACTAAAAGACGCTCTCCACTCTCTCAGTACGTTCTTTATCCCAGAAACCTACGAAAATTAACAAGAGTAATTTCTCTCAGCACCTCCTCAACTTGCTCATAATTTTTATTACAATCCACCATTCCAATAAAACGCCGCCCATCCCTGCCTGCAGCCCAAGCCCCTCAGAACCTCAACCAAACTTATTTTCCCCGAGAAAGCCCCATAATCCCGAAATGCATCGGTGTGTACGGTCAACCTCCGCGGCGCGGGGGGATCCGCGGCGTTCCGGAAGATGCAGGGGGTGACGAGAGTCTCTCTAGAGATAGAGCGAGAGAAAGAAAGCCAGGAGAGTGAGTGAGAGAAAGAGAGAGAGAGAAGAGAACCTGGCGAGCTGCGCCTCCTATGGGAATAAGCAAGAACACGGGAAAGGGGAACGGCGGGTTGGGAGAGAGAAAGAAAAAGAGAGAGTGCGCGCGAGAGAGTTGAGCGCAGAGGGAGAGAGAGAGAAAGAGGGGTGGGGGTTGGAGCGAACGCGAGAAGAGCAGAGTATGGAACCGAGACGTTGGGAATCAGGGAGAGACGGACAGAGAGTGAGAACGAAGTGACGGGGAGGGAGGGTCGCTGGAGAGAGAGAGAGAAAGAGAGAGAAAATCCGGTTGCCTGGCGACGAGCCATCTAGTTCGATCCCAGCCAGCCGACCAGCCACCCTCTGGTTGCAGGAGCAACGGGAGAAGGCGACCACCTCTGCCTTCGTTTCCTTCTCTCGTGTTTTCCTCTGCTTGACCGCGCCTTTGTTCCCCCCTCCTCCTCCTCCTCCCCATTCCTCGGCCCCCCCTGGCCCGTGGGCCCGATCTTCACCGACCCTTCGTTCACCAGCTTTCTCGGGCATCATGGGTGTTGTTTCGGTCGACTCGACGAAGGTGCGCATTTCAAGGCCGTCGTGAATCGGTCCAGTGACGTTCGCACGCGGTGAACCAGTCGGCGAGGACTCCGCGGGTTCGAGACAGTGCTTGATTTTCGGGAACGGGGATGAGTGGCTCTTAGGGAGAGACTGGAGGGGGGCGTCGAAGGGAAGAAAACCAGGAGGAAGCAGGAGGAAGCGGAACGGGACAGTCTGTACGCGTGTGCGTGAGAGAGAGGATGATAGAAGGGAGATGAATCCGAAATGAGAGTGATGGTTGGACAGGAGATAAGGAGCGCGATCGGAGATGAGGCTGCGACGACACGAGTGATTAACGAAGCCAGGATGGCAGCGGAGAGTTTTGACCTTCGGCGGTGCGCGAGGAGCCAATAACTCGAGGACCCTTGGGAGTGCATTTTCGAGATGCAACGTCGATCTGTTGAGTAGCTTCTGGGAGACTCGAGCTGCGAGACGATTCCAAGTCGCGGCGAACGTTGGTTCAATTGCCTCGACGATTGCACGGGGCAATAAATCGAACGATAATCCGCGGAGGAGGATCATCGATCAGGGGTTCAATCTGGAGTGCGCGGCTCTAGAGATATTTTCGAGAGGATCAAGGTGGAAGGCTCGTTTCGAAGGAGCTCGACTATAACGGATCTCGATTCTTCTCTTTTTTTCTTTTCTTTCGACGTGCTGCGTCTCCCTTGCTCGTCGCTGCCGCTCTCTTGCTAGTTACGAACGATCAACGTGAATCGAGACCCACGCACACCACGACATCATGTTCCAGTGCATTATTCAGCAAAGGAACGGATGGATCCATCCTTATACTCCCGACACCAAGGACGTTTTTCCAGGTACGGTTTCGATAGAAGCTAGAACATCCCTTTTCTCTTGCATCGCTGAACTGACCCTCGAAGGCAGTGTTTATCGCTACTTCAGCTCTTTATTAGAAGTTGAATCGAGGGTACGGTAGATGAAATCAGATCTGGGTGGTTTATTTGAAATATCACTCGAAATAACTTTATTTTATTTTATTTCTGAATTATTTCCAGGTCTGTGAACACTTTTGAAATATTATTTCACATAACATGAAATTTAGATTTCAAGCTATTATGAAATAAAATAACACGTTATTTGATATAATATTTCAGATTGTATCATTTCAAAAGCGCTCACGGGCCTGGTGGAGACAATACCACAATTTTTTTTGGTCCAATTCGAAGTAAAAAATAACGGTATAATTCACTAAGTAAATCGATATTTCTTATGGTTTTAAATAACAGTGTTGAAAATAACGATTCGAAATGTTTCAAATACAATTTACCCAAGTCTGAAATCAATTTTTAATAATTGTAGGTAGTACGCCATTCGATTGTAGCTATAAAAAAAATCGCCTCGCAAATATTTATCAATTTGTTCGCCATTTTAATTCCCCGTAGGGTTCATGCCATTAATATCGACTTCACATTTCTCATTCTTTTGTTTATTTTTGTATGCATTGCGTATTTTGCGATGTTTTAAAAGCATTTTTTCTGGGGGAAGGTCAGTACAGGTTTCTGTTGTACTTCATGCATTTCGCGTGCATTATACAATAATTCGAAACTCTAGATAGAAGGACACCGAATGTCACTGGGCAGAGCCTCGTACGAGTGTTGCGCGAATGGATAGAGTTTCTCTTCACGTTGCAGGAACGCGAGGAAAGCAGTCGGTGTTCGATGGTAAAAAGTCTTTGAGGGCACTAGTACAGCGTCGTAAAACGTGCAATATGAATCGCGAGTAAATACGAATTACGATCTGTTATTAATTTTTGTTTACGACTCTAAACTGAGTCTAAAATGTATACTATTCATTTTGAACTATATAGTATATGTTTTGAAGTATTAGACAGAATGATTAGATATTGAGTTAGGTTTAATTTAAAGATCTGGAGAAAGTGTTCAATAAATGACCATCTAGGTAGTTGTAAGAAGAGAATAAATTCAAACGTACGATAACAGTATAAAGAAGAAAATTCCTGAATTTATTTCGTTCTTCAATGTAACATAAATTAGTCCCAGGTCCTTGGGAACTGCTTTTATTATCTTTTTCATCTTTCTGCCACTTGGCAGTAGAATCTCAATTTTCGATTTTTGGTCTTTATCCCCTTTTACAAATTATCAGCTCAGACCATATTTTGCTATCACCATGTATGTTACAGAACACGTACTATAAGATACATGAACCATGAAATTTAATATTTTCAAGAATCTAACATTTCACAAACGTCACCAGGAAATTGCAAAATTCTTCCTAACATTGAAAAGGTAACGTGAAAGATCGTCTTTCTAGATTCCATTCGTTTGCCTAGTTTCTTTTATATGGTAATTCGTTCATCACGCTTCAACGTTTTATAGTCTCTCTGAAACGACCAGGGAAACGCGCTAAGGGCAGCGTTCGCATGATCTTCACACATCTTTCCATTCTGTCGTCTGCTCGCGTCTTTTCCAGAGTTGAATGCACCGTGAAAGGCAATCGCGATTCCATGGTGGCGTACCTTTTTCCGCCTCGATTATGTTCTCACATAAAGCACTGTGTGCTCTATTTCTAGTTAATTGCATAATATTTATACTGTAAATTTACTGTTTTAATTATGTGAAAAAGAGAATGGGTTGTTGTATCGCTGCGGTAACTTCAGTTTACAAACGGCTACAAAATATCCTGCAGTCTAACATAAATGTATTGCTATTAAAATTGTGTTTACAACGCATTTATAATTATAAAATAATGTACGACTATAATTAAACGCGTTTTCAAGCTCTGTGTACTTCAATTGATAATGCATTTATGTTGAAGCGTAGGATATGTTTTACATGATTGCATAGTGGAACCTCAACTATTGTACCAATCTATTTTTTATATATATATATACTGACACGACTTTTAAAAATTTGAAAATAGTTTCAAAATCCTTGCGTCACTAAAGTGTAGGATATTTTTTAACCGATTGCATAGTGGAACCTCAACTATTCTACCAATCTATTTTTCTTTAAATACTGACAAGATTTTTAAAAATTTCAGAATCTTCGCGTCATTAAAGTGTAGACTATTTTTTAATCAATTGCATAGTGGAACCTCAACTATTCCACCGATCTAATTTTCTTTAGATATTGAAAAGATTTTTAAAAATTTCGAGAAAGTTTTGAAATCCTTACGTCATGCAATGTGTTGATTGAAGTCCCGCTTCCGTGAGTGATAGTATGCATTGTATCAAAACAGGATTACGTGTTGTATATCGTTCGTTAGACGAATTCTGTCCTACCATATGGTGCACGAAGTACGGGTTAATTTCCGGTCGAGTCGGTTATGCGATCGTGTCGTATAGAAAATCGGGGGGTCTTGCATGGCTTCACCGACATCGTTTAGCACTTCACCGTCTTTTGCATTCGAAGCTTTCGTTTCACTGTTGAATAATATTCTATATTCTATAACTCTCTTCTATCCAGTAGCAATATTCTTGATCTAAAATAATATTAATTATCTACTTCTTGGTACGTGATCTGTTCATATGAATGTTTGATTAATTGACACGATCTGCAGACTGTAACAGTCTAATTACTATCTAATTTTATGATTCAATCTTGTCGTGAAAGTGGGATAATATAGAAACTATATAAAGAAAGTTGTTTTTCTGTAAAGCTTGTTTATATTAATTGTATACATAATGAGCTTTCATTCGTGATTCCTTTTAAAGCGTATTGTATGAATTTTAGATTTATTATCGATAGATAGAAAAGCTTTAGAATTTTCGGATTTTTTAATTTTATGAAGTTCCATTTATATTTCAATGGAGTCAGTGTTTTAAAGTAATTCAATATTTTAAAATTTTTCTGATCGAACAGCGACCTATATTGATTAAACAACTACGTTGCATAATTATTCAGGGATCATCGCACTGTGTATTAATCTTATAAGTCCATCGTGCGCACAGCTATTCACACATTCTACTATTAAATTGTGTAGATACGACGATGAGCTTGCTCGACGAGCATGCTCGCTAATGTACATACAGTGGCCTTTAACGCGTTGAAGTTTCTAGTTGGCCACGCACACGCGGGCCTCGACACAATTATGGTCTAGCTGGTGTGTATCAGAATTGAGATAACGAAAAGCAAACCGAGCCGACGACGCAATAACCATTTGACGCTTCCCTTCAATTCGTGCAGGAAGGAAGTTGATAGAGAAACATTGCGTTGCATATCAATTTGTGTGCGAGTCATGCGCGAAGATTCCCTCCTCCATCATCTTAATTGCATCTTTTCAAGCGTTCTTTATGGAACTATTGAGCGAGTAATAGATGGACGTGCGTTTGCATCGCCCATCGACGCGAGGAATGTCTGAAAGAATTTTCTAACAGGACAAAGAATTCGATAAAAATGAAATAGATTTTTAAAAAATTTGAAATTTTACGCGTTGGATTCATTTTACATAACAAAAAGTGGAAAAAATTAATTGTTCATTTCCGTTTACGTATTGTCCGGTCGCTCAGTGGACTCGAAAAAAAATTTAATTCAATAAAGCTTTCGACAGCAACGTTTACACGCATGACGTGTTCGCGAGCGGTTATTGCAAACGATAGCCTGATAATTGGCGGCTGACTCGGTGGTATGTCCACCTTCCTCCCGAATTTGCTGGAATTAAGCCCATATGTATTTTGCTGGCGCCTCGAATATCTATTCTAGAGCCATCTGGACTTCTGAAATTAAAATTTTAATGGAGATTTTACAATCAGTTGATCGTAAAAAATCAGTTCGTTGTTTTTAAATTGAATGTATTCTTTATCTTTTCTGTTTGAGTAATAGAGATTGCCCAACCCCTTTTTCAATAATAATATTAATAGTTAGTAATAAATTTCAACCTGAATTTAATAATTTCTCTCAAATAAATTCGTGAGTCATTATAAATGCAAGAGGTTCGCTTTGCATTTCGACAATGCTGTTGTTCATCATCAAGCTATTCATCAAAAGCATTCAGCATCGAAAGGGTTAACCTATATTTACTACTACTACATCAGATACCACCACGAAGTATCAAATTACACGATAATACTCGCAGACATCGTCTCTGTGTCTGCAAAAATTCTCGAGAATTCGAACACACCTGATCGAACAAATCAATACCTGTGCCACAGTATTTCCTCGTTGATTGCTCGTACTGGGACCGACCGACATTGATCGATCTCTAATCGTGAGGCGAATATAATTCCCTTTAATGTTTATTCAGTCGTCAATCAGTCGCCATTTCCAAATTAATTCCTCTAACATAATTTCCTTTACAGAGAATTTGAAACATGGACATCTAAACTCGAATTCTTTTACAAGTATCCAATATACTGTGTTATTTGTGTTCCAGGAGAAGTCCACTGAGAAACATTGCCCTCATTGCTTTCCAGGAGACTTCTCATGAGACACGAATAATACATTGGTCGACTTCAATTGAATCTGTATCGAATGCCGATAAAGGCAAAATAACCGATGTTATTTTCTGTATCTGAGAGCCAGATTAACCCAAGTCCATTATTATTATTTTTCAAGAGAGCCGAAAAACAAATGCAATTACCTATTTCTTAACATAGTATTTAAAATAGTTTATACTATTAAATTCCCTTCACTTATAATTAACGAAATGAACTCCTTCACTCTATTCTAATAAAATAAAGAAAAAAAAGCAACAAGATCCAGTAGAAAAACTTAATTTTGAAAAAAATGTCCTTGCGTCAGTCTGACTCTGAGTTACAGAATTAAAGCATCAGGACATTTAGCTCTAGATTGTTTACTGGGACATTTGTCATCAAGCCATTTAGGTATCGGGACATTTACCTCGCTGCTACCATTTGAAACATTCCCAGACAAGATCGACCATTCACCGAGAGGAGCCCACAGTGTCCTCTCCCAAAGTTCGCCTCACTGTCGCCTCGCTAACTCTGCGGCTCCAGATCGTCCCCGGTATCCCCCGTTTAAAGGCGAGCGCGCAAGTGCGCACGCACACTGGCACCGATCGCTAAGACGGATGCGTGTACGTGCAGAATGTTGCACGGCTGTGGGGGCCAGGGCACAGTAGGCGTACAGAGGAAGGCGCGTGCGTGTAGGTTCCGCTGGTAATTGTGGTTAATTTAACGGCTGGTCAAAGCGACGACTGGCTTGTCCTTACTGGTCAGTTCACGCGGCCAAGTCCCTCTGGTCGCCCGCGAGACGCACGGCGATCGTCGAAACCGCACGTCATCGATATCCGCCTTTAGTTTCGCCTTCTCCTTCGTCTAGGATCGAAGGTACCTGTTCCCATTGCGCGTTCTTTCAACCTCGCCGAATGTATCCACTCTGCCCGCGACACGCTTCACTCGCGACGGACTCGCGCGAGCTGTCGACGATTTCGAGTCTCTGATTCTGTATTCCTTTGTTAGAGAAGTCTTGCTGTCGGATTTGGTGCAGCTTGGAATTGCTTTGGAGTGAAAGAGGTTCATGGGAGCACTGTTGATGAGGATTTTTCTGGCACCTCGGTATCCTTGGATCCTAGTTCAGGTTGAATGAGGCTACAGTGGAATACTGAGTTGACCTCGAAAAAATATCACGGGTTTTTGATAGCGAGTAGTAGTGAGTCTGTATCAGGGAACACTACTCGAGGCGACTTGTTGCTTGATCGTCACTTGAGAAGTGGATGAAATCGGTATACGTTTTGGATCTTGAATTTTGATATTTTGTGGTTGGTTTG
Source organism: Calliopsis andreniformis (assembly GCF_051401765.1). Taxonomy (NCBI): domain Eukaryota; kingdom Metazoa; phylum Arthropoda; class Insecta; order Hymenoptera; family Andrenidae; genus Calliopsis; species Calliopsis andreniformis. The sequence continues at coordinate 13,420,431 of NC_135073.1, forward strand.
GAGAGAGCTGTGGAAGGAGTCGATAAAGTCGTGGAATTATTTAGTAAATTAATCCTTGTGTCGATAGAATGTTTATGATTATTCTGTATGCATTACAAGTGTTCCAATTTTAGGCAGATCATATGCAGTGATGATTTCATATTTACCTATACCATACTTTGGCAGAATTTCAATATTCCCTTTTGTGAGAAATTAATGTGAACATAGCAAATTCTCAACTCTACAGTGTGCAATACTTTATCTTGAAACAAAATTATTTCTTTCTTTCTCTCTAACATATAGATATTACAATTTGTATACACATCATTGTGCATTCTTTTGCACACTTTAACTCGTTTGAGATGCATGTATGAAACAGCACTCAGCTTCCTCACAGTAAAAAATATTGACAAAAAACTTGGAAAATGTACATCTGCATTTTACATCACTGTCCACTTCTAGACTTAATATTGATACATAATAACAATATTGTCTCGCTAAAACCTCTCTGCGACACTCACCATACCTTCTAATAGTTCATAATAAGCTACCACCCACAATCTACCCTCAGAAACGTGCCTCAGCCCATAAACTCCTCAGCAAACTCCAAACTCCTCAGCAAAAACGACACTCTGCCCGATCGTCAACACAAATCTTAAAAAAAACCATCACTCAAGTTAACAAAATCGTTTCGGTTGTCATGGAGAACGGTCATCGAACTCGCACGTGAGTTGCCCTCTCCCCTTGGACCCTCGTGGACCCCCGTGGCTTCTCGGCCATCGCAGTAGTCCTGGTTCACGCGTCGACAATGACTTACCGCTCGGCGAACAGTCCAACGTCAGTGTAACCATGACGTTTCGCGAGATACAGAGGCTGCTCGCTCGATAGAAGCGCTCTGTGACATTTACGTGCCGCTGTGCGCGCACCTCGCCTCGGCGAGGCAGATTCCACGCAGTTTGAACGAAGAGCAACCGCGATCGGTGCGTTCGCAGCCTGGCGATTATTGATACCAAGAGACTTCGGTAAATAAAACGATAAGAATTGGCGTTTCGAGGCACCAGCTGCGTTCGACTTTCCCCGTTCGCTGCATAAAACTGTTCTGAGTCATCAGAAGATACGCTCGCGTTTTGAACGAGGCAGCGTCGCGTTACCGATCGCGGAACGCTGTTGCGACAGAATCGAAACGTCTGGGAAGTCGTTGGAGGGGGGTCTTTTGATAGAACGACGCCGAGGGTATCGTCGATGCTCGCGCGAGGTAGTTCGCGATCGTTGGATAACGCGAGCGGAGGGCGAAGTAGTAAACGGTGAACGGGGATATAGTAAATGGTGGTCGCGAAACGAGTGGCTGTTTCGAGGTCTAATGGTAGGTGGACTGAGAAGTGTGTGAAAGTATGACAACTGGCGAGTTCAAAGCATCTGAAGGGAATGCGCGAGAGGCTTGAGGAACACAGGTGGAACGGTTTACATAACGAGACGGTGTTGTAGTTCTCGGGAACAGTAAACATGACTGTCTGTTGACGTCGAGAGCTCGGTGGCCGATCGAATTCGATCACGGCTTCTGCGCCTGCCATGATTGATACGGTTTATTAAGCGCCAAGGATAATTGGTTGGGTCGTTCATTCTGGAAGTACTGGAGGACTCGTTGCACTCGGTGCTAAAATTTTCGTGGCTGATAGAGAGTCCTCGGTTAGTGATACGTTGCTGGGGTGCAGTAGCTGAAGTGCGAGGGAGGGTGGAGTTTGAAGAATCGGTTGGAATATCACGCGCGGCGGAATTGTCTTGTTTGAAGGATTCCGTGTCTGGAGAGAGTCTGGAGAAAGTGGTAATATTAATCAGAAATAATGTTAAGAGAGGATGGTAATTATTTGTTGGTGTATTATTTATTATCAGAGTGTTAAATTCGTTGTCATTTTCATTAGGTTTCTGAAGGTTCATTATTAATGTCTCAGTGGTATATTTCGTTTAGAAATTAAATTCAAGCATGACCTAATTTGAGCTGAGTTTGGTTAATTATAATGTGCAAATTATTTATGAAATCTAAATATTATTTCAATGACCTATCAATTTATTAATCACTTTGGGGTCAGGGAAAATAGTACTTGTCGTGTAACTGAACGAAAATTACAAATAATTGCATAACTCCAATTTTGGGCTAATTTTATTCTAAATAATGAGCAAAAAATAACGAATATTGATTCAGTGTAATTTTATATTTATTGAAAATATTGAAAAAATAATTCTTCATCTACTTGAGTACTCTTTCACATTTCCCTGTGATAAAATTCATTATATTGAAACATAGAATAACTTTTAGATTTCCCCCTACGCAACTGCTATTGTGTTATACTTTGTACTTTAGTCTCTCTTTCAAAGTTACAGCTGCATTGCGATACAAGAGGTAGAGTGGCAGTTTGCCATATGGCCATATGGGGGTAGCATTTTCTCATCTAGACCAGTCACAGTATTTTCTTGTATACAGGATAGGGTTGCCATTGTTCGCCATAACATAAATACTGGTTCGTTACAAACTTTCTTAACTGAAGTTGATGCCTTTAATTAACTTAGCGAATACTAGTGTGGACGTATTTGTTAACACCTTCAGTGCCACGCGAGGTTCACTAAAAATTCCATCAACTTTTTATTACAATATCACTATCATATGTACGTTGTCACCTACACATGACGAGAGACAGTCAAAGTGTTAATTAACATGACAATGAACTGTCAAAAAAAGTACTAAGGAAATATTAAAAAAAAATCTTTCTTTTTAAAACTTGCACAACAGATTGCCTCTGGTGAAAAAAATCTTTTTTTTTCTTTAAATACTATAATTTACAAACATTTGTACGAAATTCCTCGTTGCTGAAATTTCAAAGTTTGTTCATAGCTCAGACAAGTTTCTTCGATATCCTTTCTCTTGAATTTGATCTCGAACATTAAGCGCCCCTTAATCGACCCATATAGTCATTGCAAATTCATGGGTTCGGTCCGAATCAGTTTTAGTGCGCGTCAAACGAAACGGTATGAATGAAAGTACATGTCAATTTAGGAGCAATTGTGCCTAACAGTCCGACGTTCTCAATCGACCGTGGGCGTTCGTCTCGCTGACGAACGAGCGAACGAGCAGAACCCACGAACTGTTCCATTCTGTTCTGCATTATCAGCGTTACGATTTCCCTTTCCGGTCTTGGCTTACTGTATTTACGCCTTCGTTAAAATTATGTCGCTCAAATTTACGACACATCGATACATGATGAACGATTAGCCGATTGTCCTGGAAGTAATCGATTTCGCCTTGTCGACTAATTACGGCGTTGCGATAGCTGGAGGCAAGAAACAGGAATACTATCGAGCTTGCCTCACAATTAAGCATCGGTTGTGATTCAATGAATCACGTTTATCCTATTCATTTGTTTCTAATGTTACAAAAGTGTACGAGTCACGTCGAATTCGTTGGAATAGTTTATTATGTATAGTTGTATCATGTTTCTAAGAGTTGTCTTCACATATTGCAATGGTTTCGTTTCTTTTTTTCTGCAAATAATGTTTTCATAATGGAGTTCATGAATATGAGTTTTGGCTGGTGGGAGGCTTTCAGTGATAATCCCCACTTAACATTCCTTCGTATGCCCCTCGGGAGTCACGCGATTCAAGCAGCTATATTATAGTCTCGATTGCTGTTCATGACCTTGAACAGCCAAAACTTGGGAATTTTGGTACTGGAGATTAGCTAACGATCTATCGAGAAAGCAAATAAGATCGTTTGCATTATCGTAGATATTCTGAATCTTATGAAAATTTCATTTAAGAAATAAGAATAGTTCAATGCTAGGGTGGATCATTTTAATTGAAAAATATTACTGAATTTTAGATTTATTATTTGAAATAAAAAAGTCAGTGTATAAAAGATATTTCAAATAATAAATTATATTATAGTATTTCCTTCTTGAGTATTCGGTTTTCACGTCACGAATCGATAGACGAATGAATGGGTCTTAAAATTAGTATTCATGTCGCGATGAGATATCGTCGTCGGTTCCGAGTTGAGAGTTCTTTCGGTAAATAGTTTCCAATAAAAGTAGTGACTATTAATAAAAATTTGAGAAACCTCTCATAAAAATGTTTTATATATATTCTATCACTAGTTTTATTAACTAACAAAGTTCTTTAAAAGATCGATCTCTTCATACATTATCCTAAATTTTTTATTTCAAATGATAGTTAATATATGGTTCCAAGAACATCAATTTTCTATTTATTCCAGAAACTCAATTCGTCTTCAAAGATAGTTCCAAGAAATGGAGCCCAAATAAAAATTCACTTCCCTCTTCAAACACCATAATACTAACTTGAAGTGCTACTCCACTTTTCATATTTCGTATATTTTTGCGTCCTGTAACTGTTTACATATTCAAAATTCCCGCAAATGCATAAAGATCAGCAGTCCAGTTATGATAATACGTGCATGGGCAATGACAGACCGAAGACGGTTCGAACCTCGGCTGGGCTCCTCCGCGTCGCATAAAACGGCCTATTAAGGCCACACTTCGCAGGCAATTTAAAAATAATTCCCCGCATGGGCATCGCGCTGTGAAAATCGCGTCTCTGCTCCTCTCGTGTCTTGCTCTCTTTGAGAACTTCACGCAGCAATCGGCGCGCGTAATCGCGAAACACACGAGAACCTCCGCGACTCACCTTTCGCGCGAGAGTTGCATTCTATTCGTGGAAGAATCGTCCTTTCCGCAGGGTTATATCGAGATACGAAGCCCGCAGGGGGGAGCCCCCGTTTCTTGTGCCCATCGAACTTTCGATTTTCCTCTGCTTATATCGCAGAACGCAGAGATACACACGCCCTGTTTCTCGTCTAACATTTCACTCAAAGCCAGAGTGTCTCTCCCCTTCTCTCGAGCGACGCCGATTTTCACCAGAGTTTGTTTTAACGTTGGATTATTTTTAACCATGGTACCGAGATTGGGAGGAAGCGGGTGGGGCTGTCTTACAGAGATTGGAGGCGGTATTTCTTGTTTCTCGTTTTCTGCTGGGTCCTTGGCTCCCTTTTTGTTGCATAGAAAGTTTACTGGGAATTAGTGAGTCTTTCATGGATTGGGGGTGTGGATTTAGGAGTGGGAGTGATGTCTGTTTTATTTTTGTCACCTTGTAGAATATATTGCTTAAGAGAGTAGATCTGTTTAAGTATTTCAATAATATGAAAAAAGTAACCACTGAATACTTAATTACTTTAATAGTACACAGATGTGTGCTCGAACCAAGTATCTCAAATATAGGTATCAATGTTATTCGTAGGTGCTACTTAGATAAGTACTCAAATATCACAATGTTCAAATATTTACATAGGCAGGTATTCAAATAAAATTTTGAATAATGTTAATGAGCACTTGGACCATCAAGATGTTCAAATATTCGAGTGTGATAAACATTCTAGTCCTCAAGTCTAGTCTCAACTACCACCAGTCTCAAACGCACTATGTAGTATCTGCTATTGTATCGTAAAGCTGTGATCAAAAAGTATCATCAGTAGACTGCGACTGTTTCCTCCAAAAATATCTATTTTTTGGATAATTAGTACATTTTAGCTAATTATATATACAATGTACTCATACGATTTATCTAATTTATCCTGAACTTTGAATCTAATAAGGTCCACAGAAGCACTTCAATCAACATTCGAACTTCCTTCCCATAAGTAAACATCCGCAGTCTACTTATCAGTCACACGACAGCTACTACAATCTCACCTGTTTTTCTCACGACTTTTGTTACTATTCTCGTACCACATTTTCGTTGATCACCATCGTCCCATCACACGCGTATCGTTCGCCAACAACGACCTCTTCGCAAGCCCATCTATCATCACAGCAATCCGCGCGATTAGATTGAGTCCATCGCAATAAACCGACGATTAGATTACTTTCTTCCGCTTTCATCGTTTCCTCCCCCCCTCTTTTCACTTTTCCAACGCGTCGCTGATTTAAAAGGCGAGAAAAGAAATTAATAAAGAAGGAAGAAAAACGAATGTGATATCCATGAAATCCTAGATGCTATTGTCCCTTGAGCGCGGGGGACGTCGAAGATCCACGAGAAGTGATTCAGCCGCTGCTCCCCGACGATCGGACGATCTCTCGTAAGATGGGAGAATAGTGTCGTTGATTGCGCGAGATTTCACGCGAGAACCGAGTCTCCGTATCCGTGTGTGCGTGAGTTTGAGGAGAGACGGCGGTGATTTGTGGGCACGAGGAGATCTAATAAGCGAACATCGACGGAGGTACGAGCGTGGAGTTGGCAGGATAACAGGCGGAAAAATGTTCAAGCTCGCTGGACGTCAAGAATGGGAAGCTTTGACAAAAGGTAAATGGCGCGGCCGTTTACGGAAATCCTCCCACACTTTTTATTATTATCACGATAGGGACGTCCTTGATCCTATGGAGGATGCTTAGACACTTAGGTATAGATGCATGGACCTGCCCTCGGATGAGATCACCGTGAGATCCTAATTCAATTGAATATTTTTAACCCTCTATATCTTAATCCATTTTTGGGCTATTAAGTGGTATCCTTGTCTTGTGTGTTCCTTTTTTTTCTTCTTGTTTTAAATTCAATTGTATATGTAGGCGTATAGAAATTCTACCCCACTGTCCCTTCAAGGTTACAAATAAGGGTTTGTTGAAACAAAAAGTTTGAAATTTATGAAGTAATTGTTAATTTATATCTGGAGAACAGTATTTCTTATTTCCAAATAAAATGATTTTTTTTTACTTTCTAAAATAAGTTTGAGTTATGGAGGGTTAATGTTTTTTTGATTTTTAGTGGATTCTCTATCTGTGGTAATTATTTGGAGAACAAAATTCTTTCGTTCTTAGCGAAAAGGGAGAGTCAACTCGACCCTCCATCACTCGTTGAGGTTTTAAATATTCTATAGAGCTAATTTTTTTATTAGAAAAATAAAAAAAGGGCTTTAAGAGATTAATATTAAACATAGAATTCATTTTCCAAAAGTACTTCCCACGTTCGTTCTCTGTTGCACGCCCTTTATAGAACAGACTATATACTGCGTGCATTATTACCTTCTTATGGACGTAGAGAGCTTAATTCATGGTTTCAACCCCTACGTTGGGGTCGAAAATCTCGCTCAGGGAATGAATCACACATCGTAAATATAGAAAATCGATACAGACTGCACTGAATTAGGGGAAGAAAAATTCTCTGGCGTTCGTGCGAGGATATCAGGAATAAAGGACAATAAAGCAATTGAAAAAAGATATTCATGACCAAAAAAAATTAGGATTGCTGGCTTGAATTTCTTAAAACGCTAAATAAAATTCGCATTAACCCAGTGTAATTGAAAAATTAATTATTTTCGTATTTTTGTGTCTCTGTATACTTTGAATTCTTTTTCCCTTTGCCAATGGATAAACCTTATCAAATTATATAAACAGATGCACGATGCATTTGATGTACCCTTGTATAAATATTAAGTACTATTTATGTTAATTTACTTCTTAGCAAATTCAATAAATATACTCTTTGTAGTTCAGTAATATATCAATATATGTGAATGGAAGTTTTCGTGATATAATCAAAAGTAATTAAGACAGGTGTAATTATATTTTCTTTTAATTTCTGCATGCGTGCTAATATGCAAATATGTATATGTATCTATATATATAGTTTCAATATTAACATTCATTTTTTAGGTCTGTCGAGAGCCATAGATTTAAATATTCATATGTTTAACTTTATATTATATAAAAATTAGTGTTCTATTTAAATAATGTCAGAGCAACTAAAATCCTAAAAATAGTAAAATTTCTAAAAAAATTGCAATTGTTCGACAGGTGTCATTAAAAATATACACTTCCTCTGATATTTTCCCACAATTCACAAATAAAGGAACTATTTGAGCTTCTGAACTTTGTTAGTCTATATACAGAGTGAGTCACCCAATTCCCACGAGGTTTATCTCATACGGTTACTACTAAGACAACAGTGATACAGAAAAAAGTTGAATGGCACAATAATTACCAGCTTCTATAATACGTTTTCTTTTTCTCAAACACAATGAATCGTTTTTTAAAATGAAACTTACTTTTTCCTCACAGAAATCTCTTTTTTCTTTCCTAGATAATTTACAAATAAAAATAAAATAAACTTTCTAAAATAATTTCGCTAATCAATTTCATTACGCTTGTAAAATCGTACTTATTACAAAGTAATAATTACTATTATATCATTGAAAACTTTCCTAGCATCAATTGCATATAAAGTATTAACCAAGATTTGTATGACTCACAAAGTATTTTAACTCAGTCGCGTTAATTAATCTAGTAATTAGATTGTAAATGTTATCTATTGCATTTCTGAAGACACCGAATTTCAAAGGCTTTAAAGGCTTTAAAGTACAGAACTAGACGCAATATGGAGCCAGGAAAAGCGTTCGTTAACTTTTCCAAGCAGGTGCACAGACTAGAGGAGAGGAAAAAGGAAGCAAAAGCTGAATGCTGCACCCTTGGAAAGCCCAGTCCCTGAAGCAAACGCGTTAGTAATATGAAACGCGTTTGCGGTGAACCCCAACTCAGCCCAGACCTAACCGATCGATTATCGAAAAACCGAAGGTCCAAACTGAATCTCTTATTCTGCTCGCTTTCTTTTCCTCTGTTACAGACATACGGCTGCAGCTGAACGAACAGCTGAGATGTCTCGATATCAGGATGGAGGCGCAAGTCGCCCTCGTTGCGGAGCTTCAGGATTTTTTTCGAAGACGGGCCGAGCTCGAGCTCGATTACAGCAAGTCCCTCGACAAGATGGCCAGAAGCATACAGCTGAGGCACAAGGAGCAGAAGCAAAAGTACAGACCTTTCTAAGTGAAAAAGATTGAGGGGATCTTGACAAAAACGGACCTTCTCGTTTTTTCTCACCTTTTTCTGGGGAGAGAGAAAAATGCTCTGCCATTATTCATTCATGTTCAGTAGACGAAAATTTCGTGTTCTTATTCAAAAATAGGTGGTGTTTGAGAAAGGTTTTTTGTTATGAGTCTTTCAATTTTTTCAAATTTTTGTTTTCGAAGAGTTGTACGTAACTAGAATTTAAAAAAAAAGATAGAACCTTTTGAGAATTCTTTTCATTGTCTTGAGAAATACAAGTACAAATTATATCAAATTTTGTTCTAATATAGACATTATTAATTAATACATCGATACTTTACAGATCTCATTTAATCGAGTCTCGATTATGCACAGTCTCGCTTAGAGTTAATGTTATTCACTACAAAGCACAGTAAAATGTCAATTTATTCTTGAACTATTACAAAACTCTACTGCAAACAATAAAATTAGCCATCCAAGAAGGTTCCGTATGTGTGACTCTTGCGTCAAGTCGGTTAATCGAGGCCCTACTGTATGCATAAATCGAGAGATTTCATTCAAATCCAAAACAATTTTCAGGCGAGAACAATGGCCCCTATTCTCCAGCTACGCTTGCTGGCAGCAGCTCGTCAACGAAACAAAATCCTTGAGCAGGGATCATGCAGCCCTCTCGGAAGTCTACAGCACACACCTCGTAGGTCGTCTCAACCAGGTGATGGAAGACGTTCAGCGGATATACAAACGTGTGAGTATGAGTTAGTTTCTCCTGAAAATCAGCTTCTTCACAGCTCATCTCATATACTTCTCTACATCCTCATTACAAACTGCAGAAGCTACTAAAACCTGTAGAAAGACATATTAATATCTACTAAGTAAACACAAAAATTATGCAGCTCTTGAAATAACAGTAAAATTAAAATTGTATTTTTTAAATAAAATAATTTTAAACTACCCTTTCCCAACAATAAGGTTGTCCACAAATTTCTTCTTTACTTTCAACTTCAAAAGCATTAGAAGTTTCTTAGTTATCCAATATAATTAAAAGGAACTTAGCAAGGTCAATAGTTAGTTATTTCAAATAGAAATGTGGTCACAGAAAAATTTCGTCGAAATTTCAACTGAGAATCCGAGAATATTTCGATAACCATGACCCTGGCCTTGACCCTGCACTCAGCCGTGACCCTGACCCTGACCCCGTCCGTGACCGTCATTGTTTCAGTTTCCACTTTTCTGAATCTGAATTTAAAGCTCTGACGAAAGCAGGAATAAAATGGACCAATTATCGATTTTCAGTGCCGCGAAATAGGCTACGAGACGCACGAGGAAATTCTTCGGGTGTTGCATGAACTCCACACGACGATGAAAACATACCAAGCGTACCAGGCGGAATCGAGGCAGGCTGAGACAAAGCTCCGCGTTGCTGAACAACAGAGGACTAAGCTCGAGGTGGCGAACGCCCCGCCCGAGAAGCTTGCACGCAGTAAAAAGTACAAGCTCATCGAAAAAGAAGTGAACAAGGTAGGAGCAGAACCAAGGCCAGCCCTCTTGTTCCTATTCAACCTCTCTTTCTGTCTTTTTCGTGCCACTACCTGATCTTGAAGCGGTCGAGTTTACTCCAAGACTTGAAGTATTGATTTCCGTCTCAGAGTTCTAGCATTCAAGAGACACACGCATTACCTGGGTCGTTTTAATTTCAACTGTGACGCTGTGTGTTGCAATATCAGAAAGAATTGTATTTCCCTCTTTTTATAGTTGGTGTATTAGTTACCTTAGAATGGTATTTTTAAGGCGTTAGGTGTTGAATAGAATTGATTCCACTCATGTGAGTTCTTTGCTTGTTTTAGAGAAAGAGCAAATATCAGGAAGCGAAGCTGAAGGCCCTGAAGGCGAGGAACGAGTATATTTTGTGTCTCGAGGCATCAAATACGACAATACATAAGTATTTCGTGGACGATCTGTCGGATCTCATTGATGTAAGTTCTTCTAGAATGTTTTGAGTAACTGTGATATTTTATTTCATGGTGTTCTGGTTGCAGAGAATAAAATATTGAAGACTCTTGCTTTTGAAATTGTCTCATCATACAAGTTGATCCCTTTTTCAAAACTAAAAGTTGTTTATCTTTAGTGCTTTTTTTTAGATATACTTGTTTCCAATAGAAATATTCAGATAATGATGTTTTTTTCAGTGCATGGATTTTGGGTTCCACAATTGCATCGCTAGGGCGTTGCTGATGCATTGCAGCGCGGAGGAAGGTAGGCAGCGTTCGTTGCAATCTGGTGCTGAACAATTAGCTGCCTGTGTCGGCGCTCTAGATTCCAGAGCGGACAAACAAAGGTTTCTGGAGTCTCATCATTCTGCCTTTATGATCCCTAAAAAATTCGAGTTCCAAGGACAACGAGGAGATGAGGTATTTTAAGAGACAAAGCTCTTAGTCTTTTAAATATTTTCAGTTATCTGTAAAGCAGGAAAATTCAAGGAATGTTTTTATTAAAACTTTGTTTCACATAAATATAAAGTTGTGAAGTCTGTTTAGTGATAAATATTTTAAGTGTTACATATATGATTTTATTTCTCTAGACTCCGGAACCTGAATTGCAAAAACTGTTACACGCGGAGATGGAACAGCGACTAACGCAGCTGCAACAGAGAGTAACATCTCTGAGGACCGAATCTGAGGAAGTTTGGAAAACTTTGGAAACAGCAGAAGCTAGTCTGTTGGAAATGTTGACAGCGAAGGACTACGATTGCTCCAGGTATTTTGGAGAGAATGCTGTGTCCACGTCAAGGCCTCCCGAAACATTGCAAATCAAGCTCAGGGCTGATCGACAAGAAACCGAAGAATTCTACCTCACGGTGCGTTGAATACCTTAAAGATAACTTCGATCATCTATTTTATAATCACGATCTAGTGTCACAAATAATGTTCATGAATGTTACAGAAATTTAGGGAATATCTTCTTGGAACCTCAAGAATAGCTAGGCTAGACGCGAAACAAGAATACATTAGACAGAGCCTGTTGGATGGCTCTACAGCCAGCCCGAATCCTTCGATATCAACGACAAAGCAAAAGCAAGCCAGGAGGAAACGAATCGGCCGTTTGCAGATGAACGGCCAGCCAAAGTTATTTGGTGGCTCGTTAGAAGAATACTTAGAGAGCACGAATCAGGAGATACCTTTGATCATGAAGAGCTGTATCAGAGTAATCAATCTATACGGACTTCATCATCAAGGCATCTTCCGAGTCTCAGGATCTCAAGTAGAAATTAACAATTTTCGCGAATGGTTCGAGAGAGGAGAAGACCCCCTGGCTGATGTCACAGACGCGTCAGACATTAACAGTGTTGCTGGCGTGTTGAAGCTTTATTTAAGGGAGCTCAGGGAGCCGCTATTCCCCATCATTTATTTCGAACATCTCATGGAACTGGCGCAGTTGGAATCGAAGCAGGAGTTCGTCAATAAAATGAAGGAACTGATCTCGAGTCTTCCACGACCAGTTGTCATTGTGATGCGATACCTTTTTGCCTTCCTCAATCAGTAAGTATTATTGCTCACTGACATTTATTTTTCATCGTACAGGGACATTATACACTACTTAACATGATCGCCTCAATTATTTTCAAGATTCTTTGAAATATGTGACAAAAAAAAATGTTAATCTGTCCATTAATAGTAGAAATAATTAAGGTAATCACATTGGGTGGTCCATTCTGTATAAAATTAGAATTTACGACACTTGTGACTCACAAGTTATGAGTTTGAAGATAGGTCGAAACAAAATTGAAAAATTGAAATCATTTTTCGCCAGCCTTTCGGAATTCTCCGACGAGAACATGATGGACCCATACAACTTGGCAATTTGTTTCGGTCCAACGCTGGTTCCCGTCCCAGAAGACAAAGATCAGGTTCAGTACCAGAACCAGGTGAATGAATTGATTAAGAATATCATCACCTTTTGCGAAGAAATATTCCCATACGACATTGGTGGTACTCAGTACGAAAAGTACATCAGTAGAGAACCTGATGACGTGTAAGTGTCTGCACGTTTTAACATTACCAGAATGATTCTCGTGGTTTCTATTCTTGAAGTGAATTTTTTATACAGTGACGTGGGTGATTCGCCAACGGACCAAGTTCAGGAGGACATGGATTCCGAAGTGTATCCATCCGAGGACGGTAAGTGTTAGATAAAATTTGAGGCGTAGATAGGCCAATCCAAACAGAGCGCGATCTACGTTCGTTTTGTGTATTCCCAGAATCGGAAAACCTCGAAGCCACAGCGCAATTCGATTTCAATGCAAGGTCCGAAAGAGAGTTAAGCTTCAAAAAGGGGGATACCTTGACTCTATACACACAAGTTAGTAATGACTGGTGGCGAGGTGCCTTGGCCGGTAGAGAGGGGCTTATTCCCGATAAATATATTATGATCAAGATAAAGTAAGTGCGACTTAATCACACGCAATGCCGAATTATTTACTATGACACTGCTTTTAGTTCAATTGGTGAATCTGGTAGTCTGAAGGGAATAAAATTTAAAGGAATGAAGATTCTTGCTTTAAAAACGCTAAGAAAAATGCTTCTTCAGTAAAAATGCTTACACAATTTAGTCAGTTTTAGAAAACATCCGCAGAGAGATTCGTAATTAGAGAGTCCTCTTATTAAGACAAAGAGAAAACCTCTACTTATAATAACTCATAGACACTTAACTGATTCTGTAACTATGATTTGTATCCCTTAACCTAATTTCCATCCCATAAAAACATTGCGCTGTCGTTTGTTCAGGGACGAAGAACGCGAGAAAGAACTCCTGAAATCATCGAGCGAAGAATCTATGAGAAGGAGAACTTCCAGTTCAGCCGACAGTGTTCTATCAAGCAACAATTCACCGCTAATGGGACCAACCGGAAATCCGACTACCTGGTCTTCTAGTAGCACGTCCGACATGCCAGCAACCACGAGCATAATAACGTCAGACAATAGCAGCGGTAACAGCGGTGTTATCCCAGCAGTGGTGACAAATATCCCTTGCATCTCGTCGACACAGCCAATCATCAGTCGAGAGGTACTGGAAACTACCGTTTAGTTTGAGCATTTTCTCGATTTTCCTCCTCGTAATACGTTTGCTTGTGTATCTTTGCGGCACACTCGAGAATTTGGAACTTCAAGCACAAGTGCATGGCTGTTTTATTGTCATTTTTTTTTGTTTCTCGTCCTTCAAACGCAATCGCAAAAGATTGATATGCACAAATGCCGTTTCAAGTCGCAGACTTGCTGCCTACACCATTGCACCTGGTAGACAATCATCAGTATTGCTTTAATATCGCGCGACTGAGATCAGTCGCAAAGACTTTTATTTTATTTTATATACGACAACGTTTTTATACTCGAAGGACATGCAAGTTCAACTTTTTTTTTTGTGGTTCGTGACCGGTGATTCCAAGGTTCAACCGAGTTTAGTTTTTTTTTTTTTACCAAATGACGAGTTGACGACGAAGTGGAAGACGAATTTAGGGCTATGTTAAGTTTAATGTTACTCGAGGTAGTAGTGTGTCACAAGTAGCTGTAATCATTTGTACGATACTATTTTTGTAAATAAAATAGAAATATACGTGTTTGTTGCTGCATGTGCCTTGGTCTCTTTGTCTTGTCTCGCCTTGTGTCCTCTTGTGTCTTGTGTCACGTTTTCCTTGCCCCCCCTTTTTTTTGGTACTGATCATGACTTTCGATGTTAACAGTTTGGGATGGTTGCTGTTTTTCCAGATATACGTTTAGTCAGCCTTTAGTTGACAAGAAAAAGTTTCGCATACATAGAGTAGTGGGCGAAATGGACTAAAAACTGTTCGATAAAAACTGCTGCCAAGTGTCGTGTGGTTCTCTGTCGTTTGTGTTTTTCGTTTCGTTGAAGGAGTGCCTCTGTTTATGCGGTTCAGTTGGTTTGTGAATCCTAGCATTCTGTAAAAAAGCAATTTCAGTCTATAGATGATAACAGGAATGAACAGGAATGCTACGCGCAGTGTCTACTTATCCAGCGGATATTCTTTTATCCTAGGTGAGTAAAAAAGTATCTCACCCACTCCAGCACCAGTCCAGTTAATATTAACTTCGCCGTTGACATCTGTAGAACGAAAAATAGGTATCCGTGCAAGGCTGTTGGTTGTATTTACACGTTTGCCTGCTTTTATTCATGCTATTCATATTGTCAGTTTTTCGAGCAGTTTTTAATCCTAATCTTCGCACGAATATTAATTCCGTATAATCAAATCATTCCTTTTTTTTATCTTCACATTAACGCATGCTGAAAAACAACTATTCTCCTTTTTATGATAGATTATTTCTATCAACAAACTTTCTCTATAATAATTGATCACTAATCTGACTTAGATTTGACTTAATATATTTTCTACAAAAGCTGTTAAATTATGATTCCATCCCTTCATAAATCAAATCCAAGATTTCTTCACTAAATATTCTAATTTAGACTCTAACACACCTGTTGAGCATTTTGAAAATGCACAATAAACTGCAGGCAGTTCTCATCACTGTCTTGCGTATAATAATAACTCTCTAATGCATTTCCAGGTCACTGCATCATACGTAATAACAATGAAAGTAATTTGCATTCAGTTGCAGCGAACATGATTGGGAATTTACCCTATTTCACTCCATTTCAAATCCTACTGTTTACTTCGTCATGTAACCGAACCTTTCACTTCAAAAGCTTACTGTGGAGACCCATCCTCCTACTTTAAATTTACTTCATCTATCAAATTGCTTTCAGGAATGTTCGACCCGAGTGGCAAAAGTCTCCACGCCCGAGAAAGAAAAGCAAACCTTCCCTTCCGAGCATCGTACAGATGGTACATCAGTCGTCGTGAGCGCCGCTGAGAATGAGAAAACATCCAGCACCAGCGACTCGCCCGTGCAGCAGCCACAGCGCAACGAAGAGGTCACTGATGACGCAGAACGCGGTTCCTTACTGAACGTAGACGGTCAGAAACGTGGGCTCAGCAGGAAACAGCACTGGAAGTCTCAAAGCATGGGGGACAATGTACAACAGACAGGGAACTCCCTTCAACCGAGTAACGCGCTCTCTCAGGAAGAGGATCTTCAAGAACAGCCGACCTTCTCAGCTAATCGAGAACTCTGGCAGAGACGAGCGACGTCTCAGACCCAGTTGAACCCTCCAGGGCCCCCCAACCACAAGATCTTCCGCACGTCCCAAGAGTTCCGCGAGATGCGACAGAAGCACACGCCAGATTTGGTGATGGATCTTCCTCTATCGGCGCAGGACGCTAGCAAGAAGTCCGCCTCGTCGAGCAGCCTGAGCAGCTCCGACGAAGAGACGCCTGTTCAGCCAACTCGCACAGAGGCTGCCACGTCTCCCACGGGAGGGCCAGAGTCTCCTGATATGAGCACGGCAGCGGAACGGTTCGCTAAACAGAACCAGTGCACTCTTAAGAAGAACACCAAGACGAATCCAGAGGCGTCCAAGTTGAAGCGCGTGGAAACAGAGCACGAAGGCGAGCACGAGCCTGAGGAAATGGTTAGATCAGCCAGCTCAAATCAGATTTCTGAGTCTGTACCATTAAGGTCGCCACTTCCTCCTCGCTCTACACCGAAAATAGTCGCCAAATTCGCGGACATGCACCTGACCGGGGGCAGCCAGGTGTCCTCGTTCAAGCCCCAAGTAAAAGTGAAGCCCACGATCTTGAGGAAACCGGTGCTACCCTTCCCGCACCCTCATATGAGCCCAGAGCTAGCGAGGAAGATCGAGAAACAAGCGCAGAGCGCCGAACAGACGAATTAGTTCGCTGAGTTGGAGGGGAGGCCTCTGGAGAATGATTCTTTTGCAACGATCCAGTGTTTGAGTAAGGATACGTGTCCACTTGAGAGTACAGTACTTCCTTGATAAAGTACCGTTACTAGGAAGACGATAGTGTATCGAGGAAGCATTACACAAGTATCATGAGTGAAATTTTCTAATACTCACAATATTCCCTCGATGTAGCTTCATTGTTAGATTCGCTATAGTTTGAAATTATTTAGAGTGGAAGAGTTTTATTTGCATGCACTGTCACTCATAATTTTCGATGAGAAGTGGGATACCAGGAGCATGGGTTGACTTCGTCTCACGTTATGAACATGCCTGTAAGCCTGTATTGGGGAAATATTGTACAGAGTATTGAGAATTTTCACGAAAAGAAACTGTCATAGAAAATTCTTAGGTGGACACGAATCCTGACACTTAAAAGACCGCTCACGAGTTTTCTCGTTTTTATTTCGTATCTCTGGAAATTGTCGGTCTTAGGGTAAAACTGCGGGAAATGATACGCGGTCGTTTAAGTGTTTGAAACAGAATCGCCACTAACTTCCCGTTTGACCAGTTACTCCGCCCAATCGCGAGGACTTGAAGAAGCGCGTTAGTTATTGTACCCAAAAGAGAGATAAGGAGAGAGAAAGGGGAAGCCAGGCAGCATTGTTCCTCAATATAGTAACGCCTGAGATAGATAGCACTAGGTATACGCTACGTGAGATTGAGGTTAGGTGCTGTCCTCGGGCCGAGTTTATTTTTTCTACGACTATTTTCCATTTTCGCATAATTTTTTTACCAAACGACCCGCGAAACGATGTTTCTAGTCATCGAGCGACGACGCGAAATATGTATGAGCGAGAAAATACATCGAAACGAAAACAAGAGAGAAAAAACAAAGAGAATAAGATTTTTTGAGGTTAAGTAGTTGTATTTGTGAGAGAAAGAGGGAGCGCGTGAGAGAGAGGGAAAGGATAATGAGAACAATTTTGTACGTGTTTGGAGGATACATGTAATTTATTATTGCAACAAGGATAGATCTCCTTCCGAACATTGTGTATTGGTTAACAATGATATTTGCAAGAAACGTGTTCGATGTTCCTTTAAAACGCACGCGAGTGAGTATGAGTTTTAAAACGCCGTTCTTCGGGAGTTTTTTTTTTTTTTTTTTTTTTTTATGGAGGATGAGTGAGATGATCTTTCGGGATAGATCCCCGGCTCACTATTAGACATTATAATTTTATTATTATTATTATAGTTATTATTATTATATATTAACGTATCACGGACATCTTATATCATTAAGAACTATATGACAATGGTATGTTCGATATATCCCAGAATAATAAGTGTACAATAACGCACGAGTATTTAATGGTTCGACGTCAGTCTTTAGGCATGGTAATTCCGCTACGAGCAGTTCAACGAAATAGAAGAAAAAAAAATGCGTAACGATTCTGCGACATACTCATGCCCCTTATAACCAACGTAAGAGAAAGCATCGCTGGGCAATAGAACCTCGATTAACCGAGTCTCAATTATGTGAGTTATTCAGAGTTACTTATTGTCAGTTTACGCAGAGATCCCAATACTTGATAATTGAATTCGAATATTCAAATTTTCAGTCTCTTTACATATTTCTTTCCATTTTCTGGAGTCCAATTCTTGGAAATCTGTAATTGAACTCCGAGTAGACTCTGGTATGATAAAAAATAAGAGTACAGCAGAACATGATTGAGACTTGAACTACGATTTAACACATTCGCTGCCTATCACACAATATCTTGTCTCCAGTACATTGTTCCAAAGACTCAGTATTTCTTCAGCATTGACTACTACCCGCTTCTTGGACCAGGCAACGAAAGTGTTAATAGTAATTATCGAAAATAAGGAAAGTAGCCATCAGGAGTGAGAGTGAAACAGTTTGACAAACATTTTTCGTCATCTATACCTAAGGACTTCCCTAATCAGAAATGTACTTCAAGCTTAAAACTCGTATTAAGTCGGTTAATTAAGGTCCTATTGTACTCGTTTATCGAATAATATCGCATACAGTAATCCGATGCTACGTGCAGGCATTATAGAAGGTGAAATTTTGAGAAGAAAACGTATCGCATAACGTGAGCGTGTTCGTAAGCTACACGAAGGTCCGCGAATCGTGGCTAGGGTGATTAACGTAATACTCTTTCTAGTTACTGGTAAAGTATTAGTACGAATAATTATCGCAATGTATTCCCCGCAATAAGATATACCAAAGTCAACTGGATTATCCTCCTCCCCCCCACTTTTTCAAATTTTGTATCATATTCGTTGAAAAAGAATAGCAACCTCGGTTCCTTACGGATATACGTACATATATATATATATTTGTTTTTATATTCTTCTCACGAATGTTGCGTTTTTAACGTACACCGAATTGTCATACGTATTTCTTCAAGTAGAAGTTCGGTGTAGCACGCGTTACTATTGATATCTTGTTGCGTCTATACCCGGTTGATTTTCGTCCTTCGAGATAAACGCAGGAACAATTTGACAATTTTCCGTGACGATTACTGATTAACTTCAATAAAAAGACTTGCAGGCCGCATTAACCTTTGATGCAACAATCCCAATCGTTTCTGATCCCAATCTCTGCGAATTCAATGTCGACGGTAAGTTTCATCTCATTTTCAAGTTATTTACGCGGGAAACTCCTGTTATGTATGACCAGACTATACAGGGTGTCTGATAAATCGTAGAGCAACTAACATGGGGTTGATTTCTTACCAAAAAAATAAATAAATGTAGAATAGAATTTTTTTATTTTTGCGGACAACAAAGGTTTTGATTATAGACTATAGACTAAGCACAGTCTTTCTTAGATCTTTTTGTTTACAATCATTTTCTATAATTTTATCACATCTTTGCTGCCGATCTGGAACAACAGGCGATCTCAAACTGCCAGTCGCAGAGCTTCCGTTGACTGAATACAGATGCATCACGCGATAGTGCGTGACCGGTTACTTACGAAAATGCCTCATCACGCATTGACGCGTAATCGGCACCGAATATATCGCAAAAATTACACGAGTTAGACTCGTTAAAATAAATGAAAGGGTTAATAAAAATCCTAAAACTTGGAGACAAAATTATCCCATAAAATTAGGAGACGAATAACGTTCGTAAGTTCCATCTTAAACATTCAAATCCATAATACTGAAGTAAGCAACAATTAATGTAACCGAATCGATTCTCGTTATCAGCTTTCGCTTGTTCGGAAATCGTGCCCTTTCTTCGTCCAACTATTTCCACATTTTTCAATGCTAACGCAGTGACTAATGAAAAATGTAGACAAACAGGCATGAAATCGTCCACTTGTGGCTTCTTTAATACATCCCTTAAGGTAGGGTCTTATCGCTGCGCGAAATCCCTCTGTTTCACACGAAAGCCCCCCACCGATGCAATTTGCGCGCCGCGCACGATCCGTGTATCGAATTCGATGAGCTTAACGTTAAGTGCTTCTATGTGTGCACTCTTTTCCACTTCGCAACGTTTGATACGTCGTAAAAAAGGACGACCGTGGCTTCTCATTCCTTCCCCTGTCCTCGATATCGCGCTAAACGAAAGTGGGGACAGGGACATCGGCATCTAACGCGACTAGATTAGCGCGGCTGATAGATCAACCAGTATCAGCTGATGTACGTGACACTTGAGAAATGGTAGGAATCTGTAGCATTCCACGTGCGTGGATGTTTGATAACTGATCAATTTTTGACGACTCCTGCACCAAACGTCACGATCGTGGTTGCGTTACTTTTTCTACTTCAATCGCTGTCGGGGCGATACCAAACTGGTTTCTTGATAACTAAACTGGTTAATTGATGTCTGAATGACCGTATTATTTGCAGATTGATAAATTGAACGTCTGAGAGAGGAACGAAGATACTGATACGAGTCGTCCACTGATAGGAAAATATTGAACACTGATTTTCATTTAACATTGTGAGAGAATTTCGTTGCACAATTCAGTTTTGCAGAGGCTGCAGCTTCTTCAAATGTTTTCAATGCTGGTGATCAATAGATTTTAGAAATGGAGGTCGATGAAATTGTGAGGAACATTTTTGGGCCAAACGTAGTTGCAGAGCCTGTAGATGCAAATTCAAAGAAAGAGAGTTCAAAAAGTTCAAGGTACGTTTATTTTTGTGTTAACTTTGCGTCTCTGTAGTTACTGTAGGATTATGTACCTCAAAGTATGTGTTTGTATTGCAGAGTTCCAAGCATTTTGAGTTTGGTAGATGAATACATTAAAACTACTCTTACGAAAAATGTACAGAATACAGAAGATAATAGGGTTGGTCGGATAGGACCAAATTTGGTTAGATTTGATATATCATTGATTCAAGGACTGTGTATGATTTCCCCTGATAGACTGAGTATTAATTCTAAAAGTAACTTCAGTACAATGAGAGCAAATACAGCTGTGTACAAGGGAAAATGGATGTATGAGTTGCAGCTCGGATCAAAGGGTGTAATGCAAGTTGGTTGGAGCACTATTGATTGTGTATTCAATCAAGAACGTGGAGTTGGTGAGCTTTACTTTATTGTGGATATTTTACAATCTTGCAAATTAGGATTTAGTATTCTCTCTTTAGCACTGAGTTTACTGAGACATCAATTTTAATGAATACAGTTTTATATCTTTTTAGGAGATACTGTTAACTCATATGCTTACGATGGCAATCGTGTCAGAAAGTGGAATGTACTTACGCACAAATATGGGGAACCGTGGCTCACAGGAGACATTATTGGATGTGCATTGGATATGGATAATGGAACAGTTGATTTCTACAGAAATGGGAAACATTTGGGAAGAGCATTCGAGAATATAGCAATGGGCGCTGGTTTTGCATATTTTCCTTCTGTGAGTCTTGCGTTAACAGAAATTTTAACAGCAAACTTTGGTTCCACTCCAATGCGGTATCCCATAAAAGGCTATGAGCCTCTTCAAGCACCTCCAGAAAAAGAAATAGCTCAAGCCACATTTTTATTCGAATGGTTCTTGCAAATAATCAAACTGATGGACATGAGAGAAAATGAGGATGAACGGAATATATTACGTGATGGAAATATGAGCATTCAGGCCTTATTAATGTGTCTTTCAAGATTAGTTTTAAACCATATAGGTCCTTTACTTACAGTACCATATGTTACAGAGTATATTTTTTATCCATTCTTGCAACAACTTTCTGAATCAAAAACAAATTCAGGAAAAGAATATGTTCAATCAACTGTACATTCTTCTATGCTGTTAACATGCTTCGATTTATTATGGACGTTTCTCGAAGAGCACGAAATTAAGGCATGTCTGGAAAGCATGGTTTTTTGTTTACTGTCGAAATTTAGATATGTTTCACTGTCATTGGAATATCCCAGTCAATGCAGAACTTTACTCCTACTAACGAAAATTTGTCAACATACATCGACTCGTCAATATTTACTGCAATACTTGCTCTTTGATCGAGTAAGATTCGCAAATTTCATGCACGTTAAACCACTCGATGAGGGAGGCCTCGCTGACATGATTAGCAAAGTGTGGTGGGAAACGAATCCTGTGGATCCAGCAGTTGAAGCTAATAAAGCGAGCTACATGGATATATGTGAGAAAATTAAAACTGCAGTATCTGGTATGATCAGTTTACAATATAACTTTTCAATTTATCTTTTCGTTTTAATATCATCCTGAATTAAATTTCATAGAAGTAGAAATGCTACAGGTGGAATTGTTAGTAACACTTCTGAATAACTCCGATGGTAATGCGAAAAGACCCGCCTCGAGAACGATATTCTTGAAGAAATTTAAACGTTTCGTTCAAGAGAACGTTGAATCGAATAGTGTAAGTAAAAATACTATTAAATTTCCTGTACTTGAATCGCTTTACATAGAGTCATGCTTTCGGTCAGTATTTCTACAGATAATAATCAATACTTCAGACCCCGCTACCAATCACGTTATGTTGTTTTTATCGCCTACTGGTTGCATTCAGAGTTTTGTGGGATACAGATATAAGGACACCTTCTGTGTACATACCCTGCAGGTAAAGGAACAATCAATTTCTATTCTCCTGTTTCTAAAATCGAACTTTCCACTTACTTAACTTTTGATAAAGGGATACCATAAATGTTGCTTTACATAAGTTTGTAAGCATTATTGAGTCTCATTTAATTTACGTAATAGCATTTCCTTATAAATTGGAATGGGCAGGGCGTTCTACGATGCATCCATCGATTACTCTAGAACTGAGAGACTGGGAGGAGTTTTGTCACACTTACATAAGACGTTCAAACCTGAATTACTTGAGCAATTAGGGCCTGACCACGAAGTAATCGTTGCGATCGAACAGAATCAAGATTCGTCTAACAGCAGAGCAACCAGACTAGTGGATTTACCTATAGTCATTCCGACGCTTGCTCGAATGACCAATATCGGCCCATCTGGTCAAGGGAATTCGATGATTTTCGAGAGACTTGGATACTTTCCATACGCAAGAGAAGACAGAAGTCCATTGCGTTTGGGCCCTTTAGATCCAACTATATCATTGCTCGAACTGCTTGACAGTATCATATTGTTTTACCACATAGTGGCAAAGAAGCAAATAGCAAAAGTGGCTGTTTTTAGAAACAACATGTCAGAATATATCTCTGCCGTCCAAGACACCAAAGCAAGGCTGGAACAAGTCAAGAAAAAGAAAGATCCCGAGTCACAATTGATTCAGCAAGAGCTATTGAGAACTATGGATGTCGTCAATAATGAGCTAACAGATCAAGCAAGGCACATGGCATGGATTCGTGCGGCAATTTACTCGGAAGAAAAGCAATTACAATTGGCATGGCTTTTAAAAGTGGTTACAGCGACCTTACAAAACGCCAGCAAAGAAGGGAACATGTTCAGCTTTGTGCCAGACTTTTTCCTGGAGTCACTGGCAGATTTGTGCGTTGGTTTGAGGAACCACATGCACCCAACAGTACGAATCGAAAAGATCCCAAATTATAGAGAAATGCTTCTAGACATAGCCGAATTTCTTTGCGAACATTTTATGGATCCTCGTATAGTAAATGCAAATTCGAAGAGTACGCTGCTGTTAACTTTAGGTGGATTTGCTTTTAATCCCCTCACTTTGGAAGCTTTGGAAAATGTACAAGAGAAAAGTAGAATAAAGCTTGTGACAAATTTGTTGAAATCGTACGAAAACAGAGCGTGGGCTGAATCGAACTGGATTCTAGTCAGATTTTGGCAGGGAAATGGCTTTGCCTTCCGATACGAAAAAAGTCCCCATCTCTCGAAGAGAGTGGGACCAAAACTTTTGCAGCAAGACTCAATTTCTCAGTCTATAAGTACGTAATCATTTTTCTTCAAATATACTTCAAAAATTAGTTGTTTAATAAATCAATTAAATTTCCTTTTTTAGAGCTTTGCCCATCTGTCGTGTACCAAGGACACATAAAAGATGTACTGCTACAAAATCCACAAGCATCTATGAAATTTCTAAATTCTTTGCTGAATCAATTGAACTGGGCCTTCTCTGAATTCATTGGAATGGTGCAAGAGATTCACAATGTTTCACTACGGCCTGAAAGAGTTTTCATTGACTCTAGACAACTGAAAATTTGTGCTACTTGCTTCCACTTAGCCACTTCTCTCTTGAGAGTTTTAGAAATGATTGCCACGGTGGCTCCAAGTATTTTCACTGATCCGCTAGTGGCTTCTAGCGAGAATTTACTATCTAGACTATGCCAAGTATGCAAAAACCTTTTATACAAAAAAGTTTCTTTAGTTAAGATGATTCTTATGTCAAATTACTTTTGCAGTTACTTTGTCAAGTACTAAACAGAATGAGCTCACAAACCAGTTGCTTCCAACATGTTGTGTTATTAGAAATCCCAGATTTAGAGTCCGTGGACCATTTTCCAATACTGGCAGCAGTCACTGGTATCCTGTTAGCCCTACTCAGTGAAGATATGGCTAATTTTAAATGTAAGAAGTACTAATAACTAACTAACTGACTTAGATTTAGACGAGACTACGTAATTGCAATTCAATAACTAAATGTAAATTTTATTAGCCAAAAACTTAACAGAAGTACCAAGAACCACCCAAATCTTGTTAATGGAACCTAGTTTTCAAATGAATTCTCTTTACTTTATGTTGGGAGACACGAAGCTTAGCAGTAAAAAAGAAAAAGTTGCGAAACCATTTTCGTACGTGAACTGTAAGTGTTGGATATGTAATTGCCATCAAATTTTGATGTATTATCATTATGTAACATTTATTATAGATCCAGATGATGTTTCGAAAGAAGAAATTAAAAAGGTAGAAGATATGATAGAATATTTAGACGAATGTCGTGCCATTCTACCAGATTTAAAAATTTTGAGCGATGATGACGATACTTGTACAATTTGTTACGCTTATCCTGTTGCTGCTACATTTAAACCGTGTCATCATCAAACTTGTCGCAATTGCATCGACCGACATCTGTTAAATACCAGAGAATGCTTTTTCTGCAAGGTGAACATCGAAAAAGTCGTAGATCTTTCGGGTAATATATTGCACGATTTTACTAACGAAACTTCAACCTCGGAACAGCCTGTACAATTATCTTGATGAATCAACGAATATATTGGAAAGTCGTGTGCATACTGTGAACAAATTATGAGACATATTTTGTCGTAATGTTGATTATAGGGATAAATTTCAGACTAAAGTTGTCTTTTTGTAAAGATTATAAGTAACAGAAAAATTGTATAAAATAACGTATATAAGGCTTTATTTATTGAATAATTGTTTTCTGTTTTCAAAGTATATAAAGTGCGATATAAAAATTAGAGATTACAGATCTTAGTTTCTAAAAATTTCCTGGCACAATGACCTACTGGATATAGTAATAAATTTGTATATACATATCAGTCTTCTCCAGTTTTTTTCTATACTAATACTATAATTACAATTATCTATCGCAAAGTACTAACTTTAAATACATAAGTTTTCTGTTTTACACTATATTGAGCACACAATGTTTAGAGGACTTACAGAAAATCTTATCCAAAATGATATTTTTAACAATCAAATCAATACAAATTATTTGCATAAACTCTCTCTGAATTGTCTGAAACCAGTTACTAAAAGCGGTTTTTTTGATGTTTTTAATAAGTCTTCTAAGGCTTCTACAAATATCACACCAAACATGAAGGCCCCAAGAGCAGTAATAAAAATAGCTAAGACTATTAAAAGTCGATCTTTATTCAAATATAATTCTGAATCTTTTAAAAGAATACTTTGAAACAGACATATGCCAGGGAAAATGAATATGAAAGTTGCTGACAATGCTCCCAACAGATTAATAACTGGCGAAATGTCTGGCACTAATATTGCAATTATTAGAGATAAAATATACCAGATAAGTGTAATAAAAACCCGAAATTTATCATTTAACTGAACGTCCATTCCAAAGAGACTTACCAAAGCATCACGACCGCAATATAAAATGATTGGATACGTAGTAAAATTTTTAATTGCTATAAATATGATTGCTAGTGTAAGAATTATACTTTTGTCCGTGTATCCTTGAAGTATGTCACTAGGCACGTTTCCAGCGCCAAATGTTGCATATCCAGAAATGCCGACCACTGTATAGGTAGCAAAACAGATGATCATGCTCACAATAGCACACATACTAAATTTCCCAAGATTTCGATCCTTCATGCAAGCATACATTGGTATTGCTGTCATATGGGTCTAAAAATTCATTTTAGATCACTTATAGATTATGAAAGCTTCATTTGTATTATTCTATATTTTTACTAATTTACCTGATATGCAAAGCATATTATTGGAATTATTTGAAGTGCTTCGTAGCCATTATCTGGCCATATCTTCATAGGATTGACAGAGTTCTCAGTTTTTGTTATGCTTTTATAAACAATCAAACCCGCTACATATAAAATAGTTATACAACCAACAGAGCTACTATAGCTCAAAACGTCTAGTTTCTTAAAAAAGCACAATGGTAATATGAATATAGTGGAAGTCACAATTGTAACAAATGATCTGGACAAATACCTAAAACAGTAAATTTCTTAGAGAACAACAGAAAAATATTTGCTGATACATAATTCAATTGCTCTTACCAAGTGTAACAGTAATTGTATCCATAATAAGTTGCTAAAACTCTATCAAACTGATCACCAATGATTATTAAAAATGTCAAACAACATCCAAAACTATATATAGTAACACACAGAGCACACAGAAAAAGTAACTTTTGTCCACAAAATTTAGCGAACATAGTTTGCATGGTAGAGGTATTGGTGATGTCACTACAATTTGCTAAAATTACAAGTGTTACTGTGATAAAAACTAGCAACACACATTGTGTGATAATTCCCGTGGCTATACCCCCAGCTTTATCAAATGCCTGGGGGTAATTTAAAAGGCCTGCTCCTAAGGTGGCATTGATAATTAAGAAGATAGTACTGAGTACTCCAGTTCCTATAAATATTAGAAATACAAATAGCAGTTTAATGCATGCAAGAAAATCATTAAAAGAATTATATAAGATACGGAATACCTATTACTACACTGTGATTATATTCTCAAAGATATTGGACATGTATTAAAGATGTAAAACAACTCAAAATATGTGATTTTCGAGGTTCAACAATGATTCAATTTGCTAAATACACCTCTATTAATTACAAAAATTTTCTTAGTTAAAACATACCTTTTTGAGTTGTGTCACTCTAAATACATGTGCGATATGTAAATTAGAAATGACCGTAAAATAATAAAAATCAATATACCTGATCGATTAGGCTGCTCATTGCGAAGAGATGAAGGATGCGGGGCAGTGCATAATAACATATCATTGTAAATAAGTCGATCTCGTTCTCCAGTTAAGCAATTCATATCCAGCGAGATTACAGACGAAATGGTTATTTCTCACTAACGATCTGTTCCGTTTCTATCTTGTATTAATGCTCTTGTTCGTATAAAAAGGAGCCATTTATCACTGATAATGATTACAGTGTAACAGCTGTGCCAAAGGTCAATTTAGGAACAAACAAAGCTGTATTTATTGTTTTGATGAGGCAACACGTATTATCACCCCTTCACGAATGTTTTGCATCGACACAATGGAACGTTTCAAATTTTTTAATAAATTACTGACTCGAACCACATGATGTCGCTTTTTCAGCTTATTTCAAATGCGAGAAGGTTATTAAAGAAAATTCAAATTTGATACAGTGATTTATTTAACCAGAAATATTCTGAATTACAGCAATGCTTTCATTAAAGAGTACCTTTTTTAATTATATATTTTGTCAAATAATTTTTTTCAGTTACATTTCATCTAATTGTGATTTGAAAGAAGTGGGAAAGAAATAAAGCTAAAAAGAATCCATGGAAGTATCATTTCTGGGGTTATTATCGGTAAAGTTTATCTAAAAGGTCGACATTTGAGACCCCCTGCACATGACCTATACACACATGGAAATACTGTTCTGCAGACTGCTGTTGCCCTCTCGCGGTGAGTTAAAAAAGCACAACTATCTTCCAATTCAAAAGAATTTAAAATATTCTTGCAGGTATATTACATTCAAGTATACATGTATGTATATTTAAAATTTACAAAACTTTATACAGCTTATATATAACTATAGATATAAGAAATAATTTTGTACATTCAGAATTGTCTAGGACTCAGGAACACTTGTATATATCCGTAATCCATGCATATCTTTAATCTCTTCTTTAAGTGCCTATGGGAACATTTCACATTAAATATCTCTGCAATCGGAAGGTGACAAAATTTGTAGTTAACATTTCCTACCTCATTGATCAGTCGGTGCTGCTTAATGGTATTCAATCCCTTGAATTCGGGAGCAGTAACATTTATTTCAAACATTGCACCACAACCTCCTGAAAAAATAGAGACTGATCAGTAAATTCTTTTTCCCAACAGAAGTATTTTTCTTCCACAAAGGCTGTGGTTTCTTTACCTGACACGTCATTCACTTCAATGACCTTAGCATTAGGAAACTTGTCCCTCAGTATCGCTATCATCTTCCTTTCGGCCTCTTTACCAGCCAGTACTCCACTAGGCCCATTCCATACCCGTGACAAAAGCTGTAAAACTTTCATTTTATTCATCTTTCGCATTTTCGATGAGTTTCATTCATCGATTCGGTTTTAAAAGGTGTGTTAATGGGAAACGGAGAGGCGGTGGAAGTCTCATCGAACGTGAGAAATAACTTTTAATTCGACGTCGGCATGCATGTAGCAACGAGGAAAACTGTGTTACAAATTTTCACTGATTACCGCGTGTAAACATGCGTCTGTGCAAAAATGCTTTGTACCTACCGATATATTACGAAAATTTGACATAAACACACGACCGAACATAGTTGTCATAATAGTTCACGTTATCACAGGTCTCGCTTGTTTCGATCTTCAAGATTCACCGCGTGACAACGTATTCTAACTTAAAACAACCACGCGATAAAATACTGATACTCGGAGACTGAACCGAATCTAACCGCAACTAACTGATTTTTAACGAAGTCACTTCTAATGCTCACTGTTTGAACACTCAATTTCATATAAGAGAAAGATATTTAAAGCATAAAAAGACATGAAAGGCGACATTAACGGAAATTAAGCGTATATAATTTTTAATGTAAATTTTTCTTAGGCGCTTCGAGAACCCGGAAGATTCTTTTATAGGTTAAGGTCTCCGAGTGGAATAAGACTGTAACGCTAATGACGGCGAGAATTGGAAATAATTATAATTTTAGGTAATTAAGAAAGTGCTGTCGCTTTTAAAATTAAAAAGTCGCTTATACTGTAATAGATAAAGTCTGACTTTCGTAAATATGAAATTTGTGAATACTCTTCTTGTTAGAGAAGGGTTCAATGCGAATTGAGGCGTAGAATTATTTTATTTAAAAAATTCGAGCGATGATTTTACTGTAGCTTCGAGAATGATAGAACTTTTTTTGTTTACTAATAATAGGAATAATATAGAAGGTAATAGTGAAATAGATAGTCATACTTTAGTAGACTATCTAGTGGAGTATCAATTCTAGGAACCGTTATTTTTTCTGTTCTATATTTATTTCAAGATGGTTCTAGAATCAATTCCTATGTCAATTTTACAGCAATTGGAGTCATCAGCTGTTATGGCTACAAATTACTATGATACTATATAAGTACAAATATTTATATAATATTCAAAAATATAAATACTTATATAATACTGGAAAAATATAGCCTGTATAAAAAAAAAAACGAAAAAATGTTAGTTTCGCACTTCAGCTCATATTTCGATAATTTCATCAATTTTCTACAGTTCTGTGAATTATACGTAACAAACTTAAGGGGATAGGAAATCTACCTATACACATCACACAAAAAGAGCTTAAATGCCTACAGGCTATGTTTGCATTTACCACCGCAAATGACAACGAAATATACAACTTTTATCGCATATCGTATCTCACGCGATCCCCATTACGAATCCGAATAAATCCCTCTATTCAGTTAACGCCTAAAAGGAACAACAATCTCGTACAAGTATTACGAAAATGATGTAACAATTTTACGATGTGCATTAAGAAAGCATAAAAAATTGATCCTAAAAACATCGCGAATCTCAACAGAAGGTTCGACCATTCGCCGTGGTGACGCAACGAATGCAACCTTCCTGCCAATTTCACAATTTCCAGCAGGTCGAACGCTCCCGAAACGACCATGTACACTACATGTTACGTTATCCTACGCGGATTAGCCTAATGAATGATTCGTTAGCTGCAGATAAGTGCGCGCGTAAATACACACGGGCCATCGTGACTGGGCAATCGGTAGCGGCGCGTATGCGCAAGCACGATAAACTTGGCAAAGGATGACGTAGTGAGTTAACACAGGCCCGAGTGTAACCTTGATCCGTGCATCGCAGCCTCTCCCTCCCTCTGCATCGAGTGGATGCCCCACAATCTTCATACACCCTTTAACCATCGGGATTCTCCAGAAAAAGAACGAATTCGTCCCATCAAAGTAGGTATAAAACCTACGGACAACTGAGCAATCATTTATTCGAAGCGATAGGACGTAAAGTATCGCAATAATCGGCATTTAAATAGACAGCACTCCCTCAATGGGGATACAGGGCAACGTGGAACGAGGAAGTGGCATAGGGTATTATCGATTCGCTAGAGCTCACGAGTTAACGGTTTGTTTACACGAGCGTGGGGGAATGTGCGCATGCGCGGCAGAACCAAAACAATAATAAGAGAGTAGAAGGTTCGTGGCTGGCGGACGAACGGTCGCTCGCTTTGCTCGTACAAACTCCTGCTCGCGCCGTGTTTCTGCTTCGTCTCTCCGACAAAGAAAGAAACCTCGGCCCTTCCCACGGCTCGTGCCCGTTTACTGCTCCACGAGAAATCGACTCAGCGTGCGTGTACTCTCCACGATTCCTCCATCGTCGTGCCACGCCGGAGCGAGACTTGCGTCAAAACCTGTATTGTTGTGCAACGACGTTTTGCACAGGGACACGTAGGCCGCCGACACAGGCACGCTCGAAAGCAGAGTGAAAACAGTGTGTTGTACACCGAGGTGAAGCACCGATCGCGAAAAGGACGCGATTTGGTCCTCGCGTACGCGCGTGTCGGTGAGAGTGCCCGTTTCATTCAGCCCCTGAAAAGCGGAGCAACGGTAAAAGTCTGACGATTTGTCAACAATCTTCGTGGAAAGGAGCGAGCGAAGGGAGGGGGCAGGATACATCACGCGTATTTACCCAGTGAATCACGCGTGCTGTTCCACACGATTACGAAGCCAGTCTATGTTTACACACGTACACGTCCCTAAATATGCTGGTAAACATTAGACTGTACAGCGCGCCGGTCGATCGGTTCTAGTTACCTGTCGCTTTGTGTACGAGCAACGTCGCGAGGGACGAGACCAGAGGCAGGATCAAAGGAAGAAAGGGACGTTGGCGTATTAATTGATTCGAATAGCGAAGATAAATACGGTTCGTGGCATCGACCTCTCGTTCAACATGCCGAGCGCCGAAGAGACCACGTACTTGATCGAGGTGATGCCGAACACGACCCAGGACTTCCTCTCCAGCGACGTGGACCTCCTCGTCTCGCAGATCAAGGAGAACCTACGACTATCTAGTCTGAAGGCCAAGTCGAGCGTCAGCCACAAAAATCGACCCTCGCCGTACAAAGTGCCGTCGAGGTCGTGGGCAGACCCAAACGGCTGCGAGGTCTGCGGCGTAAGGAGCACAGGGCCCCACGATCATCGCCATCACGTGATCCACCATCACAAGAGGCCCAGCTCGAGGGAGGACGACCCCTACGAGCTGTTCAAGGAACTCCTCAGAGAGGGTGGTTTAATCAAAGAAGCTGTGAAGAGGCTGCAGACGAACCTCGACGAGCTGAGGAGCTCCGAGGCCGAGGAGGAGGGCGAGCAGTTGGACTACAAAACTGTTTACATACGAAAGAGATATATGTACGACTCAGAGGACGAACAGTTGCCGCCGTATGAGCCGCTCGAGCTGTGAGACCGCGTCGCTGTGATTCTTTCTCGTTTAATGTGATAAAAATCGTATCAGGGTCGAAATTCTCGGCGCTCTTCCCTTCGGCCGCCTCGCGACGCCGTGCGAAAATTCGGCTCGTGTCGGAGGATGGCACGATTGGAGCATAATCGGCCGGAGAACTCGCCTTACATGACCGTGTTTCTAAATATGGTATGTTGTGATGCGCGCGCATCGTGTGTGCCCTGTGTTGCTCTCGTAGCGGCCTCCTCGAGCAGGTTCGCGCGCCCTCGGCCGCGGTCGTCGGCTTACGTGGAGGACCGACGATGGCCGCTTCGATCCGAGCGTGTTGGACTCGGTTTATGTAATCGGCACGTTTCATCTTTTTCCTCGATTCCACGAGCCCCGTGTCTCGTCCATTAGGAGTTCCTGAGTGCTGCTCGCGTTCGAATGTACAATCACACGATTCACCGTTTCCCATTATTTCGTGATGTTCGATTTTCTCTTCAGTTCTCTCGAGCAATGATGATAAATCTCTGGAGTAATGTCTAGGTGAATTCATATCGGTTACCGTTGTAATCTACTTTACGTTGTTATCATTTTTGTAATTCCGAAGATTACGAAGGCAAGCACGCGTACGAATGAGAAGTATCCTATAGGGTATTAGTTGAACATTTCGCTCGCTATCGGGCTTTTCAAGTTACTATTAGAGGTATACAGTATTTCTTCGTTATAAGCTCGTCGCTGTCCAGCTCAGTTCTAGGAGTTTTCTCAGTTTCTTTAGTTCTTTTTTTTACTTTGAATCTTTCGATTACTAGGCGCGTTTAGGCGAACTTTGCAGACTGTGCGGACTGCCTTCAGGTGTATTTAAACTAAATGAACGAGATTTGTATTCGTTTAGTGGAAACAGTCATGATTCAGAGACGTTCAACTTTCGCTGAACAAAGCTCTGGCGATAAATGATGTTTATTTACGCTTGAATTTTGTCAAAAAAGGAAAATTAACAAGCATTTTTTCGCTCAGTTTAAATGCACCTTTGGATGTCTCTGTAAATATGAGTAATAGGTTATGTCAATTTCTCGTGAATCGCGTGAAGAGTTGATAAAAAGAGAAATGCGTTGTCTTGTTATTCTCTGTAAGCTCGTTCCTCATACTGAATCGCGAGATTATAGCGATCAAATACTGTAAAAGAACCGTCTGAGGATCGATCAACGAACCGAAACGCATTTGCGCGCGATTTGAAGGACAGCGATCTCATTTTTATTTTGCAAACAGCGATATTCGTTGGTTTAGAACTCGTATCCTCGATTTTTCGTCTGGCGACTCGTGAAGTATAAAGTTGCGTCTTCACTGAAGCAACAACAAGGAACCTTTTGTTGTTTGCTGTGAAACAATATAACCGGAGAAACATTTCGGTCTTGTGCTTTCAAGGCTACACATGTTCCTTGCAACAAATTAGCGAAATTAGCCACAAGTGTAGCATTAAGTTGCGAATGACTGAAAATGCTTCTTACAGCTGCAGCATTTATTCTTATCAGTGGTAAAAAAAAAAAGGAGAGAGAAAAGCGTGGGTTAGATCAAGTCTTCATTTTTCTCGCGACTCGTATTCTGTTAATTTAATCATTTGGTCATTGTCCCACTTCGCTATTGTGGGCATTTTAAATAATGCATTAACTCTTAACAGCAATGCACTTTCAATTTTATGAAATTGAAAACAAAATGTTAGTACTAAAGGAATATTTATTCTCCTTGCGACATGTTGACACATTTTCTGTTTCTCTTTATATTTACCACTTCGAATGGAAACTAGCAATAAGCAGCGACTTTTGTTTTGTATGGAGAAACATTCGTCAACAATCAACAATTTTAGAAAATGTGGAATATAAAGGAAAAGTTTCTCGTTGTTGCTCAAGTGAGGACATAGTTTAATATTGAAAATTTCGTTGAAGGAACGGAAATTCGGCGCGACGTGTGCGCAGAATCGTTATTCGCTCCACGTCTATTTAATACATATAGTTATTTATCACTATCGATCGTTAGCGACATAATAAACACTGCGCGGCGCCTTGTAAATTTCTTGTATATACAATTGTGCGTGTATACACGCATATTCCGCTCCCATTGAGCGTGATTCATTTATGGAATTGGTAGTGTTGTGATAATTAATTTGTTTTGCGTGTGGTACGACGTCCGCTGAAAACGTGAGTCGAGTCACGCATGTGTTGCGTTTACAACGCGTTATCGGGTTATCGGTTGATACGTCATACGTTTCCTGTGACACCGCGATAGATTCAAGGGGTACACCATCTTGGAGGTCTAAAAAAATAGGTCAATTTGAAATTTTGTCCTATAGTAGGTCTATCGTTTATAGCTTTCTCTGTATAATAATTTTCCAATTTTTCAAACCGACAAAGTGGTGTATCCCCTTGACCCATTAAAACCCAAAGTTGAGTAAATAACAAAAACATTTGATGATACTAAATAATACTATATAAACAGCTTCTGAATGAAAAAGATTCACAAGAAGAAGTCTATGACTCATAAAAAACTGGTGTACTCTAATTTTATAAACACTTCAATTTTTGTAATTTTTAAAACATAGAATCCTTTCTACATCAGAAAGGAAAAATAGTAACGATAAAAATTTAATCTTCTTTCATAATAATCACATTAAAAAAACAGAATTCGATAATTTATATTGACTTAAAAGAAAAAGAAAATAATGCAATGTTGCGTTTACGCAACTCTAGGCCTTAGTGGGTTAAATCGCGGTTCCAGAGAATGCATCGATCGTATGCATCTTGAATGGAAGAATCAAATGCATTTCTTTTTTGGATGCTGTGCGATCGCGCCTGCGCAGAGGTTTCAATTGTATGTAGAGCTGACAAGAGTGTAAGAGGGAGAGAGATTTGTCTTTAAATTGACCGTTATATAGTATAAATCGAGGAAGCTATACCTCGTTGTGATGACCGGATTCGCTATCCGGTGAGATCTTAATTATAAATAAAGAAGTTAAAAATTTTATTCAATCCTCTCGTTTTTCCTTGGCGTTAAAAAACTGTTCAACACTTTTTACATCGCTTTATTTTTAACGCGATACAAGTCCAATATCCTTTGAATCGAGATATTTTTAATGTTTCTGATTTATCTTTGCAAACATTATGGGTCATTAATGAGCTTTTTTTTAGAGACTATTCTACATATGCAGTTTTCTTCATGTAATTATTTTTGCAAGTGTTTTCTAAAAATAGGACACTGTTTTCATTAACAGCTGGACTGATAAATTATAATTCTGCTATCAGTATTTTTCTGTTCTTTTCTTTGGAACTACTTTTTTTGGAGTTCAGTTTATTCAGTCTTCAATGACCTAAGACAATTTTTATGAAAAACTTATTTACAGATAAAAGATGCAAATGACTGATAAAAAAATATAATTTCAATAAAAAGAAGGTAATTATAACACAAGTAAAAAAGTTGTGAGTAAATTGAATTTTCATGAAAAGCAGCATTAACGATTAAAATTAAAATCTAGGTTAAACTAACAGATAAACACCGTAGTATCAATTCATATTAACGTTACATAACAATGGAATAAGTACTTAGGAACAAAAATTGTTATTGGTACTTAACGCAACAAACAAGTCATAATGACACTTTCATTGATTGTATCGTATAATCAAAGTTGAGAAACCCATATCGGTTCGTATCAACTAGATAAAATAAAAGGAAACAGTCGCGATAGACGTTTCTCGGTGTTTCAAAACGATGAACGTGACTTGATTAAAATGCCCACGTCATCGCTTAGGACTAAATAGGAATGGGGAAGGAGAATATACATAAACAATGTGTGGTGTTATGAATAGCCCATAGTTAAAATAGTCTCCTATTATATTTGATTATAGACACACGTTCTGTCTACACATGTACATACATATATATGTATTAGATCATTACATATGCGTCAATTACGTCATCATTGTCACGTTCTACCCACACACTTTCGAAAATAAATAACGAACCGCGAGTGAATTATTGGCAATACATCTAATGCTGCCAGGCATAATGAATACAAACTGTGTACAAACAACTTGTCGCAATTTCGGTCGTTTGGCTACACGAATTGGCTTTGCTTACAAATCAACACAACCTAAAATAGTAAATTAGAACCCAATTGCATACGAAATAAAACGATGTTACTAAACATTGAAACCTTAGACAGGATACATAAAAATAACACTTGAAACAATATTTCTGCTTTAAAACCTAGTAAATAATAACGAAATGATTATTTTTTTAATTAATACGGGTTTTCTTCTTTGTTTGAACTGTTTAGGAAAAATTTTATATAAAAATTGCGTTCGAGATTGAACAACTGTAAGGTTATATTCGGCAACATATTGTTAGATCGCGTATAGTTTTGCGTTTAATAATATAGTGGCTTTAATAGTGACCCTAATACCTATTTAAAGTTTGCTTCCCAGCTTCTGTTTACTAACGCATATGTTTCATATTTTTATTTCTAAAAAAATAGTAACTGTTGGTTGGGTTGAACCCATCACGTGATACTATATCCCACGTTGCAGATAAGGGATAATAAAACAGAATGGGATTTGAGTGCGCGCAAAAAAAGTGTTCTGATAAGTAATAGAAGGTTTTTCACATCTGCACATCGCATAGCTTTCGATTACGCTGCGAAATCATCGTTGAAGTCAGTGTCCTATACAAATTCTACTGGTCTACGACAGACAAATCGACGAATGACAGAAATCAACATGGCGAAAGCCAACCATTCGTATGTACATATGGATAATTTATTGACTATTTTAGTCTTGTTATCTCAGAGGGAATCTTAGTATTCGTTAAATACGAGTATAAGTTTTGTAATGACATCTAAGAGATGATTAAACATTTCCTCGTTTCCATTTTCCTTTAATTCCATTGTTTCCTTTTTTTTTCTACTGAAAATGCAATACTGTTGCACTGTTGTTTTATTATCGATCATTTAATGGTCTACTGATTTTATTAACGATCATGTGACTGAATGACAACTTAAAATACTGTTGCATTAGTTTTTCTACGGGTATACATATCTTGATTTTGATTTTACATACAATTTTAAGGTTATGTCAGATATTTTTAACTCTGAAGAAATATAAACTACATTTCGTTTTATAGTTATACGTTTATATTTAATCACAGTTTATTGATTTGTAATTAATCTTTAATAAGCAGCGCGAAAATATTCGCGATTACAGCAAATGCATTATAAATTTAAATGGATAGAACTGGACAGCCAATTCTAATCTTTGTTTGCGTCTTTTTTTGGTATCCTTAATGATCTCATTAGTCAGGTGGATGATGCATATGGAACAGTGAAGAACGCTATTTTTTAAATATATCGTACATCAATATTAATTTACGATTTAATTTAGAAATAAAGATACGTTGAAAATAAAAATAAATGCGATTAATACAATGATTTGAAACGTATTATTGATATTTTGCAATTAGTAGTTCACTAATTAATTTTCAAATAATCTAAATTATTCTTATCGGTGCTTTGATAAGTTTTTATTTATTTCATCGATTATAAGTAGATTCAGCATATGCACAGACAAGGTCTGTGATACAGATAACATTATCGATTATCGGTACAAATGTTAGTCTACACTTTTAAAGCGGTTTTTATAAATAGTTGAATTTTTCAATTTTTTTTATTTGTCTTCAATTATATGTTTTCCTTTATTCACGAAAATTTTTAATTTTATTCATCGTTATTATTTCGAGACCACATGACACATTTTTATTAAATTTCTTAATTAATTTTTATAATAACTTAAAAAATGTTTTGTTTTAGAAATTCGGTAGAATCCCATTTTCAGAGAGGCAATCACACTCTAAAAGTGCCTATGTCACTTTTTCAAAACAATCGTCAAAGATTAGTTGAACGTATCAAAGCAAATTCAAAGGTTTCAACTACAGGCAGTTTTATTATTCTTCAAGGAGGAGTAGAAATTCCATTCAATGATACAGATATAAGCTGGCCATTCAGACAAGTAAGTAACTTTTCTATTTCATAATATATTGAACAAACAGTAGTATTTTTTATATAATTGTTTTAATAGGAATCATTTTTTCAATGGTGCTTTGGTGTTGAAGAACCAGGATGTTATGGTGCTATTGATTTATCAACAGGATCATCAATTTTATTTGTACCTCGATTACCACCTGAATATGCAATTTGGGAAGGAAAACTGCATACTTTGGAGGACTTTAGAGAGAGGTACAGGGTAGATGAAGTTCGCTATACTGATGAAATAGCTGAAGTATTGAAGAAAAAGCAGGCCTCTCTTCTTCTTACTTTAGTAAGTTTATCTTCATAATGATTCATATAATTTTTTTTTTACAAGATATTTTAATTGTATATTATTTATTACTATAGAGTGGCCGTAACAGTGATAGTGGTTTACAAGCACAGGAGGCAACTTTCGATGGAATTAGCCAGTGAGTAATATTTATTTTTTATATGGTTTCATATTGCATAGATAGGTTGCTTATTTCATACTACTTTCTAGGTTCAAAGTGGACAACCAAGTTTTGTATCCAGAAATATGTGAATGGTAAGTATTTTAAAGTATTAGTATTAGTTATAAAAATGTGAAATTTTATTTAAGAAATTCAAAATATTGTCGACGTACGATTGATTGCTGGATGTCAGACATCGGTAATTTTTAAATAGAACGATCGTACAATTGACGATCTGTTATATCGATATCTAACGTTATAATTAACTCTTACTGGGTTAAACTTCCTTCTCTGTATTTGTCACAGTCCCTTTGTACAAAGTTTTTACAATAATTGATCAATGATGTCCGAATTCAGTCATTAAATTTTAAAGTATTTTCAGAAGCAACTTTAAGACAGATATCAAACCATTGGAAAATAAAGAGATTTCATTATCATTTGATTAAAGTTATCCCATATTCGTTAACCTTGTTACATTATAATAAGAAAAGGTACATTAGATAAAATCAGTAGATTTTTCGTTAGACGTAATCTTATTGGATACTTGTATGCTCTATGCAGATGATCCTAGCTGGCCAACTATGGGCAAAATATTTAATGCGTATGCAAGTGCAGCCATCCTGTTTGATTTCTAAACTAAAAACGCGATGGTATGAATCTAATTCAGGCCAATGCACTGGGCAGCAGATTGTAATGCAAACTAGTATTCTTGTACAAGAGGGACTGGAAATACAAGAGGTGCCTTTAATTGTAAGAAAACTCAATAACATTGAGGCAATATGTAATGTTAAGGATAAGAAAGGGATGCCTATTTCTAATATTAATCAGAAAATATCTAATGTAACTAAGAAGAATGGTCAGTTCACATTTACTACTGGAGGTGTTTCAAATTCTCAAAGTAATATTGAAATAAGAAACAAACCATTGAATAAGAGAATAGACATAGAGACAGATGAAGGAACCGCAATATTGTTCTGCTCTGATCTTGAATGTCTTAAAGACTCAGAGATAGAAGAAGCTTTACAGGAATTGCAATCGATTAACACATCCAATGGCTTATATTCGTTATTAGAAAACAAAATTACACATGAAATAAATTGCAGATTAGCCTTGGAAGGACTAAAGAAAGTTATAGAGATAGAAAATAATTGGTCTAGGCAAAAATCAAATAAATTGCAGAGAGGCAGGCAAGTGGAAACTAATGCAACTGCTAGAGATGTTATGATGAAACAGTTAATTAAATTAATCCTTCATAGTGAGGACAGTGAAATAATACTTCAGGGACTGATTGTATTGAAGAAAGATAAAGTTAGTCCCTCCAGAAACATGTATAGAGATTGGATGTGCGACGAAGCTTTAAGTCGAGCTACAGATGGAGAGTTTACACCTGCACAGTTAATAAATGTAATAAAAATTTTATCAACTTATAAGGACTCTAAATATCGAAGGTCTGTAGATACTTTATGGGTTGGTATTCTGCTTAGAGAACAAGAGATTAATGCACACACATTGGTTGCATTGTTCAAAACATTAAAATATTTTAGTCAGAGTAAAAATATGGTAAAACTTATCCTTGAAAGGAAACTTTCCAATTACTGGTTGAAATTAACTGGCTCGCAAATTGCAGAAATATTAGATTGCTTTTATGATGATGTTTCTGCAATGAAATGTTTAACAAGTGCCAGTAAATGGGCAAGTACAAGTATGTATACATCTAGTGAAAGAGACTTGATACATTTCATACGAAGTTTAAATGCAAAAGATTACATTGATAAAGGAATTGAAGAAACTTTAGAAAAATATTTAACATCCAAAGCACTGGAAATTGAAGATTCAAATTTAATAGCAACGATTATGAATTATTGTAAGAATTTACAAGTCAGAAACGAATGCATATTATCAAAATGTGGAGAGTATTTCATCAAGCATGCCACAAATATACCAACTTCTTTATTACCATCCATGCTCACCCCATTTGGAGTGTTGTACATACAACCACCAGATTCTGTGAGATTTTGGGAAACTTTTGATAGTGTATTATCAAGAAAATTTCATGACTTGAAATTAGATGATGCATTAGATATCCTTCTCTCTTGTACATATTTAGAAAAGTATCCAGTGAAATTTTTTAATAAAATATTTATTTCACAGCTGCTTCATAAGCTTCATTTAAGGAATCATTCTGTTTTCTTTAGTCGTATAAAAAACAAATTAAAATTATTAGATGCCACTATGTCTTTAGAATATAATGATTATCAACATTTGCATCTTCCTCAAGGCAGAATAGAAAAACCACTTTTCATAGATGCAAGAATCAGAAGAACAATCAATATGATATACCAATCACTAGCAACATTGGTAGGAGAAAAATACAAATTAAGCAAAAATGTCATTCTGAATCGATTGCCAGTCATAAATTTCTATGTACTCGATATCTTGATACATCCGTACTTATTATCCTCTCCAGTGTTTCATATGAATTTGAAACAGGAGAAAAATATAAACACAGCAGTTTTAATTTATTTGCCAGAATATTATTGTAGAAACACAACTCACTTAATAGGACCTCAAATAATGAGAAAAAGACATCTCAGGAAGCTAGGCTTTCGAATTATGACACTAGATTATATAACATTACAGGAAATTTGGGATAAATCTGATAAATTATCGTCTTATTTGCTGGAAAATTTAAATTCAGCAGAGGATGCTTTGTGACATATTCATTAGTGGAAATTGTAAAAATAATGTAATAACTAAAATATATTATATAATGCATAGATTACATTACATAATACGTTTTATTTATTAGATTATTTAAAGTAATTTGTAGATAATAAAATCGCTTGTAGAAATAAAATTATTTGTAGATGAGAGCTGTATAATTTCTTTTAAATAATATTTCAAAATTCTAAATAAAGTTTTACACACTTAGTAATTGTCATGAAACTAATTTAATGCTTTCAACGTGACTACTAATGAGTATATTAAAATATATTTATCGTATATTTTTTAATTGTAGTCGAGTCATAAAATCTCCAGAAGAAATCAAGGTGTTGGAGTATGTGATTAAAATAAGCTCAGAGGCTCATAAGTCCGTTATGCAGTTGGTGAAACCAGGACTTGCAGAATTTCAACTGGAAGCAGCTTTCATGCACTATGTGTACTCTCAAGGTGGCTGCAGGCATGTGTCCTATACTTGTATTTGTGGATCTGGGCATAACGCGTCTATATTACATTATGGACATGCTGGTGCACCAAATAATAGAGTCATAGAAGACGGTGACATGTGGTGAGTTGAAAAGTTTAGATTCTAAAATCATCTGTTTAGCAGAACTAATATTTCTTAAAAATTGATATTTCCTTTTGAAGCCTTTTCGATATGGGTGGAAACTACTGTGGCTATGCAGCTGATATTACATGCAGCTTTCCAGCCAATGGAAAGTTCACAGAAAACCAAAAAATGGTATATAATGCAGTACTTGCTGCTCGTGACGCAGTTATGAACGCTGCAAAACCTAACGTCACATGGACAGACATGCACCTTGTGGCGAACAAGACTATGTTAGCCTCGCTGAAAGAAGGCGGTTTATTAGTAGGCGACGTTGATGATATGATCAAAGCGGGATTGAATGAAGTTTTTCAACCTCATGGTCTGGGACACCTCATGGGATTGGATGTCCACGATGTTGGTGGATATCTTGAAGGGCATCCAGAACGTTCTCAAGCTCCTGGATTAAGAAAATTGAGAACTGCTCGCGTGTTGCAAGCTGGTATGGTTTTAACAATTGAGCCAGGTTGCTACTTTGTCGATTGTGTAAGTAGAAAAGCAATTGAATCGGTAAATATTGTAAGTTACACTGATTCGAGTAAATTACTTGATGCATAATAGTTGTTAGATGCTGCTCTGACCAATCCAGATCAATCAAAGTTTATCGTTGCTGAAAAACTGAAGAAGTTCCGTAATTGGGGTGGTGTTAGAATCGAAGATGATGTTCTTGTAACAGAAACTGGCGTAAGAAATCTAACTGATGTGCCGCGCACGTAAGTTCTACACAATTGAAATGCAAAATGGTTTGCAGCAATTTGCATTTAAAATGTTAGCATTGCTTTTAACATAAATATGTAATTTTAATTACAGAGTCGAGGAAATAGAAAGCTGGATGGCCGCACGTAAAAAATAGCGAATGAGGATTTGAAAAGAAGGAGAGAAACGGTGGTATGTGACAATGTACGCAAGTGTTTAACTAAGAGTTTCGAGGCAAAGACCAATTATTTGCATATTCCGTTTTCCTGATATAAGAACAGTTGCGATATCAAGATATGACGTCACAAAATATTTTTACACGTATTTTTTGTACTACATTAAATGCAGTATTTAAATATCGAGCGAACTAGCATCATTCCTCTATGAATTATATACACATAAAGCAAAACCAAGTAATAAAATATTTCTGATTGACACGACGCAGTTAATAATACTTTTCCAGCTTAAAATTTTCTAAGGGCATTGGAAGGTTTGTATAGAGGTCATTGTTTTGATCTGCGAATGCTTGGAGTGGGCAAAAAAGAGTGAAAGGTTTGGTAATGAAAATTTTCAGGTCATAATTCGTAGACAGAGGGGCAGTGTCAAACGAACCTTGCACGTGGTATCTTATATTTATTAAGAAGGAAATCGTGTATGATTAGCGACTATGGTGTTCCAGTCGTGGCTGAGCAGTGGTCGCGCAAGCAACTCTTCCTTTTAAGATTCCGAGAAGCGGACAGTGGATTTGAAATGTTATCTAATTTTATTCTTGTGTGTCGCATTATATCATGTGACATATGATCTAATGGCGATTCACACTATATAAAACTACACACTGTTAGAATTATTCTGTTGCTGCATTTGAGAAGAACAAAAGATAATTGGTAAGCTATTTTATTCAATCTCTTAGAAACTGTTTATTCAGTAAGGTCTCAAAATATAGCAAGTAGATAAATTCAGTGAAGTTATAGTTACTATCTCCAATAAATATAGGAAAATATTGCAAACAGATACAGACTAATAATACTTCAATATAAGTAAGTATAACGGTTCCCAAAATAGTAGCAGTTCATCTTTAACTCATAAAAGAAAGACCTCAAACAGTATTTAAAGAGTGATATAAACCCGACAAAATATTCCTATTCAAAGTATTGAAATTAATAATAACTGAAACAACAACGGAGAAATTGAGTTTCAATGAACAAGTACGTCATTCAATATCAGGGCAGATAGCGCTATCTGTCATTTATCATTTCCCCTTCTCTCTGTCAATTAATATTTCATTTATGCACTGACCAAATCAAGATAACGACGCAGAGGGATAATCTATATTTTTACGGAAAAAAACTGTGTAATTTTGTTAACGAATCGCGA
The DNA here is from genome assembly GCF_051401765.1 of Calliopsis andreniformis. Taxonomy (NCBI): domain Eukaryota; kingdom Metazoa; phylum Arthropoda; class Insecta; order Hymenoptera; family Andrenidae; genus Calliopsis; species Calliopsis andreniformis. Next base: position 13,464,593 of record NC_135073.1, read on the forward strand.
GTCGCGTGGTTTTGGAGCAGTGACGAAACAGTGATCGATCTCTCACCTAATCGTGTGCTTTATATTCCCCCAAGTATACTCTGCTTAAAAAATCAAGATTAAACACTAATTAACACTTCAAATGCCACGTTAAAATCACCGAAAATTCTACCATATACACAGTAATCCTAACATCAACAAAAATTCTTTTGAGCTCATATTTACATACATTCAATATCCAATACATTCACAATATTCTATCCCTACTATTGAAAGCAGTGAAAACTAATATTATTCAAAATCATGAATAAATTGTCACACACGATGCCTTGACGGCCCATTTAAGTCTCCTCAGATGTCAATAAAATAAGTAGCAAAATATTGTAAAATAGGAGTACCAGAGCCACCCAGTTCCGCTATCAAGAACTAGTCTTGCTTGGTCTACTGTATTATCATCGCTGTTCTATTGTACGCCGCGTTAGTCCTTCGCTGAAGATAAAGGAAAGTTAAAGACTGCGGAAGGCGTGCGCGTTCGCGTCGATTTTCGCTGGTGGAAGTCGAGGACGTATGCGAGCCAGATTTGACGTAATACGTCGTCGGTGATAATCAACCGCATCATACAACCTGAACGCACGTGGGCTCGTCACGAGGTTGCCGGTGTCAATGATTCGGGAACAGCGAGCGCGAGCGTTAACCGCGCGCGATCGAACGAACTTCGCCCCGAGTCGATGGCCCAATTCCTCTGACTCCAAGCCTTCCTGCTCGAAGGGTTGACAGTGGTTGACAGGACGTGAGTACCAAGGATCTCGTAGAGATCGCTGATTACATAACCGCGTAGGAACGTGCACGATGATGACTTCCGTTTTGAGATAATGAGATATTCTTAGATTATTTATTTTTAACTCCCACTTGCTCAGTAGGTTTTCAGATGGATCGAGTGGCGTGGATTTTATGTTCGTCGTGGAAATAATGAGCCGCTTAGTGGGTTCTAATTGCCGAGAAAATATTGTGAATAAAGGCATGTGTGTGTGGGTACATTGTTGGGTGCCTGTGCGCGCGTGTGAAGGTTTGTTAATACAGAAAGTTGTGGAAATGGAGACAGGTTCGTTGAGTTCTGATTTTCTTTTAGTTTTCTTGCGTTTTAAAGACGTGTGAGTGCTTGATTAATATGATTGAAAATACTGTAGACTATTTTAAATTGTTTTCGATATTTTAATCGGTATTAGGTTTTTAGAAGCTTGATGAGGTTGACTGTGTTGTCTTTGTGAAAGTTTTCTCTTAGTAGTGGTTTCATTTCAAGGGAAGTTTGATAATTATTGTCTTCGGACAGTGGAGTAGTGTGTTTTATTGTAATTATCGCGAGAAAAATGATGCAAGTCAGAAAACTGGATTTTTGAGTTAGAACCATGAAAAGGTTTCGTGAATATAGTTCTATTGATTGTCAAAAATTGAATAGTAATTATAAACTTCGGAAAGAATAGAAAGAATTCGAGATCATTCAGTTTTATGTGAATTGGATTAGAAAATCTTAAAAATTGTTTGATACTAAAAAGAAACAATTATCGAGGGGTAAGAATAAAAAATGGGAACATGAATTTGACCACTTTCCTGAAGTTCTGTCTAGTTTCGTCTAGTAATTAATTTCTTTTAATATGCGCAAATAGTTTCTCACTTTTCCTGAAGACCGTACTTTTTTGAGTTCTGTCACTTTTCTCGAGGGTGTACGATATTATTGTTTTCTAAGAAATTTGCAAAATACTCGCATAGACTAAAGTAGTGATTTAGGTTACAGTGTGAAATAGTGATTCTTGCGATTTTCGTTCACGTTCGTCTTGCTTTCACAAAAAGAAAAATCAAATAAAAATAGAATTGGAGAAATTCCGTTGATCTTATAATATTACGATCACAGAAAAATTTCCGTTTCTTCGATTGATAGTTCGAGCTATAAAAATCTAGACAAAAATGTACATTTGAAATAGTTAAATTTTAGATACTATTTTAAATAATCGATTCTCTGTAATGTTCAAAACGAAATATTAGCAAGTCAAATATTTTGATATCTTAAGTATGTTTTTTAAATATCGCTTCGTCGGGAAAATAGGATGCAAGAAGAAACGATCCTATGACGTAAGAGGTGTCACGTAGTCTGGCAAACTAAATTTATTATCAATACTATATTATATTCCATTATGTATCTGTGACCGTAAGGCAACACGACGTGCGTCATATTTACAAAAAAATGTCTAGCTTAATTGAGGACTAAAAGAATTTATAGAATGAGGACTAATGGAATTTATATTCTTGGTATAAACAGATTAGAGGATTTTTTTCTTTAAAAAATAAATATAATAAAGTGCAAGACTAGGACCGGATTAAGAGTTTGTGAGACCTGGAGTCGAGCAATGATTGATGACACTTTTGATATAAAAGACAGAGGGGAGGAGAAGTTTGATACTGCAGTAGAATATTACCTATTTTTTGCGAGGATTTTATAAAGGATAGTTATTTTGATTCTTTGGTAAAAAGTAAACTAAATTTTATAAAAAATATTTTCAATTAAATGCGAATTTTTGAGAGAATCATTAATAAATCGAAAATAATCTTCTTGAGTATCTGCAGGAATTTATTTTACTATATGAAAAATGAAGCTCGAGGCTACAGCCCCCTCTCCTTTAATCCCAGCTTCTGCAAGTCCATAATCTAGACTTAAGATTCAAAATTTCAAAAATGAGTGTCTCGAAATTAGAAACCTATGACTTGCGCCGTTTTGCTTTACAACTACCTCGTATATCACACTATATATCATATTCAAATTTTCCCAGACTTTGCTTTAAATAATTGCAAAGTCGTAATCAAGCCCATCAACGATTCCTGGTTGAGGGTTCACTCAACGCGCGAAAGAACGGGAGCAAAGCTCGAGGGAGAGGGAGAGGAAGAAACCGAGGAAACGCGATAATTCCGCGCGAACTCGCGGCCAGTCATTGATCGGCCGCGAGACGCCAAGCGCCGTGACGCCCTCTCCCTTTCTTCGCTCCAGCATCCCCACCTGCTTGTTCACAATTGTGTCAGACATTTAAGCGTCACGTCTCCCTCTTTCTCTCCCCCTTTCTTCTTTTTTCAGCTTCCCCGTTCATCGACTCAAGAGTTCCTCTCGCGACGAATTGTGCGGAGGCTTTGTCATCGAACACCAAACGAAAACCGTCTGGCCCTCGATCAGCAACCACAGTCCTACCACCGTGTCTACGCGAAGGAAAGTGTCTCAAAGAAAAAGCACCGCGACGTTCAAGTGTCTCATTCGAGTAAAAAGAACCGACTGACTCTGAAGTGCTCCCTGAAAAACTGTCCGACAAGAGGACCACGATCAAGATGTGCCACGATCCCCTCTAAGTGAACGAAAGAAGCTTGCATGGTGAATTCAGAAGTCTCGAGGCGCGTGTCGGCATGGTTCAGCGAGGAGGCTCGCTCTAACGTTGCTCCCCGTTGTCCATTGAATCGGCCTGCGTGAATGGGGAGAGGCGAACGACCGTTTCTAGGTCGAGCGGAGTTTGATTGACTTGCGTCGAGAGGCACCAGGAATGGGACAATCGGAATCAGGCCAGTGGAAAGCGAGTTTAGAGTAATTTGTTCACTTGGCGCAGCCTTTGCCCGTTTTCCCGAATTTCACAGAGAACGCTAGTCGAGCGGAGGGAACTGGGTCACTAGGATGCCATAGTAACCGCGACCAAGTAGAAAGTACAGAAGGCTCGTCAAAAGGGACTGTCGTCGAGAGGATGTTCTGCTTCCAAAGCCCGTTCACTCGCGCCTCTCGAGTGCTGGTGTCACCCTTGTCCTCCAGCAAGACCAACACCTCCTCCATGAGCATCGTCCTGCCGAGCAAGTCGCCCTCGAGCGCCAAGTGCGACAGGCGAGGCTCCGAAGCCATCAGCGAGGGTTCAGGCTCCTCTATCAGGTACATCGATCAGGAGCCATCGATCTCTGACTACAGCAGCACTGACACGCTCCCTGACATCAAGGCTGATTACCTGGACCCTGAGTCGCTCTCACCTGGTCCTGACTCAGTGACATCGCCGAACCTGATCACAGTGATCTCTAATGGAGTGGACGACGTGAGCGATCACAGGAAGCTGCTGGAGGAGGATGACAACACTCAGTCGTCGTCTCCTAAAAGGAAACCCTTTAGCAACAGGCGGTGCAGGAAGCTCTTGCTACGTTTACGATCTAACGATAGTGGAAGTAATAAGGAAGCTTGTTTCTTGTCTACGTCCCCTTCTCCAGGGAGCGAGTCGATGGAAACTGCTTCTCCAGGATCTTCTAGGGACTGCCACGAGGACTATAAAATAGGAGACACGACGACGCTGTCTACTAAGTCTTCTCCTTCTGTTTTGATTGATTCTGCGGAGCCTGAGGAGAGTCTAAGAGGCTGCAGAGTGACTGCTGCTTCAGAGAATGATATTCCTTCGCTGCAGACTACGTTCAGTGAGTCAGAGAAGGAGAATTTGTACCAGGAACAGGAAACTGAGACAGAGGAGGGGTCTTCTTTGCCTCTGAGCCCTGCGGGGCCATCGACAGCTGGATTATCCTCGTCCACTGTGCCCTATTACAATTTTTTGTGCGTCAATGGCGGATCTATGCGCCAGGAGATGACTAGCACCAGTTCACCTCAATTGTCCTCGGGTACTAACCTCAGGTCCAACGAGGAGTCGCCTTCAGCGGATGTCTGCAACTCCTTTGGGAGCGAGAAAAGCTCTAGGATAGATACTCTGAAGCCTGAGGGTTTGGATAGCTCGTGCTCCTTGCCTGCTGCGAGGTCCTGTCCTAATTTGGAAAGGCAGAGCGCGGGGTACACGTCTGTTAGCGGATCCTCGAGCTCCAGTCATAGTCCTGGACCCATTGGGCCTAGGTTCAAGCCTGTCGAGGAGGGAGACATTCAGCTTTGCTTGTTGAATCACTCGAAGACTTTAGTGAGGAAAATTCTTTCCAGCTTGTTTCTCAGAAGGTGGGAGACGCACCACCTTTATTTGAACGACACTGGCATCTCTTCTAAGACGGTGAGTTCTTTATAATTAAGTACCAGGAAGAAAATAGCGTCTTATTCACGACTTGTCGTCAATAATTAGCTTGCAGGCATTGAGAAACATCTTCTCGAAAGCAATTTAGATGTTAGTAATTTGCTTGTCTTTTATTGTAGCTGAATGTGAAAGGCAGTGCGAAAATAGCGTTTAAAGATGAGGCAAATAGCGACGAGTTTATAGCTTTATCGGAAGAAAATATTGTAATTAGCAGACTGCGAATATTTATGAAAAATTCATATTTTTATAAAGCTGGCTAAAGAAATGGAATCTAAATAGAAATCTGATACATCTTCTAAATTTTATAATATATATTTTATTTTGAATTTTTTGTGTCTTTTAATATTATAGGTATTATATATCTAGGTACTTTTTTTAACATTTAAATTAGCCATAAATGTATAAATATCCGCAGTCTAATAATTACAATCAACTTTGCGAAGTTAGTTACCTCGACCACGATACTTTACGTTTGTTAGACAATCGTTTAGTTCTTTTTATTGACTTTGACGCGCATTCTGTCCTTTTAGTGAACAATGTGCGCGGCCAAGCGGGGGAATTTACTGTGTTGCACCTGATGACCTCAGAAAAATATTAATTGAGCGATACAAGTGTAATTTGAAGCGGTCACGGGACACACTCAGGGTCAGCTTTGACGCAAACGAAATTCACGCACACGCAACTTTCCTTTTGTTCCCTGCTTGTCTCATGTATATTAAACTGTGTACAGGGTGTTCCAAACATTGTTGCATATTTTGATGAAATAATGATAAAAAGGTTCGTTACCGAATTATGCTATGTAGAAAATTGTTTCAAACTTAATTACACATTTTGATAAGACATGAATATATTTTGTACTAAAAAAAATTATGAAAATACGTGGATATACAGCCTTAAAAATTTGAAAATAATAATGAACGTTAATTAGTTACGTTTTTGATATTATAAAATTGTCTTTTTTCTACTTGTTTTATATTTGTTATGATTGTTAAGGAGTGTCGACTAATTTTAATTAGTATTTTTTGTGTGTATTATTTACAGAAGTATTTAACGCCGAAATTCCTTCTTTCATTTTATCTAAAGCGAAGTTTTTGAGTTCTGAATTCTGCTAAAAATTAACTGATTGACTTTTTCATTTTCAATATCAGATAGTTAAATCGACTAATTTTCTCTTAAGTTCGATTATAGTTATTTAAATCATTATTTACCTAATTTCGATAAACTTAATTAAACTCATTGACCATTCTGTACTCGTCGCTTCTATAATAAGCGCATTGCTGTAGTCAGCAATGTGTAGGAGTAGGCTAAATGGATCACCCTCCAATCGTTATGATCATTATTACCTAAAGGTTACGCCGTAACAATAGAACTCGAATTTATTTTGGGTTAAGATTACAGTCCCTGAATGAAAAGAAGATATACTTTGAAGATATGCTCAAGTGGTGTGTCAAGGACCCTCGCAGGTCAAGTTGTTAATAGATTTTTTGCCATTCAGTAGGAGGACACAATAGCGAGGACAATTTAATGGTTTGACCTGCAAGGGTGTCATTGACTCACCGTTTAAGTGTACTACATCATTCTGCATACCTTCAGACTTTTCCCTATACAACAACGAAAGCTTGAACGTATTGGCGAAAAGAACATTGACCTGGTTCTCGTTCCAGGCGAAGGGTTGCAGAGCTTTAAAAAGCCAATATTGCAAATTGATGTTTCAGTAAATCCAAGATCGGAATAAAATACCAATAAAGATATTTTTTGCCACAGCCCACGGGATTCCTACAGCATCCAATTCCATACAGCAGCATGTCGAATATTCGGAAGTATGCTGTTGCCAAGTGGGATCCTACTTACAAGAACTGCCTGAGTATAGACCTGCCAGACAGTTCTCTTCTTCTCCAAGCGAGCAATCCTTACACGAGGGACCAATGGTACCATTCGATACTGTGGAAGGTAAATTATCTTCTTCTTTAAATCCTGAGAAATTTCGTACGTTTAACTTCATGTACAAACAACGATAATTCTTCAAAAGTAGAGAAGTATCTTCAAGTATCAACACCTGGTATCTTCAAACACGAAAGAAGAAGTGATCATTAGGGAACTAAAGTCGATGGTGGATTTTGCACTGTGGACATGCCTTCAAGATGAGAGGGTGACCGCGGCGCCGCTGGAAGCAGTTGCGAAACTCTTTGAGGATTCGGAGGAGTCAGAGAAAGCTAAGGAGACGTCGCAGAACCAAAATGACAGGAAACAGTGGGTGGAGACTGTTTTCTCAGTCGTGTTTCCTCTTCTGGATAAAGTTGCTCTACCCGCCTGCCTAGCGAAAGTTCTCGTTAAACTGACTGAACAGTATCCGCGATCCTCCCTAATTTCTACCATGAGTCCAGCTATTACCAGATGTTTGAAGCACACTGTTGACTTTGGCAAGTCTCCAGAGATGAGGAAGCTTCTTCAAGTCTTCATCGCTGCCCTACATGCCAGCGAAGATGGGGAACAAGAAGTGACAAAGTATATCGCCTCTGTTCATGGATCTGGAAGCCATTGTCCTCATCCCAGGGTGCTTCCTAATTTAGTGTCTGTTTGCCTTGCAGCAATTTTTCATAGGTAAATGAAACTTTTACTTTTTATAGATTGTGAATCTTCTTTGAATTCTCCATTGGTTTATTCTTGCGGGAATTTTTTTAATATTTCAGTAGATAAGTTCAGGTAAAGTGGACTTTGCCAACTCTAGCATTGTCTTCATCAATTTTTATTCCGTCGTTTTATGTGTATCCCTTTTTTATGAAAGATTAATATAAATACAGATCATTATTTAGTCAACTAGACAATGTTAATAATTGCAGATTTGAAGTAGCTCGACATACTCCATCAGTAAAGGACGAACCACAAACCCTGCCACCCTTGGATTGCTATTTACTGGTGTTAAGTATTGTGTAAGTATTTTCAGGTACTTCTTTTGCGAACTTAATGAGCCTATATAGTGTAGTAGAGGTTTTGATAAGAATCCTAGAATTTTTTTAGATTTTTCGAAAGCTTAGAAATTTAAACTTGGATAAAAATGACCCTGTTTGCCTACTGAAGATTAATTCTGTTTTAGATCTGAATATTATGATTGGCGACCTGGCTTTGGTGCTCTGTTACAACCGGTACCATTCCCAGAGGAAGCTCTAGCTGCGAAAGAAGTCCAGGAAACGATATTAATGCGCGTGATTAGGCGTATAGCAGAGGATCCAAGATGCATCGTTCATCGTGTTCTGCTTCCAATTAGGGAACCGCGACCTGGCTGGATTAATATTGCTGCTCCATCCAGCCCTGCTTGTCCTGATAACGGAGAATTGTTCGGTGATATGGTAAGCATTCTCCTAATTTATTCATACTTCTATTATTTAATTTTTTTGCATTTTTTTGGTAATAAATCTAATGGTTCGTAATTTTATTTTACTAGTTAAAAAATCTGTTGGCGTGCTGCTGTCGGCGGAAAAGATTTGTCAGCTCACTGGTGAAACAAGCGCGTGACGATTGCGTACTTCTGGCAGTCAGGGGCTGTGACGCTGCTGAAGATGCCCTCTGTTTGATGTTAGAGTGGCATTTACTACCAACTGAAGAGACGCGACTGCAAATAGTAAATGCGCTTCAATCGACAGAGGGGGGCAAGGACTGTTATGCTACACTTTGTAGGAGACAACGAAATTTACAAAAATTGGTGAGTAAAAACCATTGAATTCATACACTATTTACGTTCTTAAAAGATAAAAAAAAGATAGAAGATTTTAATAAGAGTCTACATTTACACTACTCAAAGAAATATGGGGCAAAAATTGGTCAACTTTGATTGACGATAACTCCGCGAAAAATTATTGTAAGATCATGATCTTTTTTTTAAATTAGAGCCTGAAATCTTTAGTTTAAGATACCATGTCTAAATTTTGAGATTAATGCACCCCTATTACCGTAACCCCTTAAAATTGATGGCATGTTTGTGATATGCAAAATCGCAAAGTTTGACGGGCTGCAGGGACTTACTAAAATTTTTTTCGGGGATAGCATTTACGGTAACACATAGTTCAAACCTTCCTTTTTAATTTAAAAAAAAGATCAAGTCGCTACGATTTTTTTTCGCAAAGTTACAGAACTTTGAAGTAACCTCTGCATTCTGAAAACCTTGCACTTTCCTATGAAAATGCAAAAATGCAAGGGTTACTTTAAAGTGCTGTAACTTTGCGAAAAAAAATCGCAGCGACTTGATCTTTTTTTTAGATTGAAGGGAAAGGTTTGAACTATGTGTTACCGTAAATGCTATCCCCGAAAAAAATTTTAGTAAGTCCCTGCAGTCCGTCAAACTTTGCGATTTTGCATATCACAAACATGCCATCAATTTTAAGGGGTTACGGTAATAGGGGTGCATTAATCTCAAAATTTAGACATGGTATCTTAAACTAAAGATTTTAGGCTCTAATTTAAAAAAAAGATCATGATCTTACAATGATTTTTCGCGGAGTTATCGTCAGTCAAAGTTAACCAATTTTTGCGCTAATTTTTTGTATGCCTTAATTTTCGTTGAACAGTATATAAATTCTTTTATTCTTTTTTCATGAAATAGCAACAAAAAGGAGGTCCCAGAAAGCTGACGTTATCTGTTCGTGCGACAGACGCCGACGTTGCTCTTCTCTTAGGTGGAAGAGCTCTTGGCAATCTTGAATACCTTAGCCTGGCCTTCACCTCGGTAACTTCAGCTTGTGCTGAACAGCTCATTAAATTGCCATACTTGAGGCACCTCAACTTGTGGGCTACACAATTTGGCGACGCTGGCCTACAAATGATTAGCGAGCATCTACAGAAATTACAAGTTTTGAATCTCTGCGAAACACCTGTTTCTGATAAAGGAATCTCCACTTTGACGTGTAAGTATCCCATTATTAAAGTCATTTGCGCTACTTCTTTTATTGGAACAACTTCAGTATGAATATTTTTGTTCGCAGCATTGACGAGCTTAAGAAAATTAAATCTGAACAGCACGAAACTGTCCATTCAAACGTTCGAATCCTTAAAAAAGTGTCTGCCAGCGCTACAAGAGTTCGATGTAAGATATACAGAGGCTTGGCGACCAGAGCTTTTACCCTCCGCTAAGTCAAGTAATTCCATTTGTTGTAATTTGTTGCAATATTGTTGATCTCATTGCTTTTTTTACAGTCTGACTGCTTTATGAATTTGTCGAATCTTGTTGAACTCTTTTCTTTCAGTTCGTCGATAAGAATCGATAATCCCATAAGAAGTAGTATTCTTTATAGCGAATGTTGATCTTCAAAGGTAACATTAATTATTAATATTCCTTAAAATGTGATCTGTCTAGTTAAGTAAATGTAGTTTTATAAAGGGAACAGAAAACTATTTAATTGAGATTAACTTAATTATGCAGGATAGAATGTTAGTATGTAAACAGATACTTAACAGGATTAAGTATAACAGATCTCTGAGTATGTTTTGCTTGAATTCACTTAATTTCAATCAGTAAGTAAACTAACGAATGACTTACTCATTCCACTGTTCTTTCATTATACACTTATGGAACTTGAAGTATTTGAATATTAACACCTTTGAAATTAATGATTCTGCAGAGAAAACTTTGAGCTACATTATGTTATACGTTAATGCAATAGTTATCAGAAAAAAATTATCTTCGATATAGTATTTATTAAAAAATTGCATCAAGTGCAATTTGATATTTTCCATTTTATGAAATTTAATGCCCATGAAGTCTCGTTAATTACTTCTAACAAATATAATTTCTTATCAGACAATGAGAGTATTCTGTAGATTAAAGTCGAGTAAAATATTGAAAGGAAACAATGATTAGCAGATGAATATTATATGAAATAATATCAAATTTATTTTATTTATATTTATCTCGTGTCCTAACAAATAAATAGGGATGAATTTCCTACGAATGAGGGTTATTGAAGAAGGTTATTCATAGAATATTATTAATCCTTTACTTAAATAGCGCTCAACTGCCTTAGCAATCGAGCTCTGAGTGACCACTGCCACAAAGTGTGTGTGTATGTGTGTGAATTAGGAAAGATTGTAAATTAATGCTATGTGAAACAACTTTTATTCCGAACTTAGGAAAGTTTGCATGATTAATCTTCATCAATTAATTAACTTTCTTCTCGCCTATGGCATGTTAAATACATATTCCCTTTTCCAGTAATAAGCAACGTAAATCAAAAGTCATATATAACAATAAAAATAACTTTCACAGCACAGGGCAATAAATCTACTCCGAAATATGCACATTATACAATGAAAGTTGTTATGACAGTTTATTTAATGTAGCTTAATTAATAATTATTATTTTTACGTCTGTGAAAGGCCTAATTCTGTATTATATTATTTATTTTGATATTTATTATACATTTGTACTATTAGTAAGTTTTTACTGGATTCATCTTTTGAAGAAGTGAAATTATTATTAAATATTAATAGTCTTTTTGTCATTTCTGTCAGAATTACTTTTTCATATTGATCAGAATTTAGAGTAATATGTATTTGCTTGCATGAACGTTTCAACATAAATTTTTTAATGATAAAATCAATTTTTTCATTCTATAACGTTCTATGTAGCACTCCTCTAAAAACGAAATAGCGATACATTAGGTTGACAGTCCTTACGAATTTATTCGCTAAAGTAAACAAATCTCTACAATATTGCTAAAATGTCAACTTCTCCCTGTTATTCTTGGGTTGAAGGAAGAGTCGACTTGAAACACCTACCGATTATCTTGGTAGGAGGAAGTTACTCTTCATTTATCATTTTGGATTTAAAGTTAGGAGAATAATTAACAAATAAAAATAATGCTAATTTTCTTGCTTACTAAAGGGGACAAAGAGCACACAAATAGCAAAGAGTTAATCTTCTAGGAAATCATTTATTATTGAAAATTACAGCCTCCTAATAACAGTAGCAACAGCAATAAGAATAGCCAGTATTGTTAACAAAATTTGCAAAATACTTTATGTAAAATTTGTAAGGTATTCTAACACTTTATTCAACTTGTTTAATATTCATATGCAAAAGGAAGCAATATATGAAATTTTTCGTTTCTGAAGCACTTCCTACTATCCAAATCGATTCTTTATCCGACCCAAGAATATTTCAATTCATTATGCACTCTTCGAGAAATATAGCGTATGTACTTTTAAGACTCTTCGAGCAGATTTTCTTCTTCTTTTAGATGAAGGTAATATTCATTAAAGAGCACTCCTCATACTGTATCTCTTGAATTATATTTACACGAAGTGTTACGAATTAAATCCACGAACACGAGATTAAAATCTCGATCATAGAACGAAGTTCTATCAAAGCCGATCAAGTGTTGAATAAAGTATATATAAAATTGTAAATATATACATGTAAGACTATTACTAGTTGCGGGATGAACCAATTCTATTGAAATTACAAAAACTGTTACACAATTTTATTGATCGTCATTTAAAAGTCACCATCAACCCGACGTTGAGGTATAATCTCATTGCTCAGCTCCACTCCTATCTGGGTTTGTAGATTCGCAGGCAACTCGTTCCACACTAACTGTGGTACAGTTTCTGAAAAATTGAATTTACAATTAGCAAATTTAATAAAGGCAACAGTGTTCTTCGGTGTAAACAATGTTTCTAACATGCTCGATAATTCAGTGATAAAGTTGAATATATTTCCTAAAGAAAAGGTAACTAAATTTAAATCGATTACACCTATCTAATTTATATTAACAGTTATCTAAATTTTTAATCATTTTATCACTGAAATATCAAATATGGTAATGGATCCGTTCCATGAGAATATGTTAAGAGCAGCTATACAAAACTACCACTGTGATTTGCGTTCTATTATAAATTAATTAAAAATGTATTTAGGCTCAATTTGTTAAATCTGAGTTTAAGAAGGTTGCAAACGTTATGAGTTCAAAATTAAACTAATTTGTGTGGAATTCTATTACTTATAAAATTCAGCGTTTTCAAAGAAAGAAACAGATCAACGAGGACTCTTTCCAATTAACAGTAAAAAAGTGTTATTTTGTTTAGTACACTGTCGACGACTAAATATCCTCTAATCATAATTAGTCATAACGAATGTATTTTTAATTTGTTGGATGGACATTTACAGTAACGTTCCCCTATACGCTTGTTGATCAGAGCTACTCACGTATATGCAAATTATTAAGTAAGGCACTGCCTCACCCTTTATCACACGCTTCAACTGAAAATCCTAAACAAGCGTGAAGTAACTTTATTACCTCATTACGTGCATCTGAGTGGGTCCAATCAACAAGCGTATAATGAAGAAATACTGTACCCACAGCGGAAAGACCTGAATTATCTAACTTTGATTTTAACGTGCTTTTGTGGGATAGTAGTGTACAGAATCGTTGGAATTGTAAAGTAATATGACTATAAAAACTATAGAGAATATAGTGAATATAATTATAGAAGCTATGGAGATTGTAAGGCAATCGATACCAAAAAATATGAAACAATTGTACAGGGTGTTCGACAGCAGGTGTCAGAAATTTCAAGAGATGATTCTACATAAAAAGAAAAAGTCAAGAATGACAAAATTACGTTTAAGACTTCGTTTCAGAGTTATTAGTTGTTGAGGAAAGGCCCAAGGTTCGCGTGAAATGTGTCTGACTCGGGACTTATTCTACTGCCGATGTGAACTAGCCAAGTCAGACACAGTGAAGTCAGTACACTATCGCTATACGCATTTCTTTAGTTTCTGTAATTATATTCGCTGCATTTTTCATGGTCTCTATAGTCAAATTACTCTAAAATTCCCACGTTCCTTAAAGGAGCATACAGATTTCTTCCCTCAGGGCCTGGACCAGTCTCCAGGACGGGAATTGGCGATCCCGGGGGTACCTCAGCCGAATCCACTATTGCAACCAAGAAGAGACTCAACTGTTAACGCTAACTTACTTCTAGAATTTCAAATACACTACCATCCTATAAAAGCACATTAAAGTTCGAGTTCTTGTACTAGTATCGGAGTGAAGCATAGAGAATGCGAATAACACAGTAACTTCAGAGAGAAAGCCATTCGAGAAGAAACTTCTCTGGTTTGAAATTGACCTCTCTCAATCTCTGCAGGGTTAAAAATGTAATAATGTCAATTAAATATTAATTCGAATTATCAGTTGGCATCCTGTATGCAGCTGTAAATATAATGACGATTTACTGAAAACAAGATGATGATTCTACGTTATTTCTCTTCACGTTACCTTTACACGTGTATAACAGATTCGACCAAGTGATCTTCTCCTGGGAGAAGCAGTACACTCCAAGACGACCGCCTCTTAAAGTGGAGTCATACACGTTTCCAGAGTCTGCTATTAATTGTTTGCCTTGGTACAGCCAGAATCTGATCAACCCGATCTGAGGTCTGTGCAGCAGTTGCCATCTGTACGAAGTGTTCTCCTTCCAACCAATTCTCTTCGGGTCGCTCCAGAGGATCTTCACCTGGCCAGGAGTGTCCTTGTTGTGCCACAGGCTGTTCCTGAGGTACTCGCCAGGACCTGTACTCGAGTCGACGAGCTTTAAGAAGATTCCTGGTTCACCAATCGCTCGGAATGGATTGGGCATCCAGTAGGGCTGCTCGTGCTTCTTCCATGCTACGATATAAAATCGACGTGAGTTCTGGTAGGAGAAGACGAAGCCCACGAAGTCGTCGTCGTTTTCATCCTCGATGAAAAACGTGCCCTCGAAGTCCACGCCGCTGAAAACGTCGGGTCCTGTTGAAGAAGGTGAAAGGAAGGATCAGAGTGGGGAAGTTGATTTTTCAGGTATTTTTTAAGCTCATTTTTTCGAACATTTGTATTACCAATGGCAATTCCAGGGTCACTATTCACTAGCTGCTGTATCTCAGCGCCGTTGTTGAGTATCCTCCAGACAGGGTCCTCTTGGGCAGTGCCTACAGGGTCCAAAGCAATTGTAACATACTTCGTGAAGTCTGTCGTCCAGATAAGGCTGTTGTTAGGACAGTTGTCGTAGATATTTAACACAGTGTCGTTGTCGTTGTCGTTCCAGCAAGCATCGCCAAAGCTCCTATCTGGCAGTCAATACACATTTGTATACATATGCTTTGTAGATTTTCTTTTCAGTATAAATTAAGGATTTATAGAAAAAGAAAAATTCTTTTAAACGTTTATAGTTTCAGTAGTAAAGAAAGAATATTTCAATTTTACAACTACCTTGTAGATACAGTTACAATTGCTAACATAAAGAAAAGATAAGAAATTACTGATATATGAAGATAGAAAAACTTTCTTCTCAGTTTGCTCTTACTACTCCAGAGACATCAGCTTAATTAATCGTTTAATAATTTACTTTGATTAAATAGTGAATTCTGTAGATTGATTAATGTGACTTACGAAGAGTACGTCGTTGATCAGGATTATGCACAAGAGGGCAATTATCCAGGTGATTTAATACTCCATCGTTATCCATGTCGTCATCGCACTCGTCTCCTTTGTAATCGTGATCGATATCATTTTGTCCAGGGTTCGCTATATCAGGACAGTTATCTCTGTCATCTTGGATACCATCGCTGTCTCTGTCGAAATCGTTATCACAGACATTGCCCACTCCATCTCCATCTAGATCCGCCTGATCGGGATTAGCGTAATAAAGACAGTTATCGCAAACATCTCCGACCCCATCACGATCATAATCTTTCTGATCTGGGTTCTTCTTCTTAGGACAGTTGTCTTGGTAATTCAAGATACCTAGAAGGTAAAATAAATATCAAACACAACTGTACTTTCATCTATTTATGAAGAGATTGAAAGATAGGTCTGTATCACTCGATAAATGATTACCATCATTGTCCATGTCGTTGTCACAGGCATCACCGATGCCATCACCATCTGTGTCCTCTTGTTTAGGGTTTCTGACTAATGGACAGTTATCACAGACATCTCCAATCGTGTCTGGACCATCTTGATCCGAGTCTTCTTGACTTGGATTCGAAGTTAGGGGACAGTTGTCTGTGGGATCTAGAATGCCATCGTCGTCATCGTCCAAATCACAGGCATCACCTATGCCATCCTTATCTGCGTCTTCTTGGCCACTGTTAGGGATCAGTGGACAATTGTCCTTGCGACAGTTTCGACTCTGACATTGAAGATCTTGATCGGGGAGACCATCGCTGTCGCTGTCAGGTCCACAAATGACTCCGTTTCCAGCCCATCCAACGCGACACTAAAAATGTAGGAAATATTCTTTTTTATTAGGTGTTCCATAAGTCCCTTTCGTAATTTGCTTTCGTCGTTTTTAGATTACTGAAAAAATAAAAAGAACAGGAATTCACTGTGCTTTATTGAGCTTCAAATAAATTATCACCTTGCATGAATATTGGTCCATGTCCAAGCACAGACAATCAGCATTTATGTCGCAAATTGTCACCCTATCTGGACAAACAGTGTGTGTCGGACGACAGCCGAAGGTTTGGTTTCCTGTGAAGCCTGATCTGCAACCACCACATCTGTAGGAACCCTGAAAAAGGAGAATGTAATACAGTTTAGTTTATTAAAATTTGTAATAAGGTTTTCCAAGTGAAGTAGATACAGTAGCTTCTCGTTGTAAGCTCGTTGCTACTTTCGCTATGGATACTATTCAAAGATCAGAAGATGGTCTCTGGAAATAATACAGATCTGATTGATTTCAGGGTCCATCTTCTGAGCTCTGAACAATACTTTGTACTTTGTTCAGACTGTACTTTGTACTTTGAATCGTTATCTTCACCTAGTTCGAGGAAACACTGTAATACTATATCTTCAATAGCTAGTTAGTTACTTACCTCAGTGTTAATGCATTCCATGTATCGATCGCAACCCCCATTGTTGTGTTCACACTCATTGATGTCTCTGCAAACTTGTTTATTAATTCTAGCAACCTCTATACCAACTCCCTCGATTATACTGCCAGTATATCCTGATGGGCAGGATTCACATCTGTATCCAGGTCGAAGGTTAATACACCGTACTCCAGGGAAACAAGGCTTAGCTAGTTCACACTCGTTTATATCGATGCATGTGGAACCATTGCCTGCATAGCCATTAGGACAAGGACCACATCTAAAACATAATTTCGTGAGAGCAAGGACGTACAGAATTCATAGGGAAATTAAATTCAAAAACCTAGAAAGAGGGCTGGAGACTTTTAAGATTCGAATAGTGAAATTTCTCTTCTTTATACAAGAGGAAGTTGTAGAAGAGGATTCTTGAAGGAAAGTCCAGGTTCTGTATTCAATTCTTGTATGAAGGATGCTAAATTTTGTGGTGTTTAAGGAATTGAACAATTTATCCTTTCTTAATCCAGACTTTAGACTTCATTCCCAGTTCATAAGTATCATGAAGTATCAAAAACTAGGGTCTTTGGTGGTATTTTTAAGGAAGTACCATTAATTGTTCAGAAAAATGGAAATGCTTTTATCTGACACCAAGGAAAGAAGCTTCAAAACTTTACACTTCATCCTTATACATTCAATATCGAATAGATCAGGTAGCGTCTAACAATGAATTATCTTTTGTAGATATTTTCTGCTATAATTCTTATAGTATACGAAGAGATGCAAGCAAATGATTGTACCTGTAACCATCAGAGAGATTCTGGCAACGTACTCCGTGAAAGCACGGGTTACTCGCGCAATTAATGACCACTTTCGAGCAATGATATCCATCACCGGTGTAACCAGCCGGGCATGAGCCACATTTTGGGCCGTGTGGTGTGTCACGACAGCTAGCCCCTGGGTAGCAAGGTGATTTGTAATCGCAACTAGGAGGTGGTGTCGGCGGCACTAGAAATGTGGAATTATCTAGTGTCAGGTGCAGTCAGGAATAGTGCTATTTCCAAAAAGGCTGGCCTGCGTAAAGCTTTCTTAGCGAAGAAGACAAAACGGAAGGCGCACCCGATGGAACCTGCTTTAGAAAAATGATTCTACGACTTTCAGTAGGCGCTTAATTTGTAATTCGTTGCAGCTTCGCTAGTTGCTTCTTAGGGTTCGAAAATTAGTCTCCTCTTCTGCAAGGGAGGAAAATTGTGGGGACGATCTGTTCTCCTTTTTGGGCGTAGCACGCAGATAAGAAAATTCTCTTTGTCGCTTGAGTAACCCAGAGCGCCCCCTCCAAAGAGTATGCTTTTTTGTCGATTATGATAAAGACGAGTCACAACATCCTTACATTTTGAGGCAAACATACATTTATTGAAGCAATAAATCAGACCATATTTGTACATCCATGTGGATGGTTACCTACATTCACGTTTCGTTTGCAGCGAGCTAGGCGTGAATCTGTTGTAAAGCTAGTGTAGAGGTATAGAACATTGAAAGCAATACGAGAAAATTTAAGAAAAAGAAGATAGAGAGCTCTGTTTCGGCGATTAATTGTTCTTTTCTTAGTTTCAATACAGCAGAACTTCACTCACCGGGGGGCATACGACAGGCCACGCAATTTTCTATTAGATGACGAAGGTGTTGTGTTCCCACTCTCTGAAATTACAAACATTTTTGTAGATAAACCATCGATAATTGTATGAACAGATTGTTGGCTTTCATAACTTGGTATCATGCATAGTTCTCATTATTGAGACTTTTAAAAGAAATTTCCTAATGTCTTTCACAAACACAGCTAGTTTCATTAGAAGTTCGAATGAATAATATTGATATTAGCACTATTTAATTGTAGAGACACTATTGTTAGAGGTTCCCACGTGACGACCTCAATATTTTTACTAATTTCTAATCAAATCAGCTTCTTCAAACAGTATCATTACTCACATTCAATTCTACTTCTCTCCACATCTGTTTGACAGCATTGATCAACTCGTTCAGTGTTTTCACTATTTGAGAGTCGGTAAGACAGGCTACAAACCAGAAATTCTCGATCAATTTACTTATAATAATCCCAAGTGAAGTTTATAGAAGCTTAAGAAATATGAAATTACCCCTTTCATCTAAAGATTGGATCCCTATGTCCCCCCTTCTGGGCAGTCTTTTATAATTATCAGTCGACTGACTTAATAAATCGGATTCTCTTAATTCTGACCCCGCCCACTGGTGCAAGCTCGGCAGATCCGATGGATTCACATCGAGGTCACCAGTCGAATAACGTTTGTCACGATTATCTTCGGTAAAAAGTTCGTCTTGGCCATTCGATTGAGCCAATTTAACTGAATGGTGACCGTGACCTAATCGACGAGATTGTTCAGGTTCGTTATTGTATTGGTCAGAGTTCTCGAATGTATTAGAATCATCGACGGCATGATTTTTTAATCCATTCGATCGAGCAATGTGCTTCTGAAAATCTCTCGTGTCTGAATTGTCTGACTTCCTGTTCGAATGGCTGTCCTCAAAGAAAAGGTCGTCGAACTTGGTACTAGATTGGTCTTTATGCGATTCTTGAGAGTTTCTCTCCAGCGAAAGATTCCATAGAGAGTCCATTTCGGCCAGACTGCTGGGGCAGTCCTCTTCTTCTCTCATCACGTCGATGATGGATGATGAGGAGTATACCTTCACTTGGCTTCTTCTTGACCTGAACTGAAGACGTAATACTTTGAGATTTTATGATAGTAGATAGCTCATAGTAGAAGAGCTCATAACAAATAGGTAATTTGTCTTCCTTGTCAATTTTTATTTTGTCTAGGAGAGCAAAAAATACTGTAGAGTAGAGAAGAAATACTCCTCTCTGACCACTAGAATGTGTTCTCATTAAAAAACGCGAAAAATTTTATGGACCCTTTTATAGGACCCGACTATAATCTCTTCAATTACTCAGTTTAATTTTAATCGTCGTAAATTATTAATGCCTTAAGACTCATCGAAGTACCGATTAATGCAAACAGATGACGACTGTTAATTGTGGTCCTGGAAGAGACTGAAACGAAAGAGTACGACTGATTTTCCAATCACGATATATTTCTGCCGTCGATTATACCAGTTGCTGCTGGCTGATTGAAAGGCAAACAGCCTTGGTCTGGCCGACCATATTTGGAACGCATCATCCTACGAACTCTAACGTCATCGGGGCCCCGTAACGCAACCGTGAAACTGTTCCGAAGGTCGTGGAAAAAAAAAGTAAAAGTTGGTTATTTTCAGTTATCTCTCTGCTCATCGCGCATCGATACAAACAGAAAGAAATTCCTTCTTTTTTTAGATCAAATTTGCTCCAATTTGCATTTATTTTCGCCAATATTAATTTTTTAATATTTATTTTTTTATTTTTTTATTTTTTCCAAGTATATCTATCAGAATTTTATTATTTTCAACTTGTACGACTTTTTAAATATTTGTATGCATACTACAGTCGATTTATCAAGTCTGCATCTAATTATAGAGTCAACTTCTTCGTCAGGATTCATGTTTTAGTTTTTTAGAACACTAAAATCAAGGTGTACAATTTTTGATAGTCTTTGTTGAAAGTCAGAGACTGGATTTAAGAAATGGAGAAAAAATTAGTTTATTATTGTAGGAGAATTTCTGTGTTCGCGGAGGAGCACGCGAGGCTGGGAATGAGTGAATGAGTCCACAAAAAGTATCACTGGGTTGAGCGGATCTAATTTAATTACGTGATTACTCGGCCTATATTATGTTTTGTTGAAAGCACTCACCACTTCTACAGAAGAATCGTCGTTCTCCGCAACCTCGCGGAAAGTTCTTTTCAATGGCATCGCGCCTTGATAAACGCAGTCGATATAGACCTCGATCTTGGCATCAGGCTGAACCTGGTGAACCAGGAAAATTATGTTTCGCAGCGGTGAATCTACATTCAGCGTGTCCACGTTGATGTGTTCTGTAGGTCGTTGACCATTATCGTCGAGGTTCTCGAGGATCACTGAAAGAAATCATGTCTATCACTTTTCCTTAAGAAGTAATTACACTGATGAATTATTTACTATGTTCTTTTCAACGAATGCTATGTCTTGGTGTAGAAAAAAATTAGAGAAAAAACTCGATGGGAAGAGAGGTCGATTATAAGTAGATTATGTAAACTAGTTGACATGATCAGACCTTTTTCTTTTACTGTCTTTTATTGACTTATTTCGATAAGAGAACATTGAAACGCTAGAAAAGGGGTCCTAAGAGTTCCAGTGCTTCGAAAGATCTATACTCGATTTGAATATTGCACTTGGTGAGTTGTGTCACCTCGTTTAAGACGTTTGTCGATCATCAGCATCGTTTTCGTTCGATATTTTCCGTATCTCACAGCTAGGAGAGTTTCAACTGCGCTGTCTGATGTCCTCTTCTTCAGTTTTAAATTTGAGAACGCGATCACGAAGTCGTCGTTGCGCCATGCTTCTTTAAGATTCGTTGTCAGTTCTGCGAAAAATAAATTTGAAGAAACTATATAAAACATACGTTTTTCTATTAAAAAAATTTGATTTATCTGTTTGATTCTTATTAGTATTTTGTATTGAGCACTAAAAATATTGTGTAAGTTAAGAATCTGAAGTGAAGATGCTGCAGTAGTTATAGTTATAGTCAGTCATCGATTTGTCAACCGCGTCTGACCATATACGAACCGTTTCCCTTACTACTTAACTTACAGGGTGTCTCATAATTAGGATAGATACAAATCACGCAAATACATAATAACTATTCCATTTCAAGTATGTTTCTTAATGAATCTATGTTTACAGATTTTGTGAAACTATATCGTTTCGAGTAAATTGAATTTTTTTTTATAATCACTGAACATTTTGAGGAATTTTACAATTAGAATTTTAACGATACAAAAGAGGATTTATTTTTACATTTTTTAGAAGTCAAAATAGCAATCTTGTGCAAAATGATTCTGAAAACAATTTATCGTTCGAAGTCTGCTGTTTACTGGGTTTCTT
Source organism: Calliopsis andreniformis (assembly GCF_051401765.1). Lineage (NCBI taxonomy): Eukaryota > Metazoa > Arthropoda > Insecta > Hymenoptera > Andrenidae > Calliopsis > Calliopsis andreniformis. The sequence goes on from NC_135073.1 coordinate 13,486,525, forward strand.
GTCAGCATGTATAGGGACTGGTTTGCAATACCGTAAGCACGTTATGGGAATGCGATGCAGGTGCACTGACACCATACAGTTTACGTAACTTTTAACACTGTATTAGTTCAAATGATAGTTAAAGGGTAGTGCAGTGAATACTGATCATTGCTCTACATAAATATTGAAGATTTCATACATTACTAATTTACTAAACTTAAAAAGAAGTTTCCAGCTATTCTTAACTATTTTCGCAAACTTTTTTCTTTCGAACAAATTAAGAGAAACGAAGACCACTGTCTTCAGTTATTTAGTCTTACCTTTATCCTGCGTAACACTGGAATAGGCAACGCAAGCGAAAAGAAGCACCCCGATGACCAGCGTCGCGAGGCGCATCTTCGAACTGCTTGTTCTTCTTTCAATTAATTTATTTCGGTTCGATTAATTCTGGCGATTCCCACGAGTTAATTTTCAGTAGGTTTGGTTTGCGTACCGCTATCGTTCTCCTCTGAAATAATTTTGAAGGAGCGAGCACCGATCATGTACGAATAAATAGATCACCGCACGTTGGCGTTCACCGACTGAGACGAGGAAAAGCCTACAGACGACTTTATACATCACCCACGGAAAATTCCGAGTACAGAGTCGTCGTCCATGGCACATAGAAGATAACGAAAGGAATCGACAGGCAGGGGATAATTATTTTTGTTGGACTACTCTTGTTTTCATTTATTCAGTCAGCCTACATCTATTGTGCTGCCTTGCAATTTATTCATGAAAAAGTTGATCAAAATTGCAGCATTGGAGACGTTACAGAGCAACTTTAATCGTTGCACTATATGCACTTATAATATTTTTCAAAGTTTTCATACGTTTCTATGTCTTTATTTATTTCTGTTTACAGATTTTGGAACTTTTTATCAATTACGTTATTGCAATTAGTTTCTTAAATAACTTACTTATTTAATGATAATTTCCTGGTGCAAAAATAGAGAAAGCAAAATGATATGTTGTGAATTTTTTTCCTAGTTTACTGTGATAGCGAACATGTTAAGTAACTTTTACAGCTATTAGAGAATATTTCATTATCCTTTTTAACTAGTTTCTCTTTACTTATTGATTAAAAGAATAAAGAAATTGGAAGAAAATCAGACTGTTCTGCTGTTTGATGAATATAATTTGATTTGAATTTAAATTTAAAATGAGCGGGTGAATCAAGAGGGCGTAACGTGACGCAAAAAATCTCAATAAATAATAAATACGGATTATGAATTAGAAATGATCTGTGTAAAAACAAATACGAGTTCATTCGCAAAAATAAATACATCGGATGAAACTTTTACCCAATTGTTAAATACATGTTTACCCTGCATCGATAAGATTAAAAAGTAAGCTTTCAGAAATTGCACGCCCACAAATTTCATAAATGATGATTCACATGATCTGGCCTCTATAAATATTATACAGTTTCTGAGAATAATACTGATACTTTTATTTCAATTGATATTGACATTGACATTTTCAAGAAAACAGTTTTTTTAAGATATATTTTTTTGAATTTACAAAAAATGCATAAACCAAAGAAAATTTGATCTAATTAATGAAGTAGTTTTCTTATTTCGTGGTAGAAATTGTAAGATCCTTATTCTAACAGGAAAAAATAAAATTAATTTCTAAATTTGAAAAAAAATTACTACTTTTTATAAGTGTTTAATGATTATACAGAATTTAAAGACATTCGAATTTGTACCTGGTTAAAAAATTAAATCGTTCGATTTACTCAAAAAAGCAGTAATTATCGGTTTAAACTTGAGCTTAGCCGGTAAGATAGAAAACTTTGGAATTTATAGAACATTATCTGCTAATATTCACGAAATACATTATAATAAACTTATATTTATAACAGAATAGCAATTTTATACAACAAATAAATATTAATTGTCAAAATAGTTTAAGAATATATTTATAAAAAAGAATCAATAGGTTATTTTCATTAAGAACTCTATACTTTCGGTTTTCGTTCTGAATAAAGATAAAAATGATGATTTTTTAGTAATATTATTGTTACAATATCTGTACATATGCACATATGCATATTAAAATTAACATTTAACAACGATTTATCACATTTCAAATTTCAAATAAATATAGAGAAGATCAGGGTTCATGTTAGCCAATAGACGATTGTGGTCAATTCCTCTAGTGGCGACAGTGCCAACATTAAAATAAAAATAGTCGCAACAAGAGTAATTATACGACAAACTTCATCATCAACTTGCCATACTGTCAACGAAACGTCGAAAATGTGGGAAAAGTGTACGGATGGTGGCAAAATCTTGTCGCATTTATTATAATCATTAAAATATGTAATCATGTGGCCAGTTAAATATGAGACGATGACTCGTGACGAATGCAGAAAATGTTTACGATGCTTGGGTAAGGTTATGTTTCGAATAATTGTTTTCTCGCTTCGGTAATATTCGACTTTTTACAGCCCACGAAATAATTCTATACGTCGAAAACACATATTTCAAATTTTAAAATATGCATTAGGTACGCTAATATGCGAGATTTGCGTGATTGCAATATAGAAAATGGAAACCCGAAGGACTGCATTCGATTATCATTATTTGTGAACATAATTAATATTTATCAATATTGTATGAAAATGTATCTCTTTTATTATTAAATCTAACTAGAATACCTTAAATGGCTTTTTTATTTTTAATGGTATTTTTGTATCACGTATTATATATCTTCATTTAAAATAGCTCGTTTCGTATAGTATTTCATTTCTCAGACATTTTTGCGAACGTTCGATAATGATTAGATATGGAAAATAGTTAAGAAACATTAGTTAGAATATAGGATGGGAATCGTTTTATAAAGCTTTATTAAAGTATAAAGAATAAATTAAAAATTTCATATATTTTAGGAAATGAATATCTTAATCTTTCTTATATAATTATATTTTTATTTATTATTAATATCAAAAAATAGTATTTGAGATAAGAATACTGATATTATTGTACCTACATAGTTACATATTTAACTATATTTATATTATGATTTCTTGAATTACACTTTTACAAAGAAATATTTCAAACTGTTATAAATTATTTTCATTCCTTATATTGTTCATACAATCAACATAGTGCTTGTTTAATATAGAATTAGATGCTTATGGAAGTATGGTGTCTGTCTTGCGTGCTCAAGGACCTTTCACAAGTGAGAAACAAAAATTATTACAAGAACTAGCTAAGGTTTTACACATTTCTAATGAAAGGCATCGTGCTGAAGTAAGAAGAGCTGTTAATGATGAAAAGTTGACAACAATAGCTGAACAGTAGGTATTTTTTTGTCAAATATATTTTTAATTTAAAGAACAAATGCATTTAAATTGAGTTAATCTATTTTTATTGACTATTAATAAACTATTGTAATATAGATTAAATGGTCCAAACACTGGCACAGATTGGACTATTGAAGGTCGTCGTGCTATCCCACTTTTGCCAAGATTGAAGGCAAGATCTGCTTTTACAACATTAGCGAATAGCTTGTCTCTTGCAACGGCAGCAGCAAACAAAAGGAATCTTCCTGTTCACGAAAGAATGGAAGATACAAAAGGTTTTAAGGAAAACTATTATCTACTTTGGTAAATGTGTGGTTTTAGTCTATGTAAAGTAGTATACAGCTGTAGAACTGTAAGTTAAGCGAGCACAGTGGTTAAGCTTACCCATAGACATTATTTAGAGAAACAAAATATTTATTACTTTTCTATCTGTTTCAATAGATATTAGAAGCGAATCTCCAGTGAAGATAAATGTACAAGAAAAATTACTTAGCAATAATGAACTCTCACCCAGTGAAGAGAAGGTTATCAATGAACATGTTCCAAACGAGGTAATTTATAAATTTATGAATTTTTTTCACTTGTTTCATTACTCTGTTCCATGGGAAATGTTGTAGGTCATTGAAACGTGTACAAACAACGATACAAGTAATCAAAGCAATAATTCTGACATCAGTGAAAAAAGTACTGTTTGTGAAAAGCGTAAACCTTCTTCTCCACTTCCAATAACGCTTCCAAATAAGGTAATTGAAATAAATAAGAATCATTGAACTTTCGTTTGGTAATACAAAAAATATAATCTTGTGTAGGTTTTGGTAGTGTCTTCAAACTCGCTAGGAACGCTAAATCATAGTACTACTGAAAAAGGATCTCTTGAAAATACTATACATTTATCAAGGGTCACCACGAATTCGTTACCATCTCAAAGTGTTACGATAATACCACTTAACGTTAATTGCGACGAAAACGTTACAGGTTGCTATATCTTTCCTAATCTTAATGCATTTATAATATATATTTAAAAAAAGATATTAAAATAATTATATTAAATATAGATTCTAAAGAATCAGACATACAAGAAAATACTAGTAATCATTCAGTAATATCACCTGGTAATTTTGTAAATGCTATGATTCCTGTGAGTACAAGTATGACAAAAACAAAGGGAAAAATAATTACGACCCAAAATAAACTTAATCCGAAAATTGGACCAACAATTTTGGTGTCCAGTAATGTATCGCCAGTAACAACCAGTAACTTACAAACCGACATGCAAGACACATCGGTACAAGGTATAAAAAAATACAATATAGCTTGTCTAGTATAGTTCTCTCTACATTTTTGCTAATTAAACTAATATTTCAGGTTCTAAAACTTCATCTACATCTCCTGCTGTAGAAAATACCTCAAATTCGGAGAATTCAAATTCTGTTACTAATAATACAAAGCGTATTGTACCAGTTATACATTCTAATATTAAACCTTCTATAACGAAGGCCATTACTTCAAGTAAATGTTAAATACTTAGTAAAATTAAATCGACAGTTAATTAAATACAAAACATTACGAACCTAAATTATTTTTTCATCGTTTTCAGGTAATTCACATAGGGTAATGACTGTTAGTCCTGGAACAACAGTAACAAATGGGCCAGGACCACCTTCAGCTGTGCAAACAACATTAACTTGCAAAAAGTTGCCTACAACGCTCAACAATCAAAGCACTGCCAAAATGGTACAATTTTAAATCAAAAAATTTTAATATGAAGATAAAAAATTTGAAAATGAAGATTTAAAAATTTGAAGCCTATTGTAAAGACGTCATTCGCAATGTTTCAGGGTGTTACATTAAATTCTAATAAAACTGTAAATATATCTAATCCTAATACGAAGCTAGGATCTAAAACGAATGTAATTGTTATTCAAAAGGGTCAAACGAAGGGTGTGACTCTTTCCCATGCAGGCAAGGTAGATAAATCTTTCAATCGCTCGTATAATAGTTACTGTTATCTCTTTTGAATGCAAATGCAGGTATTTTTATTCATTTTAGGAAGTATTAGGAAAAGTAATAATGGGTGGGAAAAATTTGTGTGTTACAAGCCAACATAATGCTTCTATTAATGTTCTACCACGCCATATTACATTAAATAATGGAGATCAAGCTGTGACTGTGTTAACAACAACAAATTCATCTCATACAGAGTCTGTAACATCCAATATAAAGGTAATAATTGTTTGTCTGTATTTAATTCGCTATAATTACTAAATAGCAGATAGTAATCTATTTCAACATATTTTGTCAGTGAATAAGTAATCTTTTGTTTGTAGTCTGGTAATACTATTATGTTCAATCTTCGACAAGACATTTTGGAGAAAAACAAAGCTCTGTCCCATCTCCTCGAATCTTCTAATGTTCTTGCCTCAGAATCTAAGACTGTGATACAAAATACGAATACCCGTCTTTCGAAGGAACCAAGTAATAGTGATTCACATGTACAGGATAAAGAGATACTTGTAAAAACCGATGCTGTAATTACGTCTGTTAACGATGAGAAACACAGGTCAGTTTAAAAAGAAAATCATGCAGAATGACGTTATAAAGTTGTTACATTAAGAAGTGTATGTAATACTGACAACTAATCTTATGTAATTACTTTGAAAATCTGTTTTGTAAATTGTTCATTGTAAATTAGTAACGTGTTTTATGTACAAGATATTTCGAAAATTGAAATATATCCAAGGAACGTGAGTTTCTTGCATTAGAATTAAAGTTGTTTGTAAATTGAAATATTTCTTTCACCGGTAGTACAAAAGTAAACTAAGAAGTACTTTTTTTACTGAGGAAATTTTTTATTTTTTAAATGTCCCGCATTTTCCGAAACATCTTGTATATATTTTTATTGCCAGTTACTACCGATGAATTTCTGAAAAGAACGAATACGAACTTTTTCTTCAAGGAATTCTATAAATCATGCAAAATTTTCAACAAATAAAGAAACACTCTTGAACTACTCTGTAAGTACGTACAGCGTATTTGAATTTAACGAAATCCTATATAACAATTATTATAATTGCTTGTTATCAACACAAAGTGTCATTTATATTTTTGTATAATCTAAATGATTTATATAACATATTGTACTGTTTAAATTTCGATGGTTACACTTTTCTGTACCTTATTTCATAGATATTTTTTTATAAATTTTTCTATATTTTTATTTTATGGAAATAAGAGTAGACTAACAATGAATATATTTATAATCAAAATTAAGTTATTCGTTTAAAAAAATCTTTAATACTCATTATTAATGAAAAATTATATTACAACGGTTGATAATTAGAATACTTCACAACAGAATCTTTAAACATACTAATTTCAACATTAAAAGACTGCCTATATTTTATGACAAACAATACTGTATAAGCCTACATATTTAATCTTGAATAGATTTTAGTGCATTCAGGAAAACAAATGATTTTCTCCTTTGTTTAATTAAGGAAATATCACACAATAACTTCATTAGAAAATTATATCACAGTATGACTAATTTACATCTAGTATGTGTCAAATTTGTATTCATAAGTCAACAGTTCATAGAACAAATGCAATACTATTAGCAGTATCACGAATTTTATAACAAATATAACTGCATACAGGAATATGATATGATTGACCATTTCATGTTTGTGCAGCATCGTTATTGTAAAACGATAATGTAAAAAGATGGTGGTTTGAGCATTGTACAGATATTAATAAGTTATATTTTTTGAAGAAGGTAGACTATGGAAAAAAATTTATTCAAGCTTAATATACTTTTTATAAAATATATTGTGCAGTACTACAAGAATATACATTTTATGTGATTGTAAAAACTCATGATGCATTTTCTGTATTGTTATATTTAAAGTATGCAACAGAATTTTATACAGCGTTTACAGCGTAACTGTAGAAATTTTTGTTTCTACAATATTAATATTTGCTCATACCAGTGAAATCCTGCAAATATGTATATAAAAAGTAATTAAGGGATTTTGAAAGCTTAAAGGAAGAACAAGGAACATTTATATGCATAAGCATTGGCAATTGTTTCTTGTAAATGTTTAGATAGTTGTACTTATTTTACTTGATTAGATTTTTATGTTAATCGCGTGTACATAAGCGGAAAACTTAAAGTAGTTAATAAACATGTGCATATACGTATACTTCGAAACGAAGAGAACCATTTTGTGTTTTCAAAGGAGAATGCATATGTTTAAGGAGAGAATGATTGTCTTCTAAACAATAAACTGCCCATACGAACCGCTCAAAAGGTAGCTGTAAATTAATAGTCGTATTTCTTTATGTACATTTATAAGTCAGTTATCCCATTGTCAATCATTTAATATACATGATACAAAACGTTCGAAATTAAAACATTTCACGATAAAACACTTTTTCTCTGTTACTAATCAAATTTTCAATGGGATGGTTGGTGCATGAAACAAAAAAATTACATCTATCAAACATAAATTGTTCTTGTTTTCATTATTTGTAAACTATTTGATATAGTTAAATTTATTAATTAAAAGAATATTATAGTATTAACATTATATTCTATTGTCATTCACATGTACGTAATTACTGCCAATTTTTATAAAAACTATATTTTGATACTTTTTTCATCTTTCCAATTTTTTTAGGTATTCTCTGTATGTAAATGAAAAGAAGACACTGCGATTATAAGAGACCTTTATTATTATTATCGAATGTGATAGTATAGTATATTTAAAATATTAATACGGACGAGGAGGTGGACCGCCTCGCATCATGCCAGGAGGTGGACCTCTCATTCCTGGTGGTCCCATTGGTGGACCTCCACGTCCCATGGGTGGCATTCCAGGTGGCATACCTGCGTTTAAACGAAAAACTCTTAGTTTTCTCATAAGTATTAATGTAAAATAAAAATTCAGTTTTTGGAGTAACTGCATCCTTATGAAAGTGAAAGGCAGAGCAGTACGAAAACCTATAACTTACCCATCATTCCTGGTGGTGGGCCCATCATTCCTGGTGGAGGACCTCCAACTGGCATACGTGGGGGACCTCCAGGATGCATCTGTGGTGGTGCAGAGACTTGACCCCTGCTTCCTGGCGTCATTATTTGCTGTGATGGACCGCCAACTCCTCTTACTGGCCCTTGCAACCCAGCAGGTACACCAGTAACATTCGCAGGCATGCCACGACCTGCAGCACGACCCATACCAGGGCCTGGCGCAGCTCCTGGTATAGGTACTCTAGGTAATCCTTCTTCTGGGGGTGGAGGTCCTTCTACAGTTAAAGCAACAATGTTCTCTCCCCTTAACAATACGAAGCCCAGTACACGCTTATCTTCTCTTTCTGGTTGCTTAGTATTTTTAGGCTTAATTTTACGGAATTCTTCACAATCACCAAGTATAAGATTCATATGTTTGTCGAAAGCTTTAAATGTGCCTATAAATGTTCTGGAGTCTTGCAAAATAATTCGGACTCTGTAATTAATATGCTGAAGCATCTTATTGTTTTTGCCGATCGTCTGCAAAAAAATTAGTGTTTATTAAATTTCGTTTTAATTTATAACAGATTTGAATATTGGAAGAATTATACAATGATCAAGTGTGTTATTTAATTTGTTTAATGTATGATATGAATAAGGTTATGTTAACACTATATTCCAAACATAATACGAAATATTTATATATTATTAGTTTCCATTTACCATTGTGACTGCTTTTTTTAGTAGATCAACACTAAGAATGAATACTTATTTGCTAATTGTTTATTGAGGAATCACAAGCATTAAAATAAATGTTTGCTGCCTATGTTTTAATAACATAACCTCTTTTTACAAAAACATGGCGCCGGTATATCACTGTCGCTCAGTGTCGCTGCATGACGCGCTTGGGTACCCCCACCAAAATTCTTGACCGCAGATCAGTCGTTGATCAGTTGGATGACAGATAGCAATGGTGGTAGACGTTGTGAACAGAGCATTACAACTCACAAGATCTATTTCTATGTGAAATCTTTGGCATGATCAGCATAGCAACGCGACATCCTGATCTATAAGGTATTAGTTTACTTATGGTTATAATTTTTATTCAAAGAATTCGAATCATACTAATGTTCACATTATATATTTTAATTAAAAAGTAAATACATTTCTGAAAGCAGTTCTGTTGTTTAAATATAAAATATTAATGTTTACGTTATTCTTTATCTCATTCATACTTTGATTCGTAAAATTTTACTTCTTTTAAAGTTCTTTTTATGCTCATAAATTGTATATTGAAATATTCTTGAATCTTCAAAGAAATTGAAATAATATTACGGTTTAAGTTTATGATGCTTTATAATAATCTTCCATCTTAATGTTATAGGTGATAAATCGGAAGTTACGATATTTTCAGTTAGTGTTTTAGATTCGTTTACAAATGATTCTTGTTCTTGTCTGTATTGTAATTTACTACTCGTTTCAGATTTAACTTTTGCACCTTCATGTTCATGCTGTTCTGTGATTAAGTGATTCATGTTAATAGTTTTTTCTAAATCTGGTAAATTACAAAACATGTTTTCAATAGGCTGGGCAATATGTACTTCTTTATTCTTATTATTAGCGTCGTTAATATCGTACGATTCACTTAAACGCGTATTTTGCATGTGGTTCAGATTATAAACTTTCTGATCGTTTTCCAGCTTAATGTCAGAAGTCCTTAAACATTTTTTTTCTAGAAGTAAAAGGAACATTGTTATTAAGTCTCTTGCAAGTAGTTAATATACTACTAATTTTAAATACTAACCTTTCATTATCAAATTAGGATCTAGAACATCAATTGTAGGTATCATAAATGTTTGTTGCACATGCATACCATCACCTTTGCTTAAAGACTTCATACTCTGATTAGCTTCTATATCTTTAGATAACATATCCTTATTCTTTGGTATATTTAAAGGATCCTTGGGTGGTCTTTCAGAGATTTTTAAATCTGGATGTAAACTGCTCATAGCATTCATTAGTTCTATAATTCCAGCTTTATAATCAGAAGATGTTAAATTTGTCTTGTTTATCTCATTTAATAGAGACATGTTTGCATCAAGAAATAATTTACTAGTAATTCCTGTAGGCTTTGTGTTTTGATTCAGTTTATCAGAATAATACAATGATTGGGTTTCTGAAATATTAGAGGGTATAGTTTTTGTTTCTGATAAAATTTGTGGTTTCAAAGAATCAGTTTGATAATTATTGGTCTCTGAAATATTTTCTGGCACTTTAAAAAAGACAAAAGGTACCCTTTTTACAACAAGTTTTTCAACTATGTAATCATAGTCTTTATGTTCAGAATTATCAAAGCTTGCTTTAAGTTGCTCTTTTTTATTAAATTTAAGACAACGAAAAAGTGAACCAAAACATTTTCCTCTAGAACTAGAAGTAGAAGTGGCTCTTGATACATCAGAAGCTGTAACTTCATGTAAAGTGGCAGAACTTTGTAATTTATCGCTCATTTTCGTGAAGTATTTGAATATTTTATTCTTTGTGATTTATGTTGTAAGACAAATTGCACAGATCAAAATAAAAGTGACATGATCACGAAATTTGTTTGAAACGTGCATGCTCTAGAAAATTTTTAAGACTGTACAAATTTATCGTTCTAAGTTTGCAATTACAAAAACCGTTATAATTTCTAATTCAAAAAATTCTTAATAATAATTATCTTGTTTCAAAAATTTGAAACGACAAACATATCGCTACATTTGAAATTAATCCGTGATAGATGGCGTCCTTATCGTTGGAAATTTATATGTCACAGCTTCTATATAGTATATGTTACACATACACACATAATCGAACGTATAGTTGCGTTTTGTTTATCTTCTTATGTTTTATCATTACAAAGTTATTAGGCAAATTAGTTGGAAGAATTTCTGAAGCAGGATATGGCAGCGGTAAAAGTAAACCCATCAACGTCTCCTTCTGTCGAATTAAGTTCATATCGCGATCAACATTTTAAGGTTAGTTGTTTGGTATAACCTCAAAATATTTCGTACATTCAAAATTGTAATAATTTAATAGAAATAGAATTCTTTTTTCTGAAATATAGTTTTCTTGTTTTCCATCATTTCGCACTATAAAGTTTCTTTTATAACTATTTTTTTTTACAGGGTTCAAGAGCTGAACAAGATAGACTTTTAAGGAATTCTACAACTTTATACGTCGGAAATCTATCTTTTTACACCACAGAAGAACAAATATACGAATTGTTTTCAAAATGTGGCGATATTAGAAGAATTATAATGGGTTTAGATAAATATAAAAAGACTCCTTGTGGATTTTGTTTTGTTGAGTACTATCAGAGGTCTGACGCAGAGAATTGTATGAGATATATTAATGGAACACGTCTGGATGACAGAATAATTAGGACAGATTGGGATGCTGGTTTCATTGAAGGCAGGCAATATGGAAGAGGAAAAACTGGAGGACAAGTAAATGATGTTCAGTGCAATGATATTTTAATAAATATTCTGCTGGATATAATACAATCTTTATTTTCTAGGTAAGAGATGAATACAGATCAGACTTTGACAGTGGGAGAGGCGGTTATGGCAAAATAATACAACAAAAGGTGACACCCATTTCTGATGGAGGCTTTGGACGTTGAAAGTGTGAGCCAATGGACAATATTTATTGATCTACTTTGTATGTATAAAATAATTATAATAGTATTGACCTGAATGCCCTTTGTAATAAGTACTAAGGTATTTAGACTGATAGTTGCAGGGTGAGTTGGTTAAAAATATAATTACAAATGTTATTTTTGATGATACAAAAAATGATCACAATTTTATCATGAAAAAGTGATGAAGATATTTGAAAATTTAGTTTTATTTTACATAATCTGTACACTATAAAATATATAATACCAATCAATTGTAAAGGAATAACTGAATATTAATTAAATTATTAAGCAAATAACGTTAATGAAACAAATTTGCTTTTATTAATTTAAACTGTAAAATACGTATAAAATGAGATTTTCTTATTTAATTATATAAATATAGTATTAGCAATTTTTTTATTATTTGCTTAATAAAAGATTCTAAAATACTGTAATCTTTGGAATAATATATTTTCCCTAAATATTAAAATTTTTACACGTCAGTACCTTATATTATTAAACATAAATATTGCTTTATAATTATCAGCATGTACAGCAAAACTTATTTGATGGCTTTTTTAGTACAGCTCGAATTGCTTCAGAAAAAACCTCTTCTAAATTCTCACGTTCCAGTGCAGAACATTCAACATATTTAAAGGCCTTTACTTTCTTTTTCATCTTCTTGCAGTCTTTTTGTGGAATTGTGTCTATGTTTTCTGCACTTCTAAGATCCCCTTTCGTACCTACAAACAAAATTAGTAAATAATAATACAGTTCAAACTTTTCGTTCCAAACAAATTAATACCAGAAATACTTGCCAACAAGAACTATAGGTGTATTAGGACAATGATACTTAATCTCTGGATGCCATTTATTTATTACATTTTCATAAGAACTTCTAGAATTTACTGAAAAGCAGATCAAGAAGCAATCAGTCTGAAAATAAAATTCAAGTTTGACTATGAACTCCAAATAAAATTATCAGTGGTAAATGCCTGAAAAAGTTTCTCTTACATTTGGGTAGGATAAAGGTCTGATCCGTTCATAATCTTCTTGACCAGCTGTGTCCCACAAAGTCATCTCATATTCTTGTCCATCTACATAAATGGTCCCTGCATAGTTATCGAAACTAAAACAGATCAGAAATATATTCGCGAATATTCAATTGAAAATAATGCTTTATGATATATTTAAGGGACAATTTTTTATTTGCAGTTAGATGTTTCAAATATCTTACTATTTGTTTGATTTAAAAATACATTTCATGGCACTCCACAATTACTTACACTGTAGGTACGTATTCTAAGGGGAATTCATTTTTTGTGTATGTAATTAGCATGCATGTTTTGCCAACAGTGCCATCGCCGATTGTTGTAATTTTGATTGGCCTGAGCCGGGAGGTTGCCTTTTTTTCTGAAGAATAAAACATTTTCATTATTCAGGTCCAATAAATTTGATTTCTTTTTAAAGAAAAAATATAAGTATTAAGTTCGATAAATTTAAAAATAGAAATATGGCGAAACCTGTGATCTCTTTACGTTATTGACTTTAATAAAATAAAATTAGCAGAGAAAATCAGTCCTTGAATTTCAATTATTGATATTAATAATTGATAATGTCTTGTGTTTTTACCGATCGCAAGTAATTTCATTTTCTCATTTCATTCGATCAGTAATTTTTCTAATTTATTCCTGTAACTTCTATAAGCTTTCATTTAGACCTAGTTTCTTCTTTGATGCTTACCTTGATTGTTATTGCACATTGCGTATAAGAATAAGACTCCAGTGCCCACAAGTCTAGGTCAAACACCCAGCTTCCCGTATGATTCGACGTTGCTTCGTTATCAAAATAGCAATGCTAGTTATCTATTCGTTATCCGGCCCATTCCATTATCAACTACATTATTCGGCTGTAGAAACATAAAAAGGATTGATAACGTTGCAGTAGTTCATATCAACCAGTTTTAAGTAAGGATCGATTCATTGAATACACAAAAGGGTTTGATCTTTAACAATTGTTTTATTTAAATTCAATTTGAAGAAATGATGAGAAAGTTTCATTTGCTATATTAGAAAGAAAATTATTTCAGCTTATCAGGTGTAAATTATCGCTGACAGGAATATGATAAAATTCACATCAGTTACGAGAACGATAATTCTTCGATTTAATTTGATAAACATTTAAAGAGACATTACTTAAACAATCTTCATATTGTTAAGGATTTTGGTTTCACGAGTCATTTCGTATTATTTTAATGCAATAGTAACATTCATTTCTATATTTCAGTACGTTATTATAATAATTTAATATTGAACATTTCTTGGATGTAAACTATTATTATTCATATCAATGTAACTAATTGGAGGGTATAGCGGCTGCAGAGAAATTTCACGCTTGATTCACTGCACCGCAACGATGGGTAATTATTCAATTAAAACGACAGAATTATGTTTCCTAATTTGTGGAACGACTCGACCCTATAAAACTGAGATCATCATACTTTTCTGTAAATTACTTTAGTAGATTCTTCAGAGAAATGTGTTTATCTTCGAAAGAAATTACAGAAATTTTGTAAATAAATAAACAATTTGTTCTCGAGTCATAATCGAACTATGGATATGTACGCAAATTGCTATTTTCACAAACACAATAATTAGAAAAATAATATTTAATTAAAGACTTGTTTTACTTTTCAGATACTGTAACAAGCGTCTTTAATTAAATTCTAATTCTTTCATATTTTTATTTTTATTTTCGATTTGTGTTGTGTTCGTTTTGCACATTAAAATTTCCCATAAATACATAAAGATTCGCTGGCTATTCATGATATAAGAAAGGTGTCACTAAATGATACGTGAAATATAAGAAAAGGTGGGTAGTACGCGTAGGTAGATCGAGAGTGTGCCTTCAACACTAAACGCATCAAATAATTCTAACCACGCCCTTCCTTCCGCATTCCACTTTTCTTTCTGTCGTTTTGAAAACTGAGCTGATTAAGCTTCCTGCAATTATCAATTTACATCGTACGTTCTATCATCTTTCATCGCTTACATTCAGTTAGAGTAACGCAGACTCGAATTATTTAGTGTACCATGAAAAAGAAAGCAATGTATTTAATACAAATTAAATAAATTACTATACACACTCCTACTGTTTTATTTATATATATTTAAAGGAACTAATATTTTTCATGCTAATAGAAAGTTCAGTAACAAAAATTTCATAATACAATTTTCAATATCGTAATCTTGTTCTCACTTTTTTGTTAACAGAATATGTAGCAATAATATTCAGTAAACGAACAGTGAAATTCATCGTGGAATGTAATTTTTTTTCTGTTCACTGTATTCACTTAGCGACTTGTAATTATGTTTACCTCCCTGACTGTCCCTCTCTCTCTCTCTGTCTCGATCAACGAAGCGAGACTTTTATGTAAATAGGCTAGAGATACACACCGATAAAGTAGCGATGACATAATCTAGCTGTTCGTGAACCTGCATGTTCATGTTAGACCTTTACAAGAGCGTAATTAAAAAACGCGGAGTGTCTCACGCGAGCCGATCATTTAGCAACATCCATTGCGTAAACAATGCGTTTCAGTGATTATATACCTTTTACATAAAAGTAGATTTTTATCGTATAATGGTATTAGAAAGGGAGGGTTGCTTTTCTCATACGTTAGTTTCAAAAATTTTGAACCATTAAAAAAGTGACAAATTTCAACTTCTCGTAACTTGTAAATTCCCGTTTAAAATTTCTGTGAAAACAAATTATTCTAAAAAAAAAGATTCTATGAAAAAACTATTAGTAAAATTTCTATGAAGAATTAGTATTTTTAGTAGAATTAATACATTCTTAAAAAATTCTTTCATAAAGTCCTTTAAAAGTATATCAAATTACCAAGTATTGTACTATTCGTATTTTTAACCAGAATAAGGTAATGGTTCGCGGTCTCTTATCAATTCCTCATCCTGTTCCACGTTCAGGAAAATTCCGATTAAAAACAACTTAAAACTTTATGACAGCCTGAAGAAAGTGTATATACCCTAATTATATGCACATTAGATAACAGTAACCGTGTCTAATTTTCGTTTCTGCAGAAATCGACAGTAAAAGATACGATTTCATAAGTGTTAACAAGTACGACAGGAATAGATATTTCATACTGATACAGACTGATAAGATCATTAACGTACGATTACATTTTCTACTCTGCGTGTACATTCGAGAAAACTTCGCGATTTTCAAATCACAGGTTTGAAAAGTTTCTTCCTCATACATATTTCATATGACGAAGTTTGAGATACCTTGACAATATAAGTACACAATAGGCTTAGAATAATGATCACTTGATTATACTAACTATAATCTTGAACTATATTAATTTATTAATTTAAAAATACAATTTCTCTGTCCCTAAATGAAAGTAAACTACATTCTTCTAATTCAGCCCAGTAATTTTACTCAAAGTAACTATAACTTTATCCACATTGCCCGCTTTGAAAGCCAATTCTCATGACAGTAAATTAACTCTTTCGTGGCCGAGTGATTTTTCTGAGCATCTCTCATTTTTCTCCTTTTTCGTTAACTAGGTTTCCAACGTCGTTCTACGTGCGATAACAGAAAAAACTAAGTGGGACACACATGTCCCACTAGCCACAAAAAGGATTAGAGCAAAGTCGAAGAGAGGGTGAAACTAAAAATTAACATAAAAAAAGCGCGCTACGATTTGGGCCCACCCAAAGTCGTTCGAGCTGTCGTAATCTTCGTGAACAATGTATGTTGGAACAGGTATAAGAAAAGTGTTGTTCAGTCAAGTGACTCACCGCGGATCGCCGTGCATGTTTACTCGAAAGAGAATATAATCAGTTGGCACTGTGACACATGGTTTTATGCGATGTCTTTGAACAGAACGGTTTCGACTCGATCACTCGCCACTCGAACCGATTGAAATTCTTTCAAATCCCGACGAGCGTAACGGGAAACCTGCATTGGACGCAGGTCGCGCAACGGCGGCTACTTGACGACTACGAAACACCGCGGACACGTTCAAACGTTCACCGAAACATCAATTACGCTACGCGCATACGCTAGGAAATGGCAGCAAACGTCGCCTTTTCAATTTGAATCTCTTAGGTAATCCATCTTGATCGATTGAATCGATATGCGACGAAACAGAGAAATGAAATGTTAATTTTCTGCTCCATTTGTCACTAAATTGATCTTTCATCTTGGATTCCTGAAAAAAATAATTGGAAAACACTCTTATCGTAAATTCAACACTTTTGTGGCTATTTTTTTCGTGTTATCGTATTCGAAATGTCTTTGGAAGCCTAGTTAACAGGGAAATAAATAGGACTTCATTTCAAAAAATATATCAGTGACCTTGGAATCTCCTTTTTTCCCCAAAAAATGATCTTGAGAAAAATTCTTTTCCATGATTATACACACTCTTTCAAATAATGTAGCTTTGTCCTGAGAATTTTTTTCATCAAACCACAGATAACGTGGATGTTTAGGTGTTTCCATTTAAGTGCTCCACCCTGTATAATTCCATTATTTTGTAAACCATAGCACGATCTAGAAAATACTGTTTCGAATTCGGTCTTATTATAGCAGCAAGAGAAAGTATAAGAAAGAGACATTGAAACGTACATCGAAGCGTGTCGAGGAGGATCAATCGTTTACGATTTATGGTATACATAAATTAAAATTTTAAATTATACACGCCCCCTATTTGGAAAGGCGAATAGTTTCATATTCACGAATAGTACCCGACTGATGACGCACGAGTCGCTTCGGTTAATTACTGTATGGCGAAACCTTGCTCAATTGTTTGACATGTTTGGTACAATGCTATGATTTGCATTGGTTCAGAAATGTTTTTAGAAAAGTACTATATAATATCTCGTAAATATTAATAAACTGAGAAAAGTTACGCTGCTAATTGCAGGCATCCTTTCGCATAAATTGAGAACCGTGCGTGCAGGGCTTAAAGTATTTAATTTAACATAACCTCGTTAGAGGGCGCGGTACTCGCTGTTTTTTATATTTCAAGTGTCCTTCTATGTAATACAATACCTGTTTGAATTTAAAAATTGGAAAGCAGCTAGACAGTTCTGCTAATATAAATATTCTTTAATAAATGGAAGAAAAAATGGCTGAAGTTTTGAGGGAGAACGCAGAGGCATTATCGAAAAACTTAAATAATCAAGCGGATCGAATTAACTCTTTAATAAACGAAGTAATAAAATCGTTCAATACTGATATTCGCGTTACCTAATTATGTCTTCGTGTTTCTTAAGTTCGCAGAGCTAAAGGAAGCTATTGATAAGAACAAACAGAATCGATATTATTGGAAATCGCAGTTTTCTGCTTTATCGATAAGTATTTGGCTGGGACAAGTTAAATATAAGCAGCTAGAAAAAAAAGAAGCTCAAGTTAGACAAGCAGTTTCCGAATCAATGAAAGTTATAGATCTTAAACAACAGGAATTGAAAGAATTGAAAGCAAAAAGGAGAGAATATACTTTTGAACAATGGTTCTCTTGTTTTGTTAATTAATTCTTTTGATTGAATTTTTAATGGCAATTTAAAATACTAGCAAATACATATCAGGATCAAAATATTATCGGAAAGTTATGCATTATTTCTATTTTTTCAGCGATAATTTTCGAGTCAAATATTCCAATTACACTGATAGTATTGTTCGAGCACACAAAGAATACGTAAGTTTGACTACAGAGAAAATATAATCATAGGATTAATTTTAAGTTCATCTAATTTTTCAGTCGACTGAAAATTTATTGCAAGACATTGAACGTTATCGTGAAAAGTACAGAAACGCTGAGCGCGAATACTTAACATCAAAAAAAAGATTAGAAAGTCTAACAACGTGGTACAATTTTCATTGTTTGAGTACTGAGGACATCGAGGAAATATTGAAAATTAATACGGTGTTAGCTGATATAAAGTAAATACAGTAACTGCAAATTTATATATTTTTCGAACCGTATATTTTATTCTTCAATAAACATTTTATTTAAATATCATTTTTACAGGATAATTGATAGCAAAGAACTGCAAAGTATTACGCTGGCGCAAAGTACTCTGGAAAAATTAAAAGATGAAATAGAACAAAAAAAAGTGAAGCTCAGTGACTTTAAAAAGTAATTCGTTTCGCTGCTTGAAGCGATTATTAACTATTTCAGTTAAATTATTCGTATTTCTTAGATATCAAAAGATTGCTTTACTTTTATTTTATGTTATTACATTATGTACACTACTTTGTCAATACTTTAATTACAGAAGGTCGTTACAAGTTCAATAAAATATTTTTCTATTTTGTATATAAGGACATTTTATACTTTACCTATTTTTTCATTTTAGTATCTTGTTCATTGATCAATTTATTTTAACGGAAAAATTTTTCCCGCCTAAACCGGCGCCCAGAGCGCCAACCTCGACGGTTATTGGTAGGAAATTGAATTTATCAGAGACCGGTGTGTTACTTTGTTTGAAGATTCTTTGAAAAGTATTTGATATTTTTTCGAGTCGAGGAAACGTAGTGTTTTTAAAATAAGCCAATATGGAGCTGACTGATGACAATTTGCTCACCCTTAGTGAATATTTAAAACGTACACTTAGCCCAGATATAGATGTCAGAAGACCAGGTGAACATAACCTCTGTACTAATAAAAATATTAATTGAGAAATTTATATAATTACGATCACATGAATTTCTTTATCCATTATAAAAGATACCTTTTTACCTGATACATGCATTAAGGATCAATAATTAATAAATAAATTTGTTTAAAGAACGTTTAACCTCTAAATAGGGACAAGTATGTTAAAAGTATTTAATGTTTAATGTCGTAACTAGAATTAATTTGAATAAGTTCGAAATATGATGAAGAATTCTTTGTCAGAGATTCTTGTCTTTGCTTATTAAAAAAGGGAGAGGATTATACATGTATTTGTTACATACTTTCTGATATTCCAAAACTGTTATCTAATTATTTAATCCTGTTTCCTTATTCTAGCTGAAAAGTTCTTAAAGTCTGTTGAAGTGAATCAAAATTATCCATTACTTCTGCTGCATCTGGTGGACAAGTCTGAAATTAATATAACCATTAGAATTGCGGGTGCAGTTGCATTTAAAAATTATGTGAAACGTAATTGGAAAGTGGTAATTATTTTTTCCTATTAAATAGTGTATCATTTGTTTTAATATTTTGATTAAATTGTAACAAAATTCTAATTGAATTTCTGATTTCATATAGAAAGAAGATTCTGTGGATTGTATACATGCACAAGATAGAGAAGCTATAAAAAAGTTAATTGTTAATTTGATGCTGCATTCTCCAGATTCAATCCAAAAACAGTTATCTGATGCAGTATCAATCATTGGAAAGTATGACTTTCCAAACAAATGGCCAGAACTTATAGATCAGATGGTTGAGAAGTTCAGTACAGGAGATTTTCATGTTATTAATGGAGTTTTACATACAGCACACTCTTTATTTAAGAGATATAGATATGAGATTAAAAGTCAAACTCTGTGGACTGAAATAAAATTTGTACTAGACCAATTTGCTAAGCCTTTAACAGATTTATTTGTTGTATGTATTTTGTTGTTAAGATTTTCATAATGAATATCATGTTCTAAGTACATAATATCTTGTAGGCTACAATGAATTTAACAGAGGTACATGTGCAAAATCCAGAAGCACTAAAAATTATATATAGTTCCTTGGTAATTCTGTCTAAAGTGTTTTACTCTCTCAACTTTCAAGTAAGTAATAGTAATGTTAATAAATATATTACAAATATAGAATAACGTTTTAACAATGGTACATCTAATCAAACTAATTCATTTCTTTTTCAGGACTTACCAGAATTTTTTGAAGATAATATGGCTACTTGGATGAAGAATTTTCACATACTGTTGAACACCAATGTTCCCTCCTTGCAATCCACAGTACTGTAAATTTTTTATTACATTTTGTATTATAATTATGACTCTTTTTTAGAATACTTAATATATGTTTAGGATGAAGAAGAAGCAGGAGTAATTGAACAGTTAAAATCACAAGTCTGTGATAACATTGGCCTTTATGCTCAGAAATATGATGAAGAATTCCAACCATATTTACCTGAATTTGTAACAGCAGTGTGGAATTTGCTCACATCTACAGGACAACAGCCAAAATATGACAGTGTATGTGATTTTAGTAGAAATGCTCGTCTATGAAAATTATTCTAACAATAATTTATGTGTTTGCAGTTAGTTTCGAACGCTTTACAATTTTTAGCAACAGTGGCAGATCGTGTACAATATAGGCATCTTTTTGAAGATCCAACTACCTTGAGTAGTATTTGTGAAAAGGTCATAATACCTAATATGGAATTTAGGGGTATGTATATTACACAGTGTAATTTTTCTTGTATGTTCAAACGTATTATATTTATTTTATTATTGATTTATTAAATACATTACAGAATCAGATAATGAGTTATTTGAAGACAATCCTGAAGAATATATCAGAAGAGATATTGAAGGCAGTGACGTGGATACAAGAAGGCGTGCTGCTTGTGACTTGGTGAAAGTGCTTTCAAAGTCCTTTGAAACAAAAATAATGGAGATTTTTGGTGCTTACATACAAGTACAGATTCATTATACTTTTTGAGAATATAAATAAAAGGGAACTCTATATAAAAATTATCGTCTTGCAGGTAATGTTACAAAATTACGCGGATAAACCAACCGAAAATTGGCGAAGTAAGGATGCTGCGATCTATCTAGTCACTAGCAGTGCAAGCAAAGGTCAGACGCAAAGGCATGGAGTTACGCAAAGTAGCGAACTTGTTCCGTTGCCTCAGTTCGCAATGCAGCATATTCAACCTGAATTAATGAAGCCAAATGGTATGTAGACTTATCACTAATGCTATACCAGTTTTTCAATTTGCTTTCCTAAGTTTAATCCTGCACAATGCATTTTAGTGAATGAGTTTCCAGTACTTAAAGCAGATGCAATTAAGTTTCTAATGACCTTCAGATCAATATTACCAAGCGAAATGATAGTTGGAAGTTTACCACAATTAATTAGACACTTGACTGCTACGAACATCGTTGTACACACGTATGCTGCTTGTGCCATTGAGAGAATATTCGCCATGAAAGGACCTGATAACCAGTCTTTGTAAGAAAGATTTTACTCAATTATTGCTATTAACTCAATACATATTTGTCTTCAATAAGTAAATTTAATTTACAGAGTGAAAGGAAGTGATTTACAGCCACTAGTAACGGATTTATTGAAGAATCTGTTCGCTTGTTTAAGTATGGCTGGTTCAGAAGAAAATCAGTACGTAATGAAAGCTATTATGAGGAGTTTCGGTATCCTACAGGAAATCATTGTACCATTTTTGGCTGATCTTCTGCCAAAATTCACGGAAAAGTTAGCCATTGTATCCAGAAATCCAAGTCGTCCCAATTTCAATCACTATCTCTTTGAAATTTTCGCCTTGTCAATTAAGTAAGCAAAATACCACTAATTTAGTAAAAATCGAAACGAGAAACAAATGTTTAATATAAAAAAAAAAACTTGAAATTAATTTTTAGGATTGTTTGTAAAACTAATCCAACGGCGGTAGCATCATTTGAGGAAGCATTATTCCCTATTTTCCAAGGAATCTTGCAACAGGATGTACTAGGTAAAGTATTTGTATAATAACGTATTTGATCGTGATTTTTAATTAAAAAATTCTTTCAGAATTTATACCATATGTTTTTCAAATTCTGGCTTTATTATTGGAGTTACGAACAACTCCAGATGTGCCAGAAGCATACCTAGCCCTGTTTCCTTGTCTGCTCTCTTCTGTGTTATTCGAACGCCAAGCGAATATTCTTCCATTGAATCGATTATTGAGGGCATTTATTAGTCATGGTGCACATCACATCGTAGCGCAAGAGAAACTAAATGGTCTACTAGGTGTGTTTCAAAAACTGATTGCATCCAAAACTAATGACCACGAAGGCTTCTTATTACTGCAAAGTATCATTGAACATTTTGCCCCGTAAGTTTTTCTTATATTTACAATTTTTTTGATCTTTCAAAAATATGAATGGAATCTTGATTAAGTAATAGTACTAAAGTCAGCGTAATTAAAGTTGAATGAATAATATTTTTAGGAATGTACTAGAGCCATATATGAAGCAAATTTTTGTACTATTATTTCAACGACTTTCGTCATCGAAGACCACAAAATACGTGAAGGGTCTCATTGTATTTTTTGCCTACTATATCATCAGATACGGTTCAACCAGTTTGGTTACGATCATAGACCAAATACAACCCCAGTGAGTTCTCAATTTTATTGCACAACTGTTTTTAGTAGTTATACATTATAATAATTAAACAATAACTATTATAACTATTTTCTTTTTTGCAGAATGTTTGGTATGGTCATAGAACGCGTGTTAATTACAGACATGCAAAAGATATCGGGCGATATAGAGCGGAAAGTAACTGCAGTAGGAATATCAAATCTGTTGATTGACTGTCCAGCAATGTTGGAAAGCCCGTACAATGCCTATTATCCACGCTTATTGGTGGCATTATTAGAATTTTTCGAGCTCCCACAGGATCAGAGCATGTTACCCGAAGACAATATATTCCCAGAAACCGAGGATGAGCCTGAATATCAAGGAGGATATAGTCAACTTCTCTGTGCGAAGAACCCTCCAAAGGATCCACTAGAAGGTACAGTTCCAAATAAAGAATATAAAAAAGAGTAGAGAACTTTTGAAGTTTTCATTTTTCATATTTAAGAACTGTGGTCACTGTTATTTTATATATTTTATACACAGCTATTGGCGATGTGCGTTTGCACCTAGCACAAGGACTAGGAAGATTATCTCCAGGCCAGCTACCGAGTCTCCTCGGTCAGATTCCAGAGTCTAGCGCGAAGCATCTGAGAAATTATCTCCAAACGGTCGGTATTAGCGTTGCATAATACAAGCGAAATGTCCGGGATAGATTGAAGATTCATCTGATCACTCGGAGGATAAACAACATTGAACTGAATAAACTGTAAACGAAAGAAGTGCGAAGAAGATTCTTTTCTAGTGATACATACATTACGGACGCCGTGTCTGCCTATTCTGTGACTTTGAATATTTTAACAAAAATTTGTCATTTTTGTACATGATATTGTTGGGAGTCTGCGACTCTATAAACTATTGTAAGAACTAGTGTGATATCGCGAAAATTCATTGAAATAATCTCCGTGGTTATTTGTATAGGAAACATTCCCGAATCGTTATTTAAATCATTTTGTTCTGCATGATAAACGAGACGAACACGTGCCTCTTTTGATCATCCAGATTGTCTTCTTCCATTCTTTTTCCTATTTTCTAATTTAATGTAATAATAAGCGATGTTCACTCGAGTAACACTCCGTACTTTCTAATGGCCTGTGAGTATATTAACTTGTTAAACATTTTTTTTTTAATTAGATGTACAATTTTTAAGCCGATATTCTTTGTAATGATTGTTGAACACAAATTTTAATCCTATTTTGTATTTGTAATCGAATTATTTTTATTCTTCCCACATTCTCTTTCAAACTCCTTGTTTCTTCACGACATACAAAACAAAATAAACTTTTTTTCACCATTTTTAAAGAATTTTAAAAGCTACTACAGTATACAGTAACTAAGGGTAGTTTAAGATACTGTAATATGTGTGTAGTGCTATATAGGGTAGCATATTTCAGAGTATAGCATAGTGTAGGTATAGGATAGTGTTGGATAACTTGGTTAAAGTTGGATAAAGTATAATTACACTAACCAACACTATACAAATTGGTTCTATACTGTTCTATACCTTATCTGTGACAGTCTGTGATAAACAATCTCATTCAAATACTTAACCATTTAACTCCATTGGTCGATTCCTCTTCCTAACATACTCTTCTAATTCTAAACAAGTTAGATTATAAATGTTAGGTACAAATTTCATAACGAAATACTTGCTTTGAAACACTTTCTACAATCATATCAAATTATAAATTCTTAACTAAAATTCGAATAATGCTCAAAATCATTGTAAAGTTTTTCATAAGAATGCAGCTGTATTTTGTATTAAATATTGTTGGTTTAGTAACACACACTGACGTAATATCATCCGATCTTCAGGAGATCTCTGATTGGCCACAGCAAAGGTCGGGTGACTGTTCGTAATTTGTTACCTACTACGTTTGACATATCAGCGTGTCGTTGTTTTAATTATTGTGTTTATTTAATGAAACTAAATGTTTGACCTGTAACATGTCAGAATGGCAGATCCTGAAGGATGGTCTTCGTCACAGGATAACGATTTTTCTAGTTTTCAGTCAAATGATAGCTTTAATTTAAATGAAGTAACTGGTATTGATGGTATGTTAATGTTTATGACATCAAATTTTATAGTTGCTTTAACTGTACAATATCCATTTTACTCTTATTTTTTTTATTACACTTTTTGCTCTTTGCTGTGTAAGTCTCATTCATGTATACTTCATTTTCTTAGAAGAAATGAATGATAAAGTAGCAGCACATTGATTAATCTTGTGCATATTATGAAAAATTGTATTAAGGGAGAAGTATAATAATTGTTAATCAATAGTATATCATCAATAATATATCATTCCTTACGAGTATTCTATTTGTAAAAAAAAAAACAGGTATTCAATTAAGATTCATTTATCTTATTTTACTTCATATTTTGGTTACAGATTTGCTTACAAATTGTGAGAGTGAATTATTAAAAAATGAAAATTTATTCAGTGATGATGCATTGCTCTCACAATTGGAAGAGCCTCTGGACATGGACACAGAGGAATTAGATTTTCTAAACTTTAACAGTAGTGAAGAATTTAAAGATTTCAAAGAGTTTCGAGATTACAAGGATCCAAATATAGTTAAATCTATACAGAACGAAAATGTGATCCTGACGCAAGCTGTTGCAGAAAATGCACAGCAAATTGCTTGCGTGTCACCACAACAAACTCAGCAACAACAAAAACAGATACAGCAGCCACAACAACAATCACAATTACCAGACATAGCAACTGTACAAAATAGACCACAACGGATATCTGTTACACCTGCACCCACAATATTTAGTTCACAGTATGCTATTCCACAGAATGTAAATTTCAGTGTTCAGTCACCTGTTGTAACAATAGCACCAGTAACACAGCAACGGCAATTACTCTTGCCTGCTAAACTAATAAAATCAGAATCAGTTGTTTATTCAAAAGGATCACAGGCTGTTACTTCAGCCTCTGTACCACACCAAATACATACTTTAGTGAATACAGCTAATGGAACAGTTCTAACTACTGGTAAATATTGCACCAGTTGTATATTACATAATCTTATTCATGTATTTTATGATATATTAATCCTTACTTAGGTATTCCTGTTGTACTGGACACTGACAAAGTACAAATAAACCGTTTGAATACAAATACGCATGTGGGAGTACCAAAAGTGAAGGAAGTAAAACGCAGTGCTCATAATGCTATTGAAAGACGTTATAGAACATCCATTAACGATAAAATCATTGAGTTGAAGAACATTATTGTTGGAGTGGATGCTAAATTAAACAAATCTGCAATTCTAAGAAAAACAATTGATTACATTAGGTATATAACGTTAAAAAATGTTCAATAATTTTCTTGCATATGTATGAGAGTAATGAAAGTATGAAAATTTCAGATTTCTTGAAAACTCCAATGCAAAACTAAAAGCAGAAAATATGTCATTGAAAATGGCTGCACAGAGGCAAAATCTGCGGGATTTGTTAGTGTGTGGCGAGTTGACGCCGCCAAGATCAGATTCAAGCGAACCGTCTTTGTCTCCTGCATCAGCACCATTATCTCCACCATCTCCGTCATCTATTAAAGATGATCCAGATGTGTTACAAAATATTCATTCAACGCCTGACCTTCCAAATTCAGGCATGAGAGACCATACAAGACTCACACTTTGCGGATTCTTGTTCTTCGTCCTGGCATTTAATCCCCTAGGATTTCTCATGAGTAACGTTGGAAGATTCAAATCTGATTACGCAAATGTTAGAATGGATGGTCGTACGATTCTTACTGTTCAAGGTACGAATAATATTTTTGCAATATAATCTAATAATATCATTCATGTCACGAGTAATACTTTTCAGATCAAGCAGAGTTTGAAAATCCAATATGGAGCACCGTATTCCTCTGGTTAACGAATGCTATACTCTTAATTGGCGGGATTTATAGATTATTGCTTTATGGGGATCCAATATTGCCTTCTGACAGTAAAGTATTTCTCGAAATTCATCGATGGAGACGCCAAGCAGAATTCAATATATCGAAAAATGAATCTAGTCAAGCATGTGGTGATTTACACCAATGCTTGCAATACTTCGGCCGTCCGTATCCATCTTCGAGGACAGAAGCTTGGCTGGCAACGATTTGGCAAATTACTAGGCAACTTCTCCATAAACTGTGGATCGGGAAATTGATACTGTATGTTCACAAGTGGCTTTCGGAGAAAACGACACGGCAACAAACAGAAATGTCTGCCATGGAAATAGCTATTATTTACCAGCATATGCTCTGCTTACGATTATCAAAAGGATCGAGAAATGGAACACTGTATCTTGCGCTCTCCGCGATAAATTATGCAGAAGCTGCTGGAGAAACAATGCCGAAACCATTGCTGGCTGAAATATATATTAATGCCGCGTTGTGCTTCAAACAATCGCTCTTTCCATTCATTCACAAATATTACTTGAGCAAAGCACGCATCCTGTTATCATCGTGCGTGGTCCCACCGAAATTGAAGTGGATTACGAACGACGACGGTGCTAAATTTTTAGCATTCCAGAAATGGCAGTGTGGAAAACAGACGGATAATGAATTCACGTCTCAAAGTAGCAAAGCTAATCCTTTGTCTTATGCATCTCGTGCGTACAGAGATTACTTAATTGGGAATTGCTTGCGTATCTTAGCTGGCACTGTAGGTGATGCTCATCTGTCTTCGATATTGGAACACAGTCAAGTCATCATGGCTTCTGCTGGAGTAGAAGCTGGCTTTGTATGCACTGACAAAGTTACTGTTACAAGTGAGTTTGAAAAAACTAAATTGTATGTTCAATTTTAATTTTACTTTGAAAATTGATTTGTAATTTAAATACTTCAGGCTGTGAAGATGAAATTGGATTATGGTGGGGAGCGGTTTTATACGTGGCTGCTTGCTGGAGATTGAGGAAAGATGATTCGCAGGTGTGGAGTATCGTGGAAAGCAAATTTCCTTATGAAAAGAATTATCAACTCTGCAATAATAATAACAGCGTCAGTCCATTGCCCTATATTGTACTAAATACTTTGCAAGCAGCAAAAGCCACAACTAAATCAGCTACTATGCGTTTCATTGATCAAGCAGGAATAATGTTGGAGCAGTCTCTGGTTTATTATAATTGTAAACATCAGTCGTCACAAAATGTTCTGGTGAGTATCTAAATATAGTACTTGTATCTAATAATAATAATTTTAACCAGTAACTGTATGCAACTGCTTTCCTGTTACAAGTGTGCATTGTAGTTGCATTGCATGAAATATAACTATGCAATACTTCTACAGTGCAACTCCTGTGGCAGGTCTTGGCATCATGTAACAATATTATGTACAGAAACTATAATTAATTACAAGAAACTTTGGACAAGTATTTTATATTTGATTGAATATGACTTGTTTTTCTAGCTCACTCAATTATGGGTCTGTGACTGGTTACTTGAAATGCGAACTACACTTTGGCAGGAATTAGACAGTGATTCAGAAAGGCCAAATTCAAGTATGTCTTTGGGAGGCTTCCAGCGTGATTTAGCTTGCTTGAGACAAATATGTCACCATATTCCAGTAAGTTTGAATACTATAACAATTGTACGAAAAGGTAGATTTGTAACTCATTTTTGTTATTCCCTGTGCATTTTTCAGTCTACGTTGTCACGAGTATTTCTTTACGAAGCCACAGCACGTATAATGGCAGGAGCAACACCAGTGAAAACTCAAATATTGTTAGATCGTAGCGTGCGCGATCATAGAAATGCTCGTTCTTCAATTATTTGTGGGAAAGATCGTTCACAGGATCAGTACAGTGGAGAGAGGGAACATGCAGTTGCTTTATGCTTAGCGTGTCGACATTTGCCTGCATTGTTATTGTCTTCCCCTGGTGAACGTGCTGGTATGCTTTCAGAAGCTGCTAGAACGTTCGCAAGAGTAGGTGATAGAAAAAGACTCCGGGAATGTTATAAGTTAATGAGACAATTGGGCCCTGCTATTTCTGTTAACTGATACACCCAATAAATATGTATCTATTTTTGTTTAGACACTGGATATTATATAAGATAAGTTGTATATAAATTTCAAAGCAAAACTTATGGGAAGAAATAATCTCTTCATGTTTGAGGTAGATTACTTAATTTACCTTCATAATTTGATATTTTTTACTTTTGCGATCATTCTATCATTGTATAGATACGTTCCTGCTCGCTACCCGTATTGTATAATATTTATAACTTAATATGTATCATAAAGTACATACCTAAGAAACTAATATAAAATACTTTTAATTATAAAACTTACATTGTATAAATATAAATATACAAAAATATTCGAAATACTTTACTTACATTCATTTTATTCAATAAATAATGATTAAATTTTCCTGTCTCTATGAGTATAAAGATAATTTATATATGATTATTCTACCAAAGAAATCTGTGCTCTCATTAAACACAAGTTTGAAAGTTTTTGCTCTTATAGGTTCCTTTAACTCAAATTTTTGTATTGTATTATTATCTTCTGGGTAAAATGATGTAACAAATTTAGTTTCTTTATCACCAGCCTCTATATAACAATCCTTACCAACAAATCCTCCTTGAAATTGAATTTCAAATGAATTAACTTCACAAGTTTGATCAAAGTTAATGACTACCCATTGTGGAGTTCCCTAAAATACATTTGTCAATGTCTTTAATTCTTTATCATACATATTGTTAAATTTATATTTCTACTTAACAATTTTTGTAACAATATTTTAAATGTCTAGAGATGTAAAAACATTTTCTCACCGCATCGGAGTTCCAACACGATTCAAGGCAATTGTCAAACATATGTTTTTTCCCATATGATCGATTGTCCCTATTTAAAACTGAACTAACCCTATACATATTCAAAAAATTCAATTTTCATTATACTTAAATACGTTAGCAATGACACAAAATTTTTAAATATTATAACGTACAACTTACCGACACTCAAACCTGTTTTGAGTTAATAAACAAGTCATAGTAAAAAAAAAGTAAAAATAATTGATTCAATTTCAGATATTTAGTAATCACACTTTTAGCAGAATTTTTGATCAATATGTAACAATAAAAACTTATTATTAAAACAGAAAAATTACTTAATAAATTCGCTACAGTATTTACGTTAAAGGTTATGTTACAAACTTAATTAAGGTTAACTTAACCTAAAATTTCAAAATAAAAATATAATAAATTATTATTTTTTAAACAAAGGAGTGAAGAAGCATATTGTATTTTTTCGTGTAATTAAAAAAAATATTTGTAGCATCTATTAATATAATCCAATACAATAAATATATCCAAATGAATATAAACATTTATACCCTCGCTTTAAGCTGCGTTCTCATTTCTCATAGATATGAACACGACGGAATTATGTTTATAACTGTGTATTCCTAACCTATAGCTACATGTGTAAATAGTAGTGAACAACAGTGAATAATGAAGTTAATGTTTGGCACAGTTTTTACCCGTTTAACAAATCAGTATAGTATTAAATGGTTAAGTAATAAAAATTTTCTACGATCGTACTGTAAAGGTACAAATGCAGTGAAAAGTGAAAAACCAAGATTGGCTAAACCTAACCTCTACAGACCGCAGATTAAGAAAAAGAATTTTTCTGACGAGAAAATTGGAATTTATGGGTATTCTTTACTGGCAAGTAAAAAGTAGATCTACAAATGCAGATATGAATCAGTTCAATAAGATATATTAGTACTTATTGTTTATACAGAGTATACCGATTATTACATTTTTACTCGGTACATGGCAAATTCAAAGACGCAAATGGAAACTGAATCTAATTCAGAATTTGTTTACTCGTACCACTTATGAACCTATTGAACTGCCAGCAGAGTAAGATAAATGAATATTTAAAAAAATAAGTAGTATTAAATTAAAGTTACATAATAAATTAAAATAATTTTGTTCTTTAGCATGAAAGAGTTGGAGTCAAAAGAATATTACCCTATTAAGGTGAAAGGGAGATATTTGTATGATAAAGAATTTACAATAGGACCTAGAGGTTTGATATTACGTGGTAAACCTGCAGATGATAAAAGTAGCTTCATTAGTAAAAGTGATAGTAATCAGAAGGGATATTGTATTGTTACACCTTTTAAATTATCAGATCAAGAGTAAGTAAAGTTTCTGTGAAATATTTTATGTTTAGAGTAAATGTATTTAGTCTTTTTCCACTAAGGTTTCTTAAACATGTTATAGTTTGACCATTTTAGTCAATCGTGGCTGGTTTCCAGCAGACCACAAAGGTTTCATAAAGGACCCAAGCAATCAAATAAAAGATGAAGTGGAAATTGTAGGACTTTTAAGATTAAATGAAAAACGGCCAACATTTTTTCCTAAAAATTCCCCAAAGGAAGATATGTGGTTTTACAGGTAGAGAGTCATTTACTTAGGACAATTTTCAGTTTCTTAATTTTCTTATTATCATTAACATTATCTAATGTATTGTTTTTCAGAGATATAAATGCAATGGCTGAGAAAGCAGAGACTTCTCCAATATACATAGAAAAGGTTTATGATAAAAATTCACCTCAGAAATACCCAATTGGTGGTCAGACAAGAATACAGTTAAGAAATGAACATTTAACTTATATTGTAACTTGGTACTCCCTTTCTATTGCCACTGCATACATGTGGTATAAATTAATTGTTAAAAAAGTACCAGTTCCAATTTAAAATTTCAGAAGTTTGTATGTAGAAGTATTGAAAAATATAAACAAAATAGTAGTTACTAGAAATACTGTATAAATTCGTTTGTATTCTTTTTTTAATGTCATCATTAATACATTTATAACTATTGTTTCTTGTTTATATTTATGTGTATAGTGGCTAAAATTATTTTTTAACATACAACTACAAATACATTGCTAATCTAATCGATTATATACAAGAAGTGCACAAACCAATACTGAACATTTTTTCTAGTAGTATCTTATAGTTGTATGACTAGAAAAAATTTATCCGACTATACGTATTGTTAAAAATTATTTACACATTCTGTTTTATATATTTATGACTATAAATGTATATAGTTTACTTGGTTTATATTATAATTGAGTGAATGAAATAAGTAGGCATAATGCGCAGAGAAAACACTATGTTCATAGAAGTTTTTATTGTATAATAATAACAAAGTGAATATTCCATCCTAATGAGAGAGTATTATTTTCTCATAGAATCTGTCACTTTTCATTATTATTGTTATCATCATTAACAATAACAGTGATAACCACTACTAACAAAACTGTCAACAATGGTCATGATGTACAATTACATTAAAGAAGTCAGCATAGAAAATACAAATATGAAAATATACCATACAAATATGAAAATACAGCATATACATGCTACATCGATTTTTCTTTCTTTTCATTATATTATACATTATTCTAATACAATAAACAAATTCAGCGATAGCATTATCGCTTTCATAAGTTCGCAGATGCAGGTATCTGCAACTAATTTCACAATGATTACGATAAAGAGGCGCTTCTAATCGATTCTCAAAAATTCCATGATTTACAATTCAAGCTATAGACGATTTGCTCTAAAAGGAAACTATACATATGATGCATTTCAGCATAAATAATACCATATTAACCATTACCGTAATAACCATTAAATTCCTTGAGAAGAAGTTTTGTAAATGGCATGTAAATCATGCTTTTCGTATGATCAGGGCAATTTAGCGGATAAAAGTCGTTACCTATACAGAAATAAAATATACATACATTCACTACACGGCGTACGTTCTTATGATACCTTAGAACTTTATCGTATTCGCCTTAGAAAGTTTTGATCTGTGATCAGCGAGATCTACTTTACACAGATAATGTCTCGCACGTAATAGCGAGAGTAATTAACTAATCGATTACTTCAGGCTATTTGCAAAACTTATTTCGAGGAATGCAACATGTCCTATAAAATATACTGAGTATATTAAGAATCAGTATACTTGATCTATGTACACTTTACTTTCCCTTGCTGAGCACCAGAACGATTCAAAGCAATAGTAATAGAAATTATCATGCCTATTTTTTTCTCAGTGCCTAGAGAACGATATTAAACAATACGTTTATTGTTATTGTCGTGGTTATTTTAACATCACCAATTTAAATAGGTAGACATAATAAGCATTAATGCTGTGTGCACGAAGATGCAGTTTTAAAATCAATATTTTTACATATTTAAATGTACAGATACCAAACGGTTCTAGAGTATTTTCTAGAAGTAAAAAATACAAATTACAGATACTAATTTGAAAGAAAGCATCCCTATTGGACATGTCTCCGTCAGCTGTACTCTTTTTTCTCTTTCCTTCCTTATTTGTTTTTATATGGAGACTCTTTAACCACTAATTACTATCTTTTTACCTACGCTGATCCTGGATCAGTGCATGCAGAACTGTATCAAAATCCCTTTCTGCTTTTATCACAATCTTTTTTTCTTCTTTTTTTTTCAAGAAAAGGATTTGCTTTTAAGGCAATCGTTGGTCCTTGAACGATCCCGTATTCTCTAAAGTATTTCACACTTTCAGATCTTTCTTCTATGATTAATCTGTCATAGAACACGTTCATTAAAGGTATACAGCTAATATTGCATTAACAATTTCTTCCTTCCATCTACCTCTGCTATTTAAACAGCTTCGTTTACTCGTTGAGAACACAGGTGCGCACAAGAGCATCACAGACAGCATACGGATCGCAGTTGCTGCTGGGTCTCCTGTCCTCCAGATATCCCTTCTTGTCCTCTGCCACGCCGCGGGGGATACGAATACTGACATTACGATTGGCTACGCCAGCGCTGAAATCGTGTATACTGCTGGTCTCGCATTTTCCAGTAAGACGACGCTCGTTGTCTTTTCCTCCACGTGGATCGTACGCCTGGATGTGCCTGAGGTGCTGCTTGCTCAGTTTATCGATGGCCTTTTCAATTTCAGAGATGCCATTCTCGCCGCGCATTGCCTTCGTCGAGAAATTGGTATGCGCACCAGCGCCGTTCCACGAACCCTCCATAGGCTTGGGGTCCAAGGTAACGATCACGCCATATTCTTCAGCCACGCGGTGCAAGATGAATCTAGCCATCCAGAGATCGTCACCAGCGCTTATCCCACTGCAGGGACCGACCTGGAACTCCCACTGAGAGGGCATGACTTCAGCGTTCGTGCCAGCGATCTTGACACCAGCGTACAGGCAAGCTCTGTAGTGAGCTTCGACGATTTCGCGGCCTATCACTTTGTCGGCGCCAACGCCGCAATAGTAGGGACCCTGGGGACCTGGGAATCCGTTCTTAGGCCAGCCCAGAGGCCTACCATCGAAGTCCAAGAACGTGTATTCTTGCTCGATCCCGAACCATGGATCCTGATCCTTGGCTGCTTCCATTGCTTCGTTGGCCTTGAAGCGTTTGTTGGACGCAGTAGGGGTTTTGTCACTGTTGTAAGTGTCGCAGAGTACCAGCTTGTTGTTGCCACGACGGAACGGGTCGTCATAGATTGCTACTGGGCACAGATAAATGTCGCTGTTTGCGCCGTCTGCTTGGTAAGTGGAACTGCCATCGTATGTCCAAATGGGCAACTCTGGAAAAGGGAAAGCGGTTGAGTAATGTGAGTAATATTGTAGTTAAAGTGAGAATAGAAAACTAAAATTGGAAAGGAGTGTTCAATTTTAATAACATAATGTCTTCGACAGTTTAATACTATGTCTGATTCATTACTAATAGTTATCTAGATACATAAAGACTGAGAGAATTGTTTACCAACCCGATGGATGCTTGGGCACAAAATCAACAGTCCTGGTCTTGCTTCGTACATTTTCACCAGTGCCATCAATCCAAATGTACTTCGCTTGAATTTTATCGTCTGGTTGGGGCAGACTCAGATACCTGTTCAGCAAGGTCTTTTCCAATGCCGCATTTGGCGACTCCTTTAGCATTGTACGCGACATTGTGATGCTGTAACATACCATGAATAATAAATTACACACTATTCTTTCAGTTTAACAACTTTTACTAAACTTATTAAAAATTTCTCGCCTTTTTGTGTATTTATATTTTTTTATTTGAAATACTTTGAAGAGTGGTAAAGAAGCTCAACAACCAATCAGAAGATTCTGCAATTTTAGACTCATTTAAGAGCAGAAATAAATCAAAACGGTCGTAATTCATTTAACTCAATGATGATTTTAAATTTAAATTGAAATTCGCGTATTTTTTCAGAAGCGCATGTCGGAAAGTGCAGATCCTGAACGGTGTCGCCGCCTGTGGCGATAACGCGTACTAGCAAGATACGCCGAAAGGGGATTCCCTCGAGCACAGTAGATGAAACAGGCAAACATCAGAGGATTCTTATTCGGATTTATTCTCGGTGGGCCAGCGGACAAGATATAGGTGCGCCCACGTATCACGCAACTCGCATCGCTCGTCACGTGTCATGCACGCGTTTCCCGCGTGACCTCTGCTGTGTGTATGTTAGTCGCCCACGGGCAATGCGCCCGAACAGTGTCTTTAAGGTCTTTAACCGATATCACTTTGTTACTTCCCTCTTCCCTGTTCCCAACATACACGTGCGACGACTTCCCGAAAGATGCTTCGAACTATTTTTAGAAATTCTTTACTTTCTTCGTTTCT
Organism: Calliopsis andreniformis; assembly: GCF_051401765.1. Lineage (NCBI taxonomy): Eukaryota > Metazoa > Arthropoda > Insecta > Hymenoptera > Andrenidae > Calliopsis > Calliopsis andreniformis. Next base: position 13,522,574 of record NC_135073.1, read on the forward strand.
TTGAAACAGTTGGAACGAACGATGGAGATTTCGAATATATTTTTAAGCTGACAAGCGAGTTGGGAAACAATCACGTTCATATTTATCATTGATTTATTGACAAGCTATTTTTCAGATTTAATACTAATATTGATATTATTCGATTGGATAACATTTTTTAAAATGATTGTCTATTTTTTAACATGGGTGATCTTATTCAATACCTCGAGCAATGCGCTAGTTGCTGTGCTGAATCTTCTGGGACAATGATTTGTGTATTTTTATCTCTTGAAATCGTCAGTATTAATAGGAATATTGTATGAAGTATGTATCTATTTTTATAAATTCTTTGAAAGTTAAGTGAAATTTCTGTTTATTTAGGTTTGAATTTAAATCTGAAGTCAAGGTGCGGAGTCATCTTGGAAAATTACTCAGCATTCACTTTTGAAAAGGGAATTTCCATTGCCCACTTGCTTGGCTGATGACTCAAATACTTTTACAGAAGGTCGAGACGTGGGCAAAAGCTATCTACTTGGAATTAAGTTCTGGATATAAGATATGTAAATGAATATGTAAAAACAAATAAAGTAGCATATGAATTACTGCTACAAGAAATGTTTTAAACGTTAAAATGTAAAAATTGTAGAGGTTAGGATCAATAAATTTAGCGAAATATTGGATTTTTTATTTTTATGTATTGCTACTTTGACATATTAATATTCATTAGTTAAACTAGTGATAGCTTCGAGCAGCTCGCGACAATTCTTGTTTGAACAAGTCTTGTTCCTAGCAAAACGAACAGCAGAGAATAAAATGACAGCTATTTATAGATCATAAGACGTAAATAAAAAGCTAGTTATTTTCACTCCACTCGCAAAAAATGCGTATTTTTCAATCTTATATTCATTCTTGTTCTACCAAATATACATATAGTTTAGAAAAAAGAAATTCAGTACATGCAAATTAGTTAAAAAATATTTATAAACAACGATATACTCATTGAAGCTTATACACTGGCTCTGACAATGATTAATTGTTCTTATAATGCATTGGAAGCTGTTACTAGCTGACTTGCTGTGACTTTCACTTTAAATATGGCGGCATATTTTTATATACATGCGCATTGTATGCATATGTCATCATAGATTAAAGTAAAAATGCAGCAGCATTGTGCGTAATAAATTATGTGTATAAAACTGAAGTCCAGTTTCTAATTTGTATTCTATTCTCATTTTTCTAATAATAAAAGTAACCTCATATTTATGCTTCAAAAACGCACATAAAGAAAGAGATATACATTTTATCATAACAAAATGATAAGAATCTTCATTGATCTTAATCTTCTCTATTACATAGACTGAAATATCGTTCAAAATCAGACTTTCTCTTTGACATAGTTTCGTACTGATAAAGAGAGCTAAGTTATGGAGGTCAAGGTTAGGTTAGTCGTAATAACAAATGGAAAACGTTTCATCGCGTCACATTTCCTCTTATGTCATATCTCTCCTTACTTTCCCATTCCGTTTACTTTGCATTTTGTTAGTAAAATTGAACGAAGCTACTACTCAATACTAATTAACTAATTACTCAACGTTCCAGATTTACTAACCTAAAACACCTGTTGACGGTCATCCATTTCAGCTTATGATTAACACCGATGTTCTGCATAATTCTGACCCCACACAATTTCACGAGTATGCTCGAGCTCATCTTTTAATAGTAAATCGGTCGCGAATTCGCCAACTCGTTCACGAAAAGGAACACTCGACTTTCTTCTCACGAAAGCTACACTCGAAAGGACGCAAGCAATGGGAAACTCACGAAAACGAATACGAGAGATCCGGTAAATAGCTTTGATTTGTAGTTAGGAAATATATAAGTATATAGGTCGATCAAAAATAAGATTCAAATAGCAGCCTTGAAGACACAAAAGATCAACGTACTCTTCGTCGACCTACTAACTATAAAAGACTGGCAGGTACCACTTATACAGGTGTACCTCACATCGAATTCCAATAACATCAGCTCCATCTCATTTCTTATAAGATTTCGACTACCCGTCTTTTCCCTAGCCTAATGTTTACCTCTTCACCTTATTCTTATATTGTCTCACTAGCTCATAGACTTAATCGGAAGAATAATTCTTCGATTTTGTTTTGTTTCGAATTCTAGCAAGTAAAAAAATCGAAACATCTGAAATAAGGTCCACGCAGCCTCCGATATTCAAGAAACTACTACCATGGTTACAAACAGTGATACCATTCGCCATAACTTCCTAATTTCAGTCAAAATAACGTTTCTAATTCTAGGTATAATAAATCGGACATATTTATAGAAAACTTGCATTTTCCTTAATATACTTGTAAATTCCAATTGAGATATCGATAAGTTACCTCATATTCCTGTGTAAAGTGGATAAAATTGACCACGAAACGACCTTCGAGAGATCTAAAATATCGAATCACTAGGATGATACGGTTAATTGATACGCTCAATATTTGTGATTAAATGCTTATATAACGCTTGTGTGTTGTCAATTATGAATTTGTTGTAAAACTGATCGTTATTATGTAACGATCAACAGGTAAATATTAAATGAAGATACGATATCGGTGCAAGAATGTTAACACTGATATCGTAAGTGTATCACTAATTTATAGGTAAAAACGGATAGGTTTACAAATTTTCAAGTAGTTAATTTTTTTTTAAATATTCCATTTTTTTCAAGTATTCAGATTTTTCAGATTAATGAAATTATTGAAATTTATTCAGACTGACGAGTTCTACAAATTGGAAGACTTGTTAAAAGGTACACGCTACACAGAGAGCTTTTCTCGCAAGGAATAAGAAAGAGGGTAACATATCTTAATTCCTCGAGTAAATTTTTCATACAGCGAGTCTTTATTAGTTCTTCATGTGCGCAATATGAGATAACGCATTAGTCAATAGATGACATTGTTTCTCAGGCTGCGCATTTTGATCAATAGAATTCGCATTCGATCCGGGTCTAACTTGATTCCTGATTTCAATCTTAATCAATCTCATATAAGTAAAACCAGATAAGACTAACGATAACATGATTGATCTGCATGACGATACTTCCTTGATAGTAATTGCAATTGCTTAGATTCAGATTGCTACGAATTTTGAGATTTAATTTTTTGCGAGCAAGTTATCGTTTCGTTTGAACTGTCCTCGCTGTAGGAAGATATAATCGATAATTATAGAGAAAGGAAAATTGTAAAAGAATTTAATGAAAAATCGAATTCGCATTCGTTGCATGCGACACGTCAGGTTATAAATTATCAGTTTGCGAGATGTTATGCTAAAGTGTCCTACTAACCTACTCCTGTCGATAAAAATGGCCTTTTCTTTTATAAGTCCTCCATTCAAGAGTCTACCCTCCTTCTAATATCTCGATTGTATCATGTTCGTTTAAACAACACCAACGCTGAGTGGCTGTTCATTTGTAGCAACTTTTTATCAGAAAATATTTCAGAGTTGTGTACAGAGAACAATTTGTGGTGGTATGATCAATAAATTATCACATGGAATATGTAATTTCGCGTGTCGGTAGTTAAGGATTAAATCTTCTGTGTCTTTTTTCAGTTAATGTTTACTGACAGTTACATTTGGCTCTCAATTTTAAATGAAATTAGAAGCTCACAGTTCGGAGTACATTATTATACAAAATCTCTGTTTGGAATCGTTCTAAAATCTTTATTCTAGACTTTTTATGATCTCAAGTGACCTTCAATTATCTTGTAAAATTCACTTATCATAGGTCAATGAACTTTTCTTCAAGTAGATACGGTTTTCTTCGAAATCCTACAGCTTTTTTTTAATGTGGGTTTCGTTGAAACTTTTCATTCTTTACAACTGCCTGTAAAATTTAGAAAATGTGACTTATCAAGTTTTTCCTCTCTGATCTTCAATTACACTACAGACGCGTCCTTGTTCTTATCGTATATGCAACTCCCCAACTGCAAGTGCACGGAGACACCCGACACGAACACGACACTCATAAATACCTATTCTGTATGTCAAACCGTGTTGCTGTTATGTAATATATGCAAATTCGTGGCGCATTGCACTATGCCAGGATTTTGAAATGCAGTTTACAATAATATTTACCAGTGTCTTTCTTTCATGCAGCCTTGATTCTAAAATTCACTATCACGAAAATGACACGTGGGACTATTTAACGAGCTCCTTGACGATTTTTTTTTCTTGTGACCAGTGGTACTTTTCCAACCGATGTTGGAAAAATACAGTGAGGAAGAATACAATGACTGGCTGCTCGCTGGGTGCCACCGCTCTTCAGAGGAAATTAAAAGGAAGCCATGAGGGGAACAATTAACTCTTGCTTTGTAAGATGTATAGGTTCCTCAGAAACTAATACTAATAAATGGTTCATATTCCTCTAATTAAAAAAAAAATCTACTATTACAGTTTTCGTATAGAATGTTTCGAAAAGTTCTATTAATTTTTTCAAATTTTTGTTCAGTTTTTTATCCATTATTTCTCTGTAGGAAATAAATGAGCCATGTTATAATTACGTAGATTCAAAAGACGTTTTCAGAGTAGATTTGATCAGGTGTTAATTATCGCATGGGTTGTTGATATCGAAGGCCCATTCGAGAGATTTACGATGGGTTTTATTGCCTGATATAGGCTCGCATCTTTTCGAAACTACGTTTCGCAGAAAATAAGTTAGAATATCGTAGACGCGTGTAACTTTTTAAGATGTCAATATTTACGCGCTAAATATTATGTACAGTAAAATTAACCTTGGTGTACCTGTGCTCGCTCGACTAATCATTACAAGAATTTTACGACATCTTTGGCACGCGTCTAATAACTATGGCAGGCTATTATATTGTTTAAAATTTTGTTTTAAACAGTGTCATTTAGAGAGAATAATTCTAAGCAAACTGAATTATTCTTACTATTTAAGTTCAAAGTATTTCGTGATTATTTTCATTAGAAAAAGAATAAAATAAAGTTGACTCTGCACGAAATTATGAAACGAATGATTTTTTAACAATTTCATATTATTTAGTTACTGTCGCGAGTCAAATTAATTAATAATGATTATCATAAAATTATATAATGAAATAGTAGATAAAGTCATAGTATAAGTACAACAGCAAATTTATCATCAATTTTCGCGGCAATATCTCGTGAATAGTTATGCAAATGTATGCTACTTAGTTCATGAGATTGGTTCTGAAACTCATTACCAGGAGTTGCGTAAACTTTATGGTTCAATAATAAAGTATGGACGTGACCTTGAGTCAGTTACAGAAATGAACCAGTTTTCCTAAATTATATATTCCGCCAAGAATTTAAAAAAAGAAAAAAAAAGGTAGTCGAAAGAGATATCAAGTTTTACTATTTCGACACAGATTTTTTTAGGTTCAGCTGTTCCAACTATTCCGAGTTCACGCACAAGGGATATCTACATGTGATTCACTGTCAAGGAGATTTCTTTGCTTCCGCCTTATGAATAATTTCTGTTTCTTTGTTTTTGTAACAATTATTTCAAAATAGATTCAACAAGTAATTATATCCTCCATTCCTCCACAAGGTTATTAACGTATGACTTCATACACAGCTTATTTTTTCCTTTACCACAGCACTTTCAGTATGAGGAACTTTTAATAGCACACAATTTTCAGAAATTATCTATATTTTCTTCAAATGAGCCTTCAAATACCTTGGTGGAATTTTTTCCTAAACTTTTTTCCCATAATTACAAACGCAAGAACACATTAAACTAAAAAGCCATTAAAACCTTACAAATTCGCGATTTGTAACATATTCACCTCACAAATTCATCCCCATTTTCTTTATTCCTCGAAACCCTTCTCTCATATCATCCATTTTCTCTCTTTTATACCATAAAAATTAATTTCTCTTCAAAAAACCTCATCTCATCTTCTACTATACATTCCTGGCACAGAGTCGCCAACTTGTAGCAATTAAAAATAAGGTAAGAGTATCTCCACATGTAACACCTTGTAGTACTATTAAACTGAAAATATTTATGCAAAATATTAATAGTCGTACACCTTATAAAAAGGAGGGTGGTACAATAATCAGTCAGCACACAGTAATTAACACTTTTACACAGCACTAAATGAACCGACGTTCTCACAGAAATACCAATCAGCTTAATAATCACAGCCAGAGGGAGGAGATTGCAGAGTAAATACCTTTAATAAAGCCTGATCAGTTCATCTACTCTAGGTGGAGGTGCGCTTGATGGAGCAGTGGGTGTAGAAGTATGCCAAACGCAATTGCCAGGTGACTGCTACTGAATCCAACGCAACGTGGCCCTGCTGGTATGGATAACACACCGGCGAAAATAGTTTCCGATCCCGAAGTGCACTAAGGCGAAAGTAAACTAGACTTCCGGGTATAAGCTGCGAAGGAAAGGCGCCCGTCTTCTCTAAGCTCGACTCGAGTCGAAACTGCGAGTCGTTTACGCGTGTCACACGCTTTTATGTTAAATTCCCCCACCAGTGGTGTTGTTGTTGTTTTGCAACGTGTTTGTAAGCTTGCTCCGAGGTGCTACCGCGGAGGAAAGAACGTTCAATCGGCGAGATAAGATACATGGGGAGTTCTGACATCTGAACTGTTCAAGCATCCCTTTGTTGTTAATTCTTATTTAGATTTCCTTTGTTGTCGGTTGATAAGGGAGAGAATTGGTGCAGTATATCAAGAAAATTGGCAGCTGGGATATCATAATGCTGCAGTAAAATGAGGCGAACTTTGAGGAAGCACAGTAGGAATTCTATTAATTGATTTAAGAGGAGGCTCAAGCCTGAAGCATCTTTTTAATAGCTAATTTTATTTTCTGTGCTAAGGAATAAAGCAAATATCTAAACACTGTAGGCGATATAATTCACATGTGATATTTTATGAGTGATATCACCAGGTAGAAGTTATTTTTGTGGTACTAATAGTTCTTGCAAAGAGGAGATACATACAGGAAATCATAGGGACTTCATATTATGTCATAATATTAATACTACTGTATTAGTGAAGATTTCACAGTGAAAATTATACTTCTGAGCTACAAAACAGCAGAACATGCAGACATTGATGCAGCTGTGCATAGTTTGTTGCATCGTGGAGTAATTTCTGGCGAGTAGGAGTAGAGGATAGTCGAGAACACATCAATTACACCTCTGAGAACATGGGTATAGAAATTTGGGTCTCTGGGAGTTGGCAATAAGCTTTACAATAAAGCTCACGAACTATAACAGAGCACATCGTTAAGATTAAAACACATAAAATGCGTGACATGACTCATTGTCAGTCTTTTTAGAGATAATTGGTGAGGGTCCAAGATACACAAACTTGAAGCATGACTTCATTACGAGGACAATAACTACTGAGAATAATTATTTTTAAAAATTTTAGATCATTTTGTAGCCAGACAAATTTATTATTCTTCCTAATAAAGGACTGTAAAATAATTTGATTGTTTCATCAACATTTTGCAACCTGTTGCGGGAGCCTCCGACTCACTTGTTGAATTAAATGGCTCAGAGGAGAGGTAGTCAAATTTTCCATCCACTTAATGAAACGATTTATTTAGTTGTCTCAATAGCGATTTACACTTCCCACGTGTGTAATAATCGCATTTAGCGGCTTATTTGAACATTCTATAGACGAATTAGGCGACATGTGACAATGACTGAAGCAAGCATGCAGGTTCGAGTTTATAGGCTGCTAAACACCTGTGAAACGGTGGTTACGCTTTAGGTAAACGAATGGCATACGTGGTAGTGTTGTCTTTACACGCATTCGATATCATTCTTGTATTTTTAAGAAGTTTAAATGAGAACATTGCTCTACATCGTTAGACAAAACGGTCGATGACGCTATTTGGAGTGTATGGTTAGACTCTTATCACTTGTATCATAATTTTAGGTAAAAAAATGAAGAAAAAATGCCTTACTTTTTCTGTGGAAAAAAGCTCCTTCCCTTCTGCAATTTACACAGATATTTAACCTATATTAAGTGTTTTCAATTTTTATGCGTGGGAAATGAAATTGTAGCAATTACTGAATAGATCGTTTGTGTAGTCAATGTAACAGCTGTGCACCAAATATAGAGAAAAATTGTAATTTATCTTACGAGGTCATGACAATCCTCTGGAGTGAGGATAAGGAATCCTCAGATCGAGAAGTAACTAAATATCGAGAGTCTAAAGGAATTTCTGAGGAAAGAAAGACTATTAGAATTAGCCAAAGTGTTCAATTAACAAAATTAATATGTTCGTTACGTAAAAAATTAAAGATTCATAAATCATTCATATCAATGAAATTAACAGTTCCATTCAATTCTTGATTACAGCTAGTTTCATCAGAGGTCAGATGGCACATCGATACAGAGACATTCAGGTCACTAAAACATGCCACTAAAAAAAGTCTGACCATTCCACATTTCCTTGAACCTATTTTATACTATTTAGACAGTCTAATAAACAAAAAATGAGTTGTGAGAAATGAAAAATAACAAATTACAAATCATTCTAAATAACTCCTTTGGTGATTCATTGATGAAATATCTAGCTTCTTAATCTAGTCATTTTTCATTTTCCATTTTCCTAAATCACAATTATTCCCTGCAAGACCAACACAAGAGTGTTAAGAAAACAAACAACCTGTTTAATAATTACTGTAATCTAATTTACAGCATGTCTAAAACTCGGAGCACCTAGTGAAATGCCACAGTCTACAATAAATCAGAGGACTTTACGAAGCTTTCAGAAGCTACAACAAAAGGAACATTTTAAGAATTAGTATTTCATTTGTTAACGATAGAAGCTCAGAAAATTCGTCGATTTTATTTCATCGATCATTGCAGGCTACATATTCAGAGATCTGAACAGCAGCACAGCACACCTTTACTTATCGTTTCGTGGGTGTTGCTCAGATGCGTGATACGCGTCCCACGGAAGATCAGACACGTTCCTGTCAACCACGCTCGCCTTCATTCTTGTTAATACGAAAGCAACAGCCGGTGGATCGATCAGTAGCGACGTTACATCGCCATGGAGACTCGCGAAAACATAACCGAGCGATTCTCGAGACCCGATGACCCCATCGCGGGGACCTCGGAGAGAGTTCAGTGTGCCGTATCGGGAAAAACGACTCATCACGTGCCTCCAAGTGCGTAAAGGTTCCCCCTAAGCGATGATAAATAAACTTGTTACGTGTGGAGCCTCACACAGTAGCTACGTATGAGAAAGGGGAAAGACAAACAGAGGAAGAATGTAATCTTACGCTAAGTCGTACGAGCGATTTTAGATTTACAAATTTTTTGGTACTCGGAGGTTCCATTTTTAAACGACCAAAATTAAAAAGTTTTTTATATGTTTCAATCTTCGATTACAATTCTTAAAACAGAATTGCATATATTTTTGAAAATGATTACATCTACTCAAGGATGGAAATGAATATTTTCTGATGTAGAACTGGTAGAATAATTTGCAAAATTATACCTTGCGTGCTGAAGGATGTTTAAGAAGTCATCTTCTTCAAGGCCAAGCGCAAGGTTTACTTTTAATCAATTATCTTCGATACTCGTTTCTTTCGAGGTAGTTTTCAACTTGAACGATTTGTCGTAGTTTTAACGTAATCGACTACAGATAAACACTTATCGAAACGTAGAAACCGGTTATATCCAAATGTTTACGGAAGTGGCACTTTGCTATCAATATCAGGGACTGCCTCACAGTAGGTAAATAGGTGCAAGTATCAGATGTATGCTTTCTGACATATAATACCCGGGAAAACATTGACAAGATGTTTTAATAACACGATTAACTAGCTCCCAGGATTGTATTTAATTCGTGTTAGTCATGGACTCTGCGTCGTTACATGTATGTGCTATTGTGGGAGATGAAATTAATGGGAAAAATATCCCTCACTTGAAATAGTTAAAAGATCATCTATTCTAGTTAAGTGTAATTCGAATTCTGTAACCTTCTCTAAATTCTAAAATATGAGACTAAACATAGTAGATAAGGTTCTCACGACATAAACATACAATTATACTCGCTATAAACTCCCTTTTAAGAAATGAGGAAATAATTCTGAGAAATTCTTTATTATAGCAAATAATAAAGTAATTATATTCCTTTTGTTGATAAGATCTCTCCGATAACCTGTGAAGTGAACTTTAATCTTGTTTTTCATTCAACTTCGAGTCAATTATCTCTTATTAATGCTTCTAATCTCTGTTAATATTATCTTAATCCTATATTGTATTTTATAGAACATTGTTGTAAATTCTAGAGTCAATCGCTAGCTTTTTCTAGATAAACGATCCATGAGGAAAATTTCTCGCGATAATTTCCACATCAGGCTCGCGAATACCCCTTAATTACGAGTGAATTGAAGTTCCCGCTAACGAGTCGAAATATCACGTTCATTCTCAGCGATCAATTGCGTAAAAGCATCCTCGTATCTCGTTTTCCTCGTATAAATTCCCCGATTCTTGGTATCAGTCGTGGAACGCTATTCATCCAACTTTCACCCAGGTCTAAAATGCATTTTACAATGTCACGATAAATTGTCAGTCAGTGGACTCTCCTCAGATTAAAATATGACACTCGTTCAACGAGATAACAAATATTTAAACAAAGAAAAAATTAAGAGAAATGAGGAAAAATATTGGTATTCTCATTATAAAGTCATGGTTAACTTCATACTTGTGGTAATTATTCCCTCATTTTCTTTTAATGAATTATTATACTTCCAATATCTAAATGATGAAATCTCGAAAAGGTGTCCATGTTCCCTTCGTTAACTCACTAGATGGTAGCAAGTAACTACTAGATAAAAATATAAACATCCAGAAGTGCCAGAGTGAACTACACAAAATTTGATAAATTTTTTTTAGATAAACCTTTTTTCTAGAGATTAATATCCAATAAAGACTCTTATATAAAAAAGACAACATAAAATTCTGCAAATATTTACACACATTTTTATCAAAAACACTCTCAACACATTTTGCATAAATTAAAGAAACATAAAGTCATATTCAAACTTGAATCATTAAAAAAGAATCTATTGTGATTTCTAACAATTATCTACGACGCGATTTTTAGCGCTCAGAAACGTGAGCGCAGAAAAGCACGATGTTTCGAATATTAACGTGCAAACTTCGAGTGATTCAGCTTTATCTATAACACGATAAATTATTCATCGAACGGGATACAACGTGCACTGGCAATGATAATCACGTTGTTTCGCTGCGAGCAAAGTGCAAGTGTTCCTCTCGTCCTTTGTTTGATTCAAGGGGTTACAGCAGGATAACGACCCAGGAAGCGGGACAAATTTTCGGAGCCTTTTCTGAAAACGAGTGTCTGCAGCGTCACCAGTTGCTCCTTTGTTCGAAGAACGAAACAGGTTGGATGCTTGATCCAATGGATTCTAGCTGTAAGACTATAAATACATGAAGAAGATTCCCCTCTTATTGTATCATTTGCAAAGTGGAAATGCGCGTTCGTGTTTAATGTTGGAACATTGACGAATGCTCCATCGATTATTTGACACGATTCAGACGAAGACACTTGTTCCCCATTGTTCAGTAAATGTACACGTATCTAAGGAAGACGAACTCCATTGGTCATCATCAGACTGATGTTTATGTAAATTCATGTTTTTGTGAAGCTGACTACTGGTTTTAGTAAAAACAAATTGGTTTATTATCCAAGAAAGCGATACAATTCTGTTATCAATTTAATTAAACATGTGTAACCATTAGGATAACCGAGTAAGCTAATTCTGACGAGAGTTTGTAGTTTTCTTGTAAACAAACCATGCTTAACTGACATATTTAGAAATACAGCGAGCATCGTGTATTTTTCATCATGGATCAATCATATCATCTTTTTTAGTCTCGTAAGCAATATTCTGGAAATGCATATTCAGATAAAAAGTATTATGCCATTCTAACACAAATGCTAAAAATATCTAGAGTTACCAAGTTATTTAAGTTTAGAAATCTATCAAGACTGACATTGAAGATAGTTTAGCTGCGAGCAGTAATAGAAATCTGGTTTTTAGTAGATAAATATTTACCAAAAAGTAACAGAGTAAAATTAGCGAGTTTTAATTGAGTAATTTATTCAAAATATAATTACCCGTTAAATGTGATAAAATATTATTAATTTTAAAGCAACCATATTTAATAATTAATTCGAGTAATCTACAGAAACAACTGCTGGTTTTAGATAAGAAATAATATTGATTAAGTTATTTAAATCTTCATTTGAATGAAAGTTTATTCATTACAGACGAATAAAAAGCGGTCTCTTATCCCCATTTGTTGTTCGTTATGCAAACTGAATTGTGCTCAAAGATATCAACGCGTATTGGCGTAACAAAAGATAATCGTCCATCCATTACAACATTAATGAATCCTTCAAATTCGTAATTACCATCAATTGTAACGTACTTGTTCATTTAAACGACGAAAAAATATTTCAGAAAGACAAAAATACATTTAAGCAATTAGTTTTTTAGTAAGTATTTAAAAAATTTTCAATTCTATTATTCATCCCTACTATAAAAAAAGAATTACTTGAGAATATATTTCTAAAAATATTTCTAGCAAAAAATTCATTTCAATCCACGAACACGTACACACCTATCAAATAAACTTATAAATTGCAAAAGTTACTTTTACGTGGACAGAAACCTCGTATTAGAATGCTTAGATGAATGTTAATAGAGGAAGGAGCTAAGGTCACTTCAAGGTCGCTCATATTTTGATACCAAGCTGCATAGCTTCCTACGAGATAACAAACGTATCATCAGACAAACTTAACTATCCTTATCACGTTCGAGCTCCCTTCCCTAAATCCGTGAAATGGGGCAATAAAAGTGGCCTGACCGTTTGAAAGTCTAATTCATTCCCGCATTCTTGTCTCGCCTTTCCCTTTTGTTTTACAAAGCCGAAGAGCGAGAGCCAACGAAGAATGAGAGAGAAACAATACGAGGTCATCCACACGGATGCGCCATGTGCCATCCACTACAAACAAAGTATATATAATACTTTGTCTTACTTTGTTTTTCCATGTGTCTACACATTGTCTCGAGTCTGCATTGTCGCGTGGCAAGTCTATAGCAAACAGGCTTGATTTATTTGTTAAGCCTCGCCTTGTCCCTTTCGTCGTGAACGAGATATGAAATACACTTGTTATCCCACGTTATCGCATTGATTAAAGCTTAGGCTTAAATTTTGAAGATATTTCACCTCTTCAAGTGAAATTTGGGACTTTGGATGAGAGGTAAATGTAACAGTAAATAATTTATACTAAATTCAATCTTTACATAAGTATTCTCCATTTTTTTTCTTTTTTTTTTCATTTTTATACTTTTCTTCGTAACTACGCTAATTTCTGCGATAGAATCGAGGTCCTTGAATTACAAATTCAAACCGAGACAAAACTACTAACGCTAGCAGCGGTGAAAATTAAAATTAAATGATAACAAGGAAAGGAAGAACTTATTTTTAATCTACTTCTTTAATTCTAAGCTTTTCTCGTTAATATATTGATAGAGTTTTATGAGATTCCTAATCTTATTAATATCGATATTAATCGTATGATCGAGAGATTTACAGAGTTTTCATGAACTCGATACTTCAGTTCAAGTGACACGGTTTCCCATAAGGTTATAGCTCAACTGTACACATTATCTATGCTTGTGCACTATACTTTGATTCTCCAAGAATAGAAAAATGACCATAGTTGATACAAAATTTGTTACCATCCCATATTTATACATAGAATATATATCCTGACACGAGCAACACGTTTACAGAAAACAGGAAACCTTCTGAAGTAAATTTACGTGTAGACTACTATTTATCTTATCAGAGGCAAAAGTGAAAAGAAATGCCAAAATAACTTCAAAACCTACCAACAACAACGAATGTATAATAAAAAAATATGTACACTGTCATTTTAGAATAACCACAAAAGTTGCGCTTTCCTAAGGTCGCGACTTCTAGTCAGCATCACGAAAGAAATATATCAAAACCTTAGGCACAAGGAATTACTCTTTTTTATATAAGTTCACTTATGAACACGTAAAATTAAAAAAAAAAAAAAAGGAATCCACTTTTAACACAAATTATTTTTTTAAAAATGATTTTACTCCGAGAGCACAGAAACATGGAATAGTACCTATATCGAATTTTCAATTCAACATTTGTTCACTTACGAAAACTTTACTTTAAAAATGACGATGTGCTCCAAACTTTCGAATGACAATATATGCAAGATAAAATTACCGACATCACTCACCGTTGTTGCTGTCACTGGTCCAGGCCGCACGGTTGATAACAGTTTGATCGATGATTGTCGCACGCTGCGTCCTGTCACGTGTTTTCCCGCGAACGGTTTAAGATCCACTGGTCACGAAGGCAACGAGCGCCTGATCGAGCCCGTGTTACTACCGCGGTCGTGCGGCTCCCAATATTTATGTAGAGAAGTGTTTTCAGCGCACGCGTCGCTTCGCCTCGTAGCTGGTTCGATTCCCCACCTCTTCCCCATTGAAAACGATTATCCGACACGATCGTGGGTCCACTCGATCGTTACGAGCCGGAAAATTCTTGTCTGCACGCCACGAGCGGTTGCTGGTCACGAACCAACTATGGAAATTGCTCTTGCACGATGACGTAACAGTGAACTTACACAAGGACGAGGAACCGTGGGACCGTGGGTCCTAATAGTCCAATGGAATTTTCAACGCGATGCTTTTTTCCTGCTAGCGTCCACCTTGGTCGCTAAATTGATGGCCCTGGTGGCGATGTATACCAATGAGCACCGCGCGAGACGAAAGGGACAACTTTTCTCTGTCACTTGTGCGGTGTGGGAGTCAAAGCGCGCGAATCTGCTTTACCGACGGAGCGGGAGATTATCGACTTCTCTGAATGCGATCTATTTATGGAATTTTTGAAAGATTTATTAGTATTTATTGGGAAAAGAGATGAAGATTTCTTTTCTATGAAACAATAAATGCAATGTAAGTGTTTCATGAAGGTGTTAACCTTAAAATATCGATATCGCTTACACAAAGTGAGAAATACAAATTTTCGGGAATTTTATAAATGGATAATGAATTGTGAAACGCATCACGTAGCTAAGACGAAAGAAAGCAATATTTTACGCGGATTTGAAATGCACGATGCAGTGCTGTTATTTAAATATACGATGTTGGAACGTGGAATGCACTGGAATGGTACTGCTAAGCGAATACGACAATAGAAAATGAATTCTGGATATAGGATCTTGCTGAAGAACCAAATCTCGACTCGATATCTTTCTTTTTCTCGTCTCTGTTTTGTCATTTTGGTTAGGCTGCCTACAAACAACTGAAATATGTTAATGATAACGTATATACCTACGTAATAAAACTGTGGTTCACGAAAACAGAAAGGGGAAACTTTTTTATAGCATTTTCTATCGACAAGCGATGCGATTAAAAGAAGCGATGAGAAAGCAGGGTCTTTGCACAATACTCTAAAAGTTCAATTGCTTCAATGATAAACTTATCACCGCGCAGTACGATAGCGGCACGTTTCACATTTTCCACTTACTATTTAAGCACTAAATTACTTGTTTCACGTAGGCGGACATTATGTAACAATTCATGCGCATCGGGATCGTTTAATCGGTTCAATTATTTACGTGTTTCGAACGAGATGCATATTAAACAGTAATTAACGTTATTTTTGAACTGTTCAAACATAACTGTAATTATTATGAAAGAAATAGTTGAAAACATTTTAAAAAATGTCAAGTTCTCTTTTTAGTTATGTTCTAAATGCTTTTATATTGTATTGTAAGAAATGCGTCATAAATTTTGTAATTATAACTTGTAAGAAATAAACTATTATACTGAACCACCCTTTAAAAATTTAATCTCATATAATGACCACAGTTTTTATAAAGATTAAAAACAGAATCCAACTGCTAGAAAGGTTACGTTAGATTTGTATGTTTTTCCATTTTTTGGGTGGACCTGTATCAAAACATAACCTTATTTAATTATGGATAATCTACGATTAGTATAGTATACTAAAATGTTGAAGAGTAAATCTAGGGCACTTCATTTGCTAACAAAAACAAATCAGGAGATAGTGATAAGCTAACCAAGCGCTAACGAAAGTAGCATCTGATAAAAGGTAACCTTCAGCAAACAAACAATTTATTTCGTCATATAGTATAACTTATCGTAACACAGAAAAACTTCTAAAATACTTGAATATGTAAACACCTTGAAAAGAATTTGTTAGACCTGTATTTACACAGTCATGCCACTTGTTTCACTAAATTATGCTATTAACGAAGTCGTGCTCGGCTGTTTATATGTTGAAATGTATTTAAAATAATCGAGATATTCGTTAACTGGGCTGTTATCGATGCCTGCTACTTACACTTATCTTTGCAGAGATAACGATGACGATCAGAAAAAAATAACTTTTTTCTAATACAAAATCGGGACGCACGTGGTTCTCTCGACAAAAATCGGTACACTATCGTGCCATATGCAACGTGTTTCATGAAGATATTCTATTTTCAAATCATTCGAGTTCTCGTTTCATTCATTGTTAAAAAAAATTTAAATAAGACTTATGTTGATTGATATGTAAACAGACATGACTACGTGCGAAAGGGAAGAGTTAAATATGCTAAGTAATAATTATGATCCAAGAAAGACACTTAATCATTTCACGTGTAAATTAGCCTAAAAATTTCGATGTTTCTCTATTTTCAAAACACACTTTAGCTTTATTTGTAATAAACACACGTTAAAGGAGTCATTAATGACTGACAACGAAAAATTAGAATTCGTACTCATCTGTCTGTTTTTCGTCGTGAAGTCCAGCAACGTTTATTACCACGCTTAACATTTATGAAACGACCAATTACGTTGCACGCGATCCTCTTAGTCATACTCACGTTTATTACATTTGTGCGTCAAATGCGTATCGTGTTTCCGAATTTCCTCGTTTCTTTTTATTATACACAAAAAAAACTCCTCTCGAGACTCGTACACGGACAAATTTCCTGTGAATTCGCGAAATCATTCGAAAGTTGCGTGTTACGAGCATGGTTCCGTTCGGATATCGTGACCAATTTGCGAAAAATAGTTTGACCATGCAAGGACGTTCAAATGAAAAATTGGAATCGCGCGATCGTTAGTAACCCTCTGCTCCAAGGACTCTCGAAATGATAATCACACGATATATAGATTTATATTTTATACGCAGTGACTCCCATTAATATTCGAATTCCTATAACTTGTTCTTTAACCCTTTCCCTATGTAACCATATCAGTAGCTACATATCTTCTTCAAAATCTTATTTAAGTTTTATGTAATAGTAAATGAAATAAAAACTTGAATGATTCGAAAGTGTTAGAATATATTGAAACAGATATTTTATATGCAAAGTGCCCAAAATTTAACTAATATATGTGTCTTTGTAGTAGTTAAATAATTTGGAAAAGAAGGACTTCAATAATTTGATAAGATATATTACATCCTGTTACAATAGCACCATATTTTGAAAGAAGAATCAGTAAGTCTAATCTAGACTTGCAACTGAGTCCATTTCTTCGCGCGTTTCTAATGAGTATGTATCCCTGTTCGTTGCAGAAAGAAAGTGATCTAGAAAGAATGCGGTGCAGAGGCTTGTCACCTTTAAGCTGACCTACTGAACTGCGATAATCGTTTATATTTAACGCGAGTAGAATCTATGTGGATATGCAACGTCCTCTAGCATATTGTGCCAATCATATTCCGACCCCTGTGGCGAAGCGAATACACGCTCCTACTTATGATTATATAATGATTTAAAACAAGTTTCGTGTGGGGCTCTCAGTTGAGAGGGAAGTGATTGAAGGACGGATTTCCTGTGTCTATACGATGTTACACATAAATAACAGATAGTGTGCGCTGTGGACGTTATATGCATTAACGGATCATTTGGCATTGAACGTTTCACGCTGAAATTTCTATATGACGCTACTAATAGCGGTCTTTAACGTCTATTTCTCGGAAGTATACAGATAAGGGGGAGAAAGCTGCCTTTGTTTTGTACCGAAAAAAGAGAGACGAATCGATTATTCTTGAGACAATAGGTTTATCTCCTTTATCGTTGAGGAAGCAATAATTTATTCACAGATAAATGTCAGGAAAAATATCAGGTGCAGAATCAAGATCAAATGTAGAACTTGTATTTTTTGTTGCTAACGTTCATATTTGAATAATGATTAAATTTTTGTAATATTTCAAATTCTTGGGATATTAATTATTTTTTAGTTTAGGAACATAAACGAAGCTCGCTTTTTGAAAATAATTTTAATTGCAATTCAAAAATTAAAACAAATGAAAGAACTTTGAAAATTTTTAAATTTGAATATTTGAAATCACTAAACTGAGAAAATAAAAAAGAGGTGGAAATGTCACATGTAACTTCAGAAAAAATTTTAATTATTATTGCATAGATTGCTTGTAAAACAAGATTAGCTGAGTACTATTTATATTTTACAAATATTTTATTGCTGTTTATAAATATGTTAAGTAGTTAGCTAGTATGATACTTAGTCTATACTATGTCTTTTGTAAAAAAAACAAAAGCACTGAAAATTAGACCATCAAAAATATTTAATAAAATTGCAATGTATATCTCAATACAATAAGTAAAATGCATTGTGCAATATTAACAGTTTCTAAAAAAATAATTAACAATATTTTAATATAGACAGTAGACTAGAAAAATGATAATTACTTTGGACAGTGAGGATTGCTGAGTACATTTCATTCTTATTGTGTCTAAAAACTTAAAAGAACAATCAAAATGGAACAAAAAGTATGTCCACTGTTATGATGTTATGATCTGTCAGTAATTTCGATTTTCGAACTCATAATAAGTATTTATGAACACATAGACCCATGTATTTCATGCATGTTCGTATACAGTTAACAATAGCAAAGACAAAAGTTGTATTATTTGATTCAACAATTCTGTATTTTTGTTAATCAAGATTTAAATACCTGAAATGAATCACATATAAATACATTTTAACTCTTTTACATCTACAAAAGTTGTTCCACTTCTAAAACAAACCGTGATAATAATTCTAAAGTGGTGGTATGAACATGTCTCTCTACTTGAGCAACAATTTCACTTCCACTTTACATATTTATATGTCATACTTTATTCCACTTCAATTGGGCCAAACACTTAATTAAAGACACGTTTAATTTGAAAAAGATTTAAGACATATTAGATTGAAGCAAAAGTTCGAATACCTTCTCAAAGAATAATTTGCATATTTCAGTAAAATAAAAATTAAAAAAGATGTAATTAAGATTATAAACGGTTATACTAACATTTAAGGAATGTAAGGACAGTAAATAAGAGAATAGAGAACTTTGTTTAAGACACATGCATAATCTATCTATTTTATCTTGCGTTACTTTCAGACTTTTTCTATGTGCAAATGCATTTTTCACTGTGAACAAAATCTCAATTAATTAAGAGTTTGCCATATATCACCTCTGCTAGAATTATTGGAAGACATAAATACATAACTTCACATTAAATTATAAAAAAAGAAATATCATTTACACACATTGTCCACACACAAAAATCCTTCCAGAGTGCAAGCAAATGTATACAATTCTTAATAAAATTATGAAAATTTCCTATCTTTTGTAAACACATATTACCAGCAAAATTGTGGGACTTCTTTTTAAGGAGGATTTAAGATTTTATTCAGAATTAATCTTTATGCTGTTCGCTGAATAATATGAATACCACTATCTGTATGCACAGGTGAAGACAATTCGCCAACTTTGAGGGCAAATGCTGCTTGTTCAAAAGGTTTCTGCATTGCACCTCTACTAAATGGTCCCAAGTCTCCTCCTCGCTTAGCTGAACTGCAATCGCTATATTTTGAAGCAAGTTCAGCGAATGTAGCTTTCCTTGACACAATTTGTTCTCTGTAAGCTGTTTGTAAACACAATTACATTAATTTATGTAACACCATCACTATATTTTTAATTAATAAAAACTTACACTTAATAAGTTCCAGGGCCTCTTCTTTTGATCTTGTGATATTTTCTTCCCGCCACGAGGATGGCCGTCGTGAACCTGAATGTTTTACTAACAAATGAGAACATTGTACTTCTTCTGGACCATCTCCTTTACTATTTCCAGATGGATCTGCAGGCTTATCTGGCCTATCCCATTGGCTTTCTTTAGTATAAATATTTAAGTAATAATGTTGTCCTATAAGAAAACCATTAAGAAATATTAATATTCAAAGTATTGGAATCACATGATTATATACATGAAAAAAGTACCTATAATATGTTAAAAATATCTAAACGCCATGATTACGTCAATAAAATACGTCAATAGGTTAATTTTAAGATTAACAATTATCAAAATAGCAGGTATATGCTATTAATTTTCGATTCGTAAGAAATATTCTCGTGAATCATAAAGGTTGTCAATCTTAAACGTTAAAACGAACTGTTCCTCGAAATATTTAAAGGTACCACAGTCTTATATATTTTTGTGAAATATAAGACGGGCGAAATGTACAATAGTTGAAACAATAAGATTTTTGTGTAATTAAATGTACTATACGATTATAATCAGTATATTAACAATGCGGAAAAATGCCGGCCTTGCAGTTCACAGTATCGACTGCATAATAAAAAGGTATAATGAATAGAGCAAATTAATAATGAATGAAACAAATAATTCTGCAATTGTATGTTTCTACATCGATTGTAAATAACTGAAAATAAACTGACGTACCGGTAGATCTGCTCAAACGTTTTTCCCAACCCGCTGGTAGTTCTTCGTCCGCCATTGTTGTGCAATATTTTTCTACTCTCGACTCACGTCAAACATCGAGGACACCTTTTCACTGCATTTCTAGTTATTTTCTCGACTCTGATGCTCCAGTTTGGACAACCTTAGCGATAGCTATTAAATCACTACAATATGCTTTTTAGTGAAAGATTTTTTAAAATTTGAATACACAATTTTGCATTAAATTGAAAAAAATGAATGAGCATAGGAAAACAAACTTTGCTACATTTTTTAAATGCTGCTAGGTTATGAGATCTTCATCTTTCTATTGTAACTTTTTATGATTATTCAAACACTAATTTCTATAGGTAATTTTATTTTGTCAATATTGTCAACTATGTCAAAAATTCCCTCAGAATGTTTCACACACACTAATCAAACATGTATTAATCAACAATGAATATATAAACTTTATAGCCAAATATTAAGCTTCAAATAAAAACTACTCGAAAATTATTTACTTAATCTTAATATGAGTACAGCGTATATCTCAGCAAAAAAAATATGAAAATAAGTGTTCAATAGAATGACCATAAACATGTATGGTTTCTGTGCATTCTTAGGGTTATCAATAGACGTATGGTTGCCATGGCGGCAAACTACAAACGTTTTCTCTTTCGATACTGATGCGTCCAAATATATCACACGTTTATCCTTCAGTTAATTTAACGAAAAAATAAAGGCAAAATGGCGATAAACAATAATATAGACGAAGTCTTGAGTGCACTCGGTTGGCACGATGGATTTCGAATACCTGTAGCGAATGAAGAAAACAGACGATTAGAAGAAGAAGTAATACATTTAATGCTTCATTGGCTTTATTTACACTGCGCATATGTCGCATCCTTTTTTTGATTGCGTTCTTATGCATGCTTTTGTTTTTTTTCCATTAATGCAAAGCATTTTTTGTACAGTCACATGCGAATATAAGTTAATAAACTTTATTCAAGTTGATAGTAGGCTTACGTTTATTTATTGAATATGCCTCGTAATATCGAAAATTATTTTTTATTAAATATTAAATACTTGTATAACTTTTTCTCGATAAGATTGAAAGAAAAATGAAATTGAAAGAAGATTTAAGTATGAAATTCGAGTCAACGAACGATCGAGTAAAAATGATGGAAAAGCGCATTAAATATTTAATGACGGAGCATGATATAAATCAGAAACTTTTGAATGCTCATTCGATGCAATTAGAGACAGAAAATCATCATTATCGAATCAGCTGTAATACCGAATCGAGCCTTCGTCAAGAGGCGCGAGATTCCGAGAAAGAATGGAAGAAAGTTACTGAGACTGTATCCAATATTAGACAAGAGTTAGATAAAATGATGAAGAAAATAGAATTGTCAAAGAAAGCGATCAAATATGATGAAAAGAGCTTAAGGGAATGGGAAGAAACATTGAATGAGAATGAAGATAATAATCAACTGATAGAACAATATATGAAGGAGGATTTGAAAGAGTATAAAGTATGATCATTAAAATAGACAGCAATAAAATGCTGATTCTAAAGTAAATTACTAATCTTTTGCAATACAGGAACAGGAATTAAAAAGACAAAAACTCAGCATAGAATTACAAATGTATCGTGAGGCTATCATTAAGACAACTAATGAGTCAAGAGAAACAGAAATTGCTCTTGATCGAACCACTAAACTGTATGATCAAGCATTAATAGAATATCGACAAATGTTTAATCAATGGAAGGAAGGTGTAGTCATGTTGCAACAAAAAAATGATGATATCACAGGACTTCTCAAAGTATGATTAAACATTATAAATTATGTTGCTTTCTGAAGCAGATAAGAATCAACTTTCAACAATTCTTTCTACAAAAAATATTATTCTAATTATTGGCAAATTGTTTTATGTAGGAAATTGAAACATTGCGTGAGATTTCAAAGGATAAGAAACATTCCTTGGAAGAATCAGAAAAGTTCTTAAAGGAGCAAATTGAAAATAATAAGCAAACTGAAGAATCAATAAAAAAATTGGAAAAAGATCTCAGCAATATGAAAGAAGAACAGAAGAAGAAGAAGGAAACTATTAGTATATATGAAAATGAGGTAAGAAAGTTATTGAAAGCAGTTCCAAATATTGCTTTTTTAATTTTAATATTTTTCTATTGCAGCTTGTTATACAACAAAATATTGTGAAAGATCTGACTCAACGTCTACAACAAATGAGGGCTAATACAAAACGTAAAAAGATAGAAATTCAAAACAAGTATGCAAAGATAGAAAAATTAGAAAGGCAAGTAATCAATTTGACTGCAAAATTACAAGATATTGATAATCAGAAGCTAAGTATGGAAGAAAAAGCAAAAGAACTGGAAAATATGATTGAGGTATTAACTTAAATAAATTTTACAGTTTTTATACAAATGTACTCTTTTAATTTGCTAATGGAATTTAGGAACAAGAAAAAAAGAATGCTGCAATGATTAAAGAAGTAAACCGATTGCAAGGTGCAAATGCACGTGTAACAAATGAAATAAAGGATCTGGAAAATGAAAATAAAATTTTAAAGATGCAGTGTGAGAGTGAAGTTAAAAAAATTGAGTATTTAGAGAAACTACAGACTAAGGATGAGAAAGTTTTAGAGGAAAAAATGGAGAAATTATACCAAGTGGAGTTTGAGTTACAAAAATGTGAAATGAAATTAGGTAGATTAAAAGGTCAGGAACAAGATAAATCTGAAGAAGAAAGGAAACAAAAAGAGATTGAGGAATTGGAAACCATTTTAAAAGAGAAATCAGAAATATCAAAGCTATTGCAAAAGCAAATTTCGAGTTTAGAAGTATGTTACACTTAAGTAATTTATTTATTGAAATATATATGCGTATGTATAATACATATTTTCCTTTTATGTAGTACGAAATGAGAAAAATAACAAACTATCTAACAAGTGACAACAATGAATTAGAATCTTTAAAAAGTAAGAGACAAGATCTTGTTCTGCTTGTGGATGCAGGAGAAAAGCAATTAAAAGCTGCCCAAAATCGTTATGAAGAGAGACAAGTAGAAGAAAGTATCCTAAGACTTAGGATGTCACAAATGGAAAAAATGATAGTTAATCTTGGAAATAATGTTTATGATTTGGAGAAGTATAAGCTTGAACTAGAAGCGGTGAGTTCATTAATAGAACAAATTACAAATATTAAGTACCTGCCTGAATTTAAATTATGATAAAATTACTATAATGTACTTATTCAGGCAATAAGAGAACGCAAAGCAGAAATTGCAGTAGAAGAGAAATCACTTATAATTCAAAAAAGGGTCATCAGTAGTGAATGCTCTGAATTGAGGAGTGCCATTGCTGAAAGAAGTATACGAATACAACAACTACAAGCAAGGTACAGTTGTGCCTTAGCAATGTTAGGAACTAATCCTGATGGTACACCAATAAATACTACACACTTGAAGATCCAAAATGCGCAAGAAAGGTATCTTTTACAAGAGCAAGGTGACAAATTAGATGAAACAATAAGGAAAACTGAACTGGAAATACAAGCCATGGAAAATACATTAAGGGTAGTAAACACTTGTAATGATAAATACAAGATGACATTGACTGCAGATGAAAAAGAGGCACCTGAGATGGAAGAATATAAGAAACTGGAGGAAGAACTGTTTAATACAGAGCAAAGTTTGAAACAAAAAAAACAGGAATTACAATTTTTAACAGATACTTTACAGGTATTCTTCAATGCATTAAATTTTGTACCATATAAAAAATGTTCACTTCTACAGTAAAATGATTTTAACAGAGATTACAAAATGATTATACCCAAATGCTTAAATACATGGAAGAAGCTCAAGAATTAAAAGAAAATAAAAATCAGTATTTAGCTGAGCTAAAACATCAAATTGATGATCAGAAAGGGAAAGTATTAAGAGCTAACAAAAACTTACAAAGTGTTCAAAAAGATATTCATAAAAAGTTTGTAGCTACAAATGACCAAATGTTTCTCATACAACAGGTTTGTAGAATATAAAAAGATTGTTTGGAGTTAATATGATACATATTATAATAGATATTTTTTAATTATTTAAATAGAAAGAGGTAGAGTTGCGTGAGCTTCAAGAACAGAATTCCATAGCATTACAAGATATTGCAGAATTTACAATTAATCATGTTGAAGCTGAGCTCTATATCAAGAAACTTTTGGCAGCTAAAAACATAGAACTTCCTTCAATTTCATTATTTAGTCAATCACCTGTATCAAGTCAACGATATAGTACTACAAATTCAATGGATCATGCATCAAAAAGTACAAATCGTGGAAGCACTATAGCATCATCCAGAGGAAGTATTAAAAACATTGTTAACTTAGAACCTGAATTTGAAGGTATGTTTATAAACTGAACATTACTCAGTTAATTACTAATATTTTCAAATTTTACATAGTATCATTAATTTATATATAATTATTTCAGTAATCTCCACAAGGAACCAATTGAAAAGAGATTTAAAGCATGAGCAGCCTGTAAAAGATCATGTGCATGCACAAACAATTAAAAAGACTTAATAAAATTACTTTAAATGTATCAATTACTTTTATCATTCAATCGTATGGAGTACAATAATAAAGCAAATCTTATATAAATAAAGATGAAAAAATAAACTTTTAATGCGAGTAATTAATTACCATTATTTGTTACTTTTCTGAAATGATAGAAAACAAGATTTTAAGGTTATACGTAATTTTTTGTTAAAATGATTAGTAAATTATTCGTAACGAAGATTCGAGATCAATTTAATCAGTATGTAAGTATAATAAAAAAAGAAAACTTATACTATCAATTGAATTGATAACATATGTCTGTACGATCACCGCATATTTTTATCGTATCCGAAAGGAGTAACTATCTGAAGTCTGCAGAAAAGCATAAATATTATATGTACTTACGTTAATCTGCGTTATACAAGGTAAAATAAATTTTAATTTCAATTTAAATATTCACTGAATTTGAAGAGAAATTATAACAAAGCATACATTTAATGAAATAGCGAAATTTGTATTAATATATTTATATTATGAATGATCCAAATATGCCGATAATTATACTATTTCATTCAAGACACTTAACCCTCTAATATCGTGTATTCACATAATATTTAAAACCTAATATGTATTTATTTAATTTCAACATTTAAAAATAATACCGGCTTTTTCAGATGGTCGACATTAACGAAGTTTCTAGCAATAAAGTTTTTGGAGGGTGGCAAAAAGTTTACTCCCATGAAAGGTATTGTGATTTTAAGTTTAAAACAATAAGAAAATGAAACTTATTAAAATATTATTTATACTGTAGCCAGGAATTAGGATGCAAAATGAATTTTGGAATTTACCTTCCACCTCAATCCGAAGAAGGACCTGTACCTGTTATTTATTGGCTGTCTGGTTTAACATGTACAGAAGCCAATTTTATTCAGAAAGCAGGCGCACAAAAGTATGCTTCTGAGCAAGGAGTGATTTTAGTTGCACCTGATACAAGTCCTCGTAATCTTAATATTCCTGGAGAAGATGATGACTGGGATTTTGGCACAGGTGCTGGTTTTTACGTTGATGCAACAAGTGAACCGTGGAACAAGAATTACAGAATGTACAGCTATGTTACTAAAGAGTTACCTGCTTTGATTAATAACAAGTTTCCAGTTTTACCTAATAAACAATCTATAATGGGACACAGGTAAAAGAAAAAAGTTACTTGTGTGAGTTACTTTGAATGATGCAAATAAACTGATGAATTACCTTGCTAATAGTATGGGTGGACATGGAGCTCTAATATGTGCTTTGAAGAATCCTGGATTATACAAAACAGTGTCTGCCTTTGCACCTATAAGTAATCCAATTTCTTGTCCATGGGGTAAAAAAGCTTTTTCTGGATATCTTGGTAGAACGGAAACTAATGCTGAATGGAAAGAATGGGATGCCACAGAATTAGCAAAAAAATATAATGGGCCACCTTTGGATATTTTAATTGATCAGGTACTATATTATAGTAATATTTTATAAGGAAAGTATTGTAAATGCAATATGTATTTTGAAATTTCAGGGAAAAGAAGATAAGTTTTTGAAGGATGGACAGTTACTGCCAGAGAATCTATTATCAGCTGCAAAAGATGCTGGATTGTCATTAGCCCTTAGGTTTCAAGAAGGCTATGATCATAGTTACTTTTTTATATCCACTTTCATTGAAGATCACATTAAACATCATGTTAAATATCTTAAAACTTAATTTAATAAATTCTGTATAACTTTTATAATACAAAATCAAATATTTGAATAAATTACTATTATTAAAAATACTTACACTTCGTTTTTTTGAAGTAAACGTGAAATTTACATTGTTTAATTTTTATTTTGATACAATTACCAATTTTTCAAATTTCAATTTTCTTTCAATCAGGTTTTTATAATTTTTGACAAAATTAACAACGTACAAAGTACATAAATATTAACTTATAACTAGAAAATGTTATTAAGACTTAGATGGTCCACGAAGGTCATGCCAAAGTGCTAATACTGGTTCACGTTTTCGCCATATATTAGCGTTGCCCCATGCTTGCCAAAATCTGTGATAAACAAGGTGTGATGTGTAAATGTTAATAAATGCAAGCTTTTTATGAATATACCTACATTCCAAATAATACTCCCCCCAAATGTGCAGCATGATCAAAATACTGCCAACGTAAGATGCATCCTAGGATATCCAATCCCATTACTGTTTTAATTGCCTACTCATAAAATGTTTATATTAAAAGGCATATAATTATATGCTCAACTTAGTACAGTGAAACATATCATCATACCATGCCTGCCGTAAATATGTACATAGGAAGAAAAATAATTGTGAGATATGTATCAGGGAACTGAGTACACACAAATCCAAGAACACCCATTACTGCCCCTGACTGTGTAACAAACAAAAAATTATTATTAAAACAAATGACATGAAATTGCCACAGATATTTAACATGCTTAAATAAGGTAAATACTCACAGCTCCTAATGAAGGATTTTGGAAGCCACATGCAGTTTTATACAGATTGCTCACAAAACTGGACACTACTCCACTAGTTAAATAAAATGCCACAAATTGTTCTTTACCTAGTGCTGCTACAGCCAAAGAGCAAAAACTGTGCAACACATACATATTAGCAGCTAGATGGAAAAATGAGTAGTGGGAAAATGATGACAGTAACATTGGCCAACATATTGCACCTTAAAATCATAAACTTTAATATTTTTCTTCAACTATGTTGCAATCCATATAAAACTTACTAGATGCTGGATTGGCACAAAAATATCGCACCATTACTTTTTGGAATGCTGGGACACGCCATGACAAATATACTAGGACATTCAAGAAACAAATAGGAGCAAATATTTTTTGCCCTTCTGTTAAATTCATCCACCATGTCCTCATTTCCTGTCTCCATCCTGTTCGCTAAATATGATTAATGCTCTAACAATATGTAAAAAATATATTCTCTTGTAAATAAATTTTTTGTTATACGAACATATATTGCAGATTGTTTATACTGGTTGATTATCCAATAGGTTTTTTTTCTGATTCGCTCATATTCCCAAATGGCAGCAGTAACGAATGCTGTTCCACTAAACTGATATGATGAAAAACATGAAACTTATGACATAAGAAAAATGAGTTATACTTAGATTGGTTCGATGTAGAAAACAAACATCTCTTTAATTTTCTTATATTATGGTAACCCTTTCACAATAACATTAAGTACTCAGCAGATTGACAAAAACAAATTATATCATTTTTATGTGATTATTAACTAATTTATGTATGGTATTTTACACATTTTTAATATATAGAGCAATCTTGGTTCAATTTTGTTGCAGTGAAAAAGTTAAATAAATATTTTAATTTCTATTTACTTACCATAAGTGTGAAAGCAAATGGTTTCCACAATTTTCCAAAATATAGGGGCCCCTTTTCCACGTAGTTATTTGGAAAAGGAGTCTTTGGTGACTGTTCTTCGACTTTAAATCTCCCATATCTTTTAAACTGCCTATATGCTTTAGTCATATGTAACTTAGGCTTGAATTGTACAGATGTAAAAACGCTAGAAAATATACCACAAAATTGTAATCTATATGACAAACATAACCTTCTTTTTACAATATTATAAACATGCCTCACCATTTACATACAGTATCACCTAAATATAAAAATGGTCTAACTGCCATATTACTAACAATTTAAATACCACGAGAAGTTTATTAATTACGTATAGATTTCATGAAGTATATGCATATTGAAAAAAAGTTGACTCTAACGAAACGAAACGCTCCGTAAAAATGTTAATGATGTTGTAATCACCTTAGCTGAAACGTAAAAAGAGCGTAAAATACTTGCTCTTAAAGACGAATGCTTAACTTAATACTGACCTACTTCTGATTATTTAAATTTGAAATATATTTGATTAATTTTAATAAAATTCACATAAATTTACCCTGTTAGATCATTTACGATTACGAAATTAAGTATTGTATTCATTGAGACATTGCAGTGTCTCTGGATTGTTATTATTGTATAATTTGCCGGTATTGCAGGTGAATAAAAAATGCAGACTCATTTAACTCAATTTTTGTCAGCAATATTTATTTTTAATGGCAACATTTTATTTGCACTGTGCTCGTATATGTAATTATAATATTATATTGCACATACTACAATTTGAATATGCACAAGGCAGCTATGGAATCTGATATTAGTAACAAAATTAAGTTTCTCTTTCTAAAGTTATAGGATCATGTGATAAGAGTTATCATTTATAGTTTATGAAACACAGTTGGACACACTGCAGCTGCATTTTCAGAGCACATCCAATTTAAGATTTCCATTGGTCAGTTCGTGCACATGAGTATTAAAATTTAGGTTGATTTAGGTTTCAAAATCGGTGGTGTCCACTCTGCATGTTATTCTATGTCCATACGAAAATTCAAACGCTTTCAACGGTTGTCAACTTTCAAGTTCTTTCCGTCTGTAGAAAAAGAACTTCAACGTATTTATTGTTCAGTACTCTGTTCGTCTTTTGTGAGAAATATCAAGAAAGATTGTACATACCTTAAACTGTATTATTTGCATTAGATAAGAGTATAAGAGTAAACTACTAAAGTAAGTAATCGTGCTTATTTTCAGGGTGCTTCTGAACACAATTTTCTTATGTATTTTAACTTCAGTTTGATTCACTTTATAATACACGTTTTAATTCTTAATTACCCACGTGGGAGTCTAATGATCTTCTATTGGATTATTTAAATTTAAATTTCAAATTCTTTTAATGACACCTTTTATCATAGGTTTATTAAAAATGTAAATAAATGTTACAGATGAGTGAAGATACAGTCCGTGTCGCCGTACGTATTCGGCCTTTAGTAAAAACTGAAGTTGAAAAGGGATGTCTAACATGTTTGAGTGTTGTTCCTGGTGAACAACAAATAGTTATACGTAACATGGATAAAGCATTTACATTTAACTATGTTTTTAATTCTGATGTTGATCAAGAAAATTTTTATAATACAGCCATTAAGGATATGGTAAAAGATATTTTTCAAGGTAATATTGTATTGAAGGGCTACAATAGCATTCATAGCTACTGTTGACAATGTTGACAGATGACTAAAATTTGGAAAAAATGAAGTTTTTTCATAAAACAATAAATAAGTCAAATATTTAGATGATATATGCATTATCTGTTATGTTTTATATTTTATGTTACAGGTTACAATGTAACTATATTAGCTTACGGTCAGACAGGAAGTGGTAAAACCCATTCAATGGGAACAAACTACATAGAAACAGAAGATATGGGTGTTATACCTAGAGCAGTGCACGATATATTTGATATGATTTCATCAAAAGAAGACTGGAGCTTCAAAGTTACAGTTTCATTTATGGAACTCTACCAAGAACAATTATATGATCTCCTGGCTGATAAACAACGAAATCAATCTATTGTTGATATTAGGGATGATGGGAAACACATAAAAGTCACTGGTGTAGTTGAGAAGGATGTTGCAAATGCAAAGGAGGCACTAGAGTGCCTGGTGCAAGGGTCCCTAGGGCGTGTAACTGGTGCAACAGCAATGAATGCCCAGAGTAGTCGTAGTCATGCTATATTTACTCTCTGTATAAACCAACAAAAGAAAGATGATCCGTGAGTTTTTCTAATGATTCTATAGTAATGTTAAAATCACCATTATAAATTTATGACTAACTTTTTTTTGTGTGTAAATTAGAAACACAGCAACAATGGCGAAATTTCATTTAGTGGATTTGGCTGGTTCTGAACGCAGCAAAAAAACACAAGCCACTGGAGAACGATTTAAGGAAGGAGTTAATATAAATAAAGGTTTATTAGCATTAGGAAATGTTATATCTCAATTAGGCGAAAGTGGCTCTACATCTTTCGTTAGTTACCGAGATAGTAAACTCACGAGGCTACTACAAGACTCGTTGGGAGGAAATTCCATGACACTCATGATTGCTTGCGTCAGTCCAGCAGGTTGTTATAAAAAGAAAATATATAATATATTCACTGTAATTATAACATGTAACATAATTCGATATTTCGAAATATTTGCAGACTATAATTTAGATGAAACGTTAAGCACATTAAGATATGCGGACAGAGCTCGCAAGATAAAGAATAAACCAGTGGTAAATCAGGATCCGAATGTTTCCGAAATAAATCGTTTGAATAAGCTTGTGCAAGAATTGAAACTTGCTCTAGTAGATAAAGAAGTTAGAACCTCTTGTCCCCTTGAACATCAAGAACTTGTAGAAAAGAATCGATCGTTGCAACAGAAGATAAGAGATCTAACAGAAAATCTGAACAAAAATTTAATCGAAACTGTAGTCATGCACGAAAGAATAGAATTATCAGAACAAGCTAGAGAAAAAATTCAGACTGATATGGCAAAGATATTGGAAGAGTTTCAAGAACTTTTAGATATTTTTGAGAAGAGTTCAGACGTACCCACCGAATATCGTACAAAATTAGAAGCTTTATATCTCCAAATTCTTGGTAAGGAACTTGATTTCTTTTTCATTAATTTACTTCGTAATATTAATGCTTAGAATTATTCATTTATAAGATAAAATTGTTCCTTCAACAGCTACACAACAAGATCTGAAGAAAACATCAGAAGAACTTATGAACTGTGAACTAGGAAGCTCTGATTTGAAAGCAAGTTCAGTGAATGGTACTGAGGATACAGAACAAAAATATGTAGATGGGACAAATTTCGAACATTCAGATACTTTAGAAGATTTTGATGAGAAACAGGAAGAACATACTCTGCTTCAAGTTAAAAGAAATAACGAAGTTCAAAATATCAATAAAGAACTAGCTATTAAGGAGAGTCTCATACATCAGCTTTTAAAAAACTCCTCTCAAATGATCGACTATTCAAAGGAAATACAAGAAATGGAACAAGAAATCAAAGCGCTTCAAACGGAAAAGGAAGAACTTTTACAAGCACTGCAGCACGTTCAAACAAGCAGTATTAGCTCAAAGTAAGAAATTATTAATTGATTTGTACTTTACTATCATTTAGTAAATTAATTCTGAAATTTATTTTATGTATATTTTACAGACTGGCAGAAACTCGACGTAAAAAGGTACAGGAACTAGAAAAAAAAATAACGGAGCTGAGGCGAAAAGTCACAGAGCAAGATAAAATAGTTAAAGTAAAAGAGAAACAGGATCAACAGATCAAAAATTTATCAAATGAGATGCGGCTGTTAAAGCAGACCAGAGTAAAATTAATTCGACAAATGCGTATTGATTCTGATAAATTCACAATATGGAAAGGAACGAAAGAAAAAGAATTGAACCGGTTGAAAGATCAAAACAGAAAGCAAGTCAATGAAGTAACGCGCTTAAAAACGTGGTACTCTAAACAGGAAACAGTTTTCAAAAGAAAATTGGAAGAAGCTTTTGCAGTTAATAAAAGATTGAAGGTAATCAATTTTAAAATACAGAATGATTTTTGTTGTAACAT
The DNA here is from genome assembly GCF_051401765.1 of Calliopsis andreniformis. NCBI lineage: Eukaryota > Metazoa > Arthropoda > Insecta > Hymenoptera > Andrenidae > Calliopsis > Calliopsis andreniformis. Next base: position 13,555,542 of record NC_135073.1, read on the forward strand.
ATTTATAATGTTTTTTTTTCCATTAGGAAGCTCTTGATGTACAAAAGAAAGCAATAATGAGAAGAGAGAAAATGAATAATAATTCAAGCAAAATTGAAAATTGGTTGAATCAAGAACTGCAAGTGTTAGTGAGTACTGTCGATGCAGAACATTCTCTCGAGAAACTGATGCAAGAGAGAGCCCTATTGACATCTATGCTGGACAATATGAAAAACAGCAATGATGCAAATGAAGAAAAAATTGCTGAAATGACTGAATTTTTAGATCTACGTAATACACAAATTACTGATCTTCAACAAAAAATAGTTGAATCTGATCAGGGTGAGTTTTCTTCAAATCTTCTAAGAAATATATCATTGAAACATTATTGAAATAAATTGAAATTGAAGATCAGTGAGCAGATGTAAGCATTAATGTATGTAATTACTTGTTCAGAAAATAGATCAATTACTAGATTTCAAAAAATACTTACAATGGAGGATGCAAAGATTGCGCTTAAGCTACTATTTAAATACAAGGCAGAAGATAGGAGAAAGCAATGCGCAAAGGAATCCGAATATAATGAACTTCTGGTTTGTAATTCGTATACTGCATTTAGTATATTAGTTAAAAGTTGAACATTTAATACTAATTATAATTTTAGGAAAAATACGAGTTGTTGCAAGCACAATTAGAAGACTATCGAAGTGCAGAGAAAAAAAGACGTCTTTCAAAGCAACTCACACTGGATAACACAACTTCTATAATCGAGCTTGAAAGTGAGAATAGTAAATTAAAAGATGAATTAGAAAGCTATAAAGAGCAATGTCAACGCTTAGAGAAAAAGGTCAATATTTGATTTCAGAAGTGTTCTACCAATAAAATTAAAGGTTCGTTCATAATAAATTTCGTTTTCTGAATTTTATAGGTACTGGGCGAAATCACGAATAAAAATGAAAGTTCACTACCAAAAGCTAAGAAGAAATCAACAAGGGTCACAACATTAATAGAAGAAGATTTAGATTTTGCAACAGATGACAGTATGTTTGAAGGTGATGATAAGGAGAAAGATCCAGATTGGACAGACACACCACTGTACAATCGCATACACAAACTTTTGGTAATTAATCTACATTGATAATTACTTTCAATTATAGTCCTAGATTATAAAGAACATGTTTTGCAATTTTTATATTTTTCTATTTATTTTTCCAGAGCACAACTAGGCAATCTACATTTGAACGATCGACACTGAAACGATCATCAGATGGAGAAATAAAGTGCGCTTGCAAAACGAAATGCGCTACACGCATTTGTTCGTGCAGGAAAAATAAAATTTTATGTGTCAACTGTAATTGCAATGCAGAACTATGTCAGAATAGAGACCAAGATAATGTATGTTTTAAATTAACTTAAATAATTACTTTTGAACACTAGTATTATGTTTTACATAATTACTTTTTTTCAGTTGAGTCGCGTACTATTTTTAGACCATAAAGAAGATGAAGAAGAATGTGAAGAAGAGATAAAGAAACTAAGGTATTTTTAATTATACAATATATTCCCTCTCATGTGACAACATTACTAACAATTTTGATGTTTTTCTTTTTTTAAATAGACTGACAAATTCGAGATAATACCAGAGTACAATGAAGTATTGAAGAATGGACAATATAGCAGCTGCAAATGGATAAGAATTTCACTGTACATAACTTAGAAGAATACTTTTTTTTATTTTTTGACCTTGAAAAGGTTGAAAAATACATGAATATGAACATGCTTGTATCATAGCTTGTTACATAGCTTTAAGTATTATTTGCAATATTCTTTCCATTTTCAACTGGAATAGAATTCGTAATATTTGAATTTTGGGCTTTATAGTTTTTCACACCACCTTTATAAGTAATTTCTACCAAACGTCACTATTTTTTAAAATTTGTATTTATCCATTTTTATCCTTAAGATATACAATATAATTTGTAGTTTATCTACATGAAGAATATGAAGCTTTATGTTCAACTTAGTACATTACTCATAATAATGTCAATTATCACTTTTTACAGTGATGAAGTAGTTTTTTATGTTCCATATTCTTTTTCACGATCTTGGAATGAATATAGAAGTTGATATCACACTTTTATCCTATTAAACATTGCTCAATTGGCATTTATTATTTTTAATTTATGATTATTGTATGTCTTATTTTATTAAATTTTTATTAAATAAATTGCTAAGTGTTTTGTCCTATTTATATTCTATCAAAGTCATTATTAAATTCAAATAAATCGTAAATTACCTTTTTCCATTTTTATTCACGACACATGTCACCTGTGACGTTGCGAAATGACCCACTAAACACCAGGAGACACCGATCTATAAAAAAAAAAAGATTATTTCACTCAATAACTAAATAATGAAAGAATTCAAAAAAAGAAGTATTAACTTATTCGAGCAATCAAAGCATAATTATTTCAAAATAACATTCAGTCAAATAAGACGATATATCTGTACTTATAAGGCCACATTCTCAATTTTTGATACTCGAATTTGAAAGTTCGAATTTTAATACTCTTGTGTGTTCCATTCGGTTTTTAAGAAAACGATTTTTAATCTAACCTCTAGTTTTTTTTTTAAATATATAACTTGCGTCGTTCTACCTTATAGTCATAGATATTACTTGAATATCTAATCACTTTTCAAAGATCTTATCGAAATAATATCCAACCCCAGCAATTCAAACGGATGTTCGTTTTTCGTATTATAGCGGCAACACTTCGTACTACACTTTAAGTTTCCGTTTAAAGAGGTTAGGTCTCTTCCGGTTGTAAGGCACACCGAGCAACATGGGTATGTGATGAATCTTACAATTATATTGTTCTTAAACGTATAAAATAAACATTGTACGACGCGTGTGAAAGTTACATATATATTTTTCACCTTGTGCAGCTATAATTTTCATAAATAAGTGATAGCAAGTTCTTAAATAATTTATTTCAATCTTAGAAGTGGCGTGGTTGCGTGCGTACTATTCGTTGCAATCGAACGTTCATAGAGTCAGGAATATTATACTTACAAATTTAGAATCTTCTATGGACACTGTTTTATCAGAGAGCTGAAGTTGATCGTTCAAACGTCGAATTGAGACTAAATGAAAATTTGAATCGTTGGGAGATTGTTATCTTTACTATCCGACCTTTCGCAGGTAAACCTCGCGGTCTTCGTACGGCACGTAAACACGTGAACCACAGACGGGATCAACGTTGGAATGACAAGGACTACAAGAAGGCTCATTTAGGGACCAGATGGAAGGCTAATCCTTTTGGTGGAGCTTCTCATGCTAAAGGCATTGTTTTGGAAAAAGTGTACGTATTTAACAGTGGAATTGCCACTTTATGTAAACAGATAAGAATATCTAAGGAAGGAATTTTCTTTCCTCAATATTTTCATTGTTTTAACATCTTAAATGTGTTTGAAAATGTACTTCTATTCTTAAATTGCTGATTTTTAAAGAGATTTTAATTGCAAACAATTTTCTTTTCCAGTGGAGTAGAAGCTAAACAACCAAATTCTGCTATTCGTAAGTGTGTGAGGGTACAGCTGATCAAGAATGGCAAGAAAATCACAGCTTTCGTACCTAGGGATGGTTGCTTGAACAACATTGAGGAGAACGATGAAGTTCTAGTGGCAGGATTTGGTCGTAAAGGTCACGCCGTTGGTGACATTCCAGGAGTCAGATTCAAAGTAGTGAAAGTTGCTAATGTTTCTCTGCTTGCATTGTACAAAGAGAAAAAGGAACGACCCAGGTCGTAAACCCTTGTAATGTATTTCTAATTACACTTATAAAAGTTTTTAAATAATTACTTGCGTTTTATTAATACCTTTACTACTTAAAAAACAAATGACCCAGCTGTGCAACAGTCTGCTGTTCGAGGATTAAACGATTTAAAAAGTAATAACATTTTGTGCACACTGAAGAAGTTTGGGTATGGATAATAATATAGTTTAGATTCAGGTAGTTTTTATGACTTGCTACCTGCACTATCACGTATTCCCAAATATTCTTCACGGTACTCAGTTTATTTCTACACTAAAATAATTCGTTTCTACACTAAAACATCTGTTACATAAATTACATACAACTGAATCGTCATTTTTATTAAATCTATCATACATTTTCTGGAGAAAGCATAAAAATAAAGTTCGTCTCTGATATTGTTTTTAAAATCCTTCTGATTTTATTGCCTTGTCCATGGCACACTATACACATTCATACTCTGAATTAAGTTATGAAAACTTACGACCCATGCGTACACACTTCATTGTAAATTATACTTGTACATTATATCAATCAATTATATACATTTTAAACTACTAATAAGGCGGCGGTTGATGTTGATAATGTTGCGGTGGTTGACTTAAATGTCGTTGTAAATGTGTCACTAATTGAGGAGTTGGTTGTTGCCCACCAGCATTGCCCTGTTGCTGTTGTTGAGCCTGCTGCAGTTGTGCTTGTTGCTGTTGCTGCATTGCAAGCATCTGTTGTTTCATGCGTTGCTGATTTATCACCTGTTGCTATAATTTAGACAATCACAGTAAATCATTAAGAATACAAAATATACACGTCTACGATAATAGAACTCCGAATCCTACATTAAACAATTAGTGAAACACTAATTTAGAAACAGAACACAGCTTACTTGTTGGAATTGTTGATTCTGTTGCAAACTAACGCTAGTATTTCCTACTCCTGTCACTCCAACAGTGCCAGGTTTTCCAGCTGTTTGTCTATACGGTGGCGCGGGTTGATTTTGTACTCCGCCTCCCATTGGACCCATGGTATTCATTGTGACATTAGGAGCCTGAAAGATTTGATGTTAGCAATTGTTTCATTATAGTAAAACCTGTCATTTTCTTATTTTTTTACATAATACCTGAAGGTATGGCGGTCTGGTAACTCCAGGTTGCATACGTTGTTGCGGCAAGTACTCTTGCCCCCTTTGAGGACCCATCATTTGCTGTTGATTCGAGAACATCATGTTTTGCTGTTGAGTCATTAAACCTTGCTGCTGTTGTTGCTGTTGAAGCAGTTGTTGTTGCTGCTGCGCCTGTTGAGGTGCCTGTTGCTGTTGCTGCTGCGGCTGTTGCTGTGGCATCATCTGTTGGCCTCCGTATCCTGCATAATTTTGATTCATTCCTGCGAGACAAGAACATAAACATAGTTTTTAAACTGCCTGTTTCGAATTTTAATTAATAATTTATTTACCTTGCTGCATTCCAGTATAAATTCCCTGTTGCTGCGGTTGTTGCTGCTGCTGTTGCTGCGAGGCAAACATTCCTTGCTGTGGATTCATATTCGGAGCACCGTGTTGAGCTCTCAACTGCTGCCGAATAAATTGTTGCCGCTGCATTCCTTGGAAGGCAGGACCACCCACAGGCGTGGTATTTGGTTGTTGTTGGGAACTCATTAATTGATTGGATGGCAATCGTAAACGTAACATATGAGAGAGTGCCTGTTTCGACTGATTATTCATGCCTGGCCTGTCGTATCGTTGCCCGACTGGGGTTGGTGGTAATTGTTGACCGTATCCGTATTGTTGGGCTGGTGTGTGAGTTTGTTGATTAGCGTACCACTGCTGTTGATGCTGTGGTGGTTGGCCAGTAAACATTCCAGGCTGCTGACTAACAGGTACTTGTTGATTTCCAAAGGCAATCTGTTGTAATTGGTTCTGTTGCGTTTGCTGTATAACAGATCCCAAGATATTTATTTAAAATGAAATATGAAAAAAAGGTTTACTGTGAAAAGCGAAACGAAGTTCTATTATTTAAACTAACCTGAATTTGTTGCGATACAGGTGTAGTAGGTGTGGCGGCTCCTTTATTCCTTCTATGCCTCCGAGTTTTCATAGCCTTTCCTTTGCCATTAGTTACAGCGTTACCGATTCCTGTACTGCCAACACTGCCTGGTACTCTTCCAGGAGAATCGATGCTCATTGGTGTATCAGCTTTGCCAGGCTCAGATTCCTTCTTATCTGGTTCTAAGTCTTCTGGAGGCAGTGGTGGTGGATCCAAGTAGTGGCTAGGTAGCCTAATTTGACTGTGGGTATGGTATCTAAGTAGTTTATGAGCATTTTGATATGTAAGAGGCTTGCGTTCCAATCTGACTGCCCTGAACCAGGCCCATGAAATTGGCGCTGGATTCTTATGACCCTCTAATACTTCCCATGCAGATACCCTTTGCGAATCACATACTTGCAGGCCCTAATGAATTTCATTTTAGTGTTACTATTTAAATAGTCTTTTAAAACGATTTTTAAATAATTTTTTGAACGTATTTCGATTTACCTGCTTCTTATCGATGCTATCGAACCCAGCTATCTTGTTACCTTTTGTATCAGTCAAGCATCCAACTGGTTCACACGTAATAACTTCCATTGTCAATTTTGGCAATGGCAATAACTGCCTAACGTATCTAATACTTGAAGAATTTCGATCACCAAGTTCCTTCTTCAATTTTTTCATCAAATTTTGATAATGCTTCTTATTTTCATCTTTTTCAGACTGCGAGTCAGAAACTAAGGTGGAGTGTATCAAAGTTGCCAACATATCTATGACAGTAGTGAATAACTCTGAGTTATTATTTAGATCTATAACACCATAACTAACTAACTGCACCAGAAGTATAGCCCAGTCCGTGGTTGCAGTCGTATTTCTCTGTATAGTATCAAAAACGCCACCAACTAGGCTAAATCTCAATTGCAACGCGTCCTGTAATACTTCTCTAGTTTTAGGGTCTTCTGTGGCAGAATTCTTCTCTTCTTTGCTGATATTCAAAAACTGCGACAGCTGCGAATGCAGCGACATCAGCAGACCCTCTCTTTGATCATCTTGACCCTTTAAGCAAGTGAGGACCAGTGAAAGGAATGGCTGATGATTGAAGAGAGACGGTGACTTTGACTTTCCCCTTTCACGACCAGTCGCTGTTTTCGACCAATTGCCAGACTCTAATACTTGACCAGCAACTTTAAGAACTCTGCCTTGAACTGCACTCGGTAATTTTGAAACGAGTGGTGCTACCAGCCATATAGAACCAGATCGTTTGTCTGGTTTGCTGGACACGGTGTTTAATTGAAAAACATCGATCGCAGCTTTGGCAACTGTGTCCAACCACTGTGAAAGATCACTCGATCCTGGAGGAAACTGTTTATACATGAGCTGTAAATCGAGCCAAGACATCCTTAGACTCCACTGTTCTAGATTCTCTAAGATGTTCGTTATATGAGTTTTCTGATCGATGAAAGCATCGATGGAAGTGTCTGGATAGCAAATCATGTGAAGCAGTCGTTGAGCTTGACGAGGCGTCAGCATATTGTCTAAGAGCATATCAGGGTGACAAAGTTCTTCTGGGTTTTGCAAACATCTCTCTAACACCCACTCTTGACTGCAAATTTGTCTAAGAACGTGTTGGGCAAAGTCTGACAATCCTTTTACACTTTCTGTTGTCATCCCAGCACTGCTGCTCGATGAAGACATCGCTAAGTCTAATCCCATATCATCACCGCCACCTAGAATATCACTAGTACCTAGAATATGACTGATAGACAGTTCATTGGGTCCACCAGTGCTTACACCAACACCAACACCAACACTGGCCGGTCCACCAACTTTACTCGAGTGATTCATTGGCACGTCTGGCTTTTTCGATGGTTGTTTACCAGCAGTTGCATCAGCGACGACAAGTATAGCCTTAAGCACTGCCAAAACGGGACCAACTCTGATATTGTTGTGAGCAGCAGCCAGTAAATGTCTGTCACAACTTAATTTGATACTATAACCTCTGGAGTTTCCATTTGGCAAAGGATGAGGACTCGTGCTCACAGAGTACAAAGCTGGCTGGGGGCATTCGATTGTTTTGAACAGTCGCAGAAGCAAATGACATGTTAAACGTGCCCCAGCTTCAGCTTCCATGTCTGCATCTCCTCGACCTTCGTTACAAGCTTTTACTAAGGATGGCAGTGCTATGTGCACGACGAAATCCTCCAAAGAGAAACAGTGCCTAGCTGAAAAAATGAAAGACTACTGTAACAGAAGTTCACGTTGCATTACTATATAAATAGAATAATCGTAAAACACTAACCAATTAAAATCGACGTAAAAACAGCTAGAGAATTATGTATACTCAGATCTTGCACATCGATTTGGTTCAAAACATCAATATAGAAAGCAGAACTATTCGAAGAACAACAAAGAGCCATAAGAACACCAAGCCATTCTGCGTTTAATGCATTGCAACAGGCGGTTAACTCAGCACATGTTATCGCAATATCGTTCAGTTTGTCGTTATCAGTTTCGCTACAAACAGCGACAATCGCGTTGCAAACGAAACTGTAACGATTGGCAGGTGTTTCGTTCAATTGTCTAGCCCACTGAGGTTCAATTTTTCCACCACGTCTGGGACTAGTAAAAACATCCACCATGAATTGTGAATTATAGACGTGGCTCGAGGTGGTCGGTTGTAATGTACTGTATAAAGCTGTCCGAATCTTTGGATAAGCATTACTAAACGCTTCTACTCCATGTGGCTTGGTTTTCAGTAGAGAACAAGATGAGTATAAATCGTAGAGATGCGCCAATACACATCGTTCAGCGGAGCTACAATCACTAGGATTGGACACATGTTTCACTACTTTACAAAGTAAATCGAATACTGCTGTTGTTTGCTCTGGAGATACTGTAACAGTAATGAAATATGATTATCGCCTGTGTTATTTGATATTTTTATTAGAGGTGGGTCGAAACTTTTTGAGTTTCTAAGTTTCGACGTTTTGACCCATCCCTAATTTTTATTTATAAAATAGGACAGAATGATACGTACATAATAAACAACAATGATATCTCCTTAAAACTCCTACAACGTACAGACTTAAGCTTGTTGTATAACTTCTGACAAGTTGACTGTTCCTAACCGTCAACTGTGCTTCAACCTCTGGTAACTCTTTCAGTATTTGGATACACACATCTATCAGACCATATATGTTCAATGCTAATTCCATTAAATCGAAAAGAAAGGCTACATGTTCCTGCACTGGCAGGTACGACGATCCAGCCACTGCAAATGAATTTAGCATTTCGATGACTTGAGTTGCACACTGCCATGTCACCACGTGCTGATCAAAATAGCTTGAGTTCTGAAACTTCAGAGTAATTGCTTCGAAACTGAATTCACTACGGGAATGTTTCTTCACTTTTCCTCCTTCTGCAACGTCGATGCTGAATTTCTTGCCAAACAATTTGCACACTTCCTTTGTCATTTTCTTGACGCTGTGTCTAGCCTCGTCTCTAACGCGTCCTACTCCATAAAGTAATACGTGTCGTTGATTGCAGTCGTGTTGGCTACATGTTTCATCCTTCAAATACAATATTTTTAATGAGTTTACGATTGTATATTCACATGATGCTTAATAAAAAAAAGTTATTGTAGTAGATACCTGTGGTAAAGGAAAGTGAGTAGTGTATAACAGATGTCTGCTATGACTTGAAGGCATTTTTGAATCGAGTCCTTCTTGGGTCCCATGACTGGCTAGTGCATCTTCTTTAGGGCTATCAGGAGCGTCCATACTATTTTGCTGATCTTCTTTAATATGTTGCAACAGCTTGCCCAGATCATCATCAATTTTACTATCATCATAATCCATCGTCCTTCCATGATCTGGTACTTCTAGTTTGGCTGGCTTTAAGTCCATTCCTAGAAATAGGCTATCTTCATCGATCGTCGGCTCTCGATTGCTTGGTGTTCCAGGCTTACTTGCTACAGGACCTGAACGAATCAATACAATAAATTGCTTTCCAAGTGAAACAGAAGCTTGCAATCACAAAAATTACTTCAAATATAAGTTAATGAAAATTGAAAAAAATTTATTATACCTTGAATAAGATCTCCTCTGGAAATTAACGTACACATATATGCATCGTGTGAAAAAACATCGTGTCTAATTAATTCTGAAAATAAGTGAACCAAATTCGTGAACTGAACTTTTGATTGAGCTGATGTATTGTCTAATACCGGGGCGTCCATGTCCAAAAACTTCATAAGCAACGGCTGAAAGATTGGAAGCACTGGTGGATTTCCGTTACTACACACGCTATCTTTATCATCGTTATCATTGGTTTCTCCAGTAACCTCGCTTTGCCGTTTCTCAAGAAGTTTTGCAACCGCCATTGCTCTATGCTCTCCCCATCGTTCGGCGCTTACAGCCCATTCACACAGGATTTCGACTACAGCAGAATCTTGTTGAGGATTATATTCCGTTTTTGTATCTCGTTCGTTCGTATTATCCTTTGGAGGAGACGTGAAAATCTTAGCGTACAAGGTGTCTAGCGAATTAGTGGAATCCATTCTGTCGAAGCTGTGCCGATCCAAGGCGTCCAAAGCAGCCAACACTTTAGTCGTTGTTATACCAGCGCTGCTTTGTTGCCATTTATCACATGACCATTTTCCTTCTGCAGCTTGAGACCTTGCTCGGATGTTTTCCTGAGCAACTTTCAATTGTTTCAGCGTGGGATTAGTCGCGCTTGCGGGTGGACAAGGCAGAGCTGTCGGAGGACACGGTAAATAATCTAAAGGAGAACCATTTAATACAGACGGAGCTTTTCCTTCACCGACGCTATTCCATACTAATGCTGTTGGACACTCTAACGTAATGACCTAAATCACGATCAATATTATTTTCATATTCGATTTGTGAGTACTACATATTAGCGATCGCTGTTACCTGTATTATTGTTGACAGACTATATATCACATCCCTGTGATGAGGGCATGATAAATAATCGTTGAAAGCAGCGGTTAATGGGTTCGTCGTTTGACTAGCAGTGGCAGTGTCTTTCCCACCATTAACGTCGCTTTTGCTTATGGACGGACTTTGTGGATTACCATTCATCTCCACATTACTGCACATGTGTGCCAATTTGCGACAACAGAGATATGCCAAGCGTCTGGCTAATAATTCTGACTGCACAAATTCCTCCAAATATTGTAATGCTAATGGCAACAGAAGTTTCAGAATACCATCCTCTGAAGGGGAAGATTTAATTTTGTCTAATAACTCTAAGATCCATTGCAATAATTCCTGTCTATCTAATAAACCTTCCTCGAACATATACTTTGCTAATTGTACACAATAATGCCATTGCTTTAATGCTAATTTATGTTCTTCATTCATGGTACTTCCAGATACTGATTGGTTACTCGAATTTGGTGTGGCTGGTTGATTATTAGTAACTCCATTATTACTGTTAGTACTGTTGTTAACACTAGTGTTATTGGTGCTACCACTGTTGCTATTTCCAGAACCATTGCTGTTGCATGAATTATTTATAACACCATTATTATTACTGCTATTTGATGTGTGGCTATTTAAATAATAATATTCTTGCAGCTTTGAAAGTTGATCTTTCAAGAATTTGATAAGTGTTCCTGTCCATTCTAAACAAAGAAACAAAAAGACACAAATTACTAAATAAGTTACTTGTATGTTTATTTGTTCACAATAATTTTAAATTTAAATCATTTTAAATTTGAATTTAAAGTTAAATAATTTCAAATTTGAATTTAAAATTTTAAAAAATACATATCAACAGTAACTTTCAATTATAATTAAAAATTTACTTACTTCAAAAATCACTAAACAATTATTTACCTGTAGTTGGATCAGGTAGTTGTCTCTTCTTTATTTTGGCCTCTGAAACTGCAACTGTATAAGCAGAACTGAGTTTAATGAACCAAGCAGCTCTCAACATAGGTACTTGATACTCGCACAACATCATAAATATCTCCTCTTTCTTATTGAAATTCGGAGCCTTCTTTGCAAGAGCTATCAACGGTTTACACCCAGACAAATCTTTGAACCATGCCTCAATGCCATTCTTCGTCCTAGCTGTTACTGGCCAAAAATTATCCTTAGGATTAATCTGTTGTCTCTTTCTCCCAGTATCCGGCATCATGGAGAGCTCCTCCTTCTTAGCAAGGATCGCGTTGAAGTATGCCCCCACTTTGGCAGCAGTGACATTGCAGTGTCTAGCAGTTCCAAATTCGTCAGATAATTGGGGCATTGTAGCGAATCCATGCTTAACGTTTATAGAGGTGAGCTCGTCCTCTTTCTGTTTAGGTTCCTGAGGGTAAACGTCAGGCGGGCCTAGTCTAGGCCGTTTCAGTGGCCGTTTCTCGTACAATATTCCCATCATGGTACAAAAGAGTTATCAAAAATTGTCAGCCGGCTAACGACATCGTTCACGTTACTCGGAGAATGGATGAAACCTGTCCTGACGTTACGAGCTCATTTTCGGAGTATAACCTTCGCCGTTGACATATTTACAAATTACCCAACACCGTACAACTGCAACGCTACGACACGATTCTCTACGTGTACGGTGGCTTCTAGGTGGCGCGTTACTATTGAAATCAAGAGACTCCTAAAAATACAAGTTGACATGTCCAGGTGACTACTCCACGAAATGTTCTGCACTTATTTATGAGTTTTGAGAAATTTACATGAACCGAACGCGTACCTGGATATCGCAACATCTTCGTGATGCACTATAATGTTACTAGTACGGTGAACTCCTCCAATCATCTGAAGATACTTTTCTGTACAAGGTGCTCCACAATTGTAGGTCAGTCAACAAATGGACACTGACGCATACAGGCCCTCTATAAAATCGCAGGCTATTTTCGAGTCGAAATTTTCAACGCACATGCGCGTCTAAAGGTTATTACCGTAAATATTTACTAGATGTTTTTCCAAGGACGAAATTTACTAGGGGTTCTTCAAGAAAAAAAATTACTAGGTGTTTTTCTAAGAAAAAACATCTAGTGAAAGTTTGAGCTCACCAGTTTTAAGTGATGGTTACTTAAAATAAAATTCATGAATTTGTATACGCTTTTTAATTATAATTTTTCTTGTTTCAGAAATCATTTGGCAATTATTTGTTAATCATTTTCTAAATTAGCCCCCAATCATAACTAAATAATTATAAATATACGTTCATGAGCATCCAATTGGTGATCATCACATCATCAGCGATCATTATCACGTAATAGTCTGACTCAGTAAGGTTGATCAGAATCCTTAAGTTTCCACGGTTTTCCTTCAAGTTCGTAAATCACACGATTTTTGAAGCAGAAAACTTTTTAGTTTTATTTGTTTTTCGATCAAATATACCTGACTGTGTTTGTTGTGCAATTGGTGGAAAAATATCTTGTCTTCTGTCATGATTTCTAGTAACATAACCTAGGATTGGTCCTACACTAACGCTGTTCCAGTTTGCGAGCCCTTTGAAGTTTACCGACTTCCGTTTCCATTGTCACGGGAAATCACCTCTGTTGTTAAAAAACTCAAACAAAACACAGGACGTATGTATTGGTAAATTAAAGGCGAATAAATGATTGAGTTGATTTGAGCATGCCTGCTATAAATATGTAGATTGTAGCGTTAATAATTATATTTTGTATTTTAATAATACCAACTGAAGAAAACTACAAATAAAATCTCGATTTTTAACACTATGACGATCTGTTAATATTTAAAATTTATCTTAGATAAAATTTGATATGGAAGAATGAGATATAATTAAAAGATATACAAACATATTGAATTCTGTTACATTTTCATAGGTAAAATCATATTGTTTCTAAATATCATTCCTTTAAAATATGATAGAAAGTATTAAATTAATCCCTCTAAAAGAGAATTATCTCAATGATTAGCTTTCGTATAGAGGAAATTATCTTTATCTGTTTCTATTACCTTGGCCCACTAGATAGTCCCGAGTCCCGACGAATTGTCGAAAACAAATAGTGAGGTTTTCCAATAAAAGTCGCATGTATAAGGTAACATATTAATAAGTTAATTATTATTGCAAATTATGTTACCTCTACGAGCATTATCATTGTTTCTCTGATATGACTCTGAAAGTTAAAACTTTTTCGAAGGAAATCAACATGTAGGAACAGTTATATATTTCAGCGAGTTTATTCTGCCTTTATTAATCACCGAATTTATCTATAAATAAAGCAACAAACTCTAAACTGAATGTTAATGACTATTTTTAAACATATGCTAGTATGTATTAATGTTGAAATGTTTTTAATGAAGCTACAATTACAGTAACTGTTTGTTTCACTTTTTTTTTCTTTGATGAAAACAATTTTACAGGTTTTGTCAATAGATTTCTCAACGTGAAATTTGTCATACGTATTTATTTTTCAATTAAATTAACTCAAACATGGAGAAAAATGAGGTCATTTGTATTTCATCTGATGATGATGATGATGAGACAGTACAGGTTTGTGTATTTTATACTGCGCTAAAATGCATCCAAATGCATTATTCTGTAGTTCATAAACCTTCAATAACTATTTATATTTCATTTAGATTTTTCAAATTAGTAAGGTATGAGTACTATAGGTTGGAAAATGCTAGAACTAAGGAATATTTACGTTACTAATTTTTACAGAATAAAACTGACAAAAAACAAAAGTCTACCGCTAAACCAGAAAGTTATTGTGTTTCTGAAGTCAAGATGGAAGTTGTTATAAATAAAATCAACCAAGAAACACATGGACAAAAACGAAAAATATCTGAAGTGTATAGTGATGATAGTGTTGGAACCGAAAAGAGTGCAAAAGTATTTATAGGTGAAAAATATATTGAGATATCTGATATAGAGAAGGATATCAGTGAGTCTGTGAATAACCATGAAATTGAAGGAAAAGAAAAAGTAGTGAAGCCTCAATTAGTTGTAAAGGAGAAGAAAACATTTTCTCCTATGGAGGACACATTTCCTATGTTCATAAGTTTGTGTTTACAAAAAGATCGTTCAGAAGATATGAATCTTATTGTTAACAAGTTGAAAAGACGTTATGAACAACTAGATGCAACATATGTAAATTCAGAAGCATTTACTAACTTTTTAAATGAAAAAAGAAACGAGATTATGAACAATAAAAACCTGTACACGCACATAGTAGATGTAATGAATGAAATGAAAAATCGCTGTAGGGGAATGTCAACTTTATTAAATGACAGAAATCGTACTTCAAATAAAAATAACAATAATGATGTAGGTAAATCCAGTGCAGCATCTGGAAATGAAAACACTGAAGCAAACAAAGGTAACGAAGAAGCGGAGGAGAGAAACAGTACTATCCAAGAAAAGATTGATAAGATACTAGGGGCAATGGATAGGTGTAGAAGATATATTAGTAATCTGGAAAAAGCAGAGATAGATTTTGACGATGAAAATAATAGTAATTATATTAAATTAGAAAAGTTTAAGCATCGAATGGTGGAACTTTATAATAAATATTGCGAGTATACGGGCGAAAATTCCGACGCAGGGCGACAATACTTAAGACCAAAGCACTTTAGTACAACTGGAATTGTTGCGGTTGATCATGCTATTACAAGCTTTATTAATTCTAAAATATCTAAAAGAAATAAACTTAAGAGAATTGGTTCTTTCGTGGATGCAATAATCTTTCCAGATTATAGAGATATTGTAGAATGCATCACAGCTTGCAACGTATCCCATAATTTGGGGCTGGATGATAAAAAAATACAACAAATTGGTAAGTTGTTATGATAGAACTTTCGCTATTCGTCAAGTTTTCGTCAAACTAAATACATATTTCTTTTTTACAGCAAAAAATACATTTCTTGAATTGGGGGAGCATTTACAACGTTCTCGACAAACCGACTATTGGGATACATTTTCTTTGTATCTAGATAGTGAAGATGATGATCCTGCACTAAAGGACGCACAACTAGCTGACAAATTAGTACAGAACAAACAAGAAGGTGAAAAACGATTGGCAAATATATTTGATGAATACGTTAAAAAGCAAGAAGAAATGAGGGGTAGAGATCTCGAGAATGAAGAGACAACTTCGACAGAGAATGACGAAAATGAAGAGGATAGTTTAGAAAATGACCAAGACATTAGCACCGACGACGATATTGTTAATACAAGTTTAAGTATGGTCGAGGATGATGATTGCATAGATGAGAGTGATAGCGGTAAAAGTAAAATAGAAACGGATGTTAAGTCTAGCACAGAAATTGTTACTGAAACTGTAGAGTCAGAAACGATACACGAGATAGATGTAAATGATAAATTGGAAGATAAAGAAGATAGCTCGAATACGACAGATGCTAATGACGTTGCGGGCACTTCTGATTGCGAGAATAACTCTAAGTCAGAACCTACAGAAGAGATAGATTCAACACAATTACCTGATGCTTCATCGAATGCAATATCGTCTAGCGAAGTGCTTGAAAAACCGAAGGTAGATAAAGACCCGATAGATGAAGAACGAGGTTAGTGTATGAATATAAAGTCACTGAAAAAAGATTTAATTACCCGAGAAGTAAGAAAGATGCATTTAGATTTTATTATCTGTGTGTATATGTGTTGTAGAAGATGAATCTAATGGTGTCAATGAAGAATCGACGGATGATAAACCATTAGAAGAAGAAAAACCACTACTACGAGTACGGTCCTTCGCTAAACCACCTACGACATGGGAAGATACACTAGAAAAAGGAGACAAGTCGGACGTAAACAAAACTGCATCGCAAACGTTGAACAACAACGGTATTATAGACCTTACGACTGAAGCGTCGAATGAAACTGAAGTTTCTCAACGTATGACGATTCAAATTGGACAGAAAATAGTTCCGCTCGTGAGGCGTAGACAAAATACGGTAGTAATACCAGCAGGTAAAAGTGTAATTAACGTAAAGAACATTACGAATAATTATGTGAGACTGAACCCTCGGAACATAGACGGACGTAACATTGTAAAATCTCAGAACAATGTGTATATAATACCTGTGAAAAAGGCAGTAGAGGTAAACAAACCTTCGATCGCGGTTGTAACGTCTGGTACATCTCTTAATCTTCAAAAGAACGCCACCAATCAAACGAAAAACCGGGAGATAAAACAATACGGCAGTAAACCTGTACAGGTGATTTCAGTCAATCCAAACGCATTGTTGACCAAAAATCAAAAGGGGAATACATTACAGCCGTCTAAACCGAAATGATGTGTAGAAGAATTGCTAGCTGTTTGTCTTGATCATTGTTATGCAAAGCCGTTACAAGCTGAAAGGTGACCAATCACTTTCGAATAGGATAAGCGTAATAATTTTTTTACAGACTACTTGTAATTTAATCCCTCTGTATTATTACATTAATAAATGCTATACTTAGTAAATTTTTTACGAATACTAAAATATATATACGATTTTTATATGTGGAATATTATTTATAAATGGTTCTCCTTCAAATTACGTATCTTCGTATTATTTCACGGCTTTATCCCTGTTATTCGCATATATCATTCAGTAATATCTTTGTTAAAATAAATTTTGTGTCTGTAAATTTCTCTACAATATTGAAGTGATCGATATTTTCTCGAAGTAAAAGGTACTGAACGTTATCAACTATCGTTATGAGTTTCTGAAATAAAAAAAAAGCAGAATATTAAACACTTTTGTTTACCAAAATTGAACGTAAAAATTTTTGTTTAGAACCTGAGCACATTCTCGTGATTCATTGATGAATATTGGCGAATCACATTCTCCCATAGTCACGATGACTTTTAATGATTGAATACTTTTATGGTTTTTGGTATCAATAGCATTAAAACTGTAGGCTTCGATTTCATCTCTGAAATCACATAAATTCATGAAATTACGCATACGTAAATACTAATTAGGGGAAGTATATAGGAATTTACCGTGAAAGCTGTAAAGCATCATTGAAAGAAGTATCAAGCAAAGGTTTCAAATTATAAATGCCGCAAATTAGAACGACACCTTTTATCAAATCCAAGAAACGTTTTTCCGCCATTTTATCAAGCCATGACTTATCGTACAAAAGACTAGCAGCTAAATGTGCACCAGCGCTATGTCCAGCAATCCAAACAGCTCTATATTGAAACATTAATTGTATAATTAAATTAAAGATCAATTGAACGAGATTTATATATTAATAAGGAGAAACATACCGACTTCCATTAGTGGAAGCGGATGACAGTATCTGTTCGACTGCTTTCTTTATCTTTGACACTATGTCCCCAAGTCTGACTGAAACATAATATTAATTAATTAATGAGATCCTGAGATTATTAACTAGAAATAAAAGAGACAGGGAATTTACCATCAGGACATAAATCATAGCCAACAACTATAACTTTAATTCCCTTGGCGATGAATACAGGCGCTGCAAACGCAGATATGTCTGGGCTACCTTCTTGCCAGTATCCCCCATGAATAAATACAAATACAGGAGCATCTGAAATACATTTTAGAAAATTAATACAGAGTTATGGAAAGTAATTTTACAAAACAAAAGGCACAATAAAAATTTCAAGTATTTGCTTTATCAATCTTCATTGATCAGATATCTCGAGTAACTTTTATGTGTTAAATATAGTCAATGCACTTTTTAATCTCTTTATGCACTCTATAAAAGCAATATGGCGCGTATAGCTGAAGGGCTTAGCTCCCATCGTACGTTGTAACAAGTCGACTAATTAATTACTTTATAAAGTTTTACAAATGAAAATGTGCACGTTTATACCTTTGGGTAAATCAGTTCCATAAACGTCGTAATAGCTTCGATTCGTGGTGTCGTAGGGAATCTTGAGATCACATTTTAGGTTTCTACGAGCGTTCCTTGTAACTACAATTAAAAGATTTCTTTTAATACCTCATATGAGTCGTAACGGTAAAGTACTTTTTTAAAATTATTAATTACCTTCTGCAGCGAATTTAAAATAGTGCTCCAACAATTGCACACTTTCGTATCGTTTGCTCCAGCAGCTCGGAGTGTAATTCTTCTCATGCTCCTGCAAGAAAGTGTAGGTACAACATTTAATTTAATAAAACAGACGAGTAATTACAGCGTAACGTACCGAGATAGACATTTTTAATCGATAAACGCACAAAGCTCGTAAGTCAATGAAACTAATTACGATAGCGCCTTGGATAATGCAAGTAAAGTTTTCTTCGCTATCAGCATGTCCTTCTGATAAACACCGTTTTCGTGAAATTTAAAAAAGAAATGTGGAGAATAGTGGACTTCGAAGTTTTTCCAGTTTACACTGTCTACACTTGGCTCTGCTTTAAATTATGTTATTCAAATCACACGATTCTCAAGCAATGACTTTATAGATCGCGCCACCGTTACATGTCACGGGTGAATGCAAGTAGCCAAGCCTGTCTCTTCTATTTACAGGCTTCAGTACTCTGCTTTTTTCTGTTTCTTTTTTGTTTTTCAAATTTGTACTTGTCATTTTTTTTAACTTGAAAGACGAGGAATATAGTTCAGATTTTTGCAAGATAGTTAATTAAATATTTCGATCTTAAAAATTCACTGTACCCTTCTCGATGCATTTTATCAGCTATTTGCTGTTAAATACTTGTGCGTAAGAAAGTAAATTAGTGCATGTATTATGTATCAGTACATATATGGAAAATGCAAATAAAGTAACCTTGTTCTGATACCGATGACGAAGTTATGTATCTAGTAAAATTAGTAGAAACATTAATTTTGCGTTGAAAAGAATTTAGTATACTTGTATTTAATATTTATCCCTTAATTAAATAGCAGAGATAGTAAAACATCTCAGTAGAGGAATCTAAGAATTTAAATTAATCCAGTAAAAGATCATTAGGATTTCACGCGGGTAATTAAAGGTTAAGGTTACAAGAGCATGCTGGGATTTTTCTAGTTTTCTTTATCTCCTTGTCTATTATCTTCGATTTACAATCTAGAAGGAAAGTATTATAGTTTAGCCTTGAGATTTTACGAGACTGTCAAAGGATTAACCTGAGTCGAGAGAATGTAAATTGTTATTACTGTATGTAAGTACATTCCTGTAGACAAGGAAAACTCTCATAGAATCAAATTATTACTAAAAGATAATTTTTAGTAAAAGAATCGTTTGCAGTCTGGGTCCTTTATGACCCAGATCATTTTTGTTTCTGAATTTTCTCCTGCTTTATTTAAAAAAAACTAAGGTAATACATAGCAACAAAAACTATTGCAGAAACTTCGAAAAGTATTTAAGTATCTTTTTGGATTTTTTAGACTACTAAAACGCACAACAAATGCATGGACTTAGTTTGCAAATGGTTTCAATGAAAATAAGGTTGCTGATGGAGGATTCAAATAATCTTCAATAGCTAATAACCAAGAATCATTTGCAACTTTAAAACACAAGAGGAAACAATCGCTGGAAAGTTTCCCAATAGTCGAATAACTGTACAGATGCAATCGTTTAGCTTTCAGAAATCGGGACACAATGCTCCCAGCGACTGCATCCCAGTCTATACGCAGCTTAACATTTCTCTCCTGGAAACGGCAATCGTTTGAAGACAGCGGTTGAGGGAGTACGAATACTTTCGTGACTCACTGTATTTGATTCGAGATGTGTCTACACATCCTATTGCACGGAAAAGAAGATAGCGAGAGAATGAGCCGCGCGAGGGGTTGGCAGATATTGAAAACCAGAAAAACCGGTCCCTTTCTTTCTTCCCCCCACTCCTCCGTAACACGCGCCATTCTCTATGGAGAAGTCACAGGTAAGCTTGCAGCAGCTGATGTATCGAGTATCGCGCCACGTCGTCGATGCCTAACCGCAGACCACAGGTAAGAGAAGCCTATTCCAGTCAAAAATCCGTCGGTTCGAGGGATATTTCGCTGTCAAGAGACCTCGCTAAGTGGAACCCCTCTACATATGTATGTAAAATAGAACGTCTGGCTGTATGTTCTTTATTAACTTCTAAGTCCTTTCACCACTCTGAAGCAAACGTTAGTCATCCATTAAGGCCTTGAGGAACATGTATTTATGATACCATAAAACTCCCTTTTCGAAACTCCTTTTCTTTTCCTTGTGTCTCTTCACTTTTCATTCTATGGTAATTTCAGCAATTTTTTAGATACATATATGAAGCCTGAGTAATATTGGATAAGTCTAATTAAGTAGACTCAAGTTATTGTAGCTTTCGAATTGTGAATATGTATTCTAGTTTACAGAGAATCCTAAATTTTCAATGAATATATAATTGTTACGTACGCTATTATTGTAAATAAAGAAACATACATTATATTATGTAAATGAAGGTACGTAAATGTTCGAAAGTTTATGGAAATAGAATAACGTCACTGAGCTGCCATCTGTTGTGAATATTTGATACTTCTTACGTGATATGAACGGTAACTATTGATCAGTTTTATCAATTTTACTTGCAAATTTCTTGTACAATGATAAAACTAAATAGACTTCTACGAATTATGTAATTATTAGTAATTATAGCATTAAAAGTCATGTCAGGTGTTATTTTAGTATGAATATTCAACTGTACTATGTTAAATATACATCTGAATAAATGTCTATACCTAGTAATTAACAATTATTCATATACACGTAGATATGCTTATTAATTTAACACACAGGGTGAGCAGAAACGAACCAAAAACTTTTCATGTATTCCAGTTCGAAAAAAGTGTAAATTTAATGAATTAAATTTTCAAAATGCTTTTCTTCGAGTACAATAAAATGGCATAATTAAAGCTCGAAATTTCAGAACATTGGACTCATTCTTATTCGCCCTGTACATACACCTATTAAATAATAAATACAAAGAACGTCGCATACACTGATTCACAGACTCATTCACACGTGCGCAGAGCATAGCTTATCCCTATTAACCTGTCAGCTGTGTAGCTCTATTTTAAAAGTGTGTTTACTTATTTCATGACGAGTATACGCGTCACAACAAATTTCCATTTCTTCATGACAAATCTACTCGTCATAACAAAAGATTGCCATTTCCTCATGACGAGTATACTCGTCACATACAGACACAACAGATTAACTGTTTAACAATCCCCAATGAGAAAACGAACTGCGCGATCGCATTACTCAAATAAACCAGCAACGATTTTAGCCGACAAAGGCGTACGTAAGAGTAGAACGATTTCGTCAATTTCATGTTTCTCGCGAGCATCCTCGCCTTGATGGACCTTCTCAGTTTACATGACGTTGCAACCGGTTCTGGGCTGCATACTGGGTTAATTCATTTGACCCACCGACTACGCTCGCTTCCAATTAATTTCCACGTAGTTAAGTAGATACCTTTTTATATACACGTGTAACCTTAGGCGAAATTCAGAATCGCTATTTATAGTGCGAGACCTACCGCTAATCGTCAACAAGATGCTACTTCAGAGCTGTGCACGTATTCTACCATCGTAGGCGTGAGACGTGGACGCGAGGAATCCCACGATGCATAATGCCAATGCGTGTTCCTTTCCCCGACTTGCCCAGAAACATTTTCGACCGGGTGAAGTAACGAGAGAAAGTGCTGGCAAAGGGCGATTCATACTTTTCGACTTGGTCAGCAATGGTTTCGTTTTCTTTACTGGAGAATATTTTGATCTACCAGATGGTTCGAACACGGGTTTGGGCATTGTTTTAATCAAATATTTGAGAAACGATTATTCTTACAAATATTGAGATTTACTTTTAATAGCTACTAGAAGCTGAGGAATGATTTCAAAAATCCAGAAAGACGCAAAAACAATCAGTATTTAAGGAAAGACTGTGTGAAATGGGACTCACATCAGAACGGGACAGATTTCTATGATTTTGTTAAATATTGCACAGGAATATGGAAATTCATATTTCTATAAATTTGTATAAAGCGTCAGGCTAATTTTTCTTTCAAATCAAATTTCACCAAGTCAGAAACGCATCGCTCAAATGCCACAGCGACAGGACAAAATGTTCCCTGTTGAAGAGGGGGCTCGAACGGTGCCTGGACAGAGTGCCCTCGGTTCCTTTTCGTTTATTTGCTAGAGAAGCCCGAAGACGTGGTTAAGGTATTTTCGTTGGACGAAATATTCCCGCCTGTCGAACCAGTTCCTTCCCTGTCCACTCCTGCCACCGAACAGTGTGAACGATCCTTAAAAGTATGCATAGCTGTAGGGTGAATGTATGTATTCTCACGAGAAACGTGAGTAAGCGAGGATGTTAGTCAGCAACTTGGATTTTTCAACGCCTGACATTTTAAATTTCGTTAGAATCTCATTAAACCTTGATTCGAGTTTTACTTTTAGTCTTATTGTACTCTTACTAACACATGAAATAATGACAAAACTGAATTATAGGCCATTGATTTGCTCAAAATTCGATTAAATGAGGCTGCACTTCTATGGACTTAAAAATACAATAAACGAAATAGCAGTATCATAATTCAGAATCTAAAGGGTTAAATACGAGTAATTGATATTTTGTACTACTGTTATGACATCGAAATATAAGATTTGAGAAGATTTCGAGAAAAAAAATATACTTTCGATCCTGCCAGGATTCGAACCTGGAATCTTCTGATCCGTAGTCAGACGCGTTATCCGTTGCGCCACAGGACCGACCTTGGATACTACTCTCACGTATTCGTATGAGAATATTGCATCGTTAAATGTAACTCGAAGATCATCCCCCAGAATGTTCTCCAACCTGAAAGAAACGTTATGAAACGTCAAATAGTCAATGAACCAAGCACGACCACGCGTAATATTATCGACACTTGATACAGCACAATCTGGTGTAATATCGCGTAACAAGAAGTAAGCCACTATGGGGGACAATGATATTGATTTGTTTCTCGTTTCGTTTTCTACGCACGTTTATCTCGAATTCCGATTTCAAGATTAGTTCTGGAGACATCGATATGGAAATACTTCTGTCAGGATGAAAATAGAGTTCGTGTTATTATCGACGTCTTCGGTCGCGAGATAAGAACATGATCCAGCGAAATTAATTAATCGAACGCTTTAAATAGATATGCAACACCGTATAAACTTCTATTGATATATAATTGCAGAGTAACGAAATGGATTCGAATAACGACTCGTAATGTATCTGGCGTTGCAGATGTGTCGCGATACGAATAACACACGGTGTGTAACTTAACGCCTTTGCGGTGTCGCATTTCTAAATTCTTAATACTCGTAAGAAGTAGAGTAACTCTCTAACACAATTAATGATTTTTTAATAATATACTGTGATATTGAAATTTTAATTATTTATGGAGAGTGTCTCTGAACTTAATAGCGGTAATAATTGATATTAGTTTAAATTGCTGAGCTATTGATGAAAGTTCTTTTCAAAAATTTAGTATATATTATTGATAAAGTAATTATTCTCGAGCAAACAGTTTTAATAAAAATCTATGGAAGATACTAATTTATTGTCAATGATTGTCATTCACTGTAGTGACCATATAAAATAGAATACAATTCTAGGTGCGAAACAATATGCCAAGCTTGGCATTTGTAATACGAGCACGTGGTTCATACAATATATTGTGTACCATTGTTCATTTAACTCGTTTCAACCGTATTTTCTGTTATCCTCCTTTCTAATCGAGATTCCACTTTATTGTTTGTTTCATTGTAAGATACATGTAGAAAATTATATTCAACATTAGATTTTCTTTTAAATATTTGACGATGTAAATACGTACTTAAAACTTGAAATAAACTGTAATGAATATTAACCACACGTTTAATCATACGTGATTAAATAACTAGGTTACAATCATCGGTAAAGAAGTAAACTATAATTATCAATTATCAAAATTGTCTTGTTTCGAAACTATATTAAAATCTTAAATTGTTCACGGAAGAGTCAAGAAATTCAAGAAACCACAAGCTTTCTTTTAAACAAAAACTGATGACATATAAAGGAAAGTTAGTGTATTTTGACTAATCACTTTTTCGTCAAATTCATTTAGTAATTACATAGGCAAAGGATTCTCAATTATTCATAGAAAGAGGTTAGGTGATTTACCTTTATGCTTACGTTTAAAGAACCTGAGAACTCAGATTAACAATAACCCAACCCAAACAAACAAATCAAATTCATTCAACTTATAAAAGCCCCCAAAAAAGAAAATAGAGAATTCTGCTCTCAGAAGTACTCCAAAACGAGCCAACTCCAAACATCAAACGTAAGTATAAAAAACTGTATTCCAAATCAAGCACAAAAATCCCGTCAAGACAAAACAGTCATTTCATCGACAAAATTCTTTTCAAACATCGCAGCAATGTCCCCAAATCCAAATTAACCCTTAACTGGTATAGTGAACTTACAGTAATATAAAAACCTGAATTTCTCCTGAACTACGATTAATTACTTCAGACAAAAGAATAGTAGCAATTTCACCACGTTATGTTATAATACTACCACCATATCAGTTAAAGGTTAACCTCTCATCCGCATCCAAAAGTTCTTCCACAGAAAAATTTGTCCACCACTAGCAGACGTCAAGAAAGAAGGCCCGAGTTCCCATGCCCTTCCGCGCGTGCGCGCCGAGTCCGAGGGAGACCTGAACCGAGCGCGTCCGAGTCGGGCCGAGCGGTCCCGAGCATCGCAGAAGTAACCGTGATCGGCGTCCGACGCGGCTGAAAGTGGGGTTAGGTTCTCCGTTAGAGGGACCGAGAGGGACGAGATTCCTCGGGTGGTGGTTGCAGGAGTGGGGATAGGAGAATCTCGGTTGTACGACAGAAGCAAAACGGTCATATAGTTCTCCGTCCTCTAGCGGGTTGGTGTGTACGACCCAGAAGCGAGACAGAGTGAAAAAGACGGGCGTGGGGGAGGAAGCGAGACGAGGCTAGGCGACGGAGCGCGGTGGCTAGAAAGAGAGCGAAGTAAAAGGGAAGAAAAGCGCTCGTGGAACGGCATGTCCTCGCGTGCTCGTGTCGTGCAGCGTTTCTGAGCGCAGCCATTACGACAGAGCCGCTCTCGGTGACGCTTGGCTGCGATACGCCTGTGTTCGCGCGCGCAGTGACCACGGAACGATCGGAACGGGACGCACGTGCTCTCGGGAATTCGGAACGGAAATCTCTGTTGTGACTGTGGAGGCGAAGGGATTCACCTGCGAGCCGGTGGTCGCTGTGATAAACGAGACCCCTCGATAGCTTCGTTATCGCGTCCAAGGGGCCCCATAGACGCTTCTTGACGCGCGGCGTCACGTCGCGCCGAACCGTTGACCCCCGACTGTTGCCGCAGGGCACGACTCTGATTTGAGAAGCCAGAAAATACCTAAACAGGAACAATGTTCGACGTATTCGGCTCGGTAAAGGGGCTGCTCAAGCTCGACGCAGTCTGCATCGACAACAATGTGTTCCGCCTGCACTACAAAGCCACCGTCATCATACTAATCGCGTTCTCCCTACTGGTTACCTCCAGACAATACATAGGCGACCCCATAGATTGCATCGTCGACGAAATACCATTGCACGTGATGGATACCTACTGCTGGATCTACTCGACGTTCACGATCCCAGACAGAACTGGTATCGTGGGCAAGGACCTGGTGCAACCCGGCGTTGCGGCCCACGTCGAGGGCCAGGATGAGATCAAGTACCATAAATATTATCAGTGGGTGTGCTTCACGCTGTTCTTCCAGGCGATATTGTTCTACGTTCCTCGGTACCTGTGGAAAACCTGGGAGGGTGGAAGGATCAAGATGCTGGTACTGGATCTGAATTGCCCTGTGCTCAGCGAGGACTGCAAAGCTGAGAGAAGGAAGCTGCTGGTCGACTACTTCGCCACGAACCTGCACACGCAGAACTTCTACGCGTTCAGGTTCTTCTTCTGCGAGGTGCTCAACTTCGTCAACGTGGTCGGGCAGATCTACTTCATGGACTTCTTCCTAGACGGTGAGTTCACGACGTACGGGTCAGACGTGGTCAAGTTCACGGAGATGGAGCCGGAGGAGAGGATCGACCCCATGTCCCGGGTGTTCCCGAAGGTCACCAAGTGCACCTTCCACAAATATGGTGCGTCTGGAACGGTACAAAAGTTCGACGGGCTGTGCGTGCTACCCCTGAACATCGTCAACGAGAAGATCTATGTGTTCCTCTGGTTCTGGTTCATCATCCTGTCGGTGTTGAGCGGCCTGACGCTGGCGTATCGCGCCGCGGTCGTCGCTGGTCCCAAACTCCGTTTGGTGCTGCTGCGCGCGCGCTCGCGTCTCTCGCCCCAGGAGCACATCGAGATGATCGCCGAGAAGTGCCAGATCGGCGACTGGTTTGTTTTGTATCAACTAGGAAAGAATATAGACCCGTTGGTGTACAAGCAGTTGGTCGCGGACCTCGCTACGAAGCTGCAGGGCAAAGAGTCCGTTTAGTTTCTTTTCTTTTCCTCGGTTAAATTCATTTCTCTTTTTTCCCCCGCATTTTTCTCTTTTCGTCCTTTCTCCTCTGCTTGCGTTTTTCTTCGATCCTTGCATCCTTGAATGCGTGCGGCGTTTCGAAGATCGAGGAGGGGGTGATTTCATTCGGGCGACTGTGGCGCCCTCTAGGCGCACGTATTTTATACGAGGAAATTTCTGAGGAAGATTGCTTCTCGAAGAGGACGAAACTATGGGGCAATATCGATGAGAAAATTGATATTTTCTTTACTGTATTTTCTTTTTTTTTTTTTTAAGTTAGTCTACGAATAATCATTCCTGTTCGTATCGCTGCTGTTTTTGGCCTCGTTTTAATGTTTCTTCTAGTACCTTTAGGTTTCGAAATCTATTCCACGAGTTGTACTCTATTTTCTAGTTTATTTTTCAATATCGAATGCCTTCGCGAGAGAGAAAGAGAGAGGAATTGTTGCCGAAAATGCGTGTCTTATTCCGAGATATTTTCGTGGAACAAGAAAGCGGGCAGCGTGACTGATCGTTGTCTTTTATTTTTGTAACGCGCCGGTAACTTCGGCGGCAATAAATCAGAGGGAAAGAAATAAAAGGATTCCTTCTCTGATATCTCTCAAATCTGGCAGCGTTGGCGCAAGCTACCGACGAGGAGACATCTGTGAAAGAGCTTAAGTATTAAGTTCCTCCGAACACCTTTCGGGGGTCTCTTTTCATAGACTTTTGATCGTGTGATAAAACGAAGAGGGACGTACATGCTTTCCTTTGACCATTTTAATTTCCTAATGCATTTCCTGTATGTTTCTAATTACATCAAATCTGTAGCTGTAAAATAAGACTTCATAAGTCGCAGTTTCAAGAAATTTGTATTTTTAAATATTTGAGATTCAATTAAAGGAACTTTTTCCTTGAAAAAGTGGAATATAATAAATTACGAATCAATACAGAAAGAATAATTCATTAGAAAAATAGTAAATTATTTTGCTGATATTATTTTTTTTTTTTTTTTAAATACATGAGGGTGTAACTCATGTTGTTTTGTTTTACAACCACAGAAATTGTACTTCGACGTTTTGACTGTACGCGAAGGAATCCGCGAAGACTGCCAGCGGCGGGTCAAGCGTATCGCCTCGTAAATTGACCTCTTTTTTTTTTTTACCTTCGCGATCAAGTTTCGAACACCCGCGAAATGCAACTTCCACCGTCTGAACCAGTAATTCTCCCTTTTCTCCGATTGCATAGACGTAGGAGTGCATTTTGTATATTGTAGACCGTCTTACGCAATAGAAAATATAAATTTATTATATATATTATTATATAGAGTGTATAGAGTGAAATAAACGAAACAGGAGAAAGAGGAAAGAGAGAGAATGAATGAGTGAGTAGAGTGTGTGTGTGCGAGAGAGAGAGAGAGAGAAAAATAAAATAGGACACCATAAATTCTCTTTACTGTGAGCGTATTTTCGCATTTTTTAAGGCATACGTATAGATAAACCGTGGGACCAAGAAACGGAAGAACAAAAATCGTCAATTGCTTAGAAATCTCTTTCTAAACCCCCTGGGTTCGCGATATTGTACTCTTCAGCGGCAAATTTTGATAAATCATATTTTGTTGTTGTGACTAAACTGTGGATCTTCATGCATCTGTGGAAATTTTATAATTACAAATACAGTTACATGTAATATGCAAGAACATAAAAGGTAAAGCACAAATTACAGTGTTACAAGAGTGAAATGAATTTCGATTTGAGTTTCATTTTTCCAGAGTTGTGTTCGTAAAAACTTGCATAAAAATTCACAGTTCAATTATGACCAACGTCGTGCAGCCGTCCCGCGAGATCGTTAAACCAGGAAAATTCGTAAAGAAACGAAGAGACTAAAGGGAAAAAAAGACAAGAATCGCTTAGGGATAAGAATTTGTACGAGAGAGAAACGTCGACGCCATTGTTATAATCGCGAGGGAATCATGCTCAAAGTAAGACTGCCAATGTAATCGAGACACTCCGTATCATCGTGATTTCATATATTTTGTAACTACTTAGGATTATATATCGTAACACGTGAATAGACCATGGAAGAAACTCTGCCCAGATGATCATTTTCTGTTGTATCTTCCTTCTTCCGCTTCGCGCCATTTTGCATAATAACCTATACAGACACTTCGTGTTCCTTGCTCCAATATTCTTTTGCCTTATACCTTTTTTTCTTTCCTTTTCTATATATCATATTTTGTTTCAATTATCGTGTGTGTTGTAATAGTAATAGATAGACAACGAATTTTTATGCGCTTATGGAAATTTAAAATGTATGAAAGGTTACAGGATTATACTGAAAAATATAAGAAATAGACTACAAATTATAGCATCTGAAAAATGAAGCAAATTTTTGTTTAAGTTCCATTCCTTTAATTGTGTTTCTCAAATTATGAAATTGCATAAAAATTCGCAGTCTTGTAATAGATATCGAGGAATAGCCTCGACCTTAACGCCCCCGTGGAAGCTTTTTGTTCCAGCTAGTAAGAAGGATCCGCCGGAAGTGGAGGAATCAAAACGATGTAGTTAGTCGTAACGATTTCGCATGCCAGAATTATTATATGTATATTTTACGATTTCCATTTAACCGTCGAATACCTATCGTCAAAAAGCGTATCCTACGGGCTATGAAGTTTAAAAATAAGTCTAATGAAAGAAAGAAAGAGAGAGAGAGAGAGAGAAAGTGCCTATTTTTGTACGTATGCATATCAAGAAATAATCCTAGCGAAATTATGAACTGTAACCGTAGATAGTGATAGCGTATTCTATCGGTGCATTGTTCTAATTAATTATTTCCCATACCGAACGTAGGAAGAATATTATTAATATTATTATTATTATTATTATTATTATTATTATTATTATTAATAATTATTATTATTCTAATATACGCAAGATTGTTGAGCGCCGTACACACAGTGTGTGTGTGTTTAGTGTGTACGTGCCTTCTCGCGCTTGTAGGAGCGATAAGAGATATCGAAGAAAGATATATATAAATATATATATATATAGAGAGAGAGAGACAGAAAAATATATATATGTATAATTATAACGATCCAGCTAGATGAGAATTGCTGGAACGTGTGATAATTGATTATTAGCAGTGACACTTGTACGTTATTTTTTGCCCTGTATCGATAACCCTCTTCTTTGCTCGTTGATACGCGTAGCATATTATCGAAGACAAAAGCGTTAGAAACGACAATTTTTCGAACGGTACGAGGACGCCGAACAATCGAATGCAGTATTACACGCACAGAGTTCGATTCGCTAATTACGCCTCCGTCGTCCTTGCCCGACGATCGACAATACTGCCCTCCCCACGTATATTCTATATTTTCGTACGAACGATGTCCTTTATGAAAGTATTGAACGATGAAAATAAATCTGTCAGCGAGTAATCGGATCTTTGTTACGATTTCCCTTCTGTACTCCTGTCCATGATCACCTTGACTCCCATTAAATTCGTATTATAAGTCTCCTTGGATTCGTGGGTGAAAATCGTGGGAGGGAAATATCAATAGTGTTGGTTAACAGTCGATACGAAACTGGTTTTATAAATGTATCTATCGTAAATTAAAAGCGACGTAGTCAAGGTTGAGAACCCCTGATGCTCTAAAAATATCGAGTTAAAAATTATTCAGTCTAAATTCGCAGGTAATCGCGATAAATAAATTGCCTTGATAGGATTATGTGCAGTTCTGTACAAGGTGTTTCAGTATCTCTGATTATGGGTCAGTTGAAATTAATCTTTTCATACTTGAAAATGATACTATTAATCGGCAGGTTTCTTCAGATTGCTAAAATCTGCTGGAATTATATCAGTTTTTGGTAACCCAGTTAACAAGTAATTTGATAGCGACCACGAGTCAGTTTTTAAATAAATTAAAATTGATTTCAGCTGGTAAGTAATTCTTACTCGAATGAAATGTTTAAATGTTAATAAAGTCAATTCTGCTTTATAAGGTCTTCGAATTGCTATTACATACTATTCAGTGTTAAAGAGTAGGTGATGACGTTCACACTGTCAACTTTACAGCGTCTCTTAAGCTCTATCAAATGTATCTACTTTCCCAAAGACTTCCAGTTCTTAACAGATACATAGTCGTAAGCAGTTTTATGAGTTCATAGCTCTATGACCCACATATGGGTCGGGCCATCTTAAAATGTTCATATTTCCTTTGCAAATACAAATACTGAGTTTCACTGTATTTTATTTTGAAAAACTACAAATTTTTATTCGACTTATAAAATTTCTATTACCGCAGGTGTAAATGACAAAAAATTGAGAATATTGAGAACCACATAAAAAGGCACGTAGGGGAGTAGTAGGGAAAGTAGGGAGGGCGATGTGGCCTTCCAGGTGTCTATAAAACTACTCTCTTACAGTGAAATATTCTGTGTGCATGTTTAGAAATTATCTCCCGCATGACTGACTAAATTCCACGGATCTTACATTGAATAACTGAATTAAACCAAAGAAGTCGTTTTCTTAGAAATTCTTCAACAGCTGATTCATTTTAACTGCACTTACATATAAAAGATATCTGTTTTAATAATATTTTATTCTTGGAAAACTAGCTTCTTCGTAACATGCACGTTCAACTTGAATGTAACTTTAAAAATTATCTTTATCATTTTTAAATAAATTTCAGATTATGCATAAAGAAAGATTATGCTTCTCAGATTAAAAAATATTGAAGACTTATTATTGAAGATAATATTGAAGAAAGTATTGAAGGTAGATATTACTTTTCTAATATGCTCAAGTTTCAGAATTCTCCATTCGAAGTAACTCATCCACAAGAACCTCTCCATAAAGTTGCATCACACATTTCATTATCATCGTTCAAATGAACAGTCCCTTGAAAGCTCCTCAAACAAATAAAATCTGAGCAGAGTATCCAAAGATGCTGTATCGTCGTTTTGCAGTGACCTTTTTTATTAAAACTCGTAACCAATGACCCTGCAACTATTCCCACCGATGCGCCGATGGAATTTATTATAATAACGTAACGAGCATGTGGGTGCAGGGGTTCCTCGCGCGCATGTGTCCCGATTAGAGATTAGCGATTAGCGAAATGAGCTTTGACACTGGTTCGCCAGCTCGAGGTCCAACCAATTTTGGATCCCTCTCCTCGTATCACATCCTGGTTACACGGGCAAGATTGTTCTTCATTTTCGTTGATTGCTGGCTCTGTCATAATGCTCAGTCTCTGAGCACCGACGAGCCAGGCCATTAGTCAGCGGGAGGACTCATCGAATCTCGCAGCTGTTTCCCATTAAAACAGCATGCCCACGATTGTTAGTTAAAACATGAGAGGCCTATGGTCGCGCAGTTACGTAAAAATGCAAATGGTAACAGAATAGTGTCTTTATTATTCCGAGAGCCGTGTAAGCTTCAGGTAAACGAACCTGGAGACTCGACAGGGTAGGGGAGGGGACTCTGGACTTTTATGGCCTGTTCTAAAACGCAGATAACGACGGATCTTGAACGGTTGAATCCACCTGAGGACGGTTTTCTGTTCTTTTTTAGACACCGAGAAAGGCCCAGAGACCAAGCTGGTAGAAAAATCGATGTAGGAAGAAAGGTTCCAGAAGATCGTCAATATGGCGGCAGGACGATCTTACCTTGAAATTAGTCCACATATAACTCGAGGAGTAGAATTACTGGAATGACCTTAGTACGTCTCTGTTAACCCTTTGACTGCACGTCGCTCATACGTGGCTCGATCTCATTTACATAATTGTGAATAGCATTAATTTACGCGTATGAAAGTAATATTAACGGTATCTAGAGTCTTTGATAAAGATTGGAAGAGCAAGAGCAATAGTCTACGATAAATATAAATAAATTAATCAATTAGAAATAGTCTTGTTCAATTCTACAATGTTCTTTGAGGCTTTTTGGTCCTAATTGTGGTTCCTGTGTTTTAAAGAACACTTTTCATTTTAAGAAGAATCAGAAACGAGTCTCAAGATGTGTCCAGGTCTAGGTAGCTCAGAAATGATGTTTGACCACTACTAAGTATTGGAAAAAAGCCTCGTTATTCCAAAGCTCCATAGCACACACACACACATTGTACTATTGAATCTATTAGACCCAGATAATGTAAATCCTTAAAACGAAAAACCAGAGAGCCCTAGTCCCCCCAAAACTAAATACTAGAAAAAGCCCTATTACGTCCAACCTTCGTAGGCTGGCGTTCCTAATTAGCTGAGGCTATTGAAACTGCCGAATAGTGTGTACACCATGTAACGCAATATTAGCAGTTTCAGTTAAATTTCGGACTGCAGCCATAGTACTGTACCATATCCTGAAGCAACTCATCCCAGAGAATGAGATTCCTCAAATTGAAAAATCACCGAGTCGTAGGTAGTGCCCTAAAACTGAATGCTGGACTCTGTTATTTCAAAGCCATAGAGCACTGTCTAGTCTCAGTAGCACAGACAATGGGAACAGACGCCAGGTGGGAGTTAACGATTCTGGTTCGATTCCAGTACGCTGCAAATAGACAGGAAAGGTGCACGGTCGAGAACGTATGGACGTCTACGAAGGGAGAAACCAGAGGACAGAATTTTCTTTGGAGGATTCGTTTGGTTTGCGAGCTAGAGGCGACCGCATCAGGGGCAACGGCCGGTCAAAGTCCTACCTTCGACATTCTATCCCCTCCACCTCTTTGTTCCTATCTTTCTTCTACAGCGATCCTCTTTCCTTAAGACTTTACTCTTTACTCTTCCTCTACCTGGTCGCACCAGCTCCCCCTGGTCCTCCTATCTCGTTTGGCCCCCTTGTTCCCTTCGACCTAGACTTCCTATCTCCTTCCTCTGACATTGATAATATTGGGCACTCCTCGGGGTCCCTTCTCCTCAGCCTTCGTTCCTTTCCCATTTTGGTGACTATGTAATAGCTTTTCCTCCTATTTACCTTCCTCTAGGTTCCCTCGGCTCTGGAACCTTCGAAAGCTTCTGAGAAGGAAGAAGCGTGGGTTCTGGCTTGGGCCCTTTTGGGATTTTCTGTTGAACCTTTCCTTGTTATCTTATTTTACTTTCTTAATTAGGAACTCCGGTGTATTCGAGGATTATTAGAGGCTGGTTGATTTATGGTTATTATGTTTTTTAATGGTGAACATTATCTTTAATCTTCTGAACTAGACTGATGTAGACTCTCTTTAGTTTTTTTTTTAGTCTCTGATCATTAGGGATTCTCGATAATTTATTCCGCAATCGTGGAAATTAGTATTATCCACAGTTGTGTAAATAAGACTGTCACTCATTGTCAGCGTGACGCGAGTGACCCAGGGTGATGTAGCAATCAGAGTCCCGAATAAAAATATTGCCAGCTTTTCGGTTTTCTGCATCTTCCTCGGGTCGCTGAAATCCCGATCGCGATGAAATAACAATAAGTGAATCTCGTATCTCGTGAACGTCATTCCTGAATGGAACAATACTCGAGATATGTGGGGATAAGATGATTAGTCATTGGTTAGATTCATCATTGTATTCGCCTCAATTCGAACGTGATTAAGTGGAGTAAATTGTTGATTCCAATATAGATTACTGGGGAACGTTTCGTAACTCGTGCCAGATATGACAACCTAGCGGGTAGAAGATTAATAGACACAGTTACGTTATGCCCTAGGAGAATTACAATCTAAAGTCCATTGTATTGACAGTGTGCGATTAATTTACACACTGAACTCTGTTAATTTATTGTCTTATGCTTTGGGGATTCATTTCTTGGTGAAAACAAGACACAACAATTCTAAACGAAGGAGGTTTTCTTTAAAACCTTGCTGCTGTAGTCTACTGAGACTATATCGTGTAAGGAGTACAGTAGTATGATTCTGAAGACAGTGTCTCTTTATCATACGACTGAAACTGTGAGTTTATGGCGTGTAAGAAGTATGGAGGTTTCTGAAGTCAACTGGTATCATTTTTACTATTCTGAAGATAAGAGTTTATAACGTATAGGAATGTGTAACCAAAGCCATTTTATGTCACCTTTTCATTTCTCTAGAACTGCTAGCTTATACTGTATGAAGGATATGAACGTATCTAAAGTCAAATCGTATCGTTGCATGACTTTCTTGTTTGTCTTATCGCAGGCTTCAGCGAAAATGAAATTAGGTACACAATGAGTCAAAAAGGTATTTTCAGCGAAAATGAATAATCAGTTTATGTATGGATATAATAACGAGAATTTCAATGCATACGGTGAATAAAGTTATGAGTTCATATCGAAGAAATGTTATATTTCAATAAAATGCAGAAGATTGCTCTTGGTTTCAGAGCAAGCCTTCATGACATCGATTTGATGCTAACACATCAGAGAACGATGACCTACCACTCGTTAGGTCAGGTGATAGCTCTCCTCAGTAGCCGAGGGCACATTTGAGTCATTTTTATACTTAGAAGACTGTTGTCAGTCACTGAGTACAGTCTTGGCAAAATCCACTAGAATATGTTAATGAATAAAGTTCGAAGATTTCTGAAAGGAATCCATCGCGAAAGAAAGTGTGTATGTAAACATCTCTTCGACCCCTGGTCCTTTAAAACAGGGCGAATGACAAGCTTCCAAATTGACTGAAAACAAAACCACTCCCTTCCAAGCACCTTATCATTCTAAAAGCCTAATAGTAGAATGGGGTATCATCATCAGAGGCTGGTCGAGTGAAAAAACAGATACCATCTAGTCCTCGACTAGACGTCAAGCTACAAAAACAAACTTTTTCGTTATCCAAACAGTGATCGAAATCTCTTGGAACGAGTAGAGAAAGTGTACCCCAGTGTTACGTGCTCGATCGGTTCTTATTATATTCTTCGTTCCAGTTTGATATTATCAGACCTTATCTACCCGCGAACAAGCAACTAACACAATAATAATAAGCCTGACTCCTTGAGCGATTCGTGAAGCGTTGTCACTCCAGTTACTGCGCAATCGTCGACTGCTGATAAGAAGAATTGAGAATTACTAGCAACGGAGGCTTCAGTGGTGACTTAATCGACTGTTCTATCGGTATTGAGAAAACTCTTGCCGAAGCTATCTTTGTAGGAAAGTTTGCGAAGGAATAGGAGTTTGGAGAGAACAGACGCTTGATGACGCAGGTCCAGTGGCGTTGCGTCTCGACGAGCTTCCAAGTTCAGGCGTTTTAGGTGGTCTAGAGAGACTTCAATGACGGAATCGTGACAGAAGTGATACAAAATCTTCAGAGATGTCTCCCACTATTGTTTCTACGTTCGCGATCATTAAGGACCATGTTAAATTGAAGATCAGTCAGGACTCTGTGTCCATCGACAACACTGGTAACGTAGACTGTTGATTCTGGGAGGAAAGGTTCTGTCGTTTTCTTGGAGCAGCTTTTCATATCATGTCCACTAATTTCGTTTGAGTAGTGTGTGTGGTTGATGGGAGCAATATTGATATTTTTTCAAGGCAGGAATTTTGGTTTGTCATGGAAAAGTGTGATCGAAGGTGATGGTATGTAATCTGGTGCTGAGAGTTAGAGAGATTTAGTCTTCAAGAAGAGGACAAGTACCTAAATTGGCTTGAGCATTTTTTACTTGTGGACGAGTCTGGGATTCTCTTAAAGCTGTCCTATAAAAACAATTTTTATAATATAATAGTTACTACAATAATAATTTACTACAAATAAAATTAGCCATTTGTAATGTACTTCAAAATTAAAAAAAAGTTGCACGAAAACGATAGAACATTTTTTCGCTGACTCAAGATCAGTGAACTGATTGGTGTTCTTTTTCGATTAGTGTTTAAGATGCACTACAGAGCCACGTGCCTGATATTGCTAATCAGTTGCCTTCTGGTGTCATCCAGGCAGTACATTGGTGAACACATCAGGTATAGAATCTTGATAGCATGGTTACTGACAAGGTCCACAATAAACGTCACCCGATATCAGATGATCTGAGACGAGCTTATAGCGGTTAGCTCACGCGCCGTGATTTACTTATCTTATCGTAGATATAAATACCAATGGAGGACATAAATAATATGGCGAATCTAGCTACGAGCTTATAGCGAGAAGATACTATAGAATGCTTTTTATTCTCGTAGAGGAAACTATCGATTATGAAATATTAAATCAATGAACTATGAGGATGGCATCTCAGCATCCTGATATCGCATTTTTTAATTAGAGACTTTCATCGCTGATAAACGTGACATTACATTGTTTTCGTCGCGCATCGCGATAATGTAGCACACATATTTTTACAGAATAGTTACAGATAATGTGGTAACAGGTGATGTTCACTGTATGATGAATAATTGATCTCAATGGAACGAATAATTGTATGTATTTACCATTTTTGTTCGGTGATTAAGATGCATCAGTGGGACTGGAGTAGCGGAACATGTTATCAACACCTTCTGTTTCTTCACGTCCACTTACACCGTGGTAAATATTAGATAATTTAGAAATCAAAGTTTCTTGATGGTACTTAAGATATATTTAATATCGCTTGAAAATGTTACTTTGCGAAGTGTCGATCAAATACTCCGATACAGTGTTTCTTTGGTATGAGCTTGTGACTTGGTACCACTAAGAAGATCACAGAACTTAAAGAAATTTAAGAAATTCTGAAGCTAATTCTGAGATTATATCGAGGAAATACTGTGTTGTACTATTGTCTTTAGCCCCAGACTTATTTAATATTTGTGGTTGTAAGGCAAAATAACGTAAGTCATATATTTTTATCTTCGAGATATTGACATTCAATGCTTTTCAACTACAAAATAAACAACTTTTTCTGTTTCCTAAGCAAGCAGCTATTATTCACAATATAGTATATAGTAATTCTCAAGAAATCATAATAGCTGTATCAAAAGAATCGTACATTAGATTGTAGATAATAGATTCTATGTAACTTATGAGTCAAGAAAAACATTTTTATCTCAATCCCAGAAAAGTTCAGGAAGTGACGAATTTTAGAGAACTCTGCTATTTAGTAAGATTCTTACAATTAAAAACCTAGGGAATAGAATAGACTTTTCAGTGCCTTTTACTTATTGTTAGAAATTATGTATGAATAAAATTGCCAAACTTTATCTATTTCTAAACTCCTCAAGATGAGGTACCTCCTTAACTCAATCTTCTTTTGCTAAAGTTACAAATTCTATTTTAAAGATTTCAATTATAGTACAACAGTTCAATTTTTGAAAAATATGCCTTGCAACCACAGATACATATTTAGTGTTTAGTCTTATTAACAATTGAAAGACAGAATAAATGCACTTCAGGTAAAGCACATGAACGCCACATCGTTGGAGTTAGGCGAAATCCCTCATCCTGGCGTAGGGCCACAGAGCAGAGAGGACCCAGTCGTGCACCATGCCTACTACCAGTGGGTGCCCTTCGTTCTGTTTTTTCAGGCAATCCTCTTTTACGTGCCTCACTACCTGTGGCGAAACGCCGAAGGTCAGTCCTACTATATACAGGGTGATTCGATCGAACATGCAGAAAAATATCCCCAGCCCCAGGACCTTCACAAGTCAAATATTAACGAGAAACTGAGGATCCAACACATTTCATATTTTCGATGATACCCTAAAGTCCATTTAAAGATCTCTCGAATTGACCCCCTCCAGTGTAGATACTTCTTAATCTGGATTGTCGAAGATGTCAAATGTTACATAGATTTGTAAACAACGATAGTAATTATATAACAATAATTAAAATTAGTATTAAAGCTGGAGGAGAAGTCACTTTGAATAATTCCTCTCAAGGCAGCTCAGCAATCTTAACAACACAAAATAAGCTGCAACACGAAAACAAGGTCACAAATGTGTTTTAGTGTGTTGAATCCACCCCTTATGTACTTTCCATATGAAACGAGACACCCCGTATAATTATTGTTGTGTGTCCAGGCGGTCGTCTGAAAGTCCTGGTATCCGGCTTGCACATGGCGTCCCTGGCTTTGCAGGAGTCCTCTCTGAAGACAGAGAACGGCGTTACAGTTCTCTCGAAAACGGAGAAGGATGAGAAAGTCCGGCAGATTCGCGTCTCTTTCCTAAATCGCATCCACTTGAACCGACCGTGGGCGTATTACCTGGGCCTCTGTGAGGTTCTCAATTTCATAAACGTGCTGATGCAAATCTACTTGACTGACTGGTTCCTCGGCGGAGCCTTTCTCAACCTGGGTCACGTCCAGTCTGAGCCAAGGTTCATTGGAAAAATGGATCCCCTCGATGTTCCGTTTCCCAAGGTAGACGCGGAAAAAGTGAAAAATTAAACAATGGGAGGAGTGGCCAGTTAACTGGAGCTGACTTTTTCTGCTTTTTCCATATTTTTAGTGAACTTGATGGATCCTCTTGATGGATCCTCTTGATGAATCCATTTTTCAAAGTAGAGACAAACTACTAAAAATTGTAAAAAGTATGAAGAGATAGCTATGAGGGGTGAACAATTTTCTGGAGCTGACTTTCTCCCAGTGTTTTCTATATTCTTAGTGAATTCGATGTTTTAGGTGACCAAGTGCATCTTCCACAAATATGGTCCATCAGGGTCGATACAGCAACACGACGCCCTCTGCGTGATGGCGCTGAATATCGTTAACGAAAAGATCTACGTGTTCCTTTGGTACTGGTTCATCATTCTCGCGGTGGTAACCGGTTTGGGACTGCTCTGGAGGATACTGACTATGTTGCTGCATGCCAGGTTGTTACTGTTTATCTTTTATGTCAGAACGTATCAATCAACGAGAAAATATTGAGCTCTGTGTGCTCCAAACGATGGACGGCCTTGGAGGCAAGAAATTGCCCAGCTCGACGCTCTGGTGGTACCAGAACACAATATTTTCAATTAATAATATGAAATTTAGAAATTCTAGTGTCACAATTGGTTGAAAGAAATCTTCAAACCCAACTGAAACATTTATTTAATAATCATTTTTTTTTCATTTCTAGGAGCACATTCTTCAACAAGATCGTATTCTCCATGGCCTGTCCAGGGAAGTACAATCCATGGAACATGTTGAGGGTCACTCACGAGTGTCACTTCGGCGATTGGCTGTTTCTTTATTACATAGCTAAGAACCTGGATAATTACGTTTTCAAGGATCTTCTGGAGAAACTAGGAGAGGATTTACAAGAGAGACGTCAGACTTACCTCCGTGTCCCTACTAAAGAAGAGGAAGCGTTAAAACAAGCCTGATGTAACTTGTTACAGACTGAGAATATTTGATATAAGACTAAAGCAAAGTCAAATTTGTTTGTGAAAGACGATTGGTCGAAAATGTGGAATGAATTACTGAGATGCCAAGATACAATTATTTATAGTATTTCACCTTTGGTTACGTGGTGCTGAGAGGTCAACTTTGAAACAACTTTTTGTACTTTAGGATAATTGTATGCATTTGTATGTATATGTTTGTGCTCGGTGCACGTTTGTACAGAGAGTTATTGCGAGCTGAGTGAATTTTGCAAAGACAGTATTTAAGAGACATTTTTGTTCACAGGTTCCTTTTAATCATTTAGATTATTTTAGATGGTACGATTCGACCCTGTACAGATTTAATCTTCTCTCAATTTTGATAGATCTTAGGCTCCATAAACTTGATAGATCATCCTTGTGATCTAAGGACACAAATCATTTTTTAAAGAATAAGATATCGATTGTTTAACATAAAAATCCTTTTCTGTTTCTTTTTCTATTATTCAGGAATGAAGGAAATTATTTCCTAAAATTTTCGCGGAAAAATTTGCATCATCATGTTAATCCTAAATAAACTACTGCACTTCCTCCTTCTCTTGCAATGTTATTGCACCACCGAAAGTAACTTCTCGTTCGTAAATTTCCACGTTAATCACTATCCTTGGAATTTCTGAAGATAGGAGGAAAATGCAAGTATTTCACTGCCAGCAATTACACTGCCGACTGAAAGTTTGGAATCTTTTCCTTAATTAAAGAAAATAGAGACTACCTTCCCATGCACGAGATTTAAGTAACAATAAACAATCCTATTAATTTCCTCATTTAATTAAACATCGTAAAATATCGTTCAAGTAAATCTGTGCAAATGCTCGGCTTAAGTTTGTTCAAGCATGTAAATACAGCATTCTCTCGTTATAGACTCATGATTCGCTAACGAGTTATTATACCGAGGGACGCCACTTTCGAGGTCAACACGCGTACTAGCAGTTCGCTTCCGTCTCGTTGGAGATGCGAATGAGAATGCATGAAAGGAAAACCCGTTTACTTCAAATAGTTCCAGGATATGGCGAATGTGGCATGCTTATGGAGTGTAAGGGACTCATTCATGCGTGGACGCCTCGTGCTTGTCTTGTCAGAGAGGAGACTCGCAGAGAATGAGAGTAATTCCAAGAACGAAAGTGTGGACTATAGGGCTAGGAACGAGCTCATAACGAGAACATACTGCGCTTCGATGTTCAGCACTTGGACCTCTTATTCTTCTTACAGACTTCACTTTGTGTAGATGTTTGGAGAGCTGGTAAATGTATAATGAAGAGCAAACTCATGGAGCCTCTTAGGAACACTTAGGTCTTGTACTTCTCTAGTCTCCTTTATACAGTTTACTTTATTTGTAAAGGTGGTACACCTGGGTATAATGAAATTCAAATTTATAGTGTCACTATTCCTGTGAACAGTAGAGGAAGTTTAGTAAGTTTAGTATGAAGAAGTTAGTCAATTTGTAAGTTTTGGTGTCAAGATTATTGCTGTAGTGTTTTAGGTAAATTTAATGGTTTAGATCAATTTTTATAGTTTGGACTCCAGAAGCTGGTCATTTTACTAGTTTTGATTTAAATAGCATTGCTATAATATTCTAGACAAATTTGAGTGAGTAATCACACAATGTATAAGCAACCTTGATTCACTAACAAGTCTGAGTTAATCTTTGACCAGCTCTCAAGGCAAGAAACAATGGACTGTGGTCCAGTGGCTCTCAGAAATTAACTAAATAGCTAGTATTCAACCTATTACCTAAATGCAATTGTCGACACAGAAATGCTTCATCTTCACCTTCTTCAAAGACGAAGAAGAAGATCCCCAAGAGGATATAGGTCTTATACAGACTTATATTTTTTGTACAGATCTTATATAATATATAACAATATAAGTCTTATATAATAATATGTTCTAGTCTTACATGTTAGCCAATGTACAATGTAAATAATCATTATTTCATGCGTACAACACAAATGCCTTGGAGGTTCCCCAATCAGCTGCGTCTAGAGACCATTTGCATGCGCTGATAAGCGCATGCAGGTAAGGCTATATTGAACTGACCTCTCCAGTTGCTCGACAATAGTCGGAGATTATTCAATCGTTTAGAAGGTTGATTGGCTTTGCAACGTGGTTCGCCGTAAAATTAGAGCATTCGAGCAGTCACTTAGCCAGTTGATCCATCACGTTTTCGAGTTGTTTTACGCTGAAAAGCGATCGCCACGTCCTCCTGAAGAGCTCGCTGACGTAAAGCCGCTTAGCTTATTGTGAGGGGAGCCTTCTCTTGGGGAACACAGCTGGAGTATGATCAGAAGAATTTTTTCAAATAATGTAACCAATTTGATTCCTTTTAACTTTCAACATTCAAGGTTCATTACATTGAACTGCCATGACATTTACTCCTTTATCACCTTGTCCTTTTATTACTCGAAGACACAGATCCCCTGCTAATTTTCTTCGAAAGTGGATCTCCCATTCAAAATGGCGGAGTAACATAGAGTGGCAGAATGTAGGTGATGTCTGTCCTTCAAAAATTTGAAATTCAAATTTCAAATACAATCGTTATTAATGAACGTATTCTCTACATCGTATTTTCTTCGTGGAATGTTATGGAAACGTTTATTAACGGTTAGTGAGGTCACAAGGTATGCAGAGTTAATGGTGGTAGGCAATTACGGGATGCGTCGAAAGTCACTTCTCGCTTTCCTTCGAATGCAAATTTTGTAGAAGCATTCTCTTGTATAATATATTTTATAGAAACGCAAACTTAAATTAGACAATTATTTACTGCTCAGTTCCCATAGTATTTTCTTAATTAGGTATGGCACATTGCATCCTCTATGTAGTCACTTGTTGAATCCTCACAAATTTAATCTCCTTTCACACTGAACTCATGATCTACTGCTTTCATTAAAACTTCAAGTGACATAATAATATTATAATTGATATACTATTTCTTCAGCGATGTTTGATTGCTAGTGGCCACAAAGTTTGAAACATCCTGTATTTGCAACAGTCAGAAAGTTATTGTTACGATTACTGAATGCGTCAGCTGAAGGAAAAGCTTCCTCGTTTTTGCTATTCGCGTTCGTCATTTCCCGGTTACGAGAGAGAATATACATAATGGACCCGTGTTCCGGCTACGATGACTCTGCCCTCCCACGCGAAAAGATTGCGCGATTAAATTCGCTAATTCATCTCTATTCATCTCCCGTTTGCGTTATTTATTAACTGCATCGCATTCCGTCGCGTTCAACCTGACCCTGTCGTACAAAAGGATTTCTGAATATTCATGAATTTCGAGAATACACTATTTTGTTTCGATAAGTGTATGCAAACACGAGAATAATATATACATAATCAGTTTACTCGAGATTTTACGCGAACATAAGAACGGGCCCCTAAGCGCTGTGCATAAGTAATTTGAATCACTTGTTGCTAATTATACTGTAATTGTACCTTGCCACATGGCTACTTACAACGTTGAGCATAATTTATAAATGTGGATAAAGACGTCAAGTCTAGTTCTGATTATTAATGAGACATTTCCTGAAAGACACTTATTTCTGAAAACTGTGAAGCCATTTCCAGGAATAGATAATTTAGGGGTGGGACCTAATTTTTCTGTTCTCGAAACTATCTTATTTTGAGAATTGAAGTCTCAAGAAAATTGTTGCATAAATCTTTATTGGCCATAGTTCAACTGCTATTTTTTATTAGAGAGTATTGTCGATTGGTGATGGATTATTTTTCTAACAATTTCTTCAAATTTGGATACCTTTTTCTTTCCTATGTTTCAAGAGTTTCGAATCACAAACCTTTCGA
The DNA here is from genome assembly GCF_051401765.1 of Calliopsis andreniformis. Classification (NCBI taxonomy): domain Eukaryota; kingdom Metazoa; phylum Arthropoda; class Insecta; order Hymenoptera; family Andrenidae; genus Calliopsis; species Calliopsis andreniformis. The sequence continues at coordinate 13,599,855 of NC_135073.1, forward strand.
ACCTTTCCTGAATTTTGTGTCGTATCGAGGTTTTGAGAAACCCATTTATAAGAAAATGTTTCCCAAGTTTCAGGGTACTCTTCTTTTGTCGAAAACAACTGTTGCCTCCACGTGGATGATGTTGAGCAATAATATTAATCGAGCAGCGATAACCGAAAGTTCGTCGGATAATCAGCTCCAGCTGAATTTATTACGCTAGTAATTTTCCACTATTTGTAGAAGAGAATAGAAATTCACAACATGTTGAAGCAGGCACAGACGGTGTTTAAGACCGCCATTCTGATGTGATTCACAATTTGAATACTTGAAGGAGATCTAATCGCCATTTCCGCGAAATCGTTTTCTACAGGCTCCTTGAGCTGTCTCGGCCGCTCTGGAAATTCAGAGTGCCAATTTTTATTGAGAAGCCGAGAATTTACGTTTCTCGTTAGCGACAATTACTGCTAAGCGCCAGAGAGCCTTGGATTTATGAACTGAGGAAACTTTTTTTAAATGACAAGAAATCATGAATGCCCTGACTGAAATTAAAATCGTTTCTATGAGCGGTAACCTTATTTCAAGCGTTACTATTCAGTTTACATTATCTAGACTCTAGATCTTTACTGAGACTTTATAGTAGAATAGGTTCTGAGTGTCCTAAGGCACATAAAACATTCATAACTTAATTGAGAAATTTATCACAATTAAATCAAATATAAGAAGAAATTATTCTTGTATTTTATTCTAATTTTAATTTCTTTTTTTTTTAAGAATTTCCCAAAATAAATTATTTCAGTGTCAGAAGTTTCTAATTATTAGATTTATAAAAATTGTATATTTGCCTGATGGTCGTCGAAAAAGTGAACTGACTTCAGTTATTCTATCAATACTCCCATAGCTCGAGTCTAAAATCTCACAAGAAGTGAATTTATCAATTTAACTTTATTTTGAAAGGCTCATAACAGAACGTTTTATCATCCATTATTTTGGATAATTGAATCATGTCATGTTTCACATGGCTCTTCTCTATCAATCTTTTTTAATCGAAGATTCCCAGGAAGTCTCCACCTTGAACAATGCCTGCGGACGTCTCCATTCTAATTTGCCTCGTAGCAACTGGGCAGGATCGAGATGGAGAGGTCGATACACGGCAAGTCACGGCAAGTCACGGCTTCCAGGAATTCTCTTTCCTTCCTTTTGCCTTATACAGGCCGAAACGAGCGAAAAAGACGTCGAGAAGCTGCGTGCCGCCGTTTAACGTAAGCTGACGTGATAGAATACACGTGCCACGAGCCCTGAGATGGTTCCAGGTTCCAGCACATAATGCAAAAGGTGGTACATGGAAGTGAAATCGATCTGAGTGACTCCTTTCGCCACATTCCCCTGTTTTTGCTAATGAAGGCTTAAGCTATCAGGTTGTGTCATAAGTAGACAGCCGGTATTTATGCAAATTCGTATTTTTATAATCTTTAAGAATAATTTTACAACACCTTTAGACATTAACTACAATTTCAGGAACTTAATATTTCAAATTTTAAAAGCTTTCCAATTTTCAGAATTTTTGAAATCTTACATCTTCTCTTCAATCAATTTGTCTCTGCGACTAATATGTGAGCCGCCATTTAGAGACGCAGTTTGATTATCATTGGCCAGCCCTTTATCGTATTGGTAGATTACACACACCAATGTAAACTTAATAATCTAAGTGGGAGTGCTTTCTACGTGCCCCTGAGCACTTTGGGCCAGAATCATGTGAATCGTTTGCACGCGTATGTGTTAATGCAAGATGCAAATAACTGAAGAAGATCCTGTGCAACTAGAAATCAGCTAGTTTTAAGAGCGTACAATTTTTTTTGCAAACAGAATTCGCTGATTCCCTCATTATAAGCTTGTTACTATGTGTATTCATACCTTGAGACTATTTAAAGCAAACTAGTTTTGTCTTCGTAAAAGTTCCTATCTCTAACAAAAGTAAGATGAGCTAGCAGCAAAGAAGTCGACCTTAAGAATCCCCCGCTATTTCCTTAGCAGTAAGCCTGCAATGGGACAATGTCCACTGCCAGCTGACCCAATTCCCTCTTAATAAAATCCTGTGGCAATGCTAGTGATAACGAAACTGTTCTATAGATTCAGATATATGGCGGTCTAAGCTACAATAACAAATTTTCGAAATGGTGTTTGTACGGTCGACGATCTTGATTGTTAGTAAGTGTATTCTGGAAGCGTTTGGGGAGACAAAGGGGCGTAACGAATAAAAATGCATTCCGTATTTCGGTTCCAGTGCCTACGTGGTGCTTTTTCGTGACGAGAATTTGAATCCACCGTGTGGACTTGCCCGTTATAAAATGTGCCTTCAAAGAAGATGCACGTTTCCGAGAGAACAAAAGACAACAGCGAGTCTCTTGAATTGAGAAGGTACGCCATCTTTGGAGAGATAGAAAAATAGGTATATTCAAAAGCTTTCCAGGTGGTAGATAAATAGTCACTAGAATATTAAATTTTCCTATTTTCTGTTCTGAATTCCTATTTTCTATATTTCGTTGTTAGTTGTGGTCAGTAGGGACAGAAAGAAGCAGAGAAAGAGGTGAATAAGAGTAAGAGGAACAGAAGTTGAGGAATTCTCAGATATAAGAATCAACCTGTGAGGAATTCCTTTTAGCAAAATATTCTTGAAAAAAATTCTTGAGGAGACTAGCGTATCCCTTAGTTCCTTTCTGCTTGCAATTTCCCAATTTTTTACTCTAAATTTCTATTGTCTACCCCTTGTTCTTAATCTCAGTAGACTTTCCTCAGCAAGAAGAAAAGACTGAGCTGAAACGATTATTGCTCAACAATCGAGAAACTCTCAAGTATAGAAAATTCCCTGTGACTAACGATAAGCTTGAGAGTGTTTCCCATTAACTCGAGAGAAATGGTTCAATTGCTGCGCATCCATTAGACAGTGCTCGATAGCATTCCCACAGTCGCTAAATATTGTGCTAAGAGTAAAACGGCCGTCCCCTGTTGCGTGCTTTATACGCGTCCTTAGTCGCAATTATCTTAATTAGAGTTCGTTTACGGGCGACGACAATCGTTTTGTCGGCGAAAAATTGCTCTTTCCTCTGCGCTTCCGAATGAGCCTCGCCCGCAATAAATCTCGCCGAACGTGGTCTCCCTCAGTCACCTGTGGCCTGCTCAAAAACCGTGACTGCTTTTCGATGCACTCGATGGCGTTCACGAATGCTGCCTCTCGATCGTGTACAACACATTCTAACTTCCCTGTGAAGTTTCCCATCGTCGCTGACAATCCCCCCCTTTCTGTGCGCCACGATTGGTGGATGTCGCGTAAAAGTCACCACTCGAACCCAGATCGCGTGAGTGGCCTTATTCTATTGACACAACAGTCGTAAAGCGCGGTAATCTAACGCCACGAGCGAGTTTTTCTTTCTGGTGGGACGTGGATCATCCCTGTCGCTCTTTGACACTGGTGGCGTGGCTAGAAGCTATGTGGGTAACAAGTTATGGGCTGGTAGCGAGGAGAGCGAGTGGGAAGAGAGTTAAGTTACAGAGTTGAAGGGTAAGATTTGTCTGGACTGTGAGTAGCTGTTTAGGTAGTGCTTTATATGGATGTCTATTTTTTTGGTTCTTTTTAAAGATAAGGCAGGGATACAGGTTTAGAGATTTGAGTGAAGATAGTCCAAACACAGTGTGTATTTTTAATCAAATATGAAAACATTTTGAGTACTATCATTTTAATGTTTTCTAGTTTTTTATAAATATCCTATACTAATAAATGAGAATATTTTTCGAAATTTTTATTTGAAATCTATAGGAAATAGAAATTATTTTACTATGTAGATATTGGTAGCTATGGTCAGTATATGTGAAATAATATTATCTCAAGTAATAAAATCTTTATCCTAACAATTTCTCCCTTTCTGAATTTTAAAATAAAGAAGTAGATTATTATTTAATATTCCTGTAATTTCAAACAAATCATATTTCCCAACACCAGAACCAAACATCTCAAGCTTCAATACTACTTCAGGTAGTCATCTCCCATCTTCAGTTCAAATAAGATTTACTCAGGTTTATCACCCAATAAACCACTCGGCCTTCAAAGAATGCATCTCCAGATGCAAGTTTACTATCAATTTCCTTTGTCAGTAAGCTCTTTGTAAGTAAGCTCATTGTCAGTAAACTATGCACTTCAGGTAGATTTTTTAAAATACCCTCGTCCAGCATCCAACATGAGGATACTAATCGCTTCCTCGCGATGAGACCTTTCCAATCGAAGAATTCTATACCGATCATTACACGGCCTTTGAGTGTGCCGCTTAATACCAGAGGAAAAGCGGAGAAAAACTGTCCAGTGACCGGTTTCGAAGCGGAACTTTCGAGCTGTGACGAAAGAGGAGTCGAAGAGCCACGACGAACGTTCTATGCCACTGTTGTCTGGCCCTCGATACTATAAACGAACGTATTAGGGGAAAATTGTTCGCGGAGCCTTCGATGTTGCATAATGCAGACGTTCTGTTGTCCGTAAGCACTCATGTCACTCCGACGAGGCTTAAATGCCGTTTCCTGGCAACCTTTATGGGAGTGAGTCAGGCAGAAACTCGACAAAGTTTCAAATAAACTGCAGCAAAAATACTACTGTTTCTGTTTTAGAATATGCAGGCTAGTCGGTGTGTAATTATGCAATCGCTGAAGAAGAATTAACGTGAGAGAAAATTGTAGTGTTGGATGCAAGAAGGAGCCTCAGTGCTAAAATTGAATTTGAAATATTTAAAGTGTCTTTAAATATTGTTTATATAGTATTTTTAGTGAAGTTATTTTGAAAGTCTCAAGGATGGTTAAAAATTCAATATTTTTTCTATCTTTCTTTTTATTAACTCTGCAAAAAATACAAAAGACCACCCAAGACAACAAGAAATACCCCATGTAACATGTGCTATCAATACTATCATCAATATTCATCAAAGACACTACATCCATTACCGATTGAGCTCTACTGTTGATAATCTTTCGTGAATAAATCTGTGAGTCACTGTACGCTTGACTACATATAACAGTGACTAATATCGAAACAAAGATTTCTAATGAGAAAAATTAATAGAACAATCAATTACAAATAACCTCACTTGAATCGGTGAGTTGAAGAACAGTTCAAGTCCAAAAAACGATATTTCAAGATACTTGATGTATACCAAGTCTACTTATTCTCAGTATGACTCAATACACTTTGGTTCTACCTAAAAAATAGCTAATTTTGGACTTGTCCTGTTTTTCAGCTCACCAATTCAACTACAGAGGGCTCTAAGCTACACATAACCACAGTGTAATATCTGACAAGGCTTCTGACGATCCCTGAATATCTCTGACCAGAAGCTGGAAGAGGGACCAAAAGGGAAGCATCACCTCCCAAAACACCTGTTGTACGCTTCTCATAATTTTACCCAAGTTGAAGAGATCGCGAGTTCTCGACGTTACGTAAATTTGCTTGAAATTCTAATTCCCCTGATTTTATTCGCCGACGCGCAACCCAGACCTGGACCTCGTTTGAAAGTACATCTTTTTCTCCCGTCTCGACGCTGCCTCCGCAGATTAAAATCCTTGAGCCGTGGTTTCGTAGTCGCTCCTCGTAGCGTGCGTACTGAAGCAACGTACCGATCCCTGGAATGTTCTCGTGGACCTCGTCAAACCGGTTCCACGAGAGAAGCGGCTGGTTGAGAACCGCTGTAGGTCAATCGTGTCAATTGTGACGAATATGTGCCGACTTTGCTGGCCAGTCTGGTACCTTGTAACTCTTCAGCCTCTGCACAGCTGTGATCCAGCACGTTTCGCAATGGCTTGGGTACACCTCCTATGATAATCATGATAACTCGGGGATCGGAAGTCGTACGTCTCTGACGCTACTGCTTCCAGAAACGATGGCGCAAGGCTTTGATGAAGTTCCCATTGTTCTGGGTTTAAATTCGAATGAGATGACCATGTTGTCTGGGATTCTTGATGTGTCCTTGTAGACTTGTGGCTGTTGCGTGCACTGGGGCAGTAGACAAATTTCTGGGGTTTTGGATTCTCAGTGGTTGTTCTGATTCGACATGATGATAGTAAAGTGTTATTTGAAGGGCAAGAGAATTACTAATAATTTATATATACATACTTGTACTAGGATAATTGACCATTCTTTTGATTCACAGACTCACACAAGTTTTAACTAACTCTAAGAATTTTATTCTCTATAGTCTCATCAAGTTCCTAAAATTTCTCCTACAGTGAAATTAGTTTACACTTATGTAAGGTGTAATATTAACTAACTTTCATGGAACCAAAATTAATAATCTGAGAAAGGTTTAAAATATGCCTATCTGGACTACTTACCTAAGTGAAGAAAATTAAAAATTAATATACTAATGTTAAAACACGTATTCCCTTACCAAATAGTGACGATTCTAGTTGTTTTAAAAGATCTAGAGGATTCTAGTGCCGTACTGCCACATGAATCGTTTTGGTCTGAAATATATCGAGTCGCAAGAAAGATTGAGAACAAAGTGGCATTGGACTGGTGAACGCCTCGTTCGTAGATAGAAAGAAGGAAAGGCTTGAGACTTATAAGGGAGTAGTTGCTCACGTTGCACCAATCACTGTGTAAATGCCTTATACACGATGGCTGCGTGGTAACCTCATTATCCATGCACCCGTTGTGCCTGGAGGTTCGTCATGGCGACGCCAATGGGAGCGACACATCGTGAATAAACTGAATAAAGTCGTCGTGTCTACGCACAACGTTGTCGTTATTCGCGAAATAATAACGAAGAAGCTTACGAGTAAGGTATATTCCTTGTATTGTGAAATAACAGCAGTGGATATGTGTTTCCAAGAAATAACATTGTAACTACTGTTCAATTCTGAATACCAATAGGTATTTGAAACGATACTTTGTTCAAATGAAACAAACAAATTTCTCTTTTAAATAATAAGTAATACTCGTGAACGTATTCTTGAAAAATATAACAAATGACGAATATAATTTTCGTAGAATTTCATTAAGTGATATACGTGTTTATAGACGCAAAATTTTGTTCACTCGAAGTCTTGTATCGTTCGTTCAAACAAAAATGTTCGCACCAGGTTCGTACCCATCACTACTATCGTGAGATATTGCTCGATTCTGTACGTACATCTGAACTGTCAGCCGTGACAGAATGATGAACGTGTTGGGGTTATATTCGGCCTAGGTCATGGTAGAATTATGTCGAGATAGATTTGGATTAGATACACGTTGGTCCCAACAACTTTTTCTGCAGAGATCAATTTTATGCTTCGTAACATAATCTTAATCCTCTACTTCGAGCCTCCACGTATTGTTTGTCTGTGATAGATAACAGTATTTGGAATATCTATAGCCCAAATTATAGAATGTGATATAAAATTAAATAAACAATTTCTAAACTATTGCAGATTGTACAAATAGGGACCTAAATAGCAGAAATGAGTCTTGTCGATTTTTGTCTCTTTTCCAGGAAAATAAAAAAATACTTCAGCGTCTCTTATTTTTATGCATCAGATTGGAATTATTTGTATAAAATATTGATCATACTCTACATGTTACATTCTTGTAAAATTTGGTACTCGATCTCCTCTTGAGACACCCTGTATAACTACGTGGGTGTTAGCAGTCAATTTCATGGTAAATCAGTAGGGTCATTGTAATTTGCACCTGCTAATAAATTAAGACTGGCAACCTTTGACACCGAGAGCAGTATGCCGTTTTCGTGATACAAACATAGATAATATATCTTGCACGATAAGATCAAATTACTATAATACAACATTGCCTCGATACTAGCTCGCGACTTGGAAACAGCTAGAAACTTAAAATAAAAAGTTCGTTTCCTAGGTCAGTTTTCGTATGAGTGACGTAAACTTGTAAAAGAATAAAACTATTTTTATTTTCTTTTTTACCGATATACAATATTATGTAACACTTAACCTAGTAAAATAATTGTATGACCACCTGTGGTTCAAAGCAAACTCACATGCACCACCGAGCTCGTACCAAATCAACACTGTACTCAGCTTCCATAACTCCGTCTGCAGCGATCGCCTTGGATATCCACGCAATCCATAAAATCATTTTATTAGTCCTCTCTGTATAAGCACAGCGAGCGTGTCCCCGATCGACAGGGGACCATTCAGGGCACAACCCGTGACTTAAAAATAAAACAAAGACTCGTACCACGGGTGAACACGTCCTGATGTGCCACGTCTGTGCCTACAAATATTTACGCGCATAAAAACGACGGTGACACATGTCACGCACGTGTTTACAAAATTCGTTGAAGAAAAGTCTCCGCAGAGATGAAACGACGCGTCGCACAACAGAGGAAGATGGAAGGAAGAAAATTCTGATCTGACTTTTGAAAAGGAACCGACGACCACCTACTATGATGTTAGAGTAATGTTCCTCGAATGTAAATCGAACTTTAATACGAATCAGATTGATACAGGAACGTTCTTCGTAACTGTAAGGAACGAGCAGTGTAACGCGATATCGCGTAAATATTTTTATACGTTTCTTGTCATCTAGTCGATGCTGTGCACGCGACATGACTTTTGTCTTCTTGCTAACTTCTGATAGGGAGGTCGAAATTTTAGATTTTGAATGGGTTGACGCGCCAAGTTTCCTGGAAAAGAGGAAATTGGGATGGTGAGTGCATTACCTTTGAATTCAGTGAAGTTGGCGATAAAACTGTGGTTTTTTGACTCTTGTACCTTTGAAGAAATTGAATTTTTTAAATGTTTGGAATGAGAAGGTGCAAGGAGACTATGTTTGCTAATTATGCATTCAGTGGATAGTAAAATGATCTATGGTTTTAGGTGTCAGATAAATTAATGATAGTGAGGGTACGTGAAGATCGCATTAATGTAAGTGGTATGGATATTTGAAAATTGATATGAAGAGAATTTAAATTAGACTTAATTATAAACTGGACCTAATATTTAAAATAAGAAACTAATTAAAAAATCTAATTTAATTTAAGAAAATAGATAGAAAGAAAATAAAGAAAAAAGAAGACAAAAAGAGGATTCCTGTTGTATTAAATCCAAGTTATAAAATAATCGAAACATGGCCCTTTTTCTAGTCGATTGGCTTTCTGTAAATCACACTTGTCGTTGCGGTCTTATTTCCCTTCGTGATCGGTCGCTCGTCTGGTCCAAATGTGCAACGTGATGTAACTCAAGCTTTTGTGCAGACGCGCCGCAACATGATATCGCGTACAACCCAGACAGACATCTCGACTTCTAGATTAACACCGGTCCTCAGCGTGACCAGGTTCGCGTAACTGTGCCACACGCGTGCTGATAAAAATTTGGATGAAGAGGAAAGACGAAGGAAGAGAGAGAAGATTTGGCGCAAGTATTTGATTCTTTCTGCGAAAACGCGTCCCTATCTTATCAGGCGAGCAGAAAGTGACCTCTTGATGAGCAGCCCATTGAATATCACCCTACATAATGTGTGGGCGTATGTTAAACTCGGTCAAGGCGTGAGGCTGCGCTCAGCACTGATCTCTCTACCCCCTCACTATTTTATATTGATAATGCATTGGAGAGTATTTTAAAATTTCAGTCCTAAAAAGGGAGTACATGTGCGAGCGTGGCTTAAGACACATTTTTAGATACTGATTGTCACGAATTATTATTCCACACGTGGGAACGTAGCTGAAGACACTTGCGAAGTCTGAATATCTCGAGTCATTATTCCACACGTGGAAGCGTGGCTTAAGACACTTTCAAAAGCCTGAATATCTCGAGTAATTATTCCACAAGTAGGAACATGGCTGAAGGCACTGTCGAGTTTGAATATCTCAAGTTATTATTCCACAGGTGGAAACGTGGCTTAAGACACTGAAACCTGAATATAGTTGCACATGTAGAAACGTGGCTGAAGACGTTTCCAGAGTTCACAGGATGCCTAATTTCGAGATACGACACATTTTCGTGGAACTGAAGTTTGAACAAGGGGGAAGGTTGTGCATGCGAGAATGCAGCCTAAAATGCTCTTAAACGAATAGTGGAGGGAATGAGCTGCTGGTATTTCCGTTTCAAAGGGCGAAAGGTTTTTAGTCCTTTTAGGGATCGTGCATCTGGTCACGTACACAATTGCAGCGAACACCCTTCGTGAGAGGAGAAAAGCGTGGATGAACAGACGAAGAGAATCGAATAATACGAAATCGTTGATATCGATTGCGTATGCCCAACCTTTACCCCGTTATCGGATGTGGTTGAATGCACGAAAAATTGTATCACTATAATTAGAACGAATTCAAATGTTGGCGACATAATGTTGAAAACGAGTACCGTTAATAGCTCCTTATCTTCGTCATGAATTCAAATTTTTACTAATTATTCATTTGTAATGTATCTTCTTGACCTCATTTTTACGCAGCCATATTCTAGTAAATATTTTATTAAACGAAATCTTTCGTTAAAAAAAAAATAAAAAACGCTGATTCACGTTTGCCGTCTTCAACGTTCTAAAAATAAAAAACGTCGATTCACGTCTCTCGTCAACAAATGTGTTAAATGATAAATATTCGATGAAAATTAGCTACATCGCAAAAGTCTGCTAATACTTTCTTAAACGATTTGCATAAAGCTACTTCTATCTCGAATACATTATTCTCTCTTAATTTCAGCAATTTTACGTTTAAGTATTGTCTGCTACCTCAAGGAAAGCTTTTCCTCGAAGCGCGGGAAAGTGCATCATTAGTCACTACTCGCTAATGTCTCCTAACGACACTAACAATAGCGTCAGGTCTCTATACGCGTTATTGTATCGATCGATTCACCGAGCAAAAACACTTCGACAGAAATTCGAAGAACAGCAAATTTACTCTACGACGCTAAAGAACGCAAGAGTTCTAAGTACGCTTTTCTCAGTGACCTTATTGGTCAATTGAATTTAACGATTGAATTAAAACGATTTACCTTCATCATGATACCGTACGTGAAGGGATCGAACGCGAGAGACGAGTAGCGAGAACGTTAACGCTTCAAGCATAATACAAGTTCTATGGAACGTTATAAACGTACAACGAGAGTGCGTCGTAACACCCACGCTCGGAGGGGACGTCCTAACCAAAAATTTCCCTCGATAAGTTTCAAGCAAGGTCTCGAGCGACCCTTCGTATGCATATTCCGTTAGAATCCAGTGCACTCACAGTTCAAATACGTTAGAGTACCGGAAGCACCTTATCGCTCATGTACTAAACTCTCAAAGAACCACAGCCAATGATAAATCGAAAATCTGAGGCTTTCAGCTTTGGGAGATTACATAGTATTATTGTTGAGGCTTTCGGGAGAAATTTCCTAATATTACGTAAGCATTGAAGCTAGAACATTAGGTGGTCGAATTCCAAAGGTATAGACAATATAGAATTTTCTCGATATAACCTCGCTGTTATGCTCGTTGCTCCTCAAAAGTATTTTTGCATTGCATTATACGTTATAAATATTGAGGTACTCTAGTCATTACTAGAGGTGGGTTCAAAATCTAAATTTTAATTTTCGGAACTCGAATCTGAAACTTTGTAACATTTCGAAACTCTCGAAATTCGGAACTGTTTTATTTTAAGAAGTGAAATCTTAACCAGTTTTTGCATAAATCTTTATTGATTATAGTAAAACAGAACGTTAAAGCATAAACTAGATTCTTGTCCAGGAACGCTATTTAGACTCTTTCTGTATTTAATCTATATACATGCTTGCTTCTTTTAATTGACTACAGCGTCAGAAGTATTGAAAAGTATTTCAAAGAAGGTTGCGCGATGACATATTTTTCGACAATTTCATTAAATTTAGATCCTTTCCTCCTACCTAGGTTTCAAGAATTTCGAGGTCAGAGAGAACGACAAAGTTTCAAATTTTCAAAACTCGAAACCTCCTCATTTCAGAGGGTTCCAAGGTTTCGACGTTTCCAGAGACCCCTCCCTACAAATAACACCGCGAAATAATTCCGAGCAAACGAGTTACGTTACACATAGCCACATTTTCAGGAAGGCCATAACGAGCTACCAGTATATACAAGTCGACCTCAGAGCCGTGTCCCCGACTATAAACTCATCAGTGACCCCCGTGCCCATAGCTAGGAGCCACTGATACCAACTACAAACATCACGGTTACCGAAAGCCTCAACAGCCGCGAACTATCCAAGAATAAAACGAGACAGTTTTCAAGAATCGTCGAGCGCGCGACAAAAGGGAGAACAGAAACCGGCAACGGTAGCCATCGACGCAGGAACATGCACCATGGAACGGCAGGGGGAATACAATGTGTTTGTGTGGCAGGCGCAAGAGGGGGGCAGGGTTCGTAGCAGCCGTCGGTCCCCCACCGTAACGATCCCCACCTCCTGGGCCCTCTCCTACTCGTTTCTACTGCAGCAGTCCCTCTAGCAGATCGAAAGAGAGTTTCCCTCTCGCCCCTCGTTCGAACGACCAGCCACTGACTTCTCTCGTCAGTCGACGTCGAAGTGACTGCTTGCGTGTATGCACGACGAGATTCGGCGTTCTCCGTTCGGGATCCGTTCGTGCATCGTTAAAAAAGATCCAAGACAGAGAGAGAAAGAAAGATTGAGAGAGCAAGAGAGAGAGAGAGAGAGAGAGAGAGAGAAAAAAGGTGGGAACCGAGTCGCGTCGAAAGAAGAAAAGAGAAGGAGCTACGGTGTCGACCTCGAGTGTGTTGCACAATTTCGCGTCAAGCCCGACAGGATCGACGTTCTCGAAGATCGCGGGGACAGGAAATCGTTCCCATTTCGCACGGTCTCACGTGGGGCAGCAGGGGGACAGGACGCCGACGCGACGTTCGTACGATCAGTCGTTTGTTTACGCGCATGTGTGCAGATTGAAGGTGCCCCGAATCGATCGAAGAAATGCTCGAAGGGCACGTGTCACGTCGCAGGACGCCGTGTTGATTCTCAGACCGTAATAAAAGGTCTAGTTCGCGAGAGATCTCTCGCTACTCGCGCGTGGTTCGGTGACCGATCGGGTGCGCGCGCGCGCGCGTTCCCTTCGCCCCCGTGAAGAGGAGGGCCGAAGAGAAGGAAGAAGGACCGTCGAGGAAGGAGAAAAGGAAAAAGGGGGAGAGACGGGGCCGCGTGGACACGGCCGTGTGTGTCTCTCTGTCCTGTTTCTTGCTTCGTTTTGCCGCTTTTCGCGTGGCGAGCGCGTTAGATGAGGGCCCCCGCGAGCTCTGCTCCCTGCGTCTTTTATCATTCTCCCTTCTGCGCGTTTTCGTGAGGAAAGAGACCGCTGTTTGTGGCAACGGGCCCTTCGATACGGGACTTTTTTGTATACAGAGACTGTGAGATCCAGATCGCGGCGTCATGTATAAGTTGCTAGGCGGTCTAGGACAGTACCTGAAATGGCAGGAAATAACGACGGACTCGATGGTGTTCCGGTTGCACACCCACTTCACCACGGTGCTGCTCTTCACGTGCTCCATGGTGATCACGGCCACCCAGTATGTGGGTAACCCGATCTCTTGTATCGTTCAGGGCTTACCCACGCACCCCATCAACACCTATTGCTGGATCACGTCCACGTTCACGATGCCCGACGCGTTCAATCGACAGGTGGGTGATCACTGATTTTCCAACCACTTTGCACGTGTGCTAGCCCACTTGTGACACGGTAGACACTTTCATAAGGTTTTCTCTGTATTTTGTAACGTAGATTTTTTCCACTTTTCACTTTTCACGATTGCGTCACTTTGGGAACGCGTTCTGCGATTTCTTACCGCGATTCACGAAAGCGCGAGGTGAACGTTCAGCGACTAGACGCGCCCTCAACTGTATTTTGAAATTATTTAAAAGAATGTAGTTCGTTTCACCTGCTGTAGATGTCCAGAGCTATGACGTAATCCTTCTATTTGCTGTCGGAGGAATGCAATCTGCCTTGACCAATCAGAAATGTACTTTCAAGTTCATGAGTTGATTTGCATTGTGTGTTCGATGGGTTTGAGGAATGTGCGTTAGTATTGGTGGTTGGAGACAGAAATTGAGGGGTTATAATCAGGGGTAGGATTTTTATTAATTTCTCTTTTTTTTAGGAGAGTAAAAATATAGTAATATATTTGATTCTTGCTTCAGTAGATCAATATCTCTGTTTTAATAGAATATTTGTCATACTTCACATAGTATGTTTTTGCTGCTTCTGACTGAGTGGGTTCTGCTTCTGACTAATAGAGTGTGTTCTTATTAAAAGAAGGATCGTAAAACTTGACATTTTATTATGAACCACAGAGGCGTTCAATTTATAGTGATTTGCATGTTGAAAATTTATTAATAGTGGCCCCAATATTTCCGGTTTAGGTTCTTCGAGTCGACTTTGATGACGCAATTTTGTTTGTTTTCTGAAGGCTTAACCGTGATTTCTAAATATTTATAGGTTTCTAAGTTTGTTTGGTTTGTTGTTCTCTTTAGTATTTTTGACGCTCATTAGTATTTACTTAGCAAAGAATGTACTATGCAGTGATTTATGGGTGCGTTTCTTATTGAGTTGTTTAACCATTGGTTAAACTTAATGCTATTATTAGCAGAGTAGTCAAAATGACTAATACATATTCAGATATTCAACTTTTTATTTCATAAACTAAATTCTTTAGATTATTACATAGAATCACTGGTGTTTTGTCACTTGTCAGTCAAAGGCGTCGTAATCTAGAAGTTGTTGTGGTACCAAGGTGCACTAGTTTCATATAACACGTTAGTGCCCCCTCTAGGTAGTTAACAAGTTCACAGACGATCGTAAAATTACCATTTGGTTCGCCCACAGTGTTTCAATAATTTCTAGTTTAACACATTTACCGCCACGTAATTTTTTTAACATTTAATAATTCTAAAAAAGAAGAAACCTTAATAATTGATACAATTATTCTTTTATGTAAACCTTTATTTATACTACTGTTACTAAAAACTTAATAAATGTAAGGTTTGCTTTCTGCAAGCTTAATTTAAAAAAATATTTCAAGTCGAGTATTAGTGACTAGAAAAACCGTTGTTTTAATAAATGTGTTAATCTCGGTGCTAATTCGTGAAGATTCTACAAACGTATTTAAATGCAAAAAGGCTTTGCAATGTATAATCGTTTAAACAGCAAGTGTGGTATCGCTAAACTTTCTTAAAGCAAACGTGCAAAATTTAACGGGTCTTTAAATACGTTCATATGTTTATGTATGAGAGGATATATCGAAGCGTGTATTAAAGTGAATGGTCGTCTCTTTGCGCATCTTCAAATATATACATTCCGACAACACCTGTAAGTTAATACTACATTGAGTAACGATCGTATTATCGGTTCTATAGCGTACACAATATTAAAAAAAATTTATTTACATAACATATATGATTAAACATCTCGAAAATGATTAATTAGCAAACCTATGTTAATCAAGATAACAGATTTTAGAATGGTAAGGGAATTGTGTATCCTAATAACTGTTTAATGAGTGACTAGGTTTTTATCCCAGTATTGAAAGAAAAGTATTGGTCTTTAAAAATCGTGTCAAGTAGAAACTCAATTGCAAAATCATTATATAAAATGATTATATAAAGCATAAAACTCTTGGCGCGAGAAAGGAATCATGGAATATCGAAGGTATCTTGTATCGTCAAAGTTATCTTTTGTCTTCTTTCATAAAAGTCGTACGCCAGTTTTTTAAATTACGCGCGCAATTGCTCGTGTGTATCATTTGCATAACAGTACTTATGCATAATATAAGCTGTTCGTTTTTCCCCTAAAATTACGTATAACAGTAATAATAACAATAAGTGACGAACCAAGAGATATACTCTTACTTCATCAATAATTAATGTAAATTAAGTTAGTTAGAAATTTAGACTATAGTATCAGCTAGAAACATTAAAATATAAATTCCAAGCAAATTTCGAATCCTGTAAAAAAAAGAGGATTCTAAAATGTATATTTTTATATATTTCATCCCCTCACCTTCTCCCAGGAAAAACTTTTGCATCCATTTCTGTTTTAGTAGATAAAAAAAAAGTTCATCTACCACACTAGTATCAGTATATTTTTTATATAAATAATACAATATACGTGAAAATATAGAGTGTCCCAGAAATAATAGTACCAGGATAAAGGGGTAGTAGAGAAAAAGTATTCTTTAGTAGTATGTAGTGTCCGATAAATTTAGTCGAGAGTATTGTAATGTGCTTCGTTATTATTCTATCGTTGACGAGTTAATTTGATACAGGTTGGCCTGGAGGTGGCACATCCAGGAGTGGCGAACGACTTCGGCGATGTGGACGCAAGGAAATACTACACGTATTACCAGTGGGTGTGCTTCGTGTTGTTCTTCCAGGTAAAGGGTTCATGTTTATCGGTAATCTTGCACGCGCGACAGATAAGCACCTCCGACCGCGGAGACTGGCTACACTTATGGCTCAGCTTTTCGATACCACCTGAATCATTCTCAGCTTTCGTATTAGATATCCGAAACGAGATTCAAGCGAGTGCACGTGTGCGAGAGATTATCCATTTGACTTCGACGTGACTCATAATGCAATTTATGCAATTTCTATTTCTTCTTTCTACAAAGATCTATTGCACTGTTCCTTGCTACCTTTTTCTTGATGATCAGAGAAAGATGAAAGGGGGATGCTTGTCTCTGTTTCAGGATAAGAGTTATAAAAAGTAAGAAAATTAGCCGATTAGAATTATGTTTTAGTTAATATTTTTTATGGCTATTAAAGATAGATGCATGTGTATTATTGAATAGGAAAACTATTAATCAATTTGATAAATATCAATAGTCTAGTAATAAGTGTACGTAAGATTGTATTTAATTTTTGCACCTTTTAGATTCCCTATAAGTAAATCAAATTCTTCTATTTTAATAGGCAGTAATGTGCTATGTACCACAGTGGCTGTGGAATATGTGGGAAGGTGGTTTGATAAACGCATTATTAATGGGAATGAATCATGGACTAGATGTCGAAGAAAATATTCAGAAGAAGAAATCTGTACTAATGGATTACCTTATAAACCATATAAAGGTAAGCAGAAACTATACCTAAAATTTTGATGCACAGAATTCTCTCTGATCACTGCTGGACGTTCTTTCTCCTTAAAAGAACAAGAGACAATTCCATAATAAACATTTTACACACTCTTTCCTGTTATAATATAATGGAGAACACAGACTGGAGAAAGAACAGAAGAGTAAGGGAGAGAACAGCTGAGATGGGTTAGATCCAATTTACCCTCATTGAGTTCAATTCATACCAATTCACCGATTACTTGTTCTTTTAGTGTCACAACATGTACGTCTACCGCTACTTCGCCTGCGAGGCCTTGTGCCTTGTGAACATCTTCCTTCAAATGTACCTGATGAATCGCTTCTTCGATGGCGAGTTCCTGAGCTACGGGCTACGCGTCCTGCAGTTCTCTGACGTTCCACAGGAAGAACGCGTCGACCCAATGGTTTACGTATTCCCGCGGGTCACCAAGTGCATCTTCCACAAATATGGTGCCTCAGGAACGATACAGAAGCACGATTCTCTCTGCATACTGCCGCTGAATATCGTCAACGAAAAAACATACATCTTCGTCTGGTTCTGGTTCATGATTCTCTCCATTATGCTGCTTGGACTGATGGTCTACAGGGCTGCTATCATTTTCGCCCCCGTGGTTAGACCCAGACTCCTGCACATGTCGTCGAGACTGTTGCCCATCGAGACTTACAGAAGCATCAGCAAGAAAATTGAATTGGGTGATTGGTGGCTCCTTTACGTCCTCTCCTCTAACATGGATTCGGTGATCTATAAGGAGTTCTTGGTGGAGCTGACCAAAAAGATGAGCGACATTCCTCCTGTTATTCCTTAGATATTTTTGATATTGCAAGAATTGTTGAGTAAGAGACGGCAACATGGACTGATAACACGAGCTTTATATTCATGGCTCATTGTTTCTCTGTAACTTTTCCATGTTGAGAATTTACAGACGAATGTTGACCAACATTTACATATCGAAATCATCGCGTTATTGAAATATTTTCATACCTAGAGGTCTAAAGAGAGCAGAATTACTGATATATGACTGATGTAGATTGTTGTAGATACGCGATGACACTTCTTAGTTTTGTATATTGCACAAGTGACCATTTTAGGATCTCTGTAATATCCGTGGTTGAATGGATAAGCGCGCGCGTGTGTTATGTGTGTGACGAGGGAGGGGAGTTGAGAATGGACAGAATTTTTATATAGATAAAAATTTCAAATAACGAATAAGAAAAGAGTTTTTATCCGTTATTTGAATAATTCGTGAATAGATTTGTTCAGCGAATTAAATGATTTCGTTATTCGAGAAGCTTTTGAATAGAGTTCTTATTTTTGTTTGTGCCTTATTCGAGATAGTTGTTTAAACTATTTACGAGAACGACTATGAAATGGAATCCTGTCCGTTTTCTTAAGTATGCAAATGTACATATAAGAATATTTATTCTGGGCCTTTAGTAATGTTGAAATAATATTACGTGAATTACAAATTATATAGTGCTCGAAATATTTACACCATTTTGCTATTTTAATGAATGTAATTCATGCGATTGGTGATAAATATTTATAGAAAATTTGTGTAATAGAAGAATTTATGAAGAATTCGAACAAAAATAAGAATTTTATGCGATAAAATTGCGAAACAAGTAGATAAAATATTTTTCGCGTATAATACATAATAATGATCGAGTTCTCGCGAATTGACTTTTGATATTTTTATAACCAATTATCAGGTAATTAGCTAAAATAAGAGCAGTACATTTTAGTGCATACGAAAGTACTGCAATTCCTCGAATAGAAAAAAATATTCGTAACCATCGAACAAATCTGTTTATTCGTTTTATTTGTCAAGTTTGTATGATTTAATTTTTCGATGGATAAAGAAAATTATCTCGTTCACTTTCCTATCTAGATAACGTTTAACTCTGGTGCGTGAGTGAATAATTGTTTTAGAGATTGGTAATCCTGAGAAATGTTCTGTATACTCCTCATTAACGATTTTCTTATCCAAAGGAAAGTTATTTTTACTTTTGCGAAGTATTGCTCAAAGCAAATTGATGTATTTCAATTACGTTTTTACGATGATGGCAGAGGAATTTTCAATCAACGTTGATCTCAGAGTGGGGAACGGAACATTGTTCTGTTATGAGATCATTGTTGGCTGCTTCGATTCATCTGCTGTAATCGTATGGCATCGTTACGACAAATTCCATTTTTATGCATTCCTGTATAACTTATGCGGATGGTTTTCATTTAATATTTTTCTCCCCGAAACCAATGACGATACATTTTTCTTCTAATTTTACTTCGTATATTTTATTTCTTCTTCATGTTCAAATACTGTGAATCTTTTCATTTGCTGTTAACATCGGGTAATTGATTAGAAACATTGTATATCTTGTTTTGGCAACGTATTCAGTTATCATTGTGTATTAACAATATATAATGCCCACTTGTGTTCCATCGACGAGTAAATACTGTCGAAAAAGACTTGTATATTTAATATTTGTAAACATTTTAGCCGTATACAAGGTGATCCAGATTTCTATTTAACTACTTGAGATATACAAACGATTGAAGAAAGAGAAGTGTATGATATTTGTAACGTTTGTTGGGAAAACAAGGACTGAAGAAAGTGCAGTCGAATTTCAACGGTACTATCCTTTTACAATAAATGATTAAGAAGTATATAGCGAGTAATGGAAGGAGTATGTAAGTTAATATGATTTTTTAGTTAACTTTGCAACTTATGTAAAACTGTTGCAGCAATATTACTTTATTTGGACAAACATAGGTATGATTCATGCGCCTTCTCTCTCTCTTTTTTTTTTTTTTATGAAAATTGTACCCAGGTACTCAGAGTTTATGCTTTCCTTTTTTTAGGGGTTTATAATTATATAGACGAAGTAATAAGTAGCGAAGGCGATATTGAACGCATTATGCTTTTCCTTTAGTATTATTATAAGAGTATTTAAAAATAAAAGTTTCCTATTGTTAAAAAATAAGGAAAAATTCTTCACTCAAGATTATTTGAACGGATATAGTATTTCATTTTTGTCACAAAAAGGACGTACGTTTCAGTTAATTTAAAATATATATATATATATTTTTGTTTATGACTGAAAATATATCGGTTCTCAATAATTCATTGTTTTTTTGGTAATAATCGAAGGACTACAATTTTAGGTAATATCCTCGAACGAGTTGCTAGTCGCAATTATGAAGATTTTCAGATTTCAATGCATTTTCGAAGATGAAGAAATATTGGAAGCAGCGAAGAGAAGTAGTAGAAAAAAATTCCCCCCAGAAAAGAGGAAACAATATGGTAAAGTTTTTTATATTAAGTTTTTTATATTGAGTCCCTTTGAAAACAGTCGTATATCAATCTTAATTAGTTACAAATGTAAACTAATTCTGACTATCGCGTTTTTTTCACGCTTAGAGTACTTTTATATGGCTTCATATGCTTCTAATCATTAGTAGCTGAGAAGTAGAGTAATAGTTTACAGAATTACAAATATAATGATTGTTATGGCTGCTACAAATTCCTGTAGCAATATCGAATAGCTTAAGAAAACATTGAGCTCACGGAATAAAAGTGTCTGATTTCAAAAGAAATAGTCAAAATGGTGTCCTCAAGACTCATTTCTTGACGTAACAACACGCTAATGCTGTTCGAAAAGTCAGCAATAAAATGAATGTAGCGATCGGACGACAGATTTATTTCGATGTTAGTCTCTTCGAAGATTTCTAGCTACACCCACAAAGTGCCACGGAAGTAGCGATGGCCTATTGATATCTTTTAATCCTTCAGAATAAATGAATTTTAATTGAATAGCTTGAAGGTGGCAAAAATATTCAGAAAAAATATTAACTTCTCTTTTCTCTTAACTCTTGACATTGAATAGACAAAAATTTGGAAAATTTCAATAATTTTTTAGAACTCTGAAAACCATGAATTTTGAGCATTTCTTGAGATATTAAAATATTCCAAGCTACTTTTTATGCACAAACTTTTATTTCATTAATTCATAACAATTTTATCGTCAGATAATTTGACAAAATTCGTAGTGTTTGAAGTAGTAGTTCCAAGACACTCTAAAAAAATGATTATTAAGACAACAGTTATCCTAGATCACTTTGTCTGTGTTTATTTTTAAAGATTCTTAATTCCCAATGATCTAAATTAAAAGCGTGTTAAAGCCATCACTAAGAAAAGTAGATGGAACAGTTTTGTCGTCGCATCATCGTCGAGCCGAGCCAGGAGGAGAGGGATAAGTGGAAATAGGGAGAGACAGAGGGGTAAAAAATACGAAAATAAAATCGGACCGAACCAAAAGAGATCAGAGAAAAGCAACAGTCGTGGTGTTCATGTTTTGTCAACCAGCAGTGGTTTAGCTTTCTGCGCTTTCAGCAGTTTTGCTCGTGTTCTCTGCCACTTTCTTTCTCCAAAATCATCTCTTTCTAATTACGTATCGATAACACTATTTAAGCAATCACAAAAGTGATAAACACTAATTTTCCACTGTTCAAAATCTTACCTATGGAAAAACAATGTTTACAACTTGGACCGCTATTTATCAGTTCTAATTTCTTTTATTCGACATCTTGACTGCGTTAGCTAACAAAATTTTAAATTAATTAAGTGAATCTGTGTATCAAAAGTCAGTGTTTAATCCTGTGACAGAAAGTTTTGTAAAGAAGTCGCAGTATTCGCTCAGGAATAAAAATGAAAAATAGAGGATTTTTTATAAAACTAGTGCTCGTGGATCTCAAGCTCTTGTTGCTGTTAATCGTTCAACTATGAAGTATGAATCAATTGCTAAAACTTCTGCAAAATTATTGGTGAAGGGGGATGCTTCATCTTCGTATAACAGTAAAAGAAGCTTTTGGAAACGATCGCACGAATGGAATATCGCGAGTAAGAGGACAAGAAGTAGAAAGAAGAACGAAGGGAAGATGATCGATATCGTCACTGAAGTTTATTATTACCTACGTGTAAGTGATAATTTGAAAAATAGTATTTCGATCCTTATCACTCTAAATGTGTAATTAGTCTTTAGAATACGCTATAGCAGAGGTTACTGTAACTTCACAGGTGCATAGAGTAAAGGACAATGGTCTAATCTTCAGATTGCATGCGTTGACGACGGTCCTGATATTAACATTCTCCTTCATCATTAGCAGCAAACTGGTCGTTGGCAATCCTATAGAATGCCTTCATACGAGGTACGAGTGACAATCAATGTATAAAAAATTTGCTGGATAGATTATGTCTTAATGAACGCTTTAAAAGCTAATATGTTTACAGTTCTCTGATATAAAGACAAAAATTATATTTTTCTCAGTATTTAAAAATATTTATTAGATATAGCTAGTGTATTGCTACTGTGAAATAGCTTTGGGGGTTTGCAACCCCTTCATTCTCTGAACCTATAGACCTCTAGTAGGACAGTAGGTACAATATTCGTGGGGGTATAAATAGTTTGCCTTTGCTTCTGTATGTTTACGTTCCTTTTTTTGGTGGATCTCGCACGTGTTAATTGTTTACAAAACATTCAGTGCCTCTAACGACACGTTCTCCAATATTTCTCCATTTCCTTTCCTCCAGAGACATTCCAGTAGAGGCGTTCAACGCGTACTGCTGGATACACAGTACCTACCTTATAACCGGGGCGATGTTGGAGGCAACTGGCGCATATAAAAACATGGTAGCACCAGGTGTCGTGTCCTCTTTCGAAAACCTTCAACTCGATCGTCTCCATCGTTTGGGGAACGACTCGATGCCATCCTTCGGTAGGAAGATAAGACACGTGAAGTATTATCAGTGGGTGGTTTTCGTCTTGATATTCCAGGTAAGTGTATCTATGTACTTTCTATTTTTACTGCGTAAAAATGATGAAATAATAGAATGCACAAAACACATCATGGCAATGTCATGAAAATACACGTATCTGTGGCTGTAAGGCAAAACGACCTATGTCATATTCTCAGAATGAAAGTACAAGTTGAGAACTTAATTAAGATCTAGAATACAGAATTAGTATTTTTAGAAAAAAGGCAGGGTATAAAAAGAATTCTTTTAGTTAAAAATAAAGGCTCAAGAAGACGTAAGTCCACGAGACAATGTTGAAGCTGAAATCTTTAAATAAAGACATGTGATCTTAGGTCATTTTACCTTACAACCACAGATAAATGGATGTCGATCTCTCTTTCTCTTTACTCGTCTGCATATCGCGTTTCTGTGATCACTGTGTACGTATGGGTCAGCACGTTTTCCTAATGAAACACATGTTCCCGAGGAAAGCATACAAATAGAACGATGCAGCGGCGATATGATTGATTTGTGTTTAAGAAGTCGGAAAACGGGAAGCTGGCTGATTGACGTGTGGGTGTTTTCCGTGGAACACAAAGGGGAATTGATTATTATTCTTTTTCACGATACGCGCACGTCTTTGAGCCGCCTTGGAGTGGTGACAAAAGCTCCAAGATTTGGAAGTATCTTTGATGGTATTTCACTTGCGCCAGAAATTTCGTGTTTCGGATTCGAAGAAAGTTTAAAAGTCACTGGGACGAGCAATAATATAATTAAAAAGTCCTCTGCTATTGCATGGTTGCAGATTTCGTCTTTGGGATACGAATACTTTGCGTTTACGTACGTTTACTTATGTTTACTTGTTTATATTGGAGCTTACGAGTATAGATAGTATAAGCTCCTATGATTGAAGACACGCAAGAAATATTTAGAAAATGGTGATGCACTACAAAAATGTTTAAGTAGTCATCATAAACGCTAGGTTGATTTTTAAACAAAACGTTCTATATTAGAAATAGTTCTAGAGACTCAACACTCGGCTATTAATTAGAGATTAGAACTTAAGCTTCTTGTTTTCACTTTGCCTGATACGTTCTGAAAAATGATTGACATAATAGGTTCCTCATCCAGCAGCTTCTTTAGTTTCTGTTTAAACTCTTCAATTTCTAATAATTTCTCAAAGTAGACTTCTCATTCGTGGGTCCACAAATAACTCTACTCGAAAGAAGAAATATATGTCACTCATATGAAGATTCTTTCATAACACTTAGTCATAATTTTAGGAATTTATTGGATGTGGAAATATAATTAGAAAAATTCGTCTAAGAATTCCTCCCATATTTTTTTAGTCTTATCTACCAAAAAGATTTCCTATTTCAATAATTAAAAAAAGAACTCAATAGAACTGTCGTAACGAGAAACAGCATCAGCTCTCTTAAATTATCTCCTCTCCAGTTTAAAGAAAAACGTGAAATCCATAAACTCGATTTCTCGAAAATGTTCAGGTGCACGTAAATTGTTTGGAAAAGCATCCCCACGATGCGAGCATTCCTTGCTGGGAAATGTAAGTAGTTAGCACGTGGATCGCAGCTACCACTAGACGTTTCCTCGTAGATCATTCGGCCACGTGGTCTCTGTCTAAATTAGCCTTAAGAACATTCCACGTCAAATGTTCAGGCCACGGTCTAAGGTCCTCTTAAAAAATTTTTTACCACGTTGCTCCGTGTTGCTGTTACCAAGTCTCATGTGATGCCTGAATTATGGGGATACGAAATAGTATCTGAAGAAGCAGCGTTGATTATTTTCTCTGAAGATACGAGCTAAGTCGTATAGAAATATTAAAATACACCTCAGCAGACGTAAAACATCAATAAGAGGTCTCTTATCAATTTTTACTCGTCTATATTGGCATTTTCGCAAGCTCCTCCAAAGTTTGCTCCATTATTCTCGAGGCAGTAGGTATATTTAATAATAAAGAATTATTGGTTCTTGATTTAGATGCTTTTGGAGCCCTGTGGAGGTTCTTTGAATGTGTGGGAGTGGAACGATACTCGAAACTATTTGTAATGAGATGATAATACAGATGATAGATAAGTCGATGCTAACAGGTGCTTAGTAGTCTTATTATACTTATATAGAATGCTTCAAAAGAATTGTAGTTATGAAGGTTGTAGATAATTTCAATTTGTTTCCAAGTACTATGACAATTTCAGAGAACTTGATTTTTGAAGGTACCTAAAAAGGAAACTTGCATAGAGTAGTATAGGAGTGTCTATAGCCTACAGCTAGTGGGGCGGAGATTGATGAGCTTTTAATTGTCAATAATTTACAAACAGGTTCAAGTAGTAGTACAGGTAAAAAAATGATAGATTGTTATTTCAGAAGAGAGACATAGTATAAGAAAAATAGTAAAAGAAATTAATACCTAATGATACTATGACAGTACTATGTACAGTAACTCACAAATTCGTTTACATGTAATGAAGATATTAATTAATGGTGATAAGTATTGTGGCGTATTACTATTACTTTTCTACTTTCCTTAAGGTTGAGATAAAGAGCAAACTATATTTAGAATAATTGGAAAAGGTGAATATAATAATTTCTCGTGAACAAATTTGCAAGTCATTATTTCTAGACACTATTTCAATCTCGTTACTAGATCCTAAGTAGTTGAGGCCAGTAGAAGTATTTCAGGAGGAATTAGGTTCCACGATATTTTCATTTTTTCAACAATTCTTATTCAAGCTATCACAAAATTTTCCTAACTTAGAAAAATTCTTTAAATATCCCAAAAGTATAGATAAATCTTGAAAAACTTGAATTACTCTCTAACGTAATTCAAAAAAGAAAAAATTCTCAAATTTCCCGCCCACAGCCCGATCTCTGGCAACACCTCCTCGATTTAACAAACAGTTAAAGAATAAAAAAGAGGAACATCCATCAGCATCCACGAGAATGAATCGTGGCTGGCGCGAGCTCTCGAACGACGCGGTGCGTTTCCAACGTTGCGCTTCCACGTTCGAACATTTTGGGGTTCGGTGTTTCTATTCCTGGAGCGCGTTGACTCCTCTCTGCTCGGCTCCTACGGGAGGTGCTATGCCCTGGCTAGCAAACACGAGCAGTCGAGCCGTGTCCAGTGGAGTCGTGTAGTGTCGCGTGCTGTGTCACATCTCCAGTGTGTTCCTATCAAATAACAGAAACGTGAATCCTCACAGAAAAGCCCGTAGTCGAAGTCATTTGTCTCTCCAGCGAGCTATTTGCGAAGCTTGGACGCTGAACAAATCGGTTCGATAGCGATTGATCGTGTTTGGAGTCACCCAGACGCAGTCTGGTCGTCTCGGTGTTGATTGGCTGGAGTCGATGAGCCTAGATGTGCCATCCTTTCGGCCTCTTGGGTAATTAAACCGCTTTTGGCTGTTTCGACGTTGAGGAACAGGCGTGGAAACAATCTGGCAGATTGATGTCTCGCGTGGAAGAGAAGCCTAGCTCGTGTTGCCTCTGTACCAGATTTAGTTCTCGAAAAGAGCCAGCCGCGTGTTCTGCAATTCTGTTCTCTAAACGTTCCTCGAGTTTTTCGACTGTGCCTCTGTTATCCCCGCGATTCGATATAGCATGCTGCGCTCGAGTAGAACGCCAGCCAGAATGTGTACAGTCGAACTATCGCGTGTCCATTGATATACAGGGTGTTCCATGAGGAAGTCGACTGGTAGCATTGAGAGGTCAGCTTGAATGAAAAATGTTAGGTAAACAGCGAGGCAATTCTGCTGGATGATTGAGACGTGGAACGAAGTATTGGTACCTATGGTCGTCGAGTTGGGAGACTGTTGGTTGATGCATTGATTGAGATCGAGACAGCTTTTGTGATGTTTGTATTTTGTAGTGATGAGAAGGAAACATTGACTTAGCTCATGCAGCTGCATTTAGTTTCACTCCTGTCAGTTCCGAAGAAATAATTAATGGGTTATTGTGCTCTAGATGTTCATTTTTTATGCACAATTTTAATTATTTTTATAAAAAGTAGGAAACACTTGTAGTGCTGATTTCTTTTACAAAAAATTCCAGAGAAGTCGCCTTCAAGAATACTTCCTTAAGGAAAGAATAAGTAGCTTAAGTATGTCTGACTATTTATAGTCAATGTCACTTCACCTCCCATATCTCAGAAATGAAGGCAGATTGACCTATGGTGTACACAACAATTTTTGTTCAGAATGATCTCCCAGATATCCCAGAAAAATTTCAATCAGACAGCTTGTAAAAAATCTCTTATTAATTTTCCTGAATTTTGCCAAGAAACACTTTCTATAGAATTTTTTATTACCAATCTTCTTAAAATTTCAGAAGAATCACGAGATTACGACAAGTTTATTTATGATATCTTCTATTTCTTCTAATTTTTTAAAATCTTCAACACTCCCAAACGAGTGACTCTACAAGGTCCACTGATCTAAAAAAGATAGAAAAGTGTTAAAGAGAAGTCTTTCGGAATTCACTCCTCCAAATGCAACGCATATCCTCGTGACTCAATGTAAAATGAAATATGGTATCGTTTCGAGATGGAAAGGTTGATTGTTTGACGCTTGTCCGTCTCGTACAATGTTTGGCTATGGATTAAATCGGCAGCAGTAGAGATGAAAGCTTGGCGAGCGGCAAAGTGCACCGATGCAGGCGATTTTGATGTTTGAAAGTGATGTCTTATTTGAACAGTGTTTGTAGATTTTGCGGTTGAATGGAATTCGGTTTATATTGTTGATTCTTCGATATCGCGTCTAACCTAGACCTAACTTTATCCTTGAGCAGACTTGGGCCAGACTTAACTGGAGTCGGATTCAGACTCAATTCAGAGGTCATTTGAACGTGGTTCGAGCTTGTCTTAGGTATCCCTTAGATTGGTTTTATAATGAAAGTAGTTGAAGTGGAAAGTGTTCTGTCATAGATAATTAATAGAGATTTGTTATAATTTAGGAGCAGTGTATTCAGTGGGTAATTAAAGAATTTAGAGAAGTATTCTTCTTAAAATTAATTTTGAGGAATATGAATTTTCTGCTTAAGTAATCTCATCAGAGATGTATCTATCTCTTAGAATTGAAAAAGCATAATTTAATCAGTTAATTAATGAGTCACGTACGAAAGGCTCTTTTTTCCAATCGAGCTGGTTTGTGTCAAATTTTTTACAAATTGATCACAATTTTCAGTTAAAAAAATGTAGTTATATTATATAATAATTACAATACAACTCAAGTTAAAATTCTTGTACTATATTAAGATTCAAATTGGTCGAGATAGTTGTACTAAAAAGAGATTATCGAACACACATCTGTCAGTATGTCTAAAGAAGTTGAACTAACGTCTTCTGGTATTTGGAGAACCTGTCAGTCAAAATCTAAAGATTTCCTGTAGTGTATCTGTAAGTTATTAAAGTCACAATTTGTGTCATATCAACCCTCAGAAGCTTCCTTCTTTCGTCAGAATGGTTTCATTAATGTACAACGCTTAACGAGTTCGTTGACTGAAACTTTCTAAGCTTTTCAGAGCTTCACACTCTCTTGTTCCTGTCTCATAATCTGTGCATACCTTAACTCAGACTAGTATACTTAATTTTAGTCAAGTTGCAAGTTGAGTTTGACAACAGTTATTGAAGAAATAATATATGTCTTCACTATGGTTGTGCGAACCTTATATCATATTGTATGAACATATAATTTACGACTTGAAAATTCCCATATTTCGCCCACGATATCACACTCCTCTAAAAAATGTCCATATGGAGTCTCACCTTAATATCAATTTCATTAAATTGTGAAGTCAGATTTCTTCCTTTGCCACTTTCATAGTGTAGCTAAAATGAAAAGAAAAATTGAAATCTATAATTTCTTCTACTACTTCTCTAGACTATAATAAACCACTTTCAATCGTTTTAACATTTCTATTTATACGAACCATAGGAGGTATTCCTCAAATAGTTTCAACTAAATATTTACCTAATTGCAAGAAGATTATCTGACTGAATTTAATCCAGCCGAATGTTTCATTAATCATTCCAATAAACACTACATTAAAACTCCATTTGTGGTAGATAAAAAGTGCTTCATCCATCATACGAATAAACTCTCGATCTCTGGCATAATAAATATTATCATCCAACTGCCACGCGACTGGGAATCGTTGCCAAACAAAAATACAAAGTTTCCTCCAAAAATGTCAGAATTTCGGGAAGAAATTTATCGATGCACTGGACCGATGAAAAATCCCTCGAATCCTCGGAAAATAGTGTCAGCTTTCGGGATCATCTGGTCCATGTTCGTCCCTCTATTTTTAGGTAATCGTGCTTTGTGTTACAAATAGTATTGGCCTTATTATTATCGCGAGTCCCATGACAAACGTTGCACCCCCGACTGCCAGCGTCTGATGGCGCGAATTCGATCGTGTTTTGTCTTCGACCAGAATAAAAGAAGAAGGGAGAGAAAAATTGTAGGCGGAAGCTAGGCACCTTGACAACTATTCGCTCTAGAACTGAGAAACGTTCGCTCGCGGCTGACAAATCTTCCAGATCACGGCACGCTGACACGTTTATCCCTTTGTCTGTTCCTCTTGTCGAAAGAATTTATCAACTACCCGACGGTACTTATTTCGTTATCTTCGAGCCAGAGGAGCTGCCTCGTTTCGTTCTCCCGTTTGTGACAGATGTAACAGGCCGAAATAGCATGGCACGCGTGTCACTCGGTATTACAATAGTCTGTACACGCTTCCTTTACCTATTTCGAATGAATGAGTCACGGAAATTTGAGTCTCGAAAATTCAATACGAGTAGATTTTCTTGGGAGGCTTTCCTTCATTTTCTTGGTACTTCAGGCTCTCTGTTTTTACTGTTTCCATAGTTCTGTTGCAGTTTCTTGATTAGCTTCATATTAGAATTGGAGAAAGAAGTGAGGTCTGAAATAGAATAAGGGTATTTTGTAAAAAGTGTGAATAATTACAAAATACTTTTAGATTAAGATCACCGAGTCATTAAAAATTTTTGAAAAATTTCAAAGTTCACCCTAGTGTCCTATTAAACCTAAATCGACGCGACAGTGTCTAAAAACCTGTGCTCCACGAAGTTAAAATAACTTTTAAGTATTTTTCGAGCATGGTCCACTGACTGGGACCTTAATGGACCGAAACGTGCTTTCACGCTGATTGTGGACATTTCAAACAGTGCAGGTGTACAGTGGCCAATTCCTATTAGTCATAGCAAGTGGATATTCTCATGCATCGTTCCCCTTGAAAGCAGAATACTTTCAAATTCATCGAAATAGAAAAATCACTTGAGGGACGAGAAGAAGAGAAGAATCACCCTCAAACAGCACTTATAAAGAACTGATCAGCAACACCAAATAACAGAAAAATTGTTTTAGACTCCTTGGAGACCAATCTTGGTAACAAGTTCTATCAAGCACCCAAGAAAATATGATCGAATTCGCCATGGAAGAGTACAGGACCAAGAAAGCTATTATAGAAGCCTCTTATACAAATACCTAAGCCCCAGGGATCTATCTCAAACCGAGAGGGACTAGCTGACGTTCTGAGGAAAGAAGAATGCAGGAGACAAGATCGCTGACGGCACAGGATCCAGCCTCTCCCAAGGATCCTACGTTGCCGCGATCGTGTTGCAAGTTCTTCAGGAAGAAACACACCCCCTCGAGCCTACAGACTCTGACCCACCAATCTTAGACAACCCCTGAAACGACCTGTATCAAATCCTCCATATTTTCACGACACCTTGAAGACCCTGGGGTGTGCCATCATTTGGCCATCGAGATCCTCGAGAACCTCCGAAGTAAACATCATCCCCGAATAGACGAAGCTCGTCAGATCTCTCTTCCTCGAGCTGGACAGATCAAAGACAGAGATCAAAGAGCGAAAGATGTAAGAAACGAGGGTCTAAAGGGATCGACGGACGATCTGGGTGCCGTGATCCAGTACCCTTTCGACGACTCTCATCCCCTGAGGATCCAAGATGCTGGACATATTTCGGGGCCTGAAGAGCCTGATCAAGATCTCCCACGTGCACATCGACACGGCTGTCTTCAGGTTGCACTATAGCCTGACGGTG
The DNA here is from genome assembly GCF_051401765.1 of Calliopsis andreniformis. Taxonomy (NCBI): domain Eukaryota; kingdom Metazoa; phylum Arthropoda; class Insecta; order Hymenoptera; family Andrenidae; genus Calliopsis; species Calliopsis andreniformis. The sequence continues at coordinate 13,630,801 of NC_135073.1, forward strand.
ATCTTGCTTATTGCGTTTTCGTTGATCGTCACGACCAGACAGTACGTGGGCAATCCCATCGACTGCATCCACAGCAAGGACCTTCCTGAGGACGTTTTGAATACTTATTGCTGGATACACAGTACTTATACGATTACTGCGGCCTATAGGAAGCGGGAGGGGTTCGAGGTACCCTTCCCTGGCGTGGACAACTCCAAGTCCCATCCTGAGACTGAGAGGAAGGAGTACAGGTACTATCAGTGGGTCTGCTTCATGCTGTTCCTTCAGGTAATCAGCTGCTCTACCTTCTTTCAATCGCGAATGCTGCTTTGGAATTATCTTGTTAGCTTGGGGTACTTTGTTGTGGGGGTGGGAGAGTGTGGGTGTTTTGGTGTGAGAGTAATTGGAAGTGTAGAATATAGTGTCATTAGTGAGTGTTGTTGATGGTCAGGTAGGGGTATTGTTATCTAGGGATGTTTCTGAATTTGGGTGTACAGGGTGGTAAAAAGAAGAATCTTCAATTTTAAGGGTAGTCAGTGCTTGTTAAAATAAAAAGAGGAAAGTCCAAGTAAATGTGACTTGGAAAACTAATATTTTCCTAAGAAAAATTCACCAGGAAAATTCACTTTCTTTTACAAGTATCAAGATTTAACTTATCCCTAGAAATACTTGAACCCTTCAAAGCTGTCCTCCAATACTTCTCATACAAATCTGGAAGACAATTTACCATAGAAAATTCATGATTTCTGAAGAGTCGTCGAGGTTGATGTTTTCAATTATATTGATAATAACTGTAGATACGTTTGGCAATGAGGAAAGCCGGATAACGAGCGAACTGGTTGTGGCTACGGCTCGAGGAATTTACTCGCTGCTTACAGAAGCTTATATCTAGTTCATTGCCAAGAAGGAAACCCTAAGCATATTAACTCGTTAAACCCATAGTCGTTACTTCGTTGTCGAGGGTCGCTGTCGTGCTTGTCGCCTTGACGTTCGGTCAAAGACGTTCCTCCACCCTCACCTTCCTCAATTGATCTCTTCGAGAGAGGCTTATGCTGTTCTTATGATGTAAATACAGTTGCTGACGCTTCTGTCAAATTTTTCTTGAATTTTCGATAAAAGAATAATGTAGATTTACTTTACGATGGTATATCCTCTAAATTTGTCTAATCTCTTATTTTTTTAATAAATTTGCTAAAATAATACCACTGTCTTGAATGCAAGGGTAAACGAGGGAGTAAATCAGTATGATTTTTGTGGACTTTGGACCTGTTAATTTATATTTTAACCATTACTATTAGTATAATATTAATGATTTACTTTGACGAATTTTCTACCTTCATCTGACAGTATTTCTTCTAACATTATGGTATCTTTGCTATCATGCAGCTTCTAAATTGTCTCTCAGTATTATAGATACACACATAAGATAATTATCCAAGTCGAATACAAATAATTCTAATCCCACCTAAAAAATGAGGATTTCCCCACAATTTCATCAACTCAACAACCTCAGAAGTCACAGTAGGCACTATAATAAAATTCCTCACTGTCTCAACTCGTCCTCCATCTTCCCCAGATCGGTCTAACTTCAAGATCCGCGAGTATCGCGCTATCCTGAACCAGAAACGACAGAATGGTGATTAATCAAGCCGTCATGTGTCTCGCTATATCATGCCGAAGTGATGAAGACCAAACGATCTGGAATTTTCCACACGAGCGATGGTACCTCCCAATTACGAGGTAGATGGAACGAATCCAAACGCTCTCGCGATTAATTAAACCATTTCCAGCGCGCATCGGTGTGTAATTGGAGGGAAAACAGAGACCCTTGGCTCTAACTATAGAGCGACAATGACCCGAATGCCTCGTCTTCTTTCTGCCGCCGTGCCCCGTCGCGCGTTTTTCGTGCACCCGTGTCCGCGACAACAAGTGTCGTTGGCCAATCGCCAATCTTTAATAATCTCGATATCATAACGCGTCCCGTTTTTAATATTTCTCGACGATCCGCGTCATCGGCGGTAAATTAGCGTCGCAGGTTTCCAGGTCACGATCCTAACTTATTGCTTGGCCTCCTTGAACGCTCGTTTTAGAGGAACGATACCAACCCTCTTCAGGTGCTCACTCGCTCTGGCGTTGCTTAACACTTGCCATGTTAAGTCTGTCGACTGCCATGCCATCCATGCATGGGTGACAATTGTAGTGGCTAAAATTGTGGCAGCAATTGTGGCAGGTAGAAAATTATAGTGGTAGCTAGCTAGGGGAAAGAGAACCCTATAGAGTAAATATAAAAGTAACCAGAAAGTCATTTCTATGTTTTAAGTTGGAGTCACTGGTACAGTCAATTTTTAGGGCATTTAGTGTGGCAGTTAGTGTGCTAAGGGAACACAGAAATGAGGTCCACTCATAACTTAAGGGGAATTATTAAACAGATTTTTAGCAAATTTCTGTTTGAGGGGATACAAAATTATTTTCTTTTTTTGGTATTTTTTGGGTTGAAAATATTTTTTATTGGACCTCGACTCTTCTACCACTGAAACAAAAAATAGCAAATATTTATTCAGAATTGTTTATACGTAGATATTAGATACCCCAAAAGGTAATTTTCTCGGTGTTAAAAGTAACCAAGCACAGACAAAACACACGGCGAAGGTCAAATAATCGTCAATATTTTGTCGAACTTTCGCCTGTAAGAGAAAGAGATGCTTAGAAGATCATATAAGTTATGTGTTTAGCATCGAGGCCAAGGGATGCCTCTCAAGTTCGTTCCAGTCTTCTGACGGCTAGCTTCCGCGCCCCACGTGTCTTTGTCACCGTGTCCGAATACTCTTGTCGCTTGTTCCCCGTTTAATTTACTCGCTTAGTTCGTCCCGCAAAAGAAGCTAAATTTCTTCAAACAATTTATCGCCAGCGAAGTCCAAAAACTCCACATCTTCACTTTTAAACAACAGTGGAAGCTCTTTGCATCGACAGTTTAAATTCCAATAACAAGCCCACTCTTCGCAGTCGAACGTGAATCGCTGCCAACGATGAGACTGAAAACTGAAGAAAAACGATCTCCAAAGAAGTCAGTGACCTTTTTAATAGTAAATTCGAAGAGGAGCTCTGAAGTGAGGAAGTGAGAGGACGAGGCAAAGATCCTTAGTGATTTTAATGTTTCTTTCATCGAAGAGTGAAAAATTGAGTCAAAATGTGCACAGTGAAACTCTCGCGACCCCCTCGAGCTCAGACCTCGATTTTTGTGGAGCCTTCTGATGGGAATTGCGAGGAGCGTGACGAAGAGAGCGACACAGGCGGTTCCCAGTAATTCTTCCTGCTCGTTGTCAGCAAGCCAGGGTCTATAACTCAAGGAAGCGAAATATCAGATATCAAAATCAATTACAGTCACGGTTACACCTTCGTCCTGAGCAGATTCGACTCCAAGAAACGCGAGGAAGTCAGCTACTCAGACAAGTTCTAGTAATTACTGGGGAATTTCTTTCACTCAGTATCATCAACAAAGTGTCTACTAAATCTGTCGAGAAAACTATCCTTCGCAGATTTAATCGACTCCCCCATTATTCGTACCTCAATTTCTGGCACTAAATTCAGAATATTCCCCAGCAAAGACGGATTTGCACCAGGACGAAGGCGATTGTCTTCTCGTAGAGGAAGATCAAGAACGTTCGAGGTCGCAAAATCGTCCACGACGATCGAAAATGCCTCTGCTGCTGAAGATGGTCGATGTGTTCGGCTCCCTGAGATCCCTGTTCAAGGTCCAGAGGATCTCCGAGGACACGATGATATTTCGCCTCCATTATCGTGCCACTGTTGCCCTTCTGCTCGGCGGGTGCTTGACCCTCGCCTGCAAGAGCATCTCTGGCTCGCCCATTCACTGCGAGGCTTCTGGTTCCGTCGACAAGGTCGTCCTGGAGACCTTCTGCTGGCTCCACACTACTTACAGCATGGTGCACGCGTTTAATAAGACCCTGGGTCAGGCTGTCCCCTATCCTGGTGTGTCGAACAGCAAGGGCGTCGGAATGCACGGTCATACGTCCCATCCCTTGGTCAAACAGCACAAGTACTATCAGTGGGTGATCTTCTTCCTGCTGCTGCAAGTAGGCAATACTGGATTTTTATGGTGTGTAGTGGATAATTATATGGTGGTCAGGTAGGAGTTGGTGTTGCTTAAGGTAGTTGAATATTGGTGATAGGCTGTTCGATACAGTGGAATCTCGATTAACTGGGTCTTTATTACTCACTTTTTTGGTCAGGTTCTCTGTTACTTAGCGCTATGACAGTGAGAGTATAGTAGAATATTGATCGAGACTTGCACTGTGATTTAAGGTTTAAGATTGAAGACTTAAGATAGTCTACTGCAGAAAATAGAATTAGCTATCAGGAGGAGGGTTCAAGTTTGTCTCCTGTTAAGATGGTTAATCGAGATTTTCCTGTTTTAGCTTTTTGGTCATAGGTTTGTGGTATTAGTAGGCCTTGATGAGAAAGGGTGGCTAAACTAAGAAAAATTGCAGTGGTGTGCTTAGGGGGGATATTTTCGAAGGCATAGTATCCTAAGCTACTTGCTGCAAGGTAGTATTTATTTAAAATTCCCTGTTTTTAGTATTCAGTAGTCTTTTGACATACACGTTTATAACTCTACACATACATGTGTAGAGTTGGACCTGTCGAGCTATAGAATTGAAGATCCATAGAGTTAGAACCATTATCTGTACTATCGTATTTAAAACTCTCAAGCTTACAAGTGCACAAATTTTAAATCCCTCAAGTTCCCTCAAAATTTTTTAATAATTCAGTGCACAACTCAATTTAAAAAAGGAAGATTCTCTTATATTATTTCTGACCACATCGATTCAATTTCGCTTCGACTGATCCAATGAATATCGAGAAACGAGTTCCAGACCGACAGGAACATCTTCGTCGCGCATCGAGCACGATTTCCCTATTGAACGGAAGCAAAACAAATGATAGAATGACCATTGAATACGGTCGTGTGCCTATCGTTCCGCCAAGCGGCCACGGTTCACGCGAGTCCAACGAAAACGGAAAATCCGTGGGTGAAAATAGAACGAAGCCGGTACATAACTCAGACTGCGCTCACGTGTCCAGTTGGGTCGCGTTCAATGCTCGTGCAGAGAGTTGCAACAGAAGAAGAGAACGCCTCGACAAGTGGATAAAATTGCACTTTCTTCTGAGGCTGAAAGAAATTGAAGTATCACTCATGAAGAATAATTTTATGAAAAAGAATTCGAAGCTGGAGAAATATAGCAATTAGGGAGATTCGAGGAAGAGACACACGGGTGCAGACGTAATATAAATTCGTGACAAGTAGCACAAGTTATTGTTAGGTGTTGCAGACCCAGAGGTAGATGCAGACATCATCTGATGACGCTCAGTGATACCTCTGTTTGGAAGGCGTTTACCGACCTTATTGAAAGAGCGAAGCCTATCGAAGGTCTCTGACATAGCCTTGAATTATGAGTATAGTTATAATTGCTGGCGATTTATCGATAATCGGAAAATGACCGACTTCGAGTGGCTTGACTTTTGACTCAGCCCTTGGATCAGGAGCAGTCATGCTCAATCATCACCACTGATCGTTAGCCAAAGACCAAATTTCAAATCCAAGAAATGACTCATAGTAGATAATTTGCAAGTGACATTATTATTTCTCAGATTAAGTACTATATTGAATCTGTTGTTTCTACGTTTGAAATTTTGTCAGTGGCTGGTGATTGGTGATGGTGGTACAGCGTGAGTGCTCCTTGAAGGTCTTGGGCAATGTAGAATTGAGTGAAGGTGGGAAAATGTAGAAGTATGGGAATAATTCTTCTAAGTCTGAAAATTGAAAAATTTGAATATTTGAATTTTTGAATATTTGAAAATTTGAAAATCTGAAATTTGAAATTTGAAATTTGAAATTTGAAATTTTGAATTTTGAATTTTTGAAAATTTGAAAATTTAAAAATTTAAACATTTGAAAATTTGAAAGTTTGAACAGTTGCAAATTTTCAAACTTTCAAACGAGTTACACTTGAGAATCCCTCGCCAAAGCGATGGCGAAGCGCCTCCGCTGCGCCTCGGTTTTAACGCGAGTCATTGCGAGCTTTAACAGCTCTCCGAAACGGAATTCCGCGATGATACATTTAGCACGTCGTGTCGCGGGTTCCTCGTGACAGTGTAAACACGTTAATCCAGATTAGTTGCTCTTAAATCAACAGCGATTAATCAATCAGCGAGGTTAAAACAATACTATCGTTTATTGCAGTTTTATCGTTTCCCATGAAATGCCACGGCCGATTCGGCACCTTTATGCCTGTGCCAAAGTATACGCTGGAGCAACGTGTACAAACTGCTCCTTTCGAGCTTCTGTAAAGTGTTCGTATCCGTGTTTTCTTACGCAAGTGGCGTACTTCTTTCTTTTAGTTTTCTTTAAGACTTAGTACGTAGCATGTGGTCTTAGAATTTTGCGAAGGGAATGGAGGGACTTTAAATTAAGAAGACTTTTTTGGTAGACAATTTTTTCAATTGCACTGTACGTGCACTGTACTATTACATTTGTAATGCACATTACAACATTCATACAATATTCTTAATTTCAGTATAATGCAAAAAATGAGCACACCTTACTTTCCTTTATTTCGAAATTAATTCCAAATATTTTCCCAATAGTATAGCTTCCAAATTTCTTCCTTCTAATCTGCTGAACCTTCACAAACTAACAATACTATATGTATAACAGACTCTGTTCTAAGCTGCTGTCCCTGGAACATGTTCACGCCCCCAGTTAAACTCGATGAGTGGCGAATAGTTAAACCATAATGAATGGCATTCTCTAGCACAGTGTTTTTATCTCCCCATGAAATAGATCGCTAATTCCTGTTCACGATTGTTTAGCTATAACACATTCCTCTGGCCACCAAAGGAATTTCTCTCAGCAACATTCCTTCCGGCGTACCAGAAGGAAGGTTAAATAAATGAATCACCACTGGGGTTCAAAATAAATGAAAACAAATCTATTGGAAGAAATTACAAGGGGATGATTGGAAAATTGTTTCCAGATGGAATTTTCTTGATAAATCTTGACGAACATTGCGATGATAATACTGATGAAGCTAAGTTGATGCATGATTCTTGAATACCTGTCGATTTTTGTTCGCAGGCGATCCTCTTCTACACGCCTCGATGGCTGTGGAAAGGCTGGGAGGGTGGCAAGATTCACGCGCTGATGATGGATCTCGATATAGGCCTCTGCTCCGAGGTCGAGAAGAAACAGAAGAAGAAGATGCTACTCGACTATCTGTGGGAGAATCTACGCTATCATAATTGGTGGGCATACAGGTACTACCTGTGCGAGGTTCTCGCCCTGCTGAATGTGGTCGGTGAGTGGCTATATGTTACTTCTTCCACGGACACTCATTTCTTCCTTATTTATATTACCCTTCTCTTACTGTTTCTGAATACTTTTCCCACGGCTGCTTGTTACCAAAGTTTGCCATTATAATAAAAACAGAGAAGAATAAACTAGGAGTATTTATCGAATCATATCAGAGGAACCAGTTTTGTGGTTGATCAGGAATATAAATTGTAGGAAATAAAATATATGAAACTGAGGAAATTATAGGAAATTAAAAGCTTCAACAGAGAGATACTTTCCAGGATAGTAAATAGGTAATAATCATTAAAAATATATTCGTTTAGACCTGAGAAATAGAGAATAGATCAACTTGAACTAAAAATCGATTTTGCTTCACTTTTTTCTGAAGAAAAAAAGATTCTATTAGTTCATTATAACTTTAACATCAGATTCCTTTATTTGTCACTTATTGTTAGTGTCAGAAAAATTACTTCTTTTAGACTGTTTCTCATGCTCCATTCGTAAGTGAAACGCTTTCGCCAATCTATTTTTTTCTCATCCAAAAGAAGTCTTCTTGGAAGACGAAACGAGACTTTCTTTGATCTCCAGTGCCTCTGGTGACCCTTCGCTACTCTCGTCGTTGCCTTCTTTGACTCATTTTTAAAATAGCAGCATTCCCAAACGCTGCATCAATCGAAGGAAGAAGCTCGATTAAAAGGACTGTTTTTCTTCTCGGTTATTTATGGATCGATACAACCATCACGAACTTTCAATCGTATATCACGTTATTCTTGAATCTCTGGAATCTCGAGGATTCTGCACTCCAGGTCTGGACATTATTTAAACAAATTTATTCTGGGATTATTGCTTGAATAATAAATCGTTTTTAAATTATTTCTTTTATTGGCCTTCATGTTCAAGACTTACCTACTTTCTTTAAAAATTAATTTTCAAGCAGCGAGTACAGATATCCAAATTTTCAAATCATACTTTGTAAACTATCTCCTAGAAATCTTGTAGAAATAATTTAGAAGAATATAGACCTGGAACAGGTGGATTTACTCGTCCTTTGTAAAGAAATCTCTTAGTCACTGTAACATTTACTCACTGATTAACGAGAACTCAGGTAACTTCTATGACCAACAGTATTTTGCATAATTTTCGCCCAGCTCTACTGCATTCCTTGACACCCAAATCTCCTCGTTCAACATTCCCCCAACTTCGCCAATCCTCACGTCCCGATGTGTTTCCCTTCTCTCTGTATTTGTTTTGTTACTTTTAACGAATCCATATATCTCTTCCCCGTATGTCGGATATTAAGACCCCGTTCGCTTTTGTTATTGTATATTTTTCCTCGAATCAGTGTGCACAAACCATCCCGTCTCAGAACGCCTCGGCTCGCCTGTTTCTACGGTTTTTCCATCCGAACTCTCCATGCGCTCGTAAACTTCACGGACAAGCGATTCCGCGGCACGTGAAGATGGATCGGTGAATGAACGATTCAGCACAAAGTTTGGCAACGATACAGCTGGCGACTGCCTGCAAACCCGAATGCAGCCAATCTAGGCGACAGTCTGTCACTTGCTTCTACCATCCACTTTGTTTCGTATCATCCTCCTGTTAGACTCTGTCTTTCCACGGAATCTGTCAAACTGACGGGTCAGATTGATCGATACCATTTTGCTGTGGTTCCTTCGATTTTGAAAGGGGATTTCTCGAAGAGTTAGAACTGGAGCGTCAGTAGTTTTCTGTGAATTTTAGTTTGCAGAGATGAGGGACTTAGAATTTGACAGAATGGAGTGGAGGATGATGTTTCTGTACCTAAATGTTTCTACAGTTTCTACATAAGATTGTTTTTGCAAATAGATGTACAGAGCGAGCAGTTTAACTGGAAACCCTCTAACGGATATTGACAGCACTTACAATGCTAACAGTATTTAGAAGAAATGCTGTCAGCACTCTGAGGGTTTCCAGATAAACTGATCACCCTGTACAAAAATGAAAAAAAAGAAAGAACAGATTTTGATACTATCAAAGTTAACTTTAATGCTTCCAGGAGTTTCATATTAAATTTTGATAATAATATCCTACGAGAAATATTAGGTTCTTTGATTCTGAGCTAGATGCTACTAACAGTGAACTGTTATTGATTGCTCAAGTCTAACCGCGAGTCCATATCGAATAAATATATTATATCGTGTAGTAGAAGAGAGATGGGAATGCGAAGATGATCGAGTAGCGTAAGTATAAAGATAAAAGAGATCGGTGATTACAACGAGGGACTTGGATTGTGCGCAGGTCAGATGTTTCTGATGAACCGCTTCTTCGACGGTGCCTTTCTGACGTTTGGTATCGACGTGCTCAGGTTCCTCGAATCGGATCAGGAGGACCGGGTCGATCCAATGATTTACGTGTTCCCGCGGATGACGAAGTGCACCTTCTACAAATATGGCGTCAGCGGGGAGGTGGAGAGACACGACGCTGTCTGCATACTGCCTCTGAACGTCGTCAATGAAAAGATCTACGTCTTTCTTTGGTTCTGGTTCCTCTTCCTCGGCGTGCTCAGTTTTATGACGGTCTTATACAGAGTAAGTAACCTCCTCTGCTCTAAAATAAACGAGTTTAGGGATTACCTCGATGTAAACTCGTCGTTATGTCTATCATTCCTGGGAATTACTGTCTCATTTTCTGGGGATTCTATTTTTCAATAGCGATTTAAAGGGAGTCATCAGTTCGTAAATGTGACTCAAGGATATAGGTAATACACTGTGTAAGCTCGTTACAAGTGATACTACTATCAGCGCAGAGATCATGATAGGGATCAGGATATGGAGTAATGGTTATTGTAGACACGAGTCAGGAATTATGTGGGAGTCGAGTGTCCTTTGATGCCAATAGATATACAAGTCTCTTTTATTTTATAATTAATAAGTGAAGACTCTGAACTCAATTTTATTACTCTTGATTTTCGTCTTATTTTGAAGTTTAGAAGCTTTAGAGTCACTCCTTAAGTTTTCTGTCACCTGTAACGAGCTTTAAACTTTCAAGAAGCTTCAAAGAATCGTGTCATTAGGCTACTCTATTATTGTCTATTTTTATTTCTACTTCTGCTCTATTTTTATTCTAAAAGAAAAACTTCGTAACGTTTGGTCGTTTACAGATCATAATTATATTCTCGCCGCGAACCAGGGTCTACCTTCTTCGGCTACGGTTTCGTCTGGTCCGAAGGGAGGCCGTGGAGACGATCGTTCGACGGAGCAAAGTGGGCGATTGGTTTCTTCTGTACATGCTAGGGGAGAATTTGGACACGGTGATATACAGGGACGTGATGCATGAGCTGGCTAACAAACTCGCCTCGAGACACCACCACAGCGTGCCTGGGATCAAGGGGGAGCTTCAGGAAGCCTGATCGAAGTGAGTACATATGTAAGAAATTCTTTAAGAAAACGATTCCAGTCGACGGTTTTGAGGTAAGTGCTGTGGGATTTGTCACAATCCTCTTACCAAAAGGCATTGGCTTCTCCACCCTGTGAACAGATCTTTTAGAAACAGTACTCTTAGTTTTCAACAGTACAGTTCTAGGCCACTTGCTGTCTTTAAATAATCTCCCTTCCTCTACAATCCTATGAGGAAATTGTGTTTGAGTATTTGTTCTACATTTATTAGTAATTATTGCTGTTAAAACGTCTAAAATTCGCGAAAAATGTGCCTGAGTTGGGGCTTATTCTACTTATTTTTTTGTGTCTGACTTGGGGCTTATTGTACTGACTTTGCTGTGTCTGATTTAGGGTGTATTCTACTGACTTTGCTGTTACTGATTTAGGGTGTATTCTACTGACTTTGCTGTGTCTGACTTGTGGCTTATTCTACTGAATTGGCTCTGCCAGACTTGGGGCTTATTCTACTAATTTTGCTGTGTCTCACTTAGGGCTTATTCTACTGACTTTGCTGAGTCTGATTTGGGGCTTATTCTACCGACTCGCTATGTGTGACTTTGGATTTATTTTACTACTGGTATTAGAGTCAACTCAGACACAGCGAACTAGTAGAATAAATCCCAAGTCAGACTCGTGTTTTAAGCATTCTCCTAACAATAATTAACAACCCAGAAACGAAATCTCTAACGCAATTACGTCTATCTTCATTTTTATCTTATTTTAGCACGTAGAATTCGATAATTTTTTTGAAGAACATTTCTTACATTGAAATTCTAGGAAAAATTGTTTCACTAAATTAACTTTAGCATAATTCATTCTAGCATAGAAAATAAAATAACTATACATTTTCTCAAGACTGTAGGTAAATGGAAAATAGCTGAATAACAGACACAATTTGATTTCCTCTCGAGTGCCCCTTTTCAGAGCTCGAGCTCTCGTTTTCGCGTTGGCCATCGCCGATGGAAATTCGATATATCGGGGCCGTAGTTACATAAAACTTCCGAATACGCAGAATGCATGCAGGGCGCACTTAGGCCCGATATACGACGTACGATTCGATTGGCGTTACGTCGATGGTCGGCTAGCATAAATCTTCCGACAACAAGCTTTTGACATTAACGCGTCGTCCTATTTCGAGCCGGTTTTAACAGCTGTGTACCCAGAGGGTGGGGGGTTGCTTCCGCTGGATTTCGGTTCGAAATAACCGCCATTATCTCTAAGAGCAACGCGTGCGAAATATCATGTTGTAAAAGGAAAGAACGCGGTATTTGTTTGCGCTGGCGAAAGGCAATCGGTCACGCACACGTTCCTTGTTGCAACGAGACTGTCGTGGCTGTGCCATTCGCGATGGCACGCATTCTGCCCGAGGATTATAAGAGGAAGATCTAACAACTTTGATTAGCATGTCATTTACGTGGGAAGGACACTCTTGTTTACATAAGTCATCACTGACTCGCGATTCTTTGTTGGAGTAGATGTGGAAACACGTATAGCGTGGTTGCAGAGACAGCCAAATGGTAAAGTAAATATTTTTGAAGTGATGGAAATATTAGAAGATAGGGCTTTTGACCTCTCTTATAATTATGATTCGTTGTTATTATTTTTTTGTATTAGGCGATGTTATTATTGCGTCAATTTACCACGTCACAGAGGGACAGTGCCAATTACTATGTGCTGACTAATTACTATCACTCTCATTTTATTTTCACAGATAACATGGTGTAACACTACTGAATACAAGATATTTGATATTGTTTAAAAGGCTTAAATATTTGATTTCATTAGAAAAACATAAATATTTTCAGTTTATAGTAATTAGTCAAAACACAGTACATACTTGCTATCTTTACCTTACTTTTATATATAACTGTAATTTATACGAGAGAAGGGAAAAAAATATTTGATAATTTTGTATCAATAAAATTGCAATTTTAGAGTTCAATATTTCAAATAGTGGAACAATTGAATTATTTTTCCAGATTGCCTCGGAGTGCCCCTAAACCTGACAAGATTCTCGAGACGAGGAGGACAGTTTCCACCCCTGAAACGACGGGGAAGCAAATGCCAAAGACGAAGTTTGAAAGGACGAATCGCGGAGCTGTTTGTTATTCACTACTCGAAGCGTGTGTTTTTCCTTTTTATCTATGCTGATACCTCGGAACTCTTCGAGGAATCACATCGACTCATGTTCGTTGTTATTAATCGTTAACACGCGGCAAAAGACAAACGACTGGATGTGTATCGCGCATTTATTCTCTCTCTTTTTTAATCTCTGACTGTAAGGGTCCAGGATCGAATCCAAAGAAAACTGATCGATTCTGGGCTCGAGTTGCGCGTCACCTGCGGCTCTACTTTAATAAGTTAATTATCAAAAACGAGTGGCGTTCGAGTCGGCCATTTTCTAACCCATCCATGTTGCCGTCTTTTTTTCTCGACGAACGCGCACTGACGAGAAACAATCGACTTTCCTTCGCTAAGACTGTGCTAAGTGGTGAACGTCGGTGCCACTTCTGTCGCTCTGCCGACACGCAAACATGTATTTTTATTTAAAAAGGTAATTTAATAAACATAGTTTATCGCCTTAACGAGGGGATGAATAACGCTTGGGCTAATCGTATTAGGATTCCTCTGCATATTCAACGACGCGTTATGAGCCTGATGTGGATCGCGAAATCGAGAGAATGAGATCGAAATGCGCTAAAATGCGCGTCTGTGTGCGACTGCGCGAGTCTGGGTGTGTGGTTTACCATATTCGGAAGTGGAAGCAGGAGGACCAACCGGTCCCTCGGAGACTCGTAAAACTGCGAGTCTGAAAAGGAGGCGGAGGCGAGCGCGTTCCTTCCATGCTCCCTCTGGCATTTAAAGGGTCCTTTGTATTAGGCTGGTGTGTATGAAGTGTCATTTTTTTCAGAGTTCAAAATATTGCCATGAGGACGTAACAAGTGTTTCTTTTTTAGATTATTTCTCGAAGAAAATATTGTAAATGAAAAAAACAGTAAAATGTTTCAAGTATAATCCTCTGGTAAACTACCTCTGTATCTGGATCCCAGAGCCAAAGTCTACTAAGTCCACTTTTTTCCCATGTAATGTAACACATTTTGACTCTGAGGTCCAGATACATAAACTACACAGAACTACACATTAGTATCCAACATCTGAAAATATCGTTTTTGAGTACTTCAGTATCATTCTGACATTGAAATCCTATTAAGCTAATTATTTGCTCCGTTGATCCTCCATTCACGCGCTTTCTCCGATTTCACGACTTTGCCAGCCTTGATTTGCGAATTGAACAGCGCGACGAGTCGCTCTGGCGACCACCGCGCGTGACTTCAGCTTCGAGCAGCTTCGACAGAGGACTCGCTGCATGGGCCAGTGGAAATTTCAAAGCTGGAGCTGGAACTGAGCAAGAGAATGAAGAGATTGGAAGCAGAGAATTTATCTTTTCGCTGAGAGAGAGAGCTGCCGCTGCACGAGAGGGAAAAGGAGGAATTGTTTGGGCGTGGGTGTCCAAGGTCTCTTGTTCGCCATTTACGGATTCAGAGCCGGACATAGCGTGGCCTGTGAACAGGACTAATGTAAGACGGATTTGAGAAGGCAAAGCGTGTGAAAGGATGAAGTATCCTTTTGGGCCTAATACGAGGACCATGGTGATCTGAATTTGCATATCAGAAGAAGATTATCTTGTCATCCTGGAGTGTTAGCTGAGGCTGTAGTGTTATTTTTTTTAGAGTGTTACCTTTTTGCCAAATTTTTTTTAATAATTTAGCAAATTATTTTGGGCAGGGATGAATTTAAATTTCTACTCTCCATTTAGTGTCACTAAGTCAATCAATTGTATATTATCGTTTAAATCCTGACGATCAGTGAAGAAGGAGAAATACTGATTCAAAAGATACATAGATAGTACGTGTAACAGAATCTTTTCTAAAAGAAATAACACAGCTACTTCAACGCGTAATAAAAACCTCCAGACTGAAAATAATTGACCATATAGTATCGTTAATAAAAAGTCTTAAAGAAATCCATTTTTTACCAACAGAGAAGAAGAAATTCCCCTTTTAAGATTCTACTCGTCAGAGTTCAAAGACACCAGAAATTGAATAACGAGCAACGATCAAGATCTTCCCTTTTTCGCGAGCAAAAACCGATCCATTTCAGACAATGATTTGAGAACACTGTGCCTCTGAAAAGGAGCCGAAGCATAGCCTGGTCGTGCTCCAGTGTTACCGCGGAGCGACATAAGGCCACGCACTGGCAGACGTAAATAGGTGGGTGGTTGTGGGCTGGCCGTGTGCGTGCAGCCGCGCAGAGCTGGCGAGCGTACACACGCGAGCCAGGAAAGAGAGGGAACCGAACCGCTCCTCCAACTGTTAAGAGGTCTCTCCTGTCGCAGGTAAAACGTCGCCTCTGGAAAGTGAGTTCAGTCGCTGCCGCGCAATCGCGTCGAACGATATTTGCCTTGGCGCGTGAAGTTCCGTCGACCTCAGGAGCGTGATCGTCGGCTCCTGTAACCCCGTCCCGCCTCGAGAACGAAGCCGTGGCCAGACAAGGTAGGAAGAAAACCACCTGTTACCCGCTTTGACCCGCGAACCCACGATCCCCTCGGTCACGTTGCTTCTCGCCAGCAGCTCGTTGGCCGACGTCTGACGTTCCATCGAGACGACTCGCGTGCCTCGGTCGAGGAGCCAGAGCCTGGGACGTCGGAACGAGAGATTTCAACGATTCGCGAAGGGATCTGGAGTGCGTAGAAGTGTAGAAGTGCGACTGTCCACCGAGCTGATGACGACATCGCTGGGAACACCCACTCGATTCGAATAAACATTAGGTGGGAGCCGATGAAGGTTTGCCGATGAATTCCTCTGTCATCTCGAGTGTATGTGTAGGCTTCTATCTTTGGATAAGGGAGTCCTGGGTGGCTCGAGTTGTGGGGGCGTTGGATCTCGCGGGTTTTTGGGGTTTCGTAGTTCTAGTGTGTCTGTAGATGAGTGTGTAGATGCTGTGGATGGTGTCTCTGGTGGAGTGGAGTCCATGAGTGTACACTCCTATGTCTGACTAACAGTAGTTCTGGGTGTATTAAGCTCTGGTTGTTTTATAGATGGGTTTTCTTTTTGGAATCCCTTGGTTCTAGAGTGCAGAGTACCCCTACCTCTAGTTGTTTTCTGTATCTCTGTTTTTTAAAATTCTTTGATTTTAGAGTCTAGAGTAATTCCTAGCTCTAGCTGTTTCTAGATCTCCGTCTTTTTCAGTCCTTTGATTCTGTAGTCTAGAATATTCATAAATTACGTGTGCAGCTTCTGTTGATAGTGTTTCCAGTGGATTAGAGTTCATCTCGAGTGGCCACTGATCTTGTCTCTAACAGTAGTTCTAAGTATCTCTAGCTTTAGCTTTTTCCTAGATCTCTGTTCTCTTGAATTCCTTGCTTCTAGAGACTAAAGTGCCCATAGAGTATCTGTGCAGCTTCTATTGATAGTGTTCCAGTGGGGTCCATCTCGAGTGGACACTATTCCTATATCTGGCTAACAGTAATTCCATGTACTCTTAGAACTCTAGTTGCTTTCAATCTCGCTACTTTTTCGAATCCTCTAGTTCTGGAGTATCCACAGGCTAACATATCCAGCGTTTCTTGGAAGTACCTCTAAAAGACCTAAGCCTATCTCAAGTGTACACTACTCTTATCTCTGCCTAACAAAGAGTACCCTCAGCTCTAGCTATGTTCTAGATCTCAATTTTTTGGAATCCTTTGGTTCTAGAGTTCATACTATCTTTACAATTATTTCTAAATTTCTGTATCTTAAAATCCTTTGACTCTATAGTCTACAACACCCATTGAGTACTTGCGCAGCTTCTATTGATAGAGCCTCTATCGTATGCGAGTCTATCGCAAGTATACACTATTCCTATTGTATACTACTCCTCTCTCTAACAGTAACTCCACATATCCCTATAACCTCTTTCAATTTCTCCACTTCCTCGAATCCCATGATCCCAAAGTACCCATAAACCAACATGCACAGCTTCTCTCAATAGTATCTCCAGTAAACTCAATCCCATTATCAAGCGTGGACTCCTCCTCTCTGTCTAACAGTAATTCCATCTATCTCCGTCCTCATCGGCTTCAAATCTCTCAACCTTTCCGAAACCTCTGCACCCAGAGCCCCTCCGAACCGAGCATCCAGCTCCTCCATGATCCTCTGATCTCCATGGTCGCTCAGTGTCGACGATCTCGAGCGAAAACCTTAATTACTTTCACTGGCCGAAGGAACCAGGCGAAAAGGAGGCGGGTCGAGGCTACGCCACTGGGCTTGGTTGCTTCGCCGAGCGACTCGGTGCATAATCCCCGCGTGTCTGGCTATTATACGGGAACACGACACGCAGGGAGGTCCCCCAGGGAGAGGGAGAGTTTCGCAGCTTCTACATTTCGGCCGCAAAACGACGAAACCACGCGGATAAACGACCCTCGTCCCCTCTACTTCTTTCCCTGGCCCCCCCTCTCTCGTCGCCGCCAGCTCGCGGCAAACCGGTCCTGCTCGCGGCCGCTAGCCGATTTTGCCTGGCGAACGAGCGCCATCTTGGATCTCCGCCAGGGAGATGACGTCATTGGTACAAGGCACGGGCGCTTGCTCAATTCTAGCTGCAGCGACGAGATGGAAACGTAGGTTGCGTTTCAATTAGCATTTCTGAGGATAGCCTCGATGCTCCATTTTCTTTATTCTAGTTTTGTGGAGATTCTGAGGACTCCAGTTTTTGGGGATGAGGATCTAGGGTTTTTTTTCTGGTGAGACTTTGAGAATGAGAGAGGGGGAAGGTATTTGGTGTGGAATGGTATTGTTTTTTGGCTGTGTATACGCCAATGGATTGTGTTTGTAAGGTTTACGTAGGTTTTGCTTTGTTTTGGAGAGTACTGGATGGATGATTTTTGGGTGGAAAAGAAGGGGTACTGAAAGGAGGGAGATTTGAATTTTTGAATCATTTTCAAGGGATTTTTAGAGGCCTAGAGCATTGTAGAATATGTTATAGAGAAGATATAGTTTATTGTTGAATTGAATTTTCTGTTTGAATTAGTTTCATAAGAGATAGTGGAGTCCTAAGTTGATGGAGCTATAAACCTTTAGAAATTACAGATTTTTAAGCATAATATTACACAGTAGTAGCTCTTTGTCCTGTTGTGATCTCTAAAGGAGCGCCGTAGAAAGTAGAATCGAGCAATGAGTAGTGAAATTCTTATTATACTCTTTTGAATTATATAACATTTACGCTTGAACATTGCAAAGTTTTAGTTCTAATGATATTGCATGAAAAAATTCACACTACTTCAAAAATGATCAATGAATAATGTCCAACAGTGACAGTGTTCACTTCTGAACTCTTTCAACCTCCTACGCCTATGGGTTTTCAGGTTTTACGCGAATTTAAGTTATGTCATACAGGAGAAATCTTTTATCGAATTGGAGTGACTGAAAGAACGTAGTAGAAAATAATATGTTACAATTCTTACAAACTATGGTGTGCAACATTCGTGCTATGACTAATCATTGCAAAAAGGAAAGATTTTACGTTTTTATGAAAAGTCAATATAAGTCGCACTTCGTTATAAATTTTACACGTTCCAGTCTTCATTCCTGTGCACTGATTTGCATTGTATGTCGTCACCTTTCTTTGAATTCTATTCTTAAATCCTTAGAAGATCGTCATTCTACTGTCATTCGTGAATATACAGGGTGATTCAAAAATTGAAACCAGATAGACCAAAGAATTAAAGAAATCTAGTGATAGTATGATACAGAAAAATGTATTTTAACTGCTGTTTAGAAAAGCTTCATTAGAACGTTTAGAAACTCTTTATTCATTAACCAAATTGTGCAATGGTTGTCTGTTTCACCATTGCGCATAATTCCCTGTTTTATAAACAAGTGGTTGTCGTGATTATCAGTTATTATTCTACTCCACCGATAAAGTTACACCAACATCTTGTAACAGGTGGTCGAATGTTCTTCTTTCTCTACTTCAACAAAGGCTCCTGTTTCATGAATCAGATTACGCTCATAATTGGCAGTTCTTTTTTAAACACTTGCCAAGTTGATACTACTAGTTATTAAATTCTAGAGAATTTCTGAACACCCCAGAAAGAGGTAACACCATTATCACTGTTATGTGGTAGTGAGAAATCCACACGTGTACAATAATATCTACATTAATATTTTGTCTGACCATCATTAATTTTTTTCGCTCATTAAGCTCATTCTGTACATCACTTTTTTCTTAAATTAATTAATTTAGCCTAGCTCAGTTTTATTTGAATTTTCCTCTTTCTTTCTTCTTTCAATTTTCTATTTTTATAGCTTTCTTCCCCTACCTTTTAACCCACATTTTTTTCTGTATTATCTTTCTAATAGGTTCGTCTAGTTTCTAATTCTTAGTAATAAAATTCGAAATTAACGTTTCTGTTGCCGTTTCGCATCTTAAATTCTCTTTCGACCTATACACACTGCAAATGCAGCTGTTTTGCGTAACCACGCAACGGGTCCTTGATTTCTTACGGCTGCTTAACAAAGAGGAGAGGTTTCTTTAGCTTCGTTTCAGTCGTTTCTTTTAGAAAATTATTACTTGGGCACGTTGGTGGTATGTTTAATGGTATTGCTGAAACGAAACGATCGATTTCCTCAATAACGTTATAAACCTTTTGCGGTATCCAGCGTTCCCGCTAGGCGAACGTTCTAAAAACTTTTGCATACATTTGTCGGTCATGGTTTCAGTTCGCGTGCTTAAACCGCGTTCTCAGCGGGCGTTAAGCAGCGTTAACTTTTACCGCGTGGAAAGGGATACGACGAACGAAACCGCGATCAAGAGCAACAGTTGTGCTTTCACGCACCATGGAATCAGCATTTATGTATTGTACGTATTTAGGTGGAGAAGTTTCCAGTATCCCATTTTCGAGGCGTCAGCAAGTAGATTGATTTTGGTTTCGGTAGGACGACTTTTGTGACTGACCATAGACCCATCGAATTGCTAATTTTAATTAATGTCTTGGAAACTTTCATGAAACTTAAAAAATGGAAGAGAAAATTATAGCGAAGCGATAGTAAACTGTTTCAACACAGAAACTATCAAAATAATGAAAGTGATTATGGTAGATCATTATGAACAATTGATGTTCTAAACATACTGTACTTATTTTGAAGTTGAAGATATACAAATACAATTTTCTTCAATTAGGTGAAGCAGATGTACATTAGCAATTACTTTTAAATGATTAATCTCGTTCAGATCTCTAATAGAATCTCAAAAATTTATTACATATTTTGCTCGTATTTTACTTTTACTTATTTCAAAATATTTAACTTATTTTAAATTAATCTTAAAAAAGTCTAAAGAAAGAGATATGAATATAATTTTCTTTAATTATATAAAACACGTACTTATATATTATGTAACAACAAGTTGAAGATTGTTAATAGTTGACATAGTTAGTATAAACTTCTTCACAAATTTAGCTGATCTTTCAACCTTGTTTCAATTCCCAATCGCAGGAAACGTTTACCCATTATAATGAAAGTTTCACTCGTGATAAATATCATGGGTCACACGAGACGGAACAGGTCGAGGATCTTATGAGTTTCTTCCAACTTCCGCCAGACGTTCGTGTGTACTCGAACTTAAAAGCACGTACAGACCTGGGAGTATTGATAGTGCATATACCAAAACTGGTTCATCTGAACATCCTTTTATGTCCATCTTCATTCCAGTCGACAGGCAGGAAATCGCACGAATCAGATTCCAAGAAAATCACTTAAGATTACTGTCAACGAGCAGAGATAAATATTCTTCTCACAATAGCTCATCGATAGAGTTAGACGTGTTCCTAGCGAATCACCAGTTGAATATAAGGTACAGTAACGCCTCGAGACTTCTGACTCTCCTATATTAAATTCTCCCAGGAAACGGTAATAGTAGTGATTCAACAAGTGGAATAAAAAATGAATAATAATGTTTGAAGCATTGATAGAAGGAAAAGTAGAGTCTTCGGTCTTAAAGACACCAGTTGAAGAAATTTCTGGTTGCACGAATCTTTATATTTGCATTAATTTGGGGCCCACCTTTGCGCAATAATCGCGGTTTCACTTTTTATGAACTCATAAAAAGACACAGAATCTTCAAATTGTATATAATATGTAACATATGAAATATTCCATTTCTGAAAGTCATTTTTTTTTTGTAAAAATGGTAATTAGGTGATGGTTTGTAAACAGATATCAAGTTGAACTTTTCGGATAAGTTAATGTATTCGAAATGCAAATAATCTGTATTACATGAAATATTTCAATTCTGAGAGTTGTCTGTTTAAAAAATGGTAATTAAGTGATGGTTCGTAAACAGCTATTAAGATGAGAAATGGTCGAAATTTTGGGATAAGTTAATGCATAATATTACGAGGCCCAGTGTTTTTTCACTTGTTATGCGAGGAGTTCGAAGTGTGCAAGGACAGGATCGCGTGCACACGAGCCAGTTTCGCGTGTGCGTGTCGCCAGTGAAAGTAGTATGTTTGCGCAACGAAACGACGTGCCTCCTTCAGATACTGGTTCGACTTTAAAGGCTCGACGCCTGTCTCCTAGACTTTCAACCAGACCCGGTTCGCGTCATTTCTGCCACGCATTTGCCTTCGTTTTTCCTTCAAATTCACATTTTCTCGAACCCCACTCAAACCTATCTGACACTATCTCTCGAATCCCCTGAATGATTTATTTTCGATTTTATCTTCTTCGCGGTCTTCCCTTCAATTTATTTCTTCAATTTTCTGAGATCCCATCCGAACCTCCTTGATGCTATTTTTGGAGTACCTTGAAAGGTTTATTTTCAATTTTGCCCTGACAATCTTCTTTTCGAAATTGACATTTTCTGAAGGTCTACCCACATTCCCTTTCACTTTATTTTTCGAATGCTCTAAATGATTTATCTTCCAGTTGATCTTCACGATCCGCGAGTGAAGGTCGTAACGAGAAAGGCTCGCACTACTAACTCTGCAGGAAAAAATGGTTATGCAAATTGAATGGGAACATATGGTCACAAAAGGTAGAATATTTCTTCTACCAACACTAGAATCACCTAGATTAATTTCAACACTGCTTCCCAAAACAACAATCTTCACAAAGCTTCATTTCTTCATTTTCTTCGCTAAAAATTAATTAAACGCGTACTATTATTAAATACAGTGTTACTTTCACATCCTCATCTGCATGGATCAATACTGCCCAACTATGGAGAAAAGCAGAAACTACAGAAAAATATGAAGCTGAGTTTTTTGCATTTTTGGACGATTTTGAACATCTTGCAGGTCGTTTTATTGCAGAATAACAGTAAAATAATTCTAGTAGATAGCTGTTTCTCATAGTCGAGCAGAATAGATACAGGTTCCGTGATAAAGTGGGCTCTAATGGGGCATTAAGGGGTACCTCATTTGCATATCAGATGTCTGGGATACCTAAGTGCCCCTCGAATCACACAGAACGCCAACGTGCTATCGACACTCCTCGTGTCATCATCGGATGAAATTGTTGTGCGGAAGACACGTCCATTGTTTGATTGTGTAAATTCGCTTTTCCACTCTGCCTTGTCGGGCGAGGATAGAAGATAATCTATGATTTGAGTCACGAGTGGAATTTGTACCGAGGACAAGGAGATGCAATGACCTCCAGCTAGCATCGAGAAGAAACAATCGCGTGGGAGCACGGCTTGACATTCCTCCCGCTCAATTGCGAATTAAGAACACGTACGCGGCTCCTACACGAAAAGTATGTGTATGAACGATGCGTTAGACTGGTTCAGTTCGCTGGCTTAGGACGTGATCGACAAGGCTGTTATTTCTTCGACTCGCCTGCCCACCTTTCTTCTTTCCTCACAGCCCAATTGAATTTCAATGCGCCGACTGACATTACATTGGACAGCTATTCGATCCGAAAGAATACTTCATTGCGTCTTCTTTGTTAGGATTGAGTGTTTAGTATCTCTTCCTTGAGATTGGGTGTGGATTATAGGAATGATGAAATGGGTACTCTGAAATTCTTAAGATAGGGGCTAGAAAATTGTAGAAAAATAATTAGGTCATTGAAGAGAATAGTAGGTCATTATTTTTGTGAAAGAAAAGTCGAAAAATTATGAGACATTATTTTTATATTTCACTGCAGCTTCTCTGTTAGTATTAGATATCGAGTATGTATCTGTTTCATGAGAGTGGATGTGGTTTATAGAAATAATATAGATATTCTGAAGTTGTTAGTATAGGTACCAGAAATTGTAGAAAAATAATTAGAGCATTGAAGAGTATAGTAATTATATATGTTTGTAAGAGAAAGAAGTTAATAGAAGACAAGAGATATCAGAAATGTTAAGAGACGATTCTCCTTACTAAAAGAAGATAAAAATGAAGATAAATGAAATTGGATTTCAATTTTCAAGCTTCGTCTGAAGGTTATTGATTGCTGAAAAATTGATTAAAATTCGCGTGAAGTGTGTCTGACGTGGTACTTATTCTACTGACTTCGCTGTGTCTGACTTGGCTAGTACACATTGGCGGTAGAATAAGTCCCATTCAGACATATTTCACGGGAGTCTGAAACGTTTTTGCAACAATTAATAACACTGAGATGAAACGCCAAACGCAATTTCAATTTAGAACTGATATATCAGTTATAGTCATAAACAGACACTACCTTCCCACTGTGTATCACTTTTTCTTCCTTCTCCCTCGCCCTCAGCTCCTCCCTATGGATCTTTAAATCATCCTTATTCAATTTACGATCGTCGGAGTCGTCTCAAGTATTATAGTTTCATAACCGTAAAATAGTAAAGCGTCATCGGCGGTCGGTTTCTCGTTTCATCCTCGATTTCACGTTCTTCCCAGCGTCATCGGCTTGATCGTTGTCATCGAAGCGCGAGTCACGTCGATCCAAAAGAATCGGTCGAGGTCTCCGCGAGAAGAGAGCGTACCCGAGACCGGAAGTGGCCGAGGTCGGCGCAGCGTCATCCTCCGCCTTGCTAAATCATCGAACGATACACGAATAGAGGAACAAGAAAATAGGATAATAAGTCGCGAGAAAGCTGGTCCGAATTTTCAGGAAAGACTAATTCAAATTCGTCGATTGTTACTTAGATTCTCTTTGCTTTCTTCTTTCAGACGATGCGACTGTCACAATAGGGCAGGATCGAGGGACAACGGGGAAGCGATCTGAGACGTTTGAGCAGCTTGAAACGTAAACGTGAGTTAGAGGAAATTTCTTTATTTTAGACTGGTGTTAGTGTAATAAATAATAGAGTTTTTTTAGAACCTTTTTACTTTAGACAACAAGTACTGTAATGAATAGTAGAGTTTTTTTTAGAACTTTTTCTTGTACAATAATATTAGTGTAATAAAGAGTAGAATTTATTTGGAACTCCTTATTTTGGACTAATATTTGTGTAATAAATAATAGAGTCTTTTTTAGAACCTTTTACTTTAGACAAAAGGTAGTGTAATGAATAGTAGAGTTTTTTTTAGAATTCCTTATTTTAAACTAGTATTAGTATAATATAGAGTACAGCTTACAGTTTTGCAAACTGGATTCACAGCTTCGTGAATGGAATTGTGATTAAAAATAGACGTGCTGTATTAATAAAGAGGAAATTAACATATTTCTGCTTTTAACAGTGTGTCAAAATGTCAAGTGTTCTAAAAAGTGCATAATTCACAGACATGACTCTTATTTATAACAAGTCCTGTGTACAAAGTTTTATTTACCGCTGATGAAGTGAATTGTATGTAAGAAATAATCGTATTAGTCACTTTGATTGCTCTGCTAATGCTAGTGTCAATAAAGCCTGCAGAGGCTACTTGTAAGAAAGAGAAGCATCTCGTAGCTGAATCTTAAATGATTTAAAAGGCTAATGAATATAATGACGCAATTGGCGATCGCTATTTAATAAATTCCATCCAAGTCTTTGCATCACGTTCCACTGACACTTTCGTTTTTCATTCACTGTAGGATAAAAACGGACGTCGTTGGGCTATATAAATTCCATTACGCACAGTGCGATGGTCAAAAGGGAATTTAAACCGCAAACAAAGGAATTAAAATACGGTAGCTTATCAGGAAAATGCGAGGGGATTCCCCCAGAATAGATCAGTAATACTAACATAACATGTAAAGCTTAGTAACAGAGTTACTTATATCTCCACATACAAATACTTATTTTTAATCTTCCTTTAACCATCACTGCGTGTAAATAAAGCACACTACAGAGTTCTTAAGACGTCTCAAAATAAAATGAAAGTTATATAAAAAGACTTTGAAGATGTGAAAATTAAAAAGTCGAAAGTTGTTAATATTTGAATATTTATATTTGTATGCTTTCAATATTTGAAAAAATTCCATATTTGAAAATTCAAAATTTCAAGGCTTTCAATATTTGAAAATTTAAAAATTCGAAATTTGAAGGTCTTCAATGTTTGAAAATTCAAAATTCGAAATTTGAAGGATTTCAATATCTAAAACACTAATAAGAAGTTGAAGATTTCCACTCGAATTACTTAAAACTTCAGAAATTTGAAAAGTTAGAGTTCTCTGAATCGAAGAGGGAGGATTGTCCTTAACCGACAGCAGCTCGGTATGCCAAGGGTTAATCGATCGAAGCTTTTTCGGCGAAATGGTAACTGGAGTAGGGGAAAATAGCCGAAGCCTAAGGCGATACCGGTTTGTTAGCGATTCTATGTAAAGGGAAGCTTCGCGGCAGCGTGTAACGGTTGCGAGCGCATCGAAGCATGCCAGAACTTTCCTTCGCGGTCCTGCAACACGCAGAGAGCAGAAGAAGGTTTCGGGATAAACCTCCTCGTGTCGTGGCGTTAGTCGTTGCATAACGTTTCCATCGTGAAACTAATAGTGTCGTTTGACCTCCGCTGGAACGCAAGGCGGAAGAAGGAATTTGATCCTTCTAACGATCCTCGTTGCGCGTGGACCCTTAGTCTCGCCTAATGGAGTCCAGCGACAAAACGCCTCGGAATGATCCTTCTCGCTCTATCGGGAACATCACTTCCTACACCCTATTAATATACAAAAAGACCATGTTATTTGTGAGCCACAGGAGGAGGATAATTGTAACTGCTTCGTGGTAGCCGCAGCACGCTCTCGTTATGATCTCGTTGCCACGTTCGCAATTATTTCAAACTGGACGAAGTAAATAGCTTTTACTCGCGCCAGGTACACTCCCATGTGATGCTGAAATAAAACTATGATCTGGTAAAAAGTAGGTGCAATCTAGAATTGAAGCAATTTTGCCTACATCAGGGAATGATTATATTGAATTTTCTTTTGACCAGCACTGTAGTCCCAGGCACAGTAACTGAATCTATTTGCAAGGCACGTCTGACTATGGACGATCCTCACTTCCTTGCTGTCTTGTACTTCGCTGTTCTGTCACTCCTTGCGTTTAGGAATCAATGTTTCGATTATTTTACTTGGTCATTTCTCTGAAAGAAAGCTAGGATTGTAGAATAGAATTAAAGAAAATTTATTTAGAAATGAAATCACAGAAAAATTTATCCATGAACATGAAGATCTCTCAACCAATAAGTGGCACGAATTCAGAATTTTTAAACACGAGTTTCTACTATGAAATAGCGAAAATAGTGAAATCCTACTAAAATAGAAATTTATATACTAAAATCAAAAAATTAGAATCACTTCTAAATTTTCCTCAATTAATTCTCAATAACATTATAAAAAGCATATGAAGTATTTAACTTAAAAGACACAAGCTTCTCAATAACGCAACCTTTATTTTCCCTCACACAGTATTTCTGCAAATGAAAATGCTCTCTTCTAGAGAAATCAGGATTCTTCCTCCTGAAAAAATGAAAACTGAAACTACTGACATTTGAATTTCAGATGCTGCCAGGGTTGTTACTAGTGCTCTCGACAACGCTTCCTCTAGCGTTGTCGCAGAGCAACTATGCATCGCAAGGCAACAGTATCGAGTATCAGCCAGGCTTGCCGCCGAGCACAGTGCTAGACGGTAAAGTGACGAAGCTGGACGACATCTCGTCGATGATATTTCTGAATCGCACCAAGGCGTATCTGAACTGCAGTCAGGGTAGCATGCAAGTCGAGCTGAAGTTCGAGGAACCGTTTTACGGTGTCGCCTACGCCGACTTCGATCGTAACAGCGCGTGCATATTCAAGGGACGCGGTGCGACCAGCGCTAAATTGGAACTACCTCTGAAAGGTGAGCGCTCCTCTTCTGGATTTACGATCCATTCGCCATAAGCAATGCTGGATACCGAGCTGTTATGGTCCGTCTGACCAAGTATAGAGGCTCACGCAATGAATATCGTCTGTGGGCAAAGTCTTCGATATTGTTCAGACGATTTTCTTTTTCTGTAACTTGTATTCGGTTTCGAAGGCACTGAGTGTCTGTGAAATAATGGCACAGAGAAGGTGAGGGGAGAAGAGAGGTGTTTTGTTTGAGTTAAATAGAGGGACTCTTGTAAAAAATAATACTCGTTAATTTGTGTCTTTTTCTAATCCTGCAGGAAATATGTGGTTGAGAAAAAGATACAGGAAAATGGCAAATTTAATGTACATTGTTTATGGGTCAGAAGTTTAGAATCATTAGAGGCCTTCTTTTCAAGTTATTCATTATTAAAGATAATCCTAGAATGCGCTTGAAACGTGTCTGACTTGAGGACTTATTCTACTGCCAGTATGTATTACCCAAGTCAGGCACAGAAGTCAGTAGAATAAGTTCTCAAGTCAGACACTTTCATGTGTACGTATTTTTGGCATTTCTTGACAATTAATATCTCGAAAGCGAAGCCTCAAACACAGTTTTCATTATTCTTTATCATTCTTTATTCTGATACTTAGAGTCACCTCTTAAAATTTCTGACACCTGTTAAGATAACTCTTCTCGTCTTCCTTTAATAAATTTATGTGTGGTATTGACCCATGTGTCTCAGTTACAAGCTACGTGCGTTGATATTATTAGACTCACGTGTTTATAAAGTTGAGCAGTTAACGAGGGCTACGTTCTCAGTAGATATATATATATATTAATTATATATTAAAGTTACAATAGTTTTCGAATGGTAAAGGTTAAGGATGTTTAATATCGATGTTCTAGGATGTGGTACGAGGCAGGATCCTCAACGTGTGTTCACCAACAACGTGGTAGTTCGTTTTCACCCTGGCCTTGAAATGGATGGCGATGAAGTTATTACAATAGTTTGCAGATACCCTCCGCCAGTAGCCCCTGTGCCACCATCTCCTCCACTTGGAATGTAAGTAGAATATTCTTTTCTTTTATTTTAACCACAGAAGTACTAGGTACGAAATTGATTAGCTTCATTTTTTAAAATTAAAACATGACTGATTTCTGTACTGAGTTTAGTTGCCTTATTAGTCACCTAAATTAGCTATTCCTAGATGATTCACTCTGTTACATAGGGTGACACTCAAATATGTAGTCTCTGTTTGATAGAGTATTCGACTTTTCCTAAGGATGAAGAAAGATTATATAAACGTAGGTCCAGAAACTCTTTCTTTCCAAGAAGTAACTCCAAAAATTAATTTATTTTCACTAAATAAATAAGTTTCTATTTCTCGAAATATTTCGTCAAAACCTGACCTAGCTCCTCAGGATTTTTATTTGTAGAACAGTAGAATCCCGTACCAAACTAGTCCCACTTATTTTAGTCTTACCTTCTATACTCTATGGTCAATAAACTCTGGGACTAATATATCTACGTTTCACAGATTGGCAACCCTGACGCCATCTCCACCAGCTGAGCCTCCTCTAAAAGGATTCCAGATCCTCTTGATCATCTGCGCGATCCTGTTTCTCTCGCTACTCCTGCTAGGCCTGGGATGCTCGTACATGTGTCTAAAACGCAGAAACGTTCGCGTGATTCATCGCCATCCGTTTGGAAGCGGTTCAGGGTCAGAGATCACGAAACTGTCCACTTCCTCTCTGAGCAACATCACCATGTTCGAAGGCCTGAAGATCCCTCGAGCCCACGCGTTGTTGCATGCTCCACCATCGACCACTGGCAGCGACGCGAATCCAATGATCGATCACTCTCTACCCAGCGATTATCCCAGCGAAAGCTCTGAAGTAAGTTGTCGAACGACATAGTTCATCAGAAGGTACTTACAAATCCTCGAGACTATTCTCTAAAACAATTAACTTATTCACAGGTGGACGAGGAACCTTCGTTACCTGTTTCCTCGGCTGGCTCCTATGATAACAAGGCGTTCGTTCACCATGAAACCCATCAACGACAGGAAACTCGCACTAGCAGCTCGCTGTACTCAGAAACAGTCGCTGCTGAAGTGGAGACATCGTCCATGACAGCAGCAAATGCTTCCAGGACGACTATACCCCGTCACATGGTCGCAGTGCCTATTGAGCCCAAGTTCGACGTGCAAATGAGGGTGAAGAGAGCTCCACTGCCTCCCGCTAGTCCCATGCTATCAGAGTCTGACGTGGCAAGCGTCGCCTTGGAGAGAAACCTGACTACTATCCTGGAGAAAGAGGAGTCTAGCCTCACTCGCAGTCTAGAGAGTCCACCTGCTAGGATGACGACCTTCTGCTACGTTCCAGAGCTCCATGGGCCACCTGGTCCAGCCTCCTCCACCTCCAGTATCTCCAGACAGCAGACACCTCCTGTTTACTCGAGGATCCTCAGGAAACAGGCCGAAAGAGAGATCACCAGCACTAGTCTGCTTCAGGAACGCATTCCCTCGCCCTCTCCAGTGGAACAGCCGCCTCTCCAGCACCACGAGATCCGTCGACCAAGGTCCTTAACTTCCCTGAATACTGAATTAACAGAGACACGTTCTCTCACAGAGGTCACCGACCACACTCACGCGAAGTACAGAGTGGCAAGTCTCCTGGCGCCGACTCCACCACCTCCTCCACCGATCGTCCCCACGACCACCACCACCCACACTGCTGTGCAGCACCACGAGCATCGTCTATACAGCGAAGAAGTGACCGAGCCGCTGGTGGAGCCTCAGGTAGTCGCTCCAAGGCGGCCAGAGATCACCACCCACGAGGTAGACGACGTGTTCCTGAAGACAGTCACCGAGAAGAAGACTATCGAGGACATAGAGCGCCACCGTCGCCAGGTGACAGAGTACAGAGCCAAGCCTCAGCCTCCGCCACCTGATCCCAAGTGGGACGTCACTATCAGGAACTATCCTCAAGAGAACCTGCCTCCTCCTCCACCAGAATGGGAAAACTTCTCTGACGTTAGTTCCACCTCCAATCTGACTATCACTAACGAGCCAGTGAACCAAGCCGACGTGGCCGTCGACGAGGAGCCTGACGTCAACATAGAGCCAACCTACACGGCTAGAGCCGAGATACCCTGCAGGCCTCCGCCCTCAACACGTCGACCAGTGGATGAGCCTGATACTGACTGGTTCAGCAGACTGTCTCGTGTCCTGGACCCTCGGTACGCGTCCGAGTTGACGGAAGAAGAACGTGCAAAATGGCGCGAGATTATCACGACTGACAGCACTCTGAGGACTCTTTTGACTGAAGCTGTCGTTAGAGAGGACTACGAACTGATCCGCAAGGACGCAAGATATACGAACTTATTCGCTCCGGCGAAGTGGGACGTGATTATACGGATCCTCGGCCCTCCTCTGACTCACCCAGGCTCCTCCTCGTCGTCTACCCATGGCAAGAGCCATGGGCAGAGATACAAACGCTCCAAGTCGTCGGAGTGGGACACCAGGTCCAGGAGGTCCTCGCTGCCGACTCTGTATGAATACGAAAGCGATGGAGGCAGCATGAGCCAGGACCACAGGCTGCACATGTCGCAGTCGACAGCGATGATGAGCCAGCAGAACCGTCTGCGTCGACTGGGGTCCAGTCACAAGGGCGTGGGTGGCAGCAGCGAGGTGGACGTGAGGTCCATGTCCGAGATGACTGTTCGAGACTTCGCTAGGGCGGACGATCTGACGAGTTTGAGTTCCTTTGAGGGAGCTGACTCCTTGGTGAGGTCCCTCAGCCAGCCCAGCTTAGCTAGGAGCGGGTCAGAGTTCACGGAACACTGGGGCATACCCTCTGGCATGATGGACCTTCCGCCTTGGGCGACGGAGGAGGGAACCAGTTCTGTGGAAACGACCCCAAGGGCTGTTAGGAGGAACGATCGTTTAGAGGTTCTGGCTTCGTTCGATGATCGCAGGCAAGTGGCTGGATCGTCTACCACCAGATCCAGTCGGTACGTGGAGAGGGAGCTGAGCAGCGTGCATGTGTCGGAGAGTCAGAGGGGCTCGAACTGGTTCCACGATGACTCTGAACCGGAAATGCAGATCTGAAGATGAGATCTGCTTGGAGATGTGTTGATTCCGTCCTTGTTCTGCTTCTCGGTGGAGGCAGAATCACATCGGCTGGTTGGACCGAGTCTCCAGCACTGTCCAAGCTAGGGTTCGTGAATTCTTTCAGGTTCCTCTATTGTCATTCGCTGGGGAAACAATACTATGAGGGTACTATGATAGATTAGAGTCTCTATTTTTAAGGAACTTGAAACACTGGTTAAGATGTATGTATTACCTAGTGAGTCAAAGGACAGGGAAGAAATAGAAAGGGAAAATAAGCGAATGAAGGACTCTAGTACTGGACAGCGCTGATTT
Source organism: Calliopsis andreniformis (assembly GCF_051401765.1). Classification (NCBI taxonomy): domain Eukaryota; kingdom Metazoa; phylum Arthropoda; class Insecta; order Hymenoptera; family Andrenidae; genus Calliopsis; species Calliopsis andreniformis. The sequence continues at coordinate 13,662,237 of NC_135073.1, forward strand.
AATCCTTAACACGTTGACTGCCATAGTTTTTCGCTTTTTTAAAACCTTCTTATTTATGAGTATGTACTATAAATACTATGAATACTCAGAATTTTTGTTTAATTCGATATTGCACTTATGTTGCATCCTCCCTGATGTTTCTGACGTTGCAAAAGGTTCGATAAGTGTGAAGGTTCAGTTGTAATAATAGTTTCAAGGGAGTATTAACAACTGAAAGTGGTAGTCAGTGGATACCATTGCAGTCAACGTGTTAATTCTTGATCTGTACGTATTTCTTGAGAGTAATTGGTAGCGTCGTCAGGGTACCAGATCTCTGAGCAGCTTATCACTGCCTGATAAAGGGGACGATCACTGCCCTCTTCCTCCTCAAGTTTAGCAGATCTGAAGATGCCTTTTTGGACATGTTCCACTTATTATTATGGTTTCAATTCGCGCGCTTGTGACACGACACGTTGACTGTAACTACTTTAGAAGGTTTACTCTCTGATCTTATTGGACTCTATGTGGAACTTGTTTTTTGTTTATAATTAACCGACTAACACAGTCAAACACAGTCGACGTGTCGATGAACTGTTTTTTTAGCCACTTTCTCCACTCGCCACTCGGAATTCGGTAGAACTGGTGAATCGTGACATAGTAACTGGGGGTCGACTAGCAAGGAACGAGTGGGACTGTAGACTCTGGCGATGAAATGAGTTAACTGTAATCGACACGTTTAGGTATTAACTCGTCGGTGAGCTGAGGAGTAAGTTTGCAATATAACCACATAAGGAGTTAGCTTTTATAACGATTGACAACCAACTAAGTATTTTAAGGATCTCTGTGGATCGTTGGAGGCCACTGTCATCCCCTTGGAGGAACGATATTTAACACTTTCGATGCAACAGATATCTCAGCCTCTGTACACTCTTTTATTCTATTTCATACAGTCTCAAATATACTACTGCCTAAAAGTAAGAAAATATACTTCAGAAAATTGGAAAACCAATTTGCAGCTCAAGACAGACAAACTCATAACAAAAAGGTATTTCATTACATTAGACCAGGAAATAGACCAGGAAATAATTCTCAGATTTAATGACTGCTCGTTTTCATTCACTCAACAGGAGCCTATACTTGGAAACCTCGAGGACACTGAATAAGTAAGAACGAAAGCATCGAAAGTGTTAAATAATCAATACAGTGGCACTACCAGCTGCGATAATAGTCTGTCTAAGTAGGTAACGAAACATACGGTGCTGGGTTATACGCTTGAAACAATAGCTAGGATTTCCTTCTTCAACACGTACTTAATCCTCTCAGAGTTGAGCGTGTCCGCTGGTCCAGAGCGACGTATCGACCGTGAGCGCGAGCAAACTAGTTTATCCGCAACAATTGTACACTTACGCGACAGGGTATCTTGCGGCTTTGATTTGCGAGGCGTTCCAGCGTCAGAGATGGGACGAACGCTGAAAAGGAACTTGCCGAGGGAGGACTCTCGATCCTCCGATTGTTGCGACACCGATCAGAATCGAATCGATCGCGCGACCGATCTGTAGTATGTACTTAATGTGCCTTTTGTAAATTCGACCTTCCAGCAACTGGAGGATGACTTCCGAGCCACGTCTTGTCGGGAAGCTTAATAGAATTGACTCGATATAAGGTCGATGGAGTACTCGTGTCTCCTTGAGACGATATTTTTATTTTCGTGGCTCTCTCAGATGTGGGAAAGAAAATTAAAGTTACTGAACAGTGTTTGAAGGAAACTTGGAAACGAGTCTTTTTAGATGTGAGTTGGTGTCTGGTACTGTGGTGTCTCGATATGAGCTCCGTGGGCCATTTGAGTTTTTGTGGAATTATTTTTTTAGACTTGGGTTCTTCTACCTTTGAGAGAGACTCGAATTTTGGTGTTTTTTAAGTTTTTTTTTTTTTTGGTTGCTGATTCCAAGTTGAGAGTTTTTATCGAGACAGACTTGTATCGAGTTGTGGGCTTATATCGAGGCAATGCTGTACTCGTAGCTCTAGCGAATTTGTTTGCCACGATTGTGGAAGGAGCGACGAGGGATATTCTTGGATGATGTACAGGATCTCTCTTGAGACGAAGATAACACTTCTCTTCTTTTTTTTAAAACTCGTTTTTAGGTCTAATCTTAGGTCTGGAGAGAAACATTAAAATTTTGAAGCGAAAGATTGATTTTCTTTTCTCATCGCCCTGACATTGCTGATATTTAACCACCTTGGACTTGAAATATCGGGTGAGTGCGCGAGCTTGTGATTATTTTCCTTCATCGTATTATAAAAAACAAGTACGTGAATTTCCAGACTCCAATTTCTTCGCACTGTTTCGCGCTTCAACTTGTAAGGAAAAGTGGCAAGACATTTCTCTTAAATTATAAATTATAGAACTTGCACGAAGCAAACATGAATGATTTCTGTAAGTCTAATTCTCTAACTTAATATCGAAGATGAATAAATTTAGGAGTCAGTTTGAGCCAGAATAAACTCAGATCGAGGGAGAGTGAAGCCGAGGTTTCCAACAGCTACAAAGGGTGCACTAAAGGGAAAAGTTTCAGAACCAGTGACCTAGATGATTAATATGCGCCATGTACAGGGTTTCCCAAAAGTTACTGCGAATTTTAACGAAATATGATAAACCTCGGAACTACCTCAGTAATACGACTGTATTTTCATTTTTCTTTGAACTGCAAATTTAGAGATCAAGTGATGAGGTTTAAACAATAATATAAGCTTAAAGAGAAAGCTTATTATTCAATGTCTTGAAAAGAGAAGAGCTTATTACAAGAACAGCTCCTGTCAAATTTTACCAATTATTAAAAATAAAAACACCTTCTAATGGTCGAGGTTCGCAACTCACTAGAATCTTTCGTTATGAACATTGAATTTTTCTTAAAAAGAACATTATTCAATTAGACAAGAGTATCTATTCTACTCTCCTAGAAAAACACAAAAATTGGCAAGTACCATTTTTGTTAGAAACTCCAATTATAAAACAGAGTCCCACTTCAAAGAAGCTTGGAAATCGCTGCAACGAGTGAAGTGGATCACAGAACCAATACACGTTCTGGCCAATATCTTCTACATGTCATGTAGTTCGTCACTGTGGGCATTAGCTTAGGCAGAAACGACTAGCAGAAACCGCGAGGTCACCGCGGAGTCAACAAGTCTCGGCTGTGATCGACGTACCATGTAACCACTTCCGTGATCGATCCTCCGCGAGAAGAAGGACACACCTCGACACGGTGCATGAGTGCCACGTTATTTTCCCCGAAAAACAAAGTCCTTCGAAAGCAAGCTGAGCGACGCATGCGTTCATCCCTGCGATGCTTTCACCCTTCACGAAACAATCTTGGCCCTGAATCGAGCAGTCAACGACGACCGTCTCGATGCAACGCGGTTCCGTGCGCGTCGTCGAGTCGAAGACTCGATTCGGTGATAACTCTCGCTCGCTGACCTTCGATCTTCCCATTTTTCATTGCCATTGCATCTTCATGTTTGATTCGTTGATTCGGGATTATTTGAATTTTTGTCTTAGCTTGAATTATTTCGAGATACAGAGATGCTCGATAAGGGTTGCGATTTTCAACGCGATGATCTATTGAAGTTATGTGTGAGACTTCTTTTTTTTAGCTTTTTTGTATATGAACGATTCTGAAGTTTGAAATTTTTGAGATTTCTAAGATTTTATGAGTTTTCTGATTTTCTGATTAGAGAATTATTTTAATTTTAAAACTGTTGAATTTTTCTGCTTTCCAATTTCTAGGTTTTCAGGAATTTTCAGGGTTTTGTAAGTCTGTAGGACTAAGTTACATCTCGATCCATTAAGTGACACTTTCAATTAATGACGCTTTAACACCTCTTAGAAAATGATATACCAAAACATCCCCTTAATCTCGACTCTGACTTAAATCTAATAAAATCCAAGTCCTCCCCCAATATTTATTCCCACTGGCCCAGTGCTTCCACAGATTAAAATACTCCCTTAAAGAATCAACAAGACCTCCTTATCTCCTCCAACACAGGCAATGTTTTCAAACAATTATAGACCCCACAGAGTAACTAAAACCCTCAACTCTTCCCCATTTCTCAGACCACGCAATTACCATCACACCCGACAAATCACCAGAAGAGCCTCCTCATGATCGCGAGTCTCCTCGCCATCCCCAAGAATCCCAGCGTAAAACTCGCCACCGTCCTCCAGCGACTTTCTTAAACGCCGACCGCTAAAGGAGTCCTTGATAATGACGCCCCTCTTCGTCCTCTCTAATTAAACACCCTCGAAGAACGCGCAAAGAACGGCTCGGTCAATTGAGCGTGGTCACGCCGCTGGAATCACCTGCTAACGCGGTCAGGGAAGCGTTCAGATCTACGATCGATCGTTGGATCGCGCGGGGCTTTGAAAAAAAGGGTATCGGCCGAGAGGAGAGTCCGATGATCAGGGTATCCATGGGACAGGATGGTGGGGTTGGCAAGGTACGACGCTCACGACCAGTTATGGTGGCGACCAACGCTAGATGGTGGGGTTGAAAGGTGGCGCAGTCATTTATGGTTGTCGATTCATCGGACGGTTCAGTCGTCTGTGCGCCCAACAACGGCAAAAACCTCGGCTCGGCTCGAACGTACGATGAGGCTGGAGCCATCGATCGTCGCGACGAGAATCGAGAAGTGGAGGAGAAGAGACGAGCAGAGACTCGAAGAGGTCGATTAATGAAGATATCCCTGTGACTAGGAGTCCCTCTGAACGTGATTCAATTTGAAGAGAAAAAATGGAGCACAGTTTGCAGAAGCTTTGTTCTTCGGATTTCTGAAGGGGTCTGCTCCCTAGGCGATTCGGAGCTTTGGAAGGTGGTCAGGAGAGCCGAGCAGAGACTTGCAGAGGTCGATTAATGAAGATATCCCTCTGACGTGTCACTAGAGATCACTCTGAACACTGTTCAATTTGGAGAGAAGAAATGGAGCACAGTTTGCAGAAGCTTTGGTCTTTGGAAGGTGGTCAGGAGAGCTGAGTAGAGATTTGAAGAGTTTGACTAGTGAAGATATCCCTCTGTGATCCTCTGAACACCATTCTATTCGAGGGAAAAAGATGTATCATAGTTTCGAGGAGCTTTGTTCCTCGAACTTCTGAGGGAGTCTGCTTTCTAGGAGATTCGAAGCTTTAGAAGGTAATCAGAGGAAGACCCGAGGAGAGACTCGAAGATATTACTCTGACCTGTGACCAGGGATCCCTCTGAATGTCTCTGAATTTATGAAAAAGAATGTGTCACGATTTGAAGAAGCTTTGTTCATCGAATTTTTGAGGCACCCTGCTTTCTACACAATTGGAAGCTTCAAAAGTTAATCAGAAGAGCCAAGCAGAGACTTAAAAACTCAACCAATGAAGAAATCCCCCTGTGGTCCCCTGAACACCATTCAATCAGAGAGAAAACTGTACATCAGAGTTTCAAGGAACTTTGTTCCTCGGATTTTTAAGGGGGCCTGCTTTCCAAGCGATTCGAAGCTTTAAAAGGCGATGTCCTCGTCAGAGTGTGGTATCGAATCCCTTCTTAGTTGCCCTCGAGCTCGAAACTCCCTGAAGTAGTGTCTAGAAAGGATGTGAGAGGCGACACTTGGAAGAGAGTCTTAATACTGAAGATGAGTTCTTTGAAAAGATCGACGAATCAGTCGACCAGAGAGGGCACGTCTGGCAGGAGGCACGCACTCACGGGGATCAGTTCGAAGAGCGTGAGGAACGTTCTCCACGCGACCACGGCGCCTGGTTCGCCGCTTCGACACAGGTCCAAGTACGAGCTGAGGAGCATCAGCCTCGAGGGCACCAAAGTTCTGCCGTGGACTGCGCGGTAAGTGGAAAATCTTTGAGAAGAATCTTGGTAGACCTGGGGACATTTCTTGGGTTCAGAGTTGGGGAACCACTTGGTGGCCCTGGGGTTCCCTAAGGGAGGTTTTATCAATTTTTTTTTTTTTAAGAATGATTGAGAGTATTAGCTTTAGGACATCTGTTATTTTTAATGAACTTTCGTTACACAATGTAAGTTACTAATATAAAATTCTTTTTTTGACAAATTCTATCGCGAATATAGATTTGGATTCAGATATTCAAACCTAGGAACTCTAAAATCCTATTTTTAACTCATGTGCTTGTACGAAACAGCTATGAAATGCAACTATAGTTCAATTCCATTCTTTTTGCTCAAAATACTGTGAATTTAAAATTTAAATCTGAATACTAGATTACCTTCGTTTAAATCTCGCTTGCGTTTTTCGTTTCATAATAACATTTCGGTGCATGCTCGTTGGTTTCAGTTAGCTTCAGCATTAAAATTACAGGAATTATTATATTCACCGTTGCTGCTCATTTCCTACTTTTTTTATTTAACTTAGTACCTGCAGATTAGAAACTGAAGGGCCTGTCGCTTGTTAAACAACAATAATAATAATAAATTCTATTTTAACGTGAAGATACACCTACCTAAGCATTTAAATTTAAATACTGTTACAAAGCGTGCACAAACTCTCTATAAATTAAATTCCCATAAAAATAGCGACAAAGGCTGCGATTAAAACTAAAGTATTATCAATTTTGAAATTAATAAACCTGTCCATACTGATTGATTTCGCGACCAAGCAGTCCAACCATAAAACGAACTTTTTATTTTAATATACTGGGAATCGAGCCTCTCCTAACATCTCTCTCTCTCCCTCTTTCTCTCGCTACGTCTCTGGCTCATGTGTCTCGATCTATCTCCGATAATCATTATTCGCGATCGAGCGGATGCATAAGGCTTCGTTAGCGGCGGTACAACGACGTATCGGATTTTGACGCTCCTTTATATAATTAACTCTTTTGCTGTCGGTCCGAACGGGCAGTCCCCGACCGTGGTTAACTCCCTTTTGTGCCGTGTAGATCAATTTGAGTCACGCTCGACCAAGTGGAAGTCGGCCGCGGTCGCATCCCGACCATGGACACAGAGAGATACCGAGACGAGGGATACACGGATTAAACAGCGAGGGAACAGAAAGGAATACGCGAGAGAAATTACAATGCGCCGAAGTATCGTGGAAATTTGCGTCGAGGGTGGAAATAAATGACGCGAAAGCTTAAGAACAGGGGGAGGATTGGGGAGGGCGTAGATTTCAGACATATTCGTAGAGAAATTGTGCAGCAGGTATATTGCTGTAGGAGTTCCTGGGGAAAGTGTCTTCTAGGTATAAGGTGGCTTGGAATTGCTGGTAGAACTGAGAAGGGGCGTTTTTTGTTAATGATTCTGTTAGGAAATTATGTTAATATGATTTCGTGGCATGGAAGTGTTGGATAATGTGTAATTATAATTTTCTGCCTGAGTATACTAATAGAATATGTAGAGGTAGTTAGATGTGATACCTTGAGTATTTGCTTGTTTCCTATGAGTCATCTTGAATTTTCAAGCTTTTAAAGATTTTTATGCTTTCTAGGATTTTTTACATTTTTGAGATTAAGATTTGGAGGACTGTTAACAGTTTTAAGATTTTCAGAATTTTTGTGATTTTTAAGAGTTTTGGGATTTTGCGTCAGGACTGATTGACAAACTTTTGTATGTACAGAAGTTCAAAAGACAGTCTCTATACTAAATTGAAATCGAACCGATGTGCTGAACACAGCGCACTTTTTCTGTACAAGAAGGGAAGTTACGTTTTCAGCGTATGCAAATGTTTAATGCAACTGCATTGTATGTGTGCGTTATGCACGTGTGCACAAAAAACACGCGGGGAACTAGACCGTTTCCGATTACTTTGTCCTGCACGACATATCGAGAATTGCGTCATCTTGATGGCCTGCATTCGCAGCCACGCACATGCACAGCATTCCTGTTCATACGTAACGAACTCTAACAAACTATTTAGCGGAAAGGGTATTCGAAATTTCATAGATTTTGAATTTTTTCAAATTTTCTAAGTCTGTGTTCGAGTCTTTTGAATTTAGTTATTAAAATTATATCTGTCTTTCCTGAGAGCGTTTTACTATAACTTATTCACATTATTTGTTAGAAGGAAAATCTCATCCATAAATCAGGTACAAAGTATTTATAGTTAATAGTACATTTACACGTAAATGAGCTTGCAGTATGCTTAATTATAGAGAAACTAAAATAGATATGTTATATTTGCATATCTGAAACATTTGTTCAAACATGGACATGGAGACACTATAACCATCTAGCGGCGAAACGTATGAACTAAAGTAAGGAGCGTATATTTGAGAAAAATAAGTATATTTTATTAATACAAAACATGTTAAGTGATAGGTCCATCCAAATATTATTTAAATAATTATTTAAATATTGCTATCGACGAAATATGGAATATACCTATGATTTTTTGAGATTTTATAGAACTGCAATACCGACCTCACAAAACATTATTGATTTTTACGCCCTCTGCCCATGTGATTTGAAAACCACATGCAAGATGCAACTCAACCACTAAAGTCGAAATAAAGCTAATAAATAATAAATTTATACTTTGATTATTGATATGTAAGAAAAGTTAGCAAATATTATATTGTTTAAATATGTATTATCAAGTAAGGTTGTTGTACAGGATAACAGAATCCCATAAAATGATAAGTTTATTCTACATTTCATCGAGTGTTACTGCTTTTAAATAAAATTTAAAAAAATCATTCGACTTAGCTTTCGTCGGTATAGTAGGAAAGGCTACATTTTCTCCTCTTTAGTTTCAGTTCCTACTGCTAGTAGCGTTGCAATCGTATTCCTTTCAGAATCGATAACGTATGCTCGCGAACTTCCAAATTACACGACAAACACTCGTTGGATGATAAATCTGTCCAATATATCAGCTACATTAAAAACAATAAATCAACCGTGACATCGTATATTACTGTAATTAAATTCGTAGAACAAGTGCTTATAAATTCTGCACAAAATCTGATAAAACAACAAACTTACGCATTGAATTCAAACTTTACCTTTTCCATAGCATACATTACAAAACTATTTTTCAATCGTAAATTCTTCCCATGCAACAACAATACTATTCCATCAACAAAAATACTCTACAGTATCGCGCTAAAATAGCACTTCAAAAAGCCGACAGAAAATTCTCAGACAGCGCAAAACTGAAACCCACACGTATCCCAAGAAAACACCTTAAAGCAGATATACGCAAGCGAAGTATCTAATATACATAAAACGCCAAAGGAAAAAAAGGTTCCTTCAGCGTACTCCCAAGAGCGTGCCAAGCGGCAGCAAAAGGCTAGCCACCAAAAAGCCCGCAACAGCAATCGATAAAGTAAATAATACAAAAACTCCGCAAAGGTACATTCAATCCAAAACGCGCAGAAAATATGACCGACCCTCTCTCTAAGGAAACAGAATCCCTCTATAAAAGCAATCCAGCGAGCGATTTTCCCCCAGACAGCGAGACTTCCTCCAAAACACGGGCTGAGTAAATCAGCAATAAGGATCGGAGGCGAATCCTCGCGACGGGATCGGCGGATGCCACGGCGGAAGAGAAAAGAAGCAGGAGACTCGTCTGGCTAAGGGGGAGACGGGTCCAAGTCGTGAGAGACACGGATACGGTAAGACGGAAAACGCGAGAGAAACGAACGGACGGAGGGGGGTGAGCCAATGAGCTCGACGACGCGGCGCCAGTCGTCGAGTCGCCGTGTTACTACGACTACTTGCGTCCTCATTCGAAAAGGGTCGTGTCCTGGCTCAGTAGGGGTTGCAGACCCGAGGCGAACCCATCGCGCGGCGGTCTCGTGCACTCTCGTCCCTCCCATTGATTCATGGATCCCTCTTAATCGATGGATTCGGTGCATCGTGACTCTCGTTCCTCCTCTCTCCTCGAAGGGAACACCTGATCAGTACCGCGTATATCGAGCTGCTGGTCCAAACTCGGGTGTAAGGTGATTGTGCCTAGGGGGAAATCTTCTTACTGGCGACGATGATCGACGATGAACAAAGTTCGGCTGGGCTGCACGAATAATCGCGCTCGTTGGGATGAATAACGGCACATCGCGTGGCCAGCGTTTACATTGCGTCCACTTACTCGGCGAACCGCGGGCCAGGGTGATGCGAGAGGGTGCAGTTTTTATTTCTCGCGAATAAGTTATCGCGCGCACGATCGCGAGGTAGCCTGTGTCCGAGCTCTCTCGAGCGATTACTGCTTCGGGTTGATCCCTGATGCTCGAGTTAACTTCTGTCTGCGACGTAAATTGTGACGACTGTGAGGTGGAAGATACGTGGCGGAATAGGTAACAAGCGTAGTTAACGCGTTGACTGCCACTGGCGGTCGCGAGTGAACTTTTGAATTGTTGTGGTCACTTGGACCACTTGCCGCAATCAAATCGTGACATATTTTTTCATAGTTTTGTGTGGCATGAATAATGTACATTGATGAGTGTAGTATTGAGTTTCTTGCTTCATCTTGCAAGAAAGATTGTATTTAACGAAATATGGTGAAGAATAAAGAACTTTGTTTTGATTCGGAATAGAAATATCATCTGTCGTCAAATGACGATATTGTCTTGTTTTGCGTAATATCATGATTTTTTATTAGAGCTATTTTGCTGTTGCAATAAATGGGTGGTTGTGAGTAGGTACAAATGAAACTGTGTGGCAGTCAACGTGTCCTTTCATTCTTTGAGGTAATAGAAGTGAACACTTGTGATTGGCAGTAGCCACGAGGCTTCTTGGGAACTCTGGCAACAAAGTAGTGGGGGTAACTAGTCAATAGCCTTGAGCAGTCAGTTGAATTTATGGAGACTATAGAATTGTATTTCAGTAATTACGTATACAAAATTTTTTTATTTTTTTCTTCTTCTAATCGAGTATTATTCATTTGAACAAAAATACTCGCGATTTGTTTGAACCCATCACTACTTGCACTAATTAGCCCTTAACTATCAGTAAGTTGAATAACTAATATAGAATATAAACAGAGATTTCGTTTATATTGCGTGGTAATAAAACAAAAATACTCGCGGTATGTTTGTATCCATCACTACTTTTGAAAAATAATTTTACATAAACTATACAAGAGGTCTTACTGTTTGTAAAAACGTTCAATACTGCTGTTAATATAGTTGATGATAAATACAGTCGAGGAAAAAGAAAACCCAAAAATCTGTAAAATAAAACGTAGAATTATAATGACGTCGAAATATCGATTTTAAGAGTCGCAACGCGTCAAATAGTCGAGATCATTTAAAGTGTCGAACCTTTTATCGAAGTTTGGAACACTGGAGACTGTTAACCCCCAGGGGTTAACTCGAGCATCAATTAGGTCAAAGGATAGTAGCCCGTGCTCACTAAACAAGTTTCGAAGGACAGGGAAATCAAGATGCCGCGGTCGATGGTGCTTAACCTTTTAGAATTGTCCCTGCTGTTGTTTCTGTCCTGCTCGTATGACTCAAGTGCTTACTTTCTACGTCTACAAAAGTTAGAATTATTTTTTCAAGTTCAAAATTATTTTTCGAAAGTCTATCGAAGAGCAATGATTTTTTAATTAGCTTATTCGAGGCTGATTAGATAGGTATTTCAAAAGGATACGTCTTCTTCTTATTGCTATGTTGGTAGCCCTAGTATGCTCAAGGCTGGGGTATTCCCCTCGTCTTATGGTTAGGCTACGGAAGGATTCGGTTATAATTATGCATGACATAGAATTTTTTTCATTTTCTGAACCCAAAGAGATGAGAATTTTTAAATATTCAAGTTTCTCTTCTTTCCAAGCAGATTCACATTTGAATATTCTTCTGACCATGAACATATCTGGGTTCTCACTTATCAGGTTGATACCACTACCATGTAACAGGGAGTCCCCTCAGAGGTGCTCAACCTCACCATCCCTTTACAGATTCCAAACCGAAAAATTTAAAACACCCACAGAATCACAATCCATGAATATTTCTATCTGCTACTTATCTCACAAACCAACACCCAAATTACAGATACCATAACAATCCAAAGATTCAACCCTCGAAAATGGTCATCAAGAAGCCTTCTCGGGGAAACCTCCACTTAAATCCTCGCATTTCTCCATCGCACAAGTAATCGTGGATTCCTCTCCCCCAGAAGAGAAAGAAACAAAAACTATGTCGAGGGATCTCTGAAGCCAGCGGAGATCGATCTGAAAGAGAGAAAAAAAAAACGCTTCTGCACAGTGGTTCCGCGAGAATGTTGTGCTTGGACATAAAACTGGTGTCCCGCTTGCGAGGAGTCGCGCTGACGAGTGGCTCGTCCGCGAGCGTGACACCCTCCTCGTCGTCGACCTCGACCTTATCGACGCCCGCCGTTGCGGAAAAGTGCAAACGAGGCAAAGGTAGAAGAGAGAGCACTGGTGGCTCGACGGTGGAAAGCGACAGCGAAGAGGAGACGTTGCCCGTGGGCCACGAAATGATACGAAGGAACAGATCCAGATCTGTCTGCGTCTCTGCATTGCCATCCGTCCAGTTGAGAAGTCTCCATCGACGCGCCAGTCACCACGTGTACGTTTCTCTTAGGCTTTGTCTTATGGTAGACTCGTGTCATCCGAGTACAGAATTAACTGCTGACTGCCATCCTTTTTCAAATGGGCCTTAGTCAGTCACAGCCACTGTCGACGATACTTGACGATGGGCATGATACGATGGGTACGATGGTACCATCCCTGGTAGTGTCAGGTACCTTGTAAGCAGGCTCGAACCAGGCTTGGATTTGGTAAATCGTTTGTGGGAATTTTGGGAAATAGAAGACTTGATTTATACAGGGTGTCCACTCTGAAGCAGGTCACCTAAATATCTCTTCTGGTTTTAAAACCAGAAGATTCTATTTTTATATTAATAAAAATAGAGGTGGTATTTGGGTGGCCTGCTTCAGATTGGACACCCTGTCTTGGACACCAAAACTTCCTGACCAATAGTACGTTTTTGAATGTCTAGACTAGAAGACCCCCTTAATTTGACGATACTGTATAAATCATACTTTCGCCACACCGATAGTATGTAAAGTGGGGTCTAACGATAGACGAGATATAGGAGAGACTTATCACGCAATGCAATTTTTTGTCACACGCCCTCGAGTCCCCTAGAATTACCGAATCTGAGAGGAATATAACTGTATATAATGCTATTAGCAGCGAAAATTAGAATTGAATGATAAAAAAAGTGGTACAAGATACTTATCTCTGATTTATCTTAATGCAAATCATTAATCATCTGATTATTCATTTAAATACTAATTTTAACTTGTACGTATCTAGCTGTTATCGCGTGTCAGTTAATTGTAGTAATCTAATAGCAGGAAATGGGATAGGTTGATTGAGTGGTTCATTAATTTTTCACGAAATTGGTACTTCAGTTTCTGTCGACTCCCATAAAATGATAGGTTTTCTCTTTTATACATGCATAGAGTGATCCATCATTGGAGACACGAAGACGAATGATATAGAAACAAATATATATAATCTAATACATATTTTCTTAACATATATATTATGACTAGAGACATAGAGACAAATGCAAAGTTTCGAAATCTCGAAAATCGAAACTTTCTTGGGCCTTGAAGAATCTCGAAAACTCCATTCTTAATTATATCCACAAAAGTTTGAACATAGGACTCCCTCTCAAAAGAAGCATCAACTCAAAACACGAAACTTTATTTCAGAAATAATTACAAGTCCCAGGAAAATGGTAAAACAATATAACCCAGCTTAAACTTCATTGATATTACGATTCCTCTTCCACTAACAGACGAAGAAAACGATTCGAGCTGACCGATTCTGCTGAAAAGAACGTGACTGAACAGCGTGTTAATTGACGAGATCTGGGCTCTTTCTTCGCGAGCTGTTCTCATTAACCTAGATTATTTCATGAATAAGAAAGATAAATATTGAAAGAAGCTCTGACGAGGGAACGAGTATTTTTTTCCCTCCCTGCGTACAACCACTTTCACGGTGGGACAAAACTTAAGGAGCATAATAAATCGTTAACTAATTCTGAAACTTCTCGAATGTTGCAGGACTACCACAGATGCTATTTCCAGGCGAGGTGTTCTCTCCAGACGTTACTATGGCAGCGTTGAAATGGTGAGCACTGTTAGAACTGTATTAACACCTCTTGTCACCTCTGGCTCGAAAGATTTCTTATGTAACCAAATATTGCTTCGTGTAGAAATGCTCGATCTCGGTTACGAAAGACGTTAACGTCATCTCCTTTTTTCTCCCTCGGAAAAAGGGGAGGGTCCCTGCTCGAAACAATTTTATTTAGTTTCCTCTACGTAACTGTAACTGAACAGCTCAGTATCTGCCCAAGTTATGTCAGCAGCGTCTGCAATTTGAGTTAATTAAAGTTAATCATGAAGTAGCTTTAAATTGAAGGTAATAGAAACCTGCGGGGGTTGGTCTTATTTACGAAAAAAAAAGAGGTAGATAATTTTAAAAATATTGCTGATTAAAAGGAAAGCCACAGCACAATAAGAGCTAATTGCAAGAGAAGGAAGAAGAGTGAGTCACGAAGTGGAGCTCAGTGGCCAATTTAAACCACATAGGGCCTATATTATAGGTGGACTATTTTATTACTACACAAATTCGTAAATTTGTTCCTCTGTTATTTCACTTTTTCTATATCTTTCGCTTTAAAATAATTAGGCGAACATATTCCTCAGTTGAATTGCCTAATAATAATGATGACATAATAAAAAAATGTACTGTTTTTGAGTGATTGGTAAAAGAAGGATGGATATCGATATTATCTAAGTTCCCTGAAAATCTTGTTTTTTAAGTTACGTCACTGCCGCAGAAACTGACGATTCCAATAAGATTAGATATTGTACAGTGTCTATTTTAAGAACTGAATTGATTTTGTATTGTTCCAAGAAAACCGATGTTTTTTATTTCCCCGACAAGACGGTTTAAATTGGCCACTGTGGCAGCGCTCGTTTTTTCGATCTCCCACGCGAAAGTGGAGCATAGTCCCTCGACAGGCGACGATTCGCCACAGCCACTAATGCCGCTCCTCGAAATCGTCTTTTAGCTGCCGCAAATCGAGCAAGACGGCTCCGACAATGGAAGAAGATTCCGGGTTGAGAACGGGGATTCCCCTGGCGAGAAAGAGGAAGTAAGAAACGCGTAATTACACCCTTTGCATGGCACTCCCTTGCCTTCTGTAGATTTTCCACCCTACTTCTGCCTTTCTTCCGAAATTTTCCACCTTCGCTGAAAAGCAAGTGTTCTGTCCTAGAAAGGTGTCTCCTTTGTGCAATGTCTTCCATCCAGCAGCTGCTATGGAATTTTAAGACACCTTTAGGACGCTTAATTTCAGAAAATCTAAATTTTTTAATGCACTCACTCCCCTGACCCATATACGGGTCAGGATGATTTTAACGTGAGCTGATGTTTTTAGTAATTTTGTGGTTTTGGTAGACGAAGTAATTGAAAGCATTCTGCGTCAGTAAGAAACTCATTAAACGAAAGACATCATAATGTAGAAGTCGTGGTTATTGTTGAAAGAAAGAGGACGAAGTTCTACATTTCGTCTGTGTCCTTTTCCCTTCGCCTTGTTATCGATAAATTAAGGCAGCACAGTTGGAACTGATTTTTCAACGTGCGCAGATGTTCGGTTCACCAAGCACGCCGATATTGGAGAATCCTGAGTACCAAACGCGTTGGTACTTCAAGTACTTTCTCGGGAAACGTGAGTAAAGTGCACCAGCAACTATTTTTTAAGGATTTCCGATAGGCAGAGCGTTAGATAAGGGAAACGATGCCTCGATTGTCCTTCGTTGCCTTCGATATCTCATATGTCCATTATCAAACATATTTTCTTTGATAATATGATACTTTGTTATAACATTTACCGTAAAACAATGTAATTATTATCTTCATTATTAGCTTTTCAATCTTTATACACTGCTCGAGTCAATTTGTCTGGAAACTACATTTCAATCTTAAATACTTTTTTAATGAGAATTTGTTTTATATAAAATTCCTTGACTTTTAGTGTTTAAAAGTACTGAAGATAAATTTGAAAAAGAAAGTCTGTGTTTTATAGGGTTCTGTGATTTATTCTTTTCCTTTTATTAGTTCATAATTAGGTACTTCTTTTTCCAAGTACAAATGCTTATTGCGCAAACAGACTTTAATCAAGAGTCTCTTTTTCCCTCGATCTCCAGTGCACCAAAATTACGTCGCCGCAGATCAAGAGAGGAACCCTATATTTCTATCTGTCGTGACCAGCGAGACCAGTGATCAAAGTGTACCACATTACAGAGTAATTTTGTGGAAGAAAACGGTGAGTGCCAGCTGCGAAACGCTCTGTAATATTGAACAGAAAATTGAGAAAAATCGATAAACGAAATGTGAAATTTAGGGCGCGCAGAAGATATCGTTGCCGTATTCTGCTAATAAAACAATGACGATTAGGCAAATCTTAAGGTGAATATTCATTGTTCCAGAGTTCTGTTCAAAGTGATCGCTGTTCAAACTTTTTTCATTTTCCAGCAACTTCTTTGGATTGGAAAAACTGGACAAAGCGCCACGCGAAGTTTTCTCGCCAGAGATACAGAAGGTGGGTTCTACAATTTTAATATTTTTTAATATTGTAATTAAATGTTCTGGACACTATTTTTATCATTTATGGACCACTGTATTTTTTGAAATTCAAAGATTGTTGAATAACAGAAAGTTCGAGTTGTAGAACTGTTTTATTGATTCTCTAATTTGAGTGCAATCTCAATATTTCGAAAATCAGATGTGATAAATTAGGAATAAATAGGAGTGTTGTATTATAGGATCTTCTGCTGCTAGAGGAACAAGAGGGGTCGGTGAACTTTAAATTTGGCGTGATATACGCAGAAACGGGGCAAACTACTGACGATGAAATGTTATCCAATGGTAAATGAATTAAAAATTTTACTATTTTCAGATTAGCGTATCTACGATTAAAATATCGATTAATCAAATATTAAATTCGATGATCACTCAGCCTTAACTGTCCCAAATTTATAATATTGAAAGATGAATTATATCATTAGTAAGTTGTTTAAAGAGAGGAGTTTAAATGGTAATGAAATAGAAATTCTTTACATAGTGGCTCGTTTACAGAAAAAGGTAGTCCAGGTTTTGAAAAGTTCCTCGAGATATTGGGCGAAAGGATACGACTGAAGGACTGGGACAAGTATCGAGGTGGCTTGGACGTTAAAGGTATGCTACACCATCACACTAAAAATAAAAAACTGTATATCACATCATAATCCTCAAATTAGTGAAACTAAATTAGATCCACTGGCTATCTCTAATCCAAAATGAGTACTATATACTTTCGCCTTTAATTTCCCAAGTATTTACTTACTTATTTTACAATGGAAAGGTTTTATAAATCCACGAGCCACTCATCCAAAGCTTCAAGACTCATCAATGTCTTGATGTATCATTTTCCTGAATAAAACTTTCTAGGCGATATGACTGGCAAAGAAAGCTACTACACAGTATACGCAGGACATGAAGTGATGTATCACGTGAGCACAATGCTTCCTTATTCGAAAGACAATCCACAACAACTGGAAAGAAAGCGTCACATCGGAAACGATATTGTCAACATCGTTTATACTGAAGATCCTGCTGCCATAGATACTTTCAATCCAAACTGTATTAGGAGTCAGTTTACACGTAAGTAAAACAAGTACAGTGATGCCCACTTTAATGTCCTCACTTTAGCCCACTTTAGCATCCACCACAGCCCTCATAAATTCTTAGAATTGGTGTCTCAAAATAAGCTTCGATCATTCATATCTAATTCCTATAACTCTCAGGATTCTCAGAAAACACCCACCCACATAAATGTCCAGATGAAGTCCCAGGCAGCGGACGCTAAAGTGGACACTGCTACACACGATTATCTCCATTTTAAATAAATTGATTTATGTATTTTATATTGCAAAATAGATGTATTTGCCGTGGTGTCCGCTGAAAAGAATAGGGGATGGCGAGTAGCTATCTACTGCGACGAAAGTGTCCCCCTCTTTGGGCCTAGCCTGCCCTGTCCGCCTGTCTTCGAGGACCCATACACTCTGCGCGAATTCCTCCTCGTGAAGCTAATAAACGGAGAAAAAGCCACGTTCAACACTCCCACGTTTTCACGCAAGAGAGAGAGAACGCTGGACGCTCTGCTAAGAGACATGTACCAAGAGCACACTCAGGAAAATAAGAGCAACGTAAGTTTGATAACTGAGAAGGTGGTCTCTGTACTCGCAGTCTACAGAACCGTAGAACTTACAAAATTCTAGAATTTATAGAGTTCGAAGTAGTTGAAGTAGTTCCAGTAGCTCCAGTAAGTAGAACATTTCTAGAGGCACAGACTCTCCTTTCCACTCTGTAGAAAAGATTTCCAATTTTACTCGAAGTCCTAGCTCTCAGAAATTCAAGGAAAGAAGAAACTGTAAAAGTTTCCGCGTGATCGATGTCCTCCCTCCCTCCGTGGAAAAGAAAAGCAATCGAATTTTCGCAGAGTATGTTAAACCGACGAGCATTGTCGGATGTGGTGGAGGCTCCAGGTCGACGTCGCGAGGAAACGCGTGCCGTGGAGATGGTTCGCGTCGGGCAGGCCCTGAAGTTGGAAGCCATCGTGCGAGGTCTTGCGCCCACTTCGCTGGCCACTGCTGGCCCCCTGAAACCTAGACCCTGGGAGCCCAGGTGCATATATCCAGACTTCCCTCATGAAGTAATCTGTGGTGATGTGTGGCTAGAGAACAGGCTAATTCTTGCTACAGAGAATGGGACTTTTCTGATAGAAGGTAAAAAGAAGTCCAGTTCCATAACAAGAAGCATTCTTGTGAAAAGTATCACAGGTACCACAATTAAAAATTGTCTTTTTTGATAAAAAATAATCGTATGTACCATATACAACATTTTTTAATTTTGGTACTCATGCTACTTTTCTTAAGAACGCGTCAACTATATAAATTAATTCTTCCTGTGTCAATAACTTGGCTGTTTACTCAATTTCAGACAGCTTATCCCACAGACTGATCTTCGACGAATCCGTGCAGATCAAGCAACTGAACGTGGTCGAACAGCATGGTATTCTACTCTTTCGTGCTGGAGACAAGGGCAAAGAGAGCAACGTTTACGTGTTCCGACTTAGGGAATTTGAGAACAACGCAATGAATAAGTCGCCAGAGACGTCGAACGACCGCGAGGACGATCAGGGTTGCGAAGACAACGCTGACGAGGAGGACCTGGATGACGATGCTGATGAGAGCGAAGACAATGATTGTGACAATTTCACGAGAGCTACCGCGAAGTTTAAACCTGTGATCCATAGAGGAAGGGCTCGTGTACGTCCATTGGCAGTCAGAGGACGCGCACATACGAAGGAGAGAAGATTACCACGAAGCAGAGGCTGCCAGTTGTATGCTCTTAACATGCCTGGTGGTTCCCATCTGCGAATGGTATTTGTTTGTGTTTTGGCTTTATGATGTGATAGAGTGAACGAGAGAGATTGATGCTATAGTAGTGCACGCTTAAATTCTAATAGAGTTGTTTCTTCTAAATTTCAATAACTCAGACCCACTACTCATTGTCTTAACCCTCGACTATGAACACCCAATTTTGAGATAGAAAGAGTTTTATTAAAACCTACTGATATTAAATGTTTTTAAAATTAGTATAATGTCAATTGGAATGTGGGAACGAGGTATGGCATATATTTCCAACTTTCATTAGGAAGTCTTTGATATGGAGTCCATCAGACTCTAAAAAGATTAAATGTCAGTTTAGTCCAAACTTATTGGAAACTTTGAGACTGGAGCTCCTTGCTGGAACAAAATCTGTATTGAAATTTAAGTGTACGCTACATTATTTAAGAAATGTCACAGAAACTTCTGACATTTTCTTAATTTTCCACAGTGTGTAGCTGTTGGCAGGCGCTTGACAGTTCTTCAATGGAAACACAATGCTGCTTGGTCTGCATGGTGTTCCGCAACTGATACAGACACAGTCGAAGGTTTCCTCTTGCTGAAAGAGTTCAACGCAAGTGAAACACCGTCTCTGGTGACGATAATCGAGAACACAGACACGAGTGACGAATGGATGCTCTGCTGTGGAGTTCGACATCACTTTGAGTTGATCTCTGCTTCTGGAAGCTCGAGGATCCTCCATATGGAAGGAACGCCGAAGCCACATTTGGTGGCAGCGTTGGACCTCTGCGAGGATGAAGAACCAGAGCTGCTTCTCTGTTATAATAGTACGTGATACTTCGTTTCTTTTATTAGATTTCTTGCTGACTTGTTATTTATAATTTTGGCAATCGTAGATACATGCCACTTCCAAAAACTGGAAGAAGAGGGCACTGCACCGACGGAGTTTGATTTCAATTGGAATTCTGTACCAGCAGCTATAGGTAAATTGATGTTCATGTTCTTCTTGGCGTTTGTGAAAGGAAGTCCTAACAAGAAACTGTGTTCCCAGCTTGTGCCTTCCCTTACGTGATTGCCTTCACTAATGACACCATGGAGATTCGACTGATAATCAATGGAAACCTGGTGCACACGATTGCTATGCCAAACTTGAGTCTGATAACCTCGAAACAGGACATCTTCTTCGCGACCACGGCTCCAGAGTTTCTGCCAGGGAGATGCGAGAGAATCCGCTTGGATTCAAAGCCTGTGGACAAGGACGAACCAGTTGCCAATTCTCTACAGTCTTCTTCACGATCCAATCCACAAAGTATGCTCAATCTTCCACACTTTTCAAGCTTGAGTCCAATGCTTCATCTTTGTAGATTCACTAAACATAGAATACCCCATTTTTAGCTCTAATCATGGATGAAAATTTTGTTCTTTTTTCTTCCACAGACAGCCATAGCGACTGGAAGCCAATAAGGATCTACCAAATCCCGCTGCAAACGTTATCAAGGTCCACCCTGTCGACTTGCAATCAGAGACGGTGTCCAAGTCCAGCAGAACCAGAAATCATCTCGGTGCCACCGACAAACGACAAGACCTTCCTCAGTGTGGAGCCTCATAGGGCACTGAGCAGATCCTGTAGCAGCAGTCCAACACCAACACCGACGAACCTGATGCCACCACGATTGAGGAAATAAGACTAAATTGTGTGGGCATCAGGTTCAAGGTTTGTGTAATGGATTGCTAGGTACCTGACGCTCGTGCCTCGGTAGGATTGAAATAATAGCAGAGGTATTCTGCGACATGGAGTATTTTCACAGTTCTATGCACGTGTACTTACAAGAGGAGGTCATAGCAATTGTCAATTTCAAGGAAACTCTTTCTCTGATAAATCTAGAGTGAAAATGAGTGAGGGATGGTCATGTATTGATGTCAATTCGCGTTGCTTTCTGCTTTCTTTTTTCTAATATCGAGGTATTAATTAATTGAAGGGAGATTTTGGTGACTCGAATTGGCTGATGCATTTGATTTGGAATTGACAGAGGAAATCGAGTGCTCATTTTTGTTCCAGATTCATTAAGAAAGCTTCAAACCTCGCTGCTACGACTTCACTTTATTAGTTTTACTGCCCTAGCAAGAATTACTCGAGAAGGTCGCTGTGAAAGATGTTCAGAAAATCCAGGAGGACAATCAAATTCAAGTGACAGAATAGTCAGTTTTTAGGGGAAAACAGAGAAACGGGTAAAATGTGAAGAAAGTTCTATTGCTTTCCAGTAATTTCAACAGTTAGGCTGTGTACGTCTGCAGGTTTTTTTTATAGAACTTGGGAAAATGGTTTCACCCAATTAAATAGTATTTTGGCAACCATTTCAATCAGTATACGTACAGTATACACAATTTAAGTATGTATAGACAGATAATTATTTTTCAATCTATTGGAAAAAATTCAAATTTAAACAACATTTGAATAGCTGGCAATTACTTTATTTTGTGTAGCTTTAATAGTTTGAAAAATAATTGTACATGTACACTTAAATTGGGTATGCTGTTTTATGCAACTACACGCTTAAAGTGTAAAAAAATAATGAACATAATTTACACAGAAATTAATATTTAATATAAAAAAAATGCAGAGTGAAATTTATTTTGTTTTAACATAGTTCTCTCTCGATTTAGCTTAACTTTCAGTTTTTGGAGAAATAGTTAATATAGTAGTCGATTCATCCCCCTCTTATCTGTCCATATAGGAAACAGAGTAGGGGAACGCTCCGCCCATAAGAATGACGTGGCATTATTTAATTGGACACGTGTTCAAAATCAATTCACAAAAACGATACATTTGCAGTTTCGTTTAAATTATTTTGAAAACTGCGAACATTATTTTTTTCACGATCTATACACATACACATAATAACAATAGTAAGATGTATAGCACCGTTGATAACGTTTCTGTTATGAACTTGCTCACGTCGTTGAAAATCGCCTGGCGATCTACCATAATTCATTAACAATCGTTCAATTTCTACGTGTATGTATCTATTGCAATTAAAAAAGAAAAGAAGAAATATAGTATTTAAAAATAAATATTAATCATTATAATGCAGAAGAATAAGTTAAATAAAATAAGTATTATAAACTGAGGGGTCTCATTACCCTAAATTACACTTTCTCAAACGAAATTTTCGCTGTCCTCATTTAAAAAACTTTTTTAATTATTTAATATTTCTAGTAGTGGATACAGTGGGGGAGGGGGCACTAATAATTTCTAAAAATATATCACATTTTGATTACAAGCAAATTTCAAATCGTGTAAAAGAAGAAGAAGAATTACACCTTTCCCCTCCACCTCCAGCCCCCTCTCTTCAAGAAAGGTTTCTGGATTCACCCCTGAGTATTTTCAGTATTCTGAACCTGAACAAGTAGCTCGTAACGCACATGGTGTAAGTGGAATGGAAACAGTTGCAAACAAGTTCTTTCCGTGCAATATTAACAGACATAAATAACAGTTCGAATATAATGGTTCAAAGGTTCAAACGAGAACGATCGAATCGTTATGATCGTGACCGATGGAAAAACTATAGCTCACGTTTCCTGAAACGCGTTCAAACAGGTTCGAATCAAACACATTCCGCGACTTTTTTGCCACACCGCCGACGAGAATTATAGATGCCAATCGCTGTCAAGCGGAGCTAAAGCAAAATGCTTTGACGACCTCGGTCAGTCTCGATCGTTGAACCACGATGGTTTACCTTTATCTGACTTACACTACCATCAAAGTAGAATTCTCTTATAGAATTTTTTTAGCCTATTTTTACTTTCAATTACCGACGGACGATAGATTCTGAACAGTTCTAATGGTATTTTATAGATGTTTTCTATTTTTTTAACGGTACCACCGAAAGTCAGCACGAAGACACGATTATACGATTAGAGTAGGGCTACGATTTGTTATTCGTTCGCATAATGCAATATTACAGTGTTGAAATAAAGTTACATTATTATAATAAATTTCTCAGAGTGATTATTTGTAACTCGTAGAAAATAATTAATCTACTATGTCATTCTAGTTATTCTTTTCTTTGCTACTGTATTGGGGATGAACGATCTATTGAATACAGGCTTGAGCATTATTTAAATAAATAAGTTAACTCCAATAAACAACTGTATAAAAATAATTCATTCGACCGTAATACAAAATGTATGTCGAATAAATTTGTGATAGAATAATGTAAAAGGCGGGTAATATGAAACGCAAATACTCGAAAATGTTTAATAGCAAACATTCTGCTATACTTTGTCAGTAAAAAAGTAGCCTTGTCAATCGATAAAAATCAACTCACAATTTTCACTGTATATTCGAAACTGTGGTAAATATTAAAATATATTGTATGCCAACAGTCATAACCTAACAAACAGCGAAATATCACATAGAGTCGATGAGTTATTCTACAACATAGTAACAGAAATATAACGCTTACATTTTCTCAGTATATTCTTGTCAATGTGAATAGGAAAACCTCATGCAGCGTATTAATTGCCTATTTGCACTCCGTCGATCTCAAAGCAGTAAATCCACGTTCACTCTTACGATCAAATGGGCCACAATTAAAGAATTGCTCGAACTTCTACCTCTGCAGTAATTGATTTCACGGAAAACACAAAATAAACTGCAGTAATTGAAAGTATCAATGTTTGGAAAGGACAATCAAACACCATAAATCAAGCACACAAGTCACCTAACAATGCTACATCAATTACAGCAAATCCCGCGTTCGCCATATTGGCACGTTCCATATGATCTATCTGATCACTGGAAAATTTTCGATCAAGATACTTATGTGAGGAAATTGAACACTAAAATTAATCAGACGTGATTTTATTTCATAGATGAGAACATAAAGATAAGAAAGTACACTAGAGTTCACTTACAACGTTAAACAGGAACAAAACGGACAAAAGAAGAAAGTATTTAATTACGATTATGCGTCGTTTCTTTGAGTGACTTATTTCTGCATTGTTTTATGTAATGTATAGCAATTCTTAAACTTATACAGTAGGTTATGTTTATAATTTCGTTGTAATAAAATATGTATCCATAAAATATTGAAAAAGTATTCTACTTCATAAATTGCTACTTTGTGTATCAAATGCAGTAACAAGTGGCTAGATTGAGAACCACTGAACCGACTTCAATAAAATCAGTCTTCGCCTTTTCAAAATCAGTTTCCTGAAAGAGATACTCGAGCAAAAAAATCTTCGCTCCACATTTACAATGAATTTCTCCAGACAACCGAAAGATATTTAGAAATATTTCTTCAAAAACCATTAGAAACAGCTTACACGCCCTAAAAAATAATACAAAACATTTCGAAAATAATAAATCCATTAATAATAAAATCATATCACGTTGAAAATACCTACAAGTACATAAACCCATCAGAGCAGTTTCGGAAATCTATTACACGCCAATCGTACCTCAAAATACTACATACATACAATGCTGCAACTGTTTTTCAGCGTTGAAAAAACGAATCACTAAAACGCGGTCCCACGAGGGCCCATCTCGAGCCCGCCGCGCCTCGCGCTGAATGCAGCCCTGCGTTCCTCGCGTTTCGTTCCCGTACTTTCGCGCCGCCCTGTAGATCTCGCGTCGGCGCGACAACGTCGTCCATCTGGTGGCGTTGCACTGTACCACGCCGCGACTGGCTCGCCGCCGCTGCACGCGAGAGAGCGTAGCGCGTGAGCGAGAGAGAGGGACGACGAGGGAGGGAGACACAGGTACGAGAGACGAGGTTGTGGTGTGAGGTAGCCACCAGTCAACAGCGGAGACGGAGACGGAGACGGAGAGGCCGAGGTAGCCCCGTACGCCTTGTAGCTGCCCGTGGCTCGTTGTAACTCGTTGTAACGTGACGCGAAGGTGTGCCGAGCTTTCTTTCTTTCGGTCGCCTGTTACTTCTCGCGCGCGGGGGCACCGTTTCCCAGTGTCGCGTTAAACGGAAGTGTCGATAGTGTTTGTGGATCCATCGGGGCTCGGTTCGTCTCCCCCCCCTCCCCCTCTTCCTCCTCCTCCCCTGTCGCGACCGTGTGCCCAGGCGAGCGGCGTTCACCGTGGAACCGTTCGAAAAAACTGTCAAGAGTGTCGTGCCGTGCCGTGTCATGTCGTGCCCCGTCCAGGAACGCTGCCCACGAGCGGGAGGCCTCGCCACGATCACCGTCGCGGCGGCGTAGAGCATAAGGTAAGGGCTACGCTCGCGCGTGGAATTCTGGTCAGGGGGAACGGGCAAGGTGACGTCTGAAAATCGTACTGCGTCGGGTACTGTTGCGTCTTACAGAGGTTATGTTTCCCGATGACCCCTCGTCTCGCTCCTCCTCCTCCTCCTCGTTATCCCCCTTTTCTTTCCTCGTTCTCCTTCTTCCTCCTTGCTTGCTCTCTCCCCCCCCACCTCTCTGTCTCTGTCGATGGTTCTCACTTTTTGCCTCGGTGTCTTTCGTTAGAACCGTTTCGGTTGCTGGTGTCGAGGAAGAGGTTGCCGATGTCTCGGGGTATCGGGCGAGAAATCGGTCGATCGTTGATCCAGCGGGAATCTTTCTCCCGCACTTGGCGTCTCTTTCGTCTTTCTGTGGTCCTCTCTTTCTCTCTTTCTCTCGGGCTCTCTCTGTCCTTTTCTTGCACTCTTTCTTTCTCCTCCGAGGCTCGCGAGTCGCAGAGGCACTCGCACACGCACGCTCGCTCACACATCGACGTACTCCGCTTCTTTCCTTCTGCGAGAGATCGTGTCGTAGCCTTTCTCGCGGTAACGAGTTTCGTAACCTCCCTCGATACGAGCGGAGTCACGAACTATCAGCTGTCAGGCTCCTGTAGTCCTACCACCTATCCGAAAGCTGGGAATTTTTCCCTTGTCGGTGTTGGCGTTTATTGGAAACCGAGAAAATGGATTTTCGTTTGCAGAATTTCACGCGGTTGCAGTATTTAGTGGAGGCAAGGTTGTTACGCGTTGGGATTACTGCTCGAGTTTTTTCTTGGTTTCGTTTCTCGGTCGACGTGTTCAGTGGTCGCTGGAACGTAAGACGCTTGTCTTACGTTTAAACGTACATATCTACAAGTTGTTCTCTATAAGCTCAGCATTTCTCAGGATCATTTCATTTTCTCTTAGTGTTAATCTTATTTCGTAGTCGGTGTAATAACTGTTCGCTTTAGCTTAAATATTAATCATACTCGCTAGAAGCTCAATTTCCCAACATTCCTATCTAATCTTATTTCATTTGTTAATCAACGCATAAGTTGATTCACAAAACGTGTATTTCGCATTTTAACCCTCATTTCCATTTACTCGCTATAATCTCGCAATTTTTGATCCCTGCTACGCGTAACTATAATCTCCCATAAGTTTCATTCCTCAGACGCATTAACAGGTCCCTGAAACGTGCGCCTCACGCTTCACCGACTTGTTACTGGTTAAGAAATCGCGAGATTATAGCGAGCAGTGATTGTACACCGTTTCGCGCGCAGATGCACGCGTTCGATCCTGCGAACGTGTGCGAAGCTAATCGGAGCAACGAGCAAGGCTAACTGACTGCGAGCCGGACAAGTCATGTTGATATTTCGGCGCGCAGACTTTCTGGCTTGACAGCGTGACCGGCCTTGAGCCTCTCCGCGTCCCCCTCCTGCACCCTTTGCCTCCATCCCCACCATCGACGATAATACACGCGATATAGAGTGCAGATCAGTGTTCCTCAACGCGGGAGATCCTGCGTCTTCTGGGGATTTTCTTCGATCGCGCGACTCTAGCACGCCGACTTTCCTCTCGTAAAACGCGGTTGCATATGGACGTCGGTCTCGCGATCCCAATGGTCGCGTATGGACGTTGGTCTCGCGATCTCTTGCAAGGCGATCGCTCTGACGTTCGGGTAACCGGTTTCGATTCAAATTTTGCAGTTAGTTCCGTGCGTCCCATGTACGATAACATGGGTACGTTTCACGCACTTACCGCCATGATGGTTTATTGGTGACCGATGGTTCGGGCTTGGGGAAATTTTGAGTTACAGGGGAAATAACTTCGTATTAGATATGAAATGTTCGTTCGGTCACTTTTTGAGTAGAAGTTGAATTTTATTTATGGGAGACGATGGTTAGGTTAGTTGGTTTGGGTTATGTTAAGTAATTTTGTAAAGAGAAATTTGGGATTTAGATTCTTTTTATGTTTTTGACTTGTGGCTGTCTTATTGTGGAGGTGTAGAAAATTGAAAATGCACTGTTGAGTCTCTTGTAATTTATTATAAGAGATTAGATATTTGTTACGGAACTAATAAGTTAGGTGCAAATAATTATCTACTAATTTAAGTGAATAATTTTGGAGATATTTAAAGAAAAGTATGTTTATGTAACTTTCCCAGGAAAAATATGTTTATGTAACTTTAGTGCAAAATGAAAAACTGGACTTCATTTATATTTTTATTCGAAATAAAAATGAAGGAGCCACTAGATAGTAATTTTTTATAGTAGTTTCGTACGTGTCCGTGTATACGCATGCGTGCAAAATTTCACGCAACTCGATTTAACCGCCGCGACTGCAGTGATAAATGCATTCTTGTCGGAACGTTATCCTAGCTGTTATCAAGTCGAAGGTCGAACGCGGAATCTAACGCGTAGGCACGTTATCTTTAATCAAGGAACTAATAACTTAACAAAAATTTAGCATTCTACCTATAAACCTTTTCTCTAATCAATTCTCACACCTGTGCTTATTTAAACTACTCATTACCGTAGCAGAACATCAGAAGTTATTTAACAACGCATGTAATATTTATAATATGCAAATCGAACCTAACCTCTCGCGTACATTCATTAATACTTTTACTTTTACTTGACCACCTGTCTATCTTCCTGTTCTTCCTAACCTAACCATCGTCTCCCGAAACGTAACGCAGGACTTTAAAAGGGGGTTGTACAGTGACGCATATTAAATCAAGAAAGAATAAAAATAATCTGTGTAAGTAAAACTAGCTCTAATCGGTTAGATAAAACAGTTTACCCCGCGATTATCCGTTCATGTGACGATAAGATTACTATAGAAGTATCTTGTACGTGTCTTTTGTCGACTCGCGTTTGTTTCTCAAGCCATTAAAATTTCTATTTTTTTTTAAATTTAATTGTGCCATACACGCTATCAACTTTGTCACTGATGGCTTCTTTACAGGCGCATTGTTAAATCTTAAAATAAAAATGAAGTTTCTTTTATTTTCCATCGGTAATATCCCTAGTGGTAACTGTTTATCAATGCCCCGCGTAAGAAAGAAAGCGCGAAAAACAAAACGAATGAAGAAGACGGTAACTCGAGAAAGACGAATAAAAACGTGGAGTGGCGAGAGGGGGAGCACGAGAAAATCGCTCGCTCGAGGCTGACTGTTACAGAAGAAGGGAAACGGGATCAAATGGATGGGGCGTTAGCCTATAGCGGTATATACGTGTACACAGCCAGTAATGACATTATTGATGCGACATTGACGGTAGATAGACCGTCTTGGATAGGCAAGCTGCTTGTAACGTTGGAAATTCTGACGAAACACGCAAAAGTCGCTAGACTTCTAACAATAGCGTCACGCGAAAGATTATCTAGTGTGTCGAGTCATTCTCCATATTTTACTATTTATAGAAGAACTATATTTGAAAAGTAGCTTTTAAGAATACTTCTCTGCAATAAAGTATGTATGCACGCAATAGTAATTTCACGTATGCAGCATTTTTTACGCTTACAGATACCTGCAGTTGATAAAGCTCTACTTTATTGACCGTGGAAAACCAGAAGTTTGTTTCCTTGAGGATTAAAAATTTTTTAAAAAGTTGAATAATCTGAAATTAAATGGCGACTCACTACTGTTTTACGTAATTGCTAAAAGGGTAATCAATATATTAAATGTCACGGAAGCATTGCTTCGTTATCTGATATTTCTGATAAAGTTATCGTTTCTTTAACATATGACTGTGGTTCAGCCTTAGAACTTCGACTGATTTTTAGTAATATTAGGTAATGAGTGTTTTATGGGAGAAGAATTTTATTTAATTTTTACCAGTATTTGTATGAGGTATAGGGACATCAGATTATACTATTATATATGTATAACCTCTAAAAAAGGACGAATTCTTTAACATAGAGTTAGAGATACATTCTGTACAAATAACGATGGTTCAGTTATGAGAGGTTCTACTGCAATTATTAAAAGGGTGCTTCAGACTCAAGTCTCAGTATGTATTTCGGTTAATCGAGTCCTACTCTACTGTCTAACCTCTCCATCAAACAATGTACAGGTAAAAGCCAGCCTCTAGTGGCGGCGACGGGTCTGTCTATCCACGACACTGTCTCTCGCGGTAATCGCTACCCGAGATTGCGCAAACTCCTTCTCGATCTTATCACGACCACAAAATATATACATTACGCGTGCATATACGTTCATACACGTGCATACTCCTTCATGTATGTATACGTGTACGTGTAATGGTACACGAGTAATGTTAGTAAGTGAAACATACATACAAACAAGTACATGAGATATACAAGGTGTCGAAGAAAAATTGGCGCCAATTTCAAAGTGTCACCGCGGACTACAAGTACTAATTACATTATTGCACTCTTTTAGCAGTCTGTGATAGTTTGATGAATGTAGTTACAAGTTGCGCTTAGAAGCAGGTCATGCATTCCTTCGGTTTTCTTAGATTCAGTGCAATAAAGTTCGAACGTTCTGTTACCTCGCTTTCATTGCGCATGTGCAACAATGTTACGCGGCGATCTGCACGTGTGCGCGCGTATTAAGGTGCGTTTACACTAAAATTGTGATTAATGGATTAGTTTCTCATTATTGGATTATTTATTTTTCAAAGTGGAAGAAATATACATGTTACACCAGCTGCTTCTGTAATCGTTGCAATGAACAATGAATCGTTTTTACATTTTCCTGTAAATTTTATGAAATGTAACACTTTCTTCTAGTCACTCATTCAGTTGTTCACAGAATTGGAAGTTGAATGTCTCCGAATGATGATTGCTCGATGACCGTTTGCATCGACCACGAATGAATGATCTTGCTCTCGCTCTGTGGTCATGCTCGTTTGGTCTAAACGCACCTTTACATATAGAATTCTGTGTCGCTGCACGAATGTTTCTTTTGTGCATGTACAGCCACACACCCTACACGTGAAAAGAGAGGAAAAAGGAGACTGGGAGAAGGAGTACGTGCTGGAAACTCCCTGGATCCTTGAGACGCGGATAGGCCTAGTGCAACTTATGAATATTGATGAACCTTTCTCGACGTACTGGCCCAGCCGCGCCTCGATCTTTCCTTACTGTTCAACGATAGTCTTCCTCCTCTTCCTTCTCTTCCTCTTGCCCCTTCCTTCGAATTGATTTTCCTCAACACGTTCTGCACTGTAATTACCATTTTTAATTTAACTTTGTGTCCAACATTGCTGCATCGAGTAACTATTTGTTAACATGCTGTAAACGTGCTTTCATCTAGTACAGTAGTAAATAGTTGTATCCCTTGATATGTGCACCTGAATCACCCTTTTATGTGTGCAGAGAGAAGCATTAATTCCCTGACTAAATAGTGATCACTTACACATTAAGGTTAAATCTTTTAGATTTTCTGAAAAGTAATGAAGTAGGATTACTAAAAAAAGTCGTTAATTTTTTTTAAAACATAGAAATTTTTTTTGGTTAGGATATTTTAAATAAATTCTTATTCGGTTAAAAGTACTTATACTCGATTACAGAGAATAGAAATTGATGTATTATTTTGTCATTCACTTTCTGAGTAAAATGTTGCCTATCTCTGGTATACAGTATCACGGTAGTTACGAACTTCGAAAAATCATTAGTGCGTGGCTCATATTGGAAAACGTCATTAGCGGTTTCGTACCGGTTCACTGTACATGTATGCAACTCTAGTACGCACTCGTTTTAAAAAGCAATATCCTGCGGCGCATTCTAATGCGTCGGTGGAAAACCGTTTGACTCAAGGCTCTGATCCAGAATCAAAACTATAATAAATACGCGAATGCATTGCGATCTGAGAATTGCTGAGCAGAAAAATTCCATTATAGACAGGAGGAAATTGAAAGTTCGAAAATAAGATAATTGATTACTTCTAAATTGAAACGGCTATAGGTTAGAAAAGAAATGACCCAAAAGTATTTGATACTATTCTTACTCAAATGTTAAAATTTCTAGTGACCCATTCGAGCTAGTGACATTTCCTAGTAAAATGGCACAAGGCACAACCGTTTTCAGCAATTCTATCCTTCATAGATCTTAAATTAAAATTTCATAAGAGACCTTCATTTATGAATACATATACATATACTCTATCTGCTTACATAAGAGTTTCCTCAAAAATTGAAAAATTTCAAAACAGCAGGAATTAAATTAACCCAAAAGTGGGGACTGTTTAATCGACAATTACGTAAACGTCTGAGATGAATAATTATTTCATATCATTACGTTACTTTCGAAATTTCTCTGAATTGTACTCACGAATAACTCCTACCTACTGTAGCTGCAAAAAGTGTACATTTATCGCGGTAACCGTTCGATTATGAGTCGTTGAGAGAGAAATCTCGTTAGACTCGCTGGCCAATGGATTGTTTTCTATAGTGAATGGTACTTTTATCTGAGTGACAGAGCCAATCCGACGCGATCTCGTTGGTGCAGGCGAAAACAAAATGCGGCAGTGTGCATGGGAGACGGTAGCCAGGCTGTTGCAGTCGGTCCAGAACCGAACCGGTTCTCGATGCTGCTCAAAAATGCCCCTCGACCGGCTATAATAATTTTAATTGACACCAGACCACTGAGTATCTCCGATCGGCGTGTACATCAGGGCTGTCTCATACAAGGTGTACCCGTCGAATGAAAAATGAGCATTCCTCGCATTTTTACGTAATTATCAGTACTTCACCTAGATGTCGTTTCACGCAGAGGCCTATTTCTGTGCCTATAGTTGCTTAACTAGACACAGACGATAGTAGAGATGCAGGGACCACTTGGTAAATTGCTTTATGTCCTGCGTTCACAACCTTGTGAGCTGCTGGGGGCTTTCGACCTCAAGGGGGTCGAAAAGTGCCTTGGAAGGATCGTCACTTAAGGGTTATTTGTAACTGTTTCATAATAATTATTTTTATACAGAAATTGTATCGTGAAGCTTCTCAGCATTTATTTATTTTAGTACTTTTGGGGATTTTTGATAGTATATGTTAGGATTTTTTATCAATCAGAGAGAGTGACTTGAAGTAATATTGTTTAAAATGCTAGGTTAATAGCTA
Source organism: Calliopsis andreniformis (assembly GCF_051401765.1). Classification (NCBI taxonomy): domain Eukaryota; kingdom Metazoa; phylum Arthropoda; class Insecta; order Hymenoptera; family Andrenidae; genus Calliopsis; species Calliopsis andreniformis. The sequence continues at coordinate 13,694,922 of NC_135073.1, forward strand.
CACAGTCACTTTACTAGTTCATTCACATTACCATTTTGTTCGTTAAATGTCTCGATAAAATATTGCATAGTCAGTAAGATACTATCTACCAAAACATTCTTCCTTATACTTATTTATTGAATGATTCTCATATTTGACATTTTTTGTGTTTTGTTATACAGATATTCAAATTTCTAAGTTTGCTTTAAATAGGAATTCTTAGAGTCCTAAGTATCTTCACAGGTAAGCTATTTCGTTATGTATTGAAAGATAAATGGCGGTGAAATTTCAACGTGAAATTCCTCGTGAACTATTGCTTACGATTAAAAGCATATATCAATAACCTCAGTATTTCAAGCCCTATTATTGTACAAAGGCTCATTAAAAAGTCAGCATTACACCTGGGGACCCCTCCTTGTCAGAGGCGCGCGTGCAGCTATAGAAAACACGTGTGTGAGATTACTGTACACACGTTCCAGTGGATATATTAAACATATGCACAGTTGGGCCCACTGGCCCGGGTGAAAGGAAAACCGCGCCTACCTTCCGAGCGAAACAGAGAGAGAGAAAGATTCCACGTTGAAGCTAGTACTCTTTTCGTACGTGTATGTGCGTGACAGCTGAGTCAAGGAGAGCTTCCATGGAATTCCTATACGCGTGTCACCGTGCAAATGCGTTGTTACGCGAAAAAATCCTGCGTGCGTGAAGAGAACATCAATTTTTCTTATCTATACTTCCTTAACCTCTTGAGGGAGACTGATTGCGAGACATATGTCACATACCTAGATTTAGTCTTCTTTAAATTGGTGAATAAAATCTCTTGGAGGTACATAGTTCCTAGGAAAATTCAATCTTGTTTAGTGAAAATTCTTGGGGGTACTTATTCTCTAGGAAAATTGAATCTTCTTCAGTGAAAACTCTTAAGGGCAAATATTCCCTAGGAAGGTCCCTATGACCTATTGTCTTCGACTTTAAAAAATTCCATCCCTCAAGAGGTTAATTTCTAGGCAAAGACAAGTACGTTTTATTACAAATCGACGATTCGTGTGGGAAGATTGATGTAGAAAAAATATGTGTACCTACTATATTCTATAACCTATATTCTATTAATTTTAATAGCAAGTCTACGCGCTTTAGAACTCATCCGTAAATAGACTTCCAAAAAAGGACAATTATTGAATGGTTGTGTGCATGTACGCTCTTTTTGTTTGGGGAAATATATCGATGTTGGAGATACGTGTACCCCCATTGTTCGCAAAGTACAGTCGACACGTAACTCGCTAGATTATCGTCCGTCGGTACGTCGAGCTAAAGTCAAAAGTCTGCTAGGTCGTTTATTCTGCGTTAATATCGTTTTAGAAAGTGTTCACCCTACCCGATGGATACCTCTCGCAATTGCCAATGCCCGCGTGTCTTTTCGCGAAACATGTTTTATCGAATAATTAAAATCCATCGAGGCTCGACTAGCCGACGTGGAATTGTGAAAGCGAGGATGATTAATGACATAATGTTCGCAATGTGTTAGGAAAGAATGTAGAATTTCATCTTGCGTAGATGTGCTTCCTGGGATTCTCATGAACTTATATGAATTTCAAAATGGAGGCAAAATTAATGTGATTAACCTTATTATGAATTATTATCGCAGAGTATCTTATGTTTTTAGTAAATTACTGAGTTGAACAAGTGGAAAAATGAAGTTGAAGTAACTCGATCTTTAGCGGAATTTTTATTCCAGCAATTAACTTCAACATGTTGAGCATTTTCTATTGTTCTGAACGTTCTAATCAGATTTTACATGTTGACTAAATATTTTCTGTTCTTCACAGTGGGAGTTAAGATCCCAGCCTCAGGCCTGTTCCCTTTTAACACCCTATACGAATCGAGAGTACGACGACGTTCTGATTTGGCTCGCGTTTCGTTGGCAGTGACGAGATCAACGTAACAGTGGAAATAAACGTGGTGTCTCTTTTTTCACGGTCATTCCTGAGTCTCGATCGGGGACTACGGTACATACGACTCGCTCAAAATAGAGTCGATGTGTACTTCTAAGGTCATCGATCCCTCTTCCGCGTCACCTGCCATGCCTACACCTTCTATTAAGCCACGAGCAATAGTTCAGCATCACAGACAAACTGAAAACACAATAAGACTCGAGATCAATACAATTTCATCGTTTAACCTAATTTTAAGAAAGAAGTATACAAATACAGCGCACGTGCATTCCAACAGTGACATAACTCGAAAAAGCATGTTTTTCAGGAAAAGCCAGATAAGTTATTTGTGAGGTTAGAAAAGAATAATCTACTACACTAATAAAATTGGTAAGAAGAATGGAATTATTGAATGAAAGTTATCTGATTTATATGATCTACTCGTTATAGTCTTATAATTAGACAAGAGAAATAAATTCGTAGCCTAAGTGACGAACTTATAACGAGTGAATATTGTCAATATAACAAAACAGGTTCTGTTCGATATGAGTAATATATTAAAAATAATAGAAATCGATGATTCGTTCAAGCTTATCGACTCTAGCTTTTCGATAGAATTTCACACATCGCGTAATGAGAGCGGAATGTCTGGGAGATATCGATACTACTTCCCACGCTATTGGCCAGTAGAGCAGTGTGTTTTAGCACATACCTAGGTACAGAAGAGAATCACACATTGTCACGCTATTGTGAGTAATACAAGATGGAATGATATTACGACATGATTAATGATAAGCATTAGAAGTGGCTGTGGCGATAAAAAGCTAGGACAAGAATTATTTTTTCTCGCCTCCAGGCTATTTCTAACTTGCCTTATCAATTTTAATCGTTCCTCAGCTTGCTTCCTTTAACATTGCAAGAGGCAATAAATCAATACGACAAAAAAGCAGAAAAACTAGATTGCTCAGAATATAAAGAGTGAAGAATTTGATGATGAAAACATGTCAAGTGGCAGTTTTGAAAAAAGTGGACTTAAAGAGGTATTCTCACTTGAAGGTGTCGACTTTAGACTATCTTTAAAATATCTATAAGTAATATAATAATTCATTATTTTAAAGGTCGCCCAAAGTCCACGCCTCCAAGTGGGAATGTCTCTTTAATACACTCTGGCTTTGGGGTCCAGATATTCGTTCGAACACACGAAAAAGAGCGATCTGGATGCATTGCTGCACAGTGTAGCTTGGCGTGGCATGGCGTGGCCGGTGTGCCGGTCAGAGTAGGGAGAAAAGACCTTGAGTCACGTCACGTGACCAAGAAGGTACATAGGAGTTGGGTAGGGCGGTTGCAGAGGGCCTTGACCTTACCGCCGGCGTCGCAGCCATAGTTGTAGCTACTATCGTCGTGGCCTCCGCAAACCTCCGAGAGAACAGGGTAGAGATATTCGTATAATATCCCGCAACAGATATCCGCATAATAATGTACGCTTGATTCTACCTGCTGTAAGCCTCTAAGCGGTTTATTTACATATCAGTTTTAATCGAAATCCGATGTTCTAACTAAAAGTCATCTTGGCGACAAATACCAGTAGAAGGTCACCTACCATAATGCATTAACATGTTTTAACACTGTATTATTTTATTTCGTGTACCTGTTAGATAGAGCAGTGAGTCTAGGGACTTCTAGTTTTATATTCCCCTGTAAATATGTTACACTATTAACCTTTTGGTACCACTATTGTAGTACCAAATTGTACCGAATAGTACCATTATTGTGGTTCTCCTTGACTGTATTAAAAAAAATGTAACACGTGAGAATAGTTTTGAATTCGTACTACTTTGTACAGGGATTGAGGAGAAACACTCGTCAGTTTTTAATTAAGTAGGCATCACTCTATGCTAATAAACCTTTGTTACTAAAAACTCACGATGAATCTTTCTTTATGGATCTAGTATATCTCTTTATTTCATTTTGGAAATCGTCAAGTGTTTCAACTCAACCCTGTACGCAAGATTTAGATAAATAATTCATCAGTAGTAAATAAGACAGTCTCCCTTGATAATTCAGAAAACATCGCTCGTGTATAACATTTCTAGCGGGAATACTTTCCTTTCGTGAAAAAAGGATCGCAAAGAACGTGTACTGTTACTTCTAGGTTGAGGTTAGGTTTAATAGTTGTGCCTCGTCTTTCATGCTGTTCGTGTACTTATATGTGTCTTCAGCGCAAGGTGTTTCTTTTGTTACATCTGTCAAGTAATGTAAACGTACAATAGTTTTTGTACGACCATTAAGCGTCGTAATTGTTCAACATCTGGAGATAATTATTGATGCGTAATAGTTGATGTATGGACAGGCGTAACGGGCAAGGTGTACGATTTTGTACCGTTTGTTTCCTGCTTGATACGTTGTACCGATTGCGTGAATTAATTACATAAACAAAAGGCGTAAAGCGCGTTTGCATTTCCGCGCGAAGGTCAATCGGTGGTTCCGCGGGAACCGGAAGTGGATCGACCTTGCGGGACGGCCGTCAGCGCGCACTAGCGGAACTTCGATGTATGCAACCACTTTGTCTCCGGACGTTTGATAAATCCTTCTTCCCTGCAATTCCTGAATTACAATTTTTTTCGATACCTTCTCAAAAATAGAAAAAAGGATTCTGAATTTTTCTGGTTCAAAAATTGACACTTTATAGAAGATGATTTTTAAAAAGAAGAATCACGTGTTTAAGGGTTGATGTTAATAATAAAAATACTAGAGTGTTTTTAACGAATATAAGAAAGCATATTTTTGAGTCCAATAGGCTAAATAAAAAAGTAATTTTTCAAACATTTGTTCTGTCTTATTACTATCTAATAATTACTATCTATTATATTATTTTGTAGAATATTCATAAATTTGTATTTTGTATTAACAGAGCCAGCTTTTCAATGTACGAATCCGGGCGGCCCTAAGCAGAAAGCCGAGCAGCTCACCCAGAAGTTTGTCCAAGGGTTGCTGAAACCAGTGTTAGCAGCCAGAGAGGTTCTTCCCAGGATGCCGCAGGGTTTCGCGACCATCCAGAGATCCCGAATCGCGTCAAGAGCGTACGGCATAACCAGCTGAGGATGTCGGAGCAAAACGGGCCCAGCGAGGGCCCAGGGCCTGGGCCAGGACCAGGTCCAGGCTGGTGGCCAACTTCCTCGCAGTCATGGAAAACTAATTCCACTACGTCCACCTCCTCCTCCACTGGCTCTGCTGCTCCAGACAGCTCCGCCTCCGTCTCTGCATCCTGCACCACTTCTACCTCCTCCCTGGCGATCACCACTTCGGCCACTTCCTCCTCTAACTGCTGTTCCTCGACTCCTGGCGGACACTCGTGCACGATCACCGCGACTCGTTCCACGGAGGCGGGGAAGAACGTTTCCGTTACGACGATCAACGTGCCTCCTAATCAGGATATACACGATGGTAATCAGCTCCACGAAGTGTGTGTAAAAAAGCCTGTATTGTCTCGTTATAAGCTCGCTGCTGCATTCATTATGTACCTTGAAATTACGAAGACCAGAGTTTTAACCCTAGAACTCCTGATGAGGGCTTCCTCGAACCGATAAATCAACAAGCTTCGAACCAGACTTGTTCCCTTTGATTTATTGTCTTATACACATTTAGAGTATATTCTGAAAAAACTTATTCTTGACCATAAAGTCATCAGCGAGTCTATAACAAAGAGACATACGATTATCTGCTATGATCAGTCTCCATTAAAAGCTACAGAAAACCCTTTCTCATAAATAGAACTCAGTAGAAATACATTTCTGTGGTGAAGGAGCATAGAATTCTAAAGTCGTGGACGAACGTTTCAGGCAAGGGCATCTGCAAGTACCTCACTGGCCAGAACGGCGTGACGGTGTCCGTGGTTTCAAACTGTGGTTCTGTGCTGGGCTGCGGGAACTCGAGTGTCCCATCCACGACGGGAATTGCCAGCGGTGGTGGCTCGCACAGCATTGGTATCGGGATTGGAGTCGGTGTCTTGAGCCAGAACGTGGACAACGACGCAGAGGACAGTGATGGTGAGATAAGTAAGATCGACTTCCGCGGTGTGAATCTGCGCACGAAGAAGAAGCGAGATGTTTTGGGGAGTGGAGAGAAAATTGGCGACGGAGACGTTGAAGATGGGAACGGTTGTTACGATGGGAACGATGTCTCTCAGCAGCAACCAGAGAGACCCATGTCATGGGAGGGAGAGCTGTCAGATCAAGAAATGTCTTCCAACACGATCACTAATCAAGTAAGTGTGATTAGATATAGTGATATATTTGTTGCCTGTTTTTTACTAACAAAGACGATTGTCTCTCTGCAGGACACTCATGAAGAGACGTCGATGGAAGGCGTCCAGGTGTGTGGCAGTCCCATGGAACAGAAGTTCCCCATAAAACCAGAGCCAGATTTTCGGTCCAGTCCAGGGTTCACGTTGAATTCCTTCCACGACGTCGGTCTGTCCTTAGCCCATGGTCAGCAGATGCAACAGCAGCAGCAGCAACAGCAAAGGAATATGGAGAACCTAGAGCAAACGCAACAGAATGACCTGCCTCTTCTCGTGGGCAAGTTACTTGGTGGTTACAACAGCTCCACTCCAAACCACAGCCCAGTATTGAACCCCAGACACCATTTAACGAAGCACAGTCACACAAGATCGCAGGTACGAATTTCTGTTACAGTACTAAAGTGAAAAATTCAGCGTCACTTTATTTCTCACACTTTTGAAATGATTTAGGTACCGTCTCCAGACTCTGCCATCCACTCAGCCTATAGTGTATTTAGTTCGCCAACACAGAGTCCCCACGCAGCACGACACTCCGCTCTGGGAGCAGGAAGTCCAGTCCCTTCTTCATCGCTCTCTCTTTCGCGTCATAGTTTCAATAACTCCACCTCTTCGTTATCGCTGTCGTTATCGCACTCGCTGTCGAGGAACAACTCGGATGCTTCGAGTAGCTGTTACAGCTACGGTTCTCTCAGCCCTCCTACCCACTCACCCGTCCAGCAACCGAGACATTCACAGCATCATCAGCATCAAGTGGCTCAAGGAAGTCCCCTTCATCTACCAGGGACAGCCTCCTCAGCTGTGCCGCATCATTACTCATCCTCAGCTCCTGGTTCCGAGCTCTCTCCCGAGGGACACGCTGTCACTGATGACCAAGAAGACTGTCGAATACCCTCCGCTCCCTCGGGTATCTCAACTAGACAGCAGCTGATCAACAGTCCTTGTCCAATTTGTGGGGACAAGATCAGCGGCTTCCATTATGGGATCTTTTCCTGTGAATCGTGTAAGGGATTCTTCAAACGCACCGTCCAAAACAGAAAGAATTATGTGTGCCTTAGAGGCGCGGGCTGCCCGGTTACCGTCGCTACCAGGAAAAAGTGTCCAGCCTGTCGCTTCGACAAGTGTCTCAATATGGGTGAGTTCCTGTAAAAACACGTGATAGTTTGAACCATGTTCTGCATTGGTATGTTAACCCATAAATAACTAGTTTTGAAAGATCGAACATTTTTCATTTTTTATAAGTTAAAATTCGATTTCTTGTGGGTTAACACACCAATGCAGAACACACTAATAATATTTTTATTAAGCTTACATGCTAAATTGAATTATTATTAGGTATGAAGCTCGAGGCAATTAGGGAGGATCGTACCAGAGGTGGAAGAAGCACCTATCAATGTACCTACACGCTCCCAGCAAGTCTAGTAGGTAGTCCAGCGGGTGGTATGTCTGGTGACAAGATGACAGCAGGGGGGAACTGCAGTCCAGCCCCAGCTGGTAGCGAGCATCATTACTCTGTCAGGCATCACTCTAATCACTCGCACAAGATGCAAGTGGTGCCTCAACTTCTACAGGATATCATGGATGTGGAACATCTGTGGCATTACAATGACAATGATCGGATGTCTGGAGTCCAGCCTGGAGGGACCAATATTGCCAGAAGCAATGATGCAACGTTATTAGGAGGTGGGACTGGACCAGGGACCGAGACTGTTGAGTGTTCCTCTAATGGGACCGCAGGAAATGGAAATCTTTGTAACAGGGGGGATGGCAGGTCGTCTTCCTCTGTTTCTGGCGTGAGCAACGAGCATCGTGCCGCATCTATTAACAGTAATTCTCAGATTGGGAACAATACGAATGGCAACTCGACTCAGCATCCTGATTTTCTTTCGAATCTCTGTAACATAGCAGACCATCGGCTCTATAAAATAGTGAAGTGGTGCAAGAGCCTCCCGCTGTTTAAGAACATTTCAATTGATGATCAGATTTGTTTGTTGATTAACTCCTGGTGCGAGTTACTACTTTTTTCGTGCTGTTTTCGTAGCATGAGCACTCCCGGTGAAATTCGAGTGTCTCTCGGCAAGTCGATCACTCTGGAGCAAGCTAGACAGCTTGGTCTGGCGACCTGCATTGAGAGGATGCTCGCGTTCACAAATAATCTGAGAAGACTTAGAGTGGACCAATACGAATATGTTGCGATGAAGGTGATTTTTTAAAAATAGATTATTGTATACATAGTAACTAATAAAGTTCGTGTAATAATTTTATTTCATTTTTTGTTTCGTGAAGGTGATAGTTCTGTTGACTTCTGACACGAGTGAACTGAAGGAACCTGAGAAAGTTAGAGCCTCCCAAGAGAAAGCATTACAAGCGTTGCAGCAGTACACTATAGCGAGGTATCCAGAGATGCCAGCTAAGTTTGGCGAACTGTTGTTGCGAATCCCAGATTTGCAAAGAACGTGCCAAGCAGGGAAGGAATTGCTGAGTGCAAAGCGCGCTGAAGGAGAAGGCAGCTCGTTTAATTTGTTAATGGAATTGCTTAGAGGAGATCACTGATTTATCACCACAATGTACAATGCCGTAAGTTTATTCGTTAATTGTTGATTGTCCATAGAGTTCCATTTTTTAATCGTTCTGTCTCATATAATAGGATCTTATTTTTAATACAAATGTAAATCTAGAGAAAGATAAATATACTGGATGTTCTTATTTTTTCAGATTCCACGCTTATAGGGTCCATAAGCTTAGGGAATCGGATATGTTAGGTAATCGAGAAGCGGAAAAAGAATTAGAGAGAAACCATAAGCATTTATGGTCCATGATACATTAGTTCTGGGTGAAGGGACTACATTCTTATAGGACTAATTAGAGCTGAACTACTTGATGTACGAAGCAGACGAAAACATGTTTTTCCCTCTTTTTCGTTCTTTAATATCTTTCTTTTTTTGTAATGAAAATGCTTCCACGCAGGCATCGCATAATGCGAGAACCTGTCTTGAAACACGAATTTCGAGATGGCCTACGGCATGCTCGAAATATTCAGCATGCATATTTCTATGCAAAAGAGACTGAAAAAAGTATAATCGATGGAGAGATGCAAAGCATTTACTTTTACAAATAATAGTGATGTACAGAAGTTGAGAAATTGAGAGGGAGGGAGAGAGAGGGAGAGAGAGAAAGAGAGAGAGAGAACGAGTGTGAGAGAGAATCGGTATCAGATAGCATAAAAATGCTAAATTTTATTAGATAAGTTCAACCTGTTCAAGTGAACGACGAATACAGAGTTTTACCCTTAATGATTATTACTATGATGATAAAACAAACCAGTATTTTGTATTGTTCAGCGCTTACTTAAGAATAAGACACGGAATGATGTCTTATTAACCCGGTAATGAAAGTGTACTTAAAACATGAGTCGACCAATTGTTTACTTATAGAGCAGTTAATCATGTAATAATTATTAATTAATGACGTCTAGTTAGCATTATTGTCAACGGAACATTATGGTTTTTATCTGTTGTATCAGATACATCTTTATTCTCTGTATGTTTTAATGCCGCGCCAACGACAGATGAAACATAATTTTGCACGTTGCAAATTACGTGCATTATTCTTTTTTAAGGAAAGAAGTGCTGCGAAAAATGATCGCGACAAATCTTTTTTTTTTTTTTGTAAATAAATTTTTATTTTAAAAAATTCGTTTTCAAATTATATATTCTGTTCGAAAAGAATTTGTTAAGAAATTTTTATGAACGTGACGCTTATTTATTATAAAATTTTACGATTATCTCTATTAGTTAGAGTTTAAAACGATTTAAATTCAGCGTAGTTGATTTATGTAAAGAGTGTATCATTTGTCGCAATGAAAACGAACCAATGATGAAGCATATATTTTCATATTTGAAATGTTCAAATTTGACTATATACATTCATGTTTTGTTATGCATTTAATGTAATTATTAAAGGAAAACTGTTAGGAAAGCACAGTCGAAGAAGTGTGCTTTAGTTATAAGCTGATGCATTTTTTTAATCAGGATAAAAATGGAAAATTTTTGTCAAAAGACAATCATAGAACGGAGCTGGAGTCTCCCGTTAAAAAAGAGGAATACTCATCTGTGTCGTTGGTATTTTAACGAGACTGTCACGTCAACGCATTATTCTTTTTTATTAAAGCAACAATTAAGTTCTTTTTGAATCGTTGGTAAGAATGTTACAACATGCAATACTTAATCTATAATGTAATTTCTAAGAATTGTCTTCCCATCTTTATATCAGGTTTCTTTATATAAAAGTTGTAGATCATCTTTTTATTGTACACAAAGTGTTCATTAAAAATAGTAAAAAGTAATTCCTACTGCTGTATAAAAAATGAATTCTAATTCAACTTTTTCATAAGAATTTCAAAGTAATTATGCATTTGTCACGTCCACTAATTTTTGTATATTTTAAATTCGGTACAATTTTTCAATATAATTATCAATAGAGAAGTTTGTTGTTCGTCAATTTTAATGAAACACTTTGTGTAAGCGTACATATCGTATGCATAATAAAGCATGTAAAAATATGGGGATTTGTTTGCGAAATCGAATTTCCCTGTCAAGTATCAAACTATTATAAAACTATTCAGGATACATTAACTTGTTAGCCCATCTGATATGTTACATACTTTTTGGATTTCAATATCTAAAAATGTTGAGGAACAACTTTCTGCAATAATTGTCCAATTCAAGTTAAATATTATTTGAAAGCTATTGGAGAAAAATAATTCTATGCTATTTGATCACACACAAAGATTGTCATTTTCTGTAAATAAGATATTTTTCTCCTTCCAAAAAAATTTTACAGAATAATTTTTATTAACCATTTAAAAAATAAACAAGATTAAAGTAAGATGTGTAATTATGAACACAACTTTTATAATTGAGCTTATTCCAATTTACAATTAATTAATTATGTAAGAAATAATGGAACAAAAAATTCTTGAAAAAAAAAATTAGTTTCGAACCACTGTTGCAACTATTGGAGAAAATAAAAGAAACAGTATATTAGATTAAAAAGTAAATAAGATTTTTATAGTGAAGAATGGATGCGCTATTGAACTTAAACTGAAGTGTCTAAAAATAATGCATGGAAAAAACCCTGTCAAAAGAAGTATTAGCACCCCAGTGGATTAGTCAAGTATTATAAAAAGAAACTAATATATTTGTGCCTTCAATAAAATTTAGTATTTTCACTTTTTCATAAAACTGTTTTAATACAATTTGTGATGCGATGTGCAAGCGAAAAGATTTAAAGAGAACAAGAAATAAGTAATAGAAATGTAAATATCTTCTATAGAGATAAAATGATCGAGTCTGATTACGATTAATTGATAAAGAAACTTTTATGAGAACTTCGAATTTTACATTTTGCATGGAATTCATCGATAATAGTACATCAATTATATTTATTGGTAAATTAAATGTAATTAGAAAGTCCTAAAACTTATTGAGACGATTGAAAGCTCGATGAAACTCCATGTTTAATATAATTGATTTGATTTAATCCGACCGCATCCTATATTTTAGATTTTAGATAATCATACGTATCACGATACGTGTGATGATTATAAGTCTTTCCTTTCCACCATTTATTAAAAAAAAAAAAAAAAAAAAAAAAGAAAAATTTAGCCAGTATTTCCGGTGGTTCGTATAATCAAGGAAACCTTTATTCAAAGGGAAAAGTACTGACTTAATTTTTAATTGGTGTCGTAACATCGCGTTTATTACTCTCGAACTGTTTCGTAAAAATTAGACATTGATTTTGATAAAGCATTAGACGGCACCAATTAAAAGCGAAACAATTATAAAGTTAATAAGAATAATAAACTGTAAATACAGAGATACAGAATATTTTATTGTGATGAGCGTTAAGGTGAATAAGAAAATCAGTCGAATGAACTAGTTTAAAAAAGATTGAATCTATACATTCGTGGTGTCGATTTAAACAAGAAAGTATGAAGCATCAATTTTATTAAAAAAATAAAATTTTCGGTAGAAATAACGTTCATCGTCTTCCAGTTATAACGTATGAAATTGTAACACTAAAAATGTACAATTTAAGACATGTTTTTTTAATCTGTCGAGACAATATTCAAACGATAACAACACGAAATATTGAAAACTAGAAACTAGACTGGAAATGTTACGTGACAGATGAATGTATCTTTTAACGCAAGTTAATTGTAAGATCATTACTGTTAAAGATATAACCGATTACCGAAAGTTAATCGGTAGATAGTTGCACAAGCGTAATCGTGAGAAGATAATTCTAAAATTTCGTACATAAAAAGATCGCTATTTAAACGCAACTAGAACGTAGTTTTATACATATATATATATACATATATATATATGATTATTACGAAATAAATAAATTTTTATAAAACTTCCCATTCTCGATTTCTACTTCCTACGAGTTCATTTTTTATTTGAAATTAATTTAAAAACTCACAATTATAACGCCACGGAATTCGTTCCAACTGCTGCTTAAATTACACAAATAGTTCTTTAATTTACAGTTCAAACAATTGCACTTGCACATGTTCTTGAAAATCGGTTTTACTCAAACGTTATTAAAAGCAAGTTAGACCTCAAAAATTAGGGCACGATTGTGATTTAAACGATAGTTATTTTTAAGCCTGATGTTTTTTTTATATAGGGATATTTCGACCTAATATTGACATGTGATTTTTAGGGACTTTGTTCACGTGTTTTTGAAGGCAGTTGGTCATACATTGGTCTTGTGATCCAACAGCTGAGGGAGGTGCGAGTTGTGAAGGGATACTTTAATCTGCCAGCGAGTAACTCACGTGAATAAAAGGGTTTTTAGGGAACGACAGCGAAAATGGTTGATCGCGCGAATATAGAGATGATACCGGCTTTGCCGGACGAGAAAATTGGTAAACACTTTGCGATACTATTATTTGCTAATTTGACATTGCCCCTCCCAATATTGTGATCTGTTTATATATTTTATAAAGACATTATATACTGCTTTAATTTTATCCGTTTTTTCATTTATTTATTGTGAAAATAGTGTATTATTTGTAGTGTGAAAATTCGATGAATTTTAATATAACTATATACTAGTATGACTACTAGAATCTTGCATTGGAATTTAAATACTTTTTACAATAAACTAAAATGCATAAAAGTCATGTGTATATATACTGTTTGTTGTAATTTAGTGAATGTTTCATTTTATATTAGTATATTTCATTTATATTAGTATATTTGTATTATATTGAGTGATAATAACGATTGAAATGTTTCAGATATGCTGGCAGCTACGAGCATTCTCCAACAGCAAGCTGCTGACATTAGAAACCAACGGATCAATTGGCTATCATATTCACAGTAAGATCTTTAAGTTCAATGGTGATTTTAGTGTTATAACATTATATTAGTTAATAATTTTGACTACTAGGAATATGTAAAGATATTTACTGTGACTTTAAACAGAATAATAAATCATATGTATATATTAATATGCTGTGTTTTGTAGGTCTCAAATGATATCAAAAGAGGACTATGATTTCATAGTTGCTTTTGATACCAGTGATGCCAGTGTCCGGGATGCAAAACTTAAAGAAAATCCACATCAAGCTGCGAAGACATTTCTTAATTTATTAGGTCATGTTTCAAAAGACCAAACCATTCAATATATTCTTACAATGATCGACGATATGCTTCAGGTATACATGTTTATCTAATGTAGAACACTGTATAATTTATTTTAGTTATTTGCTGAAGCAATATGTATTCATAATCTACGTATTTTAAATATTAGGAAGATCGTAGCCGCGTAGAAATCTTCCGAGAACATTCAAATCGCAAACGTGAATCAGTTTGGGGACCTTTTCTGAATTTATTGAACAGACAAGATGGATTCATAATGAATATGACTTCTAGAATAATTGCTAAACTTGCTTGTTGGAGTCATGATCTAATGGAAAAGACAGATCTTCAATTCTACTTAACATGGCTCAAAGATCAGTTGAAGCTTAGTGTAAGTATAAAAACGTTTGTTAATTCATAGTTTAAATTGAAGAAAGACTATACAGAAGACTCATAAATTATATACTAGCGCAATATTCTCTGCTTCTTACTTGTGGCTTAGCTTCTATTTTTAATATAGTTATGTGTGTGCACAATATGGGTGATGGTTCTTACTATAATAAATTTTACTCAATTATAACATAAACCTGACATAATGTAACTAAAAACTCAATTTCAAAACTTTCCATTGATAAAATAACACATTCTTATGCACAGTTATATTTACAGTTTTTTAGTCTGCATTATATTCGTGTCCTTGTAAATTTACATAAATAAACATGCAAATAAATTGTTAAATAGTACATGCAACTAACCATAGAGTAGAAATGTAGGTATTACTGCAACTTACCGTCCAGCAGATACATGTTGCTTTCTGCAAGGTAAATAGAAAATGTTGCCAAAGTGAACACATAAATAAGTTGCATGGGATTTTAGTTTGAGGCACTTCAGGACTTACACATGCATGTGGAAGTAGAACAAAACAACGCTATGAACAAGGAAGGAAACGAGCTACATGAGCAACTTGAACCGGTTGGTCTGATAGTAACTAATTATTAACACTAGAATATTACCCAGCTAAGTTACTTCGATTCATTCTTAAATATGAGTCATAAATATACTATACATATAATTTTCATTTCAAATATCATGAATTCAAATGCAAATACGAGGGAACAAAATATGTAAGTAATCATTTTTTACAAAATAGTGTTCAACTGCATATCAGATTTTTTTTACTGGGAAAAAAGATAATTTTACATTTTATGAACAATCCTCTTCTTATCTCTCTATTTTGTGCACACACATAATTTTAACTTTTAACTTATTACCTTATTTAATTAGACTTTGAAAATATCATGTATTTTTTATTGTTTTTTATCAGAATAACGACTACATTCAGTCTGTTGCACGTTGTTTGCAAATGATGCTTCGTATTGACGAGTATCGTTTTGCGTTTGTCTCCGTCGATGGAATTTCCACTTTGCTAAGCGTTTTGACAGGCAGAGTGAACTTCCAAGTACAATATCAGCTTATATTTTGCTTATGGGTGCTTACATTCAATCCATTACTCGCCGAGAAAATGAACAAGTATGTATTAAACATATCGTAAAAGCTAATTTATAAGAAACTAGCGATTTTGAAAGTCATATCAAATCTTCATATTTCAGATTCAATGTTATACCTATTTTGGCAGATATTCTAAGCGATTCTGTCAAAGAAAAAGTGACGCGTATTATTTTGGCCGTATTTAGGGTGAGTTGCATAAATAAAATACTACAAAAATAGTATTAGTATAGAAAAGTAGTGGGCAAAAATTGGTCAACTTCGACTGACGATAACTCAGCGAAAAATTGTCATAAAATCATAATCTTTTTTTTTAATTTAAAGTCTAAGGTCTTTACTGTAAGTTACTATGTATTGATTTTGAAATTGATGCACCTCCTACTGCTATAATCCTTTAAATCTGAGGGCATGTTTGTCCTATTGAAAATTGCAAACTTTGACGAGATGCAGGGACTTGCAAAAATTTTTTTAGGGGATATCGTTCACAGTGACATAAAATACGAACCTTCCCCTTTAATTTAAAAAAAAGATCAAGTCGCTATGATTTTTTTTCGCAAAGTTACAGCCCTTTAAAATAACCCTTGCATTTTGAAAACCTAGCACATTCCTAAGAAAATGTAAAAATGGAAGGATTATTTTAGAATGCTGTAACTTTGTGAAAAAAAATCATAGCGACTTGATCTTTTTTTTAAATTAAAGGGGAAGGTTCGCATTTTATGCCACTGTAAACGATATCCCCTAAAAAAATTTTTGCAAGTCCTTGCATCTCGTCAAAGTTTGCAATTTTTAGTAGGACAAACATGCCCTCAGATTTAAAGGATTATAGCAGTAAAAGGTGCATCAATCTCAAAATTAATACATAGTGTCTTACAGTAAAGACCTCAGGCTTTAATTTAAAAAAAAGATCATGATCTTATGACAATTTTTCGCGGAGTTATCGTCAATCAAAGTTGACCAATTTTTCCCCAAAATTTTCCTATGTCACAATTTTGTTAAGCAGTGTATTAATACCTTCGTTTCGGTGCCTCTACTTATCTTTCCTAACTTCATAGAACCTTATCGAGAAAGTAGAAGATGGACAAGTTGCCAAAGAACATTGTATCGCCATGGTGCAATGTAAAGTATTAAAACAACTTTCAATATTGGGACAGCGTAAATTCGATGACGAAGATATCACCGATGATATTGAATTCTTGAATGACAAATTGCAAGCATCCGTTCAAGATTTAAGCTCTTTCGATGAATATTCGACTGAAGTGAAATCTGGACGTTTAGAGTGGTCGCCAGTTCACAAATCTGGCAAATTTTGGCGAGAAAACGCCAGTCGACTCAACGAAAAGAATTACGAGCTGCTTCGTATTTTAGTTCATTTATTAGAAACCAGTAAGGATCCATTGGTTCTCAGCGTGGCCAGTTTCGATGTGGGAGAATACGTGAGGCATTATCCACGTGGTAAACAGTATGTTCAAAAACTTATTTCCATTCGAGGATCGCTTATGACAATTGCCAGCTACTGAACTTTTAAAATCGTTCTAGCGTTATCGAACAACTTGGGGGTAAGCAACGAGTAATGCAACTTTTGGGACACGAGGATCCGAATGTGAGATACGAAGCTCTTCTTGCGGTTCAAAAGCTTATGGTGCACAATTGGTACATAGTTCGAATAAGATTTGTTTTAGAAAAAATATATCTTAAAGTAGAGGTGTTAGTATAACGTTATACTTATTTCATTTATAGGGAAT
Source organism: Calliopsis andreniformis (assembly GCF_051401765.1). Taxonomy (NCBI): domain Eukaryota; kingdom Metazoa; phylum Arthropoda; class Insecta; order Hymenoptera; family Andrenidae; genus Calliopsis; species Calliopsis andreniformis. The sequence continues at coordinate 13,712,032 of NC_135073.1, forward strand.
ATTTAGGAAAACAATTGGAGAAAGAACAAACCGGAACATCAGGTGCACCAGGAAGCAAACCTGGTTCACAGGTGCCAGCAAAAGCTTAGACAAGTATGATAAACTTCTTAATCGTAAGTTTCGTTTTAAATCCGTACATCTTTATTTTAACGCTCTGTTGCGTTGAGAATCGGATAAAAAGTACTCCTCTGAAGCTATAGTTAAATTACAAGCATTCCTTTGTATTCAGTGTAGCTGTAAACTAAAGAGATACAAAAGATATATTCGAACTAGTTCATCCAACTCGAAATTATCTTCGATGTGCAAAGGTTAAGAAAAATGTACATAATTGTTCCGATAATAAGATGAATACATTGACAGTAATATTACTGACATTTATAAATAAGATGTTTAATGGAATGTTAAGGAAAGAAATAAAGTATTATTATTGCCAGAAGATGGTACAAAGGTATATACAATTATTCTTGCTTTTTCATTTCTCCGTAAACGATAGTTTCACGTTAATGTTACAAGATGTCAATTGTGTCACCAGATATCGAAATATATATGGTATGTCAACTTCTCTCACTGATTCATCATCACCACATAGGCGGCATCTTGCTTTTTCATTGAAATTTGGTGTGTTTAAGGCTGTTTCCATTACTGGGCCCAACAGTGTCCCACATTTTTGACAAACCAAAGTCTGTAGAAAGATGAATACACCTTATTAATCCTTACTCTTTAAACAAGGGCCATTTATATCTGATAGGTTTTTAAACGAGTAAAAGTCTTCGAAAAAATTCATGTAATATCTTTAAACATTCCAAATTGAAATTATTAGAAAAATGTCGAGATAAGAATAATCTCTGTTTATAGAGTAAGGGTTAATAGTGCAAGAATTGAAAGAAATTTTTTAAGAAATTGAAACTTACCGTAGTCTTATCTGAACAGTGGAAAAGACGATCTTGAAGCAGAAACGAACAACCGTGAGATATTAACGAATCTCGCTCCATTTCTCCAAATCGAACACCACCTCCTCTTCGTCTACCCTTTATGGGTTGCCTCGTTAGAACATCGATCGGGCCTGTACTCCTTACTTGCCACTTATCGGAGACCATGTGTCGCAGCCGCTGGTAATGTACGACCCCAAAGAAAATGTCAGCAGTCATTTCTCTTCCATCTATTCCAGAATACATTCTTTCAGTACCATAATAATTGTAACCACCACTTTCCAATAATTTCCCGAAGTATTCCACCGCTGTCTCATTCTCATTGAACCTGAAGGATGTTGCATCGTGCACCAATCCATGTATAGCTGCTGACTTTCCAGCCATCACTTCGATCATCATAGCTATCGACATACAAAAATTATAATTGAAGAGTGTCTGCATATGTGGAGAAAACCATTGAAAATGTTTATCTTACCTATTGTCATACGACTTGGGAAACCGTGAGGATTGAACACGATGTCAGGAATGAGACCAGTTTCTGTGAATGGGAGATCTTCTGAAGGCCACTTTTGGGAACAGATACCTTTCTGACCTGCTCTTGAAGCGAATTTGTCTCCAACGCTTGGATTACGCTGAAATTTTTGGTAATCATTACATTAACATAATCTCACGTTGAATTATCATTTGTTCAAATCAAATTTTACTGACTGAAATACGAAAAGTTATGCAAGCTCTACGTGGAATATGACTCTGCAGTGTTCCACAAAGCTTCACGTTGTCCACGTGTGCGTCTTCTTTTCCGTGATATTTACCGATTATGTATGTTGATTGATCTGCATCATAATAGCTGTTAAAAAAGATAGGGAGTAAAATTAGAACTACATATATCAGCGAATGACCTACGTGTAACTTACCAATAGTAGGGATCACCTTCGGTAATGATGGTACCTGGTATAGGAAGGCCATCTGTGTCCAATTTTTCTGCCAGCTCAGACTTATCGGGATTTCTTGCGAAATAACTTCTTTGATCTTTCAAATCCACGAACTCAGATTTGTAAATCATGCCATGTGCAAAGCCTCTGTCATATGCTGCTTTGTTTATAATCATTGCGTCTTCCATATCGTATCCCTAGAGATACATGTATTATAGATAAGCATTTCGTTAATATTAGGAATTCTGTTTCATAGTTCTTTTACCGTGTATGAAATAACAGCAACTATCGCATTAGTGCCCATTGCAAAATCGTCAAGGTTGATCTTATCATGATGTACAGGTCGAAATAACGGGGTTGTGGGTGTTTGAAGTCTGTATAATTTAGTTTCAGATTGCAATTGCCATGTGTGACAAGGAGTACCCATTGTTTGTTTACCCATCTAGAAAAAATATAAAATTTAACACCTGCAAGATTTTTTATTAACACTAACACTTGTAGGAAATCTTACTTGGCATTGATACATATTTCGTGGACTCTGATTACAATCTGGCATAGGAATGAGACTCGCTAAATTACTCAGAAAAGCTGTTTTTGATAGTTCTTGATGCGATGTTAGCTGTAATAATAATGAATTAAATCAGAAACTTGAGAACATCTTGGGAGATAAAAGAGGTAATTTATATTACTCCTTCGTAAGCTTCCTCGGGTGTGACACAGATATCTAGGTAAACTTGTTCAAATGTCCCAATATACTCAATCTTCTTAGCAGCTAAATTCATTACTGGTCTCATCATTCGAGCTGGACTTGTGAATAAATATAATCCTGGGTATTGAGCTGGTACTTTTTTCTTTGGCACTAGTGCTATTTCCAACGTTTGTGGAATCTAAAAACAAGTTACGAGATTTTAATTAATTTCTACACTATTTTCAAGCTATTATTTAAAAAACTATACTGATATGAATCGTTTACTTACTTCTTGTCCTTTTATTTTAAGCAACCTTAATTTATCAGTGACTCTGGCAATAATACTATCCTCTATTAATCCAATTAATTTTCCGTCTAACATTACGACATATGAATTTTTCCAATTATCAGCAATAGATAATGGAATCATTCCAAGATCCATTAATGTGACAGGAATGTTTTCTTTCAATTTCGGATCTGCATGCTTCGTGATAGTACAATTCATTGTTAAATGATTGAGAAGACCACATGGAGCACCATCAGGTGTATGTACAGGACAAATGAAGCCTACAATAATTAATAATGGTTGAAGTAAAGCTTCGCGTTTCTAATTCTTTGTAACTAAAAGTATAAATGGTACATCTGTGAGAAAACTGAAATATTACCCCATGCATCTGGCAGTAACTGTCTAGCTTCAGTGGTCCTCATCTCTTGGAAGAAGGAACCTCTATGTATGGCACGAAAATGACTCATGTAACGCATTCTGTTAATATTTTCAGCAACGATCGTGAGACCTGTACTTTGCATCAACCCTAAACCAGTTGGTGACTTTAAATTTCCAGTTGATAAGAAATTTTCCATCTGTGATTCAAGCGAATTCCCATGTTTCATTACGTTCAGCATTTCCTCTGTTATTAAAAGAACAGGATTATTCATAACAAGTACACTGAAACCTGTAAATTACCTTTTTAAATACTTACGCACGTTTAAAGTGTATCTGTTACCAGCACTCCTGGCACGTTTCAAAATGCCCATTTTCAGACCAGTTAGCCAAGCGTGCAGCTTTTCTTTTAATACTTGCAAATACAAATGACCGCCGAGGAGACATTCCTGCATCATTACTGCATCAGCACCTTCTACGGCACATCTGTTATTTGCAAGAGCAAATAGCTTTTTTGTCATGAAGACAAGTAAATAGAATTTGTCCATTGGGTCATCAAGATGAATGGCTATACAATGCCTGAAAATAATATATATTTAATATATAAACTAATTTGTAGACATACATGTACACAGATATTTGTTGCACTAACTTGATGATAAAATTACAAACGTCTGTGTCAGTAGCATCTTGAGGTAATTCGAAAAACTTTATTCTGAACATCCTTCCTATGTAAGCTTTGCATTGTTCGTGATTGTGTAAGTCTTGTTCGTGTATTTCTCTCAACATATTTAGAATGCAACCCTTATAGTAAAGATCATCTTCACAACCAGCAGTCAGTGCATTATAAATAAAAATGTCTGAGACATCAACCAAACATTTTAACATCAAAATCAATGGAACATAATATAAAACCTTCCTATATGAGAACATCAACTTTGCAGAACCATCAGTTACATAATGTAAGGTATTACTCTGTAAAATAGGTAGTTTAATTGTAATATAATTTAATTTATAAGAGGCAGAAATGTTTTTGTCATAAAAAACGTACATTTGCAGTGTTGTCATCGCGTACACTTCTCAGAAGCAAACCAAGATCACTGAATTGTACACCACGGGCTTTCCACCCTGATCTCCTGATAGCAATGGGGTAATTTCTTCTTGTCATTAGTAGCATTCTGATAATTCTTTCTAGCCCTTTAACCACAAAGTATCCACCCCATTCTTGTTCATGCTCTCCATGAGCAACCAACTCTTTTGGACTCATTTTACTTAAATGACATCGATTAGACTATAGAATTAAATAAAAATTAATTAATATGGAAAATTTCAATACACAATATGCACTTGTCTAATTGTGTTAATGAAAATAGGAATTCTCATAAATATTCCATACCTTAATCATAATTGGAATTTCTCCTAAGTCCCTCTCAAGAGCCTCTTGCAGTTTGCCATTGATAGACCAACCCAATTTAACTGTTATCTTTCCTTTATAGGTACAGCCTCTCTGCCTGCATTCTGTAGGATAAATTTTATGATTCTTCACTCCAATGGTACCAGAAGGCACAGCGGGCTGATGAATAGACACATCATCAACCCATAAAGCCACCTTGTCTTCATTAGGAAGATGAATGTAAACAAGTGGATTATCTCGTACAGCTATGGAGAGACCATCTTCTAGCATATAATTAAAGGAATCTATATGAGGAGAACCCAGACTTTGGAGCAACTAAAACAGTACATATAGTGATTGAACGTTTATTAAACGAAGTATTTTAAAAAAGCAGCTAACGCAAATTTAAAATAACACCTACAGGGTTTTGTTTCTCGGATGGTTTACCGAAATTCTTCGATGTGTTTGTCAATTTCGGTTCGATTAACATTTTGATATTATTTGCAAATACTATTTCACACGTAATTCAAACATACTATTTATAAAATTGCTGGGCAAATTTGCTCATGGACACAATACCCGCGACAAGTGTGGTCCACTCACGTGGAGCAGCATTTTCGTTGCCAACCTTCTCAAATTAATTTCCCTTAAAATGACACTTTAATCTAGGGTGTTACTGAAGCTACGAACATGTGTGATATTAAACTAAAAAGAACTAGCAACGAATTTCCTATATTAAAGCCAATTGCGCAAGTGTAAAATCTGATTTGAACTGTATTCAACGACAAACGTCACGCTTGCTCGTTTATATAAATGATTCTTCTGAAAATATGAAAATCACCGGTAAAATTCTGCACGATAAAATTCGAAATTTGGATTCAGAATTTTCGAATGGCGTCACACCAGAAATATTAGACAAAATCTGTAACGAACCCTCGGTACAACCGTTTTTAAAATGGTTCTGCGACAACGTGAACTATGATAATGTTCTGTCAAATGAAGAAATTGAAATGTAAGTACTGAATGAGATTAAAACATTCAAGTACTCATATAATACTTTAGATTCTTGTCTTTAGTCTCAGAAAGTATTGACAAAAAGTTTCTAATCATACTGTTCTTTGTAACTAAATTGTGATATAATATTTCAGTAAAAACAGACTACAAGAAACAAAGGAATGGATAGAAGGTCCAGAATTAGATTCCGCTTTGGAAGAAGCCACCAAAAATGACCCACATTTATTGAATATTATTTCTTTCAATGCTAAAGATAAAGATGACTTATTCGCAGAGTACGAGATGATGAACAATATGTATAAGGAAAACACAAATTATATTCGTACATTGCAAAATGGGATTAAAAATTTAAAGTAATAAAATTCTTGTAGATAGTCTTGATTAGGTATATTTGTTATTGTTAACATGAATAAAACATTGTAGGAAATTGGAAGTTAAATTGGATGAGGATATGGAAGAGGAAGAAGAATCTTTAAACATGGAATATATTAAAGCAGATAAAGCATATAAAGATTGTTCTAAAATTCTGAAACAATTCGATGAAGATAATAGAGAATTCTTTGAAAAAGTTAAATGTCTATTAAATATTTACACAGATGCTGCTGAAAATGTGAGTAAATTTGATTGATGTTTTTTAGAATGGAATGGATAATATGACTATTATTTACAGAAAGGAACCCCACTTCTATGGACTCAAATGCCATTGGATCTAGCTATTAAGAAAATTGAATTGTACCATCATTATTTAGACATTCACATAAGAAGACAACTTGGAAATGAAAATTGTTGTACAGAAGAACAGAAGACTGATTCAGACTATGTTTCATTAATAAACAATGGCAAAGAAAGTAGCATAGATAATGAAAAACTGCAAGAATTAATGCTGTGTAAAACAAAGTAATTATAATGATTATTAAGTAAAATGTGTGTTCATCCTCTGAAAGATAGAAATGTAATACTTTTCTTGTAGCTTAAACAATGCAAAGATGGAAGCAATTCTAGCTAAAGTACAAGAAGATTCATTTGCTGCAATGCTAGACAGTGCACAAGATATATACAACTCAGAAAATTTAAAAGTACCAAGACAGTCTGAAATAAGGTAAGTACTCAAATATTACAATTTGTTTCTATCAGTATGCTTATGTTACATAAATATTACTTTTGTGTGTATAGAAGAGAAATCTTAGCATTATCTAAAAGGAAAGATTTGTTAGAAGAAAATGTCTGCTTGCTACAAGAATGCCAACTAACAGAAGTAGTACAGCAGTTTGCAGAATTGGAAATAATGAAAGTTCAGAAACAAGATGCTCACAAAAAGCTTGAACAAAGAAAAACTGAGTTGGTAAAGCTTAAGAATTTGCGATTTCTTGCGCGCGAGGATGGACATGTACCTGCTAATTTATTAAGTATGCTAATGCAGATGCAATTTCAACGTCTTAAAGATGTCTCAGAATTTGTGGCCGATGTTCAACACTATTTAACAACAGAATATTTACTCTCGTCTACGAGATGTGTTAGTAGCAAATATAACTAAGTATTATTGTTTTAAGCATGACTTTTAATTCAATTATCTTTAAATAGGAAAGTATGCAGCAGCAGCAAACTGAATACTCTGCAATCGTCTCTTCGTCAAAAGTGTATAATTCGTTTGATAAACTTTTAATTTCTATGATATTCCATAACGAACATAATAGCTGTCAGTTGCCTGTTGCATTGGATAAATATAATGAATTAATAGATGAAAATAGAAGGAAAAAGAAATTAATAATGGAAACATCTTTAAATTCAAAAATTCATAAGTTAGAAACATTGTAAGTATTACTTTATTTATTAACGGTAGAATATTCATAAAGATTAAATTATTATTATTATTTAGACAAAGCGAAGTAAATCAACAATATACGAGTGAAATTCAGAAAGGACCGACGTATACTTTTAAGCCAATTCCTTACAAAATTGAAACCTGTTATAATGAAACATCTAATAATCTGCAAAAGATACAAACGGATTTAATGAAAATAAGAAATCAAATGAAAGAGCGAATGGTAAAGTAAAAAACACACCTGCATATATTTTAATCAATATTTTTCATAGAATGATTTGAATTTTTTCTTACAGAAAATTGATACGGGTTTCGAACGAGAAAAAGACATACTTTGGCAGCGATTTTTAGCCGATGCAAATACATTAAAACAAACGCATAAAGAGATCAAACAAATGATAAGCAAATCTTGTTTTGAGAAGTATGCAATTGAATAATTCATGTAGATTTTTAAAACTGTACAATACTCGTATTGGAAGAAAACCAACATATTTCTGCTGTGCAGAAGAATATAAGAAAATGTAATAAGTTAAGTTCTAACAAATTTACGAAAATATTGGAATAAAAGTTAAGAATATTTGTCAATAATTTTATAAGATGAGAACGTGTCTTTTCAATTTAAAACACTCAAAAATGAGCTCGGACAAACATTTTCTTGACTTTACCGACTTCGGTATCTTGATCGTAGCGATTCCTAAAATCACCGTTTTTATGTACAGATGGCGCAATAATATCGGTGACTGTTTACCAAGTAAAAATATCTATTTTATAAAATTTTAATCTCCAAATAGTTTACAGTGAACTATAAATAATAAAAAAGTTATTAGTTCCATAAAATTATTATGGTACTCTTTCCTACAATTTTCTACACTTTTGTGTTTCAGGTAGTCAGACAGGCATTGAAATCACTTGCCTACACAGACAGGCATTGAAATCACTTCAAATACTCGTCATTATGTCATATTCAAATATGTAGAGATAACATATTAAAAGATATTAACGCTAAAAAAAACAGTAACATTTACTTAATAACAGTAATATTTATATTTAAAGTAGTAATAACTATTATTCGATGATTTAATTCCATTCTCACAACAGGATGTGAAAATTCATTAAACATCCTTTCCCCTGATACCATTTAGATACATAAATGTACATGTAACGCCTGATCAGCCTCCTTTACAGGTGCATTACTAATCGTGACATACATTAAACTATGTCAAGTATTGTTGCGCTGCAATTGACCCTGAAATCCGGCGAATGTCATTTTTTGGTCCATCGGATGTAGACAACAGCAGCTCACAACTTCGTCGTCGGGTATTTTTTTTCTATTAAAATATACTTACCTTCAGGACATTTTAGTACTCCGATCATATTTTAGGTTTTACAATAAAGCAATTAATCTTTTTCATAAATATTTATATTTTTAGATTTCTTCGTGAACGAAAGACGAAACTTGATGAAGTTTCGTTGAAGCTATAATACATGTTAGGGATAAGAACTTGATAAGATTCATATAAAAACGCAGTTATCGTTTACGTATTGCATATATTTCCAGTGATAAGATATTTCGTTTTTTTGTCAACGAGGCTGTTTTAGTATAAAACAAGATATCCCATTTCCCAATTTCAGTGTTAATCCAACTGGCAAACAAATAATGCTCATATAGTTCCACAAAAAAAATTCGTAAGAATTAATGGTAAATAATAACAACAGTATTATTAAAGTCTTTCTATTAATACAATGATGCTATAACAATAACTGAAGCATTTTTGTGTAAAGTAGCAAATGGGTAAAAATTGGAAGATTTTGTAATAGAACATTTCTTTAACAAAAAATAACATTTTTCGATTTTAGCACTTATGCTACCTTCCACAAGAACGCTTCAATTAAAAATTTTTAATTAAACAGCAACATGTGTGGCCATTGACATAGGACGCCTTCGTTGCAATCTTCTGTGTTGGAATTTATTTCTAATCAAAGTAAAATTCATACGTGAAACTCGCGACAATGGTACTCCACTGACTTGTTGGTACTTCCATAACGGTAAAAGCGTGACAGCAGAGGCGAGAGACAGGCAGGAGGAAGGGAAAACCTGCACTGTTCGGTTTTTGGGGTCCATGATTGGTAGTGTCTCCTTCAGTGTTCGTTTAACTATCGTATCGTAAGCGTTGCGATTTTCTTGTCTTCGTACATAAATCTTTGTCGGTGGCTTGGAAGAAATAAATCAGATCGCATGCAACATCATCATAAACACCAACGAAACAAGTCTTTTGACGAGGTGAGTCAGTGTTCATGACTATTTCGCGGGATGACGCGATTTTGGCGATAGCTGTCTCCTCATAAGGCACGCAGAGAAGTGAATAACGTGTAGCAAATAATTTTTTAGCGGAAAATCAGTGGAGGGTTTAGAAATTTTTCGATCTCGTTTCGTTCATCTTTTTTCTTCTTTTTTAGAAAAGTCGAAGTAAATGTTGCTGGCGAATTGGGTTTCGGGGACTCACAGGATGTAAATTTCTGTCGTTCTACTTTCTAATTAACGAGCAGAATCCGTTCGCCGACGGATGTTGAAAAAAGATATATATACGTATATATATAAAATTGTCTTATAGAGAAAAGTACTATTTTATTTTTCTTATTTTTGAAATAAAAGTATTCGTGTCCTTAAATGTGTTAACAGAAAAATCGATATTTTATGGATCGATTTGATCGAATTTCGCGCATGTATTATGATCTTCGATCAATTTTTAATTGTTTTCATTTGAAAGTTTATTTTTTGCAAAATTTTGTTCCTCGATTTCTCATACTATTTTACATATCGTCTAATTACACACACGGTTTAAATTAGATCGATGAGTCAAACGTCATAAATGCATTTCGCTTAAATTCAATTCTAAAATGCATACGATAATTTTGCAAATATAATCAATGATTCAAGCGTGAGCAAACATGTGGAAGTTTTCCTATTGTTGCTATAATTACATAGTGTTGTAATAATTCATATGAAGAAGCGGTTCTGAGAATTATAGAGGAAAAAATGAAGAAGCTGCACAATTATGATAATTGATAAAATCCCAACACACTTATAAAATACAAACATATGCTACACAAAAATTAATAAATAAATGGATATTACATTGTGTTGAAAAATACGTAAATTATGTAGTATATAAAGATACATTTTTTAATTATTAAAAAATATTTTCGACTAATCAAAAAGTAAAGATATATTTTCATTCTACTGAAATTCAGTTTTTCCTCATTCATATCTACAATAGTAATCCTAACAATAAGTCTATTATATAAAAACTTGATAGAAAAACAAGATAAAAAAGATTGAATAACATTGTCAACTGATTGTGTTACAATCATTAACTATGCTTACATCACAGATGTTTTCTTCTATGTTCAATTTAATTATACTAAAAATTATTATAGAATAAATATTGTTCATAAATTAGTTGAATCAATGTAAATTTTTCAGAAGCTGCAAAAATGAATTGGCAGTGGTTCCATATATTTTTTCTACTCTGCATCGCTAAGTACTTGAATGCAGAGTCGTAAGTATACACATATTTCATTTATTTATTTCAGTAAATAAATATTTGTTCTACAACTTAATGTTATACTGTCTTCAAAAGGTATTACAGCATAATTGCTCCAAAAGTGGTTCGACCTGATTCAGAATATCATGTAGCAGTGAGTGTTACTGGTGTATCAACAACATCATCAGTGTACATTGAATTAAGAGGATTACTTGATAATGGGGATTTGTTTAATGTGTCCCAAATTGCAAGAGTACAGCCATACTCTACAAGAATTATAAGGCTTGAGGTAAATCTGTTTAAAGTCAGCTTTTTCTTCATAATGAAGTTCATTTCTAGTTTTTACTGATCTATTATTTTTAAATTTTAGATTGGAGATATTATACCTGGCAAGTATGAGCTAGTAGCACGTGGCCTGTCAGGGATAGAGTTCTCAAGTACAAGACCAGTTGAATATATTCATAAAAGTTACTCTGTCCTTATTCAGACAGACAGAGCAATTTACAAACCAGGGAATAAAGTTATGTTTAGATGTATTCTACTGAATTCTAGACTTCGACCTACACTTGCTAGATTAGTAGATATTCACGTTACAGTAAGTATTGGTAAATAAATATTAATTAGAAAAATTATATTTTATGCAATGAATACAAATTCTTTGTAGGATGGCAAGGGAAATAGAATTAAACAATGGATTCGTCCACCTGTAACACGTGGAATCTTTAATGGGGAAATTGAATTGTCTGAGTCACCAGTTTTAGGCACTTGGAAAATTATTGCTAATATTGCTGATCAAACTTTTGAGAAAGAATTTGAAGTTGCTGAGTATGTTCTCCCTAATTTCGAAGTGACCATTGATGCACCTAAACATTTTACATTTAAAGACTCGAAAATCACTGCAACAGTCCATGCTAAGTAAGTAATTTCTAACATTTACATGAATTTACATTACTCGTTTGATGTTTTTCTATAAATATATTTCAAATTACTAATAGCTTTCTTCTCCACAATTATGTCGCTAATATTAATTTTACTTAATTAATATTTGACCAAAATTATTCATTTCAAAGTGCAAATCATTTAGGTACACTTATGGCAAACCTGTGAAAGGGGAGGCTACCATTACAGCTTATCCTGATATTTTCTCTGGCATCATTCAGCCGATTTATCAACAACCTGTGCGGAAGGTGATACCTATTGATGGAAAAGTGACTGTTGATTTTGATATTCACTCTGAACTGAAGTATGTATTTTTAAATATGTTTTTATATACCTTCGAGAAAGGAAATATTTATTATTATCTTATATCTTGTACAGATTAAATGATGAATATGAAAGGCCAGTGATGATAGATGTTGCAGTGGAAGAATCATTAACTGGTAGAAGACAGAACACTTCTATGCAATTAACACTGCACAAACATAAATACACAATGGAATTAATAAAATCATCAGATTATTATAAACCTGGTCTAAAATACACAGCATTTGTATGTATAGAATGATTTCTAATGTATAAATTTAAGTTTGTGTAGTAAAGTGTATTATAAGAGAAAATTTTCTTAGATAAAATTAACATATCATGATGGGACACCAGTACGAGATAAGAAAAATCCTGTAACAGTAATGTATGGGTATACTTACAACCAGTCTGCATATACTAATATCACTGGCACACTAGACGACAATGGAATGGTACAATTAGATTTCTATCCTCCAAAAAGCGATGATAATACTTCATTTCCATTAAACATTGAGGTCAGCTATCGTTTTAAGTAATTTATTAATATTTAGAGTAGAATCAGACATTTCTACGAAAAATTAACTAATAAAATTTGTTATAATTAGGCGCAATACTTAAATCTTCATGAATGGTTTCCTTCTACAAATCAAGCAATGTCTCGCAACAAGGAATATGTACAGGCTATTCTAAAAACTGAAAAACCGATGGTATGAGGTCCTTGAAAAATATTTTCAAACATATTAATATCGATATTAATTTACTTTATTCTGGTAGGTCAATCAAGACGTTGAAATTGAAGTGAATTCTACAATTCCACTGAAGTACATTAGTTACGAGGTATTTGGACGTGGAGATATACTGGATGCTGGCTCTATCTATGTGCAAGATGAACACACAGCAACTTTTAAGTAAATATTTAATAATTATCAAACGTAAAATAGTTTTACAATATTTGAAATTAATATTTTTTTATCAAGGTTTTTGGCAACATACGTTATGGCACCCACTGCGCATGTAATCGTATATTATGTAGGAAACGACGGGGAAGTTATAGCAGATGCTTTAGATGTAGAACTTGAAGGAGTGCTTCAGAATTTCGTAAGTTAATTTCAAATGTTAAGTAATAACGAAAGAATTACAATTAATAAATTTATACTTAATGTTTCTTATTTAAGGTTGACATTAAAATAGCACCTGAAGAAGTCGCACCAGGGGAAAACGTTAACTTAGTCATTACTTCCAAACCAAATTCGTTTGTTGGATTACTAGGCGTGGATCAAAGATCAATTTTACTGAAATCTGGCAACGATATTTCGTATGTATGTAAATTTCCATATACATTTAATAAATTCAACTTTATTTGAACTGTAACTGATCGTAACACACTCCATTTTAAGGAGCAAGTATATAAAGAGTTGAAGTCGTATGACATGGCGCAGAGATCACCATATGCAGATTCAGTTTTCGATCGATATCTATGGAGTCCTGGATCAGCGACTGCAAGTGACGTCTTTAGTGTAAATAAAACCCTTCTCTTGCTTTTAATCTGTTCCTCGTGTTTCGTTAAAAATATTAATTCGTATATTTCTTTAACAGGATAGCGGCGCTATCATTATAACGAATGGATATGTTCATGAAAATTTCCCAATTCGTAAGTAAATAAGCAAATTTTTATATAGCTTATTGTTAAATTGGTTACTAATATCAATTTACCTACTTCCATTATATATGATCTCAAATACTTTTCTAATAAAGTAACATATTAGTTTATGATTTTATTCATAACGTAGCATGAAAGTAATGTCCCTCAATTATAGTATACTACAGAGCTGGTATAGAGATGCCCCTTGGAGCCGCTGCTGATGGTTTAAGTTCAATTGTATTATCATCAGAGAAGATGAAAGTACGCAAGAATTTCCCTGAAACTTGGCTTTGGCAAATGCTTGATGCTGGGTAATGCCATTGAAATTTTTACCTGCGAATGACACTATATTTATCATTAAAGCAATATCTGTCATTTTGTAAATAAATATCACTCTAATTTTACATACTTATCATCAGAAATCACTTAACATGTTTCATCGTTATCGATAGTAATCTGTTAGAAGGGAAATTTACATGTGGTAATAGTTCAGGTGACTTATGCTTTGAGGTGATGGATTAATAACGTATTCTATCCTTCTGCAATTTCATGTTCTAACAACACTTAAAAATTATTACTATTATTCAAGATACTATCTGTGATATACAAAGATCATGAAAGTTTCTCTTGTTAATCCGTTTTAAACAGACTTTAAGTTGAATTTTATTGCCATAGTAGCGTTACATTATATTTTGTTATTCTTTCGAGTGAGCTGATATAATACAATATATAGAATTGGATTACAGGACAACCGGGAATACTGGAAGGTAGAATAACAGGCTCGCCTCATGGGTCATCTACACTTCGACCAGACCTTGGTCCACCTGTTACGCACAAATTAGCAACAAGACCACCATTGGCAGGTCCTTATGCCTTCTCTCGCATCCCACCTCCTGTCTGGAATAAGCCCCGTGTATTCCTAATGCATGACATCTTAAACACCTGGCTTTTTACAAACTTCTCTTCAGGGTATTTATCGTATATACTTTCTATTTATAAAGCTTTATATATGTGCTTTATACATGTACAATGTGATCCACAGACCATCAGACACTTGACAAATTTAGATGAATGAGAAAATAAAATTAGCTATGGAAACACAAATCACAAATAATGGATATTAAAATGTTCATTGGATGTTATGTTTCAGTGAAATAAAAAGTGTCTGAAACTTACAGATGACAGTGTACTTTGATGAATAACGTTCATGTAATGCGGCTTTATTTTGTTAAGAATATTTCTATATAAATTAAAACTCTGGGATGTTCTGGCTATTCATGTATATGCAGTAAAGTATAACATATCGTTTCTACTCTCTATGCACTTTGCATTACATGTTTTATATCATATTACATTATTATTATTGATTTTTGCATACTGTACAGAGTAAATTGCTTTATTTACTATAAGGTGATTGTCTTTCTAAGTTCCGTCTCTAGGAAGGTGAATTTTTGTTTCTGATAAGTGATTTCGTTTGTTTACTGTATTATATTACTTTTAAATTGAATACGAAATTTGACCAAAAACTAAATATATATATATTGAAACTAGGTATGACGGAAAAAATGAACTGAAGAGAAATGTACCTGATTCTATCACATCATGGGTGCTAACAGCGTTTTCTGTAAATGATGTTCATGGACTGGGACTTATACAAGAGCCACGGAAGGTAATCGTAAAATAATTATACAAATAATATACTTATACAACAAAGAAAATGGTAAGAAAATCGAATCCTTTTTCAGTTAAAGGTGTTTAGACCATTTTTCCTTTCTATGGATCTTCCGTACTCTGTGATTCGAGGAGAAATTGTCGCGATACAAATTGTGGTATTCAATTATATGAATAAAGCTGTCACAGCTGAAGTTTTACTATCGAATGAAGGACAGTTTGACTTTGCAGAAGTGTCCAACGAGGTTCACGATGTACCAAGTAAGAATGAAACACAAATTGTCGAATTTTATGAAACAATATACAATACAATAATCTTACATTGAAATATTTTAGAATTAGAGTTATATCGTAAAAAGAAAATAGAGGTGAAAGCTAATTCTGGTACTAGCACATCTTTCATGATCATTCCAAGAGAGTTGGGATACATTACAATCAAAGCAACAGCAAACAGTGTATTAGCTGGCGATAGCGTGGAGCGTAAATTGCTTGTTAAGGTAATTTCTTTTGTTTCTTTTTTTGTTGGTTACTCTTGAATGAAAATAAAGCTTAATTCCTCTTTTTAGGCTGAAGGAGAAACGCAATATATAAATAAAGCATCATTCTTGGATCTTAGAAGTACATCGAGTGTATCAACTAACGTTACAATCGATATACCTAAGAATGCTGTGCCAGGCTCAGAGCATATTGAAATTTCTGCAGTAGGTAATGTTCTTTCAATTATTAACGCACATTTTATTAAATTTCCTATAATAAAAACACTTCAATTAACAATTTGCATTTCATTCAGGTGATATTTTGGGCCCAAGTATTCTAAATCTGGCGAATTTAATTAAAATGCCATCTGGTTGTGGAGAACAGAATATGTTGAATTTCGTTCCAAACATTATGATACTGAATTACCTCAAAGTAAGTAGATACATAATACTTATAATAAAGATCACTAGATATAGATACAAAAATTTCTTTGCAGAATACAAATCAATTGACCCAAGCAGTCCAGGGTAAAGCTTTAAGGTACATGGAAATCGGTTACCAAAGGGAATTAACATACAGACACGATGATGGCTCATTTAGTGCATTTGGCATGTCAGATAGCAAAGGCAGTACATGGTATATTACCTAATATTCATCTTCTCAAAACCAGAAATAATATATTCCTTGTTATATTGTATATTTTGTCACCTAATTAGGCTTACTGCTTTCGTGGCCAAGGCTTTTAAACAAGCAGCCGAATATATTCCAATCGAAGACAGGATAATAGATGATGCTTTAAAATGGCTGGCAAACAATCAGGCTCCAAATGGAAGCTTCCCAGAAGTAGGTAAAGTTAGCCACCGTGATATGCAAGGTGGAGCTGCAAAAGGTCTCGCGTTAACAGCCTTCACTGTTATTGCTTTTCTTGAAAATTTAGTAAGTTCTAATAATTTCTTTCTTAGCCATTACGAAGATAATAAATACCAGTGTATTAATAAAAATATTATTGTAGAATTCCAATGGAAAGTACAGGAATACAATAAATAAAGGAATCGATTATATTGTCCGTAACATGAACGAATTGGACGATACTTATGCTTTGAGTATATGTACGTACGCTTTAAATTTGGCGAAACATCCATTTGAGGATACAGCATTCAATTTGTTAGAGTCGAAAGCTATGGCGAAGGATGATCTTAAATGGTGGAGTAAGCCTATAGAAAAAGATGACAAGAATCCGTGGTATCAATCACTACCTAGACCTGTTGACGTTGAAATGACATCGTATACATTGTTGACTTACCTTGGACGAGATTTAGTTACCGATTCTATACCTATAATGAAGTGGCTTGTGAAACAGCGAAACGCTGAAGGAGGTTTCGCATCCACGCAGGTAAATATTGTAGAAACATAAACTATACTTTGTAACAAAATTAAAGGATCTCTAATTTTGGGTCGAAAAATTGTTGATCTTTGAACTGCTGTAATTTCGTGAAAAAAAATCGTATAGTAGTGAGATCGACAATTTTTCGTCACAAAATTAGCCATTTTTAATTTTACTGCGATGTGTAAAAAGATACAAAATTTTTACTGAAGATTATAAGAGATGGTATCGACAGTATTTCTTCCTAAATTTTTAGGACACCGTGATTGGAATTCAAGCTTTGGCAAAACTGGGTGAAAAATTAGCGACGAGAAATAACGCTGTTTCAATAACGTTTATGTACGAAGGAGGTGGACAAACTCACATGAATATAAATCCTGATAATTCTATGATACTTCAGAAACAAGTGGTACGCTCAAATTATTAGCCATTGTAGTTTTTTAATTTATATTCATAATTCGTTATTTTATTTAGCTTCCAAGGAAAGCACGCATGGTTAACGTAACAGCTACTGGAAATGGGTTTGCTGTGATTCAAATTTCATACCAATACAATTTGAATGTAACTGGTGCATGGCCACTCTTCACTTTAGATCCTCAAGTAGACAAAAATTCGAATGCTAATCACTTGCAACTTTCTGTTTGCTCTGGGTATGTACAATTCATTGAAAACTGTGTAATGCATCAGACACTTGATATAATAGTCGTCTCTTAAATAGATTTGTCCCAACTAAAGAAACAAATGAAAGTAACATGGTTGTGATGGAAGTTAGTTTACCATCTGGTTTCACTGCGGACAGAGATTCATTGCCCAGTCTTGAAGTATCACAAAATGTGAAGCGCGTAGAAACTAAAAACGGTGATACAATAGTAGTGTTGTACTTCGACAAGGTACGTAAAAGATGCATATTATTTTGAGAAATCGAAAATTGAAAAATAAACGATATATTACAGATGGACAGACATGAATATTGCCCAACGATATCTGCATTCAGAACGCACAAAGTAGCAAAACAAAAGCCAGTACCTGTTTCTATATATGATTATTATGACTCATGTAAGTTACTTAATCATTAAATATGATTCTGTATACATAATTTTCATAATTGTTTTGTATGGATTATTCTTTTTGTATCTTTAGCAAGAAGAGCAAGAGTATTTTATGAAGCACGAAAAGCCACTCTCTGCGACATATGTGAGAATGAGGACTGCGAAGATTTATGTGTATCACAAGCTGGTAAACAAGACAGTCCACAGTCTGCTGCTTCCCATTTATCTATTTGTATATACCTACAGCCGTTACTTGCACTGTTGTACATTAAATATTTTGTGCACTTGTAATTATAATTCCCCAAGAATGTCACATAGCTTTGTCATAAAGTACAATGATAGAATTTTGTATAAATAACATAACTTGTAACCAAAGTACATTGCATGCAAAAATGAATTTGTCTCAATAGTTAAGTACTGCAATCTATTTAAATGATTGTTATTTAACGTATAAACGAACTAATCTTAAAATACCTGACATTGACGTGAAATTGATTAATTTCGTAATTATATTGTAATGTAATTGAAAATACTGTATTTTATTCAAGCTTGATCAAATCTGTTACAAATTTATAGTCTCTGTTTCAGCAAATATACCTTATTGTTATTGATAGCACGTTAATTGTTATTTATTTGTTTATAATTTTTATTCAAACTAAAATAAATAATACAGGCAGATACAGGTAACTTGCTCTTTCTAATTTATTGATTCATTTTATTGAAGTTAAGCATAAAAAAGTTTATTTTATTTCATTATAAGTATCTTATGTTAATAAACAATTTGTCATATATTCATATATACAAAAATTTATACATAGTAACTGGCATAAAAATGTGAAGTTCTATAGAGCAGTACTCTATATGTAAATAAATAAGAAACGTAGAAACATAACATAACCTCAAAGTCAAAGTAACAAATTGTGGTAGTAGGAAGAGATCAATGAAGAAACGATGGACAAAATTTTAACTAATACTTTACAAGCTGGTCGACGTCTCGCACGTAGATCGTTGACAGTACATCAATGCTCAAAGTAAGTAAAAAAAATGAATTTTTATCCTAAGAAACCGAAATTAAAAAGTAAATATTAGCATAAAAATAAAAAATATATATTCATGACATCCTTTTTTATAGAATTTTAAGGAATTCCTCAGCTCAGTTGCATGTGTGCTGCGACACCCATACGTCAAAACCATGTCTGTTTTCTCCAACAAAACAGCTCAATGTCAGTGGTCTACAAAAGCGAACAATGTTCATTCAAACGCAAGATACTCCAAACCCTAACAGTTTGAAGTTCCTTCCTGGAGTAAAGGTGCTTGAACCTGGTCAAACCAAGGACTTTCCTAATGCTACAGAGGCATACTGTTCTCCTCTTGCAAAAATGTTATTCAGAATTGATGGCGTTAAGTCTGTATTTTTTGGACCTGATTTTATTACAGTGACCAAGATGGATGAAGATGTTGAATGGAAATTGTTGAAACCAGAAATATTCGCAGTAATTATGGATTTCTTTTCATCTGGTTTGCCTGTGTTGAATGAGGATCAGCCAGCAGCAGACACTCGTAAAGTTTATTCTTTGACTTACCACAATAATACATTTTATATGTCCTTAGAAAATGAATACAGTTAATAGTTATCTATTTCTAGAAATTAATGAAGAGGATGATGAGATAGTACAAATGATTAAAGAGCTGTTGGATACTCGAATAAGGCCTACAGTACAGGAAGATGGAGGTGATATTGTATTCATGGTATGTATTTATGTGCAATTTTTCATAAGTATAATTAGTTTTAAACTAATGTTTTCTTCGTTTAATTACAGGGTTTTGAAGAAGGTATAGTGAAATTGAAAATGCAAGGTTCCTGTACAAGTTGCCCAAGCTCTGTGGTTACTCTAAGAAACGGAGTGCAAAACATGATGCAATTTTATATTCCCGAGGTGCTTGGAGTGATACAAGTAGAGGATGAAACTGATAAAGTAGCGAAAAAGGAATTCGAGAAGTTTGAAGAAAAGGTGAAGAAAACAGAAAATAGTGATAAGAAATGAGTCTAGTTTGTTGTTCAGGTAATTATGTAAAAGTTTTGTGTAAGTAAATGAGCGTTTACATTTAATGTATCTTTTCCCATTTTTTATTCGTAATATTTTGTATAAAACATTTAACGGCTAGATACAGAAACTTGCCAAACACGAATGGTGTTGTCAGAATATCCAGCAAATAATGTTTGCCCATCGGTAGACCACGCTAACGATAGACAAAGTGGTGGTTCTGCTTTGCTTGTGGCGGACACAACTTCCGGTTTCAATTCCTCAACCATCTCTTTGGTCTCGAGATCCCATATCTTGATCCATGGCCCAAAAGCAGCGCAGAGCCAATAACGGTTAGGACTAAAGCACAAAGCTGTTATGATGTCATTGTGATCCAGGGTGTGCAGATGTTTTCCATCATTCAAATCCCACAGCATAGCTTTGCAGTCCTATAAATATTAAAGTTTAAAATTAGACGACTAATATTAAAAAATTTGATTATATTAAACAGTATAATATCCTCTTTGAATACATACCTTGCCACCAGAGGCACAAAGTGAACCATCAGGAGACACAGTAACAGTGTTAAGGTAACCAGTGTGTCCGCTGTGATTGATCTTTAGCCTGCAGTTGGTCAGGTTCCATACCTAAAGATTTAAAAATCATTTTGCTATTAACTATGTAGCTAATTAAAACATTGGAAATGATCTATTATTTTTGCAATCAGTCCCATATCCGCAAACACTCATGGATATATCGTGTTAAATAAAAAAGTGTCATCACATTGTGCATTAACTACAAAAAAATATTAATATCCATTGTGAAATGATAACATACCTTGACCAATTTGTCCCAACCTGCAGAAACAATGATAGGATTTGAATGGTTCGGGGAGAATCGTACACAGCTGACCCAGTCTGTGTGTCCATCATCTTGAATGGTGTATTTGCACTCTGCCAAAGTGTTCCACAGCTTGATTGTTTTGTCTCGAGAGCCAGAGACAATTTGACGATTGTCCACAGAGAAGGCAACACTTAAAACATCCTGTTAATGCACATTCATTTAATTCAGTTAATACACACAGACTAAAGGAAACAATTACACATACTAAGTTTGTTCCAATACTTACAATATTGAAGAGCTATGCCCACCTCTTCTATTTATTATAGACAAAAAAAAATATATAAAAAAAAGCTTCAGTATATTTCCTTCATTCACTTACTCTTCTGCCCATGGCATTCAATAAAAAAAAATTTAAAAAAAAAAGCTTCCATTTGTTGGAATGGTGACTCGTAGATCTGAAGAAAAATGTCACACCTTAGTATGGTCTTCAAATCTTCTTGTGGTACGACCTGCTGCCAAATCCCAGAGCCGCAGTGTTTTGTCCCATGAGCCAGACAAAGCATAGTTACCATCAGAAGATAAAACTACGTCACTGATAAAGTGAGAGTGTCCATATAAACGTTTCTGAGGGATACCATAATTAGCTTCATCACGTGTCAACTTCCATACTATCAAAGTTTTATCTGCAAACAAAATTTACAAAATCTTATGCTTATATTTAAATATAAATGCAATAAAACTATATACTATGGAAAAAAATAATATATATTTCGAATTCAAACTTTTCTTTTTAAGAAACAACAAAACAAACACATGCTTAAGTCTGTAAAAACTGTAGTACAGATTGAAATCGTTTTTAATATAAATTCTACTGAAAGATCAGTAGAATACTTTAATATTAAACTTAAAACATGTGTAGCTAATGTTCTAATACTTTACACAGCTATTATATACAAAAGAACTGGTAAAAAGTGAATGACTATATGCCGCTAAACTTACCACGTGAAGAAGACAAAATCATATCCGGATATTTCGGATTCGTTGCGATTTGGGTGACCCATCCATTGTGCCCCCGAAGCGTGCCTCTTAGTTGAAGAGTTTCAGTCATTTTTACAATATCTAACTTAGTTTACGTTACGGATTAAAACGGATTCCAACGGAGTGCCCACATTCGACAAAGCATTGGACGAAAAGAACCAAGTGGCCCTCCGTTTCGTCTGTGTTGCAACACCATAGATTATGTGACTTTAGATGTGCTGCATACGTGAACAACATAAGGATAATGTGAATCCTCACGAATTTACTTCTCGTTTTAAGAACCTTTCAGTGGTTGTTAGATTTCTTACGAAAATATTGTTCGACTCGTTAAATACACAATATTGTTCATTTATTTCTTTTAATAAATACGATTAGAAGTGCCCTTACTCATAGCGTTTTTTGATTGACTATGTCGATTAAGAAGATTTCTATAGATTTGTGATAACTTGAATGGATTTTCATGTGTGCTTTTTTCGCTTTAGTGAAAACTGGCCTTGATATATCCGGCTGGGAAATGTTTGTTTTTGAGGTTCTGCTTCATAAAGTGCTACGAAAGTAAAACTTTAAGAAAATTATTATTTTAAATTAGTGTATAGTTCATCGAGTAATTTACAGCATAATGGCTGGGAAACAGGGCAGAGATTTAGCATTGTCGATGCTACGAACATTACCGAGAATATGTTTGAAAAATATTCGGGACAATCCGGGTTCGAGGAAACCTGTAAGTAATACTTTAATCTCATGTATTTTAATATAAACTTAATCGTGTATAGTTAGAGTATGTCATTATTAAAATTTTGGAATAAATATATAAGTTACTAACGGTTTCTTAGCATTTTTAATAGAATATCTCTATTTAAATTTGAGTTACTGTGGTACCTGTTTAGTATTCTCATTCTTCGTCCACTTAGTATTTGTATATTTTTAATAGTCTAAACGTGGTCGGGGTCAGCATGGTGGAGATAAGCATGGAGCTGGTAATAAAGGTTCAGGTCAAAGGCAGAATTATATGCGTACAGGATATGAAACTGGAAATACTCCATTTTATTTAAGATTTGGTTACGAACCATATTACAAAGGACATCAGTAAGTCATTCGATAAATTTTAATTTGAATTTTTCTTTCAAGTTTTAAGTTGTGAAATCATTATTACCATGATAAAAATTATACTCAATATAAACACTTAAAAAAAGAGGTAATCTAACTAAATATTTTCATACATATTACAGTTTAAGAAGAGAATATCCACCATTATCTTTACATAAATTACAAATGTTTATTGATACAAACAGGATAGATACCTCTAAGCCTGTTGATTTTGTATCTATAATAAACACAGGGTTGTATAGATTTAAAGTAGAACATAAACATGCAGGTGTTCATCTTACAGATGAGGTATTAGATTTTACTTTATATGAGAAAAGTTTTATATTGTTTAGTAGCAGCTTGTAACTTATTTCAAATTATTTTAAAGGGTGCAGATATTTTTAAAGCAAAAATAAACATAGAAGTTCAATGGGCCAGTGAACCTGTAATAGCAGCTATTGAAAGGAATGGTGGTACTATTACTACTGCCTATTATGATACTCATAGTTTGTTTGCATTGGTTGATACAAATAAATTTTTTAGTAAAGGTAATTTTTACTCAGTTGCTGTACAAAAGTTATGTAGTAATTAGATATATCATATCTAACATACTTTTGAACATTTAGGAGAACCAATACCCCGCAGACTATTACCACCAACAGACTGCTTAGAATATTATTCCAGTGCAGCAACACGAGGATACTTAGCAAACCCTGAGGAGATTTCTCAGGAAAGATTAGCTCTAGCTCAAAAATATGGTTATGAACTTCCAAAGATTGAGGATGACCCAAATTATGAAATGCTTGTGCAACGCAAAGATCCTAGACAATTGTTCTATGGTCTTGAGCCTGGTTGGGTAGTCAGTCTAAAGGACAAAGTTATACTTAAGCCCAAGGCTGATTATCTTAAACAATTTTATTTAAGCTAAAATATTTCTTTGTAATATACAGATACGTTAGACAAATAAATACCTTGTATAAAAGTAGCATATAAAGTAAAGTATAATAAATTCAAGATCATCTGTTAATGAGTAGCAAGCATTTTTAGAATTTCCTTAAGTATATAAATTTAATAGATCTAATGAAATAGTTTTTATAACTATAAATAAGTTATATTTATAACTTAATTTTAACTAATAAGTTAAAATATTATTATTAGTATAAGGTTGTATAATATACATCGAATTATGTATGTTTCTCTGTTTTTCATTTAACATTTTTTTGTATTTGTATGCGCTTCATTTTTATATTTGTCTCGTCTATTTTTTAACGACCGTTTCGTAATCTTGTGTGAAAGTCTATGTTTATGGTGAACATAACCTAAATATCTGACATTGCTGACACAGATAGAAACGTAAGTCAAGGTCAATGACCTGATTACCGGCATTCACGCAAAGGAATAGTCTACGCGCAACGTTCTTCCGTGACAGGTGGTTCGGTCTACTCCTCTGACTTTGAGACCTTCAACATTTGACACCAACCGTAAAATGGCATTTCGTGTCGAATCTGAGAAGGATTATGTATTTTTTCTTAAAAATTTACTCGCTGGTGGTGAGTTTTTTTATTTTTAAGCAAAATTAACTAATTTATTAATAATTTATATGAGACAATATATATTATATAATTTATTTGTTAAACATTATCTGTTATGATTATAAAATAAGTGATAATATTGATATTAAGTGATAACATGTTTATTATCAGAGACATACGTCAAGTATTATAATTATTACCTTATTTATAGCTATAGACTTCTTTTAATTAAAATAAATATTTTCTAGGGGTGGCTGGAATGTGTTCAAAAACAACCGTAGCTCCTTTAGATAGAATAAAAATACTATTACAAGCGCACAGTGATCATTATAAACATTTAGGTGAGAATGATATTTTTAAATAATGTCATTGTAGATTCTTAAATAAATATTAATTTATTATTACAGGTGTCTTTTCTGGACTAAAAGAAATTATTCAACGTGAACGATTCTTTGCTCTTTATAAGGGAAATTGTGCTCAAATGATTAGAATTTTCCCATATGCTGCAACTCAATTTACCACGTTTGAATTATACAAACAGGTAATAAAATTATTGGTTACTTTCTGATTACGGTAAAATAATTCAGAAAGTAATAAGAAATTTGTTCTGGATAAAGTGGTTCTGCAGAGAGAAGTAACCATTATTAATATAAAGACATGCTCATAGTTTGAAGGTGAGCCTTAATCATATAGATTCACTTGTGAATTTTTGTGCGTATGTACATAAATGTACGCATAAAAAAATGTACACTAATTTATTTTAAATACAAATGTGTAAGAATAGCATGCCCAATTGAAAATCAAGCAGGACAAATAACATATATTTGCAGACTTCCAGTCTTAAAAATTTATGTTAATACATGAAACTACAAGAAAATTAAATTGGATTTAATTTTTATCAGCATCTAGGAAACTTATTTGGGAAGAACTCGCATATAGATAAGTTTTTTGCTGGATCTGCTGCAGGCATTACAGCAGTTACTTTAACATATCCATTGGATACCATTCGAGCTAGACTTGCTTTCCAAGTCACTGGGGAACACATTTATACAGGAATTATACATGCTGGTATTACAATTTTCAAACAGGTAACTTGTAATCTCTATTACAATAAGTACCATTAAAACAACTATTTTATATTGCATGTAATATTTAATGTTCACATCAATATTACTGTAATGAATAGTCAACTTTCATTTCAGTGTAAAGTACAAAATTCAAACAGATTTAGCATACTTTGAATGTTTTTGTTGAAGATAAGAGATTTTAGATAAGCTGAATATCTCAATAGCGTAATAATATTTTAAAATACATTAGCATATATGTTTTTCTTGAGAAAAGATTTGGTTTGAATAAATTCAGAATGTGTCTAATACTGAATTTCACAGGAAGGTGGCATTCGCGCGTTGTACAGAGGATTTTGGCCTACCATTTTTGGCATGATTCCTTATGCAGGATTTTCATTTTACTCATTTGAGAAACTCAAATATTTATGTATGAAATATGCACCAAATTATTTGTGTGACAAGTGTGATAGAAACACTGGTATGAAAAATATTACATTTCCATGAAGTATTTACATAATGTTTATAATTAGGTTTATAATACCATGATTATAATTTATGTGATTCTAGGTGGTTTAGTGTTAACAGTACCAGCAAGATTATTGTGTGGAGGTGTTGCAGGTGCTATTGCTCAAAGTTTCTCTTACCCACTAGATGTTACTAGAAGACGTATGCAACTAGCAATGATGAATCCAAATACACACAAATACAGGTAATATATTTTTTAGAAAATCATTCAACTCCTTTAAATAGTTTATTACATAATAACGTTACATTGCATATTTTTCAGTACTGGTATGTTACATACTATAAAAATGATATACAAAGAAAATGGTATTGTAAGAGGTCTGTATCGTGGAATGAGTATTAATTATTTACGGGCTATTCCAATGGTATCAGTTAGTTTTACAACATATGAGATAATGAAGCAAATATTGAATTTAGATACAGGAATGAAACTGTGATAAATTTATCAGGGTTATAGGTAAAAGGGATAAGTACAATTAATTAATATGTAAATATGTTAATAAACGAATAATATGGTTTTAGTTATGATAAAGTTATCTAATGTAAATTCGTTAATGAGAACATTCCATAACCATATTATTAGTATTTTGATGGTTGTTTTAATAGAAAAAGAGTTATAGAAACCGTAGCTAAAACTGCCGCTATAGTTACAAAAAACACAAAATGAAATAGTTACAGTACATGATCTTTCCTTCAGTAATAATATGTCAAAGTTCAATTAAATATTGAAATTATGGATAAGAATTAATTTATTGTCAATTTATTGTATCATATTTAAGGAACAGTGTATTTACAAGGGTTCTAAAAAATTATTGTATCAAAGATGCCTTAATGCCAGGTTCATAAGTTTATAAATAAATTATTTTTCCTTAAGCATGTCTCATTTGCTGAATCGCTTTCTTATTAATTAGAAATATTGAAAAAGAAACTGGTAACAGTTGGAAGAAATCTGGAAACGTTTAAACTGAATTAACTTTTATAAAAGCATTTAGTACTCTCAGACGTTTTTCAATAATTTTGTGATTTTATCACAAAACTTATAAAAAAATTTATTATTTAGCAATTGAATCTATTAAATAAAATACTTTCTCCCAGTAATAACAGTAATAGGTAATAGGTAGTAAAGGTTACAAAGGAAATTGAAATAAAGAAGTATATAGTATATACAAAATGTATAATCTATGCAATAAGATACAAAATTAAACAAGTATCAGTTAATTATATTGAACGATAACGTAAAAAGTTTCAAGAATTGAATTGCAAAGTTGATAATTACCGATAGAGCGAAATAATTTATTCCTGATATCAATGTAAAAATATTCAGTATTATACAACATATCATTTTGTTCACGAAATCCTATAATTTCTAAGCATGGTTTCTTGTATATAAATTTTATCTAATTCTATGAAAATGATTTCAATTTTGGAATTCACGAATAATTGCTTCACGTGTTTCAGTAAGTTCAAAGTGTAAAAATGACATTAGACTCACTAAGTACGATAACACCTCTTTATTTTTCTAGTTTTATTTATAATGAGACGATATAATATCAGTTCATGGCGTTACTGTTTTCCTTTGATGTAATATCTGTTCAAACACAGATCTTGCAAACCCAATACGATTAAAATACTAAAAAAATTTTAAAAGAAAATAGTATTTTAAGAAATTAAAGTCCAATTGCACACACATATAATATGCACTCGTTCAAAGCATTCGTTTTGACTGATATGAAACATTTGTAAAAGATATCATGAAAGATATTATCAATTTGATATATACAATGTAGTATGCATGTGATACACAGTAATTACACATATACCTATATACACACCACAGACAAATATAAACTGATTCTGTTTACGCGTTTTGCTTCAGATTTTATATATATATACACGTAATAAACATGTTAAAACGTTTCGAGTTCTTAGTTGATTTTATGTGTGTGCATAGGTGATGAATCAATCAGTTTTAAAATGAAAACACGATTTTTCTTTGTTTTGTTCACCTTCATTCTCAATTATATGAAGATTTTGCAAGGATTATACATGTGGACGCATTAAGAACAAAAGAGAACACAGATGTATCGTCTGTATGCTTGAATAAAGTAGACTTGATTCAAAGTATTATACTGATCTAAAAGTAAAACGTAGTAACGGGAAACCAACTGGCTTAAAAAGTCTTATCATTGAATCTAATAGCTAACAAGTTTGCTGCGATATTGAAATTTCTTCATTGTATGAAATATTAAGAAGAGAATAAATAGAGCAAATACAAAATTAGCTATACAAGTTCTAGGATCTATTACTGATTTTCATGTAAGGCATTAGTCTAATTAATTTATCTGCTTGCACTGTAATACTACGATTATCATTTATACACTATATATAGTGGAAAGTCACTATATATACATATATTGGAAATTTTATCCTTATATTTTATAATTCAGTGTATATGTTCTAGTATGGGATATATAAAACAAAAAAGAAAAAAAGAAAAAAAAGAAAAAACAGAAAAAATGCTTAACCCCGCATTATGCAGAAAGGTTGCTGTATCGATATTATGATTGTTTCTGTGCTATATCCTTTCAGACTTACAGTTTTAGTAAATTTCTATAATGTGCATCCATACATTTCAATTTTCTTCACTTCATCGTTGCTACTAATCGATTCAGTATGTATATGCTCGAAATTATATGCTTATTCCTTTCATAAACGTATGTATTTCTTTATCCGATATTTAATGCATACAGTGTTTTGTGTATCAATGAATATCAAATGACTCGACACAACACATTAAGTTTGTTTGACTTGCATTACATGTTTATTTACCAGAAGCATCACGTTTTAGAACTAGTGTAATTATTAAAAAGATCGTCGATAGGATTCGTAAGCAATTAACTTTCAATTTAGTCAATGATTGTGAATGAATGAATAAATGAATTCATTCGGTATAAAGTGTGTGTATCTGTATGTTTCACTTCGGTAGTTTCGTTAGGATTGATGCAAAAGTATTACACTTCTTTAAATAAAAAAGGTCGGAGTGATGCAGTGGTGAGTTATAAATTTATACAAAGACCTAAGTTTAAGAAGTAAAAAAATAAAAGCAACAGATATTGAAACAAAATAAATGCTGAAAATGATAAAGCAGCTTGTACTAAAATACCTTGGTTTTTTTTTCTATGATTATAAAATATACAGTTCACGTAAATTATATTTTGGTCTACTTAATAAAGTAAATTGAACGATATAATAATAGAAGTACTAATTACTATGCATTTTTGATGATTTACGCGTAATGCTATGTTACAACAATTAAAAAAATTCTCTAAAAACTTTATTAAGGATTGTTTATATGGCACAATTGATATATGCCTGAATTTACTGTTGCATCAATCCTTTGCATTTCCCTGAAGTGGAACATTTTATGCTCCATCCGCGCTAATAATTATATACGATATTCTCTTAAATATATAAACTATGACCATTTCGGTATATTTCTTGAAACCTCAAGCAACATTTCTATTTAGTACACGCAACAAATAATATTTGCTCGTACAAACAGTTTTTAATAAATTAATAATTGCTCAAGGTTTCAAAATAATACCACACGCATTTTTTTATCTTTTCTTGTTTGCACTACTTATTACGTTTACTTCTTTCTTTTTTTTTCCTTTACTCAGTAATAAAAATACAAGCAGTACAATAAAAGTTGTAGAACTCAAAATAGTATACGTGAATTTTTTAATTGGTACGTGTGTACATTATTGTTTTTTTTCCTTCTCATGTATACAATTAATATTGTGTCTAGAGATGTATGGTGTTGGACACGCAAAATACGCGATCGTGTTTCGTCTCTCGACAAGACATCACAAAATGAGTCATGATATAATACTTGAGACTATAATATGATGGTGTGCAAGGATAGCTGGGACCTTACACTCTTATTTGATGTTCTATCCGTAAATTATGTTCAGTGGCGTCGCTATAAAGCCTGAATCTTTCTTCCATACCTCTACCTTAACATTTAACTCTGGGGTTGACTTTTTATAAGAAGTAGTCTGGTGTCCGCCTAGTGACATGTGGTTCTCCACGTCTTGGTGCTGGGTCGAACTGAAGGCTGCAAAAGCAAAGAATAAAAAGTATATTGACGCTGCAATTTTTAATCATTCATCGTCGTATATAAATTTATATTGAAAAACTTACAATGAATATTTTAAAGCATCATCTAATTCCATAATTGCAGCTTGATTTCCACAGCGATAGCAGTAGTTAGGTGCTGAGAATATAGTCACGACGTTACGATCATGACACCTAGAAATTAAGTGTAAGTATTACTACATAAAAATGCGTGCTTGAAATAGACTCATATATAAGGAATTTCAATCTTTATACCAATTATAGCCTTCCATAACTAATTGATGCGCTCGTGATACTAATGTCAGGCCATTTGAATGGTTAAAAGTTTCAGAAATATCTTGTCCAAAAGTATATCCTGCCCCACGAGGGGAAATACCCCACCCTCCTCTATCATCAGGATCTGACCATAAAAGATCACACATTGGGCCCTGAAAACAATAAAGATATATTAATTAAATGTATTATCTATTTCTCCCGTTTAATGTTAAGCTGACAAACATAAGTACCAACCTCATGTGGTACCTCCTGAAGGCGATCTAGGGCACGTATATGATCTAGAGTATCGATTGAAGGTGATAAACCACCATGCAAACAAAATATTTGACCATCCACTAGTGCGGTTAATGGTAAATAATCAAACAGGTCCGTGAAGAACTTCCACACATTGGCATTGCCATATTTGCGTAAACATTCATCATAAAATCCATATACTTGTGTAATTTGTCTTGATTCATGATTACCTCGTAAAATAGTTATTCTTTCTTTGTATCTGACCTATATAGAGACAAGATTATTTTGTTAATCAATATCAAAACACAAAGAAAAGTTTCAATATGAAAGGTTTAATACATTCCATAGTTTCACACAAATTATTATTAGGGTATTAAAGTTTCTTTGCAATTTTTTTATCATCTCAACTTCTATAGTGACATATTCATTTACATAAAATGATCTTACCTTGAGTGCAACAAGCAAGGTAACAGTTTCAACAGAATAATAGCCACGATCTACATAGTCACCCATAAAAAGGTAATTTGTATCTGGAGATTTGCCTCCTATTCTGAACAGTTCCATTAAATCATGGAACTGTCCATGTACATCTCCACAAACTGTTACAGGACATTTTACTTCTTGTACATTAGATTCCTTAGCTAAGATTTCTTTTGCCTAAAAAAATCATATTGTTTCTTTTTAAGTTACTATAAAAATAAGGATCTTTTTATGAAGAAATTGCCAATAATGATTAAGGTATAATAGGTTCTATATTTAATTAAAAAAAAAAGTTTTACAGTACAGAGTATATAGTGTGAACAATTCACAATAACATTAACAGAGACTGTAAAAAAAAAATATTATAAATATTCCTTATACAAATAATTAGGACAATGACAGTTTCAATTAATAATTTTTTGAAGATGCATAAAAAATGCACTTGTAGATGTTATCAATGTTAAGTAAAAGATAAGATTAGAATGAAATATATACTTCAGATATGAAATTATTTATTGATGTCTACATTAATCATAAACTTTATGTATCTTTAAAAACTGATGTGTGCAAGAATTATTATGCTTGCAAAACTTTTTTTTGTTTTCCTAACTCTTCTTACAAAACCTATTTTACATAAAACCAATAATGAAAATTATTCCAAGCTCCAAGACCAATACCATAATTTTTAATTCCAACATACATCATTATTTCACCGTACATCTCAGACATCAATAAATCTCTTCAAATTTCCAATAATATCATTTCTCCACCAAATACAATCTCTTATCTCACATAAGCATATATTTCCTCCATCCAAATCCTTCCTCCAACTAAAGACTGCATCGACAGAAAATGTCCAAATAAACATAATCTCATTCAACAACATACATCATACAAAACCCAATTAACAAAACGAACAAAGTACATAATTCTTTTTTACAGAACTAAAAAAGTACATAAAAGTAGGATAAAGGGGGAATATGAAAACCGACATTGCACCATATGCTCGAAATGTTACGAAAATAGAATCAGTCAGACCGATTCCGACAACAAGCCAGCGAATCTTTTTTACAGAGGCAGGAACAAGTTGCAGTTGGATGCCCGAATACCATCGTACACGGTCATCGTCGTTCGAACGCCTCGATTCATTTCCAACGAATTGTCGGCGAAAAGCGAATTCGATGGGATCGGAAACGTGCGTACAATTACGTATCGATATTTCCCTCCACACATAGAGGATATTCGAGTGCATCGGAATGAAATTCGTAACGACACGTCAAGCCATGCTCAGCGGTTTCGTACAGTACGACTATAAACGAACGCCGAAACGAGAAACGGTGCAGGAAAGGAACGGGTCGATGGATAATTTCTATCAAGCAGGTACGCAGGATGGATCGTCTTGGAGAGATATAACTGAAGATAGGTCGTGTACCTTCTCGCACAGAATTTTCACTTGGCTTTCTGTTAGTTGTTGGCATTCATTTAATTGTTCTATCCACTGGTCAAGCTCTTTCAACGACACTTTCACCTCCATCGTACGGGCCTACACAAAATACACGGGCACCTCGCCGCGCTCTTAGCACGTGCAATAAAAGTAAAACGAGCCCGTCCCGTGGACTAAATCATTCGGTTTTGCTGGAAAAGCTTCTTAACACAAATATCCCGATCAAGCACACACTCACAAAATGGCCGATCGCGAGTACTGACGATGACGTCACACTCGATTCATGCGTGCTTCGCTGAACTGTATAACCCAGGCCAGCCTGTGGTCCAATCGGCGGTCTTGTTTGCCAGACGTCCGCCAATCGAGCGGCGGCTATACCATTGTCGCCAGCGGTGAAAACCGTCGTGTGTACTCTGCAGAATTATGACTGCATCGTTTTTAATGACGATGATTACGTTTCTCTTTGGGAATATCAGTCTTTCGTGTGACGTATCGGCGTGAAAGAGGATACGCAGGGGAGAAAATGATTAAAGCGGCTCGGGGGTACGCGACGCGATTAGCATCGACTTCAGAGCTGTTCAGAGCGTTGAGGCTTGGAAATGTCTGATAAATGTCTAATAGAGATGTCTTGACGAATAGCTTTGAGAATTGAATATTCTTAAGAATTTGGAAATTTAATATGGGATATGTTTGTCGAAGATGCAATGAAAATTGTATTTTAATATTTCATTGAGAAATTGGTTTCAATTACTTATGATTGGTTTAGAATTGGTTATTGATTAGAGATTTTTACTATTTATTATGGCTACTTTTCCTTTGGATGAGATTATAATGTTGATTCTGGGTTCATCAGGGAGAGTGACATATATGTTTTTTTAATCTCTGTATATTTTGCGTACACATTGATAAGCACAAAAAATTACATTTTATGATAAAACTGTTTAATGGAAGGCTATATAGAATCATACAAAGTTAATTAAAAATTGTAGTAATTTACTTATATAGTATATACTTTGGAGGGATTATAAATTTATCTGTTGAAATTCAGAATAATTATATAAAATATTCTTTTATGTTCCTATTTTGTATAGATGAATTCAAAATGTTGTAATCTGTGATTACAATTGTTGCTTTATGACCTTTTATGTTTATTCCAGTTATGATACCAATAGTAAAATTTATTGACTGTTTTTCTGTCAAATTTTTATCATTATATAGACTGTCTGATGATATTTTTAATCCTGAATGGGTTAAAATAAACTATTAGATTATAATAATAAACTATGGTAAATGTTTATCTGTTAAAGTTTAGAAATTTTAACAGAAAATACTGACACAGCTGTTCTTAACAAATAAAATAACTTTTCTAAATGTTTTTCTTCTGTATCATTAGTAATTGTTACTTTTCATCACATAATATAATGAGTAGAAAAAAGGAATGTTATTCTATGTTGGAAGAAACTATCATTTCATATCTTTTACCAATAAGATTAGAGATGTATTTACATCTTTCTGGCTGAAAATAATTTCTTGGAGTAATATCAAACGAGATAAATGACAAAATTAATAAATAGAACTTATTTAACAGTCAATACTATAATGATTTACTTTGTAGTGTTGCACTGTTCATCTGCAAAGTGTTGCATCCAACTGGACAAGCCATGGTAATAACAATTTTATTTTCATTCTGTAATTTAGATCTGCAGCAACAGGATTTTGCTCCAGATAAACAGTTTGTAACTTCTTATTAGCTGCTAGATTCTCGACAGTTGCCCACTCTGCAATCTCATTGTTATTTATCTGTAAGATTAAATAACATGTAGATAAAGATACGAAACGATTTTTGAACAGAAAATAAGTAGCTGTTCTTACCCAAAACTCTTCTAAATCTTCAAGATGATCAATATTTTGTATCTTTTTTATTTTATTATTTGCTAAATCCAATGTTGTAAGTCCTGGACAGTTTGAAAGTCCTTCAATACATGTTATCCCATTTTCAGAGATATACAATTGATCTAACTTTTTAAGCTCCTCTAAATTTTCAATTTTAGTAATACGATTGCTTTGCAAACTTAATAACTGAAGATTCTGTAGGCATTCTAAGTTTTCAATTTTTGCAATCTTATTTTTACCAAGGAACAAGCTTGTTAAATTCTCAAGACCTTCAAGATTAACTATTTCTCGTATTTTGTTATCTCCTAACTCGAGAGTTGTGAGATTTTTCAAATGTGATATATTTTCAATGCATTGAATCTTATTTGATGATAGAAACAATTTCTGCAATGTTAACAAGTTATCCAAACCTTCTATCTTCTTAATACGATTGAAAGATAGATCCAAAACTCTGAAAATGCAATGATTTTAAACTAAAATTTATTCACATTATAAGAATCTGAAATTACTTGATAGCGTACTATTCGATCGTGCAATTATTAACACAAAGAAAATATTTTGTATAAAAAAAAGAAATACATACTCCAAATTTACAAGAGCATCTAAATTCTCTATAGTGACAATTTGATTGTCCCTTAACTCTAGTTCAACTAAAGTTGTAAGGGTACTAAGATTTTCGATCTTTTTAATTAAGTTCCATGTAAAACATAATTTGCGTATTTTCCTCAATGGTTCTAAATTCTCAAGTCTCGTTAACCTTGAGTGATTGAAATCTAATTCCTAAAGCACAAATAAAAAATACAGAACGTATGGTAAATATTAACCGAAACAATAATTACGTGAAGATAACGAACCTCGCTGTCCGGGTCTATGATAAGAATCTTTTCCGGCTCTTCGTTCTCGGCATTTTCGTTTTCTTCTTCAATCTCAGCTGAAGCCTCGCTTTTACCATCCTCTAAAATGACAAAAAAGTTTTTCAAATGAAATTGTAGATACTTCCGTCAACAATCATTTCTAGTAAACAATTATCGTACACCATTGTGTGCCATTATAATCCGGTAATCCGGTATAACCGACAATGATTCTCGGAAATATTATTTAATAGTTCCAGATATAAAAACCAGGGGGAAATTTATGGTACTACTGCTTTCTACAGGCATAGATGATGTATTACATATAAGGTAGACATATCACTTAATTATTTTTTAGTCGCCATTAACAATGTTTAGACTAGATATGTCGTTTAATGTATAATTGCGGTACCAATTTACTATTCTCATATCATGACCGATGTTATCGATACAGTTTAACATAAGATTACGATGCTACGAGTGACAAGAATTGAAATTAAATATTGGTCCTGATGGGACATGTTCTGTCTCGGGCCAGGCATGTTCTGCCTGGCATTGAACATGTTGAACGTGTTCTGTCTGGTGTTGAACATGTCTAATACGCAAATAGCGACCTCCACATGCACCGCCTTATTTAAAACTGAATCGATAACATCGACTGTGACACAAAAATAGACTGCATGATACATCTATCTTATATTTTATCAGTGGTCGTACTATATATTATCGATTGAATCTAAAACAAGATTATAGCGCTACGAGTGGATGGAACTAAAATTAAACAATTTCAGGTAGACCAAAAGATAGATTTGGAATCTGTAACAGTCTAAATATTACGACTGATTTCAAGAAGTACAATGCATAATTCTGTTCATTATAAACATAAAATACATAAAGAATTGAGAAATTTGAATATATGACCACCGACGAATTATAGGATAAACGTGTAGGAAAGTGACATAAGTTTTGTTGAGTCAGTTGCATGTTGCATCTTTTTGGCAATGCTTAATAATTATTACTCCAGGTCATAAGAGTGGCTTTATATTTTACTTTTTAAGCATTACTTGATTGTTTGTATATTATATAAACATGTTTCCTTCACTTCGTAATTCAAGTCGAACGAAACTATCATCTGTATACAATTTCCACACTGTTGTAAGTAAAATATTTTTTCCTAAATCTTTAATTTTGTTTAAGAGTGTGAAACTGTTCATGATAATTATTAAGTGACACTGCTCATACGTTTTTTCATTACAGTATTTCATCATGTATACACATATATATATAAAGATAATAATAAAAATAGAATTTACATAATGCAAATTCCATAAAACTTATCATTTTATTTATTTTATTTATGTTATAGGGTATACAATGCACCAAACAAAAAACTTTCTCTCAAAAATTGGAAAATGGTCCTGAATTGGAAGATTTTATTGATGGAAATGTCAAAGAATACGATGGAAAATTAAAGTTAGAAAAAGGGGACAAGTCCCGTTTAAGGTTACCACCTTGGCTTAAAACTGAAATACCAATGGGTAAAAATTATAGTAGATTAAAGTCACAACTAAGGCAATTACGGTTGAGTACTGTATGTGAAGAAGCTCGATGTCCCAATATTGGAGAATGTTGGGGAGGTGACAAATATGGAACTGCAACTGCTACTATTATGGTTAGTATTACAGGAATTTCATTTATATCTTTTACTCTAATTAATAATATACAACTCTCTTTATTCCTGTTTTCCATGTAAAAGTAAAAGTTATTATTTAGACTCTAATAGCACTCTGTGAATAATAGTTGTAAAACACTATTCATTTTGCTATTAGGTAATATAATTTAACATTTTATTTTTGATCAAATCTGTCCATTTACCACCATACTATTATGAAACAATGTCTTATTTAAAATGATTACTGTTAACATGATGAAAACATAATGGTGGGAAAACATTTAATATAGTTAATGGGAGATACATGTACCCGTGGTTGTCGTTTCTGTTCTGTAAAAACATCTCGTACACCTTTACCATTAGATCCAGAAGAACCAATAAATACAGCAACTGCAATAACAGATTGGGGTTTGGATTATGTTGTACTTACATCTGTGGACAGGGATGGTAAGTAAATTTTGTTATGACTTAGAAAGAGGATATTTTGTATACAACTACTAATCTAATATGAGAATTATGTTCTGATAGATTTAAGTGATGGTGGAGCAAGTCACATTGCAGAAACAGTGAAAGAAATTAAGAAAAGGTGTGTGATTTACTCAAGCAATTTTTTTACAATTGTAATTATAGATTTTATATGCTTTTGCAGAAGTAATATTTTAGTGGAATGTTTGGTACCAGATTTTAGAGGAGACAAAAATTGTGTTGCAACTATTGTTAACTCTAATCTTGATGTCTTTGCTCATAATATTGAAACTATTGAACGTTTGACACCATTTGTTAGAGACAGAAGAGCTCAATACAGGTAAGCTCATACATTTTTTAATACTTATAATTTGTGTGTAATTTTAATAGACATACTTTTTCTTATGGTTTAGGCAGTCACTGAATGTTTTAGAGACAGCTAAAAAATTGAATCCAAAACTGATTACAAAGTCGTCGATAATGTTAGGATTGGGCGAAACGGATGAAGAAGTTGAACAAGCTATGAAGGATTTGAGAGACGCGGGTGTAGGTGCTTTAACTCTTGGACAGTACATGCAACCTACAAAGAGACATTTAAAAGTCATTGAATACGTTACACCTGAGAAGTTTAAAAAATGGGAAAACAAGGGAAGTGAAATGGGATTTTTATATACCGCAAGTGGACCATTAGTACGATCATCGTATAAAGCTGGAGAGTTTTTCTTAACAAACATCCTAAAGAAACGAAACGAAGAACATTTAGAAAAACAATGAATTTGTAAATTTTGTTCCTAGTATAATCATGAACATAAACGTATGTTCATGCATATGTAATGTAAATTGTTTTAAATCTTTATGTACAAGAAAATTTTATTAAAATGTATATAAATTGTTGCTGTTTATAGAGAAAAAAATGTTTGATGGTTTGAGAATTGTGTAGCAAAATTTTTATACCTGGATATTGAACACTGTTGCATTAATTTAATAGCAGTAATAGTGAAAATATAAATTTCAAATGTAAAATGCATATTCATCTTTTTACACATACATAAAATTTATTCTTGTGTCTCCATTGCTACTGATACACGTGGATCTGGTAGATCTCGTGGATCTTCATCGGAAGGTCGAGCTTGTGGAGGTCTAGGATCTTGTTCTACATCTGGTTCAGTAGGTTTCCCACGTTTGTCATCTTCAATTTGTGACAAATAACCGGGTATTACATCTTCATCAAATATTGTAAAATCTGTGCCTTTCCCAACTACTGCGATAGAAACGTTCTGCAACAATGTAATTACAAGTTTTTACAAATATTCATATGGAAATATTTTGTTCTTGTAAATGATCTTGAAAAATTTACCTTAACTGATAAATCAACCTCGTTAGGTAAGGTATCCCGTAACGCTCGAAGACCATGTTTTATTAGCTCATCAAGATCACAAGATAAAAATTCGTTAAGATGTTTCTCTAAATATGTTCTAGCGCTTTGAGAACGTGATCCAATAGCCATTGCTTTACAGTCAAAGTAATTTGATGAAGGACATGTTTGACAAATATGAGGTCCTTGATCCTTTGTAAATATCAAAAATAATTTAAATACACCTTATTTTTATGTATAAATAGTAAGTAATGATAATTACTTACATCATATCCAGCTACAAGCAGACCCACACCATATGGTCTTCTATCATACCTCTGAGTAGAGGTTTGCAGTTTATTCCCCAATGAAGTCATTAAACGACTCACAGGTAATACATCATCATGAGAATATTTATAATATAAACATTCAGTTCTCATATAACGACTGTAAAGATATTGATAAAGATTTTAAATGTGATTGAAATGAAAATTTCAATAAAGTCTGGCAATTTATAAATGTACCTTAACATTCTAGCATCAGCTGTTAAACCTGAAATAGAAATTCCCATATGTTTATCTATGGGAATAATCTTTTTCTGATGAGCTGATAGCTCAGATGAAGCCCTCTTGAGTGCAATAAGAACAGCATGAGTTTTATTTTTAAGGCCTACAGTAGCTGATCCTAATTTTACTGCTTCCATTGCATATTCTACTTGATGTAAACGTCCTTGCGGACTCCATACTGTTACATCACTATCGTACTGATTACGGAACTGAAAAATATTTCAAATTAGTTTTATTAACCCTCATACTGTGGATTAACTAACTAACAAACTAATATAAAACTTTGAATAATAATAATGAATCTAGTCACACTATAGCACAAACATTTACATACTATAGTCATCTTTAGAATAAAGAAATGCTCACAGTCATCTTTAGTAAGGAAACTTAGTATACTTATATATTAGAATACTATCAATTACAATTAAATTAATATAATTAGTTTAATTCACGTATATGTTAATTTATGAAATACAAAGATATAACTTGTATGAAATTCAACATAATCATTCAGTAAACTCTTTCCTCACAATGAATTTAGCTTTGAAAATATTTTGTTTGAAATGTATTTTAAACCATATTCAAATATAATAAAATATATAAAACAGGTACCATTATTTAATAATGTTTGATTCACAAACAACTTAAAGTTGCAAAATAACCACTTTTCCCGATGAATTTTCAGAAAACAACTGTCATGCACCGGGATAAATGGATATACAACTAATAGAGAGGAAAATCTGTATGTGGTCTTGTTATCGCAAACATTCTTCATTGTAAAGTCTCCTTAAGTAAAACGAGTATCGATTAACATCGATTTCTACGTACTAATATTTAGGTTGTCAATCTTAAGTTCTCTTTTTCAACGTCCCGAGTGGCTGTGCCAGCTTCTTGTACGTTTAATAATAATTATAAAGAGTTTTTAAGCTTTTATCCAGTACTAAATTCGTATTTCTCTTAATACGTAGTAAACAAAATTAACACTTAATTAATACAACGTATTTATGTTCCTTATTTTTAAATAAAGGACTATAAATTCAAGAAATTATTTTCGTAAATGAACGCACGTGTCACCTGCTTTTATATATCTCTCTTTAATTCAGTTTAAGTTATCGTATGTTTATTAATTTCACTTGTCAATTAAAATTTTGTAGTAATATATTTGGTTGTAAAGCTGTGTAAAAAAATGTTACGATGAATTTTTGATAACCTATATAGATATTTATGCAATTTTATTTTTCACAGATTGAAGTATCACAATGACGAATTCAAAGGGATATCGCCGAGGAACGAGGGACTTGTTCTCCCGAAAATTCCGCAAACATGGAACGATACCATTATCTACGTACATGAAAGTGTACAAAGTTGGAGATATCGTTGACATCAAAGGCAATGGAGCTGTTCAGAAAGGAATGCCTCATAAAGTTTACCATGGAAAAACTGGACGTGTATTCAATGTAACTCCTCATGCTCTTGGAGTTATTGTCAACAAAAGAGTACGTGGACGTATCATTGCCAAGAGAATCAATGTTCGTATTGAGCATTTGACTCACTCTAAGTGCAGAGAAGATTTCATAAAACGTGTGAAGGAGAATGAAAGACTTAGGAAGGAAGCAAAAGAGAAGAACATTAGAGTTCAACTGAAGAGGCAACCTGCACAACCTACATCAGCACATATTGTGTCAGGACGTGAAAAGCCTGTTTTACTTGCTCCTGTTCCATATGAATTTATTGCTTAAAATTTGAATAAATGCGCTTTGGAAAAATTGATTTTATTTCTTCTAAGTATATTTATTCCCCAAAAAAGATCGTACATGTAACAATAAAATAGAAGCAAGATATTTTGTAGTAGTAATGGACAAATACTTAAATTCTGATAACAATGATTTTATTTTCATTCATACCTTTTTACATACATATAGAATCTGTTAGTGCTTCCAACGTCTCTAAGTTACTAGAGAAATTTATCTAAAAATAAAATAAGTAACTTCTTTTTTACAAAGATGGACTAGTTCCTCATTGGAATTAAAATAAATAATTCTCACATAAATCATCATCAATTCATACGTAACGAGGACTGTTAATCCCTATTAAACTTTTACAGTTTGCAATACATAGCCACAAAATTAATAATTTCTTCTATATTTATAAACAGAATACGATAGAACCTATTATACATACTTCAATTTTTATAAATAATCTAATATTTAACATTGCTAGTCTTATACATACCGCACTTTGATAAAATATGAAATTATTACATAGGATTTATTTAATTTAATTGCTATGTATTTATAGTAAATTCTAACTACAATCTCTTGATTGATAGAATAGGATATAACCAGTTTCAGAACTCTTCTGAATATCTGACGTGAGTCCATAAAAATCCTCTATTGTAGATACATCAATTTTCTGTAAATAAATGTTGAATGTACGTAAATATTTCTGTAACAATAAATAAGTTCTTGTTTATATTGTAGACAGTAAATCTTACGTCGACCATGTCATCGTCAAAGAGCAGCCAAAACCCATGACTTTTAACTATAGAAATATAGTGTCCTCGATTAGGCCCACTCCCACAATGTATCACAACAGCGACCAAATCATACAATCGATCTGGATTTACCGCGTCGTCACTCTAATAGTTAATTGAAGAAATGTATTTCAATGTAAATTCATCGATACATTTAAGAATTGCGAGTATACGATCACACAAATTACTTACTGTATTAAACAGCCGCAACTCCAAAGGAAAAACTACCCTGTGAGAAACTTTGATGTGTCGATTGTATTGTTCCACATATTTGAATCTTTTCAAATGTAATGCTAGTATCATTGGTAATTTTTTAACCCTCATTCGTTTCTAAAACGAAGAAAATACATCGCTCAGTACTAATTACCATGATTATGCGACAATATCTTTTTTTTTTACAATTACCTGAGCTTCTTGATAACTGCTACAATGATCGCATTTAAATTTGTTATCACTACAAAGAGTTTCAGTATTAGAGAAGCACCTGAGGCAGTGTGTAATTGAAGTGTTTTGATCTACGTCAACTTGCAGATCGAAAAAATCCTCGTCTTTACTAGACACAGTCTCACAATTAAGGCAGCGCGTTTCTGACGTCAGGATTCCTTGAAATATTTCGTGAACCCATGTAGGTTCGGGTGGTGAACCAGCATCTCCCGCTCCACATTTCCCACCAGCTGGCTTACTTTGGCTTCTCTCTGCTAAAACATAAAATAATAAAAATATCTTTTAAAAAGATGTTTTATTTGAAAGTATAATACACTTGTAATAGTATGCTTACCCAAAATAATTTCATTTATGTGGTTTATCAAGAAATTCAGAAACTCATGTGCATCTTGCTGCATGTAATTATCAAATTCCTCTGCAATAAAATACATGCATCGCATACAGTATGTATAAATAATGGTTCAACAGTTTTATAATTTATATAATTATGAAAAATTAAAAAATTATTAATAAAACATATGTATATGCTGACCTTTCTCTTTCCTCAGTCTGGCAATGAACTTTTTTGGAGCTATAGAGCCAACTTTTTTTTTCTGAGTTGCAATACTGTAGAACAAATCTGCTAAACATGTT
The DNA here is from genome assembly GCF_051401765.1 of Calliopsis andreniformis. Classification (NCBI taxonomy): domain Eukaryota; kingdom Metazoa; phylum Arthropoda; class Insecta; order Hymenoptera; family Andrenidae; genus Calliopsis; species Calliopsis andreniformis. The sequence continues at coordinate 13,755,578 of NC_135073.1, forward strand.
AATAATGTTTCTTTGGTACGTTTGTTTCTAGCTTTATACTCTAGAACTTTTTCTCTAAATGGTCGACAAAAATACAAAGCTTGCAATACAGAATTACTGTAACAAGTGTTTCCAAACTGCAAAATGAATAAAAAGTCATATTAAAGACAGAAAAAAATAACTCTTCTTTATTTTTGTAAGTCTTAATTTGTATCCTAGTATCTACAGTTTTGGGAGCAGATGAATTTGGACCTGAGAGGTATCATAATGTAAAGGAAACACTTCTGAATTCTAAAAACTATAAAATATATCTCTACATGATATATACTAATCATTCATAGGTATGCAATAAAATAATATACCAATTAATACACCAAAGCTTGCATTCTGGGTAATGATTCCTGTTCAGCCCAAATTCAAACTATGCTCCTAACAGATTGCAAAATTTATAATTTTTTACTCACATTAACTAAACCAAAATAATGTTCATTAGGTGGAAATTGATCAGAGCCAATATCCCTCTCTAATTGTGATATATTTGCACCCTAAATGATAACAAATTTTATTGAGACATAAGCATAATAATTTAGGTTTCAAATTGTCTTTGACTTTTAATTTTAATACTTTTTCTATAATAAAATTAGAATATAATTCATTCATAAAATAATAGAAAAAAATAAGGCACTAATTTAATACTATATTGTTCAAATTATTATATCATTGTGCATAGCAATTACTCAGAACTCAAAAAATGTAACGGGAAAAGGGTTACAATCATGTTATAATAAAACACATTTTGTTACAAAACATATATAAATTATTTTTTAATTAATTATTAAAAATTATGGCCATTAACTTTGACAATAAGACCAGGTCTTCTGTCAATTATCCTTTTCTGACATATTACAATCACAGAAGTATCCACAGATTTACTGAATTTCATATAATATAAATATATGTATGCATAATTAATAACATAAATTTATAAATAAATCTTAAACAGATTCATATCTCTGACACATAAATCTGACTTATAGGCATACACGGAATCTCTGATAACTAAATATTGTTTCAATATAGTATTGTATGATTTAGAAAACAGAATGCAATAAGCAAAAAGGGATTGAAGATTGAATCATGCACAGTACCATGAGAAAGTAATTTGAAACATTTATCAATCACGAGATTCGTTTAGCCTTACCATTTTATGATTTAATAGCTGAAACTGACCACTGACAAGCATATAAAATGGATTTTGGCAATAACAAAACCTCCATGGTATCCTCGCTTACAGATTTATTGGTTAAACTATTTATAATCGCATAGTTTTACGTAATCGTAATGACACAAACGGAAATATTTTTTTCTATAAAATTATAACATTCACAATCTTCGTCAGAAGATGATCACACGTATCGTTTAACGTGTTTATTAAAGTAAGCTTTAAAATAAGATCTGTCTTCTAAATTTTTAGCTTTCGAGAAGTAATCGGAACCTGCCTTTGCGTTCCCAAATCTACCCAGAAGATTGCCTATGTTAAATCGACTGTGAAAACGCATTTTCATGTAGCGTTTTTGTTATAGTAATTTTAGTAACAAAAGTAATTTCTATAGTTCGCATTGTTGTTCAGTTTTAAAATGAACATATACTTTGAATAAGAATGCTGTTCTTTATAGACGAGAAATTTGATGGTCAAGTATTCGTTTGAGTCTACTATGGTAATGTGTTTGATACTCTAGAATCAATTATTTTATGATTTAGTATTTATATCTAACGAAATATTTGAATTTGATGGTTTGGTAATTTGTGAAGTTTTTCCCGCCAATATTTTTATAAATAATAATTTAGGTTGAAGTGAAAATAAACATACATTACCTGTGATCAAGGAAAGCATTCAGTGTTTCTTTCTTCTAATTTCTGTATTGCATATGAGGTTTATGTAAACATAGGAATCGTTCTGTTCGTGATTTTTGAGATTCGTTACAATGTTAACGTACTTTTGTGTATGAATGAAGAAAATTATTTTGAAATATATTGCAGAAATTGCAATGCTATATTATGAATGTATTCTAGAATAAATGGAACTAATAAATACGGAGAACAGGAACAGTCTTCGTGAAATTAATCTCCACGATCCACTGTCAAAGAATCGGGTATGTAAATTGTATTTGTCCATGCTTGTAGTAACTCTTGTGAAACTTTGTGATTTTTTAGTAAGAATTTATATGAATGGTATGTTTTTTCAGAAGTATAAGTAGTAAAAGTTTCTGAAAGGCACATTAAGTATTAGAATACAATAACAGAATGGCTGCTCGTAAAAGTATGGCCAATATGTTGATGGACAATGCTATGCAGTCGCCTCCAATTTCTTCCCCATTACGGAGGAAGACAATTTTTATGCACAAGCCAGGCGAATCTTCAGCTTTATCGGAGAATGATGATGAAGCAGAGCGTTTGGCTCGTCGCCGTGAAATCAAGGCTACTTCAACACCATTAAATGCTATAAGTACAAATGACAGACGGCGTTCTTTAGGGCTTAGCTTTCTGGTAAACATGCCAGCTGCCCAAATGGCAGATCGTGTATCTCAATGTATAAAACTCAGTGCAGAAAACAAAATTAACCTGAAGAATGCATTCAGTTTAGAGATGATTGATTTCATGACGTATATGATTAAGAGGAAAGATGACAACATGTCTAATTTACAAGTGGCAAGTACGTCTTTAGATGTAAGTACAAAGATTTATGGATTTCGTGTTGATGGTGTACATATGGAAACACTTAGAATGCTTGGAGGATTGGATAAACAATTAGATAAAGACAAAGAGGATAAAAATGAGAATAATGCTGAAGAACCAATGGATGTTGAAACAGAAGATGTAAATGACCAATTGAAAGAACAGAAAAAGAAAAAGAAGAAAAAGAGTAAACAACGAATATTTAATACAGTAGAAGCTTTGAGAATGAATGTTGAAACTGAGAAACCTTCTATAATAACTTTAGAAGCAGATTCACAATCAACAGATATGTTGTATCAAGCAGTCTTGCCAAACCATGCAAATTCTGGATTTTATCAACACCTATATAATGATGTCTTGGTAGATGTGGTGGAATGTAAAGATGTACAATATAAAGATGTGAATTGCATTATTCCAAACACAGGAGACTTTTCAGATATGTCTATTTGTCCACCACTTGTTTATTTCGATTTTCAAAGTTGGAATGCAGATGATGAACCAGAAGAAGTTGTACCAGAAGAAAATAATGAGACCAGATTTGAATTTGATCTTGATGCTAGCTTACCAAATGATGAGCCTGAACATTCTGCTATGTGTTATTTTGATATTGACGATAATGAAGAAGAAAATGTATATAAATGTACTAGAGCACCTAACGAGGCAGAGAATATTGTAGATTTTCGTGAAGTGTTATCCACTACTGTATCGAAAAAAGGTTCAGAATACTCATTTATTGAAAAAAATTTAAGTATACATTGGGCAGGCCCATCTCACTGGAAATTTCCTAACTTTAAAAAAATGTTAGGTAATAGTAAAGTAGTCGAAACGTGTCGTCAAGCACCAAAGAGAAAAAAAAAAGAAGTAGAATTGCATTATGATGATGAAGCAATAGAAAACATCCATGATAAATTTTTGCCAGCTCTATCAGTCAAACTGCAGGCTAGAACAGCTAAAATGGAATGGAATGAAGAATTGTTAATGTTACCACCAGATGAACATTTTGATATTAATATAGTATATAAATTGTATAGTCACTCAACAATACTAAAACATTCCGTAAATGTAGACGACATTAATGCTACTCATTTATCTAACAGTGAAGATAATTACAATTACGATAATGACAACGATATATCGAATTATTGCCCTAATATAAATAATGATGAGGAGTGTCAAAACATTGAAGTAAATAATACAATAGAGAATGGAGCAAAATTTGATGATGAAGGTGTATTAGGATCACAAATGCCTTTTACCGGGGATAATCTGGTTGCCATACCTAAGCTAACAAACAAGTCTAACATTGCATATTGTGTACGTGCCAAAAAAATTGATATGAGACAACTGAAAAAAGCTCTTTGGAAATGTTTAACTATTGATAAGGAGAACAATAAGAGTATACAAAACCAAGTGCAACAAGCAATACAGCAGAAGGAAACAATGGACCATAGTGTACACTTTAGTGATGTTTACAAAAAATTACCAAATGAATTAACAAAAACGAATGTTGAAGCATTGAGCTTTCCAATCTCTTTTGTGTCTTTATTACATTTAGCAAACGAAAAAGTTTTGAAGGTGACTTCCACTTCAGACATGTCTGACCTTGTTGTAGAGCAAGGTTAAACATGTTAATAAAAAATAGCACAAACTAGAGAAACAATAACTGTAAAAACTACAGATATTTTATGTGAGCAGTCAAGTAGCATTTGTTATATTTTTTTATATCAATGAAACGTTATTGTAGCATACAATGAATAAATTAATTTTTTAATAAATTTATCTGTTCATATTTCATTAATTTTCCATCCCTTGCCTTTTAAACGTATACCTATAAAAAATAGTTTCAGTTAAGGTCATCTCAGGCACTTGCAAGAAAAATACAGGAAAATACCAGATGCTTAATAACATCATTTGTATTACTCAATATTTGAAAAAATATAATCAGTATCGTGGAAACAAATGGAAAAGTACTAGTCTCCCGATTTGATTCATCCCGCATTTTTGCTGATGTCGTCAATATCAATTTGTCATACTTTCGTCAGTTTAAAAGATAGTGCAACGAAACATAGAGAATATTTTTAAAAAACCGTGGAAAATCTATACACTTTATGAAAACAAGATAGATTGCGGATATTTAAGTAAATTCACATTATTTCTGTTTACTCCAAAAATATTATTACAACGTGCATGCTTTAGATATTTTGTACACTTTCACAAATGATGTGTATCCTATACTATTTTAAGCATTTAAATACCCCATACATTGATAAAACCGCGTACATTCGATTCGTCCGATAACGAGTGCAGAACGATTTAAAAATTTCAAGCAACGCTGCCTGGTCTCTGATTTGTATTGCGAACGCGTTCGCAGTTGCGATGTTGGACAGCCTGAAATCGCATTGAATGAAAAATTGATGAGCTGTGAGCATCTGCAGTGCGCGTTGTGTGTTGTGTTGCGAATGGTGTTACGAACGATCCACGATCAAAAGTTTATTTCCTGGCCTATGATTCGGAGTCGCGGAAATGTTCACGCGTGATACTTGAAGAGCCAGTTCACGGTTTCGCGTCGAGGCATAAATGAGAGAGGGATCTTCCTTTTAACAACACGAACATCGTTTCTTTGCGATACAGTTGTGTTGCTCGTAGAGCGGGAACCGTCGAATATCGCACAATGGCAGATTTCGACGCAATCTACGAAGAAGAGGAAGAGAACGAGCAAAATTTGGAGGAACATTATGTGACGACGGTGCCAGATCCTATAGTTATCCGTGGGGCTGGTAACATGACTGTGTAAGCAACTTTAAACCTTTTGCATATGCAAATTTCGACTCTCAGTCTGAGAACAAAGGCATAAAAACTGTATAGTGTCTCAGGCTTCATTGTTTCAAGTTTCTTGTTTCGTTTTTTGTATTTGGAATCATCAACAAACTTTGAAGTTTGGAAATTTAGATGAGCACTTATTTTATTTTCTGCACGTTTCTGTATAAATATTTTTAGTCTGGTTTCTAATATGTTTAATGCAGGTTTTTGTAATTTCTCTGGGATTCTGTACTGTTGAAACAGAAGAGTAAACAGTGTCACATAAATAAAGATATGCTAGTGGATTATAAATATAAATTATTTGTTTTAGATTTGGGCTTAGCAATCGTTTTGAATCTGAGTTTCCAAATGGCCTGATGTCACGTGTTGCTCCAGAAGAGTTTAAGGCAACTGTTATGAGAATAAACAGTGTCCTAAAAAAAACTTTGCCAGTTAATGTTAAATGGTTATTTTGTGGTTGTGTTTGCTGCTGTTGTACGCTAGGCTGTTCTCTCTGGCCTGTGATTTGTTTGAGTAAAAGGGTAAATACTCAATCTTTATGATCGACTCAAATGTGTTAAGTCTAAATAGAAGTATATATAAACATCTACAGAATTCTCTGGTAATACCTCAAATTGTTTTGAGTTCATTATACGTCTGGATACTAATTTGTCAAAAAATATATATTTTAATATTGTTTCTACTTAAGAACCTATATTTTTTTAAACAAAAAGTAATGAATACCTTGTAATTTAATTTCTTTTTACATTTTTATGCAGACACAACATTCATTAAACAAATTATTAGAGTGGGAAAACAGTAGGCTTTACCACAAACTTGGGTTACATTGGAGACTAGCAAAACAAAGATGTGATACTTCGTCCATGATGGAATATGTAAGTATATTCAAAAAATAAATTTTCTATCCACTTGTGTAAAATAAGCTAAAAAATTTGGCATACTGAATGTTTATTATATTATTTACAAGTATGAAACTATTAATAAGACTACAATTTACAATGTAAATTGTTGAAGCCTCATTGATATGATGGATTATATAATTGTTTGAGCTGTTCTTACACACATCCTAATGTCTGTTTATATGTAAACATACACTTATTTGTTTTCACCTTTCACATTACAGGTTCTGTTAATTGAATTTATTCCAAAAATACCTATATACAAACCTGATTAAAGCGAAGATCTGGATTCTCAAATAAGTTGTGCACATAACAGATTGGTGCAGGTCTCAGACACATTAATCGCCAAGTACATTTGGCATACCTTGAAATGAAAAAAAAATAGTGAAATGTCATTGCAGATGACATTTGCAGGAAGCATATTTTTTGTAAATATACTTAGGATTGCACAGTACAATAACGACATATAAATGTGGAATAATTATCATATATTAGTTATATCCCTTAAATTCAATTTGACCAGGTATACAAGTATGGTCAATTTACATACTCATTTTCTATTAAAAATGATTTGCCGTTTTGTTCTTACTCAATATCAATTCTTAAAAAAGAAAGAATATCAATATGATGATTTACTTTTCGACAGAGAAGACATTTTAAAAAGTACTGCTTGACATTCAGTTCACTAGTCATTAAAACATAATCATATTAAATAGTTTTCAGTTCTCTATTAACCATTTTTTAAAATGTATACTTTCCAATTAGATATTAAGCTTTCAAGTAAGAAATCAATCTGATACAGTACAACGAATGTATTGAAATATTTTGTGATGCAAAGGCAGAAAATAATTGTTGAGAAGTCTTTGTATAATTGCAAAATGCAAAATGTACACATACCCATTTGTACATACTTATGTATACAATATAGAAACTTATTTTGTCTATAGGTTGATTTATTACCGTGGTGATATTAGAAAGTATGACAACATACAGATATGATTTACTTTTTTGACATGAACTTGAAGTTATAATTTAAGATATTACATACATAGAATTATTAAGGAATAACAGTACTATTCTAAATCAAAGTATAGATCGCTTCAAATATGGTTCAACAAGTAATACAAAATGTATATGATTCTGCATTTGAAAAAGGATTAACTCTTCGGTTACTGATAAGAATTTTTAGAGAACGGAATTTTTTAGGAAATAGAAAAAAATTAAGATATTAGAAATTCTGTATAACATACTTATCACAGTGTTCACCTAAGATTTTAGTAACTTTTTTTATTGTATGATATTGTACATCACATCGTATGGTTCTGCACAGACATTTCTCTCCAAAAGTTATACGTTTTATGAATACAAATTTTGATTGGTATGTAGAAACTAAGATCAAATATGATGATGTTATAAGAAAAATTTATAAGAAAACATATAGAGTACTTGTTAAAATTTGAAGAATATTAAACAATTTTTTGTTGCTATTCAGTGGCTGTGATCGAGAATATAAGACTAGCTTTCAAAGTATGTATATCAGTACATGTCTTAAAGATAACATGCGTTCGAATTTAGAATCTTTCGTGCAAGAACATCGTAAATATCTCCTAATTTCTCTCAGTACGTACTTAATTTGCAAAATTATTAATTATAATTTTAATTCCTTTTTTACACTAGTACAATAATTTAGCATTTATACAATAATTCCTATGAGCAATCTTTTAAACCATAATTTTAGGATTTACATGTTCTAAATTAATATTTAAAAATTATTATTTCGTGGAACATTGCAAATTGCGTGTGCTTAAAATTGTTAATCGTGGATAGAAAGTAAATGATAATATAGTCTCTATTTAATGTGAGTTTTCAAATCATTATGCAAAATTCAATAGAGAACATATTTTGAGATGTACTGTGCAATGGAATCATGAATGTAACAAAACTTTTGCATATTTAAAAGTTACACTTACAGTAGAACTGTGCAGAATTGATAAATGTAACAGTCAACATGCTTGTATGCTACGAACTAGGAACTTGTAGATATGTAATTAATGTTTATTGAGTTTTCCTACAAAAACATTGAGTTCTTTCTATATTTGTTAAATCACATAAAATGCAAATACTTTTAGACATTAAAAAAAATATAAACATGAATATTTTATAGATAAAAAAATACAAAATCAATTGTTTATTAATTACGAGATATAAATTCATATTCTAATTAATCATTCTTCAAAAGATTATATTAAACAATTGGCAAAAAAAAATGTACTTTTTTTTACTATTCTTTCTTAAAAAACTTTAGTAAACTTTCTTTAGCATTAAAAATACTTTCAAAAGTATTTTCTTTGACCACATATTAATACTATACAAAGTTAATTTCTTGTATTGTATTTTTTGAAGGTCGATTTAAAGCATATTGCACATTTTTATGACTACGACTGTAAAAATGTTAAAAATTTACGTTTAAAATTAAATATTACAAAAAAAAACTGGTAAGCGGATAAGTAGCGACTATATTAGACTTAGGATTTGCGAAATTAACTAATTTTGGAATTGTTTCAAGGAATACATTCAACCTGACGAATTTATTAGCATTTGGACAAATAAATATTGTTATTGAAGAAGAAATTTATTCTTTCGAAAATAAACAGATTTATTTATTGTATATTGGAATTGTAATAGAGAAGATCTGTGTAAAAAATGGAGAATATGAGGCGTTAAGGCAACGTGTGTAGTATTCATCAACAGATACAAAATTTATGAAATGAGAAGGATATATTTTTGATAGGCAGAATAAATAATGGAAAATAATGTCTCTAGAAATGTAATATCACTTCTGTTAATTTACAATCACATATTATGTTCAATAAGAATATAATAAACAAGAGTTTGTAGGAAAATGCTTAAAGTTGAAAATCTATGTAATCACCCTAATGGAAAAAACGATAAAGCATACTTGGTATAAATGAATCAGTTCATTATCAACATAAATAACAGTATTTAATAATTATAGAAAAGATAAATTAGGCTATCATGATTTCAATGTGTGCCTTTCACTTGTGGATTTGTGTGGATTGTATATGTACATAGTGTATGTTTAAAATATATTGCAAAATATATTTGTATGAAGTGATGATTCCTATATACCATACAATTAAAATAAGTATTCTTATAGATACAAACTTGTACCACTTTTCTTAGTTGAATACGAAATTTTCCATTTTTTAGAATTATTAATTTTATGTTTACTTCTCATTAACAACTTGTGATTTAAATAGTAACCAAGTTACTTGATCCTTTAAAAATTATGTAATCTCATGTAATTGCATTCATTATTTTTTTAATTTAGAACAAATTATTAACCAAAATAAATTTCATTATAAACGACAAAAGATCTTAATTATACATATAACATTTGTGAAATATTTTATTCTTACTTAAAAGAATCTTATTCTTTTTTTAGTAAAAAGTACTGCATCATTACTCAAAGCCACGAGTACATTTCTGAACATTTCTGACGCGTTTCGATCCCAAAAAAAATTCCAGATTCAAACCGGTCTCGTAATCTCGAATTCCCGCGTCTGCTTACAAATTCTATTTTTATGAAAGCAAGAATGTAGTTATTTACGCAACTTTGAAAATATACCTATCTCTTCTTTTAATATAAACTCGAAATGAATGTAACATCATAAATATGTTTGTTATTCAACAAGATGATTTGTATTTAGGTATACGCAAAATTCTGATCTGCTTCTAGTCGTACGCAAGTCGTACAAGCTGTTGTCTGCATTGAAATGATACTTGCCGGGAATAATTCTATGTTATGATAATTGACAACAGGTGCCTTTGCAGCTCTTAATAAGTAATACATCATTATGAGTCATGGTAGCGAAAAGGTGCTTGACAAAAGAAGACATATAATTCAAATAAAAGCGTTTTCTTTAGAAGTGTTTTCCGAATATAGTATCTTATATTGCAAATAATATTCTAAGAAATTTTGAATACCCTTTTCACGAACTGCGATCAGGTATTCATGTTTGCAAATGGCTACATTAAACAATGTAAATGTGCACGTATTCACGTTGACAGTATGTGTACTACTGCAATCTGTGGAAGCAACTCAAACATTAATGAAAGATGACACCAGGTAAGGATTCAAAATTTACACGAAAATGAAAATGATTAATAAAGAATTTATGCTTTTTAAAGAATACAATTTTATGTGTTTTAAAGAATTATGCATAGTTTGATTTTTTTACTAGAGGTAATTTGACATGCCCACTGCCACTTTCAACTTTGGATTTTATTTATAATCTGACACAGCCTGGCTTAGAAATTATATGGCCCTGTGAAGCACGTTATTACTGGTTGTCACTGCAACCATTTGTCAAATTTGTACGTTTTTTGCTTGGCTACATTACACCACTTATTATAATCCTTGGTAAAAATAATTAGTTCAATAGTTCTTTGCTTCATTCATTAAAATATTTGTATTTTATGGACTTAAATATTGTTTCTGCAGGTGTACTGTTCAATACAATTTCGTTTGGAATGCTAAGCACTCCTATACTTTGTGAATCAAACTTGTCATTATATTTAAAAGCACTTGCATTATCTGATAATGGAGCTCTAATCTGCAATTATGCTGTGGGTATTGCAAAATCTCATTTCATGTTTATAAATAATCTTTTTATGGTAAGCAATTAGTTAATCAATTGAATGTTTTCATTATGAAACTTAGAATTACATTTACTGCATTTTTAGAATAATAGATTTTTGTGTGGTCTGAATTCTATAACAATGGAGTTTTTTCAATTTACATCTACATGGCTGGTTGTAGCTCTCACGTGGACCAGAGTGTTTGCTGTTATATTTCCTTTTGGAATACATGATCATTGCAATAATCGTTCTGAAATAGTGACTCTTACTATTTTAATATGTATCAGCTTTGTAATATCACTAACAAAATTGTATTCAGGAGGTAAACGCATGCATTATTTCCTAATGTAATTACTAACATTTTTAATAATGTATATGTCATGAAAGCTACAAGAACAATTTAAAATATTTGATTTAATTATGAAGTATTTTGAGTAGTTTGAAATATTTAAACTTGTTCAAATTTTAGGATATGAAACAGACAGTGTTTTTGAATTTATACCATGCCAGAAAAAAATAAAACCATGGGGTAGTACTATGTACGTTTATATCGCGTTATCAACGTGGTTACCATTGCTTTTTATATTTATTGGAAATGTTTTGCTTATTTTCCACATGAGAAAAACTGAAAAAATTCGTAGCCAATTAACTCGTAAGTAAATTGCACATTTGAAGTACCCATAACAAAAAGGGTATGTGTACATTCAGTAATATTGTTTCTTAGAAAATTTCAGCCACAAAGCAAATAGGGTACATCATACTACCAGAATATTATTTGTGGTATCAACAGTTTACTTAGTGTTATTATTACCCCTTGGTATAGTTGAAACTTTGGAACTTTACTGGGATGTTATATTGATTAAGTTTCCTACTACAGAAGCAAAGAAGAAAACAGAATACATACATTGGTATGGATTTGTAGACAAGAAGTAATAGTAAATGGAAGTATTCACGTATTATTTTCCATTGTAAAGTTCTTAATTATTTCGCAGGTTGAAGGAGAAAATGTTACTGAAATGGTGTCGTGGCCTATGCTTTCATGTATATCACTGGAATTTTGCAATTAACTTTTTCTTATATTATCTCACAGGTGAAAAGTTTAGAAATGTTGTGATACAAACATTGAAGCGTTACAAACTCGTAATATTTTCAGTATTTTCCAAACATATTAACAAATGTATGTCTTGTTTGAAGTTTCCTACACATTTAAAGCCTACACAGTCTTCAAACACGTTACTGATAAGAACTATCACGCTCAGCGAACAATCCATCACTGGTAGTATTTCTATGCATAACAATAGCAGTACTGTAACAAATACTTAACAAAAGTAATGGAAAAAATCATCGAGCAACTCTCCAAAGACTGTTAACAGCATTAAACATAATGAAATACTTTTTCATATGTATATCTTTTTATTATCTATACTCTTACGTATTTCGCGCCAGATATTGCTTGTTTTATGCAGCATATTTATAGGAACGAAGAATGTAACAAATTAAAAATTTATCGTAATTCTAATTCTAATTGCTTCATTAAACTCATTAAATTTTATAAGTGAAATATCTGGTCCCAATACAGATCGTGGAATTAATTGAAATATCGCTAATTAATACTGCAGGTTTAAGCGTCCTCCGATCTTTTCACCAATTTCATAATTTAGTACATATTACAATTGAAAAAGTACTTATTTACATACATACTCGCACATTCTTACATATATACATACCTTTAAAATAGATAACAAATAATTTATAATGTACGTGTAAATGAGATTGTTAAATATGTTTCAACATAATAAACGTGTAAATAAGTATTTACATTAAAATATACGATTTTTAAAAGTAAATCGTTTTTACAAACTCGCAACTGTATTTCTATATTTTAGATATATTAATTACAGCATTGCTTTTGCATTGGTAACTTGTTCAATATACGTATTACGTATTAAAACATAACATATAAAATTATATTAGAAATAAAATGTACATGTAATCCACTAATATATCTCTTCATTAGCTTTACTACTCATTATATAATTCATTTTGATCATGAAAGCATATAAGACAAGTTACACAAAACATTTACAAAACCTGCTGTTGATATATTTAAAAATACAATATTAAACTGTATTATTTAAAAAGCGACGTACATATATTTAATATTTTTATATTGATTGTAATAGGCTTGAAATATTTTATACACATATGGAAAAATACAATTGTGTCACGTGCTACCTACATATGGTATTTGATAAAAAATTACAATCTTCTTAAGATAATTGTTTATTAAAATTATTATTGATTATTTTATACCAATTTATCATATTTTTTATCCATTTAATTAGTTGAGCATAATCAAATGTGACAAAATTATCACATAAAAAACTATACTGTAGTTAAAAAATTCTTTATATAGCAAAATGTTATTACTCGTTTTAGTCTAAAAATATCTTGATTAATAAATATATTATCTATAAAAAACTGACATTAGAATATAATGATTTTTATTCTGTGCGTAGTGACATTGAGATTTATCTGAAGAAATAAGTTCTAAAAGTTTTAACTATGTATTCTTCCATATAATCTTGTATTCATTCATTCACTTTAGCAATCAAAAACTTTCAATATATGGCTGGAAACTAATTTTAATATTCAAGAATTAGTTATCTCATAAGAAGAAAACATTTATTTCTTTCAAAACGAGAATTAATATATGTATATCAAAATCTTACAATTTTATAGATACTGATGCAAAAATTATACGTTATGAGAATATTTTGTTGGAAGATTAAAGGAGATAATTACTCTTATCATACCCTGTTAATATTATACATACTCTCAAAAACCAAATTTCGTTTCTAAAAATTTTATTAAAAAACTAATAAAAAATATCTTTTCTTGAAATAGTATCAATATGCAAAGGTACTTTTCGGGTATAAAGAGTAAGAATCAATATTTTCATAGAAAGTATCAAGGTACTTCAATATATAATACAACATGCAAATTAATATAATAGTAGAACAATCAGGGATTGTAAACAATTATGACGTGGACTTTAGATCTTAAAACAGCTATAAAGAACCTTTACTCTGAACAACTGTAACTGTTATTCAAGGTAAAATTTCTTTGTAACTGTTTCAGTCAAAATCTGTATAGGACAGTTAGAAACGAGTAGTTCTATTACCGTTTCACTTTTCACTGGGAACGTTACATGGGACCCTGTCTACATAATTGACTGGAAACCAGCCTTGCCGACCTTTATACTCACCATACAACCAGTCATCCGATATCCTTGACAAAACTGTTATTCTCGCGCCTTCCTGTAACGTATTTAACTGTTACGAAATCTGCACAAATTAAAGAAACAAAAATAATGTCTCGAAACTCACATCAAATGTTAAATCTTCAGGTGTTTCTCCTTTAAATGAATAAATAGCAGTAACTACATTGTCTGGAACGTCAGGCAATGGTACTTTGATATCGATAAAATTAGTAGGAAATATTCCTTCTCGACTTCCTATTCTACCTTCCATCCATTCATCGTTTACTTTTCTTATTAGATAGATAACGTCACCTTCTTTGAAGGATAAGTCATCTTCGCGCATCAACGGGAAATCGTAAAGCGCAATACCATAAGGTTGTTTATTACTGATCTGGAAAAAAGCAAAAAAATAGTAAATTGTTCTGATAATGATATAAACATAGATTGTTTTAAATAATTCTAAATTACTTACTGCAACATCATTATTCACTTCTGCTAAATATTCTGGCGGAGGTGCAGGTGGTGGTATTGTGGGCATTGGAGGAGAAGGACTGTCTTTAGTATCACTCGACCATGTATTTGTTAAATTTAACATCATTGGCTTAGTAAAAGGCACTGTTGTTTTACTTAAAGATGTCGTCTTTGTTTCAATTTGATTAATTTTTTGTAGAATTTTTGGTGCTGCTGGTTTTGGCGGTTTTGCGCGAATAATGGTTGGCATTGACTGATTAGTTCTCGAACTTGTTTTATTAGAAGGCACTTGATTGTCAGTTCGACTGTTTGTATTGAAAGCATAGAAATATGAGTCTTCTACTTGTTTTACGGGTTGTATTGCATTATGATTAGGTACTTCTAGTGGCCCAAATGGATCTGGTACAGAATTAAGTTGCCAAGGATCATTCTGTGCTACTTTCTTAGTAGAGATTCCAAAAAAGTCAAAGTCATCTTCAAAGGCACTCTCCGTTTGAGATGTATTTCCACTGCTTGTGAAGGCAGATGGATTTGAGTTACCATCACTGCCGAAGCTATCGATGCTCACACCATCGCTACTCGATCGAGTTGTGAATGTTGGTGATCCAGGTGGACTGAGATCTATCAGGCAAACTGATCCATTTGTATTTTCTTGGTGTAATATCGTGTTATGTATTTGACTGTGTAGTTGTGTAGTGCTTGGCTGGTCATTTCTCTTCTTTCCAAAAAGATTGATTAAGAGATTTGTTGGTCTTGGCTATATAAACATCACACAAATGAATTAGAGATAATAATACATAATTTTAACATGAAATAATAAGTCCTTCTCCTACATACCGGCTTCTTTAATTTATCTTTTGGTGTTGGTGCATAATTCTGATTAAACTTTGGTGGTGGTGGCCGAGGTGGTGGTTTCTTCTTCTGAACAGGCTGTTGCATTAATGTAGATCCGAAGACATCATTTCTGTAAATAATAAAATCAATATTAGTACAGCTACAATCAACCATGTGTGGACACTTGAGTACACAAATCCAAGTCTGGATATTCGAGTAATCAGACTCAGTTCGCTAGTAATGGGTCTTTCTTTTAACTGCTAGAATTATCTCAAATGGCTGGAAATATAACACGACACCTACTGTATCCTTATCTTTGTATCTTTAGAATAGTTAATGTTCCACAAACTTTTACAAAAAGATTTAGGAATATTGAGGAAATTGTATTTTCTGCCCTGATCACAACGAAAAACATTATTCACCAACAATGGGCTAATACAGCAATACAAAATAAAGTTACAGACTTTGAATAATAACGATTAATAGTACAAAGAACAGCATAAGATTCGTCTCTGAAACCTCACAATTAAAAAGCATTAATCCTTGTTCAAAGCCTCTGTATGCCAAATTTTCCTTCATTAAACCTCTCTTTTCCTCAAGAAAAAACCTGTTATTTTTAAACCTACACATCCTGATAAGAAACTTCCAGAACTCAAAGATTTTAGCTACTCCCTCAAGATCCGCCTGTACATAAAAGCACACTATATACACAACAAACGAACGCACTAAAGAACTGTTTTAAAAAGGGCATAAAACTTACGTGCTGCTCCAAACAGCATTTCTTTGTGCTGTTGAACTGACAGGTGGACGAGGGGCCGAGCGCGTGGGGATTCGCATTTCTAGAAACAGTTGAAAAACGAAACGATGAATTCGCCTGCAACTTTGCCAAACACGTTACTGCGTACTAATCCACGGTTAGATACCGATTGCATAGATCCTCTCCTACACACTCACACCCAGGGGATACAGATACGCAGGAACGGATGCAGAGGAAGATTTGTGAAAAATGACAACAGGCTTCGCGAGAGTGACGATTCTACGCCACGGTTCTACGCCCACCGCGAAACGATATCTTCTGACAAGAGCCGCAGGCACGGCGATAACGATGCAAATTTAACGAATAGCAACATACATACTCAGGCTTGACGTAAGAACTGAAAGTGTGACGTAGTAATGAAATTTCAGCTGTGATCCACGGCTCGAAAAAAACGGATTCGTGTCAATCGAATTTGCGTTGCACAGAATGTTTTAGAATGGATGGCTCGTTAGATTTTGGCCGTAGAACTGTTATGCACACTGACAGGTTTCCACATACACCACTCACCTGTTCTCACATTTGCGGCCATTTTTCATTCGATACAATCGCGAGGCGTATCTTATGTTACGGCGGGACACGTTCAAAATAAAGTAATTCGATGGCGATTAATCGTTAATGATTCGATAAGCGAGCAAGGTTCCCATTTCCTGGGAATTACGACCAAGCTTCGCGATCGACTGTTGCTAAATACCGACTGTTTTCTCAAAATCGCGTTTCGACATTTCTGAACGATTTCACTTATTACAGAAAAGCGAGCAATTGCGTCATTATTGTTTAATTTCGATGATTAGGAGAGATATTTCCTGATTATTTTTTATGGTCGCTGATTCGGCGGTTTTGAATATATTTGAAGATTTGAGTTTATTACTGGGGGGCTATATGTAGGGATATAAAGAATTTAGGCATTTCTTTTTTAATTATGGAGATACGATATTTTTTTTATTTCAAATTGGAAAATCGCGGAAGATAGTTCAATTTCCCCAGATTTTCTGAGGTTCTAGGTATATCATGCTTTTATAGTGGCTAGATTGTAGCTTTGTATTTTTTTCGTTATTAATTCTAAATACTACATTTTTTTTTAGCCTTTCAGATTTGTACTTTCAATACAATTTATGTGTCATGTAAATTTTAATATTCTCTATTTGATTCTACAATATTTCCATTTAGTTTGTTTAATAAATATGTATCTCGGAAGCTCGTAGAGATTCTAGAAAAATCGGTCATCGAATTTTTACGCTTATTATATAACATGATAACATTAATTGGAATAGTTTAATATTTGAATTAAGCAAGTATTTTAGTTAATAATTTCGTATATTAGTCTTTTGAATATTAATACCTAGCCTTTTCGAGGTATTTTTTCTAGGAATACTGCTTTATAATAGCATACGTTTTATGTGTGAAATTTAGAAAAAAAAAAACAGTTTTAAACAATTTTTTTTATCTGAACATTTTTTTTAATATCATTTCTTGTAAGTGCTGAAACAAAGAGTTTAATAAATGTATATTGTAAACACCATTTTATTTGTTTATGTACAGAACGTTTCATTAATGTTTCTATTTTATTGATTCATTAGGACTTAGAGGACTGAACCTATATACATTTTAGCGTCAGTGAACGCTCTCACCATTGTACCCTGACTCAAATGATACGAGGAAATGTGCACTGAATGACTGCTTCCAGTGCACAAAGAATTGCATTAGAAAATATAAAAGAAAAGTCTCTTACATTCATATTCAACACATGCATTCATTAATCTTCCACTTAATTTTACGTTCACAGAAGTTACAAAATAATTTGTATAGATATCAAATTCAAGAACACTTGGTACTTTCTTCAAACCAAACCATCAGTGAAGATCAGGGGCTTAATCGTTCGACCAGGGATTTTTTTATTGATACTAACTTCTGATGCACCCAAAATATTTCTATTTTCGAAAGTAGAAATCACACAAATCAAGTGATGTTGCCCTTGAGAACTATCTTCTTTTCATTACAATACGCAGCAATAGATCTCCATGAATAGATCCTCTTTTCTATAGTGAATTCTATTCAGCATAATTTTATATCACTAGGAGCAACATCAAATTATTACTTATTTTTGGAATTAATGGGTAAAACTGCAACGTTTTTGAATTTACTTTTCAGCAAATTAATTTTATATTTACTGACATTTATGGTTTTCTTTAATAAGAACAAATTTAACATTTGAATAATATTTAAGAAAGAAAATTTAAAGACATATGAGCTTAGAAATCAAGACACAATTTTCAACAACAATAAAAATGATACAATTAGAACGCAATGATATAACTTTTTTATACACATATTTGTGTACAGGGAACAAAACTAAATATTTGTTTTTCGAAATAAGTTACAATTCTTCTGAAAAATAAGAAACTAGCTCATAAGTCTTTATTAACAATGAATTCAAGCAACGATCGCTTCCCATTAGACCTTCTCTAACGTGTTCCGACGAAATTTATCCTAATTCTAGGCCATCTTTCTTCGTCGTATTGACGAAGCGAAGAAAAAGAATCGGGATCAGACGATCCCTCGATGCGACAGCTATAACATTTAACCCTTTATTTGGTATCCTTTCGAATAGGTAAACATGGCTTTTACGCACAGCCTGCGCACGAAAGCATATAAATGAGTTTCTATCCGATTTATGTTATACAATATAACATCACATGCGAAGGAACATCGCGCTCTGAGAAACGCCTGGTAGAGAATGTTTCTAATAATGTGAGATATAATCGAAAAGAGGGCGATTCATCAGGAGAAACTACATTAAAAATAATAGATCTCAGCCTTCCCAAAAAAATTGAATATGTCTACATTTTAGCTTTAGTTAATACAGTAGTTTGTATTATAAATTCTGTCTCTTCTACATACTTTTATTTATATCTGTAATGAAGTAAAGGCAAGTTACAGTATTTCCTTGTTATAGATTCAAGGACTATGAGTTAACAGGGAGGAATATATTGTTGAGGTTAACTTATCTAGTGATGTCTACACCGTGGATCTTTATGAATTTATAGATCTGAATGTGCAAAAAAAATAAGGGATCTCTATAATGTGGAAAAATGTAGAAATTATTGAAAGGTAAATACATTTTATAATATTTGTATGAAAATAGGAAACAGTTCCAAGACAGCAATATACATATAACGAGGGAATACTGTATCACAACTCATGATAGACAGAAACTAGAATACTCCACCACTGTCTAAGTTTCTCTCAAATACAAATAACATATTCTCAAGGAGTCACCCTCTTCCGATTACCCCTCACAAATCATAAAACAACACCAAAACCTCCATACGTGCCACAAATTCCAAAAATGTTCTGCGTAAAAAGACCAAGGAAATGAAATTCATCACTCATTTTCTAACATAAACCGAAGCAACAACCAAACAAGTGCTGAATTCAATTTCCTCCCATTTCAGCTCAGACCACCTCCACAATCATCGCCACGTATGACACAGTAATCAAATTTCCAGATCTCTGGGGGTCAGAACAAGCGAAAACGACCAGACGAAAGCCATGTTACAACTCCAGGCGTCTTAGCTCCTGACGTCCTCCCGGCCAAATAGAGGATTAAGACGGAAAGCTGGCGTCAGCGCGCGCGGAATATAATTTCTTCTCCTGGAAGAGTCAGTCTTGAGGATTGTTAGGTAGCTCTGGTACGACTTGATCCTGACACGAGGACCGGCTCGATGTCGTGCAGACTCGCAGAGGTTTCGAGAGCCACGGATGCCTGGGCACGTCCTCGGCGTAGGGCCTCTCGGACGGTTCCTTTCTCAGCAGCGAGCGTATCAAGCACCGAGCGCGCGGGCTGAGGCCCTCGGGGACCGCGAACTGGCCGCGCGAGATCTTCGCGAAGAGGGATGCGTGCTCGGCGTCGTTGAACGGGTAACGACCCACCAGCATCGTGTAGAGCAGGACACCGAGGGACCAGATGTCCGCCGCCTTGCCGGAATACGCTCGCCCAGAGCGCAGCACTTCCGGTGCCACGTAGGCGGGACATCCTCTTCGGTCGGTCAGCTTGTCGTCCTCGTCCTCTACGATCACCGCATCCTCCAGGCTCTCCAGACGAAGCCGTGTTCTGTGAATAGGAGTTGAATGATGAGAAAGTAGCTCCAGGATGACATTTGGGATAATTAGACTGCGGACTTTTATGGGATTTTCAAAGAAATGATTGGGAAAATTCTGTACTTGAGAGCTGACGTGACTTAAGTTTTTTTTTGTTACTTTTTTGGGAGAGTTGAAATAGTTTTTTATTCGATTTACTATATACTAGTAGTGTATAACGTGGTAAGTTATAGAGGGTGAGTCACGTAACTGTATCACCTGAATTTTCTTGTAAATTATTTATTGCATGAAAAATTGTTTCGAATGAAAGTTGTTTGGTATTCAGAGGAGCGTATCCAAGGAGAGTAACTTTCGTTTGAAACATTTGTTATTGTAATAGAGTTTACAAGAGAGTTCAGGTGATACAGGTACATGACTCATCTTGTATACTAGTAGTATACATATAATAAGTTATATACTAGTAGTGCATAGTAAGTCGAATTACAGTATTTGAAAGACAAAGCATATTTTGATTTTGTCTCCATTTCTTTAACCGTGTTCATAAAAATATGAAGTTGCATAAAAGTTCACAGTCTAAATAGTGATAATAATACAATCAAGTGGATATCGAAAGGCTTTTGGGTGATGGTTTGAAATTTAACCAGGGATCAGAATCAATGATACAATTTTAATTTAAGAAATCTACTTAAGCAAAACATCCTAGAACTTCGTCTAAAGCTGCAATCGCACTTTACGACTGCATCCACGCACAAAGAGTGCACAGATCTTTTACAATGAAGCGATACACATAATTTGTGAGTTATCTGTCTCGTAACAAATATCTAAATAAGAAACTGAGGACACATTGCAGGCGAAGATAACACATCACTGATAGAAAAGGAACGTTCTGCAGTAGTCTTCTGCACAGTGTCTAAAGGTGAATTCAGCAGGTACTTCAATTTAGCAAGGGGGTCACCATGATTGAGTCATCGTGTCGATGGGGCATCGTCGGATTATCGCGGAACAGGGAGCAACACGAAAGGATTGGCGAAAGAAAGGAGAGTGCTTTGCCTGCCAGCCAGTTGATCAACCTGCAACGCGGAAGTCGCAGAACGACGTGTATGTACGTAATATTCCTGACTCTTGGGTAATTCTAAGCTTTCCACGACGTTCCTTCTCGCACCGATTACGATAGACGATTGATATGCAATGAGCATGCGCTTTCATTCAGCTCCTTTTTCTATGAGAAAAGGGATATTTCAATCTCGTGAAGCTGAGAATTAAAAATGAAAGAATCTGAAACTTTGGAGTGAATCTTCAAAGAGAAGAAAGTAAGGTGATAATTAAACGAAGAAGTGTAAACGAAGAATCTTTAATGGATAATTAATTAGAAATATTTGCAATTAAAGCAAGCAGTGTGGGCAGTGGAGTACTTAGAATACCTACGCTCCGTATGAATTAGCACGAGTGTGTCTGTGCAATATTCTTAAGCAACTTTGAGATCTCGGACGATACTTGTTCTCATAGCGAGACACTTGCTCGATATGTAGTGGCGCAATCGTTCAGGAAATGCGCACCTGTGAGAAGGAAATATAATCGATGTCGTAAAACATCTCGGTTTGTATCGAAAAAGAGTGATTTATGTAAAAATTCCTATCTCAAGAGTGTTTATGCTAAAAGCTAGCGTTGCGTCATTTTTTAAAAAGCTAATTATTTCTAAATCATTTTTAACATTTAAGACCCTGTCATTGAATAGTGTATTCTACTTAGATACATGTGTCTCTGAATAATTACAAATAATGACTCAGCATTATGTAGAGTCACATGCTTTTGCAACATCATAGTGACGCGTAAAGAAGTATAAATCATTTGTTATCTACGTAAATGAAACAATTACCTCTTGCCTCGATAACAAAACTTGACAATCGTGGATTGATAATTTCCAATTTTGGGTTCTTTATCTTTTCATCGCAATTTTAACTCGACTGTAATTTCAAGTGATGTACCAAGTGTTTGTCCCATTAAGTTATGGTGAAGTAGAAGATATAAAATTTATTATTATTTATTATGCATTTTGTATTCAAGTGGATCCTTCATGCTAATCTAAAGCTACAGATACTCAAAATCTAATGTAGGTGTGTCCGTGTTAAATTGTCTTTAATATGCCATAGAGTGTTCATAAACGCTGCAGAGACCACAGTCACACCTTCACGTCGTGTCTCTTTCACCAACTATGCTCTAAATACTTGTCACCAAATCTAGGCTACTATTCTTAACCCATTCAATGCTTGCACTTACACCGTCTACCGAAAGTTCAGAATCACTTTGCCACGATTACAATACTTTTAACTTAAACACCACTCCAGTAACTCACGTCTTCATTAACTCCAACACAAACGTGTCAGTAATTTTATCATGAAAGTAGTCCAAATAAAAAATCAAGAAAAGCTGATTTTACAGCTCATCTTGCAGCGAAAATCAAAGCAACAGCAAATAAGAGATAAATTCAATTTTCCTCCATTTCTATTCTTAGACCACCTTCACCATTACACTCATGACAAAATAAAAAAAACCCTACTTCCCTTAATTATCAAAGACTACAGTCACAAAATGATAAATACAAAATTTCTCCCCACCCAATCAGCTCGTCTCCTCGAACCCTCGACCAAAGAAAGTCACCAGAAATTACCATCACAAAAGAAAGGTAGCTACGCAATCGCAGCGACGCTAGATTCCAAGAGGGCATCGAGAACAACGCAGCAGGTATCAGCACAAGTCTAGAGTCTACCTTTCTACCCATCCCCCCTTTCCCACCTGTCCACCAGTCTCCACTTTCATCGATTCCACCGCGGAGAGGAGAAAAGCGAGAGCCACGTAGTCGCGGGCGATCTTGAAAATCCGTGATAGGAGCGAGTGTCAACGTCCTCGAGGTATCACGTCCGAGGAGGACCCGGTTCCTCGGCGTTCCTCGCTCGGATGCCGCGGGACACGCGCCTAGGACAGCGGCGCGCAGCTTTCTTCGCGAACTTTCACTCGCGCCAGCCGAGTGACTCCTACACGACGCGCCAGCGGGTTCAAGAACCCCGAGAGACGGTAGGTAAATTCTAGCGCGGCGATTTCCTCGAGAGTGGCCCGTGTGTATCCGAGAGCGTGGTTGGGAAACCAGCGTGCGTTGGTAGTGACTCTGGTCATCGACTTCTTCTCTACTTTCTTCCCTCTTTTCTCGAGCGTCCCCTTTTCTTTTCACTCTAAAGCTGCGCAAGGGAAGTGTCCCACTAGTCGACCATGTCCCGATACCTGGACACTGTCGTTCATTCTAAGGAGCAGAAAAGTATTAATACGCTTTGTCGCATCTCTTATGGTTTAACTGTTTAATGATGCTTGAAACTCTGAGATCTTTGGAGGAAATGGATTGGGGATTTGAAAGAGATACAATAAAGGGTATCAAGACCTTTTTGCTCATCAATGGATTTGTAAAATTGCAGAATCTTTGGACTGTTAGCTTATCATATGGGCATGCTTCTGAGATGTAAAATGCTTTCCATACAGTATAATATACCATTATATACATTCCAAAAACTAGAATCTAAAAAATATTGAAACAACTTCAAAAGTGTATTTTCCTACGTTTTTGAAAAGTGAAGTATTTCTCACAAAATTTCCAAAAAATACTCAATTCATTCGTTTATGCGTTACAATTATTAAACAAATAAACGACATACGGACTAATCACCGAAAGGGTTTCAAACAATCCTATTTCCAATGAAATATAATACAATTTCATTCATTACTTCCTCAAGAGCAGACCCCACAACGAATCCCCATGAATTCCATCCACGATCGCACGGATTACCATTATTCATCGTCGATTTCGTGTCGAGAACCCGGCATATCGCGTAGCTGAAACCGTGAATGGAATTCGATGTAAAAGTTCAGCGGCACCGAGCCGACTGAAAAGATTTCCGGCCGAGCGAAGTTATTTCCCCGTGTCGTAGACGATGTATGCGTCTGTTATCAGATGGTTCAACCGAGACACTCCAGCTCCATAAAAAAGGCACATCCGGGAAACCGTTGATTTCGATCGATCGATCTTCTCGCTCTTGCTCGTTCTAACTCGTGCCGATGAACGGAAAGGCGGCGGTAACGAAGGTGCCAAGGACTCGAATGGAAGTGAACTCTTGGTCCCCGATCCTTCTCAGTTATTGGCCTGGCCGTATCGGGATGGGCTTTCGTCGTGTCAAGTACTTCGATGCCAATGAATTCCGCTGTATGATGCTACAGGCCAGAATTAGATACGTCGAGGAGAGCAGAGTCGTGCTCGGGCTTTGTCGGGGAGACAAAGATCTTCGCTTACAAGGATATTGCCACGTACTTGGACGCGTCATCGCGGAGCTGGGTCTCGTGCGTGACAGTAACCGCGATGGGACGTGGATCAAACGCGTGTTTTAATATCCTTGGATTAGGTAGGGTCGATGTGACTCATTGTAGACTTGGTGTAGTGTACCTAGAAAGCTAAGTATTCCTGCTCTCACTGGAAACTTTCTTTGCGTCACCATCGTGACATCTGCATCATTCAGTCTCATTCTTTATGTTGTTTGGCTTGTGTTGTCGTTTTAGAGGAAAGAAATGTAGAGAAGGAATATTTGCAGCTTTTTTCTGAGGAAAATTTGTGTAATATTGATGAGGCGGTTTGGTTGGCAATTTCAGTCTTGATTTAATGAATAAATATAGGGGAATTTGTTAGAAAACTTCAGTATTTCTTAAGTACTCGCAATGAAACGTCCAAAGTCTCAAATACCCCACAAATATGATGGAAGCAAACCGAATAATCTGCGCAGATTAAATCAGAAAAAGGAACACATAATCGCGGGCAAAAAGGGTGATGCAAATCCAAGCCAGAGCAAACACAAGGATATTTGCATAAGCACGATTGCTGCAAGACAGCAGGATAGTTACG
This sequence comes from Calliopsis andreniformis, assembly GCF_051401765.1. Lineage (NCBI taxonomy): Eukaryota > Metazoa > Arthropoda > Insecta > Hymenoptera > Andrenidae > Calliopsis > Calliopsis andreniformis. The sequence goes on from NC_135073.1 coordinate 13,781,092, forward strand.
TGTATCGGATTGCGCGTTGCCAGCCATCGTAATCTTATTGGTAGCAAGCATTTTGACGCGAAACCGAGGCGTTAGAAAATATTTTCAATAAATACGCGAACTTTTTACAGGCTCCTTTCTGTAAATCGTGTTCGAGGTGGCTATTTCGAGACGGCTCGAAGGACGGCCAGTTTTTCGGCGATTTACCAATGAAATCGCTGGTCGTTTTCGAGACACGATATATCAAGAGTTTAACGGTCAACCAACGGTTCGATTGCGTCAGCAAGAGGAAGTGGGCAAGACATTTTTGAATGAAAAGATCTCACAGAGTGTTCAGAAAATAAAATAAACGAGCCTCGTTTATTTCTACAATATTAGCCACTTATTATTCATTTCGAGAAGAAGCAAATGGCTCGAGACACTGAATTTCTCAGTCCTTTTGTAGATCTTGTCAGAGCTGAATCTTTGCACGGTACAATAACCGCGAGCGCAGCTTCTTGGATGGCGACCAAAGAGACCGAGTTCCCGAACTTTACAGAGGAACAATTTATCGTTCACAGTTCCACGATGCTTTGTGTAAAGTTGGATACTTTAGGAGGCGATATACGTCACTAGGATTTCTATTCCTCAGCGGCAAAGAGTACTGAATTATCTAAATGCTTTTTCTATTTGAACGTACATTCCGAATTACGTAAGGCAAGGCTCCCTTTTGCAATCTTTCGAACTCTAACCTTCCTGGATTACGAGAATACACCTTTCATTAGAGTTATCTTGTAGTCATTTAAGTAGGAATAAAATCTCCTGGACGCCTCGATACTGTAAGCTTCAGCGAAGCATTAACGACTAATAACTTAGGAAACTGATGTTTTTTTATTGTCGCCTTTTAACCCTCAGCTGACTACGTGGGGTCATGATATTCTTCCACGTTTTATAGTCCAGTTCGCAGAGCTGTGTAACTTGATGTCTTGAAGACTGGTTACGCAGAATTACATGCATCATTTCAGAAGTTAAACCTAGTAGTAAGTAACGAAGTGGAGTGTTCGCTGAATGTAAGCCCGTAAGTAGATTAAAGCTCACACATTAGGAAGAATTAGAGGTAGTACGTCTGTGCAAGCTAGATTTGAGAGTAAAATCTCAAACATAATAAAAAAACACCAGCTCTGTACTAGAATTTAATTATCAAACATCAGCTTCCTGAAGACACAATTTTCATTACCCTTTGCACAGACTGCAGGCGAGAATGCTCCACCTTTGAATGCTTACTAAGTAACTAAACTATTAACTGCAAGTCCTGAAAAGGAGAATTAGGGTATTTAACCCAACAAGTTCTCAAACTCTAATCCAAAACTGTGCATTACACTCGCGAAGCCCTCGTCACACAACTGACTCGATTTAAAAGACTCTGGAGCCAATTGGTCCAGCAGCAACCCTAACAACCTATGGTTCCTAGCCAATTTCTAGTCGCTTATGACTCCTTAGGGGAAGGAGAAGCGTTTCATATTCCTCCACGAATTTCAAAGCATCATCATCGAGACCTTATCGAACCGCGGAGCGAGCGAGAAACGCTCGACGCTAACGCAATATCCCAGGGAGAGAGACGTGCGTCTGGACTCGGGAGTTCTGGGAGGTGGTACGAACCACGCGTTTCCTAATTATACCAGCGTTTCAAAATCCCCGCAGCCGATGAACCAATATGCTTTTCTGGCTTGCAACATTTCCCGCGCCCCCTCCCCTCGGCCACCTCCCCGCTCGGTATATCTCACAGTGATCTTTCCTTCTCGCTTCTCGTTATTCTACGCGCGGGAGCAGCTCACCGAGCGGCAGGAATGCGAGCGCAAGCCACGATTGGCCAACATCGGGCTGACAGCACGTAGAGAGGCGAGCGAGCGCGAGAGAGCTCGCGAGGGAACCGTGTTTCTCGACCTCCCTGTGTACCTTCTTTTTTTTAAATCCTTCCCTTTTGGATTCTCTTGGCACGTTACATTGCGTGTAACCCTCGACTACTGAGATGAGATCTAGGAGACTGTATTATTGATTACATAATTTAATTTAAGTATGCAAGATTTCATAACAAACCTTGGTAATATCTGTCATATCGACCATTTGCTGCAATGGCGATATAACTCAAACAATAATTGTTCTCGAGTTTTCAGGATGGAAGAATAAATATTGCTTAAAGTGAAGGTATAGCATTATTTCTTGAGAAATTGTGATTTTTGAGTTACAATACTGCTGTAGCTACTGAGGGTATCTAGTTTCGAAGTTTCTATGTGACAATTAGAGTCATATTAATTTGGTGAATATTTAATATAAATAACTTTAGGTAGAAGTCTTTGTATCCCAAAATCCAAGGATTATTTCTTTTTTGACATTAATTATACTTGAATACTGATTCTACTTCAATTTTATATCCATTTTTACAATTCCCCTTTATCACCAACTTGTTACAATATTTCATAAGTGTTAATTCTAAAATAAATTAGTATTATCTATTTATAATCGCGCGGAGTCTTCTACCTTTACACGAGGCATCACCTGGTACATCAGTCAAGTGTTAATTCAAAACCCTAGAATAAAGGTCTTTCAGTGGCCAGCCTCCCTGTCGCAACGCAACACGCGTGTAACACACGCTGCTCGTACACCACGCCTATCCCGAGCTCGGCGACTTGCTCGTTTGGTTTTTTGATGCTCGGTTGCCTGCTCGGTTGCCCTCGAGCCTGCGCCCAAGAGAGGAGAGCCTGCCCGCTGGCTACCGTCGCGACACGAGCTCGCGCGCGCGCGTGTGGGTGTAGGTGCGTCGTATCACGCGCGGAGAACAGTCACGTTCGGCCACGAACACGCCTAGCAAATAGCTCGACGTGGCGTGGCACTGGCGTGGTCTGGCGTGGCGCGAGCCTGTCGTTCCTCGAATTCATTTCGATTTGTCTGATATCTCTTCGCGAAGGTGTTACGATAAGTGGTGCCTCCCGAGATCATCAGATCTTCTCAGATCTCTCTCGACTCATTTCAGTCAGGGTATATTACGTGGAGTGGGGATTCTAGGGGAATTTTGGACGACTTTTTGTTCATATGAACCTCTTCTTAATTAATCTGTAGCTATGAATTACTTTCTGTGAGTTCACTGTCTTCAGTGAGTCAAGGTTAATGACTTCTATTCAAAACGATTCTTAAAGATTCTCATAGTATCTTCTAAGAAATTCTGAATTAGAAATACCATGTACTAAATATGTTCGTTATTATTTGTTGCTGGAATAATTGTCTCGATGAAAAATCTATGGTCTTCGAAATATATCTTAGTCCTGTTGCTTAAGAAAGATTAATGGAAGAGAGTCTCTAATGAGGAAATGCTTAGAAAGGGGACTCAACAATCGTCCTTAAGAGTCGACGAGTCCCTCTTTGGAAGCTAACGATAGCTATCGAGTTAACCAATTGGCGATAAATAATTGAATCGAACTAAAGGCGGAAAATAGAACGGAATTCATTGAACGTAGGAGGGTGATACTGTGGCCCATTGAGTGAAGGGGAAGTTAATGTATGTAGGCGTGGAAGTACCTATTTTCCAAGAGATACGTCTCGTACCTGATTGTGCGAAAGAATTACAGGCGAATATGGAAATGAAACGAATACGAACTGGTTTTCCATGGCTATGTAACCGCGTCTCCTCTCACTCGCTCGAGGAATGCCACAAACGATACGTGGGCGTACCCTATCGTTAACAGTCGCGTCAAATTAGCAGTCAGTTTGTCACCTCAAAAGTACCTCTCTTTCTGTACACATGATGTTCGACAACAGGTGTCAAAAATTTTAAAAATTGATTCTACACGCTAAAACAAGAGGAAAATCAAGAATGTCGAAAGCGCGTTTGAGGCTTCGTTTCTGAGTTATTAATTGTGAAAGAGTGTGTCTGACTCGAGGACCCATTCTACTGATGGTAGATGCAAGGGTTACTTTGAAGTGCTATAACTTTGCGAAAAAAAATCGCAGCGACTTGATTCTTTTTTTAAATTAGAGGGGAAGGTCCCAGCTTTCTGCTACTGTAAGAGATACCCACGAAAAAAATTTTAACGAGACTCTGTATTTTGTCAAACTTTGCAATTTACCGTATTGAAAATTGTCAACTTTGACGGGATGCACAAATTTGGAAAAATTTTTTTCTGAGGTACCATTTACAGTAGCATAAAATTGGAACCTTCCCCTTTAATTTAGAAAAAGAATCAAGTCGCTACGATTTTTTCTCGCAAAGTTGCAGTACTTCAAAGTAACCCCTGCATTTTTGTCATGTATGACTCTACCCGATGTGCTGTAAAAATGCAAGGGTAACTTTGAAGTGCTGTAACTTAGCGAAAAAAAATCGCAGCAACCTGATCTTTTTTTTAAATTAAAGGAGAAGGATAAAATTTTATGCTCCTGTAAACGATATCCCAGAAAAAAATTCTACGACTCCCGTGCATTTCGTCAAACTTTGGAATTTTCAATACAATCAATTTTCAATAAACATGTCTTCAGACTTAAGGCGCTACAGTAATAGAGTTGCACTAAACTTAAGACTAAGTCACAGTATCACACAGTCAACTCTTCAAGCTGTAATTCAAAAAAAAGATCATGATCCTACGATGATTTTTCGTCGAGTTACCATCAGTCAAATTTAACCGACTTTCTCTCAAAATTGTTCTATACCATAATTCTGTAAAGCAGTATATTTAACCAGAAGAGATAGAGTTCCCTAATTTTCTAAAAATTCAAAAGGGAAAGGTGTTCTTTAGCCTTATTCAAACCCCTCGCTACTCAAAGGAAACCAGCATGAGAAACGATCCCCCAGCCTTATCTTTTCCTCGATCCTCTACGTGTATTATTTATGTGTTCCTTACCTCGCTTCGTCGGCGAAGACGAACTTCCTGAGCTTCAGGTCTCTCAGCACGACCCCGTACTCGTGGCACGTAGCCACGGCCCTGGCCGCCTGCCGGAAGAGCCGCCTCGCCTCTGGTTCCCGCAGCCTCCTGCGTGCCCTTACGTAGGCGTGCAGGTCACCGTGGTGACCCTCGAGCAGGAGATAGCGTCGACCTCCAGGTGCTTCCACCACGCCCGCGACGCCGCTCGCCGCCCCAGTGCCTTCTAATCGAAGGTGGGCCTGCAGCAGGGCCTCGCAACCTTTGTCGCCCACGGTCAACGCCTGAAATTCAGGAAAATCGTTGCGTCACCGTGTGGCTCCACGCTGTGACTTGGGAAGTTGGGAAAGAACGAAGATGGGGACGCGTTAACGCCTCGACTGCCTTCCTATGCTCACTGATGTCGCATGCATGAGTTTCGTTTCAAGAGACACTGATCTTTTTTATTTATTCTTGTGCTGGGTTCTGGGTACTCCTTTTCATGAGTGTCTATGATTGTTATGAATATTTGTGAGTGTTGCTGTCTGATGAATTATTGATTCTGTCACTGTTTGGTGTAAAGACTGGCAGTCAGAGTGTGAATAATATTTCTGTATATTTTTTGTCGTCTTCTTTTAGGTAATTTGTGGCTTTAGAACTGGTGTTCTTTATACTGTCCAACTGTGGAGGAAGGCAGTAACTACAGCAAGATGTGGAATTGAATTTTTAGCATCTTTGGATAATTTTGAATATTTTAGGTCTTCTTTCAGCGCAAAACAGCAGTCAAATATTTTTAGTAGAGACTGCTGTTCTCCATAGTTGGGCAGTGTAGTAGAGTTTTCCTTCATGAGGTTACATGGATACATCCATCACTGTGCTAAGAAATAACGAATGAAATAAAGTCCCTAATATTCCAAAAATACTCGACAACTAAACTCCTCAAAATACAAATCATACTTTTTTGTCGTCCCTAAATAACTTGGAAAAAACAGAACGAATAAAAAGTGACGTACAGATCGTTTCACGTTCCACACAGTGAGTACAGCACATCTACTTCCTAACGACGATTTATCAATGAACCGTTTTAGGAGCTGCGTCAACCAGCCACTTGTATGCAAATTTCCTCTGCTCGGTTGTTAATATCGAGAGGGTTTCCGCTCGTGGAACTAGTTCTTGCACAGATCCCTCTAAGAAACGAGTCGCACGGACGCGACGTTCTCAACAACGAGCACAATATCTGCCATTGTGCTAAATAATTGTACGTTAGCATTGACCGGTTAATACGGATGTCCGCGACGAGCAGACAATGCAAGATGTATCCGGATCCCTCGAACCAGGGGCTTTATAAACGCGCGCGCACTTTCCCGTTTCCGTTTAGATTATGCTCGTTATTTTGTCCCGACGCTTTTGCAATCTTCCGCTCGCTTGGGCAATTGTTCCCGAACACGCGTCGGGGTTTAATCGATAAATTCTATCCTCCCTCGAATGTTGCAAAATCGAGTCGATTGTTCGAGCTTTTCTATGCATTCATGACTGTGAAACTTGTTACAAAATATAGCATTTTTTTTAAGCTTAAGAAATATTCATTCCCAAAGCTGATTTTTTTTAGACTGTGAGAATAATTTGTTTCAGTTAGGTATTTTAATATCTTTCAGGTGAATTTGAGGTTTTAAGGTAAACTGACTTAAGTTACATATTTTTCTTCTTTTTCGAGATATTGGGGCTTGAGGTTTTTAAATTCAATACTGTTTTATGCACTTGGGTTATTTTGATTCCTTATTTTTAAGTGAGAAATTCTTTTAATGCTCATAGTACAAAATAATGAAATATTTTGAATGTTGGTGATCTATACTTGCATAAACTCAAGAGGACATAAAAACGCAGAAAAGTTAATGCGTTAATTATAGGTTTTTGAATGATCGTTTATCGATAAATGGTTTAATTGATTGAGAATCGATAAGTCATTGGATGCTTCTCCCTGATTCGTAGAAGAGGTTTCCTACTTTATCAATGGCTTCGGAACAATGACAAATAAAATTTGCAGAATTTTATTTTCAGAATTTTAATTCCAGAATAGCAATCTACTAATAGTCTGATATATTCTTTAGACTGTTCACAATGTTTACTACAGCTTGATGGAATACGACGTTTGGAGTTCTGTTATTAAAATTATCACTGGCTGTTATCAAACTCCTCAGCAACTTCAGAGAACTGTGTTTATAACTTGATGTCAATATTATTAATTATGCAATACATAGTGCGTACTTATTCCACGAATAAATAAACAAAAAAACGATTTATCATTACTACTTTCAACTGATGCTTGCGTACTAACATTTACATAACAATTCAAGCTTAAACCTCTTCAGATATAATTTCCTCAAAATTCTAGTTACAACATTTCCCTAAACTAAAGAAAGAGCTACTTAATTACTCTCCTGTATTTCTCTCAAAGCATCCTCAATTTCCTGATACCTCAAAAACCTTAATTGCACGTTTAAAAAGCTCGCTCATCCCTGCAGCCAAAGAAACGAGGCGATAAAAGTTCCCCACGGAAATTCTATTATCATAATACCCAGTCACGAATGAAAAGAAAAGCCTGTAATCGATAGCTTCGTAACACGAAACGATCGCCATTGTCTGCGCCTAGCCATTGATTCTAGAACGGAAGGAATGATCGCAAGGTCACGAATCCTCGCCTCGTCCTATGCTGATCACGGTCAACGTTCAAGGCATCCGTGCCGCGGTATCCGGCCACGCGCTCAGGAATGACGTTTTTCTCCCTCGACAGGCTTAATTACGCTAATTGACGACGAAACCCGCGGCTGATCGATCGAGTCGAACGAACAAAGTCGGGACGACGTGCGTGCATGCAGCACGCGTTTATCGCCGCTGGTCGATAGAGAGTAATCGATCGGTTTTATTCGAGAACGCGAGACTCTATCCCGCGGAAGCGGTTGGGAAACACGAGTATACAGATACTTCAGATAATTCCATTTGATTGATACGCCCGCGCAGAGTCGACGACTTGTCCCCAGAGACATCGATCAAATTTATGAAAATTTGCGAGAAGAACTAATAGCCACTTGTGCAATAATGGAGATACGGCAAGAATTCTCGATTTGGAGAAATTCCACAACTGCATAGTGGAGATGGAACAAAAATTTGATGTAGATAGGTATCTACTATCTGAGATGTGTAAGATTTTACTACTTTAAAGAGGACATTTTTCTATTGGTACAAAATAGATTTCTTTAGAATTCTTTATTATTGAAATTATATGCTACATTATTTTCAGACTTTCTGTATGTTTTTATTGAATGTTTCAGTAGTTATAGTATGTTTTTTAGAGGAGATTCTATTACACATTCTGCCTACATTTCTCCCCAACCCCAATATCCCCTTTTTTTGCTTCAAAAGAAACTTGAAAGAAATTTCCTCTTTAAGTAGATAGTCAAACCATGAAGAAAAGTCATATTTAAGGTTCATCAGTGAATATCGACTGTATCAAACTCTTCTGAAAGTGATCAGTTTATCTAGAAACCCTCCGAATGTTAGTAGCATTTATTGTACTTCCAGTGAGCACTGTAAGTGCTGCCAACATTCATTAGAAGGTTTCCAGATAAACTGATCACCCTGTACGTATTGTCCACATTCAAAGAGTTAAAAATCGAAGTTCTACTGTACTTCTAGAGCGCTCTAATATTTGACGAAGCAACCTATTTATTTTCTTCCTTCTTTTATTCAGTTAACTACGTAATAGAGTTTGAGGAAAGAAGAAGTAACGCAATGAGTGTTCCATTCGATTAGAGGAACGTCGACGAGGATGACGCGTGCAACCTGGGTTTACAAAACGGTTCGATAAGGGAGCATACGAAATCTTGGCCACTTTTGAAACTTTGTTCGTCCGGCCGTTCATCTCGCGTGTCGAAACCTGACACGGTTTCGAAACCCCGGAGTCCCATTAGTTTAATAAGGGCACAGTGCGTTCTTTACGAAATCGAGAGCCCCGTGCCGATCGATCGTTACTTTTGAAACACTCCAACATCTACTGATACAACAGTCTCTGCTATCGATACTTGTAAGAGGAAATGGAATTTAGATCAGTAGGAAAGCTTCCTAGTGATCTAATCATCTCTGAGGAAAATCTCCATCAGGAAGTGATCTTCACAGGATCGTTCGATTTTGAAATATTTTATAACAGAGAGATCCTAAATATAATTTTTTTAATTTTTTAATATTGTAGATAAACACTCTAACATCTACTGATATCACAGTCTCTGCTATCGATACTTGTAAGAGGAAATGGAATTTAGAACAGTAGGAAAGCTTCCTAGTGATCTAATCACCTCTGAGGAAAATCTCCATCAGGAAGTGATCCTAACAGGATCGTTCGATTTTGAAATATTTTATAACAGAGATCCTAAATATAATTTTTTTTATTTTTTCTACATTAGATAGTCTCTGTTTCAGGATGGTATGAGAAGAGGAATTTGTTTCTGTTCCTTTTTAACCAAGAAAAATTCAAGTTTTAATCGCCTTACGGTCTTTCGTCAGCAGCACTAACGCAACAGACATTTTCACAAGGTCTTTCAAATTTGCCTTTCGATTGCGCCACGCGCCTTCCGTTAGACTGACACATCGAGTAATTTATGGTTTTCGTTACAGGCGGGAGCGAAGAAGACCTCGGGCTAATCATAAACGCGAGAAACAGAAATTACACGTTTCCCTTCGCGCGGTTCAAGCACGAGCCCTTTGAGTTGAACGTGAATTCAAAAGTAAACAGGCATCGTGGTTCAGTCCTTTGGACGTGTATTGACGGAATGGTTGCCACAGAGTTTCTGACGAAGCCTTGTAGCTGGAATCGAGGATACTTTCTTTCGTAAAAAATTGTTCACAGATATGGTTGCGACACTTTACCTCGGTGAACTTGGAGTCGGTTGAATACTCGAGAAATGGAGATGATATTCAAGTGTAATTTGTGTGGAACTGAATAAAAATTGAAGATGAATTAGCTGGCAATCGAGTTCGAACTCTAATCAGATAGAGCAAAGTGACTGACTCCATTTTCGGAATTTTTAAAAATTTTAGCGTCGAAGCATTTCATTGGTGCTCAATTTTTTATATTTAAAAGAAACTGTGGAGTTAATTGATTTAATAAATGAGCAGTTTATATAGAGATCAAATTCGAACTCAAATTTCAAATTTCTTTAGATTCCATTTCTCTAGTCATATTTCTAAGACCATGAATTTTCATAAACCCAAAATCTACTCATCACAACTGAACAAGTGCCTAGAAGGACAGTGTACCTAATTACACCTAGTTACACCTAGTTTCACATAAACAGAAGTATCAATTTTGCATCTACAACTAATAAATTACTTCCCTGTCATTGAATTACTTCTTATTTTCCCAAATGCAAGAAGCAGACAAGTTACACCAGCTGCTTCTTTAATTACACAGTGAGCAATGAATTCCTTTTACATTTCCCCGTACATACATTTCAGTATCCGCAATACACGCCTCCTTTCTAGACACCCACACGAGCAACGTCTCCCCGTCTCCATTAAACAAACACGACCGAGAAGCAAAAAGATTCCCAAACCCTTGCGAACTTTCCCATCATCCTCATTCTACGAAACCCAGCAAGGCCCAAAGTCAAGAAGCTCACTGTCCCAGCGTTGCGAAAGCGTCACCGCGCAAGCAGTGATCGATACGATCGTCAATTAAATTAAAGCCTCTGTCCCGAGTTTAGAGGCGATTATGAATAACGGGCAGGCAAGCGGCGATATGACGAAGTAAACGCGCGAGGTGAGGCAAGGTGCAGCCTTGTATTTGTTCGCGGGCCGATGATGTAAGCGGCGCATTGTATAACGTGACGATTGTAAAATGTTAATGGAAACGCGGCAGCGTGGCAGCTGCGACGGTGAGAACATGTGCCCCACACGTACGCGTCGACACACGTGCATGCAGGCACATGCATGCGTTCACTTTCCCGAGTGTGCGAGGAAGGGTTACGTGGCGCCTTCGGGTCTACCGAATCGCGATATTAGAGCGAGACTGGGGCGAGATTTCCACGCAGTTCAGACGCGGATGCCTGAGCTTATTTCCGGAAAGGGAGATAACGTTATCGGAGGCGGCGCTAGGAAAAGTTGCGATGCTGCAAACGAGGGATCGTCAGTTGCTTATGGTTTATGGGTCGTGTTCAGAGATTTCTGTGTAATAAGCTCGACTGCTGACGCCCTGTGTGTAATTGCAGGATGAATGTGCCCAGAAAGCAGGTATGTACAGGGTGATCAGTTTAAGTGGAAAGCTTCTAATGAGATTGGGAGGGTGAGGGTTTCGAGATAAACGGATGTACCTTGTATACATAGATAGTGTTACACAAAAGAGACTTCTATGTAGAGTGTGAACAGTCAGGCATGACTAACTGGTGATTCTAGACTCCAAAATGAGGAGAAAATTAAGAATACTGATTTCGCGTTTGAGGCTTCGTTTCTTAGTTACAAGCGTTTAAAAATCTGGGGGAAATCATCGGAGCCTGCGTGGAGGCGTCGAGCAGTGGTTGTCTGCACAGCAGTGGAGCCCTGACGTAAGAAGGGAGGGGAGAGATCAGCTGTTCGATGGTGAGTGACCTTTCCTCTCCTTTACGTCAAGGCTACACTGCCTAGCGGACAACCACTGCTCAAGACTTCCACGCAGGTTCGTTTCTGGTGATTTCCACTAGATTTTCAAACGCTTATAACTGACTGTTATAGCGGAAGTCTCGATTGACTCGAACCTCAAAGGTCCCCCCAGCGAACCGTTACGTCTCGTTTCATTGTATAACTGTCGTGTTCTGCTGGATATTCTACGCAGCTGCATCATGTAACGTATGTATCAGTAGCAGCAATTATAGCAAATGAATTTTTAATTTGCACTGTTTACGCCCCTCTGGTTGTTACGTGTCTAATTCTGATCAGTACTGACATATGTTATGCAACCCCTGTGTGATTAATAATCAGTCAACTATAATAGTAAACAATTACCGCGAGAGTTTATGCTCTAACTTCATGTTACCCTACTTATGTAATTTTTAATACAAGAACAGCATTACTATGCAACATCAATTCGAATTGAAGATAAAGCACGCGTGATGATAATAAACGATTGCTATATATATGCTATGTAATAGCTTCCTACATTTTCATTTTGAAACTCGCGCCAAAACGATTCGTGATAAATGAATCAATATTTACGTCACGTGTTCGCTGCGCCTGCGTACATCTACTCTAACATAAATTACGAATAGTAACACTTTAATTAAATACTTAAAGTAGCTTTCAGCACATGCTTAAGAAAGATAAAATGGAAGGTCAAAAACTTATCAATGAAATAATTGCAGTATTTGGAATCAGACAGATAAAAATTGCACAAATATTTCGATAAGCACAAAGTAAGGAACTGTAATAAATTTTACGTATAATATATTTAATGTTCCAGCGATTTCCATAAAATCTGAATAAAGTGTAGACTTTCTAATTAGCGTTGGCTCGATTCAATTTTTTGGAGCGTGTTCTCAGTTTTTTGCGGCAAGTGTACAAATGCTACCCGGAAGATTGGTTGCACAAAATGCACGAAACCCTCAAATAAATTGCTTCGAATTATAACAGTGAAGAGTTACGTCAACAACCTCGGAGAAGGTTTTGTATAGCGGAAGCGACAACTGCACGATCGGTTACGACGGTTGCAACGTGTTGTATAAAAGCAGTGGTTCTCAATCGAGAATATTTCCATGAATATTTCAATATAAAAATTTAACTGGCAAATTATTGGTAAATATTAAGCGTTGATCTCAGCGTTTGGGCAAATATTAATACATGTATTGTTTTAATGAATCGTGAAATCATACAGAAAGACAAAAATATAACGAAATCTATTCTACCAAAAGTTGAGAACCACTGTGCAGTATTCAATTCGTGTTTCTGCATGGTGCAAGCATGCCAGTAGGTAGCAAAGCAAAAAAAAACCTTTCTTGGACACGAGCTCAGCCTAACATTCTACGATTTCAAGATGCTAATGTAACGACTACGAGATACTGCATATAAAGAGCATCATATACGCGATTACATGGAGAGTAGTCGTTCGAGATACGAGACTCAAAGGGATTAACAGTATGCAAGTTGTGACTACAACGAAATCGCTGACGTTGATCCATCATTTTCTTGTTTGACACTCTGTCAGCTGTAAACCTTTTCCGTGAATAGCTTTATCTTTTCCAAGACAAATTTACATAAAAGAGAACAAGAGATCGCAGTCGAAGGCGGTGAAGTATTTTCTGTTGCGAAAGCGCGGTGTCACATTCGACACGTTTCTAACAGAAACATTTCTAAAAATTCCCCAAAATAGACACAATCCAATTTGAATTATAAGATATTTTAATTAATATTCAATTATATACTTTTATGAATAGAATATTTTTACTTAGAGCCCTCCATTCACAAATGAAATATTTAAAATATTGTTAAAATAGAAAATGTATGGAAAGAAAAATGTAATTAAATTTCATTTCTGATAATTTGAAGAAGTCTAGAACATACTTCACCAGGATACCATTTTTCAAATGTAACAATTGTGTTAGAGAAAACTAATGCAGAAACAGAGCATTATTCGAACCTCAACCAGGAATATACGTCGTTTCGTGAGAACTGGAGTGTGAATAAAGATAAGTATAGAAATTCTATAAGAACGGGACATTTGTCGTTGCACACTTGCTCCTGACCGCAAAAACAGAAACGCTGCGGTAGATTGCTACACCGTAACAGGACACGGTCGATACCTTGAATCGACCATATTGTAGTCTAAAGATTGCAGTTTAAACGCTGATTTCGGAAGGAACAGCGACGGCCACGTGTCTCAGGGACGAAAACAGAGCGATAAAAAATTCATGAAATCCACTGCTGCCTCACAGATATCAATTATTCTACTCGAGATACACGCTTGGACCTTGATGGAAGAAAACCAATAACTCTGCTAAGATCGTCGAACCAGTAATGTAATCTAAATGATATTTAATATGCAGATAATGTGTTACTTGTACTAATCCTCTTATTTGCTGAACAACTGTGTCGCCAGCTGCAGAGTCTATGAATTGTATTTTTATATGACTCTGTTTCGATGCAATTATTAAGAATATTTCAATTCTTAATAGTGTACGAGACTAGCTACTATATGCATAAATAAAAGTCGATCTTGTTATTGGTAATGAAACACCTCTGAGACCCCCATGGATACACAATTTTCTTTTTTTTTTCGTATCAATAACAATTACTCACGTTCGATAGAAAACGTCACCGCGCATCCAAGGCTCGTGTTCTTAAAACAGCGATGTTCATTAGAAATGCAACAACTACGGGATTTAATTGCGAGAAATGCGGTGAAGGTTGATGCAAGAACATTCTGAGTAAATTTTCTCAGAAAATGACACACGCAGGTCTCTAGAAATGAGTCCTACAACAACGTTAATGATAACAATGGAAATAACAGTCGTGCGAGAAGAAACGCCGGATATACGCGAAGATCCGCTCATTTTTTTGCCAGTTGAAGGTGTAATCACTCAAGGGTATGCGAGGAAAACTGTATTCCATAGTGGAAATAGTAGAAAGTAAATTATAAATATGAAATTTTTTCTCTAATTTAAAAATTCGATTATTTTTATTACAGTGTAGATTCTGGATCTTTAACTCTCATTTCGGCTGAGTTCTTGTAAATCAGGGTTTCTCAACAGGGGTAATATCACCCTTTAGGGGTTCTAATACCGATTTTTCGGGACCACGTGAAAGAAAAATGAAGATAGAAACAAAAAGTATGGATGGAGAAATAGTAGAGAGAGAGTGGCATATTGCTTGCTAATGTTCGAAAGAGAGCCACAAGTTAAAAGTGGTTGAGAAACCCTGTTACAGATTCATAACCCGCAGAAATTCGCAGATAAGTATAGATATATCAATAGCATCCGATTTCAAAGGGCGTCCCACAATCTCTACATAAAACGATAAGAAGAATATTTTGCATACTGAGAACGCAACCGAGCGCATGTTGAAACTCTCGTGTTATCGTAAACAAGGAACAATTGACTGGAATATCCGGCGTGAACCGAATAAAACGGGGCGATTTTTGTCACGTCGAGGGTTAGAGATTGGTGTCGTCGACCGATAACACTTCGAACTTCGCGATCGACCCAATTACAGAGACGAGAGAGGCCTGCGGGCGACAGTTTAGAAAGGTGATTTCCATCGATTTCAACGCGCGCGCACGTTTTGCCGGACGTTTGACGCCGCGTTGTTGCACACCTGCCTTCGAGTGATCTTACGCGACATATATCCTGGAGGCAGGATGCGTTTGCACTACCCAAGGATAGGCACGGAGACATTTCGAAACCCATTGGTTCGCCATTTTTCCTCGTCGCGAGAAGTCTCAGTCGATAGCTTGAAAAGCAGTTTTTACGCTTTCAAATTACGCAGTTACGCATTTGAATTTCGCGCCAAAACTATAAATGAGAATCTACTTAAAAAAAGAAGTTAAGACTCAAACCTAAACAATTTCATTTGAAATTTAAACAAAAATTCACTACCAGAAACGACACAATTTTCATCTCCCCTAACCTCACTTATAATTACACAGACATTCCCTAGAAAATTCCCAATTATCTATTCTTCTCAATTCATTCGAATCCACTACCTTAAATTCATCCATTTACACAACAAAATACAATTCTCCTATTCTTAAAAAATATTCTTGAATAGGTTAAAAAGATATTCCAAGAAAAAACAAAGATCACAGACTTCAGTAAACACGCAACCCAAAAGGTTAACCTTACCGATTCGACGAGAATTAAAGCCCCGACAATGCAAGACAGCTTGCTTAAGTGAATATAAAGTATTGACAGGTGAATATTGGATTGCTCACCTTTGCGACGAGTTGTTGGCCAGTGTGGACGTCGACGCATCGGTACAGAGCGCTCCCCTCGGCTGGGCCAAGAAGCAAGTACCGATCGCCGAGTATGGCGGGTCCATGATGATCGGTGGGCAGCGGTTCATAGCTAGGGAAGACAACAGCGGGCGAGACTGGGTTCGTCTCGTCGCTGCTCGGCTGCTGACTGATGTCCTGATTATTATTCGGACTGACCAGGAACTTTCCATTGTTGGTACGAGTCACTTGTAGATGAAGAGGATGCTGCCTGGTGGCGGCTGTCACTCTCATATTGTGCCGTTTTCACACACGCGCGCACAGTGTTACACTCGCGACACTGTCCTCCCTATTCCCTTCTCTAGCTTCCCTTCGTCGTCTTCGTGGCTTCAGGCAACACAACGCGCACCCATACGAGTGTCCCAGACGAATTTGAAAATATAGTCAGTGTAGAGATATATACATGTAGAATTGTTTCTAATATTGTCGATCGACCGTAACTATTAAAATGGAAAAAAGGTTTTGAACACACTTCACGTCACAAGGTTACCGGAACACTCGGTAGCTGCGACGATTTCTCGATCTTGTATCGGTCGATTTGATCGCCTCTTTAGGCTCTACGTATATACGAACGCGTTATTATAGGTACGAATTAATTGGTAGTTAAGAATATCACTTGTGCTCGGGCCCACGCAGCGTTCCTACCGCTGGGTCCTTGGACGGAGATCTTCGTGAGTGACAGTTACTCTTGCGAGTAAACTCTGCAACAAACAAGAGCAGCATGAGATTAGTAAAACGTGACACTTCGATTTTGCAATTGTAAAATAGTAACTACATCAAGGTTTCCCTATACTTAACAAACAAGCCCCATTTATTCCAACTATTACATCAGAATAAAATATGTAACACGTTTATCTGATCACCCAATCGTTACATGTAAAAATAAATTACGATCTCACGATAATTTTGAAAATGTTCTAAAAAACTTCCTCCTCGTTAAAATTCGATCTTTATTCGAGAGAACATGCCAAAGCAAGAATAGTAGCGATGTATGTGATAGGCGTAAATTTGTTATGTAAACTGTACATACATATGCGTAATACGATTATCATAGCCATCGGTTCCGTTCATTAACTCTATGTGATTCACGGACGACAATTTCAAAAGACGACAAATGTTTCGACACTCGTCCTGCCTTGTGCGCAATTTCTATAGAGAAGGGGACCACCGTAAGGTCAGGGATATCGCTGTAAAGGCGGTCGTTGCGCCGCAACGTGTTCTATACCTAAAGCCGAGGAAACAGAGTCGCAGAAAAAAATTGTAAGCTGTGATGTAAGAGAATCATCCTCGGGGCGACTATTAATGCCATTAATGGCAAACGTAGATTTTTATCGAGCATTCTCTACGAGTTTATTTACACCTTGCTGCACACACTGCTGGCGATAATCCGCGAGCGCGTGCTTTATTACCTTCGAATACTATTTATATATGTATATTGGTAAACATATACATGTATAGATAGATATCATAAGAGTTACGGTGCTTAAACTCTTTGTTTAGGTTACGATACTTAACCTCTTTTATGTATGTAAGATATTTAATACTTTGATGAAATGAAAATATAGGAAGAGAAATTCTTAATTCAGGAAATTAGAGTAAGCAAGTTATTGTAATGAAGTGTAACTTTAAGAAAAGATATCTAACCTTAAAGTTGCGACATTGTCAGATATGTCTATGTTTGAATGATTGAATGATTTTTTATATACTGAAATGCACTTTATCAAAAAATCACGCCTCCAAAAGGCACTTTAAATACTATTACAAAAATTGTGAAACATGATAGGTAACATAGTTTAGTGTCAAGAAACAGAACACATAACCTCTTTCACGACTGTAGAGTACTAAGAATACGTAAATGGTAAATCCTCCACGATATGCAAATACGAAATTCAATGACGAGGCTAATAATTCAAACTCAAAGAAAATAAAAGTTGTTAATCCAAACACGAAATCATGGCGTTTACATCGAAAACGTCGAAAAAGCGCGCTAAATCTCAATGATCGAAAATTCGAATTTCACACAGCTGACTCGATTCTCCACTGTTATCGTTCACACGACCATCGACTATCGAGATATTCGCGAAATCGCGCCATTACGATATCTGTGCACTTGCGCAAAGCTCCTGTCGTTCCAAAGATCAGGGATGTGTGGCAAGAAACGTTCGCCCCCCTCTGGTTCCTTTTTTCCCCAGAAGATAAACAGTATTCAAACACGACCGTGGCTTGAATTCGACAACCTTTATCTCGAAAAAAAGGAACGTAACGAGAACACGTCTTTTATCGCTGTGTCGCTCGTGACAACTAAATACGTTTGAAGTTTAAGGGGAGATTCTCATGTAACAGAGTTCTAGAAGCAACTTATTTTTATGAATTTCTCTTCAGAGAAATATTGATAGTATTTACCTCAAAAATAAATACTATATACAGAATATCCTTAAATTATTAACAAAAATTGTTGTCTTCTTAAAATGTAGAGTAGAAACTGTCGATTACATCTCCAGAGAAGCTTATACACTTCAATAGATCCAAAAGAATTCAGATTAAAAAATCTCTTACTGTAGCTTGAAGATATGTTCTCACATATCAAACTTGTTTCAATATTATCGAGAGAAGTCATAAAAATCGTGCTGCAGCTACTCGAGAATTTCCCCTTAAGGTCAGTGGCGTACCGACAGGTGCTGGCACCCCAGCTACTCGAAACCGTCCCCCCTGACCCACGCTCATTGAATGAACCAGGGATTCTGATGAAACAGCGGGCTCAGAATTAATAAAACACCGCGTCCCCACGAAGTACGCGTGTCGAAACGTGCGTTTACTCGTCACGCACACCACCATACAGCCAGATAGCAGATATCCTTCAGTAAGGTCAAAATGGCGGAGTTTCACAGTTGTCACGGCGATATTGCGGGCACCGGTTGCATTAATACTGTGTGCGCGCGCGCAAACTGACGCAATACCGTGAAATAAATTGCCTAATACGTCCGGCTCGGATGACCCATGGCTTTGCTCGCTACAGACCTCGAGCAAGTTCAAATGCAATTATTCGAGCATACTCGAGCCTCTTTCAAACACTCGTATTCGACGATCCTTTCGACGACAAATTTTCATTCGAGGTACGTGTTCATCTGAAAGCTTCTCGTGATACATAGCTGCTCTGTACAGCAGTATAAGAAAAATAACAGACAACGCTAGCTAACCCAACATAAATGTATTGTCAATTCAATTTACAGGCATAGAAAAGATTCTCAGAATCAATAACAGATAACTAGTTTTTCTGTTAACCTCTTGGGTCTTCGCTTCACAAGTCAGCCTCGTCATAAAAACCCAAGATGTTAAAATATTCTAATCAACTGCATATCACTAGATCCTAATCCAGAGTATCTAGTGATGCTACATACTCTCAGGTGAACACACACTCCAAGCCACAGCACTCTACTACCAGCCATGTTCAACGAAAAGCAGCAACACTACCAGAGTCCGATTCCATACACTAAATAGACAATCACACACAATACTTTGTATTCTTTCTATCCAGTGTATAATCAGACTCTACCAGAGCTGCTATCTTTCATTCAGCATGACTAAACAGTACTAGAATCAGCCGTGTTCAAGCCTGTTCAACACTCGTCAGGAGTGCATCGATTACCCGGAAAGTAAATGACCCGATGGGAAATGGGAGCAGGGGGGGTGGGCATCGATATCGGGGCAAGCGCGAAGTAAATACACGATACATACGAGGAGCCTACATCGATCCGGTACGCGTCGGCAATAATCACACTGCACTTTGCACTGTACTCGCGCGAGGTCGATACGCAAAATACGCGTAGTCCAGGGACCACAAAACTCATCGAGGCATCTATATCCAAACCAGGTCGGTTTACCTTTTGCAGTGCTCTTCTTCTTAGTTCGCCGTGCGTTCCTGAACGGGAGGCAGGGACGGAGAAACTCGACGTGGTCGAATCTCCCCCCCAAAGACGTTGTTGATAAACCGCCGTCTGCTCCGAAAATCGAATCTCCCCGGCTCCAGCCGGTCGTATTGGTTTTTCGAATAGCGCGCGCTCGAGGATCAAATCTTGCCCTCTTCTCCTCCGCCTCGACGCCAGGGACGATGGTGCGTCTGTGGTGGTGGTGGTTGTCCTCTTCACGGCTCTCGCGATCAGTCCTACGGCCAGCCGTCGTTCAATGCTTCTCTTCGTCAGATTCACACCGATTAACGGGGCCTGGACGTGTGGGCGTGCGGAGAGCTGAGCGGCGTGGAAACGAGGGAGACTCGTCAGAGAGATTTGTATCCCGCGCAACGGACGGTCCAACGTTTTGGGCCGACCCTCCGCTCAGAAACGACGGCGGCAGCAGAGCGAACAAGCACAGACCAATCGCGCCATTGTGCAGCAAACGACTGAAGCCACGGTCGCTGCCTCGAATTAACCCAACGAGAGCGCACGGTGGTCGGGAAGGGGGGCGGCGCATGCGCGCGGCAAGGCCTTCCGCAGTGGCGGCGCAACGCGAGCATCGGCGCCCTCGTCGTGACCGTGGAAACGTGACTGAAATTTCGGAGGAGAGGATTCCGAAAAGTGTTTTGCCTCGAATTTCCTGTGGTGAGCTGCCTTTTTATTCTAGTAGTGTGTGAGGATGTTTCTGGGAAGTTGTGGATACGTGTGTTTGATGGAGAGGAAGAGGTATTTTACTGGTTTAGTGTTTTTGTTGGGTACTTATGAGAGTTCTATGAAAGCGCGTTTATGATTCATTGAATACGAAAAATTGTAGGTGGAAATACTGATCGTGGGAGGAGAGGATTTTTGAGGTGGTATTGACAGTGGATCAGTTTTTATGGGACCAGGATTTACGTGTCTCGAGACACGCTCTCGTTCTACGTTTACATCGCGGTTCAGTGATGCAACGAGCGATAAAATTACAGAAGTTGGTCGAACGAGGAACGATAAGGAAGCGTGTCGCGTTGTCGCGACGCGGAACGGCGGGCCTCGCGAGATAAGGATGCGCCACTGGCCACATCAGTGCGTACGTGGGCATCCTAAACCGCGACACGCGGTCGTACATGCAAATCTGTCGTACTGTATCCTTCGAAATGTAGAATACCGTGAAACAGAATATTCTATACGGCCCTGGGCGTCCTAACATCAATGGGTGCCGCAGGTCAGTCCTTAATTTTTCAACCGCGCTGTAATTCGAAGGCTACAGGACGCTTGCGACACGCTATCTGTAACGCTAATTGCTTCTTTTACATCATCAGAATTATCATCGATTCACTCTATCGTCATTTTTTAATGAAATTCTCTGCTTATACTGCACTCTCCTTTCGTAATAAACTCGCGAACTTAACCCCTTTTTCCTCAAATTATGTGACAACTATAAAATACTTCAAATATGTGCTTCATGAGAGTATCCTATTCACCTTTCACCTTTTACTGTATAACTATCCCCCCTACTTGTATACTCTAATATGTAAATCAAGGAGTTATGTTACATCCCACTAATAAATAAATAAATATTTCTAGAAGATCGAAGTTCTCATTCTTCATATCGACAAATAAAGAGCTCAAATAAGATTCTCATTTCGTTTGATATATAGCCATATAGCAACGTGGAAAAAAGAGTTAACCTAGCGTGTTTAATTTACAAAAAAAAGAAATCGAGACTGATGGTCAAGTTTGCTCGATCGAGCACAGTTTTAAACGTTTTTTGTATTAGTAAAAAGTGGCTGTGGAGAACAGAATCTCTCGAGATATTCGTTTCGCGTAAACGACGCGCCCTTGACCTACCTTAATGTTCCTTAGCAACCGCGGGAGGCGCGGTTTGTACGATCGTCGGTAGCTAAGGGTACGTAACCTCACTCGTGTACTATGGAATGGCCGTGAGAAAACGTATCATCGTTTCGCGCCTGTAATTGTCTATCGCCGAGTATCGCGTTATCACGATAGAGGCAGTTCTTGGAATACGGTTCTTTCTTCACTTCCTGCAGAATCGAGCGCGTTTGAATGAAGTCGGAGACATTCAACGCGGAGGTACTGAATATTGAAAAACATTCGAACAATCGATAATGCCATTCGATATGCAGCGATAGCCAGGGCTGTATCACGACTTTCGCGAACGGGCGGTAATTTCAAATTAAATGACCGTGGATTTTTTTATTATTATTGAAATCGAGAAAAATACCTATCTTCATTTAAAATTAGGAAAGAAATATCTACCTAAATTAAAGTATTTTTTAATAGACCAAAATGAACATTTACTATCTTTTTAAACACTAACAATGTACCTATTTTAGTTTATTTATGTTCCTCAAATTTTAATCACATAAAATTATTTAACTCCTGGTTTAAAAAATGTAGTCATATTAAATTGTTTAAATCTTTAAAAAATTGTAGTCATATAAAATTTCTAAAATCTCGTTTAAGTCATAAAATAATCAAAAAATAAATAAAGTAAAAAGTTTTAGTATTATAATATAAAAACTAAAGAATGCAGAAAGGTGAATTGCACTTTTCAAAGTTAAAAGTCCAATCGACAATTATTGTCAAGTAACTCCTAAACGTCAGTGATGACTGCCAAAAAATAAGTTTCATTTGTTGCGATCGCGTTAGAAGATGCGAATATCTCACGATCAGTTGTGTAACCATCGTAAGCTATGCGATCGTTTCCCTCGAGTAGCGCCTAGCCTGCAACATGTGTACGTAATTCGTACACGAGTGTGCAAAATCGTCTGACTTTATTGTAACGAGCGTGCCGTATATATTCACGTGTATATTCGTCCGAAGAGATATGGCTGATTGCGTGGCGTTTGGATCACGCTCGAGTCAGGCCAGGCCTTCGAATTTCCAAACCAGCTCGGCCCCCGACCGGATATTGGTCAACCTAGTGCTTTTTTTTCGACGCACTCGATTCTGCCACTTACGTGGGTGCCGGTTGGATCATTCATTCAGATGATTCAAGCGGACGAAGCTTTTAGCGGAGATAATGATCGAGAAGAGATTTTGGGAGATAGCGGTATTTCGAGAGAAGGGAACATAATTTTCTTGAAACTGCGACTTTGTTGTTTTGAAACATTCTGGACAATTATTGATAGCTTTAGTGTGTTTTGAATCAAAACTGTATGCAGATTGAAATATTTGTCGAAATAAATTGGAGAGGCGGAAATTGTGATTAAGGTTCTTGTATAAACATGTTTACTCGAGAGACAAATTTTGATTGAATCAGGAAATCGTTTCTTTTATCTATTCCTAGAACTATATTATTTCAATGTACTGAAATATTAGTTTTGAATGTCTGAGTTAGATTTGAACTGATTTGGACTAGGTCTGAAGCAAACAATCTTATCTCATAATTTTTAATCTATTTCAAACATAATCCTAAGCATTAGAAAGACTTTCAAGGTTTCAAATTTTTTCACAAAAATATCGATTTGTTTTCTGATTAGTTTAATATACAGTATAAGAACAGCTTCATTCTGCAACAAAAAGAGAACAGAGAAAAGAGAAAAGACAGTCATTGAAGCCTTAAAAAGGTCCAAATGAACATGTATTTACATATTTCCACGATACTGTATTCAAACTTTTGTATCCTGAACTCGTATCTTTATAGGAGGAAAAAGTATCCTGAAAACAAATCTCATTCGCTAAAAATACAAATGCCATCTTCTAAACTTCAACGAAGGCGTCAGCTCAAATTTTTTGAAAACAAACTCGAAGATGCATCTATTTATTCGACAGTAACATTGCCCTTGAACCAGCCACTGTCACTACTGAAGATTTAAACAATCCTAACTCTAAAAAAAAGAAGAACCGCCCAGACAAAAATTTCCTAGAAAACCTCCGATGAGGAACACCTCACAATTATTCATCGCCACGTTTCCAGTCACTTTTTTCTGTTCGCCCAAAGCAACGCCGCCGACTCGGCAGCTTTTTTGTAACCGCGGCGATTAAAAAGTCGCGCGTGATCTTTGCCGGATATTACCGCTGAAAATTTCGTCACGCAGCCTGGAGTGGCTCCAAGGCCGAGCAGTTTTTATCACGACCGACTCTGATAACGCGCCACGACGCAGGTTTCAGTGCCTGGCTTCGAAACATCGAACGTTTCCTCCATCACGTATTCACTTCTCGAAGCGATTTCCCGCGGTTCCCTTCGGCCATCGCGGGGCCTTCCCATGCAGCCGCGATTCTACGCGCGAAATCGATCGCGATACCCTTTATCTATCCCCCCTTTTCATCATCGACTTCCCGAGGGGCGAAGTTATCGCTCTCGTGACTGCGCCGTTTTGTTGCTCGACGAGAGGAAAATCTGTTTAAATTCCCCGCGAGGCAACGTTTAAAGAACGAAGCGGGTTGCTCGCTGGACCATTCAGTCCTCGAGATAGACGACGAGGTCACTGTCTGCTGGGACTGATAATACGATGAGTGTCTGATGTACGTGTACGAGGGAAACGGATTCTTGCAGCCCGAGAGAATTGTAGATATTGCAGATATGTTTCAAGAGCGACAGAAGTTGTTTCATTTTAATCTTTAACTAACAACAGCTTTATAATGAATAGGTGTGTGAGTGTTTACTATAAAATTTATTCATGGTTGCACCTCGAAAATTGTATATTTTGAGTTATGTCACTCTGAAATGCCATTACATCATCAGCTGCATCATATTCCCTGCAAGTCCCTACGTGACGTCCGACATGCTACCATAAATTTCCTTGTCACCGATGTCACCTTCGCTCTGACGATGAGACCAAAGCGCGTATGCCTCGAGAAGATTCGTGATTACATGTAGAATTACTCATCAGAGGACATGCATCGGTGACTCGTTAAAGGACAATGAAAATCGTCGCTAATTGACGACGTGTGTCGGGCCATTCTGGAGATAAAAGATCGAGATAACTATCTTGCGTAAGAATGAACAAGTTTTGCAGGTTGTGACATCTGATTTATGGAATCCCAATGATATGACCTAAATCGAGACGTCGAATCCTAAATTTTAATATTTCCTAAACATTGATTTTTTCAAGAATTCTAAAACGAAAAGAAACACATGACATATAAAGATCAGAAGTATTATAAAAAGACGTGTCCTCATAAATCCAGTGTAACAGTGTCAAAAAATAGGAGGGACACTCTTATGCATAAAAAATTAGCAACGTGGGTCTTAAGAAGGACGATTAGTCATTGTTTCACACGTGTGATGAAATTTAGATAGAATTTTGAGAATTCTAAGGGACTTGTCTTTCCTTTCCATTTAAAATCATTACTGAAAACATTTCTTCCTCTCCATTTTGAGGACTCATCACTGTGGACGAAGTGACGTCAACGACTCGAATTTCACGAATTTTGATCAGTGCTTTTGCAATTCTTTACACAGTCGTTGCCAGTTAGTCTGCAGACGGTATGATGCAGACTCAGGAGCATTCTCATGGTAAACGAACCGGACGCACGATTATGTTCACGGCCGAAACTATTTTTGCGGATGCCTCGCGAGACGGCCCAATGGCGGAGGAAAAAGTAATGACGCAGGCAATCGTTCACAAAAATTGTTCCTTCCGGTGGCGTTATGCTCGCGAGCTTTGTCGGCTCGTGTTGCACAGAGGCAGTTCACAATCGTATGATTCAGTGTTTTTTAACCAGAAAATTAAGCCCCCTAGCATTTCTCTTGTGTCTTCTGTTAGTCACAGTATACTTAGAAGATGTAAATTGAGATTACAAATTTGACATTCCTGTTAACCAGGGAAAATGAGGTACACAGTTTGTCACGCGGAAATTTTTTGACATTGAGTCACATGAATAAAGTGAAAAATATGTATTTTAACATAGATCAGACTCAATATATGTACCTGGATAGACTTAAAATTGAAGCATTGGAAAATAAGTGAAAAGAAATTCATTCTCTTGGCTAGGAATAAATAGATCTACTTTTATCATGTGATCTAATATTACTATTAAGTACCTGCAATGAATTGATTTGTGAATGTGAAAGATATTGTCATGACACATTGATTCATTCTCCTCACTAAGTGAGTGTCTCATGTATGGTCTGTAGATGATGCAAATTCCTAATTTCATTAACACAACTAGGCAAGTGAAGCCTAATGAAAGATTGATTTCATCATTCAAATATCATAAAGTGTATATAGCTTTCAATATTTTGTATATTTTGAATACTATACGTTTCTGCACACTCAAATTTCCCACAAATACGTCAAAATCCACAGGCTACTCATGTGACACCATTTGCACGATGAAACTAGCAATAATCTAATTGAAATTCATTTAATTACATACCTTACTGTCTACGTGCGATGCAACATGTATCTTGTTTCTTCGGCAACTGTGACGCGACCTCAAGTAGAATTTACACTAGTACTCGCGACCGCGAATGATATCGAGGGCAGCTGATGGCTTGTCAATCTCGCGAGCGTAGGGAGCCAGCCTGCCTTGTTATGACTGTCCTATTCCTGAAAGACGGAGCTATAAGACGGACTATAGATATAGTCACTACCACACAGAAGCACTGAAAACATTTCGTCATGTCAGTGTGTGTTCAACATGTTAAGGGTATATTACTAATACTCGAGATATACGTATAGCATATGCACAGTACATAGAGCAAGTTAATATTCTTTCAATTATCAAAAGGAAAATATGTGCTTTTATATAGATAAATTATACTAAGTTTTGCTAATCACTTTCCTTTAAGCAATTTTTGACTTATAGTGCAACTGAAGCAACTTCGTGTTTATTTAACTCTTTGTTGCGTCAGTTGTGTAATACCTGCGATAATAATCATCTATATAATTATTGGATTGAGTCATAAATAAAATGATTAAACAGCAGACTTTAATTTAACATATATTCATTTTTTCAAGCAACTTGTCAATTCTGGTTTCATAGAATTCATGGAACGAGAACTATGTAGACTATTTGCACTGGAACTTATGACCCAACCCAGTACAAATGATATACGCCGTGTAAGCTCTAGAAACAAATAGAACCTTGATTAAAAATAACTTTATTTATTATCAGTACTAGAGAAATTTATTTACCGCGGGTGAAAGCATTAAATCGATTCGAGATGCAAACTTCTGCAATCCTACTTTCTCTAAAAGTGCAACATTGCACCTGCAGTGTGCAATTACACGTCCCATTTCTTCATTGAAACTGCATGTTTTCTTTTACATGCACCAGTTATTCTGAACTTTCTGTGCACTGGCCCTCGAATCGAGGCGCGTCAAAGCCGAGTGCAAAATTTGTCCACTTATCGTTCCAGAAAAAATGCTTCGTCATTGTACGAGCATATGACGAGCACACGAAATGTTCGAATGCTGTGTTTAGAATTGCACAAAATGTTTATCTCATGATTTGTCAGGTTTTGCCAATGCCGATCCCACGTTCGTTGCAACACAGTGACATCGCGCGCATCGTTGCACCGTTGCAGCTAGTTCCACTTTTCGTAAGAGAATTCTATCATGGTGCAACGTCTCGTTTAATCATCAATTCGGATTGCACTCGATTACAAAAACTAGCCTTTTAGATATCCGATCCCACTGAATCGTATTATTCACCTTTCTCGCAACGTAGGAAACTGCAATGTTATTCTGTATAAATTGAGCCAAACACTGGCGCGAACAGTAATCATGATCATGTTGCCATTACAAATTTGTAATGGTTCACGACGTTACAAAAAATCAGTGAAATTTAATGCTACAATATTTCATGAGCGAAGAAACTCTTCAGAGCATTAAAGTTTATAAAATTTGTTCAGAAAATTTATAATAGATATCTAAAAAAATTTTGATAGAATTACAGAAATATTCACGAAAAAATACTAATTTTATAGTAATCTTAATTCCAAGTAAAATTCTTGATTACAGTCGTGTATTTAGACGTAATTTCATGCGAGGTATGATTATTATTGACTCATCTTTCGCAATGTATGTACGTATGTATATTTCAATTCATTCCTCCCTCAAATGTATGACATTCCATTTTCACCGAGGGACGATAATACACATTGCAATAACAGGTTCAGTTACGTCAGGTTGCATTCGATTGCAGGCTCTGATTTATCAATTCATGTTAGATTAAGTTAGAACACATCGATCAGATTCTCAGATTGAGAATGGAATACATGGCGTGACGAATAAAAATGAGCTCATTCTCTATCCACGTTTCTAGATCTGCTGACATCATTTATTGCACCTTATTGTATTAAACAAATGCAATAGTACATTACAGTGTACTATGACATCATGATAAGAACATACAGGCTGATTCAGAAATACTGATTAACATTTTACTTGCTGCTAAAATAACTTTCTCACTAATATAAAAATATAGATAAGCTATTTTCTAAATATTCAATCTTTAAAAAGAAAATGTTCAAGGTACTCGTGCTATTAATAAATTAAAGATTGCATATCTTAAAAATGATTATAACTAGTCTTTTAATTTTCCAACTACTTCAAAACTTAATCGAAATAACAACTCATGAACTTATATATAAATTTGCAGTGCAGCGATTGCAACCGAATTAATTGCACTTAATTACCCTTATGTTGCATTCAGATTGCAATTGCAAGTCAGTTAGGGGACTCAATAATTTTGAATCGATTAGATATAGCTTTGATTTACTCACACATGGCTGGAGAAGTTGATGGTTGTACGCGTTGCACATGCAAAAGGAAGCTTCCGCCTCGTTTGCATGAGCATTGCGCAATCAACCGCGAAGCAAGACGGTACTTTAATGGACGGTGTCCAGTTGCTTCGCGAAACGGCAGTTTCACGGTCAACGACGCGAAGTGCCTCGATTTTCCTCGATTCATATCCTCCTGCGAATGGTAGCCAGTCCAGTCTGTGAACCACGTCCCCTGGAAAGTTGCACGAAGTCGTGCAATGTGCCTGAAACAAAGCGTAAACGGCATATTTAATCCACATCGGCCATTTCCATTAATTCATGTAACAAAACTCTTGCAAAAACTTCTGACTCGAATACTACGTACAATACTCTCTCGATATGAGCTCGACTGTGCCCATTCCTTGGAATTATTCTCTCACGTTTTTTAGTGTTCCACTTTGACGAAGTGAAATCAAGACTCACAGTTTGAATATGTGGCTCTTGCTTTGGGTTAGTTCAAAGTGGCTTCCTGTCACGAGATTATATCGAGTAAAGATGTACAGTGTACCAGTTCTCCTTTTATGGGAGGAGTTTCTGGGTCTCCTTCTTAATCACCTTTTTTTTTGCGTGATATATGTATATTTATTTTTTATAATTGCTGTGAAATTATTTCTGTTTTATAACTACTTCCTTGTATTGTCAGGTGGATTGTTGTCTATAAAAAAGTGCTGAATATTATATTTTTAGAAAGAGAATTATGGTAAGAGATTAATTAGATATACGATATGATTTTCTCAGGGTTGTGTAAACCTTGCCCACAAGGTTTTGCTATATTGTTACTCAACTTTGCTATTCATATTATCGAAAAAGTATTTATTACATATTAGTAAAGCAACAATTACGTATGTTCCCTAGAATCTGTACTTAATAGACTCCTTGACACTGATTAATAACAGATGATCCCATTTGGAAAATTAGGGTGTCCTAAAGAATTAGTACGATCCTCCAGACGACAGTCATCAATCCAAATTCCTACGAACATTAATACTTGCGAAGGCACGCCTAAACTGTCAGTCGTTTCCTTCGACGATACAGTTGTCAGTGAAGCCGTGTCACTGCTGCTTCCTGACCACCAGCTGGTTCCTCTGGCTAACGATTCCCGATATCCGATTCGATGAAGCGATTGCTGTTTCCCAATCGTTATTCTCAATTTATATTCCGCCGTGCCCATAGGCTGTCCCAACGAGAAATGTATCCCAGGTTACACAAACGTGTTATAGAATGTGTTGCAATCGTGGACCTCTGGGCGGAGGAGCAATATTCAAATGTGGAGACCTTCTCCTCGAGAATGATATGCCCTCTCGTTGTGGCACCGTGTTTCATAAACCGTTACGTTGTAACATAATCGACACTCAGTAAGTGGCTTTAATATTCGGGAATTAACATACATTAATGCTTTCTGATATTTTTCGTCACGAATTGCGACAGACGGCGTGATTGATGTATGGGTATTATGAATAAAGTGGTATCTGGTTTCTTTTTTTGGAAGAACTGAATTAAATAAAATAAGAAATGTGTTTCTTAGTGTTCACTGGGTTTTTATAGCTTCTTTATTAATCTCTGTTGAAGTGGATGTAAGTGTGTGTAGGTAGGTAGACACTCTAGCTATGCATTAATCAATCTTGCCACGGATTAAGAGTAATAATTCGACTCTGAGGACCACGCCTATCTTCAGTAGAGTAATTAAGACCTCAGCCCTGAGTTCTTAAAATTGGTGTATCCAGATTGTCCTAAGAGCCTAGGGTATATTCCAACCTTAGACCTAGAGTACCTGCAGGGTGATTAGTTTAACTGGGAACCCTCTAATTTCCAGTTAAATCACCCTGTATATTAAGTTTTCAGTCACACTTTTCAGTCCCTTGAACATCCAACTCTAGAAATTCTCGAATCCTCAAATTCTCAACTCTAAACGAAAAAAATCTCACTCGAATAAAAGTTCATTTTCTTAACACTTAATACTCACTTTTAATCACAGGTATACCTTAACATTTAATACTCACTTCCATTTCCTTAACACTTAATATTCACTTTTAATCACAGGTATACCTTCCAACCAATAGTAATTGTTACATAACTAACAATAAGAGCAGAGAAAAAGTAATGAATGATAACCAAGAACAAAACACTTGAAAGAATGCATTCCTGGATCCTTTGCAAAGAAACCCATTCTCAATCCACAAGGACTTAGTCACAGTTGACAAATTGGGTTCTGATCAACTGAGTCCCTGACCCAAGTCACTAATAACCAAGAACAAAATACTTGAAAAATGCATTCCTAGATTCTCTTCTAAGAAACCCAATCTTAATCGACAAAGATTTAGTCACAGTTGACAAATTGGGTTCTGATCATCTGGGTCCCTGACCCAAGTCACTAATAACCAAGAACAAAATACTTGAAAAATGCATTCCTAGATTCTCTTCTAAGAAACCCAATCTTAATCGACAAAGACTTCCGGGGACGATCGATAAAGGGCTCCTATCACCGGAAACGTAGTCGTCCGACCTGCTAGGCAACTTCCGCGTGTCGTTCCTGTTCCCGACACAAGGGTATCTCTATCGGGGACAGATAACAGTCCTGTACACAGGCGTGGGCTTCGTGGAGGGGCCACGAACATCAGACGCTTAGTTCCCATTATGCCCCGTGATCCCTTTCAAGGAAGGCAAACTCGCACCGGAAGTCGACGCGCGCTGCCGACCGACAGGCCAGCTTAATCGAAGAAACGTGACCGTTTCGGAGTCCATGACTCGCGGTCGTTCTCGCCAAAGACGCGGCTCCCGAGGCCGACAAACGACGGGACCTGGAGGCCATGCACGCTTTTATTTAAATAGCTGCGACTCTCTCAGTGTCGCGGTGTTAAACTCGACGAGGCTGTGAGACGGTTCTCCTTGAAGGGTGGTTCACCGTTTCTTTCCATGGTAGCTCAGGGTTTTGTGCTGAAGGAATTTTCAGGGTCTTGAATTTTCAAGTCGTGTATCTTGGTGAACTTGCAAGAGATATCACTTTATTGTTATCTTGCGATTTTTGTTGGGCTTGGTACACGAGTAGTGCATCGAAAAATAATAGATACGTACCTTTTTTAAGCTGCTGATATTTATATTTAAATATCAGTAAAATTTGAAAATAAATTTTTATATAGTATAGAGTAGAGTCAGGAGTTTAACAAGTATCGATATCATGCATTTGACTTCTGTAATCGCTGACAAATTCTGGTTTACTAATCGTTCAACAAGTGACACAATGTAAGAATCAGTATTGATCGGTGGGAAACAAAGACTCGAGTAAAATCTAAACATTTGCTCATTGATAGTTTTCGCTGCAAGTGTTCAAAGTACTGTTCTGACTCACGAACACGTAGACGTCGATGACTCGATGATAAACGCAAGGAGACGTCTTAACACAACAGAGCGACGATAAATTGCAAAATGGGGAACCGTCGTGATTCGTTATCGGTTAACCAATCAAGAGGAAGATTTTCTATTTCGTTCAAAAAATGCGTCCACTTAATGTTTCATTGACGCTGCGTCGCGAAGACAGGAGAGGATGGAAAGTGTTGATAAATTGATAAGCTGAACGAAACGTAAACGAAGACTTTTTTGCTTCT
Organism: Calliopsis andreniformis; assembly: GCF_051401765.1. Taxonomy (NCBI): domain Eukaryota; kingdom Metazoa; phylum Arthropoda; class Insecta; order Hymenoptera; family Andrenidae; genus Calliopsis; species Calliopsis andreniformis. Next base: position 13,813,209 of record NC_135073.1, read on the forward strand.
TATCTCTTCGTCCTTCGGGAGGGGACAGTAGAAGATGAAATCAGTTATCAATTCACGATTGATAAGTTTGATGACTTTTAGTGGCCTTAATTCTCGCCATAAAAATCCTGCAAATTCCATTTAATACGCTTTCTTTCATTAATATATTTAAAAAATAGATACTACATAGGAAGAATAATGTTGCATATACCATACTATCAGATGAGCACGAAATACTTTCTCAAAAGTCTAGTATTCACTTTGTTAACTACGTAGATAAAATAAAAGATAAAGCAGGGAATAAGTCAATTATAATTAAAGGATTTCTAGAATCTCATGAATGTAATTATAAATCACGCTATTATAAATCAAGGAGGTAAGGTTGAAGAATGAATCCAAAGGAGACAAATAAAAAGAGAAATACCCATTCCTAGTCCATCAGGATCTCATAAAATTAACACTGTTTTCTTCAATAACCTACAGAGAAGTCTTCTCGAAAGCATAAATGCCAATGCATTCCAAGGGACTTCTCCTGGGACACGAGCAACACTTTAACACATTCGAGTCCGATGACCCACCCACTGAGTCAAAGGACAGCTCTCCTCATTATCCAAGGACACAACGTGACTCATTTTGTGCTGAAAGTACTGTCGCTGGGGGCAGTCTCTGCAAAATACGTACACTGGTCTCGAATGTGTTAAGGAACACTATCACAAATTACTGTCCATCTTTAAAGTCTGACAAGCCATAAATCGGCTCAGGGATTTGGAGGATCCGATCAGCGCGGAGATGAAAGAGAGGATGCTGCAGACACGATTATGCGCGAGCGGTGGCCATCACAGCGACCGCAGCTGCATCTTTGTCGAGCGATTCAAAGGAAGGGCGGGCCTGGAAACCTCGAGGCACGACCTCGGCTCGAGGTGGATTGCGACATCCGACAAACGACGAGCGAAGCCAACAGCCACTGTCCATTCAGTGCTAACATCCGTGGACGTTCAGCCGACGACACTTGCGCCGGATATCGGGGCCTGTCATAGTTAGGGGCTTAACCCTCCTGAGGGTAAATATCGCGACGGAAGGGCGGCCCATTGTCCCGATCTTCCTTTCCCGTGTTTCCTGGGTTAACTGAGAGCTTTAACGGTACATAACCGAACCAACCAGACGTGTAGTTTCGTTATTTACGAGAAGTCCTCTCGAGAGCACTAGGGCCAATGGATTCCAGGGGACTTCTGGGGCACGAATGGTAGAGGGGACTTCTAGGACAGGAATAGTAGAGGGACAGGGCGAAAAACAGGATTACTCTTGGGGAAGAAACAAGGGGGCGGAACTTGTCCTATTTGGGGTAGGACAGGAATCGATTCTTGGTTGTGGACTTTGATTATGCGGGAAATTGGGGAAGAAGGAATGATTGTGTTTTGAAGGAGCTGCTTTTCAGAGTCTATTGGTACTTTGGGGGTTACTGGTTGATAGTGGATAGGTTGATTGTTGAGTTGATTTCTTGATTGAGGCGGTAGTTTGAAGGAGACAGTAAGGATCAGAAATTGAAAATTGGAATTTTGCTTTGCTAAGAATGTGTTAAAGCCTTGTTGTGTTTATTACCTTGAAAGAAAGGGGGAAAGATAAATGAAATTTTGTAAGTACTCAGTCTGATTTGGACAGCACGTGCGCACACCGACACAGTGACAAGTGTGCTGTATCAGAATCGATCGAGAAGTATCGTTGTAGAATCTGCAATGCGCAATGTGGAGGTCCTCTACCTCTGCCAAAGAATAAATCCTTAATTTACTTAAAGAAGAAGCCTTTATTAACACGTTCACTGTCCTATGACCCACACGTGAGTCAACATAATTTTCTTCACGATATTTTCATTAGACTCTTGCTGAGTTTTTGACTAAAAAATATGTAGTTCTCATTCATAATGATATATTCTCTTCATCTTTTTTTTATTCGGTATTCGTAATAGTTCTCTGAATCTTGCATCGACTTCCAAAATGTAGAGATGAATTATTACTTCTCCAGTGGAGTGAACGTGTTAATGTGTTCTAATTCCACTAAATTTTGAAGCAGCAACTATCAAGTTCACGATTAAGTAATACACTTAATAGTTAATCAAAGTTCAAGATAGATAACACAGGTTTTACGACATTTGTATATCTGATAAAATCGAGGAATCAGATTCACTTTAATCTATCACTTTTTAATACAAACTGTGAACAGTGTTTCCTCGTTCACTATCACCTCGCTTACTTCTCGTGACTTCTTTCAAAAGTCAACTCGTATGCTGCTAGCTTACTGTTATCTCCACAAAACTTATTCCCTACAAATAATTCCAAGATGTGGTTCAATAAAGTATGGAGCTTATAGCGATAGGAGACTGTAGCTCTAGATTTCACACATAGACTGTTCTGTTTCAAGTATCACTTCATGGATACAAATGTGCAGCGCAGTCTAACTGCGCAAGATGCATTTATATCTTTACTTCGGGATGGGTTCGCGCTAATATAACCAACAGTCTTCTTAATTAACTCTTCAAACGATATAAAGAGCCAGTGTCGCGAACAAACGTATCATTGAACTGCTGTCAGTGTTACCACTGTTCGACTGGAATCGTCGACTATAAACACTGCTCCGAGAAAAATCGAGAGAGCAAGTATGTATTATAGTTATACGCTTCGAATATGCCATTGATAAAGACTCGATGTTCTGAGAACGTTTACTGGATGAATATTTTCTTACTTCAGCCGTAGATAACGACTGCAACGTGTATTCGACTTACGAAAGATTGCAACTGGAAGCCTGTTGCGAGTTGCGACACATTCTGTGATACGATGCAAAGTTGCTTCGAGAAACGAAGAATTTTTTAATTCATATTAAATTCTGTCTAATATTCAGTTTAGATCGGGTTTTAATGTATTCAGGCGGATTTCGAAAGCAAAATGAAAATATGTGTTACGATTCCAAAATTTATGCAAATGGAGTGAGAATTGTTTAAGAATGAGGGGGAAGTCCAGAGGAATTTATAAATATTCTAGAAAGGACGTAATAAATTCTTAAGTAGGGTACACACTTTCATACTGAAATTAGGCAATCCCTTGGTCACAATCCTGTACATTAATTGTTCAGTCTTTGTAAGCCAAAAAACTCAGAGCATAAAAGGATCAAAAAGATACTATTAATTAATCTATTACATTAACAAGTATTATTAACACAATAATTAATTAACCTTCTACTATATTTCCCACTGTACCTAAGAATACCTATACTCAAAATGGCCCCAAGAAAGTATATCCTGTGCCCATCGTGCATCGAGAGACTCCAGCCACTTGCTCCTCGCCTCCTGTCCATCGTTAAAGCTCCTGTCCCTTCTTCCCTTTCCTTCAGACGTCTCCCTTCGACTATTTATCCTTTCTCGAGCCTGACCAGGGCACGAGCGAAAATGCTGACGAACCGGTTCGAGAATTTTTCGGTCGATTCCTCGTCCCGGACTTTAGACCGGTATCCCTCCAGGCAGCCAGGATGCGTAGGCTGTTTCGCGGTGCATTTCGCGAATCGCCGACCAGCCGGACACGCGAATTCGTACCGCATTCGTGTCACGAATACGAGGCTCGCATCCGCCTGGTACGTGTGCACGAGTAGACGATGCAAATATCGCGAAGGAATCGCGATGAAAATGTGAGAGAGTAGCCTCTTCGATCAGGGTTGCCACATGAATTCCCTCCTTGGGTATAGTGGGGATATTGAGGAAGATATAAGGGATGTTCTATTGTATTGTGTTGTTGAAATTTTGATTGGATCTGGGGCCTAGACCTGTGGCGAGATGATGTATTATAGAAAATGTGAGAGCTGTCTTTTCGATCAGGGTTGCCACATGAAGTCCCTCCCTGGGTATAGTGGGGATATTGAGGAAGATATAAGGGATGTTCTATTGTATTGTGCTGTTGAAATTTTGCTTGGATCTGGGGCTTAGACCTGTGGCGAGAGGATGTGTTATAGAAAATGTGAGAGCTGTCTTTTCGATCAGGGTTGTTGCATGAATTCCCTTCCTAGGTGTAGTGGGGGTTATGGAGGAAGACATAAGGAGTGTCGTATTGGACCAATGGGACACTCGTTATTTTATTTATTTTATTATCCCCGCCTCTCGATTTTCCCTACTGTATCCTAGAAGGGGATTTGCGCGGAAACTCTGTCTGTGATATCCTTATTCTACTGATTTTAGTGCTTTTAACGTTGAGCTTCTGTATTGCTACTTTCCTGGGGCTACCTTGTGGCGAGACTATTTTCAATTTTCTTTCTATACGTAGAACGTCATTCTGGGACCTTGTGAACTTGTGACGCTTGCATATCATTGGAGCGATGATCTATATTCTGCATTCTCATTAACCCCTTGAGTGGGGAGAGCGAATATATCCGGGTCGTGGAGTAATTGTATGGTGCGCTGTTGATTGAATGTGAGAGTTCTGAATTTGGCTTTATTGTGTATGAAATGAATAGGTAGTGTACCTACACCCTACATTTACCTAAATTTAGTTCTAAATGGAAATTATTGTAAGATATACCTATGCAATTTTTTCGAATTCGCGAAATTTTCGTCTCTTTAATGCTCTTCTCTACCTAAGTCCCATTATCATAAACTAAATTATTTAGATGTTCATACAAATGAAAATTCAAAGGATTTTGAGAATGAAGTTAACAAATAGCATGGTATAATTTTCACATAATATAATATATAAAGTAATTGATCTGTCGCACTTAAAAAATTGAACGAAACGAAATTAACGTGAAGATTAGCTAGCAGTTATTTTCTAGATTTCAAATAAAATTATTAAAAAATCAGAAGGAGGATATAAATTGAATGTAACAAATCGTGTGAATTTAAGGTACCAAAGTCACTCTAAAATCGATATTAATTTACAACCATTTGTGGTAACAGCTGAAATTGTGAGGACATTACTGTAAGGACATTGCCTGATAAATCTCACGGAAACAGTCGATCGCGGTTAAAGTCTGTGGTTGCAGTAAATCGTTCTGCGGAACTTCAAACACGGAACAGACGGAAGCCTCCGTGGACTGTAACAAAAACTAAGCGTCAATTCTTGGAAGCAACGTGGTGAGAGCACAAGGAAAACAACATTATGCAATCAATTTTAAAACCAAATCGTGAGTGCTATTATGAGTTCCTTCGAAGAACTTCGAGGGGACCACTTTTGCTGTGAAGTATAAAGAGTCGTGACTGTGGCTAAAAAGCAAAACAATAGACACCGTATTTTTAACAAATCTGAGCTATTCCTCTTTCATCCTACAGTGACGCAGACATACAGATATGCATCATCCAAGTTTGTTCTTAATATTTCCCATTTTCACATATTTCAAAATCAAAAATACAAAAAGCCACTTAGTTTCTCGCTACTATCTCACCTCTATCCCACTAACTTTTACCATTACCCTTTTCTCCCCTCCACTCAGCCCCTCCACAGTCCAAAACCCAATCACCAACGCCTGAGTTACTAAGCTAATTATTGCTAATGACCCGTGAGCTCACATCGAGTAAAAAGCACGCTCACGCTCAGTCACCTTAACGATGCCACGTGGTGTACCTCCAAAGTCACAGGCACCTCAACCAGGAAATACCAAATTTTCCACCGACTAATAAAGTCGTCGAGGCTGGCAAGGTTCATTAATCGTGTCGACCTTCGTCCTGGGAAGACAGATAATCTCGAGCAGAGGCCTCGCCTATACAGGGAGGATAGGGACGAAGGAACTCTGGGAAGGATACACGGGATCGTCCCACGCGTAAACGGCGGAAAGGCGGTGCCAAGATAAAAGCCACAGATATCGAGAGCTCTGGTCGTCTCACTGTGGAATCCACAGTGTAGATGTGCCACAGCTTCTATTATCGATCCCGGAACTCGTGGAACCCGAACACGTTTCAATGATCCCAAGATCCAGCTTTCTCTCGCGGACTTTCGGGAAAATCTGATCAGTCAGCTCTGTCTACTCGAGATCTATGACCTTTTCGCGTGTGCCTCCACTTTCTATGGCAGAATCCCGATTGGCTCGTGCAACTGGTAAACATAATTGCCTAACAGCGTGTTTGGGTATTGCGACACGAATGCGCAGGCATGTTAAGTGAAGTATGATACGTTTCGCTGGGCTGTGGTTGCAGTTAAGGAGTGCAGATTTTAAGTTCATGATTTTGCAGGTGTTTGAGGGAGGACATTACCTACTGCCTTAAAAATGTTTTTAGATATGTTTTCATAGATAACTAGTAAATGGAAAATTTAGTCTTTTCGGGATAATATAAATGTGAGTAGGTCAGTGTTATTTTTTAATCTTTTAGAAGTAAGAATATTGCAAAATGGTGGCTAATTACCTATGAACGAAAATTGTAAAATATTGAATCTTCATTTTTTGACGTCTGAGGATGGTGTCGTCTTTTAAGAAGAATTTTCAACACATTTTCATTTAGCGTGTTAGTGGTATTAAGATACACTGGAAAATTTCTTTAAAATCTAGGAATACATGCATAAGTGTATGTATCAATAGATCTTTCTAAAAATCCCACTCACGATCACAGCAGATTCTCTCAATGGAAATACCGCTTTAAACGATTCCATTCATTTAGCTCGAGTATCTTCCAGAGCTTTCAACTACTTGCTACGATGATCTAACTGTTCCGTGCAGCGTGGAAAACTCGTGGAATTACGACGATTAACTACGATCAAGGCGAAAGAGCCACGTGATCGTCTGGTATTCACCGCGTATATCCGGACACGTAATCGATATACCTGCATCGATGATTGCCAATCGATGGGAGTCATTCCTCCCCCGGCGAGCATGTGATCGGTATCGTTCGATCTCGATTTTTTTCCCCCTCGACATTCTCCCCCTTTCTCTCCTCTAAAAACAACAATCTGACGTAATCACGATAATCGTTATCGATCGAACCGTAGGCGTTGTTGTCTCACGTGCTCGCTGGGTCCGTGTTTATTGTTGCCTATGAATCAGACACGCGTAATATTTACACAGATCGTGGTGCAACGCTCCTCATTCGCGAGGGGCACGTCACGTCACCAGTCGTCGCGTGTCGATCATCACGGTGTCACTGAAACAATCGGAATTTACGTAAGAACGCATTCCAGCTTGGTGTCACGCTGTCCCGTTACGATGGAAAGTTTACGCGATAACGATAATCGCGCACTACCGGGAATCGTGATTGGATTTTTTCTTTCTTTATTCCACTTTTCAACGCAGGAGGCACGTGATTGGAAACGATCGTGAATGAACGTGCCAATTCTGGGGAAGCTGCTTCTCGCGTGGGGTTAAGAGATAAGGGATTCCAGGAGCGATTCGAAGTGAGAGATTTGTATTTTGGACTGGTCGAATAGGGTGAATTGGTACGACAGGCATGGGCAAGCATTCCTAGTTCGGGGGTTAAATTATTATTGTCTTCGAGTCGAGGGACAGACCAAATTGTTAAATAAAAGAAATTAATATTAGGTGAATTGAAAGAAGTTGCTATTTCATATTTTCTGGCATCGTGAGTCAGACATACTTCGTTGAAAGAGTTTAGTGGAGTGCCAGGGGTTGCTCATATGTGACACACAGGAAATTATTTAGAAGTCTTCTGGCTTCCTTGAACGCTGGACTTTACCAAGGTACTTCTCCATAATTTCGAAGAATGACTTAAAATGTATTCAAAAATAGATATGTTTACCACTATTCGACAATCCCAAATCGTCAGGAATTTGAGTCCTAAAATTCTCCAGAAATAAGGGTTCAAAGCAACCAGAATTTCGAGACATTGAGTTGCAAGAAATTTCGAAGACAGAAGAGAAGAGAGCTCTCAACAGTCTTCTCATGAAAAGATCTCGTACCTGCGAGGAATAATAATATCGTCGCTAGAGGCAGCGTAAAGTTTCCTCATAAAGCGGATTTTCGAAAGGATACGCGCATCCTGTTCGATTGTACGCAGTTTCTATTTTCCGTTGTGCAGTCGAGAGAGCAGCTGCAATAGGGAAGCAGAGGAGGAAGAGGATGCTAAGGAACGAGGAAGGTGGGACATGAGGGATCCGACTCGTTTCGCTTTAATTTGACCGCAACCCTCTGGAAACGTGTTGCCATGAGGAAAGGTGCACGTGGCGTATTATTTTCGGGCTTCGATGGAAACTGGGCCAACCCATCTGTTCACAGTGCTCACGTGCATCTCGACATTCTCGACATAAATTCGAGTAACGATGCTTTGAAGACTGTTTTAAGAGGAAGCTTTTATACGATGGTTTTATCTGTGGCTGCGAAGCTAAGTGGTACTTATAAGTCACTGATTTAAAAAGAGAAATTTTAGAAATACATGCACGTATGTGTTTCTCAAGTACCTGTTCGTGAGAGACCTAATCAACGTTTTTAAAGTACTGAATAATCATTTCAATATAATGCATTAGCTGTAATACTGTGAATACATTCACTTCGAGATATTTGAACATAGCGTTTATCGATCAATGCAGAACTCGAGTTTTTACTGTAGGGTGCAGATGTTAATATGAACAGGTCACGGGATCTTCATTAGGGAAATGTATGTAATTTATTAATATTTTTCATATTAGCTTTGTACCATCTAAACATAGTGTTTAGCTGTCACTTCAATCATCAGTCAATTGTAAAAAGGTCATAAATATACATTAAAATTCTAACAACATCATTCATATGCAGGTAGCAATTTGTAGTCTTAAAAATGTCTACTATTAATTTACATAACAGCATGTAGTTCTAATCTAAGTTGACGTAAATATCTATAAAACAACAAAACGTAGCTATACCTAATTCAGACCTAATTAACTCTAATTACATATTATCTCCTAAAATCTTCTTAAAATCTAACCCAAGGTACGTGTCCACTTCAGAGTAAAACTATCACAAGCTACTCTCAATAGTACTCTCAAATAATGTGTTCATCTCTGACAATCACTCTCAATTACTCTAAACTTTAAGCTCAGTGTCTCACAGTAAATACACTGTTAAAAAGTACTATCAAGAGCAACTCGCCATAGTTTTACTCTCAAGTGAACACATACCCTTATAGTTCAAAAAAGAGGTACCGTGCTCCGCTGAAGAAATGATCCCCAAGATGGCACAGAGGCAAGAAGAGTCTCTCGATCTACATTGTGTGCATAGCTGCCATGGCGAATTGCACGCAAGAATCAAAAGCATACCCGAGACTGGGCGTGTCCTCTTCTACTCTGACCAATCAGCCTGCATACCTTTCAGGGCTCATCTCTCGAGCAGAGCACAGTGCTGGCATATTCCTCGAAAAAATAAAACACAGTCAACGAAAGAAGAGAACGATGCCTGACGTTCCAAAACGATTACGTCTGTCGGATCGACCCACAGCCCGCAGCTCAATGGCAGCGCAGTCAGCAAGGCGGATCCGACCAATGACACGTTTCAAAGTCAGCTAGCCGATCGTCTGGTGGTCGTCGCTGACAATGAACGCTCGATTCGTTGATTTTCGAGGACGATCCGCGGGGAACGAGCGAAACGACAGTCATGGGAGAATGTCGACCTCGGCTCGAGGCTCGCTGCGTTTCGTGGTCCCCACCAGGCCAGAGCTCGCCAGGCATCGTTCGTGCTCGTTTCAGGAACACTTAGCTCCGATGCAACCGTGTCCCAACACTCGTTAAACGCACGCATGTATACACACGCGTGTTGAGCGAGCCAGCAACACTTTTCACGCCTACGCGCGTGTGGGTGCGCAGGTGAAGCAAGGGAGGCGCAAAATCTGATCACCTACACTCGTTTGCGTAACGCCGAAACGATCCCAGCGCGACGCAGGGCGAAGGGAGTGGGACCTGAATCCTTATGCAATTCTGAATTTGGCGAATCGCGACGAGTGCATTGCGTGCACCGCGCTGTGGAAATATTTAGCGTACCACCCACGGAATCTGTGCGCAGCGAGGTGAAGTTTTGGGGCGGTGTAGTTGGTGTTACCAAGTTGGTAATTACTTTGGGCGTGGTATGGAGGACTCTGTTTTTGTAATATAGTATTACCTCGATACAAGTTCAGTGGTATACTCATTTATTCTTGGAACTATTCTTTTACTTATCATTTGCCTTTCCAAAAAGAAGTTCATGTTTCTACCTGATAAGTAAGCTTCCAATGAAGCGAACTTATATCGAGACACTAAGATAGCTTCAAGGAAACATGATTGTCCCAGTGGATTTGTATCGAGACAATACTTGGATAGATTAGTAATAATATCAGTGATACTAAAACGTTGGAAGATATATAATTTAGCTTATAACATATCCTAGGAATTAGATTTCTAGAACTTGGAATTTTGTTCACTTCCCTCATTGAAGAGGCGAAGAAAGCTATCAAGGTAAAATTAAGGTGTACCAAGTGTATAAGTTATTAAACTCTAAGAAATAAATTTATCGATGGACCAATATTTCGTGGACTTAAGAAAGCATGAAACTTTAGGATACTTATTTTTATCGATAACTGGTATGAAGAATGGTTTCAGTTTTTAAAATTCCACGTACTCTTGTATTGTTTCTAGGTTACGTGCTTTTTTAAATGTCCACCACGTGTGTGGCTTAAAATATGAATGCCCGATATCGAGTGAAACCAGTGCGGTCCAGATTGATTCGATATCGATTTAAAAATGGCCAGTATTGCTCGTAAATCAATCTTAATCGGACAGCCCACAATTTGCTCAAATTAAACCGTTCAATCAAACTGTTACCTTGCACGATATTGCTACAATACCTACACATACCATTACACTATCTTCGACATCTTCAAACTAAGGAGAATTGAGAATTTCGTTGACTGTATAATGCATCAAGTACAAAAATCTCGTAGGAATATTCTTACAAATAACCTTAGATTTTTGATCATCATTAGGACATTATATCAGAAACAATTAACAACTAATATTAACGAAGATATGTCTTCGACTAATCTGTGATTCTATGTACCTCCAAAAACTTCAGAATTTTCTCTAATATTTTTTCTTTAATTTCCACTATTTTCCTTAAAGATTTCTTAAACACATAGTGGACTACATAATTATTGTTGCTCCGCTTAGCATCTGTTTTTTAATTCCCACAATTTATCCAAGATTCTTTAAATGCATAGTAGACCACACAAGATCTTCCTCTCCAATCCAACGCTACCTTCAATGCTCTCTCCAAACCTGTACCTTCTCGCGTGACCACAGCAACGCAGCGCTGATGACACTGTAATAACGCAACCGCAAGGAGACAGGCACGCGTGTAATTGCACTGTGGCGGTATTGGTAGCACCCTTCGACGAGCATGCACGTGTACGGAAAAACGTCGAGCTCTCTTCGGCACCAATTACGAACGAGAGTAATAAAAAACGTGATCTGCCACGAGAAGGTATTTAGCCCATCCTGTGCACGCGCGATGAGTCGAAAGTTACTCGAGCGTTCAAGATCTGTTCGAGCCGAGGAAATCTTGGTTCGTCGAACTCGGTACAATGTTATATATAAGCTTGATAGCAGACTCGTGTTTCTTTAGAAGGTGTCTAATAATACTTTTCAGATATCTAATAATACTGATCTTCTAGGTATACTTAATAAATTGTACCAATTTTGAGCTGGAAAATTGTCGATATTTGAACTGCTGTAACTTCATGAAAAAAGATCGTACAGCGATGAGCCTGGACTCATATTAAAGAGCAGAGTCTCTATTTTCATACCCCTGAATTGAATTTTCTAGAAGATAATTTTCTATTTGGCTGCAGAGCGAGAAAGAGAAGATGGTTTCTCTCAAAAAATTTGCCAAGTTCAAACGCCTCTATGGAGCTTAATAAATTTTTTTCGCGATCTGTTTTAGGGTAGAATTAAAGGTAGAAGTCTCCTCTTTCCAACGAGCCTTTAAAAATCGATCTACGATTTTTTTTCGCCGAGTTATCGTACTTTGACTGACTAGTATACCTTGGATATATTTCATTTAAAATGTACTTTGAGTACCATTTCATTCAAATTGCGATAACTCGGCGAAAAAAAATCGTAGATCACTTTTTAAAGACTCATTATAAAGGGTAGACTCCCAACTTTAATTTCACCCTAAGCTAGATGACGAAAAAAATTTATTAAGCTCCGTACAGACGCTTGAAGTTGGAAGATGTTCGGAGAAATGCAATCCTCTCTTTCACACCCTGTGTTTAAGTATAAAGTGGCCTCCAGGATAATTCAACGCAGGGGCGTGAAAGTAGAGGCTTTGCCCTTTAAAATGAGACTAAGTTTACTCCAGCACGATTTTTTTTCACAAAGTTACAGCAAGTGAACTATCGACAATTTTTCGTCTCGAAGTTAGTAATCCTTTAATTTTCCTACGAAGTGTAAATAGCCTACATATGCAAATGAATAGTGTCATAATGTACTCTAGTAACGCTGAAACACACACCGGAAACGTGATGCTGCAATCGTCTGTTAGGAAGTACTACCTACCACATATCGTATCCCGCACTCGGTTCATTCTCGCATTTAACTCGGCGAGTCTGGCAGGTTTTGCCTCTCGGAACGAAGGACAGCTAGCGTGAGAGAGACGCGAGGAGAGGGCGGGGAGATCGAGAGAGAAGGTCTGAGGATTGGTAAATCGCGTGTCATTGAAGATACTCGATCCTCCAATTGTCCTCGAATATAAACTATTTCACCTGCGCGAGCAAAATTCTATTTCTAGATCGACCGAGATCGACGATGAAACTACCAAAGCGGTCACAATCAGTGGTACGATTTAGTGTTGCGTGCTAATATCAGATCATTCTGTTTATTACGAGTTGGCGCTAAATGGAATTTAGAGACATATTATTTCTTCAATTATATAGATTGCTTTTTAAAGATAGGTCACTCTGTAATTTTTGAAAGTTTTGTATTAATATTAATAGACTCATCTCGAGTGAAAAGTATTTTATATTGTCTTCAGAACTTCAGTGCTTTGCACATTGGTGACTCTTAATATTTCTGATTTCTTAACATAAAATATAAATATTTATTATCTTCTTCAACGAAGTAATTTTGGATGAGTGTCATTTCATCTTAGTAAAAATATGGAATATATAGTATAGTATTTAGTATCATGCGTGGATGGAAATACTAGTAGTTCTATTGTCAGATGCATTCAGCTCTGAAATGGTTGATCTCGATCACTGTCAAGACGCCACAGAATGCAAATCGTGCACGCGCTACCTATGTATCTCCATACTCGTTTTTTGCGTCAGGTTCACCTTGAATGCTACTGATTTCACAGAGAACGAAGGGAAACATCGTCGGCGTCCATTGAGGAAAAGAGCAAAAGACGAGCCTGATTGCTCTTTCCACACGGAGCCGCTGTTGCAACGCAGTGATGCAACAAGACGAGCAAAACAAAAATATGAATAACTGTTATCTCGATATGTTTCATTGAATATTGCGAAACATACGCTAGGGAACATTGTATTTGCTACAGTCCGTAATATCTAGTGTTATCGTTCTTTTTCCTATCGTTCGTTCTCTGCTCTTTCCTTGTTTTTCTGTTTGTATTGTATAATGAAGTACTTTTATCGAAGATTAATGGAAAGAGGAAACTAAGGTAATGTAAAGTTCTTATAAGTATTTCCGCATTTTACCTCGATAAGGTGTAGGATTAAGGCTTTGGAATGATGTTGCAGTCTTTTTATTGAGGGAAAAGGCGTTGATGAGGTTTCAACTTCTCAATGTTTGAAGATGGTTCAACTTTTCAATATTTTTCAACATGTTTCAACTCCTCAACTTTTCGGCTTTTCAACATTTTTTCAACGCCTGAACTTTTCAACTCTTCAACTTTTCAGTATTTTCAACTCCTCAACTTTTCAACTCCTCAACTTTTCAATTCCTCAACTTTTCAACATTTTTCAACTCCTCAATTTTTCAACATTTTTCAACTACTCAATTTTTCAACATTTTTCAACTACTCAACTTTTCAACATTTTTCAACTCCTCAACGTTTCAACATTTTCCAACTTCTCAACTATTCAACATTTTTCAACTCCTCAACTTTTCAACATTTTTCAACTCCTCAACTTTCCAACATTTTTCAACTCCTCAACGTTTCAACATTTTCCAACTTCTCAACTATTCAACATTTTTCAAATCTGTCAATTTTCAAGCTTCCAAATATTCAATCGATCCCAACCGAGATACGACCATCCTCTCACCGAGCCTATAACGAGAGCACCATCCCATTACACCATCTCATCCCCGTCTACGTCTCCCCTGCACGCAGGCGCTAGGCATCGTGACCCTGTACCTCAACCGCGATGGGGCAACGATTCGTTAAACTCGGATTAGAAACGTAAGATCAGCCTCGGCCTCGAGGGGCCGATATTGCGAGGAGCGCGTGTGACCGCGGTCCTGGCCGATCGAAACCGACGTGTCTGGGGGGCTCGAGACGAAGGTCGATACCGTGGAAAAAAAGAAGAAGGTGGGACGGCACGACGGTTTATCGTACAGAATGGAGCGCCGATCCATGGCTCGCCGATTGCGAAACGGAGTTGCTTCGTTCACGACCGCGAGGGGATTGGCTCGGTTTGCTCACGTGCCACCGCGCCAGCCCGATTGAGAAACGGCCCTGATAACGAGATCCGTAAAATCCGCCGTTTCTCTCGCCTCCTGCCCCAAAGATCGTTCCACTTCGCCATTTGGAAATTCAATTCCCTGCCGCGCCGATTCGGTTCGCTTCTACTTCAGACAGGGCACGATCTGAGAAGTGGGGCTTGGAATTTGGGATACGATTGCTTGCAGATTTTTTTGAGAGACTAGGGACGCGTGGATTGAAGATGGAGGATTGAGGATGCTTGAGGATTCTTGGTGAGTTGAGGGTTTGGAAGGTATTTGCTGGCTTGAGAATTATCGTGTTTCTGTATTTTAATACATGTTTGATGTCTATGTTGATTGTGCAGGGGTTGCTTTGGTGGTTCAGGTCCAGATTGAGTTTAGGAAACTTTGGCAAACTTTGGAGAAGTAATCTTAGGGATGTCTTTTAATTTTTCGAAGAAACTCGATTGATTTCCTTTTGTCAAGCTTGAAAGTGGAGGAAAATGAAGTATCAATTCCAAGAAATGAGAAAATAGTTAAATGAGGAAACAGGAAACAGTGTACAACGATAAATATTTTATCTATAATAGTAGTACTGGGGTTTAAAAGTTGACGAAGGTGGAGACTAATATTTACATACTTTAATATTTAAAAAAATCATGTGTTCTGAAGAATGATTGTTATCCTCCATGAACTCATTGTTTCCAGTCTAGTCGCGAGTTGAAATGTAGTATGCAAGTAATGCATAAATGCGTCGAACTTGTAACCTTTATTAACATTATTCATTGCTAGAGAACGCGGAGTCAATATCAGAACAGAGGCGGAAAATTGAACAGTTCGTGCACCGATATGCATTCTGAGCAACTCGAAAGGGATTACTTATCGTTGCTGTATCTAAACTAGCAAAGCGTATTGAGTATTTTGTCGATTGTGATATTCTTGGTAGGCGAGTCACGGGGAACTCTTTCGCTCACCTTCGCGAGGCTTATTACTAATTCGCTAACGAGAAAAAGGAATGATATCATTCATTGTTTGGAAAGGTCGAGCTTGCGCTAGCTCCGCGAGCAGCGATTGCTTAAAAAGAATATCACAAAATCTCCATGTTTTTTAAGAAAAGAATCGAGGAATTTTGAGGAAGCTGCACGACACCTGTTCGATCACCCTCAGTAAAATATTAAGAGGATTTTTGCTAGCCTGAAAGAGACTTTTGTATAATACTCATATATTTTTATCACAAACTGTCGGTGTTTTTAATACCTACGAAGTATCCTTACTGGGATGACCTAGTTACGCGGTTGAACCCTTTGAAATCGCGTGCACGAGAATTTATCGAGTGAGACTGAAGGACATCAAGGAGAATCTCTGCCGTCGACCAGCAGATAGTCGATGTATCTTACTCAACAGACTCGAAATCGTTCATTCAAGTGTTTTTCTTTTCGAATAACTGGGACGATGGAGATTACGAGGGCTACGGTGAATGACGAACACTCTCGAGACGACGACTGAATAAGACATTTCGATCATCCATAGAAAACTAATTAAACCTGCTTTAGTCTATTGAATTTACTATCTACTACTTGAATATTTCATTTTTTAAAGATAGAGCTAATATCTAGTATTATATACATTTCCTCTGTTTGAATTCAACTAACTTGAGGCTTAATTCTTATCGAGAGTCTAACCAGCAATGCTCGATTCAATTTAGACTCGTCTAAGAAGAGGATGCCTGCGTTTCTCAAGGAAAAAAATAGCCTAACTCGCCGCCGCGGAACATGTAAGTATTCTTTCTCCCCGGTGAAGAACTAAATGTGTCTTCATCCGCGATCCAGTTTTACTCGCTCTTCCTGTGGACCGTGGGACTTTTAACGGCAAATTAGAGACGAACCGGATGCAACGTATGTTTCGCTGACGTCCGCGTATCCGCGGAAATTGCAATTGTGTGCGCGCGCGCGAAAGTTCTGACTCTCTGACATCACCATCATAGACGTGGCACAGTGTTCCTGTTCCAGGAACTTTCCAAGTTCCGCGTGTTCTACAATTTCTACAGAACAATAATACCGACTTGCAACGCGTCAGGTTTTTGACATCATGGTCTTATATTGCCATAAGTTACACGGGGTTTCCTCGAGCCTGAACTCATTAACGTAAATAGAAATGAATCGGTGAGTTGGAGAGCAGAGCTAGTCCAAGAACCATATACTGAGATACTTGATCCTAGCATGGAAATTCTATTTATTTTAGTTGTGCTGTTTTTCAACTGATCGAGTTGAATTTAGTTATTCTTTGGATTTTCTTCTATTAAGATGTAATTAGTAATAAGGAAAGAGAAAGATTGTAGAGCAGAAGCTTCTTTCTTACTTGAGCTTGATTCTTGCTGGCGATATCTTTTGATTAAAAGAGATACAGGTGGAATTTACCGCTTGACGTTTCTTTATGCATGCGTTTGAGGCTGTTAATGATTAGGATCGAACACAAATGCGAAAGTTACTGTAGACATTAATTTTGCAATATTTTAGACGATACCGAGAAATTCGATTTCTGTCGCGTTCTTTGTTTATATTGAAATACTTGAAACAATTGACATGAAATTCTTTTGTGAAAATCATGCAGGTTTATTGTTGGTAATTCTAGCTTCACTTCCAAATTTGGATTTTCATTCTATCACAATTTTTCTGTTCTTTAAAGTACCTATCATGAATTAAATAAATAAATGATCGTATCTTTATATTTTCACGAATGGAAACTTTTTCAGACTTCAGATCGATTTTAATCTTTGATTATAATGGTTACGCAAATCAATAGTCACTTAAGCAAAATGTATAGGTAAAGAATGCTGAATAATTCTTCTTCGACGTCTATGCATACAAACTGTACAATTTTTAACTTCTACATAGTTGCACTATTCTCATTATACGATTGTTAATAAATTACATGCATCATTAAACCTTTTATCTATTCATACAACAATCAATCTCTATCCCACTATGCATATGTGTTCAATATTGCGTAGTATTATGTATGCAACCCTAGTAAAAAAACACGTATTGCAATTTTCAATAGCCATTGTCACTTCGAATCAACAGCCAATAATTTCTCGACTCATTTTTCCCTGAAGCTTAACTATTTTCACCCGGATTTTCCTAAGCTCGTTTTTAGACAATGGAACACGTGGATGCTTCATTCCCCGCTCATAATTACGTAAATCTGTTCCTCGAAGTATACATTGAATAATTCTATTCGCACGAATTGTTCATAAAAATACATAAATAAAAAACACTTGATAACCGAAGACTTGGAAAGATGAGAGGCACAATTCAGAATCGCGTAAACGTTAATCAGGATCCTGGAAGAAAGAGCGTGTCTGTTAGAAAAAATACTTCCCCCCTCTGAGACGTCAAAATTCCTGCATAAACTGAACAATAAGCTCAGAAATGCCAACGTTATCGATTTCGCGGGAAATTGCGTCAGATTACGACGACGCTGCTCGAGTCACGGAAGTGATAAGCGCGCGAGCGTGTGAGAACATTCCCAAGCTTCCGATAACGCTAGCAGTGAAACAGGTAGAAGACACGCGCGCAAGCTTTGGTCAAATAGAATTGTGCGCAAAATCCCTTTCAGTTTCAAATCTTAGTTATTACATGTTGGTAGTGCCGATTTATTCTGGGGAATTCCCTGGTCCTCGAAACAAAAAATTGAGGATTCACTAAACTGCACTGTGGTAGCTCAGTTACTATTTATCACAAGTAGAGGCTTAAAATTCACATAGACTTATATTTACAGAAAAAACTTTAATCCCAGATTTATTTATTACGCTGTCTTATGCTTCCAACAGCTTTGGTTACAAATCCTACTCCTCACATGTTAACACTAGCGTAACATCTCAAGAAGAAACTCAGAAGATTCATCTAATCAATAAAAAACCATCTGTCTCAAGAAGCAAAGACAAAAAAATTGAAAAAATTTACAAACACCCAATCAACACCTTCTCTCTTCCCTTTTCAACAACCCTAAAAAAAGTATCCCCTCTGTGTGAACTTTCACCCGCGGCAGCTCTCAAGGGTTAACCCAAAGGGTCCACTAGCCCCACGACTCGACGAAAGCTACGTCCCATAAGAGATCCCAAACTGTAGAAAGCTCCTAATCCAGAAATTCCAGAGCGCAGAAAGAGGCGGAATAAAGTCGTGTTTGCGGAATCCATTCGTCGCGATCCCTCGAAAATCGGCTCGAACACGCGCGTGTCGAATACAAGATCCTTCAGGATTCTCCCATTGAAGGCAACACAGGAGTACAAGCGTAGAAACGGCCCACGCTCTGCACACCTACTTCCTGTTCCTGCACGAAACCTTTGGATGACTTAGAAACGGCGCCCCTTTGTCGAGGGGATCGTCGATCGCGAGAGGGCCACGTTTTGGTTTTGTACGGATATGAAAATCCGGAAAAAGCGGATTTCCCTGGCGCGGGGAGAGCCCTGAATACGCCGGATGCGAGAGGATCGCTTTACGGCCGACTTCCGGGAGGCATTTTACTTTACCTGGACGAACTTAGTCTCCTCGAGATGTTGTGGAGAGGAAAAGGGAATGGGACAGAGGGAGGGACGGACACAGCTGTCTTTTGGTGTTGTTGAATGGTATGGCGCCAGAAAAATATTTACCCTTCCTCTGTGCTACCGCCACTCTGCCCTACTGACGCGTCCCGCCTATTGCGATAGGCGATTCGCGATTGGGGTAGCTGGTGTGGGTTCTAATTAGCGAGGGAAAGTTTAACCCTTCGTTTGCAACCTGAGCTATTTATGGCCTTATGGCCTATTTATGGCCTTACCATTTATATTTCTGCTTTATTTAACAAAATTAAGATATAGCAATAGAAACTATTACATGATGTTCTGGAAACTTGGAACAGTGTTTAAGAGATTTTTCTTTGTTTTTGAAAATATTGAAACGTACACGAAATGTATGGGCTTACTTTGCAAATGGTTTCAGTGAAAGTAAGGTTGCTGGCGAAGGGTTAATATTCGTACCTATTGACTTAGGTTTGAAGAAGAGTCTTTGATTGCTTTTGGTTGGTCGAGGTTTCCAGTATTCCTAGGATTTACATTTTGGGAATACTATTTGTATTAGTATTCTGAATATTACTATTATCTGAGAATATTATTGACACGAGTTGAAAAATTGAAATGAGCAAAATTGTGTACTAAATTCATTCAAGTAGGTACTCCATACATTACAATTTTTGATCATTTGTATTTGTAGTACCTCACATAAATCATTAACGAACTAATCTAATCCCCAGTCCTCCAATTCCGAGTTATCACTTTTTCCCTCGCATAGGTACAATCTCCATTGACATAATGAAACAGATGTGACTGATTCATCGTGATTCAAAACTGCAGAATACAAACGCAGATGTCTCTTGTTCTATTTCCTTACGGCTGGTATCGTTTTCGCTGCTTTTATTAGCAGCGCTTAAACGACGCTGACACTGATTTGTTTACGATACCTGTGTCATTGGGTGCAATGACGTGATTCTACAAAGAGCACAAGCCAAAGAGTGTTGCGACACGTTAGAATGCCTTCAGGCGTTACATGTTTCAGAGTCAATGATGACGAGACGCTGATGACTAACGCGGCAATGTATCATCAAATAGGAACCTACTATGGAAGTTCGTTGTCCCTTGTTCCCGAAATATTTTCTTGGCTGTACAGGAAGTTACGCACGTCGAAACGATTCGATTGTCTTCGACTTACGTGGCTGAACCTTCACCGATTCCTGATAAGATCGAATATGGATTCTAGTTATCTTTCCTTGCACAATAGTATTACGTTTATACTAGAACTGTTTACTAATAGGGTACACCTATACTTATTTCTCATTATATTTTGATATGCTAGCTAGGTATCTGTGGAACAAGTAAGAGAAACGAAATAGAAGTCTGTAATTCAGGATTAAGGGTTCTTAGAAATCTGCCTGGAACTCCCTCTGAAGAATTTGGAAAATCCCTAGATGGGGATAACCAAATGAAGAACAACTTTAAGCTGAAGTCACATTACGTGTCGTAGTTGAAATTGGTCTTATTTATATTTTACCTACGAGTATGAGTAATTAGAAAACCTGTCGTATACATAGAAAAATAATGGAAGGAGATGTTAGCTAATTGCTCTATGAGATTTTAAATCTCGTAACACATAACCTTTAAATTCACTACATACTGTTCAGGCAGAGACTAACTACAGAAACTAGGTTCATAAATAAAAAAAATATCTATTTTTTCTGTTAAATACGTATTAATTATTTAACTCAAGAATATAGCAAAAAATGACAAGAAAACGTGACGGAATATGAAGCTCATAAAAATGATGTCACACGTTCTTTTTTCTAAAGTTCCTCGATAGCGTCGATGCAATCATTAAGCAACTTCTTGAAAGATGCATGCGAAAATGATGAATAAAACTCGCTGCTTCCATTTGCCATCATGAATATCTCAGTCACCTACTTACGCGAGCCCCACTGGAATAGAAATACCGATGCAGATCCTATTTCGTCGCTATAAAAGTATTAGTAGGTCATATTTGGCAAACGTGGATGAGAATAATATCGAGTTTTCATCTACCGCGAATATTACGCGGGTTCGGTGTTATGAAGCTGGGTTTCTAGACCGACCCAACTCTCTGTCGAAGGTTATTAGGCTAATTATGCCGTGAAATGCAATCTGTCCGCGATTCGTCTAAATAAGCTCTTCCCATAAATAAGCATCGCTATGCAGCGTGTGTCGTAATTTCAAATAGTGGGACTAATTTATTCGCAAATTTCCATTAACCCTTCGATTATTTTAGAATTTTGGCGTACACGTTAAAAGCCAAAATATAATAGAAATATTAGAATAAAAAAAAGAATTATTACGTTTTCCATTCATTGTTACAAGATGTTAGAAAAATAAAAAAAATAATACCTTATTAGAAAAAAGATATCTTGTACAAAGGTATGATATATTTTATAAGTTTCCTGTCTAATAATGTAGAAACTAGTGTGTTAAAACTGCTAGAGTCAGAAATTTCATATTTAATTTATATAGTTTGATATCCTAATAAATCTTCTGTTACCAAACGCATAACGAAGCATCTCCAAATACAGAGGCACGTAAAATGGGTTCGAGGGAAAATCGTATTAAAGTATGAAGGATCTCGAGATCACCGACGACCGCCTAAGATGTTCGCAAAGATTTCCCGCGACATATCACGAACTGGTCATAGATCAAATTTTCCAAATGGATATTTAACAGAAACGTTGTTTCAGGTGGGTCTCGGTAACGAGGAGTATTAATTTTATCCGAGGCCTCGATATCGAAATCACTGTTCCGACGTAATAAATCGTCCCATTGTGTGGGACGACGCTGTGTAACGTTCTACGCGCAAATATGGTACAGTACACGCAACCCGAACAATTTCGAGATAACATCAGGAGTGAGAATACACGGAAGAACGAGGCTGTTTTTATTTGAAATCATTGCCTCTCCTCTCGTTGATGTTCCTAACGATGTATAGGCAGAAACTGCTTTGTCATCGGGACTCTTGCGATACATCCTCTTATGTACAGATGGATTATTTTACTGTAACTTCAATGGTAAATGGATTTATTCTGCTCACTGTAACGAAATTTTCATATGACGAGTTCTGTCGCCCCTCGATCGATAAACTAAAACCTCCGCTTCTAGCAAAGAGGACAACTCCAGCGTTCCAAAGCACATTCCATTGTCACGAAATGCAATTTTCCAGTTCACTAGCGAGACACAGTGCACAGAGGTGCCATAGGCGATGAATTCATGAAGAATGCGAGACACAATATGAGCCAACACCTTGCCTGTTCCTATGGTATCTTTCGCACCGGTTGTCCTGAGCGACGTGTCCCTGCACACGACAGCACGGTCCAAGAACGAGCGGGAAGAGCGAAGAAAGTGCAAAAATAACGATGGTAGGTCATGAGAATCAATTTTAGACGTCGAAAAGAGGAAAAAGAAGTATCAAGAACTTGTATTTTTAACCTTTTTCCTTGCATCGCGTCTTTTAAGACACCCACACGGTCCGAGTGGTCTTGTTTCGTTCCTTTCCAACCGACGCTGGAGTATCGTAAATTCGTTGCAACCACTCGCTGTGTTTTACGTTGGACAACCATTTTTTCATTGTCTGTAGCTTTTGAATGAAGAAAAAAGAAACGAAGAGGAGAAGGGGAACGAAGGTGAAACGAAATTGGAGAAATACCTCCCACCTAATTTCGATTGCGATAGGTTTTTATCTTCGATATCTCACATTAAGGATTTTTAATACTCTTCTTATCTTTACATATTGATTCTGCCTATCTCGGTGCACGTGATTTGGTCGCGTACGCAAATTCAGCTGAGAAAATACGATATTTTGAAATGCCAGAAGGTGGTTCAGGCATCTCGAGTTTCTACTTTCTGGGGGCATCTTTAAATTTGCTGAGGGATTCCAGAGAACTAGTCCTACTAGTCGAGGTGTTCTTTTACTAAGAACCACTTGCTTCTTTTTACAAGTATAGGCACATACCTTCGACGCTCCACACTACCTTTAAAGAGTACGATTTCCACCCCTGACCATGAACACGTTCACGCACGAATGAATGACACGTTCCTTGAAGAAGGCATTTCGCCATTCATTAGTTCTGATCCCTTGTAACTTTATCCCGATCCACGCGCGGAATACCTTCGATACTTGAAGCCAGCTCAGCCTGTTTGACGGGACGAAAAAACACTCGGCACACGATGGCTCCGTAGCTAGAGATGGGATGAAGTGTTGCTCGTGTCTCAAGAAAATTTTCGTAAAAAGACTCGAAAATTATGAGAAAGACATGAAAAGTCTCAATCCAAAAACAGTAAATATATAGAGTGATTAGTTTAACTAGAAACCCTCCCAGTGTTAGCAGTATTTATTGTAAATGTAGGATTCTAAGTGATGCCAAGACTCATTAGAGACTTTCCAGTTAAATTGATCACTCTGTATAGATACTATTCGTATCCCATAAGAAGTCCCTTGAAAAGCATTAAGGGCAATGCATTTCAGGAGACTTCTCATTACATACTAATACTACTGACACGTTTTATTCATATGATAAGGGTACAAAATACGACTTCTGAAGAAACGCATACCTAAACACTTAAACAGTCAAATGTCCTACTAAGTAGACAACCTAAAACTACATACCCCCATACTTTAATTATATTACCTTATCCCACTAATTTTTATTTCTAGTCAGGTATACCTAATAAATCAGAATTTCAGCCTACAATTGAATAAAATGAACGTTAATGTCTATGTACCAGGACACGGTCAACCACTGAGACATTTACCGCAATACTGAGGGCGGTATAGCTATTAGCATTCACAGGTCACGAGACAAAAGCCAGGTTCCCAAAGTTGGCTGAAATTCGTGAGTACACATCGAACTTGATCCCATCCCTACCTCCAGCCAGCTTGCCTTAAGGTGACCCTCGTAATCCTGGTTATCTCCTGCGTTCGAGGCTCTGCTGGCCTCTGCACCGGCCTGCAGGCACATCTGCCCTTTGAAGAAAGGAGAAATTGCCGCGGGAAGACCCGCGTAGAATGGACGCCCCTTGTGTTCTTGGACCGGTGCGCGTGCACAGGCCAACACCTGCCCCGCGAAGCTATTCCCGTTCCTGGTTCCTTTTTCCCCTTGATTGCCTCACGGCAGCGGCGAGAGGCCAGCGAAACAGAAATAAAAGGGAACACGAAGGAGGAGCGAGGCTCGTGCTCCTCGCACAACAGATCCTCGGGGGTTACCTGATCCCCACAGGGTTTATGGTCAGCCTTGGCCCGTCCGAAATTTCCGGAAACTCGTCGGTCTACTTGCCACCCAGGACTGCTCAGGAGTCCCTTTGAAATTCGGGGGTAAGAGGACAAGGGAATGTCGCAGACTGCTATATCCAGAAAATCAATTTTTAACCCTCGGCTATAGTGTCTTCAGGTAGTTGTATTTATTGGAATTTAATGTTTATTGGGAGTTAGTGCTTATTGGGACTCAACTTTTAGTGTTCAGAGTAGAATACACTCGTGGGTAGTTTGGAGAGATTTATAGAGTGGACAGCTGTGAGTTTTTGAGAAGCTATTAATGATAATGCTTTATAATAGAGTTGCCTGTTAAGGAGTTACCTGGCGGCTTGAACAAGAGATGGAAGTATTGGAAATTGAGGAACCCTTTTTTGCATAAGTGGAGGTAGGAATTGGAATATTTGTTTTAACAAAGCTATTCTCAGGAAACAATTGTTTTCTAGTCTGAAATGTGGAGGTAAGCGATGGAGGTATCTTTAAAGATGAAAGATTAGTATTTTCTAATTCGCAGACACTGTTCAGTAGGAATGATTGATTAATACAGAAGAAATCTTTTAACTGCCTAACATAACTAAGATAGCCTATAGCAAATTCCAAGACATTTAGTATGTTCCGCCGTCAACTCCTTGACACATGAGAAATGAAGATATTTATCTAACCAAAAACCTATAAAAAAAATATAAAAACCTTCCTCATTTCTCTATTTTTAGAGGCCATAAAATGAGCAGAATGTTTCTAAAATTCAATTTAAAAACTGTACTAGTATGTCGATTTCTCTCGATTCGCAGAATCAAAGAGGCTACTGTTCGAATAAAAGCAGCGATCGGTTGATCCAAGATCCAAGTATCGTAAGGCAATCAGTGACGCGAGAGCTGGTTTCTCCGCGAGCAGCAAGACAATGCATCATCGATTTTTCAGGCCTTCCTCATGCCCGAGCACGAGAGCCTCGATCGAAGGCTGCATTTATTTGGGTCGCGGACACCAGCGAATTATCTCCTCGATCCTTCCGCTCTTACCGCGTCTCTGACCCCCATTCCTCTCTCGCTATCAGCCTTTATCGTTTTGCAACTACACCGAGCATTGTTTTTGCCAGCGGTCGCACGCCAGGAGAATTTATAAAAGCCGTCTAGACGAGCTACATTACATTTAAGCCTTATCACAAACGAACTAGATGTTCCCGTGACTCTTTTATTGACTGATCTAACCGTACGAACAAGTTTCAATAATACTTAACGACGAGCCTATTGTTACGTAATCCGATGGAGGGGGGATGGAGAGGATTAAGTAGTGCGCTTACGTTAATTGAAGTTTCAACGTGAAAAATGGTAACCTTGCTGAAGGGATGTGTACTTGGAGATTTGTAGAATTTTTGAGAGTGAAATTTGGAAGAAATGATACATCTGGGAAGATGGGCTAAATGGTACTATTCTGTATTACCGATGCAATTATGGCACCACTCTGTAGTCATAGTTAGTCTATGAGATTGGTTAGATAAAATAATTAGCTCTCCTTGGTATAGGATCTTGAAAAAAGATATAGGAAAATATACATATCTATATAATATACACAAAATTCTATAATGTGCCAATACCTACATATCTCTAGAGTTTAACCACAGTTTATCATTCCTAATTTCCCTATTAAATCACAGACTAATCCTTTAACTACTTTATAAAAGCCAACACTCTCTAAAGAAGCTACAATATTCTTGTAACTCTCCTAGAAACAAAACCAAGTCGTTCTTCTTATAACCTCTTCAATTCCTATAACCTAACAAATACCGATATCTACCTTTTGCATGCCAAAGATCGCTGACCAAACCTTCAAGGTACAACATACCTAGCTACTAAAAAATCATCTGCCTTGTGCCCATTTCCAGCACTCAAAAAATAAAAGCAAAGAAAGAAAAAAGAAAACTTAATTCTTACGACGCTTGTTGATCAATCGATCCATGACTCACTGCATTGCAGATCCTGTCGATAATGTCGGGCGACGCAACGGGGACACCATCTAAGGAAAAGCAAGAGGAAAAGACGGATCCGGGCGCGAGTAGGCACGGGAACTTCATGAATTATTACCAATTCCATCCTGCGGAAGAGCGCGTGCGACAACTTCCGCGTGGCGTGTGGCGGTCGACCCATCCGGACCGGAAATACGTAGGCCTAGACGTCGGCTGTAACGCGGGGGTGAGGTTGAAACGCAGCTGTCAGACGAAATAGGATGAGTCGGCCGTGATCCGAAATTACAAACGACGCCTATTCTAAATTTACCGACGTTAGCCCTTTTTAAGGATCACTCGGAAGGCTTTAACAGCTTCCGGGAATTCCTGGCTTTTTGGGGAAAATACCTATGTATTACTGGACTGTGGATAGCGGTGGGAGTAGGAATCTAGGTTTTGGGATGATTTGAAATGGTTTGAAGTCTTTGGAGTATTACGAAGATTCGATGTGATTTGAAGTCTTTGGAGCAGGTATTATGTACGAAGACGCGAATTGCTCGCTAATTTGAACCTCGTGGCGAGCAGTTTGCTATCTAGTGGACTTTGATACTTTCAAACACGTATATAGACTGTTGCTCTGAAGTGTGAAATCATTTTTTAAATTACAGAAAAGGGAGGTCACCTTGTTTAACTCATAATTTAAGTAACAATAAATAACTGTGAATTTTCTCGTTCCACTCTGATTCCCACCACTATACCAGTTTCTGCAACGTAAAACTGCGTAGCTCACATATTTTTATTTTCGAGATACTGACGTTTAAAATGGCGAAATTCAATTCTGTACCACAGAGTATTATACTCAAATTAACAAATCATTTCTCTACTTTAATATTAAAAAAAAAGTATCTGATTTTTAGTAAAACTTCTTCTCTCGTAAATAATTTCAATTTGCAAACACAGAAATAAAAACAAGTGCCCTAATAATCTCCAAGAAAAATCACGAATTATATTAATGGTTCCAGGATTTAACATTCGTCTTGCACGAGTTCCTCGCGAGCGCCTTATCACCCGATCAGACAGAGATCTCATTGCTCGGAGTGGATCTCGACCCGATCTTAATCGAGAGGGCACGTGAACGCAACCCACGACCGGATCGGATTATTTTCGAGTGCCTCGATTTTCTAGCGGACGATTGTAACCAGACGCTCGAGCAGTACCTTCGTCCCTTCGACAAGTCACGCTTCGACGTCGTGTTCTGTTTCTCCGTTACGATGTGGATCCACCTGAACCACGGGGACGAAGGGCTGCTGAAATTCCTGCGGAAGGCGTGCTCGATCGCGGACATGGTCGTGATCGAGCCGCAGCTATGGAAATGCTACAGGAACGCGTCGAGGAGGCTGAGACGGTCGAAGGGCGAGGACTTCCCTTTGCTCAGGACGCTCAAACTCGTCGGGGATCCCGCCAGCCACATCGAAAATATATTAAAGGAGGATTGCAAGTTTCGCAGAGTGATGGTCACGGCGGACAACGAGTGGAAGCGGAGACTATTAATCTACGAGAGGACGTGATGGACTGCTCTCTCAATATTTATGCGTTTCCGTGCGCTAATCGACGTCGAACGGATGAATGAGGAGCTTTTACGAGACTATCGCTCAGAATGCTGATGCGATCGTTGAGGATGATAGGAGACTGTTGCCATGTAGATAAGGCGTCAGGCGTGACTTTGCTTTTGTTGTTAGCTGAAGAGTGGTAGAGGGGCAGTGTGGTGGGAGTATGGGAGGATAATTATGGAAATGGTCTAAGTTGAAAATTTGAATAATGTGAATATCACTTGTATAGTGTTGTATCCATTTATGGATCCATAAATGGATACAACACTATTTAATAGACTCTATAATAAGTGATAAATTCAAGTTTCCTACATTTTTTATTTAGATCACTTTCATGAGCACCACGTGTGAAAGATAGAGACCATGTGCTTATTTTTAAGTGGATTTTTTTGTACGTTCAATTATCATTAGATTTTAAATATCAATATACGAGGCAATTTTTACTATTTGTATTTCTATGAAAATGAACTGAAAATTTATATAGTAAAGAAGTGTCAATTTTGAATAATAAATAGATTTATTCTTTGAAGTACTGTCGTTTTTGCTTTTTTATATCAAAGTTACTTATTTGTGAGTTTGGAAAATTCTAGCTTATTCTACGCTATACTCTATAAGAACATTGTCATTTTGTAATTTTTCTGCGTATATAAAGAATTTGTACATTTTGGAGCCGAACTGTTTTGTGTTTCTTTAACATGCACGTGGTTATAAAAAAAAGGCGCAATAGAAGGCTGCAGCCATCTAGTGGTGATCTCTGAACCACACTTCACGTGTTCTAAGTCTGTCTTACCTACCTAGAACTTGTAGGCTGATTTTAGCGACCTCTTATTATACATGGCGGTCAATTTAAGAGTTACTCAGCCATTTATAGAGTTTTGGTATTTCATGTACATCATTTTGAAACATTTTTGCTAGAGATTAACTTTTAATAACTATGCAAATATGTATCAAAAAGAGGTTTTCTCTTAAAAAATATCTACGAGGGAAAAGCTAAAACTTAGTGTACCCTAACTGAACAAACTTAGCCTAATCAATTTATATTTTAGATATTAATTTCTGTACTCACCCCTATGCTTTCTGCAGTACAGATGACAGATCGACGAATTCCTTAGGAGATATCTGCTGGATCTGAAACGAAAGAAATAGAAATTCTTTAAAAATTAGTTCTTAAATTTTCAAATATCCTAATATCCTAACAAATATTCTAACAAATTTATTGGGTTCTAACCTCTATGTTATAAATTCTATTTCAGCTTCTGAACGTATGTGCACACGAACTTTTTTACTGTCTTCATATCTAGAATGTATTCTTCCAAAATATCTCACATGTTTCAAAACTCGCAGTACACTGAACATGACATGGTTCACAACTCACAACAGTGGCAACTGTTCAAACCGCGCTATCTTTGAGAAATTCTCGAAGAGAATATACTTAGCGCCACCTAAACGAAGCCAGCGATACGACGCTTTTATTAATATCTCGATAGTTACTAGAGTATCAAAATTTATAACTAGAACGAACTAGAATTTAAACTTTGACATATCCTAAATATTTTCATATTTGCAGGTTGCAAAATAAATGAATTTATATAGACTAATCACAAATGCGTAATTTATAGACGAATATCATATATTTTATTATTAATTAATGATAATTTTTAAATTTTCTACGCGTCACGAATGAGTCGTATATAATGACCTAATGGCACTTAAAGCGATTAAAATTTATATTGTAAAAAATAGAAATTTGTCCACTATTTGCTTTAAGATAATTTATATTAATTAGTAAATTTCATTCAACCATCAAAAGGTCACTAAAAAACATATTGACCTGTGTTGATCTCGCATAGACGAGAAATGTGGGAACGATAAGATTCACAGCTTTATTATTTTAATTTTCTGTACGAACATTTTATCAACGTTAATCGGTAAAAATCAACAAACTGCAGGCTGCAGTAATTGGTGCAGTTGTGAACGAATAAGCGAAATGATTGTAGCTTTAAATTTCACTGCAGGTTAGGTTGGCGTGTAATATTTGTCATTATTTTAATTCGAAAGCTATTTCTACGAAAACAAAGAGATCGCAAAATGAATATTTTACCAGGAACAGCGTCTCTCCTAGAAGAACTTGACAGTACGTATTTATATTAAAAATGCATACGTTTTTTAGGCTATACCGGTATATTAATATATTCTCGGCTGTTAAAATTTAAATATTTAATCTAGAAAAAATACTTATAGTTAAAAAAAATAAAACTATGATAGAATTGCTCCTGAAATATAATAGTAGCACACATACTCAAATGTTTTGTTATTTGAACTCCAATTAAGTTCTTACACTTTCACTTATCATGTACAATTTAATGAGATTTACCTTCACTGTCATGAAATATATGTAATTTTCATTTAGAAAAACTTATGGTTTTACTACGAGATGGCAGAACCTTAATTGGATATCTTAGAAGTGTTGATCAGTTTGCTAATATAGTACTTCATCGTACAATTGAAAGAATTCATGTTGGTAAAGAATATGGAGACATCCCAAGGGGCATTTTTATTGTGAGAGGAGAGAACGTAGTGCTTCTAGGAGAAATAGTAATATTTTTGGGAATTAAACTACATTAAAACATTTAAAGACTCATAATGAAATTCTTATTGCTATAATTCTGTGTTATTATAGGACAGAGAAAAGGAGAAAGATTTGCCATTAACTGAAGTGTCTGTAGATGATATTTTAGATGCTCAAAGGAGGGAACAAGAACTAAAGCAAGATCAAAAGAGGCTAATAAACAAAGCCATAAAAGAGAGAGGTCTTTCATATATTCCAGATATGGGTCATGATGATATGTTCTGACCCAGATTTGTAACTTTGACTACTGCCACCTTATCATCCACTTCTTCGCATAATTCTGATGGCTATGTATCACTTTCTTTTTGAGAGTGGACAATGATGAGAATTTGTAAAATGTATTATTAGTATTGTTTAATTCTCTTATAAAAGTTGTTATACGTATGGTGCAAAAGAAAATTGGTACATGTAGAGATGAAATAACTGTTGTTAGACTTATTACATTAAACTGATGGCTAGTGTGAAAAATACTCACACAATAATTGTAACATACTTTTAAATACCCTGTAACTTTTTTCTGTATACAAATATATTTAAATAGAAGTACATAATAATTGGTATATATTCTTTTATCATTTGTTTTAAGAATGCAAGTGTATTAAAATGTTATGCAATATTAAATAATTGCATATTTTTTTTATGACCAGTTTTACATATCTAATGTTTTAAAAAACATTCTTGAATCAGATATTTTAAAAAATTTGTGCTAATAAATACATAAAATATATTTTCATACGTTAAAATATTTATTATCGCTAAAAATGTAATCTGTTTTAAGATTAAATGATTTATTTGAAATCATTATTATGGAAAATTCTACTAGCATAATATACAATTATTTATTTATTTCTTCAACAGCTCCTACGCTTACTGCATGTAAATTAAGTTATACGTACGATATAAAAGGGTTTTAATGTCCACTAATACGTTCCTGGATTACAAAAATAGCGCGTCCTGTAAGAGATGTCCATAAATGTCGTGGCATATCTAGAAATGCCAAAAACTCTTCAATATCCATGTCTAACCAAATTTCTATTTTTCAAAATGATTGTAACATAAGTAATAACAACCTTATCAAAGATCCAGAACATTCAAATACAAAAACCTAAGGAAATAGAATTTTTATTCTTTTATATCACTTAGAAACTGTGCTTTAGTTTATATTATCGCCGCTAGCTGGCCACAGCGTCTTGGTATCCATCAAACTGGACAAATCGCCATGCAGAGAAGATTCGTATGAGCAATCAAGATGGAAGACGGTGACAATAAAGTGGACGTCGAGCACGATAAAGAGAAAAAGTCGTACGTCGGGATACCGGTGGCCTATTTTGTAGACGATGTCGACGCTTTTATGGCTAATGAGAATGAGTCGGTGGACAAGGTGCTTCAGATGCTGGACGAGGACCATGGCAAATACAAATTCATGGAACTTAACTTGATTAATAAGAGAAAACGACTAAAGGCGCAGATTCCCGATCTGGAGAGATCATTGGAGATGATCAAAAAGTTACAATCGGAAAAGGCCAACGACACAAAGGAACTGGAAACGCAGTTCCTTCTGTCTGAACAGCTCTACACGAAAGCTATTATTCCAGTCACCGACAAGGTGTGTTTATGGTTAGGTGCAAACGTTATGCTCGAATACACTTTGGATGAGGCGGAGGAAGTGTTGACGAAGAATATTGAATCGGCGAAGAAAACTCTGGGATATGTCGAACACGATCTGGACTTCCTCAGAGACCAATATACGACGACAGAGGTGAACATGGCAAGGGTTTACAATTGGGAAGTAAAACGCAGGCTGGCTGCTAAGTCGACATAAAAATTGCCCACGCATTTACGTACACACAACGATTGCCTAAAATCTGAACAGTTTGCTACGCTATCAAGAAAAATGCCTGTGAATGAGAAATGCTCTCGGATGATGTCGATGGAACGGTGGATTCGAATGCATTACATTACAAACTGAACACATATTTATGTATAATGCCACAAATATATTTAAATCCTGACTTAAAAAACGAACACGGAAAAATTCTTTATTTACCTAGAGAAATTATAAATTGATGATATTACTGTTGTATGATATAGCGCGTAATAGATTATAAGCTTAATCTCTCGAGTCGTTTCGATGTATATACATACATGTGCAAGTCGGTATGAAGTGATAATTACTGGCTTGAGGGGTTAAACAAAATATTGGCATAGATTATTTAGTAAATAAGATCATTATTCGATGTATTTTTATCTCCATACCATTTCCATGTCGCTTCCAACGTTATCCATGGATTATAGGAAACGATTATAGCGCTCACTATGGTGGGAACTGAAACTTTGTTCATACTGCATATGATAAAGCAATTATATTATATTTAATAAAAATATATTAATATAAACATCTCGTTGTATTAATTATAATATAAATTTTAAATCGTTGTACATCTAACATTAATAATGAAAAACTATTAATATTAAGAGGAGGGTGGAAAGGAAGAAGGGGGTGGGAGGAGTGGAGTGCTTCGTACAGATATTAGAAATATGTAATTATAAATTCAATATCAATAGTAGCAAAGTCAAGAACGATATACAAGAGTTAGTCTAAGAATTAGACCATAGGGTAGCCCAAGGATGAGACCAAAGGCTAATCCACTAGATTGGACTCGCCTTAGAGCTTTTAACGGGAGTCGATCATCATGATGATTCTTTGGAGAGATTTCTTGGACCACCTTTCTAAATATCTTCCTGAAAGAAGCCCAGGTCCAGTCCAGGGAGCCCCTCCAGAGGATGACCAGAAGGATCTGTACCCCCTGGAGACCTCGCAGTAAGTGAGACACTCGTGATCTTCCAAAGATATGTATATCTTCCTGACTAAAAGCGGGGAAGCCAATGAAATAAGTTCTTCGGTGGTGGAAATTGCAAGATTAACCGAACGAAGAATTACTTGCAAAAGGTTGATATTTCCTATAAGCAACAATTTCTACTCCACCAGTTCTGTCCGAGCTAATGGCTGTGCTTAGATATAAGAGTATTATTGTATTTACTATTTAAAAATAAATTTCTATCATTTTATTAAAATTCTAACTTTGATTTTTTTCATATTTTATGTGATTAATTCTTAATTGTAAAATAACGTAACGTATATTTTTATTTTGCAGTAAAACAAGGTACTTTACTTACGCAGTTGAATACCTTTATTTCATGTAATTGAACAATATCGTACGAACATTTAAATATTTCAATCGATAAATTAAATAATATCTACACTATTTTGCATTTGTACATAATCATATATTTTTTTTACGACATTATTGCCAATTATGGTAAGCAAATTCTTTGAAATTACGCGCGGTTTCCTTTCCTGCGCGAACATCGCCGCAGTACAGTTTACACGCGTGTACGTGGTCTGGTGTTTAACGTGTTTGATCGTGCAATAGCTGGATTTTCAGCATTTATAAAGGTATTCCCACTTAATTATCACGTAGTAGAACTTGTGTAGTAAGAAATTGATTTTAATTTCGTTCGTTCTCGCGAATAATACGTGTTCAAAGAATTTTACTCTTCACCACTCAATTATAGAATCAGCCAAAAACTGATTCATATTTTGATATAGTTAAGTTTAGTGAATAAATCTCTAGCGAATGTCATTTTCATTTTCATATTTTATGTAATAAATCCTGATTCATGCATTGTCTATTTTCCTAAGTTTCCTATTTTTCGTGTTCTTTAATTGACGTTACAATTTTTCGAAGAATATTAGATCGCTTGAACTGCAATCACTGCGCATGACTGTGTTCCTTGCGCATACTTGATCACGCATCTGACAGTTTTCTATCGTTTCTCTCGCGACCGCGACGCGTCAAATTTTTTCTCGTCTTAAAATTTAATTTTTCTGTGAATAAAAAACATTCAATTATTTGTAGTTCAAGGTAGTTTTAATTTTTGTCGTCTCAGTGTTTCAGTTTTTCGTATTATTCTGCAAAAATTTGGTTTATTTTGCAATGGAGAAAGAAATACTGGTAGGTGGATAAGATAGTTTTCTTAGTTTTAGAATTTTTCGAACATACTCTTTTGTCACGCATCTTTTATTTGTATTACGGTTAATTGTCACTCTTAAATACTGTATTATATAATGAAAAATGACGATATCTATATAACCATAATATTGCGAGTTTAGTAAATCTTGGCATTTTAACTTTATACGTACACATTTAATGCGATGTTTTCGTGCTTTGAGAATTTCTCGCTGAACTCTGGTATTAAGTAGAATTTTAGTATACCCAATTTACTGCTATTATCAAATATCATTTTATATTGTAGAGTAGTGTAGTGAATAGTATTATATATTTAGTAAATATATTTAACTATCATAAATAACTGTAAATTAATAGTCTTCTTTTTATTATTGTACAGGAAATTTGATAACCCGATTTTCGGAGGTATTGAAGAAAAGCTCGAGAGTTGGCGAGTTCGTGCATCGGAACGAAAGGAGTAATGTAAACATTACTTTATTTTATTTTATGAAAATTCTAAATGAAAGTTCAATTAACTTCTTTTCACGAATTTTACCTTTCACGGCTTAAATTTGTCGCGAAAGGTCACGCGCCTTTTCGTCGTTTTTAAATTTTGTTCCTATTTTTTCTGCGTTTATGAGTTCTGTGAACTAAGTTTCATTTATGAAGTGTTGCAATTTGATAAATGCCCGTGAGTACTGGAACGTGTAAACTAAATATTGAAATACTCAATACGCTCTATTCAATAATTTGATAATTATTGCAGTTCTATAATTCATTGTGCAACTGGCAATGACCCTAGACAACAAAACTATTTAAAAATTTATAGTGTTTTCAAAGGTCTAGCAATCTTTGAATACATGTTACTTTATTGATTTCACGCTAGATGGCACTACTTGTCTCTAAAGTGAATTAAACTTTAAACAGCTTATTTTTTAATAAATAAACAACTTATGCTTTTCAGTATTACTGCACAATGAATTTTAGATACCCTATAAAAGATACTCTTTTAGTACACATTTTTTGTTTAATTTTTCAATGAAATACTATATGACTACATTACAATTACAAAAATACACTCATCAAGTATATATTATAGACAATAATGATTGTAAATTTGGTTTCGCAATCATAAATATTATAATCGTACTCTTAATCTTGCAAAGATTTGCATTTGCAATTCAGCATCCATAAGCTATTACATATATTAGTTTCTATGGTAACAAATACACAACACAAAAGGAACACATTCTTAATTCTTAGTAAGAAAGTTGATGAAGATACGTAATACCTCGCAATAAACAGTTGCAAGTGGTAATAAAATAGAAGAAGCATCAGTAATATTAGGATCATAAAAGTAGTTTACAAATAATCTAAACACAATGCAGAGACCATCTACAAGTTCAGCTGTACCACAAAATAGATTTGAGAGGTCTCGTAGAGCAATGAGAAATGAATTTGGGGACTCTTATATGACTCCTGGTGCTAATCGTCCAGGTACACCTGGTCCCAATGTTTTGGCAAGGCCACCATCAACCTTACTTCAAACAGGTACTGCACGATTAGCTACTATGAGTTCAATTAGTTCTGGTTCTTTAAACACTGGCCTTCCATTACCTAATCAAATGAATATAAATATTATGGAAAGGCCAATCACTCAGCATGGAGTGGCAAGTATTAGACCTGGAACATGTAGAGGATTGTCAATGACCAGGTAAATTTGTATGGAGTTCGGTAATTGTAATCTTGTAGTTATAAGCAACAGTTGCAACTATGCCCTTTAGTTTCTTCATTTTTAACATATAATATTTTTGGATAGACAAATTCAGGATAAGAGATATTACATTGGATTAATGCAACTAAAGATCAGAGAATTGACTCAAGAAATTGCTGTTATTACAAAAGATATAGAAGATCAAAACAAAGAAAGAGCCACCTATTTACATTATGACAAAAGAGCCAAAGATTTAGCTACAGAGTTAACAGCTTTGCAAGCACAATTAGCTGACTATAATATAGTTGTAGACAAGATGACTTCAGATGTTGGAAAGGATATTATAGAACAGGAAACTGAAGAACTAATGGCAAAGAATGAACAAACTTTATTAAGGATTGAAAGTGTGTTCGAAGAAAGGAAACAATTGGAAGAAAAATTAAGTAGGCTAGAACAACAGTTAGAAAATGAAAAGAATAGAACAGAGAGGCTCATAGAAACAATGGACTCAAGTACAAAAGAAAAGTACAATGATTTGTTAAAGCAAAAAGCAATTATACAAGAAGATGTAAATAAAATGCAGCAAGAATTGGATGAATTGTCCAGAGAACAAGCTTATTTAGAGGAAGAAATAGCACTATCTCCTTTGAAGCAAGAAGCGGTTAAATTACATCTTAAAATCATAGAAGCAGAAGAGAAGAGAAATAAATTACAGGAAGAAGAGAAACATAGAATTTCCCCTGAGGAAGAAAAGGAAAACTTATTACAAAAGATTAAACAGGACAATATGGACATAGCAGCCGCAGAAGCACAGTTATTTGAGAAGAACAAACGGATTCAGGAAATGGAGCAAGAGCTAGAACAACTGGAAACTGACATAGAA
Source organism: Calliopsis andreniformis (assembly GCF_051401765.1). Lineage (NCBI taxonomy): Eukaryota > Metazoa > Arthropoda > Insecta > Hymenoptera > Andrenidae > Calliopsis > Calliopsis andreniformis. The sequence continues at coordinate 13,850,406 of NC_135073.1, forward strand.
GATACGCAATCTGAAAAACAAGTTAAATATAGAGAACTTCGTAAACGAGAGGAAATTATGGAACAATTTATGTCGTCTTTCGAACAAAATAAAGAGGACGAGACAAATAAATTGCATAAACTAGAAGAAACAATAGTTGAACATTTGGAAAATATTTCAAGTGTATCAGATATTGATGTAGATTTGATTAGCGGCGATGAAATGTCTATTTTGAACAGTATACCTTTTGATAATGACGGAGATAATAATGATCGGAGTCTTGAAGGTTTGACAAAGCAAAATTTAAAGTTACAGCAAGTTTTGAGCAAAATGGAAATATTGGAACAGAAGCTGAAAACAGAATTTGATGATCTTAATGAACGATTGAATAAGAAAGATAATAAAATGACAGCTTTGGGGAATTTAGATAATTTAAAAGCTGAATTGACAATTAAACAAGATCAACTGAAATCAGATTGTGAACTACTAAATGAACAGCACTTGAAGTATGAAGAAGAACTTAAATCAGTTCAGCTCGAGTATGATGAAATAAAGGAACGATTAGAACACAATGATATATACAGAGACATTAATGTACTAGAGAATACTCTAGAAAAATTAATAGAAGAACATACAAATATTAGAGATTTTATTATTATGCAAAAGGAACGCGGTAATTACGGTCCAATAAAAGCAGACGCGCTTAATTTAATGACATCTTATAACACTATGTTAAAAGAAAACTTGAAGACCATCTATTAGGTAGAAGTGCTTATATTTTTCTGTTTATTCTGTTCTAATATTATTTTATTGAGTGTACTATCTGAAGTCAATATTTGTGGCTTATGCTCTGATATTAATGCAGTAAAAGTTTTTTGAAAATCTGTACTAGGTGTCACACCTATTTTTTGCATCGTTTCATTCAGCATTGTAGCTTGTTCATGATAGCTTCTTTTATCTGTAAATAAAAATGATCAAAATAAAGTTTTTTATAGAAACATTAATTCTAAATTAAAAGTACATTTACTCACAACATATAGTCAGGACTAAATTACACAGGGGTTCTAAATCTATTTGCAGTATCTTTCCTCCTACTTCTAATATAGTTAATGCAGTTTTTACAATTTCATCTTCGTTCAGTTGTTTAATTTCTTGCAATAAATGTTCTGTAGATATATTTTCATTCTGGAAAGAAACAGACTTATACATTTATACTATATAGTATTACATATTAAAGAGAATATATTACTTTGAATAAAGTTTGTAATTGTTCTATTTTATGACACTGGGCTAATGATATTGCAAGGTTTGTAACTGCAACACTTTTCCCAAGACATGCCACTATAAGACTATAAACTTCTTGTAAGAGTTGATCATATGCTTGAGGTGATTTTATAGAGCACTTTACTAATTGTGTTAATAATTCTTGCCTCTCTGGTGCTATTTTATATTTTATAACACAGTCTTTAAATACATTTACGGCTGACACAATGTTATCTGTTCTTATTGGTACAAATACCAACCAATTAAGTATATTAGTGCTGTATGTACAATAGCCTTTTTCAATAAGAAGATTCACCATCTTTTCAGTATAGATAAAGTGACTACTGTTTGCTAGCAAACTCAATAATAGTACACAGCTTGCAACTGCATTTGGTTTATGGTTAACATTTGTACATTTTTGTATTATATCGAAAGCTTCTTCTATTTTATCATTTTGCACTAGCAGAATCACAAATTCCAGAATTTTAAAATTATCAATTTCGAAAGTAGGAAAAGAAGATTGAATTTCTTTGAACTCAACCATAGCTTTATCTAATTTTTTATTCTTTGTGTAAAAATTAAACAAGGTTGCTTTCATGCTGGGTGACCATTCAAAGTTATTATAATTAATCTCTGCCACAAGTTCATTTACCTGCTCTACATCATTTTTTTTAATGGTAGCTAAGAGTAACTTTCGTAAAACACCTCTAGTATTTTTCTGTGAAATTTGAAGTTCATATAAATGTGCATTTAATTGCTTCTCATTCATGTATTCTGGATGAACAGAGGTTTCAACATTACAATTGTCTATATCTATATTTGTAGTTACATTAAGAAGCAGTTGTGAAATATATTTTCTTTGTTGCTCATTCTGAACCTTATCAAAAATTCCCTCTTGTACATATATTACATCAGTTTCAGACATTAGTGCCTTGTGCTGCTTCATAGTAATTAAAAATGTAATTAAATTCTTTATATCACATTCATTAATGTCAATCCTATCTACAAACATTCTCAAAAATGTCCCAGCAAAACCACGACCATTGTAAGATAATTTAAATATGAGTTCTTCACAATGACTAATATCTTTTGAAATTTTATAATGCATAATCAAAAGATTCAGTATACCCTGACAATCAACTTTTTTCTTAAAAACTTTGCATATTTTTAAGCCCTCTGATACTCTTCCTTTGCGTAATAAAAAATTCATAAATGGTTCAATTACATAGATAGGTGCTATTCCATTAAATTTCATTTTATTAACTGTGTTAATAGGATTATTGGTATTAATGTAGGGAAATATATAATTTAGAAATGTATTGGAGTCTATTGTAACATCTACAGCCATCATGTGTTTAATAACTTCATATATGTTATTTTCATCAACACTTGTAGAGGCATGTAACAGTAAAGGCCAATAGTAATAAGACTGTATAGTTATACCTTTAGCTTTCATTTCCTCAAATATCATAAAAGCTAACATTTGATTATCAGCTTCCAAAGCAAATTGAACTATCTTCTTCCAAACTTCTACCATATTTTGCTTCATTACAAAATTATTTGCAATATTAAATAACACTTTTGGGTCTGTATTTGATCTGACCATTTCCTTTAAAAGAACAAATGCAAAAGTATTTCTTAAACTTTTATATTTAATGCTTATAGGGATTTCTGTAACAATTGTATAAGCATCTAAAGGGAATCCTAAGCGTACAAGCTGTACAATTGTAGACAGAACATCTGTTTCTACTTTCTCTAATGGTTTCACAAATCTTAAAACACTTGATATTTGTGTTTCATGTTTTAATAAACTAAGAAATTTAACAAGCTTCATAATATCCGATATATCTATTGTTATAGACCTTAAAAGTGTCATTAAACCTTCAAAATTATTATTTTTTGCAAAAGCAAATATTAATTGTGACTTGCTCTTGTATGATGGTGGAATATTTTCATTTTCCATATTATTTAATATTTCTCTGATTTTTGTTATATTTCCAGTTGTAGCATATGCATATATTAATGAGCTATATATTTCTTCAGTCAAAGGTATTTCTTCTTTACGCATCTTTGCCATACAAGTTTCAATTGTCTGAAAATCTCCTGTATTTGCTACTACTTTCAGCAGAAGACGATAAGTATCATATTGTGGTTTGATAGTCATAGTTTCTAAAAATTTTATGGGAGAAATCTGACTCTCATTATCAATGTAAGCTTGTAATAATGCATGATAGTGATCTAATGTTAATTTACATTGTTTTTTCTCCAATAACTCCCACACATGATTAGCCAAGGTTTCTTTTGTCTTAAAGGACGCATCAAACATAATTTTTCCACAGCAATTAAGTAAACTTTTACCTAAATTTGGTGTTAATTCACAATTAGTATTTTCTAAATATGTGACAATTTGTAAGAAGTTTTTTAACTTCACATATTGGTACATAATGCTTTTCTGAAGCATTATTATGTTTTGTTGGAACGTTTCTGCATCGCTTATTTGTGTGCTATTACTCAAATTTCTTATATTCCATAAATGTATTTTTTTTCTTACATCACATGTTAACACAGTGTAGTTTCTGGTAAACAAGTTGTATGGCGACAATACTGAAGTTTTTGAGTAAAAGGACAGGCACCTTGCTGTTATTCTATATAGTCTGCTATACATTATCAACGTAATTATTCTCTTGCTTTTCATTTATTTTCACAGATATTGCATAATAATGTCCTGTTTATTGATTCTGCAACACATTTACGTACATATTTCTTAGTGAGCATAACTCACGTCAGATTACCTTCAATCTTATTAAACAAATTTTTTTTTTAGTTTAATACATCAGAATAATCATAACTGTCTATAAAAAATATCACTTCGTACGCACGCACAGTCAACACGGGTGTATATAACAAATTTAAATTTATTCATTAATAATCTTTGAGTATTTGTTCAAATTTTTTAGGTGACATTGATTGTGCAACAAATAACCGTTTAATTAGAGTAGAATATACTTCACTTAATGTTTCAGTAGTTTAGGTTAGGAAATTAGGAGCACATCTATTACGTGTTGTATTTTTGAATTATTTAAACTGTTTCCTTCCGGTAAAACAGAATAGTTCTTTTAGTTATTTTAATTACTTTGAAATATTCTGTATCTACTATAACTTTTTGTGTGGAGGTGTGTTCATCTTATGCATCACAACACTTCTAAAATTCTAACTTCAACTACATACTTATGTAATGTATTTGAAAAATTATTCTATACAAAAGTTGAATAATTTTGAGAACAATTTAAATGATTTAAATATTTAATTGTTTCACATGTTTTCTTGAGGTCTATCTTTTATTCTGATTAACAAAATAATGCAGTTGTAAACATAGTGTTAAATTTTAAAGGTAGTAAAAATCAGAACGTATATTCAGGTGAAGAAATGTCGGTTATATTTTTTTCGGTTACAATTTTATTCACAGTTTTGGCGTTTTGTAGACAAATTTTTGCATTTGGTGATATTCAAGTCACCATTACAGAGTTGTTGGATACAGTATTTATGAATTTGAAAAAAAATTGCATGGATACATGGAATCAAATGCATACAACTTCATAATTAAGAGTACAAAATAGAATTTTGCTGTGTAGTAAATAAAGAAGTATACTTAATATAAAAACTGAACATACGACACGCAAAGTTGATAAAAATTATGATTAAATACGGGAAAAAAGAGTATAAATCGCGATTTATATGAGTATAGAATTAATAAATATGTTAATAAATAAATAATTAAATAATTCAAACACGCACACGCTCACACAATATTAATTATGACATGGATACGTAAAGTGTTAGGAATGTATACTTACATAGTTAAATACTTAATTAAATAATTACATAAGAAGCCTAATTCGTTATAAGACTTACATACTAACAACTTACAAATTCTGACGCGCAATCCACTAATTTTTAAATATATCTACGTACATCGTATTGGAAATTTTCCCGCTGAAGCTTCATACATTTCAAATTTTAATACTTTTAAAGCTATCAGTGTAATTGACTTATATCATAGACTAGATTTATTAGCCACGGACTGAGATCAAATACTCTACTAAGTTTTTCCAGTCAAATTTAAAAGCAGATCTTAGAAAAATATTACATTTATAACCGAAATATATGTTACATCTTTTTTGTTGTAGAATCTATGGAAAATAATTTTGAAAAATTTTTCCTTTCAATTACTTATAAATTATGCATCTGGATTAAACTGTTCGAGTTAGTGTCCGTGGTCGCGTTGACTAGATACCACTCCTAATATTATATCTTCATAGATTTACACGCAAATCTTAATATTCCCTGACTAGAATTCGTCATAATTTTATGAGATATAGTACGTATACAAGAAATAAAGTTACTGCTCAGTCTTTTTTAAATAAATTATCATTTGGATTAGCTGCTCCATTATGACTTTAGATGCTCTGACTAGATTTCTTCGATACAAATTCGATAACTCAAGATGCGCGCAAGGTGCAATAAGATTTCGATTTTTACTCTTAGTTATTAATAGACACAGCCTCGAAATTTTTTGATAATTCGTGTTTCGACCTTACACACTATACTTTGTTTGTACTTATTAGGCATTTCGACTTATAAAAAATAATTTACAACTAATGGCAGTTTTGTACGTGGTTGATGAAAATTATAGCTGAACTTAAAGTACAGTTATCCTAATTAAGTAGCTGCCGATTTGGACATATTTTCCACAGAGAAAATTCGTCAAATGAACTTAGAAAATTAATCAAATTTTGCCGGATCGTATGAACGTGAAATAAAAAGCAAAAAAATTGAAAGAAGTACATACATAAAAGTATAGCTACCCTTATTGTCATATCACTTGTTCTCACCATTTGTAGTAACCATAGAATATTAATTTTTTTATGAACTATTACCCATGTTTTGAAGTTTGAATGTTTTTTACTATATTTTTTTATCAGAAGTTTTCATACGCTCGCGGCATTAAACTAAAATACTGGCACGTTTCCCATTATACTTAGAAAAATGTATTCATATTGTTATACTCTGTATTCACATACCTACGTATATTTGTTGACTAGAATCGGTTTGAAAATTGGAAACTATTCTATGACTAGAAACTATATAGTTACATCCCGCAGTCATTTACATATGTTCAGAAAAACAGCGAGTCTTCAAGTACGTATTACTGTTGTGACTTAATCCCTCATATGGCATCGCATCCACGGATAATATTCGTTTTACGAGGTGCGTGAATACGCGAATAAGTTATTAGTACAACGTTTCGAAGTAAAATCAAAATTGCATTCATATTTGGCCTGCAGAATTATTTCTGGATACAAATTGATATTTAAGAATACATACTTACGCGTTAAAGGAAATGACTAGAGACAGAGCTGACTAGAAGCGTAAAATATATACATATTTTAGTATTTCAATTTCGATTAATTGACTATTCACATAATTTGAACTTAATCTATCATTATTTGCGAGAAAATTCTTCACGTTCTTCCGAGATTCATATTTGGGATACTTATGCATCTGATTAGAGAAGAATATTCATTTTTCTAATTCGTAATTTTGACTAGATTTATACCTTAACTTTGACTAGATGACGTATATCTATTTCATTGACTAGATTCTACATTTTGATTGTGATACCGAGCAAATTTATTATTGACTAGATCGTTCCTTTGGTGTATCGATTGTTTTAGAATATTTTTAAAAATACGATTACAAATAATTAAATTACCGCGAAGTATAATTAACTCTACAATGACTAGTTATAATTACGCATACATTATTTATTAATCGACGCGAGTTAAAAGAAAATTGTTCGTTGAACTTCTATTTCGGAATAGATACTTAAATAAAATACTGAACTTAAATTAGCTATTTTGCATACCAAATAAAGTGTTAGTGCCAAGGATCGTACAGGTCGATGAACTTTTCCTGCGAAGCTGTGCTCCGTCGATGAATGATGTGTCCAACTGCCGATAATATTTTCGTTATCAATCTTGAATATCTGATTTCTTGACGTATCGATTGTAGGTAAGGTCCGTGACTGCTTTGCCGATTGTTCGTCCTCTGAATTCGAAATTCAATTTCACGATCTGTGACTGATTGCCGCAAACCTTCTCAGGAAATTCACCGAATGTGTGACTTGAGTAGCGTTGTACTTTTAGCATCAGTACTCTACGTCTCTCTCCGCCCCTTCCTCTTTGTACAAACTACGCTGAGTCGCCTATGTACAATTCCATATATACAAATCCCGAAAATTCGGGGTCGATAGTACAGACTGATTCTCATCTTCTCTGCTTTCCCAATTCCGACACTCGGTCTTGAGCAATTCTCCATCGACGAGCTCTCGTGTATAATTTCAATCCCTTCACTTCTTCATGGACATAGCGATAAATGTTCTTTTCTATTGTACTCACAGTGATTATTGTCTGCAGCCTCGGTACAACTTCTTTCCATGGTCACTCTATGGTCAGACGTGTCAGTGGTCCAGGTACTTCCAGTTCAATTTTGGTAGTCGCCAATTGGCTTCAAACTCGTCGACTCCAGCTCGAATGTGTCGAATCGGGAACAGCAGGAGAGAAGACTGCGTGGGCCCTCGGAGATGGAGAATCTGTGGGAAAGAGAGGATGGATGGTCCAAGTATAGGTGGATCAGAAAACAAAAAAGGAAAAGGGAATAAAGGTACCGAGAGGTGTTCTCCGAGGGCCACGCAAGCGCACAGTCGCTCGCCTCCTCGCTGACTACCGTAAACTCTGCGCGCCCTGTCCCTAGATGCGTGTCTCCCCACTCTGTTCCCTCTTCCCCCACCCTTGACCCCACAAACTATAGAAGCAGCACGTGCCTCCCCTCCACTTCTCCGCGCGCTGCTTTTCGCGTCCCCCACTATTTTCTTCTCCTCTTCGTGGATCGTCGCTGGCACCCTATAGAAACGCGCCGCGGCGTCACGTCGTTTCGGGATTCGCACGCTCATCCCCTCCACTCGGCCAATTTCCAAGATTTCTTCCCCTTTCGGCACGCGTGCGCGCGTATGCATGTGTGCACCGCGCCATTAACCGAGCGTACATAATGCGCTATTGTGCGAAGCCCGATCGGGAGATTCACCTTTAGGGGTGCGTTTCTGCGCATGCACCCTCCTGGGGAACCACGTGCCGTCTCTTTCAGAGCTAGACTCGCGGAGGGATGCTTTCTTTCGGGAGATTTTGATTGCATGCGTGTTTGGGTATGCAGAAATGTATTTAGTTTGGGACATTTTTGGGGAACTGTGTGGTCCTTTCTTTGGGAAGATTAGTATTTTGATTTTGGGGGGAGAGGGAGGGTTGTTGTTGAGTTTGATGTTTTCTAGTATTTTGAGACATTTTTGGGGAACTGAGTGTTTCTTTTTTAGGAGGATTATATTTCAGATATGATATTGATGTGTACCCAATGGGGATCCACTATTTAAATGTATTTAGTCGCTCACGTTCTAATTTAATACTTGCAATCGAAAGTCTTTTTAATTAATCAGATCTAGGACCAAAACTTGGGAAATGGTAGGAAATTTCTTTTAAAAAGACCCCACTCGAAATCTTTAACAGTGAGAACTGTAGTCCGATGTTTGATGGTCTCTAATTGTCGTCAATTTTTTTATCTCTATCTTTAATGATTTTCTTGCGTAGAGTAGGTACCAAGGTATCTGTAGCATTGATTTTCCATCTTCAAGTGCAAGAAGTAAACTTCGTAGGGGTATACGCTATGGCTCTGAAGTTCAGTAACAGATGACGCTGTGAGCACCGAGTTGCTCGTCCACTTTATGCGATGCAGGTGTTTCTGTAATTATTTTTACAGATAAAGGAAATTATTTTCAAAGTTGAAGTCTATGAGAAAAATAAACCTCAATAATATAATAGTGTATAACACTATCATAATCATCAATATATCATAGTGATGAATAGATTGCAAATTTTTATGCATGTATGGGAATTGCAACCACAAATTATAGTATTTAAAAAGCGATACAAATTTTTTATGTAGATTTCAATTTTTATCACTGTTTATGAAAATATGCATTTGCATAAAAGTCTGCAATTTAGTGCTGAATAATATGTTTTAAAATCTCTGACCAAACAAAACTTTTTACCCCATTCAATACCTCAAAATTCTTTAAGAAGGATAAGTATCTATTAATTGTCGACTAATTCTTCAAATAGTGATCCAATATATTTATTTATGAATTGATTGTAATTTCTCTACAACTGTCATGAAACTATGGGTTCTTTACAGTCTCTGTCAAAATTCCAACGCACCTCGCGAAAGAGAACATCGAAGGTCGCGGTAATCGTTATCGTTAACGTCCATGAATCGAACAGGGATTCGATAATGCGGTCGAACCTCGAAACGTTGCAGGTCGACCGTGAATACCAATGTCGAGCCCGCATTGCCAGACCATGTCACGGTTTTTGTATTGCTAATTTGACGGTCGTCAGCAGATGACGATGCAGAAAGGAGTTACAGGTGTCAGAATCGCTCAATATTAGTACCTATATAAACGAATACAGCCTTCTTGACGCTCTAAATATCACATTACACGATTTACATAGATTACAAGTGATGTATAAGGTCTGCAAAAATTATGCTCCATTAGTCGTAGATAAGATGGGGGAAAGCTGAATTACCAGTTAAGAGTAGGTTGATAAAAATTAATATATAGAACAGGTTGGTAGAAAATTGCGAAGTTAGGTCTCCATAATCGAAATAATGGGAAAATAAAGACAGGGACGAAAGAGCGTGGTATGCCAGGCATGCCCCATCATTTTTCAGGACAGACACTTTGCTGTGACGCATTGGAGCAAAGTACACATTCTGAAATTGGCGAAATACTCTCCTGAAATAAGCTACATTTTCTATAACCTTTTTCAATGGTAGAAATTATTTATGCATACTCTCATAAAAAATCTAGCTACATTCTTGGCTCTTCTTCTTTATACTTCTGACATCTGCTGGTACTTTCAAAGTTTCTGTTAATCTCAGTTGATTTCAAGGAATATTGCCTTTCTTTTTTATTAAGTGTCCAATTTTTAAAACAGCTTTGGCAAATCGTACCATACATGCACATACTTCTTTGTCCATTTGCATAACTGGAAGTATGCAAAACGTTTCCTCACATGTCCCCAAAGCATTCGTTTCCACTGCAAAGATCCCATACCCTCTCGTAACTTAATCTTGAAGCTACTATCCACGATACGGTTTAATTAGCTAAGTATGCCCGCGGCGGGGCATCGTTACACCGCATTTTGTTACCCATAAGGCAATAGTGTTTCAGTTCCCCTTTTTCCTCGTCCAGCGCACGGATGAACAGCCCGAAAGGGTCGCGTACAAATCTCCAGTCACGCTAGGAAATGGAATAAACGCTGTTGAGACGGCTGCTTTCGATACAATCGTATCTGGGAAGGCTTTCCTTCCTCCTTCATCGATTCGCTGGAAATATCGATTTCCATGAGGAATTAGGTTGTACATTTCCAAGGATCAATTAATAACTATACATATTTATAATTTATGTAATAAAGGTAGGGTATAAAAAGAAACGTGAGAACATTAGAAAATTAGAAAAAGGAAGAGATGTTTTCTCATTTGTTGATAAAATAGGTTTTGGATTAGAGTAGAGTGGATTTCTTCTTTTGTCGTAACAGTGGGAAGTAGAAAGCAGTCTTGAACATCTGTTAAGTGTTGCTTCCCTACTGTAGTTATTTTAATATGAGTCTATAAATCTATCGTTCTTTATTGTTCGGTAATAGTAGGAGTTAATTGCTTTCGAGTTTCATAGATGTAGTAAGTAAAGTTGTCTAGGAGGGTGGAAGATCAAATATGCGACCATATTATCTATCTTGTCTGTGATGTATCGTCCAGCGATCAGTTCTAGCATCTGACGTTTAAATTTCCGCTGCTCAGAAGTTGGATATGCAGTATAGAGGCAAAATATTTTCGATGGATATGAAAATAATATATTTTCAGTTATATTACCATTAGCGTCAGAAAAATTGAAATTTGAATATTAAAAAATATTTAATTCTCCACTCCCTTACACCTCTCAAGAAGGTGAAATGCACAAAGTAGTTTCACTCTTCTAAACGTCCCAATATTTTCAATGGAAAAATGTCCAAATTTATTTCAACACATCCAATTAATCACACCTGGAAAGTAAGAAAAGACAGATTTAATTACCATCAGGAAACAATAGAGAAGAAATAACCCTTTTCATTAAAGTGACAACTATCTGCACCAGTATAACAATCCTCTTACGCGTCCTCGCTTATTATGCCGCGTGGCATTCACAGAATTCAATGACGTCTTTCACACGAGACACGACGTCATTGTACTAGCGAAGGAGATGCGAAAGGGATCGGTGGATACTTCGAAAGGACCCACCTGTTGCAGCGACTGCCCTAACAGCCCAACACCCTGATCAACCCAGCGGCGTTGGAGTCCTGTGAATTTCCATAGGAGAAAAGTACCCCTTCCCTTACCAGCTGTTACGCAAAATGAAGCATCGTATTCAATCGTAGTTCCCTTCTTCTCGTACCAATCCTCTTCCGTGGGGGCCATCGATGTACATAAATACCTCAGACATCTTCGCGTTTTAATGAACTGAAGAAAGTAAATAGAACAAACATTTTAATAACACTAACAACTAATAACTCAATTCTAATCAGAAATAGCTGAAGGCAATTTTTTCATTAACAGCGTCTGTCAAGAGCAATTTCCTACAAGCTGTGTCATAATAAGTGTCAGAAATTTTAAAGAGTGATTATACGTGTTGAATTATGTAGAGAAATTGTATTTAGTGTTGCAAAGACTAAAATTCTAAAATTCGTGTGAAATGTGTCTGACTTGGGGCTCATTCTACTGCCAGCGTGCATCAGCCAGGTCTGACACAAGTCAGTAGAATAGCTCCTGAGTCAGACACATTTCGTCTTATCTTATGTTTCTTAGTTTTGCTCCAGTGTGGGCAAAAAGTTTCCATAAATTACAGTAGATTGGAAACTTGTTAGGTCACGCAGCAGCAGGAAGCAACAAAATGTTGCTCGTTGTTGCCTCAGTGGATCCGTGCCTTAACAGTTGCATTTAACACAGAGTGGTGAACACTAACAATAATCGAAATTCCAGTAAAACCCAGCGTCGGTTAACGTGCAGCACCCTCTGCCATTCGCTAACGCTGCAGCAAGGATCCGTTAACATAGGATTTCCGAGAGGCGGTGCCAGTAATATTTCCCACGAACAGGTGGTGTACCCAGGAACAAAACGGCGCGGATGTCCACTCGGAAACGAAGTGGCCTTTTTGTTTGACGAGTGGCTCTATCGTATCGCGGCCGCTATTGTCACCGTTGCCTCGGGGAAATTACAAAGGTCCTCCACCACGAGTATCATCGCCAACGATCTCGAAGTCTGCATTGTCGCTGGCCATGGGACAGCCCTAATTTTATCACCGATAGCAAGCAGCGATGCAGTAACGGGAGAACTTGTGGCTGAACATCCTTTCCCGCTGTGCCGCGGCTCTACGCTTTATTTGAGACGTGGTCTTCATGGGCTTGAGCCCTAAATTAGCTGAGACTGCTACGATTGCTGAAGCTATATACACAGTGTTACATGATGTGTATAGCTTCAGCAATATTAAGTTACAAATATACCTGAGTTCGCGAACAGTAACAAGATTCAACTCTCTAGAAATTGTCTGTTCACGTATCTGTTTATATAAGATAAATGTTGTAGCAGTTGACCATGGTCCAATGTCTAACGTTCATTTTATTCAATTGTTTATATCTATACTTAGTAACTTTAATTTTGACGAGAATTACGGAAATCAGACCCAAAGTTCGCGTGTCCCTAAACGTTGATATCCGCGTGGGAGTAATTTGCACAGAACGAAAACTACTGTGCAAGGTAGCGGACCATATGACGTCGTTTCGGTACGCAGGAGTATGATACACTGTGGAGAAAAGTATTATGGTTAGGCCTATAAACCCTAGTCTCCCTGCTAGGGGTCTGTAATTTTCTGCTGGGATCATTTAAACGTTCGTTGATGGTGCGCCACGATTCTGTGGGAATTTTCCCAATAAATTCTTCACACTGTCCCCGTCGTGAGAGGCACCTAATCTAGAGATACTCGTACAACAACTGTTCTAATATTTCCCCTAGGGCAAAGCCTACGAGGGTCTAAATCGAAAAAGAAAAATAGAGATCGTGACTATAATATCTATTACACACAAAATTAAATCAATTAATTAAACAGGGTCATTTTTAAAATAACAGATCTGATTTGAATTTAAAATTTCAAATTTTTGAAAAGTGAAAAGGGTCAGGTGATTCTAGGATTAAATATACGAAGTGTTTGAATTTCAAAAATATTATTCTTTTTTTCTAATTTAAAAACTCTTTCACAATGCAATTTTTTTTAGAGAAATACTTTAGTCAAAGAAAGTTTTTAAGTATAAAAAGTAGTGGTCATAGTGTTGTTCTTTTGTATGTCAGACCTCGTATTTCTTACAGCAACAAAGTGTTTGTAGGCTGCACTACTGGATAGAATTTTTCCTTCGTGAGTGAATCGCAATCTAGACGTGTTATGAAAAATAACTACCAGCCGCGTATTTTTTATCGAAAGCTCGACCTCCGTTGCATTATTACGAGTAATTAACGATAATCTTCGCGCCAAGTCTAAAGTACCGTAAAACTGTCGCTGGTAGGTTCGCCTAGCATGCAATCAACTGAGCCACAGAACTGCTTAGAAACTTTTACAAGATTTTGCTAAATTTTTATGAAACTACGAGATCCGAGCTTTTGATTCCGCCTAGTTTGTCGATCTTATGAATTACGTCGTTAACCCCTTCGTAGCCCTTGTATCATTTTTGATATGCACTAGTTTTAGATAAGCCGTATTTGTATCATAGTAAGTGTACTCTTTTCTCTTAGATTTCTCTCGTGATTGGTATACCAAGTACTTGTGACTATATCCACTGAGATTAGTGGTACTTCAAATAAAAATACTTTAAATAAGGGATAACAGGTATTAAAAAATATTGATATAAGTAGATATAGGTGGTCCAGTAAAACAGAATACCAAAGCAGCAGTACTATAGCATATTCATATAGTGAAAAATTGAAATAAGGAAAATGGAATTATTATATAGATCTCAAATATTATTAAATTTCAATTTACTGTATAAAGTAGTTATAGGATTTCAAGGCATCTAATTACACAAAATAAATAAGACATAAAAAATGAAAAAATAAATGTAAGATGTACCTATATTTAAAAAAATAGAATTCTGTGAGTGTTCATGAAATATAAAACGTTTTTAAAATACTCTTAGTGAATGTATCGACCTTTCAGAAAGCCTGTAATTCTGATAAGAAGCGAGAAGGCGATCCATAGCGATCCACGAAACAGCACTGCAGTGGCCCTCCGTGAAACTGCAATTTTCTGTTAATCATTTACCCGCAACACGGTGCAAAATTCGTTTAGTTCGAAGGTGGGCATATCTCGTGCATGCTTCTCATGCATCCTAGCTAAATAGATGGTAGATTATGCCTTCAGTATGTAGGACGGTGATTTCACGATAGCCTTTCCAGGTGAGGTGTTTACAAAAAAAATGGCTTTCTCTTTTTTTCTTCTTTCGGTACAATGTATCATGGTGAAGTACGTATAAGCAAAGATGATACGCATCACGCGAGATGTATCTGATTGTGCTTGCACTGAACTTATCTGAAAACAGCGTGAAAACGTGATTTTGTTTGTATCAGTTTGAAAATGGATCTTGCATTTTTGTTTCGAATTCTTGTATTCGAGGTCCTTAGAATTTTTAGTGTCCTTATATCAGAGATTCTTACTTTACTTCTTTATATTCTGGATCATTTTCTTCTGGATCATAGTAACACAAATTTTTATATTCTTTTAAACATTCTACGTAGCTGTACCCAATTAAAATAGTTACTAGTGACTATATCTTCTCATTATCCACTTGTGTCCCCTTCCCTCTTCCAGAAGTATCAGTAGCAAACCGATTAAATAAGACAGTGAAAGATTAGAAGTGAGAAGAGATTTGGGCACAGCTTCCACCATTGGTTTTCATTTGATCAACCATCTCCTGTCTTGTCGCGTTCGTTGTTACGCACAGTTAGGCAAACGAAGGGTGCTACGACAAAAGTACTCCCTTTCTGTCTTCTATATACATATATGTGACGGTTGACTGACAGTTTGCTGGGGATTCTGTGACATTCTAATGCCGTATCCCCAATCAGCGAAAATGCTCCGTTGACGATTATGCTTTTCAACTAATTCACATTTTTCTGCCTTCTGATTAACCAACACCGACAAATGTAACGAAGAACTCCTTTCTGCAGACTAACATCTAATCTATTCCTTTCGTACAACAGTATTATAAATACTTGTTTCTGACAATAGTCTAACTGAATATACCTCAGTTCTTTTTTTAAAATTAAAATAAAGGAAAACAGAGTCTTCTATGAAGAAGCAAGAATTGATAATTTTATAGGTATTTCTCATTCTGTCGAAAATTTGAACTTTGAACCCAAGTTCCCTCTAATTTCTCTTAAAAAGGGAAGAGTTGAAGGATGTAACTCAACTTAACTCTGATTTGTTTCATCCTCATTACTCTTATCACTGCATGTTTAACTAGCCGAACAGGGGAGATCCCGAGTTTCGAGTTACAAGCGAAAAATTAACGCAAAAGCGGGTTTGAAGTAAGCGGTCCTCACGAAGCAATCATCGTGGAGAGCCTTCGTGCTAGGCGACAGTATACGCGCGCAAGTATACATAACAAGATCTGTATCGAGTACCGGTCACGCTGCTAATTTTCATCCGAGCGTCGTTTTAATTGCTCCGCGTCGCCGTGAACTAACTGCATTAAAGACTAATCTACTGGATTGCCACCTAAGATAATGTTTCTACTAGTCTAACGATCGGTTCACGGTAGCCTCTTCTGCCTAGATCGAACGTGGCCAATGAACGAAACTTATTCCATTTAATTCACAAGGTGTATCAAGCTATTTCTATCTTAAATTATCCCCAAGAGTCCTTAATCAGAGCCTCGACAATTTTCTTTATTTCTTGTGATTTTTTTTGGAATTTTTTTAGTGATACAATTGTTTCTATCTCCTTGTGCTTTTTACGATGTTTAATGGTTTCAATCTTTTAACGAAACTAGTGAGATATCGTTAAAAATCTGAGAATCGTTAAAAAAATGAGATATCGTATTATTATTATACCTATTTTCTGCAGTATAAAAAAATCTTTAAGACTGTACAACTATTCTTCCAAAACCTACAAGTCCCTTGCTTAATGACTAACGCCGTTTTTTCCAAGAAAAAAAAAGCAGAGGGGGTCCCCCCAAAATGTTGAGAAACCAGTATAGTGAAGATACGCCGTTAAGTCTCCCTTTCCGCCGACTCACTATCCCTTTCTTCCTGAGCGAGTCATAGAAGTAGAGGCACGTGCGGAAGGTATCGAAACCCGATGGCCTCCAGGAAACATTATAGCCTTAAGATGCATCTGGTTCACGGAATTATGTATATCCACCTGGGCCCATCCGTGTCGAATATACACCCAGCTTGTTATTACATATACAACGTCGACAAGAAGGAAACGGGGCGAAGGGATTCTTGTTGGCACGTGCCAGGATGCGTGTCTTGCCAAGTGCATGATACCTATTCCATCGATCTGGGGGAACCTACGTGTCTTTAAGGTTTAGAAATTGGGCGTAGGGCAATCTTTCTCTTGGCACACGCTATCTCCTCTATTTTTTGCATTCTTTCCTTCGCGAAATATATGTACACAGCCGACTCTGACGCTAGCCATGCTGAAGGAGAAACAACAACAGTGGGAGAGTTCAATTTTGTATTAGATAGACAGAGGCATAGAATGTTAGGTACTCTTTCTATCAAGTGCAAAATCGGACTCTCGAAGTGTTGCTGTTGAGCGTGAAAATGAAATATACTTATATAGTTCTTACGAAATCGTTTTGGATTATTAAAGGCGTGCGTGGAGTTGTGTTATGAAAGGGCTCGTAAAAGGATTTCTGCTTCGACGTGCTGTAATTTAGGCTGCCATGGTTAAAGAAACGCGAATCATCAAAGACACTCAATGAAAATTGTTCGAACGAGAGGTCTGTATGTCTTGAATACTGTATTCCCTTTGAGACTTTTATGAAAGAGTCACGCAAACTCCTATCCTTGGGAATTAAGCCATCGAAGGAAAGAAACCTTTCGTATTTCTTCCATGTAAAGAGTTTCAGGTTTAAAAATCGATGGTATTACTTAAACTGAAAAATAGAGTGTCAGGAAAAACTATACATAAAATATATCCTTTCTCAATCAAAAAATTACCAACTTTAAATTACCAGGAGGACACAGAATGCAATGCCATTGCAAATATCAAGTCTATGCACACTTCTTTTCTTTATCGAACCAAAGTAGTCATCATCTTCTATACTTTCTATACTAGAGTCTACTTCACTCGTGCCAAACTTCCAGAAACCTTTTTAAAAATGCTGAAAACATCAAAGATACCATACAAGTCCAAAGTAGCCTCGTCGAACCCAAATTAATTTTGGGGCTCGCTTGTTAAGCTTTTAATTGACAGAATCTACAGTCTCAAGGAGCTCTATTAATAGACTGAAGTCCAGAAGGACAAGATGATCTATTGGAAAGATTGGAAGAGAAGCCCTTTCAATAGTGGCCTTCATATATTTTTATTTCGTTTATAGAAACGTCGAAAGACAATCGATGAGTAAGTGTGTTCTTCCCATGGTATATGATAGCGAAGGGGATGATGGTATGCGATTTTCCACTTAGAGCAATGGGGGTGCACATTCCCTGCACAGGTGGGGCAAATGAACAACTTCATGGTTCTCGATGCATGTGCCCTATGCACCATGGGAACTTATTTCTCTACTGCATAAGAACAGTAAATTATTATCTACATGATTATGGGATGTGAATCAGCAATTTCATCATTTCTTCAATAAAATGCAATTCATTTGCCAATACAATTTCACAGTACTACGTAAACAGTGAATTAACGTGAGCATAGCGATTATTTCAGATTTTTAATATGACACGTACCTATTAATTAATTCCACAAAGAACACATTTTATATCAAACAGCCAACATACTATATTAAATTCCTACTTAAAATCAATTTCACCAAAACTAAAACATTTCAGTGAAATAACTCCTGTTCACACGAATTAGCGCAATACCGTATTATAAATTTCTGAATTCTCATAAAATATTTCCGCCATAATGTGAATCTCGCTGCCGCTGTTTCCAAACATTAGATTCGAAACTGAACTTTCCACATACCAATCAGACGTCCTAATCCACTTTTCGCGCCAGCTGATCTGTCTCTCCTCGTTTATTCGTAATTGACTGCCTCTCGATTCCTCGGTCGAAAATGAAAACAGAGGACAGAAAAGCCGCGCTAGGAAGAGTATCGGTGACGAATATCGTTCGCAGCATTCGTGCGGGTTCAAGAGAGCGTAGGACAGGGACACCGTAGAAAGTAGATAGGCAGGAGGCGTTCAGGAAGGAAGTGTCGTGGTCGCTCTTCCGGGCAGCTGCCCTGGATGTCGGCGCATATAGCTACTATGGGTAAAGTAATCCACTATAGGACACCGTACAAGTGCCATTACTACCGGAGCATAGAGGGGGGAGAGGGGGGGCATCAGGGGCTTCATTTAATACCTCGTGGCTCATAATTAGGATCTGGATAAATATTGTATTTACTTTGTCTCCTTTTTTTTTTCGCTCACCCTTGTCGTTCAGCTTTATTTAAACATCTGCTTTGCCTCTTTTTATCGTATACTGAGAATCGAACAATTTCTGCTGGTTTTATTTTACTTAGAATAACGATTCCATGTACAAGAAATGTTTAAGGGTAAGGAAATTAGGCCAAGTATGTGAAACAGTTCAAGACGAAAATAGAATCGTGAAATAAGTCTTGTTTCTTTATGAATCAGAAAGTATATAATATTTGCTTTCTGATATTTTTTTTTAGAAAAGATCCATAATATTGTAACTGGAGAAACGTTCTTAGAAGCCTCTCCAGAAATCTCATTCCAGAATATTAAAAAATGTCCTCTTTCTGGGAAACACGATGCTGTCATTAAGTGTCCTGGCAAATTGTTGCAGTATCGCGTTTTAAGAGGCGGAGGAGGGCATTGTACCGGCAGAACCAGTCATTCCGCCCCAGCATGCTAATAATTCGCGATTAAAAGTTCATTTTGACTGGAATTTTAATTGCAATTAGGCCTGGCACGCCTGCCACTTACCTAGTTACAAATTAAGAGAGGAGGATCGTGTTGGATGCGAGATCGCTACGAGTTTTCCACGAACAGTTAAGCAATATCCTTCGAAGAGATGCTTCAGCGCTTTATGAGAACTCCGTCGTCGCGAAATAACTTTCAATTTTTGAAGAAAGAAACAGACTATATGGAAGAGTACGGTAATTTTGATTACTCGACTGCGCGTAATTTGATAATAATAACTGGCCATTTTTCTCACGCCACTCCCTCTTTCGTTCTTTGCGAAACTATTACGAGTTACGAGACATTTTATCTGTTCCACGCAGTTTTTTTATCTTTCCTTCTGACAGTTCCTGACAGTGATTCCTTTTACAGAGAATTCATTTTTCGAGTGGAATTCCTTTCCATTGTACCCTCCACTTTTCTTTTAATAATAACCCAGTTTTAATCACTCGCGATGGATCTTATATAATGGTTTTTTATTAGATTTTTCTTTTAAATTCTCTCACAAATTATTACAGTAATTCCTGATCTTGAATATAGTTATCTTTCAATATCTATATTCTATCTATACATTATAGTGCTTCTTCCACTGTCTTCTTACTAATTTCTACTGCCATCTTGGTAACATAAATCACATTTTAACGTGATTCCTAGTATGATTGCCCTCATGCCTATCTCACACAGATTTCCATCGAGCCTCCAAGTGTCCAAAGTCCCCCAAACTGAAGGATTACCTATTCACGTGTTACCTGTCTCGCAATCGAGCATTATAACACGTCTGTTCACGGTTCATGCTGGTAGCGAAGGATCCCTTGGCGTTCGATAAAAGGAACCAATTGTATAATCCAGTGACGACGTTTCTCAAACGTCTCGCGCAAATTGGGCCCCTATAGCCATGCCATTGAATATAGTTAAGTAGTAATATGGGTACTCGGGAATCCCCTGGAAAAGAAAAAATAAAACTCGAGCCGTCTTGGAAATATCTTCCTCTGCTGTTACCCCTATGCGTCCAGGAGTATTCGAGTTATCGATTTAGATGGTCTTTAATGTACTTTGTGGAGAGAACACGATGAAGATCGGTGCTCCAAGGATACCTGCTGCGACCCACATTCTGCGGGCTGTTTAGAATCGCCTGGAAATATTTATGGCATTCGTTGCTCAACTAGAATTCTCTGGTGGGCTGTTTTAGTAGTCCTGATCTAGGCAATGATCCAGTCATGTTTTATAGTACTTTAGAGCATTGAATAGGTATTGGTATTAGTTTTATTATAATACTGTAAGTTTGTTGTTGGTTTAGTAGTTATAGGTATTTAGGTAAGGTGAAATTAAGGTATTTAGGTAAGGGAATTAGTAGTCCTTTAATTAGTGATTAAAGTTGTTTTGTATGGTTTACCTTTTTGATACATTTGAAGATCAAAGAATTTAAAAATTTTTAAATTCAAAATTTGAATATTTGAATGTTTGAAAATTTGAATATTTGAATATTTGAATATTTGAATATTTGAATATTTAAAAATTTGAAAACTTGAAGACTTAAAAATTTGAAAGTACAAAACATATCACATCTAGTCATAGCTTATAAAAATCGATCATATGCAATTCCTTCTACTTCCAAATACGAAAGTGAAGTCGAAGTGAAAGTCAAAGCCCTCTTGGTGGCTCAGAATGAATATCGCACAGGTGATAAAAAATTCAAATATTGGTCATCGCATGCAGAGATGTAATCGACTTTGCCTCTGTCGGATGGCTAATCTGCGATTAAGATCTCACATCAGCGAGTCGTTTTCCTTCTCCCCTTCGCCTTGTTTCTCCTGTTGCCGGTACCAATGGCCAGACACGCCCGGCATGTGGTCAATGCGCTTTCAATGACGGGGACTTCTAATGTTCCCCCCGTTGTTCGCGTTCTCTATGTGTTCCATCGCGTATTTACCGAGGGATGCTGGTGGACAGATGCGTAAGTGGGTGCGCTCCCCGTATAGGGAATTTCCAGTGACCACCTCCTTATGACTCCCCAAGTACTCCATCGCTTCAAATCCACGAGATTTTATTAATTCCTCGACAGGAGGTCTCTCGATCTCTTTTTCGTAGTTGTTTTACAAAAAGTGGCATAGATATATAGGTACATTCATTTATAGTATAATGATCTATAGGTAATATTAAATGTGTAAATTAATTCGATTTCTAGTAGCTATTTTAAATCCAATATTTATTATAGTTTATCGGCAAGTCAGAAATTTTTGGATTTTACAAATCACTTAATTTTAGCTATACTGATTGTTCGAAATTGAAGGAGTAGGTACAATTTGAAAATTGAAGTCCCAGACTAAGAGCGCTCGCTATCGGTCTCTGTTATGAGTATAAAAATGTCTGCGCTCGCTATATTTAAAAATCAATAGGTTCAAGCTGATTAGATAACCACACGAATACGTATACATAGCTATACATAATTAGATAATAAAATGAATGTGTAGAGTATACTATATCCAGAGTCGAAATGAATTTCTGATATCAGGATAAAACTTTCTACATAATAATAGAAACGTCTTTAAGATAATATGCACATCTCAAATATTCAAATATTTAAATATTCAAATTTTTAAATTTTCAAATTTTCAAATTCACCTTATTTCACTGAACACTTTTTTACAATATTAGTCATTTTTATACACCCTCTTCTCCTTAGGGGCTTATCATTTAAGAGGTTTATCACTCTTCTTCGAACAGTTTTCGGTTTAATAAAAATTTCTCATTTGTTTTGATCCTTCCAATTTCTACGCTGCAATGCGTGACATGAATGGCCCACCATGAAATCTCGAGTGCATGCGTGCACAATCACCCGTTACGCAATGAATCATCGAAAAGGAATACGCACGCAAGAACACGTTAAATGCGTCCTTTCGGAAGCACACGAGCCTCGACGCTCGTCGCGCTTGTTTGACGCGTGAAAGCTTATGCACAGATGCGTACGCAAGTGATTTCACGTTAGAAGTGGCCCTGATATTGCGGGTACCCACACCGATGCATGTCGACCTTTCTTTGATCCAGTTTTTGGAGAGTTCCACGCAGACCCAAGGACTTGCGTAACAATAACAATTCATACAGGTATACATATGTATGTAATAAGTAGGTATAGCTGCAATGTGATGCTTATGGTCAGTAACTAAGTTCACGATCTTCAAATTTTCGTTAACTGAGACTTGAATTATGATTCAATAATAGCCTACTAAAAGTCATAAAATTATGCCTCAGAAGAGTAGGTACTTCAAATATAAATCTCGTGTTAAGTCAGTTAATCAATGCTCTCCTATATTCTGTTCATTTATTTATTGCACAATTTTCAAAAAAGTGCTCCCTGATAGGCAATCTAATAACGAGTCAGTTTCACGTTCAGAAGTTCCAGAAACCACGATCAAACGAGTAGCGCCAGCGAACCGGGGCTAAATAAACGTTTTTACGCTGTGTCAGAATTTCACAGAGGCTGCCACCCCTACGATGGGCTAGAGGAGGGTGAAATGAAATTTAATTTCCCTGAACGTGTCGATCGGATCGCGAGCGACGAGTCTTGATTGTGGTCGTTTAGCCTGAAAGTTACCCGCGTAATCAACCCTCCTTCTTTTCAATCAATCGCCGATCAAATACAATTATCCGGATAGCGAAGACACATGAGATCGTTTTGTGAGGTCCAAAGAGTTGTGCTCTGATAGGTAGTAGGGTAATTCAGGGTTAATTGGTAAATCTTTCTTCTATTTTTTTTTTAGATTTTACACGTTCTTATTTTATGAAGTCCTTTTAATTCCTTTTTTTGGAGGGAAGAATTTTAGTGTCTTAACTATCGAGATATTATCTCAATTTATTTTAGAGTTTGATACACGTACGTGTTACTATTATTTACATAGTTAAATTTTAAGATTAATATATAAAAAAAAGAGATATTAAAAGTACAGAAAAAAATTAATCCCTCTTTTTAAAATTGTTCACAATTAAATAGTTACATTTTCCAAAATTTTCTCTTTCTCTCTCATAAAATGTGAGAAAGCATAGTATGCACTCTGATTAGTCGACGAATTGTTCCACGAGGAGGGTGCACGCGTGCCTGGCCACGTGCTGCCTGATCTTATCTATGGAAAACACATGAAAATAAGCGGTGCATAGCCCACCGTATCAGTACGTGCCGGTAACCATAAGTGCATAATAACCAATAGGCTTTGGGAAGCGAAGAAAAAATTATATCTATTGATGGGGTGCTGGTCGAATATACAGACGTGTTTCCCTGCGAAAGTGTTTGCATGATGGGTTATAGTTATCGTTGGTTAATCTTCCTGGGATTAGATAGAGCCGATATTTGTCTTTGTTTTCTGTACGAACGACACATTTCTATCCACAGAATAAACACTGCTCATACGTATGTATATTAAAATATAAAATAGTAGGAAATATACACAAGGTTCCTTTTTTAAAAATTTGTAACTTTGCAAATTTTACGTACTCTGTTGCGTCTGTATGTATGAACTCATTAAAGAAAAGTTATTATGCCTCACAACTTTTGTATACCAGATGTGGCTCACAAAGCTCCATCCACACCTCCTCCAGCTTTCACCCTTCACCTCCATCCAACAAACCCTCAGTTTCCCTCGTCCCGAAAAATCTCGTCCCGTTCACGCCTAGATGTGCCAAAACAAATCCGCTCCCGAAGCGATTCACGCGTTTCCCTCTCGGTCTGTCTGCACGCGTGCACCTAGGACGCGCGCGCGTGTGTGAAAATGCACACGTGCCGCTGCACGAGCGACACACCGACGGGAGGAAAGACGAATACCACCGCGAGCCGCGTGCGTGCATATACAGAGGAGGCATGTACACACCCCTGCAAACGTCGGAGCCCGGTGTACCTAAAGTTCCGAGGGCGTACGACCCCCCTCGTGTAGACACATGCAGATAGGGCCAGGTGGTATGACGTGGCTCTCTTATGGGGGCGCGTATGGGGGTTCTTCTGCAGGCAGCTGTAGCCTCGACAATGCACTGGCACAAAAAAAGCTCCGAGGAAGGAGACCACCGTGGCTTCGCGGCACCACGATTAGGGAAGGGTGAAAGGGGGGCTGCCATAGGCATAGCCACTTCCCTCGCTGCGGAATCCTCGACCGTGATTCCACTTAGTTTCTTATACGCTCGTCACTCGCTGTGAGCTCGTCACGCGTTGTGGGAGGGGAGGGACATTTTTTTGAGATCGGAGAGAGTTTTTGATGGGTCAGGGGAGGTGAGGGAGGATCGAGGTGGGATGAGATTGGAGCAAGGAAGTGTTGTATTTTTGAGTTTTTGGAGAGTTTAGTGAGAGAGGGGGATAGAAGAGGAGGATAGTAAAGGGTGCGAGTAGATTAGCAGTTTGTTATGGTTTTATGGAGTTGATGCTGAGAGAGTTTGTGGAGAACAGAGGACGTTTCTGAAGTGAGTTTACTTTGTCAATAATAAGAGTAGAAACAAGGGAGACAATAGAACACTGAATGTAATAGATTATAACAGTACATATAGCTAACATAAATATAAGTTACAATAGATTATAATACAAGAAATAGTAGGAGCAAAGCAGTGAGTGTATACCGAGTACGAGGTTTGTTTCTAAAGTCTGCTCAAACTCTAACAAATGACCCCAAACTATGTCTAAAGAATACAGCAAGTTGATTCAAATTCACAGTGAGAGAATATTCGAACATAGTTAAGTCCACACCAAGTGCATATCTGAATATATTCGAGTTTTCCTTCAAGTCTTCGATTCACATTTCTCTGAGCTACCCCTACGCCAATGGCGAGCACCAAAGACGTCACGCGCACCTTGAACAGAGCCTCGAAGACGCGTGTGTTCGTAAGAACCCCGTGACGTCACCGTACCCACGTCAGAAGGAAGCAGGTTGCATTTGAAGCTTGCTCGGGTAGCAGCTTAAGGTGCAGCAAGGTCTTATTCACCGTGTTCTCTTTCACAGAGGGGGGACCACAAAGCGTTTAAGACGTTAAGTACAGATGGCAAACACGAAGATTGATCGAGTGCGTGTATGTGTTTGTTTACCTTGCTTCGCGCCCTATCTGGGTCGGGCATTTCGATTCAGAGGAATGCGCAAGGTGTTTGTTTGACTAATGTTGTCCTTCCGGGTGTTTCCTCAAGATAAGGTTAAGATACGCGTGAATTTTTGTGGTTGAGGAAGTTTGTAATATACTGAGTACCCTAAAAAAAGTGTGACAAGGTTCTATATAAGAGTAAATTAAAATAAAGTGATAGTAAAATTTTTTATACAATAATAGTAGTGTAAGTTTTAAATTCTGACACAGGATATATAAAAAAAAATCGTCTAATTTTTTATGAAGTTCTTATTTGCTATTTGTGTTTCGTTTGTAATAATCTACATAAAATATTTAATGGTATATGACACATGATATATGGTTATAAGAATGAAAATGGAGAAAATGGTTGGTAGCGTAATGGGACCCTTCGAAATCATTGTTTCGTCAATAATGGTCGGGTAATTCTAGTTAATGGCATCAGTATGGTGCAATCACACTGATGGGGTAACTGTCGAATAGGCACCAAACATTTTGCTATTGATACCATGCGCAGTAAACTCCATATAGTGGTGCAAATATTGACAATTCAGGAAAAATTATTCCATGATCCATCTAGCTTCCTATCTGTTATTTACTCTGTTTACCAAGCAACCCTAATATCTCTGTTGCACTTAGACCAAATGTTTCTCCTTAATATGATTTATTTCTTTCAATAGAATATCTAGAATTTGTCCATTATTTTTACATGAATCATTACAACAAAAAATTAGCTCTTAGTATATTAAATTTTCAAAAAATGTGCTTATTAAATTTGAAGATTTTTCTCCAAAAATATAATTCAAGTTTAGTAACTCTATTCTTATTCCATTCAGTTGACAAAAATCCATTATTGGTCGCAAGGAATTGCAAGAAATCCCTACACAGGAAATGACTTCCCTCCACGGGACAGTGGCTGACACGCACAGTGGTTGCAAGTGTGCGAAGTGACCCAAGAATTCAGGGGTCTGAATAGCGTATTCTTGGACGTATTACGAGTAGTCAAACCTGTTCCTTTGAAGGGGGAGAGAAGGGAAAATCGCCTTTTCGAGGAGGGAGCAGACCTTCGAGGCCAATTGACAAATCGAAACCAATTATCTATTTCGAAATTGTTGAACCTGCTCCCGGAAATATCCCCTATCTAAAACAACCTTCAAGCACACTCAATATCAAATATTCCAAATTTTACGAAATAATGAAATCTGAATGTAAGAAAATATCTTTTAAAGAAAAATCAGAGTCTATAGAGAAATCTAGATTTCTGGAGCCTTAAAAATGATTCCAAAATGTGGTGAATAAGTACTTATAGCATATATCACTACCTCTTCAAAAAATCACAGAAAAAGACCATTAATAGTAGATTATATTGTTTCATAAACCGAGGACAGGTCTTGAACTCTCAATATCACCCTCAAATTTGATTCCACCGACCCCCCGCGAAATAAGACACACGGCGTTATTTAATGACGCGCGATTACCGAGGCGTGTAGTTAATTAACACGTAGGTACGCGTTGCTGCTGCTCTAGATCGTTCCAAGCATGCTTTACGAGCGTGGAGATGGCGAGGCTGGTCGTTCGCTAAATTAACCACCTGTTCGGCGTTTTAACTCGCGCCGTCATCGTCGAAGAGGATCGTAGCTTCCGTGCGTGGGCTGTGCGCGTTCGGAGGCACGAGCCACGTCGACAGACGGCTCAAGATACATTTGTCTGCATGCTAAATAAGTACGCATCCAATTAATTAATAGCTAAGCATCGTAATGCTATACACACGTTTGTAAACAAGGAGCCATATGGGCTCGCGATGCGACAGGAGCAAATATTGGGCTTAATTAAGAGCGAGCGAGGGACTCATTACGGCCGTCTACGAATGTCGAGCTGATTGCGAGTCCACTCGACTGTAATTAAAAAGTGGCAGAAAGTGGAGGCTATCGATACGCATCGTAGCGCGATGGAAGCGTGAAAAGCGTGGAGAAGGCGATAGTTGGAATTGTGAGCACCCTTTGATCCATATGGCAGATTGTCCACTCGACGATGATATCTTTTTAATACTGTATATGATTACAGCTGAATTTTTTACGTTCTGTGAACGATGTGTTGTGATGGATTTAATAGTTTCGAAGGTAATCCAGTGTGAAATTTTCGGTTCTGTTTGCTATGTATTTTTGGACGGTTGCAGCTTTATAAAATATTCAAATATTCAAATATTCAAATATTCAAATATTCAAATATTCAAATATTCAAATATTCAAATATTCAAATATTCAAATATTCAAATATTTAAATATTCAAATTTTCAAATTTTCAAGTTCTCAACTACTAAACTTCTTAAATTCTTCTATATTCAAATAGCCAATAACCTCTATATTATAAGATTCGTGTTTCATTAAATTTCCAAAAGAACTCCTCACCATCTCAAATGAATTTTTCGATCAAAACCCTTCAGCTAACTTTAATTATAAAGCTGTGAAATAAGTCTCCTTAGTACCTTTATACATACAAATTACAAAATACCTCGTACCTACTGTACTCAACGAGATGCACAATTTAAATATAGGTGTCTATCATGGTGTTATAGTTAAACTATTAAACCTTCTCTGCCCCATTCCAGCAGACTCGTCACCCAAGCAAGTTTGCGCCCAGGGTTACGAAACATCCATCGAATCGATAAGAATAATGAATTCCCTGTTCGCTGATTTAGCGTCGACGTTGAAATCACTCGGTTACAGGGGGTCGCCATTGCTCGACGCATAGAAAGGAATTGGCTCGTGTCGACCTCCTCTGGAGTGGCGGCACACGCCACTCGGGGGCTGCAGGAATGCGTCCGTGTTCGTGCTGGACGCGTGGCAGCCTGGGATGCAAACAATGGCGAAAATCATGCATTGTGGCGGCTCGCATTGTAAGTCGGAAAGCTGTGACATTGAGTTCAGGCAGCTGCGTGCTTCCTGCCCACCCCTCCGCCTCGTGGACCCCTCGTCATCCCCCTTCGACTGGTCCCAGCCGATCTAGGGGTGGTCACGGTCCTCCAATCCCAGCCGCGGTGTCTGCAGGAAGAGCAAATAGTTACTGAAATTTCGTTTGTCTAGTATTATCTTCATCGATCCCTGCTGCCTCTTTGCACAGCCGCTTTTTGAGATCCATTAATTTTTTTTCGACCCTTTTATTAAATCACCTTTCCTGGTATCTGGTGGCAGCGATTCTTCGAATGGCTTCGAAACAGATGATGGAATTTTTTTCGATTTGAAAAAGTGTACAGTGTATTTTTTTTTTTATTATGAAGTCGTTGGTGTTTTTTCCCTCTCATTTCCTGAAATTATTTCTTATTCTTCTATTTTTTGAAATTCGATTGTGAGGAGTTTATAGCGAGAGAATGTTGTATCGTGTATCGACTCTGATCGAAGATGGATTCTGTTTTCTTCCGAGTTTCTGGTTTAATTTTTCGCCGAAGGGCTTGAATTGCAGTGCTTCAGGGTTGGCTCTGAATAACCCTCTCGAAAAGAGTTGAAAACGTCGCAAAAAAGGTGCAACGAATCGAAACGCGATGCTAGAATCCGATGGAGCACCTGGATAAATCCATTCAGGAGGATGCGTTGGCACACGTTGAACAGATGCGGGGCTGCCGCAGGCGAGCTTCTCTGCGATCGATTCTGTGATTCTAGAATATTTTAGCACGCGACAAATAAGAAATTGAATTACTTTCTTCATTCGTTACCTCGACCATCCAATAACTTGTATTGCTATATGTCATCTAAGGTTCTGTATACATTTCGTATCCTTCTGCCCTTGGAAAAAGTTCAAACATAAAACATGATCAGGATCGTAAACAACCCAAGTCCTGAGGCCATCTTTTTCTACTAAATAAGTAATATCTGTAGTTATAAAGCAAAATGACCTAAATTTTCAATTGCAATACTGTCTCATAAATTAGTGTCTCCCAGAACCCTTATATTAAAATAAAAAAATTATAAGCCCAATATTCTAGATCTCAATTAAGACTTTAATTCGAATTTCATGAAAATGTAACCTGTGTCACTTTGCCTGAAAATCACAGACACCCCTAAAGAATGCTTCCATTCGCTCAGACAGACAGTGTCAAATTTTTTCTACCCTAGACAAACCGTAAACACCTTCCTCCAACAAATGTTCTTTTACCTAAGCCCAAAGTGCTCCCCCTCGAAGGAAATGAATGGAACAACGTAGAATCGAAAGGAAAGACGAGAAGCTGGAGGCCTTAAAGTTGCCCCACGTAGTGTTTGGTTATCCCGCGACCTGTACACGCGTATTCATGAACGTGCACGCTAGTCATGAATGAAAAAGACGTAATACGACCTATGACAAGAAACCATAGAGAAGCAGGTCTCACCCCGTGGCCTTCGAGCATCCGAAACGTGACGATGAATGAAACCGTAACAATTGTCGGACGACACTGCAAGAATTTACGGCGACGACGTGATCCGAGGGAGAGGTTTGATGCAATTTGCCAAGAAAGGGGATTGATATCAGGCAGTATTCGAAGGGGAGAGGCCTGATGCAATTTGGGAAGAGAAGAGATTGATGTGAGTAATGTGCTCGTGAATGGAATACATTAACTCTGTAAGTAGAGTACGGTGTCTCTAGCTAGAGGTTCCTTGTTGTTTGGTATTATCATTTTGGAGCTGTGTATTCGTGCTTTTATAATATCTTTGATGTGATGATAGTGAGATATCGATATTGTATATTCAGGAATTTGGGAATCCAAGAATTTTGGGATTCTAGAGATTCTAGGGATTCTAGGGATTCTAGGAATTCTAGGAATTCTAGGGATCCAGGAATCTAGGGTTCTAGAGCTGTAGATAAACAGATAGATGAATGAATTTTTGCACTTACTACTTAACACAAAAATTATTTCAAATAATAGAATACATATTCTAAAATTACCAAACTAATTTTCATTGAAAAATCAAAATCAGTAATTTCTACTACTTCCCTGACTCCACTGCTGAAAACAGAAATTAGTGAGTTTTTTAAATCTCGTACTACCTTAAAAATCCAAAAATACAAATTTGACTATCTATCGAGTCGTTATTTATTTCCACAGACTTTTTCTCTACTATTTGTATAAATGGTGTCCACCTGAATGAACTCACACAAGTAACCAAGACAGCATCGAGTAAAAAGACTCTGTCCTTCTCTTATGGAAGGAGATCCCAAAGGGCTGAAAGGAGGTGTTCCTTTGAAAAATATTATATGAGGCCCCTTCCTTGGGGTGCGACTCTTGGGTCGAGGGCTCGTCGTGTAAAGAGAATCTGGCAAGCACAAGGTGCTACACTAGGCACGCGACACGAGCAGGTCTCACTGTCTTCGATTCCTGCCAGTGACCCTAAGAAACCTGTAAGGTAATGCCTGCCTATTATTTGGGCATCCTTGTTTCGGTACGATAGACATCTGAGGGGGACCACTTGGGGAATAATTCTTCGAGCTATAATACATAAGCATATCTCCATTCTATTTATCTCAAATGAAATGGATTCATTTGTAATATCCTCAGCCAGTGGGAAAATGACCCGAGGCAAAAATTATTATGGTTAGTAACTGATAACTAGTCTCCAGAACCACTCACTTTTACCTCATTTTCCGATACTCACGAGTCACTAATTTTTTTAAGTAAAAATGTATGCTATCGCTGATCACAATCCTTGAAGATATGAACCTCGAATGAAACAGCTACAAAAATTCATGCACAAGAAATAGCTGCCTGATATCTCGTTTCATTGAGAAATACATTCAGAATGTCCTGGAGTTTCAGAGTCCTGGAAACGAAACTTAACCCGGCTAAAATAACTCTAAATAATTCCAGACGAGCTAAAGGTCTCTCACTGAAACTGTTTCCACATTGTTCCACAGGGTATGGGGAGCCCACATTAGAAAGGTTCTCGATACCCTGAAATATTATACCTACAGCCCCAACCCTGCTCTGTCGCAATAATTATTTTACAAATACCAAGACGCGCAACATCAATCTGAATAAAACGCAACAAAAACTGATTCCCTAGACTTCAAAATGACAGTAGATCTATATATCAAAAAGCAAAAAGAAAACATTCAATTTGCAACAGTTTTCTCGCAAGGGTGCGATAAGAGGCCATCAGAAAAAAGAATCTCAGAGTAGAGGGAGCACGAAAAACGTCTCTCCTCTGCTCAGCGATTCGCTGTCCATTTCCCAGCGCAGTCATAACAGACTGCGATACCCAAATCCGATCCTCCGCCTCGAGGTGAGCGAAGGGGTGCACAATGCACCCCAAGCGCGCGTTCACGCACGGCTCGGTATCTGGACGCGTTTGACACGCGTGTATTCGAAAACACGTCGGCGGGACGTGGAGGGGGACGAAGGAGAAAGGACGCTGGTACGCTCCCAGTAAAACTGCGTGGAAGGAGTAACGGGGTTCCCTTTTGGCGGAGTTATGGGGTGAGTCACCACCTGGCTTCGGCCCATAATGGGGGGGGAGCTGGGCTCATAGGGCTGTCGTGTCATGGACGAGGGGAGCACGGATGAGATTCCGGGTGGTTGTGCCGCAAAAGGCAGGTGAGGATAAGGGCACGAGCTAAACGGGCGCACCTACAGTGATAGGGAGCACTTAGGTGGACTGCTACTACTTTGCAGGAGCATTTCGCGTTTTCTTTTGTCTTTTTTTCTGTGGTATAAAAGAGTATAGTATAGATTCTCGTATAGGAGTGAATGAGAAGCTCGTAAGTGTCTTAATATCTGAATGTTCCAGATTTCAAATGTCCTAATAAATGGAATGTTACAGTACTATGCCATGCTACTAAAGCTATGTTACAGTACTTAAATTATAATGTCCCAGAAACTGTATATGGTATTATATGATACTATTTCTCTCTTCTTTTAAATTACAGTAAAATTTAAGGTTACAGTTAAATAAAATTGGTCTTCTGCTCAACTATGGAGAAAGGTGGTAACAACAGAAAAATGTGAAATTCAGCTTTGTGTCACGACTTAGGAGATCACAAATCTCTGTTACTCTATTGAGTTTTCGTTGTTAATCCTTCTTTCAGTACATACTATATCTACACTTGACATCCTATAATACTTCAAAGCAATTAAATCCTCTCAATAAATCCCTTTATTTTTCTCTCCATATCATTTTATTGAAGTATTGATACCCAAATATTTACTGCAGGTCCAGTTGAAATAATAGATACACCCCATGTATTAATATTTTGCATTTGAAAATGAAAAACAAGCAGCGATCGATACATCAGAAATTAAAATCAAAAGCTTCGAGGTTGAAACTTCGAGGTCTGAAGTAAGTAGATTTGAAAGTTTTGAATGGACCTTGAATTCGAGCCAATTAAAAAGTTTCATGTAGCTCGGTTGGTAGTAAACAAACAATCGATGGGAATTTTTTTTTCGTTACGGCAACTTTTCCGACATCCCTTCGAAACAACTGAAATTATTACCCCTGCTCTGAGGGGAAGTTTTGCTGAATGTATTATTTCTGTTGCTAGAATTTTAAAATAGTTGTAGATTGCGTGATATGACGGAGAACACGTTTTACTTCATTTACGATCGAACTGTGGCATTTAGAATGGGGGAAAATATGCGAGAAAATGAAATAAAATATAACTGGATGAGCAACAATGTGTTATGAATAATAGATTATGAGTTCAGAGTTTGATAACAGATTAAAGAATTCTGTTTATGAGTAATGGAGTTAAACGAGATATTTTTCCCCTAAGTGACACTTTAAGAAAGGTTTAAATATTGAAAATTTGAGGATAAATTTAGGCCACCTTATTCAAATTATGATTAATTATACTTCAAATATACACATTCATTTGCCTCATTATTAAATCATAGTAATCTCCACTTATTGAACTTACATCGAGGAACCCCTGCACTTTACTTCCATTCAACCTTCATTTCGAAACTCTCCAATGAAGACTTTTTCCTATAAAAATCCATTTACCATTCCACAAACTTTCAAACAGTTAAGAATCATAATTATACTTCAAAGTTTATGCTCTGGAAAAACGAAGACTTTTTGCAACATAGATTGAGAACGATTATAGTCCTCGTAGTTCAAGAAAAATCAATTTTCCTTCATGTACGACTAGTATGACAAAATCTAGCATCGTTCTCTAGAATATTGAATAGAAGGCAAGCTTCAGAAATTTTACTTCAGTGGTAGAAGTAAAAGAAAATGGGAAAACCGTTTTATGACTTCAATTTTGAAGGACAGAAAATTCCAGAGGTCTAATCAATTTCCTATGCACATAATCCACACACGACTGTCGATCGATGCAGGTGGGAGCACGTGTACACGTGCGTGCATGTAGTACGCGAAACGTGCTGAGTAAATTGAATGCCAGGTTCGTGGTCGTACTACTCGATCGCTTTCGACCTGACGCTGGATGAGGCGTTTAGAGATCGAGAGTATTGAGACATCGATCGAAGACCATAAGCTCACTGTCCATTATAGTCTTCACCTCTCCTCTCCCTCAATTTCTTCGATTTTGATGTTACTATGAGATAAACTGCACTTTAAAACTCTAATGCTCAATTTTTTCAATTTCTAGAAGATTGAGCGCTTACAGAAAAGCAATCTTATGATTATTTTCTGTTTCCTCTTGAACTTTGAAACTAGAATCTTTCGATACTTATTGCTAGGATAGTAACTACTTTTTTTGAGAGTGTAAGCGACAGGTTTCTGGAAAAATTGATATAATGACATGAATTTACCCATTTTGAGGACTATTAGGATTATTATATTTAGGTTTATTAAAATAACTTGCAGGAATTTTGTATTGCTCTATTACAGAAGGGTTTAATAAGGAACAAGTTTGATCATTCTCTTTGAAACAGTAATTCACTTTTTTCTTTGGAGTAATAACGACAAAGCTCAACGTAGCCATGCATTCAGTAGGATAGACACGTTATAATGGAGATCGATTAACAAGCTGTACGGTAATGTTAATGAAAGGCGATACTTTCCATCCGTGTAGGTAGGTTCACGTGCGGGGGTTAATGCGTGTCTAGAGAAAATATGCACCCTTATTTTCAATCGTTCTTTTCCGTTTCTTTTATGGGGAATTCTTTTCCTTCCATAATTATTAAAAAAAGCACATGAAAATGATACTCAGTTCAATACAGTATTAATTCATTCTAGAAAATTCATAAATACCAATTATTTTTTTAACCACTGAAAGATAGTTCAGGGCCAAAAAAGTTAAACCTATTCCTAATTTTCACTATCTTCAAAAAAAAAAAAAAAAATACATACTCATTCGAGGAATAATTGCCGAGGGAATCAAACGCTTTGACTGCTTCAAATTTCATAGAGAATAGTACCTATTCAGGACTTTCAAGACACGTGGTCGTCATGGACACCCCTCTGGATCCTTCTATGAGTGTTACGCAGGAGCCACGCCTTTTGAACATTGGCCATATGGTGCACCTATGGCGGGGCAATGATTTACACGGCACCCCGTTCTACCTTATAGGTACGCAACCATAAGATTTTATTAATTAACGTTGTCATGGGCTGCGTTGAATTCGAGAACGAAACGAAGCGGAAAAAGAATTTTACGCTGGACACTTGCTATGTTATTACGTCTCGGGGTAATTTCAAATTCTCATGCCACGAGGTACCCCAGCAACGACAGGCTAACAAAAAAGACAGAGAATAATTGAACAGTGAGTACAATATCAATCGAGCCTTAAATTATGATCTACCCATAGTGATACAGGTATATACCACAATTTACGATTAATCCAAATTTATGGTTTCGATGCAAAGTCTACTAGTAATCCACCAAGGATAATTAAACTAGATATTAATTATTAGAAAAGTGCTTCAGATTCGAATCTCGCGGTACACTAAATAATCGAGGTCTCATTATCCTACTTAATATTAGACCTTTGTTACATGAAAACTAGATCTGGAAAAAAGGTCTGTCCTTTGTTTTCCCCAAGAATATATGGACACCGATTGATATAAGTATCATTCAGTTATTATGCTTCGTGCAGAGCAAAACAGTGCTCTTTCTGTCTCCAAGTTCCGATTGGTGTCACGATAAATAATGAAAGGATGGCAATAATCCTGCGCCTTCTAGCGGACAGTAACAAGCATGCTCGCGATATTCTTCTTACGATGGTACCAAAAGTGTCGATGCCGTTTCTGCGGTGTAAAAAAACGTGGGATTAAATACAGAGAGATCGAAATGGCTGGCAGGGGAGAACGGCGATGAATTATCGAGGAGACATCGAAGCCCGACAGGCGATACGTTTCGTTCGGAGATAGATTCGTTCTGAAACAACCGGAAACGCGATTATCCGCTGGTGACATTTCGTGCGTCGCGTCGACATATTTTTCGGATTTGATATCGTGATGTTTGATTACAGGGGCAATTAATTGATCCTTGGCGATTGGACGATTTCCATCTAGTGTAGACTAATTTCTTTTTTAAGTGAATGAATAAATTAGTTGAATTCGAAGGATTCATAGATTGATACAAATTTGAAAAATGTAGTCTAATATTTATCTCTCTACTGAAAGTTTTCACTTTTTCTATTGACCTTTTTATACTCAAATATTTTCCTACCTTGTGGTAGAATTGTGAAGAATTTTTCAATACTAATTTTTATATGTTTTCATTATTCCTGAGTTTATAAAAACTTTGAAGAAAGGGTTGTACTTTCCAGTGTTAAGAAATTGCTTAAAATCAGTAATACCAAGGTGAATAAAATCTGGTATCAAAATTATTTTTTACTTATGAAACTCTAGCAACATTAAACTTCTTCTGTTATCGATATTGTTTATTTGAGATGAATCATTAAAAAATTTCCAATAGAGCAAAGTGAAGAAAAGATTCGTGAAGAACGCCCACGAAAAAACTGAATACATCTCAGCGATTTAATACCGAATTCGCGAGAAATTTCCTTTACAATCTGTTCGAAGATTAGCATGGTATCGATAAGGGAGCGAAGGTGGTGAGGGGTAGCCAGCGCAAACCGTTTAAGAGGCACTTTCAATGCAAATTCATTGCAACCATTTTACGCTTCGTATCAACTTTCGATCTTGGGGCACTGTTCAATTTATTTTTCATGAGATTGTCGTGGCTACTTAACCCCACTGTCTTCTTCATTTTTATATTGTACATAATTGCCTTTATCACGACCATTCATCTCAGCAAATATTTCACAATTTTCATTCCCCAGTCAACCACTCCAAAAAAGTAGAACTCACCTTAAAAAATTAGTAGATTATTAGTAGATAACATATTTTCCTTCGTTAGCCCATCTTCCCATATTTCACATTAAATTTGCATCTAATTTACATTCAATACAAGTCACATTCTCTAAATTCTAAATAATGGATTTCGATTTGATATCGATCAATTTTTGTATAAAACTCTTTCACATCAATACACCTCGAATCTACTTACAGAATATTACGTCTGAATATTCTTAATCTACATATTGCAACAAATTGTGTTCGAAGCAAAATGCTTGGAAGCACCAGTCGATCAGAGAAGCTTCGCAAAAATCGAATGGACATTAACATTCATAGAGGATATTAAAGAGCCATCAGTTCTTTACGAGCGGATGCTGCGAAACGGTAGCATGCTGTATTTTAAACGGGCAATTTTACGAGTCCTTGGTCACTGTAGTGATTTCATCCCCTGAACGACGCGGAAGGGCGCTAACTACCCTTATATCTACTCGCTACGTAGGGACGCGGTGCTTTCCCTTCCCAACTCTAAACGCATCTTGAACGCCTCAACAGGTCCATGAATAAGTTAGGGTTCAACGCGAAGTGTCGAAGACGTAATAGATTTTGAGTCCCCGACACTTTTAGAGGGGCTTTTCTTCGGAATTGAGCGCCGAACACGGGATATGATTTTCCTTTCGAGCTGAGTACACGCTAGGGAAAGCGTTATTTGATTTTCCATCGTGCTCTTTTCTCTTCTAGCGACAGCAGAACATTCATCCTTATCGTTCTGCCATTATATCTCTCGAAATTCCTTCAATTACTAACAGCAGAAAGAAAATATGAATTCTTTGAATTTTTTAGATTCTTCTCATCATGCTATGGATATTTTTGAGGAAAATATTCTTTTGACTGAGAATAATAGAATTGCATATATCTGAATTCATTCATTTTTCTGAAGTATGAATTTATCTAATTAACTACTTAGAACTGATTAATAAGAAAAGCAAGTGTCTTTGTTGAGTTTCATGAATTCTTGTACTTATATATTTACTATTTTAGTGTATTTGTTACTTGCTATTTTCATTAGGAAAGAATAAAAATAGTGTCCCCCTTTAACATGAGCAAAGTGGAGTTCTAATGTTCGGTTAGAATTTATTTTCATCTTGATACAGCGTACATGCGTCCCACTGTATTGGGCCTCGAGAATTCGATATTTATCGGGATTGATCGCATACCTGGCATGACGAGGCATGCGTCGCCACAATAATTACCAGGGGATGCGTGTCTTTACGCACCCGGTCGGAAACGGCCACGTTCACCAGGAGGGTGCCACACGCAACTTATTCCGTACCCTGCTATGATTCACCTGAGCCATCGTGTTACTATAGTTACTCGATACAGCTACTCGCAAGGAAGGCTGAAAGTTTTGTCTGTTCGACACCCCTTAATGCATCGTCATTCCAAGGGAAAAAATTCGACGAATCGAAATAGAAATTTTGGGAAAAGGGTTAGACAAAAAATTCCTGTGACTTTGAAGGAACAATATTTTATGGGGAGATTATTTTTGTATAGAATATTTAGTCTTTTATTTAGGGCAGGAGTGGGGTCTATTTTCAGAGATGATGTTAATGTACATTGAGTGTGAATCTCAAGAAGATGGTATTAAATTTATGAAAAATGAATGTAGGGTAGTGAATACTATAAAAAGCTTTCTCTGAATATCGCGTAATTTTCCCTAGTAGACTTTACTCGTTGTGCTCGTATTCGTGCATTGCAAGTATACGCCAAGGCTTTGACTAGGATGCGTGTAACGAAACTTCTGCGAAGTTCTACTCGAAGAATATTTTCAAGAAGTCCATTGGCGTGGGTAACTTGAAATCTCTTCAGGAATGTTCCTTGCTCCATTCACAATTCGTTCTGGAGCTCTCGTCACAGTCTTCTAAATTCCACACTCACCTCTGTCCAAAATTACCCTACGTTTAAAAGGCGGTCTTCCAAAAATGTATAAAAAAGAACTTTCTCATCATCCCTCGAAAACCTAAAAGGAAAAACAATCAGACATATTCCATAAGAATATCTAAGAAGATGAGAGTGTCTTCACTTTCACTAACCCTTTCATAAAACACATAAATCCAATAATAAATACTCATATACGTATTCATTTTCAATGCAGTTGCATTTACGCAACATTGATCCTCGAATGGTACTTATAATTTCAAACCTAAAGACGTCTAAAGTCGTCAAATTTCATCTGTGGCTTCAGAAGGGTTAAAATCAGATTTATATTACTTCATTATCGTTTCCCTGGAGCAAACACGAGTCCTCCACTACGTATGCCACTGGTTTAGACTTTGGACTCGAGAATGACTTCACCCATTTTACGAGGTAGCAAGAACAGAAGGACAGAGGACAAATCAGTGACGATGACGGTGGGGCGATGGCGTCTAGACGTAGCCGTCGTGGATGTCGTTGACGTCGTCGTCGTCGTCGTCGTCGTCGCACTGACTCACTCGACGCCGACATCCGACGGCAGGGGGTACGGCTAAATATTGCGTGCACGCAATGACACACGATGCTTTGAAATAGTTCCACAAGACCACAGCGTGTTGATTCAGCGCTGCATCTCCCCCCTCGCTTCTCTTTCCCTCTTTTCAGGGTCACGTGAATTATTGGCACTGATATCGTTCGGAGCCCACCATGATTCACTTACAAGCTTTGCACAATGAAAAAAATACGTACTGTGTTCTCTAAAGACAGATTAAAACTGCGGGTTCATCTGTGAAAATCGAAGGTGGTCGATAATGTGAATCTTTGAAGGACATCTACCCTCGTTATTCACATCTTTGATAGGTGCAAGATGGGGTAGGTAGCTAGGTACCACAATCATAAGCTGACGAAAGAGCTCAGTAAAGCATGGAGCAAAATTAATTGTAATTAAGTACCTACTAATAGTCTTAATAGCCCACTGAAGTATTTCCATTGCATTTGGTAGTGAGAAATGGATAACAAAAATGGTAATAAATTAGTTGCAAGAAAGTAGTTCGTTCTAAGGAAAAGAATGTGTCGTTTTTGCACGCGTCTGATACGTCTCGGAAGAGTTCCCTTTTCGAGGGAGAGGCGTGTAATATTTTACAAAAGAATTCTATAATTGGACCCTTAATCTTGTTTACGGTGAAGAGATCAAGTGGTCTTTGTCAGGGTCGCGTACGGTCTGTGCCAGGGAGCGAATTCCTACACGGGTGGCGTCAACCAAAATAGATTCGCCATAATAGACGCTTGAGGACTCCTTTCGTTTCTGGGACATCGTCTCGAGATGGGAAAAACGGAACTCGATGGAGCTGCATTTCCATCTACCACCGTTTCGTTCCTATGTCGACGTACCTTTCTAGAAAATTGAATTTCTGGACGCTGTACAAAAAATATGTAGGCAGTCGTTTAATTAGAGCGTACCTATATCCTAATTAGTTAATGGTTAATTTAAGAATTTAGTATGAACTCATGCAGCATCTTTAGAGTAGATCAGCTGATTGGCTCTGAGGTCTTTAGCTACGCTCTAAATATACTTGCTATAAAGAGAATGAATTTTAATTACTGTTTTACGTTTTGTTATTTTATATATTTCTGAATTATTATTATTTTATGTATTTCTATGTCTAGAGTCAAAGAGACCCAAAGAGTGTACAAGGGTTGAAAAAATTTGAAAGTCAGACAGTAACAGAGATATCACTTTCTAATTTTGAGTACGTTAAAGTACCTAATATTAATTTCAAAATTAATCATAAAATTCAAAATTAGAACATTGATAACTGTATGTAGCGCATGAAACGTTAATGTTCCCTAGAATTCTCGAAGGGCAAACTTGTTTTCCATTTGAGAATGGACAACGTGCGATGGCCATTAAACGAATGGGGACTGTTAAACTGTAAACATCCTGCAAGAAAGGTGGTCGAACGTAAAATTTCCCACGTGATCGTAACTGCCTGTTTGCTGGGGGTCTCCCAAGTGAACATCGATGCGTTAATTAACAGCAACGTCCCACCCCAAAACTCGTTTGGAATTCGAACTAACGGTCGGAACGATCGAAACGCGACCAATGGTGCGTCCAAGACAAATTTTGATATTCCCACGTACCGCTATCACTCTGCACGTGCATTCAGTGGTGCCAGCTGTTTCGTTCTGAAACGGGGTCGGTCATCGCCGTCATTTCAATTTCGGGCAATTCGACCAGCAATTTTCGAATACGCACTTTCATGTTCCTCGCGCGAAAATATACAAATTTTTATAAATTTACCAAAAAATAAGTAAACCGAATTTCTCTCCATTTCTTCTCGCCATGTACCCTGCATTTAAGATATTTTATTTATTCTTCTTCTGAGCTATTTGATTATCCATGTACTCCCTTTTTCATCTATTTCTTATGAATTCTATATTGATCTTGAAATTGCTTCAGAAAATTAATTTTATATTTTGAGTAGCACTAAATAGAAATTAGAAATTGTGGGTGTTAGCATAGACTCAGATATTTCGATCTCAGAACGTGAGCTAGGAACCCCTGGAAGTAGTTGACGGTTGATCGGTGATTCATACTAATGACGAGTGCGTCGTCCATCGATTGAATTCGTAACGCTTGCTGTGGAACGCACCTGCGCTCGTTACGTGCATCATTTTCGCACAGGAAAAGGTTGTTCTTCAATGAAGCACTGACAGCGAGTGACATTCGTTCGAATAAAGCGATTACATTTAATATTTCGATATAATAAAGAGCACAAGTTTATAAAAACGTTATATGTGCTTATAAATTCTTTTTTATACCTTCTATATTTTCAGAAGACTAATAATTATGTATTATGTCACCTTTGGTTAAATTCCCAAGATTCTTATTTCCTATCACTTCAGTGAAACGAATCATAATTAAATGTAACTATCCCCGATAATTGTCCATGTTTACAAGAATTGATACGCTCAGACAAATGTCTCTAAAGATCATAATAAAAATAGTTGGAAACAGAATCAGAAGGAGAACGTTCCCTCCAAAATCTGCACGTGTATACGTATTCAGTGCACCGTTTATAACAACGAGGGGCACGCACACATAATGCCTGCGTATTTCTGTCAGTAGCACGCGCTCATTAGAGACCGTGCCGTCATTGTTGCCTTCGAACTAAACGATGTCAATGGAAAGTCTAAAAGAAAAATCCAGAATAAAGAATCCATCCCCAGCCCGTGTTATGAATGGCAAACCTACAATCTGCCTCCGAAATGTCTCCTAATGGGGACTCTCTACTGTCTCGATCTCCTTTCACTGCTACCATCGCAGCGAGAGGAGATAAATAACTCAGAAACGGACAAAAGTAATAGGAAACGTTTGTTGCACTTTGTTCATGAGCACGATGAGAGATTCTCTAATCTGGGTTTTTAAACATTTTGTTGGCAATTTGATTTAAATTGTGTAATAGGTATTTTTATTACTGTAGCTTGCTGTTTCTTTCATTTATTTTTTTGTTCTATGTAGGTACTTATTATGTAAGATGCTCCACAGATTTTCAGTGCCTATTATAGTCAGAATAAACTGACTTAACTGCACTTTGAAACTGTTAGCCTATAAAATTTCTCCATTATTATTATTGTATTATATTAGCTTGGTTACCCTGTATAATCGTCTGAGATGAGGTTTGTAGCCAAAATTAGAGCATAGAATTTTACTTGGTGTATTCTATAGGTATACAGGGTGTAACAAAAATGTTGCAGCTCCTTGAAAGGGATGATTCAGGGGGTGATTTGAAACTGTATATATTGCAGTAAGTAAAAGTGTCCAAAAACTGCAAAATAGTGTACGTACCTAAATATATTCTCAAGCAAGTGTAGGTACTGTCGATGCATCAAGCATGTAGGTACATTCGAGTCCTAAATATTCAATCATTCTATCATCTACCCCCTCTCCTCAGCACCTACACCCTCAAATTGAATACACTTTATTCGTTCGTCAGAGAACGTTCGATTACCAATCTGTCTTTATTCTTCATTCGAACGTTTCTTGTCTCGCATCTGTCCCCACCCTGGGCCGTCGCAATTAACGAAAATCCGCGGAGATAGGAACTTTCCCGACTTTTCTTCGGCGGATAGTCCGCGCGACACTTGCTGTTCCCCTTTTAAACGAATTACGACGGTGTATTAGTCGCACTATTCAGAAATCGGCGCACGCGGAGGCAACCCTTTCGAATTGTACGTGAATACGGCAATTAACACCTCGGGATCAGCGGAGCAGGTTCCTAGGGACAGAGAGGCGAAAGGCTGGGAGCAGTCGGGCAAATATCCGGCAAATAAGCGCGGCGTACGCGCGTTAATAGGGTTAAACGGAGCCGACGCGACCTCTCCTCCTCGAAGTAACGAAGTTATTCAAAGTAACTGCCGTAGCGATCTCTCTGCAGGCGCCATGCGACTCTGGCTGCGTGGGATAGCTGAAAACATCGAGTACGCGGGCGCTGAGAGTGGTTCCATAGCGAATTCTGGGACAGAAGAGCCTTGGGTCTTGTTAGCTGATGGTTCACGTTTGGAATTCGTGGAATTGTTACGTCGAACGTTAGATTTTGGTTCTGGAGCTACTTCAGATGAAGGATACTTGGTTCTTGAGTAGATAGTCGTAGTTTTGTGTAGCTCCAGGAGGAGTCATAGGGCAGTGGACTCTTGAGTCTTTTCATCTGATGATTCTTATTTAGAATTCAAGGAATTGTTTCGTGGAACATTAGATTTTGTTGTTGGAGCTACTTCAAATGAAGGATTCTTGGTTCTTGAGTAGATAGTCGTAGTTTTGTGTAGCTTCAGGAGGAATTATAGGATAGTGGATTCTTGAGTCTTCTTACTTGATGGCTTTCGAATATTGTTTACTATTGTTGTTTACTTTGTCATAAGATAAAGAATGAAAAAGATTCTTAAACACCCAAAATAAATCACTTAAACTCCTACCAAGCTATCGCCATATAATCAAATAATAATTAGCCTCTATCAATCCACCTTCAGAACAGTCATCATACAGCACCAAGATCGCTCGATAGAGCCGATTGAGCTAGAGGGTCTAACCTAATCAAGAACATGGTAGCAGAAAGCTAACAAAATTACCAGACCTGGTGCCTTTTCCAGGAACCCTCATCCCAGAAAGCCAGTCTACAGTCGATCTGATCAAACACGCTGGGAAGACCTCAAAATGAGTCAGGAGCGCGTGTTTTCGGTCGTTGTACATTCACGCTGCGAGGCTGTTTGCTCATGGGGTGCTTCCACACGGCCACAACCCCATATGTACCCCTCTCCTTGCGCCAAACACCGAACTTTCGTTCGTCTTTCCAGCGAAGGCTCATTGAATCGAACAAACGATCGCGGGGTGCGTGGTTCCACGATATGCAGAACCTCGATACTGTACAAAACTGTACAGAACTGTAGAGACAGTAGGCTGGTATATTACTTACAGTAGTTGAAAATAGGAATTATATAAGACATCTTTAAATAAAATTTCTAGAGAGTAATCTACACTTTGCGAAAGTTCCAGCTCCATTTGGGAAGATTAATAGACATTCCTTTTTTTTAAAGAAAATTTTCTTCATTAGATTGTAGACCCATGATCCATCGACTGAGTCAGAGGATAGCTCTCTTCAATAACCAAGGACACAACATTTGAGTCAGTTTGTACTTGGAATTCAGTTATCAGTCACTCAGGACAGTCTTCACGAAATACATACACTGATCTCTAACATGTTAATACATATGCACGTATAATACACACGTCGAATCTATATCCCATATTATCAAAAGTACTAATCATGGCTCATAAAATTTTATTATTAAGGTAACCTGAATTTATTTAAGAAAGAATGTGATTTATATCCTGCCACGTAATTCCAAAATTGAGACCCACTTAAACAAGCTCCAACCACAGTTCTGTCCTAATGAACTGGTGTCCACGACCATGGCCTATGAGTCAGTTTCTGGCTCCAATGGGTAGCGTCGTCGCGCGTCGCCTTGTCGCGCGTAGACGCGTGCGAGCGTCGCGACGGTATATATTTACACCACCACA
The DNA here is from genome assembly GCF_051401765.1 of Calliopsis andreniformis. NCBI lineage: Eukaryota > Metazoa > Arthropoda > Insecta > Hymenoptera > Andrenidae > Calliopsis > Calliopsis andreniformis. Next base: position 13,895,343 of record NC_135073.1, read on the forward strand.
CGGGGGAAAGTTTTTACGCGGGAGCATGCGCCGCGCTCTGCCTAAGGCGGGGTCATTTCCTTTGATGTTTTCTGTTGATTTTGCCCCCGTGACGAGAAATTGCACTGGACTTCCTGTGTATCGGATTTCGACGGTGCCGAGACGCTGATACGCTGCTTGCCTGCTCTTACGACGCTTGGTCAGTTCATTAATCTTGGTAGATCGTTTGCTGGTTGCTTGTCATGTTTCGCCACCTTGAGGGTGCATTTTTTATTCCGATCCCCTTGGAAGAATTTTCTTCTGTGCTTTGCACTCTGCTTTCTGGTTTGGGTTCTTTGGGTTGAATTAACTGTTCCACTCTAGCAGCTGTGGAATCAGTTTGCCACTGTTTGAAATTTAAGAAGAAAGAGTTTTGACATGTTTGAAATCCCTTTTAAAAAAAGGTTCTAACATGTTTTAAATTTCTTTAAACAAGGGAGGATTTTAACATATTAGAAGTCACTTCAAAAAAGGGGGTTTTAATATGTTCAAAATCTCTTTAAAAAAAGATTTTCCAATTTAACAAATTTTCTTGTGAGTTAGATACAGAAATCAGTGATCCTTTCCAAGTAAAAAATGAAATAAATTTAGTAGACTGTAGATATATCTATGTATCTACTTTCCCCCATAGTCGATACGGAATACTTCACGCGTACCGAACCATGACAAATTTCTAGTTAGGAAAAGCGAAGAAGTGAAAAGGAAGGAGGCGGATAGAAAGTGCTTCGTTAATCTAGTCGGATGTTGAGGCCGGCACGTGTCGTGCACGCGTCGAAATCGCAAATTTTCTACCTTCCTCGATGCATTGTGTTCTCTGGTGAACCGTGCCCCTGTTATTCCCATGATGAGGCAACCGAATACATACACGCGCACGGCCCATCACGTACGCGGGTTGATTCACGATATTTGAGACGGTCTCTATGGTGTCCACGAAGGGAAACGACGCACGTTAGTCGTAATCGACGAAAACGGAGTGCACGGACTGTAAAATGAGTTTGGCCGAGGGTCTCGTCGTGCTTTGTCACCTTGTTAATCATGTTCATGCGACAGAAAATTCTTTAATCATTGGAAAACGCCCAGAAATGACCTTTACTCTTGTTTCCCCTCACTCACTCCATAGATAAGAAAAAACTAAACTGCTATCAGCAAGGTTTTAAAACATAGACATTCCTTACACGCTATAATCTCATCACAAACTATGACCACAAAACACACACCACCAACCAGAGTTTCATACTCGTAACTATCTTCTGAGACACTATATTTCACCAGCAGCATTCATCAAAGTGAATCCCCATATTTCTTCATCACCCTAATGAAATTTATCTCAAACCATCCAGAACCCTGTGAACACAACATCCACTGCACTGAAACACGCGGAACCATCCTCCAAAGCTTCGAGTCTCAACCAGGGGGAAACTTCCAGCAGCCAGCAGTAAATACAGAACACAGAGGGATGTGCGTACTCCGATGACACCGCTTTTTAATTTCGTCTAACAGCAATACTTCCAGCACGTGTCGGCTCCTAGCCGCGCCAGGATCGAGGCAGGGCTTTCTTCTATGGGAGGGGATGTGACGATCGCGCCGCTAGTAGAGAGTGAAACACCGACCATGTAAACCAATTTGCACACCATGAATCCCCTTTGATAGCGATCTGTCGGTCGGTGCCGAGGGTGAAGATATTTCCCACAGGAATTGGTGGTTGTGCACATCGCTGAGAAGCGAGTTCCCACAGGAGCACCCTGCCTCTATGGGAACCTGTGGAGATCGAAAACTACCGTTGAATGCCTGAACGGGTTCGACGAGACAATGGCCCACGTCCTCCTAATTGAAAAGCGCCCGATAGCCTTTGCCAAGACGCTGATGAGCGCGGGATGATGATGAAAGGACACCGATGGGGAATGCTTTTGAGTTCGATCATCTGGGAGGGGACTTATTTTAGAAACTTGGTTTTCGTTCCTCCCTTCTTATTTTACTATTCAGAGTTGATAAGTACTTGGTATTGATAAGCGACTGTTCTGTCTTGGGGAGGATGGAGGATTGACTGTGGCGAATATTGTGTGGGAAGTGAAATAGGGGGATGGTATCGGTAAATGTCTCTGAGGAGGTAATTGAGTCTCCTTTTTTGCTTTTAAATTTAATTACAGGAAATTTTTTAATTTATTTCTTTGACGTTAGAATATTATATGGGACTCTAATATGTGTGCCTTTTTTTATTTATACCTATTAAAATTGTAACAATTGTTTGCTTTAGTCTTCAATTGGTGATGTCAGTTTGTAATCTCACTAGGGGTGAGTCTACGTTAGTTTGACCCCAAATGCAAAGTGCATTCACTTGAAATTATAATATACAATAACTCCACGCTTGTATCCATGGAAAACTCTTTTTTACCTGAAATTTCGCCATTAGGAACCTCTGCGCTCCAATATCTCGTCAATTAGCGAGACTGGCTGAAGGGTTGGTACTCGAGAGGTCGCAGGAAATGCGAAACAATACACAGCACAGCCGCGAAACTTGATCGCAAGTAACGTATTCCGCTCCCTTATGCGAACTGCGCACGCACAGAAAACGGGTGGACGAGGGCCTTAATGTCGGATAATTACGCGGTAATAATTAGTAATTACACATGGCTGGACGAAGGACGAAGAAAGGAAAGCTTCCAGAAGAAGAATGCGACTTAAGTCGACTCAGGGCGAACGAGTCGAAGCATTATCTGGGCCAACGATTGCCAGGGCGAAACCTTCGCTCTGCACCTCGTTCCCTGTAATTGAATACCGTCGCGACGTCTTATCTGAATTGTAACTGGTACTCGAAATACTCTTAGGAACACCTTCCTCTCGCGATTCGCTCGTAAATGCACCTGCTAACCACCTTTCGCCGAGTTACTGCCAGAAGGGTGCACTTTTCCTCCTGATATTTCAGCAAAGCGTAGAATCGTTTCCTTTTTCTTGTTGAAAGTGAACTTACAACTAGTAGTTTACTTGTTCCTTGATATTAGAAGGGGTGTAAGTATAAAGCGTTGCATGGAGGGCTTAGAAGAAGGGAGTCGGAGGTCAGGGGTCAGAGGTCAAGGGAAAAGTGGACCAGAAAGTGGTGGCTCTAGGAAAGAACTTCAATCTTAGCTACGTTCTGTTTTTTAATTGAAATATAAATATAGAGCTCTTTTATTCGAAGTTTCACTTGTGAGAGATTCATAATATAGTGGGACCTCTAGACTCTAGACTGTAGATTCTAGATACTCACTAAAATATTTCTTTCTTCTCTTGAAAAAGGATCAAAATTGACAAATCTCACTTTTTATAAGTCCCTCAATTTTTTTTACTTAATTTTCTTTTTTCACAAGTGCACAAGCCCTGCCCATGATTCTTCTACTTCTCCAATCTCCTCAGCTTCTAGAGGATTCATCAATTTCCTAGCACCAAGAGTATCTTTTTATTGACTCCTCGCACAGTGATTTCAAAATAATTGAAAAAATATCGAAAAATCAAGGAGGAATTCCATTCCGTGACCTTAGAGACGCCACCAGCAAAAGTCTCGGTGGTTGTCGAATGAAAGTTTGCCGGTCGAGCGTGGCGACAGCACGAGCGGTCAATTAGCAAATTCTTAGTAAATCGCCTGGCATTACGGTTATTGTCGTTGCGTTTTGTGTGTGCGCGATCTACATGCGAGGGCGGACTATATTATTCGCGCTTACACTTCGGACCAAGGCACGCTGTAATTTATCGAACGAGCCGATGTAGATAACAAGAAAAAGGAATAACATTGTGAGCAATGCCTTGGAACATATTTACCGCCAGGCTAACCCAGAAATCTGCCATTAAGTCAGGAATGGTAACTTTTACAAGATGAACATTCTGCTATCTTCTCCCAGGAATCATGTACCAAATATTTGCACTTGCGATTTTTTATAGAGAGGCTGTTACTGAAATTCAGTGATTTTACAATTTTTGTCAAAATGGTAGGTAGAATGTAAAAAGCAGGGCAAGAGATTTTTTATAACTTAATTGTACTAATTTTTTGGCTACTTCACTTGCTCGTTAGAAGCTCCTCAAAGATGGACCATTGATGCATAAATTAATCAAAAAAGAATCTTTTTACTTGAACTCTATTTTTTTCAAATATGGAATACATACTTTTTACGTCATATATTGTTACCTGGCTATTTTTATAGAATCTTTAGAGCCAGATCCATTAAAGAAGTGAATGGTCCTTAAAAAAGGTATCCAAGGTTTTAAGCAAATAAACACAGTCCTTCCACTCGCGATTTCCTAGCAACCTTCCCATCGATTTTCGCAATGGAACCGTCGCAAGATCCCCGTTTTTCCATTCCCACTCGCCCAGAAAAGGGATCGTGAGCGAGCGCGATTTCTCCCAGCGATCCGCGGCGCCCAACGTTTCAGTGCAAATCATCGAACGTATACGCGTTCCAGTCGCGATCCATTGCGTCACGGGAGTTATTAAGCCCGCTGCAGTCAGGCCAGATATGTATATCAGAATGACACGGAACGAGAGGCGAGCCGAGATATCTGCCCTGTCGCGGGAAAACTTTTTTCCAAGCGAGGTCGCACGAACCGTTCGGCCTCAAACTTCGCGCCGTGTCGATCCTGATAAAAAGTCGGGGGCACGCTTTGCCTCGTGCCCGCCTCGGTAAATGTTGCATATCGTGAGAAAAGGCCTTTCTTTCTCCCCACCTTGTCTCGAAGAAATCTCCGCGGCGTTGGACGCGGAAAAAAGAAAGGGAATCGAGCGTAGATTCGACGATTTTATGGTACAGACTTAGGGAGTACGGAAAGAAAGTCATCAGGGAAAAGGGAGAAGTTAATACTTTGGGATATGTAAATTAGATAATGTAGGTTTTTGTTTAATATTCTGTTTCAGGTTCTAGATGGACTTGAGAGTTCAGATGAGCTGACATTTCTTGAGGAAACGATTGGAAAGTTATCTGGAAGGTGGAAAATGGTCCTAGAGAGCTGCAGTCTGTGAGTGATTAAATATATTTAAATGTGAATATTAACTCTTGAATTATTATGAGATATTATTTATGGAATTACTTAATATTTAAGTTGATGTAAGGTAAAAATGGGGTTGATGAGTGTGAAAAATTGGTGAAAGGATTTCATAGAGTAAGTTTAATAATCTGTGCACCTGTGTATTTCAAAAAGGATTCTTTTATTAATTTTTGTTTGTTATGTACTTATATCTGGAGGTGCTAAGATGAATATTTTATTAATGTTTGTTTTATAACGTCTCTTCAGGGGACACATGGTTTCGCGTGTTGCTGGGAGCTTGTTAAATTATTTGCACGCTGTTTCGTGGCTGACACGATCAACTTGTAAAACAAAGAGCGCCCTTGCACACTTGTCAAAGCGGGCTGGCTTCGTGTCGGTTTTGTTCCTCGCCTCTACTACTTCGCGACCTTTTTCTCATCGTGTTCCATTCGCCTCCCTTTCTTTCTCTCATTCCCCCTCCCCTTCTCGCACCCTCGTTTCCGTCTTCCCCATTCTCATCGTGCACTTGTTGCTTCGTCACGAAATGTCCGAAATTCTTAGCTTCGCCATGAATCACTTGGAAGTAAAGCTCGCGATAGTTTCTATCTTTCGTGATTCTGAAAGCTTGATTATCGCTGTGCCACGTTATCCACGAGTGGATATCTTGTTTGCGTGAACTGAGATGGAACGAAATTTATGGAGAAGGAATTGGGTAAGAAAATTATTCTATTTGAATAGTTTTTGGGTGGGTGAGATAGTCGACTGAAAGAAGTTTAACTCGAATAATTATTCTAGATGAGTATTGCTGGGGAATCGGTTGGAATAGGGGCTAATGAATTATTAATACCTGTGTGAATGAAATATTCATCTAATGAGAATTTATTCACAATATCACTGTAGATAAATATTTATTCGAGATATTATTCTATGTAATTTTAATATCTCCTAACTATAACTAATTTAGTTCTGAAATATTTCCCTAGTTTTCTTATCAGACTTATCAACAAATTTTAAACCATAAAAAAAAGAAAAAAAATATATTCTAAAAACAAGTTTAACATTCCAATTACTGTGACTTCATTACCTCCTTAAATACTTCTCTCAATTATTCTAATAATTAATTTGAGTAAATGACAAAAATTTGTCCCGTGACAAAACTCCACATTGCCTCGCTTTAAAAAAATGAATAATCTACTTGTTTCTCGATAATATTGAACGATTATAGAAGCGTGGAAATAAGTAGAGGAACAATCGAAAGCTCAAAAAAATGATCCATCCAAATAATTTCGGGATCGAGCGTGTATCGAATGATGTGGAATAGCCTGGAGGGATGCATCGGCTAAATGCATTTGCGTCTCTGTAATCAAAGAGCCATTATCGCGCTGGCGAAGGAGCTAATGGAGAGCTATGAAATTCCCTCTGTGACGCTCCCCGTCCGACGATCGTCGTAATGTTAAGTCATGTGCAATGGAATGCTTCATCACGTGACGCAGGTAGTTAGTACACGTATTTAATATACCCTTACAACGAGGCTGGTGGTCCATGTTCCTTTGCCAGAACGTAAATTAATTCCCGCTTGTTTAACGCGTTCGAACCACCTATGGGCGTCGATTTATTTATTTTTCTGTTTAATACCTACACTGACGGTGCACAGTGATTCCAGTTTTAAACGAAGCCGTTTTCGATTCATTTTTTCATTCATTTTATTGCAAATGCTCTTCTTTTTTGTGGGAATTTCTGCTGGAAGCTCTGATTAATAGTAATAATTTTGCAATTGTGCTGATTAATTTTATTCACGATTATTAAAATATTCAATTTTTCTTCAATATTTCTGAAGCCTCTTTAGTTATATTTCTCAATTTTTTTTTCAATTATGTTCAGATAAATGAAATTGAAATTTCTCGATAATAAAAAATTCTTCTCTAGAAAAGTTAAAGAAGCCAGAACTTCTCAAGTTTAATCTCTAAGAGATATTAAATAAAAAACAGCGAAAATTGATCGTTCTCAAAATTCTAGACTACGAATTTGTATACATTTATAATATCATTTCCTTGAAATAGATCTCTAATTAAATTCCTCTCCTCTAATTGCATTTAAAAAAATATAAATTCAGATAAATATCCAGTCTACCAATATATTTCTCTCGAAAACTCGTTCCACTAGGTTCTGTCGAGAAATGTGAACTTCCTGTCCGAAAGAGTATTTCAAACACCGAAAATGGACGCGAAAAGCGGTCAGCTATCCTGTCGAAATATGTATTTCGCTGAGCTAGGACCTCGTTGCGATTTTATTGGTATTTTATAGCGTATTGTTATGTTATATTATATTATTTACGCGTGTGGAATCGAACGGAAATACGAGAATGGAGCCGCTGGCCATTTGCGCGCAGTTTCGTTGCAGCGGAGACAGGCTGCAACAATCTCGCGGTCGCGAATTCATTTGTCGCGATGGATCACGTTCGGTTGGCTGGAAACTCGATGACGGGCAAAATGTGATTTCACCAGTTTACACGAGCTAACCTCCAAAACATACCCAAACGACTGTGGCAGGAAATGATTTCAATTAATCGCTACTATCGGTTCAACCTGGTCAGGTTAATCGAGTGTTAACGAACGACAGTGGCCAGACTTGCCGCGAAAGATGAGAAGATCCTTGAAAAATAGAGTATCTCGTAAGTGGAACTCGTATCGTTGCCCTCAGGAAAATATTCTCTGAAAAAAAGCCACTCTGCATCGTTCTCAAGCTGAATAGAACAAACAGAAATTTACATGGCTGTTCTGTACATCGATCGATTGAAGAGTAATTTCCAACAGACCGATCGGCCACTTCCACGAGCACACGCGAAGGAAAATTGGTTCCCTAAGTTTTTTGTTAAATGCTTGGCTAATGACAGTGACAAGGAGTGTCACACTTGCCTGCAAGCTCAAACGAGAAATGGCTGCACCAGTTTTCGAGTGTCTAAAGCGCCGAAAATCTGTGCGATTGGTTTACGTCCTAATAAGATGAACGCGAATCAGTCGCCATTTTGGAGCATCGTGGAGATGAAGAAACTTTTGCAGCAGTATCTTAATATTATTCGAAGGTACTTTTGTAGATTCTTTGAGTTTTTGAGGAAGAATTAAAGATAATTATATATTATATATTTTTCATAAATACTTGAATTAAAAAAAATAGAATCTACTAAAGCTTAAAAATTCTTAACTATTTATAGATATCGAAGCTACTTTTATATTTCGTGGAAGCCTGGTTCCAATGAAAGTTGCGAATGGAGAGCATTCTCGTTTACCTCTTTCCTCTCCATCATTTCAAAATGTTCAAAGAAATTCACCAAAAGGGAATGCTTTAGTAACAAGGATCGATCGTCTCGACGTCACGAGCAGCAGCGACGTTCACCAGAAATGTACAATTTTGAATCTTCTTTGAAAAATTCGTATAAGCTAAACCGAACTGACAGACGATATCCCGATAACAATAGAAATCATGAAGTTGTAAAAAAAGATACTGATTCTGACACTCCCAGAACTAGTGTTTCCCCTAGGAAAGATGATAATTCACCAGCTTCGAATTTCATGGAAGAAAGTCTCGCCAACTGCACAGTTTTAACAGTCGAATCGTCTGACTCTGCAATTTTTGGTCCTAACAACTATTCCGCCCGCAAATCGAAGAAAAACGTCTATGTGCAAACATCCAGAAGACACAGGTCTCGTAAGAAGTTTAACGAAGACCTGGGAAGCAGTGAAAAAGAAAATTTCATGCTACCAACAGGAACGTCATCTTCCAAAGACGTCAAAACCATCTTCAAAGTCAACGACGCCGACTTCCACGACAGGAAAAGCAAGACCAACTTCAGCCCCCTGAAAATTCGACAAAAATCCAAAAAAGAATCCTCGAAACCTAGAAGGCCCAGAAAATCGAAAGATCAAGCCACAGAAAGTCCAAACCTGAACTCAACAAAAGCACCAAACGAAAACAATGAATCTTCCCACTTAGGAAAACCTTCGAAAGCCAAAAGAAGCAGAAATACCGACAGATTCCAGAACAAAGTAAAAAAGAAGTACCAGACAACCTTATTCAGTAAAACAAGTGACACAGAATCATCAAAGTCAATGAATCCCAAAAGCCCTATACTCTCAAGAACCAGCAAAAGCTACTCAGCCAGGAACTACCTAATCGAAGACAAAATCTCAGAGATAATGATCCTAGGGAAGGTTAAAAAGCGTTTAGAGGAGGACTACGACGAGTACTTCTCAGTGAACGAGATCGATATAGAGAACGACCTGGTCGAGGCGCCAAGGAAGGTATCCTGCAGCAATCAATGCTCAGCGACGTCTTCTGAGACGAGGATCGATCAGCACATGTCTCAGGAGGGCCTGAGGACCTCGAGATCCGTGCTGACAGTGGCGAAGTATCAAGAATCGCGGAACCGTGTCTGGCAGTCGACGTTGAACAGCACAGAACACGAAGAACCAAAGAGCCGATCGATCAAAGCTGGTCGAACTAGGACCTCCTCCTCCCGCTACTCGAATTTGGACCTGGTCCGCTCCCAAAGCAGCTACTACCAGTCTATGAGAGACGACGAGTGCACGCCTAGCTCCTCGGTCGAATATTGCACAGCCAGCAGCATTTCTCTAACAAAATTTCAATCCATTATAGATAATTCGTTGGACACAGCGCATCAGACTTGTTCGGTGGACACTGACGCCTCCTGCGACTGCAGCTTCGACGCCTCGCTGGACCAGGCGTTTCTGTCAAACGATATGACGTTTGAAGAGAACGCGATTAGTCAGAATGGTGGGGAATTTCTTGATGAGACAGTGGTGAATTGTTTCACTGTCTGCTGTTGCCCGAGAAACTCCACTCCGAATTTTTCTAAATCCTCGAGACGCGTCACAGAGTCGCTGGATTCTGGGATTTTGACAGACTGTTCTAGGGATTGTTTTCGCGCGTCTGAGGAGTATTTAAAAGAGAAGAGGAAGGACTTGGGGAAACGAAGGTGTGGGGAGAGGAAGATGGATTTATTGCCTACGTATGATTTTAATACAGACAGTAGTTATTCAGATGACTCGCTGAATCGGAGAGTTGATGTGGCGGTGAGGAAGTTCACTGAGAATCTGATTCTCACGGAGAGGAAGGTGAAGATTAAGCTGAGGAGGCTGCAGAACCTGCCCAGGCATAGGCAGGAGAGGAAGAGGTGGAAAACTGGGCGACAAGTAGGTTACAGCTTGCTCTGCTTTTAAATAAATAGGATTTTTGTTTAAATTTTTCATTCCTGAGTTTAGCTGAATTAAGAGAAGTTTTATGTAGATTTTTTATGGTAACACTTGACATCCAGGTTAAGAAACTATCAGAATCTTCCTCAAAATACAGTTCCACGTATCAGTTCGACTTTCCACAATGGCAGACCGACGATGACAGATTCCTGAGCAGTTCTACCCCCCCAGTTTTCTCATTTTCTGACTCTGAAATCGATCACCTGTAACTTCAAAATCAGAAATTCCTACATCACTCAAATGCCTAAAAAGAAGGTACTAATAAGCAAGATAACTTCAAAATATATCTAATTAATATTCACACCCAATAATCCCTAATTCCTTCGCCTCTTACAACAGAAATATTAACCCCTTTAGTACCAACCCCCTAACAACAAATATAGCAAGAATTCCCAAATCAATGTTTACCTAGTTTACATGTATTAAAAAACAATTCTGTGGTCACCGCAAAATGAAAAAATCCCCTTTCACGAGAGTAATATTATGAAATAAAATTCAATGATATAAATTCACTACAAAAATAGTAAATAAAATATTTACTCAACTTTTGGCCTCAAAGGGTTAACAGTAAACAAAATTAGAAATTAGTAGAATTTTCAAGTAGATTCAGATGGAGGGATCCGCCACAATTTTAGCATTGTGTTCTAATACCCAAAAATGGTTACCTTGGCACTAAAAGGGTTAAGATACAGTGTACCATTATTCCTCTTCAGTTTCCACAACTTAATTAAATCCCTGTTGCCCAGAAAAAGAATTCCCCCATGATGCAGCGTCCCCGAGAGCAAACCAGACGAAAAAGGCAGTCCACTAAGGGGTCGTAAAAAGACGCGAGGTGTCCAAGGGTGAAATGCTCGTGGATGCGGCGACAACAATCAAAATGTAGAGACACGTCGGATTCGAGGCTGGCAGAAAGTTCGACCACATCATTAGACCAGGCTGACCGTCTCTGTGCTGCGGTTTCCTTTGAAGGGGGGAAGTCGGAACAAGCGTACTCGATACCCAGCCGAGCGGAAATGCATAAACGACCAACGGGGACGCCAGCGCGCTTGACCATTTTCCCTCGCGTCGAGAAGGAGGAAGACATTGTTCTGACAACGATTTCTCAAACGAGGGGCGCTGGGAAAACGGGCGACGGCCGATCAAAAGGAATCCACTCGTGTTCTCGAGAACGCCCGATGGTTTTGATTTCCCGAGAAATTACTTCCCCTCTGTCTCGCCCCTCCTCCTCTTTTGTTTCCTCTGAGCACATAGCTCTCTTTGTAACAAGCGTATGCACATCACCGGACGTCCTGTTCGGGGAATTCATCTTCGATTTCCGTCTTTTCTTTTTCTACCTTATTTGCGTCCAATTTTTGGTGCCCCTATTTAGATACGATTAAGAGATTGCTTGCGTGTTTTTGATGACTCTTGTTTTCTGATAGTTGATGAATAAACGTATTTATTATTGAAACTGGTCTTAGGAAAGTGTACTAGGGAAGCGTACGTTGCTAGAAATTGTAGTTAAAATAGTTCGTTCCTTTATGCAGAGGGTATGGGTTTACAGTAATCTATAAAATAAGAAATGTAGGTGGATAATTTATACAAGGTAGCAGGAGGTGATTCTAAAAGTCGAGAGAAGATGAAAATTGAGAGTGATAAGATTATGTTGGAGGCTGTCTTTCCAAGTTATTAATTCTTGAAGATGTGAGGACCTGAAATGAGAGGACTGTGTCTGACGCGGGGACTTATTCTACTTCGACCACTGTGTCTGACATGGGGACCTATTCTACTTCGACCACTGTTTCTGACATGGGGACTTATTCTACCTCGACCACTGTGTCTGACTCGCCTATCCAGCGTCGGCAGTAGAATAAGTCACTCGACCATCACCCCCAATCGACAGCCAAATTTCAAACGTAAAAACGACAGATTCAATATAGCGATTATATCTGAGAAACAATATTATTACTTGAAAATTATCCACTACGACTTATTTTTTAGATATAATTAGATATAATTACCGCTTATTTTTTAGATATAATTACCATAGTGAACCTGTAATTTTTATGTCTAAAATTTAGTCTGTGGCTGACGATGGATGATGATGGTCGAGCGTGTCTGCTCCCTGACAAACCAAGTAAAATGGGTGAACATTTTCCCGCTGCGCACCCGCGACAGAGGGACGTCGAAGATATCCGCGTGTCCCACATAGCGGATCCTCGAGATTACCGCGATATTTATTTCTCCCTTTGTATAGACTCTCTTCCGCGGCAGAACGAGTAGGCGATTGGGGCGGGCGGAGGGGGCCGCGTGTATCAAAGAACTCCAGGGGAATTAGATTACGTAGACTCGGTGTAAGATGCTTTTCCACGGCTGATCCTCCTTTACGTGAATGCGGATTTCTGGGGTGGTTGAATCCAACCGCTGTGCCCGACCCACACCACCCCCACGTCGCTCCTCTTTTTCACCACCCCCTGTGTCTCTTTCGATACGCCATTCGACTACTGCCGCTGTAATTATGCTCCATCCGCGTGTGATTTTTATTAACCCACGACACGGAATTTATCCTCGGTGTCCTCGGCTCTGGAGCTCCACCTAATGGAAGGATTACCAAGGAAGAATATTCTATGCTTGACGCAGCGATGATTACCGTGGTCTGAATTCGTGAGACTTTTTATTTAGTGCTGGAGGACTGTGAGAAATTTGAGAGTTGAACATTTTCTACTTTTGTGTGTCAATTTCTTGCAGAGGTATGAGATTATTAAATTCTTGTGATTGAAAAGCAAAATTCGTTATATACTAATTGCGGGAAAGATCGTTTTATCTCAATTACTAGAAAAACCCTTGGTCTTCTATAGACATTCTATACGAGGATTCGACCAGGAGAAAGATTACCGAAAGAATCAATTGATCCACGGGGATATTTCGAGAGAACGGTCGAAGGATGAGATCTGGTGACAAACAGAGACATCCTTGGGGTCGGGTCAAAGCAATTTTCGGCTTCGGGGGCCAATCGTACTCTAATACCCTTAAATGAGATAGAAAACACGGCACGACTGAAAGGTGATTGACTCAATTTTAAATTAACTCGATGTACAAATGAGACTACCATTAATCTGATCTTTTAACAAGAAACTTGTAAAGTTTTTAAGTGGTCTCTGTTACACTGTATTACATACTGCTGAAGACAGTATAAAAATTTCAATATTTTCTAGCAAGAAATATGTAATTCTTAAGTAGAAACGAAAGTTCTGGAAGCAATTTTTATATTTTCAAGATAAATCTCTTTAATATAAAAGCATATATTTATTTATGTTTCTTTCAAAACTGTTAGGTGTCTTTTGCTTAATCCTAACACAGTGGTAGGACTGTAAGACAACAGATTTACGATGTTCAACTACTTGAACGAAGAGGTTGAAGAAGGTATTGGAACCGATCGAGATGGAACATTTCTCTTCGAAGAAATCCGATGTTCCAGCGAGCGAAGATTCCCAGGACGTGCTTCTCCCAAAGCTTTCACAGTTATTATCCCGCAGATGTTTGTCGTTTACGAGATATCCGAGCGATATTGCGCCACAGCTCCTCGCTACACCCGCGATTGTTTACCTAATGGTAAAAGCATCATTTTCTGTTTGCTCGGCTCTCTTTCTAGCACGATACTCGACCTTCTACTCCACCTCAGTGTTTTATTCTTTCTACTCTACTTATCTTACAGTGCCTCTCCACTACTAACTGTTTTCAATTAGTTAAATTAGAAGAATCAATAGAATACTTAATTAAACGCATTGCTATTTAAGCCTACAATTACTTTACAACATACATACAGGGTGAGTCTCACAACTGTTTCGCCTCAATTTCCTTGTAAACTATTTGTTGCATGAGGAAATGCTTCAAATAAAAGTTGTTTAGTATTAAGACAAGCATAGGAAAGAGGGGCATTTCTTCGACACCAAACTCCTTTCCTTTAAAACATTTTTTCATGCAATAAATAGTTTAAAGGAAATTATAATAGTACAGTTATAAGACTCACCCTGTATATTAGAAATTCTAAAAAGTGTAACGAGCTTAATTTGCCCATAAAGCGCGCGTGAACGGTTAGAATATCACAATGTTAATCCGCCAGGCGTCTGACCATATACCATCTACTTCCCCTCACTGCCTGCGTCTCTGTCACGCTCTCCTCGCGAATCAATCACACTTTTCCACGCTTCGCTTTATGATTAAATCGTAAGGCGCATAGCGTTTTCAAAATCGCTCTCAGTAAAAGTCGTTCAGATTAACACGAGCCTCGCAAGGATGTGTAAATTTATCAGCGATTCCATTTAAGATTTCTCATGCACGCCACAAGGTTTGCACTATTAAAGGGGATTCGAAACTTTCTCTGAAAGAAGAAAATAGACAAGTCCTGCAAACAATGAAGCATGAAGAAACAAAGTACTCTATTACTTTAGTTCTTATTTTTTAAATAACAACATGAGTATATTTGAGATACAACATATTTTGAGAGACAAGAAACTAGAAATTAAAAATTTCCAAGAGGATGGAATTTCTTTTCTTTTTTAAGCTGAAAAGTTCATATCCTACGAGCTAGATGTTTAGAAATAAATAATCTCTGTCTAAATCTCAGCCCGAGCAAATAATTCAACGAAGATCAGCACACCTAAACCTTTCGAATTTTCAAGCTCCAAGGAATTACATGGTAGCTCGATCGACGGGGAAATAGTCTTTCAGAAAATTTCTCGCGATGATACGCACACTAGAGAATCGAACGCGCACACAAGCACTCACAGACAAGTGGAGATAAATACGTATGACACGGCAAGGGGAAGCTTCCCACGGGAGAAAGCGATTCTGAAAATTCTTCGAAGACACGTCAATAAAGGACTATGGTGCTACAATCGGGAGAGCTCCTCTCTCTCTCTCCCTCTCTCTCTTTCGTCGACACTTTCTTATCCAGCGCGCCGAGAAAATTGTATTTCGGCCTTGGCGAATAGCAAAGCGAAGATGACAAAGTCACGAAGAAAAATTGTGAAATTGCTTCCTGCAACGGCGCACACCTCGAAGGTGTGCCCTCTTCGTGTCTGCACCTACCTCTCTCTGTCGATCAATCCGTCATGGAAGGATGTGGAACACAGCAGCCACAGAGACTAAGTAGATTTTTTGAACCCGCGACCTTTTCGGGTGTGGGCTCCTCTGATGTGCCCCGAATGCACTGTCAATCGAATTCCTGAAGCACAAAGGGGATCGAGGGAATGGCAGGGGAGATCGAGAGTGGAGAATATTTCTTGGACAACTAATGAAATATAATGTTGAAGTTGTGAAATGAGATACTTTCGTAGATCTACTTCTGTTGACTGAAGCATTCCCTCTCTTATGGAAGTACTCGAACGCTAGACTAAAATACCTGTTATTAATTTTTGAGTTACTGTGACTTTGTGAAAAGAAGTCGTATATTAAGCTCCTTGGGGTCATTTTAAAATTCGAGTCCTCTAGTTGCACATCCCTAAATTGAATTTCCATGAAGATGTTTCAAGTGGAATAGGACAGTTTTTAAGGAAACTGGAGATCCTTGAATTTTTACAATTTCTAGAAAGCTATCTTCACTTTTCCATTTGCTTTCTAGTGTAGAAATATCTTCCTAGATATTCAACTTAGGAATCTGTTAGTAGAGGATTCGCCCTTTAAAATGACTCCAAGAATTTGATATATTAATTTTCTTTTACGAAGTTACAGTAATCCACGCCCCTTACAATCTCTGACTTCGAACGCCCTGTATGTCTACTGCAGAAAAGTTCTCAGATGAACTCATACCAAGCCCACCAGTAAGCAGAGCTCTTCTGGGTCCCAGCAGATAATCTTAATCACGTCATAGACAAGAGAACAGGGGAATTCGCGATCGGCTCGGTTCAAAGAGCCTCGTCACCCTGGCGTTTCGAAAAAAAAAAGGAGAGAAAAAGAAAAAATCGGCTTGGTGGATTTAATGGTCCCCATCGAACGGTAAAGGCGCGACAGATCTCTTTATTCGATAGGCACAAAGGCACCGCGCAGATTACAGAGCCAGCGATCCCTCCTCTATGGATACTGCGCGGCATTATGAGGGGCACGCGACGAAGCAACGTCCAAGGACATCATCCCTGGACAATACTGGCTTGAACATCGCTGGAGGTCCTTCGTCTTTTCTCCACCGATGCTTTATTGATCTTTCCACAGTTTCCACGGATCAACTGGAAATCAATCATCCCTGCATCGCGACGGGCTAATTCGCAGATTTGGGGACGCCATTGAGGAACAAATTTCAGGGATTCTTTCGCGTGAAATTTAGTAGACCTGTTAGAAATTAATCTTTTCAGTCGTGCTTGAGGTTTATACTTCAGATTGTTGTATGGAAATTGATCCTCTTGAGGGGAATTTGTATCGAGAAGTCCTCAGATAATTAATATTTATTATCTGTATTTGAGAATATTGTTAATGGAACTGGATTGGAACTGCAGGTGTTTAATGTTGTTGGAATTTAACTTGTTACTTAGTAGGTTTATTCAGCCTGATGTTAATTAATTTATGTCGAAAGTAAATATGGAGGAGGAGTTGAGAAATCAAGATAAAAAATGAGGAATTTAAAAGACTTAAGAAATTAATTAAAATAAAAATAATTTAATTTAATAAAGAGGGATAAAAATTAACACAAAGAATAAAAAATTGTATCCTTGGAAAAGGAAGATAGTAAGAGATTATCAAATATCTGAATTGGTTGAATAAATGTCTATTTAATCGTTTAATGGAGAAGTGAGAAGTAAAAGAGGAGAAGATTGATTTCGAGATATGTATATTTGCGAGAATTGAAACTTTTATATACAGATATGAACAGCGAAGTACATTCCAAAAAATGGACCTACATTACATCGTAATTCTAACTGTACGCGATGGTTACAAACTCGCACGAACGCTCTACTATTATACATATTTATAGATACCATTGCGTGTCTCGTCGACAAAACAGCTACAATTGTTTTATCAAGTACATTTAATCATGATATTCTATCAGTACACAACCGAAACGATGAAAGTACATTGTTTGATTAATTTCAGCTTAAAACTTGGGCCCTTTTTGTTCGCCAGCAAACACGCCATTTGGAATGCACCTTGCATTCCTTTACTGCTCCAAAATATTCAAAATTCCAATTATAGTTACAAACGAGTGCCTAACTGAATGCTATAAATAATTTTTTAAAAACTTGTTACATCTATTACGATGGATTCGGCAAATTCTTTGTAAGAACTCAACGAATACGTATTTACAATGGTTTCGTTTTTTGGCTGCTGTATTCGACAGCAATAATACGAGATAATTAACGATAATTAATAATTACGTGTTTTTTAATCATTAATCTTGATAAATTGTCCTCACACGAACCCTCAAAAGTAAAAATGCTACAAGGTAAAAAAATTTTAATTCAATTATCCTTATGCTCTGTCATTTTTTATTTTTTTTCTGTTTTTATGCTTCTCATTCTAAGTGCCATTTTTTCAAAGTTACATAAAGCTCACTTGTAGACAGTAATTTTGAGGGTTTCGTGTCTCAGGATTTCATTCAATCTTTCAGTACCTCGCCAGACTTCATTTCATACATTATTTATTTATAGAGTTATGACTAGCTTCGACTAGAATTTAATTAATTAAGATCTACTGCGTCCACTAGGTGCGCTTCTAATGTCTATAGTCGAGACAGAATCAATTGTCTATTAAAGGTAATCGGGTACAATCTTTTTTATTTCTCATTTGCAATGATTTTGCTCCGACTATGGCATCTATTTGTGTCCTCTAATTCGAGTCTTAATAAATGATTTACGTATTTTATATCAGAAGACTTAAATGTACACTTATAAATAATTACTCGATACCTCGCGATTGCTACTATCGATTTGCTACCTACAACCCTTGGATGGGCATTCATGCTCTCTATCTTCTTGGACTAGATTGTACTCTTTTATTCTAAATAAATAGAATAAGGCATAATGCGAAACCAAAAAATAAATCGAATTAAAAATTGCGGTGTTTTAATTGGTAACTTGAAATGACATGAAAATTCAAAAATTTAGTACGAATGGATTCGATTTAAAAATTCATTTAAATAATGGACTAATTACAGTAGCTTTTTATAGTGACTTTTACTCGAGCACAAAATATTCAATTATTCTTGACCAAAAAAATATTTTAATGTCATCTGAAGTCACCTGAACACATTGAAGCACACAATAACTAAAAAAAAAAATTAACAAACAATGTATAAATGTATAATATAATAACAATATCTGTATATTCACTGTGCAGGTCGATAAATATAAAAATCAGGGGTTATAGCAAAAAGATTGCTCTAAGAAAAATCCCTCTTCAGTCGTATCGCTCCAGGATAGTTCTCCGCGTGAGAACACTTCGAAAGACTCATACATATATTTCTACCTAAACATATTATACAATACTACAGTTAATGACAACGATATCTCTATCATTTCTTGACTAGAATACAATCGCTACGATTTACTGACAATCAGTTGAACTACGTCTGACGAAAAGCTAAGACAGAAGCAATGTGCCTACGTATGCATAGTACATTCAATTCGAGCACCAGAAACGATCTTACCAACGATTGTGTCTATGGAATTTATATCCTTACAAAAATGGTATACCATTCCCATAATTCATCCCTATTTAGTGACGAATTTACGTATATCAGTATCTTTCCTTGATCTGCTAAACTGCTACATATACATTTAAATCCTAGTGACAATTTTCTCTATATACGACATTTAGTGATAATTACAAGTCCCTATGAATATTACCCTTCTAATTTCGCGTTAATGGTTCAATCTAACGAAGATGAACTACCTAAGTTTTATTTTTATGCTAAAGTTCTAAACCTAAGAGTTTCTAGACTAACGTTTCGATTAGATACACGCGCTTATATTCGTTCAAAGATATTGCCCGACACTAGCCACGAGTGCAGCACCAAACTTGATCCACAGGATTAGTCCTAGTTCCAATTGCACGCAATTGGTTAGATTGATGACGCATCTGTGGCAGCGAGGCGCGATACTTTTGAACCGAGGTTAAACCTCAATTATTTTAATGTCTTTGATGTGTAGCTGTATGATAACGATCCCTCGGATCGATAACTGAAATCTACGTTCTAAGTACCTACAGTAGAGCCTTCCGTATCTGAACAGACTGTCTTCTAACGACAGTAGAGCCTTCCATATCTTAACAGACTGTTTTCTAACAACCTGGCCTTTTCCTGTTAGAGATATGTTGTATTTACATACAATATATACTTTCCTGTATCCACAGTATCAAGTATATATGGTACACATATACTTCCTGAGATAAAGATAACGATAGGAACAGAGATATTGTGCACATACATTTTAGGGAAGTTGAAACAGTATTCGAGGCATTTAGAGGAATTTGGAGAGGGTTTTAAGGGAAGGGTGGTTTGGAACAAAAAAAAATGTAATTCTATAAAATTATTAGTTTGAGTAAGAGTGCTGATTAATGTGTGCTAACCAATTACTCTGCCCCTTCTCCTTCCAATTATTTTAATTTCACATATAATAAAATGGAGCAGTATTAAACTGAAAATATTTGTTTTTTTAAATAAAATCCAATATTTTTAGTTTCAAAGTGTTCCATTTTGTTCTAATATCTGAAAATTCCTTTATCCAAACACTTCTGTCTATCTATTAATTTGCATATGCATGGCTCTACTGCAGTGTCTATCCTAATACATTAACGTCGACATAAACTAACAAAGAGATGACAGTGTCGTACTGTCAAATAAATATTACAGGGCACAGTTAAGCGAGAATTGATATGTACACGCACAGCTACGGTTCACAACCGACCTATCTTTGCTATCTACAGATTTACATCGGACGCAACATTATCATATTAATCTTGCTGTCTTCCTAACTTTACAGTAATTTACAACTCGCGTCACTCTCTCATTCTATTCCCACGATACACAGAATATTCTACAGTAGCTGGGAATTATTGTCTCTAAACAGTGTACACAAATCAAGATAACTAATATTTAACTTTGTACTTGCTCTAATTCTGCTGAAGAAAAAAGTAACTTTAAAATGGTACCAAAATTTAATCAACTCTACCTCCATCTAATAGAACAAAATAAAACTAATAAAAAAAACATAGAAACAATGTTGAGGAACTTAAAAAGGAACCTAAATTAAAGATTCGTGGAGCAAAAACTGAATTAGGGGGTATTCAGATGAAAATAAGTTACTAGATTCTTTTCTACTTAAAATTTTGGAAGAACATGAATTTCTACATTTTTGTGAACAAGTCATTTTAAAATTAAAATAATTGTAGCAAGAATAAGAACTTCGAGATGAAATTTCTTATACAATTTATGTGTTTATTAAGGAAAGAAAATAAGGGTATATATTTTACAAAATTAATTTTCATAGAATTGATCTCAGCCCAGAAAATCGAATAAAAATCTATTCTTGAAAGATCTCTCCGAAAAGACAACCATTAATTAATTCTCACCTGAGTACCCCCTCAAGAAAACCTCAAAAAACACCCACTCTACAGATCAAGCCCGAATCTCCAATAGAGTCCCGGTCTTCTTGGCAAAGGTCTCGCGGGGAACTCGTGTCAGGGGATCTCCGTGTTAAGAGACCCCTCAGGCACCACCTGAACGACGTCAATCTTACCCACAGTGCTCTGTCCCTCCAGCAGAACGTTGTTATTAGCCTCTGGGTGCTGCGTGGCCAAGTGCTTCCTCAACGCAGCCTGCCTCGTGAACTTAGCATCGCACCTTGTGCAGGGGATCTCGATGCTAGTCGCCGAGGAGGACTGCTCCCCGCTGGCTGGCCTAGGCTTGTGCCAGCGGCGATGTGACGCCAAGTTGGCAGGACACGAGAACCTCTTGTCGCACTCTGGACACCTGTACTCGACGTGGGCTATCCTGGAGCACCTGTGCTGGGCCAGTTGGAACGCATCTTCGTGCAACTGCCTGCAGAGCTTGCACTGATACGGGCCCAGCCTGTTCTCGATCTTCGCCAGCTCCGCCCTCGCCTCCTCGGTGACTTCAACGATGTTGAAGGCTGGATCGATGTCTCCAGTGACCACTGCCTCGTCTGGGCCCAGGATGACAGTCCCAGAGACGGGGCTGCTGGTGTCCTCGTCGAACTTCAGCCTCCTGGCGTGCTTCTTCTTCGGTCTCTGGAGAAGCTTCTCGGTGGAACTGGACCTGGAGCCAGTGGTAGAGGCTGGACTGCTGTCCTCCTCTCTGATCTTCCTTCTGGGACACTGAGGAGGCGATGGTGTACTGGGAGGAGTCATTGGCGCGTGCTGTATGCTCTGCAGGTGGTGCTGGGGCGTCAGCAGGAGCTGCTGGTGGTAGCCCTGGACCGACTGCAGGTGGTTGGGGCTCAGCAGGAGCTTCGGGTTGGGCGTGTAGTAGGACTTCGATGGGTTCTCCGCTGCCTCATGGAGCTGGGGCTCCTTCTTAGGCAGCACCTGCTCATAGCTGGAGTGGCTGTGCACTGATGAGCTTCGAGGAGTGGTATCGAAGTCATCGACGATTAAAGAACTGACCTCCTCGGTGCTTCTGTACCTGACGCTCTCGGAGTCATCCAGGATCCTCTGGTCCGTCTTGGAGTCTGGTCCAGTAGAGTCCTCTGTTTTCGAAGATGGAGTCTTCAGAGACAGGTCCAGGGGGCATGGCGTCGACGACCTGGACAGGTCCCAGGTCTGCAGAACATGGTTGTCAGGAATCCTCGAGTAGATCGAGGGATTCTCTATGGGGATGTGCCAGGTGGTAGGCGTACTGTACGGATGCTGGTGGATCTCGTCGCCATAGTAGCCCAGGTAGTTCAGTCCAGGAGCCAGGAACGCTCGCGGCAGAGAACTGTGTAACATATTGGCGTCCTCCTTTGGTAAAAGCTTCTTGCCCCAGAGTTCCTTTTAGATGGACCATATGTTCGGGATTTCAATGCTTTCCATCGTTTCGGTTCTTTCTGTCTCATAGACTCGTCGAATCTTCCTTCACAGCGTGGTTTGCCTTTAATTTCAGTCCCTTGCTTCTGATGAGGCTTCTTATTGTCCGTCACTCGAGTCACCCGGACCTTCGAGGCCTTCTGGTGGCTCTACCAAGGAAACTAGCACACGATCGCTTCCCTCGACGGCTGAGCGCCGTTTGACGGAAAGTCGCCCGCATCGCGTCTGGTATATTCGAACGCTCCGCCCGGGATCTCATTATTATCCTCGTTCCCATTGGTCGACGTACCTCCAGCCCCCATCTCCCACCAGCCAGCGCGGCTGCCACCACTTCACTTGAATTCTGGCGCGTGCTCGTGTAAATGCTCACCGCCCCGTCGACCACGTAACTAATGAATGTAGGTGCTCGCGATAGACTGCCTTGCTACCTGAGCAAGGATTCAACCAAATACACGCGTAACAATCTTCCTTGCCATGCATTACGGGCGTAGACAGAAATGCTCGAGTGTGATTAATCACTGATGAATCTGGCTCCAAACGAATGTTGCCTTTTTTTAATGAACAGGTGGGTTTTTATTTAATACCCTCGAGGGAAGACAATTTGACAAAGGCTTTGTTATGAGACCATCAATTATAAAATGTGTACAAATCATTTAATTTAAAAAATACAAGCTTTCTAAAAGTGCAGCTTTTATTTTCTTTTGCACAATGCTTTTTCGAGTAAAATGTATATGTCTTCAAGGGACAATTTAAAACATTTACATTATTTTAAATAGCTATATGAAGATTTAGCATATTTTTGAGAAAAATGTTTCCTGAAACAGACAAAACCTACTTTAAAAATGTGTTAACGATTCTGAGTCAAATAAAAAAGTAGGATTTTTTTACAGATGTTCTTATCTATCTATGAGAAGCTGACAATAATTTGGAAAAATTGATTCTACAGAACTTTTACACCTCTGAACTACCCTTATATTAGAGAATGCATGAAGTTTTGGGAACATTCGATAGGTCCAAAAGTCCCTCAGACTTACCAATTCCACGAGCATTGTAATCCCTTGATCTTCTTACTTAATTAACAGGAGGGAGGCGTATGTTCGGTTAATCGCCATAAATAATTTCAGGACACTGATGGATTCGCTGCGCTACGATTCCATACTCCATATTTACCCTGTCGACATCGTCGAATGTACTTAAGCGCGCGAACATGTAGTGTCTTCAGCTGATTCCTCTGTGGTTAATCTTCCGGATGCTGGGAACCTGCTACAGCCTTCACAATAGCGCGCTCTAATTGGACAAGAGTCCGTCGAGATCTCCTCAAAGACGCTTGAAGGCAATCAACAATCAAGAAAACCATCGCTAAATCGTTATCCTCTGTGATGAACTCCTCTCCACTATTCTCTGGTTACCTTAGAAAATTGTTCCCAAAGTATTTCCACAAACAAAGAATTTTCATGAGTAATGAAACCCACGTATTTGATTAAAAATACAGATTCTGCATTAGAGGCATTAATTAAGGGATAAATTGAAATTTATCGAAAATACGAGTCATTTTCCTCGTTTTGCCTTACTGCCACAGATATAATGTCAGCGTAAAATAATTGAAACTCGTGCAGCATAATTATTTTTGTATTAAAGGTAGAGAGGAAGGAGATTCAAAATTTCATGGCTGACGTAAGCATTTTGTCGGCGGGAAGGAACAAAAACAAATGGCGTATGATCCATTATTACGTACAAACATCGCGCGCACTAATGCCAGTTGCGGTGAACAGTAAAATATAGGCATTAACGCGGGATAAGTCGGTCGATACGGATTTGCTATGATTATTTGATACCCTGCGAAACATTTTACCACGTGTTGCATTCTCTGCTTCCGGCTACATATGCACTGACCGCGTGAAAACACTGAGGCGATAAATTAAATCACTGCAACACCTTCATATTTCTTCAGAAAAATGTACAGAAAAAACATACCCAATTCTACAAGACATAGGATCCTTAAATATTACACCAGTTCAACTTTATTCATTATTTTCCCTGAAGAAGTTCCTTTATTTCATTATACTGGATGTTCCCTATTACATATCACTTTTGTTTTCCTGTTAATTCTGATACAATAAACTCCATTACATTAATTCCACTCTATTCCAGTCAATTTTCCTCGAAACTTAATCTCAATCTTTAATACTATTTTTAATTGAGGACTCCAAATTTTTCAAAACTCTTTAACATTAATATCTGCTACTTTAATACCTCCAATCTTCTAACAAAATACAGTTTACCTTCTTTTCTGCAGTAGAAGTAAATTCAACTGTACCTATACGTAGTTATCTGAACAGTGCACAAGGATTATCTAACGCCCACCGAAATGCAGTCACCGTCCAGCGATAAACGCAAAGACGAAAACGTTCGCTTAGAAGCTTAATTCCTCTATAACGCAGCTTACGTTTTCAGTCGATAAGAAAATGGAAAAACCGCTTTCCCCCCTTGAAGCTTTTTCCTCTGAAATTCATGCAGATGGAGAGAGGGAGAGGCGACTTTCAGGACGGGCAAGCTTTTCGCTTGCACTCGGATGTCGACGAGTGCTTTCGCATCCGCTGTCATGGAAGGGGCGAGAGGGCGGCTCTCTACATATTTGATGCGATTTTAATGTCTCTGCCTGGCGTATCCCGGTGCACCAATGGCACCAGGAACACCAGCAGCCCGCCGCAACGAGGTAGGAGTGACTGCTGTGATGCTCTAATCGGCTTACGCAACAAGCCACCCTTATCCTCGAGTTCCCATCGCAGTCCCAGCGCCCCCATCTCGCCCGCGAATCAACGACATCCCTCAAACCATCGACTTCCTTGAACGACGGCTGTTACTTTGCGGTTGGATGCTGCTTTCCTGGCTACGAATCTTTCCTGTCCTATGAATATATGGATGCATTCACCCCTTCTTTCGTTTCTCTCTCTTTCTCTCTTTTCATAGGAAATTGCTGGCATTATTTTGTGACAAAAGGGATGCGAGCGTTTCCTTTCTTCTTTAGCTCTGATTTCGAGTTTTAAGTGGGAGTTAGGATGAGGAGGGTGAGGTCGTACTGAGGGGGGATTGGGTGATTTTGGAATTTGGTGGAGACTTATTCTGATGTGGAGAGAGATTCTGTAGAGACAACCCTTGAATAATGGGGTTCATTTGTTTGGTGTTGTATTGGAGTTATGTTGTGAGAATATTGTTATATGAGGGTAGTTCAGGTTTATTAAGTTGTGCTATGTAGAAACTGTGTTATAAAGGTGTAGTGTAGTGAGAGTAGTATTAATTCTTTAAGGGTTCAACATTTTTCTCAGATTTATATTCTGTGGATATATTTGTATTAAGAATATTCATAGTTTTAAAGAGGAGTTGTATTGAAATGTACGTTATAAAATATGGTAATTACGAACACAGCTATGAAATGTAATATCTTCCGTGAATTTAGATTACACTTTATACTTCATTACCTGTTCAAATATGCATAATAATCGTACTTTAATCGATAATTAACTACGTTGCATTCTGTATGTAGAAAATCGAATGGCAATGAATTCCTACCTTACCAATCTCAAATTCTTGTACAATTTGGAATAGAAAAATACTTAGACTACTTAAAACATGTTTAATTCATCCAAATACGAAATATAGACAGATCTGAAGTGTTAACTTAATCGGTAAATTCTTGTATCACCGAATTTCTACCTTATCAGTTAACTGTTATTACCATCTACATGTTTTTGAAATAAAAAATGTAACAATTATAATATTATCACCACAGAGATATAGAATAATCCTATTATTTTATAGGATTTCGTGTCACATGGTCGGCAATATTGATTTCGCAAAACACAATAAGTTTCCATCCTCTGCGTATACAAACGGTGGACATAGGAAACAGATACAACCCTATCACTAAAGTCGGTAAAGCTGGTAAATTCAAGATTAACCAGTAATTAAGGTTGATAAGTTCAAGAACTAGACTAGTTCAAAAGGTAGATTAGACCAAGGAGTAGACTAGTCCAAGGGGCAGACTAGTCCAAGGGGTAGCCTAGTCCAAGGGGCAGGTTAGTCCAAGGGGTAGCCTAGTCCAAGGAGCAGATTAGTCCAAGGGGCAAGCTAGTTCAAGGGGCACACTCGTCCCAGAGGTAGTCCAAGATGTCCCTCCAGAGGGCTGCCAGGAAAATCTGCACCCATCGGTGACTTCGAAGCAAGTGAGACACTCGTGGTTCTACAAAGGTATTTATACCTTCCCGACTAGAAGTGGGGTAACCAATGGAATATACAAACATAAATCTACGTTACTTTTATGTTGAAATTCTCCATTAAAATTTTTGCGATTATTTCACTGTTAATTCTATTTTTATTGTCAGTTTCATTGTGTGTATAAATCACTGATCTTTTACTACGTTGAAGGAACGTAACATTTCATTCATATGTTGGTTTGAAATGGAACAATTTATTTGATAAATTGTGAGTACCGTGTATTCGTATACGCATACGCAGTGCCGCACGAGGGAGTTGCCTCAGGCAAACACGCGCATTATTGGATAGAATTACATTAAACAAACATCCCCTATACAGATCTCTTCCTCGGTTTAAATGCTTCTTTTTTTATTAAAAAGAATGTAGAAACATGTATAATTTGTTTTATCTATCTCAGTATTCTGGAATTTGATTTTACAGGGAACACTAAATTACACTATAAACATATCCTTGATTTTCGTATCCTAAATATTTTATTTGCAAAAATACATCTCTTAATTACGACTACAAAAATTCTACACATAGTTTCAATTACTTTCATTTACCTACTTAACTTATATTTACAATTCGCAGATTTATATACACTAAATGTTTAAATTGGATGTGTATCATCGTTTTCTTTTCCCTTTACTATCTACAATTTCTATTTTTGTGCTTGAGATATTTTCGTTTTCAATAGATGGATCAATATGTGCAAAAACGAAGTTCTTTGCCTTCATTGAAGGTAGTACATCCTTCTGCTTTGCTAAAGTTGCCAGACGAGCTAACGTCTCCTCTCCTTTCGCGAGAAATGAACGTTTTTGCATAACATTCTAAAACATTGAAACCTTACTATAGTAAATACTATAATAACAATTCAATAATCCTTGAAAATATTTTTTCAAATATCTTACATGTATCACACGCGATTTTCCTTCCAAATTTGAACTGTTTAACATGTCCGCTATCGTATGAGGTGTATGTGATTCCATCTTAGAATCGTTTGTATCTAATAAAGTGTCCTCTTTCTGAGACTCATCAATTCGTCTCTTCTTTAGAATTTTCATACCAAACTTAAATATTTGACTGTTTTTCAAGTCATTTTCAATTTCAGTATCTATATTATTCTAAAATAAAATATACAAAATATACAAATATGTACAGTTATAAATATTTTTTTGTCAATGTCAAGAAAAAATGTATTACCGTATTTTGTGCCAAAAATTGTTCTCTTTCGTGTCTTATTTTACGCCACTTCGCTTCATCCTCTTCGTCTGATACATCAACCCAACCATCTTTGTCATCCATTGGTTGAGATTGGTCATTATCTTCTTGTTTATCTAAAGAATATAAAAATTGTAATGGCAATTGTACTCAATTAATTGTTACTAAATATTCAACTCCATACCTATATTTCTCCATTTGAATTTTCGCTCTCTTCCACTTTCACTGTACAAATCTCCATCTTCAAATAGTAGCTCTTTAAGAATTCTCACTTCTTTTTGATCCTGGTCTAGTATTTGCCTCATATGAAGTTTTCCTAACTGATTCTTCATTTGTGCTTCATCGATGTCTTCGTTGTCTCCTTCTTCCATCTCTAATTTGTCTAAATCATTCTCGTCCTCGTCTGCAGACACATCGCCATCGCTCTCACTGAGCTCGGCTTCTTTTTCTAAAAATGTCGCCGCGTATTGTTGTATGTTCTTCTTTGGAACAATTACTTCGTTTTCGTCTGAATCATATTCTACATATTTTTCGCCATCATCTTCATCGTTTTCGTCATTTTCTTCATTCTCCTCATCTTCCTCATCTTCCTCATCTTCCTCATCTTCCTCATCTTCCTTATCGCTTGATTCCGAGGAAGCATTTTCGTCCTCGTCCTCTGACAGATTCAATTTCTTCACTTTTTTTCTTGATCGATTACTAACTCCTCTGTCTACTATGTCTTCTTCGTCAGAAGATACAATACTAAATTTATTCCAAGCCTTTTTATCTTGCTTAGATTCCTTCTCTTCCTTAGACTCTTTCTCTTTATCTGGTGTATCAGTTTTAAGCGATATCCCGTCTACAATGTCATTTATCGATTTTTTGATACTAGATTCTTGAGTGTTAAATGATCCTGAACATATGTCCAATAATTGCGAATCGGTTACACGTGGCTCATTTGGTAAATTTAAAGCACCACTTTCACAGTCAGTGAATTTGCTTGAGCATATCTGCATAAGATCCTCGTCTGTTACTTTGTCTTCAGTGGTAAACAAATTCCTCTGTGGTGTCTTTTGTATTTTGAAGTCAAATATTTGCTGAGATGATTTCTCTGATTCATCTTCAGAGTCTAAATTTACATTTAATGCTGTCAATTGTGTCAAAGGAGAAATAAATTTAAAGCTATTAGTCTTCGTTTGCGGTGTTTGACTCAATCGATGTTCTCGATTATTTTCTATGTATGCTTGAGAAACTGGAAGATCACTTTCATCGTCACTAGCTTCTTTCTTTTCGGTAATGCTCCCGCTAAACATGTCTCCGCTTATTACTGTTTGTGAAGATGATGGTTTTTTATCGTTATTTATTCCTTCTTCAGTATGATCAGTATCACACGATCTTGAGTCATCTTCTGAAAGCTTTACAATTCGTTTAAACGATTTACGTGTTGAAAATGCATTAGAGCTATCGCGAGTATTACTTTCATCTTCATCTTCGTCTTCATCTTCCTCATCTTCATCTTCATTTCCTGAAACAAGACTTCCAGCTCCTTTTTCATCTTCTTCCTTTTCATTTTCAACTTCATCTTCATCTTCTTCTATAATTTCATCGTTGTCGTCAAATTCATCTTCGCTGACTTCAGCTTCATCATCCACAAAGGCACATTTACTTTTCTTCTTCTCTTTTTTCGTATACACATCATCTTCTTCTAATTCATCGTCCTCCTTACTAATATAAGATTCTATACTCGGCGAATATGGTTCACTTACATTGTCTTCTGTATTTATGGACTCGTTCCATTCTATTTCTTGCTCCTTCATATCCTGTTCTCTTTGTTTCCACTCTTCATCTCGCTTCAATGCTATTTTATGCTTTAATTCTTCCTTCAAACGCATCAATTTTGCTCCAGGTTTCTTTAACTTAGGATCTTCATTCACTAATTTCGGTAATTTGTATGGGAGCGTTTCTTTGATAATTGATAACCCATTTATAGATGGTTTTACGTGTGTTACTGTAACATCTGATGTATTCTGGCTTTGTTCTGAGGGTTTTGAATGCTTACACACAAATCGATTTATCAAAGAATTTATACCTTTCCTATTTGGCTTGACATCACCTGACAAATCGATCACTGTTCCTGGTGTACCCTTTAGTTTTGGTTTCAGATTCTTCATATTTGATAACTTTATCTTCTCATTGATGTTTGGAGAATCATCAATGAGAGGTGGTGGTAAACCATATTCATTATATTCGTCTGATTCTTCCGCATTTACTCCTAATGATTTTTTTACAAGCGTTGCGTAACTATCATTCATATTCGAGGTGGTTGAAAGTAAAGTTTCATCAGCAGCATTTGGAGTAATAGTTTCATTATCATCGTTCTTATCGATATTACTTTTTGCATTTTCTTCTTTATCTATATCTGTGATAACATTCTGTTTTTGTAGCAAATCTATTTCCATATTTTTAGACATATCATCTAGTTCTTTATCTAGTTCATTTTCTTCCTGTATATTATTTATTTCAGTGTGAGCTTTTAGTATCTCCAACTCATTTGTATTGCTTTCCGTCGTATCATTTGCTATTTGCTTCTCATTTTCGATTCCTGTTACTTCACTTAAAACTTCGTTCACTTTCTCATTTTTGTCTTCACTATTATTTATAGGTAAATTATCATCCAGGAATAATTTCCTTGAAACATGGTCTTTCTTAGGTTCCTGTGTGCACTCCATATTCGCATTGTCTTTTTCTGGTAAGGACTGATTTTCTATTTCTTCCTCTGAGTCTGAAGACTTATAAAATATTTCAGCCTCCTTCTCTTTTTCTTTTAAAACTTCACTGTTCAATAAAACAATTACACAAGCTTTAGATTGTTTATTCATCTAAAAATATTTAACACAATAATATTTTTAAATTATACAAATACTTACTCAACTATAGCAGAGGACATTTTTAACTTTGCTGCCATTGTAGGTGCTTTTGGAAGTACTGTCACTACTTTCTTTCTATTCAGAAATTCTTGCAGTGTTCTTTGCTTAGGTCTATGGTAAGGAAGAGAAATTTCTGACTCTCTTATTAACCGCTGTGTCTCTCTTTGTATCTCTCTCATGGCTTCATCTTTGGAAGCTCTTACTGAAATCTAAAATACAAAATTATGTATTACAGAGTAAGATTAAAATAATGGTTCAGAAAATACAATTATAGGATTACTTTTCTCCCTGCAGATTTAAAACTTCCTTCTTTATGTGTCTTATTACTTTTCTTGGGACTTAATTGTCTTTCATGTTCCTCCTCTGACTCTGAATCTACTAAAGTTTGAAATCTATTTGATATCTAAAAAATACCAATATTAATTATTAATGTAATAATATTAATTATTATTTTCATATGTTTATTACATGTAATACTCACATTGCTCTCATCTTTCTTCTCATCCAAATTTCTTTCTTCATTGTCACTACCACTAACAATACTTGAAGCATCATCTGAGTCACTATTTAAAACTGCTTTAGCAGTACTTTTCTTTTGGGGCTTCTTTCTAAATGAAATGTTAAGCTCAG
Organism: Calliopsis andreniformis; assembly: GCF_051401765.1. Classification (NCBI taxonomy): domain Eukaryota; kingdom Metazoa; phylum Arthropoda; class Insecta; order Hymenoptera; family Andrenidae; genus Calliopsis; species Calliopsis andreniformis. The sequence continues at coordinate 13,926,631 of NC_135073.1, forward strand.
ATTCAGATTCTTCATCTTCTGAATTATTAAAAACAGGTATTCCCTTTTTTGATTTTACAGTAAACATGTCTTCATTCTCTGAATCACTGTCTATTATTGCAGAAAATTTTTTACGAGCATTGATATTTTCACTTTCATCTGTATCATTTTTTATACAATTTAGATAATCTTCTTTTCCTGAGCTTTTATTAATAATATTGGTATTAGCATCTTCGTTGGAAGAAACTTTAAATTCTTCTCTCTCAGGAGGAGAGCTTTCATTTTCCTTCTCTGTAGACTCTTCTGACTTCTCCTTAGCATCTATTTCATTCGCATTTTCATTCATATTGCACTCCTCGTTATTTGTATCCTTACTATCATAGTCTTCACTCATTTTTATAGATACTAAGTATCTCTTTATAAGATTGAAATAAAAATTTGTATTTTGCTCTTCTTTATATGAATATTTACAACAAAATACAAATCTATATTATTTATGTAATATATTTATCACAAAATTATGTATAACATCACGGTCACAAAAGGATGCAGTTGCAAGCAAAAAATTAAATTAATCCTACAAAAACTGGTTTTAATTAAAAGTATCCACTTTATTCTAAATATGCTTAACTCAGGTAAAAATCTTATGACATTTTATTGTGTGTATTGTGCTCGAGGATTACTAACAGAATTAATACACTTAGCCACAAATTTGGCGCGAAACTGTTGAGAGACATATTTTACTTCGCGTTAATGTCTCTAGGGGGCACTATTTAATTAAAATTTTTTTTATTTATTGTGATATTCATTTAATACAACCTTAGAGTTAAAATAAACTTAATTAATTATGTTTTTAAAATACTGTCCTTCAGAATAATAATTTCTGATCATCCTGTATTATTAAAGTAATTATCGTTTAATGAGAATTAACTTAATATTCTTATCTAGTTTTCATTGAAAATTCTTATGAGATCTAGGAAATTTTATTGCTCTCATTAAATTACTATTTCAATCTTTAAAGAATAGATTCGGACGCCCTTCAAGTTATTATATATTTTAAGTTCACGATTGTTGATCGATAGGTCGAACTGTTGACGTATTTTTATGACAGTTTGTGAGTGAGTGGTAAGAGTACAGTAGAAAGAAGCGTTACACTCCGTAAGTTATTTTAGTTTTTAATGATACTAAACTATAACTATACAATATTGTTTAAGATGACTTACGTTTTGTAGAAATGGTTACGATGGGCGAACCTCTTACTTTAGCAAATGGTAATTTAGTATACTCTAACAATATAATGTACAATAATTTCAACTTACTTATCCATCATATTTATTTGCAGATGTTAAGAGGTCCATTGAGTTGTTAGACAAATTACAAAAAGGTAATTACTTAGATGTATCTTAAGGGCAAGGATGTGTTTCAGAATGAAGCTACCGTATTAATTACTATCCTGAGAATTACTATTTTTTATATATAGGACTTCATAGCAGTTATTTCCTCGTAACATTCTTGGTTTGATTTATTTTCTTGTAAGAACCATGTATGTGATAAATGTCATTCAATATCGAATAATAGATCTATATTAACCAATTATATTCATTGTAGGAGGTGAAGTACCTGCTACAAAATTGGCTGCCTTACAGAAAGTTTTACAAAGTGATTTTCTCAGTGCTGTAAGAGAAGTATACGAACATGTTTATGAGACTGTGGATATTCAGGTGTCGTATCTATATGTTCTTAATACATGAACTGCAGATTTTTATGCAAATGCATATTCTCATAAACACAGCTATATTAAAGGAACTTAGATAAAAATCTGTTTTATTTGTCAAGTACTTTAATTTGTATTTCACTTTTATAGTTTGTGGAATATTTCTAACTTTTTGCGTATTTAAAATTCCCATAAATGTATAAAAATTTGCAGTTCAATAATAATTGATTTGGTAAATGTGATACTAAGATTAGTAATTACAGGGTTCTCAAGATGTTCGTGCATCAGCCACAGCAAAAGCAACAGTTGCAGCTTTTGCAGCAAGCGAGGGTCACGCTCATCCACGAGTCGTAGAATTACCTAAAACAGAGGAAGGTCTTGGTTTCAATGTAATGGGAGGCAAAGAACAAAACTCTCCTATTTATATTTCACGAATCATTCCCGGAGGTGTTGCCGATCGACATGGTGGCCTGAAACGGGGCGATCAGCTTCTCTCTGTGAACGGAGTGGTTGGTTTTACATTTGTAAATCGAGTCTACTTAATAACTAGACTCGAGGATTTATGTTTACATTTAGATTCCATTTTTTTTTTTTAGTCATGTTTATAAAGCTGTGAATTTGCGTAAATATCCACAGTCTGTTAATGACATTATACTTATATAGCAACTTTTACAGTGTGTCGAAGGAGAAAACCACGAGAAGGCCGTAGAACTATTAAAACAGGCGCAAAACTCGGTGAAACTGGTTGTGCGATATACTCCTCGCGTTTTGGAAGAAATGGAATTGCGATTCGATAAACAAAGAGCAGCGCGTAGGCGCCAGCTCATGCAATAAAATCAAAAATCTCTATTATTTTCCTTTCAATGAACTAACTATATACATATTATCATCATTTTAATTTCCCCTTCATTGTTCATGAACTATAGAAGTTTTTAACTATTCTAACTAATGTAACTTTAGTGAAATCTCACTTGTTATATTGTAACTATCTGTGTTCTATGTTTTAAAAAAAACGTTATGTATAAATGTTACACGGCTTTGTAGTCATTTCTTTTTCCTTCTTTACGTAGCAAACGCTAATAAAACTGCAACGCGTATTTTTAAAAATACTAGCAGCAAGGTGAGATTAAATTTATCGTCCAATAAGCCCATTTTATTCTGGCCTTACAACACAAGTGTATGTTAGTGAAAACGTATGGAATTGGTCTATACGCTTTATATCTTTACACGATTGGTTGGATTGTGACACACTTGTAGTTGAGAGGTCAAAATCAGATGAGCTCACTTGTGTACTCGCACATATGTTTTAACACAAATAGGTTATGTGTATGTACGAGGCAGGTAGCTGTCAAAAAGAAGCATTGTATTTGATAGAGCTTAATTAAGAAAACGAAATTAATATATTGTGTTATTGGATCGGAAATAAATAGTTATTTTATGTAGGTTCGGTTATCGACCATAAAATGTAAAGATATGTGTGAAAAATTAAGGTGACCTAACCAACTAAAAATACTTTAGGAGGTTATCAAGAAGGTATAAAGATTATATAATTTTTTTAAAAATCAAGAATATATTCGTAAATATCTTTCTTTTTTTTATAGATGTTTTCACACTAGCTGATGAACCTGTAATATAATAGTAATAGTTGTATATGAAAACTAGTTGAAAGATCTAACGACAGTCATGGCAGCAATAAGACACACACTGCAAAGGGAAGTGTTTACACCTAGCGATGAAAAATTGCTAAGTGTGTGTTATGTGAGTAAGGCATATAAGAAAAAGAAAATGAGCTTTTTATGTCTGACCACAACCACGGACACACCTTCCTCATTGCTGTTGTATCAGGTTAAAAAGAATGATAAAAATGTATTTAAGAAGAAGCAGTCTTGGTCATTAAGTGATATTCAAATTGTTGATGGAGTTAAGAATGATTCTATGGACTTAGAATTGCATATAGATAAAGTATACAAATGGTCTGTGACAACAGCTCAAGAGCGGAGAACATTTATCAGCAATTTGTATACTTATTCTTGTAGTTTAGCTCAAAGACCACAGTTCAAAAATATTCCTAAGGAATGGCTTATAGATCCTAGTTTATTGAAAGAAAGTGATAGTATCACTTTTACTCCAGGTACATAGTGAAATTGAAGTTGAAATGAATGAGTATTTAGTATACTACATTTTATCATTTTTATAATATTGTAAAATACTTTTAGAACTTCTTACATCACCTATTTCATCAGACTATCAACCTATTACCGAGAAAGAAGCTGCTGACTTAAAACAAATGATGGAAAACTGTGAATATGCAGTTTCTAATGCTGAACTTTTTATGGAAACACTTTCCAAAGACCTCTCCATTCTTGATGGGGTAAATTATAGTTTTCAAAGAATTGTTATACATAAATTGCATATTCTCTTAATTAAAACTACTACAACAATTACAATCTCCAGAGATTTAGATTAGAGTTGAAATTAATTTTTTGTAATAACTGAATACAGGAAAATGTACAGTCAGTTTTGGCCTCTGAAGCTCGTGTAACTCAATTGATGAACAGTATAGAAGCTGCAATAAATGAAGCTTCAATTGTAGAAGCTCGTCTTGCAGCTTATGATGAAGCACTTGGTAGAATTAGAGAAGTTATGGCTCGTGTGGGTCAGAAAAATCAAGCTATCCACACAGCTAATAATAATGCAAGACTTTTGTTAGATCAATTAAATACAGTAATTGTAAGTTATTTTATGTAGAATTATCTTTCTTAAAACAGTACAGAAATTTTTAAGAATTTATCCATTGATTTTATCAGTCACAGTTAGATATAGCACCAACTCATCAGCGCGTTTTGAGTGAAGCCGAACTCCCAGGAGAAAAAGAGGAACTTAGTCAAGCAGGTGCTGCACTTCTGAAAGCAATAACAGCTCCTCTACCACCAGGACTCGACAAATTAAGCGCAGTAAACGAACAGAAAAGACGACTCGATAAACTTAAAGCAAAGTTTTCTGTAATTGTGGCTAGGCATCTAAACAATCTTTTCATACACTTGGTACATGTGTTTACGTGACTAACATAAATCAATAGAAAAAAAGAAGACACGCTTTATCAATCTATTTCACACTGCCTATTTTATAGGGCAACGATGTTGGAGATATGTCAATGTCAATGACAGACTTGATTCTTCCCACACATCAAGCAGTTCATCATGAACTCGAACCATACACTGAATTAATGCAGTTATTAAGAGCATTAGATAATAAGGCTTTTGTACAGTTAACTAAAGTTTATACAGACACTATGAGCAAACTGTATAAGAGGGATTTGAAACGATTCTTTGAGGAAGCAAAGAACAAACTTATTTGCAAACGTCTTCAAGGTATAATAGTATGTTTTCATATTCTCATAAAAAATGGTTTATTTTTTATAAATGAAAAGCTTCTTTAAGCGAGTACATCGAAGTCTAGTGGACAAAAAGGAGAGGACCTATTGAACCCAGCGCCTATTTGTCTCCTGAGTGGTGAAGTTTGGGCACCTGTAGGGGATGGAAATTTGTTAGATACAGTTCTTGATTGCATGCTGTCACAAATGCAACCAGTATGTCTCGCGGAACAGGCCTTTTGTATCTCGTTTCTGCAACTGGATTCTGTTCTTTCTCCATCGAAAGTACGTAGATCATACTGCTCCAGAATATTGCAACATAAAAATGACTAAGTATATTACTCTATGCACCAGAGTAGTGAAATGGAGGAAACTGATAGTACCAGTAACGGAGCCGCGAGTCCTGGTTCAGTAACTTCCACAGCAAGTAAAAAATTGGAGAGGCAAGTAAACGAGGAAGTGCGTGCGACGATGGCAGCTATATTCCCATCCTTGGAAGCTGAATTGAATAATTTTATTGCGTTCCTGGATAAAATCGATAGTTTGTGAGTTCGTTTGCTGAGATTTGGAAAACGAGATTTTTAGGAAATAATTTCAATCATACATAAATGTTTACAGCTGGTGTATGTATGTCTTGGTCCGTTTATCACAGCACGTGATGTCAGCGCAAGACACTGGCTCCTTTTTATCCATGACATTCGCTTCTGCTTTGATTCAAGTTAAAAGAGCATTCGATAAATTCATGCAGACACAGTTACAGTCAATTTTATGTGACACAAAAGTTAATCGTAGAAATAAATGTGGCATACTACCATACGTAGAAAACTTTGGGCCGTTTGCAAGAACAGCAGAAAAAATTTTTAAGAACTCTGATAGAAAGGTTGATCTTGAAAAGTGGTACACGAAATTAGTGAGCACGATGTTCGAAGCTATTGTTATTCATAGTAAAGAACATCATAAAACCCCGCAAGAAGTTGTCAAGATGGGTAAGCTTAGAGTATTAATGATTATCGATAAGTTTACATTTGGTAATGCTAATCGTGCAAAAATTACATTCTAGAAAACTTTCATCATTTATATGATCTTCTGTCACAATTAAAAATATCTGTGCTTGACCACGAGCGTAAAGAAGCTAAACAGAAGTATCAAGACGCTTTGCGCGCATACGTAACACAGTACTTTGGAAGACCTTTGGAAAAGCTTAATGTTTGTTTCCCAAATCTCTCACAGTACTATTACAATTCTTTGTCTTTTAATTATTTTAACGATGGCCCTGTTTACAGTTATTTTTCGAAGGTGTGCAAGCCAAAGTTGGGGCTGGAGTTAAAGAATCTGAAGTTAGTTATCAAATGGCGTTTAGTAAACAAGAACTTAGGCGCGTTGTAAAAGAATATCCAGCCCGTGAAGTTAAAAAGGGCTTGGAAAATTTGTACAGAAAAGTTGAGAAGCACTTGTGCGAAGAAGAAAATTTGTTGCAGGTAAATAGAAAACCTTGTCAATTCATTCAGGTCTTATTCTTTTCAGTAAGTCATCGATATATATTGCTCAATTATTCATCACTAGGTTGTTTGGCGTGAAATGCAAGGTGAATTCATTACACAATATATATACATACAAGAATTGATTCAGCGGTGTTATCCAGACAGTATGGTAACACTTGAATTTACTATACAGGATATTTTGGAATTTTTCTCGGAAATAGCGCGATCTCATTGAACATCCTAATAATTGGAAGCTGTAAAATAAACGAAAGTTTGCAATACAATTTAATATTTAGACCAAAATAATATAATTTGTTAGTCACAAAATGTAAATATTCAGTTTTCACAAGAGCCATGCAAACTTGAATTGTCTTTTCATAAAAGACAAAATGAAATATTATTTATTGATGAAATTTACTTTGATAATATTATTAATGGTTAAAGTTGTGATTCTGTAAAATAAAAGATAACAATGTAGTTTATTAAAGAAACAGAAGAATATATCTTTCAAATGAATAATTAGTATTAATTCTTATGCTTCTTCTTGACAGAAATGTGCAAATATAATAAAAAAATTCTATTTATAATAAATGAAGATGTTGTATTATTGTTTCAAATAGAATAATTACATTAAATTACAATATTTTTTATATACTACAACACTTTGTGTATCTATTTTTATTCATTTACGATTCACTTTCTTTCTTTGGAACTGGTGCACTGAAATTAAGCCAGAAAAGTCCATTCATCCTACCCTGAAAATTTAAATATCATTGTGAATAAATGGGTTAATAAAATATAAAAGAAGAAACTCTTACAATATTGACACGTACAACTGCAATGGTACCAATCACAGTCACAATGCCAACTAACAATTGTAGATTATATTTTGTCTCAGCTTTACTGTGAGCTTCCTTCCATGAACCACATGGTATAGGTAATTCATCCATGTGTGGTGGTTTCAATTCAGGAGGTACATGATACGATCGAGTACCTTTAATTATAATTGCAATTATAGTCACTAACTTGTTCTAATAAGAAAAAGAAATTAAAATGTCTACTCAAATGATACATAATATTTTAAATCCCACATAATTGGTTATTACTAAAATTAAATCTTCCATTACCTTTTATTATCTAAGTATATATATATGTATATTATTAATTAATCACAAAAAATAGAAATAACAATTTATTACTGAATATTCGGTTATAATTCCGGGTTATTTTAGGCACAGGTGTACTGAGAAGATTTTAATTAAAAGTCAGAATATTTCTACTTCGCAATATTTTTAAAGTATAAGCAAATTAATATGAACTGATATTACGTAAGGGATCTACAACGAAAAAAATATTTCAAATATTCTAATAAAAAATATTGAAATACTGTTTAACTTACTGCTACGTGCTGTTTGAATAACTGGTCGCAAAATCTGCCGGAACATTTTGTGGATTAAAGCTCTTTGAGCTCAAACGAAACGCAAATTTCTCAAGTGTAAAGCGGACGACAACGTAGTTCAAACAGCAGGTTCAATACTAGCCTAGCCACCATAATGCATATGACGACGTATATTACGTAGAGAGGAAAGTCATTTGTCAAAATCTTTCAAATGTTGATAAAGTATTTTTTTATAAAAAGACAGCAAAAATAACAGTAAGTATGGAAGAAATTTAAGAAAAACTTTTTATTGAATCGAACTGAATATTGAGTTATTTAAGTAGTTCGAATGAACTTTCTGGAATACTCTAATTTGTTTGGACACTTAAATTACTCTGTATTGAGATACTTTTAGTTAACGAAAATACTTGTACTATTAGTGAGCTAACGATTTAATTTATTATTGTACATATTTATGTATTTCAAAAGTGACATAACTTAAAAAACAGACTTCTATTCATCGCTAAAATACTATTGGTTGAACTTCAAAATTGTGGAGTTTAAAATATAGTAAGTAGATTCATAATTTTTTTTAAATTTACTAATTATTTCCACTAGTAAGAGTTAAGCATACTCTGTCTCAATTTTTTATGATTTTCTGTGCACTTACAATTTTTGGAGCTTCTTAATTTTGGAGTAGAAATGAACAATTCATACAGGCTTTCCAGTTCATATTTATTTTAACACATTTGAAAAAATATAAGTCTTAGGTAGAAGTTACATAAAACAATTTTAAATCAACCGTTATTTTATTATTACCACTAAAAATTATTTTCTAAAATATTGACCGTTACATATTTATATTGTAAAAATTAAAGACAAAATGAACTTGTGTCTCTTTCACGAGATAATGGTTATAAAAGTAAATGATAAAAATACTTATTACCATTATATATTCTGAAATAGACAATATTTATAATATTTTACTTATACAGCAAGGAAAGATATAATTGTTTTACATCCGCCGTTTTATATTTTCAATAATAGTACATATAATTTGTTTCCGGACGTGTATTAATATAATGCCAATTAATTTCACCGCTTCATTTTATACATTTGCATCATATTTGTATATATTTCCAGCTAATATAGCTCAGGAAATAATGCAATTCGATTTTTCTTGTACATTTCCATCAGCTTTTTCGATCTCTATCAGTAACGTATGAAAAATATCTGCAACAGACTGGAACAGAACAAAAAATGTACATGAAAGGCATTCAGAATTATAAAAAATAAGGGGATGTACCTCATTCTGTTTTGCACTGGTTTCTAGGAAAGCTGCATGCCAGGAGTCTGCCAAACGCTTGCCCTGTTCTGTTGTTATCATTCGGTCTACATATAAATCAGTTTTATTTCCTACTAATACAATTGGAACACTGAAATAAATTAAGAAACATTACATTAGATTCTATATATCACATTTTCTCATAAAAAAATTCAGAATTAAATAAATATCGTACTGGACTTTTCCTGTAATATCCAGTAGCTTGTCATAAATAATTTGTACAACTTCGAAACTTTTTGCGCTGGTTATACTATACACAAGGACATAACCGTGGATGTCCATTGAATACTGTGTAGGAAATATACTATATTCATCTTGACCTGCTGTGTCTACCAACTTAACTTCATAATCTTGGCTATTTACCCGTGTGCTTTTAGTAAATGCTGAAAAAGATACAAACCAATTGTATCAGAAAATATGTAATATTGAATTTAATAGGATCCTCATCTTTTAAATTTTGCATCAAAGATTTCATAATTTTCTGAAGATTCAAAGTTGATGTAACTTCCAAAAATAAGTACAGAATTTTGTAAAAGATACTACTACCATATACTTTAGCATTTTACTTGCAAATTACATTTTAACAAATTTGTAAAGAAGACAGATAGCAAGATGAAGGGTGCTACTACATTAGGTAGATTTAATTGCAACAAATAGAAATTGAAATGAGCACTTGAATTTTATTTTGAACATAAATACATACTAACTGAAATAAGATTCATGCATATTATTAACAATGTCTGTACATGCTGTGATAAATTAGTTACTTTGTGTAACTAATTAATACTGAGAAAGAAATGTAACTTAATTTGGATGATTTAATTGATGGAACTGGGTAGAGTAGTTTTACATCATGAATACTTAGATATATTAATGAAAGCTATCAAGATTCCAATTAACTTTTTACTTACTTTTTTGTTAGTAATATATAATGTCTTGTATCAACCACAAATGAGATTTCTTTTGAATAAAAAATAAAGCATTATTAATATTTTTACACAATTCCAAATTATAATGTAAAAACATTTAACAATTTTTATTTCTGGTTTAGAAACTGCTCATTTGCTGGATACAAAAGATCTCATACAATACCTATTAATTAAATAGTAATTTTTCAAGAATTTATTTCTTGTTTACAGCATGAACTATGAACGGAATGTGCAGAAAATACTACTAACAGTGTAATTAGAAATCTTTGAAGTAGCGTGTAAGACAGGTACTTCTTACTATTTTCTATAGTGGGGTCGTATGAATCCACAAACTGTCCCTCGACGAACTGTATGCTCAGCGACGACTTGCCTGTTTGCATTAATGAAAATGAAAGAGTACTGAGTAAATTTGTTCAAATATTATATTTCAGAAACAATTTAAATCAGGAATTAAAAATATCTATAATTTTATTGACTGATTCTTTATTCAAATTTTTTTTCTAAAAGACAGAAGAAAACAGGAAAACAACAGGAATAAAAAAGTCAATGACATCACCAATATTAAATTTCTTAAGTTTTAGTAAATTATTGGTGCATGAAAGTTAAAATCTCCAATTATAAGTACTGTTCCATTACCTACGGATCTATAACCCATAATAGCTATTTTCCTTTGCTTTGGTGGCATCTTTCAGCATTTATGAACACAATGGCTACAATGATATTCCATAAAAGCTGGTGCATACTCCAGTTACCATCTGAGAACATAATAAAAAGTAAAACATAACAAAGTAGATAGCTTCACATTCTTTCGCATTAAAATAAGAATATCCAATAGTAAGTAAACATTCAATAATATCACTGCTCTTAACGCTGATCCCACATTCATTCCAATTATAATCTTCATTTTACGTGAAACAAGTAAAACAACATTAAAACTTCCACAAAAGAAAGTACACACGAAAGCTTCACTTCATTTGTTTTCCACTCAGCTAGACTAAAGATAGGAAGATATACATATGCATTCGATGACACTTTGCATATGCTTCCTTGATCACTATGAACTACGATTACATCACAAATGTTTTGCACAAATAATAACTGCGATATTTTTAAATACATAGGGTTATCATTTGCATATTCGCGATTCCTTGCCTCATGCAAGCAGTTACCACAAACCAACTACAGAATCTACAAAAACAAAAAAAATCATATACAGACACCACAGACACAGTAGTCCTTCCTCGCAGAAGGCTACTCTCTATTCTCTCAATAAAATCATTAAATTGAAGCAACAGAAAAAACACACACGTGTGAACGTATGTAAATGCATTTATATACGAATGCATGTGCGTACATGTATATTACGTTCTTGCACATCGGTGTGCAATACCTGACGACCTATGAACCAGAAAATTATTATTTACTCTAGAGTAGTATATATACAGATGTCGATACATCCATCGTGCCTCACAACAGAAATATACCTCTCATCTCTCATCAAAACAAACCCCTGCAGTTCGATCCGCGTCCATCGAACTACGCATCGAATGCACATGCACTACTCACCGAGAGAGACGAGGCACATTAGATGCGTTTCATATTAATCGACATCTCGGCTCGCCAAACATTCGACCGACGAGATTGAAACGTTCGAGCAACGATCTCACAGACGATTCTCTAGCACCAAACGAAAGCACGACTGTTTTTCTTTCGTTCGCCAACGCGTTAATTAAGCGCCCACTGTCCCACCGAAGAGCGCAACGTTCCGATCAGAGAGACGAAGTTTCACGGGGAAACGATGTATTACGCACTTGGAACGAGGCGGACCAAACGCCTTGGTGTTCGTTTACCAGCGATTATCGTGTATCGCGAGGCACCGTGTTAATCTTGCGAACGTTCCACGAAAAATATCTTCGTAACGATCTCTCATTTATCGGGTCGGTACTTGTACTGAAAAATCTACAACAATACGAGATTTCGCGAGTGCCTGCCAACGGATGTTCCGATATAACGCGCCATCTGCTCGAATCGTTCGGGAATTAACGAGTTTGAATGCCAGCAGCGGTTGTTCTTCGCCTCTCGCGGCTATTTCCGGTTCCTGCGGTGACGACGAGATTTGGGATCGTTCGGAGGAAGAGGATTGAAAATGTGGGAAAGGAGTTTACTGAAGCGACACAGAGGGTTTTAAGATGGACTGATCGCGAGGAAATCGTGAGTTTGGTCATTTTTTTTGGTAGTTCTGTAAGGATCCTTAACTCTTAAATGCTTTTGTGGAATTTAAGTTTCGTGTACTGCACATGATGCATTCTTTATTTTTACCTTTATCGTAAATTACACATTGGCTTTGAATAAAGGTTATTATTTTTTAATTGTAAGAATTCAAAGAGGAATATTAATGATATTTTAGGGTAAGTAAAAAGGTCTGCAATTTTATTCTGTATTGCTCTGTTGACTCATTATTGGTCAGTAAGATTTTAAAAAATACAATTTCATAAAGAGGAAGAGGAAAATGGTTTAAATCGTTATGTGGAAAATATTGTAGATTAATGTCAATGAACTCTCGATGTATTCAATCACACAGTAATACTTGATCCTCGCGCTTTCTATTTTCTTATCGAAGGAAACGATGAATAAAAAAATGAATGTTTGACATTGAACTCCGTTTTATTTATTATTCAGTGTGAGTATTTATTTTGCACCAGTAAAGAGAAAGGTGAGCGGAGCGGCTAGACACTTGATCGCGAGAGATGCCAGGATTTGCATGATTTTTTCTCACTCTCTTGTATTTTATTTTTCTTCCGTGTGTCTCGCGAATCGAGCCAGCGGCTATTTCCTCTCGGTACCCTTTCGATAAGCCTAGCTTTCCTCGGAAGCCGAAGTTTCTTTTATTTTCACGTTCAATGAATTTATGAATTTATGAAGAAACGAAGTCAAAGTACAAATTTAAAGATTCATTTTACTTTTCAAATGCTGAGACTTGTACCCACTTGACTTCTTGTATTCTGAATAATTTTGCATATTAGATGCATTCTGTGACTTTCTAGCAATGTTAGAGTGAATTAATCTTTAAAGTGACAGTAATTGTGGTTTTTACCAAATTTTTTGGTAACAAAGTGTGCATTAATATTAATATTTTTTTACTATTTATAGAAGTTAAATGTGGAACCGGTGTAGCAATACCGTGTTAATTGCTAAGAGCACTATTCTTTTTACATCTTGAAGCTTTCTCTGACAGATCAAGAAGAAAGTTTACGTGCTTGGAAGAAAAGATAGCATCGCCGAGGTTTCAATTTTGAATAGACTTTTGCGTTTCCTCGTGTAATTATGTCGATTAATTTTGTGAAATCGGTAGTTTGTAATAATTGTAAAACGAGCATGAGTGTAAATATTCGATACGTATTATTCATTAAAGCGTCGATTTTAATTACAGAGTATTTCGTGATCAATGCAATTCACGTTGCCAATCAGGCGAGCATAAATGGGCCAGAATATTTAAAACCTAAAGATTATTAGATTTTTTTAGAATAACTAGAGACATAATCTGTGAAAGTAAAGGGAAATTAGGAATCTGTAGAGTCTGAAAAATAACTAGATTGAAAGTTTTGTTATCAAATAATAATCATCCAGTTATCCTAATTTATTTATTAACTCGTAAAAACGATAGTACGCGTCACTCAACCTGATTGTCCACATCTTTCTTGAGTTTACAGTCGATTTCACTCATTGATAATGCAGCGACACGTGCGCGACATGAAAAGCAATAAAAGATGTGTGAATGTTTTTGTTTTTTTTTCTAGAACGAAGATTTAAATTTAAATGTTTTACTCATTACGAAACCTCTCTGCTTGAAATTAAAAAAACGTTGATTTTCAAGCTGTTCTAAATTTAGATTCATATGCAGTTATAGAATAAAATTTATAAAATAAATGGGAACGAAAATGAGCTGCAAATGCAAAAGAGGTACTTTCGAAAATCATTTTAATGGAAACTGTATGTGTATAAGGGGCAAGTCATGTTTTCTCTTAAATAAACGATAGTAATCAATATAGTGGAGAAATTCACACGCTGTGTGTAACTTTATAAGTAATGAAGTATACATTTCATTTTCATACATACACAACTACATGGGCTTTTAGTATTTTAACACATAACTGGTCATGCTATTAAATAAATATTATATGAGACCGTAATTTCTGTTCTCAACAACTTTTCCTTATTTAGCTTCATTTACTTTGTATGTTTTATTTTATTTACATATCGTCTTTCCAAACTTACTTCAGTCGTGTCACCCAAGAGGCCACATTTCTGTAAATGACTTTGATTTTTAATGATCTATGATCTCTTTATCAGAAACGAAACAAAATCATCTTAGTTCTTCGTTAAAAAATTCGAACTCTCTTTTTTAATAAAATCTAGCGTAAAATAATTTCAATTTTTGAATTATTTTTATCACCACCATAGAATACTTATCACTTGGTTGTGTGATCAGCCTTTCGTTAAAGGAATTACCTACTCTCAGGAAACCATCGAGAAAACGCTAGCAACTTTGTAAACAAATAAACTAAGGACTTTCACCTACTGTTAAAAATTCAACAATAACTACTGGTGAATCGAATATGTATAGAGTTAAAGTGCACCCAAATGTATAGTGTTTCGATAAATAGAACCCTTGTTTATCTTCTGAACACATAGCAGAGTAGCTGGTCTACCTACAGGTAGTGCAATTTTCACAGTTACTGGAGGGCATATGAAAATGGAAACTGTGTTTTGAAAAACTCGATTGCTGATCGGTAACTATTACTTACAACGAATAAACCGTGATACCTGCCTCCGGTAAGGATCGTAATTATCGAACCACTTTCTTCTATCGATCTCTTCATGCCATGGACATCGATGTGAAACTGATTGACTGCTTCGATAACACGATAAGAAATGATATAATTTGATGTCTTTCTCTTGTGACAATTTATGAGGTATTTCGCTAATGAGAGGAATCAGGTCTTTTACTTATGGGTTGTTTTAAATTTATTGCTGCTGTAAATGTAGAAACTAATGACTAACAAATCTCAGTATTTATTCTACATTTCGAAGATATCTGATATATCGATAAGCAAATATTAGTAAGAACACTTAAATATTGGATACTGTTTTATTTTGAATAATAAATTGATTTTTGCATCAGTCTTTTTTTTAATAGACAGTATTTATTTAGGAAGCTTGTATAACGTATCGAAACTATTTCCTGTGCACATACAGGAAGATAACACGAGTTTCACATAAATATCATAGTAAGAATTAATGTCGAATGTGCTGATTAGGTAGCGAATGCTATTTGATTAATTGGCAAAGACTGCTTCTTTTCTCGCAATTATTACTTTGTAATATTCTAATATAATTATAGAGGAGACTACAAAGAATATCTATAGATTGATAGAGTTATGGCTACAACGTATAATTATAATGGAAATAATGTCAGTTACTTATCTCTTCTAGTCATCGATGGAGCCCAAGAAACGCGGACAGTTTCCCCTTTAAGCATTGCATGTTCCATTTTCGTCCTTTTCTTCATTTATCCGCGAGATCAAACGGAGTTGAAGCGAAAGTGAACTAGCAGGATTCATATTTATACGTGGCATCGATGCTCCATCGTCTTCATTTATTATTATCACTCTCCAGATTAAAAATATTCAACTACGACAAGTTGAATCAATATCATGTTTTACTTTCGGTTAAAAAGAAAAAGAATTACTGTACGTAAGTTTAGAACACTTTGAAAAGCGAGTTGATGAGCAGAAATACAATAAAACATGATCGAATTTCCACAAGCTTTAGAAATCTAAATCTAAATCTATTTCTAATTTCCTATTCTTGGAAAATTTGCTATTTTTAAACGAACGACTTCTACTTTAAACACAATTTTCTATTTTTCTATTATTCTATTATCTATCGAATCAGTGAGTTGAAGAACAGTACAAGTCCAAAATTCGCTGTTTTTACATAATTTCGAAACTATATCTGAACACATCCTTTTTTAACACTGAAGCTAGAAAACCCAGTACAGGTATTTCAAGTTTCAGGAAAAATAACAAGAAACTAAAATCAACGATAACAGCAAGCTGGAAGTAAATTACTAATCAACAAGCGGAATGCACTACTGAAAACGATCCTTTTATCAGTTATAGTCAGAGAAATCATGAAATGGAAAATTTAGTAACTCCCTGTGGACTATTAGGAACTCTTGCTGAGATATAATACAAATTCAGGCAAAATATTTGATAAGAAAACAGTGTAGCGAAGACTTAAGTTCGAAAGTGGTAGCGACCAGTCCGACACCAGCACGTGCCGAGTTCCCCGAGCAATATAGAGTAATCTAACGTGAATCGCAATGGAATAAAACAAAATCAGGGTCCTCGGGGCTTGCAAGAAACGAGAGTAAGCGGGTAAGGTATAAAGGGGATACCGTATCATAGGAATTCACAGTTAGTTACGCGAATCACGTACTGCAGACAATCCATCGGAGTCTGTGAGCTAAATCGCTATCATGAGGACGGAATTACTGTTGCAAGTAAATCGTGAAACAGATTCACAAGCGTGTTCACCCTCAGGCTTAATATATTCATAGAGATTTTAATTAATCGTCCCTTTTTTCTTTCTTCGATTCTGTGAACATACAGTGTGTGATTTTATAAATTGTTATTTATGATAAAACAATCTGCGAAGTTGCCGTAAAATTGTCTTCTAAACTGTTTCCAAGAAAATTGTTTTGATTCGATTGTGACTTTGAAAGTGTACTTTTTTTTCTATGAAAATGAATTTTAAATTGATACCTAATTCTTTTAAGTTTGAAAATGGGGAAATTAATTGATATTAGGAATTTGAAGTGGGGTTTTTGAAATTATAAATTCAGGTATATCGAATTTTTTTTTTAGATTATCTTACTCTCGACGGCACTGATGATTACATCCTCTGAAGGATTTTTTTTTGAATTGTGAGTAATATAGAAATAATTCTCATTTGATAATTCGAAATTTTTTTAGTAATGTCTGATAACACCTGCTAACAGAATTAAAATCCAACATTTTTGAATTTAAATTAAAAATTCAAATTCAAATTTAAATTAAATTTTTGGCGCGAAGAAATCTCACAACTTAAACGAAACATTATATTTCAGCCCTAAAAAGATTCTAATGAACTTGTGGCAGTCGTTAAAGGAAAAGAAAGAAGCAAAGAAATGGCCTCATCACGTACAGCATTATCATGTCCATTATTATCCACACGTAATATACGAACCACCAGTAAAAGCGCCTAAAAAACACGAATTAGAAGATCTTCACCAGTATGTAGTACTACTATAAACCAATTTCAACAATTATCGCAGAAAATCCAATAGTCTTAAATTACTCAATTTAACTTACCTCTGCCCACGAATTCTTCATTTTCTACAACTTTTTTATCGATTGTTTAATAACGAGAAAATAATGCTCAGCGAACATCTGTCGTTGCTTGGATGGAGCGATCACGAATATAAATATATCCCCGAACCGAAAATTAGAATTCCTTCAAAAATAAAAGGGGCCTTCTTTGAAGCTTCACCATGGGAACACGAAATTTTGGGTAAGTTCGGTGAACTGCCTCTTACTTTTATACTGAATTATTATTTTATACTGAAGAAAGTTTTTTAATAACTTTGCAGAATCCGATTTACCAGAAATAAAGGCTCACAGCGAGGACGAAGCTATACTTGTCGAAGTTCCGATTAATCAGAAAATCATTATTGAACCTGGGCTCAAAAAATCAAAATCCAGCTTATGGTCAGCACTTTTTCACAAGTTTGATTCCAAGAACGACTTGCATTCATGAAATGAGAATTTAGAGGACGATGTGTCGTAAGATCGCCCCATGTTAGGAATGTTAGCAACAGTAACAATTGATTTGTTGCTTTAAGTACGTCGAGAGTGCAAGAGAAATGACAAAAATGAAGCTTTTTAAAAGTAAGATCGAGCACGTACACCGCCAGTTTGTTGAATTAAGATTTGTTTAGAGTAGACTTTGTAATTTGACTTGCAAAGAATTTTGCAATACCTCGCAATATGAGGAACATCACGAGTCAGAAATAATTGACGACAGATTCCTAGTTTCTTAGTAGTGTACAAATATATTGTTCCTTTTATAATTATGGATGTTAAATAATGCTATTATACATGTAACAATACTAAGAATGTTTAGAATGTTTACATTACTTGTTCATTTGTAGTCTAAGGTGTAAGAAGTAGTGTGATTAATATTAAAAATAATAATTATTGTATTATGATGTAATAGTTCTAAAGAAAGAAAACAGTGCCTTTTTAAACAGTTCTAAAAAGCAGGAAATGCTATGTTATAAGTCCTAATTATAAGCCCACTTTTTGTAACAAAGGTAGGACATTGACCATCACTATTATCTCGATTCAATTTTAAGTTCGATCACCCTTCAATTTTAAAATACTTTTTGCTCAGAAGGTTTCAACTTCTGTTGCTTTTTAAGTCGTATTCTTTCAGTGAGCGCTTTATACGATATTTCCATTAATCGAGTTATTATCGAAGGTGGTGCCAACTTTCTTTCCTCGATACGAATCCTTTGCAACTCTTGGTGATCCATTTCAAAATTACGTGCAAGCAGTGACATGTATTTGCGATCTGTTAGACGCACAATGTGACATCCCATCACTTTCTCTAACCGCGATCTTACTGGTGGATAATTTATTCTGTGAAACCCAGGAACGATTAAATACTTGAGAAAATTGTTAAAATTACACCTTATTGTCATTCAGAAGGGATTATAATAGAATTTCGACAAGGAACTTTTTATCGCGTCTCCAAACTTTATCAATTACTTGTGTTTTAAGAATGAAGTCTCAGATTGTTACATATTGATGAGTTTTATATTTTTATTTTATCTTTTTTACGAAAGAATCTCTGGAAACCTTAGAACTTACGCGTATTTTAAATGCTCCGTTTCCCACCATTTTAAAGGTACGTCGAAAGGGTCAATGGTGGTAATGAATATTTTCTGTACAACTTCTACTGACTTTCTCCGCCTAATCGTCTCCTTCTTTTTCACATTTGCAATTTCTGCATTTTTATTGTCATTTTCATTGATTTGCATATCATTTTCATTATTTTCTGCGTCATTTTTCTCATTGTCTTGGTTATTTCTCACGCGTGACTTTTGAATCGTAGTTGCTTGCATAGTGCAAGTATTCTGAGTCTGACTACTTCACAATTTTGCCATTTAATATGTATAACTGTTTCGTATTATCACAATGATGTCACTGATCATTATTTTAATTTCGAAAGTATTCAAAAACAGCACATGACTGGATAAGTATTATCAAATTTTTATTTTACGCGTGAATTTAGCAGATTCAAAAGCATAAAGTATTTTCAGAATTCTAGAAAAATTCTCTGAACAGAATTATTGTACAAAGTTAAAAGAATTCTTTTTTCTGGTAAAGCAGATCATTTTGATAAGTTATTTTTATACAGATGAAAATTTATTTTCTCGCGTAATTCGATTTTCTTTCTCTACACCTTGAAGTAAGTTCAAGAAATTTGAAATAAGTTGAATATTCCCGCGCGTACGAATATATCGATTTAAGGTTCGTTTCCAATGATATGACGTAGAATACAGCGTTACAATTCAATGCAAAATGTACCTAAATTTTCTGTTTTCCCTTATAGAATTTCTAAAAAAATGTGAAAATAATAAATAATAATATAATAAAGTAGTAAAATATTTCTAATGCTACTGCATAAAGCTACCTTTGCAACACAAAGGTTGCGAAATTTTAAAATTATATCAAATGTACATATATATCTCTTATTAAAAATAAATTAGGCACAATAATATATACAATTCTAAATAAAATGTCAATAAGAAGAGTCTAAAATTTGCATAGTTGAAGTCGTTCATTTATATCTCCGATCCTTAATACTTTCAGAAACAAACATGGCGAAGTTACTGGGGTTAGATAAACTCGCTAGATTTTGGGAAATAGTAAAAGACAACGGCGGTATTTTAAACTCTTTGCGTACTCTACAAAGGTTAATATAATACTACATATTTATCTAAGTAAAATTTATGTTTACAAGTCTCATACACGTGTTCAATTGTTATTACCTAAGTAACCTAATAATAGGTCGTAATTAATATTTTTCGAATCACAAAAATAATCATTTCTGTCATTGCATTATTTGTTCATATTCTGATTGTTTCAGAGTTGATGTTTTAAAGAGCGGTACCTTAGTAGGCGAAGATAAATTTGGAAACAAGTACTATGAAAATAATTCATATTTCTATGGTAAGTTAGACATTTAAAATATGCAATTGTAACTTATAGTTAAACTTAAAATTAGTAGCATAGCAGCTACTTTTTCTTTTAATTAACAATATTGAGCCATTATTTGTGATAGTTTGCTGTTTTGTTGAGAATATGTAATTCAATGACCTTTTTAGAAAACTTTTTACAAGTACTACTGTATTGATATGTTACTAGTTCATTCACAAAGAATATTATATTTTATAACAGCTAGTAACAGATGGGTGATATACGCAGAAGAAGTAAATTACGAATACGATGGTTCTCAAGTCCCACCAGAATGGTTTGGATGGTTACATTATAAGACAGACCTGCCCCCTCACAAAGACCCAACAAGACCGAAATATAAATGGATTGCAGAACATAAACCAAACCTGTCTGGTACTGATCAGGCTTACATGCCTTACACTACTACAAAGCCAAAAATTGAGCCTTGGAAGCCACCACAGTAATGCACATCTGTTGCATTTGTGATTAAGTAATAGAACTGTCTAGACTAACTACAACAGTGATAAATATACCTTGTAATTAAATGTAAATAAAATAGTTATTTGTGTGAAGAATATACAAATGTATACATAGTAGACAAACAGAATAGTTATAATTATTTATTTAATTTTACTATTTGTATATTATATATACTGCCAATAAGATTAATACCATTTGTGCATAATTCTTCTTTCTTTTAATCAAACTTAGAACATTATCTGCTATTTGTATTCCATCAACAGATATCTATTTTACCAAAACTTTTCTGTAAAGTAGAATTAAAATTTTCACACTATTAAATTATGTTGTATAAACTTTAAATTTATGCATTTTGAATGGAAATATAACACAATATTTTTTTATAGAATACGTATAAACCAGTTATAGGAACTCGAGTTTCATAGACTTTAATGTATATCGTAAAGTTCGCTATATCGTCTTAAATGGCTATAACCATAATAGTTTATTGGCATTCCCATTAGGGTTACCGGAGGGAGAAAGAAATCGTGAAAGAATGTCGTTATCTTTGTCCCTTGTTACTGCTTTCATATTGATTAGCCCTGATTACCAGTGGTAGGGAGACAGTACAAAATGTATGGACAGAAAACTTCTGGTCGTAAGTTACGAATTAAAGATACCACGAGAAAGTTATGGCATCCGATTGTGCGGTGATTCCCCCCCATAAACGTCGAGACGGCGGAATATAAGAATATATTATGTGAAAAAGAAGAAAATATTCTAATACAGTAATAGTTTCCGTTTAACACAAAAACTAGAAATATAATAGGTGAGTGATATCAAGCTATGGATAAGGAATTATTGAAAGTGATGTGAACGTAATTCGCATAGTCTCCCATTCTACTAATAGTAAGTGTTTTTTTGCCACTTTCGTATATGTTACTACTGTGATCATTTAATTACCTATTGTTTTATTTGTGAATAATAATTTTCTGTTTGTAAATTTTATCTGATTCCATTTCGATTTCGCGATTTAAAATTTTTTTAATCTATCCCTCATTAAATAAAATATATTGTAGGCTTTTTATCAATATGGTAAATCGTCGTAAGACTAAATCTCAAATCAAATACTTTGCATCCTCGCAAAAGAGACTATTGGTAAATGAGGCAATAGCGCACGTGAAAAATGAGAATTATTACAAAGCTATGTATCTGTTTAATCAAGTAAGTTTTTATAAACTTTCTTCGTTAGCTTTTTGGAATTTCCATAAGATTAGAAAGCAATCTTATTTCACACTTTCACTTAAATCTCATTGAATATGTCAATATAGGTAATTTAGTATTGCAGCATTTATCGTATTTAGAAAAATATATAGCTTAGAAATAAATAATTAATGTATAATATTTTTAAGTTCAAAAAATTAAATAACTATTTGAGTATGTTCCTCTCAATTCATTTTTGATAGACAAATTTTGCTCGTCCTAATTTTTTTCCGAATTACAAATTATGTTCGTTTGGTTAGGAATTAATTTGCTAATTTCTGTAAAACACGCAAGTAAAGTTTGACTAAACGATAGTAACAGTTAGTAGAAATTGTCGTGATCACGATATTGCATGTTACACTTTCGTTCACCGCTGTGGAAGTAGTTATATCTATAAACTGATCTTTGTTTCTATCATGCCCATTCAAAACTTCAGAACTTCACTCATTAAACTTCTTCCAATGTGTACTATCTCTTAAAATAGTTCGATATTATGCAAAAATAAGCGGCTGTTTCCTTTCAAATGAAAAACAGAATTCCATGGAAAACAAAATGCATAAAATAATTTAATAATACTTCCATAAAGTACTTATAAAAGAAAAAGGAAAGTATAAAGAAAGCATTAAACCATTTTCTTCCCTTTTTTGCTCTCAAAAAGATTAATATTGTAAAATATGTTTGAAAATTTAAGCAATTCAAATTTTCTAAGACCTCTAATATTCTAAGACCTCAAACTTCTATTAAAAAAATTTTTAATGATTATTATTTGTAAAAAAAAAATTCGAATAATTGCTCTAACATTATAATTATTCTTATTGACTGTGTAAATCATACCAGGTCAACATATGCTTTATAATCCAAAGAATTTCAAGTTCTTGATAATACATAAGAGATATCAGCAATAGTGAGTAGACTTAAAAAATTCAAATAAATCCAGAATACCTTCGCACACATGCGATCAAATAATCTCGTGTGCCGAATTTGTCTGCATTGTTGACTGTTTCTAAGGTAACAACCCCTTTGGCAAAGGTGTCGGCAACAACACGTCTGTTCCACACGCAAGATATACGGATGTAACTTGCTATTCTAAAACAGTCTTGTGAATGAAGCACAGCAAGTGATTCGCGGTGTCTTATCGTGTGGCAATACAGGCGAAATATTAGTGATTCTTTTACTATAATATCTTGCTCAAAAATCTAAAATATTTCATATATACTCAAAAATAAAAACAGTGAAGTACAATCCACATAGAAAGAGCTTAGATAGAACTAACAAAAAAGTATCAAAATAAATCCAAACGATAAACAAACTAATTAACAATATTAGAAAAATAAAAAGCTCAACAATGAGCGAAGTAATTTTACGCGAATCCACGGACACTTCTGATGCCATTGATTCTAAGATCAAAGGCATTCTAAATCCCACGTTACACCATCACGATCTCCTGCAAAGCTACGTGAGAGCTCCAGTGGAGGGTACTTCCGGTTCGAAACAGTTCGAAGAACCAGTGAATAAAAGTTCCTCCTTGGACACCTGCCTCGCCACAGAGACCGCCGAGGACGTTGACAGAGAAAGTCGCACCAATACTGAGAGGAGGAAGAAGAAGAACAATAAGAAGCAGCAGAAGGAAAAGCCCAATGACAAATTGTCTGTCGAGTCGGAGATGAACATTCAAAAGAAAAAGAAATGACGCCGACAGGACAATGGCGCTCGTCGCCAGGAAGAAGTCTACACCGACAAAGATCGAGCTGCCGCTGTAAATATGGGTACTAGAGACATCAAGCAGTCGTTAAAAATGAAACAGAAACAGGATCGAAATTTACAATTGCCGGAAGACACTGAGCCGAGCGCCATGCTCGCTTTAGGATTACGCGAGATGCGCATTGGTGATATTAAAGTCGCTATGAATTGTATTAATAAGGTTTATGTCTTTTATTCTCGGTGTTTTTACGTATTACCCTATGTCTGATTTTAGGGTGGAATATTTAAAGGGGAACTAAATATCTTCGATATTTATGATTTTATGAAAAAATCCTCTTAGAACCAAGCTACACACTATTTGAAAAAGCACATGTAATAGACGACAGAATTTTTTCTTAAGATTACTTTTTTAGATTTCAAACTCATTAATAGAATCCTTTTTAAATACAGTAATTTTGTCCCGAGGATTTTCTTCCTAAAACTATAAATAACAGAAATTAGTTAGGTACTCTCATTTAAATTCTCTATCCTATATACTGGGAATATTAATAGCTTTCATCTAACTTTACTAATTATATATTATCAATTGTCAGATTGTCACTTACATTTTTCATATCCTTTAGCCTCACTTGTACGTGATATAAACATGCTTACAACTACACAGAACGCACAGAGCTATGCCTCACATACACAATGCACAGCATACACGCTTAAAATATCGTTCTTGTGCCCATGCATAGCGTGTGGTAACATGAAACATATAGAAGATGCTTTATCGATCCTTTCAGGTGATTTAAACTGTGTTTTAGAATCCTACAAGATTTATGTTTACACAGGCACTGGATCTCGAACCGAATGACAAAAATGCATTAATAGCGCGGAGCAAGTGTCACCTGTTATTAGGGGAGCCACAGAAAGCGTTGCAAGATGCTGAAAACGCGTTACAACAAAAAATGAAGAACGCCAGTATGGCAAAAGCGATGTATTGCAAAGCGGAAGCGTTGTATCATCTTGGAGACTTTGAGATGAGCCTTGTGTACTATTATCGTGGGATGAAGATCCGTCCGGAATGCGGGCAATTTCGTCTGGGTGTCCAAAAGGCGAAAGATGCAATACAAAATATGTTGCATAAAGATTGAATCGTTAAACCATTAAAATACTTTTAAGTCTAATACGTAATGTGTAATGTTAAGTCTAATAATATATTTAAAACAAGTATTATTTGCTATTCAATTACCTCTTCGAAACATAGAAAGAATTTTAAGTTTGGCATGTTTTGGAATCAATAAATCTTAATATTTAATGCTTATCAGTAGTAATCAAAAATTTATATAAAACAGTAAGACATTGTACATAGTAATAATTAGAGTAAGAGTATTAAAGTAATACACATTCTAAAAATAAAAATGGGTGTAGTATTTTTGGAGGAAAATATTAGAAAATAAACAAATGTTACCAACAGTATAACATACTTGATTTTATTACTAAAACAATTTGTTTTTACCGAAAAAACTCATAAATTATTCAATAAATATATACATATAGAAAAATCATGACTCAAAAAATTTGAATTTATTTAAACAACAATAGTTATAATTATAGTTGATATTGTGAATATTCTGTTTTATATTATCTTTGGTCACGTAGTTCACGTTTTGAACGAGTATTGTTGAAATTGTTTAATTTAAATAAAATCAAATTGACATTTATTAATAGAGTTAATAAAAATTACGAGGAGGTTTAAGTAATTTCAAAATTCACGTAGTTGTTATTACATTTTCTAAACACTATTATTCAGTCAGAAATACTTGAATATTATATTTTTGAGGTTATATTAACCTCGTTACACGTCGTTCTACATTTATTAACCGCTAAGAAATGATCGAACTGCTAATTTTATTTGATCTTTGAGTTCTACTAAAAAAAGCATATTTTTGCGTGAAAGTGAAAAAGTTTCGCTATGGCAGAAATTAGTTTAAGTTCCGGTGAAAAGACTTTTATTCTTCATGGAGTTGATGTAAGCTACTTTGTATACAAATATGAAACTCTCATTTTTTAAAAATTAATTTATTTTCGCAAATAGGCAGATTTTAGAAATGATGGTAGAAGACGATACGAATATCGCGCTATAGAAATTGAAACAAAATTAATGCCACAGACTCATGGATCTGCAAGATTACGGATAGGAAGTACTGATACGCTTGTTGGTATTAAAGTAGAACTTGATACGCCTCATCTTGATAAACCAAATGAAGGAAAATTAGAATTTTTTGTTGATTGGTATGCAATATCATTATTTTGTCATTAGTTGGCTCTAATTCTTTTCTTTTTTAATTACATAATTGCTAGATAATGAAAATTTATGTCAATATTATATTTTTTTATCTCTCATTTGTAGTTCTGCCAATGCAACTCCAGAATTTGAAGGTAAAGGTGGTGATGATTTAGCAACTGAAATAAGTAATACTCTTGCAACAGCTTATCAAACACGTGATGCTTTTGATTTAAGTACACTATGCATTTTACCTTATAAAAAATGTTGGAAAATCTATGTTGATGTTTTGGTAAGTTGACAATGAGTATATTAATCTAAATACTTTGAAGAAAATACTTCTAGAACAGAATATTGACAATATAGATTCTTCAATGTGGTGGCAACCTGTTTGATGCAGTAGGAGCTGCAGTTAAAGCTGCACTATACAGTACAGAAATTCCAAAGATTAAAACTGCAACACTTGATGGTGGAGAACCAGATATTCAGTTGTCAGATGATGCTTATGACTGTATTCTGTTGGATACAAGTAATTATCCAGTCATTGTAACATTATGCAAAGTATGTTTAGTTACAATAGAGATTCTATCTGTTTAAATCTTCAAGAAAGTTAAAAATTACTTTTTATATGCGTACTTTCATTTATTTTTGGAAATTTAAACGCGTTTTATTATAGATTGGTGATAATTATGTAGTGGATCCAACATCAGAGGAGGAAGTATGCAGTGCAAGCAGTTTAGTTATGTCGGTGTTACCAAATGGTAAAATTTCGTCGGTGGTTAAACTGAATTATGGCAGCGTACAACCTATTACTTTGAATAAAATGTTAAAAGTAATAATTTCATTACATAGTATTTTGCGGTAAGAATTAACGTATATTCATAACAAAATTATATTTTTAGGCGGGTCAAGACATAGGATTACGGTTAAATGAAAGTCTTATGAATGCTCTGAAACAAGAAAATGAGCTTGGTCGACAGAGGCAAATATTTGGATTCCTTAGATGAATTATGTAACATAACAAAATTTTATTTTCAAATATACCTACTTTTTTATCAATTATGCGTCATCTATTATTAATATATATCTGACTGTTTCACATTTGTCTTTCCAACATCAACATTTAAGAAAAATTTCGAAGAGAAAAAATATAGTAAGCAATAATCAAATAATACAATTCAGTAAAATTAAAAAAAAATTGATTTCTTTAATCAATACTTTATATATGTGCATAGGTATATGTATATAAAGTTATAGTATGTCTAGATTCTGTAATAAAGAACATTTATTTCTTATCATGATGGATAATTTGTAATTTAACTATTATGTACACTACATGACACTAATGTTGCAATTATACTCACAATTTATGTTAGATTTTAATGTATTTAAATACTATATGTGTATACAATTATCAGGATTTATATCGGGGACTTTTCAAAGCGTAGTGTAGCATATTCATTAGCTTTTTTACGTTTAAAGTTTTCAAAGTCTTTATCCCATGGTAAAATAGTATTATGTGTTTGCGTTACTCTCCAGCCAGATTTACGCATCCATGTCTATTAAAAGAAAGAATAATAATGCTACACTAAATATTTGACATTATAATATTTCCATATTTTAATTTAACTAACATACCCCTGTATTATATTTAAAATAATACCATGCACCATATATTCCTAGAATACTCAATATAGATTTTCCTATGAAACCACGTATGACATATGCTGGTCCTACACCCTACAAACATAAGATATTAATTGTTTACAGAAATATATTCTCTCTGATGCTTCTCATTAATCATAATAAATTTACCAGACGAGGTACAAGCATGCGTTCCAATTGGTCCAATGGAAATCTATAAAATCTTCTTATTGGATTATAACGTTCTTTGTAATAATTCTTTGGTACTACTGGCTCACTTGGGTCAAGAATCTGGCTGTCCACAAATTTTGCTCTCCATGCACGTTCTTCATTTGACATACCAATCAAACGTTCTCTTTCATGGGCCATACGGCCAGCAATATTCATTACCCTTGACGTACCCTGGTGAGGCCCTCCCATTGTGACTGTTTTTACCTGACATTAAAATTACAAATTATGAAAAATACAACCGCTCAAAATCATTTGAAATTAAATAGCTCTGTTTACAAAGGATTAATAATATAACGAACAATTGGAATAATAATTGTTCATTGGCATTAGCACTTTCTCAATAACCCGTTATTAATAACCTATCAAATGTCTGGTAAAAAGATATATGTGTATTTCATATGATCCGGATAATCTATTTTATTTGTATATACGTATGCATATACGCATAATTATTAATATATAGAGTTATGAATCTTCATAAAAATTACAATACTTGCTGTTGTTAATACGCGACATATATACACATATACTTTTATACGTACCACAATATGAAAATTTGAATAAACTAAAATGACAATCTGTTAACAATAGTATATTCGTAATTATGTGAAATGTTATATGCAATATTATGTGTATATGTATTATTATTTAACAGAAGCGAACCTTTTGTCAGTATTAATCCACAATATTACATCACAGACGACATGAGCGACGAGCGAACTACCCCTTCTATCGAACGTTCGTATAATAGGTGGTGATCGGTGGAAATCGTACTTTATGGTAATTACGAATTACAAATGTAATATTTTTATATCTTTTTAGTACATATATATTTTCTTTATAATATTAGAGAAGATAATTGAAACATATTAGATTTATATGAAAAATTATTTTAAATCTTATTCACACTTATTTTACTATTTTTTCAAATCAAATATTTAATAACAAATTAATTTTTTTAGAGAACAAAGTACCAAGTAAGTCTTAATTTGAAAAAAGTAGATAGAATAAAATAAAGTTTTATCTTGATTTATAACAAAAAAATGATATCTTAATCAATTTAAGGGTGAAATTGTTTTTTTAACAATAAATTTTATTATTATTAAAAATAATGTTTTTTATTGCTATATACAAATAATATTTATTCAAATGTTATTTACAGATTAAACAAATGTACTCTATAATGTTCTAATTGTCTTATGCTTTCCTTTATATCTGACAATGCTCTGTGATCATGGCACTTTGATATTTTTGGAATATCCAACTTCCATCTTCTGAAAAATAGAGATAATAATTGATTATATAATTAAATATTCAAAAAATCTTTGCAGGTGCAACACTTACTTAACTAATTCCTGTATAGTAGATGTATCAATAATTCTGTAATGCAAATAATTATCAACTGTTTGCATATATTTTTGTAAAAACATACGATCCACATAAACTGAACTTCCTGCAAGTGGGCATGTTCCTTCTTTTACATAATTCTGTAAATATTTCAGTAGAATTTGTTCAGCATCTTGTATTGTAAATATACTTTGACGCGATGCATCAGTTAATCCAGTCTAAAAGAAAGAATAATGCTTCTGATGATGTACATATTTATATGCAGCTGCATTTAATAAAATCTGCAATATTTATATACTCTTTTATGGTTTTGCATAGACCACTTTTCCATATTTTCTAATATTTCATCTGGTTGATGTATAACTAAATCAAGTTCCTCACTCACAATGCTTAAATTGTTATCTGTGATTACACATGCCACTTCTAAAATGTGCGACGTATTTATATTTAGCCCAGTCATCTGAAACATATAATAGAGAAATAATATTAAAGAATGTAAATTTAAGTACATAAACAAATCAAATTTTTATCAATAATATTATACCTCCATATCCAACCAAACAATGTAATCACTACAGTCTTTTTTCTCCACATCTTGTGTAAAGGAACAAGCTGTTGAAGAATTTTTTATAACATTTAAATATACATAATGCTTTCAAGAAAATTAACATGTAATATTTATACAATGTTACAAATACTTTACATTTAGATTTTGAAATAAATTATCCTTTCAAAAATAAAAACTTAGTTCAAGTTACCCCGTCGAGAATTATTTACAATCAAGTGGAAACAATTTTTTGCCCATCTAACACCACGTACGCAAAGCATTTTTGTTCAGTAAAAATTGGTTTATTTTTTAAAAATCTAACAATTGTTTATATTTCACGAACACATGTTATTCAATACGAATATTTGTGATTTGATGAGCAATTCCATGGAAGTTGATTCGTAACTGTAAAGCACTGAAATACATTGCTCCTATTGGCTTTTGTAAACTACTATGCTATATTATATTTTTGTAATTTGTCTCCTTGTGATTTTTATCATTTTCTCAAATAAAGGAAATAAGCGAAATCAAGTAAAAGAAATTAAAAGTAAAGTTACATGGATATTACAATTGTAAATGATTTTTAAACATTTCTCATGTAGGAGAAAAAGAATCAGATTGACTCGTGGAGGCAATTGGACAGAAAAATACTATGGATTCCTACTAGTGGCAGTGGTTCGTTGGCAACAATGACGAAGTATAGAGAAAAATTAACATTAAGATAGAAGTGGGTAGAAGCTGGTAGAAGGGAAGGGAAGAACTTGTTCAAAGTTATTCAGTAACCCTGATCAGAATTATTAATTAATTGTCGAAGAAGCTATAATTTTTAAGTAACGAGAATATGGAAGCAGAACCTTTAGAACTTGAGGAAGGTGAAGTTATCGATGACGAGGTCAGATATGTGATAATCTTATTATTTGACAGGAGTCTAACCTATTGCAATCAAAAGGATATAATATATCGATAAAATTCACATTTAAATTAAAATTGCATTAATTTGAACGATAGTAACATAACTACGACGTTTCTTTTGTGTTACGTGATCGTTATGTTAAGAGTATTTGAAATATTCTGAAAATTTATTTATTTAACACTAATACATATTTGTGAATAATTTCAATGTTTCTCTATTTAGGCAAGTGATATCGAAACGTACAATGTTCTGAAAAGACCTCATGCAGCTTTAGACAAACAGGAACCTGTAAAATTGGGCTACAGTGATGAATCCGATGATTCTGTGGACTATGAAAGTGACTCTGACTCAGATTCTGGAGGTGTTAAAAGTAAAAGACCAAAGTTAAAATTGAAACGAACTAAAAATATGCCCAAGGATTGGAAAGACAAAAATGATAAATATAAAATATGGTGTACTCAATTACAAGAGGATTCTTTAACAGAAGATTTAGTATCATGTGGGGTAACAAAGACACGATTTCAGGAACGTAGTGTTGAAAGTTACAACATTCCGCATCATTACTCTTTGAATAGTAGATGGAACACAGAAAATCATAACAATAATAGCTCAGAGGATGAGAAAGAGAGTGAAAGAAGGTTCACGAACAAAAGAACAAATTCAGACAGAAGTAATGTCAAATTAAGATTAGGAAAGAAACGTAATTCAATGGATGTAGATAACCCTAAGGGTGCTGCACGGAACATAGCAGATTTAAGTGCAACAGCCGAATCAACTGAGGCAGATGTGGCTACTGATATAACATCAAAACTCTGTGAAAAGAAGGATGTTCTCATAAGTAAGAAATATAAAAAACACAAGTTCAATTTATAAAAAGGTGTACTTTTGTATTTATAAAATTATTTGAATAATTTCTGTATTTTTTAGGGAGAATTGTAGATATAATTGGTAAACAAAAAGCTATCGATTTCTTTCACAAAACAAAGAAAATTGAAGAAGGAGGTGGCATGTTAATAATGAATGGATCACGAAGAAGGACTCCAGGGGGTATATATTTATGGTTAGTAAAAAACGATGAGCATATTCCTCAAGAAAAAATAAGAGAGATTTTTTACTATGACAAGAAAGAAATTGCTGAACAAAAAAAAGCTGATGCTTCTGCAAGAAGACAGAAAGCACAGGAATTGATTAAATGTTTGGAAAGTATGTGTTATATTCCCTTTAAATAAAATAGATTTAGATTAAAATGTAAGAAAAACGTTTCTAATTTTCGTAGATGGCTCAGAGAAAGATCTGCCTGCTTTATTGACAAAGGCAGAACTTTCTACAAGAGAAATAGCAGAGGAAGCAAGATTGAGACGTGGAGAAGGTATGGATAGAATGCCTGTGGATTCTGATTGCACAGTGACCAATCCTCCACCTAGCCCTGTAACAGATGATCCGGATCATTCAGAACATCCACCTGTACAAAGGCATGTTCAGGATTATGGAGAAGACTTTCTTGACATTGGAATAGACATAGATAGTATGGAAGTACTTTAAAATATTTTTATTATGTTTTTGTAATATGTATTGCGCAGATAATTTGTACAAAAAGTTCTAATCTTTGCAAGAATATCCATATATATATATATATACACACACTATGTGAATACAATCTACAGTTTGTACGTTTGCTTACAATATATACGGTTAAAAGTATTGGACACGATTGAGCAACGATCAGTCCAAATTTACTGCAACGATGTTTCATATCGTGATAAAATAATTTATCGATTGTATATATTATGGTAACATACTTTGTCATTTTCCCAAGTTTTGGAAAACAAGAATGTTTGTGTACTTCTTTCTTATGTTTCATTTAACATGTTTATATTTATTACTATGATAATTGTAAAAAATGTAAGAGACGTAACAAGTATAAAATTTCATAAAATTTACGGCGGAAGACATGCATTACGTAATTTTTATGAAATTTTCATTGTTGAAGATTGTTTATGTACATAAAAGTCACTATGAAAATAAATATTAGACTATTTGTACTTTGTATAATGAATGAATTCTCTCGTGTACTCGTGTACCATGTTACACCTTTGACTGTTTTGTCTAATAAGTAATATTGAGAACATTAATTCAGAATGATATTTTATAGAAAGAAGTATTTTAATTTTTTATGTTAACGATTAAGCTGATTTTTTGTTCATGAATCTCATTAATCATAAAATCTTCACAATTAGTAACTTGTATGTATTATGTACTCTTTATCAATCTATATATTCACAGAAATGAGTACAAAACTTATTCCTACAAAAACTTTTGTTTTTATTCAATATTTCTTAATATTAATAAAAAAGTTATAGACAACAAATTATCTAATAACATGTACATACTAAATAACATTTTGATAAAGTATAAAAAGAAAAATAAATCTTGATTGATAGTTAAATAAATATGTACTAGAAATTATCTACATTATAATTTGTATGCAAGAATTACCACGCAATTTGATTATAAGTTTTTGTTCATTATTGGTGCAAAATAAAAAAACTTTTGATACATTAGAAAAACCTCAATGAGTAAAATTCTAAGTACTTGAAACATAATTTCATACCATTCTTATTCCACTTCACGGAAAAAGGCATCTACCAATTCTTGGTATGGTAGATGCAGTATGATTACATCTTTTGTATGAAAAACATAAAATTACATCATTTTTTGTAACAATGATAGTAACGTTTCGCATCTTTCTCTCACCTATAAAAAAAACATTAATTAGATATGTCCTTGACAAAAATAGGTAAAAAATAGTATAAAACTTACTTGATCAATTGTACGATCTCCCAATGTTTCACTGACCATAGCAAATGAACTTTCAGAATATTCTTTTTTAATAGCTTGCAAAAGAATCATGTCTTCCTGACGTGTCCATGGTTTAGATATTGTATCAGTATCCGATTTATCAATACTTTTTGTTTCGTCAGATGAGTTGGCTTTATGCCTATTATCATCGATAATTTCTTCCACATCTGACGCAGCTTTCTCTATTGTTTCCTTTAGAACAGAACTTTTTGGGTCTGTACACGATTCGTTTGATTTTACATCGTCGATAGTATCTGTCCATTCTAATCTCGTCTCTTGTTTGTCGGTTCTTCTTTCTCTTTTACTTTTGTGTTGTGTCATACGCATCTTTTTGGTATTCAAATCCACCTGATCTGGACTTCCTGCTCGTTTTAAAGTTTTCTTCTGATCTGCAGCTTTTGAGGGAGACCTAGTATTTCTTTTAGACTTCACCACTACTTTTCCTCCATCTTCAGTATTCTCCTTGATCGGCGAAGTTTTTGAGATACAAGATTTTTGATACTGCTCATCGGTATTACATTCGTTTTTTGAAGATTTTCTCCTTCGTCTAGACGGAATAGATGGGACAAACTTATCAGTTGTTTTCAAAGATACGCGAGCAATGTTTTCTAACTTCTCCTCATCAGCTCCAGGGAAAATTATTTTAGCTGGTCTTAGACCTTCAGACGTTTGAAGGTAAATTTTTCCATTGAGAAACTGTACAGAAGAATTTTTTAATTGAGTTTATTAAAAAGAATATGGATAGAAGTTTTTTAATTTAGTAAAAATGTATTTTCCTTAATTCAAGAAATACATACCCTTGTACCACAAGACACACAGTGTTCTGAATTATTTTTACAAGTAGAATCCTCTCCATTATGGCAATTGCACCTGCAATTTTCTCCACCGTAGGGATCTTCTTGAGATGCTAACACAGGTAAGTCAATATTTTCATACAATTCCGGAGCATCTTCGCTATAAACTTTGTTTTTGTCGTGAGGTCCCACTGGACATGTTAAGTTCTCAAACATATGCGATGCAAATAAGCTACGAATTAATAAAACGTTTTAAAACAAGTCTACTTTACCGATGTTCTATTTTACAAGGAATAGAACTTTTAGATTTCATTCAGGATTTAATTCATTTAATAACGTTGTTAGAACCACTACCTTTCTGGTGGTTTTGCAGTGGGTAATATTTGCAAAAATAAGTCCATGATTAAGGGATGGCCTTTAAGTATAGGGTTCATAGTCGTATGAACTTGTTCTAGTGTCGTTTGAGGATCAGCTGAAAGTTGTGTAATGGCTTGCATCATTTTTGCAATCCGGGAGGGTTGTTTGGCGAAATAGATTTGAGCTACATTGATGAACTCGCTCATTTTTTGGAGCATTATGTATTCCATCGATTTGTCTATCATTGCAGCTTGATATGGTTTTAGGAACAATATGAAATCTGTACAGAGCTCTGGATATTCGTGTAATTTTTCACACATGTCTCGATATAAATTAATAGCTATTGTGTCTTTATCCTTTACAGTTTCCTCTGTTGCTTTGTCACTTCGTGATGGACTGGACGTATTGGAGAAAGATGATTCATTTTCGATTTGATTAATACTGTCTAGCTTTTCATAATAATCTAAATATAATTTTATCACAGATCGAAATGTTTCTGGGTTGCTGGATTCTAATGTCAAATGCAACTTCTGAAGATATGATGCTGCAAATTCTAATAAAACGATACAAGTTAATTAATAATCCATTGACATTCAGTAGCTTTATTAAGGGTGACGTACTTGATCCTCTTTCCTCTTCGTTCAGCGGATTTTCTGATTCTAAAAGTCTTTTAATATTTTCTATTTCTCTAGCTTCTTTAGCTTTCTTTCTACTGATAGAGTCTTTTTTTATGGTCGTGCTAGCTAACATCAATTCTGCTATTTCATCTTCATTATCCTGTAATAAAACAAACATCTAAGTCTAAGTTTATTACACAGTACACAATAATTTTACTTACAATTTTTGGCAAAGACATTTTCTCTACATTTTTCTCAGATTCGTTTTTTTCTCTAGATTTTAAAGTATTGCAACTGGACGATAATCCTTTTGGTCCCAAGACCTGAGCCATCAGCTTCATATTCTGAGCACTTCTTGTTTTCGCTAATCTAGGTGTAGTTCTCCGCAATTGCGGTAATTCTTGAATCGCTTCAGATTTCTTTGAAAGTTTAGAATTTGACATAGTTGAACTTGTAAATCTATCATCTTGATTTTCTTCTTGCAATTCATTCCTTTCTACACCCATTTCTTTTTCTTTTTGCATAGTCATGCTTTTTAGATAATTATTACGAGCTGATGTACGATCCTTATTAGCTATATCAAAATTACGTGATGGGACATTTGCCTCAACGTTTGCCGTTTTTGTCAAGTCTTTAAAACTAGTGGCTTCGTTTACAGATGAACCACTTTTGGAAACGTTTCTGTTCGAGTTCTTTTGATTCATTGTCGCAGGTAATATCTTTGGTAATGCATTTACAATAGGATTGCGCAAATGATTATGGGGAATAATTGGATAGTTTTTATTATTCCCACTTTTTAAACAGTCTTTTTTCATGAGATCATTATACGAATTCAATATATGCTTTCGTTTTAATAAGTCAATTTTCTGTTCTGCCTGTATGGATAAATATTTCAAATAATTATATAGAGTTTATCAAATTTTATATTGTTATAATTCATACTAATTTTTAAATACTTACATTGTTAAAATAGGTCTGCCACTCTGAAGGTAAACACTCTATTGGTTGATCTTTCGGTGCTTTAATATCACATTCCAATGTTATGTAGTGTATTGTTCTAGGAGCAAAACTCTTTTCGAAGTAATGCTGCAATAATATTTATTTAATTAAATTTTGCCATT
Source organism: Calliopsis andreniformis (assembly GCF_051401765.1). Lineage (NCBI taxonomy): Eukaryota > Metazoa > Arthropoda > Insecta > Hymenoptera > Andrenidae > Calliopsis > Calliopsis andreniformis. Next base: position 13,963,301 of record NC_135073.1, read on the forward strand.
TGAATAATGCGTACAGCGCATACCTTTATTGGATTCCCATCTTTCGCACATCGACGCTTTTGAATGTGATAAAGTAATCCCTGAGGCTCTCTACATGGTATTAAGTATTGAATGATCAATTGCACTGCATCCATTAGCTGAATTTTTTTATTTTTAAATTTTCTTGGCTTTGATGCAACAAAAGGAACAAACTGTTCAAGACCCATTGCAATTAAACTGAAACAGAAACTTGTTAATGACACACACTAGGATATTTAAATTATGTACACTTACCATTCTTCAGATTTTAGATATGGAGAACGTACATATTTGCTCAAATCACCCCTAAAAGGTACTTCAGGCAAAAGCTGTGGATACATCAAAGCTTTACTTTCCATGAATAATTTTTTTAGTTCTGGATGAAACTTAGGGACATATTTCCACTTATTTGACAAATATATCTTTTTTACTGTGTCTTCATCTGCAATGGTTTTTTTGAAGTCTTCGCAAAATTTATTATCTAAAAATTTATCTTCCCAGTCGGACATTAACTTTAAAGCGTGTGGTAAATTTGCTACATTAAATGCAGAATTAGGACCAGTGCTCAGATTCCTAATATAAATAATATAAAAAATGTCATGATTACCGTGTATTACATATTGATAAATTACAAATTACAAAATTGTAAACTTACTTTACACTAATTAAATTTTCTTTGCATGTTTTCGCATAATTATGTAATTCTGGTTGCATATAAGTCATGACAAAATGTTGCACCATTAACTGAACGTGTTGGCGAAATTGTATTGCCAATAACTGTAATTGACTAGAATTTATTATGTCAGGTTGGTCAGGTTCTTTATATGCGGGTAGCAAATCTACTGCAGAAACATTCTAAAATGAGAAGATTATATTGTTAATTATAATAATATATAAATATTGCTGACTGTAAGTAATATATGGAAATTACACTTTTTTCTTACCACGGGATTATTTTCATTAGATGGACTTGAATTTTCAGGAGATTTTCTTTTCTTTGAACTTTCCTGCTCTTGTTCGGAAAACGTATCAGTATAATCAAATAACTCCGCAATTAAATTATTTAATTCCTTGCGAGTAATTTTTACAGCCTTATCAGCTCGTAATTCTTCTTTATCCACTGCAAATATCGTATTTTAATTGTTTTATTAATCTGTTCCAGACTAAGAAGTTTATAATGAAAAGTACACATACAAAGATCTGTTTCTTCATCCTCCAAAATGTTATATTCAGGGTCTGCTTCAGGGTCATCTTCTACCACAAGTTCTTGAGGTAATGGTTGAGTGAATTCTTTTAAGAAATTATCCCAGTCTTCGTCAACTTCACAGTCCCAATCATACATGTCAGTTGTTATATCAGGTGGTATAAATGCCTGTTCAATTTGTTCTAATGGTGTTTCACTTAAACAAAGTTTTGATCTTGTTCTTTGACCTATACTCTCCTCTTCTGTTGGAACATGTGGAATACTAAAAAATATTTAGTTAGTTAAAATATCATGATTACAGTTTACAGAAACGTTAAGAAAATTGCACAAATGCATGAACATCTAGATTACCCAGGAATTTTAAAAATCCCTTCTGGATCATATTGAATATCTGGAGATTTAAGTTGTTCAACTGAAGATAAATCACACTGATTAACTGGTGTTGGGGGCTGAGAGTCTACATCACTGTTGGTAGAATTTTCTACTTCCACTTCTCTTTCATCATCACTCTGCTTGTCCTGTTCTGGATTATATTCCTCATCTGAAGAGTCCTCTGGTAATTCTTCTTCGATTAAAGCCTGTACCTCTGATGTAGTTTTCTTCAATGGAGTAATTGGCCATGGTATGTTAACTTGGGCTGCAGCTAACTCTCTGCATAAAAATGTTTCCATTCAAAGAAGTTATTTAGTATAATTATACCACTATAAATACATTTTGTTGCACTATACTTGGCTTTTGCTCTTGTTAATTTAGGTTCAAAAGGTATGTCATCCTCAGCATCCTGAAGACGATTTTTAACCATTGCCATAACATGTTCATTAGTAATAACGTGTTTTATGATATTTTTTACATTTACGGCTGTTAAGTTTGTTTTAGCTGCTTTAGCATCCAGCTGCCTTTCAATCTCTTCTTCCATTTCATTAATGACTGAAGAAGTTTCTTCGACAGAGTCTCTCTTATGTCTACTTGGGAGTTCATTATTGTCAACTTCAGAAACATCAATTTGCAGGTCTGCATTTTCTGAATCTGAAGAATCATCGCTATTAACATCATCGAAGTCAAAATTAAACGAAAATGAGAGATTACACTTTCTTGGGGATTCGTTTAAGGAAACACAAGAGGGAGATGGACTGACTCCTTCATCAATAGTATTTTGTACAGAGCACTCTTCCCTAAAAATGATTTCAGAGTTAATACCTAATCTTATACATTATATTTTTATAAATATAACATATTTTTTAATAAAGAAATATTAAAACAATTGTCAGAATGTAAACTAACATGATCCTTTTTTCCAAAAACGTTTTTCATGGAATTCATTCATGCATATTAGTAGAACTATCATTCTTTAGGTTTCATGTGTACCATACTTGGCCAGAAAGAGTTTCAAGCATTGTATCTGTTGGAGAAACAAAAATGTATTCAACTGCACTGCATAAATCCGTCTCTAACAAATTTAACACGAGCATAAACTGATTAATTATGTTCCTAATTCATCAATTGACAGGTTATAAAATAAACTATATTGTTATTGTGTAATCGTTCGTGAAGATCGAGCGAAAATTCTAATTATTTGATTCATTATGCATTTGTGCGTTCGATTCGAAGGGTTGAGCATCTATGCTTTAACATTTTCCTCAATCGTTAGAACCTTTTATCACGAGTCGTAATATTTTCATCGACATGATAAATATACAAAATAGTGAACATTTAATATGACTTAACCCAATAAAAAATGTAAACTTAAAATATTTTAGATTAACTTAGCGACGTATGGATTGTTAAAGAACATTAATTAGATCAAAATATCGAAATTCATGACTCCTTCTACCTTAGCCTGCATCAGTAATTCCACTAACTTCTATTAATCGAACGAATTCCTTCAAAGTTAAATTAGTTAAAAATAACTGCACTTTTAGATGAAAGTCAAATTTACAAAGCATAAAACAGGAGTTTACTAAAATCCTTCTATATTTTACTAACTTAATAATATCCATAAATGCGATACAAAAAATTCAGGATTTCTATTTATTCTAGACAAATATCCATCCTTAACCAAAGTTAACTACATCTAATATATGCAAAGTGGATATAATAAATCATTGCAACTGATTATCCAAGTTGATTTAATTACACTTATGATGTTCTTCTATATTCTATATGGTTTCTTACATAACGAATCGAACATTATTTGAAAAAAAACATTAACGATAGAAATTTTAGTTGTAATAAAAATTTTAGATATATATTGCAAGTTTTTATTTTATGATTCATAATTTTAGGTCTTACTTTTAATATTGCGAGTCATTTGTTATAAAAGAATTTGTGACTTAAACAATTTAATTTTTTTTATTGTCAGTAGTCTATAACGATTTATCAGTTCCTCGAATTCTTTGGGATCATTTTCCTCCAAATAATCTAATTAACATTCTATTCCTCATTAAAGGTAATTTTGTAATAGATATTAAAATATGCTTTCTTAGATTTCACTTTCTAAATTGTTTGACAAAGGTGCTCACCTGAAAATCATGTTAGCCAAATGTTATCTTGATCTTCCGATAAGCACCTTTGTCAAACAATTTAGAAAGTGAAAAGTAGGAATGCATATTTTAATATCTATCCACTTTTGCCAAACAACATTACCCTTAATGGGGAATCGAAATATATAAGGACGAGTCAGGAACTCGATACAATCAGTCGTGTTTCAAGTAGGACTCACGATCAGATATACTTGAACAGTTTTTGTTAACAATGACACTTAAAATCGTGTTACTGTTCATTGTTATTACACTGGCAAATTTTGCCAATGCACAAGGCATCATGAAATTTCTGAATAACAAACGTTTCGTGGAGAAACAAATTGATTGCATTTTGGAACGAGGACGTTGTGACGTTGTGGGAAAAAGACTTATAGGTAAATTTTGAGACACGTTCATTTTTTAAATCGTTTTGAGATTAATAAACTTAGGTCCATTGAGATTGAGAGTTTTGTACCTGAGGTGATTGGTGAAAAATTAAGAGAAAATAATAAAATATCTAAAATAAAGATCAAAAATTGAATATATTCTTATCGATAAAATATTGAAAAAAGTTGCGTTAATGGTACTTAAATTTGTTATTTTTATTTTTATAGAATTCATACCGGAAATCCTGAATGACAATTGCAAATACTGCTCACCTCAACACAAGTATTATGCTCGAACTTTGTTGGACTTCATGAGCAAAAATTATCCTCGCGAATTGAAGCTAATGATACGCCGTTATAAAGAATAAAATAATTTAATAAAATAAAGGAGAGAACTAATGACTCACACTGTTAAATGTTAAACCTAAAATTATGAATAAAAAAAATACTTTGCAACATGTGTTTAAAATTCGAATTAATTCTGTCGATAAAGAAGAAATGATATCTAACAACCTTATTCCTCTTCATTATTATAGACATCACTATATAAGACAGTAAATATACTGAAACATTCCAAACCAAGTGATCTAATATCGTTACACTTTTTTATCCATACATATCTATAAAAATCTGAATTTTCATTAATATTCGCAGTCTATAAATCATTTATGGACCAAGTCAATAATCTACTACATTTATTCAGCTTCAGCTACACAGATGTCGCTGTATACAATTTTGTTTACAAAGCAAATTTTAAATCTCTTCTTTATCGACATTTCCCATTTTTAGGGGTGTCTGTTACAAAGTAATTATGTCATAATTAGATTCTAATTAGGGAATTCATTTGCATAATACGAAGGCTAAGGGATAAAATAGAAAGTTTACCTTCAACAGTCGTTTTTTCGCAATATAGTAGAACGATAGTGATTCGAAGTCGATAGGATCTGCATTCTAATGCCTACACGATGATGCCTAATGTCGAAACGAATATGTGTTCGTATATTGTAAATCAGTAGCTAATAGGATATTCATTGAAGTACGCCGAGCAAAGAATGCTTAATGATGTTGTAGTGTTCTCAAGAACAATTTCAGGGTTGTTTAATGACAAAAGCTGCGCTATCATATTCATTGAACGAGTGGAATTTAATCGTGCAACAGAACCTTTAGAATTATTTATTATTTATCACGCAAAGAGCAACCACTATTTTCATATAAATCGAAAGAGTGAAACGAATTTTTATATTTTATATTTTATTATTCTCTGAACACTGTTAGGTTATTTATATCATACAAATTTTGTGTTTATTATTTTTATATTTAAATTATACTGCCAAAAAAGTGACATGCGTATGACTCAATAACCTATATTCAAATATTCATCACGTTCTTGAAAAATATACACAATCGGATATATAAATTGTTTAATTTTTTATGCGCACGATTGGTTAACACAGACTACACGATCACCAAGCATAACATTGCATTATCGTCAACGACAATCCTTGAAAAAGTACGCGGAATTAATAGCACATTTTCACCGTTCGTATTTTGTTTAATACGTGAGATTACTGCCGATGAATAAGAAAATTCCAACAATGCCCCACAAAACACTCCTTCCTGGAATTTTCCTTCTCATATTATTATTAGTTTCTATCATCTGTTTCGCTATTCTAATCGAAATTCCATCCGCAGATAAACACGAAGCATCCCGACAATTTAAAACGAGTTAAGTTAACAAAAAAACTCTGCACTCAAAAGAAAAACAAACTGACAGTATTTTTTGGGTCAATGAAATCGACTGTCAGCAAAATTTCAAGCAACGAGTGAAACAATTATCAATCAGCTGATGTCACAGATATCAGAGACATAAAATAGTACAGATACAAACTAAAACTATATTTTTTCTAACAAATAGAAATTAAAATTAAAACAAAAAATAATCAACTTCTAGGTACTTAGAGAAATCAGTTCCATCTTTCAAGGACCGTCTCAGAAGTCTTCTCGTCTTAAATTCGTAAAACTCCAAGATCAACGTAGACAAAATTTGAACAGCTCTCTGAACTAACGCAGGAAAAAATAGAGTTCATGAAAATAAAGTATCGCGTAGGGAGGAAACAACAGATAATATTATTCGGGAATTTTTCCTCATACTAAACCGACTTCTACCCGTTCCACAACCACTGTTCACCATCTACGGTTCAACGAAGCCGCTGCAAGATGTTTGGTTAACGCGTTTATCCACTCCCTCCAATGTCCTCTGCATTCGGCTATATAATTCGGTAGCCTGCTCGAATCATTCATAGTACACGTACCTTTTCACGGCGGAGGGTAGCTACCGAAGCCTTCCTCTTCGTTTCTTGTCTTCCCCGAACAGGAGTTGCGTTCGAGGAACGCTCTTTAATCGCACCATGAAGCTTTGTCTACTGTTATTCGTTTCGGTGGCAATCGCCTTTGTCGCCGCCGAAAAATATCCCAGCAAATACGACGACGTCGACGTGGACAGGATTCTCCAAAACGGTCGTGTCCTCACTAATTATATTAAATGTATGCTGGATGAGGGACCGTGCACCAACGAGGGTCGGGAATTGAAGAGTAAGTGCCTATAGCAATTGAATATTAATTCTGAAATTGATATCGAGTGATATATTATTCTTCCTGCTAAGAATTGTTTTTTTTTCCCTTTTTTTTTTATAGTTTGTATTTTTTTTTATTCTTCAGCTTTTTCATCTTAATTAAGGGAACTTGTTAATCTTATTAAAAATATTGTTCTACGTTTCTGGAAAGACTTGAATTTTTTTCACAGAGATCTTAAGAAATTTAAATTCAGATTTCCTTCTTTCAATTACTCACTCTTCTTTGATTAATATTTTCTGATATTTAGTAATGATTAGTTATATAATACGGAGAGATTAGAGTTATAAGATGTTTTGAATAAAAATCGTATTATTTTTTGAAACAGAATTTCATATGAGGAAAATCCATTCCATTTTTTCATCTCATTTTTCGTGAAAAATCGCTTTCGTTCTGCTGTATCTCGTAGATAAATGTTTCTGGGATGGTAGAAATAGTACGTGGAATAAGTCTGTGTTTAGGTGTGTGACCAAAAACCGCGTTGGTTCCGTTTGGAAATTTCAACATGCATCCACGGCGACGATTACGAAATAGTTCACCTCACTCTCCCTCTCTTTATTACATAAGTAGGTTTAAACTTTCTCGTTTGGAGTGCATTGAACTCCTATAAACGTCTAAGGTATTACTAACACGTTATAAATTATTACATCTAACAAATGACGATCGACAAGTCTAAAAGTCTGTTTGACCTTAAAATAGTAAATAGATTTTGTACTAGGTAATTATCTATGTATATTCGCGAAGAAAATGAACTATGTTAAAAAACATTTTTTATGGTAGTAATTTTCTAATAGCAATTACTCATATAGCATAAAAAATCTGCAGTGCAAAATGATCTTTAAGCACTTTCTATTCTCCGCACGTTTTCGTGGATTCACGATGTTAAGCTATGGATGTCACGTTTATTTTTCTGTATGTTTCCTTGAATCAATATTGAGACATTGAAGAATCAATAATGAAAGGAGTATACACTGAAGTATTTCATAAGTTTATATTAAACTTTTTTTGATTTTTAAGATGGTAACAGAGAGTTTTAGTGATTAATTTTTAGTCCATTAAAGCATTTTTATTTTTGTGTAAAAGTCTTATTATGCAAAATATTTCTTATTTTCTGTATTTTCGTCTTACACATATTCCTAAAGTAAGGATTTAGGGATGAAATGTTGTATTAGATATTAAATGGTTGATGCACTTGTGATTCTAGAGACTTTGCCGGACGCTTTATCCAGCAATTGTAGTAAGTGCAATGAAAAACAAAAGGCTACTGCAGAGAAGGTGATAAATCATTTGAGAGCTAAGAGACCGAGGGATTGGGAGCGACTCTCCGCAAAGTATGATCCAAATGGCGAGTACAAGAAGCGTTTCGAGGATTTCCAGCCTGCTAAAAAAACATAAAATACGGGATTGCAATATCATTTTTACAATGAAAATGCATCACAACTAATCAAATGTAATTTGCCAATCATTCCAATGAAATTTGGAACGTACACAATTCATTGCATCACTGATGAAACATGAAACTCGTCGGTGTCCTCAACTTGTATGCTGAATTTGCATATTTAGTCACAATATACACATTGTTTTTTCACGGATGCATGTTTTGTTTAAAGAAAACAAGTCCTACGTTTTGTAATTCTTTTTTAAGTATTTAGTAATAAAGTTCATTTATTTAAAAGTCTGTTTGTGGTAGAAGTTGTACATCCTAAATATAGGATACAAATTGTAGAGTCAGGTATTTTTATAACTAAGAAATAAAAGGAAATTGAGATTGAACTGATACTTAGGAATATAGTTACAATTTTAATTCATTCGACTCTTCTCTTCTTGACAAGTGACCCAAGCTAAAAAAGATATTAATGTGTTAGTTTCATGTTTCTTTTTAAAAATGTAACGTAAAAAATATAAAAAACTTACAAGATCAGATATTGCTGGTAAATTATTGGTCTGATCTGTTACATTTGTTTCTGGTTCTCTGTTTTCCTTTGGTGGTGCAGCTTTTTTCATGTTTCTGTGTTGTGGGAATGTGGGCATGAGTTTTGGATCACATGCTGCAAAAATAATAAAACTGAGTACCAACAGTTTTAATTAAATAATTACAGATGTATAAATTAGCTCTGCTTACGTAAAGGAGCTTCTTTGAAGTAACTGCTCTGTAAGCATTCTTCAGCAGTAGCCCTCTTCTTTGGATCGTACATAAACAGGAAGTTTAGTAATCTTAAACCAGCTGCACTTAACCATGGAAATCTTTGTTTTAAGTTATTATATGGTTGCTGTTTCAGTGTGAAATTTTGTAATGCTGGAAGGGTATTAAATTCAGGCCAAATTGCTTCACTTGGTGTACCCAGTAAATCAACAATTAATTCTAATTGTGCGATTTCTGATCGTCCAGGCAATAAAGGTCGATGTCCAAGTAATTCACCTAATGTAAAAATTGCGTTCGAATTAGCATAGAATTAATATTACATAGGGAAGTAAAATAATTGAAATACTGTACCTAAAATACAACCAGCAGCCCACATATCAACCGAAGTTGTTTGAGTTTTTGCTTGTAACAATAACTCTGGTGCTCTATACCATAATGTTACTACTCTAGGTGTCATAGGTTTCAAAGGTAAACCAAACCACCTGGCTAGTCCGAAATCGGCAATTTTTACGCATCCCTTGTCTGTCATAAGAAGATTCGAGACTTTCAAGTCTCTGTGTACAATAAAGTTATGGTGTAAATACCGTAAACCCTTTAATACTTGTAAAACAATACATTTCACTTGACTCTCTGAAAATGGAGCTTGCATGTTGTCTAATAAACTTGCTAAATCTTGTTCACAATATTCCATAGCAAGAAATATGCTTTCTAAACTTCTGCCTACTACTACTTCTCTTAAATGTACAATATTTTCATGTCTGCAAGATAGGAGAACAGAGATTTCTCTGAGACCACTGACTGGAAGGCCATCTTTTTCATGTTCCATTCGAACTTTTTTTAATGCTACAACTTTGTCATTTTTGGTATCTCTTGCCCGATAAACAATCCCATATGTTCCCTCACCTATACGATTTAATTTTTCAAACTCAGAAACAAATCTACATTTACCCAGCTGTAAAGGAGAAAAATTTGTTAGCATTATTCAGTGACAGTAATATAAATAAAACTATAACAAAAATGATCTTATCATTACAATATCTTGTTCTGGTATTTCCATTGGCTTGCCAGTCAAAAATGATGTTAATACTCCTCTTCTTGTTATTGGTGCTGTTGGATCAGGACCAGCTTCAGATGAAGCTTTCTTATCACTGTCATTATTTTCTGCTGATTTTTTTTCTACTGACTCGTCTAAAATAACATATTATTCTAAGTTATTATTCTAAGTTTTTAGAAAATTTTGTCTCTGACTATTGCTAACATTATGTAAAAACTGATACTTCAACAGTATTAAGTTCTTACTTTACAGTTAAAATTCAATGATGAATTCATATTTAAATATTTAAAGCAGTTGTTATTTAAACTGAATCTTTTTAAACAAAACTGATTTAAGGATTTTTTAGTATTTACGAGTATTATTAAAAAACTGTTACATTTATCGATAAAGATATCATGTTTAAAAAAAAACTCTCAAACTGAATTAAAGTGTATTTGATTTAATTTATAAGTACACTATTCACATTTTTTAAAACCTCTACAACAACAAAATTAAACCAGTTAACCTATTTGAGTAGTGTTTATATTATAGTCATGAATGAAACAAAACTGTACCTTTTGTCATTATGGCTTATTTTTCTTTCTCAACGCGATATTTTCCACGATATGTTAATCTCTTCCTTTAGCATTCGTGTATAAAAAAGTAGAATTATGAAAGCAATCGATTATTCCTTTACTTTTAACCGGGTACAGAAAGCTTGCTGAAGCTTGCAATAAATTTCAATCATTCGTTTGTGCCATTGATGATATTAAAGAGAGTGAACTGATATCATTTATTAAGAAATTTTGATGCAAGCGCTCTCTTAAGTTAAATTTTGTAAAATCAAATATAGAGGGTTGTGCAAGGTCAAAATTCAAAGCAAATTCTTTTAGAAAATATCAAAAAATGTTATTTAATTGGTGAAAGAAATATATGAAGTGGAACACCAAAAATAAATCGTCAATTACATCAATTATGTGGTAAGAAAAGTATAGAACCAATCGCAACTTTCACCCAACAATCTTATTGGCCAAACGCACAATATATTTAAATGTATAGTATCGTGCAATGTTTTTTTTTGAGGGGAAACTGTAGAATATGTATATGTTTTTAAAATGGACGTATGTTATTTAAGGAATGTGAAATGACGAACTTTCGAAGTGGAATTCGTTCTAATTTTCATAGTGTATACTTTCTGTAAAATCTATTTAAATTTAAATAAGGTACCATTAGTGAATAGTAGCGTAATTAAGTGTGTCCACTTATGAATAAAATCGTAGCAGAGCTGGAGAATACGAATGAAATTTGAAAGTAAGGTTCGGATGCTAAAAGTAACTGTTTTGCTGTCATTCAGTTGCTAAGGTTCCATGAAACCGGTGTACTTTCACTTCGTAATTAATTCTAAATGAAAAAGTATTGAAGAAATGGTATTCTTAGACGTATTTAAATATGTTGCCATTAAAGTCATTGAATATTGACAATGCTCTATAGTCAATAATGAAGGCAATTTTTTAAAAGACAAAAAAGTCAGCTGAAAGGAAGCTATATAAAGTTCTGCTGTTCAGCAAATCTGAATATAAAAAATGAGTTCTCATCATCGGTTGAATCCATCATCTGGTGACATTGAACATATTAATCTTTTATCTGAGGATATTGGTGCACTGTATCTCTCAGATGAGTATTCAGATGTGACTTTGATTGTCGGTGGTCAGAGATTTAGTGCTCATAAAATTATATTAGCTGCACGCAGCCAGTATTTTAGGGCCCTTTTATTTGGCGGACTAAAGGAATCAACACAACATGAAATTGAACTTAAAGATGCCAATTTAGCAGCATTCAAAGGTTTACTTGAATATATATATTTAGGACGCATATCCCTTACAGACAGACGTGAAGAGGTACCTTCTACTTGAATATTTCACTTTCAAATTATGTTTTTATTACCACATAAATCATTTTTTTTTTAGGCAGTTTTGGATATTCTTGGATTAGCACATCTCTATGGGTTTTCAGAATTGGGAACCTCTATATCAGATTATCTAAAAGAGATACTGAGCATAAAAAATGTGTGTCTAATATTTGATGCAGCGCTTCTTTACCAACTACAGTTTCTTACCAGGGTATGATCATGATGTCAACATTGACATCCAAAAGAATGTTTGAAAATAGAGGAATTAATCTCTTCTAGGTTTGTCATGAGTATATGGACAAACATGCTTGCGAAGTGATTCAGCATGAGAGCTTTTTACAGTTAAGCACTGCTGCTTTGAATGAGCTTATTGTAAGAGATTCATTTTATGCACCAGAGATTGATATCTTTTTAGCTGTGCAAGCATGGATAAAGGCAAATCCTGAGATTGATGGCAAAAGTGTTTTGGGTAAGTAAGTATACAAAATGATGTAGAAATAAAAAAATTATTCTACAAATTTTTTACTATAATACCAAAAATATTTTTTAAACGAAAAATTATGATGCATTGTGCAGTGCAAAATAATGCAATTAATTTTATAGATAAGGTACGATTAAGCCTGATTTCTATTACGGATCTTTTACATACTGTTCGATCAACTGGACTGGTTTCTCCTGAAGCAATTTTAGATGCAATAGCTACAAGAACACAGTTACGAGATTCAGAATTTAATTATCGCGGTTTACTACTTGTGGATGAAAACGTTGCTCACCCTATGCACGGTGCCGAAGTCTTACAAGGGGAAATGCGCAGCTACCTTTTAAATGGGGACACAAAAGATTATGATATGGAAAAGGGGTAAGTTAATAAGTTCATTTCTAAACTTATTCATTTAAACTAAATCTTTGACTTTGTATCAGGTATACCAGACACACTATCACAGAATCACAAGAACATGGTATATTGATTAAATTAGGCACTCAAAGCATCATTAATCATGTTAAAATGTTACTTTGGGATAAAGATTTGCGTTCATATTCTTACTACTTAGAAGTAAGTCAAAGAATTTCCAATATCCAATTTTTATTCTTGATTGTTTTCACTGTGGTGAAAAAGTACATTCTGTACTTTTTAATAGGTGTCTATGGATCAAAAGGATTGGGTTAAAGTTATTGATCACACGCAATACTTTTGTCGTAGTTGGCAGTATTTATACTTTGAACCAAGGGTAGTTCTTTATATTCGTATTGTTGGAACAAAAAACACTGTAAACAAAGTAAGATAATCAAATTTTCACTAAGAATATTTTTAGTCCCATATTCGTTATTTATTTATATAATTTATATTTTTACAGGTATTTCATGTAGTAAGTTTTGAAGCTTATTATACGAATCATACAGAAAAGCTTAGCAATGGCTTTGTTGTTCCAACACAAAATGTTGCTACCATGAATCGAAGTGCTACAGTTAGTGAGGGTGTTTGTAGGTATGTAAATTAACTACGTTTTGGCATTACCCTTGCACTATATTATGCACTTGTAAATCTAGAACACGCAACGCTTTACTGAACGGTGATACATCAAACTATGATTGGGACATTGGATACACTTGTCATCAACTTGGTTCTGGATCCATTTCAGTACAACTTGGACAACCATATGTTATAGATTCCATGAGGTATACGTTGTATATTAAAATGTACTTATAAACTGAATCGATACGATCAGAATTATTACTTCATTTTCTAGATTATTGCTTTGGGATTGTGACAATCGTTCATACTCTTATTATATCGAAGTATCTGGTGACGCTTGGTCTTGGACTGTAGTTGCCGATAGGACCAGAGAAGCTTGCCGCTCATGGCAAACAATACACTTCGAACCACCTCGTCCTGTTGTTTTTATACGTATTGTAGGAACACATAATACAGCAAATGAGGTTTTTATTTTAAAATATTACCTATGCTATATGTAATATTAGAATTATGTACAATGGCTTAAAATATTCTGATTATTTTATAGGTTTTCCACTGTGTTCATTTTGAATGTCCTGCCCAGATAAATGATAAAAACGTCACTAAATCTCCAGTACATAGAGGAAGACACGCAGTAACCAATGATTTTCCGCTTTCAGTAGCACCTCCACCTCCAGAAACGGCTACAGAAGCAATGAACATTGATCAGGAGGAAACTAATTCTGATTATCAGAGTAGTTTCTCATAGTCATCTGTATTTTTTAAATATTTAGGAATAATTACGCAAAATTTCATTTATACTGTTGAAATTACAGGTTTAATAATGAAATTTTGAATTTTAAGTTATTTCTTTAATGTTAAAACTTTTCGCGTTTGTATGATATTGAATAAATTATGATTGTAAAAATAGCTGTATAATAAATTTTTGATCAAGGTGTATTTTTAATAAATTACAATCCATTCCATTGCTTCACTGATAAAAATAAAAAAAAAAACAGGCATTTGCGCATACATAAATTCATATTTCCTTGTATAAAACCTAAGTAATGGATAAAGATAAGCAATTATGAATTTTTCCATTCTTCAAAACTACCTAAATACATTTTGTGAAGTTATATAATCAACAGTACATATATAAAAACATAGAAGAATTAAATTTCTTTTCAATATCGCATATATGTGTGAATATATTTTTATACATCGACGCAGACTCGTGATCTTGAAGTGCGTAAATTAATTAAAAATAGCAGTCTCAAACGATAATAACATTGTACCAATTATATACAGTATTAATAGAGTATTATAAAGTTACACTTCTAGTAACTTCATCTTTATCACTTAACGATAAGATCTTCCTATGTGTTATTGAAGTCGCAATCTTAAATTAAATTATCACTGAAGAAAAAAATGAAAAGCAGAAATTATGAGATCCCGCTCTGCTAAATCGTTAGTTACTAAAATTTAGTTTAGATCTGTGCGTAAAATGATGTTTTGATAACTGCATCTGATATACATATACGTATCTCATGTATACATTCACATAGAAATCAGATACACACCGTGATACATACATAAACGGCAGTAGTAATACAACGCAGTACCGTCTTAGTGTGGTAGTAGTAGCGCAGTATACATTTTTATAATCAAAGATAAATATTATTGAAAGAAACTGTAAATCACAAAGAAGGGCATACGCATCACGAACGTAGCATTATCTCATACTTCTAAAGAGGTATTGAACAGCAAGAGTAATGAAGTGATCAACTACTTTGAATTACAGGAACGACCACCTAACACGAATACGAACGGCATAGATACGATTAAAAACAACAGCGGCAGAATTAACAATAACATTTACACGAACAATCATTAGGAAACAATTTAGGGGTCTTTTCGGAATGCGAACACCTTCTAAGTGTTACGCCCTGAGAAACATGACAATTTTTTCGATATTTCAATTGAAACTTTAAGAATATTTAATAGAACTTGGGCGATATTTATTAATGTTATTAACAGTTAAGAGTTTAACAATCAACGGTGAGCTGTTGCTTATAAATGGCTCACACATAACAAGAATCTTAGCATGACTATTAAATATAGCATGCTCCTTTTTGGAAATGGAATACAAGGTAACTGTTATTACATCAAAAGAGATTCAATCAGATAAAGGAAGGAATCATTGCCATTATTGCTATAGTTTCCTTGATAAGGGTAAACGGCCATGGCCGAGAACTCAGAGAACGAAAAATATCCTTTACACAAATGCGTATTTCAAGGGGATGTTAAAACTTTGAGCTCTTTGATCAGAACCTATGATATTGCTGAGAAAGATAAGCAAGGTTAATACTAATTTATATTTTAAATACAGTTAAATCTGGTTCAATGATAGTAAATTTAAATTTATTCTTCAGGGAACACACCCTTGCATTTAGCTGTTATGCTAGGGAGAAAAGGTAATAAAAATATTTGAACTTCATGATCTGTAATTGTTGAAGCAGAGGTCTATTAAACTCTGAATAACTTTTTAGAATCAGTTCAATTGTTGCTTGCCCATGGCGCACCTGTGAAAGTAAAGAACTTGGCTGGTTGGAGTCCACTTGCAGAAGCAATCAGTTATGGAGATAGACAAACCAGTCAGTAGACGTAATTGCAAGCTATTTGTGATAGAAAAAATACTTGTCATTGATCTAATGTTTTTTATAGTATCTTCTCTGGTAAGGAAATTGAAGCAACAAGCTAGAGAGCAAATGGAAGAGAGAAGACCAAATTTAGTTGCAACACTACGGCAAATGGGTGATTTCTATATGGAACTAAAATGGGATTTTCAAAGTTGGGGTACTTTTCCATTGGTTATTTAATTTTTTAATTTTTTGCTTATTGTATGTTCATTTTTCATTCATATTCTGTACTTTTCAGTACCATTAGTTTCTCGTGTACTTCCTTCTGATGTTTGTAAGATACATAAAAGTGGAGCATCCATTAGAATGGATACCACTTTAGTAGATTTTAATGATATGAGATGGGAAAGAGGAGACATATCGTTCATTTTTAATGGTGACCAAAAGCCAAGTAAATCCTTAACAGTACTTGATAACAAGGCTAAACTGTATCAAAGAGTGAGATATGAGGTCAGGTTGCTTTATTATTACCTTTATTATTGCTTCTAATTTTGTACTTACTATTACTTATTTATTTTTCAGGAAACAGAATTAGAAATAGAAGACGAAGTTGATATTCTCATGTCAAGTGATATCATGGCAGCACAAATGTCAACAAAAGGTATCACATTTTCACGAGCTCAGACAGGGTGGATATTTCGTGAGGACAAAAGGGTATTATTAGCATTCAGTTATCCTTTTCGTTTATTGTTATCTTTAACATATGCTCGAGATCTATTTTAAATATTTATTGAAGGAAATGGTAGGACCTTTCCATGCGGATTTTTATCAAATCAAT
This sequence comes from Calliopsis andreniformis, assembly GCF_051401765.1. NCBI lineage: Eukaryota > Metazoa > Arthropoda > Insecta > Hymenoptera > Andrenidae > Calliopsis > Calliopsis andreniformis. The sequence goes on from NC_135073.1 coordinate 13,980,074, forward strand.
GGAATTGTTTTGGAAAGTAGGAAAAGACGGGAACATTTAAGCGAGGAAGATCTACAAAAAAATAAGGCTATCATGGAATCTTTAACAAAAGGAAATTCACAAGGATTCGCGAATGGCGAGGTAAAAGAATATAAGTTTTTAATTATATTTTTTGTATTTACTTTTATCAATTTTTTAGCCTCAAGTTAGAAGAGCTTCTCTAAACCCTCCACCTGAATCAAACATAACTTGGGAAGAATATATTTCAGCACCGCCAGGCCAGTGTCCTCTTTTAGGAAGAAATCTCGTTTACAAAGAAAGCAGTAAATCATTTAAAGCAACAGTTGCCATGAGTCCAGATTTTCCACTAACAGTCGATATGTTATTAAACGTTTTGGAAGTGATCGCGCCATTCAAACATTTTAGCAAATTGCGACAGTTCGTTCTCATGAAACTACCACCTGGATTTCCCGTAAAAATTGACATACCAATTTTACCTACAGTGACGGCAAAAATCACTTTTCAAGAATTTTCCTTCCGTAACGATATAGACCCACAACTGTTCCAAATACCATCAGACTATTTCGAAGATCCTATGAGGTGAATTTTGGAAACCTTTGTACCATACCTCTTAGAATTCCGTTTACTAATTCAGCACCTTTGTTCCCTAGATTTCCAGATTTATGACGGCTTCACATTCTAAAAACAACACATGTCAATTATGAAATTGAAGGTACCGTTTTTCCTCTGGAAAGCTATATAACTTCTGAATTTTCTTGGATATACTGTTGCCAAGATGATTTCTCGAAAAGTTGCACAGTACATTTTGAAGAAAGATTGCTCTGAGTTTGAGTATTAAATGTAGCAAGTATTCTTGATGAGGAGAGTCCACAGTAAGCTTACATTGTGGTATACTCTACAAAGTTGTATGCTAAATCCTTAAGAAGGAAAGCAACATAATAAATTTATGCACGTGAAGATAATCTATTCCACTCAGTGCATAAAAGATAATCACTACGTTCAGCACTTCGCTTTACCTCGTTCAGCTTCTGAGTTTTCTTGCATTTAGCTATTACTCCTTGAAAAGTATTTTATTTAAGAAATAGAAACACTGGCAGTATTTATTTATAAATCAGAGAGAAATCTCTGCCTCTTTTAAAGAGAATATGTCTCCTACACATTGTAGAAAATATGGGAGGCATCTGTTGCATACTTGCATTCTTTTTAAAGATAACAGTCAAATGATGTCTCCCATCCTACTCCATTATTACAATTATGGTCTTTGAAATGTAGATTAAGATCATCTTTATTTGAAGCGCATCATTCTATCACACATTCTCTATTTCGCTAGCTAATCTAGAATTGTGATACTTATATGTGTGTGTTTAGTACAAAAATTTATAAATAAAGATTATAGCAAATCATAATGTTCTATACATTATTCTATCTACTTAGAATGTATTACAAATTCATATAACTAACACCTTACTTAAATTAGTCAAGTTACTTGAATTCAAATGCTTTCAATTTGATTTGAAATATTCTCTCCAATTTCAAATAAATGAAGCATTTGTTTCCCCCTCCAAATATTATAAAATGTATTTAACTATTTTTATAATTTTGTAATGATTTTGAATTTCTTATATTTGAAAACTATTTTCCATAAAAATAACAGCTTTAAATTGTCTTTTACAATTGACACAATTTTTTAAAAATGTTATAAAAAATTTCGAAACAATTTTTTGGTTCAATTCGAATTTGATTGGAAAACTAAAATACGTGACAATAATTAAAAGCCAAATTCCATTCGTTATCAGTTTAATCCACAACTGATAAATATTATTAGAGCTCTGTTCGCTCGATTCGGCTCAGGTCGGTTCGATTCGGCGTCGTTCTGCTTAGTAGCGGATAGTGAATGGATCCAGTATAGATAGTCGCGGAGAAGCAGAGGTTGATATTTTCCCAATAAACTTAAATCGAATTAATTATCCTTAAGGAAGATTTATACGTTTGACGTGATTTCAATGACTTAAAAAAATATGATGCGTTCTATGAAATTAACTTTGTGTCTTTATATCCTTCTATGTGCGCTGAGCACCAAAGCTGATGACAATCAAGTTTCATTAACCAAACTCGGTACAAAAACAGGACCGACGTTAAAATTCTTTTATTGGTGAGCCTTCAATATTTAGTCACAAATATGTTGCGCATGTTTTTCAAAAGTGACACGACTCAAAAAGGTATGTTTTTCAGGACAGGCAACAAATAATTAGAAGCTTAAAATAACGTTATTTTCGAAACAAATCATATTGACAGAAACAGAATTTTTTGACAAAAGTTATCGTATTGAAATAATTCAGTTGAAGAATAATTGCTCGTTATTTGCAATAAATAAGTTTGTTGATAATTAGTAAAATGTTTAAGATAGATAGAGTGTCTTTACCAACTGCTCCAAAAATCATATTTTATTGAGTTGTGTTACTTTCGAAGTACATGTGCGATACATACTGTATCACCTTGTTACATATTTCATGTTCCTTGTGTTGTATATATAATTAATAATAATATAGTTTGATTCTTTGTTTTTGCCTTTTTCAGTTACTCCTGTGGCTATAGAAAAGTTTATGAGGACTATGTTAGTATTCTTAGACAGAAATATCCAAAGTTACAAATCGAAGGAGAGAACTATAATCCACCTGGATATAATATGTTTATTGCCAAAATACTAGTAAGAATAATATTGTTATACCTAAGTAGGTGTATAATATTTAATGGTTGTTAACATAATAATATTTTTCTACTAGGGTCTTGCTAAGATGTCTTTAATAATGTTAATAATAAGTGGATTTGATCTGGGTCAGCCGTTACCATCACTTTGGCAATGGTGTATGGACAATCGAATTTATTCTTGTTTCATGATATTTTTTATTTTTAATGCAATAGAATGGCAGTTTATATCATCAGGAGCTTTTGAAATACATTTTAATGGTAATTAATGACTTTCTGAGAAATATAAGCACAAAAGCTCTAATGATTATATCTGAAATACTTCTTTTTAATGTTTCAGACGTTCCTGTGTGGTCTAAACTGGAAACTGGCAGAATACCACAACCGCTTGAGCTTTTCCAAATAATAGATACTCATTTGAACATGCAGTATGCAGATGTAGATATAAGATAGAGTAATATTAATGAAAAATTCAATTTTTTATTTGTACCAAATGTTAATCATTTATAATTAAGAAGCTTTCGTTTCTGCAACTCTATAAACATTCAAACGCTACCGTCATTTCCATGTTTCGCGTATGTTTTGTTGCGGTATCTTATAAAAGATATTTTGTTTTCGTTAAGACGGTATGTACAGAAATAGATAGAGTTCGCAAGAGCGAAGCTAAAATAAAACCTTTTAACATTGCTCAGAGATATTTTTAATTTTCAATCCTAATTCAAATATTGAAAAGAAAATATACAGTACTTTACATAATTCACAGAATTAAAACAGTGTTATTGATTACTTTTCAAGGAATTTCGTGAAAGAACAATATCTTAATATTTATTGATAAATAAAAATTAAATTTTTGAGTAATTTTCGTGTAAAGAAGTATATCGAAAATTATTCAAGAGTTTGAATAAGTGCGATATGTATCAACCTGAAGATACGCACGTGTTTATGACATTATGTATTCGATTTATCTAATTAGTTAACCGTATATTCAATAAATCACATTACATAATGATAAAAACACAGTATATAACAATAAAATCGTATTAAAACTATTTTTGTCTACAAATTTTCTTTATAATATCAAAGAAAAAAAAATATTTTTGATTTATAATATTACGAAGTTTAATTAAATTTATATTTGGTATTATATAAGCTAAACAAGTTTCAGAAAATTTTGAATAACTGCCTAAGAACAAAATTAAAAAATATTTCTGGACTAAAATGGCTATTTCCATTCACCAAAACAACGTGTATACTTCATTTATTTTTTCTTAATCAAAAATACTTCAATTTATTTCCACTCAATCAGTAAAAAATACAAATTTCCTTACCTTTCGTTCATCCTTTCAAATTTTCATCCTCATAAAAATTTTAACCGCCTTTATTTCGTTCCATGGATCATACAAATCATAATACGAAAATGTTTATACAATCGATGCATTAAACTTTTTTCCCCATACGATTATTGTTCAATTTAAAACGAATACATCGCTAAATTCAGATTATTTTATTCCGAAGCGTATATAATAACGCTTCGAATTGTTTCGTTATGCATGGCATATTATTGAAAATACTCAAATGTTGCGCCTTTTGAAAGAAAGAGAGAGAAACAATGATTTTAGAAAAGGATCACCAAAGATACTACAATTCTCCTCCCTGCTTTCCCCTTACCGATAATTTATACAAGTAGCTAAGTTTTACGATCGTTTATGTATTCTTAGGTCCATGGACTTAACGAAAGGCACAAGGCTACCAACGAATTCGGTGTGCTTAATCGTGAAAGATTTTTCGCAAGGAAGCAGAGGGATCGTAGCCAGGTCTGACATACGCGTGCTTCACGATAAGGAACGATAGGGGTTCGTCAGTAGTGCGAAAAAAGTTTACGATTCTCTACTAATCAGTGATACTGTTGGAAAAATTAGACGTTACGAAATATTAAACGAAATCACGATTTCTAACCCAGTTTCTGGACGGTGGTTCATGTAGGAAACAGAAACGAAGAATTAATATCATTTCGCACCTTGCCCACTTCGTTCTCTTGCCATGCATACTTTCGTGTCGATCGTTTGCATTCCTTGGCAATTCTTTTAGTCCTGGCGTTTCGCTCAGCGAAGTTGAAGACAAGGCACGAAGATTTCGCGCTAATAGCGCGTCAAATAGCGAGACGAAAATCGAAGCGGCAGGGTTTAAATGATAGCTCAAATGCGGCATCTTCTCGGTTTTCGTGCCAAAGAACAGGATTCGCTATTACTGAATCTACAGGCAACACCAACTGGAAAGGGCACGATATACATGTATCTTGTGCCAAGGATTAGTTGTTGTATTGCTTGGTGATCTACATTATTGCGTATGCTCAAATGTTCTTTGATTCCTTGAATAACGTATCCACACAGATGTGCCAACAGATAGCTGGTCTGGATGATCATGGATGTTGACTGTACGATAGTCAGTTTAAAACGGTCTAGTAGCGCGCCCATGATCAACAAGATCACTGCAACAATGTCTGTAACATCACCTTCTGCTACTGCACCAAGGTATTTATTTGTCCTTGAAATAGTCTGGAAGATGGCTTAGATCTTAGAGAATAAATGGCCCTGATATCCTTTAGAGGAATACTAATTCTATGAAATGTTTTCAGGGATGTCCCGTCAAATTTTAATATATTTTCCAATTCACCTCGCATAAGGCGCTTCAGCACTAGTGTAAGAATATATCTTTCTTAGTTATAAGAAAAAATTATTCTTAAAACTAGCTGTATAAACATTGTTGTAAAGCAGAAAGTGAAATATGGGATATTTATTTTTACAGAGTTCTGGAACTGTTCCTAGGCTAACTCCACGTGTGAGTCAGTTGAGGCAAGAAGAATGCATTGATGTTGCTGGTCGCGAAGCGGCTCATGAGAAAGAAATACACAGTGCCATGCAGATCTCTCAATCTTGGGAAGATCTTACAATTGAAGCAGAAGGATTATCCTTCAAAGATTCAGAATCAGCTTCATTACAGTTTAAGATAGAATCACGACCAATCGCGAAACGAGTTCTCGATCCGCTCAGTATCAATTTGTCGGTAAGTGGACAAACTACCTATTCTTCACCGTCGCCGACGAGAACAAGTTTTGGTCAGAGACAGTGTTATTCGCCTGGAGTTCATGCAGTTGCTTGGAAAAATAATTTATCGCCTAGCCCTACTAGAAAAGCTTTCGCTACAAGGTATGTTTATACAAAGATTGCATAGATTCCTTATTATAAATTCAATTTTTACAAATTGTAATTGTTTATTCTGTTTCTTGTCCAGACGAAGTCTAAGTCCTATCGCAATACGACCGAGTTGCTTGGCTTCGGTCAAAAGAAAATTTGAGTTGGACGATTCTACAATGGATCATCAATTACAGCCACCGACAAAACGTACCTCTGGCTTATTAACTTCGGCCGCCTCTAGGTAAATATATTACTCGTAGGAAAACAATTTTGTATCCTAAATCTCTATATGTACTTTTTTCTTTTAATCAGATTGGACGTGGCAATATCTAGTCTACATCCAACTATTACTTCTACCGGGACCCCGGAATCTTGTTCCAGTCTCGACTCTCCTGGCTTTTCATTTCGACCAGTGGATAGTCCATCACCTGGTCCAGGTGTTACTTCAATCGTTGGTGACGATCCATCACTATCCTCTTCGTCCTCTTCTTCGCTGTCTTCTTCTTCGTCTTCATCATCTTCTTCGATCACCTCTTCCTCTTCTACCTCTTCGTCTTCTTCAATGACCCCTCCTTCCTCCACCTCTTCTTTCGATGGACTGGGGGTAAAAGTTAGAACCTTAGAAGAAGTACAGAACGAACAAACCACGTAAGAGAACCATAGCTAAAGGAAAGTATATAGATGAATATTTAAAGAGTAACACACGTATCATTGCGATAAATGAACTTATTCCTGCAGACAGTAAAGAATGATCATTATAGCGATCAATTGTACGTATTGATTCTGTCCCACGGGTATTCTTAAACATTTAGTGCCCGACTATTTTTCTGGTCATTCCTATTTATTAATTTTCGCGTTGTGAAAATTCTTCGGATATGTACATCAAATGCATCGTGTAGATGATGCTCTCAGAGTCTCGTATTGCATTGTCAGAGAGGGATGATGCGTTGAGATACATGTACAAACATATACATACACGTAATGTGAACGCAGTTCGAAGACCAAAGCGAACTATTTAGGAAATATGCGTGCTTCCTACCTTTAAGACTGAATTCTGCGTTTTCTAATACATCGAATCCAAAAATTCTTGTTTTATCGTAGAGGGTACATTTACATGACATTACCTATTTTAGGAGATATAAAAGTGAATGAAATACGTCATACAATTACGGCCCTTCGCCCTTATCGAAGAACTTTGCTAATTTGCTCTTTGCGCGACATCTCTTTTCTTTTCTCGAAATAGGTGAATAAAATATGTATATGTACGATATACGTCAATTGATAAATTCGCGCATTAATAGTATTATTGATTCCATGAATCTCCAATCCTGTACAATGTGTAAATAAACTATGTGTAGTATGTAGTTTTATTCTGTGTACACGGTATTTCTGAAAACGAATGATATCGTAGAAAACAAAACTGTACTTTTTGGACGAATAAACGAAAAAGATCAAACATTAGATAATACCCTTTTTAGCATTTTTCTACAACTGTGATCAGAAACAGTTGATTGGATAATAGCTTCAAAGTTGGATACGATATAAATTTTCAAAATAATTTATTCTAAGACATGATTGGTAACAATATTTTTAATACGAAGTTTCTTATTCATATGAAAAAAGTTACAAAAGACTATTGACAGTTCTTTGCAAAAATAATTTAAAGAGTCTGTGATAACAAGAATCCTTTCTCAGAAAGTAACATCTGTTCCTACTTTTAGGTTTCATAAATTACAAAGAAAATAACGATAAAAAATATTACACAAAATAAAAGCTAATTACAACTCTAACTTAAATCATTTAAATACATAACATTTTTTTATATTATTGACTATTTGCTTCAAGATCCATGTCTGACCATACAGCCTCAGTTTCACTTTCATCAGGTGCTTCATCGTTATCGGTATCTGGTAGGCCATCGCCAACATCGTAAGTTGTATCTGTTTGTTCTTCGCCCACTGCCATGTAATAAGCCGAATCTATTTTATTCGAAGAGTTATCTAACCTGTGCATACCTTCCAGTGCCCTCCTGTTGTTTGGATCTAGACTAATTTAATAAAATATATTCAATTAAATATTCTAATAGAATTAAATGCCCCTTCTAGTGATTACAAAAATTAGAAAATTTACTTTAAAGCAATGGCATAATGATCCAAAGCTTTCTCTTCGTTGTGAACTCTTGCCCAAAGATCTCCAAGCATCTGATGCAGCTTGCACGTTGACTGAAATCGTACTCGTTTCTCAAGCAACGCAATTGCAGCTTCCAAATTCATTTCCTGTTCGTATATCTCAGCTAATAAATAAGCTGCAGGCAAATACCCTTCTTCCTGAATTAACGCGTTTTCTAATAAATTCTTTGCTTTACCAACAGAAACTGGATCTTTCATAAGTACAGAAGCATAAAGCTGTAAAGAAATTTCTTAGTTATACATGTTCCATAAAATTTAAAACTGATTTCATGTCTTGTATATACATATAAATTTATGTAATTACCGTGAGAAGTCTTGCAGTGTGTCCAAGTTGCTTGCAAGATCCACTTGCAATATTGAGAGCTTCTTTTAATCTGTGCATACCTACAAGACAATCCACTAAACCCTTATGTGGCTCGTAACGGTATGGTTTCAATTGCACGGCGTGTCTGAAGAAAAATAATGCATCTTGATACTTTTTCTGTTCTATAAGAATATTTCCTCGAAGTATCGTCGCTTCTATGTCGTTTGGATTCAAATTTAATGCTTGCGCTGTCAATGCATTCGCTCTGCCGAGTTTCCTAGCAGCATAGAGAGAATACGCCATGGCAACATATATTTGTCCAGTGTATTCATTGCTCGCTGTTATTATAAGAATCAGTCTTCCAAGTTCCTTAATGTGATGAGTTTTGTACAATACTGCAGCATAAACATCCACCCTGTTCAATAATAATAATTTTAACCATATATTTTTCTATGAATATTCTGTTACATAACTATGATTAACTAAATTATCTGTTACCCTTTCATAACATCTGGTTCTATGATCCTAACTCTCCTTAGGTATGACAGAGCAGTTTCATAATCTCCAGCATAGTAATAACATTCTCCTATTGTTGTCAGTAAATCCACATTATTTCGTAGTAGAATACCATTATCTAGAGATCTCAATGTTGATACCGCATGGGTATAATCTCTATTATGTATATGTGCATGAGCTTTGATCCAAGTATTTAACCAATCTAAATTTTGCAAACTGGATGCACAACCTACAATTAATGAATTTACTTCAATCCCTTTCACACCAAGGGACAGCAGGCCTTCAGCAGCTTCTAAGGCTAATGGACATTCCCTTAAGACTTCTTTATAAGCTGTGATAGCAGTACGTTCCATTCCTTGTTCTTGACACATTTTTGCAAGAGCCATGTTTACCTTAAAAAGTAAATAATTTTATAGAAATGTAATTGCAAATTGATATTTAAGTCTATTAATTTTACCTTTGGAGTTCTTTGTTTGCCAGGAATGCTTTGTAATACTTGAAGTGCTTCTTGAGAATTTTTTAACTTTATTAAACATAAATGAATCTGATACTTTATATCAACATCTGTTGGAAGGTCCTTCTGACCTTCCAAAGGTTTTGTGGCACCTTTGGATTTTAGTAGACACTTGCGAAATTGCAAGGATTTTTTATAGAGTGCCTCAGCTCGCTCATATTTACCCAAATAGAAGTGAGCATCCGCATAATAAACATACATATGGAACTTTCCATGTATGGGTAATAAATCTGAATTGTTTTCACTGAGTGAAAATATTAAATTCGCCTGTGCAATAAAAATAAACACGAAAATGATGAAACATTGAAGAATCTGTTAATCGATAGATTAACTCCTTTCTAATTAAATTTCTAAAGGGAGAAATAATTTGAGTCATTTATTACATTTACTTACCAGTGAAATAACATTTGAATATAATCCTTGTTCATAAAGAAGTTTGATCTGATCATACAAAGTCGACATTATCTTTAAAATATTCTTCTGATATATAATGTATTTAGAATACTGAACAGTTTTTATTACTGACGACTCTCCTTAACCTACGGAAAATCGAATATAATGAAAGAAGTTCGATGAACACTTTACATTGCATACGATAACGTATCCTAAATATTTCATAAATAAACTTTGAATTAGTAAAAGAAACCGTCTTTGGAGCAAAATCTTCACTCACAAATATTGAACCACAAACGAAGTGTACAATAGACATAACAATCAATGGCTCTTTTCTGTCTCTTGGTTTTGGGACTCGTAAATCTCATTTCTGTGAAAGTTACTCTTCTATAAAAGTGTAGTACTATAAAATGATAGGAATTACTGTTAAAATAACATTTTCATTTTAATATTTCTTCGTTTATGAATTTTATCAACGTCAGTAATAAAAAGCAGAGATTTTTTGCAGAGTCGGTATCTCAGTAGGTAAGACACGAAAATCTACAAGGTGTCATATCTATATTATAACTTTGTCTGTGGTTGACCACGATAAGCAACATAAACAAATACCTATTTAGATGTTCCCATTTTTTTCTTATGCAAAACATAAAAACTCTTGGAACCAGTATTAGTAAGTATTTAAAAATATATGTAGATACTTATTCATTAATCCTAAGGTTTTTTTTATTTGTTTATAGAACCATTTGTAATTTGAAACTGCCGCCTTTGTAAAATCAAGGAAAGGTAACGAACTCTGGTGTTAAAATATTAAAACATTTTCCTTAAATTGACCTTTTCTTTTGAAAAAGCAAGGCTCAGTAGATAACTTAATCTAAACTTAATTTTTGATATAAACAAAGAGCAAAACTTTCACTTAATCATTATTATATAATTTTTAGTAGTGGTTTCCTAGTGTAGAGTCTGTAAGAAGACACTAGTTGTCCATAAGGTACATATTACTCTTGTCATTCCTTTTTTAGTAAAGATATACAATATCATGCTCAATTCATTGTTTATTCAAGAAGTATCGTTTCACTGCCATTTACATAAAAGGCAATAAAGTAACAAAATAACAAATTACAAATAATCTTAAGGGATCACATATAAAAATAGAATTGGCCAAATTCAGTTTTATATCCAAGCATCGTGCAAAGATACAGGCGTCAGAGTTTGTTCAACTTAAACGTGTTTATTCGTACAGCTCATAGTCCTCTTAACTTCATTACTTATTATACGCTTATAAACTAAAATCACGATCATTCTTGAGGTACAATAGAAAATTCATAAAGCTCTTAACCAGAGGCATTCAACATAAAGTTTTGCGTGTAATCGTACTCGACTGTGGGAATTACAGATTGCACGAATTTGAGGAATATTATTAAATACATATGCACGCCGAGCTCACGACCTCCTTCCATTACAGTTTCAATGATTTTCTTCATTACTTCTGCATGCCTGCAAATTCATTTAAATAAAAGTTATAGTAGTTATATCAACAATATTTAATTAGAGGCATAATTTAATTGTAATTACCTGCAAGGATGAACAGATGCCATTGGTGGTCCAGGTATATGAGGATGAATTTCCATTGTGACAGTCTTCTTTGCATGATCCTGACTAACATCTTCATACATTTCTTCTACTGTTAAAGGCTTACGGTTCTTTTATAAAAAACATTACATCAAATTAAAATTTTTTACATGGTATATTATTAATATAGTCGAAATAGTTGATTATAAAGACGAACCTCATCATATCCTGACAGCCATAATCGCGGTGTTTGGTAATATTTATCATATGTAATATATAAATCATATGTACGTGTGTGAATGATCTCTCCTTCAGAAAATGCTTCCCATTTCTCCTTGGTGGGCTTTTTTGTACTTTCTGCTGCATACTTTTTAAATTACATGTAATTAGGTAAGGCTTTTAAAAGTGTAGTATAATAATTAAATGAAAAACTTGAGTATACCTTGTCTTGTTCATCTAACATTCCACTAACTTCAAAAGCTTCCATATCTGCAGCATCTCCATCATCATCATCATCATCATCTTCATTATTTTCTCCTGTATCAATTGACTGAGAGGGTTGTGTTTCTTCCAATGTCATTTCTGTTACTCTTTCCTCAACTCCTCCAAGGCCAGTGTCATAATGATGTGTATCTACCCAACCACCTTCTGGGTCATCTGCTTCTATAATGCATTCTTGTTCTTTACTGTATTCAATCTAAAATTCAATGAAAGAAATTATTTAAAGTGTTATTGTTGACTGTTATTATCAAGTATGAAATTTCTTAAATTTTTTAAGTAATAAAGATTTAGATATTTTTTATTTTAATTTTTTGCTCTTAAACAATATTTTGAATTTATAGTCCCTTGAAATTTATTAATTCATATGTTCAAAGCTTATAGTAGATAATTCAGAAATTTATTAGGAAGTACCTGTTTACATCTACGGGTACAGGGAACATTACGGGTCAATAAAAACTGTTTGTTCTTGGGAAGATATGATTTCACCCTATCTTCATCACCAGTAGCCCATTGCCATGTTGGACAATGATGTACCAAATGATCACCTGCTGCCACAAACTCCTCCGGTGTTAATACTCCAGTTTCTCGAAATTTACTTTCCTTTAATGGTATAAGTTACAGGTGAGATATAATACAAATATTTCTTTCAATCAAAAACGTTTTGTTCATAAATTTGGTTAATTTAAGCAATAAACAAATGCTCAAAGATATTTTATAAGTGTTATTAAATAATAAAACACAAAATATAGAAATATTAGTAACATAACAAACAAGAAAAAATTTACAATGAATATTCAATATTAAATTTTTATAACAGACCAGAAACATATGTAAAAAAAAATACAAGTTACATGTTTCCCTGAAAATACTACAAAAACAAAGGCCTATATACAACAAAGAAAGTTATTTTTAAAAATCCATTTTATTCTTATTGTGAACCTGTTTTGTTACATAAAAAATATGTGATTCATCAAATACAACATACCACTTAACAACATTACAGAAAGACATTTGTACATCAATTTATTTACACATTAGAAACAACAATCTTACACATACGCATGTGAAATATAAATATTGTTATTATGACAATAAAAAAGAACAAGATTATCTAAGATATCACGATGAAATCTCTTCAGAAAACATCTTAAAAATATGAAAGCTGATCAATGTCAGAAATATACAATGGTGCTAACATAAATGTACGATTGAACAATAAGCAGAGATTGTTATATTTATTATACATAATTATGCATTATTTATAACATATCTTATTTATTACTTTTTAGAGATATCCCTTTCTCGAGATACCGTATTTACGTAGAGCATACCTTTAGCACAGGGGTTAAGTACTCGGCGACACCAAGTGCAGTGCCTTTTACGGAATTAATGACACTCTGCATCGCAGATCCGTCCGATCGAGGGACACAAATTTCGTGGAGTATTAAAGAAATTAAAGGTGATGTTCGTCGAGCGAAAACATTCGTACAATATCAACAGTTCCCAACCGTGTTATCGATTTGTACTGTAACCCAACTGTAACATGGGAGTCATATATGCGGTACCAAAATGCTTCCCTTTCCATCAACTTCAACTTCCCCTACCAGCGTTTGTTTTTCCCCCCACTAACAGTTTTTGAGTCACCTGGAGAACGAGCATGCGTGCGAAAAACTATTTAGCGGTAATCGCTGATGTTCATATTTCTTCTAACTTTAGATATAACGAATAAATCGAAAACAAGTTAAATAATCTATATTTTTTTGGAAGGTATTAAACGTTTTTCACTCAGTCATTAAACGAGAAAATTTGTAATCTTAATAAGGGAATGTTGAAATTGTAAAATGTTGTTGCTTGTTTAATGCAAGTTTCTGTTTATTTCATTTATTTTTACTGTACTCTATTTTATAGATGGCTATTTCAAATACAAATTATGAAGAAATTACACAGGCATTAGAAGATTTGGACAGTTTGGATATGGAGTTATTTAGTGATTCATTTAAAAAATCAAAGTCCTCTACAAACATATTCAAAGATTCTAATGCATTTGATGGGGATGTGAAAAAAAGAGTCATCTTCAAAGGTGATTTGATTTAATATTGGAAATGAAAGAATTGATTAATTAAGTAATATGTATTGGTTTTTTCTTTTTGAACAATTAAAAATATTTTTTTTATAGATTCTGCTGAAGATACTTCGTTAACTGACTTGCTGTTTAATGAAGATACTTCTTCAAAAGAAAAGAAAAGTTTATTCACAAATAGTAGTAAAACTAGCCTGATGGAAGACTTATTTAAGACTAAAACACCATCTGCAACAAGTATCAAATCAAATAATGAGTTGGAATCAAGGTTTAATTTTGAGCAAAGAGATGTTAATCAATTATTTTCACAGAAACCAAGTGGTCCTTTGGCTTCTAAAAGTAATTCTAATTTACTACAAAATGAATTATCTAAAGATAAAGATGTACAAAGACAGAAAAATGTGTCCAGAAATGAAGAGGATATTTTAACAAGTTTAATTGATAAAGCAGATACAACAGATGACAAACCAAGAAGATTATCACTAAGAGAGAGTTTATTTGAGAATAAACCTCGTTCTATTATTACTATGGACTCTGGTAAACAAAAAAATAATATAAACATGGAATCAGAAGACTTTTTGAGTAGTTTACAAAAACCAAAAGCTCAATCTATTGACCAATCAGCTAAACTGCCCATGAGAGAGCCTCGGAGAGGTAGAAGGAACACAAAAATCATAAATGATCCTCTTGGCTTGCTTTCTTCTGATCTGTTGTCTGATCAAAATTTGGAATTGGTAATTACCAATTGGTATATCAGTTTATATTTATAATAATATTATATGAATGTATTTGGTATCTGTGCCCTTTAATATATTTCTTCAATTTTTTAGGTGACAAACGAGAATATGCTATCTAAAAACTCCAATATACAAAATTCTAAGTCAGAAGAAAATTTACCAGAATGGTTGAGCAACAAAGAGAATGTGGAAGATAAGAAAATGAAAGAAGTAAAAGAAGAAGAAACATCAAAAGATAAATCATCTAATAAAGTTGAGAGAATATCTACAGAAGAAGTCAAAAGTTCAACTGGATCCAAAGTGGCAGGTGAAATTAACTCAGAAGCTTTGCAAGTTCCAGAACATTTGTCATTGTTACTTGGTACACAGTTTAATCAACAAGCTGCAATTATGACTATGCAACAACAAGAACACGAGCTAAGAACAGCAGCAGTG
Source organism: Calliopsis andreniformis (assembly GCF_051401765.1). Taxonomy (NCBI): domain Eukaryota; kingdom Metazoa; phylum Arthropoda; class Insecta; order Hymenoptera; family Andrenidae; genus Calliopsis; species Calliopsis andreniformis. The sequence continues at coordinate 13,995,212 of NC_135073.1, forward strand.
CTTTCTCAGCAAAATGAACAATTAAGTAAAGTATCAAACAGTCAACACTCCTTGCTTCAGGATCAGGAGAAACAATTTAATGCTCTTTTAAAATTACAACTTGAAAAACAAGTTTTATTGGAGAAGCAGATAAAATTACAACAAGAACGCATTAATCAATATATACAAGTAAGAGCCTTTGATCATAAAATTCTAGCAAGTTAAACAGAGAAGCAATTAAATGAAATTAAAATGTATTATTTCATCTTTAAGACATTGATGGCTCAGCCTGTTTCGGTATCAAGTATTACATCAGTTTATACAAGCTGTAAGTCAGATGAAAATGAAAAAGGAACGAATTCGTTTACTGAAAAAGAAGAAATGGAAAATACAATAAAAATATTGCAGGCAGAAAAATTTAAATTAGAGAATACATTGTCCACCATAAATGAAAGACATGAAAGTGAAGTAACACTTCAAACAGAGTTTTACGAGTACGTTTATTAAAATATGTAAAATAGACAATACTTTTATTAGAGAATTTATGGTACAATTCATTTTTCAGGAGACAAATTTCATTTTTGAAAGAAGCTATGATAAAATTAGAGGAACGAGCAAACCAAGAAGTAGAACTATTAGAAGCAGATTACACAACAAAATTTGAAAAATTAAAGAATGAAAAGGCACAAATGGAGAATACGTATAAGGAAGAAATTCATGACTTAAAGGTTAATCATTTTTATAATGTATTTCATAATGTATAAAATTGTCTTTAGCGCATTAACTGTTTATATATTATTTCAAATTTTATAATCAGACTGAACATGCTCAACGAATAAAAGAACTTAATGAATTACATGCTCAAAATATAAAACTTTTAGAAAAGGAATATTCCAATATTGTGGAAAGTATATCTAGAACAAAGCAGGTGGAAGACCAGCTATTAGAAACTGTAACTAGTCGGAAGGCTGATATAGATGATATATTGCAGAAAGCTAGTTTTATAATTGAAACTATAAAAGAGAAGGAGGAAGTGGTAGAACTTAAAAGTAATGAAATAACACAACTGCAAGAAAATTACTTCAAAGTACACGAAGAGGATATACAAGGTATCCCTCATTTTTACTAAAATTGAACAGGTGTGAACATTATACACCATGTTTAAATGAATAAATATTTACAGCCCAGAAACTCGAATTAAAAAATCAAAATAGAACTTTGGAAGAACATCGTAATAAATTTATGGAAACATCAGAGAAATTTGACGTTCGTTTTACGCAACTCTTAACTGAACTTCAGAAACAAAATGCACAAAATAATCAAATGCAAGAAGTGTTTGAGAAAAAAACAGCGCAACTCTTACGAGAAAGAGAACTATTTGAAGAAAAAGTAAAGTGGGAACGAGATTATTTGCAGGTACTTTTTGTTTTACGTTTTTAAAAAAATATGTATTTCGTATTTAAGAATTTATTTATATTTTTATGTACCAGACCTTGAAGGAATCTTGGTTGCAAGAGCAAAAAAGGCAGCTAAAATTACTTGCAGAAGAAAGAGAAGCTGTAACAGCAGAAAAAGCACAACTTGAAGTTTTAAATAGGCTTAAACTTAATAGTGATGATATTACTAAAGTAGAGGTATAATAATAATAATGCTTAGTAGTAATATTATCAATTTAGTAATTATAAAAATTCAAGATATCAATTATTATTGTAGTTGGAAACAGCTATTAAAACTGCCCAAGAAGCAACTACTTGTGCCAATAGAGAAAAACTAAGATGGCAAGCAAAAATTAATGAACTTGATCTTCAAAAGCAGATTTTACAAGATAAAGAAAATCTGCTTATTTTACGAGCAAAAGAACTTGAAAATCTTACACAGGTGTATATTTATTATTTATTCTCATAATGATGTATCTATTTGATTATATTTGTAATAACTAGTATTGTTTTGGAATTACACAGTCAGCTTTAATAAAAAAGGAAGAAGGAATAAAAGCTTTAAAAGATGCAAAGCATTTAGAAAATCAACATAAAGAAAAATTGGGCCTACTACAAACGCAGTTTAAAGCATTAATAGCGAGAGAGAAGAAAGTGGTTAATGAACAATATAATATTACAAAGTAAGTATATGTATATTATATGTATACTCTTTTTATAATTATTTTTTATTAAATATTGGTATTTCAAAGGGGAAGAACAATCTCACTCATGTGTGAAACTGAGAAACCAGAAAGAGACATAAATATTCCACATAATTTTCACAGTCAAACATTACCCTTTTCTATTATGCATTCGTCATCGCAAACCACTTCAGAATTAATGGTAATAGAACAGTATTTACTAAAAGTAATTTATTTATATAAAAATGACTTATTTAAAATATTTTTTATTACAGAATATTATAGATCCAAACCTAATTATGCTAAAACTGAATCTCGATAATTAGTATATCATTTAACAGAAATAAATTCATGATAATTAATATTGTACATTACAGTAAATAGTTTTATAACTTCTAAATGAAACTCCGTTTCAGTATTAAATATTTCAAAGTTCTGATTAATATTTTCAAGATGAGTAGTGTATAAAATTGTCAATACAGACATCATTGTCGTAAATGTAAGACATCCTTCAAATTTCCAGGTCCTCATCTATAATTAAACGATAAATTTTTATATATAATTAATATATCAGAAAGCATACAAACACTTTTAAATGATTCAGAACTTATACAGTAATTTTGGACTATATACATTGTAAATTGTTTATAAACAAATACTTAATTAGTTTTGAAGCTATTATCTAGTCATTACATTAAAATTATATTTACCATTACAATTAAGCATTATTCCTACATCTGTGTTCCTTTGCAGTGCCTTTACTGTAGCAATTTGTGATTCTATTGCATATACTTCACTTTCTATATTACTTGTACAATTTACCTAAAAAAGAATAAACAAAATATTAATAACAGGATATTGTTTATTATTTAAATAATTATAAAATAATCTTACTATGCCACTAAGCAGATTCGTGGAATCAATATTACTTTCTCTATTGTCACTATTTAAATTTCTAAATACATTCTGTGATTTATTTATGAAGTCAGATCCGTCAGACAAAAATGTAATTGCTTGCCTGAAAAAAGAACCTTGAAAATCCTTAGAAATCTTTTATAATAGAAAAAATAATCTAAAAAATTTCTCATACTTATGGTAATCATGAGAGATTGGTAGCCCAAGAATTTGTTCAGGATTATGGATCAGTTTATGTATAGAGTATTCATGCATTATAAGAGACTGCATATTTTTATTTACAGTTTCTATACATTCTTTTCTTTCCTCTAGAAGAGACATATATGATTAGACTTGAACTTATCATGTTTTTTCTGAAATTACTCAAAATAATTTTATTACATAAAAAAGTAAGGACCTTTTATACTTTGCAGTATTTGCAACAGTTGATCATATTCTGTAGTCTGCTTTCTTTCCATTTCTTTGAATTGTGCATTACGGATTTCCCTTCTTTTTTTCAAAAGCTCAGCAATTTTTTCTATATCTTCCATTCTGTAAAACATTACAATATACAGGAATAAAAATACAATACTAGTTTAACTTGAGACTCAAACTTAAATAATATCACTAAATCAAGTTTTAATCATAGACAATAAGCATAACCCTGAATAAAAAACACTCAGAAAACATTGAAAATGAAATATATGTTATAGTATTTGAAAAATGAAACCAATCTTTACTTAGACTCTATTTCGTTAGATATATTTATAAAGATATGAATGTGCATGAATATTCGTAATCTAATACTTGCATTTTAATTCTTCTTATTTATGTTATTCTCTTATGGACTATGCAATTCTGCTTCACTACTACATAATAATACCTTGTGTGCTTTCAAGGATAACTCGTTTATATATTTACACAAATTCCAAAGTTAAACATTTCTGTTTTACACTAAACTATTTTACAATAATTTCACTGTTTTCCCTCTTTTCTTAAATGGCTTACAGAGCTTATTTCAATTCAAACAGTCACTTTATTTAAACATGTTCGCCAACATTTGAAGTCTAGTAAAATTTTCGTGATAACGAGCACACCTGTATATCGAAGAAACTATCGATTGTCGATAGTAATATACGTCTGCTAGAGTGTAAATGTATCTACGTCAAAATGGCAGAAATCTCGTTCTCTAGTCGAGCGTATTGTAAGATTATATTACATGCAGTCAAGTACCCTCATTGTGCAATAAATGGTTTGTTGTTGGCTAAACAGAAGAACAAAGGTGATGGTAAATCTGTAGAATTACGTATCGAAGATGTGATTCCACTATTTCACATTTGCCTGCACGTCTCGCCCATGGCGGAAATCGCTTTGACCATGGTACATATTTAAATATTTAAACGAAACCTACTTCCTGCGCGTATCAATTTTTTATTAGTAATGCTTTTGATAAGCACAAACAACTACTATTTGTTCGTGGGATTAATAGTCTTATAAATTACGTTTTCGAATGATAACAGTTATTAGGTTATTTTGTTTACATGACAATTCTGAATTGTTAATTATTCTTTAGAATTTCTTACAAACACAAAAATCGGGAACTCATATTTTTTTTAAATATTACTGAACATATTTTTAATTAGTTTGAATATGTAATTGAATGAATCATTATAAATTTGAGAACTAAATGACAAATAGAATGTTTATTATATAAATATAGATGATAAAAAACTCATGTGTTTGTTTAAATAATAGCTGTACTAATATAAGTAAAACTACTTGCAGGTTGATCAGTTTGCCGCAAGCAAAGGTCTAGTACTTGCTGGTTATTATCTTGCAAATGAGACTTTAAATGATTTAAGGTAATTTATCAGCTTAAATATATTGTTTCATTAAATTTGTAAATTATTTAATAAGTTTTCTTTTTTTCTATAGTACAGATAAACCTGCTCATAGAATAGCAGATAAAATAGCAGAAAACTATAGCAACGCTTTACTTGTTGTGGTAAGTATTATTGAACTAAATGTACCAAAAGATTTTACTATTAATTTTTTCCTTTTATCAGATAGATAACAAAGAAATAACACTTGAAATGAATTCAAATCCATTAAGGGTCTCACAGTTTGTAGATGGCAAGTGGAAGGCACAAGACATAGTCGAGTAATGAAATTTCCATTATATTTTTTAATGTTTGCTATTTACATTTGGATAAAATATTTTTTTTCTATTATTGCAGCATATTTTATGAGAAGGCTGTAACAGATACAGATGCACTATATTTTTTGTTAAAAACAGAGCAGTATAGAAATCTTGTTGACTTTGACAATCATCTTGATGATATTTCCCTTGATTGGCAAAATCGTAGACTTAATAAAATTATAAGTGAGGCTGTGGAAAAATATAAATAGCGGTATTTAAATAGAATTAATTTTATATGAATAAATTGTAACATTTTTAAATGCATTTAGGTACAAGTAATGTAAATAAACAATTAAGTATACATGAATGAATATAAAATATATCTTAAAAGTTTAATTTCGTGTAACACAATACGCTTAACTACATTAAAGTTAACTTAAGTATATAAGACACAAGAATCTATTAATATTATAACATTTTATTTATTTTTAACAATATCTAAATTACAAAATTAAAAATTACGTTTAAAAAAAATAATATAATAAATAATTTCATATACAACATTTTATGCGCCCTCAGTTACTCTTTTTCACTTCATTTCATAAAGATTCATTTCATTTTTGCTTTTCATTTAGTCTTCAGTATCTAAAACAATTAATTGATCCATTAAAGAAGATTGTCTTTTACTGATTTTAATACATTTATATAGAAGTACTTCTGTCACAGAATATTAATAACACATACCTGAAGTACTTTCAATAATCTTACGACTTTGATTAAAGTAATCATTGGGATGCTCAAAAATTTTTTCTGTTATACAATTGTGGCTAATCTCATAATACTTTCTACATGCATCAAGATAAGAGCCTTCTTTTGAAGATTGCATCACTGATTCTATATCTAAAAAATTCATGATCTTTTAAAAAACACACTTTCCTAAGCTTTTTGTTTCTAATTTGTTTTTATTAGTTTACCTAATTGTACTAATCCGCACTTAGAGAGCGTTTTTCTAAGTACATCGTGTGTCATGTGTTTGAATGGGCAACCGTGATTATCTCGTACACCAAGAGTGGAATTGAATATTTTAGAACAGGAAAAGGGGTCATATTTTGCCCGTTTTCCTTCTTGTCCATATAGGTGCCTTACACCATACCTATATTTCTTTTGAAAAGTAATTTCATCAATCTTTTTGGTAAATTCATCTTTCCAAAATTGTAATGCGTTATTCGCATTAAGGCCAATGCCTTTAAGAAATAAGCAATATTGCACCCTACCACCATTCGTAAGGTGGTGATTTGTCTTTAATGCTTCGTGGAGCACTCTCATGCACAATGGATAAGACGTTTTTGATAACTGAATGCAAAATATATATTAAACAGTAATAACTTCGATTAATTATTAAACAACATAAAAAATTTAATATACCTCATCTAATTCACTAATAAACACTTGTCTATGTGAATCATATCTGAAATTTTGTGCATTAAAGAATTTTGAAAGCATACTGAAAATATTAGTTATCCTTTCATCATCATAAACATTTGATGCAGTTTCTCGTGAATACTAAAACAATATGTAACTTTTAGTGAGAGTATACAATTTTTAAGTGTATTTAATTGTAATATATCATTCTATACTTTACCGCAAATCCTTTGTTTAGTATTTTTTTAAATTCATAAAGAAGTAGTGAAGATATTTTTGTATTTGGTACATAAGCAATACCATCTTTTAAAAATATTCGTCGTTTTGCAATTAAATAGTTAACAGTAGTGAAATGCACTTTGTAAAATTTTATATTATTAATATCTTCTAAGTTACAGGATATTTTTAAATCTTCTTGGAGTTTCTGTGTTTCTTCTTCAGGGACCTAAAACAAGAAAATTTTGTTAGTAAAACGAAATATTGCATCCTTTAGTATTCACTAAATATTTAATGTACTAACAATAGCATACTGTAATCCATTGATATGATTAAATGCTTCAATACTTTCTATATCCAAAGATGAAATTCTCCATTTAAACAGTTTTACTTCTTGTCTAAAAAACCACACTCTTTTTTGATGTTCAAAAGAAAATGCAGACCTTAATATGAAATGCGACATACAGTCATTTCTTTTTAACTGTTGTTGTATTTCTCCATGAAATTCATTATCATGTTCACTTATTAGTTTTGCAAAGTCATGGAGACCACTGTTTTCTAATTTCTTACTTAAAATAGCCAGACATTGCTTAGATGACTTTTTATAACTTCTCATTGAGATTCTATCTACCAATTTCAGAACTGTAAAATAAAATGGAAGAATAATAGGACTAATGAAACATTAATGAAACTATAGTGGGATTCATATTACCTCTGAATCTGTTAATGCACCACTGTTGCATTTCTTCTAATTTGATACACCCAAATGGCACTTCATTGTACATTTGTAAAGTGTGGGAATGTGTATTCTTAGCAACCTGTTGCTCTACCTCTATTTTAACTTGTTGCCTAACTGGTAAATTAGCCATATTTATTTAAAAACCTGAAATAAATTGTGGATTTATGAAAAATATAATATGAAAACAAAAACTTTATTGAATCTATTTATTACTTAATAATTATCACTAGAATATTAAAGTAAAAACTTTGAATTAGAAGACAGTTACCTAAGTAACATGTAAAAATAATATCAATAAAAATTAGGAACTTTTCAAAAATTGGATTAAGTCAATAAAGTGTGACTACATTGTTTAAACAATTTGTGCTCTGGTATCACAAAAATTTTGTTTCTTCTTTTCTTCAGTTTCATACTTTCAATTAAGTTTGTTTCATAAGCATATTTTGAAGTTTCAATTCCGCCCAGAAGTTTATAAATTTGTTTAATACTTCTTCTGGAATATCTACACTTATTACACTGTGGTATTAGACAAAAATATTAGTTCATTGTTGTCAAAAGAATATTAAAGTAACGAACTTTAATATTCGTTTCATTCATGGATCGCGAAACGTAATCGCCACCAGTGACATCTATGAACTAAAGCAGCCCGCTCGATTTGAACAAAGAAATGAAAAATTGTTTAACTTGTTCACTTTCTAGAGCTCTGAATAATTACTAAAGACATTATAATTTTAAAGCAGGGAAATTAAGACAAAAAATCGTCACAAAAATATTTAGCAGCTTCTATAGATATTTACATATGTATCGAATATAACATTCCATTATTCGACTGAAAAAAAAAAACAAAAGAAAACGTCTCCCTTCTTTTCGTATAGAATTAAAAACCAAATGACTGCTAATTTAATTTTGTGTTCAAAATCAGTCTATACTGATTTTAGTCAGTTTACACAGATCTATACTGATCATTTTGAACTAAATAATAATTTATTAATCTTGAAGTAATCCTGAAAAAAGAAAATAAAAGTCCTAAAATGAAATTGTTGCGTGTATAAGACCAGTATTAGTATGAAATGCTCTTTCGCCTACCACTGCACGTTAATTATGAAACACAGTGTACTCATTAGCAGGAGCAGAAAGTTTAGATCGACAAAGGAAATCTGTTCGTCTCACGGACGAAATTTAATTGAACAGACAGTAGAAAGGCTGCATACACAGCCATGGAGGTTTCGAAGCGTCGGTAGACAGATGCTCGAAAGCAGTGTTTGCACACCGAATGGTAAATTCTCTCGCAGATTCCACGGCCCAAGACATAAGTGCAACTTAATTTGCATATTTAATTCGACGAGCGTGCTGAACCATCAGCCTTCCTTTCCTTTAGCGCGGCTCCCCAGCGTTCCCAACCCCGCTACTCCAGCACACCAGCTGAATTCGATTTACTTGCAATCATGTTGAGGATTAATTAGTTTGTCCCGACATAAGTGCGTGAGAGACAAATCAGCAAGACGAACAGACACGAATTGTCGGCGCGGTTGATTACATTCGAATTTCTGCTTGTTACTTGTGAATAAGTTCATGGAAATAGAAAGAGACTCGGTATTTATTTGTAGTTAAATAAATAGTTATTTGTTGTTAAATCATTTCTGTGGCGAATGAGGATTTTAGGATCTGACATTAAATCTCTGGAGGTTTTTCCAATAATTATTATATAGATTTATATTTGCATCAGTTTGTTTATGTAACTCGTGCTACTTGTATTTATAAAAATAAAAATAAAAATTGTTTCGCCTCTGGTTGACTACAAATCAAGATAACCTCAAAGGGACGTTGAACATGTCTAGCGAGCACAAAATGCGCGACAATTAGAATTTTCTTTGCGCAATGTTCGTTTGTTACCTTTTCGCTAATGAAACCGAAGCATCAGCTAATGAGCTTAATGAGGGAACTACCGTTGTTGAAAGGCATACTTATTGCTTTACTTGAGACTTTATAGCTATGAACGAAGTACCCGCGTAAAGGACAAAGATACAACTTCGTTTCATCCAGGGCAGTTACGTTGTAGTACAATTTGTGTTTTGGAAATTCAGTGTGCCTTAGGTTGTAGGATTGTAGCACTGTAAAACGTAGAATTCACTTTCTACGAAGCTTCCATTAATTAGCTAATAAACTGAGTAGTGAGTACCACTTGGTACACGTGTTATTATAAATTATAACCTATGTATTAAAACCCAAAGTTCTGTAAATGTAATATTTTATTTCCTATTTTTTTTTTTAGTGGATTTACATTACAGTATCTTTTTTCTTTATGCTAGTGTTATGAAAGGGGATCCTAAAGATTAGCTTAATATTTTTTTGAAATATTAAATTGAAATATTTGTAACACTAAAGTACAAAAGTTTTTTATGAGTCAAACTTTTTGTGAATCTTTTTCATTTAGTGTTTAGTAATACATAATATGTTTTTTCTCTCAACAAAATAATATATCATGTAAAGCATACAATGTCTACGCGATTTTGGGCCTAAAGATTTGGCACTTGGACCTGTAGATTCCCATAAACCCCGAGCAACCGCGCATTCTCGTGCCAAATTACGCCACAGTGTCCTACAGATGATCTTTGACCAACTAAAACTCCCAACCGACGCAAAGGGTTGGATTCGAAATTGTAATCAGATTACTTCCACGGCGTGTGTATCAATTACGTTTGTCGTAAACCGTGCTATCAGGCACAGTGGGCACAGGTCGGCTTAGATAGCGCTGTGTAACGGAGATAATGCAAGGAAATGGCTAGAATGCGTTGGCTTCCATTGTGCTTCAGCGAGCTCCTGATGGCCGGCGACTAATTACCCGTACTCATAACACCAGGAGTAAATTATTATTCCCCGAAGAGTAAATTAGTCAGAGATCCAAGGAATGACTTTCACGCGGAAGAAAGAAAAAGAGGTATCTTTTTTTGCGTGAATTTAACACTGAGTGTCTCGCTATATTCTCTAAAACTTTTATCATATGTACAGTGACCCTTTAATTCGTTTTTATATATTTTTACATCGTTTCTTTTCTGTTCTAATATAATGTGAAGATTGTTTCGTTTGTTTAAGAGTAGCAAATTCGAACAGTTTCATTGACTCTATATTTTGAAATTTCTGATATGGTGAATGTTTTATGCGCGCGAAAATCTTGTTCTTTGATTCCAGTGCAACAAATTTCCAATTCTGCTATCCGAAATGAGAGTTTATAGGGCACCTCGTTTCGAGGAAATTACGTGTCAAACGTCACAGTGTCGATGAGGGCAGACGCTGAACCTTGGCGAACGTTTACGTCGCAATCTCTCGTCACCCTTTCGAGCTGGACATGAGCCCAGGACAAAAGGGTGCCAGTAGGCGCGAACTGACAGAGAAATTAGGTGGTGAAAATTTCGTTATTGGCGATGAAGGAGTTTCAAACTGCGTTTAATCAACTTTGACGATGTAATTATCGATGGTATTACGAAGGTCCTGAAGGCACTTGACCGAAAGGCCATTTTAGGCAAATTTATTCGGAGTACAGAATTTTCCAAATCTTCAGATGCTCGAAATTAGTGTGTTAATTAGCAGCTAACATGCAAAAATGATGTATACATACAAAGTCGTACAACAAGTAGAATGTTCAAAAATTCAATTTCAGATTTAACCTGAATCGTTCAAGATGGATTTATTTATCCACATCAATCCTTGTAATTAAGAGATATTGTATTTTTGAATTTCCCGCGTTGTGTTTAAATTTGATCAGAATCAACGTCCCAGTAATTCTGGATATTCTAATTAATGAAACACTCTCGGGTCTTCATGGCGTTCATCAGTAGATAGCGATGCACGTACATTACGAGTGTCACGCAGTCACCGAATATGCAAATGAAATCTTATCAGCCACGCATCCAAATGTCATCCTTGTGTATCATCATCATGCTACTAGAATAATCTTTGTTCTGATAGCGTGAACTGTCCTAGCAAAATTCGATTTCCAAGTTTGCCCTCGTAGACTTGGCCTCGCGAATTACTAGCTCTTTCTGCGTGATTTCAATTGATTTAATTTGATTAGAATTATATTTCGCGCATCGAAGGAAATCCTTCCATTCCGTGGTAGAAAGAACAAGTTCGAGCGGATCGGATTTCACGCCGCTAGATTCAAAGGGGAAAGGCGAGGAAATTACGTGTCAGCAGCACATCACAGATTCAACTCGTGTGAATCCAACTCGAAGACTTTTGCAGTCTGTATTCTACATCGTGGCGTATTCCTGCGGTTCTAACTTTATCGCGAAAAAAAGAATATGACTTCTAGAACCACCATTGCAATCTCATATTTCACAGTTTCGTTTAGTTCTGGAAGAGTTAAAGAAAAATTGAAGTAGAACTTGAATATAATTTCTTTCTAAAATTCTGAGTAACATTCTCACTTTATTTAATTCTCAATATTTATTATGAGAAACAGTCGAAGTCTATATAGAGAAGAAATCATCCAACAATCCACCGAAATCATTGTTTTCTATACTTTGAGCCCCGCTTTAATGCGATTTATCACCCTTCGTAAAGCCCCTCGATCGTAGAGCCCAGCAAAAACGAATTGCCGCGCTTCTGTGAACACGCTGGGGGAAAAAAGACGAGGCTCGAATGGATTGAGTCCGCCTTGGCAAGGATTGGTCACGGAAGTCCAGGAGATCCGTGGCTGGACAGTAAAAGAGAAAAACATGACGCAGCTGGATACACGCGTGGCAGCTTAATTACCGCCCACGCTCGAGTGTGAAATTGTCAATTACTGGCCGAAGAGCAAGTACACTCCCTTTGCTTCGGTTCTCCAATTAATCTCGAGCCATTGTGAAGCATGCACGCAGTATTCGACAGTGTGCGCGCGTTTTATGCGGATGCAGGAGATAAACGCGATTGTAACATCAACTTTTTTCTGCCGTCTCGTTTTTTTTTTGATCGTTGTAACGAGCAAAGTGCATTCGTGTGAGGTGCAAAGCAATTCGGTATCGAATGAAAGTGTCTTTGGATGTAGAGGACGGTTCAGAGTTGGAGGTCAGTTGAAAATTGCGACTTATTTTTGTCTTTTATGTGTATCCTGTATCATGCATACGAGACAAATGTAAATTTCGAACGCCTGTTGATGAGCAACCCTTTATACACTGGTGCCTATAGATCAGCAACCCTCTAGACACTGGTGTCGACAGATGAGCAACCCTTTATACACTAGTGCCCTTACAGTTGGGTAACCCTTTATACACTAGTGCCCCTACAGTTGAGTAACCTTTTATACACTAATGTTTATTGAGCAATCTGCCATAGTCTGCTATCGTGGAAAAGTAATCGTCACTGAAGTTTCTGTGGGATTTTAATAAACTTTTCACGGAGGGTATGATACAGTTTTAACATTCGAATTTTCCTATCTTTGATGAGTTAATAATATACAAAGTGAGTTAACAATTGTATCACTTGCATTTTCTTGTAAACTATTTGTTATATGAAAAAATGTTTCAAACGAAAGTTGTTTGGTATCGAAAGGAGCATACAATAATTATTTTTCTTATACCAAGCAATTTTCATTTGCGAGTTGCGAGACTCACAAGATTGATTTCAAGCTTATTTGAATCTCTGTCCCTGAATCAGCCTGTAGCTTTCAGTACTCATTTCATCACTGTAAATATTATCTATCGCGGGAGGGAATTATCTTCCTGTATTTATTTTTGGGAGGATCGCGTAGACCCTCTGTTAATTAGCTACCACGTTATTCGACCATTATATCCAGTGTTCAGCGTGATATCAAACAGGATATACTTGTCACACGAAACACGATATCCGAGCGAGTTCCTAATCGATGTTGGATTAATAGACTCGTGTTACTCGAATGAACATACATGGTCATGGTATTACCTTGCTCGTAAAGGAGCTCGGTATCTACGAGGGTAATCAAATAGGAGTTACTCGATGATATCTGTGTTAGGTGATGGTGTTCATATTAAGAGTAGTTCGAACCAGATAATGAACGAATGGGTGATTATTGATATAAGATGGAAGTATCTGAATAGAAAAGGCAAAACTGCAATAATAGCTGAGAAAAAATGTTTCTTATTTCTTTCATCAGTTAAACAATTCTTTTTAGTTTTTCTTTTCCAGTTTATTTTTCTATTGAAGCCTTAAACTGTGGGTTATAAAGGAAAAAGGAAAATCGTGAAGGCGTCATTTTACTAAAAATTTATTCCTTCAAAATACAGGAGTCAATTTTTATATAATTTCTGTGCAATCGTTAAAAAATCATTAAAAAATATGCTTGAACAATAATGAAATAACCATTGAGAAATGATCAGTTTAATAATCAATATTTTACCTACTGGATTGAATAATAATCTGAATACAGTAAATTTGTCAAAAAGAGATAGGTGTTAGATATAGGTATTACTTGTTAATATTTTTTATCGTACAGGTAATAAGACTGTCACCTGACAAACCTTCAGACAATTGTCGCTCATTAATAGGCCTCACGTTCTGTTCTTAATGACGCAGGGAACGCAGAAGAAGGCAAGCACAGTACCGCCTAAGATTAAAGCAACCATAGCAAAGATTGTCCATGTAGAGGAGACAGAAGTCACTCGAGTGGACAGGAGCTTTTTAGTAGCTGGTAGCTCCGCGATCTCCTCAGGATTCAGACCGAGCCTTCTAGCCTTGCTGAGCAAGGATTTAAGACGTCGTGTCGCCTTCTCACAGGACATCCTCAACGTCCCCTCCAGCTGCGACCTTCCAAATGCTTCAAACTCTGAGGAATCCACTGACTTTCATTGCCCCTCTATCCATCTATTAAACACTGCCTCGTGTAGCAACAGTTCCTCAAGATTTTTAATTCAAGTATGATGAATCTTTGAATAGTTGGACAATCCTCTGCCGAAGGTGTTTTGACTGATTTTCAAGTATCATCGCTTTCGATTTTGGACTCTTCACCAAGTTGGAACTCGTGAACACAATTTCAGCTTCAGTGAAATTGTGAATCTTTGACAACTTTACAATTCTCTGATATTTAAGAGTTTTCTAATTTTCGCTTCCAGGTTCTCCAATTTTATAAATCCTTAATTCTGAGGTTTTCTAATTTTAGGAAGGAGGAATTATCTTTCTATCGGCTTCATCGATTTCCCTTAAAAACCAGCGACCAAAATCGAGGATAGTCTCCACACGAATTCCCTGAGAAAGGAAAATTAGTCAATTAATGAAATTTCATCGGCGTTTGTGTCAGTAATCCAATGGCGAAGGCGTCGCGCTAATTTCCAGGCGTTTATACGTTTATTCAACACCCGACGTTCTTTCTTTGATCTTCGTCTTCGTTTCTCCGTCGGTCTCTTCCCATTGGAGAGTTAATTACATAAGTTAATTACAGAGAGTTTTTCTGATAACCTCGTACGTCTGCACCCTTTGAAAGGGGGTCTGTGATCAAGACGCGCACGAAGGAGAATAGAGAAAGGAAAAATTAGAGAGAATAAAGGGAATTAGAGAACTATCGATTAGTATTCTTTTTTCGAACGAGATATAACTGTTTCTCGAGAGTGTCTCCTTTCTGAGAGAAGTATTTTATGATTAAGTTTCAGCACAGAAACCTTTCGGTTGTAATTACAGTCATTCGAGTTGTGATATTTTATAAGGATTTGTAGAAATGTCTCGCTATAGACACACGAGAGGAATACGTTTATAAAAAGCAATTCGTATGCTGATGGCTCAATTTTCTCTTCTTGAAGATATAAACGAGTACAAAGCTCATTTGCTCTGAGTAATTAAAAAGTTTTGATAATATATCTGCGAAATTACAACGAGAAAATACTATAATCCAAGTGATTCGATTACATACGGTGATGTGTTCGTATATGGAGCATATAGATGCACAATTTATTCGAATTATACCGCCAGCGTCTGTGACGCAGGCAAACGAGTGTCATATGCGCCAACAGTGTTGAAATTCATTAAAACAGGAATTACTCGATAATCCGGTCGTGCTTTTCCAAAATTAGTTATACTCTGAACAATTTCGTGTACCTTTATTAAATTAATTATCCATGTCAACTTTTACTTGTTCGTGTGGTTCGATCGATCGTTACC
Source organism: Calliopsis andreniformis (assembly GCF_051401765.1). Taxonomy (NCBI): domain Eukaryota; kingdom Metazoa; phylum Arthropoda; class Insecta; order Hymenoptera; family Andrenidae; genus Calliopsis; species Calliopsis andreniformis. The sequence continues at coordinate 14,010,827 of NC_135073.1, forward strand.
AAAATAAACGTGAAAATTAAACTAGTAAACAAAATTTATTAAGAAAGTTCCAAAGGAGATAATTTCTTATTTTTTATTGAAGGAAAAATATCAGTTATCCTGGGCTAATTATAATATTGAATTACACTGGTATTAGTTAAAATATAGAAAATACTAAATTTAAATTAAACTGTATTTAAAAATATGTGTTCTAATTTTCTAAATAAATTGTATTGTATTACAAAATTGAGTAGATAAAATATAAAAGAAAATTGGAATATAATTAGAACTCACTTGTGATGAATCCTCGAGATCATTCCTGGAGAATTCACCTTCTCAAAAATTATATTTCAACATTGCACTTTGCCTAAGCTTCCTTATGTTAATATTTTAAACACTGCAATTGTGTTAGCAGGATTCATTTAAATAACACATGTTCCTTTCCCTTGTGTTTATAAATGTATAGAAACTTGTCGAGTGACCACGTGTCGACGATCTTGAGATGCAGAAGAGTACAACCCCTCTTCGAACGAAGTCGCAGCGCTGACTGACTCAGATGAACTGATAATAACCCTTTCTGGACCACAGCCTCCCCTCCACTTTCTCCATCTGAACTTTCTCCTCCCTTCTCTTTTGAAACTGGCGCCAAAGAATCGAACTTAGAGCGGTAAATTCAAAATGCACACACTGCGCATAAACACCAAAAGGGAAACAATGGTTTCCAATAACAATTCACAAAAAATTTTAGGAAAAACTGCTTACTTTTTTTAATACAACTTTTCAATTTCTTTTTTTTATGAGACATTTAATAAAGCTAAATATGTTATTTAATTGATAGTTATCCTAGACAAATCTTTGTGAGTAAGAGAAGTACATATACCACGTTTTACATATACGCGTTATCAAATAATAAAGTGTAATTTATTAGACGTATAATTGCGATTACTTTACCAGCATAAATGCATTCCTGGCGAGGGTTGCTCGTTTTCGGTTAGGAAAATATATGAAATGCAATTCTAAGGTAACCAGTTCAACCAAGGAATGCATTCCTGGAACTTCCGGTTGCACTTATGTCACCTGATTACAAATGTTCTAATATCAAATCCAAACCTAGTAGTTATTTAGAATCTGGCATGTGTAATACATCATTATACCGAAAGATTTGTAAGTAGAAAAGCTTCTTCAAATATAAACTTTTTCTCTTCTTCATTTCTTGTTACAATATTAATACATTCACTCTCATGACGATTTTGGATGACCGATATTTTGAATTCATAAATCAGGAGCGCTTTAACCCTACAGTGCGCACTATGTAGTGATGCAAAAATGAACCATAATATATTTTGAACAGAAAAATAATTTTTGTATTATTTTTCCGTATTTTCCAATACATTTTGAAAAAGAAAATAGTCATTTTATTTCGAAATAAAAAATTGCGCACTGCAGAGTTAATGTAACCTCTAGCACGATCAAACCTAACCTGACTCTACAACAGCGGGAAAAATGTCCTCTTATAACATGATTTGGATATGATAGTAAACAATCGGCGAAATGCGTATATTCGATATTTTCAAAATAACGTGATGTGTTTGTTGTGAGATTCAGTAATGCATCTATGTAGAAAAATGTCTTCTCTGTGTCTCAGTAAATTGAGAAAGAAGGCACCGACAGAAAAAGTTGATAAACCTAAAAAGAAGATAGATCGGTTCGATGGATTGACCGAAGAAGAAGTTCAGAAACATACTTTGCCAGACTATCTCGAAATGAATTTGGATATAGTGTTCGTTGGGATAAATCCTGGTTTAATGGCAGCCTATCGTGGTAGATACTATGCAGGCCCAGGTAATCATTTTTATAAGCTTTTGTACGAGTCTGGTTTAACGCCGCGCTGTTTGACCTATGAGGAAGATTATAAGCTTCCTCAGTATGGAATTGGTTTAACGAATATAGTTACAAGGGCCACAAAATCTTCTGCTGATCTAAAGCGTACGGAGATCAAAGAAGGTTCTAAGATTGTTGAGGAGAAACTGAAGCTTTACAAGCCAAAGATTGCTGTCTTCAATGGCAAGTGTATTTATGAAGTGTTTGCCAATAAGATGGGGAACTTTAACTTTGGATTGCAACCAGAAGTCATTGGGGATACTGCATTTTGGGTGACTCCTTCAAGTAGTGCTCGTTGCGCAAACTTTCCTAGGATGATGGATAAACTGCACTTTTTTACCTCTTTGAAAAAATATTTGCAATTTTTGAAAGGAGAGGTCAAAGATGTTGACATGACAGAGTTTTCATTCGATGGCAAGTGCAAGCAGTTCATACCAAGAACTTCAAAAATGTGGAGAAGGAAAGACACATCTGCTTTTTTGCGCGGTGGTAGGATTGCTAATAAAGACACTGTATGTTTAGATACATCTGATGAGAATGTGGCATTAGCATATAGCACTGAATTTATTGTGAAGCAAATAGAATCCAATGAAAATGGTGAAACCAAAGAAGCATGTGATACAAATGAAGTTAAGCCATTGGAAGATTCAGAGGAATACATCACAGATAGAAATATTAAAACATTTTTTGAAGATGATGTATCTCAGAAAAAAGAAGATTCAGAATTTTTGGATAAAGCAAGAGATAGTACAAATTTGAGTGAAATCAATGATATAAAAGTTGTGGAACCTAAAGCAGAAATGTCTAAAGTGGAACTAAACAGTAAAAGAAAGAAAAAAACTGTTAAAAGACTTCCTCAGAAACCAATTAGAATTAAACAGAGTAATGCTAGATCAGACTTCATAGATCTAATAAAACAAAGACTGGAAAAAAAGGTAGAGAATGAGTTTGATAGGAAAAATGATTCAGAAGAGAAGTCAGAATCTGAATCATGAGTAAAGAATTATACAATATACATATATATAAATGTACATAACTTTTTTTACACAAAACAGTATTACTAAGATATTATTTGTACTTTATGTTAATTGTTGTATAAATGTAAATTGCATTACCAATAAAATGAAACAAGTCAAAGTAAGTTTTTGATATTTTTATTAACAATAAAAAATATCAGAAAAAATGACATAGAATCAACCCGTGAAAATTTAATTCAGGTAAAATAGTTTCTAAATTCATAATACTAACATAGATTTTATATAAATTATACCTCAGGCCATGTGGTATTTAAACATTATAAAAGTATAAAAGTTTTTAACGATGAAGATACATCTTCATATAATTACAATTCTGATATAGTAACTGATCAACAGTTGCTTTTAATAATTACAATTTTGATTTTGCTGTATCCAAAAGAGTTTTCAGTTTTTGAGTGAGCATAATATTTCCAGTAATTTTTAGCTTTCCTTGCATGAACGCCATTTGTGGATTAATTTTACCCAAGGCCTATAAATAAATCAAATGAATATAACACTGGTTTGTGAAAGTGAATTGTTAAGAAATTACGAAAAAAGTTTACCATTTGAACCATGTCTGAATCTTCAATTATCAAGGTTGCATCAGCTTTTCCTGATTCTGGTTCTCCTCTGTAGACTTTAGGTGTTTTTAGGTCCAAGGCTGTAAACAGTAAAATTAATTACAAAACAGTTAATACAAAATTAATTAAATTACATTTTAGCTATACTTACTCCATGATGACTTTCTATCTCCTTTCACCAAAATATGATAGAGGAAAACTGCATTAACTTTCTTCACTTCTTCGGGATTTGCGTTTACATACTCGCCCATTGTCGTAAATACTGAATCGCTTTGAAGACCTTCGGTAGAGATACTAGTCGCCATTGATTGTTGCACTTGTTGCTTAACTTTTGTGCCTTTCAAATCCACATAAGCGCCTATGCAAAGAATTCAAATTTTATTTTGTGCAAATACTATTCAGCTTAAAGCCTTCATCGTAAATTATATTTCATTGAATTTTGTGCTATTTATCATTTACACAGACCTGTTATGACTGCTAAGTTGCCCTCTGTAACATACGTCTCAAAATGAATTCTGTTTCCTTCTTGCCACATATCGGTTCGCAATGCCTGTCCTGGGAGTACTGGTTTAGTAAAACGAACCTAATGCACGACAATGAATACCAATTATATGAAGGATGCAATTATTGTTTTTGGTCTTAAAACGAAAATGGCTGACTACTGCTCGTACAGTTTAAACGAATGGATTAACATGAGCTTATTCTATATTCACACATGTATATTGTTTCATATTCATAAAGGGACATGAATATATAATATACCTTAATAGCTTTGAATAAGCTTGGGTCACCATCGGCATAAGTTTGAAGAACATGACGAACAGAAAATCCAAGGGAACAGAGTCCATGTAGAATCGGTCTCTTATGGCCACTCAGCGTAGCTATATTCATGTCGATATGCAAAGGATTAAAATCTCCGCTCAATCTATACAATGCCGCCTGCAAATTACGGAATGAAACTTCAATTAAAAGATTAGAAACAATTATATAATCGTATAAATGACTAAGTGTCTATGTACCTGATCATAACTAGTCTGCTGAGTAACAGAGGCATCAGGTTTTCGTTTTGGGGGTTCTATGGTGGGTATAATATTCGTAGATGTTCGTTTTCCCTGAAAACCACCTGCTCCTAACGCGAAAATTGTCATTTGCCCTGTAGACAATTTGTCTCCGCTTGCAGTGTCGAATGTCTCCACTGTAAAAATGAGTTGCAGCAAATTCAGTATTACATATCACTTAAAAAACAATACTGTGATTTTTGAAAATACTAGATACGAACTTTGTAGTTCAAATACAGCGCCCTTTCCTTTATCGAGAACGTCTAGAAGTTTGAAATGTGTTTCTACTGTAGCTTCTGTTGGTATGGGTTTGAGAACTTCAATATATTGCTCTCCATGTAATATCTGAAATTAAAATTTCTATTGAATCTATTAAAAATCTCTTGAGTAGATTTTTGCATAACGAATTACCTTTGTTGGGTCTAGCTGAAAATTGGGTAAGCTGTCTTGAAGCAAAGTAGATGACATTGAAAACATTGGACCATACAAAACATAGAATGTTGGCAGTACAGCAAAGTTTTCATGATTCTCGTATAAATACTTTAAGTCAGAGGGTTCTTGAACTGAAGCACCAACTAAAATAAAGATTTCAGTTATAGTAATATTACGAGGAATCATGAAATTGTTGTAATAACTTGTATCATACCTCCCAATGCATACAAAATGACATCTCGGAAATTGTAAGTGTGTCTAAAGACATTGTTACTCTGAAAAGTCAATAAGAATTGCATATGGAAGAAATTTGAAACTTATTAAAACTCGGTTTCAATTCAGTAAAATTGAATTACCTGTATAGAATTTCCAGACTTCATTTTCTCAATTGCTGTTAAAAATTGCCCTGTTACTTCCTGGAAAAATGTGTGAACGTAGCATGTAAAATAATTTTAAAGGGATAGTTCTTGTAAAGTATATTGTACCTCAATGGAATCAAAGTGTTTAGCGGACGACATGTCGGTAATACTTGACCATCTCTGTTCAACATCTTCAGGAGTAACACTGTCGGATAAATTTTGTCTCAAAGTGGTTCCCGACGCCCGAATCACATGACCTAAAAGGTGGTATTATGGTAAATAAAATGTAAATATAAATAATTGTATATTCTATACTTACACTTTCCAGCCCAACCCATTGCAGACTCAATAATAGAACCGTTTTCTGTACACTTCTCATGGCACAGCCAAACAACCACAGGGGCTATTAATTCAGGTTTTAAGTGCTCGAGGACATCTATAAGAAGAGATCAAAATCAGTCAGTATTGAATTATAATAGTTGCAGTTAGGATATATGTATATAAAATAATTTTCAACCTGGTGGCATAATATCCTCTGTTAAACGGGAGGCAGCAGTTGGTATTATCACATTTGTATGAATATTCTTTTTCCTGCCTTCGATAGCTAATGTATTAGCCAATCCAACAAGACCCATTTTTGCAGAACTGTAATTAGCTTGGCCAAAATTTCCATACAATCCACTGTTACTGCATGTCACTATTACTCTTCCATAATTTTGTTTAGAAAAGTATGGCCATGCAGCTTGGGTTGTTTTAAAAGCACCTTTTAGATGGACATCTTGTATCAAATCTGAAAAATATGAATGAATGAAGTTTGATTCTTTTAAAATAGAAGTATCCATATAATTAATAATAAAGTATTAGGCATACCCCAATCAGTATCTGACATTTTAGCAAATGATTTATCTCGCAAAATCCCAGCATTATTGACCACAACATCCACTCGTCCAAATGCATTAATGGCTGTTTGAACAATTTTTGCTCCATCAAGGACAGAATTATAATTGGCAACAGCTTTTCCACCTGAGAAAAGAATTTTAAGTTAAATAATATTATATTATGTCATTTGCAATGTATAATACTGAATTATGAATACAACTGCATTCCCAGATGTAATGCATACATATACTTTTTATCATGTAACTAAATAAAAAATGAAATACTATCTTATTAAAAAGTATGAAATGTGAGATAAACATATTATCAGAAACTCTTATCAACAGAAGTAAAATATATACAGAACTCCAAAATACAAAATATTTTTAATGTCTCTGGTGAACTTCAACAGATAATTTAATTACTACTGTAAGAGAAATCTAAATTGCAAATAATAATACAATAATTATTGAAAATTAAATTGCTAAAATTTGGGAATCACTGTATATAAAATTTAAAAATCAAATAAAGGCAATAAATAGTTATGAATATACAAATGCAAACATTAAATTCATCCATATGGAGTAAAAATGTAACAGGAAACATGCATATGTAAAAACAAATCATCTTGAATGTATTGTCTAACCGTTTCTCTTGATTTCTTCGACAACTGCATCTGCACTTTTTGTACTGCTCCCATCTCCATGTCTTCCTCCTCCTAAATCATTTACTACAACATTTGCTCCCCTTGATGCAAAGAGCAAGGCATATGCGCGACCCAAACCTGAAGAAAAAAAAAAAAAAAAAAACAAAAAACGATGAAATCTATACAAAAACAATTATAATGAAAACTCAATTATTACCTGCTCCTGCTCCTGTCACTATAACTACTCGTCCATCGAAACGAAGTTCCTCCGGCATTTTCATATTTTTGATTAAGTTCGTATCTGTACAAGGTAAGTCAAAAACTGAAATCTTTGCCGACTGGAAGTTTTATATAAATGCGATACTTTCGTAATGAGGCAGCAATATTTAAATCAGTTTAAAGTCCACTGTGTTTTTAAATTACTTCGATGATAATTATGTTTCTTAAAACCTGCTTGATAAAACTCCACGTAAACATCGAGATGTTGCCATCTAGTGACGAAATATAAAATATCTTTATCATCACTATCGGTAAAATCAGTATCTGCAATATTGTCTTTGAGAAAAACATAGGCGTATTCATTAAAAATTTGTAAATCCAAGGACATTACACTCATGAATTTACAAAACTCGTTTTTTATAACTATGAAATAGTGTACTACTCCTTCAACATTGTTGCGCAATAATTCGCTATGCTTCAAGAAGTGTTTTAAATATTCAGACTGTAAATAAATTAATTAATATACAAAATTTATCGTTTTTTGTATAATTCGTCTTCAAAGGGTGTGTTTGCTGCTAATTAAACAATAATAGTGGTCGATATCCTTGTTTATTAAATTAATGAGTTCCCATAATAACTGCACGTAAATTAGACCTGCAAATTACAAAATAAATCAATATGTATGTAAATATGAATATGTATTAGTAAATTGAATTCTGAACTTAGTTCCTCATGGAACCTTAAAAGTATTTCTTATTTATATTCAACGAATAAAGATGTAAAAAAATATTAATCAGATTTACGTCATCGAGGTTTTTTATGCCTTTTTCTAAGTAGGTTCTATTACCTATTCAAATTCTTAGCCACAATTCTGAAGTTCCCTGTGCTATGTATGCACGCATGCGTTTGTTATTCACCGTATTCTCGACGATTATATTATCGCCACTGAATTTTTACATTTTTTCTGAAATATACAGTTGCGCGTCGAACTGAAATGTTGCACCAAAAAGAGAGTGCCGAATCGAATAATATTAACACGCGCGAGCTGTTGTTCTACTTTTCAACAAAAGAGACAGGCTGTTCTTGCTCCTGTAAATTTTTGGACAAGACTTTTTGGAATTCAAATTTTTGGACACGAAGAAATCATTGATCGATAATTACTGATGAAGTTTGCAATCAAACGCAGTTCTTTTGAATATAGAGCCAGTTATGTTCTTGGGTTATCTTGTATTTACGTATTTCGTCGTACGTGTATATTCAATGGAAACAGACGAATGCAATGTGAGTACGAAATTTTAGAAAAAAAAAAATATTTTTTCTTTTTTTCTTTTTGTGTCGTATGTATTATACCTAATATGGTTGAATGCTTTTATTTATAGTTCGTCTGTGACACAGAAGGTTGCAAAGAGATAGATGAATATCCTTTGACAAGTTCTTGCCCATTTGATAATATTTTGAATGATGTCAATTTTGCATTGATAAGCGACAACAATATTTTTAGCCCTTTTGGTAAATAATAATGTATATATAATGGAGTTCTGAAGAGTATAATTTTATGCGAAATAGTTATAGAAATATTATATATTGCAACAAATATATTGAAGTTTGTCTATATTTAGTGTAAGTTAAATGGACAGTATCTGTTAAATAATGTTGAATCTTTTACAGCGACATTACAGATTAATTTAACATTGCCAAGAATAGTACATGAATGTGGAGTGACATTGACATTATTTGTAAATGAATCAGTTAAGGAGGAAAACTGTATGAATTATAATTTTCGTAATGTTCATGAAACAGAAATTCATACTAAACATACTATATGTTTTATTCCCGGCAATAATCAATTCCAGGTAACTCATTTTTTAATATTTTTATAGAAATTTAAAAAAATATGCTTAACTTTTATATAATCTTCTTCTGTAACTTTGTGCATTTTTCACTTTGTTGTATTTTAGAACAGTATCCATATACCAGTTGAATACATATTTACAGCATGTTATACTGTAGAAATTTATTTTGGTAGTGGTAGATATGTGAGGAATAATAAATTTTTAAGAACAAATCATAATCGTACAGAAATAGTAAAACCAAAAGTAGACTGTAAATATGAAGTTGTACCTGATGATACAAAGAAGTAAGTTAAACAATTATTATGTATTATAATTTGAAATAAAGATAATTTTACTTTGGTAAAAAAGATTGTATTTTCATTTTGCAGTAAGACAGTATATTTTGAAGTTGATTTTTCTACAACAGTAGTTAAACAAGCAATACTAGCATTAGGAACCACATATGAATACAACAAAAAACAACAATGTAATTATAGGAATCTAGATAAGAATTGGAGTTTTAATGTTTCGGTAATATTTTAATATTTCAGTAGTATTTTGATAATATTTACCAACATTAATTAATATTCTTCCATTTCTAGGAAGAATATACAAAGAATATAAATAATTATAATACAACTATGGTGAGTTCTATATTATATTTATCAATTATATTAATCATTATTAATTTATGTACTTTTGCTAGATCACAAATAAGTTTGAAGAGAAGATAAATTTTACAATTCACACTTTACAAGATACAAATTATTGTATTGTAGTAATATTACGTGATAACAGATGTAACAAAAATAATCTTCAAAATTCCAATCCGTACTGTGCAGGGTTTAAAGGTAAATAGCAAAATTATACACTGCTAAGAAATCGTATTTAAATATTTTTAAGATATTTATAAATTTGTTAATATCAATTGGAAACTTTCTTACAGTATGCCAAATTAGAAATACAAATGTTGGTGTATCATTTGACTCTGATAACAATTTCTACATATTTCTGTGGATTGTTATCGTTTTATTCATTGCATTTGCAATGCTTGTAATTATATACCTTGGTTGTATTGTATATACTGTTGGTATACAGCAAAATAAATTTAATACAAGTAAAAATAGTATCGTAAAAAGTAATAGAAAGAAGTACAATAAAATAAAAATTTTAAAAAACAAGGAAATGACATCATTCAAAAGTATTTGCACAGTAAAGACAGATATTATATTATTGTATCCTAAAAGTTCTGAATCTGTTATGGCTTTAATGGCAGAGTTTCGTGGAATACTTAGTAAAGCTTGTCAGTGCCATGTAAGTTATTAATAATTTTATATAATGCAATAGTATTTGCATTTTACTTAAGAGCTCATGTTTTAAGGTACACGATTGGCATAATGGAACAGAGTGGAATCGTGTGGCCGAAATCGGCGCTTATGACTGGTTCGCCGCAATGCTCAATAAGGGGTGTCGTGTAATTTGGATAGACACCCCGACAATGCGATCTTTAATTAAACGTAGATTCAAAACAGATTTCTTCAGTAGTTCTGACCAGTTTGATCTCACACAGATTGGTGACTTTCGCGATATAGCACTTCCTGTGATATATAATTTAGCAAAACAAGATATTGAAAAATCAGCGTTACAACAACAGAGGCATTTTGTTGTGAAGTGAGTAGAAACTTTACAGAAAATTGCTTACAATTTTTATATATAATGTAATTGTCTTATACTTTATTTTTGCAGAATAAAAGAATTTGAAAGCTGTGAGAACGATAATCTATTTGTCGATTTATCTCCGCACATGCGTTATGTAATACCTCAGGACTTAAATTTATTGTGTTCAGTATTGTAAGTAATTATTTAAAAAAGTAATTTAATTTCGATTTTCATCGTTTTGTTTTTCGTTTACTGATAGCGGGAGATTTAAAAATTTGAATTATCAAGCGTAAATGTAATCAGGCAACTCTGTACTTATTATGATTACATAAGTATAAATGTATCACGGTGTCAAAGAGTTGTTTGTTTTAGATCAACGTCGAACTCAGATGAAACGAAACTAGCATATATAAAACAAGGGGAAGAGGATACAAAACGACATTTATATGATGTAGAAATTGATTTTTATTAATAAATATTTTAATTATATTATTATCGAAATTATTTTCAGTTAATATTTATGGCTACAAGAATCGTGGCTTGTTATTGGTTCTTCAATCATTAATTTTCTACATTTATAAATACAAAACTACATAAAAGCACGTGTAGAACTAAATTTTAATAATTAATTTAAATGAAATGACTGTATTTAAGAATGTTTCTCTTTAAATTTTGGTAAGTATCTAGTAATACAGGGAGAACCAATGTTTTTCTAGGGAAAAGGGTTATCACCTTTTGCCTCCACTGGTGTCTATGTTTTCAGAATGCTTGAGAGGCGCCAACTATTTGTTTATAGATTTATATGTTGCAATTAAGGCTATATAAAAATACAAACCATGAAAGTTTAGCGAAGAAAAAAAATTAGTGACGAAAACAGTATACCGAATATTACCGGTTGAAGTTTCATTGAATTCGGTTTATTTCATTGATGGAAACGTTTAAACGTTTATCCAGTGTCCTTTTTATTAATTTTTTACGAACTATCAATAATGTCCACATATCATTCGGTCTTTAAATAATTGTTAAAACAATATACTTTCAATGATTTTTATTATTTGACGTCGTTCGCATGATCGAGCCTTTTAAAAGATTCAAATATAACCAACGTGAGATTTGGAAAAGATGAAACGATTAAAGAGTGAATTAATTAATGCAACAATTGAGTCGTATTTAAAACGACGTCACTATCAGGCAGGTTACGTTTTTCTATTTACTACAAATATTTAGTTATAACCAGCATATAAATAATAAACATGACATAACCTTTCGTTACTCATGGGAATGAATTACAGACAAGTGACGTTTTTTGCAAAAGTAATCAAATGCATTGCCGAACCAGCGATGAAATGACTTTGAATGCGACTGCTGCTTCTGCTACATCCCAAGATAATTCTGTCATTTTCAGTGCTATTAGCATTGATGTTGCAGCTGCAGATCAAGCGTATCAACGGTATGTCTACTCTTTCATTTAAGCTTTTATATCTCTTCCTTCCTTTAAGCTGTGTACAAATTCTTTCCAGATTAAAGATGTGGGTAAATATTGCACTCAATGATAAGTTGAAAATGGAATTAAAAGGGCTTTTATACCCTGTATTTTGTCACTTGTATCTAGAAATGCTACACGCTGGTAACAGACAAGCAGCGATTCAGTTTTTAAAGTCTCATCAGAATGAATTTAACAGTGAGACAGAGAAAGACTTTTTGGAAGAATTGTCTAGCGTGTTTTCTGTGCAAGACATTGAATTGAGACCTTTGGTAAATTCATTCAGAACTAGAAAGTATAAGGTGGACATGTCCGATATTGCTCATTTATGTCTTCAACAATTTCTCTCAAAGCATGGACACATTATATTAATGCAGGTTTGTGTGTATGTAAATAAAATTACCATTACTAAAGATGGATAATTCATAACATTGTAATTTTGTTGTTTAGATAATAAATACACATGTGACAATAATTAAAAAAATGGATGTGCCTGAAACAGACATGGAAGGATGTGAGGAAACGGGTCCGCGTTGCGAGTTAGTAATTAATGGATACGTGGAACAACCGTCAGGTACTGGAGCCGATCGTGAAATGCGAGAACTGCAAGAAGCAATAAGATTAATACGAAATAACGCGCATCAACCTTTACGAATATTTGCAGTGAATAATGCTGTTGAAAAGTAATTACATACGAATATAATTTTATATTTTGCGTGTATGACAAAATAATTCTGTCTGTTATATAGTAAGACACGTGTTAAATAACATTTTTATTGTTTCAGTGCGAGTAGTGCGAATATTCCACCAAATATGGATAAATTAGCAGTAGGATTTAGTACTACAGAGATTAGACTGTGGGGTATAAACGAAACAGTATTAATTAAGCCAAAGTATGAAGGACTTTCCTTTCCATTTGCTTCTGATACTCCATTTTTAGATAAGTTTTATGAAACTACTGACAGGATGTAAGTTCTCTAATTATTAAGTAATGCATAATGATTGGTCACATTAGGCTTAAGTTTGAACAATTTAAGGACTGAAGGAGGGGCAGTGATACTTAGAGGACACACAGATATAGTTCATGATTTAAGGTTTATTCCAGAATCAGAAATTCTACTTTCTGTATCTAGTGATAATGACATGAGGGCGTGGAGACTTAATGATTACACATGTGCTGCCATTTATAGGTATGAATACTTATTCTACATCAGTGGCAGTAAATATATAGACAAAATTCTCATAACTCTATTTTTTATACCTTCTGTTACAGTGGCCACAGTTATCCTATATGGTGCATGGATCTCAGTGTATTTAATTTGTACGTGGCAACTGGTTCTCACGACAGAACTGCCAAATTATGGTCTTTAGATAGGATATTTCCACTGCGAATATTTGCTGGTCATTTTTTAGATATAAATGTACGTTGACAAATAAAAATGAAACAGAATAAGTTCATATTTTTTCTTACAATGTTTCTCTGAAAATGTTTATGTTGTCTTCTCTTGCAGTGTGTAAAATTCCACCCAAATGCTCGATATTTAGCAACAGGGTCCGCTGATAAGACTGTCAGATTGTGGGATAAAGATGATGGAAATTTATTAAGAGTATACATTGGTGCACAGTCAACGATTTATAGTTTAGCCTTTAGTCCAGATGGAAAGTATTTGGCAGCTGCCGGTAATATGACTTGTTTTAATGATACATTAAATAATAAACAACATATTTATAACACGAACTTATATTACTAGTATTGTTTTCCTAGGTGATGATAAGTCCATCTGTATTTGGGATTTGGCTACCAATGCATTACTAACTGAACTCAAGGGCCACGAAGACACGATTATGTATTTGGATTGGAGTTTTGACGGTCAGTACATTGCTAGCGGAAGTTTGGATGGTATCGTTCGTTTATGGCCTACGCATGATTATATCAAGACTATCAATAGGTAATTTTTAATGGTACACATCGACAGAATTCATCGCAGTGTTCTATTTTAACTGTTTCCTGTTTCAGCAATTCGTCAAATGTAGTACCTGAAACGGAATCGCCGCAAATATACTCAACCTACTGCTCGAGTATTCTTTCTTTACGTTATTACAATAAAAATAATTCGCTCGTGTGTATCGGAACGGTAGACAATTTGTAACATACTAAAAGAAAAAATAAATTAAATGTTGATATATTTGTAAATTAGGTCTTTTATTATTTTGTTCTCGCAGATATTGTTACAGACTGGGCAAATATTTAATACTGGGATATTGTAACAGGAAAAATCAGTTTTTCAATTTCACCGTAAAATTTCTTTACTCTAAGCTGAGTTTGAGTGATCCATCACGCTCGTGTTTGACGAAATAATGTGTTTTATATAAAATCCAATGAGGAACATCAATGCGTACCTTAGTATTTGTTGCCATTCCTTGAAATCTCTAAATATTTGTAGAGACTCAGCAGTTCGTGAACTGAAACAAAATTCGACGAATATTAAATACTTTTCAAATATTCTTCATCTCTATAATCATTCGATTTTTATTTTTATCGTAACTGAAACGAGCAATTACCATAATTTGAATTGTTTCTCAACGTTTTTAGTAACATTAGACTCTAGGAAAAAGTTCGGTTGATTGCTTAATCGATCTGCTTCATCCACGTTATTAGTAATATTTACAGTATCACTATTACTATTTTGATTGTTTCTCGGCAGATTATTGTTTTCTTCAACAGAGTTCCTCCTCGATTCCATCTGCTCGAAGATGTGTCGTAACTCAACTATGCTATTGAAACTGCTGCAATGCATAAAAATTAGCTTCTATATTTTCTATTTTCATAAGAAATTCACATCTCTTTATATTAAACTGCAAATTATATTACGAACTCTGTTCGGTTGGGTTTTTCATATTCCCATCTCGGCACTTCGGAGCACAACGATGGCCTCCTTATAATTTTACCATAACTAGAATTTAAAGGTCTGGGGCCATCCTAAAAATGAATATTCAAGTAGCATATTAGATTTTAAATTAAGCGAAAAAAAGCAAATAAGAAATAAGATGAAAACCATTGCCTTTATTATGTCTTGCGAGGTCAAAGGTCGTGGAATAGTTGCGATGCTCGCTCTTCTTCTAGCTATCTATAAATAAAATAAATGAAGAAGAAATTTATCAACGAGGAAAATTACTGATTATGTAGAATAAAAATGATTCTATAAAACATATGTTACATAACCGTATGTAATTTTATTAATGCAAGTTCTAAGAAAAGTGGCCAACCATTGTTCGATTATTGGAGGACAATCCATTCTTGTATCTTATTTTAGGTAAATCATCGCCCAGTTCTGTGGTTTCTTCCATCACGATATTGTTTTCTAATAAAACTCGCCTAAAATCAGTAATATAATTAGTATTCCATTTTTTGTTTAAATTATAAGCTTTTCAATCATTTAAAGTAGGATATTCTCTTACTTTGCTTCAGCGATTTCGCTGGTCAAATTCTCACACCTTAAACGCAGTGTCTGAAGATACTTATCAGCAAAGAAGATTGCCCTGGAAACCTTCTGCTCTTGACACATTGCTCCAAGAGTCTCAGCCGCGCAAGAAACCTTATGAGCACATCGCATCACCATGTCCAGCCTATGTCGAACCTTTTCGACCTTTTCTATCGACTCGCTGTCCGTGCACAGTGGCGATAGCTCCTATTTTTATTTCCAAAAGGTGAGTCCTATTCAGGTTGCAATTTAATAAAATGCACACTTACCTCTATGTCTTCGTACATTTGCTGAATTTCGCTCATTAGATTTCGTTCAGCCAGGTCTCGATTGCGACGGGAGAAGGACATCCTTCGTTGTAATGTGATCCTGTCTGTGCTGAGTCCTATCGAAAATGCGAGGTACTTGCGCTCCAGCTCGTTTTCTGGTATATTTTCTCTGCAAGAAAAAAATTTATTAAATAAAAGCCGATTAATCGAGGTCATACTGTACTATTTTTTCTTTCTTCTTTCTTTAAATCTGTATTATTATTTTTAATTGTTAGAGAACTAATTGTTTAGAGAACCAATTCTTAATTCTTATTATGAAGCATTTTCACCCCTCAAACACCCTATTAATTTTTATAACTTGTACCTTGCGTATTTTCTGTGTTTCATACATTTTTCTCACCTGAATAGAGTGTCCGTGTCTTGGGAAGTAGATAATCCCATGGACTGTAGTTGAAGATCCTCGAAACATGGGAAAGCAATAACTTTTTCCTGTTCAGTAGGCGACTTTTTCCACTTGGAACATCCGCAGCTGTGCCTGACAAGTTGGTAACGCTTGCTGTCGCCCTCGGATAAGGATCTCCTCGCAGCGAACAGTCTCTGAATAATATTGTTGTTAGATTCGAGTTGTCCTAAGCGTATCTCAATGAATATTTTCTTTTTCCTACGTGCACAGCTTTTCAACGTCTTGGACTATAAATATCTCATTACGCGATCGAAGCTGAAAGGAAGTCTTAGCAGTCTGTGGCTTTATTTCAAATTTCCCAGTAATATATTTCGGACGTTTGCATGGTTCCCAGAGCAAATATTATTTTTCCTATCGAACGAAATAGATCGCCAGACACATCGCGATTGAAATGGATGCATATATCATAGTATAATATTTAGAGTATTTGATGATCTAGAGGATCTACTGATATGCAAGTATTTTTGAATTCTTTTAAGGTAGATTGAGCTATTTGGAAATTAAGTTTTTTTGTTACTATTATAAGGAGCTTAAATTTGTGATTTGATTACCAAAGTGATCAGAATTACGAAAAAACTGAGATCACCTTCTCAAGGGTGAGACATTAACACGTTCAGTGTCCTATGACCCGTATATGGGTCAAGGTAATTTTCACAATGATTTTCGACGATATTTTTATCAGACTTTTGCTCTGGCAAAAAAATAAGTAGGTAAATTTTGTTAGCGATAATACATTCTCTTCACTATTTTTCAATTGAAACGCGAACGTGATAGCGCTCAGAAATTTTTGAAATTAAATTCAGCACTATCCTTCTGATATACATTGATCCATAACATAGTCACGATTTTCTTCAATAATCCTTTCCTACTTTGTCACTATCTTTATTAAAAAAAAATCTGCTTTTAAAAGGATTACCAACTTGTCGCTTCTCTTGCTTCGAATGACATCCCACGAGGTCTCCCGTCTTCTCTAAAGCACTTCCGCTTGAATCCACTTTCGTCGGAAGTCCACCGTTCGAAAAAGAGGAGGGCCGCAAGGGAATGTTACCCTTCAGCTCCACGCTTCTTTCTACGTTCGCGCCACGCTGCAATCGATCTTCCTTGCTGTCAGAACCGATCGAGCTATCCTTCTGACTCGACATTTCGGGATCGACTGATGTGTACCTTCCTTGGAGACTAGCACTCGATGAGTTCGCAAACGGGCGGGGATTTGGCGAATCTTTGATCCTAACCAGATCTGCGAACCAGGGGATTAGATCTCTAACAATATACATTTATTATACAGGGTGTCCTAGAATTTTTCTGCAAATTCTGCTGCTTTATCGAGGTTTAACGGAGGGAAAATTGTTGTGAAATTTGTAAGACTGAGAACTAATTAAGTTCACCTTTGCGTAGAATCGCGCTCGTCGACTTAGCCCGCACTTTCGGTAGCGTCTGCGAGGACGTCTGACCATTTTCTGACTCTTCACTGGCGGATGTCTTGGCGCTGGTCAGGAGGCAAAGCTTGCTGGGTTTCAATGACTCCGTAGAGACACGCTCGTCAGCATCCTGATTGGAAATAGAAATCGTTATTTTCGCGAGGAAATTATTTTTAACTCTATAACGGTCCAGCGTTGGAATCTAACTTTAGAGGTCCCCATAAATTCGACAAATTGTTACTTAACGTTTAGTGTCTCTGTTTCCGACACTTCGTGACCCCGGGTTATGCCCCTGTCAAGTGGCTGCTATTTTTGAATCGGTTTTAGTGAAATACTTGTTCATTTAGGCCTGTGAATAATGAGTACAGTGTTCCTTCGTTATGGGGTCGCTGTTATATCCCCATATCTTGGAATTTGTCCAAGTTAGACTTGCATAGGGTGTCTGTCCTTGTGGATTCAAATCATTTATAAAGAAAAGAATTTTTGGTATAAATGTAATATTTTTTTCTTCAACCCAGTGAATAAATACACTTAAAAAAATACACAATCAGTTTTCAATTTATCTATAAAAGTTCTCTTATTTAAATAAATGATTTTAATCTGAAGGCACAGACATAGGGACTAAGTATACTAGTAGTTTTTCTCTTATTCATAGCTTCTGCTGAATAAAAATTTATTGTAGTCACTGTACCCTTTATAGTCACCTCTTACAGTCACCTCTTACAGTCACCTCTTATAGTCACCTCTTATAGTCACTGTATAGTCACTTCCTATAGTCACTGTATAGTCACTTCCTATAGTCACTGTATAGTCACTTCTTGTAGTCACCTCTTATAGTCACTGTATAGTCACCATATAGTCACTCTAAAAAACCTTCTATTTTGTTACTATTCCTGTTTCTATTTCTGTATTCTATTCCTATTTCTGTTTCTATTTCTATTTCTGTATTCTATTTCTGCACACTTTGTCTGTTAGGAGCTCTCTAACAAACATCTAGATAATTCCCTCGAGCAGACAGCTATGTAATTTCATCCAATTTAAATTCCACGCCTAATGCTTACCTTAAACTCTCCATTCTCGCCACTATTCGATCCAGTCTGACTCCCACTCGAGGAATAGTCATCAACACTTTTACTCTCTCGGACCTGGGGTAGTTTCAGAGCTGCTGAAGACTGGGGCGCAACCTTCGTTGGAAATTGCGCGCCGTCCAATGGAACCTCACTGGTGAGTCTATCAGGCGAGGAACTACTCAAAAATTTTCCACTCTCGATCAGCAAACGATAATTATTAACCAAACCCTTCCTGCAGGGGCTCGTCTGCTGGTAGATCTCCTCCCCCCTCGATTCCACTTCCGGCGTCCTCTCAATACGAACAGAGGGGCTACTAGAGGTCCGCCGAAACTCACTCAACTCTCCCTGATTCCTCGCGATCACGTCGAAGGATTTATAAAACACTGACAGCTTCCTCTTCGGGACTTTTGGCAGGCTAAGATTCTCAACTTCCACGTAATTAGCCACAGTCAAACACGTAGAATCGTCAGAGCCTCTCGATTGGACCGTTTCAGGCTTCTTCTGAGGCGCTCTCGCGGGCTCACCCATTTGTCGACGCTCTTCTATCAGTTATTAAAAATATTCCCACTCAGTATTCCTCTCCAGCTCTGTTTACCCGTCTAAATCGTTCGACAGCGACACCAGGACGTCCTCGCCGCTGCAGCGACCAATAAGGAAGATTAGACGATTGGAATTCAGATTTCAGTCGAGCCACGGACTCGGCGATTACATCCTACGAATCTAATTTGCCCCTGCACGCAAGTTCACGAAACGCCCGCGAAAGTTGATCGGTGGCAGCGAGTCGTTAAAAAGATTATTACGTAACGTCGTATCGACGGCTCTGACGGGGACGACGGACCCGTCGACCCGCGTCTAATGAACCAGAACGTTAACCAGAACGTTTTAATTAACCGATCGGACTTGGCTTCGGTTTTAATGCACGCGTTTTCCGTCGGGCCAGATAAACAATCCGCATACATTACGCGGATAGCTAATTAGAACTGTGCAGCGTATCCAATCTAGCACGGCGATCATATCATTGAGGCGATAAATTGGCTCGTCCTTGCCTGCGACATAGTAAACGTTCACGGCACATTAAACGGCAGCATATGTTCTTAAGCATCGCGTTAATTCATTAAGACGTAACGCTGACAGTTGCTCGCGAATCGGCTTGTCTCAATTAATTACCGCGGCACAAATGTTCACGTAAACGAAACTTCTGCGATCGAGGGCCCGTGTTTATCACCTTGGCGCAAAATTAAAAACTTCAGGGAACAGTGAACGCACGTGTTGAGCGCTTGAAATAAGTACGTTCGCTGCTGTGGGGACGTTTCAAATTGAAGAGGTAATAACAGAGACAGGGCTTGTCGAATTTTGTGATTCTAGCGAGAACACGTTCTGGGGACCAGAAACGAGATTTAGAATTGTTATGGAAATTAAATAATATGTGTATTGTAGAATTAAGGAGTATTTTTTCGCTTTCTTAGAAGAGGATAAAAATTGATTGGGTTGTTTTTGGTATGAGTTCTTCGATTGTAGAGTTGGATCGATAAGTTGAAGAATAATACATGAAGAATTAGCCATTTTTAAGTAGTCTGAGGACTATAACTGGACTCCAGACTTAAAGTGTATCGTTGCGAGGGAAAAAAGTGGACTTAATGCACTCTGGCTTTGGGATCCAGATAGGTATGTAAAATGCACGGACCTACACGTTGGGACTTGTAGGTACTATTTTTCAATTCATTGACTCAAAATACAAATTTTGAGAATGTCTATGTATTGAATATAGGAAAAATTTTAATTTAGAGCAAACTTTACTTGAGTCAAATGAAAATGAAACTACAATTACTCTGGTTTTGAATATTTTCTATAAAAATCTTCTCTAAGGTTATTCCCTCTGGCGCCACAACTCAAAGTAGGTAAACTAAAATTAAATCTTTGTCAAAGTAATTCTATTATTTTCAAAGAAATTGCTCGATTCTTTCTGCAAGAACTATAAGGCATATATTTTGGCACCACAACTGAAAGTTAAAAAAAATCGCAATCTCCCAAATGCATTTCCTTCCCCTAGATTTCACTTTAGCCCCCTCAGTTCCCCACTCGTCCATAATATCATCCCAGACAGCGAATCCACTTAGTCGTTAACGACATTAAATATTTCTAAGATTTCGCGCGCTTAAAATGTTCCGCGCGTCCGTCGGTACCGGAAACGCGTCCTCTGCAGCGCGGGCTGGACGTCTCCCGCTTCGAATTCAGATCGATCAGGTGCATCCGTGGCTGCGTTACGATCACATTTCGATATTCCTATTAAGCAACGCGGTATCAACTTTCACTCGTGCAGCGGCCTTGCGGAATGCTGGTGCCGAGACACAGGGGTTTCCCGCCGTCTCCTCGCGAAATTTGACTCACGTTCGTCGGGACGCTGAACGACTTCTTAGAATAAAATTGTCCTCTTACCCAGGCATCGAGCTCTGTCTACGCAGGCCACTAGTGTGCAACATAGAATGGAACAGAGAGCAGGGCAGCCGCGAACAATCGTCGTCGAGGCTCTGCTTTCTTCCACCGAGCAGCCACGTGTCTCGCGGGACTCCTGTCTCGCCTTTTAATCCTTTATCTACGATGGTGACTGCAGAAAACGAGGACCGTGGAAAACAATAAAAGCTCGAGGAAGCAACCGGAATACGAGCGGCACGAACGCCGCGGGCAGACTGAACGCGAAGGCTTATAAAACGGCTCTCCTTCTCTCTCTTTCTCTCCTGTCCCCCTTGTGCGCCTCTTTCTGTCTGTGTCTGACTGTCCTTATTCCACTGCCGCGCCACCTTGTCATTTTTCCCTTTTCCCGCCGATTCTTGCTCTTTTGATCGAGCCTGAAACGTTTTTACGAGCAAAATGCACGATTCACGCGCGTGTGTATGCACGCGGATGTAATGAATGCATGTCTCTGGAAGCTATCGGGGAATAACGGTGCCCGTTCCATTTGCTTCTCGAAGGTGAAAAGTGCACGAAGGATATGTCGCAGAGTTTGCTACCAGAAATCGGCTGTGGCTTTCGCGTGCGCGTCGCTCTTGATTTATCGATGGCTTCTTGAACTGAGGATAATTAACGAGGCGCTGTAGTAAGCTGTTTGATAATGATCGACGTTGCGTGCTAGTATGCAGAAGACATAGTCAGCAATTACTCCGTGCGAGGAGTAAAAAGTTGTGTTTTTATATTTGGAGGATTACTTAAGAAATGTTATTTCAGTTTGTGGTAATTGGAATAATTATTGGCTTTTGAATGACGAGGAATGTTGAGCTTGAGATTCTGTATTTTGTGTGTGTCTAAAGTATAAGTAAAGTATACCGTGAATAAATAATACAGAATATATTGCTCAATTTATGAGATAATAATATTCTAAACTTTGTACCACTCGTACAGTTAGTCAAATAAGCGACAGAACTGTGAATTTTTATGCATTTATGGAAATTTGGGATAAATAAATTTGAAGAGATATTTATTCGAATATGAAATAAAATGCTCACTTGTTTACACCTGAACAATAAAATGATTCAGAGGAATTCCACTTGCTCCTTCGAACAATACTTATTTTTATCTTCATATAATTTTCTTCGGATGATGTCTTGGTTCAGTATCCAAGAGATTAAATAAAGTTTCGACGATAATCTTAATACGCGCGTAAAGTTCTTCATTGCTAATATATCTCGAGAAATCTCGGTTATTTTTATTCGGATGCATTTTAAAGAAACTATTCGGGTCAATGTCGTACAGGCAACGACTCTGGAAATCTATTTTTATGGGAAACCCTCGAACGAATTAGTGTACGATTTTATAAGCGAATATCCCGTGGAAACAGAGGCGTCGTAACTGAGACTTTAAACTGGAACTACTGAGAAATAAGCTCTGAGTAATACAGAAGGCAGAGAGACAAACAGATAATTCTGTGGAAAGCCACTTCCAAAGAGAGCCGACCAGAGGAATTCAATTTTAGATTCGTGAACTTTAGTTCTCAGTTCTCAGTGAAAGAAAACTCGCCAAGGAGAAAGGATTGAGGAAACAAACTTCTATACACATGGCTTTTGTTGCGAGAATAAATACTTATCGTTCATGGTCATCCAACGATGACCCGACTTCCCATTTTACGCGCTAGTTTTGCATTTTCCATTTGCATTTTTTATGCTCGAAAGATTAGATCTGTGACAATGAGTTTTGAGCCTACTAGCTGTTCTAACTGACGTGAATTTCAATTAATTTTTTAAATTTACAGAGATTAATAGTTTGAGTTTGTTGAATTTATTAATTTAATAATAAAAAACTTTTCACATTTTTAAAAATAAGGCTTTTACCTTCTCGAGTAATTTAATCATTTCTTTTAAAATATTTGAAGAAATGCAAAAGTCAATTGTTATGATACCAAGAACTATTGGAAGAATATTCATTCGATGATTTCGTCAAGGTCTATTATAAGACTCTGATAGTTTCCTGTAACTTAAGATTGTATAAGGATATTGTCCAAGTCGAGATCAATTGTTGAATGATTCGATATTCGTCTGCGAGTCAATTATCTCAATTAATAGTACGACAGTCGTCAGCATCGAGTTAATGACGATTGATGACCATATTTCACCTTGAACATGACAATTCTCGCGGAGATCATTCCCGAATACTACGAAATTTGGTCCGATTAGCACCTACGTAGTGTCTGTCCATGAATTTCATTTTCTACTTTGCAAGTTGTTTTAGAATATACAGAGTGTATCAAAGTTAAACGATACAATGGTGTTAGTATGTTCTATAAGAAGTTTCTACTTTTCAAGAACACTAAATATTGCACTCTTTTTCAGCCTCTATTCACAGTATCTACTGATACAATCCAATCTTTTAACTTTGTAATACGTACTTAAGCATAAATTAAAAACATTGAAAAATTCAAACTCATTTTCAGAAACTAGTGAAGCGGTCTTGTACTACTTCCAGGCATCAAATCTACTTCAAACTACCCAAAACTTCTCGACCACCACCAATATTCTACTTGACAAACTGAAATTCATTTCCTCGAGCTAATCGAGTGGTCTTGTATAATTCCACCAAGTCCGAGTTCCAAATCGACCTTAAGTCACCCAAAACCTCTATCCACCGAAACACCTTTCTACCACAAAAATTCTACTCACCATCACCCAGATTCCATCAGTTCCCAAATATCATACAGAAACATCGTCTGCGACGAGGTTCCAAATTGATCATTGCATCCGGTTTACGGAATACGTAAGTTACAAATACGTTTCACGTACACAGACACTGGCCACACGCAGCATCACCGATATCCTCGACTGATAAGATTCCTTCGACAGGAAAATCAGGCAAGAATCTCTCTGCAAGTCTTTCTGCTTTTGTTCACCACATCCTATCAGTTTGCTCGCCTTCAGTTTAGTCTGAAGCTGCACGTCAAGCAGATTGCTCTCTGAGCCACCCGTGTTCCACCTCGATCGCGCTAATTACCATACCAGAGATGCGAGGCAGAGTCTCGCTTATCATCCTCTCTCAGCTAATCATCGGTTTCTCGACGTTCAAGCTCGAAGACAAGCAGGAGCTTGTTGGTAAGTAAATCGGTCCTTCTCGCGGTTCCTCGAGTCGCTCGAGGCGCAGTAACAGAGACGATCTCTCGGTCTGGATGACATCTCGCGGGACGTTGTTCCTCGTTCCTTTTATGGCCAGTTTGTTTTCGGCTGCGACAGGAATTATGATTGACCGAGTTATTTTTCGTTCGGAGCGAACTTGCATGAATGCCAAACGAGGAAGTTCTTCCCCGTGGACGCGGTACACCGCGGAAATAAAGAGATAAAGTAAAAGGGGGATTTACATGTACTCTGTGACCTCACCTTGGTGGATCCCTTGCTTCTTCCATCGCGAATCTGCGTAGATGAGTTCTCTGGAAATTGTTTGCGTGGTTCGGAGTTTCTGGAAATATTAGAGACTGTAGACTGTACTCTGTAAGAAAGTTGTTCCATGTAATGAATCTTTGGTACCCTTGGGTGTTGTAGAAGGAAGCCAGTGTCTGTTGGAAAATGGCTATCCAGGAATCTGCAAGAAGATCATTCATTGTCCTCCCAGGGCGGAGGAGGACTTGAAGGACAACAGACATGCTGGATCAAAGGGAGGGTGCGCGTGGGATGGACCGATAGAGATCGTTTGCTGTCCTACGCGTCACGCGAGGGAGATTTTGCAGCGACCTGCAGAAGCTGGTACGTTTTTCTTCAGGCAATTGAATCGGCGAGTTGAAGAATAGTTAATAAAACATATACATCTGCTCGAGTACTTTCTTCTATCAGACATTTAAAAGTACATCGATCTTCTTCTCTTTAGCCGAAAGTATTGAACGCAATTGTTATCGTTTGTTCAGCTTGCAAGAAGTACAAAAGGAATGAAACAAAACCCAGAGAACAACCAAAAGTTGCATCGTCTTTACGCAGTGGTGTTGAAGTTGAGCCTGGAGACTTTCCTTATGCGGTGGCTATAGGACACAAAACCACTGATACCGATGCTAATTCATCGTCGTTTGCACATACCTGTGGTGGTAGCCTGATATCCTCTGAACATGTGTTAACAACTGCGCATTGTGTAAATAATATGCAGGGCGATGTTCCCACGGAAGTGAGTTCTATTGTAAAACACTTGAAAAGAATGTAAAACATTATGGGTGTAAAAAATTCCAAATACTGTGAATCATTGCAGGTTCATCTTGGAAACGTAAGCATAGGAAGCACTGCGTCTAATGTGCAACGTATTCCTATAAATAATATAATTGTGCATCCAAAATATAGGTCTTCCTCAAGGTATTATGATGTGGCTATCATTAAGCTGATGACAAAGGTCTCTGACAGCTTTACGCCTGTTTGTCTTCCAACTAAACCTTTGCATAGCTTCACCATGACACCAAGGACGCCTTTGGTGGTAATTGGAAGGGGATGGATGGACTTCTACGAAGAGAAAGCGAACAAGTTGTTGGTAATGACTAGGCTTAGGTACAGTGTATTTTTTGGTAATTGCAATAAAACTTTGATTAACCAGTCGAAAAAAGGTTTTGACATAAAATTGTAGACTTAAAGGGAATATTTCAAGAAAACAAATTTTTAATAACTTGTATTTCTTCAAACTGTTCCATTCTCACTTTTTCATATAATATCAACTAAATTCAAATTTCTGCTTTCTCTAATTACAGTTTCGTGAGTAGAGAGAAATGCAGCGCATACTACAATGAATCTATCACATTACCACACGGAATCGACGACGCCATGATTTGCGCGATAGACACTGATGCTATCGGGACAGGTAACTGTCCGTATGAGAGTGGAGGACCATTGGTGTTGTCGACCGAAACTGGTGATACTTTGGTTGGTATTACATCTTTTGGAAAAGGATGTGGTACCGATGTTCCAGATGTGTACGCGGCGGTGTACTCTTATCTAGACTGGATCGAGGAGCAAGTGTGGCCAAATCCAGTATAACTTGAACTATTCGATCCAATATACTGAACCCTCTGATAACATGGTTTCGATATAAGACGTCTTGGACAGCATGTAACACCATATTCGTATAACACAAAACGCATTAACTGCGTGATAAAAGAGTTGACTTCATTATCATAGGTGGATTAATCGATCCAATTGTATTTATACAATTATGTATTGAATATGCTTCAAAATAATATAATGCATACCAAATTCTCTTTCGTAGTTTTTATTTTATTTCAATTCAGAGTTCTATCACTCCTATTGGAAGGTGATTTTGCATGAAAAAATGTAGAATGAAATTTTATGAAATTATGCTTCATTTTTGAGAAGATTGACTTTGAATGTTAAGCGAGGATGAGTGTGCCGAAGTTCATTTTTAGATATATGAGAGGTAAACGAGGAAAGGGGAAATAGACAGTTAGTGGTCAGACCGTCAGTGATCTCCTTACTCCGTGTACTCTTTAAGCACCAAAATTAGGCAAACTCAAAGTCCCTTTCGAAAGCAAGTGATGTGGACTTATACAACTACATGAAAACAAATAATTAGAAACCTCACTATCCATCAAAACACCTCAGCTACCTCTAAAATCCAAGCCTCTATAAGCCAAATGTGACAATACCCACACTCATAAAATGTCAAATCCTCAAATCTCCCAGTAACCGAGTAGCCTAAAAGTTCCCACATATCCCAACACATAAATTGCCTCGCAGTACCTAAATACACTATTTTACATTTCCCATTAGGTACATTAAAATTGAAGCTGAAAATGAAATAAAATTAGTCATTGTCCAGGTACCAGAACAAGGTCATCAACTGGGCCACTTAACTTATTCGTCACATTCCATCTTTAAAACAACACCTATAGAAGCATCGCCTGCAACGCGATTGCAAGTTGCCAATCGGATCCGGTTTGCGACACAAGGAAACACTGGGCATGTAACACGTACATAGACACACTCAGCGTCGCCGATATCCTCTTACGATAAGGCTCCTTCGACAGGGGGCTCGAGCATGAATCTTCCTACGAGTCTTTCCCTTCTGATTCACCACATCACTTCAGCCTGTTCATCGTCAGTTCAGTCCCGAGCTGTACGCCACGCGGATAGCTCTCACAGTCTTCCACCTTGATCGCGCTAATTACCATACCAGGGATGCGAGGCAAAGTCTCGCTTATCGTCTTCTCCCACCTAATCATCGGTTCCTTTGTGGTTGTAGGCGACGTCAACGCGCAGCTCGATGGTAATTAAATCGATCCTTTTCGCGGTTTCACGAGCCACTCGAGGCGCACTAACAGAGACTGATCTTCCATCGGGGATGACATCTCTCAGGACATTGCTTCTCGTTCCTTTTTCGGATAGTTTCACACTAAAACAGGAATTACGATCGACTGGTGTATTTTTAGGAGATAACTTGCATGAATGTCAAACGACGAAAGTCTTCCCAGTGAAAATAAGAAAGAAAGTGTATATGTGTGCTTTGTGACGTCATTTTGTCGGATCATTTGCTCTTCTGTAGAGTTTGCGTAGACGTGTTTGCCAGAAATTGTTCGCGTGGTTTGAAGTTTGTGGATATGATAGAGACCATAGACGCCCTACTATGATAAAGTTGTCGAGTATACTGAGTCATCTATTCTTTTGGGTGTCGCAGTGGGAAACGAGTGTGTTATGGAGAACGGCGACGATGGAGTCTGCAAGAAGCTCACTGACTGTCCTTCCAGGTTGGAGGAGGTCCTGAAGGGCAGGAGGAACGCGGGATCTACGGGAAGGTGTGGGTGGGATGGACCGATGGAAATCGTTTGCTGTCCTAAGGTGGAGGCTCTGCCGCGAGCTGCCGAAATTGGTACGTTTCTTTTTCGTTGCTGGTCGATTACTAGAGAACAATGTTATGAGTTGAAATACCAAGCACTTGGCTACATCTGTGAAATGCTTTAAGTCACAAATTTTTGCTTTCGAGATATTGGTATTTCGATTTTCAACTTTCATACTGTTTTATGGACTTGTGTCTTCTTGGACCTTTATTTTTAAGTGAACAATTTTTTTAATGCTCTTTATTCTTAGAGAGCAAAGATGAGTTTTATATTCTACATCTCTGTTTAGTCTTCACCTCGAATTTCTGGAAAATGTGACATAGGTGGGTTTTCCTCACAGTCATAGATAAAGTTTTGTGGCAGTTGTCAGATATAATAGAGAATATTTAATATACCATCTCCTGCATTGAGTTACCTGCTTTGGCACTAATGTCGTGAAGTATCATTCCAAGATACATAATGAATAAAACATTACTTTTGAATGGCTATATTAAGAGGATGGTCTTTTAGTAATGTCCATATCGAACTATCGCGAAAGAGTCACCTTTCGACGTTTCTTTTATTTCGTTGCATTTGTTGTGGAGATGCCTGTTTCAAAGCTGATAATTGAAGAAAATTATAACGATAGTAAGGTGAAAGTTTACAGTTATTCGCATGACATAATTGTGTTGATTGTATGGAACACAGAAAATTCACGCTGCCGTATGAGTCATGACGATTTGCGTAGAAAACACGCGCAATACAGCACATTGAATAACGGGTGTCATCATTAATAACTAAAATTGATTAGGCGGAAACGCCGAGAACGGTTTCTACTTTCGAGATCTGATGACCTTAAATCCTTGCAGACTCATGATTCACTAACGGAGTCTTATAATTGAGCCATTCACACGTCGAAATGATTCACTGTACTTTTACAATTTTTTAACACAGCCAAAGCACTTTTTCATACAGCCAAAGCACTTGATTGATGCTTCACTTTTTCTATTTCAAATAAATAAAAGAAACAGCTCTTTTGGGAAGTTAGTGACTTAATTGACACTTGAACTACTCAAGTTAACACATATTTGTCTTTTTTAACAGTGATCAAAGTTATATAATTTCTAAAAAACGGAATATTTATACACTTTTTAGTCTTAATATTTAACTAAGATAAAAGTATATATGAAGATCGTGTACAGAAAATAGTCAAACCAGTTATTTTTACTGCTCTGGTAACTCCAACGTTATCAAGTGGTATAGTGTCGTTCCATCTACTACATTACAAATTTAAAAACTTCTTTAGAATTCAGGTCTCTCATTTTCCGTGAAACGTAGCGAGGGAATGCATTTCACTTGTTACCCAAATGCCTCAAAAAGGGAGATTCAAGAATAAATGCATTTGCATAGTAACACTTTTTCTTCTCATTCGTCAAGACGAAGATTGAACCTTGCAACGAGCGTTGAACTTGAAAAGCATTTACAAAGAACGCTGAACGCTATATTTAAGTGGAGTTTTAATGTATTCAAAGGAAAGCGTTTAGAAAAATTAATAGGTTCACCTCAATTGAAACATGAGACGTGAAGACTAGCCCCAGAGAGATTTACCGATGATATATCATGACTCTGGAAGCATCAATCATCCGAGATACAGCTCATCTGCATGTTCCATATAAAATTAAAATATCCGACCTTCCCTTGATAGTAGGTTCAGACGTGAAACGAGCAAGATGCGCGTTTAATAAAACATATGCAACTGCTCGAGTATTTACATCTGTCAGACATTTAAAAGGACATAGATCTTCTTCACTTCAGAGATTGTTGAAAACTGTTATTCTTCTTTATTCAGTTTGCCAGGAGTACAAAAAAAAGGAAAAACGAATTGAAAAGCAAGAGAAAGATGTGTTGTTTCACATATTCGGCGGTACCGAAGCTAAGGTCGACGAGTTTCCTTACGCGGTGGCTTTAGGATACAAAGATACTAATACGGATACTAATTCATCGTCACTCAAATATACTTGTGGTGGTAGCCTGATATCCTCTGAACATGTATTAACAGCTGCGCATTGTGTAAATAATATACAGAACTCTGTTCCCATCGAAGTGAGTTCTATTGAATAACACTGAAAAAGAATGTAAAACATTATAGGTGTAAAAAATTGCAAATATTGTGAATCATTGCAGGTTCGTCTTGGGGACGTAGACATAAAAAGCACTGCGTCCAATGTGCAGCGTATTCCAATAAGTGATATAATTTTTCATCCAGAATATAGGCGTCACTCAATGTATTATGATGTGGCTATCATTAAACTAAAGACAAAGGTACAGATGTCTAACAGTGCTAAGCCTATCTGTCTCGAAACTAAACCTGTGAATAGCCTCAGTATGACATCGAACACGTCTTTGGTGGCAGTTGGATGGGGAACTACTGGCGTCGCTGAAAACACCTCAGATAAGTTGATGAGAACGCCTAGCCTTAGGTAGAGTATATTTTTTTATGATTGCAACAGAACTTCGATTAACTAGTTGAACACGAGACTTAAGCTTGGAACGCACTCTGGTGAATAATTGTACTTTACTTATAATTTTGATCAAAATTAAAATTTCCATAAATACATCAAAATTTGCAGTCTACTTATAATTTCGCCTCTATTAATCGAGATACTGTTGTACGAACCTTACTGAAAGTATGCAGATTTTTAAAAGACAAAATTAAATACTTCAATAAACTCAACCTTTCATTGATGTCTCTTGTTTCTAATTCAAATCTCTACTTTCTCGAATTACAGTCTCGTGGACATAGAGGAATGCAGAAAATACTACAATCAATCGTTCAGATTGCCGCACGGGATCGACGACACTATGTTTTGTGCAAGAGACAATAACAGTTCTAGAAGATCAGATGCCTGTCAGGGTGACAGTGGAGGGCCAATGTTGATGTTGGCCAAATCTGGCGATAGTGTGATCGGTGTTACATCTTTTGGATCGGGATGTGGATCCGCTACTCCAGGTGTTTACACCTCAGTGTACTCTTACCTGGACTGGATCGAGGAGCAGGTGTGGATAAAAACAGCAGGAGTTGGATTAATCGATCCAAGAATAGACCCAGAATTGTAGTGGCCAGTAGATACCTAATTTTGGTTTTTCGTTATACCATCATGAAACCAGTATCAGTTTCAGTATCAGTTTCCAGTATCAGTGTCAGTGTACTAAAAGTCCAGTTAATCAAGGTTTTATTATATTTTTATGTCACATACTCGTTGCTGTTATTTTCTTGAAATTGCTCTCACGTGTATTTAATTGTGTCCTAAACGACGGTTTTTATTATATGTAATTTTGCACGATGCATTGTGGAGGAACGAACCAGCGGTGTAAAAATTAACAAAATCCTCTTTTATTTATTCACATTCTGTACAAATGTATTTTACACAAAGAGTCGACACCGTGACCAGTTAATGCAATGGACGGCGATCTAGAAATCTAAATAAAAGACGGTTGTCGGAGGATAACGTCCTTCCAAAAGGTCTCAAGCGCGTTATCAGTGTAAAAGTGAAGTAAAGAATTTCGACGAGCATTGTGAGTCTTGTATCTCCTTCGACGAATCCTTTTATGATACCCAAACGTAGCGGACCAACACCAACTTTTATAGCAGCTTCGATTAATCTAAGGTACATTATGGATAATCGAATGATGGACGAACTTTTATCTCTGTTCGTCGCGCTTCCCCAAGAGACGCGTTTCAGGAAGGGATTTATTTTCAAAGCCCATGTGGGTTCGATTAGCACCTACGTTGTGTCTGTCCATGAATTTCATCTTCTACTTTGCAAGTTGTTTTAAAATATACAGAGTGTATGTTAGACAATACAATGGTGTTACTATGTTCTACAAGAAGATAATTTCCACTACATAATTTTATCTATTTTTTCAATTTTTTTTTTCTGAACCCATAAGTTTCTACTTTTCAAGAACATTAAATAGTGCACTCGTTTTCAGCTTCTATTCACAGTGTCTACTGATACAATCCAATCTTTTAACTTTGTAATACGTACTTAAGCATAAATTAAAAACATTGAAAAATTCAAACTCATTTTCAGAAACTAGTGAAGCGGTCTTGTACTACTTTCAGGCATCAAATCTACTTCAAACTACCCAAAACTTCTCGACCACCACCAATATTTTACTTGACAAACTCAAATTCATTTCATCGAGCTAATCGAGTGGTCTTGTATAACCCCACCAAATCCAAGTTCCAAACCGAAACACCACCATCCATTATCCACCGAAACACCTTTCTACCACAAAAATTCTACTCACCATCATTCAGATTCCATCAGATCTCAAATATCATACAGAAACATCGTCTTTGACAAGGTTCCAAGCCACTCATTGGTTCCGGTTTACGGAATAAGTAAGTTACAAATACATTTCACGTACACAGACACTGGCAACACGCAGCATCCTCGACTGATGAGATTCCTTGGACAGGAAGATCAGGTATGAATCTCTCTGCAAGTCTTTCTGCTCTTGTTCACCACATCCTATTAGTTTGCTTGCCTTCAGTTTAGTCTGAGGCTGCACGCCAAGCAGATTGCTCTCTGAGCCACCCGTGTTCCACCTCGATCGCGCTAATTACCATACCAGAGATGCGAGGCAGAGTCTCGCTTATCATCCTCTCTCAGCTAATCATCGGTTTCTCGACGTTCAAGTTCGAAGACGGGCAGGAGCTTGTTGGTAAGTAAATCGGTCCTTCTTGCGGTTTCTCGAGTCGCTCGAGGCGCAGTAACAGAGACGATTTGTCGGTCTAGATGACATCTCGCGGGACGTTGTTCCTCGTTCCTTTTAGGGCCAGTTTGTTTTTCGCTGCGATAGGAATTATGATTGACCGAGTTATTTTTCGTTTGGAACGAACTTGCATGAATACCAAACGAGGAAGTTCTTCCCCGCGGACACGGTACACCGCGGAAATAAAGAGATAAAGTAAAAGGGGGATTTACATGTACTCTGTGACCTCACCTTGGTGGATCCCTTGCTTCTTCCATCGCGAATCTGCGTAGATGTGTTCTCTGGAAATTGTTTGCGTGGTTCGGAGTTTCTGGAAATATTAGAGACTGTAGACTGTACTCTGTAAGAAAGTTGTTCCGTGTAATGAATCTTTGGTACCCTTGGGTGTTGTAGAAGGAAGCCAGTGTCTGTTGGATAATGGCTATCCAGGAATCTGCAAGAAGATCATTCATTGTCCTCCCAGGGCGGAGGAGGTCCTGAAGGGCAACAGACATGCTGGATCAAAGGGAAGGTGTGGGTGGAATGGACCGATAGAGATCGTTTGCTGTCCTACGCGTCGCGCGGAGAAGATTTTGCACCGACCTGCACGTTTTTCTTCAGGTAATTGAATCGGTGAGTTGAAGAATAGGAGAAGTCCAATGACTGCTATTGAATCTGATGTGTAGTTTTGTGAATTTTACATACGTGGTTTCCAGAGTCAGAGTGTATTGAGTCCAGTTGTTTTTTTTGCGACTTAATAAATTTAAAACAAGAGGAAAACGTGGGCTCACACTATGGATTTGCTATACTATGTAATGTGAGTTTACGTGACGTGATAATATATAGTGTGTTCGTACCGTTAATCATTTAATATATATTTACTCTGGGGTACACTTGATCCACAGTCTCACTATATTTATAGTTTAGAGATTCCTTGAAAATAGCTAATCTTATACTTCTACTGCTCTTCAACTTATCGATTCAATTATTTTATTTCTAGAGCACAGTGTCTGAAGCTCAACGTAACTTGAAAGTTTATATTCATACGTCTGTTCTAGGTATAAAAAACTAAAAAAATTCTTCTCAATTGCAGTTTATATTTTTCCATGAAACATAGCGAGGAAATGTATTTCACTTGTCATCCAAATACCTCAAAAACAGAAATACAAGAATAAATGCATTTATATAGTAACACTTTTTCTTTTCATTCAACAGAACGAAGATTGAATCTTGCAGCGAGCGCTGAACTTAAAGAACATTTGCAAAGAATGCTGAATGCTGTATTTAAGTGGAATTTTAATGTATTCAGAGGAAAGCGTTTAGCAAAATTAATAGATTCACTTGAATTGAAACATGGGACGTGAAGACTAGTCCCAGAGAGATTTAAGGATGATATAACATGACTCTGGAAGTATCAATCATCCGAGATACAGCTCATGTGCATGTTCCATATAAAATTAAAATACCCGACCTTCCCTTGATAGTAGGTTCAGACGTGAAACGAGCAAGCTGCACGTTTAACAAAACACATGCATCTGCTTGTGTATTTTCTGGTGTCAGACATTTAAAAGTACATCGCTCTTCTTCTCTTTAGCCAAAATTATTTATCGCAATTGTTATCGTTTGTTCAGCTTACCAGGAGTACAAAAGGAATGAAATAAAACCCAGGAAACAACCGAAAGTTGCATCGCCTCTACTCAGTGGTGTTGAAGTTCAGCCTGGAGAGTTTCCTTACGCGGTAGCTTTAGGATACAAAAACACTGATACCGATGCTAATTCATCGTCACTCAAATATATTTGTGGTGGTAGCCTGATATCCTCCGAACATGTGTTAACAGCTGCGCATTGTGTAAATAATATACAGGATGATGTTCCCATCGAAGTGAGTTCTATTGGATAACACTTGAAAAGAATGTAAAACACTGTAGGTATAAAAAATTGTAAATACTGTGAATCATTGCAGGTTCATCTGGGAAACGTAAACATAAGAAGCACTGCGTCTAATGTGCAACGTATTCCAATAAGTAATATAATTTTGCATCCAAAATATAGGCCTCCCTCAATCTATTACGATGTGGCTATCATTAAGCTGATGACGAAGATCTCTGAAAGCGTTAAGCCTGTTTGTCTTCCAACTAAACCTTTGCATAGCTTCACCATGACACCAAGGACGCCTTTGGTGGTAATAGGAAGGGGATGGATGGACTTCTACGACGAGAAAGCGAACAAGTTGTTGATAATGACTAGGCTTAGGTACAGTGTATTTTTTGATAATTGCAACAAAACTTTAATTAACCAGTCGAAAAAAGATTCTGACACAAAATTGTAGACTTAAAGGGAATATTTCTAGAAGAAGAAATTTTTATAACTTCTATTTCTTCAAACTGTTCCATTTTCACGTTTTCATATAATATCAACTAAATTCAAATTTCTGCTTTCTCTAATTACAGTTTCGTGAGTCGAGAGGAATGCAGAGAATACTACAATGAATCTATCAGATTGCCACACGGAATCGACGACACCATGATTTGTGCGAAAGGCATTAACGCTGTCGAGACAAGTATCTGTCCGCATGAGAGTGGAGGACCATTGGTGATGTTGACCGAAACTGGTGATACTTTGGTTGGTATTACATCTTTTGGAGTAGGATGTGGTACCGATGTTCCAGATGTGTACGCGGCGGTGCACTCTTATCTAGACTGGATCGAGGAGCAAGTGTGGCCAAATCCAGTATAACATGAACTATTCGATGCAATACACTGAACCCTCTGATAACATGGTTTCGACATAAGACGTCTTGGACAGCACGTAACACCATATTCGTATAACACAAAACGCATTAACTGTGTTATAGTAGGGTTGACTTCATTATCATAGTTGGATTAATCGATCTAATTGTATTTCATATGTAACGTCATCGAACATGCTTCAAAATAATATAATGCATAGTAGATTATCTTT
Source organism: Calliopsis andreniformis (assembly GCF_051401765.1). Lineage (NCBI taxonomy): Eukaryota > Metazoa > Arthropoda > Insecta > Hymenoptera > Andrenidae > Calliopsis > Calliopsis andreniformis. Next base: position 14,046,546 of record NC_135073.1, read on the forward strand.
CGTAGTTTTTATTTTATTTCAATTCAAAGTTGTATCACTTTTATTGGATGGTGATTTCACATGACAAAATATAGAATGAAATTTTCGAGAAGATTGACTTTGAATGTTAAGCGAGGATGAGTGTGCCGAAGTTCATCTTTAGATATTTGAGAAGTAATCGACGAAAGGGGAAAGAGACAATTAGTGGTCAGACCGTAAGTGATCTCCTTACTCCGTGTACTCTTCAAGCGTCAAAATTAGGCAAACTCAAACTCCCTTCCAAAAGCTAGTGAAGTGGACTTATACTACTACATAGAAACAAATAATTAAAAACCTCTCTATCCATCAAAACACCTCGGCTACCTCTAAAATCCAAGCCTGTATAAAGCAAATGTCACAATACCCACGCTCATAAAATGTCAAATCCTCAAATCTCCCAGTAACCGAGCAGCCTAAAAGTACCCACATATCCCAACACATGAACGGCCTCCCAGTACCTAAAGACGCTATTTTATATTTCTCATTAGGTATATTAAAATTGAAGCTGAAAATGAAATAAAATTAGTCATTGTCTAGATACCAGAACAAGGTCATCAAGTGGGCCACTTAACTTATTCGGCACACTCCATCTTTAAAACAGCACCTATAGAAGCATCGCCTGCAACGCGATTGCAAATTGTCAATTGGATTCGGTTTGCTACACAAGGAAACACTGGGCATGTAACATGTACATAGTCACACTCAGCGTCGCCGTTATCCTCTTACGATAAGGCTCCTTCGACAGGGGACTCGAGCATGAATCTTCCTACGAGTGTTTCCCTTCTGATTCACTATATCACTTCAGCCTGTTCATCGTCAGTTCAGTCCCGAGCTGTACGCCACGCGGATAGCTCTCTCAGTGACCCGTCTTCCACCTCGATCGCGCTAATTACCATACCAGGGATGCGAGGCAAAGTCTCGTTTATCGTCCTGTTCCACCTAATCATCGGGTCCTTTCTGCTCGTAGGCCATGTCAACACGCAGCTCGATGGTAACTAAATCGATTCTTTTCGCGGTTTCACGATCCACTCGAGGCGTACTAACAGAGACTGATCTTTCATCGGGGATGACATCTCTCAGGACATTGCTTCTCGTGCTTTTTTCGGGTAGTTTCACGCTACGACAGGAATTACGATCGACTGTTGTATTTTTAGGAGATAACTTGCATGAATGCCAAACGACGAAAGTCTTCCCCGTGAAAATGAGAAAGAAATAAGTGTGTATGTGTGATTTGAGACATCACCTTGTCGGATCATTTGCTTCTTCTGTAGAGTTTGCGTAGACGTGTTTGCCAGAAATTGTTCAGGTGGTTTGAAGTTTGTGGATGTGATAGAGACGATAGAGGGCCTGCTATGATAAGGTTTTCGAGAATGCTGAATCATCTATTCTTTGGGTTGTTGCAGAGGGAAACGAGTGTGTTATGGAGAACGGCGACGATGGAGTCTGCAAGAAGCTCACTGACTGTCCTTCCAGGTTGGAGGAGGTCCGGAAGGGCAGGAGGAACGCGGGATCTACGGGAAGGTGTGGATGGGATGGACCGATGGAGATCGTTTGCTGTCCTAAGACGATTCTGCAGCGACCTGCCGAAGTTGGTACGTTTCTCTTTACATCTACATAATGAAGAAAACATTACTTTTGAATAGCTATATTAAGAGGATGGTCTTTTAGTAATGTCCATATCGAACGATCGCGAAAGTGTCACCTTTCGACGTTTCTTTTATTTCATTACATTTATTTTGGACATACCTGTTTCAAAGCTGACCATTGAGGAAAATTATAACGATAGTAACGTGAAAGTTAGCAGTTATTCGCATGACATAATAGTGTTAACTGTATGGAACACAGAAAATTCACGCTGCCGAATGAGTCATGACGATCTGCGTAGAAAACACGCACAATACAGCACATTGAATAACAGGTGTCATCATTGATAACTAAACTTGATTCACTTTTTATATTTCAAATAAATAAAAGAAACAGCTCTTTTGCGAAGTTAGTGACTCAATAGACACTTGAACGACTTAAGTTAACACACATAAATATCTTTTATAACAGTGTGTCAGAGTTATACAATTTCTAAAAAACTGAATATTTATACACTTTTTAGTCTTAATATTTAACTAAGATAAAAGTATATATGAAGACCGTGTATAGACAATAGCCGTACCAGTTATTTTTACTGCTCTGGTAACTCTAACGTTATCAAGTGGTATAGTGTCGTTCCATCTACTACATTACAAATTTAAAAACTTCTTTAAAATTCAGATCTTTCATTTTCCGTGAAACGTAGCGAGGGAATGCATTTCACTTGTTACCTAAATGCCTGAAAAAGGGAGATTCAAGAATAAATGCATTTGCATAGTAACACTTTTTCTTCTCATTCGGCAAGACGAAGATTGAACCTTGCAACGAGCGTTGAACTTGAAAAACATTTGCAAAGAATGCTGAATGCTATATTTAAGTGGAGTTTTAATCTATTCAAAGGAAAACGTGAAGCAAAATTAATAGGTTCACCTCAATTGAAACATAAGACCAGAGAGGTTTACCGATGATATATTATGACTCTGGAAGCATCTGTCATCCGAGATACAGCTCATCTGCATGTTCCATATAAAATTAAAATATCCGACCTTCCCTTGATAGTAGGTTCAGACGTGAAACGAGCAAGATGCGCGTTTAATAAAACATATGCATCTGCTCGAGTATTTACATCTGTCAGACATTTAAAAGTACATAGATCTTCTTCACTTCAGAAATTGTTGAAAGTTGTTATTCTGCCTTATTCAGTTTGCCAGGAGTACAAAGGAAGGGGAAAAGTAATTAAACTGGACCCGACAGTTGGTCTCTATTTTGATCAAGTATATTACCTATACAATGGTTTCGAAGCTAAGGTCAACGAGTTTCCTTACGCGGTGGCTTTAGGATACAAAGATACTAATACGGATACTAATTCATCGTCACTCAAATATACTTGTGGTGGTACCCTGATATCCTTACAACATGTGTTAACAGCTGCACATTGTGTAAATAATATACAGAACTCTGTTCCCATCGAAGTGAGTTCTATTGAATAACACTGGAAAAGAATGTAAAACATTATAGGTGTAAAAAATTGCAAATATTGTGAATCATTGCAGGTTCGTCTTGGGGATGTAGACATAAAAAGCACTACGTATAATGTGCAACGTATTCCAATAAGTGATATAATTTCTCATCCAGAATATAGGCGTCACTCAGTGTATCATGATGTGGCTATCATTAAACTAAAGACAAAGGTACAGATGTCTAACAGTGCTAAGCCTATCTGTCTCGAAACTAAACCTGTGAATAGCCTCAGTATGACATCGGACACGTCTTTGGTGGCAGTTGGATGGGGAACTACTGGCGTCGCTGAAAACACCTCAGATAAGTTGATGAGAACACCTAGCCTTAGGTAGAGTATATCTTTTTATAATCGCAACACAACTTCGATTAACCAGGTGAACACGAGACAAGCTTGAAACTCACTCTGGTGATTAATTGTACTTTCCTTATAATTTTGATCAAAATTAAGATTTCCATAAATGCATCAAGATTTGCAGTTGATTTATGATTTAGCCTTTATTAATCGAGATTCTATTGCACGAACCTTAGTCAAAGTAAGAAGATTTTTAATAGACATAAAATTAAAGACGTAAATAGTACATTTTAATAAACTCAACCTTTTCATGATGTCTCTTGTCTCTAATTCAAATCTCTACTTTCTCGAATTACAGTCTCGTGAACAAAGAGGAATGCAGGAAATACTACCCTGAATCGTTCAGATTGTCACGCGGGATCGACGACACTATGTTTTGTGCAAGAGACAATAACAGTTCCAGGAGATCAGATGCATGTTATGGTGACAGTGGAGGGCCAATGTTGATGTTGGCCAAATCTGACGAAAGTGTAGTCGGTGTTACAGCTTTTGGGTCAGGATGTGGATCTGTTGTTCCAGGTATTTACACCTCAGTGTACTCTTACCTGGACTGGATCGAGGAGCAGGTGTGGACAAATACAGCAGGATTTTGATTAATCAATCCAATAATAAACCCAAAACTGCATAGGGTAGTAAAACTCTAATTATGGATTTTCTTTATACCATCATGAAACCGTGGCGAGTCCCCAGTAATAGTTTCAGTGTAAAAGTCCAGTTAATCAAGGTTTTATTATATTTTCATTTCACATACTCGTTAATGATATTTTCTTGAAATTACTCTCACGTGTCTTTAATTGTGTTCTAAACGACATCTTTTGTTATATGCAATCTTGCACGATGCATTGAGGAGGGACGAACCAGTGGTGTAAACATTAACAAAACCCTCTTTTATTCATTCACATTCTGTACAAATGTATTTTACACAAAGAGTCGACACCGTGCCCGGTTAATGCAATGGACGGCGATCTGTAATCAAGCATTGTCTCGAATACTTTCAATGTGAAGTACAGTCAATAAGATTGGACGTTTAACGAAATCTAGATAAAAGACGGTTGTCGGAGGACAACGTCCTTCCAAAAGATCTCAAGCACGTTATCAGTGTAAAAGTGAAGTAAAGAATTTCGACGAGCATTGTGAGTCTTCTATCCTCTTCGACGAATCCTTTTATGATACCCAAACGTAGCGGACCAACACCAACTTTTATAGTAGCTTCGATTAATCTAAGGTACATTATGGATAATCGAATGATGGACGAACTTTTATCTCTGTTCGTCGCGCTGTACAGATTTGCGTTCCACTTTTGCAGGCAAGTCGTTTACTCTAGACGATCATTATAACGATTATAATACAGTGTATTTGTACGCGATGCAAGGTATGTAATACTGTCAAGATCAGGTGCAGTTGCAGGCATGCAGATTGCATATTGCCTAGCGAACGAATTCCAAGAAATTTCATTGATTATTTTAAGATATTGCTCGAATGAAATTAATTGGAAGTCGTTCTGCGATTCTCTAGCCATGGAAGTTCTAAGAATGAGGAGTTCAGCTTTGTTGTTTTCCAACGCTGCCTTGATTTCTCGTCTATAAATAGTGTTTTCATAATTCTTGGTCGATTGTGTTATCATTTGCACTCTGAACTCTTTCGTACACATGAAGTTTCACGTATGGAAATGCGTAATTTTTAAGTAATAATTATCCATGGAAATTTCGAATTTAGAAGTGTTTTAATTAAGTACTTCAATTTGAAGGGCTACAGCACCCATCGAGATCACTTTTCTTCCTCTTCTTTAGGAAAGAAGTAGTCTAAACTTTAATTCCATGGAGATATTATCGATAACATACACTACTTACCAATAAAAAATCAGGATCAGTTACAACACAACAAATCTGTCTCCCCTCACAAGGTTCAGAAATTACGTGCACGTAAAGAGAAAGTAAAACTATTTTTGTCAAGTACCTACAAGTATTCCCAACACCGATAAGAAACCCTCCACTCTCGCGCCCCGAATTCAGAATTTTCAAGCCCACAATTTACAACAATTCAGTAATCGAATCACTCGTTCCCCAAGAGACGCGTTTCAGGAAGGGATTTATTTTCAAAGCCCATTGAGACGAAACAAACCCCAATTTCCATTAGTCCCACCCTACACAATCTCACCCCCATTTGGTAGCTATCGTGTACAGTGATCTAAGAAGCTCGAGCGCTCTACTGTCTGAAGTAGAGCCCTCCTCCTGCACCGAATTATTCCCATCTGACGTCACTCCCTTCTCCGCTCTCCTGACAATATTCGCAGAATTTTCCGTGGTCGTTCGGAATTTCCTGCTTTTCCTGCTTCTGAACGTGGTAATCGGCGGCTCAGTGACTATCGAAGAGGTCGACGCTCCAGTCACGTAGCTCGACCTTGTGGCAGGCAGACTGAGCTGATTAATCTCAGCTACCACGTTCTTCGACTCCTCAGAAGCGAATTCATTAACAGGTAATCTGAGAAGCGCGTTCAGCAACTCCTCCTTCTCCCTCTGCATCGTCTTGTTCACTGGGTCTTTGCAGTGTCTCACAAGCAGCAGGACCAGTTGCCTCACGGTCTCGTTACTGTCCGCCTGCTTCATCACTCTCATCAGCGCGTTGGTGCTGGAAGCGTTCAGTTTACCGAACAGCTTCTCCGCGATCTCGTTCTCTGTCCCGTTCGAGCCACTCACAGTGTAAGGCAGGACAGAGGACACTAGACCATCTTGAGGCAAGGTGTTGGTGGAGGTGATGGAGGACGTTATGGTAGTCGTGATGCTGGAACGAGTGGTTATCATGGGCTTCGGCGTCACTGTGTTCTCAGAGAACGTAGTTGGTAGTAATGAAAAGGTAGTGGGAGAGTCTTTGCCCCTGGAGAGTCTCTGCTGCAGGGAAAAGTCAGATTCGTCGAGAGACAATGCTTCCCTTGAGTCCTCGTCGATGGGAGTGTTTCCATATTCCAAGCTCTCTTGGCTGTCAGTGGCGCTGTCTATGGACACTGTTGAAGTCGAGTCTGACTCTAGGCCATGATTGATGCGCTGGGGGTCCACGAAGACGGAGGTCTCCCAGAGATGCGTCACGGCAGGTGAAGATGTCCAGTGATTATTGTTCAGCACTTTCTCTTCCTTCTCTGGCTCCACTGACTCAGTGGAATCTCCGTGAGAGCAAGGTGTAGTCTCCACGCTGGGCGTCGAGGTCACTGACTCTGTCGCCCTAGGCGTCGTCATTGACCTGTCTGTGGATTCGATGTTGCGCTCCCCTAGGCTATTATACAGGTTTCTGAATTTCATGTAACTGGTCCTTGCTGTGGGATGGGAAATCCCAAGAGATTTTGATTGAGAGAGAGATTTATGATGCTGGGCCTTAAAAGACTGACTGGTGGACGTATCGTAGCTCTTAGTGGGCCCAGAAGTCGTCGATCGTACATTATGAACAGACATAGGAGTGCTGGGGTAGTTTTCAGGGTTCAGGGACTTGGAGTTCCTCTCATTTTCTCTTCGAACTGTCTCTGCATGTGTCTCGAAGAAAGGAGGAGTCAGTTGCTGCTCTGGTTTCTTGCTGGTGGACTTTTTATTCCAGTTGTAGCTTACCATGTGCACTAGCAGCGATGGAGGAGAAGCTGTGGGGGAGACTACATAATTATCGCTTATGGGGGTGGTTGCAAATAGCTTCTCTCCATAGGGTTCAGTGAAGCCAGTGACACTGTTATTCTGAAAGCCACCGACTCTGTTCCGATTCCCAGTTTCTATAGAAGAGACATCAGTTTCTGTCACAGGTCCCACGTTGCCTTTATCCACTTCGTTATTCTGACCATAAAACACACTCGAATCGCCACTAGAAGGTGTACTACTTGGCTGGAAGACGCTCTCTGTGGTTGGCACCGAAGTCTCAAAATAGGAATTAGTCACAAAATCAGTGCTAGACTCATAGTTTCCCTGATTCGGCCTGGATGTAGTATAGTAAGTATTTGGCAGGGTACTCATAGTCTCATAGACATCCTGGATAGTAGTTGGAGGTTCGAAGGTGGTAGGATACGTAGTAGTCAATTTCTGCCTCAAATCATTACCATCGTCAGAGAAGTCCAGAACCTCATCTTTTTCCCTAATCGACGTAGTATAATCCTCATTCAAGATCGAATAAGCTGTGGTAGTCCTCCACTGGTCATCTTCAGTCGTCGTCTTCGGTGGCTCCGTGGGCCTGATCTCTGTCAGAACTCTTTTGAAAGTGTCTGGATCTAGGAGATACGCTGACAAAGCATGGGTGAAGACCTGAGCCAGTTCTCTAAGCTGAGTGCTGTTTGTTCTTCTGAGGTCATCCAAGGATCCTCCACTTTGCTGTAGTTCCAGATCCTCGGTATAGTCTTCACTGTAGACGCTACTATCATCTAAACGATCTTCAGTAGTCACGTTATTATTCTCCACAGCATCGTTCAGTTTAAACAACTCAGCATATGAATTCAGAGTATGCTGAGTTAAGATACTCTTAGGCACTTCAGCTGTACCATTACTCTTCTTGGAGATACTAGATCTCTCGATATCTTCTTCAGATTCGATGTTAATAGCCGAGTCAGTGGTCTCACTCGAATCGAAGTTCTCAGTGGCTGTAGAGAAATACAGAGCCAGAGAATGAAGCGTAGAGGGTGCAGGTGGGCCAGGGGGACTGGACCCTAAATTAGGCACGTTGTCTTCTAGATTCTTCAAAGAGTTCAGCATACTTAAAGCATGCTCTTTTTCAGAGAATTTCACATTCGACTTGCTCTTGCTAGGCAAAGCCTGTTTCAATTTCGGTATCAAGGTCTTCGCTGTGGTGTAAGTAGGTACTGTAGGACTGTATGGAGTAGGTTTCGACGTGGAACTGCTAGCAGTAGTGTAAGCATAGTTTCTAGTGAAAGGAATATAGGGTCCTAAAGTGGACATCACTTTGCCCTGTTTGTAAGTAAAGCTTCTATCATAAGGACTCAAGTCTTTCTCAGTCACAGTGTTCTGTTGATAAGTTGGTGTAGTCCTGAAAGACTTCTCCGTAGTCGTGCTAATAAAGTTCTGTCGATACCCTGGCGAAGTCACCGAGGGATTCTTGTCAGCTACTCTACCATATTGGTTCTCGAAGGTGCTCACAGTGGTTGGGCTCTCCGTGCGTCCAAAGCTGCTACGAACAGTCGAAGTAGGCAGAGAGGTAACTTGACTGGTACTGTACTTCTGAACAGAATTCGGTGTTATGCTGTTCTGTCGATAGCTATCAGTCGTCACATAAGAACGAGTCGTGGGAGGGATACCAGTCCCTGAGCCAGCATTAGTCACTCTTTTATCCTCGAACCTACTATAATAATTAGTAGTAGCAAAGGTGTTTCTACCATCCACAGTACTCGGTCCTCTATAATCAAAATCATCGCTGGTTCTTGGTGGAATATCAGGATTAGTCGAGGGGATACTAAAGCTACTCTCAGTAGTAACGTCATCGTTACAAGGAGGTGCTAAAGTGGTACCATACTGAATGGTCGAATCGAAGGGAGTGGTGCCAGTGAAGAAGTAGTCATTCCTCTGAGTGGAAACATCATTGGCTCTATAAGTAGTAGTTGGCTCGTAAACAGGACTCCTAGTCGTGGTATCGCGATTAACATTATAAATTTGATAGTAGTACTGATGAGTGTTCCCAGTATTTTCATTGAATCTGTTCCCTCGATTACTGACAAACGCGGCGCTCTCAGCGAAGTGCTGGGACTCCTTAACAGGAGTTGTGCTACCAGCTCTGAAGGTAGTCGACTCAGTGTAAGCTGGAGTGACTCTCTGAGAGACAGTGGACGTGGCATTGTTCCTCGCTGAGCTTTTAAACTTCTGCCTCTTCAGGGCTCCTTTTTCATCCCTCTGTGGATTCAAGTTTCTATTGCTGGTATGGTAATTCTGGACCTTCTTCGGGGTGCCATGGTAATCCTGGGTCGTAGAGTACTTCACTGTCCCTTCTTCGGTGTTCCTGGTGAACTGATTGAATGGTTGCCTGGTGCTAGGCGTGGGGCTGGACTGGAACCCACTCGTGCTGTGAAATTGATTGCCATCCCTCTGTCCCTTCGACTCCTGCCCGTAATTGCTGCCAGAGTCGAAGTATCTGGAAGCTTTTATCCTACCCTGATTGGGCTGCACTTGGTTCTCTAACGGAGGCTCCTCGTAGGTCTTTATTCTTCCATTCTGCTTGCCATCGTAGCTCAGGTTCTGGACGTCGTAGTAGTCCTGCTGACCACCTCCGTCGATCGATTGCTGGTAATCCAGCTTTGATTTTCGTGATTCTGCTCGCTTGCGCTCCTCCTCGAGCAATTGCTCGCTGCTCTGCTCGTACAGCTCCGTGGATTTGCTGCAGTCCACCTTGAACCACCAGTCACAAATCAGCTGCGACTGTTGGAAGATGGTGCCATTGGGGCAGAGGAAGGAGATCTTTCGCCCGTTGTCGCAGATGTGGAATACCTGGGGAGGAAAGTCGTTTCGCTGATACATGCAACTTTAATGTAGAAAATATTAACAGTACCTGTTAGACCAAATTAATCAATCCCTTGACCAAATTTTTTGAAATTTCTGAACATTTTTTCAGACACTAAGATACATATGTCGTATACAAAATTTAGTCGTAGGTTTTTTTGGTATTTTTAGACCAGGAGATCTCAAAATGAAACTGAAACCACAGTGGGGAAGCAAAAATTTGATCAATAGCAATGCTTTCCCTTCTTATGATTCCCTTCCTATATTATGACAGTCGAGAAAGTGAAAAGATTCAAATGAAGAGGAGTCTTTCTCTTCCTGGGATGGTCAGTACCAGAGATTTCTGATTATGCACTAGGCTATAAATCATGCAGTTGATTATTGTTATCGAGTTAAGATGTATCAAGGTTGTCTATTACTTACTTGACAATTTGTCTCCAAGTCCGCGTAGTAACCGCCTTTCAGGCCTCGACAACTGAATGACGTGGCTGGGATTGTCGTGAGAGCTGGAAAATCAACGCCAGGTTGTCCTGTCACGCCTATCGAAAAAGTAGGTTTTATTATGCATCCAGATCTTCTTACCTTCAGATATATTTCTGTTTTCTTCGGTATTATTTATTTTTGAGCGAGTGGAAGCTATACGATTGGGAAGCTGTTACTAGTGTGCATGCAAGGTTTGTTTAAATTAGGGGTAAGTGGCTAGTAATTAACACTAGAAGTACTACGAAGTGACATTTAATTTTGCGACTATTAAGCAAAATGACATAAGTAGTATTTTCGAAAAATTGAAGTAATGACTTGAGTGAAGAATATACAATAGAAATTATCTTTAAGGAAAAAGAAAGTTTTTCTTTCAATTTATGTTTAAGGAAAAAGAAACTTTTACCTTGAAGAATTATGCAAAATGAAGATTAAGAATCAATTGAATAGACGAGTTCGAGAACATAGTACAAAATCAAAATTGCCATTTTCAAGCAATATCAAAACTATACCTGGACTTCAGAACTTATTTTTAATCCCCATTTTTCATTCGTGATATCTTTCTCGAATTTCTATCTCTCACTATACTTCTAATTCCAGTCCTCAGTTCTTCCCAAAGTTAAATTTCAGAGAAACAAACTCCTCCAATATTTCTAAGCAGCATTGTGCAGAAGGAATAACGAAAGTGTATTCTTCTGAAACTCCGAACGAAACTAAAGAAACTGCGCCGCAGTTCCATCACTCGTTCCCTTTTCCCATCCATTTGATATCGATTTCCACGCGATCGGAGGGATCAGTTGTCGCGTTGATCAGTTTCAAAAGAATACCAGACAGACAAACGCGTTTTACGCTTCTAGCAGAGATAGGAAGCTGGAAGAGAAAGCGACCGACGCATTACTTGTACAGTGTTAATAATAATACCCGCTCCTTTGAGCCATTCCTTGAGAAGATCCGCATTGCCGAAGAAGACTGGGAAAGAAACGCGAAGACTTTACGTTAGAGACAGTACAGAAGAGTTAGTAGTTAGACGTTCGACGTTAGTAAGTTAGTTTTGGGACCTTGGTAAACTTGGTACTCGCCATTCTTCTCTGGCGCCAGTCTTTTCACGATTCTCTTCAAGGATTCTGCACTCTCCTCCGATGCTTCCTTGCCTGATGGACCCACATCTGATAGGAACTCTGGTTGGCTTGACCTTTTGTCGCTGCTCTGTGGCTGAAATGGGTTACAAAAGGATTTGTAACAAGATTCGAAATTCGATGCAGTGACACTGAAAGGCTTTCAGAGAAATTTCTGCTTTTTATTTGTGGTTTTAATAGTCAGTCTCTAGTGTCTCGTAAGACGTAGGCGTTGCTTTAATTCGGTCAGGTATTTGCTCTGTTGTTCAACAGCTCAAGGGGGAATTAGTATCGCGTTTATTTCATTGCGTCTCGGCGCTAATTTCTTGTGACTCTCTATGATGAAAGTGTAAATGAGTTGATGTAATATAATAGTCACCTCTGCTTCGCAGTAGCCTGGTAAGAAGGTAATTGCTGAACCTGTAAAAACGAATGACTGTGTCAATATTGAATTTTAGGAACCAATGGTGTTTGTGGATTCTTAGAATGTAAGGTAGGTTTTGTTGTTGGAGTGATTAATATTTGATGATATGTTTGTGGAAGTGTTTATCTGAGGATCGTAGGTCAAGGAGTTTACATTTATTAATGATTAGTTTCTGATACGACAACGTGGAGTATGAATTATTCATGGATAGCTACAAATTGAATGAATAAGATCTTACATCTAACTAGAGATTAGTTGCTATCAAGAACCTATCTATTAAGAAATTAGTCGCTAATCTTTTCCTGCTCTATATTTATGAAATGTTACGAAGTATGTATAGATTTCTATTACTTTTTTCTGTTCTTTAGATACTGTGGACTAATTTTACAGTAATTTAATCTTTAAATCTATTTGATGTGGATCTACACTTACTTTTTTTTATCATAATGATTTAAAATATTTTATTTGCGATAACTGTGGAGTATTATACGTACATAAAAATATGATTAGTTCAAGGTAAGCCATTCTTGATAATTCCATGTGCATCGTTCTGTAATGAGAAGAAAATAAGGGGAGTTAATTTTTGAATTTGAAACAAATTGTCAAAAATCATTGAATATACTATTATTTTTAATGAAGGACTGATATGAGATACTTTTAATGTATAGAAATAACAAAAATATAATTTGTCAGCGAAAAAAAGAAGTTGCCGAAACCCGGGATCGAACCAGGGACATTTAGATCTTCAGTCTAACGCTCTCCCAACTGAGCTATTTCGGCTTCTGGAAATTCCGTCTTTCATGGACAGTGATATTGTCAGTACTTCTATATTAACTTAAAATATATTTAAATTTTCAAAATTCAATTTAAATTTTCAAAATTCAGTTTAAATTTAAATTTAAATTTTCAAAATTTAATTTAAATTTTAATTTTATGATCGAAGTGCGCGATTAATAATCAACTGACTGAAAACGTAATAAGTTTTAAAATACACTCGAGAATTAATTTTAAAATACATCACTTATTTAATCGTCATTTTCTCACTCTTTCATTTCACAAAGTTGATCGATTCTTCGCCCAAGTGTCTCAATACAAAAATCAATACCAAAACCCAAGATGACCACACCAACCGCACCCTCTCCACCCCTACATCCCCGAAACTAACGCTACCTCAGTTCTCACGGAAACTCACTGCAGCTCAAACAAGTCAACCAGAACCCATTCTTATATAACTCATTCAGATACTAAACCATCTCCTTCATTTGTCCTCAATTCACTCCACGCTTATCTCTTCTCCATCTCATTCAATCCGCCGTAATTTATCACCATCTAAAGATCCCCAGTAAAAGGACATTCAACTTGTAACAAACCACCAGCGCTCACATTTCGATACTCCCCGATCTCCGTTCTCATGGATCACTGGCAAGGATGGCCAGAGGATAGGGTCGATTGAATCGCGATAGTGCGCCATCAGATACCCATACCCTGTGATTATCCATAAAATCGATTATGCCGATCGAACAGCTGATTGTGCCAATCGGGTTTCTATTAGCCACGGTTCCATCGTGACCAGGAACGCGAGGTTCCCTTATCCGAGCCGTGTCCGTGGCTCGGTGACATTCAATCGGACATCACGATCACTGGGGCCCCTCGTTGTCGGAAGAACAAATAGCCTGCACGTTGTCGGCGTGTGACGCAACCGACGAAGACGGTAGGGAACATCTTGTTCATTCTCACGGTTCACCGATTTACCGGACTTTCAAAATGATTACGGTAGTCATTAGCTTGGCAGTTGGCATTTGATGCGACGCGCAATTTATGGTTAATCCTTTCGGGCGAACCGCGATGGGTATTATAATGACGTACTTTCACTCTCCTCTGGAACTCCACTCAACATCAGTCGATATGATTCGAGGATCGTTGTCGTTGGTCGCGAAATGTTTACTTTCAAGAATTGTCTCTGGCCCGTGGTATTAGCGACGTCTTTCTGGTCTTTAGAAAAGGGTTCTTCAGTGGAGGCACTGTGGTCCCATAAGGGTTTTTGAGGCTGAATTTTTGGGACCATGTGAAGAGGAGGAAGATGGAAATAACAGAAAAAATGAGGATAAGAGAAATTAGGAGTATGAAAAAATGGGGTGAAAAATAAAATGGGGACATGAAAAAGTGGGACTAAGAAAGAATAGGGGTAAGAAAAAATGGGTGTAAAAAACTGAGGATATGAGAAAAATGGGGGTAAGGAAGAAATAAAGAGAGAGGGAGCCACAGAGTTGGACCAGTATTCAGAGGAGCAAGTCATCCATAAGCCAAAAATGATTGAGAAGTCCTGTTCTATATAGAATCCTGTCGACTAGCAGATCTGGATTAAAGATAGCGCTAATGGAGATTCTAAACCTAGTCCTCACCCTTCAAGAGACTTCATTCTCTCATGCGTCCTGAAATAAATTGCTATAAACACTATAAAAAAAATTATTTTCGATTGATTAATGGGTCTCTTCAAAAGCCATATTTACTATAAACCTTAAAAGTTTCACTCTGACTCAAGGATTGAAAATAGTTACTATTTATTCTTTATGAAATTCTCTCGATACGTAGGGAATATTCTAGTACAGTAGAAAATACCTTATCACTGGCGACTAGGGAAAGAATCAGCAAGGAATTTTCATTTCCCGCGGCGACTCTGAACGCCTCGTCGAGGAGCCTGGACGAAAGAGCGACGAAATTTTTTCGACTAACGAACCTTTGTGCATTCAACGCACCTCAACGTAACGAGCTTCACATTGTTAGAGGCTTGGATCTTCTTTTAAATATGGGGGTACGGTATTTGCGAAACACAATGGGTTTCCGAGGTTTTGGAATTTAGTGCGCGCTGAGATTGATGGCGCGCTTGAAATTGCAAATTTATCGCTGAAGCACGTGATTAATCAAACTTATCAGAAAGTGAAAAATTGCAGATAGTCTTGTGGATCGCAGATAGGTTAAACGTAGATGTAAATTTATTAATATATTTATAATATAGTAGACATTACCTACTGTCTCGAAATAATTTAATCAAGAAGTTTAATCTAGAAATTTATTCCCTTCTCATTTTCCCATTAATAACTTCACCCCGCAAGCATCCTGGTATTTTCTACGCAAATTCGTGCGCTAAATTTCCGCATAAAGAGCGAGGTTCACGACCGCCCTAATCAGTATGCAAAGTGTAGCATAATTCGTGACCCAGCGTAGCATGGCAGTCAATGTGTTAATTTCGAGCCTCTCAGACCTCAAACAGTGCCAGTCTAATAACAAATGAGCGATAATGACGAAACAGCTTCATCCCGGCAATAGTGGTTCTTAAGAACAATGCTGGCTCTCTCACAATAAAAGAAGACGAACGATCGAAGAGCAATTTCTGCTCGCCACTGTCCCATGAGAGGAGTCCAGGGGTCCCAGGGACGATTACAGTTCCATCGATTCGATAATCCCTGATCACGATGATTTCCTCGCGGAAATGCATCGTGCCTTATAATAAGGGTATCTCGAATTTCCAGTAATCGGTCCCCGATGGCTTCGCCGACGGAGAAGGGAAGCTTGCCGCACTGGGCCCTGGCGGATAGAGCGATGTTGAAACAATAGCCGGCAGATAGCGAAACAAAACTTGGCGTCTTAACGAGCGCGTACTCGCATACGTACCGCCTTCCTCTTTTGTAATGCTAATTCAAAGGAGGCAATTATTTCAGGAGTAACTGGTAACCTTCTGGTTTCTCGAACGACACCGAACGCCTGTCGTCCTCAGCAGACGAAGGATACGAAAAATGGGCGCGAAAGCAGACCGAAAAGTTCTTTGGAAGAAATATTCTTTTACGTGTTACCGAATCGTTCTAGATTTACATTTCGTTTTATTGTAAATTTACGGCTTCCATGAAATAGCTGTAATAAGGAATTGATTAAGTGACTAATTTAATGCCAGTTGATGTTGAAAGTCTTGTTATACTCTTGTCGTTAAGCCTTTCATTAGCTAATTTTATGTGATCCTCATTTAAGCTATAGTAACAAAATGATGTTTTCTCGTAGTCCGAAGAAAATATTGTTAGAAAGGTGGATATTTTTTATGGTTTATTTTCTTCTTTAGTTGGAGGTCTGTTTAATTTTTATTTTGTACTGTAACTTATTTTATTTTATTTATACTACTAAGCAATTATTGAAACTGAAGAGACGCGAAACGATACAGAGTCAATTGGAGAAAAACATTTTTAATGTAATATTCTCTTAATAAAATATTCTAGAATCTTAACATTAGTTAGAAATAGGTCATAAACAATTGGAATACAATTAACCACTGTTTTACTGTATTCATCAAGCCTGCAATTAGTGTATCTAAAATATTCAGTATTCAGGAAAAGTTGAATTGGGTGATGAGTTCGTCTATAAGATGACTCAATCTACTTTTCTCGTAAACCACGCGTGACATAACACTGTGTTTTCCGTTCTCCATAAAGAAGGAATCTGGTTTTCTCCATAAGGGAAAAATCCAGTTAATTGGTATTCTCTATCAGATGAAGAATACTCCAGAAAATTTGTTATTTCCTGTAATAAAAAGCAACTGAAGTTTACAATACTCTCCAACTACCATATCACTCATATACAAATCAGTGTTATCAACGTGTCTATGAATCATCCTAAATTACAAGACTATGAATGAAATTACCAAAAATACAAAAAGAAGTCTATTAAAACGAAAAAAGTATTATGAAATCAACGAAAGTAACTGATTAGATATTATTCAAGATTTCTCAGAAGACAGTATGTTAATGCATACTGTCTTTAGTTAGCATAATTGCTAACTATTCTCAGATGTCATTTGTCAGGCGTTATTTATCGTGGCTTCTTCCGCGTGTCAAAGATACTTTTATCGTTACGTTTAATTACATGCAAATTACTATCGCGTAACGAGTGTATAATGGCGATCGAAAGGTCACTAGAGAGATAATCGATTCTTCTCTAGTGCCTTACGCGCTTAACTTCCGGTCGATTCACCTCCGCTCGTTTTGAGAGCAATAAGGCGACACGGGAAAATCGTGTAAGGGTAACGATCCAATGGCGAACGAATCGAGCCACTAGATATTATCGCGTAGACTAGTTGCGTGTTGGGAGAAATAGATTACTTTTCCCAATGAGGTTGAATCGGGAAAGTAGGAAAGACGAGATCGTAGAACGCTCGGAGAGATGTAACTCGCTGGTTGAATGGGACCTTTATTCGCGAAATCCCATGCAGAGTGACGCAAAATCAAAAGAGGAATTACTACTAGTTTACGTAAAAAAAAAGAAAGAAGTAAAGAAAAGGATGAAAGTGCACGTTCTATTTTTTGACCTAGGAAGTCATAGAATAGTTTCAAATAAATAAATCACAACGAATAACTTTACAGAATTTCAATGCAATTAAGCAATTATTATAGAATAAATTACTTTCCTCCTTTCTCCTAAAATCAGGGAATAAATTAAAGGAAATTTCATTTAAATATGCACATGCAAAAACTTTCTGTTACGGGCTTAACTAGAAACCTGGATCCAACAAGAGGACAACAATGGCTATTGTGGGAGGGCGTTATAATCTTCATAATTAGACTGAGGATATTTATGCAGATTCATATTTTCATAAACACAGAGAAGTGGAATCTAATTAAAGATTCGCTTCATTCTCGAAGTATTCAACTTTCTTTTGCCCACTCTTCTAAATGCATAAAAATCCGCAATCTGTGTATCGTTAACAATGTTAGTACTGTTGTATAAATGGAAACCTTCCTTCTCCTTAATTAATTCATTTTCTTTTACTCTACCTATTATTTCTGTGGCATTCTCCTATTTAACTATCCATGATTTACGAGGTTGCTCTATAATCGTTACTCTTGTTAAAAAATTCGCAATGAGCTGACAGTCGTGGCCACGTCAGCTAGGAAACTTTGCTCGGCTATCTTATCAAGCTGTCGAAATCCCTTAATGACTATCCTGCGAGCGAACTTGCACGATCATTCTCTGGTTTGAATTTAGTGGCAACTAACTCTTGCTTAATGATTCAAGTAAGAAATCATGATTCTCATTGCGCTGTCGAACTCTGTTATTTAAATTTTGAAATATTTGTGGACTCCTTGCGGAAAGAAAAATCGACACGACCTCGTTCCTCTGGAACAATTTGCTAATTAGCGAATCCGTTGGAATCCCCGACGGTTTTCAGCGTTGCAGTGAAATTGAAATTCTGTTTGCGCTGTGTACCGACTGCTCGTGATAATGAAACGAACAATGAGATCTCTCCCAGTCGTTCGTTCAGCTTCATCGAGGCGAGTAATGATAAAGTTAATTACGTGAGCCGGCTGTAATATTTCTCCAGCCATTTTATTACGGTTTCGAGCAGCGTTCGTTTTTATGCATCTGTGTGTAAGACACACCATTTTCCTTGACTCGCGTAACATTTCTTCCATCTTTCGCCTCTGACGTAAATTTTAGAAAATTCACCGCGTTTACAGTTCTTGCTTGCGCGAAAACGTATCGTTTGTTATATTATTTCTCTGGTTGCCGTTTCTGTATACAATCACAATGGCCCGACGTGAAATAATCAGGCAAGCTCGCGAGAACGAGGAAACTTTTTTAACGAGGAAAGTGTAACGATATTTCATACTTCGTTGCGCGCAGAAATATTCATTATGCGTCTTTACCTTTAACGTTATCTGCCTCCCGCCCATTTGACGTTGTTGCGAACTTCGTTGAAGAAGCGTCATGTTTTTTGAAGCTTTTTCCCATGTACGAGTGCCACCTTACGTAAAGCATTGTATTCAATATGGGAGAGTTCTTGTAACTGGTCGTTCCTTTCGTGACTGACTTTTGGTGCCATAATCCTTTCATACTGGATTATTTGGCACGGTGTACATTTCTTTTCACCATTTATCTTGATAAAGACGTGTCACTTCCGCCGATTTCAATGTAAACAGAAGAAATCCGCGGAGAATACCAATGGGAGTAACCAGTGGAATCTCCATGCTTCATTGTATAGGGGAGAGTTTTCGACATGGGACTACTTAAGTGCCTTATACGTGAAGTACCTTATTGTGAACTAGTGAAATAGAACAGTGTCATTGACACATTGAAATATAAATAAATTGTCTACATGTGGGGAATAAAAAAGAATACTCCATTATTATTGAAATCATAAAAGAGACAAAAAGTGTAAAATATTTGACCCACTGTAATATACAAGAACCTGATTCAGTAGAATAAGTCTCTCACTCTTCTTCAATTTTCTTCTCCTAATTTCATCTCACTACACCACATATGCCGCAATAAAAATGATAATAATAAGTAGACTGTGAATATTTATGCAAGTCCCTGTATTCAAACACAAGATTAAAGAAAAAGAATTTAGATTCCAATAACTTATTAAACACAAAACTAGACAGACTGCAATTACTTAAACGCTTGTTTCACCCTATAAATATTTCTATAAATTTCTATAAATTTCTACATTTTTCCATACCACATAGATTCCATACTTGCATAATCCCATAAATGCATTAAAATCTGCAGTCTAATAGTAAAGATATTCCTCTACTAGGAGAAACACAGATTTTCTAGGAGCTCTACGAGAAGACTCCAGCGTTCCAGCGACCGACACCAAGCACTTGAATTTTCCGTATGGAAATCGCGACAAAAGAATAGCGAACACCTCTGCAACGTGATTGTTACTACGATCCCATAATTATTATTCACAGTTCGAGCGGGAGAGAAGATTTCGGAGTGGCTGCTCTTCGAGCGGTTCCGCTCTGGTCGCGGATGAGCGGCGTGAGAAAATGAAGGCGCAGGGTATTTTCGGTACAGGAAACGCTCGACGGTGGATCGTTATGGAGCAGCCACCTTATGAAACATCCTGTTCACGAATATGCGTCCGACACATGCGAACAAGGCGAAGACTTTCGGTCCTGGCCTCTTCTCTTTCTCTGTTTCGTTCTAGGGAAGACTGGCAGGAGAGAAGCGGAAGTACGGACCTCCTGCCGTCGTGGAACCGCGGCGATGTGTCGGTGGTGACCCTAAAGCTGGGTATCCATGTCGAAGTAAAATTGCGAGCTGCTCTTGGGAGGATTTCTCAGAAAGTGGACAATGTGTTCGAGAGGCTGTTCGAGAGTGTCGTTCAATTATTGGGGAGTGGTTGCGATGTACAGTGATGCTCCATTTAAGGTTTGAGCTCTGGATTTTTCGTCACTGATGCCCGCTGGTATTTCTAGCAATTCTTGAAAATGGAATCTACGAGTGAGCTTTGAACTTCATATCTAATGACAGAAATAGAATCCTGGAAGAGGTGTTCAATGCTAAGGTACCTGCACTACTGTGGATAAATATTTGGATACCTTTACGTTACTGAAACGTGTAAGATACGCCAAATAAAATTCTATAATATAGATGTGGTTATAAATCTCGTCTCAGACTGTTATATAACAGTTATAAATACCACTTAAAATGAGGTTTAATATCAGTTATTATGAATGAAAAAATGTAAGTATATCATATATTTCCAATAATGTGAAAGTGTCTAAATACTTATGCACGGTAGTATATACTTATTTTTATGAACTATCAAATCAAGTCTGAATTGGATTCACTTATACTTGTTCTATCCTTTCCCCTGTAATGGGTTATATCCTCAAAATTCATCTACTCAAATAAGAGACTAAATATGGTTCTGGACTGAAAACTGCAGCTTGTAATTAAATGAATGTAAAGTAGTAACGAAACTATATTTGAGACCTTTATATCAGAGTAATTAATTGGTAAAAATAGACCTAAAATGCGTGTGAACCACGCGTCTGAGTCAAGGACTTATTCTACTGCGGCGAGCATTGGCCAGGTCAGGTGCAGCGACATCAGTAAAATAAGTCAGTGGAATAAGTCTGGTCAGGCACATTTCAGACATACTTTAGACGTCTCTTCAATAATTAATAACTCAAGAACGAGACTATAAATGCAATTTAGTCATTCTTAGGTTCCTTCTCCCTTCATGACAAGAGTAAATAATGCATAGATACTATATGCACATATGTACATTATTAATATTATTAATAGTGTGTAGTCTCAAAAAGATTGAAGCAGATTGATCATTTACAGGCCCCTTTAGATTTCAGTGTTTTTCCTATTTTCTTTTTTTTAACGATGACATACAGTATTAAGAATATTCCCAAAAATAAAGTAAATATCTCAATACCTGCACGCTTAAAATACGTGTCCCAGTAAGTGCACAACCTAAAAATGCATGCCTCAATACTTGAATCACAATCCAGTAGCTAAATATTCTATGTCACGATACCATTATTGTTCTGTAAATATCCTTTCCTATTATCTCCACAGAAATTTAATCTCAAAATGAAATAAAACCAGCGTTAGTGACCACGTAGTGGGACCTGTCATGAACCTTACCTATCCATACCATCACCATTACCTGTCACGAAAAACTGAGGCTATTTAAAGTGCCCTAAGCCAGGGAGAACCCGCCCGCTAGTACCGATCCCGAGGCTCAGCAGAAGAAAGGTCATTTGGGGCCACTCACCGACGCCTCCGACGCGAGGGAAGATCCTCGAGAGATATCTCGAGGAGGAACGAATCTGATTGCCGTCCCTGCCAGCGGATCCTAGAAAGCGGTTATAAACCGATATTGAGTCATGTAGGGGACGAGTCGTGAATCCGAGATGATTGCGAGCGACGCCGCGTTTAGCTGCAATCTAACGTTTAACTGAAAAGTCGTGTCGCCGCGGCGCGGCCAGGCAATATCCGTCGGTGCGAATATTTGTGGAGATTCTCGAGGCTGTATAATTTTCGGCGAGATTGTCGTCTCGGACGAGGAATGTTGAAACGGTAGCGTTATGATTACTGGAGACGATCAGAAGCGGTTCCCCGCAACGCTTTTCACTGCGATAATAAATAGCTGGGAATATCAGCGAGGGAGCTGCGTTTAAAGATTTCTTCAATCGGGGATGGGAGCGAAGAGATGTTTCGGGGATGTCGAGCAGAATACTGTAGACAAATTAGAGATATTGTTGTAGCGGAATTTCTCCTTCCTGGGGCGCCTGATGAAATTGAAATGTAGTATTTGTGGCGTAATATTATTAGGTTGCTTCGTTAAGAGTTTCTGTGTTCTCTGCTTGTAGATTGTTGCTTACGTAGGGCATTGCAACATGGGTTGAATAGGGAATGGGGGATTTGAATGAAGAATATATTCAAGGTATTCGAGAGATGACTTGCTTTATGGAAATGGCGTGCAGAAATTGGGTAGAAGTGAGAATTCCTTGTTACTGAGGGAATATAATAGATAATTTTAAGTAATTTTTGAAATATTCAAATTCAAATTGTTGGATTTAAGTTTCACTTGATCTCTTTAGGGTCACTTCAAATTTACGTAATAAAAATTGTTTGGAGTAATATTCACTAGGAAATGAGGCTAATTGCCTTTCTCTGCATAAGTCTTCTTAATGTGTCGCCTCAACAATGTAGGCCGCAGAACATGAACGAATTAAAGCTGTATCATAGTGGTACTATGACTATAATCATTAATTACGGTGACTCTCATTAATAAAATGAAATATTATTTTACTTTATTGACCTCAATTTTCAAAGTGCTCGAATATACACGAACCTATTATTTAAACAACCGCATGTGTCACTGATTATGAAAACGACCTAAGTAAGAATATAAAAAGTTAAATTAATTAAAGTTAAAATTAAAAGTTAAATTAATCATCATTTAAAGTGGTATTTATTTACACCTTAAAGTAAGTAATAAATTAAACTTCTGTACATTTCTGACTTAAATCACTTTCATAATTAAAGGCACAGGTATAAACAGACTAATAATTTTCTTTACTTCGACTTGCTATGCTTCTTTCCCATTTACTCGAGGCATGAAACCAAGACTTAAAAAGCGACACTAACATCTCTAATAAATATTTACGAGAGCCCCTGGCGCATCCCTTTCTCTTTTCTCTTTATGGAACAATACTCCCGATGCATCGCTATCTGAATTGCCTCCCGCGCCGCTGAAGCACCCTTAAATAAACGACTAAATAAATAAATTCACGAGAGAAGCAGAATAAATCTCTCTCGATAAAAAGAAAACAGCGCTCCCATTGGAGCCGATTCGGCGTATCTCTCAGCAGATCGCGCGCATCATTGCACTAGACGGAAGCGTCGCGAGCGACTCGTACGATTTATTGAGCAGACGTTGATCCGGAAGAGGAGCCCACTTTCGCCGCTAGAACATCGAGCCTGTAGCACACGTCTGGCTACCTGCGACCCCGCAGGACACTCGCCTCGCTTCACACATGCGGATTGCGAGTGACTTCGCCGCGACCTCTCCTCTCCAGACCAGAGAAACGCCGATTGTCCTCGCGTTTTCTCGCGTGCTGCCGCGGCGAAGGGTGGCCGAGGAGAGGAGCCTATGACATAAGTGAAATTACCAGCGGCGCACCAGCTACCGATACACACGCAGATACGCTTTCAGCGAGGACTTTTCGCGATGCTATCGCGCCATCCCCTCCTGCTGCGATTAACCATTACGAACGTAATCGTAGGGTAATGAGGGGATCATCTTCCAGGATACTTGTGAAATATTGCGTTCCAGGCGAGAGAAAAATTTGGACAGATAAGAGGCTAGAGCTGCTGGGTTGTCTGGATGTCAATTTCTTTGGAGCACTTAATTATGACATTGTTTGAGTTGTTGCGCCATGGGAAGATTAAACGACGAGGAGATGGGGAGACGTTGCCTAGTAATTCGATATTTTGCGCAAGTCTCTGGGGAGATGGTAGTTAAAATGGTTTGACTCTTTTGGTACGAGGGATGCAGGAGGTGTTTGAGGGTACAGTGATGGTCACTGAAATTGCAGCACTTTAAAAATGTCGATGCTTTTGGTTTAACTGTTATATCAGAAGTAATTGTCTGTAATATTTGTCATTAATTTGGTTCCCTTTTATTAATTGAAATTCTGATCTGTATAACAATTTAGATATAGGTATTTAGATATGTTTTCAGTTACTTTCATATTCAATACATAGTATTTTTAGCGAGTGTTGTAATTTTGTTTGCCAGTACTGTAGGTGTCAGAAATGTTAAGGGATGCTTCTACATGTAAAAGTGGGATAAAAATCAGGAATTACAAAATTGCATTCGGGACTTGAAGAATGAAGTCTCATTTGAGACCGATTGAGATGAGCTCGAGATGGTTTATATATTAATTAAACCTCCTTCCGTTTTCCCACAAGGGGTATGATGCCTTCCACGTAATCTGTTCGTTTCTCAGGAAGACGTAAAATGTTACGTCTTCGAATGCTAATGAAATGTATCCGCGACAAATAGAATTATGCATCTTACGTTATTTATCCGTAACTGCTGGTGCTTTCTCCCGCTGCAGCGCGACGAAATAACGCAATAGGGGAAGAAAAATGGATTATACGCGTGGAAACCGGAACTCGGAAGTATGTATCGCGGATTTATAGGTTTTGACGTGCGTGACGTTGCCAACAAGGCGCAGTGTATGTACAAGAGTGTGTCTTCCATCGTGAGATGCAACGCAATGTCGACCATGGGAACCCCCTTTTCTTTATGTTTAATTAATCACAGTCATAATTATATTGTTCGGAGGAGTCGTATTGTTTTACTGTTTAATGTGCTATTTACGTCATACACGCGAAATGGGTCAACGGTCTTTTGATTTTTCTCGAGTAAAGGAAAATGGGATATATGAAAATTCTATTTTTAAATGCTTTTTCAAAAAATTGGAATAATTTCTGTTATTTGTTCTTTTGGATCAAAAATTGTACAAATTGTAAAAGCAAATCTCTTCATAAAAATGGTAATAAAATAGGAATTGCGAACAGTACTAATTAAAATAAATTACAGTCAATCTTCTGTCCCTTTCCATTTGAAAAACCTTTATTAAATAAGCATATTATTTAATAGATCTTTCTGGATCATCTCACTACGAAATTTGCATACGCCTTGTGCAATCGCAAGAGATGGTAATCGCACACGTCGAAAGCGATATTACCCTAATTATGAGTCGGAAGTTCTGAGGAACACCTTTATGATCTCCCGCCTCTAGGAAAGTTTCCTTTAGACCCATCCTCTGTTGGAACAACTTAGTTTTTAATCCATGCCACGGTCCAAGGGAATACCAATGAAAAGGGGAGAAAGAAAAGAGAGAAGCCGCGTCGACTATAGTCAACGAGAAGAAGAGGAAGTGGAGTCGATTAGAGGTTGATTTAAAATTCTTTTAAAAGAGATTTCTTCTCGTATCATTAATACCATATATTCTCGTAATTTAGTGGTACATTTTGTTGAATCTTTCACACGTTCAAAGTTCGAGTCATTTATAATACATTCAGAATCCAAAATCGAACACTTTTGTGCGCTTCAAGAGGACATTCAATGTAACCGAGGAACATGGTCGCGCTATTTACTACCGCCCGCCTTGAGTCTTACAAATATTCAATTTTTAATATATATAACATTTGTTATTGTATATACATAATGTTCCTTATTATTTCGACGAGTTAAAATTCAGCAAACTGTAAGTTCACGAACGTAGTAAGAAATAATAGAAACGTCTACGAAACTAGAGTCCTGATTAAAAGAAAAGAAAAGACTGGGAGCATCAAAGTGTAACAAAACAATCTTAAGAATATCTTCTACGCCTAAATTATGTACATAGATAAATTATAAGACAAACCTACTCAAACACTACATAAGTACTTCATTAGCTTAGATTGTACTCTATCGCTTCTCACCACTGTCCGATGCTCTATCACCTTTAGCTTCCTAGCCGGGAAACACGTAAACAGCGCGCAAAATACATTGAACTTACTCTAGTTCGAGGGAAGGGGGTGAACCACCCCTGACGACGAGTAAAAATATTGCTTATTACGATTGCTTATCTACTAACGAGTGTGCTTCCCTTTTATAGAGTAATTCTACCCCAAGGGACACTCTGACGTTACGACAACTAGAAACGAGATCAATCGTGATGGGATCTATCGAGTATCGAGACTATACAGTATCCTCACGCTGTAGACTCATAGTTTCGATGAGTCTGTAGCGAGGGACACCCTTTTGAGATCAGTTTATGTAGTCTCGGAAATGCAAATAACAGTTTGTGACGAGCGAAAGTTGATAGAGAGTCTTTAACTGAGTATGAAAATTTGTTGAATGAAAATTATAGTAAAGTGAAGTTGAATGAAGACTCAAAAGCAAGAACTCAAAAAATTTCTTCTCAAAATATGCTACAAATAGTAGCCATTAAGCTACTTATTTTTCGCTCACCAAAGACCACCAAATTCTCCTCATTAATTAATTTTCATAATCAGCGAAAGACTCCAGTTCTGTACCCGAGAGCCAAACTAATCCAACTCCATTTTTCCAAAATTAAGTTTCATACAGCCCTTTACAACCTTCTCTTCATTTTACAACGAAAACTTGAATTCATTCAATCTTCATTCCACCCCAACATACTTAAGTTACGTTACAAGCGAAGGAAACTTAATAGTAAAACCTACTTCAAGATACCACATAAAAAAGAATGTGTAATCACATGAGTTTCCCTGGTCTCCCTAAAAGTACGAAAAAAGAGCTCGGCTCAGTTCGGCTCCCAGGATTTCGCCCCTCATCTTTAAACAGTACCAAAGACAATAAAGAAACAATAACGAGGGAATACTGTACGTACGTGCGTGATCAACTCCAGCCACCCCGGACACTTCCTCGTATTCCTAGGGGCGATTACTTAAGAATACGAAAAAGCACACATCACCCGTGACCGGAAGAATCTCCCAGGCCCTCTTCGTTATCACTGGCCGCGGGAGCGCGAGACGCGAGACGGCTAGCGTGTGAGAGACCCGTGTGCCGGTGCAGCAGAGGCGCATCAGAGGATCGCGTCCACGCGCGGAGTACAAAGTGCAAGGGTCGCGGCGCGAATGAGACGTAGGACGATACTGAGGGGCCGACCGCCAGGCATGGAGACCTCATACCGCGCAAGGATCTCTCGATCCTCGCCTCTTTGCCCATCGACTGTCACGGACCGCTGTCTCTATCCCTCTACCATTCACGCTTCCAACCGCTTATCCCCGTCTCGCTCGCTCTCGCCCCGCTCACTTCCTCGGTTTCTCGCTTCCTCGCTTCCTCGTTAGGCTGATCCTCCCTCTGTCGCTAGCCTGCTCTCTCCTGGCCTCTTCCTCGCTCTCTCTCCACCGTCCCCTCTAACCCCTAGCCCGATGGGCTAGGGAGCCTGGCCGAGGAGCGCACGCGCTTTACGCGCTGCTTACCTTTTACCATCCTCAAAACCTCACACCCACTCTTTCACCTTCCCCCAACGCGCCTCTTCCCTGCTCTTCCTCCGTCTGTCCTCCTCTAATTCTTTCCCCCGCGCGCAGAACCCTCTCCTTGGTCATCTTCCTATGCGACCCGATGCTATCGGCGGTGCTTTCTCTTTCGTCTGCGAGACAGTTTTAGGCACGTTGTTTGGGTTCAGTAGGCGCGAGAGGAGCGATGCTCGGGGCGACCTCGATACAGGATGTCCTCGGGAGGTCCTCCTACTACTTCCTGGTGTCTGGTTTGTCGGCTCTTCTTGGCACTGTTACACTTGTTGAGTCGATTCTGCGCGGCTTTCTTCCTGCCTGACCTTTTCGTATTCGCGACAGTCGCGCTTTCGTTCAGTATTCCACCTTCCCTTTTAATTACCTCGGGCGCGTGGAGACGAGGCTTCCTTGATTGCCGCGGCGGTCTGCGGAAATTAATCTGGCGCTCGTTTCCAGCGCGGTCTTCGGTGTTCTTCGGTTTCCTTTTTCTTTCATTTTTTTTAATTTTTCTTTGGGGGAGTGTTTCGTTTGTGGAGATTGATTAGGGATTGAGTTCTTCTTGGAGTGAGATTCGTATGATGGTGGAACGTCTGATTGAGAGATACTAGCTGTGAGATCCTGCCTCTCTCGTTAGCTAGCTGACTTTCTGTTGCGTTGAAAGAAAGCAAACGCGACATATGACAGCGGTTGCGTAAAACGGGAAGCTTCTTGCATGACGCATGAGGGAAGAGGAATTGGGGAAGATGCATTGAAAGAAATGCGTATTCTCGGGGCTGATTGGGGTCTTTGGACCTCAGACGATTCGTGGGGACTGTGGATGTCTGTGCATTTGTGGGAAATTGAGCAATTCGGTAAAGGAACTTGTCAAATTTTAGGATTTTTTAAATAAAGACACATTCTAGTGGTCAGAAAAGGGATTCAGAATATAGTGGAAGCTATGGTATTCCATCAAAAATGCAATATGTAGTTTTTCAATTTAAACGAACTTGCATAATACTTGCAAAATAAAATAAATCTTCATTAAATTCTCTTTCTCTAGTTCTGTTTACGAAAACACGAATTTGCATAAATATCCACAGTCCAGTGATAACAGGTGATAACAGCAATAGGGATCGCGTTCGTGGGTAATAGTAATTGGTTGACAGATACACTAATACTGATTCAAGATTTCTGAGCCATAAATAAGAATACTTTAAATAAATACAGGGTGTTCGACAATAGGTGTCAAAAATATTAACGAGTGACTCTACATATTAAAATAAGACGAATTTGTCTTTCAGACTTCATTTCCGAGACTTTAATTGTTGAAAAAATGCCTAAACCTGACAATGAAAGAGTGTCTGACTCGAGACTTAATCTACTTATTCCATTGTGCTTGGTATACGTCGTCAGTAGAATAAGTCCCAAGTCAGCCACCTTCCACGCGTATTTTAGACTTCTCAATAATCAATAATGTGAAAATGAAACTCCAAACATTTTTATCTTATTTTAGAGTCACCCCTTAAAATTCCTAACATCTATCGTCAAACACTCTGCATAAGTAAAGAACTATTTTTTCATTGAAATAAGAAATACATGTCCACAATTTATAATAAATAACTCAATAAATATTTTCTCACCAAGAAAAAAGTATCTGAAATATTAAAATAAATACTGCATACATAGTATATCATTGAATAAGTATTGCTGATCGTGTAAGGTCCACTTGCCACTTGCTTAAAACACCCAAGAAGCGATACGGGTGGTGAGACCAAGTTCGTGAATCACCATGTATCGATCGAAATGAATCAATGAGAGCCTGATAACAGATTGAAGCATAGTATTACGCGTACGCGCGGTATGAATTACTGATCTGTGCCTGATTACATACCGGACGTCTCTACTTGTCTCATCTGGCAAGGAAACGGCCGTCAGTAGAAAGAGCTAACGAGAGAAGGGTCCGAAATGTGAAACAGCTGTTGAGAAATAGTAGTGAAAATAACAATTAAAAAGAATATCATTTAAAGAGGCAATTGTTCAATCTATTTAATACACAATTGAGATAATACTTGGTCCCATCACTAAGCAAATACGCATTTTCTTTGAACTACCACTTCGCGCCGTTTGTATTTGCAATAACCAACTCGAATGGTTGAACTTAAAGAATGGTTTCGCTCTTTAATTATCCATTTTGATCAACTAACGTTTTACACGAAATCATTTCGTCTTGAATCGCTCGTCTACAGTAATTCCCAAAGTATGAAGAAATCAAGGAGATTGCGCATCCCTTCGTTGCGAAACGCAGTATAATATTCCACGCATTCCGATACGAAAATCCTCTCGAAAAGCCTTTCGGAACTGAAACGAACGACTAGCACGGGGGAGTCGAAGAGGGGGAGCTCGGGGCGAAATACATGATCTCTAAAAACTTGCATAAAGACAATCGTCGTGTTACATATATGTTTGAATTATTTCACACGTCTCGTGAAATCACGGTCGCATTTAAAAGTACGAAAGGGAGATGAGATACATGTTTAAACGACCCGATACGCCTTCGTGTACATCATTCCACGTTTATGAGAACGCAATATTCTAACCATTTATAATTTATACAAGAGAAACTGTGTGTACAAATGAACAGTTTTATTCGTGTGTCCTTGTTATTATAAACTCTACACATCGTGAGAACGAAATTCGTGCAGGAATTTCGCAAGACGCGTCGCATGAGGAGGCAAAGGATTGTTAAATTAAAAATGATCTTCACCTTTTCCTTTAATTAAGTCCCATTTAATAATTTAAGTACTCGGCAAGATGTAAGTAAGTGTGAGTCCTTTGATTCCCAATTATAGTCTGCATTGGATTTCTTTTAATATTAATTAGCATTATGAAAATAAATCAATCTCACGGGCAGGTAATTAAAAGTCTCGTCCTTAATGTGTCTGACAATTAGTACGACAATAATAAATAAAAAAGTTTGAGAAATCTTTACAGAAAAAATTAGGAATTTTTCTACCTCGTTTCCGATGCGTCTCACAAAATGCCATGAATTTATCATCGATAATGATCAACATACATCACTGCGCGACTGGCCCACATTACTGAAAAATTTCGTTCTTCTCAAATGAATGATGCGCCCATAAAAATAGGTAGAAAACAAATCGCCTATGATTAGATCTGCCTTCGTCGATAGGTACGATATCTCAAGAACCCTCAACGAATGCGATGGACGCGTGAATCTAAAAATGATACAACTCTGCACACAAGTATTGTCGAAAGTATAGCGTTATCAATCGGTTTCTCCAATAGCAACTTCGTTTCTGGTTTAAATGCCTGTCCACAGGAACGATCGATAGGTACGGAACGTAAAGATGTCAGATGATCCATCTTCATCTTTCGTCTGTTCGAGTAAACTTGCTCAAAATTTGTTATCGGTACATTTTACCATACGTTTGTATATTGACGATGCACGCAGTTCAGGCAAGGCAGTGATTATAGCATATACTTTTGGGTCACCTCACGTCAAGTTTAACTATTTTCTTTACTATATTTCTTCAATTTCAATTCGTAAAAATTGATTTCAATAAAAAGAAGAATATGGTCATATTAGGAGCTTTAGTTTCGATCTCAAATAGAATTCTAATTAATTAAATCTAGTCACTTTGAGTAAACGAAGAGACACATTGTAACGAAAAGATTATTGTAAAACAGAAGACTTGAACGTTAAATGACCCTTTTGTATCATTCCCTACCTAGAAGTATTTTATTTTATTTCATTAACATGTTACACGGTCTAGCTCCCTGTCGCATAAACATTTATTATTCACGTCCACTGTCGGCAACAGTCATCGTTCCTCTTTACGGGTAGCACGTTTACAACGATACTAAATATTTATCTAATGACTTTAACGTAATTCGGAGAAAATCGCGGATAATAAACTACGAATCTACAGAGACTACCTTAAATAGTTCAAATATCCGATCTCGATTGGATCTCTCGGCTATAGTACAATGTTACAAGCATGATTCCTGTCGATAAGGTTGTTCGGTATGATCGTAGTTACGGGTACCATTGGTCCGTGTAACTATGAGAACGAGCGATAATAGATTTATGGATCATCGGATGCGCGCGGAGTCGAAATCGATCGATGAACGATCACGCACGTTTCTTTTCGTTGATACAGAAACGTTGTTACGGGATCCCGGCGACGTGTTTCTTCCAAATACGCTACCCCAAGTGATTTTCACGGTATACAGGATTCAGACTTTCTTAAGCTTTAGTAATTCTTACTCTCTTTTTTTTTTTTTGCTTTTTTTAGCCGCTGTTAAATCAACGTGGCTTTGTCTGAAATCATATTTACAAGGAGCTCTGTATTGCCATGCCTGCGTGTTAAATGTGGATTCGTCGGGCACCCAACAAAATTACTTGAGATAAGTTTGTAAGAGTATACAATCTCTATGCTTCATATTTGGAAATGTCATCGAAGTAAAGAAATGATTTTTATTAGAACTCACTGTCAGTAGGATGATTGAGAATATCTTTCTCGGATGAAGAGTGATAAAACATAAAAATGAAGATTGTATTATTCTGTAGATCTCCATTAAAATATAAATTTCAATTTTTACAGAATCTGATAAACACAATTCCACTCTTATAATTATTGTTCAGGTAAAGAAGGTAGTTTTCTTGGGAACCCGACGATTCATCTCAAGTATAAAAAGATAGAATGAACGTGTTAGTAAAAGACTATGATATGAATAATTAACCCCAGGAATACTGATCTTGAGTCCTGAGCCCTCACACAGAAGCCCAAGTCCTTCCTTGAGGTTCCTCAAACCCACATCTTTTACCTTACTTATTCTGAAAAATGAAGACTGCTACGACAGAACAATAAATAATTTTTTATCAAAAAGTAATGCACTGTTTCCTCGCTATAAATTCATAACTAAAGTTCACGTGAAATGTGTCTGACGTAGGACCTATTCTACTGCGATTATACATAAGCCAAATCGGGCGCAGAGGCGCCAGTAGAATAAGCCAGGAAAGTGTCCCTGGTCAGACACATCTCACGCGCACTCTAGACGTATCTTTAACAATCAGTAACTCTGAAAGGAAGTTTCAATGATTTTCTCAGATCTTTCTCTTATTCTAGCATGTAAAATCACCCCTTAAAAGCTTAGTCTACCTGAACACGTTATAATTCTGAGATATAATGAACATATCAGCGAGTTTGTAACGAAACAATACTGTAACACAAATCCATCACGTTTCGAGTTATAGGCTCGAGGAACCCCTCCCTCGGTATTCCCAGAGTTAAATAGAAATCTGCAGAGCAGAGATATTATATTACTGACCTCTTCATCGGAGGCTTGAGTAAAGGCCGCTATTGCCTGTTGAACTTGCGGAGCGGTAGGTCCAGTGGCAGGATGTGCCGCGGGTTGTTTATTAATTTTCACGGCGTCCTGCGTCGACTGTGACGATTCGGTCCTTCTAAGATAAGCTGCCTCCTTTTTAGGTGGTACTACAGGCTTATTCGGCGGTACTGGAGGAGGAACGCCGCGCGAAATCGGTGGCTTTTTCGAGGGCAGCATACCAGATGCTTGAACCGTCGAACCAGAGCCAACATGAAAACCAAGCTTTCCTGTAGTTTGCGTCGACGGTATAAGTTTTACCGTGCCTCCAGGATTAACAGGAGCAGGCACAACCACACGTTTGTCTACAGCCTGAGGAATGAATACACACGAGAACCGAGTTAGCCTTCAGGCTATCCCTTTGAAACACCCCACCGTATAAGGGTACACGCAGGTAACGTAGCTGTGACTAATGTGAACTAAAAGAGGGAAGAAGAATTATACACCAAGACACCGATCCAAAGCGATAAAGAAGTTGAATGGGCTCAGAGTGAACAGTGGAAGTGTTCGAAATAAATAGAGGTCAGTTACCTAAGCGTGTTGTCTGATGTATAGTTTTCGAAATTTGAAATAGTTTCTATTGATATGTTGATACTGAGTAGTTTAAAAATATGTTATGTATATTCTGGTCATCTTGTAGGCAAAGATCGTGTCAGATATTGTTTAGATTTTCTGTGGTGAGCAGAAGATGAACTCAACTCGAAGAATTTGTTGGTTTGTACTGTAGAATTTGCAGGATGTTCTACTGTCTTTGTTAGGATAATACATCACGCAAGTTGAAAAGAAATATAAAGAAATAGGTAAACGACTAAATCATATAAAGTTAGCAGTAGCATATACAGGGTTGCAATTAGGAGGGCAAGCAGGGAAAATTTGTAAATAAGGCTCAAAAGTGAGTTGCATACAATTTTTAATTAAGGAAATAATCAATGTACATACTAAATAGTAATCTTATATACAAAATAAGAATAGCATAATACAATTTAAATTTAAAATTTGATGGTGTACTAACTTATACAAAATAATATAGTGTGGTATAAACAGTATGAATGAAATTTTACAAATAATGAAAATAGCATGTGTGTATAATTCGAAATAAAAAGACGATTATGTTGCCTAAACGACGATGTGATGTTACCTAAACGATAAAGGAACATCTAATTGCAACTATCACTGTACACCATTATATAGACTTTGACATATGCATCAGCACTCAATATAATATATCATTTTTATATAATATATCAAAAATATTTCAAAATAACGTCATAATAATTAAAATAGATTGGAGATGCGTACATGCAGCGCATCTGCAAGATGTGCCCATGCAGCACTAATGTATAATGATTTACTTTTTACCTTTATTTTATGTATTTTTAATATTACTCTGCGTATTTTACAGTTTACTATCGTATCTTGGATAAAAATGTACAAAGTATCTAGAGATTACAGTATACTGTTACTCTGAATATATACATCGATTTTCTTTTTACTACCTTAGCAAATGTACTCATTGTTTTTTATGTAACATCACAATAAGTACAATCAGTAACATACCCATATGTTAGAGGAAGAAATTAACCAGTTTTCCCAAAGCAGTTTCTGTTTGTTACATTGATTCATTGAAAATGAGTAAAGTCAAAAAATATGTAATAATTGTGCTCTTTAGAGAAAGTTGACAAGACATTTATGTTTATCATTATTATCATGCAACAATAATATAATGAAAATGTTATATATAACATTCAACTGTAATAAAAGAGAAGACTAGAAAAGCTTATGATCATAATATGCACATAAAATAATATCAGACAGTATATCTAATAAATTAATATAATATTTTCTCAAGTAATCATGAAAGCACTTATTACAAATTATAAATATTATTATAAATAATATATAGGCGTTATAGAATATTTCATTAAAAATTTATAATGAAATTTGTCTTACACACTTCGCATACTTTTTCCGTATATGATTAGTTCGTTAAAAGAATCAATTCTCTAACCAATTATAATAATATACTACTATTGATTTACAAATTAGTATATTAATATGACAATCTTCCAAACTTACAATTTAGTAGTTTGCAAGAAACCTCACATTTGATAAAACTTTTTAAGACACTTGCTATTTGCAGCAGAGAAACACACACTGTCTGCATATACTTTTAGTTCCTAATTCAAAATATATTAATTACGAATTATCGTTTCTGATGCATTCTCTAAAGTTCTTATACAAGTTTGGTGCATAATAAATGTCAGCATAAACCATTGAAATGAAACATACAAAAGATTTTTAAATCATAAAACCTATATTATTAAAAAAAATTGTTATAATAAGTTTATGCACAATTTTGTAATCTATAATATCCTCAGATTAAAGTAGAATGAGAAGGAAAATGAGGATAATTTACCTGGGTTTCAGAAGAAGCTGCAGTTTCTCCACTGGTAGATGTAATATTGGATGTATAGGTGACCCCGCGTAGTGCCTGTCCAGGAGTTACCGATCTAGCAATCCCAGTAGCTATGCGAAAATAATTACACATATCACTAAATAATTTTTACTTAAAAATACCTATACAGTATAACTATAATTACAAAAATAATATATACAATCACATTTCTAAAATAATGGATACACAATTTCTAATCTTAAATAAGAACTCAACGAATATACGAATTATTTTCTATGTTAAACCTGGATTTGCATGAACCAGCATTGAGTAATAGATCGTAAATATATTAGCATCATTTTAATAAAATTAGCAATCTTGTATCAATGTCAAACATGTTATGATACATTTAAGAGCAAAAACACCAATTACCATTTATTTGCATTTAACTGTGAAAATGTAATTTGTTAATTCATCCACTGTCATGGGATACGAATATTCTCTTAGAGAAGATATATCCAAAATATTTTAATCGTTTATATCCTATTTCAACTTTAGGGTAAGACGTGCTGTTCTTACT
The DNA here is from genome assembly GCF_051401765.1 of Calliopsis andreniformis. Taxonomy (NCBI): domain Eukaryota; kingdom Metazoa; phylum Arthropoda; class Insecta; order Hymenoptera; family Andrenidae; genus Calliopsis; species Calliopsis andreniformis. The sequence goes on from NC_135073.1 coordinate 14,082,224, forward strand.
TGGACCGCTGACAGGAACACTAGATACCGTGGCAGTGGGCTGAACGACTTTACTACTAACCATTGGCGTCCCAGTGCCCAATACTGTGCCTTTACCTGTACATTAAATGTAATTGTACTAATTATTCAATTTACTATACTTTGCAATTATACGTTGAGTATTACAACACAAATATTGTTATTTGTTTATTACTCGCGTTTGATAAATATTTAATAAGTGATTTTATAGTAATTATTGTGTATTACATACTTGTCTGTGGAGCACTAGCAGGCCTAACTGTAGGTATAGCAACTAAGTTAGCTGGTTTCACTGGAGGAGGTGGTGGGGTCGTTCCCACTCCTCTGGGAGAACCTCGTGTTTGAGACTCTTTCCATACATCCATTTCGCTTCTAAGTTTATCTAATTCTAACTCGAGATCTTTAACCCTCTTTTCTTCTTTTGCTAATGCTTGTTTATACTGCTGCCTTTCCATATCAAACTGCGCAAGTTGCTTCTCCAACTCTGCCTCCATTTGCAATGATTTTTTACTTTCCTCTTCAAGTCCTTCCGCCATAGAATCTATTCGTACTTTTTCCTCGCTCAATATCTGTGCCAAATCTTCCGACCTCTTTCGTTCTTCTATGTATTTCATTATTATTTTTTTACGTTCGGCCAATAGGAGAAGTACTATTTGCTTCTGGCGAGTCTTTTCTTCTTCTAAAGTATCGTTTGCTTTTTTTAATTCTAATTCCAGTCTTTTCTTTTCTTGTTTCTCTAATTCTAATTCTTTCTTCAATCGTGTCCTTTCTTTTTCCAATCCGTATGTAATATCATCACCTTGGGCAGTATCATGTTCATGTTTCCTTTTTTCTTCTTCTAATTCCTTGATTACCTAAAAGATGTTAAATTCAATTAGACAATTTAAGGTATATGATATAAAATTTCTTATTATGATACAAAGTTTTTAATTTGAAGATTAATACATACTGCTCTATGCCTGAGTTCAGCATCTTTAAGAATTTTGGTCATTCTAGACTGCATTCGTCTTTGTTGTATCACAAGTGCTTCTAAACTAGCAACTTGTGAATCTATTTGATTTGGTTCATGTATCATACCACCTACTAATGCTGCATCACGAGCAAGCGCAGCATTTGGATCAGCTGTTCCACTCATATATCGAGTACTTAATAGATGTTTTAATTTTTCTGACTATAAAATAGAAACCACAGACATTATAAAAACTTGCTTAGTTAATTTCAAGAATTTTATTCCATTAGGTCATTTTTATAAAATATTAATAACTTTCTTTCAATTGATAAATAGAATTTACCTTTAATACTGCTATTACAATATCCCTTGCCTGTAATTCTCCTTCAAGATGTCCTAATAGTTTTAATAAATCGCTTTTGCTCAATTCCATTTTTGGATTACGCTGTCAACAAAAGTTAAAGAGTTATTAATGAAAAGTATGTACTATAACATGTACAAAATAGTAAGTCAGGATAAAAACAAAAAAAATATATCAGTAGATTGTACATACAAAGAAACATTACAATAACACAAGTTCCAATATAATAGAATTTCCATTGACTAACTTATAATTAATACTAAGAGTACAATTGAATAATAATATAAACACAGTGCTTCAATTTTGAATCCAATATTAAATCTATTAAGCAAAGATTTGTTTGACGTGTATTTTTACATATTATGTGTACCATATACTTCTTTACACATTTAAATCTTCCACAAGCACACAAGAATTCAGAATTAAATTACAATAATAGCAGAAGAATAGCATTAAGAAATTTCAAAGTTGGAGTAACAAAAACATACGCTGGGGTTAAAGTGACATGAGTTCACTTTACAATATATAGAAACTAAGGTCTTTCTAATGCTAAGTGCAGCAATTAAACCACAGAATAATGAACTCCGTGATCTCAAAATTAGCCATTTTCAAATCCCCAAACAATGTACACGTAAAATGCATAGAACCACACGCCAGGACCCCTTATCTCAAAATCTGTCTTTTGGACTCGCTCTGCTCTTCAACTCTCAGATTGAACTATTACTCCCAATCCAAAGCGCGACTAACGAACGTAAACAAGTACGTACCTTTAACGTATTGGAAGAATTCTTGTCAAGTGCCTCTACATTGTTAGGTTGAAGAGTCTGTTGCTGTTGCTGCTGCATCGGCAACGGCGAAGGCGACGGCGAGGACGACGGCGACGAGTGTTGTTGATAGGATTGCGAGGATGGTGCAGAGGCGAGCGACTGCATCTTCGTGGCACAGACCGAGATGGTCGTCGACGATCCGGATGACCCGTTCGCCGGTGAGACAGCGGAGCTCACAGTCGCGGCATCCTGACTCTGCGATGCCATTTTCGAAATGAGAAAAAGCGAATTACCACGGAAGCGCCAGTCCCCGAAGAAGACGTGCAGTTTCAGGAGGGAAAGTACTTAAAACAGTACTTGTGGAAAGTATCCCGCGGTTAAACCGTTTCAACCTTCGGTATTAATACTTTCGTTTGTACAAGAAAGGCTCCGGCCCCCAGAGCCAGCTTCGGGATGCGCGACATCGCTCCTCGATTCTCTCTTCCCTCCGCGAACTTCCTCAAAGCATGCCGAACGAATTAATCCGGCATTTAACTTTATCCTCGATTATTGACAAATCAACTACAAAGCGTAATTCACGGATAGGAGCCTCTCTCGTGAAAGGTGCTACAGGATCATTTATTATCGATTAGTTCTTATCGAATGGACACCAGCCTCAATTCGACTTCGAGCTTTCGAACCGCGGCAAACTTGAATTTTTGTATTTGAACGACTCGGAGGAGTCGATTGTATCGCTGTTATGTAGCTTCTTTCGATATTAGAATTTCTTTTGTATTTATGTATGTTTTAATAAACTGAGATGATTCGAGGATTTACTGTGTGCCAAGGAAATATTTTCTAAGAATATAGCTATAGGAGGATAAGAGTACTTGCTTGATTTGGGTCTTGACAACTGGGTACTCGAAGTACTCATTATAATATGACCTTGGATTCGAAATTCGAACCTGTATATATATACTATATATACTAGTTTTTGTATTCTTCAATTACAAAGTTTAATTAATCTTAATCTAGACAGGAAAAGCTGTATCAACGAAACAAACTCAGGTACTCGAGTACTAGGGTCCAAATTCAAATACTTAAGTACTCGAATAAAAGTCTGGATACTCGAGTGCTACGACTCGAATTTCGAATTCAAATTTGATCTCTAAATAAAACCTTTTTTTATGTTAACAAAATAAAAATAGCGACATTCTAGAGAAACTTATGTTTCTTCATATCTCTCAATTTTCTAAGGTCATAATAAAGCTCATAATAAAGCTATCAACAAGAAAATAAAAAAGATCATAGAATTCACATTAAAAAAATTATCGAGAGAACTATTTTTTCTTATCTACTTTCTCTATGACCCTACCGTGAAATCAAAGATAAGAATGGCCTATTTTCGACAAATTTGGAATCTTATCAATTCTATCGATATAGTTGATATGCCGATGAAAATTTCGGGTTTGATGAATCACATCTGAAGAAGTATCAGTCGAGTACTAATTTTTCAATATGTCAAAATATGAAGAAGAGCGTAACTCGAATCCGTCATCGCTCACTGATTTTGAAATTTACAAAGATGATTTTTATAAGATGGAAAACGAGAATGCAGTATCTGAACAATTGTAAGACAATTCAATTATACACATAATAATAAGTTTATTTCAATATAAATTGAGTGAATGAGTACACTTATACTTACAAATGTAATTACAATTAGTTTGTTATTAAAGAAACTATTTGAATCTACTGATAATTGGATTTTAGAGTTCAAAAAGAAAGCCTAGCATGGGATGCATTTAAATATCTTCCACCTAAGACTGAAAGTGCATCAATGCAGAAGAATGAGTGGTTGAACATTTCTGTTCGTCTTATTAAAGTAATTTTATATGGAGTCATTTTCTGTGTTGTTCTATGTAGTAGCTTAATTGCTAAGGGCACAGTAATTTTCTCAATTGCACAGCTCGAAGAGGAAAATTCTGTGGAATACTGTGACTATTATTCAGGTATTTTTACAAACTTTGGTAGAGTACTTTATGTTTCAAGACACTTGTATGAGTTTTAATATTTTAGATTATCATGTAAGCATGAATGCAAAAAATACTAAAGAGGGTAAAATAATTTGGACCTGGTATATAATTTTTATGTTTCTTATACCAGAATGTTTTGTTGTCTTGTATACTGTATGGAACATTATCTTTAAAAAAATTGAAGAAATGCCTAAAAAACAAAGCATTATAATCCTTTTCTTCTTGGAAACTCTTCATCCAGTTGGTTTAGCACTTTTAATTTTCTACAGCCTCCCAAAAATTAATTCTGTAGATGTTGCAGCAATTTCTAGTTGCATTTGCTTTATTCCTGCCTTATTAAGTAAGTAAAGTTACTTATAAATTAAGTTATTAAAAAATTATACGTATATGGGTTTCTTCTTTACAGATTTACTTTCTCAAAACTGTAATTACACAAGTGCACCTAAACTATTTATATTAACTTTAATGTGCAATATCTTGGCATTAGCATCTCAAGGTTCTGGGATAATAATACAATTCATTTTATATTATAATGTTGACCATTCCTTAGGATGGATACTTCCTGTATCTCTTCTGCTATCTTCTTGCCGTTGGTGGAATAATTATGTTTCTATAGATAGCTACTGTGGTAAATTATTTTTAAATAACTTGTAATTGTTCTTCTGACAATATATAATAATAAGAATTTACTCCATTTCCAACAATGTTTGATTTCTTAAACAGGTTTTATAAGGTATTTAGCATCTGTGAAAATGGATCTAATGAACAGACCTCATTTATTACAAGGATGTATAGCATTTTGGAGATCTTTTATCTTCATTTTAAGTGTTGCTGTGATTACAACGTTTAAAGGAGTTCAGATAGGAGAATTTTTTAAATTTATACCAAAAAAGACATATAGTATACTATTAGTTGAAAATTCAAGTTCTTCTGTTTTGACAAGTGGATTAACATCACATTATTCCAATGGAGATGCAATTATTCTAAATGACAATATCTCTACACCTTTATATGTTTTTTTAATTCATAGTTTCTGTGCTCTTTTTGTATATGAAGCAGGTAAGATTAAGATTTTTTATTATCAATGAATTAAATAAAGAATTCTACGTTTCAAACGTTTTCCCTTTATAATAATTATATATTTTTATTGTTACAGCAAAATTTGCATATAAAACACAGATGCACAAATTCAGCTTTGCTTTACCAATAAATTTAACTACACCTGGAGCAATTTTTCTTATATTTATGTTTTGTATTCTTAGAAAACAAGATGTATGTGTTTTCCATACATTGATACCAGATTTTCTATTTTTCAAGGCTCCTAGTTATAACAGACTTACAGATTTTCTTCTAAGTTGGCGTCTTTGGTGTTGGATAATATGGTGGTTATCACAAATTTGGATCACAATACAATTATGGCTAGGTGAAAATGAACGACTTGCTTCAACAAAAAAAATATTTTACAATTCAACTTATGATTCACTTATTATTGACCAGTTCTTTGGATTGAATAAGAGAAAGCATGAGTCTTACACTATCATTGAAGAAGAAGAAGACGAGGATACCTTCATAGATTTTGAGGTGTATTTGTTTTTTTTATGTAAAACATATAATTATATATTTGTATAAACAGTCGATTTTAACGCATAAATTTCTTTTCAGATTAATAGCATAAACGATATGTGCAGACCTATATCCACTTCAGATTTTTCAAAAGAAAGTGCAAACAATAAAAAAAACGTTTGTGTTACACAGATTTATGCTTGTGCTACTATGTGGCATGAAAAAAAGCAAGAAATGAATGAACTAATTGGGAGTATTTTACGATTAGATAAAGATCAATGTGCTCTGAAAGTTACACAAAAATATTACAAAATATTCATAAAAGATTATTATGAACTTGAGAGTAAGTAGCTCGTAACTATTACCCAATGACAAATAAATATTCAAATGAATCTAGAATATATTAATTGAATAAATCTTTAAAAAATTAAGGTAAATAATTTCATAATTATTTTAGCTCATATATTTTTTGATGATGCATTTTGCTGTGTGCACTGTTGCTCTAGATCTTGTGATCACAATGAAAATGAAGTACAAATGAATGAATATGTAATAACATTCATAGAAACTATGCAAGAGAAAGTAAGAAATCTTGGTACATGTTCATCAATGCCAATTAAATATCCAACACCTTATGGTGGTCAATTAGTCTGGATTTTACCTGGAAAAACGCGCTTAACAGTGCATCTCAAAGATAAAAATAAAATAAGACATAGAAAACGCTGGAGTCAGGTATATTTGAAGAATAGTTAAAATGAATTTTTATTAGTTTCTAATTATTTTTTTGCATGGTCCTACAAACATTGTTCTAGGTCATGTACATGTATTACCTTCTTGGCTACCGTTTAATGAGCTCATCAATGGATGTTGATCAGAAAGAATTATTAGCACAAAACAGTTACATTCTAACATTGGATGGAGATATTGATTTTCGACCAGCAGCTGTTAAATCATTAATAGATTTTATGAAAAAAGATAAAGAATTAGGTGCAGCTTGTGGTCGAATACATCCAGTAGGGAAAGGTAATTTATATTTATAAATTGGATTCAAAATGAATGAAGAAACTCAGTATGAATTTGTATATACAGGTCCAATGATTTGGTTCCAAAAATTTGAATATGCACTAGGACACTGGCTTCAAAAATCAACAGAACATATAACAGGTTCTGTTCTTTGCAGTCCAGGTTGTTTTTCTCTGTTTAGAGCAAAAGCTTTAATGCAACATAATGTCCTAGCCAAGTATGCAACTAAATCCACTGAACCCAGACATTTTATTCAGTATGATCAAGGAGAAGATCGATGGCTTTGCACATTAATTTTACAAACTGGTGGTAGAGTAAGTTCTAGTTGTAGAACAAGTCTTTTATCACTCAATGTTACTTAGTTCTTTTAATTCAATTAGGTAGAATATTGTGCAGCTAGTGATGCTTACACGCATGCTCCAGAATCATTCCAAGAATTCTATCTTCAACGCCGTAGGTGGATTCCATCAACTATAGCAAATATCTTTGATTTGTTAAGCAGCTCAAAAGAAACCAGACAGCTAAATAATAATATTTCATGGCTTTACATAATTTATCAAACACTTTTAACAGGTAACTCACTATAATTAATTAATATAAGCTATAAGAAGTTGTTAGTTTATAATGTATTATTATATTATAGGTGGTACAATTATAGGACCATCTTTCATCTATTTAATGATGGTTGGTGCATTTGTTGAGTGTTTCCATATAGACAATTGGACTAGTTTTTGGTATAATACAATTCCACTTATCATCTTTCTTTTGATTTGTTCTTTTACTAGTGAACACATTCAGGTAATTTTTTAGATTGTTTTAGTAGTTTAATTGAAGTATAAAATGTCTAATGAAAATATGTTTAAAATTTGTTACAGCTAATAACTGCTGAAATTATGACTGTTGTATATGGTTTGATAATGATTGTTGTACTAGTTGGAATAATTCTACAGGTAGCAATACAAGGGTATTTTGCACCTAATACTCTTCTTTTTTTCATTGTAATTGGTCAATTTATATTAACAAGTTTCATGCATCCTCAAGAATGGTCATGCATAAATAATGCAATAATTTATTATATCACTGTACCATCAATGTATATGTTACTTATCATTTACTCTATCTTCAATGTTCACAATGTTACATGGGGTACCAGAGAATCTATAGTATGTACAAATATAGTATCACAAAATCAAAATACTTATGTCTACATTTAATTTATACATTTTTTTATATATTTCTTTATTGTTTCTGTTACAGGCATCAGAAACAAAATCTACAAAAACTAATAATTCTCATTCTGAACAAGGCAAAGAAAACAGTAAAGATACATGGTTACATTCCTCTTTTAGTAATTTATTCAAATGTTACTGTCCTTCACATACAAATTCAAAAGAAAAAGAAAAATATTTAAACTTCATTTATAACACTATAAATGAAATTAACATTCGATTAGATCAAATAGAAAGGTATTAAATTAATGATAATATGACCATAATTAAAAAGATAAGAATTCATATCATATTTAAATCAATGATACTTTTTAGGAATTGTAATAATATTAACATAATCAAAGATAATAATGAAGAAAAACATATTGAAGAAAATACAAAATACATGAAACATGTAGAACTGCAAGTTACTGAAGATAGTTTATGTCAAGATACAGATTCAAAAAGTGAAGTTTCAGCTGAAGTATCAGAAAGTTGTTACCAAAAATATTCCAATTATTTGGTCAACCCTTATTGGTTCCAGAATGAATGTATAAAAAATGGACAGGTAGATTTTCTTTCTACCACAGAAGAAAATTTTTGGAAACAGCTAATTGAAAAGTATCTGTATCCTATAGAAAATGATGTTGAAAAACAAGTATGACTTTTTAAACATTAAATTATTGATGGACAATTTAACTAGAATTCTTATAAAATCTAAATTCTCTTTTTCAGCGAAATATTAAACGGCAATTGATAGATATACGTAATGAATACCTTTTAAAATTCTTTACAATAAATACTCTGTTTGTGGTAGCAATTTTCCTATTACAAATTAACAAAGAAGTTTTATACATTCAATGGCCTTTTGCTGTTCATTATAATATCACTTTTATAAAGGAGAGAGATGAAGTAAATATTATTTACTTAGTATGAAGATAAATCCATTATTAGTTTTAATTAATATTATTAAAAAAGAATATATTTTTTTTCAGATTCATATATTTAAAAACTATATGCATCTGGAACCAATTGGATGCCTTTTTATCTGTGCATATGTCTTAATTTTACTAATTCAATTCTTAGCAATGTGTGTTCACAGATTTAGCACATTTACACATGTACTTGCTAATGTTAAATTAAATCTGTTTTGCTGTGAAAAAGTAAGAGAATCACTCTATATAATTACACAGATAGATTCAAATGCATTTATGATTTTTATCAATTTGGAATTTTCGTAAGATTATATTTAATTTTTTAGGTAAACAAATCATCAAATGTTTTAGTCACTAATAAACATGCTAAAGATATAGCAGAGGGATTGCAAAATGCAGTAGAACATGAAGTAATGCTTAATATAAACAAATTTCTGACTTATTCAAGAACAGGAAATACTGTTCATGAACTAGTAGAAGATGTTCAAAGTCCTCCAATAATATCTGATAATTTAGAAACACTTTTTCATAAAAAATTACGTGAACCTGAGATTTCTGGTACATAGTTTAAAATCAATATTTTATTATATTTAATTACATTTATATTTTATTAATATTAATTATTAACTTTATAGGTTTTTCTTCAAATGTACCAAAAGATGCAATGGAAGTACTTGAAAATCATCGTTCTAAAATTATAGCTGAACGCAAAAAATTACAATCTCCGAATGAAACATATGAAAGCAATGGAGAAGTAGCAAATACTAATGGCAAAAAGAAAAGTAAAAATCCGTACAATTATCAATACGACAATCCAACATTTTTAAATGATGAATAATGTTTAACATTTACTGATAATATGTGTACTTATTTTTAGTTTTTTTATCACTATAATACAAAAATTTTAAATTTACTTTTTTAAAAGAAAAACCCATGAAACATGTGTATATTTAGAAATAATTACCTTGTAAAAATACGCTGTATTTGTTGTAAACCAATTTACTTGTCTAAATTTTCTAACCACATTAATCATTTTGTTAAAAAATGTGGAGAAGCACACAACATTTAGGAATTAATAATTGATCGATTTTCATAATAAATGATTAATCAACTGTCGTTTGCTAATATATTGTTTAGAACTAACTCTATTAATTTTATTTATCACTTTGTCAATAACAATCATGTTATTATCATGAAATATATATTTCTAAGTGTAAACAATTACTAACAATTTCTGGAAAATAGCAATAACCAATCATAGCTTCTGGCGATTTTCAGCCATTTTCTTATTATCAAAATCTCTATATTTCACACTATAGTAACTTTTACGTTTGTTCCTGTGGATCGTGAATTAAATTCTAAACGCTGGTTCTATCGACTTGTCTTTCAACTTATCGACTTCACGGGGCTCTTCGAAATAATGTTTTCAAAGATTTATTTTTAAAAAGTAGCCTGTTTAAAAAATAAGGGAAAACATGTCGCCAAAGAGAGGAAGCCTGCGTGATTCTAGTGGTGATTCAGGTATATTAACAACAATATTAATACAATACTTGTATCTATTTGTATACAACCTAAAATCATCGGTTAAAATCATTAAAATTATTTTTTATTACCGTTCCTGGATTAATATAGAAAAAAAAACATTTCTCTAGGTTCTGAATCTGATAATCAGTCAGGTTCCTCTAGGTCAAGTCGCAGTGGTACACCATCTAATACTGCAAATTCTCCACACGATAGAAATTCTGATGAAGAAAATGATACTCGATCAGTAGGATCAAATGTTAGTGGTAGATCATCTAGATCCAGTAGTCAATCTGGAGATGGAAAAGCAGATTCTAGACAAAATTCCAGAAGTCCATCTCCTGCTAGATCAGGCTCTAGACGCTCAAGCATTGGATCTGTACGAAGTGAAAAATCTGGTTCTCAAAGATCTAGAAGTGGTACTCCAAAATCAGCTGCATCAAATAATAGTGATTCACAAAGATCAAAATCAGGTTCACCACAAGAAAGGAGATCAGAGAGCCCAAAATCCACAGAGTTTGTAAATCATTTTACTGTAACATACTTTTGAAAATATTGGTTATATATTGTAGCAATATTTTAGGGTATTAAATTCTCCTGGCACTGAAAGAGCTAAGCCTGCAGATTCTGAGAAAAAAGTGGACAGTTCTGAAGAAAATAAGGATGATAATGAATCTGAAAAGTCTTTGAAGATTAGAGGTTTGAAAATCAAAGCAACCAGTTAACAGCAAGTAACCAGTTCCCCTTTTGAAAGTAAATTCTATGTCATTTTGTTCATTATTCTACAGGTAGTACAAAATCAAATGATAGCGATGGAGAAGCTAGCCCAGCTCAAAAAGAAGATAATAGTGGTTCTGCTTCTGAGCCAGAAGATGCAATGAAAAGAGTAAAACCATTGATAGATAGTGATTCAGAAAGTGAACCAGCAGAAAAAGAAGCTGTAGCTCCAACAGCAGATGCTCTTTTTGGAGATGCTAGTGATATTAGTACAGATGATGAAAAAGACAAAGAAGATGATAAAAGAGAAAAGAGTCGCAGTAGAAGTAAAAGTAGAAGTAGAAGTAGGAGTAGAAGCAAAAGCAAAAGCAGAAGCAGGAGCAGAAGCAGGAGTAGGAGTCCAGAGAGATCTGATAGCGGTGGTGAAGGCCCTAGTCAGGCAGTCATTGAGGATGTATGTACAAAATACATCAACATTAAAAATTTACTTGAAAGAAAATGTGAAATTTGTTTTTTTTCAGGATGCGGAAAAAGAAAAGGAAGAAGAGCCTGAGCCTCCACCAGAAACTAGAATCGATGTAGAAATACCGAAAATTTCGACAGATTTGGGTCGCGAGATACACTTTGTAAAGCTTCCAAATTTCCTGTCAGTAGAAACGCGGCCATTCGATACGGAAACATACGAAGATGAAATTGACGAGGAGGAAACATTGGATGAAGAAGGGCGTGCTAGATTAAAATTAAAAGTTGAAAATACACTTCGGTGGAAAGAAACTTTTGATGATCAGGGTAAAGTTGTTAAAGAAAGCAACGCCAGATTTGTAAAGTGGTCTGATGGTAGTATGTCCTTACACCTGGGCTCTGAGATCTTCGACGTCTACAAGCAGCCTCTTCAGGGTGATCACAATCATCTGTACATCCGTCAAGGAACTGGTCTTCAGGGTCAAGCGGTTTTCAGAACGAAGTTGACGTTCCGTCCGCATTCCACTGAATCGTTCACTCACAGAAAAATGACAATGTCGCTTGCAGATAGGTCACAAAAGACTTCTGGCATAAAAGTATTATCGCAAGTAGGAACCAATCCAGATCAAAACAGATACGAAATGATCAAGGTCAGTTACGTTTAGTTTACTCTTATCGTGACGAATGTTTGTCAGAACTGAATTTTTTTCTACATTAATATTGTTATGTACTTCTTAGAAAGAAGAAGAGAAATTACGTATGGCAATGAGAGTACAAAGTAAAACGAAAAAGAGTACTACAGGTAGCAGAAGTGCTGGAAGATCTGTTGGTGGATATGGTGCAGATACGTACCACGACGATGGTTCAGATGACGAAGGCGCTATTTCTCTAGCGGCGATTAAAAACAAGTATAAGAAAGGAATGAATGCTCCAGTTAAAGGTAAATACGAATAATTTTCTTTTCCGTCTCCGTAACCCGGATATTTATATTAACTTGTTTATGTTTTTTAGCATCGAATATATATTCGTCAGATGAAGAGGGCTCAGATTTTGAAGCTATGAGACCGAAGAAGAACATTAAAGGAAAAGTTCTGAAAGACTCGGACGAAGAATCAAATTCCGGAAGCGGTTCAGAAAGCGGAAGGGAAGAGGATAATCAAGGCGATAACGCTAGCGATTAAGTTATTAACTTTCCATTCAGACATGCAGTTTTGTAATATAAGTAAATAAATTAAACCTTTTTTTGAAACATTGACTAGTGTAGTTGCTTGTAAAATATATATGTTTATGAGTTATATAAATCCAATTATGTAGTAAAGCGTGTTATAGCAATGGAATTAGCAAATTAAGGAGGATTATATTGAAGACTGCATAGATGATCTAGAAATTTTCTGGCACAAATAATTGGCAACACTGAAGCGAATGTGGCGACATAGTGACCTTTGCCACGAAAGCATTTTTATCTTACGAACCGATATTCTTGTAATTGAGAATTATATTCCAATTTGTGAGTATAATTACTGTCTTCGATAACAGTAGTAATCAGACTAGTTGATTGTAACAGTGTTTATAAATGTTTTTACTACCACACTGAGTGACAAGCTCTAACAACCAATTGTTACACTTTCGTCTTTATAAAAATAAATTGTCAAATGATGTTTCATTAATTAAGGCTTAAATTTATTGCTGTTTGTTAGCTTATTCAACAGTTTAATTGAACATGTAATCCATAATTGCTAATGCTTTAACTAATTTTGCAAATAATTTTTTACTTTTGGTTCTGTAAATAAATTTCGCGAATCGATTAAACGTAAAATTAATTTATATTAAAGTATCCTAATTTTCTTATAAAAATAGATGTTTGAAATGGTTTTACGTAATTTTTGATATATTACTTTTAACAAAGAAATATAGTGTAAAATTTTTATTATTTAAGGATATAATTATAAAATATATAAAAGTTGGATGTAATTATGTCATTAATGATTTTATTAATTAAAATCAAGTTATAAAATAATTAATTTAATCTGTTTTTTGTGATATGTTTTTTGACATAACCTTGAAATTTGTATGTTATAGAAATCGTTTAGTGTCCTCTTTTTTATGATTTTATTTATGTTTTTTAGTGCAGAAAGGATTCCATGAATTTACAATAATTTAATATCAACACACAGGTATTAACATTAAAATAACATACACAACTAAATCATTTTCATATTAAATTGTAAAATCAATTACACAAAAATATCAACATAAACAATAGTTTTTATACTAATAAACAATAAATTCTTCTAGGTTTATACACAATGGTTGCTCATACTGTGCTCCTTGACTTTACCGTCCCATCAAACGTATTAACTGATGTAGAGAAACGCTCTGATCTAAAATTAGCAATCACTAATGTTCTTAGAGAACACTTGGATGGGGTGAAAACATTAACAGAGTCAAATATTGATGGAAGTATGGTAGTCCTTTATTCTGGTCCCAAAGGTAGTCTGATAACATTACGGGGCTACACTGAAGGCTTAGTGACCTTAAACATTGAGTATTATAAAAGAGATGATGAGGAAGCCTTCTTAAACTTTGAGGTATGCAAATTTCATAATATTCATTTGCCTTTTATGGGTATCAAATAAAAACTGAGCTTTGGTATTTCTCAAATACGGGGTCATTACAAGGTACATCTTGTTACATATCAAATTGTTGATAATCCTATATGAATGACTATAGTAAAGATATTCTTGAACACTTAAGAGACTGTAGAAATACATTTCTTGTAATAATACACAATTGTATGTTAGCTCTATCACTGAAAGTTATAGTTACAAATTCAGTGTTTGTAAAGATCATCAATTGATGAGTAACATGATAGAAATAAGTAGAAGTTTTATTATACGCGGAAGAAACACGTGTAACAAAGAGAACCTTGTGGCAGTGGCAATACCTGGAAGCGGACGTTGCGATGGCTCTGAATAGCCAACGTAGCAAGTGCCTACCACCAATAAGGCGAGGAACCATATATGACCTCTATATGACCCTATCAGGTAGAAACCGCTTCCCCAATTAGTTCCCACATTTAGTTACATATCTAGAGCACCTTACAGACGTGCGAATCGTTTCTGTTGCACTGTAAGACGCCTAACAGCGCCGATTCATTCATTTATTTTCGGTCTACGTGTGTTTTTCCCTCGGTGTTTCTTTTTAGTTGTGCAAAAGGGATGTTCAAATGATTTTCACTTAAACAGAAGAGTTATTACGATTGGTTTAACAAGATAGTTTCTGTTCTTTTTTTTTATTCGTCGGTTCGCTTGTCGTGGTCACCTTTAGTTGGCCAGAGAATTGGAGAGAGCGTTACAAGCGGCGGCAGCCTCTACACGTTCGTACACGCTTACACCGATTAAACGCGGCGAACATTTTGGCAGATACTTTCCTACCGCCGGTGAGTTTATTTATTATTCTGTTTACGGGTACACGTAAAACACTGTCCGCACTACTTTTCATTTTCTTAAGTGCTACAAACGAAAATTTAAATTCAGAAATTATGTAACTGATTCTTCTGAGCTGTTAATATAATTTCCATTATTTCTCGTGGGATAGAAATATCGATGTTCATTAGGTTTTCATTTTTAATCGCGTATTATTTATCACAACTGTGCGTCAGTTATTGTTACATTCCTTTTCAAGATACATGATTATCATTACCCTTTGTAATTTGATACTTCAGAAGGGTTTGTGTACATTTTTTTGCATTGAATGCCTTATGAATTTTGTAAATAGTAAATAGTAAATGGTAAATGGTAAAGTGAATAGTAACTACAATGAGGATAACAATCATTTTTAAAAGTTTTGATAAGGTTGAAGAATTGTAGCTTTTAATACTACATAATATACTGTTTTTTACAGCTATGTTTAATATACATAAAACGATTTAGTGGTATTTGTATGAATATTTTTTAATCTTCCATGCTTTATTATTTATTTTAATTTAGATTAAAAAAAAGTATTGTTTTTCCCACAAAGTTATGCTTTGCATTGCATGCATTTATTAAATGCTCTTTATGCAATTAATTATCTTTGAGACATTTGTTAAGTTGTTATAGAATTATTTTACTTTTTTAAGACGGCAGACTACTTGAATATGACATAGACAAATTGGTTTTTGAGGCACGCTCTCCTTACCAAAAGGTGCAAATTGTTCACTCAAAATCATTAGGGAACCTACTGGTCCTCAATGAATTGCAAAGTAAGAAATAAAAAATATTTTTAAACAAAGTTAATTTCATTGAAATAAATTTTTTATTGTAAAATACATTTATTTAGATATGTCAGAAGCAGATCTTATATATACAGAAACTTTAATGCAGCGTGGAAAAGAGGATTATGCTGGAAAAGAAATAGTGATTTTAGGAGGAGGAGATGGTGGTTTGCTTTGGGAATTGCTTAAAGAAAAGCCGAAATTCGTTACCATGCTAGAAGTATGCTGGATTATTTTTATAAAAGAATAAATTGTGATTCTATTAAAAAAAATGTAATACTTTATTTCATTAAAAATTGATTTTTATTCTTTTAGATTGATGATATCGTTATGAAAGCCTGCAGTCAGCATATGAGAAGCATATGTGGAGATTGTCTAGATAAAAGAAAGGGAGAAAATTATGAGGTATAGTTGAATTAAACAAAAATTGATCTCAAACTGAGAAAACAAAACTACTTAATGGATAAATGGAAATTTGTAGATTATAGTTGGAGACTGTGCAAAAGCTTTGGCACACATGATTGAAGAGGGTCGGCAGTTTGATTACGTCTTTGGCGATCTTACGGATATACCGATCAGTACTACTCCACATGGTGATGCCTGGGACTTCATCAGACTTATCCTAAATTCCTCAGTAAAGGTTCTAAAACCTACAGGGAAATACATGACCCATGTATGTACATTCGAATACTACTTTTCCTCGCTAAATTGTCACGCTTAATCGTAACGTTTATTATATTTTAAAGGGTAATGGAACATCTTGTCCAGAAGCACTCGAAATGTATGAGGAGGTCCTTTCACAGCTTTGCATACCAGTCACTTTTACTAAAACTAGCGCCTTTGTGCCCTCTTTCTTCGAGGACTGGGTCTTCTACCAAGTATCGTTAAAATGATGGATTAAATGTGTAACCCTGAGGTTTCAGGGGAGGCATGCTCACAACCTATTTCCTCCCTTATGACCCAGATTCAACCCTAGTCGCAGATTTTTTGCTAACAAATCGGTTTCTGTAAAAAAAGATCCCGATGCTGGACATAAAATCCCAACTGACACTACTACGCTGGCGTCTGTACATATAAAAAGTGGTGGTTATCTGTCCTTATTTAATTGTTTAGTAACTAATAAACTATGCAAAGGTGCTCAATTATTTTTTCTAATAACTGTCAATAATCAAAATGATTCTCCCTATGATTTAATACACACGCATCCAAAGAAAGCAATACAAAGAGATTACTGTAGAAATATATGTCAATAATTAACCCTTTACTGCTTTCATTTATTTATCATTTATGGAATATAAATACAAACTAAATTAGATAGAATTGAACACATAACACACACATGTTCCTTAAAGATAGATTTAGATCGATCTCAGGCTCAAGCTATATTTATTTATATTTATTTATACTGAATTATAGCTAGGGAATAAATAGTAATTTGCACTAGAACAGTTTTATAAGGTACTGGAATATTGGAAATATACACTAGGCAATAAGGGGTTAAATAATGCCCACTGAACTAATAGATTAACACTGGAAAAGCTGTTTTTTGTTATCTATTAATAACTTGAAGTCTATAAAACCATTATATTTTTTATTTTTGTGAGAAGTATGTAAGAATAGTTGATAGGAATAAGAGCTAAAGAATTTTTTAATTGTGAGTGAATAGGAATTTGAGTTAAAGCTACAAAGACTGATTATAAATACATTATTATTAATGGTATTATTTAATTTAAAGACTATTATAAATAGTATTAATTAATTAAAAGACATTGTAGTATCATTAACATTACGACAATGTACTTAACATGTTTAAAATTATTTTAATATCACTGTTGTGTATACTGATATTCGTAAAATAACATTCAATTATCACTCTTTTTCGTTCTCGTATATTAAAATTACAGTTAATAAATTTCAAATTTTTGATTCATATCTCGTGAATAACGGTTTTTAATTTAAAATGAACATTTTGTGATTAAATACTGTTATCTTAACGCACAAATAAATAAATATACTTAAACATATAAAGAGGTGAAATAAAAGATTTGACCCCAAAATATCATTCACATCTAAAATGATAAAAAAAGAAAATATTTTATAATGGATTAACTGATTACTTAAATATCTTTAAAGATTTTTAATTAAAGCTTGGTACAAATGTAGGTCTCTGATATTTCAGATATTCAGGTAACTTGTCTACTTCGTGAATGGTTGGTTCAATTTCTGTCTCCAGAAGTATCTGATCTAACCACTGTTGAACTTGCTTTGGGTGTCCATAAGAATTATGTTGTTCTTCTATGTTATTTTTCTCAGAGTTCTTTAAAGCTTTGTCATCTTCTGGTTCATTTATATCAGAAATCTGATGATTAAAATCATTTGTTTCAATTTCTGTATGCATTTCTGGAGATTGCTCACAGTCTTCTTTAGTATCTTCTTCTTGGAGTTCAAGAATGTGACCACACTTTTCTGCTAAATTTGTTACACTAAAAGTCTTTAATCCATTGGAAGCATTCTGTGTCTTTCTCTCTTCCACTGTGGAAGACAACTCAATATCTGTATTGGAAGAAATAATTTCTGTACTTTTAATAGACTTATTAAAGCTGACATGGTCTTTATCAATGTCTTGATATTCTTGGATTTTATATGGTTCTAAGTCAGTTATTACTGTTGAATTGGAACCTATGAGCTCTATTTTTCCAAATTGTTTGATCTGTTCTTCAAGGGTATTTCTTTCATCTAATATTATTATAGATGGAGAGAGAACTTCCTGACTAGACAATGCCAATGATACTTGCTGTCTATAGATTGCTTCTGACTGCCGCAGAAGCAGTTTCTCTCTAGCATGTAATGCTTTTGCCAGGTGTGCAAAAGATAGTTTAATTTCCTCTTGGACCTTAAAAGGACATAATAGATGTGTTCATACTGACAGCAATTACACTTTAATATTGACAAATGATTAGCAGTAATTAACAAAACTAAACAAATTTATAAAATTTGAAATAATAATCATACATCTACAAACTAGAATTATTAGAAAATTGACAAATCCATTGACATTAATTTCAACTCAATTAAAATAGAGCTGGATAAGCCTTTGAATATTGTACAATATTTTTATAGCAAAGTAATTTATATTTGCACAGAAATTTGAAAATTAAAAAAAAACATTAATTCTTTATGTTAACTTTCTTATAAAAAAAATCAACAGATATAACCTTAAAATAATTGCTATATAAATAAAGAAAAATTAAATAGATGAAGTACCTGAAGAAACTGTTTCTCTAAAAAAGTCCTCTTGTCCGCTATCTGCTTTATCCTGTCAAGACTGTCGTCGTTATCAGTATTATCTTCATTTTTCTCTATCATGTTATTTACCTAATATATTCAGTGAAAAAATCACTTTCACTACGCACCAAAACACAAAAATCAATGTTATCAAGTGTTTAGCTATTTTTCAAACACATGTGATAAAATTTAACTCGCCCCAAGGTTCGAAATCTAATCATAAACTATTCGTTTCCTCTTTTGCACCCATTTGCACCCATTAGATTAACTATACTGCCATCTTGGAGTTTGATCAATTCTGTATAATTGTTAAATATGTTTAAAATATCGTTCACTAGAATGTCTAATTATTCTGTCAGAGACAGCTGTCCAAAAACACACATGTGCGAATTTAGAAAAAAGGTAAACGTAAAATGAAACGTCAGAAGGAAATTCCAGTAAGAATCGTGTATCCCTACTATGTTTTACTTAGTCTATGGTATCTAACAGAGTTGAGTATTTTTCGAATTGTTTTGATTAAATATTTGGATGTAATTTAAAATAATTGTTATTATTCTTGTGGATAACTTACTTGAATAATGATTGCAAGATTATTCAAATAATAATTGTTAATTGCTTTAGTTCCTGACTATGTTCTTGAAAAAAAATATTTCATGTTCAGAACATTTTGTTTGTTCATGTCCACACTTCGTTGATCTTTAAATTCAAGTGTAAGAATAGGTTATGTGTGACTAAAACTAATGAAAGATCAAAGAAACTATGCATGTTACACTAAAACTTCAAAAAGGTTTTCAGTGATCATCTTTATTTACCAAAAGAAGATCTTGTCGTCTACAGATCCTATCATTCCTTTTCTCTGTCATCCAGCGAAGTTCACATTTTGTGTATTCGCATTTCCTACGAGAAAAAAACACACGTAACACGTGTAGCTACATAGATGCTAATAAAGTAACTAATTATAGTAATCTTCATTTAAATATACACTAGGCTTTGTCAAAAGCCTTTTAAAGTATTCATCATCTTAGTCTATATAGATGTTAATAATGATTCCCTCTTATTACTATGTAGCGAACATTGTTATCATATTGTCGCTACGCGAATCTACAATTTTTATTAAGAATAACATTTGCACTTATATCTTCCGCGAAAAGTCATGTGCAAGCTGAGATATTTTTTATTCTTCTTGGAATCTTAGAAAATATCACGGCCTGTCGATCGATCATACAGTGAAACGTAATCGTTATGGCAGCGTAAATATATGTATTTTTTTTATAAATAAACTCAAAATCGTGTGGTAATTTTCGTTTATCGTACATGTCCAATATCTCTAAAATAAGTTAGCAACTAGATTTGTAATCAGGCTTACGCGAATAATTTTCAAAAAAACGTGTGCTTGAAAAAATCTTTCGATTCGATTTTCAAAAATGTAAAATTCTGTCAGCCATTTTCTAATGGCTGTATTTCATTCCTTTTTTAATGAACTATTCGCGTAAGTACTCTGAAAATTTCTTGTACTCATATAAATTACTAAATACACTTAAGCTAAAGCACTAAACACAAACTTTGAACACTTTAATCGCATTTGATGAACAGAACACTAATAATAGCTACCTAGACGATAAAAAAGAAGAGAACACGTCTAAATAATAGATACAAATTTTGTTTGCAAAAAGGAACACACTGGTAAAAACTCTTGCTGAATCGATGAAAAAAGATAGTCCTACAAAAACAAAAAATCAAAAAATTACACGCGAAAGTAGTAACGTTAAATAACGTTATTTGAAATTCATGATAGTCGGGAAGTAGTAAAAATTAGAATAATACATTCCACTTAGAATCAAAATGAATCCGTGGCAGTTAAAGTTGTGATAACTCAAGCGACGGTTGACCCATTTTCATTCGCAGACTCGCTACGTCGTCTTCTATTCGCACTAATAACTTGAATTTCTGTGAACACAGAAAAAAATCACGTTTTGAAGATTCATTTATATTCATAAGAAAATATCACTAAAATTTGATCGACTTACCGTTGAGTTATCGCCTGGTGTTGTCATCCAGGCGTAGATCATGTAACCAGGTATACAAAGCATCGAGGACAAGGCAGTCATCCAGCCCAGGACATGGGACCACCATGGGTACTCGTAGTCTAAATACTTTATAGGTGTCCACTGTACCAAATTGAAGATGAAGACGCCCTGGATTAAAAAAAAAATTGAATTAGAAAAGAGAGAAATTCAAGAAAACTTAAATTATAGAAAAGAGTAGATTTCTTCTTTTTTTATGAAAAATTACACATTCAACTTACAACGCAGATCAATGGAGTGGTAACAGTCCAGCAGAGTTTCCACCACATGAGAGGATAATATCCAATCATATCTCTAATAGCGTCATAGAATCGATTGACGCCAAAGGCCCAACTTATCGAGATGCACTCAAAGAAAATTAAGAAGAGGAGACAGAAACCGGAGACAGCGTAAGAGTCGAGGATCTGGAAGACGTACATGCCACCTTGGGAAATACAGGATAATCCTATAATATAGGAGAGCACGCAGACGATCGCGATGAAGAGCTCCTTGCGTCGACGAAGCAACTGTGGCCACTCGTCCACCTAGCGCCACAAACAAATTAAAACACCTGTTTTCATCAAATAGAGATAATAAAAAACAGTTAAAAAGACTCACCATAGCAGTGACGAACCCTTCCATGGTGCAAAACTGAGAATCCAGACCGATTAGAAGGAGCATGAAGAAGAAGAGGCAGGACCAAAGAGGTGCGCCAGGAAGCTGAAGCACCGCGGAAGGATAAGCCAAAAACGCTAATCCTGGACCAGAAGCGGCGACTTCTGCGACAGGTTTCTGTTGCTCGTGGGCCATGAATCCCACCACGGAGAATATGACGAAACCAGCGAACATACTCGTCGACGAATTTACTGAGCATACTATTAGAGCGTCTTTGTAGACGTTGTTTGTGAATTTGTTGTAACTACCGAGAGCTACTAAGGTACCCAAACCCAGTCCATAAGAGAAGAAAATTTGGGTAACTGCGTCTATCCACACCTGGGAAGTCCAAGAGAGTTATTAACGAAGGAACGATAAAATAAGAATAATAATGTAAGTGACCACAATTTCACCAATTTCTAAATACGAGTTTAGGGTCTTGTTTAACACCTAGAACACTATTATATTATTTTGTGACTTTAATTATTAACCTAAGGGTTTGTCATGGGTGAGGAATTTGAAAGCACTGGTGAAATTGTAGTCACCTACCTCAATAAGTAAGTACACCTACCTCTGACTCCCTTAATTTAGATAGGTTTGGACTGATGTAGAATCGAATACCTTCCATAGCTCCGGGTAAAGTAATTCCACGGATCAGGAGGATCGTTAATAGAACGTATGGGAAGAGGGAAGTAAAGTAAACGACCTTTCCTGTCCACTTCACTCCTTTCCAAATGCAGAAATAACAGAGGATCCAGACCAGCAGGAGAGTGCCAGCCAATTCCCAGCGAATATTTCCCACGTACTCCACACCTTCACTGATCTGAAGCGCTCTTCGTCTACGAACATATATATTCGCAATAAGCACGATAAAATAGTTCCTCAATTTAGCTCCAGAGTTTCTCAACAAGCGCCATGTTACCCTCTAAAGATCCTGACTTCGAATTTTGATGGCCAAGAGAAGAAGAAGAAGATAGAGGCAAGAAAAAAATGGAGATAGGAAAAGAGAAAGGGAGAGGGTGACTGTAGATGTGATCGATGTTCTAAAAAGAGCCATAAGCCAAAAAAAAGAAGTTAAGAAGCCCTGATTTATCTCATTAAACTTACTCCCAAAATTCCTTCACAGGGTCAGTAAGCTCCGATACAGTCATGTTAACATCATTAACAGTGCACATCCTCACAACATTGTGCCTGGTGATTTCGTTCCAGCATGACAGCGAATCCCTGTCGTAAGGGTTCACGCAGTACTTCGTGTTCCAGTAGTTATTGCAGCTTCCCCATGGTAGTTCTGATTAAACGAGGATAATCAAGTAAAGTAACACATATTATCCTGCGTATTTAAATGTAAGGAATGAGTAGAACGAACCACTGCGCATGGACATGAAGAAATAGAAGATGGCCCAGGCGAGGATGACGATGTAGTACACGTTCATCCAACAGGACATGACGGCGGCAGCGTACCCGATACCCTTGAAGAGAGGCGCTATCTTGAAGACACCGAGGCCGCCCACGGTGAGCATTTGCCCGAGAGCAAGTTCCATGAAGAACATGGGGATTCCAGCGAGCACCAGAGTCAGAAAGTATGGTATTAAGAAAGCTCCGCCGCCGTTCTTGTAACAGAGATAGGGAAATCTCCAGACGTTTCCCAGGCCAATCGCCAGACCGACCTTTTTGAGAAATTTGGAAAATTAAATTAGTGAATTTATATCTATATATTGTATAGCGTATAGAATGTCCCACCAACTCTGTCCACTTGAAATATCTTCCTTGCTTCCTTAAAAAACTAAACAATGCTTGCTGTATACAAAAATCTATAAAATACTAAAAGCAACAAATAAGTTCTTACTCAAATTCTACTTTTTAAAATGTATCTACAAAAACTTGATTTTGCATAAAAATCCACAGTTTACTTATAAGAATTCTAAGGTAGAAAAAAAGATATGACAGCAATGGTTTTTTTATAGTTAATTTTAAGTAATATGAATTTTTGCTCATTTCTTGGAGTAATAAAGATATTTCAGGGAAACAGAGTTCGTGTCTTCTTACGTATAAGTTTGGTCAATTACCACGCTGAGAATGAAATCCAGCTTGGTGCTCCATGTCCCACGTTCGGGCAGCGGCTTTTTGTTGGACGAGGGTGCTATATTCAAAACAGTTTTGTCGGGATTTTCAGGATCCGCGAGGTCGGGTTCCCTCGATGCCTCTGTCATTTTGCTCGATCCTCTTCGGCTGCCGTGAAAAGGTACCCTCTTGCTTTCCCTCGGCCTATCTCACAGATTCCTCCACAGCTTGCGGAACTATCGCGAAGACATAACAGTGCCTCTGTCGACAATCACCTGTTCTGATTGTTTTCGTACGTCTTGATAGTGCTCGAGAAAGTGGGATCGAACTTTCGGCAAGTTCTACAAGGGAAACATGGTGAGACCTTTTGTTCGTGATATCCTCAAGGTTCTTCCGAAGGCCGCAATTTTCCGCGAAACGATTCGACCGGGCTACCGTTCCGACACCGGATGCGATTTGCCTTTCGTCCCGTGGAAAATCTGCGGAAGGCTATTATCCTTCGAAATTCAAGGATACCTGATGGCGTCGAAGTCTAGCGACTCTCTGCGACGTAGACGCTCTCAGACTCTGATTTTCGAGAAGACAAATTTTTACCAAATCCATAGAAAATTCAACTTTGCACATTTTGCAAGGATTTTTCAAACCTGTCTGATATTACTCTCTATCAACCCTTGAATGAAAGACTAGAACATTACTCTTTATCAACCCTCGAATATATTTATCATTTATTCACGTAATATTTAAAGGGTTTATACTGATTACAAAAAATGAAATATGATCTGACTAAATATGTACTTGTATCTAACAGTACTAAGAAGAGGAGCAGAGACTAGGTCATAAAGCATGCATATTACTAATCAAAATTAGCTCACGGATCGTAAAAATAAAACAGTCCTCGTTTTAGAAGCTACAATCAGAACAATTAGCAAGTGTTCCAGTAATACGCGTTTCCCTCGTTTCTGAATGATTCTTGTTAGGAGTCGTTATCTTCATCTCAGTAGCAAACGAAAGTCAACGTGATACTGACTGCGAGGAGCAGAGATCAATAAGAAAGAATTAAGGCGCAGCAAAGCTAGCATCGATGTGGTTAAATAAGAATGTCCGGCTGGGATACCCTGTAATGAATATCCGAGTCCGTAGTTCCCCCCAAAGCTCATCCTTCCCCGGCCCCTTCGCGGTCCCGACCTATTGCTCGGCTCCCTCTTCCTCTTCCACGCTCATAAAAAACAGCTATATTCTAATTAAACGAGAACGCGTTGTTCCGCATAACCGACATCGCTGTGATCTTGAATTCCAATGGGCAATTTTGATCGATCTTAGCGATCTGGTTCTAAAGTTTCTTAACGCGATCTTTCTGTTTGATCCATATCGATTTCTCGGTCAGTGACGCGGTCAAAAATCGACGTTATGAATGACCATAGTTGAAACTATATACAGTGTTCCCTTACTATAGGCTCATGAGTCAATTTACGTGCTGGTACCTTTGGTCCCACTTTGATCTTGGCTTTAAATTCTATATAATTTGAAGATGTGGTAAATACAGGGTGCTTCAGAAATGGGTGGTCAAACTTTGGTATCGTATTCTACTTTCCTTAACGATGAAAAAAGGTCATATACAAAAAAAGGTCTTCTACAGTCGACATCGAGACGTCGATGTCAAGCATTTCTCAAATATTCTCTCACAAACAGAAAGCGTTTATATCTCGATAAGGAAGGGTTTCTGGACCTATACCAAGTATACGATACCAGAGGCTACCTATTTCTGAATCACCATAGCGATGAGATTATAACGAGGTAGTAGATACTGTACCACGCTTGTCACAATCCTCGACACTCGTTTATGCAAATGGGTAAATCATTGCAAAGCTGCGGTATACAAACCTAGTTAAATGATCCTTGATTCCACCACACTACGTGAAGGTGTTTGCAACTTCCTGTTTCGTAGCTAAGGCTCTTCTTCGTAAGTTTCCGGTGTGCAAGGTAGCAGATGAAAGAGGTCGCGCGAAAGAAACAACGATTCCCGAACTGTGTTTCGCTCCTGAGGAATTCGAGTATCGTTATGCACTGCACTGCGCACTCTTGATCCTTCACGCGACAGGTTCGAGTTGAAAGGGCGGCATTTCGGTTGTCAAAGCGAATCCTCGAAGCAAAGGGAGCCTGTTGCGCACTGTGTACTCGCAGATCCTCGATCCTTGGCGTCGCGATCAAGTGGCGAAGAGTTCTCTCGATCCTGACGGTTCTAGCGGCGTAACGACCATCGATTATCGCGCATGGGATCTACATTAAACGACCTGGTTATCGTAACGTCTCCTTTATCTACTGGCCTGGCCCTTTTCAGTCAACTTTCTGCCTGAAGGCCTGGCTTCTGCCCCGAGGTGCAGGTCTGAGAGACGGTGCGTGTGCTCGGCCGGCCCGCTCAGAACTGGAATCGGGAGTTGTGCGCTTTCGACGGCGAACTAGCTGAAATATCGGGGGTACGAAATATCGGGGGATCCCCCTTTTCCTTTTTTTCCCCCGCGGTCCACCCTTGCATCGCGTTTACATCGGTGTCACGCGTTTATTCCGCGCGCGCCAGCGCGCTCACTCGTGCCTGCTCGCTCGCGCGCAGAAAGCAAGAGGGGACGAGGAAAACAAGGAGAAAGAGGGTCACCCAAGATCGCAACAGTATATCATCATCAAGTTGACGGCTATCCCGACCAGGCTACACTCTCTTTATTGTCACTGTTCCGATACATGTGCGCGCCTCTACAGGGTGAGGCACTTTGAATTGCCACCTTGCTTTGGTGCAGTCTTGATGAGAAAAGATGATGAGATGATCTATAAGTAACAGATTGTAATAGTGTACTGCTACAGGTTGAGAGATAATTATTTAGAATGTTAATCGTAATTACAGTGCTCCTAAGTTGCGACACTGCGCTGATCGTATGGTTCTTGAATATTAACAGAGAACCATTGAAGAAATCCACGTGGAAGTGGTTCTAAGTGGAAGACTCTTGATAACTCGGAGTAGACCTTCGTTCTGTCAAGAAGGAATTAATATTATGAGGGTAGTAGAGTTTCGTAATCGTTTACTATCCCTAAATGACTCCATTATTGAAGCTTCCTTTTTCTCGTTATTCAGTCCTTCCTATAAACACAGTCGTAAGAAAAAGTCTATAATACTTAATTCAGGACATCAAAAATCAGAAATCATAAGCAGTACCTTATGACCCCTTTAAATTAACGCAATATTTACTTGACCCATTTTCCTGTGAGAATAAAATCGAAATTAATGGGGATAATTTCAATTACTTCAATTATTTTCTGTGTATGATTTTCCAGAACTAAATTACAAATTTTAAATCCTGTTTACGAGTTTCCAGTCGTAAATTGAAGCAGATTGAGATACAGATCGCAGAAAAGTGCTCGAGTTGCCCCTTTGCATATGCAATGCTTTTACCCACGTGTTGAATCTTGGTCTTCCCCATGGAAACTATTGAACTTCAGAATACACGAAAAGACTTTCTGATTTTTATAATAGGAGTATTTCCGCTGCTCAGAAATTATTAACTGGTATCTAGCTAAAAATTATTCAGAGTATCACAATTATGAAAACCACAATACAGTCTTTCGTTTCTTACCATTGTGCTCATTACTGAAAGCATTATTTCGTAGACCAAATTTCTATGCTTTCTGACGAAATGGAAGAGCGTGATAAAGTAGGTGAGCAAGACTAGGAAGCCAGTATATCCGGAGGGTTCACGTGACACCGATCTATCGCTACATCCGGTCTGGGTACACTCTGTAATATAGATCATCAGGATGATCGACATTAACTCACACAAATCCCGAAGCATTTACTATACTTAGAAACCGGTCGTTAACAATCTATAGATTAAAATTGATATTTAAAAGGACAAGAATTTTCTTACCAACTCTCGTGATTCGTTCCTAATTCGATGGGAATGATGTGAAACGCCTTATTTGGTAATCGAACTGAATAATTCTGGGCTCGATTTTTTGGGCGTAGAAGAGTGGATCGAGGTAGAACCATCGAATTTTCTGGTGAAGTTTTCATAAAACAGGAAATTTCTCTAGTAATTTGTATACCTTGGACGCGCGCGCGCAAGTACGCGGTTTGATTGCTCGTTAACGGGCAGTATGGCAGAGGGGAGCATCCCCAATGACTAGAGGATGTGCGGGAAGTGGCGCGGGAACCGCGTTAAGAATTGCTTTGCGGGTCAAATCTTTTTTTTTTCTGCAAGTCGATTCACCTTTAGCTTCAGTAAATACCTTGCAACATTTATGTTCACATTTTAACCATGAAAGACTCCAAAATTTGACAAAATAGAATGTTTGTCATGTTTTTGCTTTTAACAAAAAAGCATAAGCGTATAATTAGTGCTTGTATTGTATCAGTATGAGATACGTCATTTTTAACCAGTTTTAATACTTTCATATAGTAGAACCTCGATTATTTACTATTTCTCTGTTATTTGATACTGTCCATATTCGGTTTAATAATAATGAGTACAGTAGTAGTCTGTCGAAGATGAAAGTAGCTACTAAAAGGGAAACACAAATAAGTCCATTCGTTTTGAGTATATTAAGTAGTAGTATACTCGATTATACGTTTTTATACTGAATAATTGTACACTATTTAGAGCATAGTAAAACTATGTGCAGTTGCATTATATGTAGTCTTTCTTTGCGTTTGTACATCATATAATAATATAATACATACCTGTACAACATATAAGGCTTCCCAGCAATCTCAAACATATTATAATTATTGTATAATTAAGCTTATTTTTTAATAGAAACATTAGTCAGTGAGAATACATATTACCACATGGGTCAAGTAAAAGAATGTTCGAATCGATAAGCGGGAAATTTAAATACTTTCTCATTTAATTCACAGAATTAAGTAGATGGCACTTAAGTTTCATCTAGGGACAAATTTATCAAAGTTGGTATTATATATAATATATACTATCGAATTTGGCAGCATTGCGAGATCCTGTCACAACGTGAACATTAATCGTGACTGCGTTTTCCAACCTAAAAAATTGGTTTCTAACTAATTAAACTAAAACTTTGCATTTATTTCATTTTAATCGAACGTCAGTGAAGTAGTATTTCTTCTGTCAACATGGCTGAGGCGATGCGTCAAACTGTTGCTGGAATGTTGAAAGGAATTGAAAGGTATGCGTTCTTAGTTTACTAAACGTTTAACCAAATTCGCCCACTCTTCGTCTACTTTAATATAACGATAAATTAATCAAGAATTGTGTATAACATTTCAAAATGGATCTTCTAATTTATCAAAATCGTATGTGAATTACATAAACCGAATATATTTTCAGATACAATCCAGATCATTTAGCAACTCTCGAAAAATATGTTGAGATACAATCGAGAGAAAATGCGTACGATTTAGAAGCTAATTTGGCAGTTTTAAAGCTGTATCAATTGAATCCTCATAGATTTAACATGGATATTACATGTCAAATATTGTTGAAGGCTTTGACAAATCTGCCACACACAGATTTTGTTTTATGCAAATGTCTCCTTAGTGAAAGGATTGTAAGTCTAATGGAATTCTTCTTTTATAACTTTCTAAATCTTTCTGACTCTTTTGAATGATTCTAAATAAAATGCATTGTAGTGGTCATTAATTGACAAACTAATTTTACAGATGCAGGAAAGTCCCATTAATCAAATTATGTACTTGGGAGATATTTTGGAACAGTGTGACTTCCAGAACTTTTGGGACAGAGTTCTCTCTATGTCTGATCTTTGTGACAGGATTGTAGGATTCCAAGATTCAATCAGAAAATTCGTGTGCCATGTAGTGGGAATTACTTTCCAAACAATAGATAAGAGTCTCCTGGCACAACTTCTTGGTGGTGTTGATGGTAATATTCATTTTTATATTTTTTAATATATTATATTTATGCCTGCTTATGTACATATAATACATTTATCATTTTAGATACAACCTTGAAACACTGGGTAAAGAAATATGGATGGAAAGAAGAAAGTAAATCAATCATCTTTATCGCTAATCAAGATGAGAACATCAAAACAAAAAATATTACAGAAAAGATAGACTTCGAAAATGTTGCTGGCTTGATGGCTGCCTGCCTTTAAACTTGTATTTCAAATAAATCTTTTTGTATACAAACTAGGATAAGTTTGTTTCTAGGTAAATAACTTCAACTTCATTGATCCTGATTTCCTTTTTATAATTCTGTAATGCTTCTTAGAATATAATAATTCCATGATACATGAAAAATATACATATTATTTAAAATATTTTTGCACAGTTTTAATGTGAATTGATTTTATCAACATTTGTCAAAATTAATACAGACTAGTATTTGATTTCACATTCTTTGAAGTATCTCTATAAGTATGTGAAAGAAAGTTAAAGCTTTATCGAGGAAGTTCTCTACAATGCAATTTTCAAAGCTTCATTAAAGGTTTCTTTCACATCCACTCTTTGATGGTATTATTTTACTATAATTATTAATGCTTGGTTCAGTTGCATGAGTATTCAACCTTGTACGTATATCTGGACTTATTCAATTTTATGGAATGACTCACAGATTTATAATACAGAATAAAATTCAATACTTCAGTTACATTCTTACTGATAAATATCACATAAAAAATAAACAGTTTAAAAATCTTAATGAAACATACTATTGGAAGAAAGATAATTTTACAGTTTATATAATAAACAATTCCCCTTCCAGTTTTCAAAATTCTGTAATACCTAATATCTTAAAGTATTAATGAATTGCACCTTGAATATATTAAATAATAGAAACCTCTTTATGCATATAAAAAATATTTATGGTATGCAAAGCCATAAAAAAGCATTCACTATCCAGAAATAAATTATACATTGTTTTAAACCTCGTGATCGATCAGGTACGCATCTTTTCGGAAAGTATATCGCGGTGGGTTTTGGCAAGGGAGCATCCAGAAAATTGGATGACTCCTACCACAAACCTGAGAAAGCAACATCAAAGTTTGAGAACTGTTTTTCTTATAATGGTGATTAGTTTGCATACGTTCCATTGCATTTTCTTCTCCCAGGATACTTTGAAATTGGTCTACCAGTATCGCGATGACAAACATGCCAAAAAGTGCTGATTCCAACACCAATATAATGCAATGTAAGCTGTAGAAAAAACTTCCTGATTAATTTTCTTTCCTTCTGTGATTGTTGAAACAACTTTACAAATTTAAATATTTTTTTGAAAAATTAAAAACTACACGTACTCGCGATTCTGTTTCACAGCTACTTCATTATTGCAGCGAGAGCAGTCTACAATCCATGATGCTATCACCAAGCCTATTGCATAGATGGCCAATATTCCAACATACACCAGAAATTGGATAAAGAACTTTTGATTTCTTTCTCCAACGCAGTTGTTTATCCTTTGAGCAACATTAGAAATAATCTTATTATAACAATTGTTATATCAAATTCTGTATTTTGGAAATAATATAGAAAAGGAATAGTTTTACTAATATTTGTAAGATATATTTAAATTTTCTCTTGTCAATTTAAATAATTTTATAAATAATAATAATATATTACTTTCTCATAATGAATAGGAATGCTCTGTATTGGAAAAAGAAGAAATATTAAAATTTAAAGATCACAAAGAATTTCCATAATTCATGTCCTTTATTAAACCAAAGAAAAGATATAAAAATGTGAAAATATAAGAGTGCTATAAAGTGGAAGAGGATTTATAAAAAGAGAAACACTAATTAATAATGAAATCATAGTAGCATCTGTGGTATCTTTGTAAATATCAACTGAATTTTCTTAAATATTAAAAAACTGAAAAAGCTGTTTAGAATGGTAAACTTATGGCATACCATGGACAGTGGTGATCCATCCTTCTAACACATCGCTTACAAATTCTACAATGATGTGCTTTAGGTGGCCTATAAGTTTCACACCTAGTACAAACAGTCCAATTGTCTCTCTCATCACAATCAATTTTTGTCTCTGGATTATCTGTATGAAAATCAGAAAAATCCATACGACTCTGTGGTAGTGGTACAACACCAGGATCGCTGCATACTGCTTTCAAATGTGATATTATCAATAATAATACGACAGTATTGAAAGCCACTACATGAAATGGACCCCACAAACTGTACACAATAATATATAAAAAAAAGCTGTTAGTAATAAAAAAGAAACTCACAATTATTGCAAAATACTTTCTCTTAAATAGTACCAGTTGGAAATACAGCAACGTGATAGAATTAGAAGAGAAATCCATTTGTTTAAAAGTACTTTACTAGGTTAAGTAAAAAATGTTTAAAAATACATGTGTCTACATTATCATGATTATAAATACATACAGAGTTCTAAACAAAGAGTTACAGCGAAATACAATGAAATACAAAAAAAGCTATAAAATGCACACCTGTCTTGTAAACTATGCAGAATAACCCAACGTACAACGACGTAATCTGCATAAAAGACAGCGATGTACGTGACTATGATACACACGATACCGCAGGGGTCTTTCACGAACATTTTCATTTATTCCATAATCCTTATGGGTGAAGGAATCGCCTATCATCACAAACCAGAACGATCTCATGTGATTTCGTTCTCCATCGAGTTTACTTCATACAAAACTGAGCTCATTTTCTATTACTTTCGTCTACATTCATGTCCTTTTTTTATTCTAAAACTGCACTGAAACACCAAATTCGGATGTACTTGCAAGAAATGATTGAATTTTTATTAAATAAACAGTGGTTGAAATGTCAATGTTAATGTCAAATCTTGCGTGACCGATACTCTTAAACTCTATTGACTAGCCTAAACTGACCGCCATTATGCTACTATCACCGAAGAACCACGTGACACCCCCTACCACTTAAATTAAACTCGACTGAAATTTTGTAGTTTATCCCCTCCATTGGATCCTCACTTTTCAGTATAATACATTAATCAGTATCGTAATTATGAAACCTTGATATCAGTGTGTATTACGTAATTTACTATCACAGCTATAAGTATGATAGTGTTATTTAGCATATTCCATCATAAAAAAGCGTCAGTGTTACAAAGGGATGCTTCATTTCTGTTTTCGATATTACGAAATTTTCTTAATTTAGGATATTTTTTAGGTGGAAGTATATGTATGTGGCACAGAATTACCTTTATGTAATTTACAATAATACGTAATTAAACGAAAAACTTTATTTACAGAACTACTCGCAAATAAAAGTAATAGCGATAATAATAATAATAATTAATAATTAATAATAATAATAATAATAATAATCGGATATTATGAATCGATCAACGATAATTATAACAAGTAAAAGAAAGGGAGATAAGGAGACAAAAAGAGAGGAAGAAAATAATGGTAGCTGGCTACATCAGTGACTGTGATGGTGTAACAGTGGCAACAGCAGCTGAATAGACTTCAATAGTATTAATTAACGGTAGCTGTAGCAATAACTTGTATTTTGGACTTATTAATTCTCATGTATAGGCGTGAGTTCTGTAATCTGCTTAATAAGGTACGCCTTCTCGTCGTTAAATTGTTCGTCGTCTGAACGATCAGTGTGGAAGCGCGTCAGGAATTCGATTAGCTTCTCCTGGTTGCGCAGTAGAATGTCTAGAATTGGTTTTGGCTTATTTGGATTCGCCACGAACACCTACACAATCGTGATTACATGTTAGAAAATGAACGTAAAAAAATTGATACTTATTACGTTTGGCTTTTAGATCTCAAAAATATTGGAGTTCTAAAAAATGTTGGGAATCCTATAATAACAAATTTCATTCTGCCAATTACATATAAGCTGATATATAATGTGCATAACTATACCTTAAAAACGTGAAAAGCTTCAAATTGTATATTACGTGATTTTTCTTTGAGCATATTCATCATTAATTTTAAATTATCAGGATTTGAAATGTATCGTGTCATTACCTGAAATTTCGAAACGACTAATTTATAATGTTCTTAAGTGTGTAGAGATACGAGTATTCTGATATTTAGTATTTAAAATTATACATACAGTAAAATTGTGTCTATCGAGTAAAAGTTCCCCTAGTAGTTTCAAACTCTGTCGTCGTGTTACATAGTTTTCCGAATCTAATAACCTTTGATAATGAGAGAAAACTTTATCGTAATTAAGTTCTAAAAATTCAGCACTCAGTATTTTATGCCTGGTAAGTAATTCCTAAAAACCAACGTACCGGATGCACCAACAGTATGCTTTACTTTAAGTACGATATATCATGCGCTTATCATCGCTTACTTTGAACGTAGAAAACGCGTCGGAAGATATGTCGAAGGTCGATACTTCAACATATCGAAAAAAATTGTAAAAGTCGTCCGAATAGATCATAATTTTTGCCAAGGCCTCATATCTTGCACATTCTCTCAACATAGTGCCACAATTTAAGGCAATATCTTGGTGCTCGTATCTGCAATTGTTAAGTATCATTAAATCATTTAACACTGATATAAATTGAAGAACATATTGAAATTTTCTGTGCTATATTTTATTTTAAACAAAAACTCACCCAGACATAAGGGTAAATAATATTTCAGGCTTAGTACATATGTATTCCACTGTTGGAGCTCTAGTTCCAATTTGTCTTCTAAGTATATTATTAAATACTTGAGCGACATCTTTCTTCCCCTATTGAAACATGTTGTTATATTGATAGAAAAATGATAAGTGTATTTTAAAATAAAGGAAAAAATTACCCTAAAATAAATATTGTTAATTTGATGTGCATTAAAAAATTGTTTAATAATGGTTTACTGTTTTTAGTATAATAATAGTTTTAATTTATTAGGTGTCTTATCAGTTTATGTAATTTTAAAAGGTACAGTTAACAAACTGGTTTAAAAACATAATTTTATACTTCCTATTATACTAAAAATTAATATTTTGAAACATACCTCAAAATCTATGCGACTAAGATTCTGCACAAGTAGAAGTAACAAATTACTATTATATAATTCTTGTGCCAACTGAGCAACAACAATATCTGCTTGTGGCTCTGTTTCTGCTGTTCCATACAGCATATTTTTTATGTGTACCAAGTTTTTACTGACATCCTCCTGGGCCTAAAAACCAACGTACTGCATCATAGAAACCGAAATGTGTACTCACAACATACCTTTTCTACCTTCTTATCACCACGCTCCAATGCATTTACCGCCTCCTTAAGAGCTTTCACTACTTCCGCCGGGCTCTTTTGAGACTTTCCAAACAGAGGCATGTTTCTCACAATGTACAGACCTTGCGAGGCACACGGAAATAATGAAAAATACATTAGATATTTTGATCAACTAAATGTTTCCAAATTATGTAAATTGTTAACCAGTGACTTCATTTCCTGTCATTAAATGTACATATAACATGTATTCAATAAATAAATTAAAATAAATTAAGCTGTATTAAAAATATAAATCACAAACAATTGTTTAATTAAAACCTATAATGATAAAAACTCCAGATTGCAAATGAAAAAGAATCATACTTAAAAACTGTTATACTCCAAAATTATAAAAGCCTTATTGTCATGTGTACGTGCACAAAGTATTGTTCTATAAAAGCGCATTCTACATTGATCTATCTTTCATATGGTAGAAAGCTTGCAGTCAATCATCCATCAGGTTAGACTCATAGTTGTAAATGTCAAATTTGCTGTAGGCTATGATCTACTATCATCAAACGTTATTTTATAAACATTAATTTGCATTCCCTTCATCTAGAAAATATACATAAGATTTAACCTAAAAGGTTTTTATTTTCGCAGTATGTTGCTGTTGTGCAAATCGAGAAACGATCCAAAAATATATACAAATCAAGTAATGGTACGACAAATACGCCGAATGAAATAGTTGCAACAAAAATGGAGGTCGTATATCAGGTCGATCAACGATATAACGATGATAGATAGATTCAGGTGACAAGGAAAAAAAAGAGATCAACAAGACAACGACAAGATTCGTACTTTTTTTTTATGAGAACAATGAGTAGCAGATAATAAAAATCGAAGGATTTAAAGAAAACAGGAGAAAGCTGAATTGCGACTTGCAAGAATGCGAGTTCCTCGAAGGCGATATATCAAATGTTTAACCTGTGCGTTTCAATCACCTCTGTGAGCCTTAAAATAATCTTACCATTCAGTCAGACCCTGAACGAACCCTCAGCCTCGGTTCAAAGTATCCTATGCAACTCTTTTGAAAGTGCACATACAAAGCAGCTACTTTTCAATTCAATATTTCGTATCAAAAACACAGTTTACACGGTTGCAACAATTGGCCCAACGACGGATTTCAATGCTACGCAGTCCGATGTAGCTTCTTTTTCGAACGCTACGAATAAATTATTTATCTTTGAAAACTTTTGACTAATTGCACGATTCTGTGACGTCTCTTATCAAAATTCTTTCGCGACTAACGCCGAATCTGCAAAAACATTATTGGTTTTGACTATCTAGAAACTTTCCTTTCAACCAATCCAAAAGCTTTGAAAGCGAACTCGTCACTGGATTCGTTTAATTATAACGTGAGCCTTATTGTTTCACAGAATTAAATATTATTTTCTATACCTTTTTTTACCGGGAATTTTAATTGCTATTTGTTAAGAAACTTTTGCTAAAATACTTGGAGTGAAGAACTGTAAAAGCTTTTTGAATGTCCAAAGGTAGCGAATCCTCAAGGCTACTTTCATACAAATTCATTTTGTGTTTCAGTCATCATGGCGCGAAAATGCAATAATCGTACCCTTTTTGTTTTAAGAATGATACAACATCTAATCTAGCTACTTAGAACTTAGAAAGACAAATTAGGAAAACTTCTAAATATTGTATTTTTAAGCTTGTCTATAATTTAGTTTTACAGAATAAAAATTTATTTACTTGTGTATTGATTTGTATTTTCAGAGTCCAAGGTTTTACAGACTATAATTCCTTACATAATTAATTTAATGATCGCTATAAAAACGTTCTACACATTTGTTCATTTTATGGATACGACATCGTAGCCATCTATTGGCAGCGTTCATAAATGAAGTCGTTACATTCAAAATTAATAATAAAACTTATTTATCCGTATATTCATTTTCAACTTTAAAATCTAAAACTATTAAAGAATCTCTAAAATTGAATAAAAAATTATATTGAGTTTATTGCTACATATAAATTCATTAAAAAATTTAATTGAGCTCTCAAAAAAGAAAAATATTTATCCATGTGGAATTGAAAATTTAATACATTTTCGAATATGTTTAAATTTATTTATACTTTAAAAGGAATCTAGAAATCGAAATGATAAACAATATAATGTTCAGTAAAAAAGAGAAATGTAATGTTGGATGCACTGATTTCGTAACGATATCTTCCGGTAAGAAGTCGCATATCTCCTAACGTTCATGGATCCTTTTCCGGTAGGGTAACAAAATGACTGGCTTCAGTAATAAGGTATGTATCTTAAGTTTTATTATTTTAAGTTGCACAGAATTATTTGTACATGTAAAATATATTTATTTTAATCTTTAGTATGTATAGAAGAAGTTAATAAATACTGCGTATGTGTATTTGATGCGAGTTTCTATAAAAAAATATGCGATCGTTGTAGGGTTCTGTGTCCATATACACGTGTTTTCTTGTAACTTTATTTCATTTCTTATAACGTAATGGTAAAAATCATGCACTTTGATGTTTCGTAGCGTCGTTATAATGAATATTACATAACATTGGAAATGTATTTGATGCTTTCTTAATTAGTCTTGTTTATTTGACACGTGCATTTATTATTGACAGCGTCGTATGCAGTATGTTCGTGGGATTTCACTTTAGTATGAAAGAAGTATTTCATACGTTTGTATCGTAGACAAATGTTTTTTAATTCTTATTATTGTGTGTTTACAGCCAATATTAATCGATGGCCGTGGCCATCTACTTGGCCGTTTGGCAACAATTATTGCCAAAACGATTCTACAGGGCAACAAAGTGATCGTTGTTCGTACTGAACAACTTAATATCTCTGGTAACTTTTTCAGGTTTGTAGAAGATGAATTTATGACTCATTTGTGAATTACGTGGAATTCTGTAGTTTATTTTTAACGTCTGATTTATCTGTTTCATATGATATATTTGTTAAAAAGGATTTAATTTATAATTATTGCAATTTCACATGGAATTTATGTTTTAGGAACAAATTGAAGTTCATGTCATTTTTACGTAAGAGATGTAATGTAAATCCAGCACGTGGGCCTTTTCATTTCCGTGCCCCAAGTAAAATTTTATGGAAGACAGTTCGTGGTACGTTTGATTCTCTGCTGCTTATATTATTTTGTATCTTATTTATATCAATGATTATCTATTACTTACCTACATTATTTGATGACCTAATGAAACAAACATTTTAATGAGATTCTACTTCATGGAATTTTAAGAAATTGTGTCTATGAATATCAAAGAGTTAAAAAGAAATTTATTTATCAGGTATGATTCCCCATAAAACACAAAGGGGGAAGGATGCCTTAAGAAGGTTGAAGGTTTATGAAGGATGTCCACCACCATATGACCGCAGGAAACGTGTTGTTGTCCCAAGTGCTATGAGAGTAATGTGTCTCAAGCCTGGAAGGAAGGTAAGATTGATAGAATTTTAGTAATTATTGTAATAGTATTCCCTGCATTTGGTTTCACTTTACAATGATGGTATGGTAATTTGCGCCTGAGCAAAATTTGCTTTATATTCTATGATGTCACATTCTGCTGAGTAAATATCTAAAGAAATTTACTATAACATATGTATGAAAAAATTATGCTGTACTAATTTTTTTTTTATATTCCAGTACTGTCATGTAGGTAGATTATCTCATGAGGTTGGATGGAAATACAAGGCTGTTGTACGCACACTGGAGAACAAGAGACGCGTCAGATCAATCCTTGAAGTTCAAAAGAGGGACAGACTCAAGGTATAAGAAACAAACATAAGAAAGTTATATTTGTAAATGAATAGCTTTATATTTACACACATGTTTATTTTTTTTCCAGAAACTTACTAAGCAAGCTGAACAGACCGTTGCCAAAGCAGCAGCACCATACACAGCTATTATTCAAAGTTTTTGGTACAAGTAATACAAAAATTATAAAAATAATAAAGTTCCATAAACATTTTAGTTTGAGTTATTAATTGTTCATATAACTTTTTTTTTACGAACCCTCCCAATAATATAAAGTTGTCTGGAGAGAAGAAAGAAAATTCCCTGCTATTTGAATTTTTTAAAAATATATACGAATTTATTTATAAACATATTTACAGAGTATTCAATATGTACGTATCGTAAAATATATTAATTTTCTATACTATCTACTGTAAAAACAACAGTTCCTCTTTTATCATTATCTTCTTCATCATGTATTTCATTCTCTTCCTCATCTTCGGATAAAGAAGATGAACTAGAACCTTTTTCATCCGGTAAACGATATCTACCTACACTTTCAGGTGGAACACCAACACTATGGAAACCAAGTTGTTCAGCTAGTCTCTCTGCAGCATGTTTAGCTTGAATTTCCTAGAAAATATTTCAATTATTATTAAATAGCTAAGTAATTAATTAATCAAATTAATTACCTGGAGTTTTTCGGCTTGTTCTTTCTGCAGTTTTAAGGACTCATTTAAGTTTATAACTTTCACTGCACCATGAACTATAAGTGGTGGTGTAGCTGCTGTAACTTCCCAGTTTTTGTGTTGTTTTCTATATTTCTCTTTTTCTGGATCATGCACATTAGATTTGGTTGTTTTGTATGGTTTAAATGGTTCTCTTTTTTTATTTTCCTCATCTGTAGATTTTTCTACTTTATCAACAATATATTTAACATGCTCCACATCTGTAGGTTCTTCCTCTTTGAAAGATTCAATTTCTGCTAAATCTTCTGCTTTAATTAGGCTTTCTTCAGGGGGTAAATGTATTATCTTCTTTTTATGGATACCAGATCCTGTAGGCTGGTGGTAAAAAATATATTAATAAATGAATTACACAATATTACAAAATAATTTCTAATTTATGAGAACTCACTTGGGCCAGTATCTTCAAAGGATCTTCTTCATCATCACTATCAAGTTCAACAACTTTTACTGTACTTTTTGTTTCACTATATTTACCAGTCCATTCTAATTCATTCATAGCAGCTTTGCCCTCAGAAGCTAGATTTAATCTTGACAGAAGATTAGCTGCCTTTTCAACTTCATTTTTGTGTTGTAATTCTTTTTCTATCCTATCACGAAAAGCTTTAATTTTTGCACCTTTATCAGGAAGTTTTGATATAAAAGATCTAGAAAGAAAGGATGTACATTAAAACAAGTCATACAATTATAGAAAATGTGCCTCAGACCTTACCTACTTATTAGCAAGAATTTTATTTTGTCTCTCCAGAAGTTCTTCTAATTCAAACTTCTGTTTTCTTCCCAAATCTTCTACATATCCTTGACTTTCTTTTCTAGATGGAGGTGGAAGTTCACCTGGGATTTTCTTGATTATTTGTTTTGGGTACATTTGTTTTCCTTTTCCGCATATAAATCACTTGCATTCAAAAATATAGATTATCTTCAATGAAGTCTCTGACTTGTTGTAGATTAATACATGTATTATTTTATAACTACAGAGTTAAAAATTATTTAATATGACATCAATTTATAAACGTCACGATAAGGTATTCAAAAACCAAATGTTCATTATTTGACAATTGATATTCTTTGAATAACCGGCAAGAAATTCCTTCGTCGTCGAATTATACGCAAATACGAACGTCCTTTATACACTTCATGTAAATCATCAACATTCTCCTATATTTCAATAGAAAGCTATATTTTACGACTATTTTGTATACACATTACAAACAAACAATCATCATACATTCTTCTCTTTCAAAAATTCTTCGAACCAAGCGAAGCAAGAGACGACTGTTTCCAACGATCAGAACATTGCAACAAACAAATAATATACATATATATAAGTACGAGATATCGAGATTTTTAAGAGAATCGATATCATGCGACATGTTAAACGAAGATTCCAACCTCAATAGGACTCATCGCGAAAGATTGAAATAAAATGTTAAATTTGTCGAACTGTGTTAAGGTCTTGTCAACTAGCGACGAATGAAAATATTGTTCTTCCCTTAAGTCAGACCTGTCTTCGCAGTGGTAGCAGTATTGTTGGGAAATTCTTTGAAAAGTAATTTCTGTATAAAGTGGCAAAAGTGACGTAAAGTTGTAATGATTGAAAGCAAGTTCTCGAAGCAACTGCCAATCTTTAGAAATGAATTGCAATGGGGGGTCGTCTTTGGGTGGTGAACGTAAGGTCAATACCTTTATGGATGCTAAATCAATTGTCACATGTAAGTTCGTTAATTGGAATATTAATTTATTTAACCTCCTTTTAGCGATGACACTGTTAGGCTTTGTTATTGACGCCCTCAGCTAACTGTCAATCTTCATGACGTTTCTTTTTCTCGTTCTAGACTGATTGAAATTACTCGTGATATGTTGTTGCTTATATAAAACGTTGTAATAAAAAACAGTGGCTTCTTTAACGATAAGAATTTATTTTCAATGAACATATGTTATTTTAAATAGGTTAATGTTTTTTTTATGTAAAATATCCTTTTTTATTTATAATTTTTGATTTCTGTTCCAGTTTTATTAATTGTAATATTTCTAATAACATCAATGAATGTATGGTGTACATTGATAATTGTTAATGAATATACATTGATATGATTTATATAGATGCAGGAGATGAAAAATTATTTTCGACATTGGAA
Organism: Calliopsis andreniformis; assembly: GCF_051401765.1. NCBI lineage: Eukaryota > Metazoa > Arthropoda > Insecta > Hymenoptera > Andrenidae > Calliopsis > Calliopsis andreniformis. Next base: position 14,123,919 of record NC_135073.1, read on the forward strand.
AATGGATTGCTGCAAGCTATACCTGCAGATTTGGTGGAATGGCGTAGGTCTTTTAGTAGACCAATCAAGCAAGTTATACTTGGAGCAACATTTGTGCCATTTTCCAAGGATATTTTACCAACTGAAAAGGATTGGCATCTGATAAAACAGCCAATATTTCATATTTATTGGAGTGAATGTTCTGTAAGTACATGTCACTGTAATTACATTAGAATTACTTATTTTATTTTAGAAAAAATGTATTTTTTTACTAAAGTATAACATGGCAAGTTTTATATTCTTTTGATATGTGTATTATGATTTTAGGATGTGGATACTTACAAAACAAGTGTCAGAGATGATATAGATAGTTGGTTAAAAACATTAACACAATATCATATTCAAGATTGGATGATTGTTGTAGTAGAAACTTATGATATAAAAAAGACTAATAAATTATTACCTAGAACAACAGTTCTAGATAAAATTCGCAGTGATTTTGCTTCTAAAAATGGAGATAGGTAACGTGATAATTGTTTGATAAATATTTGTTGAATATTATTTATATAAATTGCTTTATTATACCTTATATGTTAAATAGATGTTTTTCTGTAATAAACTCAGTAAAATCAGAGATTCGCTCAGCAGAATCATGGAGAGGTTTAATTAATCGTATACGTCATCTAATGCTTGTTGCTTATGATAAGACACTTTCTCGTTTTGAAGATATCATTAGAGAACAAAGAGAAAATCGAAACCATCCAAACTGGAATTTTTGTCACTATTTTTTATTACAGGTAAAATAATAATACATCAATTACTGAATGCTATTAAGTATGTGCAACAGTATCATAAAATATTGTTATTTTTTTAGGAAGAGCTTGCATTTGTTTTACAAATGTTGGGTTTGTATGATGAAGCATTAGTGCAATATGATGAGTTAGATGCTCTTTTTACACAGTTTGTGCTTAATTCCAATGTGGGAGGTATGTGATTCTGTTTTTTAAACAGCCCTTTCTTTCTTAGGAATCATAAAATCAATAATTTGACGAAATTTTTCGTAGATATTCCAATTTGGTTAAATTTATTTCAAACTCCATTAAATAGTTGGGCAGGTGTTAATTTAAGTAATGGTACAAATTACCATTTAAGATATCTCCTGGCAGAATGTAAAGCATCACTATTAGACCTTAGAAGTTATTTATTCAGTAGACAATGTGCCATGTTACTAGCGCTTAACAAACCATGGGAGGTATGTAAGCTAATATCAATATGCAATTTCTTCATTTGTGAAAAAAATTATTTATGTACTTGGAATTTTTATTCAGGTTGCACAGAGGTGTTTATCATTTGTTCATAATACATTAAGTGAATTACGTATCTTAGAAGTCCAACGACCTGAAGGATCAATTGAATGTTGGTCCTTCCTCTGTGCATTGGAGGTATTACAAGCTTGTCAATTATCATCTCATAATATTGATAATAATCAACAATTAGATCTTTGCTCCTTACACACAGCCAGTTTATGGGCTCTCGCGAGAGATAAAGTAAGTTGCTAAATCGAAAAACTTTTCATATATCATATCATATTTCATAATCATATAAATTAATACTAACTGATGAAAAAGATAAAAGTAAAAATTTAATATTTGTATTTATTTTAGCTAGGAGATCTGGGAAAATTATGTGGTCTAATGCCTGGAAATGAACCATCTAGTGAACAACTGCACACAGTTGTTTATCTTATAGCTGGGATGGGAGATTCTGAACCACAAGTAAAGGGAAAATTAACACCAACTGATAAACTAAAAGAAGCACTCTCATCAAAAGAGGCGTTTAAAAAACAATACCTCGAACATGCAGAGTTGGCTATGGGTACTTACAAACACGTGGGCCGCATTCGATCAGCCAGATTAATAGGAAAAGAATTAGCACAATTTTATAGCGAACTTGGAGAGAATCAAAAAGCTGTAGCATTTCTATCTGACGCTTTAAAAACTTATACCGACGAAGGATGGCACCATTTAGCGGCGCAAACGCAATTGGAACTGGCACAGTGTTACAAAAGGATGGACGATGTTGAAAAATACACAAAAGTTTGTGCAGCGATTGCTAGCTTGGATGTATTGCACATTACTGTCCGTAACACGTATTTCGAAGAGATGTTCGGATATATGAAAATGATTTCGTCACCTCAACCATTACTTGTAGAACTCGGATGCGTTTTTGTAATACTCAGTATGGAAGTTAAAGTGATGGATAAAGTGGTTCAAGATTGCGTAGTTAATATCGAAATCTCTATACAAAGTTTACTTCCCAGAGAAGTGAAATGTAGCAAGGCATCTATATCTGTTGAAGAAGTTCAAATACCTTTGGCACCTAATAAGAAAAAGGGTTCGAAAGTTGTACCTGAACCTACGATTCAACTGTGCGTAATACATTCAGTATTATAGTGTTCATGTTCTATAAATTGATTTTTATGAAACATCTCTATTTTCTAGATTATCGAAATGTACTTTGGAAGATATGAAACCACACGATCCAAGTTTACTTCAGCTGCAAGTGTATTCATATTTAGATTATAAAGAAGATAAGAGTCTTGGATCTGCTAGTGTCGTACACAGAAATATTAAGCCTGCAGTGAGACGTTCTGATAGTACAAAACATAGGAAACCGTCTGTAAATGCAAAAGGCGATTTTACTCTAGCTTTAACATGTAATGAATTTATAATGAATCCGGGTGTGAATACATTTACATTGGTTGGAAGCGTTGATCAGCCCGGTTTTTACAAAGTTGGTCAATTATCGTTAATTATCGAAGACAAATTAGAGTTTTTATCATCCATTTTAAATCCTCGGTTATGCTATGAGGTAGCCAAGACCCAGCCAACAATTTCTCTGAAATGTGGTAGGGACTTATTAGCAGGTCTTGTCCAAGACATAGAACTAATTATCATGAGCGGGAGTATAAAAATAATCGAAGAAATGAAGCTTAAATTACGTACATCTAGAGGATTACTGATACAAATTGATGGTTCGCAAGAAGTAATGTCTAAAGAACTAGAGGTACCACTGCCAGTTTGTGAGCCGTTTCAAACTGTAAAGCTACAGTTAAAAGCTCTAGCTGAGCTTCCACCAAAGAAAGATGCTGTATCAATGGAACATAAGGTACTTGTTACTTAATTTACTTAATTATAATAATATTTTTTTAAATAACCGTAACTAGTATTATTATTTCTTTTTCAGTTAAATATACAGTGTCCGTGGGGTGCAGAAAAAAGTATACCATTGAACTTTGGTCCACCCCTAATGTCAAATATGAAACTTCACACAGCAAAAAGAAGAAAATTCCTTCAAATAATAGTAACAGGATTAACGACTCAACTTTTGCAATTAACTGAACCGGAGTTAACAACAGTAACGTCAATAGACGTCAACTTCAAAAGTTTGAATCCAGTTGCTGGCCAGAGATTAGTAATAGGTAATGGAATAAATGTTTCGTTTATGTGGGAACTTGAAATTGGTAAGGATGAGAAGTCTATGATGCCTATAAAGACTGACTTTCGTGTTAAATATATACCAATTAACGATACCGAAGAATTAAGCGATCTACATAAAGACGATCCTCTGCATATACATAATTTGCAAAGAGTGGAAAAGGCATCTAGTGTTTATAGATGCAATTTTGATATTACAGATTATGTGGTAAGACAATAAGTATTTTTTTTTCTGTAATTTTATTTCTGTTTGTTAATTTGAAGTCAAGTTGTACAATCTTGCCATGGACTTTATCTGAAAATAGTTTAAAAAGATAAGTTTCTACATGTGACATCATTTTCCAGACTCTGTTTACATTATCTTCAAAAGTTGAACCAGCTGGGAATGGAGGGGAATTTTGTCGTGCTAATAGTATGTGCCATCTTTATCTCACAGTAGCACGTATGTTACCCAGTCCTACTCCAAATCCCCCACCTCAATTAATGTATGAAGTTCTTGCTGATCAAGCAATGTGGGCTGTATGTGGTCGTACTGCTGGTATTGTGTCATTGGAAGTCTTAGAAAAACAAAGTGTCACATTAGACGTGATGCCATTAACCAGTGGTTATTTACCCCTTCCCGTTGTTAGATTGTCTCGGTACATCCCAGCACCAGAATCAAAGAGTGGTAAGTGTATTTATATTTGTTTTTAACATAACTAGACAAAGAATCTCCTTTTATGTTTTCGTACGTGTTTATGCTAGTATTGTTAATGTTTGTTAATTTTTTTTTTAAAGATAATCGTAAAAGTGAAATAAGTTCTGTTCCAAGATTAGAACCATTCAGTCCTGGACAAGTTTATAATGCTAGTAAAGCTCAGCAAGTTCACGTTCTACCAGCAGCACCTTCAGAAGCAAATTAAATGCAGAAACATTGATATTAAAAATATATAATATCCATGGTATTGCAAAATGCTAATTGTATGCATTTTGATAAAGATTCTTTATGTTGTTTGGTATACTTCTATAATGCTGATTAATATTTTCATTTATCATTCATTTTGTCAATCATTCTTATACTGGTTGTTTTATGTTCTTTTTTATATTTTTTAATCGAAATGTGTAATTTTAGATGAGTAGAGTCAAGTATATGTATATTTAAAATTGTATACTCGTATACTTGCCTAAAAGCCAAATTGCAATTTAGGTCATCATTTATTTCAATTAGTTACTAGATTTTGCCATTGAAAGCAAATATATGACAATATTTAAACAGTAAGTAATATTAAGACAATTCTGTAATTAGAATGAAAACGCATAGTTGAAAAATTGTTGATTATCGAATTATTACAAGATAACAATTATGTCCTGGAAAATAATGTGATTTACATTCTAGTGAATTTTTCGAACAATATTCATTTAAAAATGTTGTACAGTCCATGTGCGAAATTTGACCAACATTTTCTATTTGTTTGCTTTAATTTTAAAGCGAGTTGTAAGAATTTGTTCATTTATGCTTTAAATTATGTACTTATATTTTTTACATTGTGTACATATAATAACATACATATTTCAGATTGTTTTCTAGTTTCCAAATGTTTAATTTCTATGTAGCATACATATTTTCTGCTATGTTCATGATGAATCAGTTTATAATTTCCATTGATTTCAAAGCTCTCAGAGAGTGTCATGTTAGTATTAAGGTGATCAAATATGAAATCTCCCATGCTGAATATAATTCTGTAAAATTTGTACAAATGTTTATCAACAATATATTCATATAGAAATGAGAGTTAAATACCACATAATTTATATGCAGATATTGTAAGGAATAATTAACATCTGTCCAAAGGATAAAGATGTAGTATTCTGTAACAAATAATTGTGTAAAATGTAAGTATATGTAAAAAGGATAAGATAAATATTATTTACATTACATATATCTCTTACTGTTTGTTATTCAAAATATCAATATTGCGTATCATTATGTTGCCATGTTAATTAATAACTTACTTCTGGGCTAATTGAAATGTTTTCCTTAATTATATAAGTAAAAAAACGTATAATACTCAACAGTTGATATTTCTGTATTTAATTTAGAATTTCAACGATTTATTGTAAAATAACACAATGCTAAAACACTTGTTTTTATATTATTTATTCATTGATGGATAAATAATTATCCATGAATAAATGATAAGGGATGTATTCGTTTAATTGTTTGCAAATGAAACAAAGAACGAGATATAAATAATGCTCATAGAGTGATTTTACATATAAAATGTAAAATATTTTAAATATTGAAAAATGCAAGAGGCACGTGTATACATGGTGGATGTGTGTGTACAAATGTATGTACATAATTATAATAAATGGTATACCTACATTGTTATTTACCATCTTAAGTTAAAGCAAAATAATATATTTAATACAAAAAAAATGATTGGCATAAATATATATGTAAGGGTACAGTGTTAAAATATTAGTACAACTTCTTTAGTTTGGAATAATGAATTTATTAAATGTACTGGTTCAGGAAAATTTCATCATTAGATATAATATTAAGACTAATGTAATCCTGTTAACACATTTTTCTAATAAAATTGTATCCTATTTAAAGTCATTAGATACTGTATAATAAATTAAAATAACTTTTATTTTTTATATGTACATGTTAAGATGAAATGAATTCTGAATAAAGAAGTATTTGTATTAAATAATATGAATTAATTAATCACATATAAGATTAAAAATGTTCTTTTACTTCAATTACAGAAAAATTTATATCAAACTAAATATACTTAGTCATAAACATAGCAATCTGCTGAAACACTTAGATTATCAGGAAGGGAAGTTGTGGGTGCTGAAAGCTTAAGTGGTTGTATCAAATACTGAGTAACAAGAGCTACACGCTAACACACATGTTCATGGTTTATACTATAAAATTTAATTTCATTCTTACGCAATACAGGTACAATTAATAAGTAGGCAATGGTTGTTGTGTGAGTAACAGGCCAAATCTCCTTTTTAATGTTATTCTCTCTCTAGAATATTTATCCTCAGGAGAAAATCGGGCTGAAATTATATCCAGCGTTAAATAGCTTATAACTCTTATAACTAAAAAAATACAATGTCTTATTTACCTGGATGTGCTGATAATGTAGGATTTCCATTTGGATCTGTTTTCTGTAAAAGAAGATAAAAAATATAAATACAATTTTTTTCTAGAAGAAACAATAAAAAAAGACGGAAAATTCTATATTGTATTTTATATTGATAATGATTCTTTAATATTCGATTCTTGTTTTCTTTTCAAAAAATGGTAAACATTGAATAATAAAAAATCTGTAATCAATAAAATTTGTTATTTCTCACCTTTAAAGTATACACTCGTTCTCCGTTCTCATTCAAATAATACATCAAATACATTTTTGCGTTTTAATTTTTACACGTATTAACAAAGCGTCTCACGTAGGTTATGTTTCCCATCCACCTTCAAATTCTACCTCGTGGTTAATCGTCGTGATTCTTTGACGCATGCGTAGGAGAACACAGTAGGTTAATCGACCACGCAAATCGATCTGTTCGACTTTAAATTCGAAAAACTACGACTACAAGAATGGCGTTAGCAAAAGAAAAACAGTACAGCGTATGAAGGATATATTCCCAGTAAAAGGTAATCTAAAATAGCTGTAACTATATTTTAAAGAGTGATTAAGCAAGAATTCGTTTTTCAACTTAAATGAAACGCATATTTTGCGCATTATCTAACAACTTCCGGTCCCAAGTTCTACTGTACGCAAGTTGTTTTCTAACGCGATCAAATTCTCCTCTGTATAACAAATAGTCATTGATAATTTTTTTAGAGATACTATTTAGCAATGTATATCTTCTCGCTATGATATATCTGCGCATCACGTTTGATCTGTAAAGAACGAAATTCTCGAGATCATACAATAGATTGTAATGTGAGATATAATGAAATCTCAGAGTGGAAATTCGGACTGATTACATCACGTTTGATCAAGATTAGCTGTTACACCGACATGTTAGGCCCGTTGATGCGATTGAATACGATGAATGGTGTACTTCAATTAATAACAGAGGAGAATTTACGATTGGATCGTGCTTGTGCCGGAATATCTCGTCGGTGTGAGAACTGATTGTTCACACGTTTAAGTGACAGTTACGTGGGTGGAGAAGTTCTGACGATTCTTCTTTGGAGAATACGACGATCGAGCACGCATGGCCGATGCAATGAACCGCCAGATAGTCGCTCAGCAGCACAGGGTGTCACTTCCGTTGACAGACAAATCATTGTCAGTGTGGAACGGGTATTGCCCGCAATAACGTATAGAGCAGCAGATCCGCCAACGCGTGTTTACTACTTTTCTAATGTTCTTCACTGCTAGGCAAGGTAATTATTTCTGTACATTCTCGGTTTCACAATTCTCATGACTTATCCAAGTGTACTGATCGTTTACAATTGGGACTTTTAAAAGCAGAACTAGTCAATCCTATTTTTTGTCAAATTTGTAAGTTTATAGGTCAACTACCTATGTGACTAAATGAAATATTTAAAAATTTAAAAATGTGCCTGTATGCGTATTATTACTGTCACAAATTAATAAAATTATTTTTTTATGAATTTTTTGAACGATGAAAAGTTTAGTTGTATGTATTTTTGAAAGAAAAAGGAAAGTGATAAAAAATTGTATAAGTATTCAAGTTATGATTATGGTCGAGGAAGCGCATTTCAGCTCGCATTATCTGTAAATGTTCTATCCATAAAAAATAATCGTGCTCTGATACTGATACATCGACTTTAAATCTAGCAGCGAACTAGTAATCTCGTGTAGCTCGATGTTGTACGAGCAATGTGTTGTTTCGAGTGCACTCGTCCTAGGATTAACAAGTTTTTAGTGAAACAATTGATTTTTTGCAGATGCAACCGAGAAAAATTCGTTGGATTATTCAAGTCGAGGATGATCCATGGCAAGGTGAAAGTGTCGAAGAGCAGATTTGCTGTATCAAAGGTAAGTTTTCTTTGTAGTTAAAAAAAGATGTTTTTATATTTTGGAATTGAAAGAAAATTCACATTTTTTATATTTTGGAATTGAATTTGAAAAATTTAACGAGACGAAATATTTGAATTTTGAATTCCAAATGCGATGAAAATATTTGTTATTTCACGGAATGTTGCCTCTGTATAACTAAAGCAACGGGACAAACAGCGTTCGAGTGCTACAACGGGGCCTCATTAGTCACAATGCGCATCCAATAGTACAATTTCATTCATTCGTTAGGGAAACACAGTCACTACTGACGCCGCATGTCATTTACGTAATTATAAATAGAAATGATCAACGTGATCACGTTTCACACCACGTTTCACCTTGTCTCGTAGCGCGAAGATATGCAGTATCTACAGAAAAAGCCACTGTTGTCATACTATTACGTATGTACCTAATAGTTCAACTCCAAAATGTCAGAGCGAATAGGAATTTCTTCGAAATGAAAGGAAAAACACCTCTTTCTTGCCACAAAAAAATGTGTGCCTAGAGAAAGTGCTAAAAGCATAATTATTACACATTTTCTGCGTGCTACTGCATGATAAAGTAATTTCAGTTGTATTTCTGATGGTTCAAGGCGAAGCAGACTTATTGAATGTCGTCGATGATGTGCCTTATCGCATCGGGAAACATTAAAGTATCAAACTGAAGAGCCTCCTTACAAGTGCTTGTGAAACTATTTTTGAAAGAATAGTACAAAGCATTCTTTTCACGTTTCAATCAGAGATTTCTAGTCAGTATTGATTAATCACACTCTGGAAATCCGAGTTACGAGTATAAATCTCTTTTCTAAAATCTTCTACTGTATATTTGCGTATCTTGAAGAATACACTTGAGATGATTGAGATTAGATCAGTGTTCAATTTAGAGTTTCAGTTCAGTGTTTATTATACGCGCCATTTCTTGCGCTACCCCCATTAGCGAACATTACTCTTTGTTCGTTTTCCCTTCCTGTAATTTGCACGTGATGGTATTTTTAGAGCACGTGCGGTATTTCTGGTAGGTGTATTTCGCGGAGGAACAGCGTTGGACGCGCGTAAACCTTGAAATTGAACGTTTTAATTGCACGTCGCTCAGACTGTTCGATAGTGTCTCTTCTTCACGTTGAACCTTCCTAAGGGAAAAAAGTTTCACGTTAAGGTCATCGATGCTGTCGGGGAGGAAGTAACGAACGATACATTGCATGCTCTACTCGAATTACTGGCAGTAGTACTATTACCGAACTACAATTTACAACACTGGCGTTATAAGTGGATATCTTAAGAACAAAGTCATTTGAATCTTTATTTTATAATTATTTATAGTAGTGTTTCCTTTTTATAATTTATTAATCATAAATCTATATGTAGAGAAATGCATTTCACAAATTTTCTTTTGGTACAAGGTGAAATATGATTCTTTGGATCAGCTATTTAGATGTCTGCATGTCCATTTGCTTTTATTGTATACGAATGATACCGGTATGATTTCGGTGTTCGAACAAATTTGATATTTGATGCGTCGGCGCTGACTTCTGGAAAGAAGATCGCCCACGAGGCGAGGTTCCCAACACCTCACAGTGTCGTGACAGACTGCATCGAACGAGGTTGTTTCTCTTCAACGATAACCATACACGCGATCACTCTGTACGGTGCTTATTGCAATCTGATTGATGCAAATTAAATTCCGGGCACGCGTTAAATCTTGCATTCGACAATCAGTTTCTTCATTTAAATTCACTTAAGATTCGTATCTGTTGTTGGTTTTAATCTTGGCAATTTTTGCAGCATCAATCAATTTTTAATATCTGGAATTAGAATATTCAGAATATTAAGTTTTTATCGTCAATTTGTATATCTGAGTTACTTAGTTGTCAAAGAGGGAATTAACAAATTGATATCACATTTATCGAGAAAATAAAACGATATCAGTTTTACTACAACGCTGATCATTCGTGTTTGGATGTCATTGACCTAAATCGTGAACATTCAAACAAGTTTTCTAATATGTGTACTCTGATAATTTAGTGAATGATTTGTTAGCATAACTTCATTGATACGTGCACGAAATGAAATACAGAAAGTAATGAATCATAATTATGGAAAAGATTCTTGTGGTGTTGAGTGTTCTAAAATAAATTGTGATTCAGTGAAGTCTACAACATTTGTAGCAGTGTGAGAAGTTCTGTGTGTGACAACTGAGTACATGTGTAACATATTCAGTGATTTCAAATGCAGACCTGATTGGAATTAAGCATGGATGATGATATTTGTAAGTAATTAAGTCACACTATTTTTTCTCTCTAACATAAGTTCGATTGATTAGGTACACAGTTATAAATCAGTTTCTCAATTCATCCAGATAGATATGTTCGATTAGAATTTCAGATAGCTGATGGTAATGTATCTCTATTTAGAATTAATATGATTAGCGTAAGAATGGAAGACGCGACGTCGTGGGAGGTCCCCCGATACAAAGATGTAGACGCATTTCCAAGAATCGTATTAATCTCGTTACGTCTCGATTTAACGCAGTTTCTAAAAGGATGCGTGATCTTCCAAAATAATTCAGACACGTAAGAAAAGATGAGATACTGGGTATTACTAGCTACAAAATATTTACATTTTAATATTTACTTGTACTAATCTTACCCCCATTGGGACAGTACATTGATAAACTTATTTTTTTGTGAAACATCGCCTTTTTATCGTTTCTTCTTTTTGCTCAGCGAAAGTTGAGCCACTCCTGTTTTCGTAGAGAATTAATCCCGGAACGATAATTGGCAGTGACGTAGGATCGAAAATTGGTATTGCGGGGACGTACGACCCACCTCTTCCTACCTGTCCCGTTCGAGTGACTACTTCTTTCGGTTCCTGAGATCCTGCTTACTTGTGATGCATTGGGCCTTACGGTCCGCAAGGGAGGAGCCCGAGGCCCTGTTCCGATGCTCGTACATTACACATCATTTTTCTGCGTCTCTTTTAAGCACGAAACTGTAACTCTAAATTCGTCGAAAATGAGAAATAACTCTTCCGCTTATCACAAAAGCGATCGTCTTTTGCAAACTCTTTAAGAATAATATAAACATATAATAATACCAAAATCCCATTCGTCAGATGTTACATAATAATTGCAACACGAACACGGTTGCCCAGGGGTATCTCTAAAAGGAATAATAATATAATTAGTCTTCACAGAATTTTACCTTAAAATTGACTTATACAAAAGTTTTATGTAATATCCTCTTATTATAAGATCGATGATGTAATTAGTGTAACTTGAAATTCTTTAGAACAAAATAGTTTTTCTTGAGTCTACCAGCTCGAGTTTTACAATTTAGATAAGGCTAGTGTAGATGAACTGATCTTAAAAAGGTGTCTTATACTATAAACTCGTTAGTGAACAGCGAGCATATATCGAAGAAACACTGTAATCCTTTCATTGTTTTCTCTCCTGCGCTTGGATGAAATCCCACTATACAGGGTGCTCTATAATTTTCCATTCAAACTTCGCCAGTGTCTTCCACATGTAAAGATAAGAATTATCTTGAGATCCTCTAAAAAAAAAGGTTTATAATACAAAAATATCCACTCAAAATGAATGAAACATAAAAATGAACATCACATATAAAGAAACTAAAGACATTACAAAATTAGGACGAATATTTCTCGAATCACGTTTCTGATCTCTGCTACAAATTCTTACTAAAGTATTTACCCATCCTTCATTACGTAATACTTAATTCTGATTTTTACTCATAAAATTCACCAAGGGAGTCAAAACGAGAAACTCCAGAGCACCCAGTACACCAGAGAAAGAGAGAGCAACCGATCGTCAGTAAAAGAAAGCAAGACACTCCCAAAAGAAGAAGCGAGACAGAAACTCGAGTGTTCATCGCTAGAGGGCGGGCCTTGGAGGGGGAAGTTGGGCCTTACTCTTTCCATCTCCGTTGTTGCCAGTTCGCTCGCGACTCGGCCGGTGCTCGTTTCGCTCGGCGGTCCATCGACGTTTGAAAGTAACACCGTCTGTCATTCTTTTTCATTTTTCCATCGCGGATTACGTGCCGTTCTCCCGCCTCGTTCCCGAGAGCATTATCGTCGCGAAAACGCTCCGTCTCTCTCTCCCCCAGGCCAACATACGTCGTTCCTTTAACCGAGGACCGATAATCGCCGTCTCACGTCACATTCGGGTCCCGATCGCGGCGAGGAGGATCGCGGAGAGTCGAAAAAGAAACGCCATCGTCGATGGGAACGCGATCGAGGGAGGAAGAGAGACAGAGGGACGAGGATCGAGGGAAAGACAGAGAGAGTTGAACAAGTCCATGTGTGGCGAGGAGCATACGGGTGCAGCGGTCTTCTTGACAGTGTCGAATCAACAAGTGTCGCGTACGGAGCGTCGTTGTCGCGCGTTGTGCGCGCGCGCGATTCTAACCTCATCCTCGAGATCGGCTGGGCCCGTTTCGACGCGGCATTCCTCCTCGTTGTTCCACAGTGCTCGCGTTTCGCCCGTGCAAGCTGTGACGGGCCGCTGCTCGCCGTGGCGGCCGTAATCGATGTGATACCGTGCTCTTTCTCTCGTTACGTGCCCTTGGATATATCGTTACGTCGCCGATCCGCTGGCTGCGTCTCAAGATGGAAGTCGTTTACATAGGTACGTCACCTCGAAATCGTCGCTTTTTATAACGCGCCGAGAGCGAATTCGAACGTCTTAGGCTGTGTGGAGCGAGTGTCTGTTAACGTCACGCTGGGTGACGTTTCGACTCTAGGGGCTGCACTTTGGATTCCTCTGATGCCACGAGTTGGGTTCGAGTTTTATTTTTGGGGGAGAAGGATGCCGGTAGGGAGGATGCTTTTGGGCTTTTCGGTTGGGGTTGGATGGGGAAGGGAGAATCGAAGGTTTGGAAGGGGAGGGTTCGAGGATATTGTTGCTGCTGCTTCGGTGGTTTAATGTTTGAACGATGATAATTGAACGCCCATTGCGCATCGCCTTAATTCTCGGCGCCAGCGTTTAGGCGCGATCGGTGTAATGCGTGCAGTGGAGGCTCATGGGCGTTTAACGATGTGGTTCGTGATGAAGGGATTTTGGACTTTTTTGGGCTACGAAGTACTCGAATTAAAGGGTTTACGTTCTATACCTGAGAGCCTTAGTACCTCGAGTCCATTTCTTTCGAAAAGTCTTGGACATCTTGAAGCAAATGTTCCAATATTCGATGCTTAAAATGTCAAATATCTCAGTGAGTGAACGAACTAAAAGTAGCATGTTCTGACACTTAAATTACATCCCAGTAGCTGAATTTACTATTCTACATTACTTTTTGTTTTTGATTAGATACATTAGAATTTAAGGTTAAGATAAAGTACAACTAAAACCTAGCCTAATGTGTTAATCTGCCTTAAACCTGCTCTATAAAATTAGGGTTAAGGTTCAGGTACTGTAAAATGGTCGTCTTCTGGAATATTTATCTTTCTGGTTTCTTATTTTACAATTTTTTGACTTAAGTGTATTTAATCTCCAAATATTCTCCAACTTTTATCAAACATAAGTACTACAGAAATTTTAACTTTTAACAGCCAGTCATTTTAACAAAGTTGATTGTTTCGACTTCTTGGTGTCATGCTTATACGATTTTGTTTCTTTTCTGGAATCGATTAGAGTACTCTGCTCCACGGTGTTTGTATTCGTAAACAAGCTGGGAAGCGTGTCGATATTAAATGTAAACTAGATTATTTTATTACCCACCTGTAGGTTCTTCTACTTTCACCGTCAGTAGGGAACGGGGTTATCTGTGTGTTCTAAGGTACACCTTATCTAATCTTCGAAATATTTATTCATCGTGTACGCGAAACGCATGTATACGTCAAGAAAGAGGTATGGTACACGTGCACGTCAAGGATGATAACTGGGCTGCGTAAGTGGCGTCATTTAGATTAGAACAGGCGCTTCGCGCGGAAGGTTCACTGAACGTATCATTGGCGAAACGATCCGAAGGAATTCTGCGTAGAAACTTAACGTAATTTCGTTTCATCTCGCTCGTTCGTGCGTAGAATCAATAAGAAACCACGAGTACTGTTAGGTTTGTTAAAGTGCTTATCGTACAGGGAGGTCTAATCAGTGTTTTAAATTCTAATTGTCCAAAATTCAACAAAATTCTAATTAGAAGCTAAATAAGAGGCAAATTGTTCAGAAACTTTGCAATTTTAGTGAAATAATTCTGTCGTAAGTTTGCAGGAGAATTTTTAGCTTTTCACAAAATTGGCGGGAATATTAATTTCCAGAGACATTTAAAAACGAGTGGATCTTTCAAGTTTCTTAGTAATGTGATTGATTTTTTAAAATTTTTGTTAATTCTCTTAGAGGGAAGCTTGCATTTTTGGAATTTTTCTACAATATTTACTACATCATCAGGTATCCTGTTTATCATCAATTTCTTTGGCAGAGTAGCTGCATGTGTACAGATTGATACACAATTTTTACCTAGAGCATATCGTTCATTTGCGATAAGAGCGATACAATGAGAGGAGTAAACAATTTTTAACAGAGATATTGCAAAATTTCCTTTCCAGCAATTTATGCGCAATAATCGTCCATATTTTTGGAACTGAATTTCATTTTCATGATTTATTCTATAAATATTGTCGTATTAATGGGTCATTTTCCATAACAAACCATCAATCTTGTTTGTTAAATAACACACGTAACGCAGATTGTGTTAATTGCCTCTTTAACGAGTAACAGTCATGTAATTATTACGATGGGTACATAATTAGCGTGGCAGTTTCGCCTCTTTGTTTTAGCTGTTGTGCAAAAGTCGAGTCCACCGACCGTGAACAATCGTATCATCAAACTAACTTTTTTTGTCTATTAATCTTAACCTACACGAAGAAAATTGTGAAACGTGAATACCTCTCGAATGCACTGTAGACGGGCTCAAAACGTAGATACGTTCTCCTGTCTAAGAGTTAGCGCGTAGCATTGTGCACTTGATGACTCACGGTACACGTTTGTCAAAATAATGGACTCTTTGTTCCTTTGGATTCGATGAATTTACTTGGACAGAAATTGCCAGTATTTTCGATCCGAGGAATTTTGCGCGTGGGAGGAAACGCGTGAAAATGAAATAGTAGGAGTCGTAGAAAATCGACTTGGATTTTATTTTATTTCTACGACTTTTCTAAGCCATAAATCAAGATCAACCCTAGTGTCTCTAAGAAAATCTACATTTATAAAAAAATTAAGAACATATAAAGTATGAAATCAATTGAATTATTGTTTCGTAGGGATTCACAGCTGATCGACGAGCTTATAGCGAGCAGTAGATATCTGAGGTTCACTGTGCTATGTATAATTCGACTTTCATCTCGTCGAGAATGTGAGTGAGAGTATGAGAGAACGAAATTCACTCGCTCCAAATGCTTTCGAGGCGTGATGAATAGGTTGAATTATTGCATAGAATGGGATCACACGTGACTTTATTATATTACTATTATCATATTAACGCGAAATCGATTAGTAGTTAAAATAAGGTTCTTTCGCATCTGTAACACTCGAGCGATGCATATGATTAATTACGGGCCCGTTTCCAAAGCATCACGAATTCATGGGATTATGCAGTTTATTACATCGTATCTATGAACAGATCAGTAATTTCAGAACGGATTAACTTGACATAATCCGTGTAATCGATCCAGCGCGGGGGCCGACTAATGAGACCAAAGCAGAGCTTCGTGTCTGCTCACAATTAATTTCATACTGTCGAATTTTTATTGTACTTTGTGTAAACTAATTTTCGATACGGCACGCCTTTATTAAATACGCTTGTTTCTCGTTGAAATACTCTTGGCTCTTAATTGCTGCTCAACTAACGAGAGCTTCTTCTGACATTTAAAAACGCGCTCATTAAATTTCTACACCGTTTCGAATCGTTTATCTATTAGACAGTTATCGTAATTGGCCTCTCTTCGGGGATAATTTTAATGAAGTTGGAAATATAAATTACTTATGTACGCGTGGTTCGAATTTGTTGCTACACTTTCAAAACAGATTCAAAGTCCTTCGAAGTCGAAGCGTTTCAAATTTCATCACCATCCACGTATAACTCAGGATTTCCAGTTCTTCACTTTACCCTAGTTGAAAATATCTAACTTTATGTTAAGAATGGATCATTTATTTCTCGTAATTAAATATTTCATTGAATTCATCCCACGTAATTCTCCTAAAAGCCTGAAAATCCGCGGTTCTGTAACTCTCCACAGAGTTATTCAATTTTCCCGACTCAAACGCGTGACAGAGGGTCCACGTTGAATACTAGGCCGCGGTCTAACGCTATGCGGTCCCATCAGTTCGTTTGACCCATGAACTTCGCGCAATGCGTTTAGGGCCAACGACACGCGTTCCACTGTGTACATACTCGTGTACGCGGGAGAGGAGACGCAGTTGGTAGTCCGCATTGTCATCTCGTTTAAACGATTGTTCGGCACACTGGCAGCCGCCACGAGATCGGCCTATGCAAAGTGCACACGGTGCTTCTGCGTGCATTCAAACTGGCGCCAATGAATGAAAAGGCGACGCACCAGTCGTTCCTGCTCGAAAACTGGCTAAAAGCTTCGCGTCCTTTTTACACCGACACTTGCCGCGCGATTTTGGCACAGGGACAGTCGAAGCGCGTGACAATGGTAACTTCGAGCACTGTTAGTGACACGACACTGTGGCTAAATGACAGAAGTCATGTATTCCTGTTCTTGAGATGTGGAGGTTCAAAGTTTGAATTTTAATTCTTTATTGTGGACTTGCAAGTCGATACAGGGAAAAATAGGGTAGAACGAGGTGCCATTTTTAGTAGAAACAATTTTTGGTATTTTATTTTATCTCATTTTCTTCTATTTGAGATTTTTCCAAGGGAGAAGTTTCTCTAGTTCAACTTGCTCATGTTCTAAATGGGTGCCTGGGATTGAGGCAGAATTGAAACGTTCGAAAATGTGAGTTATGATGAAGATATGTCACTTTGTTTAATAGTTACAGAATATTTTTCTTGGAAATGTTACTTGGAAAGCTCTCTTAGGAGACATAGAATTTGTTTCAGCAGAAGGGGAGTGGATTAAAGAAACCATTCCCTTGAACCTTTTAGTATGGTACAGAAATAAGACCAGTAGTACCCAGCATGCTTGCTATCAGCTCCACAGCTCACTTTTATTCTCTTTTCCCACAGGGTATCTCAGTCTCGTAAAGCTTCCGATATGAGCATACCAGCGCGTGTAATCAGTAGGGATGGGATCAATTTCAATACAGTATCGCCTCTTCATAAGAACCCTGCTAACTTAAACCGCTCTTTGCAAAAATTCGTGCATCTCGATCTTCATCTTAAAAAATGTACCTCTCACATTTCTCAAGATCCTCAAAAAGAGCTGAAATCTGTCTCACCTAGGTTCGACTCCAATCAGCATCATTATATCTCTTCCTCGAAGTACACGTTCATGTAGTGTTCCAAACCATGAACTGAACTTCAAAGCTACTTACAATACACTTCATCCCATCTCTAATAACCAGCGCAGCAGTGGATCGAGTCGAGGATATTTATAGACTAATTTTCCCCCAGCGCCAGGATTAAGAGTAGCGTGATCTCGCGACACGGGCGTTTACGACGAAAACGGAGGTAATTTATCGCGAAACGACGTGGATGTGCGTTCTCTCCATGGCTCGTCTTTATCGCATCGCTCGGGCCCCCCTCGGCTTGCCTCTCCCCATTTTCTCAACATCTGCATCTTTTTAATGAAGAGCCGACGTCGAGGCGACTCGATGGCCCTCGCTCGGAAGCCTTTTCGATGATGCTTCAACGATTGCAGCGAGGGGGACAGAACGAGGGGCACAGGGGCAGCGGGGGGATCGTTAATTCGACTTGGCCGAGCGAAACGCGTTCCCGAGGAATTGAGCAAGAGCTAGATCGACGCGGAATTATGGGCTAGATGCGTGTAATTTTGTCGGGGAGATACCAGAGAAGAGATATTGGGCTGGTAGTCACTTCTCCCGTTTTTCTCTTGCTGGAATTGGTCATGCATTTGAACTGATACGTGTTGGGTTTATTAAGAAACTGGCGTGTGTTTTTAAGCTGGATATAGGCTGGGATACAGTTGATGGAAATTCTGTGTCTAGAAAGTCAGCTGATTGTCGTCGAGCTATATGCATTCTGGTGTTTAAGTAATGGCAAGTGAAGGAGAAAAGGTGTGTCGAGTTTCAGCATTGAAGTAAATGTATCCAAGACTTGTGTAGATTGGGGTGACATTGCTGGAAGTGCTGCATTCCATTTTATAAAATGATGGTGTGTCGAAACTTCTGACACCTATTCTTGTACAGCAAAGTTCAATAGACGTCAGTGCTGCCAATAATGTTAGAAATATTTCTCCTGTGTATGAGGAAAGTAATATAGCCATAGCTCAGAGGACAGTCAGGAAGTGGTTAGTGTGTTTCACCAAAATTCTCATATTGTTATACCTACAATCGAGTCAGCCTTCATTAAAGCTCCGCTTCTGAAATAGGAAGAAATCATTTTTAGATCGTCTGAGATTTAAATATTAAACTTCTGTTGTGAAAATATGTTTCTACTCTACTGTAATACCATTTACAGTGCACTATGAGCTTATAGGTAAGGAACCACTGTAATAAGTTAACAATGAGGGACAGGTTTTCAAAGTCACCTGAACCATTGGCTGTCCAGAGTGGTTTTATCGAAGACCTGAGTAACAGTGTACAAACAGCAGATGTTTGTTGAAAATAATTAGAAATTACATGGACGAGTTTACATCGAGAGAGTACTGTAGACTTAACACGGATGGAGAGCATTTCTCCAGCGAGTGGAAGTCGACTCGCGAAAAATGCAGCGTCCTTGAGGTAACCGACACTCGAGATCGCGCCGCGACAGCGATACTGCAAACCTAGCGCACTATCGGTGGCGTAATGGTCACTGATGTAATCGGAACATTAATACGACTGTAAACACTAAATCGGTGATTCGCTCTTCTTTCTCTGCTTCTCCCTTTCTATTTACTCACCGCTGAGGATGGATCCTCCGGTCTTGGAGCGAGGAAACACTTACGTAGCTGGGAGATTAGAGTCGGTTTGCTACTGATTGAAGAGATAGGAGGAGGGATGTACACTTGACCTGATTAAATACGCGATCGCGTTTGTGTTAGGGTTGAATTGGTCGTTAGTGAAATGTAAACCATGGAATCGATTAGATTTGTTGGGAATGTTGAATTTGAGTTACCACTGGAACTACTACACTGGGACTAGTGAAGATTGAAGTGTGTTTACTTCTACCAAATCGATGGAGTAACAAGTTTCAGAGTAATGGGGAATTTCAGGAAATACTCATTTGTAGTCTATTTTAGTTGCCAGAGAATAGTTTTTATACTTCAGTCAATGCTTTAAAGGAAGATGGCATGATAAACGAACTTCTTGGCAGACTGTCGTAATTCTTTAAGGATAGTGTACTTTGGAGTCCAATGAGGATCATTTTTCAGACTTACCCTACTATCCTAGGGTCGCTGTAAGAATCGACTTTGGAGACCTCTCATAGTCCTCGCACTTCTAGCAAGGGGAAGTCTTTGCCAACTAATTTCCTTGGCTGGTAGCTTGAATATTTGAAATTGGGCATTACTATCTAATGATAGTAGAAGCAGCGATAGGTCTGAACGATCCACGAGCATTTTTATTCAAATCAGTCTTACTAAACTCACAAATATTCGAACAGATATTACTCATAATTTATAATTCTGCTACCAAGGCGTGTTAACATCAGAATCAAGATATACATATATACACAGTAGAATAAAGAACCAAAACGATATTATTTATAATAGAAAGCCTCACCAATGAGAACACTGTGATGCCAAGTCACAAAATCTTCAAATCTCCAACTAGAAAAGGTAGAACTCGAAAAATTGGAGACCTAATCGAGTCCAATGATTGTGTGAACCCTAGCTCCAGCATAATTCCGCGCAAATGACCAAAGTTTGTCGACACAGAGTGTAAAGTTTCTCTCCGTGAGACGCGGATAACCGAGCGTCGATGCAGCGGCAGGAAAAGGCTCTTCACCGCAGGGAATGTTTGTTTCGTTGATTTGCTCTAATGAATGTGTGTATAGCTGGAGAAGAGACCGCGTGTTAGCGCGCGTTTAGCTAAGTTTAGCGGTGGTTTCAGATGGCTGGCACTGTTTCCTCGACGATGTGTTATCGAGGCGTTAACAACGTTACGTGTTTCGAACTTGCGGTTCGTTCAACCCCTCGCAATCGCAATCGGCGAGGGTGGGTGGAAATTGCTGGCGGTTCGAAAGCCACTCGGCCGAGAGTATCGAAACTTGCGTCCCAGCTAGCTCAGGTATTGACTTCGAGGAAACGAAAAGCTCCCGCGAAAGTAGTCGCAAAAGTTGCCGATTTCAATTTCGGCACGGACGAAACGCTCGTAAAACATTTTATTTCATCTGTTATTGGAAATTCTGATCGGCTTTCCGAGATGCATGGCGGACTGAAGATGAAGTGGCTCCACGTCTGCAGTTCTCTCGTTCGCTTCGTTCTCAGGCTCGACTGTTTACATTAGTTGCCCCGAAAATGAACGAACACATGTGCATCTATAAACACTTGCGTCTACTGTACAGGTTTGGATGCAGTAAATGAAACTCATTAGGGAGAGTCTTTATGGATGGGGTTGAGATATTGAAATTATTGGAAATTTTGGTTTCTTGCTATCCCCTTTACAGTGGTGGCTAAAGTTACCTTTCCATCCCAGAATTGAATTTTTCTGAAAATGATTTTGTATGTAATAATTATATAGATATCTTTGGGGAATAGTGTAAGTAGAATAAAATGTAAGAATTCGTATCTTAAAATACTCTAATCAAACACCGATAACTATAGTGTAGATAAGCGCATCGAAGAGGGACTTTCTTAACAATCTTTATCTTGTAGCTGTTAAGAACAGAACCTTCGAAATACATCCTAACCAGAAAGCCAATTTAGAATTCTCTATAAAACTTGCATATTAGTGACAAAATACCAATTAATTTCACATATATTAACTTCTTCTGTTTTTATGGACACCTGTACACGCCTATAAAAATGTTCACACTTCCAATAACTAATCGAAACTCTCGAAACTGAGGCAAAGGTACTCCTTCCCACTTCGCGAAAGTATTTTATTCATTCCCCCCTACATCTAAAAAAAATCGAATCAAAAAACTCCGTGCACAGTTCGCAAAGTTCCCTCGTCAGATAAACTTCGTCCCCCAGAGTAGCAGATCCTCTGGTCTCCCACGATAGCCTTCCAGGACACTACCCAAAACCTTCTCCTGACACTTTCGCTGGTTGTTCGCGCAAGAATTCGCCTCTTTTCTGCTCGTTTGTCTGACCGCGCCCTGTCCATCGCGATCCAGCTCCCCCGACACAAAACGACTGCGATTCCCTCGGGGAGCAGAGCCGAGCACCGCGGAAAGAAAACTGTCGGTCGTCGTCGCGTAAAAGAACTCGATGCACCATATTCGGAAGCGGCACCGTTTCGTAAGGAAAGCCTCGTCGCTGGCCGATGCTCGTCGAAGAAAGACACCACGCTCTTGCACGCGTATCTTACGGCATACTTTACTTCGGCGACGTGATCGCCATTCGAGATTCTCTCGTGTCCCTTCCCCCCCTTTACCCCGTCGCTATCTCGTACCCCTTGTAACGTACGATAAGCACGGGCCGCGTTCATTCATTCAGCGCAGCCACGATGACGTCTGCATACTTGCGTTTCTTTCGGCTCCAGCGTTTCGTCGAAACGCGGAATGAAAAATGTAGCGCTGCCGTCGAGAGGGGCCCCCGATAGTCGTTGATTAATGCCACGCCAATAGAAATCGAGTCAGAAGGCGCTGAATGTTTCATCCCGCTGCAATTTGGAGCGTCCGATAGATAAGGGAATGCGAACGAGGACGACGAATACAAATTTATGCAAAATGCGAGTCGGAGGGGGTCGGGCGGAATTCGTGATGGTTTGGAGATCTTAGAGGACTCGTGGGAGTGTCGGAGCATCGAGTTCTTGGAGTATTTTATATTTGAGGTGAGGTTCATTCATGAAACGTGGGATGTATAGGATGAGGCAGAAATAAGTGGTCATATTCTAGTAGAGTATTCTTGTTTTCTTGAGAAGTAAGGATGGAAAAGTCCTGGAACTCTTTCTTTTTGGGATACAAACACAAGATATCTCCAGATATCGTCAATTTTTATGATTTATATTTGTGAATGTGAGAATCTGTGTATTACGTCAATTAATTGCGATACTAATATCAGTTTTCTGCAAGTTGTAGGCTGAAATTATTGGATCTGTTTTTCTGTTCTCTGTATTCAAGAGGAGATATACAGTTTTGAGACAATCACTTTCTACAATTTTTCAGTCTGAACTTTGGACGTTCTTAAAATACTCCACTATTAATAAAAAGTGTTTAAAACGCCTAAAATACGGATGAAATCTGTCTGACTCGAGATTTATTCTACTGCCCTCGCTGTGCCTGACCTAATGCACACTGGCAGTAGAATAAGTCCCAAGTCAGACACATTTCACATGACTTTCAGACGCTTTTACATCAATTAATACTTAAACAAAACCCTAATCGTAATTCCATCATTATTCATTTGTACTTTACATTTAAAATTTTCAATCTCTTCATATGACATTTTTGTTCTTTAAAAAAGTAAAATATTCTACCAAAGTGGAATCACGTATTTCGATATCACTCTGTATACTGTACAATTCCAAATGAACTTGCTCATTTTCAGGCATTGCACTATGAATGGGAGTCATATTGTTGCATAATCAAGCATCTCATAAGCGTGTGATTGAGATTGTTTATGGATGATTGTGTAGCAGCGCAGGTATTTAAACGCTGCGCTTATGACTTTCTGGTGGACGACCTAAATTTGGAGAGTTTACTGCTACATCTGAGGTCAATGAGTGTCAACGCGATAGATGACGAGCCGTCGTTGCCATGCCGACAATAATTTCGCGGCGGTGTCGAAATGACGATGTAGTCACCACTATCGCTATAAAAACCAGACGCTTCCTTAATAGAAATGCGGATCTTTCTTTTGATGATCTAAGCAACAGCTTATTATTCCTCTTTCTGTTGCGATTAGGAACCATTATCTTTATTCGTAGACAGTTTTTCTTGTGTTAGAGCTAAGTGAAGCATTCTTTTAGATTCTTTAAGTCGTTGACTTGTAATTGGAGTTCATTGAACTTTGAGTGTTTTCTTGAAACGTTTCAAACAACTTGAAATAAAGCTTGATACTAATAGTCACTTCTTGAGTAATGTTAGTGTCACTAGAAGTAACGAGTTTATCGTCCAGTAATGATACATTCTTCCTTTTTTGTAACATAGATCTACATTAATTAAAGAGCGTGAAGGCTATAATAAATCGTCTATTAGTCAACCTAGGACTAAAGTAGAATTCTATTTTTTGAGGTAATCATGTATTTGTATTGCAGATGAGCGAGAAGACGTGCAGAAAAAAACGTTTGCAAAATGGATAAATTCGCAGTTACTCAAGGTAGAGATCCCACACATTTTTCAAAACCTTGCTCGCATAAAAATAAAAAACACATATAGAAATTCTTATGCTAGAGAATTTTTTTTAAATTTCGTTCTTAATTTTTGTAGAATCACCACGAACCGATTTCCGACTTGTTCGTCGACTTAAGAGATGGAAATCGGTTACTGTCCCTCTTAGAAGTCCTCACGTCGAAAGTTTACGTAAGTACATTACTTTTACTATGTGTAAGTGGCTAATTGCGAGATGATCATCTCATTTTTATCCTTTCATATAGTAGTGCGTTTGCATTTACGCTACGGGTTCTGCTAATAGAATTCCAAGCAGGTGCGCGTATCGTGTATTACGAATATTTGCATAAGAGTGGCGATTATCTATGCGCGGTAGGCGCAAGAGCATTCCAAGCGAAAAGTGCGTCTTGTTCCGCGTATTTACGTCGTTTCATAAGTATCTCTATTTTATTCTGAAGATTCTCTTCCATTTAAACGTTCTTTTCTAAGACGTACAACTTATGGATATTTCAGTCAAATGTAGCGTTCAGTTTACAAAACTTTGCAACTAATATTCCCATCTTTGCAGAAAAGAGAACGTGGCCGAATGAGAGTTCATCATTTGAACAATGTTAACAAAGCTTTGCAGATTCTCGAGCAGAACAATGTAAGTGAGGATTTGGTACTTTTTCGAGTAGCAAATTAATGAATGTGTTAATTCATCCAGTCTCGTCGTTTTAGGTGAAACTTGTAAATATTAGTAGCAACGATATCGTTGACGGTAATCCTAAGCTAACACTCGGATTAGTGTGGAGTATCATTCTACACTGGCAGGTCAGTTTCATGATTGGCTCGTTTCCCTGTGAATAGAATTTGTCAGTAAATGCTTGATGCGTCTTTCTTGAATTTTTATTTTAAAACTGATTGAAATTTATTTATTCAGGTACATTATCATCTAAAAGACTTAATGACGGAGTTGCAACAGACGAATTTGGAGAAGACACTTTTAGCATGGTGTCGTCAGAATTCACAGGTAGAGAATTGGTTGCAAAAAATGCACAATTTTTCTATTTACTAAGGCAATAAGTGCATACTAATATTTTTGTTGCACAATTTTTTATTTAGAACTACTCTGGAGTTGACATAAAAAATTTTACGACTTCTTGGTCAGACGGCCTAGCGTTCAATGCGATTCTTCACAGATGGAAACCGCATTTATTTGATTTTAATAATATAGCCCGCAAGCATCCAAATGCCAGACTAGATCACGCTTTTCGTATAGCTCAGGAGCAGCTAGGCATCGAAAGGCTATTAGACCCCGAAGGTAAATTAAATAAATATGTTTAATATAGGTGAATAATCTGCAGTTTACACGTTTAATATTCTGTTGCAGATGTGAATACATCAGTGCCAGATAAAAAGTCGATAATGATGTACGTTATGTGTCTCTTTCAATCGCTACCTCATTCTGGTGATGATATAGGAGAGCTAGATCTCTCAGTGGCAAGTGATAATAGTCCAGTTGCAACACCAGGAGCCGAGGTGCATAAAATTCTTTCATACTATTCATAATTTATGTGTCTTCCTTGCTCATGAAAGATATATCTATCCGCAGAATACATTGTCTTTCACGAATTTCGGAACACCGACTTCACGACCGATGAGTTTAGCGACGAATGTGTCGGTGGAGCTAGGTGGTTATCAAGTCGCTCTGGAAGATGTTCTGACTTGGCTCCTAGAGGCAGAAGATAAATTAAACCATGCTCCAGAGCCTGGTTCCACTTTGGAAATGTTGAAGCAACAATTTCACGAACACGAAACGTTTTTAATGGAACTATCCGGACATCAGGACGGAGTCGGTGCTGTATTGGAGGAAGGTGCGAGATTATTAGCAGAGGGTGGCTTACATAAAGATGAGGAGCACGAAGTTCGTGTCCAAATGTCATTGTTGAACTCTCGATGGGAGGGACTTCGAATGCGCGCGATGGAGAGGCAAACTAAAATTCACGAGGTGTGTTCTGTTTGTATAAATATCTATATACTTTAGAGTTTTTCAAACACTTTGGTTTATTGAATTTTACTTTTGTTTATTGTCTGTTTGCGATTGCAGGTTCTCATGCAGATGCAACAAGGTCAGCTGGACGCATTGCGACAATGGTTAACGAGAACCGAAGACAGGATTTCACTAATGGCAGCTGTTGAATTGAATCCATCTGCCTTAGATGAGCAACTGAAACAATTAAGTGAATTGGAGCAAGATATCGAGGCGCAGCAAGGAGTAGTGGATGGCATGAGAAACATGGTCGTTGTAGTGGATGAAGACAACTCGGAAGCGGTTTATGCTCAAATGGAAGATCAATTGTCCGCGCTTGGAGAACGGTGGACCCATATTTGTCAATGGAAAGAGGAAAGGAGGCAGCGCTTACAGTCTCTGCTGTCGCTTTGGCAAAATATCAATGACGATTATAAGAGACTGATGTCGTGGCTGAACGAAACTGAAATTACGTTAAAACAAATGGAAGCGAACCCAGCATCCGAAATTGGTGAAGTACTGGATAGAATTAAGAAGTTACAGATTTTAAAAATGGAAATGGATTCGAATCAGAAGAAATTATCGACTTTGCAAGAATCAGTTCAGGAGTTAGAAGGGCAAAGCACATCACCAGAATGCGTTAACGTATTAGAAAAGATTGAAAATCTGCAAGATCGATGGGATGCTGTAGGACAAATAATGGAAGTACAATCTCAAAGGATAACTAGCTCGGGATTTGAATTTGACTTGAAGTCTGAGAGGGAAACCACGGTGATATCGGGTAACGAATGGATGTCTGAAACAGTGACGAGTATCGCTTATAAAGAAGAAATTACTGCAACGTCTACACCGCACAGTGATTCCAAAAAACGTCGTGTAGATAGTACGACTAGGCATGAATTTGAATCCGCTTTACATAATCTTTACAAGTGGCTCGATTATGTCGATCTAGAAATTGGACGATCCGAAGGAGTGTTCGACGAGTTAAGTGTTGAAGAAAAAAAAGTAGTGTATAATGATACAATAGTTGATATAGACTCGCACAGAAACGATTATAATAAAGTCTTGGACTTGGGAAAGCAACTTCTCGAGGAGTTGAAAAATGCAAATGAATCAATTGAAGCAGAGGAATCAAAACTTAAAGATGTACAGAACTGTTGGATGGCAATTAATAATCGACTCGACGAAATAAAAAGTCGCATAGAATATTTGGAAGAAGTGAAAAAATTCCGAAACGAATTAGCCAGCTTAAATCTAATGCTAGATAGTTATTCTAAATGGTTTGACTTAAATAAAGGAAACAACCAAGTCGAACCATTTAGGGTAAAAATGAAATCAATGAAATCTCACGAAGAACGTATAAAAAAGTTAATAGAAAAGGCCAAAGATTTATCGGAAAATCAAACTAATGAGAGTAGTAACGTAAATATAGACATACAAACGTTTTCTTCTAGTTGGGAAACATTATATAAAATGTAAGTAATTCTTTTATATACTCAGTAAAAAGAAGTATGTTATATTTCTGTCAAAATAATCCCTCTTTTAATGATATTTGTATAGGTTGTCTGAAAGATTAACTGAATTAAATGAAGCTATCGATAAGACTCCACCAAAGAAGTATACCGATGCAGTTGCTAATCTCACGTCTTTTATAAACAATGTGGAAAGTGTACTATTATCAGAACATATAGTGATGTCAGATGATAGGACAATGGCAGAGCAATTGAAAAAATTCAGTGATTTGCAAGACTCTTTGAAAGAACATCAAGAGGTTTTTAATTATGTAAATAGTGTTGGCCATGAATTAATACTGAAAACTAGTGGAGAATCTCAGGGACAGAGACTTAAGGACGAGCTACAAGATCTTAATACGAAATGGAGCGATATACCTATAATTTTAGAAGAGCGTCAACAAAATTTACTGAAAGGTATTTAGATATGGATTTATTCACATTTTTTGTTTTCAGTAAATTTTTTTATTCTAAATGTATTTTATTATAATCTAGATATGCAGGCTTTGAAAATCTTTAATAACGAACTTTCCGAACTTGAATGCTGGCTCGAGAAATCGTACCAATATTTGGAAGAGTTATCAAAAGACGATGCGTCAAATGATGTTGAAGTTATGGAACATAAATTGAAGCAAACTCAATCGCTTTGCGACGAAATAAATCAAACCAAGCCAAAAATAGAGAAACTTCAAACGTCCACAAATAAATTACTTGAAAATTCTGAACCGAAATTCGCGAGTGTATTAAATAATAAATTAGAAGTTGTATCACACAAATGGAATGCTATTGTAGATGGTGCTAAGAGTTTAAATGATAAATATGAGGAAACTTTGAAGAAAAATGATGAAGTGAGTTAAAAACATACATTTTTATCATTTTTAAACATATTTTATGGGTTCAATAATATATTGTATTATATTCTAACAGATAATAAATGGAATAGAAGATTTTACAAAGTGGTTATCGGTCTTAGAAAAAGAAATACCTGCAGAAACAAAAATTACTTCATCAGTTGAGCTGTTCCAAGTTCGTGGTCGGTATCAATCATTAAAAGAAAAGATCGATAAACGAGTGGAAGAATTTAGAAATCTTAATGAAATGGGCAATGATAAACTGTTAAGTTCGGAAGGATCTTCAGTCCAGGAACTTGGTAGACGTTTCACATTTCTGAATGCCCGATGGACTGATGTTACCGATCGTATTTATGAACGATACAGACATTTACAAAATGCTAGTCACGAATACGGTGAATTTCGTGCTTTAGTGGCTCAAGAAAGTGATTGGTTGGATAAACTAGATAAAAGATTGAGAAGATCAACAGAAACTGCTGCAGATGCTGAGGAGATATCTGAAGAACTTGATGTAAGTGGGAATCTTTTAACAATAGAAAAAGATTTGCAACTGTGTAGGAAGATAATAACATTATATTTTGAAAAAAAGGATCTGGAAAACTATATTCGAAATCATCCAGAGTTAAGGCTTGAAAAAATACAAGAGATTGGAAAACAATTAATTGAAAGTAATATCATGACACAGTCTATTCAGGCAGACGTAGAGAGCTTGACAAATCGCTGGGAAAGTTTAAATAATCAGGTATGTGGAATCATTACGTGTGCGTCAATGGTATTAACATATTAATCTTTATTATAATGTGTGTATATTAAAAACTGCTTGATACATTGATTTTCTTTTCTAAATTTTGTGTATAACATCAAAAAATTCTACTCACTTTTAACTGCATGTACTATTACTAAAGAAACTTTGAGACATTTGTCGATATGGATCCATTAAAAAACGATATGCGACGAAATTATTTTTTGCTTTAAAAAAATTGCTCCTGCTTTTACGATACTGCTCATACTCTTTTTGATATTTTTTTCCCTTTTTGCAATTCAATAATTTTTCTTATAAATACATGTTTTACTATTTAAATATTTTTAAATAATAGCATATATAACAGAATAGCTTTAATAAAGTTATGCAGAAAATTAGAATTGTATTTTGAGTAGGCAGGGCAGCGAGCCAAGCTGCTGGAAGGATCAGTGAAGCAAGCACAACAATCAGAAGGACGCATTCTTGCTCTTCAACGCTCCTTAACGCAAATAGATTCTGTACTAACTGCACGTCTTGACTGCGACCTTACTGCTGATGATTTGCCTCATGATTATCAGGTCTGTTAGCCAAGTTTTTGTTATCCCTTCACTGAATTCTTAAACACAGGAAATATCATTCATATGTAAATGAACATATAAAAAAATAAAAAATTAATGTATCTGCTAAATTTATTCTTTGCTTCCATATTGTATATAAAGCATTATTACGAGAAAGCATGGCAGAGAGAATGTTGTTTTTTCCTACAGAATGTTATTTGTATATTGTGTGAAAATGATCAAATATATGTTAATACAATCTCTTTTATAATTCTATGATCCTAATTAATATGGCAAAAACAAGATAAAATAAATGTAAATTCCATAATAACATTAGTAAAATCTATTTCAAATTTAGAAATTGATGGAGGAAATGGAACATCAAAGATCAACCCTTCAAGAAATGGCTTTGCAAATTGAGTCATATAAAGCCTCTGGGAAGCAAGAAGCCGCGCTTAGATTGCAGGAACAATTGTCCCTCATAGAACAAAAGTTTTCGGAAGTCCAAAAGAAATTTCAGCGTTTTCGTTGTCCAACCAATTTGGAACCGAGATTATCCAGAGCGCTAAGAGAACTCAGAGGTATAGAAGAAGCAACTTGTTTATTGGAACTATCATCTGAAGATCCAGAGGCTATTGAAGGACAACTTAAACATTGTCTGGTAATTTATTATTTGTTATTTAAATCTGATATATCTCGTTAAGTCGTAAAGACTAATGAACTCTATGTATCGCAACATTGTAGCGCTTTTACCAAACACTGAGCGAAATTAAGAGCGAGATTGAAAACATTATCCTGACTGGTAGAAAATTGGTCGAGGAAAACAGTGTTCACGAACCAGAGAAATTTTCAAGGCGAATCGATATGTTGAAGGAATTATACAATAAGGTACAGCACATTCATTACCTTGTGTTCAAATAATAATCATCAAATTGAAATATTTAATTTCTATTGCAGCTGGGTTTACATATAACTGAATCAAAGTCGTCTTTGGAGTCGGCATTAGATTTGTCACGCGACATGTATAAAAACATGTCCTACATTAACATGTCTATTGATAGTATTAACAAGGAACTGGATACACAAAAGAACATGCCTGATTTGCCAGTCAATGCGATCTATGTGCGAGTACGTATATAAATATAAGTAAAATCGACCATAATATGAGTAATGTGTTACACATTATAATTGATTAAATAGGAAACACTAACAGAAGTCATTCCAAGGCTAAATGTTGTGAAAGATAAGTTGTTAAAATCTCGAGACGAATTTTCCAAACTCTGCGATCCTATGTATCTAGAGCAACTTAAGGAAAAGTTGTCAGATGTTGTTACCAGATTAGCAAACACTGAAAGGAGATTAAGACTTTGCTGTGCGCAGGAAGTGAGTGTTTAATATGCAAGAAAAGATTATGGTAACTTGAAAATGACAAATGTGTAATTTTAGGAGGAACCTAATGTCGACGAAATAAATGCATGGCTTCTGCAAGTCGAAGAAAAACTGAATAAACTGGATACTGTTCCGGTTGATCAATTGACGGAACATCATTTTGAACAGTGCAAGGTAATTTATTTATTTGAGATTTTAACATATATTATTATTTGTCAATTTAATTTTAAAAGATTATATAAGGTGAAATGTTTTATATTCATTTGTAGGCTGTACAAAGTGAAATGATAGAAGCCAAACCAAAAGTGAATCAGTTGCAACGCTATACGTATTACCCGAAAGTGGCAGAAGTCTGCGATAAATGGGAAGAAATATCTAACAGAATACAAGTATGTAACTTTATTTAATAAGTTTGAACATCATTCATTGCTTATTTTCTCATGGCTTGTATTGCTTGTTCTTTATCTTAACAATCGGTATATGTAAAGCTTGTGCTTTATAGTACCATTACGTATATCTCGAAGAGAAGTTTGTTATTACATATTATATACATGATATTAATTTAATTATTATTTAATATTAATTATTATTAGCAATAGTATTAAATCATATTAATACTTGCACAGTTATTTTTTGTTAAATAATTGTTTAAGTATCAATAACTGCATAATAATTAGAAAAATGATTGAATTTCAAACAATATTCTTTGAAATTACACATAACTGCTTAATTACACATATACTTTAATTTTTACTGTTATTACATACATAATTAACATTTTTTTATTGATTATACATAAGTTACATTGATACGTATCAATGAATTTTGTGGAATACTTTAATTCTGTCCAAGAGGTGTCTCTAGCTATGTAAATAATACTGTCAATGTTAGTCAAATGCAGATATCAACTTTGGTGAATGGAACAACTATTATCAGTCAGTTATTCGTGACGTTGTCTCTCCCCTTGTAAAAAGTTTCATAGAAAAATCTGAATACGATTTGCAAAGGAAAACAATATGGAATTAATAAAATGCGTTCCAAATTTATGTATTGGTGATGGATACACGCAAAGACAAAGCTTTGTTTGCACAATGAAATGCATTGTCACTTTCATCTGGCCATGCTTGATATTGTCACACTATTAACATGCTCTTTCAATTAACTGTCGCCTGTCCATGAATTTTCTGTTACCTATCGTATTTTCACAGGAATGGATCCACAAAATCACAGACAATTTATTAATAAAAAGTAAAATGGGAGAGAATAAGGGGAGAGACAATTATGGACGCATTAAAACGTCTAAACAGCCGGATCAAACTTCGGTGCAGCTAGTTAAAAAAGAGAATAAGTTAATAGATGAGAATGAGGAAATATATGGCATAGGATATCTTAATCCTGCATTCGATGATAATCAATGTAATGTCGTAAATACACCTGAAAGTTCGCCAATCGATATCGTCCACCGAAGCCGAAAGTCTTCTATAAAGTCTGAAAAAGTAAAAACTAAAATCATAGACGTTAGCAAAACTGTTAGACGAAAATTAGACATGAGCTCAATACCTGACGTGGTACAAACGTCTCAGCCACAAATTGTTCATATCGACGACGATAGAACTTCTTCATCCCCTGACACAGACGTTTACATGGCCGACGAAGAATTCTTTTTATCAAAAAATAGTACTTTATTCTCCCAAGTTTCTTCCAATACATTGGTCACAACAGAATCGAAACCATACGTATACAACACGCAAACGAATCCTTTCCGTATCGTAGAAGTGAAAGAAATGGAGATTAAAAAATCGGTTGCCTCTCCCGAAGACCATGTAATATTACCAAGTGCGAATGTCAGTGTAGGATTAATGCCACAAGTTGTTGAAAGAGTAGAAATTGTTGAGGATACAGAAACCGAACCAGAGTCAGTAGATACAGACACGGAAGATAAAGAAACTAGGGGGAGAATTTGCAGTGGAAATCAAATTATTAATAAGAAAAGGGAACTCATTCCTATTTTAAAGAAAAACAAGTCAGTAGATCCATATACTGCAAAGAATATTAAGAAATTAACTGTTAAATTAGATACCGGGAGTGTACAATCAGAGCGTGAAATTTCGAATAATAGGCCAAGAAAGGTGGGCGATACTGTAATGCAAATACACGAATCCATTTCAATGAATACACAATTGTCTTGTAAATTAAGTAAAAGTGGAAAAAGTACTTCCTCATTGAGAGATAAAGATAGTGTTGCAGAGTATCTTATACTCGATGACACTGAGTCAAAGATAAATGTAAAAAGTTCTGTTACTGATGTTGCTTCTCCATCATCAATTGATCGTATAAAAAGAAGGAAAGAGCACGCGAATCATGAGTTAATATCTGAAAAGGGCATTGACTTTGCTAAGTCACTTAGTGTTGGGAATGAAAATCAAGATTCTGATAAATATATAAGATCCTTGCTGTTTAAACGTGCAAGAAGTATGTCAAAAGATGATACATTAGAAGATTGCGAAAGTTTTTATGGAAGTGACAAAGAAACTGACGATATATTAATATTTTCTGACGACACTGAAATTGATGTCGAGAGTTCCAGTTCAGAAGGGGAAGACCCAAATTTAGGAGAACATGTTGAGCACCTCTTGGACAAGGTAATTTTAGTATCACCTGTCTCGCCATTGCATTGTACTTCGTTATGTATATAATATGTTATTAATAATATACATGTTCTAGTGAATATGACAATGAAGATTTCATAGTTTTTTAGATAAATGATAGGTGAAGGCTAACATTTGTGTCCATGAAACAGTTTAATGTATCAAATTTTTCTTTATGATTTTATCGTGTACAGATACAGGCCGAGAAATTGTCACAGGAAGCGCAGCATCACAAGGCTGAATCAAAATTCTCGGCTGACAAAAGAGCTTATAAACCTATGATGAGTTTATCTAGGACAGGTTTGGAAAAAAGCATTTTGGAATTTGAGCAAGCTGCCCAGCTAATGTTGCACAGAATGGATGTTATGTTGATGAGCATAAGTGGTATTAGCAATGAAAAAGATCCTTCTAAGCGTCTGGAGGTTTGTACAATCGTACTTTATTAAGATAAACAGGATAGTATGTTTATTTATTTATGTATTTGTAATTCAGGTACTAAAGGGAGAAGTTAGTACTCTAGCACCAGATGCAGCAGCTTTGATTAGCAAAGGTGACGGTCTAGTCATGACAGTGCATACATCTGATCCTACTAGGGCTGAAAAGATAAAGAATGAACATCAGGACAAGCTGAGGAGTAAATGGCATCAAGTTATGTCAGAGATTGAAATGAGACGGATACAAGCACAGCGAGGTGAAGAACTATTGCGGCAGTACAACAATATAATAGCAGAGTTTGAAGATTGGTTTAGAGATGTGCCATTAAAACTCGAACAAGTTAATAATTACGAAGGACAGTTAGAATCGTTCACAGTAGAATTCGACGCCAAACAAGAGCAAATACATAAGTTAAATGATTTAGCTGTAGAATTAAAGAGATTAAATGTTGGATATTCTGAAACTGTACGATATAGTATTAATAGTAGGTGGCAAGAAGTCAGTTCTCAGTTCAAGAGATATAGTGGTAGCAAAGATAAGGATAAACACGTGACTGACAAAAAAGTTGAAATGGTGCGTAGAAGAGTATATAATTTTTAATATTTTCTTCTGTAAATTTTTATTAAAATTACGAGATTTTAATTTTCTGGTTTTAGGATGTGGGTGGAGTTGATATGCAAGAGTTTACTACAAGAGTGAACAAGATTAGAGAAGCTGTTGTGACAGTGACAAGATCTCTGAATTCAATGCCTTTGAATGGCGATGATTACGAAATGTTTGCAAACCAAGAAGAGTGTCTGAAAAAGATCAGCAATGCCCTAAATATTCTTAAACCGAGTATAGAAGAGATTAATTCTGTCTTCGAAAATGTTGCTTCTCAATTAAGAAGAGAACAGGCTGAGCAAATCAGGCGTTTAAGTGACAAATTACGAGAGGAATGGATTAATGTCAATCAGTGTTACGTAGAAAGGCACAATCGCTGGAATAAGTGTTACGAAAAGTGGAAAGAAGTTTGCACAACGTGTCGATCTTTTTCTGAGTGGCTCGATAAAGCAGAAGAGTCACTGAAGAAATTAAATTCTGCTGGTCACTCTAAAGCGACGAAAACGAAGATATATGAATTGGAACAAGAGATTTCAAGGATGCAAAGAACTATGAATAATATTAATATTTCAAGCGCTAGTATTTTAACGCGTACCAAAGCTGAAGATATGATGGAACTGAAAGAAATGATCGAAACCATAAAACGTCGTTGGCAAAATATCTTAGTCGACTTAAATGCACGAAAAGAAAAGTATGTACCAATCTGAGTTCATTGTACTTCTGTAATTCTACACCCTAACATTGAGAATAGAATCCAAAGATTTTGATGGACACGTTACATCTAAAGCAAAGCTCTTCCTCCTATTGAGCTATTTCAGTTGTGATTTGCCTCTGCAGCTGTAGTGATCAACGTAGAATAACCTCCCTAATCTAATAAACAAAAACATAGCCATCTTTTGAAATATACTCTTTAAAGTTTGTTTAATTGAATATTATTAAAAATTTAATCAGACTCTAAGCTACTTATATCATTTATATTATTCTTTTATTTTTTTAAACTGTGTTTAAAAAGCTTATTTTTTTAAGGAACTTTGCTATGGAAAGAAAAGTGAACAATGAGGGTAGAATCTTAGAAAGTGCTTACAACATTCTGGAGCAAATAAATTCCTTGCTAGTTTCAGCAGCTAATCCTTCAGACGAAACTTCCTTATCAATAAGGTTGTCACTTGTCAAGGTAAGTTGAAGTGTTCATGAAGTTAACAAAAAATAATTTCTAGAAAGGATGGAAAATGTTATGTTAAAGCTCGAATGTTTAATCTTCATTAACATTCGTATCAAAATGTTTACGCGAAGTTATTTTAAAAACTCGACAAACTCCAATCATGATAACGTGTTTTAATTTTTATTAGACTAAATTATACATCATTACTAAGTATATTATTTATTAAAAAATTAATTTTATAATCCAGTAGCTCCTATTACGTTATTAAAGAAATTGAAACTGGACCTAATAATACCATCTCATGTCATGTCCGCACAAACGAAACTGTGCCAAGACATAAATAGCATTGAACTCTCCCTTTTTGCTTACTTTACTATTAAACATAAACGGCGGCTTCTTTATATATATTCAACTTTATTAATATTTGAACGTAACATTAACATTTTCAGGCAAGGCAAGAAGAACTGTCTTCCCGCAAAAGAGCAGTGCAAAATCTAGTAAATCAAAATGGCATACCTGCTACAGAAGAGGAGTGCAATAAACTCCTTGTTGACATGGACAAGGTATTATTTTTTGATTCTTAATTTATTTATAATAATGAAAATTGCATATAAACTGTAAATATTAATTTTTGCAGGCTAACTCAAGCCTGGCCAATCATCGGGAGTATGTTGAAAATAAACTTGCCTCTCTCAAAAAATATATTTGCACTTTGGATGCAGTCATGGCATGGGTAATGGAAACACGAACAAGAATAAGTATATCCCGAGAATTATCTCAACAAGAACGAACCGAGGTTATCAATAATGTTATGGTAAGTATCTAAATATTTATCTGATAGAGAAAAAAAATGATTAAAAAATTAATTATTCAATATTATCATCGCAGATCAAAGTGGAGGATCGTGAAATGGAAGTGAAAGATGTGTTGGAGAATTACACCAACTTAGAAAAAGAATGCGAATCTGCGAAGCAACCTATTTCTGTAGAATTACAAGTAAGTAGACAAAATGTTCGTTTTTTATATTTTTTTCCAAGGCAAATATATATCTTTTCTTATATTTAATTATATCTTGATAATTTAGAGTTCTTTGATCTTGCATAATTACATTCGATTTTGAAATATCTGTATTTCCCGCCATAGTGAATTGCCAACCATGTAAATAGAAAATATCCCCACCATTTTTGGGGGAAAAGCATGTTCGAAAGGTGGCGCCCTGACACCCCTTTCTCTTTCCATCTTAGCAGTTGCGCGGGATGGTCGAACTTTTTTCTCCTCGAGTTTTTTTAAAAATTTCGCGTTTAAATTAGTGTGTGCATCTGGAATTTGTGTCTAACAGGAAAAGTTGAAGAAACTGAGGGAGGATTGGCAGTTTGTGAAGTCCAGCGGAGGCGATTCGCAGAATTATGAGGTCAAAACTGCAGTGGTGGTTGCGGTTACGACTCCAGAAACTGGTGAGTCTTTTATCTTATCTAATTTTTCTCAATTCTTACTCAGACAAGAAAATACTCGCATAAGTACAGGTTTTCGAAAGATTGAACTCAAATTGTGCCTTCAATAACCAAATTTTTAGCGTTTCAATGTCTGTAACATTTCGAGCATGTTCGATCCTGTTCTAGGCGCGGGAAAGACCTTAAATTTGAAATTAGTTGCGCAGTTGCAACAACTGCCGCTAGACGGCGCCTTAGTCTTCTTTCATGACAGATTCGAAACCCTGTACTCTTTTTTCTCGATCTAAAATGTTTTCTGTGTGAATTTTTTAAATGTGAAATTCGTTTTTAAATATTTTGTGTCAAGGTAATTTTTTATTGTATTTGAAAAACTATAGATGCTACTTAATTAAAGAAGGATCTTTTCTCGAATATCATCGTTTAGTTATCAAATTAAATAATCTTCTATTTTAATTGATACTTTCCCATGTTTCTACTTCTACGTTATTTCTAACATAAAAATAATAAACCAGTCAAAGTGGGTCATTACTTTAAAACACAATCTTTTATCTTTATTACAAATAAAATTTGCCCAAGCCTATCGCCAACAAAAATATCCTCCACTTTTGCGTTTCACTCTGCATTTGAACGCCACGAAAGTGCTCTCACAATTCGTTGTGAAAACAGTTGCGAGGAAACAATTACTAGGAGGATTGATTCGCGTTTAGGGACTCTGTCGAATCGAACGCAATCGTAACTCTCGCTAAATGCGCGTTTTCGCAACCGTCGCGTCGCAGGGATGTCGAAGGGAGGTTGGCGACCGAACAAGAAATAGCAGGTTTAGTCGTTTCGGTAAGCGTAGCCACATATCACTTCCACTCCATCCCGTGAAGCGATATATATCCGCCACGTTAAGTGCAGTCTTTTCATCGGGCAACGCTCTCCTTTCTTCTACTATCGTCCTTGGATCGATTCGTGCATTTAGAATCGCCGATGGCGATGAATTCCGCCGACTCATCGCGCTTTTATCCGTCGTTCCTTTGCACGATAAACCGGGGCGAAATACTTTGATAACAAACGAACGGGGCAGTAAATCTGCACGACGCGTCAACGCGTCCTAAATTTCATCCCACGCCCTGCTGCCATTTTAACTCGCGAATGAATATATCTAGGGGAGAGAATTTTCTTTTAATTTCGGTATTTCTGGGTCACTTAATTAGGTTGAACGCCTGGCGAAGACTTGGAGGGCGGGGAGCTTGAAGACATCTTTTTGCGCGTGATATTAATGATGGGAATAGAGCACGAAAAAGTGAAATATCGAATATTAGGAATTAATGAGAGAATATTTGAAAATAGGAATCTTAAAGTATTTTTTCAGAGTTAAATTTAGATAGAAGCTCTTATTAAAAATTGTATTTAAGAACAGAGTTGGATTTATACATTATTTCCACTTAAAACTTAGAACTTAGACGTGAAGTTCCATAATTTCAATGAATATTATCATTTCTGATGAATATTAACAAAACCCCAAAAATGAATAAAATTCTGTCTGTACTTTTCCAGAATGAATTCCCAAAGTTTTCCTTAGTATTCAGGAAGTCACAGTAGGGACTCTCCCTCGAGAGGGAGATTTCACGCGTAACGAAAGTTCGATGGAACAGCAAAGATCGCGGTCTCGATTAGCGAGGGAATCGCGCTTTCGGTTCGTTGGTTATGGAAGCATTAATACGGTGAATTAAATTTTCGCGGCGAGGCGCATAATTCAGGATCGTGTCGGTTTAATCGCGAGAGGTTCTGGAAGGAAGAACGGCGGGTTTGTTGATCCCGAACCGGGATAGAGCTTAACGAAAAGGTCGTAGGTTTGTAGTATGAGCTTGATCGTCGTGCTGCATAATGAGAGGATAAGCCGTCTAATGTAGTCGCGGTAGAACATCGGCCAGACCAAAGATATCACGGGTCCCCTGCCCTCTCTCTTCCCCTTTCGCCTCTGTTCTCGAGGCTTCCTTCCTCCATTGTCTTCTGCAGTCCCGTTTAGTGGGTGCTGCATCGAGATGAAATCAGTCTCGTTTGACGAAAGTTCGCCGGGGCCACAAATGGATTAAACTTGCGCTTTGATGCGTGGCCTGATATCATTTTATCACCTCGCGTTAGGCAGTCTGTCGTGATTATTATGTTTCAGGGGAAGCGAAAGTGATCATTGGAAGTTAAAGGATTCAGGGAGAGGTGTTATCCTGAGAATATTCAAAGTTGGGCAAGGACAGTTTTTGGTAGAAAAAGAAGCTTTTTTAGAATTATTTTTTACTTGTTTCTTTGGTGAAGTCGATTTTGTTTTCTTGCGGTAGATAGGTTTCTGAGAACACTGTAAGAAATATAGTTTGTGAAAAAGGGTGGTTTTAAAGCTAGTGTGGAAATTCGTGTGCAGGTAGAATTGGCTATATTTTCTTATTCTGTGATGGTACAAAGTGAAATAAGGTACCGTGTTCAAAAGAATATCTTATACCACCCTTGGTCCCTACGAAAACTCAATTTTCACAAAAATGCTATGTAACCCTTCACTCTTTGATGCCTTCAATTTCGTTAATAACCATCCTTTAAAGTCCCTCGTGAAAAATCTCGGGAAAGGCAGCTTTTTAACGCTTTCACTTTCGTCCAGTATATTAATCCTAAAAACGAAACGAGTTCTGTTGCACAGCTGGGGGTGGATTCACTTCGAATTCTCTTAGAAAATAAATTGTACGTGATATAGTATTAGATACAGCGCTCCGAGAAGGCAGTATAAATCATTTTTTTTCCTGATCTTCTAATTCAGTGTTCATCAACTTTTCATAGGGAGTTACGTACGCTCTCTGCGTACTCTGTATCAATGGTTTTAGGCTTTTTCCCCCTCTATTGTCTTCATCGCGAGCGTGCGTGGCGTGAATTCACAACGTAGACTTTAGAAAGTTGCGCGTTCATCGGCTGAGTGGGTCGGGCAAGGGTGGGCGAGTTCTTCGCTTCGAAACAATCGATCCTGAAACAAAAAAGAAACTGGTGAACCGCTGAGAGCAACTTGCAGACTAATTGTGTGGTATAAATATCTTATCTCACCAAGTTGCAACACTATTGTGTATAGAAAATCTTGCTAAGAGGGCTTTTCAAACGTGAGAAACCTCTTTGGGCCCCTTGTGTACTGAAAGTAATTATTATAGAATTATTCAAGCTTGAAATTTTATAGTATTTCATTCTTTGGAGCTTTTACTAGGCATCTGAAAATTGAAAAATACAGGCAATAAGTCTTTAAAAGAGTGTTTAAAATAGTTGATATTGAAGAACGGAGCCCTGAGTAATCCCAGCTCAGTACTTCAAAAGTTAATTATATTAGGTTTTGATACATTGCTTCATAACACGTAGAACTCATTCGTATGAAGTTCCACATGTTCAAAGGATTAATAAAAAAGAAAGAGACGAGAAAATCTGAGTAACAACAAAAAAAAAAAAAAAACGAGATTACCCGTGTATCAGCGCAACAAACGAAAACTGTGTACAGAAATGCTGAGCGATTCTCTGATGCATGCGAATAGAGTGGATTTTAAAAACGCATTCCGCAAGAGACGAGTTTTGCGCTGGTACCTCTCCTCCCTTCCACCCTTTCGTCTTCTTTTTCCCTCGGATCCATGTTGCTACGCTAGGCACAAAACGTGACCACAGGAACACGAAAGCCTTAATGAGCTCTCTCGCTAACGAGGAACGAGTTTGTTCAGGTGAACATCATTCCGTCCCCGACGCGCCCTAGACTCGTTGAAAGCGGCTTTTCTCGGATCGGCGTAATTCAGCGTTAACGTGATCACTGCTCACAATATAGCACGCTAATCGCGTCAGCTCGAATCAATCTCCAATCCGCGCGCAGCCAGGAGAACGACGAAATATTATGTTGCGCGAGAGCTGTGGATTCCATCCCGCTAATCAGCCTAATTCCCCACCTGCTTGCACGCGCATTGCTCGCCAGTTAATTGATAAGTCACAGAGGACCAGCGCTTGAATACTCATTGATCATTGATTCGCGAACTGAGTACCTAGAACTGAGTTTCTAGAATTCAGGGTAAATCAGAAACTAATAGGTAACTGTAATTACTTGTTCATGAATCTTGGTGCAAGATGATTCAATGTTCTTACGAAGCAGAATTCCCCGAATGTAAAACTTATTTTGTAGCTTCAATTATATTAATTAGTAGAATTGCTTTGTCATGAGTGTCCCATGAGAAGTCCCCTGAAAAGCTCTCATGGTAAACACGAATAATACCTTATCTTTTTAGAGGACTTGGAAATATCAAATTATTTAATTTTTAAGTATTCAAAGCTTAGAACTATTCATATTTTATTTTCAAGTCTTCCCTAGATGCATCCACTCGTTACAGGTTTCCTATTTTTAAACCTCCATGTTTGATTTTCGAGCTCACTGAATATGCCTCTGCTTTGTTATAGTAAAAGCTAAACATATAAATATTTCTCGAGGCCATTATTCTGTCCCACTATTTCTTCCTTTCTTTTCATCCCTCATCGTTCGATGCTCA
Source organism: Calliopsis andreniformis (assembly GCF_051401765.1). NCBI lineage: Eukaryota > Metazoa > Arthropoda > Insecta > Hymenoptera > Andrenidae > Calliopsis > Calliopsis andreniformis. The sequence continues at coordinate 14,165,891 of NC_135073.1, forward strand.
ACCTGCAAACAAATATCAGTCATGCCAGTCGAGGATCGCGTTCGCGATACGCTGTGTCTCTCGGCGAGGCAGCGACAATAAAAAACGGATAAAATTTTCGCGCACGTCGTGGATGGGGGAATATCGGATGTTGTACTGGCGCGCTGACACAGGGATTGTACTGTATGACGCTGTGCTAATTGCGCCACGGTGTTGTACGAGAGACAGCTTTTTATGCCGCGACTGGTAATGACATCCGCCCTGTGCAGCTGACCCTCCATTATTTCTCACCGACGCTTTCCTATCGAACGACCGAAGCCCCTCGCAGAAGAGCCACGCGTATTTATCTTGCCCCGAATTTTCGACCTCGCGTGCTCCGCTCGCCCACCTTCCTCATAAACGTCGCTCCGCCACGATAATTCGAGTTCTTGACCGAATAATGAACCTGGAGAGGAAAAGCCCTCTCTGTCCTGATTTAATACCGAATTTGTAGTGCCGTTTGTTCCGTGAAATTGTCGTGGTTTTGGGGAAATACTCTAGGCTCAGGAAAACGTTTTTTTTTTAACTCTGGGGAGATGGATAATTCTTTCTCAGGATTGGCAGGAGACTCTAAGAAAATTTTGGGATAATTAATGAATTGTATTACTTGGAGTAAGTTAGGAGATTGTCTGATGAAATGACTGTATTGTTCATTAAGCTGCATATAATTAGTATACTTACTCCCTAAATCCGAGGACTTGTTTTTCATATTGAAAATCGCGATGTTTGACAAAATGCACGGAGTTCTTAGAATTTTTTCGGGGATGCCTTTTGCAGGAGCATAAAATACAATCCTTTCCCTTTAATTTAAAAAAAAGATCAAGTCGATACGATTTTTTTTCGCAAAGTTACAGCACTTTAAAGTAACCCCTGCATTTTTGTCATGTGTCGACACTACCCCATGTACTATCAAAATGCAAGGGTTACTGTAAAGTGGTGTAACTTTGCGAAAAAAAATCGTATCGACTTGATCTTTTTTTTAAATTACAGGGAAAGGATTGTATTTTACGCTCCTGTGAAGGACATCTCCGAAAAAAATTCTAAGATGTCCGTGCATCTTGTCAAAGTTAGCAATTTTCAATACGACAAATTGCAAAGTTTGACAAAATGCAGGTACTCGCTACAATTTTTTTCGAAGATGCAGTTTGCAGTAGCATATAGATTGAACCTTCCTCTTTAATTTAAAAAAAAGATCAAGTCGCTGCGATTTTTTTTCGCAAAGTTACAGCACTTCAAAGTAACCCTTGCATTTTTACAGCACGTCGGATAGTGCCAACCCATGGCAAAAATGCAGGGGTTACTTTAAAGCACTGTAACTTTGCGAAAAAAAATCGTATCGACTTGATTTTTTTTTTAAATTAAAGGCAAAGATTCCTATTTGATGTCCCTGTAAAGGGCGTCTCTGAAAAAAATTTTGTCAAGTTTGTGCATCTCGTCAAAATTGGCAATTGTCATTACGCCAAATTGCAAAGTTTGACAAAATGCACGGACATCCTAGAATTTTTTTCGGAGATACCCTTTACAGGAGCGAAAAGTACAATCCTTTCCCTTTAATATAAAAAAAAGATCAAGTCGCTATGATTTTTTTTCGCAAAGTTACACCACTTTACAGTAACCCTTGCATTTTGATACTAGATGGGGTAGTGTCGACACATGACAAAAATGCAGGGGTTACTTTGAAGTGCTGTAACTTTGCGAAAAAAAATCGTATCGACTTGATCTTTTTTTTAAATTAAAGGGAAAGGATCGTATTGTATGCTCCTGCAAAAGTCATCCCCGAAAAAAATTCTAGAAACTCCGTGCATTGTGTCAAACATTGCAATTTTCAATATGAAAAACAAGTCCTTGGATTCAGGGAATTACAATGGCAGGGGTGCACTAAACTTAAAATCTCGTAATAGTATCTTATAGTCAAGACTTCAAGCTTTAATTTAAAAAAAAGATCATGATCCTACAATAATTTTCCGCGGAGTTATTGTCGATCAAATTTGGCCAATTTTTGCCCAAAGTTCTTCTATGCCACAATTTTTTTCACCAGTGTACATTAGAGAACTGTACTCGAAGTGTATATCATACATTTCCCATAATATAAAAGTACCCAAAATACTCATGCACAGTAATCTACACACATCGATCATTTTTCCGCGATCAGAATAATTTATTCACCGCATCCTCGACTCAACAGACCACCAGTGCCAGACTCTTGAAAATTCCTCGTCAGTGGTTGTTGCGTTTTCCACCCACGTATCGTGACTTACGAATCAATATCAGGGATGCGTTATCGACGCGCGGGAAAGGAAGTAAAAGGATGGTCGAGGATTTACGTCGAAAATAAGACGAAGAGGCACTTCTCTGGGATCTAATAAGAGGCAGCTTAGCCGTGAAATTTTATCGTGGTGTAGGAGAGAGCCTCAGGCTGCGGGAGGGTAGTGGGTCGGGGATGATTTTCGTATAGGGCCATACGTTACTGCTACGCATGAATGCTCGTAGAATACACGCGTGGGTGGTGCGTAATATGGGACAGCGGTGTACAACACTGGCCTGGCCAGGTTCTACAGGACGAATGACGAGGGGTGGACGGATGAGCGAAATAATGGTTTTTTGGGGGGTGTGTTGGACGCTGAAATATGTAACTTTGCGGTGGCCACACATTACTGGAATGAGATTTCGTATTAAAGCCCGACGTGAAATTGTCATTTAAATTCTCGTTTCGAGACTTACTTTGAATATTAATCTAGAACGATGCATTTATTCGCTCGTTTCTCGTTGGCTTTGGGAACCATATGAGGGTGTCTCATAAGCCTCGATGCATTCTGATGCTCTCGAAATCGACCATGTATCTACTGTATTATAAATAACAGTGCAAAGGTTTAGTATTTTCGTGGATTTCAGTATTTCCTATTTTTTCTGTTTATTTAACACTTTGAGTATTACACGTTATCCACTGCTCAGTAATTTATTAATTTTTCCGAATATCTCTGGTATTAATCAAAATTTCTAACACAGATATTCCGAAAGCAAGTAACAATAATTTAAAAATAATTTTAGTTAGAATTAGGATTTTGGCATACTCTGTTTCAATTTCTAGCGAATATAATGTATGATCCGTGTAGGAGTTTCAATATCAGTGTTATAAATAATTTCTTTTTTCTAATTTCGTGTCTCTGCAAAGACACCTGCACTTTCCAGACAGGTAGCGTTTCATCTGATCTCTCTTCGACGATGGTATGTCGCATTCTCAAAGAAAAGATGATTCGATTCAACGTAGAAATACAATTTCGTGTCTACGATGAGATGAAGAGCATAGATTCTTTCAGCGTGAACCGATTGGGACACGTTGGTCTAGGGAGCTTTGCATTCCCTTATATTCGCTTCCATTTCGTTCGCTGGGTACATTCGGCTCTTGGACGAGTTCAATTTCGAAACGAATACAAATGTTCGCGAGAACGCTGTCATCTCTCTACCAGATGACAATGTCGATTTCCAAGTACTGAGTAAAATGCTCGATCGATATTTGTATGTATGGAAGCACGTTTTACTTAAAATAATTGTCGTAAAGATACATGTATGTAATTTACAATTCACCAGTACATATTTCACTAGAATTTAATCTTCCATAAAAAATAATCGAATAAGAAGACGATCAGATGGAGTGAGATGTAGATCAGGTAGATCCATAGTACGAAATTAACCGAAGACGATGTCTTGTCCTGCAGGTCCTCCATTGTCTTCAGCGAGAACGAATAAAAATCCCTGAAAATGTTAGAAATTAGTATGGAATGCTAGAAAATACTGGAAAACTATTGAGTGAAAAATCAGTGGGCTCAAAGTATTTATTATATGACTCAGTTTTTGGTGTTTGAGATAAAAAAATACCTCTTAAGTAATCTATCGAAATTAATGAAGTAAAAGGTTGTGAATTTTTTAGGGTTTCTTAATTTTTCGTTATTTATATTTGTATATTCTCAATGTATTTCTCTGTCTTCTATCTATTGTATCAAGGATCCTATTTTTTCTATTTAACTACTTCTGGAAGGAAGAATTGAAAATTCTGATAAAAAATTGATAGTTTTCAATAGAACATCCAGTTGATACTTTCCTATCGACCTGATATAGTCAATCTGTCGAGCAAACTCGAACTACTCTACTAAAATCCCTGAAAGTATTCCATCCTCACCTGTACTGCTCTCTTGGCGTTCCTGATCGCGCCAACGTGACAAACCCTTTCGACCATTTGCCCCGTGAGACCCTTCAGTGGCGATCGAACGGTGGTACGTCGAGTCATCACAGTTTTATTCGGATCGAAGTAGCTTGGCGTGTATTCGGTGGTCTCCGAGGCGATCACAATCTTCTTATGATCGAGATTCTTCGTCAGTGAAATCAAACGTTTCGTGCATAGATCGATGATGGCCTTCTCTAGTATCAGTACCTGTTAATTCCAGCCAAATTCAATTTTAATTAAAAGTAGGATTCTGAAACCCTACTTAAGGAGTATAAGAGGCTTAAAAATTTGATGGAAAGCCACAGCTAAGAGTGCACTACCCATTAAAACCTGCAATTAAGCTACTCCTTGCCAAACCGATTAACTCCACAGGTGAAAAATGTTCACATTTATTCTAAATATTATTCCAAGTACAAAAAGTTAAGCGTCAAGTGTATTAAATTAAACACTAAAATTGAACTAAAATTCAACAATTTAAAAGCTAGAGTCAATCACTCTGGCCCATGAGTTCATTTCTCAAAGGCAGTACCTGAGGCTTCTTAACAATCTTCTCGATCCAGTATGGTATCGAGGTCGTGGCGGACTTGGAGAAGAGCCTAGTGCTCAGGAACTTGCCATCCTTAATTTCTCGGTGCACCGTGTCCTCCGATAGCACGTGAGAGGAGTACGGATTCGGGTAGCGCTTGAAGAACGCTTTGCAAACGGCCAACCAGCAGTACGGGAGGATCGTCACCTCCGCGCTCTCCTTCATTGACTGCAAATTTCCATACGTTCTTTTCCAGCGAAAGTTCACCGAGGCTCGACTCCCGTCGCGGATTGATAAATTACGCAAACACGATCGCTCGACAAGTCGCCAAGTTTGCCCTGCTCTCGCGTCTCCATTCTGATCCACCGCTATTCATACGAACCTATTGAGTTACCCGACGCTTATTCGTTCATTCGCCCATCCCTCCACCTTTTCTTCTATCCCACCCTTATTCTTGCAATTCATTAGTGAATTGTCGGGTGCTTCATAAACAATGGGACCCCCCTCATTAACGCAACTTCAATGATAATAACGCTTTCGCGGTTCTAAATACCCCCCACTGTTCCACGCGACAATGATCGTGATCTCGTTTCATGGGACTACGAGCGGGTGGGCTTTCTGTTCGAGATGCGCGGGGATTTATCATTTTCCAGCTTTTCTTAACCCCAGAACGCTGCTGTGAGGAATAGGGTGTTATTCTAGATTTCTTTTATATTTGTTTCCCTTTTTGTGTCGGTAGGTTTTTAAAATTTATTCAATTCGATTAGTGTGTGTAGTGGATGTAGTGTATATTAGTGTTTGATTATAGTTGGGATTTCGAAGTGGGTGAAATTTTGTATCTAATTTGAAAATATTATTTTACAGTTGCAGTAATGAAACTGTAATTAATTGCATGTATTATTAGTGTATCAAATTTCCCAGCTTTTCTAGGTTAAAAAAAGAGGTTTCAAAAAAATTGATGGCGCGAATAACCTATAATAGTTCACCGTATTGCATCTGCGCTGCCATCAACATTCATCTAGTGCACGTTTCCCGGTTCATTCAATCACAATTCCTTCGCAATCACGAGTAGCTTTACCTCCTGATTTCACTTCCAATTTCGCATTATCTGTATGCACTTCTCGCAGAAGCCCGTTTCACGTCGATTCATTTCGACGCGAGCATTCCAGTCCACGTTCTTCTTTTGTCTATGGAAAATATCGTTCCCCCTCCATCGTCCCCCCATCCACGAGCACCATTTCTCAAACGCTTCACTTCTCGCTGAATCTTTTAACTTCGATGCCTCTGGGGAGTGTAAATTGTATCTCGAGGTTTGGGAAACGAATTTCTTCTGTCTATCGATATCAGCTTCAAGTTCAACATCATTTTACCGACAAATCTATGAAATCTGCGTGTTGACCTAGAACTTAAACAGTGAAACAATACTAGCTCGCCCAGGAAACTATAAAACTAGCCACTAAAAAGGATCTTCAAATTTGAATCTCGCGATACTTGAAACAATCAGAGCCCTACCGTCTCCATCATCGTCACGCTCAAAGCGTTAACCCTTTCCCTTACAATTTTCTGTCGTAATATTATCACCTTTGCTGCCGATCTGAAACGTGTAACTATCTTAAACTGCCAACAGTAAAGCTCCCATTGCGCGAACATAGACCTCTCACGCGATGGTGCGTGATCGGTTACTTGCGAAGAATCCTCATCACGCATTACCGCGTAATCGGCAGCGAAGATATTGTAGAAAGTACACGAGCCAGACTCGTCAAAGTAAGGCAAGGGGTTAATGCAATCGTCTTCAGTGCAAAGTCGAACATCTTACCAAGGGACTCAGCGCAGTGAGATAAGAGACTGCGATCGTATCGCTCCAGATCCGCGAGAAGACCTTAACAATTACCAGGGGGGTTGTGGGTGTGGCGGAGAGGGGATGGGGAGAAGAAGAGGTCCTCTGGTCTCTGGTTTCGTCTGGTCGACGCGCGTCTAAGCCGCGTTCATTACTGTACCGACAATCGAGCTGCTCCATGGTCAAGAGGGCGGGAAAGGGCAGGCCAGGGCGGCACGGGGGTGATAAGGGAGTTAGGGGTGGTTTAAGCGAGTGTAGCCACGGCGGTCAGGCTTGTAATCTGACGGTGGTGGGTCGTTCGGTTGGTCGGGGTAAAACGGTCCATTAAGACTGGGTAGCAGTTAGTGGGCATGCTATAGGAAGCAGCCAGCTTACTAATGCCAGGGTTTGGGGGTATCCCCGCAAGGGCCGTTACCGAGGTCAGCCCTAAGGGTGACCTGGCCCTCGCGAAAGTTGAATTTCGTTGCGTTACGTTCGTTCCTCCCTTGTCCCTTTGAACGGCCATGCTTCATATCGTCTTGGACATGGGGTGGGTAATGCAGTGTCTTCGAGGGTATTCTAATGCGTCGGTTTGTGTCCTCTCAAAGGGTGTATTAGGGTTTATTCCTCCTGCCTGGAGACTGTAATGTGATTAGGAATCAAATTTACGGGGAATTAGTGATTCTGTGGAAGGATGATTTTGAGTCACCTTGTAATTGAAGTAGTAGAAAATCTGTAGGTACTTGGGTACATTATTAGATAACTATTATCTCAGAGAATTCACAATCTGAAAAGTGTACAGAAAAAGAATCCTTTTTTAATTAATAATTCTGATAATATAGGTACAAATGTGTTTTCAATTTTCCTCGATTCTAGGGTCCCTAAAAAATAACACAGTCCTACACTGTAATAATACCTACCCCTACTGTATTAAATCACTTTGCTCAGGTTATGCCCTACTTACTATCTGGAGCTCAGAAGTTGTCAGTGGATCCAATTGGCTCCACAGAAAAATACCCAGAGATGGCTCACAGGCATTTCCCTTATTGGCCAAATTAGTCACACCTATTATTACTGCTTGCAACGAACCAAACACTTCTCTTGCCCCTATGCCCTCTCACTGACAACTTCTTAGCTCTCAACAGTTCACCTCGTTTCCTCTCACCTTTTGCTGATAACTTAAATTTCCTTAACAGATTAACCCCATTTCACCCATCATCCAAAACTGTTCGCACGTCAAGTTCATTTCTCCCCTCGACAGTTTAAAATTCCCTAGCTCCAAATAATATTCAAAACGATTCAAGCCTGACGCCATACTTTCCACTTAATTCGACAAGTTACGAACTTCCATCGTTACGAAATAACGAACCCCTCGCCCCAGAATCGTCAGGGGTGCGCGTGCCTTAACGACGAATTATCGCCAAATCGTTTTCGCGTGTAACCCTTGCTCGTCGGGAAGTTTCGACCTGGCGTAACCTGAACGCCTGGACACCAGGTTGACGATGTTATCGGTACGTGTGTATGCTCGAACAAATTACGCGTACTGGCTGCGCCGTGCACGTGGGGAGGGTGAGCAGAAGTTACCGATGCGGAGGGAAGAACACCCCTTAAACGCGTCTGCCTCTGGTTGGGGGTGCCTCGCCTTCACGAACCAAACTTTGATTACTGTTTTCGCTGTGGAACCACGACTGAAGCGCAATTCGTACAGTTCTGGCGAACCCGATACGTTCTCGATGGTGGAATTCGCGAACCTTTTCCTGATTTTGCATTAAGGATTTCTAGGAATTTTTGTTAGAGTGTTTAGTGACCCTTTTCGCGAGGAAAAAATTAATTATTGAGGAAGATACCTTAGTGTAGTTTCTAAATCACTTTGGACAGACTATGTATCATCGTAGCAGGTGATTTTACTGGTAAGGTTACTCCACGTGTATTGATTTTCTCATTATTAGCATCGTTTGTCTGCATTACGTGGTATCACGTGTCTGCTCTGTCTTGGTGTAGTGTCAAGCTTGAAATTTTTCTGGAAATTTAGGCTGATATTAGGTCCCTGTATCTGTGGTGTATCTGTGTTTAGAAAGTATTAAATTACGTATGAGTGTCCTCGTATGGTCGTTTCTCGGGGTATACGATCATTTTGAAATAGATCTCTGTAAGCATTTCGCTGTAGAAAAGGTCTGTCGCGGAAGGATGACGACCTTTTCATGGTGGCATTAAAAAGACGTAACACTGTCTTGGCTTCTCTTCCCTTTTCATTTCGTCTTCCTCAATTTCCTTTGGGATGCTTTATCCTCGGGCCGAAAGTCGTAGGGTCTTTAAATGAATTCCTTTTGCTTGGCGAGAAATAATTTTGTAGGGTAAGGAAGCCTTAGTCTGTTCTGGTTAGTAGGTTACCTTAAAATGTCCTATTCATTCTGTTATTTCTGAGCTCCTCCTACCACCATTTGCGATAACATTTACGAATCTGGGTAATGTCGATATGTCGTGACGATATAACGAGTCCCTTCTTCCGCGTTGACAGCAACTCCAACTACAATTAATCATGTCGTCCAGCTATGCTTTTTCATTCCAACAGTCTTATCGCGGGACTTATAATTTGTATTCCTCAAATACTCGGTGTTCATTCAATTTTCGCTAAGATTTATTTTCCTTCATGCTCGACGAGTATCGTTTCAGTCTTCATCCAAACCGACGACGTAATTAATTCGAGAACGCTGGTGTCCGCTGAGAGAACTTCCCCGAGACCAAGTTCCCAAGAGGGGGTGGAAAAGGATATTTCCTGAAGAGGCAGCATCGGGTTAGAGGGGAAACTTTGATTTGACTTGCACGCGACCGCTTTCGCACGAGGCTGCGGTTTGCAAGTTGTACAGGGGCTGCTTCATCATCGAACAGGTAATAGTGGCCCTCTGGAATTAGAAATCTTGTCTGCGGCTGAAATCGATCTGAACTTCTACTTGGGAACACGTGTTACCGATTCTGTTCCATTGATTTTCCTCCGAATTGCGATGGGGAAGAATTTTCATCGTTTAAATTGTATTGCCGTGTTTGCAAGTGCTCAAAGTGCATCGATTCCTAAAGTACACGGAGTCCCAAAATGCATCGAGTTCCAAATTGCACTATATCCCAAACTGCAGTGTCCCAAAGTGCACCGTACCACAAAATACACTGTGATCCAAAATGCATGCTTCCTGAAGTGCACTTACATCCAAACACACAAAAATTAATAACTATCTTCCTCCAAACTTCCGCCTCAAAGTATCTGAAATTCTATCTCAGTTCCATCCAACTTGCAAGGACTTTCCACTCCCACTAAATGGAATTTAATTTTGCTTTCACCGCGATCGAAGATCGAACCCAGAGGAAGCGCAGGTCCTTCTAATTTTTGGTTGACACTTCCCTCGGATTCACGACGATCCCAGCAAAAGTTAGCGCGATTGTGGCCGCGGAGGGCTAGAGAGAAGGGCACGGGGGAATAATACGCGAGCGTTCCAGAATCCGGAGTTTCGCACGAGGGGAACAATGGACAAGATTAATGGCAAATGGCGTGAGCGGAGAGGCAGTTCCGAGGATCCTAACACAAGCATAACGATAGGTCGGTCTTGCATAATCTGTCTTGCGGTATTGCTGGGAGCATCGCGACGCGGGATTATTGGAACATTTATGGAGAGAATTTGATATCACGGGGATGATCCTCGGAATCACTTTGAAAATCCTCTTCATCTCGATGCATATTTCACTCGTCTACGAACAATTTTTGGTTCTAATGGCGACTGAGAGATGGAGCAGTCTGCAACGCCCAGAGATAAAAGTGTTTTAATTAAGGGAGATTATTCCCATTTCGAGACCTGATCATGAGTGGAGTATTTCATACTTTTTATCGAACCCTTAACGCGGGAATTTTGAACGTTTCCATCTAGAATGTTTATTCTTGGATTACTGTAGTAGAACGCTGCAAGTGCTTGTTTTACTTCCTTGTTTAAAAAAAAAAGACTCGTTCTTGTTACGCATTTCGCTCAGCCCTGAAATGGACTATCGAAAAAAGTTCTGGTTTCCCATTTACGTTCCTCCGTCCGCGAGGAACGCGGAAATTGATCGCGCGAGATTGACGTTCGTTTTATCCGCATGGCTTCAAACGATTTGTCGATGTCTACAGCGAATCGTTGTAACTGCCTCCCTTTTGCAAACCGAGAGTTCTAATCGGTGACTATAATTCCGTGTTGATTGAACACTGGTTTTCATGGTTCTTTGTCAAAGATCTGCCGACAGAAATCTCGATGGCGAATTGGCACGCAAACGAAAGGAACCAAGGGATAAACTATTTGTGATTTTACACGTTCGGTGGTTTAGGGGAATATTTGCATTAATGAAGGCTCAGGTATAAAAGGAAGTTTCTTTTTTATGAAAACATAGAATGTGTAGTAACTCGAATTTTTTTTCAAAGGTTCATTTATATTTGAATTGGTGAGGTGAAGAACATTGCAAGTCCAAAAACCACATTTTCAAATATTTTATCTCAGCGTGTACCTAATTTTATACATTTGAACTTGTACTGTACTTCAACTCACTCATTCATTTGAAATATATTCTGGAATTTTGCTCAAAGCTTAACACTTCTATTATAATACATACCACAGAAATTTCTTCTGTCCTAATTCACCTGAAACAAAGGTCCCAAGGACCTGATTAGTTCACTCAAGTGCACACAGTCCACATAATGCGAATTCAGCTATATCCAAGGCCATGTTCAGAAGAGGAGCCATTGATGATGCGGTTCCCGCGCTTATGACGAACCAGAGAATAGGATATTGAAAAATCCCCGCCTTACATTGACACGCTCCTGCCTTCTCGTCTTTGCTCTTCCTCGTTCGTGCCCCCTGGGTCGGCAGCCGAGGATGAATGCGTGCAAGGGTGCCACGAATGGTAGCAGGTGCGCCCTGTGAATTTATCGCGGCGAAGGAGCTCGACTTATGAGCCCTGCTTGTGATTTGAATCGCCCGAAAGAGTTCACCCCTCCCATCGGTCAGTGATCGATACTCCTGGGTGGCAAGGAGAGGCGCGAGATGGGTATCGAAATGTTCTTTCTTCATCAGGGATGATCGATTCCTTCGAGCTCCCTGCGATCCTCCTGAAGGAAAAGTCCTCTGGAGAACATAATTTCCTTTTTTTCTATTATTATACACTTGAAACGTGATATGCTCCGTCGAGGTATTAAATTCAGAGGTGGATGCTGGTTGCAAGGGTGGGAAGGCTGAACGTGAGATTCAGGTTTTGGGGGATGTACGAAGGATGAAACTATATTGGGAGATGGTCTACTTTTTGGTAGATAGTAGTATAATGTCTACTAGTCTTGTACCTGAATCTGAGCTATTATGAATTTTCTTTAGTATAGTCTACTTTTCTGAGCATTCAGTTGATTAGAAATAAAATAGAAAATTATTTTCCTAAGCCCACTGCTGGGGTAGATTTGTTGGAAATAGGAGCAAAAACAATTTCTCATATTCTAATTTTCCAATATATTTCCCTTTTACTAGAAACTATTCAGTGAGTAAACCTCGAAACCACAGTACGATCCCAGCAACAGTCACCCCCGAAGGCCGCTGCCAAATCTACACGCAGTAGAGGGAGTGTATCGACGCCAGCGCTCATAAACGCGATATATTCTTGGCGCAAGGACTGTTGCCGATATTGGCACGGTCAAAGAAGGGAGGGAAGTAAAGGTGAGACGTTGGAAACATTTGAAATCAGTGCGTTCCCCCTGGGGACACCTCGTAAATCGTGCACCCCGTTGTTGGCGCCTTTCCACGTGCTCCTTCCCTCGCCTTCGCCTCCGTGCCCTTGCGTCTCCTCTGCGTCTCCTCTGCGTCTCGCTATCTCGACGTCTTTGTCCGTCTGGCGCGCGAAATCCGTGGAAATCCGAGAAAAATCGCGTTATCGTTAACCCGTGAAACAGAAGTCGTAACAGAAAGGAGACTTTAGAACGTTCGACCCCCCCTCAGTAGCAGAAGCATTCCTATACGTGGTTCTGAGCTATTGCCATTTTTATTTTTTCCCTCTCCGTCCGAGCAGATCTTTATAGTCGAGCCTGAGATACGACGATCGTTCGTTCTGGAATTATCGGCCAACGTGGAAACGACCACTGAATCGGATAATTTTTTTTTCATACCACCTGTTTTTATTATGTGGCTTATGGTGCATTTTTTACGACTTCCCGCTTGCAGGGAGACGCGTGTTCTTTGTTTCTGGGTATGGATTATTTCCGAGGGAGATTTTTTATAGTAGAAAATTGGAAAACTAGGTGATCTGAATTTTGGAACAGAAGAGAGGTAAGGTACAAAATATTGAGAAAAGAATATTAAGATTGAGAAGCTAAAAAAGAGTATCTGATAAAAAATCTCCAGATATTTGACTTAGTAGTTGTCCCAGTAAACGTAAAAGATTCCATTTTCCACAAAACAAGTATTTTCCCTTAAGTAAATCCCCCTACCCCCGCTAGATCTCATTTTTTCACCCTATCTCTTCCTCTGTCTTCAATTTCCTCCAAACTAATGTCCGTGACTTCCGCCAGCTCTCAGCTCTCTGTGAATTTGCTTCCATCCGGATATTTCAAAGCTGCTCCCTTTAGCATCACAGCGAAGTACACCTCCATCAGAAGCAAGCCTTTCAGGGGACCCCACGTTCGCTTCTGAGGACAGGTCGGTTTCGTTTTGTTCCTCATCGTGTCGGCCCTCTCATCGCCTCGACTGATTTTTCGGCGGCGCGAGCAGCCGCGATGCTCGAATAAGGATAGCCGCGAATCTGGGGTAAAGGCATCAGATTCTTCCCATTGTGCGCGTCTTTCCTCGCGGCGTTCGTCGTGTGTGCACGAGTAATTTCGCCGGCTGTGGGTAACGTCTGCTCTTTTGCAAATATTGATCGTGAAAAAATAGATGCTTCCGATATACGGGAGCAATGCTGCTCCAATAGGGGAAAGCGGAATCGAATTTTTCATCGAGGGACTGAGGTAATCTGGGTCGCGCGTGTATCGTTGTCGCTGTAGAATATAGTCTATTGTTCGATACAAATTCAAGTCCTTCCGTGGCTGTTGTTAGGACGCAAGCAACAGGGGGAGGTATTGAAAGGAACTCGATATCTGGCCCCCTTTCAAGGGAAAATTGCATATCTCGACTACTGTGTTCACTGAACGAATCTCGATCGGGGATTAACTCTATTTTTTGACGCCCATCGCTCTGGTCACGTAACGATATCAGTAAAGTGCCTGGGATAAAAAATAGCAAATATTCTTTGGACCTTTCTATTGGGTTAGTGAGAAAGTAACTTCATTTTCGTTGAAATTGTAATTTCTGGTCTGCGTTTATTCTTTCGTTTACTCTGGTCTTTCTAAAGAGATTGTTCTTTTTGTTTGAATAAACTTCTGTGACGGTGGGGTAAATCAGTTTGTAGAAAGATAGAGGATTGTTATAAATAATCAAGGAAAGTATATTGACTAAATAAATGAATGGTGTTTGAGAATTTTATGTTGGTTTTATTTATCAAAAAATGAAAGGATTTTCCTATCACAGTATATAAACCAATTTTATATTTCAAGCTTCGCAATGTGCAAAGTATAAAACGAAGGTCAGAGTTTATCTTTTATACGTGCTGATGGAGTTCTTTACATTTCTGGAATATGAAACATTTTGCAGACAAAATATACTAATATTATTAGTGTCTGTCATTTCGCTTGATTTTCACAATGTTTGACTTATGGATTTCTATGCTACTGCTGTATTTTGCAGTTCATTAAACAATTTACCACTGAATAATTAAAAAACTCGAGTTCCCCGAGGTAAAGTTGATTAACACTTTTTATAATTATCAGAATGCCAATCAGTTGTCGATTTGACTTTCATCAAAATACCCATGATTATGCAAGATGGCTTACAGTTCTCGTATATTGCATGCATAATTGATGCTGTTGTCATCGAAGTTTAAAACGAATGAGAAATACCGGGAGGATGTCGATCCCGTTAATCGACTGCAAGCACTTCGCTCCGACTGGGATCATTTCCGCTAGAAACGCTCTGCAAATTGAGTCCGCCACGGTCCGACGAATTAATGTCTAATAGTCTGTTCTGAGGATGGAATTAATTACTTCAACTTCAAGCCGCTGATATTAAATGCACGAATTAACATTCAGAAGTAATATCTGCGGCCGCTTACCTCCATCTCACGTGTTATTCGTTGAAGCTGGACTATAAACTTGATCGTTCATTTACATATGATGCTCTCGTTGCATTCTGATGGATTTTACGCAGCTTTTCACCATAATTTTTGCGAAAATCGAGTGTCTGTAAGAAAGTCACGGTTATAGAGATCTGCAAGACCTTACAAGTTTACTTTTTATTTACGTTCAGTATCTTCTTTTTTCGTTTTCTTACCGAAAGTTAGAAGTCAGTCTAATTATTTAATTTCAGAACGACATCTTTCTACTTTTCGGTATAATACTGGGATTGTAGGTGATTTTGTGGGGTCACTGGCGACCGCAGGGTGTCGTTCTAGGATTAAAACATAACTTGAGCGTATCTTCTCAAAACCAAGGTTGAGATACAATCTTCAGAATAGTTCCAAGAAAAGTATCCACTCATAAGTACCCGAACGATTTCACAAACTTGTAAAGTTACAAATTCATTAATAACAACTAATATTTACTCCTTAAAGAACCCATAATTTCCTGCCAGAAATACCTAATTCTAAGCCATAATAGAAATACAAAACAAACGTAACTAACATACATCAGTTACTAATAATTAAATGAAACTCTCATTAAAAACAAATTTAACTCTCTCTCAACCGAGACTTAAAGAAACCTCTATTTTTCTCAACACGTGACCCCTACTCATTCAGCACTGTACCAACCAAAACTATACACCACTATAGTATCCCCCCAATCCTCAAAATCACCAACTACTGTCCCTTGGCTCCTCGAAACCCACCCTCGGTCCCCTTCCCTTCCCAAAACCATATCCTCCTGTTCCCCATGAAAAACACAGGCTCGCCGAGGCTCCCACAGAATCCTGCAGGAATCGACTTCGAAAATGGGACGGTTCGGTCCGTCTGGCTGGAAAGTGGCTATATCTCCGTGTCAGGAGCCGGAGTCAGGGATGTCGGGTGACATTGACCGCGGGAGCAACCCCCGCGGAGGGTTGGCGGCGAGGTTTTCGCTGGCGCGTGGAAACGGCGCGTGCGCACGCCGCGTTCTCGTGCAGCCGGGTTCGCGAAGGAAGGGGCGACGGGGTAAAACACAGTACGACCCCGGACGGCCAAGGGGTAACGACACGTCTGCTAGACGACCCCCCCAGTCTTCCCTCGCCCGACGGTTCCCGCGGACAGTTCGCTGGTCGCTCGAGCCTCTCCAAGTGCGTGGACCCGTGTGTGCGCGGCCTGCTTCCTGTCGCGTGCCTCCTCCGCGTCCACTCACGCGCGTGTTCCGCTCACGGGACGACCCGCGGAGGTCGTGCCGCTGGTCCTCGAAGGCAGGGCTACCTTGCTCGGTGTCGGTTCTCCTTTGGTGGGTGACTGTGGTGTCGACGTGCGTGGTACCGGTGCCAGCGATTCCTGGGGAGCTGCATGGCTTTAGTATGAAATATTTCATGTAAGTAGAACTGCGCAGGATGCGTGTTCGGGGCTTGAAGGCTCGTGTTTACTGGGGCGCGAGGAGACACCTCGTGGTTGGGGGTTTTGAACTGATCTTCGTTTCGGTGGGTTCTTTAATGGGCGGCGTGTATTTGTGTGTTTGGTGGGTATTTGTTTGAGGAGCTTTTGAGGATAGGTGTGGTTTGTTTATTTCTTTGAGGGGAGCTTTGAGCCTTTTGTGTAATTGAGGACTGAGGAGTGTGTGTCTGTAAGATTCTTATAATAAGTTTGAAGGAGAATATTTGAGGAGACTTATATGGAATTCTCCACTTGGGAAATTTTAAAGTTTCTTTGTAGGCAGACCTGGGGATTCTCAAGAGCAATAAATTCAAATCATAGTTCAATAATCTTAAAATAAATTGAAGATCTGCAGATGGTGGCCGTGCAGTGTGCATTTGATTTCAATTTTAAAGTGATTTTATAAGTGGACTGTGGATTTGAATATGTTTCTAAGAAATTTAAATTCACAAGTTACATATGTAAACGTGAATGTCAATTGGTCTTGTAAATCTCTAAACTTGTTCAACTCTGTAGTCAGTTTTGAGCGGTATTTATCTCTCAGTCCTTTTTAATTAAAATACTGTATTTTCAATTAAACTGCTTTATACTCGCATTAATTCGCAAACGACTGTAACATAATACAAGTGTGCAGTGCCATGAACATACCAACCTAGATACTGAAATTGATAAACCAATTCCATGGATTCTACAGATTAAATTACTCTCGATAATCACTAGCTGATGATTAAAGAACTTATTGGAGGCCCTGAAAAGTCATTTCGTGTATATTCAATGAGCATTTCCTGGTTCCAATAAATAATCGAAGAGTAATTATTATATCGACACGAGTATTCATATGGCCAGATAAAGAGTTAAATTATTCACGATAGCTTTTATCGTACAATTTCTCGGTCGATGTGTACGTGCATAATGTAATATCTCGAAACGGGGGTAATTTACGATATAATGGGTGTATCGGTGCAGGGCAGCGTGCACAAAAAAGAGGATACGTGGCTTCAATAGACCCAACCTTATCGGTTTAATTCGGCCTACTAGCCTACCCTGAATAAGACGCTGATTTCCCGTGCTTTTTTTTGCCCTCGCTTTCACTGGTCTTTTCACGACTCTCTCTGCATATCGAGGCAGCTGAATAGACGCCACAGGCTCATATTCGACGATTCGTATGCACGACTCGCGCTATCGAACCTTCGATTAGTCTCCTGCTCGAAGACAATAGTTAATCTTCGCCAGTTATACCAGCACGCTGCATCCATACATTTTCCCAAGCCGTTCCAAAATTGAGAATTGAACACTATTCGATCGATATTTCATTTTCGCAGATAGGTTGCAAATATATGTACACAATTATTGACAGTTAATTAAGTTTCTTCCCCCACCTTTTAGCTCCTCTCGAAATCACTCTTAATTGACAACCGCTTGAACAGAGAATTCATTCGCTAAAGTGTACGCTCATCAAAAGCAGGAAGCTCGTGGTCACTAGAATGCATGTTATTTTTCCGCAGAATATTTATCTCTCGACGAACACGATTTCCCAATTTCACGTATCCATACGTTATTCACGATTCTCTCGCAGTTTCCCGAGGACGCATATTTTCAAAATGATCCCCCATCAGCGTGGCTTCCTGTTTCATAAAGAGAAGTCGAAGCCAATCGATATTTCCCCATACACATTACCTCGTACCGTTTTATTTCGCCAGGTACACCGGTTAACAAACATTCGATATCGCATCGTAGACGTCGAGCTGCCGACTAATATTTGTAATGGGGTAATTGTTCCCTATTAATTGATTGAAATGAAGCTTCTAATTACCGCGCAGCAGCTCGGTCGAAGCGAGCAGCGCGTGACGGTTCTCCGCGCGGAATTTCAACGCCAGCGTGTCGCTAAACGGCCAGATAAAATATTTGCCTTCAATCGATTACGTTTGAAAATTCCCCGTCGACGAGCAGGGCCAACACCGCGCGCTCATGTAAAACCGTGGCCCCGACGGATATACCTCGTTTCGCTCGTCGACGACGGTGGTTGCATTATTAACCGCGCTTCTGGCTCGATAGATTATTCACGCGGCTGTCGTAATAACCCGAAATTAATTTATTCGACGAGAACGACCAGGTCCTCGCTATCGGTTAAGCCTCGTGTCGATTCAATTACCAGCGCGGAAATTAGGACGTCATCGTTCGGCTCGACTCGTCGGGGATCGGTCCTTTTCTGCGTCTGCTCCTCCCGCGGTCCTTCGCCGACCTGGATAGTCTGTCGAACACGAAATTTCAGCGGACAGCGACACGCGTTCCGCGCAATTAGCTTCACACTTAACGCGCTAAACGAGCCACGCGACGCGTTGATTCGAATTCGCCGATAACTATCGCCGCTGCGCTCGAGCGAACGCATTTCTGCACGAGCTGCGTCACGCGTGGAATTTCGCTGAAATTTCGGGGCTCGTTTTGCTGTTTATTTTTGCGGTGGATTGGGAGAGGCAGATTTTTCGAGTCACAATCGCGACGAGTTGTAGCGTCCACTGTGCACTTCGAGCCCTTTCTGTGGATGTGAGGGACTCTTTCAGTGCTTGTCGCACTTGGGAAATCTATTTGGGAAAATTAGGAACGATGGAGAATCTGTGTGCATAACTTGTTTGAGTTGTATCACTTTTGATGTGCATGTGCGATATATTACTTTGAAAAATTGTCGTCAGTTCAGTGGCAAGAAAGAAATTAGTCGCTTCAATGGTTCGTATTTATTAGAAATTTTCTAAGAACAAGCACAATAGTTCAACTTTCAAATTCAGCTATTTCTGGTACCTCTCAGTTTATTCAACAATTACTTCCACCCATTTTTACCATCGTCGATCATCAATAACCACTAAATGGCGGTCACGAGCTGTGAACCCCCAATACAAGCAGAGGGTTACTATTATTCGTGATTCTATAAATAAATACAGTGACCCATATATGTGTACCGCGCCAATCAATGAATTATTCCGCAATTCGGTCACCGAAGCTCTGCCTGATTTGTCCAACCATGGAACTAAATTTATTCCCTGTTCTCCATGCATAGATAAGAAGCGAGGAATGGAACGTAACTTCCCAAGACCCCGAGCTTCTGGTATTAATGTCAGGACAGCTCCCTCTTCCTTTTCCTCCTTAAACGACCCTGAATCCCTTTTCTTCCGCCTCATTTGTGAGCGTTGGCCACGCTTATTTCTGGCTCGGGTGCTCTCTGGGTGGCCTAAAATCCTTCGATCGAGGCTCCAGTATTAATATGTTACCACGAGGCTTTGCGAATCGCGGCGAGTGGTCACTTTCATTGAGCTTGAACCTTCGTCCCTCGACGAGCGCCTTTTCAATTCCCCAAAAAGTGTATGTACACATGTATAGACTCTCGCTGATGGCGGTGTTTGCGCAACTCGCTCTGGAGGGACGAAGCGAGGCTCTCGAAACAAAATATTCCGTGGGACGATGGCACATGTCAGGAGTCAAAGCGCGACGTTAGTCACGGACCAAAGACGAGGGAGAAATTGCTCGCACGTGACGATCACGCGGTGCGTTTCTCTGGAAACGTTTAGGTATCCTACTCGAGCTTAAGTTCTGTCTCTTGATTCAGTTTGGGTTTCTCTTGAAACCAGTTCTATGAAGCCTTCGAATTTTTGCTGGATTTATTGGCGAGTTTCTTTGAGGGTATTATGGGTTCTTTTAGCGCAGTTGTAAGTAGAGTTTGAATTAATGGGAAGATAAAATTCGTGTGATGTAAAGTCAAGTATTTTGCAGGAAGCTGTGTCCACATGCTTTGGAGCATACTTATGAGTGGGTGTTTACAGACTATTTTAATATTCTGTTTTGGGCGGTTTCAACTGTGGGAGCTGTGTAAGAAAAAGTTTGCTTTACATGCAAGACTTTAGGTACACATCTCTGGGAAACTAGCTGAGCTAGAAGTTCGAAACCTCGCTGCATACTAGCAGTATACACATGTTTCAACTGCTAACATATTCTGGTGTTTGCATTTTGTACGCACCTTTTCCATATTAAGAATTAGGCATAGTTAAAATTTAAGATCGAGATAGTTAGTCAACTTCGTTTTATTTCAAGTAGAAGAGCAATACGAAAGTTCAGCCGTCTGCATCAAGGGTAAAAAAAACCAGAAGGTCTACGCAGGCAATCAATCTATTAATCCTTCTCATTTTCAATAATCTCACCGTCTGTGAAAGGGATTCACAATTTTTTTTAACCCACCGTGTCATTGGAGAACCTCCAGATAAAAAGACCTCGCGACAGGCTCATCCCAGTTCAACTCAAATGAAAACCTCAATTCGTCAAAAGACCAAAGCCTTATCAAACCTCGATCTTCTCCCCCAGCCAGCCAAACAATCAATCCATTAATTACACCCTCAGAATCTTCCTCATTTTAAATAATCGCTATAATAATCCGACTTCGCCACCGAGATTCGTTAATTCTGCCGTGTGTAAAAGGGGTCGTCGATTTTTTTTAGCCAAGCGCGTCATTAGAGGACCTGGAAATAAAAACAGCTCGTCGCGAGAGCCGCGGGCATTGGATGCGGGCGCGTGAATCGGGCCATCCGCGAGTTGGGCGAATTTTATGACGAGTTTTCCATTAATCATCTCATCATCTCTCTGCAGAGCGGGTCTTATTCAAAGTTCGTCCGATTCGAAGCGCGGGATCGATTCGTTCTCGTTGAATGCAACACACCCGCGTCGCGTCGCTCGCTGGGCCCAGCTTCCCTGTGTGCCATTGTGTTGAATTAAACGTTCGCCCAGCGCCCGATGAAAGCTTCCTATATATCTGGCACACACTGACGCATCGCGTTACACTTTGAGAGCAGCCATGACTCCTGCCGGGGAATTTCGACGTAACTTCTAATTATTACACCCCGCGGTGGCTAATTGCCAACCGAGTCGCCGATTCGGAAAGGGCAATTAATTTATATCCGCTGTGGACAACGAGACGGGAGATGGGAGAGGGCTTGTTTAGGGATTTTGAATGGGAAATGGATCACATGGGGAATTATTTTGGATTGTTGGTACTTGAGAGTGGCCGAGGGAGGACTTTGAGGAATTCAGATTTTGAAGGGTCGAAGAAGTTGAAGAAAACGTGAGCTTTAAAAACATGTATTGGGTTATAGATTTACACTATATGTTATACAGGAGAAACAGTTTAACTGGAAACCCTCCCAGTGTTGGCAGCATTTATTGTGAACGCTGTTAGCATTGGAAGTGTTACCAACACTCATTAGAAGGTTTCCAGTTACACTGATCACCCTGTATGACAAATATATAATATAATTTCCATAGCTCTAAAGATAAACTAGAATGACCCACACCAAATTTTTAAATAAATTACCCTTCTACTCTCGTCAAAACATTAAAGTAATAAAATACCTGTTCATACCTTAGTTTCTCTATTAAGTCTTCGAAACACCCAGATGTAGGTTCTAATTCGCCGACTGACACCTTCATTTATCACAGCAACGCATAATTCGATTCGGATCGGACAGGGGCAAGTTCCGCGTGCAAATTAGGAGCGTTAATGGAACTAAGCAGTTCCAGCTGAAAACAAGCAGGGCGAATAGACTAGTTTCGCGCTAGTTCTAGGGACAATACACGACAAATCCCCTTTGCGGCCTCCTCTCCCAGGCCTTGGCTAAAACAATGCGCGATTCTTCCCTGGAATCACCCACCCGAGACACGGCATAAACAATGGTCCCACTATTCCACGGCCCCGTGTGCTCTCCCAGAAAATCAATGATGGATAGTTCGGATATTCTTTTAGCCTACAGGTTCATTGTCCTATGGAAACCAGGGAAAAAGCGACACACGCATTTGGGTTTTAAATTACATTTAGTATCTGGTCAACCCACGTGAACTTCCTGTTCAAATCCCCAAGCTAGTTCCCAGGAAGTGCATGGTGGTTGAAGGTGGATAATACAAGGAACAGATTCCAGTTGAAGGAAAATAGTATTGAGGAACTTAAGTAAAAACAAGCAAATTAATCCTTAAATCACCTAAGTTACTAACTAGAGGTCCACTTAACACTTTCGCTTTTCAGCCTAGAGAATTTTAACTACACTACAATGTAACATAGTTAAATTCTATAATTCTACTTACAGAAAAATTAGCAAGTGACTCTAAATACTCATTTAACCTGTAGTATACACCGCACTACATTGCATCTCCCAGAAGAAATCAAATTCAGAAGCTCTAGCACATAATCAACCCTCAAGTTCCCCAGCGTAACAAGGGGGATGAGCTAAGCCCAATACGTGGTTGAACACGCGAGTTCACTGACATAGAGAAAGCAAGAACGCACCGTGGCACGGCATAGGTTAGGGTGGTTCGGTATCGGCGGCGCTATCCAGTAACTCGCAGTGAAGACGATTAAAACAGGCAGCGCGGCTGGAAGGGCGAGGGCTATCGTTCGGCGCAGAGATCCCAGACGATGGTCGGTCGACTCGTTTAATTACCAAATGCAGTCGTCGTCTGTGATCCGAATACCGAACGGCTTTGTGCTCTGTGTATCCGTTTTTAGGGGAGGATTTGCTCGGTAGCTGGCGGATTAATCGAGCAGAGGGGGACGGTGCAGGCGTTATCAGTGCGTCCCGCAGATAATGCGTGTCGGGATGCGGCCGCAGATAGATATAGAGATAGCCGACCTGGGCAGGCGGACAGGGGGGGCGGGACGAAGGGTGGACGAAGAGGGAATCACGCGTGTCTGTCCATTCGACCCTATCGTGCGAAATAGCCGAGCGTGTTTGCTCCTCGTAAACCACCCCGACACGCGTGCCTTCCGACCCCATTCCGCGTCCTACGGTGTTCACCTAACTGCATACCTACGCTGTCTAGCGAGACGTCGTAACGCGTGTTGCGTAATGCATACGCCCGCCCACGTGCGGTCTTGTGGCGTAATTAAGGCGGTATGCACGACAGGAGGAGGTTTTCAAGGTTTCCCGCACTTTTCCTTTCGGGCACCACGGAGTGTAGAATTTGGGACCTTTGGTGCTTGAGAGGTGGATTCTGGGCTTGAAGGATTTTTTTAAACGTGGGATTCGGGAGGATAGAATTTGAGGATGTAGGAGTTTAGACTGTAGAATTTTGTGGGAGTGTAGAACTTTGAGGGGTGTAGAACTTTGAGGGGTGTAGAACTTTAAGGGGTGTAGAACTTCGAGGAGGTGTAGAACTTGAGTGAGTGTAGAACTTGAGGGAGTGTAGAACTTGAGGGAGTGTAGAACTTGAGGGAGTGTAGAACTTGAGGGAGTGTAGAACTTGAGTGAGTGTAGAATTTGAGAGAGTGTAGAACTAGAATGAGTGTAGAATTTTAGAGTTCAACCGTTTTTAAGGTATATTATGAATTTTTTAAATTCTTCTACATTTAAAAAAAATTTTTTTGTAATCTTCAACAGTAGAACTATTCTTACAATTTTTCTAATTTTTCTAATTCTTCCAATTCTTCCAATTTTTCAGTTTTCCTATTATCTGAACTTGAAAATGCTTAAGTAAACACACGTGTCTAAGAATAGTGTGATCACAAGGGTAGAGCAAACCTATTCCTATCTCGGGACAGTAGTGTCACGCAATTAAATCGAAGGACGATCGGATCGTTTTCGAATCGGTGGAACAGTAAACAACGGGGGTTGTTTGTTCCGTGGGTTTTAGACGTCCTAGAACAGTCGGGAGTCGGCATTGTCACGCGTCGATCATTTGTTTACAGTGGATATTGCGCGGGGATTGGGTTTTAGGATACACAGAATGCGAACCTGCTCCACGGCCGCGTACCTGCGTGCGTGATCGGTTTTTGAAAAGCGTTGCGTTGTCCCAGGCTGCTGATATACTGCCTCGATGCCTTTTTAGGCTCGGTTGTCTGTATCGAGTTATTGGTCGACCTTCTGCTTTCTACTTTTAATCGATAGAGGCTCAGTGTTTTAAGCTACAATTAACCTTTTCGATACATCACTCTTTAGCTGTTTGAAGACACAACACTACGGTCGATTAGCTAATAACACTAGAGTATCTCTGGGTTCATTTTAGATTAGTACTGGATTAACTTTGAATTAACTCTAGATTAGGTCTAGAGTAACTCTGAATTAATCCCTGATTAACCCTGAATTAAAGTTGGATTAACTCTGGATTAGTTCTGGATTATCCCTGAATTACCTTTGAATTAACTCTAGATTAACTCTGACTCAACCAGAGAATCAGTTCTGACTAAATATTATCCGCTAATATCAAGATACGTCGAATTGACAAGGGACAAGCATTAATGCGATTAGGTAACACGTTCCGTTTCGATTTCATCAGCAATATGCAGCAATACATACAATCTCAGCGGAACGTCGATACCTCTGTATTCCCCAGCGTTCGTCGTCAGGGAAATGGTAACTTCACGCTGTTTTGACGCGGTATAATAATTTCTCTGGAGACTCTGCTCCGCCTAATCCCTCCGTGTGTATGCAGTTACGACCCTTGGCGAGGAAGAGGCGTCGAAAACTGCGCGCTCTCATCGATCCCGCTGCTGCCAGGATTCGCCTGAACTGGTATTGATATTCCAAATCCATATTTCATTACTCCGTGGAAATTATCTGGTCGCTGGGGGGACTGGGGTCGGGGAACCATTCCCAAAGTTTTATGACATCGAGATCCTTCGCGAACTTCGATCCTGCGAATGTTTCGTTCTGGACAATTCCACGTGTTCCAGGGATAGGAAAAACTTGCTGTTTTCCAGGCTTCTTCGCAGAAGGCTGAATAGCTGGAAATTGGATTTTTGGTTATACGCGAGAATTTTGCTAGGAGTTGGGGAATAAATATACTTGTGAGGTCTAGGAGTTGTGAGAAGGAGTACTAAGAGTTGTAGTCAGTATACAAGGTGTGCCAAAACTGATGGTACAAGCGGAAAGGTGGTTATTCTATATAGGGTAGTTCTCGAAGGGGACACGAGGTAAGGGAAATAACTTGGTCTGACCACTGTCTGTCTCTATGGTACGTTAGAAGCATTCCCCTTTCCTAGTTTACCTCTCGAACGCCTAAAACTGTAATTCGGTAGACTTGTACTTGGTCAAAATTGAAAGACAATTTTCTACTTGTACCATCAGTTCTGGGGCACCTTGTCTTATCAGCCTTGCTAGGAAAAATTTTTTCAGTTTCTTGCTTTCTGAGTAACTTTCGTGGATCGATACAGTATAGACTACTAAAACCCACCTTTAACATCTTATCTCTTAAACACTTATAATATCCATATTTCTAAATAATTTCTAAAACCAACTCCGTCGCATCATTCCTCTAAAACTTGCGCATAAAACCTTAGGAACCGAATATTTCATCCTCTTCATTACCATTACCCCAGAAGCCCCCTCCAAATTCCCCGCAGAACACTAAATTAATCTCCCTCGCTCTAAACCTCGTTACCATCTAAAAATCCCAAAGGCCTTCCCCGATGATCCTCGCCGAATCTTCTCCACTCTCGCCTCCACTGTTCCACTCTCTCGCGAGCTTCCGGTCTCGCACTTTCACCAGCGAGAGTCTATTTACGACTCGAAAATCTCTCGGTAAAAGAGAGTAGCATTGGCGAGGGTGGAGTGTGGGTCGAAGGTAGGCACCAGGTTATCTTGATTGGTATATGGTAATACGGGCGGGTAGTTAAGGGGCAATTTCTATGGATGCTCGAGTGCGTATCCAGGGCCGTTCCGCGTGCGTCGAAGTAAGCGATAGAGGCGGCCGAGTGGAGAAGGAAATTAGAGGGGCAGAAAAACGGGTCGGCAGTAAACGCGTCGGTGCCACGGGGGAGGGGGATGAAGGAGCCAAGGGAGGGTCGAAGAGGGAAGAAACACGAACTAGGCGGGTAGAGGCTCGGCATGCTAATATCGTATTTTCCCGACGCGTTCGTTCGGTCCATCTGCTCGGGGGACGTTTATTCGCGGCTTTATTTCCGCTGTGCGTGCGAATCGGGATGGATGTGGGTGGACGCCAGACGACAGTTACATAAAAAAGCCGAACGCACCGCGCAGAATCTCTTTCTCGACCGTTCCCGCAAGAAACAACGGGGCAAACGGCGCGAAAACTTGCCGGAACTCGGCAATGGCCTATCGAGACAGGGGGCGACGGTTCAAAGGCGAGCATCCCCCGACTTCCCAGGGACCTGTTTGTGACTTCCCGCTGCCCCTCGCTGAACTTGTGAACCGTAATACCTTATTCTTTCGAGGTTATTTTTCTTGCGGTTTGCGAGCTTCGAATTCAGTTTTCTGCTCGGGACGTTGGTTTGATATTGAATGCTCGTATGGAGTGTATGGGTGATTGATTCATTGCGGATATTTATGTAAAATATTTATGGGCTTGGAAGGGAAGCAGTTATCGAGTAGATAATATTGGCAGAAGAATTTAGAGAAATTTTTATACAAGGAGAAATGTATGTTATTGAAGACTTATTCTACTGATTTCAGTGTGTCTGACTTAGCACTTATTCTACTGATTTCGTTGTGTCTGACTTATGACTTATTCTACTGATTTCTCTGTGTCTGACTTAGGGCGTCTCATTCTACTGGCTGTACTATTCCTCATTTAATACCTGTTCTACTGACTTCGTTCTGTCTGACCTGGTTAATGTACATGAACAGTAGAATTAGCCTCAAGTCAGTGATTCTTAATTCTCGTTTTATTTTAGCGTCTATTATTAAGCACCGTATATATATATATATATATATATAAATATTCTATATAGTTTTAACATATTGTTTGCATATCCCACTACACTTTAGCTATACAAATATCCGCAGCCTCTTAATTAAGCACAGATTTACGACCGATCGCCCGCGAGCTTGCAGCTTTGTCGATTTATTTCCCCAGAAAATTAACAGTTCAATGGTTCTTTTTAATTGTAACGATTGGGTGCGAAAAATTGTGTCAGTCGACAAAGGGTACAATTAATATAATGAAATAACAATACTTGGAGTTCTATTACGATATCGAGCCCTCGAATTGAATAGCCTGTATTTTCAATTATCCATAGTAGGCACAGTTGCGGGGATATTCGAAGCGTTGCGCGGTCGAGTGAATGGTAACGAAGGTACTTTGTGGAGCGAGAGTTGGGTCGCTCGTCAAAGGGACAGGGAGAACGGCAGAAATCCAACGGCGGTTCTCGTATTCCCATTAATATTCCAGCCTTTTTTCTCGGCAGAGGCGCTGGAGAATGATTACAGGGAGACGATGCGCTCCTACGTTCTCGTCTCGTATGTGGGCCAGTGGAATGGCGCCCTGTTGCTTTTAGTTGATGAACCGTCCCTATTTCCAGCATTTGGCTTCTGCCTCAGTCGCTTCTATCGCGCTCTATTCTACTTCACGTCGAAGCGAAGGCTTGTCACTAGTTCCCGCGGGACGTTTTTGCGCTTCGCGCCCTCGTGTCATGGATTTGATCACCAATTAGCGAGCGGCCATTCTGGCAGCAGTCACCTCAGCTATAAGAAGCTCTATAGTAGGTCTAATTGGAGTTTCTTCGTTAGGAGGACTCTGACTTTTATGTCACTTAATGAAGGTGATTTAACGAGAAGAGGTCCACAGGTGGAAAGGCCATTTCTATTAAAAGTCTGTCCCACTTCGTGGAAAATTTGAAGCTTAGTAGGATGATAGATCATCTTGATAATATTTTCGAGGTTTCCTAAACGTTAACTTATCAAGCATCAGTGTTTAATACCGTGGAAATTTTAACTTAGAGAATGTTCGTAGATAAGTGGAAATTTAAATACTGCAAGCCCTGAAAGTTTTCGCCCATAAACGACTTTAACAGCGTCTAACGAAATTACCTCCTCAATAACTTTCAACTTGAACACAACCCCGACGAACTTCGCAACGAGCGAATTCCAGGAATAATTGAAATCTATCACAGAGCTCCTCCAAATAAGCTCCACTTAACTTCTCGCAGACAGCAGGGAAAGTTCCGGCAGCGGAAAGAAAGAAGGCGCGTTCCAAGTAACACGGAAGTGTCATGAGGTCGGCCGAAAGACTGCGGAAGTCCTCGAGGGGTTAAGCTGGAGGAAATAAATTAAGCCCCAGTTAGCGTGCCATAAATCGCGTACTTAACATAAACAAATAGTCTGGTGCGCTGCTTAAGTGAGTCGTTAAGGTGTTCAGCTGCGCGCGGGCATTATTCACGCGCTGGGGCGAAAGCGTGCAGGGAACGCGAGGCGGCTGCATTCATCGGTCCGTCTGTTTTCTCTGTTTCGAGTAAGTTTCGCGGCGTGAAACGCCCATCCCCCTGAACTTTGGAACCTTCGTTATCGTAAGCAACGCGTTCCGTTATCAGCGCGGGCCGAGCTTGAACGAGGCGCATCGAAAGCATCGTACAAGAAGTGACGTGTTCACGTTGCTGGAAGTTTCTTCCCTTGATATCGCCGCGTGTACGCGTCTGTAGCGATGCACTTAACGAGCTTTCGGCCAGCGAGGGCCAAGTTTGAGCGTTAAAGCTGGATTCACATCATTCGTCTGACTGGGTGCTGTCCCTGATCTACTGGCTGGTGAAGTCAGTTTTATTTTGTCTAGGTTGTTGGTGAATTGATTCAATTTTAGTTGGTACTTTTTTGAAATATACTTAGAGCTAGTTGGTAGATAATTTTATGGCTTTGGTAGGTTGGAATGGTTTGTGTTTTTTGATGTACTATTTGAAAGACTGTTACTGGTAGAATGTATAGTTTTGGGATTAATGTACGTAGAATTCTGTATTTGTAGATGTAGGACAAAGTGAAGCTATAAAATATTAATAGTAGGTAGTTAAAGGGAAAGTATGAATCTAGCTTAAATACAGCAGAGTTAGGCCGTATAATCGTACAGTAAGCACTTGGAATTAAAAGCTCAAATTGCGTCCCTGTCGACGACATTTTAATTACCGACTACAACCTCCAGGTGGAACAGGGATTTCAGTTAATGAAACCTTAGGCAAACCCCGCGTTCTCTAGACACGTTAAAACGACCTTTTGATTTCTCTTTTCGTGTCGTTCGAACGCACTTCTACCTCCCTCTGTACGGCCCTTTCGAATTTCGTAGATTCTTGTGAGCTTGGCAAACGCGTTAATTGGGCATCAAGGGTATAACGTCTTTGATCTCACTGCCCTATTTGATTTCTCGCCCCCTTCTTACAGCCTTACAAGACGCTTAACGATGTTAAACTCCAACTCAAATACTTTTAGTTTTATGTCTACGCTTGCTCCGCGTTGTTTTCTCCGCTTTTACCTTTCTCTTCTAAGTGCAATTAGACGTTCTCTGAAGCTTCAGTGTTCTGCTAAATATTCAGATATTTTTATTTTTGAAGGTTTGAATTTTCTGGACCTAAAGTTTTCAATTTATCGCAGTTTTGAATCGAGAGGTTTTTAAGTATTGAAATATTCAAATATTTAAATTTTCAAATTTTCAAATATTCAAATTTTCAAATTTTCAAATTTTCAAATATTCAAATATTCAAATTTTCGAATATTCAATTTCTCAAATATTTAATTCTTCAATTATTAAATTTTGCAGTAATCTGAGTACTTAAATTATCAAATGTTCAGAGTACCCTTGGGCGAAGATTCGTCTCTGAATACAAAACCAAAACCCAGTGACTGTATCGAATCGAGTTCAAGAAATAATCCCAACCGAGCAGGTTTCTTTCTCTGCCTATTAATTCCATCTGGTCCTCCGTCAGTCTCATCAAAGGGACCTCTTAATTAGCTGATGACCAATACGAAGGATTTAGAGGAGATTCAGTGGAACGAGTCGCCAGTAGTGCCCTATACGCGCAAACGATAATGGCTGATGTGGATTGATAGAAGCTGGCCGTGATTTACCGTTAATGGTTGTGCAGCATGTATCGGGATTCGAAGTTCATGTCCTGATGGATGGTGTCCCGTTAAATTTGTCGCTCGTTCGAAAGTTTAATAAGCTTACCATGGACGACGGTTCGTTTTGAAATTTCATTCAACTTCGTTTACGAACAGGAAAGGCTGTTAACGGACATTACGCGATAAACGGTTTGACGAGGGACAAACGTCGTCGTTGGGAACGTTGGCGAGAATGCATCTGCATTTTTCTTTCAGCCCAATTAACGACGTTTTCCACGCAGAATATCTTGCAGAAGCTTTTATCTCCGCCATGCCCTAAATGACGAACGACGAGGACGTTCAAATCGTTTTTACGAGCGCCTCGTTGTCTGCATTTTTCAACGACTTCGTTGAATCGAGGGAGAATAGTTTTCTGGGGAGGATGCTCCTAAACTCTGATCGATTCGAGCTGGTGTAACTAAATTC
Organism: Calliopsis andreniformis; assembly: GCF_051401765.1. Classification (NCBI taxonomy): domain Eukaryota; kingdom Metazoa; phylum Arthropoda; class Insecta; order Hymenoptera; family Andrenidae; genus Calliopsis; species Calliopsis andreniformis. Next base: position 14,196,427 of record NC_135073.1, read on the forward strand.
GAAGGGGAGAGACAGCCTAACAGAGACCAGTACAAAATGACCGCGTTTAAGCGGTTCTAAACAATAAATCTTTGAACCCTTTTTGCCACGAACTGTAATCCTACAGTTAGCTTCACATATGTTACACGCTTACGCGGGCATCCCTGCACAGCTTAAGGCCTGTTTGTGCTGTGCTTGGTATACGCGGCAAGTTACTTCGCTCGTATACAAAATTCTCCTCGTTGCTACGTCGACGAAATTCCCGACGAAGTAGGTAGTGCCAGTCGTTCCTTGCATTCCTTTTAACCTTTACTCTAATATGTACGTACGTATTAAAATATCAGTTTGCTTGAAAGTGGGACTGTCGACGATTCTCTACTTAAGGTTCCTAAAAAAGTAGTCAATCAGAGGTGTATAGTTATTCTTTTTAATTGATTTAGATGTGGCGTGCTTAAAATTTTCTAAGAGTCTCTATAAGGAAATTCTTAGACTTTTTTCTGGAAGATGAAATTCCTAGATTTCTTTTGGAACACGAAATTCCTACATTTTTTCTTGAAGATAAAATTCCTCGATTTCTTCTGGAAGATCAATTTCCTACAGTCTTTCTGGAAGATGAAATTCCTAGATTTTTTCTAGAAGATGAAATTCTTAGACTGTATCCTGAAAATGAAAATATATATTTTTTCACCTACATAGTTCTTTAGTTGTACACAGCTTTACTTATTTTCAAAGAAACCTACAAATCGTTTCATAGGCAAGTAATCCCTAGTAATCCCAATATTATCTTCCATACTACTATATTTTTCTCCCACCAAATATTAAAACCTAAATCACAATAAACACTGAGACCCCCCACACAAGCTCACCCCGAAAATCCACCTCTCAACGCACAACTACCTAATAATCATACCAACTATAATATTCCACCACTGCTCTCGCAGTTCCCCAAACCCACTCGCTAATTACTAAACAATTACAACCCCCCGTGCCCTCCGAATAATTACCCGATCCCTCGTCCATCGAATTGATCGAGCTCGTCCGAACTAAAGCAGTCTCGTACAATACACTCGCGCAGATAGCCAGCATTGTCGAGGAAATCAATCGGATTCCGTTTTCCCCTGCTGTCTTTCCGTTGTCCAACGAAATTTCTTACGTCCCGGAACAATGGACGTCGAAAGGGGACTAGCTGGCGCGGAGAGGGGGGACGGTAGGTTAATTAACTGGAGGAGAGCTATTAGAGTAATTTATCGGCGTGGTAGGCGAGAGCATGGACGTGGAAAGCAGGACGGGGGCTACTTAGTGTGCGGAGCCTGGAACGAAGCAATCCGCAGTACCCCCATGGCGGGGGCTGGTAAATCCGCGAACAATGGTTGAACTCGGCGAAAGAGGGCGACGAGCATCGGTGGCGAGAGAAAAGGGACGGCTGGGGAGGTGTTGTAGGCGGTTGCTGCCCGGATATCCGGGGCTACATATATAAAAATCAATGGTAGATCTCTCGCCGAGGCTGGAACTCGTTATTGCACCGGCGAGCCTTACCTGGAGCATCATCATCGGATTCAAAGCGCCGCGCGATCGTGGTGGGGCTCGAGAGGAGAGGGGAGGTGGCGCGAGTTCGAGCGGGGGTTTCTTGTATTCTCCAGAATTGGGGTAGAATGAAAAGAGGGGTTGCGCCGTGCGCGCTCGCGGGATACAAAAGGTAGCGGAAACTGAAAGATGAAAAACGCCAGTTGGAGGAGCGCCGCTCTGATTGTTTGGGTCACGTTACCAGAGGGAGGGATGGCGCGGAAATATTCGAGACGTCGCTGGGTCTCGAGTTCTGGGCTTGAATTTCGAGGAGAAACGCGGAGGAAAAAATTAGAGGAGAAACTGGGGAGGCGCTGGGGAAGAACTGGGTGAGGAGGAAGGATTGGGGGATTGGAATTGGGAAGGATATAGGAGATAGGTACGAGGGACTAGGAACTAGGTACTGTTGAGAGCTTAGAAGTTTGTCAGTGAGACGACAGAGGAGCAAGAGAAGTGCTCAGGTCTCTGTAAGTAGTAATAAGAGGTGTGATCAATTCTGCTGATAAGGGAAATGTGTGCCATCTCTATGTATTTTTCTGCGGTGCCAATCAGGTCTACTGACAACTTCTGTGTTCCCAATATTAAAATGTAGAATATTATTTCTCTAAGTTTATTTAAGCTTCAAGTCATCACACTACTCAATGCTGAAAACTACCCTTAAATTTTAAATCGCTGCTTAAAAGATCTCACAATGCTAGCCCTAGAAGAAGGATTCTAATGAATAGGATTGATCAAAGCCCATAGAGTTTCATTGCCCCTTTGACAATCGATTACACGCATTTTTGCCACGATGTAAGATTCAAACCTGAACGTTCTTTCACGTCGTTCTTGCGAGCCAGTGTGTCCCAGTTTTTTGCTCGTGAAGCTGGCGGTCCAGAATAATGTCAACGGTAGACATCCCTTGTCGTCGGTGGGATAAAACGTCCAACCGCGTGGCTAGTGGATAGCTCGAGTGAAGTAGCTTAGACCAGGAGTACCGGAACAAGACTTTTCCTCTTGGAACGATGTCAGAGACAAATCGCACCAGATGCACTAGCCCCCTTTCTTTATCGCTCACCCTTCGTCGTGTGGACTTGGTCCGTGCAGGCCCATTAAAGCGTCGTTTTCGTGGACCTGGCGGATCTTTTGCTTTATCTGCGTCGTTGGGACTTCACTCACGGGGTTTTCAGTCACCTCGGACATTCTAGAATTGAGCATTCATGGTCAAGCAACGTAGAAGAGAAATTTGAAAGTCGGTGTTATCATTAAATATTTTTCATTAATGTAGAAAATATTTTATATTTCAATCTGTGATCGTATAGCAAAACAGCGTGAATTATAAGTTGCGTGAAAGGTGGCTGATTTTTGAGGCTTATTCTACTGATTTCGATATGTTTGACTTGGGACTTATTCTACTGATTTTTCTGTATCTGGCACAGGACTTATTCTACTGATATCTCTGTGTCTGACTTAGGACTTATTCTACTGCCTTCACTGTGTCTCATTTGAGATTTATTCTACTGATATCTCTGTGTCTGACTTAGGACTTATTCTACTGCCTTCACTGTGTCTCATTTGAGACTTATTCTACTGAATATTTTCCAGATTATTAAGATTAGAAGTTCCACTTCTTTCACATATATCGTCTATTTTGAAGGGAATAGTTCCTTCACTACAATTTTTCTTTACTAAAAGTATAAATCCTGCTCACTAGACTTCAATCAAGATACGAGTCGAAATTTTCTGAAAATCTGTAGATAATATAAATTTCACCTTCTTGAGAAACTCCTTTAAGTAATATAAAATTCTATTCCCAATTCTAAAACATTTCTGCGCGAGGTATAAAATAAAATCGCCTCGAGTAAATGTTTGCACGTGCATTCGTTAGTCAGTGTCAATCGCAGTGGTGGGAACACGTGTCACGTGAGATGGGCGGGTTCTGGTTTTCATAGGCCACCGAAGCCAAGCAACTTTACGAGTCCACGATTCGATTTTTCGATCTCTTCGGGGGTTGTTACGCATGTGATACGAGCCGCACGGGATTATTTTACCGCAGGCCACGAGGGGATCGTAGAAACCGCGCTGTAAAATCCCTCGCATTCTTGTCTTTCACGTTTCGCCATCCACACGTGGCCCCGCACTTGTGCACCGCTGACACTGAAGCTTCGCGCGTCTGCGGAGGGAAAGCTCGAGCTTCGTGTTAAGACGTCGTCGACCCTTCCGCTCTCTCGCGTAGTCTGCGCTTCAATCTCTTTCACTTTCAAGTACTGTTTCGGAGTCGGGGATTTCTGCTCTTCTCGTGGACCTTGACAAGTGTTTTCCTGTTGAGATTAACCATTTTTCTGTGCTAGGTGACAGTATGGAACTCACTTTAATTTAAGAGGAGACTCTAGGAAACCTATCTCCATGCTTTCAATGCAATTTTTTTTCTTTTTTCTTCACTTCTTGAGATATACATTTTAGGAAAATTACTTTTAGATGGAATAGTCAAATTTTTATGGAAAGTAGATGCTCTCTCCATCTACAGTGACATGAACAATGAATTGAGAAGCTCTAAGAATTGAAAATTCAACAATTTTTATCTGCAGTAATCAGTCTTTTATTTTGTAAATTACTTTATTTTAGAGCTAGAGGTATTTACTCTGAATTTTATTACACAACTCTAAGTCCGAATTCCACTGTAAATCTGTTTCTTCCGAATCCCGTTTTCTAGAGAAACGAGTACAAGGCTCTGTTCCGAACGTTCGATGTCCCAGGGTTGAACCAGTAACCTGTGTTCGAGAGGTGGTGCAGAATAGGCATCCATAAGTAAAGCGCGGGCGGTTATACGCGCGTCTTGTCCCGTCTTGTGGATTTCGTGAAATATGCATTTTAGGCTTTTGTACGGGTCCGCGGCAGGTGCTTTTACGTTGCGGAGATACTTCTCTTTATACGCGGGCCTCGGTCTAATGGCGGGTTCTCGCTGTGCATCGCTGCTTGCAAAGGAGCCAGAGTGAATACGAGGTGAAGAGGGAGCGCAGGGAGAACAGTGGCATCGTAAAAACTCGAATAAATTCGTTCATCCGGCACATGCCTGGGACGTCGTTCGAAGATTCCACTCGCGCTTTCTCTCAGCTTTTATTCGCCTTCTTCGCCCTCTCTTTTCTTCCTTTTTACCTTCTGCTTGGTACATCTTGCACGTTCTCCCGAGGTCTCGGTTTACGTCGAATCCTTCCAGCTACTTTTTTTCAACCTCGGTTCTGTCGCGCGTGAGATTGCATAAAAGAGATGCAGGAATCGGTGGAGGATATAAACGCAATTAATGGATCCTCCCTCGTCAATAAGGCAACTGTCGGATTCTACGTGCTTAAAGTGTTGGCAATGGCAAGTAATCGATTCCTCCCGCACACAAAGCTGCGCGATCGCTTTCCGTGGTTCGTTTGATGTTCGCGGTTAAACGAGTTAATAGCTTTGGGACTCGTCGATCCACTTTTTCGTCTGTTCGACGTTCATTTAAACTGTAGGTATCTCCTGTGTACCGCGAAGGCATGCTGGACATGCATGTGGCAGGAATTTGTGAAAGACGCTTTTGCCCTTTGGCGAGACTACTTTGTTATTCTCTTTTCGCTACAAATTTAATCACGCGCCCTGTTGTATCTCAAACTCTAAACAGTGTTTAGTAGACTTCTTAATTCATTCAAATATTAGGATATCTTTCTTCTCACTTAAGATTTATATTCTAGTCACTTCAAAAGATATCAGTATCTAAAATTATGAAGTATTCTAATCAATATATGAACAAATTTATATAATATCTATCGATTTCTCTTCTTCTTCCACAGTCCTCACAATTCACTCATCTTTTTCATTCTCCACATAATTTCCCTTTTCTCGAATCATATGATCAGCAACTATCTCTTAGACTCGACCTTTTGCCCATGATCTTAGTCAGCACGGCTCCAAAGTAACAATTCCGCGTATTTACATTGATAATACCCCGCTCGTATGGCTATTCTAAAGGCACGCGCGCATGTGTGCTCGGCAGCGCGAGTCAGAGATCCGAAATCGTCGAAGAGACGAGAGAAACGTACGGGAATACGACGGAGCGGCCGTCAAGCAAACAGGTATGCTTCAGAATCAATATTTGCTCGATACACGACGGTGCTCCTCTCTGAATGCATCTCCCGTCGTACTGGCATGCACGAACACACGTTGCCTCTTACTTTCTGCCCGCCTCTCGTCACTCTTATGTGACACGGCTGCAGTGGTTGCCTCGGCTCGCTGCGAACCGTGGAACCGAGCATCGAACGCAGTAGTTTCTCCAGCGGAAGTTGGATTTCGACCGCGTTCGATCATCCCACGGACGATACACAACGCTGGAACCGTGTTCCTCGTTTATTCAAAGCGGCCCCTTTGTTCCTCGGCTAGCGTGTGTCACATGAACGCCCGACAGACTGGATTCTTTTTCAATTTTCCGAGTTACCATATATAAAGACCGCTCAGGAATTAGTTAGCCCCTGGGACGTGTTATGTGGTTTATATATTGTTGCAAAACTGGACAGTTGATGTCACTTGGAAATCGATTTTCTTTTTGTGGAACGGAGACTCTTTGTTTTATATTTTTTTGTCATTTCTTTTTTCCTTTTTTTCTTTTTGACTTTTTCAGATATTTGTAATTTCTGTGTTTCATTGTAGAATGGCCATTTCTTTGTTTCTTCAAGTAATATTGAGTACTTTATTTTTTCACTTCTTGAAATGATCTTTTTTCTTCGTATAGATGTTATTTCTTTGGACAAGTGTTGTGTCCCTAATTCTTTGAAGACTAGTGATTTCTTCATTCCCTTGGAGACTATTTATTTCTTCAATTTTTCTTCATCTCTTCATCTCTTCATCTCTTCATCTCTTCATCTCTTCATCTCTTCATCTCTTCATCTCTTCATCTCTTCATCTCTTCATCTCTTCATCTCTTCATCTCTTCATCTCTTCATCTCTTCATCTCTTCATCTCTTCATCTCTTCATCTCTTCATCTCTTCATCTCTTCATCTCTTCATCTCTTCATCTCTTCATCTCTTCATCTCTTCATCTCTTCATCTCTTCATCTCTTCATCTCTTCATCTCTTCATTCCTGATGAAGATACGAACTCCAAACTCTCTCTAATTTTCTCTCAGCAGTGCTCAAAATTTCAGACCACTTCCTCTTCAGCAGCCAACATGCTCACTGGTTCCAAAGATTAATTCAGTCTTCTCTGCAGCTTGTCTTTCACGTCTCCTCGACTGGTACGTTTTTCACGTGCTCCCTTAATATATTCCTGCAGAGGCTGAACCTCCCGATCCTCCCCGCGATATTAAGCATCAGATGAGGAGAATATCGTTAAGATGGTGTTCGAATAAATTGCGTTCACACCCTGGATCTTTGCATTTCCCTGCTCCTTTCGCTGTTCTTGCCTCAGCGATGGGGTGAAAGTCGTTAAAAGTTTTTTCGGACTTAAATTGGCCTCGAATCGACAATAGCATTTCCTGGGGTTGTTTTCCCTCCCTTAACCGAAGTTATTTTTCGCTGTCCCGGGGACGAGACACGGGAGACGAAGAGTTACAGGAATTTTTCTAATGGATAGGCGAGAATTTCTCAGTTATTTTAATAATTGCACCAATTCGTCACTTCTGTCACGAATGAAATCATTTTAGTATCACTTTATTACATTGCAGAGTTTTTCTATAAATCTCCTCTTAAGTATATCTTCGGCTATCTCTTAATGAAAATCTCACCCTGTATTTCTTATCAGTATACTTAGAAAGTTTATTTAAATTCACAGTCTTATCAAGAGAACCAAAGAAAGGCCATCTACATCGAGATTTATTTGACATATTTTAGCATGTTAGATGATTCTATACACTTCTGCATGTTAAAAATTCCTGCCCACGCATAAACAGTACCATTTCACTTATCAGTCTCGTAGATATTTCTTGTGCCTTGAAGTCTTCGTCTTGAAACTGCACCCCTTTCTCCCAGTCGAATTCCTCCGTCCAGACGAGTCAATCCAGGCCACCATGGATCAGTTTAATAGCACACCTGGAGTTTCCAGAACACACCGCTTGCGCCTCATGTACACGCGTGGTCGGAAATTGCTATCGGTGGCTGGGAATGCCTAAATGTCGATAATCACTTGAACGACAATATTCCAGAGTCGACGCCATTGCGTATTATTTGCCCCTGTGTAGTAAACGCGAGCAGCCCATTCCCCCTGCCCGTCCCCATGCTACAGAGCATTAATATTCGAACACGTGCACACAGTAACGCTGTCGTTTATGAGCGTTATTAGATTGAGAGGCTGCCAGCGGCTAGTTACTGCGAGGTTTCCTTATCTGCCACTCTTCCGGGTAGATTTAAGCAAACTTAATATACGGAGTCATCCACTTAACATCTTCGCCCCATAAAAAGTTTATATTATACCTCGTTCGCCTCGCGAGGGGGACTCGAGGACTTCGATACAGATTCCTACTTTTCCACCCCCTTTTGGGGGATCCTTCGAGCCACGTTTAGCCAGGGTTTTACAGTGCGCGTACCTCTTCGAGGTAAATACGGTTTTTCTTGTTTCTGAGGCTCATTGATTTCCGCGGGATATCGGGGACTCAAGGAGCCGCCTTTTCACCGTAGATTTTCCGCGTTGCCGAGGCAGGAAATCGGTAGGAAAGCAAGGCAACCAGCAGAAAGAGCGCAGGAATTTTTTCCCCCTGACTCTGAAAGCTACCGAGTTTCGCATTCATCGCGTTCTCCTCCGCACTGTGGAAAATACGCTCGCAGAAGTGGAATGTAAGGACCACGATTAAAAAACCTTCCTTTTCGTCTTGCTCGATCTCCTCGACATTTTGGGTTTCTAAAGCAGGTGAACAACTTGATTCCATTTTTGGGAGGAGGGGAAGCAGACGGGTCGGAATGATTCATTCACAATTTTGCAAAAGTGTATCTTTAATACTGTAGGGATTGCAAAGAAAATTCATTTGTATATACTTCTTTTAGGACGTATTTTTTTAAAGCAACCACGCTTTACTGCTGCTTTTTACAAATTGTCTTCACTCGTCTTAAAGAGCCACACACACCACGCCACTGCAAGAAAAAAGCACACCACACTCTACTCTGTCACAAGCATTCGTCATACGCTCTTTACCCTAATATTTACTTTTAAGCTCAATGCACACGATCGATATTTTGACGCACAATCGATCGTACGATCGCAACGAAATCGTACGCCAAAATATTACTTGTGTGCACCGACCCTTATCGCTCTCGTTCTCAGTTGACTAATCATGTATCGGCAAACACTCGCCTCTATTTATTCACACATACACACACATTACCCACACAAATACATGTAGCACCATTCCAGTGTCCTACAATACTGACAAGTATAATCACCTAAAGTCTAAAGTATCCCCTACACGTTGAGACTTATCTCGAGACACGTCTCCAGGCGAGCGATGGATTTGAGATCACTTGGAATTATTTTGAATCTCTTTGTCTCTTCAAAGATCGAATGAGAGTCAAAGTGATTCGAAGTGGTCTACTCTTATTACCAGTCGAGAAGCAAGCCTCGAATCAGGCTTCATAGTATACAGGATACTTAAGACTTTTTAACTTTGTCTTCAATTTTATTTATGTTTACTACATGTCTTGGCACGAGATGGAACCCAGCATAGAAAATTGTAAAATGATGTAAGGCGAGATAGAGCAGTAAAGAAGATCTCGTTCGTCGGCTGAGATTTATCGAAGCTGGTGCAGGGATCACCAAGGGAAAATGTATCGTTATATTCGGGGCGCTATCGATCTCGACACACACGATAAAATAGTAACGAGACCCGTAAACTAAAAGCACTACCTGCTCGCCTCGGCATTTCACGAGCAAATGCCGAGTTCTTTGCTGTCGAATATAGGAACGACGTCATTTCGTATTTGTACGCTCTGCTCGGCGAAGCGATGGGATCGCGTAATGTCTGTACAGGCACGGTTTCATCTCCTTAAAGTGCTGCTTCTCTAAAAGTCATTTCTGTCTCGGGGCCCGTCATCAGACGTTCATTTCAGGGTTTCTTCTGATCGCTGCTGTCGAAGGGAATTATTAATTAGCATTTTAATAGAACGAAAGTAGCTCTGCGTAAAATTTTTATGTAGAAGGTTCTGTAGTAAGATATATCAATGTTTCAGTAGGTTCCTATTTATATCACTGCTTTTCAGGACGAACTTAATATTTTTCAATTTTTATGTAGAAGTCTGTGAAGTAATACATTATATAAATATTCCAGTAGGTTCTTATTTATATTACTGTTTGCTTGAAACATGTAGTATGAATAAGAAATTTTCCAGGATTAATATAATATGTTCATTACTGGAGATAATCAGAAATTCCGCTTCTTATTATTATGTTATAAGTATGTTATTTGTATCTCCGTCAAATGGTCGTTATATTAATTCTGGTAAAGAAGGAATATCTGTTTCACGGTGTTACATGACGCGATATGATTCAATAGAACAATGTCACTCACTGGATTGACACCACAGCGGATGCATTAACATTTTCATCTTCAACAATGTCCATAGAATTATCTCTGTGCTCTGAATGCATCATTAGGTGGAATTCTCCATCTCTTCTGTAGCTCTTGTTGCAATGATAATGCAAAAATAAATGGTCAGACTCCTTGTAATCTCAGCAACGCAGACTCACTTTGATCTTATAATCGAAAAGGTCTTGGAACTCAAGACTTAAGAACCTCTGAAGTCTAAAGACAAAAATCTACTCTTCAGTCTTGCCTTAGTTTCTGGTCCTCCCAGCAAATCAGGCGTCACAGGTCTCCGCGCGTGTACAATGAGAGAGAATTCAGATGGTATTTTTAATGAGAATCCCGAGGAGGGGCTGCTCGTATCTTCGGTCAGGTAACGTCTGCCGACGAAAGATGGTGGCGAGGGGAATCCTTCACTCGAGGAGCGAACACTCGAGCCCCAGCTATACGGTTAATTATTTACTGAAGTGCCGAGGGTGAGTTCCCTTTTATGGTGTGTTTGAGCCCTGTGCACCATTGTGCGTGTGCGTGCATCGACTTGAGGACTGCGGCGATGTCTCGCGATCCAGAAACTTTCTAAATAACGCTGGCGAGAGGAGATCGTAAACTTTGTCACCTATGTGGTTTGTTAAATGTCGCGCCACTGACGCTGGAATATTGTCAGAAGTTTTTGGGAATCTTTATGCAACCCCCTACTCCCTGGTGCGTACAAAACTCTAGAATTGAGAGGAGACACTTCTCGAGCGTTTAATGTGGATTTTATCTTTGAGTTTTCAGTTGAACCGTAAAAATCTGAGATACGAGTCTTTCCTATTCATTCGACGTCTCGACTCTTTCAATTGTGAAAACTCTGCGTTAGATTAAACTACAATTTGATCTGAGTCAGATTTTAGAAAGTGTTATTATCAAAAGCAGTGGAGAGATTTTGGTCGTGAAATGAGATATTCAGTTCTCCTGTATGTAGACAGACACTTAGTAAGTAGTAAAATATCGTGCATAGCTAGACATCAAACAAGTAGTATAACCCTGTGGACAGTCAGACAGTTTGCAAGTAGTACACCCTGGGGATTATTCAGCCATATGTCTATTCAGGCAAGTGGCTCAAGAATTTTGATAACTATTATTAGTAGGAGATGAGAGTCTAGCAATTTCCGAGATTGAGGTCCTGGAGAAAGCTTGGTACGGTAGAAACAAAGCTTCGACAGTAGAAGAAGGAGAAATTGGAGTTATTCTTTAAGACGATTACCGAGCGGTACAAAAAATGAACACAGCTATACTCTCGGATAAGAATTCTGGTCTCAGCTTCGCTAAGCTCTCGCTGATGTACTGCTACGAGGGTGGTTTGAAAATATCTGTCGCTTGGGTCGTGAAAAAATTGAGGATTTTCTTCATCCTTCCTTCCAGAAGAACTCTTAACTCTTCTCTTTCCTGAAATCCTTTTTGACCCTAAAGATGCTCAAAATTCACAAGTTAAAATTTCTAAAACCACTGATCCACAAAACATCAAAGCCACGATAAACCACCTACAAACCCACCCAACACATTTCCAACAAGCAACACCTCCAAATCTCTCATAAATGAAACATCCCAAAACCACAACTTGCAAAAAGTACCCCCGAAATCAAACCAAAGCAGAGCCATACGACCTTTCACCCACCCATAAAACTACCCTTAGATTTTCAACAAGTACCACCCTCGATTCTAATCCCTCCCAGAGAAAGCATTCCACTGAGCCCAACGAAAGTTTTTGAGGGCAAGTTTTTTCCCCAGAGAGGTCGAACGCTCGGAAACAACTTCCACCGCGTAACACAACAGATTCTTCCGCGGCGTCGGTGTTGGCCAGCGGCCAAAAAATCAGCGGGGCGTGTTCGAGCGAGGGGCTGGCGAGGCACGGAGGCTGTGTGGGTGGATGTGCCGCTCAGAGGCCGCGTGGAGCATATGCATAACTATCGTGCGTCGTTTCCTGCCGTATCGACGACACGCGCATTCCTGAATTATGCATACCCCGTCGACCGAGGCTCGTGTTTGAACACAGGCGAGCGTATACGCGTCTACAGGCGAGCTTGTGCACGAGGGAGCGCGATACTGGCGATCGCGTCAGATCCACGGTTCCATTACGTAGCCTGTTTAAGACGACTGCGTAACACGACCTGTTCGAGATCTCGGGACTCCGCCAACACTGTGGAATTATGTATGCGTCTCTGTGTGCACGTACAGGGTGTCTCGGGAAACGCAGCGGTGCAGACGCGAAGGAGGGATGTGAAGGGGAGGTGGGTTCAGGTGGGTTGTGGATTTTGGTGTTTTACAAAGGGGTGCGGGGGCATTAAAGGTTCAAGGGTATTTACTGTCTTATGTAGCTGTATGTCTCTCTTGTTATTTTTTTATGATGACTTGGAAGAAGCTTTTGTGATTATTTTTCAGGAGGAGGAGTGAGTGTGTTTACGTGAGAGCGTTGGCTCGTTTTTGGGAAAATTTGGATAATTTCTGTTGTGTGATGTTATTGCTATGTAACGGTACAGAAGTTCGAAAATTTGACTATTCGAATATTTAAAAATTTGAAAATTTGAATATTTGAAAATTTGAATATTTGAAAATTTAAAAATTTGATAATTTGAATATTTGAATATTTGAATATTTGAATATTTCAACATTCGAAAATTTGAGTACTGGAAGCTTTGAACACTGAGAAACTGGAATATTCAAAAGTAAAACAACTTGAATATTTTAATGTTCTCTATTGTGTCAATTTCCATACAAAATTAGGAGCCTTAAAAGCCACCGAATTTTCCTTCCCCGCAACCTGGGTTCGGAGGTACACACTGTCCTTGTTTCCTGACACACCCTATAGACCACTACATGCACACTCTCACAGCGTAGACTACATTATCCTGTTAAACACCGTTGCAAAGATTTTTTTCCTTTGAATTTTTCCTCTGTGCACGCCGTTTTGCATTTCCCCATTTTTTTAACTAAAAGAGTCGGTCGTCAGACGGAGTACAGTGTTTAGCAGAGTTCACGCGTCGGCGTGAAGGCTGTCCCCGTGTTGATGCGCCTAATTTATTCGTTTCATAAGCGGCTGGGTACGTTTCATAAAATAGGTGTCAAAGGTATATTTTTGATAAATATCTTATGAATATGTTAATTTCCCTGCCCCGGCCACGGGCGTGGAGAAAAATGAGGAAACTCCTTTGCACCGTAATCTTCTTTACAAAAGAACCAGCGTGCCGCCGAACTACTTCCTTAAGCATATGATTTATATTCTTTGTCGACGAACGAGATGAAGGAGTTCCACTTGGCGCCTTTTACTCTCTCGTACGTCGCCGGCCCTGAACGTTTTTCATTTTCTTTTATCGTTTATGAAACACGGCGGGAAGATGTATTAGGCGCGAGGTAGGTGCTTCCTGACGTGCGCCATTTTCGTCGGACTTTCCTGGCAGCAAAGAGACCGCGAGGTGGTTCGTAAAAATTTTGTGGCAGCCCTATGTCTTCAATGTCAAAAATTACTTTCTTTTATCATGTTCGCGGGAGTCGCTTATTAACTGAGACACATTGGCCAAAATCGTGTGCTCAAAAATTCTGTACCTCAGAGATAGACTAGCCCACGTCCTTTTTTTTCAAAATTAAGTTTTTTACAAGACCTTATTGCTTTCTCTTCTTTTTACTAGAATAGTAGGAATTTAGTGAAGTTACGTTACAAGTGAAGGAAATTTAATAGGATGAAACAATTCAAATACTATGTTATACAATGAGTAATTGCATTTGTTTTTCGGCTGTCCTGAAAAATAACGAAAAGAACTTGGATTACTCTGGTCCTGAGGTACAGAATTATTCATTCTATTCAGGAATATTAAAGCTTGCATATAAATGTTAGTTCGTACATACTTTCGAGTATATCAATTGAAGTATTACTAGTAAGGATGTAAAGAACTTCACTCATTAGTGAAACCAGGACATGAAATTCGGGTTAATTGCTTCCTATCATCAGAGTAAAGTACCTACTAATATTTTCAATTTCGCCTAAGTGCCACGTTTACCGTGAATTTCATTTTTGAAATATTTCTTCGGTCCCTGCATCCTCGAGAGTCCGTCAAACTTTTTCCAGCGTTTCGAAAGACGCCAGGATTTATTAAATCCCGGCAATTTCGACCTACAGCTGCCATCTTTTACGTTAAAAGTTGTGACTGCGTCGCTGTCGTTCGAGACGAGCCAGTCTCTCGGCCGATAAACTTTCCCCGACGGTGCTCTCGCAATATTTAAATACGCCCCGTAATTTTGCAATCTTTGCTCCGGCATTTCCGTCACGTCCTGCCGCGAAAGTAATTTTTCTCCGTCCCCTCGTCGCTTCGTCGCTCGTTCTCATCGTCTCGCCAAGCTTCCTCGCGAGCGAAGTACACCCCGAAGAACGAGAAGGGAGTGTCTTGCGCTGATAAACAGAAATCCTGGTTCGAGGACATTGTAATAAAAGCAATCCTATTATCCTAATATGATAAGGTTTAATGGAGTTTGGTCGGTAGCTGGGATCCTCCTTTCTTCTCTCGGAAGGTAATCGTGATTTCCTAACACGATCCTTGCCCCACGCCTCCTTGTTACACGCCGTTTCCTTTCGAACACCTTCGTACATCAAACGCTCGTTAGCCTTTGATTATTGCATTAATCACTGTTATGCGATTATGGATGAATTCTGTATTGTAACTTGGGATCCCCTGTTTCAACAGGTCCTTGTGAAGTTGTTGGGTTTTCAAGATTCTAATGTTCGAATTTTGCACATTTTTAAAGCTTTCAATGTAGGAATTTTCAAGCATTGGAATTCTTGAGTTATGGAATTCTCATGTATTAAAATTCTCAAATTATGGAATTGTCAAATATCAGAATTCTGAAATATTCTCAGTTTCCAAGTCTTCAAATTGTCACTTCTTTCATTAGTACTATCACCCCATGCTTCCTATGTTTAATTTATCTGTGTCCCCCTCTCCAAAACAACTAGCCATATCAGAATCAGCAAAGCAGAAGTGGCACGCGATTTCGTGCAAGGACCGAAAAAAATGGTGGCAGGAATCTATTTCCAATCGAGCCTGGGAAAGCACGAATGGCGATCGAGGATCGAACCAAGTTCTATTAGTTCTGTTTTTTCCTACCCTCCCACAGAAGCGGCTGGGATCGTTTCTGCGGAAGAGAAGATTAATTTCTCGCGGTAAGAGAGCAGCCCTGAAATTCTCGTTCGGGGGTGAGAAGGGCGGAACAATTGCCTTGGCAAAGACGAGAGATTCAATTACATCGAAAACGCGGGGCAAAAGGGCCGCCTCGCTCTGCGTGAAGCCAGATTAATTCGTCCTTTGCTGTGATGGTTCCACGGGGAGAAAAAACACGCTCCCTTTTCCTCCTTTTTTTCTTCCTCTCTTACTTTCGATGGAATAGTTAGCAGATTTCGTTCGCGCGAGAAACTGTACACGCAATTGGTATCGTACAGCTATCTATTACTGGTTGTGGTATTATTTATCCCAATCGTAAAATTTATATAAGAATAAGGTATTTGTTTTTAAGTGAGTATTGAGTAGTAGAGCAATTTAGATTTGTAAGGGAAACTATAGGACTTTTTAAATTAACAAACAAGGTAGGGAATAGGTACATAGCATCAATTATACTATTTCTAGGCTGAAATAAATTTCTCTCTGGGTTCCCTTTCTCTAATTATATTTACATAAATATGAACATAAGTATTTACAAAGAAACACTATCTTTCTATTATCTAGCTATTTATATTTCATATTTTATCTTTCCAAGTCACATTTTCTGTGCCCTTTCCAGTGCCCTCGTATTTTGAAACACCCTCTATGCATTTCTTTAGACCTTCCCCGCTATCTGTCTGCTCGCCGTGTAATTCTGAATCAGCCAGTGCGATTTCGCCGGGAAATGAGGAAGTGTATTAACAGGAAGCCGAGGCGGTTTAAGCTTCCGCGAAGTTAGTATTCTTCATAGGGGTCGAGCAGTTTATTTTAATTCACCAGGGAAGCTTTGTCGGGGCGGTTTGTTACGTGGCGCGTAGGGAAAAAGAGCTCAGGCCAGTTTATCCATGGAAATCTTTTAATCCTGTCGGGCCCGTCTCATTCGTCAAGATTTTATCGATTCATTTACATTCGTATCGACGCAGGCAATCTATTTGTTTTATTGACAGCGATTTGTCTGGCTGAACCGGCTACAACCGCGCGTTACTAATTCTCGCGGACACGCTTTTCACCGACGACGATTTACGCGCTTTGTTTCTCGCCGATGACAAACCAGACGCTCGTCTCCCCCTAATTACTCTGATTCGCTAATGACTCTGTAACAGTCGTTCCACTTCACGCTCCATTGGCGAAACCGCGGTTCTTTCGATGCTGTTCCCATTGCATTGTTCTCGACGCGATTACGAGACGGTGAAGAAAGTAGGACTGTAATTCAGACGATTTTCGTATGCATTTCTGAATTTTCTATTTTTATTTTCCTCCCTTAAACACCGTTTTAAAACGTCGAGTCTCGTCTCTATCTCTCCATCAGAATCGAACTGACGGTACCAGGCGTTTCGACGACAATATTTTAAACAATCGGGATGTATATATTGCTCCGCGTCGGTTTAACAGCGATATCGAACTAGTAAATCTCAGCTGGAGTTAAAATACGGACTTCGTACTGGTGACAGGTGTTGTTCGCCACGCCTTGTAAATTCATCACGTTTTGCTGTAGCTTCTGCTAGGAACAAAAGGGAAAAAACATAAACGCCGGAGTAACTACTCCCCCGCAGTTGAATCGAACGATATTGAAACAGCAACAGACTGACGATTAACATAAATCACAGGAGGAGCCAGCCGCAAGGATATTATTTCCACGAGAAAAGTCGGTCGACGTTTTATTCCACTCCCTGGTCTCGAATACAGAGTCCTCGGTAGGAAACAAGCGGGAGCGTTGGGCAGGGATCGTCGCGTTTAGCGGAACGGAAGTCTAGATTCTCCAATGGTCGGATTCCGGACCGTGGAGTACAATGGGCGGGTTGCCCTTTGCTGGAAGAGTGTCAGAGGATGGCGTCGCGCAATCTATCACTTTCATTCACTGGCTGTGCCCACCTACCCACCTAACTGCCGCGCTGTTCTGGATCTGGAGGAAGCCTCTCGTTGAGGCACTTCGTCCCCCACGATCCTGGTCCTGGCATTGTCCCTTCAATCGCACGTCCTATAAATGTATCGTACCTTCGAGGTTTTTTATTGCGTGTAGAGGTTTCGGATGGTTCAATAGTTTCCTTGCCATCTGGAAGTAATGAACAATCGGGGGGATAATATTATGTCTGTAGAACAAAACAGTGGTGGATGTAATGCAGACAATGGTGGTTCTAAAATCCCTCTAAAAGAAATTAAGGATCTATGATCTTTGATCTTTGACTTTTGACCTCTGATCTTGGACCCTGGATCCTGGACCCTTCGATCTTGGATCCTGGATCCTAAATCCTTTGTCCTCGGACATTGGACCCTTGATCCTTCGACCTTGGCCCTTGGATCTTGGACCCTCGATCTTGGACTCTCGATATTGGACCCTCGATTTTGGACCTTCGACCTTGGACCCTCGACCTTTGATCTTTATTTCGGATATTTTTCATGCTACTGTACACGTACACCATCTTATGTGCAACATATTTTCTCTAACAATATTAATCATATACTTCACACTGTGTATAATCATTTGTATAACTTATGTATAACATTTTCCTCTCTCGTTTCTACCAATTTTCTAACGTTTCTCTCTAACGTACAATACACCATGGTAATATAGTACAGAGGCAGCTTACGCCCTCCCTTAGAGAGCCAGTAATCTCTTAGTTCGCCTTCCTGCCCGCATCTCAAGAATAGACGCAGATGTGGAAAAGCGACGTAGCTGTTCGCCTCGGGGTTCAGATGCGACCGTTATCCCCTCGCGAGAGTAGTCGGACAGACGAACGTGTCCCAGCTAAGCTCGCCACGGTTTCCTATTTTTCAGAAGAAAGTGGGCTTCGAGTACCCCTGTGCTTCTTCCTCCCTCAGTCTTTGGGGCGCAGTCGCCGCGCCGTCTCGGCGGAATAAAACTGCTGCCTCCGAGAATTGATGTTTCTCGCGGCAAATTCGTCCTATTTTTCACCGCGAACCACCCGCGGCACTTGTCTCGACGGACCCACGCCGACGCTAACAAGGGATTTCTGCCTCCCTTACCCTCCCTGTCTCTCCCTTTCGGCTGCTTTCTCCTAGCCACGGGCTCTTCTTTCGCCCTGCGCCGCCACCGTACGTGGAATAAATCGCGCGAGCTTCCTCTTGTTTCTTGCACAGCTCTGGGGGCATTGTTTGCGGCCAGTTGTTCGTGAAATCCCAAACGTATTCGGTATTACAGTTTCGAGACGTTGAGTATGGCGCACCGCTGTTGCCTTCGACGGTTGTTGGCTGTTAGTTAATTAGTTTGAGATGAGCGTTGCATAGTTCTTGCCTACGTGGGTCTTGCGCGAGCCACTGAAGAACGTTTTGGGTTGAAATTGGTTAGTTAATTCTGGTTCACTGTTTTGTGCAGAGGTGTTCGCATTAGTTGCTAAATCTCTTATTTTTTTTCATCATATGGGGATTTAAGTATTTCTACAAATGTTGATATAACATTTGCAGAGTCTAAGGTAGTAAAAGTCTTCAATAAAGATTTGAAGAATCGTCCGTCAAATATTCCACATTTTATTTCACGATAAATTTTATTTTATTTCCACGTCCAAAAGATATGATCTTAAGGAGAAATGTATTCTGAATAGAATTACGTATGCAGGCCAAGGAATGCTATCAGAGTTTTCATTCCTCTCATTTTCTTCGATCGATTCATTTTGAAGAGGTTCCGAGAGCGGCAAGGAAAGATGGATTTCTCGACAAGCACTCACAGTGCTGGCGACACGGGAGTCGACGCTTCTTGTTAGCTTTGATAAAGAGCTGACGCGTTTTCAAAGACCAACGGTGGGCAAGCGTGCGATTCCCGTCGACGTGTATGTGTCGTTGGAAAAGTTCCACCCCCTGTTGCCGTTGTTACGAGAGCAATAACTCCCTCTTGGCAGCTGCTGCGGCGGCAAGTGTTACGAATGTCCTCTTCAGGGAGCACCCTCGCTTTCGGTGCCGCTCCATGGACCAGCTTCTGCGTTATGGATTCTAAATTAAAGGTGAACGTGGATCCTGTGATACACTTGTTAGACTTGAACACTCTTCATACGTTCGATTCGTATTAAGTTAGATAGCTATTTTTATTTGATTAGGTTCTCAAACTTTTATGTCTTCAGATTTTCGAATACTTAAAATGCAAACTTCTATAAATCCTTCATGAAATGTCTGTAGGTGTCAGAAATGTGGTAGATTGACTTCATTTGTTAGAATAAGACTAAAATTAATAATGACAGAGGACGCTTGTGTCGTCGTTTCCGAGTTATTAATTATTAAAGCTGTATCTATAATGTGAATGCAGTGTGTCTAACTAGGGGATTTATTCTACTGTCACTTTGAATTAACCCAATCAGACGAAGCGATTTCAGTAGAATAAGTCAAGTCAGACACAATTTCCATGAATCTTGGATGTCTTCATTAAATTCAATTTCATTATTCTTCATTTTCATCTTATTTTAGATTTCGTCTAGAATCTCTTCTGAAATTTTCTGACACTTGTTGTCGAACACCCTGTATAACACAGGCCACCATCGTAGAGAGGAATTTGTTTCTGTTCTACGAGCACTCTTTGGAAAAAAATCACCTTGCAACACGGGTCACGTATGACTTCGCGTCAGCCTCTAAAGCCCTTAAAGAATAAAAGCCGAGGTGAATTTTAAGCGGAGCCTTTTGCGTTCTGTTTCCGCCTACCAGCAGGATTTTCTTCTTGATTAGCATAATCTAACGGGATATGAGAGAAGGGATAGGTGGTTAGGGTGGATGGGGTGCACAGGCTTTATGCGAGCATTGTTATTATGTATTTAGTGTGTAACTCAAGTTGGCCGACTAGTTCGGAGACTATCCAACTCTAGAATGCGAGAAGGACTTAGTAGTTGGGCCAACTTATGATAGAAGTTCGCCAACGCGCCTTGCGTCTCACCTGCCTGGAAACTTTGTCCCATCCGGCTCGAATACAGGTGCGTGCATGTGAGATACGAGGGTACGATGTATCACGAAGTTTCGCGACGCTGTATAAATCGCGTGACATTGACTTGCTGTGGTATTTCGGCTGTTCAACTTTCAAGTCGAGGATAACTTCAGCTGACACCTGTAGCAATAGATTGTCGCTAAATAAGAGAGAGGTAATTGATCCTTAGCTGGTATTGGGAGGTCACAGTATTTAGTGTTAACTTTGATTTTAATCATTTTGTGCATTCTGCATTTTACTGAATATTCAAATTTCTGTGGTCGTAAAAGGTCGAATCTTTATGCTTTTATTTATGAAACTTTACATCTCGGATCTCCAGAATTAAATTTCACAATATTCATCCAAGTTATTTTTATTCAAATCAGTATTTCCAGAGAATCTCTTCCACCGGCGAGTTCAGCTATTTTACTTGTTAATCGTCCACTGTTCCATCTCGGAACGTCCACGTCCCACTCGACATTCCTACAATCTAAAATATCCATGAAGGGTGTCCTTAAAGTTGCCGTGAGTTTAAATAAATTACGCGTCCAGGGATCCCGGCAAATATTTGAGTTTCCGCGGAGAAATTCGGGCCCCTTGGAAGATAAATTCGAGCTTCATTTTGCTGGGAACACTGGAAGTTAGCATGACTATTTTCTTTCTCGATTAACAATTAGTACACTTAGCTGGGACCATTCAGTGCCGTCGATACTATTTTTCCTTTATGATGATATTGAAATTTTCTAAATTTTGAATTACTGACTGTTCAAAGCTTTCAGAATTTCAAATTTTCAAATTTTCAAATTTTTGAATTTTCAAATTTTTAAATTTTCAAATTTTTGAATCTTCAAATTTTCAAATCTCCAAATTTTTAAATTTTCAAATTTTCAAATATTTAAACTTTCAAAATTTCTCCACATACACTCATCTGTTTCAATTTTCCAAATTTCAATCACTAGACCTCTATATTTCACCTGTGACCTACTGTGATTCTACAGTAGTATAATAAGGGTTAACCGGATCTCGTCGACCGCCAAGGAGGAATCATCCCTTCCGCCTTAGGGACACAGACACGGCCCTCGTGACAGAAAGTCTAGAGAGCGCATTAAGATATATCGTCGTTCTCCCAGAAATATTTCTTTGTCCGTGAAAGTTTCGCGGCTCGTGAGTAATTATGCGAGACAAACGAGTTTCTGCCATTTGTCTCGCTTCTCCTCGCCTCGTGCTCCTCTCCCTAACCGTTTCCGCCCACGCTGTCCCCCTGTTGCTGGCTGTTCTGGCAGGGGGCGAGGGATGTAACGAAATTCAGCAATAAAACGAAAGCCAGCGACGGTTGTTAAGATAATGTCCCGGCTCTGGCGCTGTCGCGAGCGCGAAACCCCGGGAATAAAAATATAATAGCTTCCGTAAAACTGGATTCACGAAGCCTTCCTACATAAGTTACGATCTCCAGAGACGTATTTCGAGTATCAGCCGCGTGTTCAGAATTCCTAGCGCACCGTGCTATTTGTTCTTGGTCGTTGAAACGCCACGGCGAGGGGCGCAGAGTGGTGACGGGGATGTTTTATGATTAATTCCGGGTAGTAAAGTTATTCTGCAAAGTGGTTGATTTAACACTTTCACCGCTGCCTTATGTCTGTGGCTGTAAGGCAACGCGCTATGAATCATATTTTCGTTTTAGAGGTATTGGTATTCGGAGGTTGCAGCCTCGATTCTATATTAGACACTTGAGTTTTATTCTGCCTTTTATTTTTCGAGGGGAAACCCTTTCTAATATTTTTAAGTATCATTTTATTTAAACCGAGAAGGAATATTCTACTTATCTCTGTTTTTTAACTTTCTTTTTATTTAGTGTACTATTTAATTGTGTGATGAGAGTTCTCAATTTATGAGGAATTTTGTCTGACAACAAACTCACTGTCACCTACCATGTACCTATTCTACTACTAGTTGAAACTAAACCTGTACTTCTGGAAGGGCTAAAATCCACAAAATAGACATCAGAGAAATATCTCAAGTAATATCACTGACTATGTTATACTATGTACAAGATCTCTCACTCCCATTCACTCTCTCAACAAACTTCATAAACAGGTTCACACTTTGTAATCAAAAGCAGCGTATATAGACTTAACTTATACGGCTGTATAGCAGTCATTGCCTAGCCCTTGTAACCCGACGTCTGCCATTTCAGGTAGCAAAACGTTAACGAGATTAATCCATCGAAACACGTAGCCAGATATGAAGATCGTAAACATGGAAGACTGACTTCAGAGTTTCCCTCACTGAAAGGAGTAATAAACTGGGAAAGGGGATGGTGGGCTTCCTTTCCGACTTTATTCTTGGTTTAATACCATTCTCGTCCCGAGGAATACGTTTGCTTTGATGAAAACGTGCCCCGAAATTATTAGCGGATGGAAAATTTCGCAACGGATAATAAATCAGGAGGACGTCGGGCACGATCGGGGATCGTTCCTAATTGGACGGTCGAGGACGTTGTATCTTGTCGAAAGCGCAAAGTAAACGGGCCAAGAGAATATCCTCGGCGTTCGCAATTATCGAGGACAGTAATTTATGGGGTACTCGCGGGCTTTCGACTTTTCGAGAGGTGTCCTTGTTGAACGTTGAGGATTCAGCAAGAACGAACCTCTTTGATGAGTGATCGTGACTCAGTTTGCGTTAACACATTTCAACAGAGCTACAGTTGTGGTAGAATAACTACCACTGTAAATCCAGTAGTATCTCCAGTAAATACTGTCACTCCACTACGCTAATTGAGATCCTGCCTTGTGTTTACAAGAACGTCTGACATCTAAATATCCTACCTAGTCACTTATTTAATTTTGCAACTCGAGAGAAACTTTTCAAGTAATTAAATCATCTCTACCGAGCAATATATAATAATTTGGAATCAGAGATATTATCCCTCGTAAGAAGTTTTCGATCAAATGCAACAATATGTCAACAATATAAATCCATATAATTTTTTTTTTTAGTTTTTAATTTCATTTTTTAGTAATTTAATATTGTTGGGTTTGATCGAAGACTTTTCGTCAGGGTAGTACTTAAAATTTTATTTTAATGTATTTTAAATTTGTAACTCGACGATCAATTGAACCGTGAAGCATCGAATCGCATTAGACATAATTCGAAATTAGAGGTACTTGAAATCCCCGAGAAGTTTGCTACCCTCCTCGTCACGAATGAACTACGTCGAAAGTGAGTCTACAAGTTTCCAATTGCATTAGAGCGAGGCATATTAAACGCATCTTCGTTGATTCTTCGTGGCGTTCGTTTCTTCCTTTCCATCCCTTTAACTCGATTCGAAGAGAGCGAGTTCGGAGGGTAAACTTATAAACTATGGAAGTTACTCTTCCATTCAATGAATTGACCGTGCGCCTTCTTCGGTACGTGCCTCGAAACCATTCCGCCTCGACTTCTTTCAGGAGTTCCCTCCGTCGTTTTTATTATCTATCGCCGTGCGTGAGAAAGAATACAATGTTGCCGACCGACCGGAAAATTGCAAGTTCTCTCTCGCTGTGGTTGGCGAACTCCCCAGTCGGATCTCTCCTGACACGATCAAATAGGCCACGGCGGTTTTTAATACGCCTATCGTGCATAATTCACGCGTAGACCTTCGGTACGGCTCTCTCGATATCTTTGGAGTGGCATTTCCGTTTGCCTGGCGGATATCGATTTTCACTGGTTGCGGGTTTTGGGGTCGTGAATCAGTGTATCTAGAGTAACGTGAATTCTCTATCTCCTTCGAGGTGAATTTTTTACTTTTCTTATTTAGAGGAATCATGTGAGTTCTTGTGGTTAAGAGCAATTATTTGGTAGATGAATTTTAATTTTCTACTTTCTCTAGGAAAATGTACTTTTTCCTGCATAGATGTGGTTGAGGAAAATTTCCACAATGACTTCTTGAATTTTAGGTAAAACCAATATATACATGTTATTGCTGATAGCATCCCTATCCCCTGCACTATTTCTTAATGAAAATTTCTTTACAGCTTTTCAAATATTCGAAATTTTGATTTACCTAATAATATTCTCCTAAAAACAGTGAAATTATCCATCAGTAGAATGTTCCAGCGTCAAGTCAGCCTTTAATTCTATCATACTAAATCGTCTTCAAATGAAGTTAAAATTCTTCCAGAGTGTAATATTCTCCACTAACGTGTTGCTACTATTTTTTTGTTGCAGAAGTCGACAGGAGTGCAGGCGCTGCAGCGGGGGCGGCGGGTGCAACTGCAGGGGGCCCTCGGGGGTTGACACCTTCCCCTGCCCCCTCGACACCCTCGACCCCCGTCGCTACCAGTAGTCCCTCGTTCTCCACCGCCTCGCCTTCGTCTTCACCTTCACCTTCTTCCTCGCCCTCTGCCCTCGTAGCGGGCTTCGATAAATCGGTGCTACAGGTAAGTCTCACTTTTTCCCCATTCATCTGCTTCAAATTTTTGCCCAGGAGTGTACAACAAATGCCTCGTGGCTAGAAAAACGTTCATGAATAGACTGCAGACTTCTATGCATTTATGGAGATTTTGAATACGTAAAGAGGGTAGAGAATGCATGTAATATTCAAAAATATAGGAAATGTGAAGAATAAAGTGCAAATTGTAGTACATGAAAGATGAAGGAAATTCTTATTTAGGTTCGATTTTACTTTCGTCAATGTTATAATATAATAACAGAGGGAAAGTATTCTGATGGGTCAAATTTCGACTTCCCTGGTTTTTCATATCTTGAACTGCGTTTAGTTTTGTCTAGCAAAACATGTAATTGCATAAAAATTCGCAGTCTGTCCATGAGATAAGGTAGAATAAATCTCTCTCGCGATTATTCTCCCCCTGGACCGCAGAGACTTAAATTTCGACTGAAAAATTCGAGGAGGAAGTCTATCAGTATTTGATCAAGAGGAAGATTTAATCTAGAATCAAAGTTGAGAGCTGAAACGTGTCTCCGAAGGCAACGTTTAGTCTCCCAAACTTCGTGAACCTTCCTTTTGATAAGATTCCTCTATCTTCAAAGGCATCTCGAATATTTCAGTATTACCTTATTACACACGCCAGAGGGGGAGGGATTCGAAAATTTTCGTGCATTTGCTCGTCGAGGGGACCCTTCCAAGCAACAGGCTGTATCGCTGAACAAAGGGTCACTGACTCGTCCCGCAGGATCGAGACGATAACGTTCGAAGAATAATGATCGCCATTAAACCTCTTTCCCGAAGCGAAAATCCGACGTAAAGTCCAACGCCCGTGAAATACGACGTAAAAGTTCGTCGTCTTTTAATAGCGACGACAACGACCGGGGACACTGTAGCAATCGGCGGGGGCGAGATGGGAGGGGCGGCACAGAGCAATGGCGGTAGGGTTAGTTACGATAGTGCGGGCGCTGGTCTACCCCAGGGCATCTTGGCTAATTAAAGTTCATAAATTACGCGAACGTGGAAAGAGACTGACGAGAATATGGTAAAGAACGGACGAACGTGCCGGAGGGTGCGAGCGAAACGCGCAGAGCAGTTGAACGTCGACGAAAAACGCGTTAAGCGCATTCCGCGTACGAGCCTCTAAATTTCCTCGACGGCTGCACCATTTCCTATGGAGCTCCTCTTCTCATAATATTTGGTTGTTACATATGTTTTCGCGTTTGTTATGTAATTGGAGAGGAGCTGGTAAATTACGCGGGAGGGTGAAGTGGAATTTTGATTTGCATTAAGTAGAAGCTTTGTTAACTGGTTCTTTATTGTACAGGATATCGTAGAACTGGTGATAGGAGCAGAAGAATGGTGATTTTATGTGATAAAATTAGTCCAAGATATAGAATAGAGTAAAGTTTGAGTTTAAATTTTAGCCAGGATTGAGAGGACTGAAATATAATTTTTAGAATTTGGAGATTAGTCAGGGAGAGGAGTTTTTAGTTTACAGTAGAAAAAGTCAGTGGTCAGACTATGGGTATTCTGAGATCATCAGTTCTGCTAATTCTGGGATACTCTCTATTATCGATTAGATTAGAGTAGAATGTTGACTTACATTTAAATAATAATTGTACAGTACTCTGCATAAAATACTAACGATAGAGAGAATTGAAGCTAAAATAAAATTAAAAATCAGAATTTCTAGAAATTAAAATTGTGGGAGTCAGAGAATTGAATAAAACTTGAACTGAATTGACAAAGAAACTGTTTGAAAATGTTGAAGAACATATGGAAGAAGCTAATCCCATTTTTCTTGATCTAGAAGCAACTTAACCCAGATCTGACCGAGAGCCTTGTCGAGATCTTGCTTCGTGGAGAGTCGGCGAGCATACAGGCGAACGTTACTTAGAATTAGATTTGGCGCGCGTTTCGAGAACTACCGGTGAATTTAGTTCAGAGCACTGTGGCTCGTCGAGGACATTTAAATTCACACGCCGTGGCATCGGGCAATCTGCCCCTCGAAATAAGGGGTAACGCTCGCTGTATGCTCCTCCAACTAGAGGGGACGATCTAACTAGATTACCTAGCGTGTCGGCGAAATTAATTCCCCTTCGATATTCGGTTCTCGGACACCGATTGATACTTGGTCGACCGAAAAACATGTTCCAAGCAAATAAGTCGCTTAAGGTAATTAAATGATTGATTTGGCAACTAATTACGTGGTTAATCCTTAACTGATATGTTGGAAATATTTCATCATTTATAATTCAATTTATCGTCAGATATATTACAGATGACATTGGTTCTAAAAATTTGGAAGCTCTAAGAGTTCAAGTTTGAGTATTAGAAAATCTGGGAATTTGAATATTAGCTACAATTTTACGTTTTCAAATTGTAGTTAAAATTTTAAGGTTTCTAAATGTTATGCTATGTCACACATTTATGTCACCACTAGTTATTACGTTAGATCTATGATATACTTTTTGATTAATCTTCACAATGAAAGTTGAACATAAACATTGTTAACTAGCGTGTTAGGATGATTAGTCAGTCGCCATTTGTAATTAGCATTTTCTACAATTATTTCTTCTATCGATTCCATTTCTATATCACACATAGACTGCACTCCTTAAAGAAGATCGCAACTACAATGGGACTCAGTTGTTCTTTAAAAATTCGATCGAAGTGAACTGTAGTGAAAGGCCTCACATATATTTTTCCGCGCAGCCAGGTCTCGACATCGAATCGCATTTGTTTCCGCAGCATCAGCAGCGTTCATTTGTTGCGACAAGGAGATTCCGTCGTACGACGTTTCACGATCGACTTACTCAGTCAGCCAGGCGCAGCCCTGAAATACGTCGTCGGGCGAAAATTCCGAAGAAGCGGGACGCGAGCCTGGCAGAATATTCTGCCACGGTCGGCGTCGGCTCTCGGTTATCAGGGACAGGAATTAGATTTGTGTGACGGCGGTGGACAGCGCGGAAACTGGCGCGTGTGAGGCCGAACCGCTCGCTCATGCAGCCGTATAACTCGGTCAATTTTATCGAGTTACTCTCCCGTTTCTCTGCCTTCGCGCCACCCTGATCTTCATTCATCCCATACGCGAGCCCAAATGCTCTGGCTGAGGGAAGGGGTTCGTGTGGAGGCCGATCGAAATTCGCGAAGTTTCAGGGCTGGATTTTTATATCACCCTGCATTTATTTTCTATAATGTTAGAATCACATCATATTAAAGAGCTGAGTCTATTTCTTTTATTTGTGCAATCTGGGGCCTTGCTTAGCGAAATTGTGTATATTCCAGAATTTTCCTACGAATTTCTATTTTTAATGAAAAAGCTTTCAAAAATTCGACTTAATGAGCGAGTGTAAATCCACTACACACTGTGATACGTGTTAAATAATTTTTGTTAGTCTGTTTGAAGCTTGGAAAACTAAAAAAATTTGGCTTACATAAAATGACTCGAGAAATCTTGAATGAAAAAAGTGGAAACAAGATCCACAAATTTTTTTTATTTGAAGTTAAACAAAAATCTGGTGGAAGCTCTACAGTTTGCTCTGACCCATATACGAGTTTTAGGCTCGTAGATATATTAATTAAGCAAGGTATCAGAGTCACGAAACATTTGACATTTAGTATTTTATGTCACGTTTAATATAAAGTAAAAGTAATATTCTACATTTAATATAAAGGCGTGTCAATTTCATATCTAATATTGATAAAAAGTATACTCTGTGTGAGGGGAGTTCCCACAGTCTCGTTGCAAAATTTTCGCCCAGGTTACAGCTTGTTGCGCCCTAACCTACAGTGTCGGCCTTATTGCGCGGTTCTACTACTTGCAGCTCCTCCGTTTCGTTTGCACAAAACGCACACTCTTTGTGGAGTTTCTTTTCGCGTGTAAACAGTCGAAAGGCTCCTCGTGCTTGACTTCTCGGATTATTGTTTGCTGTTTACTTACGCGGGATTACTTTTAGGGCTTATTTACATTGAGAAATAGAATTTTAGTTCCAGAACAGTCTCTTGTTGACAGTTCGAAGTTTCGTTATTGCGGGCTTCGCGAGTTCTGCAAGCCAATTCTTTGAAGAGGAACTCCAGACAATGAAGTTACAATCGTAGAATTGTACAGTATGCTTTATAGTACTCCGAAGCAATGTAGATACGACGAATTGGCGAGCAAAACATGTCAGTCTTGAGTTCAGTAGTATAACCACGTAATTAGTTCAGCAATAGAGAAAAAGTCAATCACTCTATATTTTTTTTTCTTTTCACAGCAGAGTTTTCTTTTTTGTTTTCTTTGACATCGTGTTAGCGCATAAAATGGGTGTATCCTTTTCGTTTACCTCATTCTTACCACGTAATTTCTTGGGTACTGCATCCTGCTCGGATGTTCCTTCAGGATAAACCTTTGTGCAGCGAGCTGTGCAGCGTTTTATCAAGCCCCTTTTAACTCTTTGCGTGTGGCACATTGTTCATGCTTGTTGAGGGTGCTCAGAGTACGAAACCTCGCAGCGCGCCTATATGTTTGGAACTGGTGGACCCTCGGCTCTTTACGCATTCGACGGAAATGTTGTTACTCTGATGATTTTCTGGTACGTGTTTGAAAACGACGATGGAGCGTAATAAGCAGCTATAGTGCTCTCAAATGTCGTTTAACATTCTCTGTTTTTAGCGGATTTTTATTTCAGTTGTTCATTATTCAGAGTTCAAACAAATATCAATTTAGGTATCACTTCCTCTATTATTAATAATTCCGAAGTTGTGACGAAGTTAATCAAATTAAATACCAAATCGTGTAAAGCTGAATTTTATGTTGCTGATTCATAATTCAATACTCCTGTTAATTAAAGAAGGAACAGATTTAAGATTCCTCTTTTAGTAGGTCAGTGAACCTCGTTTTAGAAAACGAAATCCAATATCTTCAAATATAGCCACAGAACCTCCCTATTTGTCAAACTTAGTTCCTCTCAGTGTCCTTAGACGTCTGTACTTACATTTTAATGGTTCCTTCTCAAAATCGACTATTCTAGCCATTTCCCTTCACAAGCAATTTAGTCTTGATCCCAGGGCTTAGATAAAAGTCTACCAATTATCTTCTTCGGATAAGTTTCATCGTCGTCTGGTGTATCGTGTCGATTCCACAGCTACGCTTTTCCTATTTGCCGAGTCAACAGAGTCTGACTCGAGCCAGTCAGAGCGACGTCATAACAGCTATCTCCCTCCTTCTATTTCCGGCTATGCTGTCTCTGCTGACAAGTATTGTGCTGTTTGCATAAAGCGATGAGAGGCTTCGAGGTAACGAGACTCGAGCAGGAATCGAGTTGCCAATGAAATTCTATTTCGCCTCATCTTGGGGCCGCGTTTTATGTACGCGCTACCTGTGGAAGTTCCGCGAAACGAACGGGAAAAATGAAATTCCTAATCTCTGGAGGGGCCTCCTCGGGAAACCTGAACCTTATCTCGATAGGGATGTAAGATAGGGGTGTAACATGTCATGTTTGTCTTTGTGTTACAGTAGTAATATACTTCTCTAAGTTGATAAAATTATTTCAGGAGGAAGTGTTGCTAGTTGCCAGTGTTTCCACTTCAATACTCACACAGGTTGACCAAACTCATGTTTCATAAAGATTCAGTTCTCAAAGATACGTGAATCTGTACAAACACCCACAGTCTACTTATTATTATGGAAAAATGTGCACTTTAATATTTCTATTATTGTATGCATGTACTCGACAAATCCTTCAAGTCCCCAAGACAAATACACCACAAAAAGCTAGAAATAATACACTTCAGACACTAAAGGTGAAACCATACCCAGCCCTTTCGAGGCATCAGAGCGCGTTATTTACTTTCGCGGCAAACTCATCTGTTTTGTCTCGATCGAGGGTCACGTTTCGAGATTAGTTTCCCTGAGCCTCGTGCCACCTACAGAAGCCCCTCACCTAGTCTCCAGGCGCAGAAACTATTTCGTACTCCATGCTCCTTTGACTCGGTCATGGTACCCAGCTTATTAGATTCTTGCTGGCTGCTGCAGCGAGCTGTTTCCTCATTCGACGAGTCCACGCGCCCTGGCAGAATGTGGCCATCCACGTGTCCTTTGATATTAAATTTGTGCCTTCGTTTCTCTGGACCTCGTTCCCGCGACAATCGCCGCGCTGCCTCGAGTGCTTCGGCGTTCCCATGAAGCCGAGGGGAGGAAAAAAGTCACGGTAGACGCGCGGGGGTTGTTTCGAACGCTTCGAAAGGGAAGCGAAACAACGGGACGCAAATGGAAGCCACTCGTCTCAGCTGGGAGATTGAAGCACAGTTCTCGACTTCGTTCGAAGTGCGTCCTGAATGCGAGTGCTCTTTGGTGAATCGTTTGAAGGAGAATAAAATATAAAGAAGCAGAGACAGGAAATGCAACTATTCGAATTTATGGAAGAATTTAATATCCTACGTGCTGATAGTATTTTATGTTTGTGATTTTAGAGATTCCAGATTGATCATTTAATGACATAAGCTTTAATTACGGCGATCCTCTTGAAAATATGCCTGAATTCTTTCTGTGGAATCTGCTCTATCCAGTCACCTTGATGGTGAAGTGTTTCCTGTCTACTTTTCATCATCGTTCAGTCTGTATCGATTCAGCGCAGCTGCGTTTAGGTTTCGAATTAAGCTCGTTTATTTCAAGTGGAGTCATGGAGTAAGTAGAAGAGGCGTGTTATAGGCCAGACCTGGGCCCATTATCTGACTCCCGATATTTTTAATTAAATTGTAGTGAGTTGGCTCTTACTATCCTTCCATAACTGTCTCAAATTTTTTGAAGGGCCTTAGGGATCGAATCCACGTACGTGTGAGGCTTCCCGAAAACTTAAGTCAACCCTTAGTAGCTTCTACTTATTATTCAAGCTTGTTTATTAAAGCTCTCAGTTAGGTCTGGATCATGTCCAGATTTTTGCAAAGATCTCAGAGATCGAACCCCCATAAAAACGTGTATCAACCCTCACCAGCATCTACTTATCTCTCAAGCTCATTTAGATCTCTACGAATCAACAAAAACTGCAGCAACCACTCCTCAGCATTACTCCTGTCTCCACTCGCTTCTCACCCCCGCCAGGGTATCACAGAATTTTCCTCCGCTCCAAAGTTCAGTATGACAGATACGCGACGATAATCGTCATCCCAGTCATATTTCAGCGGGTCAGGTATCAAGCTTACTGTCGCGTGAAAAGTCTCATGGCATATATACGAGGACTCCCAGGAATATTTTCTTACTCGAATATATATTCTTTCCACCCTCTTTCGCGGTGGTCCCTCGGGGGCCGAGGGACCTCTAGGCCTTTCATTTTCATCGTGCCTCAGCCAACCCCCCTCTCGCCCCCGTGTCGAGTCCTTTCAGAGGGAAAAGTCCGCCGCGAAGAAAACCACACGAGAGATATGATCGTTCTTCGACAACGCGCACTTAATCAGGCCTGCTTTATGTCGGGGGCCAGAGGGCTAAAGGTGAAAGCACGGGGAGGGAAGGACACTGGCTCAGACTCGGAAGGCGGTGACTTAGGGGACGTCGAATCGAGCGAGACCTTAATTTCCTGTAGCATTCCGGCTTATCTCTTTCGCGATTTATCGACCTCCACGAAAGTTACACGCTCGCGGCACGAGGAAACATTGCTCGTAGTCGAGCACCCGTTTCCTGGCTCTGCTCTACTGCGACGGGGTCGTAATTGTTTGCGACTTGTTTTTATTGAGCTGTAAGTGGCGGAGCGTGAGAGCTCTTTTGTGTGGAAGTTGTCCCACTGCTCGTGTGTGTAAATACTGCTGTCTTTATAGATCGCCTTATAGGGAGGCAAGTCGAGATAAGAATTATTGCAGGAAGTTATTTCTTTGTTTTAGGGGATTGTTTGTTCGGGATCTTGGACGTTTCACATTCATTTAATTTCTGTATTTAAATTAGAAGGCGAAAGGAAAATTTACTTTATTTTACGATAAATATTTACCGTGAATTGACCTCGCGTGAAGCAAATCTGATGTAGTTAAAGAATTGATGGGCTGGGCTCTCTGTTATTTCAATAAAAAATACTGTGCCGACGAATCGGTATTCAATTGCATTGATTGATTTTCAACTGTTCGTTTGAACGGGACGATAATTAATGGACCACGCGCGATATTTCATTGCACGCGTCGATGGGTCTTCTTAAACGTAAAAAAACCTGTTGTTTTTTATATGAAAAAGCGTATTTTTGGTGGATCGTGTCGCGCAGTCGTACAAAATGATTGCGTTATAAAAGATAGTGGACCATAATTGAGGAAATAGTATTCGAGAATATTGCGTGACACTCGTGATATTTTCCTCGTGACAATTGAGCATTGGCGTTTGGATCGAAGGGTCTCTTCTGTGATATTAGGATACAGAGTCGGCCACTTACGGGCAGACACTCCCAGCTAATTTCCGGCTGTAAATACTCGATTCGGTCCTATCCTGTCTGCTCCCCCTTTTCCTCTTGATCGATGACTTCTTTCCGTTTCTATTCCATCACGTTCGACGATGGACACTTTGCTCCAATCGATACTTCTGAGCTTTGAAATGTAGCTTTTGTTCTCTGTTATATCACATTATCACTTCTTCAGAGCTCAAGACATATCTGTCATTGCAATTTGCATTGCTATTATTTTTAATTATTGAAAATTTAATTTAAAGAAAAAGAAATTGTAGGTTTGTAGGACCACAGAAATTCAATGAAAAATAATTCAGAATTTAAAGTATAATATCTCATTTATGTTTAATAAAAAATAAAGTATGATGTATTTAATATCATTTTACTAATGTAGCGTCTGTCTGCTTCAGATACGAGATTGGTTAACAGTCGAAGAAGAGATGTTACGTCAACAGGTAGTGGTTGTCGGCGATGTCGACGAAATTATGCAGCTGCTCGATAAGCAAAAGGTAAGAACATTATTCTGCTTCTGTCTCTAATTTTTCTCATTTTATTTAACCATTGATCTATTTGTCTATAACCCTTGATCTAGCTTTTAGCCTAGCCCTTGGTCTATTCCTTGGTCTAGCCCTTGATCTAAATGCAATCTTTCGAACTGTCTTAACCAGAACAACTTGACCACTTTTAACAGCTTTGACAATTTTAAATTGCTTTCATTGCTTAAAAACAAAGTAGAAATTTTCTAACTTCACCCACTGTGATGGTTGCTTTGTGTGTAATTTCCAAAGTCTATGTAATCTCTAAAAGCAGGAAGTGTAAAAAGCTAACTATGTTTTACAAGGTAAATATTACAGACCCTATGATACAAAATCCTGTAACGATAGATCTGTTTTATACCTCGCCAGTACTGAAGCTGAAACCTCTCAAGTCGATAACACTGCGATCTGCAATATCCACAAGGGTCGTAAGCACCGCTCCTGCAACTTCCAACCCCTCTGTACGTTCAGTGGGTAAAGTCGATTAAACTTTCCTGTGTTATCAACCCTCGGTTTTCTCAGAACCTTATCAGCCGCGGGTTCTTCCGAGAAAAGTCTTGGCACGGTTCTCAAAGTTGGGTGGTGATGTCGTCGTGTCAGTTTTCTAAGCGTCGAGGGTGGGGGTTTCTAGGTTACTGACCGGGAAAACCCTGACATTGGCATTGGCATTAAGGGTCCAATGAACGCAGCCACGCCTTCCTCTGTGCGTCGACGATACATTGTTGCTTTTCGCGCAATAGTTATGTTCAGGCTATCGATTTTGTTATTTAGGACAGGCGTGTAGCGTCCAAGAACTCTAAAGTGATCTTGTGTGACCTTCTAGTGGTCTTGGATAATCTTTGAGTAACCTTAGTGACCTCCAGGTCACGTGAAATGACCTTGTCTGGACCTTGACGTAATTCTCGTTTGACCCTGACTTGAACTTAAGTTGATCTTGACTTGATCCTAGTTTCACCTTCCTTTGAATCTAAGGAGACTGTAGATCTTGGATGTTTATCTCAACTTGTGTCTATCGATGAGTTTCTTACAGTTTTTTACATACAATAATTTTTAATGATTTTGCTTTTATTGGAAAATTAGCATTGCTTCATTTGAATGTCTAGAAATTAAGAAAGCTATTATATCCACACTTGGGTTTCTCACACAGTACTTCATATTCTATTTTAATGACAAGAGGTTAACCAAGAAGCTTTATCTCCGACTTCATAAACAATTTAAATATCATGCTTGCATATTCAGACCCCATTCCTGAAGTATGTATAGCATACAGAGGTATCGTTTTCCATAGGGTCGAAGACTTCATGAATCTTTCATCATACACGAGGATCTCTGCGCGACTAAGGGAACCTTTGCAATCACAATGTGTTACATTGTTCAAGTTCGTAGTGAATGAATTAAGACTTATCGAGAACCCTTTCGCGACCTTTTCAATGCAGCCTCCTAACTGAACGATCACTTCCCCTGTCTGCCATTTCTACCTGTCCTTATCGACTTTCTTCGTCCCGAGTCGCGAACTCTCGCGAGGAAATAATTGTCCGTCGATGATATTTCAAATTTTTCATCTGCTCGAAAGTTGTCTGAAGCACTCTGCAGACTCTCAACAGGGAATTCGATTACTTTGCTCGTCGTTATTCCTACCAGTAGCTGCGAAGAAGCTATGGCGCTTTTCATTGACTAATGAAAACTCTGCGAGATCATGCAGAGCTCCTGTATCGAATCGTCAACCCAGTTTGTGGTCCTAAATTTTTGGAATACGATTTCAAGGGACGGTCGAAAACAATGGGTTTGTTACGGGGCGGTGTTGTTATTGATTTCCGATTGGGA
Source organism: Calliopsis andreniformis (assembly GCF_051401765.1). Classification (NCBI taxonomy): domain Eukaryota; kingdom Metazoa; phylum Arthropoda; class Insecta; order Hymenoptera; family Andrenidae; genus Calliopsis; species Calliopsis andreniformis. Next base: position 14,231,785 of record NC_135073.1, read on the forward strand.
AGCTGCAGCAAAAGATATGGGGAAATGAAAGAACCGTGGAAGAGAAGGGCACAGATAGAGGATGTCTTCCATAACGTGCATACAGTATTTTCAATCCTGCTGATTAAGTCCTAGCAGTAAAAACTATTGCATTTATATCCCATTTCCAGCTTCCCATCTGCCATCGATCCTCCTATTTTTATATCCTATTTTATATTCCATTTCGAACTTCTAATTGAACATCCATTCAATATGATGTTAAAGGAACGTCAGTAGTAAAATAGCACTTTCCTAAATCACCTGTGATTCAATTCGAATTTATCACCGTTCTGAATAAAGCCCACGTCCTCCACGTAAGCTTGACAGAACGGTCTACACGAGCCCACCCTCAGCTCTGCCGAATTTGCATAATAAACCCATACCTCCGCGAACGTCTCGCGGAATGATGGGAGTAAAAACGCGAAGCGAAATTACGTTTTCCTACGCTTAAAGGAGCCCCGCTTCGGGGCATCTTTTTCATTAAACGAAACGAAAGAATCAAGACCTTTTCAGGGGAGCGGTCATTTCGTAATCAGACGTGCTGGCAAAGAGAATATTAAAAGAAATCGTAAACATTGGGCCTCCCTTTGCCTGAACGACAGTTTCCCATTGTCAAAGGCGGAAACTCTTCTTTCCAACACTCGCCGCGTACAAGGCATCGATAAACGTCCTCCTCATAGTTTCCTTCGTCCCACTCCTTTGTTCTTCGACTTCTGATAACTCCCCTGGCATATCGTATCGCCCCTTTCGGCTGGTTCTCCTCGACGAACGCGAATTCCAACCCCTCTCTTACCGCGCTTGCTCCTTACATCCTGTCGGAAGCTGCCGAGCAATAACACCGGAGAGTCGTAGCTATGAGGAAGCTTCCTCGACTTCGCAATTTCCCGGTTACATCGGTATTCGGCGAACAGTCCATTCCATTCTACGATGCACGCTGCCGCTGCGCATTGCGATGCATCTCGGATGCTCCACGCTTCTGCACATTTAGAGTGGAGCAGGTTCCCCGCGGTGGACGAGGATTTTTATCGCGCGAAATGCTGTGCAGTCCATTTACGAAGTGTATGCGGGATAGTTTTTTCATCTTCTCTTTTCAGTCTTTTTGTTAAATCTTGTTTGATACGGGCTTGGAGGGAAGAAAGATGGAAAGGGAGCGTTTGTAATTTTTGCCGAGGGAAATTTATGCAAAATGCAAGATTAATATGGTAGCTTGTTGAGAGTTTGAAGTTTTGTGTTAGTAAATTATAAAGGCAAGGGGACTTTCAGGAAGCTGGAGAGTTACTTTTGTTTATCGTTTGCAGGGTGTACTTATTAAAATGAAATGCATTCTATTCGCTAATGGCAGTAGGAAGGACAAGGTTTCTTTACACGAGTTTAGTAGTTTTAGTAAATTCGCAGGATTCATCTTGCACAAATTGCTTTTAAAAAAGAAACAAAAGACGAGAGGAAAAATAAATCGAAACAAGGGGATGCTCCCTCTATCTATTTCTGTTCTCTAATATGAGACTGTGACAGAATCGTAAAATATCTAGTAGTTTAGGATCTTATTTAATAAAGAAATATTTGAATATGGTACAGAGATAATTTAAAACCTAGTGGATTTTCTTGGTAGTATTCCACAAAATCTATCAGTATCTCCAATTCGTCCACAATGTAACAACACTCTCCCACCCCTCTTATTCCTCCTCCCCAATATCAGAAGACCCCGTCGCTCCACTTTCGTCCCCGAGTCGAGCGAAATTCCCTTAAAGAGACGGGCACCGTCCGCTATTTAATTATACCGAGTTTTGACGAACTTTCCCCGCCCAACTTCTGCTACGATTCCCGTAATTAGTGTCTCGCGAGTTGGCCCGTTAAATTGAAATTACTTTCGAATTACTTTCGATTCGAGGCGAGAGAGCCTCGCCTCGCCGTCTGAAAGGATCCTGCTGCACGTGATCGCCTCTTTCGCGCGTCGCGCACGTCTGGTCGAAGTTTCAAGTTCGAGTCTAGCTGCCATTCGTAACTGGATATTTAATTGTCGCCTCTCGTTAGCGTCCCGTCAACATTTTCACGATCATTTTCTGTGACTCTGGCCGTGAACGATGCGTCGACGTAGGGACAACAGTGTACGCTGAGCTCATTAAAGTAATATCAAGGATGGAACGCGCCTCGGATCATCGTTTTTCGTCACGTGCACGCTCGTAACCGCCCGACCCATTTTAATCTGTCCTCGTATCCTTGCGTCACGGAATCTGGCTTCCTTGTTTGTTTCACTCGTTATTTTCACTTTTCTTTTTTTCGAGTTGCGCATATAGACGTGCATAGGGGAGGGATGCAGGTTTGATCGTCTGCAGAGAATCGATTTAGGATTATTGTAGATTATGTTTATTTGGATTCTTGAATTTTTTTAATTTTGTTTGGAGAGAAAATTAGTGGAAATTAGTTCTTGAAAAAATTAGGTTCTTGGTGGGTATTGGGTTCTTCAAGTTATTATAGGTTTATGTCTGTGAATGATTTAGTTAGGCGAATGTAGTATTAGGACAGAGGGCATGTGGTCATGTGGGAGTAGCTTTGGTGAATGTTTAATTTTCGTTTTGTGGTGGGATGGTTGGTGTATTAAATATTTCAGTGTTTTGTGAAAAATGTTTGACAGAGTCTAGGAAATTTTAAAGGTATAGAATTGCAAGATATGAATATTTGAGAGCTTGAAAAATTTGAAGCTTAAAAGTTTGAAGCTCTCTTCGCACTACGGGTAATACTAAAATTTAATCCACCCATAACTTCATAACTCACTTGTTTTTCTGTGATTTAGAAAACTATACGATTCACTGTTTGATCCCGTCTCTTCCCTGCATCTATATTTACTCCTACCATCTCTTTATCGCGTTTCGCACCCCTTGCCATGTAGCCTGAAGGCGTCGAGCGATGCGCAAATGATATCTGACGTAGCGTTGCGGGATAATACGTTGACGACCCAACGAGATGCACAGAGGACGTAAAATTCTGCTTTTTCGAGTCTAAGCGTCGCGATAAGCGCTCACGGAATTTCCATACCCTCGAATATAATAATTTCGAAGATATTTGAATTTAATCCCCGCTACTGTTTCCGCTCTGGCGAAATGGTGGAGGTTCGTTCCGCGTTATCCCTCTGGCTCCACTTAAAATTTTATATTTATGACGCATTATCCAGGTGGGTTTCCCTCATTAATAATTTTCGAGATGACTTCCTGAAGGAGAAATGGTTCGTCAACGTTGGTATTCAGCAATTACAACGGAGGGTGGATCGCGAATGCGCAGTGCGTATCTTCTTTGTCGGCCCCTTCGACATCCGATTAAGCACTGAAGCAGTGATAGATACGAACATACCCTCGTCAAATTCAGTTGGGAATACTACGAGAAACAGCCCATCTACTCAGTTTAAAATATATTATTTATTCTGTACCATATATAACACAGGGTGAAAGCACAAAACTTCATACTTTGAGGAGGATTACTTAAAAATTCAGTTCCTCGTAAAAAATTCTAAAAAATGTAATTCTGTAGAAACTGTATCCTCTAAATTTTCAGAGTTGGAAAATGTTTAATTTTCAAAAATCAGTTCAAATTCACAGCATGATTTTGACATTACTTAGATTGTCTTCGACTTATGGAAAACATTCCGAAATTTAATTAAAATCCAGCATAAGTCAGGACCTCGTCTCTTCTGTTTTGAAAACGGTTTAAAGCGTTTACTGAACGGCACCCTCTGCCACGCGAATTTCGTACCCCGTGGGCTCCAGACCCCATAGGACAGAGGAGAGAGAACGATATATAACCATTCCCTAGCTACCATGGATACCCATGAAGCTGCGAATTTCCGTCAGTTTCTCGACGTGCTTCCAGCGAAGTACACGCGGTCGAATTTCATGCAGCCATGTTCAACTAAATTTTAATTATTCGCCCGCCGTACCGATTCCATTTTATCTGGCATTCTTTTTATCTACCTCCGTATCCTTTCTCATCCACGATTCTTTACAACAGTGTGAATTATTTCGTGCGCCTGCGTGATTCTTTTACGCCTAATTACGCCTCATCTATCCAAACAGTGTTCGTTCGTCAATGGAACTGCGTTTTCCCTTTAATTCTCTACAAGGAATATTATTCAACACAAGGAATAACTCTGTACAAATTTGTTAGTGAATATTTAACGTTTGATAAAATCACAGTTCGAAGATTCGTAACCTTCGTCTCTGAAACGTTCGTCGTTTTCAATTTACTCGGCGCCGCGATGACGTAACAGGAGAGAATCGAATTATTCCCAGGGACAGGGTTCGTAAATGGTAAACGTTCTCGCGTCTCCAGCGCTGGAACGTCTCTTTAATTAATTTACATTCCCGCGGAACGAAAATTGCCAGCCGCTGGGAAAAGAAACGAGCTGAGAGCTGAGACCTGTGACGCTCGTATCGACGGTACTCGTTACGTTAGATTAATGAGAATTCCTCTGTTGCGCGGTGTTTGGTTTTGCGCGGGATCAGAGTTCTTCTAATTTGAAAATCGTTAGCGAATCTCTGTCGACGCGCCGCTTCTGACGCGACGAAGAGCTGGGGTTAAGCTATCGGCACGCGATTTCCGCGATGTGATTTTGACGGGAGGACGCCCAATGGAATTTCGCCGCTGATGCAGTCGGCGAAATACCAAACGAAACGAAAATCGATACAGCGTTGCTCGGCTTTCTCTCTGCCCCTGCTCTTCGGTGTCTTTCTTCGCGGGCTCGTAAAAAGATGGAGCGAAACGAGCCAGGCGTTACTCCTCGGGATGTCTGCTCGTAACAAAAGGATTGTGGCTGCCTGTTCTGATCGTCCTGCCTCTGTATTTACCTCACCGAGCTGCCATTGGCTTCTCGGTTTTCTCAAAGGGGATTAGAGATAGTTCGGAGTTGGGGAAATGAGGATTCGACGCGTGCAGTGTTTTTCCATGGTTTCAACCCTTGTGTAGGAAATGAGTTATTGTTGTAGATAATGTGTAATTAATTGAGATTGTAGAGGGTGGAGGTAAGACACCTGTCGAAGTTTAAGGTGAAAGGAAAATGTGTTTGTTTGGAAATGGTATTAGAAACTCTTTTCATTATTCTGATGGCTCTAATTAGTTCTGAAAGCTTCGAGGAACGCCATAGGACATATTTAAGCATTCTGCAGTTTCATCAAATGGTCTTGCAATTCTATTATTTTTTCCTTGTGTATTCTAATAAATGAATTTCTCTTTTCATCTTCTCCACGTTTGAAAAAGAAACCATTTCAATAATGATTGATTACTGAAGTTCTGTTCAGGCAATTCTCTCAGATAAACACCCTTTCTGTTTCGACGTGGCACGATTCATCGTCGATCAACATCAATTTATGAAATTATCGAGGCAAATAAACGTTAATTATAAATTCGTTTGTAGTTACTGTATTACATAGAATAGCGCTGTCTGGAATCCTTTCTCTCGTCTTGTCACTGCTCATTTAGGAGTTTTGACATTGCGGCAGGCCACATTATCCGTTGCCTCCGCTGATCCCACGGAGGCGCGCGCAATTTGACAGGCTGACAGACGTTGCTTTGACGTCTCGTCATTTCGAACCCCCCTCGAGTATTAACCCAGGAAGAAAGATTTTTTGCCCACATATTCGGCTACGTTAATCCATATTTTCCAATTTAGATCCTTTCGAAGCTGAAATCAAGCGCGGCAAAATTGATGTAAAAATAGTATCTCCTTTTTTTAAATAAAGTTAAAGATGTTGTTAATCTGGATGTTAATCTAAGTTAAAGATGATAAGTAATATCTCCAATAAATCAAATCAACAATCAAATCCATAAATTAGATTTTCACCACTAGCAGCACAGGAAAAGAAATTGTTACAAATTTCCCTTCCCCATAGAATAGGGAAACAGTTCCAAAGCAGCACAAAGAAATATCATTGAACGATTGCTCACTTGCCCCCGAACCCCCTCTTTTCTCCAGAACTCCTTTGTTCCCCATATCTCCACGTTTACGAGGAAAGAGTGCAGCCAGAAACAGGAGCATCGTTTTTAGGGGCATTACGATAAACTCGCGTGAAATTGTCGTACGTGGGTGGCGAAAGTATCGCAGAAAAATACATCAGGAGCATCGTAGCTGCGTGACGGTGTGTGCATTCTTGTCGGGCGACTCTGAAAAGGGCAAACACGGGCGTGAGTTACGAAGGGACCCAAACAAATATTAGTGCGCTGTGATGAATACCGCAGCGAGCACGGAGAGACCCTCGCACAACAGAGTAGTCGTGTCTGTTGCCAGCGAAAAACACGCGGAACGAGTTTAGCCGCGGCTTCGAGTGTGTCTGTGCACGAGCTCCTCGCGATGGATCGAAAGGGAGCTCAGCCGAGCACTTCGAGCACCTCCGTGTACTCTGGCACTTTGCAGCTACGGTTCAATGTAAGTACAAGGATAGAAAGCGAGGGGGAAATTGTGAGACTGGCTCGCAGTAACGTGGAATCACCTCTTACTAATATTTGCTTGCATTTAACGGGCTTAATGACTGTCCTGGCAACAAGAGTTTATTGGTTGGACGCTAAGCGACTCTGCTACTGGCGATAAGTGAACGAGAAGAGGGGAATCGGGGGATTAGTATCAAGTGTGTTTCGTAAAGTGTTAGCTGTTTTCTGTTTTCTTTTTGAAATGCTTTGTACAGAGAATTTCAGTGAGCTTAGAAAATATCAATTTGGAAATTTGAGCATCGGAAGGTTGAAAAATTTGTGACTGAAAAAATTGGAAAGTATAACTTAGAGATTTCTATTACTCACAAAACGAATTTCATCTGAAGTTAAACTTTCCAGTTCCCTCCACTTTTCGCCGTCCCTGGTTGCCCCTAATCCCCTCGAATCGAAGAAGACGAAGAATCGAAAGCACAGGCCGCAATCTTACACGGCTCGACTTCACTTCACGTCCTATCGACTCGAACAGATAGAACGTTCCCTTTGACGCCTCGCAAAACGAGTTTCACGCGAATATTGTCCGACGTGAACGCGTCACTTTTCTTCGCGATCCTCTTGGAATAAATTCCAAACGTTGCCCAATAGTTTCAATTTTTCCATCTCCCGTGTCATTCGCTTATTTACCAGATGGAATGCGATAACATCCTTCTTCGGTGCAGCCTTTGACGCTGTTCTCGTTCCACGAGAGACAGAGACCGCTTTGCCGCGCAAATAGAAAAGAAAATTAACGACGTCAGTGAAAATCTCCTTACCAAAAACCTTGCTGGATACACCGAGGCTGGGAAAGCGGCGAGTTTTTTTCCCTCGTTGAAGACGTTAGCTCGGTTTAGAAGGATATCCTTTGTTACGTCGTAATTCTCCTTTCTTTCGGCTCCTTTCTACAGCTTCGCCCACCCTCATTTTCTTTAAGCTTCCCTCTTCCTCGCAGCTCGCGTAAAAGCAACGCTGCGTCCGGTCAGAGACGCGGTACTTTTTCTTGCCCGCATATCGTGTAATGCAAGTTTCTTATGCTGCGGCCTCAGCATGCCTCGTTATTTTCGTCACTGTGATCGTTAGTTTCGTCGGCCTGTGGCTGAGATAGTAACGCATTAAGAAAGAAATACATAGGGCGTTCCTTAACACGTGGGAATCTTAATAAGAATGGGTTCAGCACGAAGGGAGTAGCTATTATGTACTTCACTGTTTAAGTCTTAATCGATATTCTTATTAGCATACTTTTATCGTTATTGCACTAGTTATTACTAGGATTATGGGATTCTTTTTACATGTACAGCTTTAGGGTCTCAGAGACACCTTTTTCTCCTGTTCGATTGAACTTATTTTTTAAATATATTGTTTTTGTAGGAATTTTTTTTACGTAGTCACCTCTTGATCGGTTGTACCACCAGTTATTGCCCACCTTGTATAATCCCAAGAACCATCCTATTATTACTATCCAATATGCACTTTAAATGACAAACATTGTGAATAATAAAGACACGATTAATTGAAGTTTTCTCTATTCAGAAATACCTAGAACTAACTCTAAATTTCTAACTTACTCTATCCAGTCCAGTCCAGTAGTAGTATACAGCACCTTTTGGCAGGATATGCAGTAGAATAACCATATAATCAGACCGACGAGCTGACTAGGCAACAGCTGCCACGTTCGTCGTTCTCCCGCTCGAGATCGCGAATATTTCATTCTGACAACATTTAGAAAGTCCCTCTTGACCCGTCACTGTTCAAGAACAAATGATTCTAGGTCCACTGACACTTTTCATCCCGAACAGTGTTAGGCGTGAGGCACTCGCCTCTACTCAGCGCGAGGAATCTGGGGATTCTGTGTGTTTGTTTCAGAGAAGGACGCACTGAATAATTCATGAGCTGATCGAGTAAGTTTCCATACTTTACAACGGTTATCTTCGCCACCTCTCGGTAATGAACGATATTACGGGGTAAGACGCGTCGTGTCGCTTATGAGGGAATATTTCATAGTTGGAAAAGTTGTTGGAGCAAGCAGGTAGGACGGTGACTTTAAACGGCAATTTATCTTCCGTCCATAGGGTTCGGGGCATTCTTCAGAGACAAAGAGGTAGGATAAGATCCTCTATGATAAGGCAGCTTCTCCTTCTTTTCAATCACCTTTTAATTGGATTTCGAGGGAAAGACGTAAACGTCGTCGCTTTGTCAGCCCGATTATTCGAGCGGAATTGGAGTTTCAGGGAAAGGGGATCGTTAGAGAGGTTGCTGCTGCATCGCTGATGCGCCAGTAAACTTCGCTTCAGTTATTTTTACCCAAGTGGAGAATAATCTCGAGATAGTTCCCTGCTACTTTACACGATTGTGTTTATCAGCATCGTCAAGATTCTGCTCTTTCAGATTCTTGCTTCAGAGCTGCCATCGACTTGGTTAACAATGTTTTATAGCATCAACAAAAGTCGTTTTTATCCTTTTACGAAAATATTCATAGCCATACAATTCCTGCGATTATTTGCTTTCGTTTTGGTGGGCAGCTTTCGTTGTCATTTTAAAGATACGTACTTAACTCCTTAAAATATTACTCGATAGTTCTGTACATTTAACGTGTCTATTATGAGGCACATTCATCGAGGGCCAGTTTCATTTTAGTTATTTTTGAAAAATATTTTACTCTCGACCTCACCACTCCTCAGTCCAATTAAGCCCGGAAATAATGTAGTCTACTCAACAACAGCGCAACACGTTTCATTTTATCAGCACATTGGACCCCGTTATCGCGCCAAAGTAGACCTTCCTCTGTTTCACTCGGTCGTCGATGCAACACGTTAATTGCTCTCGACTTATCTGCAACGACATGCACCGCGCGAGTATAGGTCAGAGGGACGCAATTACCAGAGCGCCTGAATGCCTTATTTTTCAAAAGATTAGTCAGCTCAATGGCTTCAAAACGCGACGGAAGACCATGCCACGACGATGCTTTTTTTTCGTTGAATGAATCTGAATCGGAGCTGTCCTATGTGTCAGAAAAACCGTAAAAAAGTAGCTGAAATTTGCTCAAGGCGTACATCCCTCGAAAGTTCTGAAGCATATTCGAACTATAAGGTTCGAGAAACTGTGGATACTATTTTAAGACACTAGTTTCATTTTTAATTAAGTTACCTAATACATTAGTATTTAAGCCTGTAATTGGATAAAATTAATGTTAGTGTTCAGACATTGGGACATGCTCAACTACTAGGATATTTACCTTAAGTATTTTCCAAATTGCAGATATGTCATACTAGCATAGCTTATACATCTTGCCCGTCTGTGACATCACGTACACAACTTTATCTCTGCCTAAAGGAAGTTATCTGAAGCCGTCTCCATAAATATATACAATCTAAGGATCTCCCTGCCCCAAACTCTGTTTAATATGCATCGTCGCTGACACATGATAAAAAAGATTCCTGTGCTTCCATTTTCGCGAGCACTAGTTAAGATTATGTCTACGACGTCCAGCGTGTACAGCCGAGGGAAAAGGAATGTTGGAAGCTCAAGTCCGTTGACCGAGGGGATTAAAATGGACGCGACGCCTAGATGCCTAGCTGGGATATCACTTTTCCAGCGTTAAACGATAACATTCAGCGTGTCGGAGGCAACGAGTATCTATTGAAATTCCCGCGAGTCCTGTTTCACTGGGCAAAATCCTACGGGATTTCGAATGGTTATCACTGGGGAATGAGAATGTGACAGCCTATTGGCCCCTCTGCCTCTTTCGGATGAATTGGAGCGTAGCGCTCGGTTAACGCGCTCCACCTATGGTCGGCCCCGTTCCATTCACCGTCGAGAATCTCTTTTGTTCGAAACAGCACCGAAGGATGTCCGAATGGCTCGTGCTCGTGCGGGCGGAATTAAACGAGGTTACCTTGAACGAGAACGGTGAACGTATGACCGCGAAAACTAACGAGATTTCCGTCGAGTGCTTTGTTAACGCTTAAAGGCTGCTCTCGTTTACGCGGTTACTCAAGAATTCAATCTTCCATTTTGTGGGGATGGAATCGAGTGCGTGGCGAGTAGGCTCGAACATAATCAGAGCTTGAATTAAGTATTTTATAATTGAGTATTTTGGGAAATAGTGAATAGTAGTTTTAAGTATAGTTGAATGTAGGAGATAGACCTGAAGCTTTCTTAAAAAAGTATTGAGGCTCCCACAGGCAATGTGAAGTCTCTGCAGCGGTAGCGAATTCGCGGCGAATTGGGAAAACAGACATACGAATTGATATTGATGCGAATGTAATACTTGCAAGGGAAAGTAGATGTATCTACACTTCTCAGGAATTTTCTTCTTCTTTTGCATCATGATTTTCCTGTATTTTATACTTATTTTTTGTTTTTATGACTTGTTCTGCTGTTTCTTCAGTGTTCGTGAGATAATCTCGATCCTCATATGTTCTACTTTATTTTGAAATTCTTTTGTAGAAATAATTTAACAATTTTTCTGCAACATTGCGTATTTTTCTCGCATCCTCGGATCGCGATTTAAAAAATATTGAACGTCAGCGTGGAAGCTGAAAAAATAAACAGCCACATGCATTTAACGCTGCTCTTTAGCAGCATGTATTTCGAAATTTCAATATTTATAAAATTGAAATCGCGCGCTGAGCGGCTTGCATATAAATGAAGAGTATTTATTTATCAATTCAACTACCTCTGCTTGCGGAACGGATCATGCTTCCACTCGTTTGTGGTACCCTCTTGGGAGGCACACTTTCTGGGAATTAAATGATCACTATGTAATTAATATTCGTTAAATAAATTTGCTTCCACGAGGACAGCTGCACAGCAAATATTAACACATGTAAAGAGCACACATCAGTTACCTAAAAGGAATCTGTATTTTTCTCAACACGCGACATCGTTCGAATACTTACGAGCATTACTGTATACCCTACTTTTAATACATTATCCAAACGCTTGCATCAAAGTATTCCCCCAGATTCGCCCTTGCATCAAGAAACTTCGACTTTCTACGCACAGTCGCCATTATCCCCGTCTGCAGCCACGTAGGCAGCACTCGTATTTAAATTCGTATTTACATAACGACGCGATGCATCAACATACATTATAATCGTGGGATGGTAGAGCTGACTGTTCCACGTTTCCCTGTCCCGCTTCGTTGCGCCTTCTCGACCGAGCGTGCGCGTGTATTCCGTTTTCCGAGTCGTCGGTGACACGGAAGTAACGCACGATCGATTACACGAGAGGCTTATAAATAACTTCGTTTGCACGGCCCATACGTAGCTGGGATTAGAAGAGGCGGGGAAAAAGATCGAGGCACAGGGAGAGCCTCTTAAGAATTCCTGGCGGCGCGATCTCGACAGGATCACAAAGATATTTCGACGACGTGTCCTCGTGACATAAATGCTTGAGGACATCGCGAAGCTGGTAATCGAACGTGGACGTTGGAAGTGGCGCAGTTGGAGAGAAATCGCGAAAAAGGGAGAGGAAGATGGATTATCTAGATTAACGGAGTAATCTGATGAGACTTCTGGCCCAGATCGGGCTAATTCGATGACTCGTAACTTCGAACATTGTCGGGTTGGGTTCATCCTCCAGCGAAATTGGATCAGACCGAACTCTGATAAAAACCGCACTCTTTGGGTACCATTAAGATGTTTGATATAGTAGTCTTTAAATCTGGGGGTTCGATGGGGTAGGTGGCTTAATTAATTCTGCCTTGAGTGGTTGGATAATCCTGGGGACATGGAAATTATTTCGAGACGGTGTGCTTTTGAGTATACTTTCAGTAGATAGTTAATTATAAAGTATGATATGTGGTGTATGAGTAATTAGAAGTAAAATTAATATTGTGAGTGTATAGTGTTCAACAACAGGAACATATAATTTTAAGAAATGATTCATTTAGGAAAATGAACAGAATGTTGAAATTGTGCTTCAGGCTTCGTTTCTAAATTATTAGCTGTTGAATGAACGTCTAGACTACACGCGTGAGTGTGTCTGACTCGAGAACCCATTCTACTAATATCACTACGTCTGACCTGTCTAACGCACGCTGGCAGTAGAATAAGTCCCAATTCAGGCAGCCAATTTTCGCGAATTTTAGGTGTGCTTTTCACTATTTCAATTTCGTATCCTTAATTCTCATTTTACTTTTTCGAGTAAAATTATTCCTTAAAATTCGCGACACTTGTTATCAAACACTTTAAAGATCACAGTAGATTATAGATGGAATAGGTACGAAAAGGCAGAATTAAATAATGACCTCAGTGAGACAATTTTCAAAGCGATCAATTTTTCCCTTTTTTAATTTCCAAGTACCAATTTCAAGCAAAAAAAATATTTTAATTCACTCCCCTACATTTCTTACTATTTAAGAATTTTTGAACAATTCTAAGCTTTTAGTCTGCACTGTATCTTCAAGAATTACTCTACTTTTCCCCAGAATATAAATACCACTGTTACCATCAGTTCCCATCCCCCTCAGCTGTCAATTCCAAAGTATCCCTTTCAGTATTAATCCACGAGAGAAGCAACGTAGAAGTTTCACAGCATCACCGTGTCGCTACACGATTTTCCTTTCTTCCGTCGATTTATCTGGGTTCACTGTTTGCTATTGTCACGAGTGAAACGCTAACGAAACGAAATGAAAGGCGGCGTGGGAGGACGTTTCACGGTTAGTCGACTTTGGGAAAATTAATTTGATCGTTAGGCGTGCGCGAGAATGGGATTAGGATCTGGTGTAGTGGGGCGAGAAGGAGATGCTTGTTCGGTGTCCTTTTATCTCGGGCTGCTGCAGATTAGCGAGACTTAACACGGTTATTGTTTTCGTAATCCTGTTGGAATCGCCGGTTCGGCAAACATTTTCTCGGCTGCTACATCCGAGGGCAGGGCCGTCGACAGCGTAACGAGCGTATATCGTGCTGTTCCTATTGTGATGGACGTTTCCGTGCGATCGATTAGACTTTTAAGGGAACGACGAGTGCGTAGGAAGCGGGGAATAGCTGTTTATCACGTGAACGAATAATTTGCGTTGATTTCAGCGATAGAATCTGTGGAAGGCTTGATTTCCTCTTGCTTTGTGACTGAACTTGATTTCTTCTTGAAACAGTGACCCCTCATTTTTCTTCTTTATTTATTTCTAGATTATTGTCGTGGGAGCAGAGGAGAGAATTTTTGAAATTATGGTAATGATTTTGTAGGGACGCTAGAAAACAATGGGATTACAATTATGTATTCTGCATTGTTATCTTCTGTCAATTATGGGGCAGAAAGCTTTAATTGGTTGGGCTTTCACATTATTTTATCGTGCATACGATTGCATGAAACAGTATAATCGGATAATATGTGTCTCGGGTTGTTGAATGTTAATAAGCTGCCGAAAAAGCCACTCGTAACAATGGACTGTGAAAATGGTAGGTTGGTTTCTAGAATGCCTACGACCGATCGATAGGTCCGTGCAGTAGAAAGCAGCTACAACAGAGAGCCAGAAACAGGTGATCGACCTGAGTCTTTCGCTGAACGTTCATGCTTGTCTGGGGTTTCGGAATGTTATTCAGTCTTTATATAATATAAAAGAAAATATTCCAAATAATAATGTCCCAGCTTCTCAATCAGTCTACCCACTTGAATAACAGAAAGGAAGAAGAATTAATCAAACGATACTTCCTTCAATATTTCCTCCCAACCTATATGTCTGATCAATGCTGACTTTAACTACTTACTGGCTGCTCGTTTTCGATTCGTTCTACTTGCTATTATTAGAACTCACGTCGCGATAAGAATTTTACAGCAATTCCCTTTTTCCTCTGTCTATATTAGTAACCACAAGCTTGACATTACTTTTTTTTTTACATCCATGTACGTAATTATTTTTTAACTGCGTTGAAATATGCAGTCTGTTTTCATAGCATAATTTTAATGAAACCTAATGAGTACTTCTATACTGTCGGGCGTGAGTGTGTTATATTCAGGGATTAAAAAATTATTTAACGACTTTCGAGTGGCCCACGCTGATCCGAAAATGTTTGGTGTTCGCAGAATGTTTTACGAGAGCTGGAGCAGAAAAAACCGCAGCTGGACGAACTGGTCCACACCGCGGAAAACCTTCGCGCGGACACGAACCGACAGCAGCTGCACGGTAAAGGTAAGTTAGTGCACTCATTCTTTTTCCATCTCAGCACTTTGCGAATTCTCGAATTCGCCACTCGGCGTTTCGCGTCGTTGGATAGAATTTTAATGCGAGTTCGAGTCCTGCATGGACTTCGACTCACTATCGTTAGGAATTGTAGTTGAATTGTTTAATACAACAATTTTAGTGACAACTCACTGATAATGACCACGTATAAAATGTGACCTGGTAGAGGATCGTGAAATATTCCCCTAAAATATTAAATGGAGCTCCATAGCGAATTAAACTCCTGATGGAGATATGGAATTATGGGCGATCGATATTCGCATCGATATCTAACCAGCCTGATAAGTTTTTATCCTCGTAATTGATATTGGACCGACGTTCCGCTTGCAAAGCACTTTTCGAGGCCCGAACAAATTTCACAAGTTTAATTATCGGCCTTGATTGCTCGGCCACAGTCTCTAATAAATTGAACCATCTGTTCCTCGAGACAGCTACCCATTACGGAAGTATCTTGCTGGTTTGTCCTTTTGAATCGTCCCTTAGCTCTGATTGAATGGATCCTATGCAAAGGATCTCCAGCTTTAGCATGGTATTCTTCGAATACACAACGGGTGACTCTAAAGTACCTGTCTTCATTTCAGAATCCAAAATCTTTCCAGAGAAAGGGGAACGTTTGCTTCAACGTATTAAGACAAACTGGAACTTCAGCTAATTCGAAATTGAAGTTGTTAAAGGATTTAATTCGCTCGATTTCACGACTATTCGAAATCCCCGCGAATCTGGCGCGGATTGACGCAATAGAGGGTTGAGCGGGAGATTAACAGCGGTGCCGTTAATTGTTTCAAGAGCACTGGAAAACTCTCGCCCGTCGATGTCGCATTGTTCCTTCTGTATTAGCGTGCAGGTACTTGTCAGTCCCGTCTACGGTCGTGTATTACAGCCAGACGATTCTTTCCTCCATTGTTTTCAGTCTACCCCTATTCTACGTGAAAATAAAGAAAGGGAGAAAGGGGGAAAGGGTTCCTGTACCGAGGTGTATCAACCGGTTGTGACCATCCCTTGCGTAATGTATCGCTGCTTGCATCCTTTATTCAAATATGCCTAGCAACTACAGAATCTGTCTTTTTACGCGTAATTAACGATGCAGGCTGAATGGCAGTGGTCTGTTCTAAACGCTGTCAAGTGGTAGAAGTTTTGTGACATTTAAAGGACATTTAAAGACAAGCAATACAGAAGTCTCAAATAGTAGAATAAGCCCTAAGTCACACGTAGCAAAACTAGTAGAATAAGTCTTCAGTCAGACATCAGAAAAGCAGTAGAATAAGTCTCACGTTAGACATAAGAAAAGCAGTAGAAGAAGTCTCAAATCAGACACAGTGGATCTAGTAGAATGAGTCATGAGTCAGACACAGAGAAATCAGTAGAACAAGTCCCAATTTAGACGTACATTTCACGCGTACCTTGCATACGTTTTTTGAACACTTAATAATCTATCTTCATTTTCGTCGTATTTTAGCATATAGAATCATCCCTTAAAATTTCTGTCACTTACCGAACACCTTGTACAAATCGATTAGGCGTCTCCTTAAATAGACTAATCAAAGTAGTACTAACTTACATAACCTCCGACACTGACAATATGCATGCCCATCTTCAACTCTGATAATTTCCTAACTGAAATCTTGGAACACTGAAATTTAGATGCAACCACCTCAATCAAAGTCCCTTCTATCCCAAGTTCACTCCACTTCTTAACGAGGTCGAAAGTCGCGAAAAATGGTCCTCAGCGTTCAAAGCAAGCCGTGTTCCCGGCGCGGGAAACGGAAAAATAAGCGAGCGCGGTTTATCGATTTAAAAGTCGCTGGCCCGCGCAGGTTGCCGCTTTCACGGCTCGGGAAGTTGGCGGTTACTTTTTAGTCGTGAACTGGCGTGCATTGGTCTCCTCGAGATTGAACCGAGGTGAAGTGGCTCGACACGGAAGCTAGCCGCTCCCTGTATTGAGAAGCGGTCGTGTTTCGGCCTCTACGTGCAGATTTTTCATAACGGTCGCGTTATCAGGCCGCGGTAAATGTGCACGTACGATGAAGCGTTGCTGTTCCCTTCCAGGCCTTAATTACGAGCACGAAACACGCGGCGCATGCTATCTCGCGTTTCGCCCCTGGCAATTCAACCTGTCCTTGATTTCCCAGACGCTGCTTGTTTTATGCTGCTTCACTCACTTGAAAAGTCAATTTCGAGAGTAATTGTAAGTTTCTTATGACTGATCTTATTATTAGATCAGGGTTTCTTAATCTCTCTTGGCTTATGGTTGTTTTCTGAACATCGACCAAGTGTGGCTTCCTGCCACTCCTCCTTCTTTTCTCTATTTTTTTCTTGCCCTCATCTTCTTTTTCTTCACATGGCTTCGAACAGTCAGTGTTGAATAAAAAAGAGCAGTATTTACTGAAAATGTTTTACTGCTATTTTGCACTAGAACGAGATGCAAAATTTTACGAATTATCTAGAAATCCAGGAAACTGAATTTCACATTTTTCTGTAGTTACTGCCTTTCTCAATACTTAGATATAATAGTACCCTTATATGAGGATCATAAAGGAAATTATAAGTATCTTATAATACCAAATAGCAATTTTAAGGCAAGTCAAGAATTTACCACTAACTATCTATTCCTTAACTGATCTTATAAAGAAAAGTGTGACACGTAGATTAATCTTTCCCAATAGTAGTGCAGGATATTATTCTACCCACTGAAACTTTAATCAAAATTGTGGCAACTGCACGTATCCACCGTCTGCACCGACAAAATTGCAAACTTCAAAGTTACATCACGTCGTTCAATATCTCTTCTTTTGGACAGACGTTTCCTTTCCCTGTCGACGCTTTGAATTTTCCATTCGAAGGGTCCCGTTCGCGCAAAGGCACATATCCGACAGTTAATGTTTCAGGGAGACATTCTTTTATCGAGCAACACGGAGTCGTTCAATCTCCCGCATCGACGCTAGTTTATTTTCCGAAGATGCATGCAGATGGATGCAACTGGCTGGCGTATACCCTCGCATTGATTCTTTTCTGGGACAGGATTTCGTATTCGTCGCTGGTGCCTTAGCGACTTCTGACGAATGGTCGTGGAACGAGACGATACGGTGGAAAATGTCGCGAGATAAGCCATCGTCTTGCCTTTGTCTCGAACGCTAGGTAACGCACTCGCGGAGGGAACTTTCTTCGAGTGAAATTCCGTGCATTGTCCTTAGGTGTGCCCGCGGGGCTGACGTCGCTTAATCGAATACTTTATCTTCTTCGGCATTGTTGCAGGGACTCTACTCGTTGCCAGATTAAATTCTTCCCTTGCCCGTTAATTAAACCCTGTTCAGTTAATTCGAGGGCGCAAGGGGTCGGAGGGCTCTCTAAGTTGCAGTAACTCGTTGAATTTTACGTTGTACTTTCCTCTATGTCGCCTTAAATAAACCCTGAAGAGGAATTACGCGAGACATTCGTTCTCGAGGCTTGTGTCTCTCGACTGTAGAGGGTACCTGGATTGATAACCCCTTGGCTGGGGCGTATCTTGTACAATAACTCCTTGCTTGATTTCCTTTTTATGATTTGAAGGTGGCTACTATGAGGAAACGTAAAAAATAAATGTGAGAGATAGTTTAGAGGAGATACAGACAGTTCTCGTAAATGAATTTTTATTTCTTTGAATTATGTAGAGGCTGCTTGTAAAAGATGAGGGTGCTTAAGAATAATTTTAGGACCCTGCTGAAGGCAAAACATTATATAGTCGAAGAATTGGTACGTGACTGCTCCTTTTTCCTAGATAGACATTTTTTTCTCGTTCCAATGCTTCTCTAAAATTGTTCCCATGACAGTGGTCTGAAAAAGCTTTTAATTATAGTTTCGTTATAGTTTTTGGTCAAAATTAGCAAACACATTCATGACGATTATTTTACATCAAAATTTATTTTTCACAGCAAGGTGAAGCAATTAAATTAAAAATTAAAAAGCTTCTACTTTTAGTTCCAGTTTAATGAGATTTTCTGTAAAATCACTTAACACATCAATTTTTTCTAATAATCATGATTCTAAATACCCTGTCTCTGAATTACTACATAGTTTCTGCCTGAAGTCTACCTTACCACTAAAAAATGTAACTTTGCCCAAAATATTGAGCTCGAAAATTTGGCCTTTATCCAAAAACTACCCCCTTTCAGACCACTATGCATACGCTCTGAAACACCGTGGGTTGAGCGAAAGGGCTAATAGAACCAGTACACCCTCAAATTGGTTTACGATAACACAGACTGGGCAGAGCCTTCTAAAGACAGGCGCAGTGAAAGCCATCGTCCAGGCGTGCGAGTTTTGGCACACAAATCCATCGCGTTTGGCGATAGCACGGTGTGTGGGAGATAGCAGTCGACTTGTACCCTAGGAATGCAGGTAACAGCCACTTCAAAGCTGACTGAGCGTGTAGCTGTGCACGGCACGATGTGCGCCACACTCGAATGGATACACGTGCGCGCAGCCTCTGGCGATAAACCGTGCCAATAACGCACCCCATTCTTGTCGCGTAACGCAGTCAACGCATAGATGCACCAGTCGTTCCGGGTTTTTGAGCCGCACAATGCGAGAACAGGAGCTCGATAGAAACTTGTACTTGCGCGACGTTCGATAAAGTTACAGGAAGCTTCGAGATTCTTCTAGATTTCTGTGGGTTCAGCGAGCAGAGAATCGGTTCGTATTGTGTTTCAATAACTTGGTGCATTTTCGAAGGAGGTACTCGTTTTACGGCGATGAATTGCAGAGTTTTCTTAGATTCCTCGTCTTTTGGAAATCTACTTAGAGGTATCGATGCGCGAGAAGTGCAACCTGTTGCGGTATACTCGGGACTTGGCATTCTCTCTTATGGATGATGTTTCATAATGGAGCCGATGAGCCACGGGGAGGCTTGGAAGAAATCCACTCGCTCTGAGCTAAGAGTTATTCAATTTTGACGAGTCGCGGAGCGGAAGTATTCGATGAGCCTGGCATTCTTTGCTTTTCGAATATTCCCTTGAAGTGGACACTTGATAATTATGTTTACCTTTTTAATTAATCCACCAGCCGACTTTTATTGGATAGATACTTCAGGTTACATGGAAGTTCAAGTAGTTGATTTGAGTTTGCAAAGAGAAGACGATTGAAAATCTCGTAAGAATCAATTATGAGTACCTAGTGCTCATGAAATACTGCACTTTCTTCACTCTATAATCTTCTAATTTTGATTATCCTTAATCGTATTAAACTTGCCCAAAAATTACCCAATTTTCAGGTGAGCATATTTTAAAGAAATATTGCAAATTAAAGGTGAAGGGTCATGGATAATTGCTTATTTAATAACCTCTGAAAGATAGCTCTAATTTTATTAGTCATTAATACACATATTAAGCACAAAACCTGAATATTCCATAGGCTCACGCAGACAGTAAGAAATTCTCAAATTCCAGGCGCAGCATTCGTCCTTATCTCCCAGAACAAACCCTCGCAAGTTGTTTTGCCAATTAGGGAGCATAATCGCGGAGGACGGTAAGAAAATATCATCGTCCCAACTCGTACGCGTCTCGAGCCGCTCTATTTCCTTAAGTGCTTCCCTAATAAGTTCCAGAGCTCGGCGCATCTGGACTTTTCCGCGAGCTACTTATGGTTTATCTTTCCCAAACGCGAACGCCGTTCCCAAGAACGTCCTGCCCGCGGCCCAGCGTACTTTTCCAGACAAAACTTACGCGGTCCCATCGCCCTGGCACTTGGCAATTACCCCAAATCTATGGCGACTTAGGCGTTGCATATCGCCTAAATTATACGTACTTCGGGTAACTTACTGCAACTTAGGCATCGGGATACGTCCCAGCCCTCTCGCCAAATTGCTTAATTATGTCAATTAATGGGAGGCAGCCGGCGCGCAGACTTGCTTCACCCTTTTCCAGGGAGAAAAGAGTCGAGGGCTTGGAATTAGAGCACTGTAGCTTCGTGGAGGTATCGAGCTTATAGGGAATGGTATGCAGTTTGTCGAGAGTGGGTAATTTCTGTGAAATCAGAGCAAGGCGACGTGTGGTTGATTTTCTGGAAGTTTGAATCATGTTCTGTAACTGTTGAGGAATATTATTTGGAATAGGTTTCGAGTTTTAGGTACCTGCTTGAAGTGAAATTTGAATAGAATTGATACGTTCTGAGAACTTCAAAGACCAATATCTTTCTCCAGAATTTTTATCTATTTTTAAAGTCAAGAATATAAGAAAATGTGGGAAAGATTCTAAAAGATAGAGTTTCTTTAATTTTAAAACTAAAAGACATTTCATTTTCTCATATTTCTTCAAATTTCGATATCTCTGTGACCCACAAGATCGATTGCCAAAATTTCTCACCCTTGCAGCGCACAAAGGTGGTCCCCAGAAGTTGCAAGGTGGTGAATGGACCTGATAAAAGTTTTCTTCGTTATCAGAATCCTCTGGTCTATCGATCGATGGGTATGTACGTCGCTCAGTATAAGGACACTCTCAACGAAAAACACTTATTTCCTCCGAGGAGGAAGTGCTTTCGTTCTGCTTTTGTTCCATGAATCGCGCGAGCTACTCAGTGGGATAGACGGGTCGAAATAAAAAAGGGGTGGAAAAGAAGCCGCCGCGACAAGCATAATGGGAAATCGTTGATGGAGACATTATACTTCGTCCAATGCACACGATGAGAATGGGCTGCTCAAGGGCTGACAGTGTTTGAAAAAATTGCATTTCTTCTTGGAAGAACTCTCTTCTTTCATTAGAGACTAATTGGTGTTTCTACGAACAACTGAAGGATGTGTTCTAATTATTTCTAGGTTCTCCAAGCTTCCCTAAATTTGCAAAAATTTCCTCTTCCATGAGATTTAAGATAGACTTTCGAGCAAATCGTACTTCTTCCATTTCAATGGCCCCAATTAGGAACTCTTTTTAACTTCAAAGCCTCATTACTGCGAAATTTTGTTCCATTTAAATTACCCTAGCACTCTTGTAGATATCTGCTCGTGTACCAGAAACACAGCCAGTCTTCAGAAATTCTGCAGAGCTGATTTCTAGATCCTTTTGCATCGGCATGATATTTGAAGGAAAAAACTGACGCGACCCAGGTTTTATTCTCGTCACGTAGTAGATGCATCTGAAGCAATTTTACGGACGCGTCATTCAGCCATTTTCATTTTTAGACTCGGTATTCCAGTAGAACCATTTTGTTGGTTGCACGTGTCATAAATCATGGGTGTACCTGACGTTTTACACGTTTCCCACACAGCCCTTGTTTGTATGAAAGTATCTCCGCGGTCTTGCGTCTCGGCTACATTGTTCGCGGTCTTTTTTCGACGCGAAGGTAAAAGTCGCGGGACGAGAAGAAATCCGCGTACCTTTCATGAGATAAACGCGAGGAAGGAGCCGCGATATTAATTACGGGATGCTCGGGTAGTTAGCATTCATACGTCATTCATCCTCACTGAATGCTGAGGAATCAGGAATGAATGGTACTGAATGGAGGAAAGTGGAAGGCTAAAAAGAGAATGAAAACAGCATGAAAATACGCCGAATAAGAAACGTGGTAGACAGCAAGGTTCTTCGTTCTTTCATGGCTGTATTTAAATTAGGGCAGTGAGGGGGTTGGAAATCTTGGAAAATTGTTTATCGTTGAATGATTTCATAAGTCTGGGGCTTGGATGATTTTGCGTGACTTTTCTCCTGGTCAGATAGAAGATCCTTTATTCTGGGGAAAAGTTTGCTAAAGTTGCACACATCCATTACCACCCGTATCCACAACAGTCATTTGTAATACGTCCACTTCTGGTGCGCGCAGAATTACTGGCAGGGGTGGGGGTGATTCGATGCTGGGGATTGATCCATGCTTCTGGGCCATTGGAAACAATATTCGGGATAGTAGGTATTAATAAATTTCTGCTATCTATGATTATGTAGCCACAGGAGAATTACAGTGAGATTGGAATTATTCTATTATCTTGGTTCGATGATTTGAATATTGAAATATTTGTATATTTTTGAATGTGGAAATATGAAAATTTGAACATACAAATTTACGACAATTTAAATATTTGAGAATTGGAATGTTTGAGGAGTGGAGTATTTGAGTGTTGGAATATTACAGAGTTGAAATATTTGAAAACGGGAATATTTGAAAATTTATGATTGAAAACCAGAAAAAAGTAAAAAATTCAGAAATTCAAAGGTTCAAAAATTCAAAAATTCAAAATTTCAAAAATTCAAAAATTCAAAAATTCAAAAATTCAAACGTTCAAACGTTCAAACATTCAAAAATTAAAAAATTCAAAGCTTACAAATTCAAACATTCAAACATTTAAAAATTCAAAGCTTAAAAATTCAAACATTTAAAAATTTTAGAAACTAAGGAATTGTAAATAGTTTCACATTTTCCAAGATAAAATTTAAAGCACTCTCACAATTACTGGCCCAGTTAAACGAAACCGACTTCGATTCAGCCGCAACTTTCGCGATAAAAAATCTTTGGGCTTCTCCCGTGGATTCGGGTTTAATATTTCACGTCACGCAATCCCCGATACGCGGTCGAAGGAAATACTCGTGGGGAATCTGGCTGGGATAGACGGATAGCGGCCGCGTGTCGATATATTTTATTTACTGCCCTCCTTCTTCCATTGATTCCTCGTCACTCGGAGATCTATGGATTTTCTTCCAGCACTCCTCGGCATCTGCTTAACTCGCGCGCATTCATTCTTCCGCGCTTTACCCCGAAGGCACTGTAAATCGTGTCGCTCGACTCGATGCTTTACGCTTCTCGAAGACGAGGGAAACGGGAAGAGGATCCTTGGCCGCGCAGGAAGTCGCGACCGAAGGCGTCCCGCAATCGCTTTTCATTTCGCGTCTCGCGATTGCCACTTATTCTTATTATGCCGAGTCGCCTCGCGATGACACGGCACTTGGCCGTTTCATTTTCGTTCACATATTCCTGGGACGAAGGCTCCTCCCCCTCCGCCATAAATTGCATCCTCTGACGTAACATCGTCTATATATTTTTTCCTCTTTCCACCTCGCTGGAAGAAATAAGAGTCTGAGCGTAAAAAGGGTCGAACGCGATGTTTGAGCTAACCTTGATCCCACCTCTGGCAATCTCTTCCCCGCGAGAAACGACTTATCTCTTGCCTCCCTCGCGACGATATTTTGTCGCGCTGCTAAAAACCTGGACTCCCTTTCGCTGAAGTCTCGTCCTCGGGAACTACTCGATCTTGCTCTCTGGTGAGGATTAAAAAGAAGGTAGATACTCTTACTCCTGTAGAAATTAATTTCACTGGGAAGGGTCTTCTTGCAGTGACTCTTACATGGAGTTCTTTCGTGTTCCGACTTTCAGGAAATGCTTCAATATTCCTCAATAGAAACTTCAGGAACCCTTGAAGGAAATACTGAACAATTACGCATCACATACACCCCCAAGAATACAGTATCATACAAATTAGCGTAATCGTAGCAATTATTTACCTGAAATTAATTTCACTTATATATTTACGTTTCAGTACCATATATCAGCGCTTTTCGTTTATAAAACACTTCATTTACCCCCACGATTTTCCATAGAGACATTCCACGGTCCCACTCTCTGTCGCGTAACAATTTTCCGCCAGATTGACATCGCAAAAATGCCGCAATATTCCCCGACAGAAAGTCGGTTTTTGTTCCCCTTTTTACCGACAAAAGGCAATAGACAATTTTCAAGGGAGAAATTCTTGCCAGAATTGAATCGCGAACGCGTTTACCCCTCTCGTTCCTCGGTTAATTGTGCGGCTGGTTTTTATCGTCCCGATTATACTTGGCGTTTCCTAGTCGCAAGTAGAGACGGTCGACGTACCGAACAATCGCGGCCACGCTGGAGATTGTTGCGTTTTGTAATTACGGTTCTGGGCCGGCTGTTCGCGGGACGCGAACACAATACCATCGTCGTCACCGGGACGTATCGCGATCCGTGCTTCCGGCAGGCGCAAACGTGGCTGAAAACCGTGGAAAATCCGATTATTCGTATCGCCGCGATCCACGGGAGGGGGAAGGCAGAGGCAGGGGGATGGAGGATCCATCCGTTCGTTCGCTTAGTCGGATTTCGAATGCCGACATCGCATTTGCGGTGAAATTACAATAACCCTGTACGATATGTAAGTGGGAATTTATTACGCCGCATTTACACGCGTAAATTTATCAGGATGAATGGCCGATCGGGGGATCAGTGGCGCGGTAGCGCGGTTTATTCGACGATGGTTCGATTATCTTGATCATTCTGGTGAATCTGGAGGCTGGAGCATGGTTGATGTATATTTGGGTATCTTATGAAACTGGGACAATCCTTCAGTGGGTACTCCCACTTGAAGGAGTCATTTTAGAGATGTCATTTCTTCCTTCCATTAGTCATACTCAGTGTAGAAGCTAGCGATTACATTAATAAATATTCATTTATTTAAAAGTTCCTTAAGATTCCTAGGACATTACTTCGGTAACTCAAACTCGAAGAAGATACTTTCTCTCTTTCCAGCATCCATAATTTTTCAATTTATTCTGCCTCTTGGAGCACCCTCAAGCTTTTCATTTTTCTGCTCTTTTCTCTTGACTCTTCCATCCTTATCTTTAACGTTATTTATTATTTATTCTTAACGCGGAGCTGGGTATTATTCCAATCTAGCGCCCTTTGCGCACTGCTGGCGCTGTGATTGGTGTACTTATTCATCTTTCCTCTGAATTTTATTTCTCTTATCATTTTCTTCCAAGAGGCCAGGGGAGAACGGAACACTCTCTATACAATTCTTCTGTTTAATGCCTTCCTCCGCGAGCGAGACTCGGGAAATATAGTTGAAGAAAAATCGCATGCTAACGAGCAAGTTCGTGCACGAACTACGAAGACCAGGTGGAGCATTCGTTAAGGGCAGGCAAAAGGATTTCATGGGAGAAAGTTATCGAAGTTTCTTTGCACGTAGGGTTAGAAATGACTCCCTGGTGGATGTTTAAGGAATGAGAATGTCCCGGTTATGAGTTTTACGGGCGGCGGAGGAGATCGAACGAGAGCACTCGCCCAAAACTCGTTGAAAATTCCAATAATGCTAACGATTTTCTCCTGGACAAATGAGCCATCGGTATGCGCGTC
Organism: Calliopsis andreniformis; assembly: GCF_051401765.1. Classification (NCBI taxonomy): domain Eukaryota; kingdom Metazoa; phylum Arthropoda; class Insecta; order Hymenoptera; family Andrenidae; genus Calliopsis; species Calliopsis andreniformis. The sequence continues at coordinate 14,257,526 of NC_135073.1, forward strand.
GGCATCCCCGTCAGAGACGCTTGATCCAGAATCCTCTCTTATCAAATTCCTATCTGATTCGCAGAAATATGCTGCGCTCGCGGGCTTCGTCGACGTGATTATCGACAGACCCAGCAACGCCTGCTGTCATTTTATGACTCATCACAGTGCCCTGGTAATATCCTGCGTATAGCCCTGATAAAGGATCGTTTTAGCAGCGTTAACTCTTTAATTACGGAAAAGCGAATATACGGGGCGCGAGAAGGTAATTACATTGGGGTGAAAAAAAAAAAGTGCAAGTTATGCGACGCGACGAAGCAGTATTTCCAAGTGTCCTAGATATTAATTATTATTAAAGTATAGGCTTGAAGCAGTAAACGTGGAAATTGTGAAGCAATTTTTGCTGTGTTAATCGTCCAGTTATTTCGCGTTTCTTCTGTCTATTGCTTTTGCAAATCCCATTTCTGGTCAGCAGTGTCGGCGCTAATGAACTGGCTGAAAGTAAAAGCTCGATAGGGGGTGTATTTATGATGGTAGTACCAGGGTGAATTAATGTCGCGGCTGGACAAGATTATCCAAGCGCGGCGAAACGATTCCCCCACGATTTACAGGAAAGCCATTTTGCGGAATAGGAGTATCCTCGAATCTGCCAGCGAAGATAAGGGTAGATTACGTATAGGCACAGTGCTTAACTTCTTCCATATAACGTTCCACACCAACGGGAAACGATCCTCGTTCGTTGAATTTTTATGGTTGTTCGCCGTAGCAGCTGTAACGCCCCAGAAGGTACGATAGTATTATTACGGTTGGAGATCTTAAAATATTGCCTGGCCGTATATTTCATGTAAGTGGGCGATTTCGCTGCCTTTAGACAGAAAGACTCAGACGCGATAGAAGATTGCATTTATTCCATTCCGTTTGTGCTTCTTTCAATGAAAGCAACGCCTCTGTGGAACAAGGAAACGTAAATCACGGGGTGGAAAAATTCTGTGTACACTTACGAAACATTCCTAGCCTTCGTGGAGAAAGGAATTTTAAATTAGTTGTATTAGGGGGTAATGTTCTGATGGACTCGAAAGAGAAGGATGTTAAATCTGAAAGCGCGTGGTAAACCTTTACTTTCTGATTTATATCCTAGCTGAATTTAGCAGTGTCTGATACGTATGTTACGGTACTTGAAGTTTCATCCAATCTCTGCTGCCTAATATCCAATCTCTAACATAGAACGTCCAGCAGATTGCACTTTCCAAGCTTCAGGTGTCTCTTTAGTCTCTTCAGAACACGATATATTTCACCTGTAGCTTGAGCTACATGGATGTTATCATCGAACGTCCGACTTCTATTAGACCGTGTTCAACCTCCAACTTGTAATATCCAATTTCGAATGCTTAATATCCCACCTTGGACACAAAACGTCCGGCAAATGAAGCATCTATCGTGCTTTCCAAAGTGGTGAGAACATCCTCAATTAGTTTTGTCTCATTTTTTTTTTCGAAATTCCTCTTACTGCATCATACTCGTATCCATATTCTTTATCTTTAAATCGTGCCACTCTTCCCACACAATAAAAACAAACTATTTCATTGCGTGAAAATTGGGTACTCACATTTCTCAAGCCCCTGGCAATCTCATGTGCTTTCTCCACGGCTAATAAACTACTTGGGGGATTTGGCTCGTCTTGGTACTCTGGAGTTCGCGCCGCTGCGAAATATTCTCCTGCCATTTCGTAAAAAGACATTACCAAAACGGGTGCCAGCATCGTTCCTTTTCTAGCCAAGCTTTACGACTGTCCGCGTGGTTGATGGAAGACATGGATCGTCGATCGAATCGCTGCGCTCGCGCTTAACACGGAAATCAGCCTCGACAGCCGCAAAATGGCGCTTTTTCAGTCGAGCACGGCGCGACGCGTTTCAGTCAATCAATACCCACGCGTATCACCTTTTTCCCACCTTTTTTCCAGATCACCCTCGTTGTTTCCCGCGACGCAACAGTCATTGTCACCGTCTCGCGGAAAATTTAATATTCATCCTCGTTACGACGATTAATCGCGCGAGTCAGTCCTCGATGGAATTAAACTTGCTGCTTGTTAATTACAGTTCAGAGATTACTGGCTGCGAGTAAGTGCAACCACCCCCCCTCGTTGTCTCCTTAATTTATTCGATGGAACATCCAGCACGCAAAGGGCGCGGATTAATTTCCAACAAACGTATCGATATTTAAATTTACCTCACCTGGGAAGCTTTTCGCGTTGCCGACGGTATCGTCGCCCTCGGCTCCCTTCGAAATCGAGATTGACTTTCGAAAACAAGGGAATCGATATTTACCGACCGTTACATTAAACTTCCGCGCGGAATCGCTGCCAAAAACTACACAACCCATTACTAACCCACGCCATCAATATTCAATTGAAAAACAAATCTCCATTTTCCTCGGGCTCGATTTATCAAGCCCGCGCTAATGCAGAGCTACAAAACGGTCCATTGAAACGCCAGGATTGACGTTGAAACGATAACCCTGGGACGATATTCCCGTGACAACTGGGAGGAAGGGGCGGGACGATATTCCCGAGACAACAATGAATCGTCGTCGAGGCTCCGCGTCGACGGGCAATAATTAACGATCATTGTGGTGCTAGTCCTACAAAGGTCGAGGTCCTAAAAATACATTCGTATATCAGGTGCATTTATGAGGCATGCACAATAGCACGAAGTATATTCCCGATTGCTGTTGTTCGATATAGAATAAAAGTGCTGCTAAAACAGATAAAATCGTATGGTAAAAAGGAAGATACAGAAATATGGACAACTGCCTATCCTTTGATCCTGAGGCAAAGATAATGCAAATATACTTTACACCTAATTCTACTGCAGGTGTTTTTAAAACACTTAAAAAAAAAATTAAAAATAGAATTTCATATCCAATTATCCTGTATCCCTACTTTCCCCCACAGCAATCTCCAAAAAATCAACCAAAACCACCCTCTCCCTCCTCAAACCAAATGCCCAGCAGCTCGTCAACCTTCCTCGATCACCAGCACCCCGTGCCGCTTAGCTTCTCCGCTCGACTACTTCGCGAAGTCCATCGACCCGCGGCAGAGCGAGAAACTAGCGTAGCTCGTTCGTTCATTAACATAGAACCGTCGTCGGTATCGTCGCGGGCGCAACGACGTCGACGAGTAATTACGCACGCCTAACGCGCTTGTGTATCGCGGCACCGAGAGGTGGCCGTAACACCCCGTGTACGAGCCACCCCCGCCTCCTCCTTCAACCGTCTCGCGTGTACGCGCGTCTGTACACACAGAGAGGCGAATGGTGCACGCGAGAGCCGGGCCTCGACGTGCCTCGATGCGGGAAGAAAGAGCGAAGAGAAACGATAGAGGCTCTGCGGGCTCGCGGGGCTGAAGAGGGTGAGAGGGGGTGGCGGCGAAAGAGAAAGGGAGCAGTAGACTGTCGGTATATATCGCGTTGGATGGCAGAGTTCGAAGGTGGAGGGCCTGGGAAGAAGGAGAGACACGGGGGATAGATAGTAGTAGCGTCGTCAGTATCTACCTGCTGCACCGCTGCTAGCCGAGGGGTAGAAGCGAGGGGTTGCGCTTCGGCTGCACGGAAGAGAGAAACGGTAGGTGGCGGTGGCAATGGATAGTGGTTGAAGGGTAGAGAGAGAATCCGACGGGGCTGCTGATGGTGGTTGTAAGGACGGTGGCCGGTGATAGTGGTGGTGGCGCGAGAGAGGCAGGTGGCGGCGGCGCGGTGGTGGTAGTGGCTGGTTGGCAGTGACGCTGCTGGCGGGGGGTGGCGGTGGAGGGTGCGGCATCGTCGATGGTGGTTGTGTTGCCGGCGGTGGAGGAGGCATGGGTTGGTTTCAGTGTTCGCGCGGCCGCTCCCTGTCGCACACGGACGAGTCACCCCGACGCTACCGGCGTCGCGACGCTCCCGCAGCCGCCAAAAACGTGTCCGCGGAAAATACGACCAGTTCCTTTCTGACTCGAGCGCCTCTCCAGCGGACCTCTGACCAGCGTCCCTCGGTCGGACAAACTCGCGAAGGCTTCGCGGAAAGCGTGCACAGTGCGCCAGGTGTTACGTGGAAAACGCTGCGTTCCGCTGCCACAACTCGCTCGTCCGCTTTTTCTCGCGTCGCCCGACACGTGGACTCTCTGTGGCTCCGTGGAAGTGCACTCTGCTCGCGGCGAGGGTCAGTGTTTCCACCTGTGGATAATTCTCTATTGTGCTGTATCGTTCGCCTTCTCTCCCAACTATTACCCTTTCTACTTGAGTATTTTCTCTTGAGGAATTTTCTACGAGTGTTCAGCGAGCTTGGAAATTCTACGTTCCGTGGGAATACCTTCTTCGCTCCAAGTGTTCTCTGTTCCCCCAGTACCTGTTCCGACTCCGCGTTTTCGTTTCGTCTGACTCTCTTCGCGTCGACTCCGCGAAGTCTTGGAAGATCGAAGTACATATCGAGAGTGACCGCGATAACGGTCGAAACCAACAAGTGTCTTAAATCAACAAGTCGAGAGTGGCAAGGTCACGGCGGACAGTAGGAGCTGGGAAAGTTTTCGTTGGTGCCGCTAATGGAGAGTGGTTGATCGTGGGATAACGAACAGTGGGAGTGATAAGGAAGCTCGCCGAGCGGATAAGACCGAGACACGACGTGTCGGGTAATAAGGAAACGATCGAACGAGCTGCAGCTGTTGTCGGTGGCAGAACAATCGGCTTCGAGAGCCACGCAGAGAGGTGCCAACACGTGCTGGCGACCTGTTTCTAAAACGCGTGCGCTGCTTTCATTAATAATTAATGCTCCGAGCGAGCTACTCTGGACTGGGAACCCCGCGAAAAGGGAGAGAAATTTATGCCTCGACTTGAGAATTTAGGGAAGCTTTCAGTCGATAGACATCTAGAGCTTTTTCTTTCCCTCTGTGTCACGTGTACCGAAAACTTCCTGGAATAAAGTCTCGGATAAAGGCTGAAGTATTTCAGAGGGAGACTGAAAGTTTGTCGCTTTTTGTCGAATATTGGCAACAGGGAGTAGATTTAACGAAGCTCGACGCCGACAATCCTGACTTACTATGAGCTTGCGTTCGTTGGATAAACGAGTTATCACGAGATTGATGCAACGATAGATCGACGAGAGCATATAGGACATATCGATTTTGACCCTAGCTTTTATATTGCCTTGCTACGCGGCAGGGCGATGTAAATGGCGTAGCCCGACTCTTCACGGGAGTAAACGCTTCGCGATAAATCTCTGCACGCAGAGTCCGTGAAATTCGTGTCACACAGAGGGACCATCATCCAGCAGGACCGAGCGACGTTAATTATTCTCGCGAAAGGATGCATGGTAATCCTTGCGCGTTGGACACCACTTATCAACGAGCTACCTCTGGACCTTGTTATTAATAATCACCAAATATATAAATCAACAAGGTTCTACTTCTCTCATATCAAACAATGACTACTTAACTCGAACTCGAGTTTCCTAAACACCGACCAATTTTTCTATACCCCTGAGGATTCATTCATTTTGGATACTTTGGATGGAAATTAACAAGCTTCCATTTCTCACATATCATACAACAACAATCTAAGTCGACCTGAAGTCTCCCAAACATCGACCAATTTCCTCACTTTTTCTACATCCCCGAGGATTCACTTTGGACCATTTTTTTCCATTCACCAACATCGAAAGAGATAATACGTCGAGCTTGAAGGGACCCCGCATCAAGGACCAATTTACCGCCAGAATTATCGCATGCTGGAGCATCGAGGTGCGCAGATTCCATCGATATCGAGCGATAAATAGAGAAGAGCCCCGAGCGATCATCACGGCGAATTCGATCGTACAGATGTCGTCGATCTCGGGGGAACATTAAGGTGTCCCCTTCCATCACGCAGCTTCGCCGTTCTCGTCCTCGTCGCCGTCATCGAATTCCAATTATGTCGCAGCACCGTAGAGGCTCCATACATGGCGGTAGTCCCGTTCCTGGTCATCCAGCCACGAGCGTGCCCGTCTCCGCCTCTCACGAGGTACAAACGAGGGGGATACCTTTGCCTGGAATGGTACCGTCGCGCTCTATCCACGGCAATCCCATGCACGGGAATCCGATTCACGGCTTCGTCAACCCTCTCGGCCCGGCTGGTCTCGTTCATGCTCCGCCTACGCACCAAGCGGTCCTGTCCGGAATTTCTCATCACTCGTCGGTTGTTCACCAAGGTATTACCCAGCCACTTGATCCTGCGACCGAGAACCGAGAACGATCGAGGGGGGGGATCGTGGTACCCTCGGTTCTGGGGGAAGAAAGATTGGCGGTGGAGCGAGGATTTCGCGTTTGAAGAAACGACTGGCCGAGGGATGCTCTCTGACAGTGATTTCGGGGTAGATCGACCCGTTCTAGACCATGTTTGAGTTGCACTTAGAACGTTCTACTCGGTTGAGTAGGGTGTTTGCGGTTCGTTTTATCGGCGGCGTATTTGCGTGGAGTGTAACCGTCGAAGGTGGGAACGTGGAGCTGTTCGGCGCGAGGGGGATGGGGGTGGATTTTTTAGGAAGGGTGAATTAAAATTGCAATTTTAGTTTGATTTCGACGGGGGTCTTGGGTTGTTTGATTTTTGTTGTTTGACTTGGGAAAGCTGTCCCTGGGCTTGGGGGAAAGTAATAGGTACGGTCGCGTGAGATTGATCTGTGAATCTGTGGGGAAGTGGAGCGTTTCGGGCAAATCGGTCGAGTGTCTGAGGGTTGTGGCGTGGGTCGAAGCTTTGGTCTGGGGGATGCATTTTTGAAATGGAGTACGTAAAGTTGCAATTTTTGTGCGACTTGAGGGAAATCTTGGCCTCGATTGCACTGAGAGTTTCGAGTGTCTGTCCTGGGAAAGCATTTCTCTTTCTGGGGGGAAAGTAATAGAGATACGGTCATTGGGAGATTGATCTGTGAATCTGTGAAGAATTTCGATCAAATCCATCGAATATCACATAGTACCTAATTTAAAGTTGCAATTTTAGTTGGATTCTGGAGGAAACTTTACCTTAGATTACATTGAGGTCTTCGGTATTTGTCCTGTGCAAGCTATTCTCTATTTGGGAGGAAAATAATACATTAGTACGGTCAGAAGAGATTGATCTGAGAATCTTTGAAGCGTTTCAGTTAAATCGGTCGAACATCAAACGATAAATTAAAATTGCAATTTTGGTTCAATCTTAAAGGGAATTGTATTTTCGTTCTCATCAAGGTTTGTCCCATTTTCCCTATAAAATTTCCCTTTTCGAAAGAAAGTAATAGATACGGTCATCTGAAATTGATCCGCGGGCAAGTGAAGCATTTCGGTGAAACCGCTCGAATATCCATCGATGGCGGGATGGATCAAAGCTCTCGTGTCGGGTGATACGAGTGAAATCCGTCATTGGACGTTCATTGATTTCGCGGTGATCGTCGGTCCGAGTAATTGAACCGCGTCGATGGATGAGATATGGACGTGTCCGACGTGTCTCTAATTAAAAGATATCCAAACGCTCAGCATGCAACCCACATTCACCCACACAATGCTCTCAATCTTACAATCTCTCCCATATTTTAAACGAACCCACTCTCCACCACACTTTTCATCTCACCAAAACCGCCGCCATTATCCCCTGGCAAAAGTATCAAATCCCCTGTCGCTGTTTGCGGTATAATTCTTTGAAGCGCGCTAGTTTTTCAACGCGAGTATATTTATAAAAAAAGAGCCAAGGTGGGTGGATGGGTGGCCAATCTCGACTGAAAGGGTCACCTCAAAGCTTACTCAGCGTTACACGGGCTTCGGTCGTTTTCAATTATCCTAAAAGTCAGCGCGGGAATATGGTCGGGTGGGAAAATGAAATTGCGATTTTTTGTTGGTCCAGAACAGCTCTAGCCACTGTATATCACGCTGCTAGCCGCGAGTATGCATTCGAACAGTAGATTGAAGCATCTGTTCGGTAGCCTCGAATGCTTCTTGCTTTGTTTACGTTCGCGACCGATGCCAGGTCGACTGTCCGCTCCACGCCAGTCTTTCGTCGGTCGCGGCGAGGTCGTCAGTCTCGCGGGCAATCCCTCACGCGGACGTTCGATTGAAGGCAACGAGAAGATCCAGCCACCAGGCTCTCCGTATTCGTCCCACGGCTCTCCGCTGAGAACGCCAATGAGTTCCGGTCATGGAACGCCCCAAGATTCGCCCCACGTCGCCAGGCATCGCAGGGACTCGGAGCATTCGTCTGGCGTTGGCTCGAGGCGAGGCTCGTCGGACGTCGTCTCGCCTCTGCCGGAAGGTCCCTCTGGATCGCCGGACGGACGAGCTCGTCGACGATCGGACTACAGTCCTCATCAGGGTATGTCTTCTTTTGTCATTCGCGTAAAGCTGGGATCTAGCTGGGAACCACCAACTCAGCGGGTATTTAATGGGGATTATTTCCTCGTATAAGTGCTACAAATAGTGAGTAATTATTCTGGAGACGAATTCCAATAATATTCCAATAATATTTTAATTTCAATTTGCTTCTGTTACATAGTTCTGTTTTTGGCGTCTGAATTATTGATTTGACTACTTGCGTGTTCTGTGAGAAGTCCTCTGAAAAGCACTAGGGATAATGCTGTCCAGGAGACTTCTCGTGAGACGCGGTTAGTGTTTAGATACGAAAAGCTTATTTTCTGTGGAGTCAATTTCAATTCAGTTGATTTAGTCAGGATCCGTTTTATTTGTTCGTATTATGTATGCACGACCGACCTGACCGCGAATTCGTCGGTTCGACCTCAACTGTTGGGTATGAATTTTCTGCAGCGTTTTCAAATCCTCCGTTTGATCTGGCGATACGTGACTGGTGGGCATTGGCGATGCAGGGTCTGTGCACATGGGAGGAATGACGATAGAGACGTTCCTTTGAGGTCTTCATTGTTTGGAAGGGCTTAGAATTTTGTATTTTTTTTATCGGTGTTTCATATCTGTTTCTCCTATTGAAATGTCGAGCTGCTGCTTTCTGGTAGGTTAAAAAATTCATCATAGCTAGACTTGTGACCTAAATTACGTTCCTATGTATTGTCACATTGTCGAATTTATCATTAACAAAAAAAAAAGAAGAATCGTAGAATTTTTAAGCCATTTACGGTTCGCTCACCAATTAGCGAATTTCTGTATTTTTTAATTTCGCAAATTAACTCTGATACTTGTGGTCTAAGCATAAACTGCAATGCTAGTAATAGAAATCTCATGTAATCACCATCACACTGTCACAAACGCAGAAAGAAATAATTGATCAAGATACAACTCCCAGCACATCTCCAATTTAATAGTCACTATCGTCAGCTACAAAAGCAAGTTCCTTCCACGATCTTCCCTCAGTACGTTCCTTCCGCATGAGGCCACTCTTGACGTCGAGGGCACAAGAATAATTTCACCGAGTAACAACTCTGCAACCCAGTCTGAATCGGTATCGACGACTTATAGCCGAGTTGGCTGTCAAAGGAAATCTCGCGGTGACTTTGAGCGAATCGCGTGTACAATTTAATAGCTCGGCATTTCCCTTGAAATATTCATCCCGTCTCGTCCCGAGGCTCTCTTTGAATCCTTAAATAAGTGCTCGGGAGATGGTTTTCCAATTCGCGTGTTGGCAATCTTTTTTCGCGTCCGTAGCGAGCCTTCCTTTGACGAGTGACGTTTCTAGGTTTCGAGAATCGGTCAGGATGAAACGATCGCACGGATGCGGAAAATTCTGTCGGAAAATCATCCAGGGAAAATTCGCCTGTCTCGCAACCGTGAAAATACCAGGGCATTAAAGCGTTCCGCGATAAAGGCCTATGTGGAGGCACCAAATTGTTGATGAACGCTAATTCCTGCGTTCATTTCGTAATGCAGCGAATGGACGGCAGCTGGGAGGCGGAGAATTAAAATAAAATAAAAGTGCGCCCGCGGAACGGCGAGCCATGAAAGCTCGCGTAAATATTCGACTAGATACTTCCGGGTTAATTAATCGTCGCGTGACTACGAGTTCCGAAACCGTGATTCAGTGGCTATCTTATATTTTACGTCATCGCCCTTTACCAGTCACGGGGGAAATATATTTCATAATGGAATGGATTCGAGCCCGATGAGAACAAAGCGAGGAATCGAAGTTATTGATGAGGTACACACCCACGTTACACACGCGCTGTTATGGAACATGTAAACTCGTTCCATCGATCGACAAACGACTATCTCAATTATTTAAGTTTCGAATAATTAATTACACTCTTCGCTTCGACGTTTCTCTGTGCAATATTCTATTAAGTATTCGAAATAAATATTCAAAGATGAGGGCGTTTCTTGTGAAGAAACGAGGTGGAACATATGGGAGAAGTTGGTGAATTATTGCTGATTTCTCAAAATTATGATTTTTAGTTTTCCTTAGAATATTTATCATAAATCTTTTCAAAACTCCATCGAAGCTAACTTCTCATAAAATTCCCAGCTATTGAATGATAGATTTATATCGAAGTGCACACAAGTTTCGAAACACGATGCATCATACACCAGCCCATCAAACCTTCAAAAGGGAAAGAACCTACTGGGGAGTCAGAAAGAAGGGGCTCGAAGGTGGTCTGGCTGAAAGGCGCATACCTCAGTCACGTTTGAGAACGCCGTTTATTCCAGTGTCATTCATTCCCATTGTTCGGTGGCATTCCACAAAAAACTATCCGCGTCTACACTTCAAAGGGTTGAATGAGGGGTTGAGTAACAGAGGGTAGGGGGTGTCCGTGCGTAGAATCGCACGCACGAGAGCCAGCGGAGGGGGCAAGAGGGCGTCGTAACTCGTAGCTACGATTGCGTGCAGAGCCACCCTTCTCGCGTGGCCTTGCTTTCACAGTAGAGTGAGTTTATCACTGTCAGGCATGGTAATGAGACAGTAAACAGTGTCGCAGAGAGCACCGAACCGTCTGCACGTTTTTCTGTCTTCCGTTGCTTCGCTGGTGCAACGTCCATTTGCATCCAGCTGCATTTTTCGCTGCCACTCAACCAGTTGATGCGTTCGGTCGCGTTGCTACGGAAGCATGGGTGATTCATTCATAAACAGAATCAGGTTAATTGAACCTCGTACGGAGACACCAGGTTCAGTAAACTCGCCTGTTCGTAAGACAGTGGCGCGCATCTTTTATTCTGACCACCCTAAATATCTGTGTCGGTGGAGCTTTTCTTTTCCCCTCTTTGTTAGGGGGAACAATGGACATATTTAGTGTAGTTAAAAGGGAGATCCAGAATTGTGAATGAATCTTCTTCGAATAAGGTCGCAGAAATGTGTGTAGTGACACGTATGTACTCGCTGCCTCTGTGTAGACAGTGTTCTCTCTGAATTTGTATTGAGTATAGAGACAGAATAGTAGGTTGGCCTGGAAATGATGCTGTGAGGAAATCTGCAACAAATAACATAGTTTTTTTTTACTATCCCAGTTTCTATGTCCGTGAAAATATTATACAAAAGAAATCTGATTATAATAAGGTACTTTTTAGTCAGTACAATGATACTTCCAATTTTCTGAATTTTAATTCTTAGAAATCTTCATGTATTTGAACTTTTCATCAATGTCCCACAGTATTTTTCAAAAATTTGATTAAAGAAGAGCTTCATTTCCCTAATATACAGTACATTGGATATAAATTGAAGCTCGTATCAAATAACAGTTTTGAAGTGCCAGTTCCTGAAAGTCGAGTCTCCTAAGGGCAAAGGTAAAGCGTCGCGTTGTAACCTCCGTGAAATGTAAACGGAGCCTGAGCTCATACCCGGGATTTCATTACAAAGGACTCGGGGAAAATGCTAGAAAAAAATTGTGCGACCTTCGCTGACAAGGGACGAAAGGTTGTTCACCGAGCAGAGGTTTCCTTTCGAGGGATACACGTGACTGAGTCGGTGCACGCAGACGTATGCCGTTTTCCTGTCACGTTCGGGGCGTCTGTCTAAGGGAAAGAAAAGGAGGGCGAAAAGTTGGGATAAATTACGATGAGACGAATGAGAGCTCCGCTTAGACAGAAGTCATCTGCAATATCGAGGTCATTTACCACCTTTCGAATCACCGACTGGCGGGGAGGAAACAGAAAAAGGGAGCTCGTCTCTCTTCGATCCGTCGTCTACTCTCTGGATTATTAAGGGGAACGAGGGAACGAGGGAAGGGATAAAAATCTAATAAGATGGCAGTAATAAATAGTGGCCTCAGCCTGTATTAAATTTGCGTCTGACGCGCCCTTATTAAACCCCTATGTCATCCGATGAATTAGCTTCTTGTGGGTTTCAAACCGTAGGCTTGTGGATTTTTGGGTTCATTGTTGGGTTCAGCGTTGTATTTAGAATTTAAGGTCGAGTTAATTAACTCTTAAGTACCTGAAGGTAGTGCATGAGCTGCAGTATTAAATATATTTAGGATGGGAGGGTATTGGTAGTGAGGCTTCTTAATTTATTTAGTGGTAAATTAGATATTATCTAGGGCCTATGGTGTTTATTATTATGATACATTGTCTGATATATATACACTACCTTACACTTGCATAGGTTGTTTGCATGATAATGAATTCTAACACTTATATTATATGATAATAAGTGATGCCTCAGTATCACGAACAAAAATCTTTCACAAAAATTGTAGGAAGAAAAGGAGAATTATAAGCAGAATATAAAAGAAATTAAAACTAATTTCACTCAGTGTTAGAATCACCGAGCACTTTATAAAGAATTTTTATCTCGAATTACAAAAGTCTGAAGATAAGAAGCAACTCCGAGCAACTCCCACAAATTTCAATGACACCTGAAATTCTGTATCATTAATTATACAGAAGTTGTACAGTTCTCTTCACTTAAGAAAATCCAGCGACAAACTGTTACAACGTCCCATTATCGCAGACACAACACAGAAATATTGTCTCCGTCTCCGGTGACTGTTGTGCGCAGTATTAAGACGCCGAACAAGAGGCTGAACACACAAGAAAGAGAGTCGGAGAAGCTCCTTAGCCTCGTATCGATTTGCATAGAAAGTGTCCGTTCCGAGTAGAAATGCAGCTTCAGAAAGAACGTACGATCTGCGCGGGGCAAGGAGAGCCAATTAAAATAGCGATCCAGTTCTGTCTAGTCTAGTCGACCGTTTTCATCTCATTCTGCTGACATGCCTATCCCGCGTTCTCCATTTTAAAGAGACAATCGTGGAAAACATGGAAAAAACCCGCCACTTGAATCTTCCTTCTCGGTACAATTTATACAATTCGCCCTTTACCCATGCCAAGCAGCGCTGTAGTAAAATTTCCAACAGGACATATAATTATTGGAGGACACGGAATTATTGGTTGAAGTTAGAACTACTGTGCATACTTTCTCATACTATCCTAGTTTCTTCTTGCACTCATTTTTTTAAATAATTGCGTGGCTGAAGATTGAGTGCTTTTTAATTAACTTCTCTAGAACTTGATTACTCTCTGATTCTCTTCTCATTGATTCGAGCATATTTCATCACTGTTTCTAAGTACCGAGTTCTTCCTGTCTGCCTCTTAGTCAGATTAAAACGATGAAGCTTGATTAGGGATTTGAGGTAGTTCGTTATTCCAAACAAGTTAGCTTAAACTGACATTTTACTGACTCATCAAAAACCGAAGTTCCGTAATTCAGAAATAGAAGGTTCTTTATGCTTATGTTCTAAACTTTATCAACGATTGGCCCAAACAGCTGTTCTACAGCAATTTTACTAGCAAAGTTGGAATGACAGACGCGGTTGAAACGATCTCGACTCCTCTTTGTTTCTCTTCGTTATTCACGGTTATCCCATTTTTCCCGAGGGTCTCGGTCCAGTAAACATTCGAATCTCTCGTAAGCAGTTAACGACTGGCTGCTCTCAGGTGTATACCGTGCGCATTTTCCGCAGCCACGATCCTCGACTTCCGCCTCGTTCGATCCGACCCGAAAAAAGAGGAGTCCCTGGACCTCGTTACCATAGAATTTTCCTGGAAAAAGTCGTGAGCAGCGTCGTTGACGCGGACAATAAAACAGAAAAATCGTCTGGCTGCAACGTGCGTAGGAGCAGCCACAGCTGATGATTTCTGTCATTGATTTCCTCGGCTAGATGCTTCTTTCGCTCCCCTTGGATGTCTCGGTCCAGCTGGCGCTTGGTCGTTCGACCAGCCAGCCAATTTCGGTGCTCCGACACTCGTGTCGTCTGTCGTTCGCTCCGTGCCCGCCTCGGCTGACCGTAAAAGAAACGAAAAAGTGAGTGGACACGTCCCATGGAATCGGCCACGTAACCTGCGACCTGAAAATCGGATAGAGACGCGTATTGGCAGCGGGTGTCCAACGCTATTGGACGGAACGTTCTCGAAACGGATAAGAGTTCCTGCTGCTGGAATATTTCTCTTGATGGCAATAGGATCGAAGTACTCGAGTCGTTCTGTTACTTGGAGTTTATCTGCTGGGGATTTCTTGCGCCTTGCTTCTATTCTGGGTTGAGATTTCTGGAAATTTGAAACTGCTATATTGAATTTGGATTATTAAAGAAGTGCATGGAAAAAAATGGTCATACAGACGTTGCAAGAGTCTCCTAAGTGGATATAAGCAAGGTAGATTTTTGTAGGATCTGTTACAGGATTTTGTAAAATTAATAAATGTAGCTTGACCAGAGTCAGAGCTGCTTTGTTAAATCTATAAAATCGACTCTTATTGATTCTATTAAACTCGGACCTGTTTGGATACTTTTGTAAATTCTACAAGAGACTTCAATAGCTTCAGCTTAGTATTTTTTCCTGTGTAGTTGAATTAAGTTGAGTTTAAGTTATTAAGAAATTCTCGAGTCGTTCTGTTACTGGGAGTTTATCTGCTGGAGATTTTTTGCGCCTTGCTTCTATTCTGAATTGAGACTTCCAGAAGCTTATAATTAGCATATTGAATTTAAGTTATTAAGAAAGTAGAGTATAACACGATTGGAATTAATTTTACTGACTGAGTAGGAAGACGTAAAGGTGAAGTCCTTTTGTTAAGTTTGAGTTCTATTTGAAGCCCTGGAGCAAAAGATTCTACACCGAAGTAAATGTTCGCTTTATTACAGTGGAAGGGGTCGATGATTCAACTGACTGCCCTTCTTTGCAATTGGTCGGGAAGATTGATGTTATCTCCGACGTTAATTTCTGTAATTCAGCACTCGCAGGTGCCCTAATTGATCCAATTTCCCTGAAATTCTTCACTGGATAAATTAATACGGGATTCTCGTTAAGCCATTTACTTTAGAACTTTTCTTAGCCAGACTTTCGATGAAGCCAAGACGACACCGCGTTAATTAGTTCCGGGGCCTTCAATTTGTACCGTTCGAATGGTTTCTCGCGAGATATTTCGTGATCCACTGTCTCTAGTCGTTAGCGAATAACATTCAGCTTCAGAGAACAGCGAGCGAACTTCTTCGACTGGAATCATTGAAAAACCCAATTAAGCAGACCTGTTTAATTTTTCTTTGTGCAATATCAATCGATCTACTATTTTTATAGAGCTATAAAAACTACTTGCTACTTAAGTTCCTGAAGCATGGTAGGTCAATTATTCTTCTTAAGTCATCTGTAAAGAAACAGGTACCGTAGCTGTCCCATGAGTAGTTTCTCGAGACGACACAGGGGCAAGAGGAGTCTCTCGCTTGCTCCACCTGTCCCTCAATCCAGTTAGTACATGTGACATTTTTGGCCAATAATACGCCACAGCTGAAGATGCGTGTGAAACTAGGCGTGCTCTTTCCACTCTGACCAATACGACCTGCATTCCTTCCAAGGGTCTACTCATGGGACAGCTACAGTAGTCACTGTAAGGAACATTGTTCTATTATTTTAATTTTTTTTGGTTCATAGAATCCTCCCTCTCTAACTATTGTAAATTGTAGCTCACCTTGCGTAATTTTCAGCATTACACTTGGGGATTCTCATCGAATAATCCCCATGATACCTCTTCCTCCCAGTTTACTATTTAGAAAGGAATTATGTATTCCAGTCCGTCGCCTCTGACTATTGGCGACAGGGTTGAGGGGGTAGGTTGATCTGTCTTTTCAGCCATCTCGCAACTTAATCGCATTAAAACCAACTGAAAGTTCTCAGGGTTGCTTCTCTTTGCAATACTGCCGTGGATCGTCTCCGATTCTCGGGAAATCCGTAGACACGTAGCGTTTCGACAAATTCCCATGCGCGCTACTTCAACCTGGACCAGGAGTTTCGGTTCTCTGTCATTCGGGATCGTTTAAGTTCCACGAAATCCACTTTGAAGTTGGAGCAATTACTAGACGGAGTAGTCGCAAAAATCGCCAACACGAGACCGGCGCCGACACGGTCGTCAAATTCGTTTCCATTTTTCCAATTTCCATTCGTTTCGTTCCACGTCCTGAAATCGATCGCAATTTGCAAACAATTTGCAGGAATTGCCGGGTAATTTCGTCGAACGCGTGACGGGGAAGCGGTTAAATCGATCAATCATAGAGCGCGAGAAAGAAAAAGGAGGAAACGAGTGGTTATTTTTTTTTGGGGCGTTTCGAGAGGAACTTTCAACTACAGTGAAATAACGTCGCCTCTATAGATAAGTAATTTTCTCGATATAGATTCATTAGTTTATATTATTAGATTGTTCTCCATCTATTATGAAACTTCTGTTTTTATATTATTAAAAGAATGCAAAATAATTTAAGTTTTTTAACAGAAAAAATTCGACGATATTTTCCAATTACAGTAAACGACATATTTATAATTCAAATAGAAATTAATAAGTGCTTTCAAACTTTTGATTAACTTCTTAATTAATATTTGTTCACTTCTAGTCTTAACGCGACCACATGCCAAGTGCATAAATAGTTTAGTGTCCCCGTTTGCTTCAACTTTTTTCCAAAAGCTGAGGAAAGTTTGCAGAAATAATTAGGTATTTCAACTCCCCTTATCTCGGTGTAAACTTTTAAATTCTTGCTGCTCATTGTTTAGAGCAAGTTTTTGTTTCCTCCCTCGTTTCGTTTGCATTCAACGTGATCCTCGCGAGCCTCGAAGCAACCACGTCCTAGCAAAGCCACGATAATAAGGTTCGTCTAACGAGTTTCGTTCTGCTCGTGTTTGCTTAATGAAATACCACCGCGAATCCCTGCGAAAGTTCGAAGAGTTTGAGACCGCTGGGACGTGTGTAACGCACGCTCCCGATCGAACTTCTTGTTTACATGCTGTTTACAACACCAGCCAATATTTTGATTGCCTACTCCTCCCACGCTTCCAAAACAACGTTATTCTCATTTCAGCAAACCTTCGACGATCTCTAACAAAAATAATCATTGATTACACAAGGTGTTCCAGAATCGATAATGTTATATTAGTGGAAGGCTAGTGATTCCGTGTGTACAAACAAGTTGAACATGTGTGGTAAAATTCTGTGGTTGTTATCCAAAGTATTGGAGATTATTTTTGTACCTCAGAGTCAGAGTAACCCAAGTCCTTTTTTATTATTTTTCAGAAGAGTCGAAAACTTATTAATATAGTATTCGAAGTACTTTATATTATTAAATTTCCTTCTCTTACAATGTAACTTAACTAAAATTATATTATTCTAATGAGACGAAGAGAAAGCAATAAGATTCTGTAAAAAACTTAATTTAGAAAAAAAATTGCCTTGGGTTATTCTGGCTCTAAGTAGTCGTTCCTTAGTTTTAGTCGAATACGTATCGAAGTAGAATTGTAAATGACTAGACAGACGTAAGGCGATGGGCGAAGGAGCGCTTCCATTTTGCAGTAGATAAGGTCAGTGGTCAGACTCCGAGTATTCTACTTATCCCACATTCACCTGAAGCGTCTAAAATACTGTAATACTTGGAGGATCTTGGGGATAGTTGAGGTGGTATAGAACTAAGTGTCTCTCTGTAGGCTCAAGAATATCATGCAGTCCAATCAACCCTGTACATTTTCAAAGTCTCATAGAAAACTGATCCTCAGACTTAGCGAGTTCCCTTCGTCAAGTTCTGAGCTCATATCGAAATAACATTCTAAATCGGTTGTCCTCGTTCCAAGACGATACTGAAAATAATTCACAAGGTCGAACAGCGCAAGAACGGATGATAAAAACACGCGAGGATGCTTAATAAAAGTTTCTAGGAAGTTTCTCGAGTCGGTGCTCAGTGTAATAATATAGAACGACTGGGAGAAAAATGAAAGTTCCGTGTAGCCGTGGCTCGCAAAGGGGGAACGGAACGCGTCAAAGACAAAGGGAAGCCGAGTCGTCTCGTGCAGCGACGCAAATGGAATCCGAATCTCATTAACGAAATCTCCGTTGCAGCTGCGTGTCGCGCGGCTCGTTGACCGTTACGAGACACGTGTACTCACAGACAGCGATTCCAGCGATGTTTTAGACAATGACAGGGCTCAAACAGGCCATGGGCAACGATTTTCACGCGAGACAGACCCTTCACGAGCAACCTCCAGCGCGTCGAGATCTCCAGAGGAACGAGGGGAGAAAAAGGGAGGCGAAAAACAGGCTCGCGAAAGAGCGTCCTGAATTCCAAGGCGGTTGGCAAAGTGGCGGGCACGCGGGACCCGTTAGCCTCTTTATTATCCTTTTGGAGATGGATATGGAAGACAGACGGGGCTGAGATGCAAAGGTGGTGAGAGGTGATGTACAGTATTGTTCATGAGGGTTTGACCGCTTGTGGAAACTTGATTCATAGGCTCACTGTCAGGGTGGTTGCTGGTGACCATTCATGGGGAGTTATTCAAATTTTTGAAATTTTCAAACCTTTGAATTTTTAAACTTTTTGAATTTTTGAATGCTTTCAAAGTTTTGAATTTTTCAAATTTTTCAAATTTTTGAAGTCTGAAAGTTTCAAATTTTTTAAGCCTTTTTGTGTCTGGCTCCCCATTGCTGGTTTCTAATTTCTGAAACTCTGTATTTGAGCTTTGAGTAATTTCATCATGATTTACACGACTATGAGTGCTACTATTACCTACAATCAAAAAGCAAAGAGGATACTTTAGAATAACTATAAAAATGAATGAAAAACAATTTTAGCTGACACTTACATAGTCACTACACGATCAAACGTTTAATGAATTCAGCGTAGCACTCAGTGTTGATCAGATTCCACAAAGTGTCTCAATACTTCCAGACGATACTGTACGTTTTCGGATCGCTTATAAAGAGGCTCACGAACGTCACGCTTTGCACACGACTCACGTATCCCGTGGCTCTACGGTTCTCTCCAGCTTCTCTTATGTATTTCGTCGTTGCCCCATTCGGGCGGTCGCGATTTTCGTTCTCCTTTTTGCCTCGTCCTGGGGTTCAATCGGTCGAGCAGAGAGTGAAAGAAACTCGTCCGCCAGACAGGAAATGGAAGAGAAGGATCTCGCGAGGCAGACGTCGTCTCGGAGTTGTCGAGTCCGAAGTTTATCGGAAATTCCATTTCGCTCGTGTAAAGTTTCATACCGTTGCCTCTTGTTGTCTGTTCTTCTGTCTCTGTACGCCTGTTCTGTTCCATTAGAGGCTAGTTCTGCTCTTTTCAGCGGATGGATCTTCGTTATCTTTATCACTTGACGATGAAACGTTGTCATAGCAAAATTCATGTGTTATTGAGTGCAGTTATGGATTGAGTGGTGGTGTTTATCAACTTCTTGGGGGATCTAGTTAGAGATGAATACTTTTGGAGGGTTACATAGATATAGGAGGAGTAACAGATTGGGAGTTTTAGTAGTTTAGGTGTTAAACTAGTTTTATATTAAAATAGTTTTACTATAGAATACTGTAGTAATTCTGTTAACCCTGGAACTCATTCGTGAATCATGTGCTTTGAAATTTAGACAGAGGTTTCTGGTAATTAATTCCTAATTTTCGACGTAGGTAGTTATTTTAAAGTTGAAACCATTGATCGTAACTTTTCTGACACTTACTTTCAGGTTACCTGCTTTAGCACCCGCGTTTCATTACTTCAAATTTCAGAAAATGACTGAAAATGCGTTCCTTTTATCGCCCTTTTTATTCGAGGAAGTAAAACAAAATTACGGAGACAAATCAAGCGAGTATAGTCTCTTTGTAATTTCCTTCACTTCGTAACGAGTTACGACTCGTGAAGGAGCATAGTTTCGACCAGTTTCTGAAATTTAAAGTAATGTAACGAGGCTATCAAAAAAGGTATCTAAAACTTCGCGATTTATGAATCTCACGCTGGAGTAAAATCTGTTTAATTTTCAGAGCAAAAATTTCATATCATATCTCAAAATTTTAGGATACTAGACTATTACTAGAAACTTATTAAAAATTTAAATTAGGTATACAGATGTCTCCTGCCTCAAAATGCAATATTTTTTGCCTCAGTATCAAGAACTTTCTTATAGTTTGCGAAGTAAGTAATTACAAACTTCAGATTCTAACACAGTGTAAGATGCTGCACGTAACTCCACAATTTAATCTAAGAAAAATCAGTACCAAAAATATTGAAATACAGTTCCTTAAACTTAACAAAGTTCCAGAAATCAACATCTCCCTAGTCGCAGAGAAAAGTGTGACTAAACTTTTAAAGGACCCTTGCGTAGCTTTAGCTCCCAGGATTAACAGTTTCAGCGCGCAAATACGACACCGCAGATTTTCCTCAATAATTTAAAGATGCTTAAGTACCCCTATGTACATCTTCCTTGGGCGTGGAGCGTTCTTTGAGTTTAATTGAAGTTTTTCCCGCGAGGCGAAAGGGCGAAGTTTTCCAGAGCGCGCTAGAATCTTAACAAGTAGAAGTTCTTCAATTTCTCGAACCCCAAGCGGCTCGAAGTAGTACTCGAATACTCTGCTGGTTCGTTGCTGCCTGTTTACCGACACTCGAAAAAAACCCTCGGCGTTTTTTTCTTTTTTTTTTTAAGAGATACCTGCTGCACGGAAGAGAAACGATGGCTAGGATCGCCGAAACTGTACTTTTTCTTCTATGCTCCTTTTCTCTCGGCCCGATTCGTCGGCTGACTTTCTTTATTTGCTCGGACATTCGGATACCAGGCACCCTTAGTCACAGGGACAACAAAGCGCACAACTTTCGACCAACTTTGTCCAGCCACGTTCGAACATAATCCAGTTGCCGAGGGTCCCTGGAAATCTTCGTGGAACTCTGCTTAACGAAGTTCGGTCGAACTTTGAACGTTATTCGAAACGACGGCTGCTGTGTGCACGTTGTACGTGTGTTACTCGTCTTTCATGCTCGGGGATTTTGTTGTTTGATGCCGCTATAAAAAAGTTGGAACCTCTGCTTTCAGCTCGGGTATTTGCGTAATTTGATTCTTACAGGAATATTTTGCCCGTGAATTTGTGATAACTAAATCGTTGAGAAAGGTGTCTCGGCGAAGGGTGGGAGTTTCTGAGAACGTATAATTGAGAAAAGTTTTAATATGCAGGTGCATGAACAAGGGAAAGTGGTATTTTTAGTCTCTTCAGAGTTTCGTTCTTGATGCAATTTATTTTTAGCAGAGTCTAGAAATATTGTGACCTTCATTCAAGAATATTACATCGTGCAGTAACAATTATTTTTCCACTTGGGTTTTCTTGGTCGCGCATAACCATTAGAGTAATTAAAATGTTTTAATAATCATTGATGAAAAATATTTTTTGGGATCGCTAATGACCAATACTGGCAGCGAAAAAATTCTGAAAAATATTGTTCTCTGCTTCCTCCTCTCTGACGTTCATCATAATTGTCAGTTTTTATTATACATACTGAACCCTTTTTCTGCTTCGAAAGTAACAAGCCTAATACATCTTCATTATTTTCGCCCCTGTTATCATCCTCCTAATTGAGATTCAACCACCTTCAGAGGATTAACACGAGATAACACTCTCTCCTCGCTGCTAAAAAAACACCAAGGCAGATTTCAACCCCTTTCACCATAATTCCTCTACAACCTTTTAACGTCGTATTCTCAAGATATTTCTCCTCGACCCTCTTCAAACTTCGACCTCGGAGCCCAGCTAATAAGATCCAAAATGTATATCCAAGCAGCTGTAAAACTGCTCCAGGTGATTGTAACCACGCTGACCGACTGTTGCCTCTCATAGCGGGAGTCAGAGACTAAGCTCGCGGTTAGACGAGGGCAGAGAGTTCATCGTTGGTCGAGGTTACCAGCGTTTTGTCTTGGCGTCGCGATTGCACAATTAAATTCCATGCATCGCGCCGCGGCTCGTTTGACAAATAGCGCATCGCTGGCAAACGAGGAGAGTCCTAAGTTCGAAGGGAGATAACGCTCGAGGAGGGTTTTGCTCGATTTCAATTTTCATTTCGACAGAAGCAACCTACCCCTACCTTTTCTCGTTCTCTCGTTTCCATACTTCCCTCCGCTTCGTTCACCCCCTTCGCTGTCCCTGTGTGTCCTGCTCCTACTCTGCCTTCCGTATTTCATCGATTTCAATCCAAATACCTCTCTCCGCTCACTTTGTCGGGGCGCGAGGGCGCCAATTTGAATATATTAGGCGATTCATCTGAATTTAATAGAGGTGCATTAGGCATCCGCGCAATAAAAGACACGCGAGGGAGGGACAGACACCACTTTCCATCTGGTGGGTTGTCGACATATCATGGTAACTCGTTTCTGTGTGTATTTTAAATCGTTGATGGTTAAAAAGAATTGGAATTCTTTAAAGAACTTTTTTTTAGTAATAAGTGAATTTTAGAAAATTCACTAAAAAATTTGGGACTGATTCCGCGAAGAATCTACTTTGCATTTAATTTTCGAATCCACAATTGTATCTCCTGAAAGACTAAATTTGTCCATTTTCTGCTGATTTATTATGTACCCATAGTGTACTGTATAGAATGAATGAACTATGAGCTCGCTACTAACTTGGCTACAATTCACTTAGAGAAATTACAGTACAGTGTCTACAGCAGAAGGTAATTTGTAATTCCCCTTTGTCAATGCAGCGTACCTTATTCTCCGCCCAAAACATTTATTTTGTATTCTAAGCAAGATGCACTTCGGTTTAGTTCCATTTCGGATGGAATGTTTCCCGTGTTTCCGTGAAATTGCTTCTGCAAACGCACAATTATCGAAGTTCATGCGTACGTCGATTCGCGAAATGTTCTTGTTTGCCTGCAGGGAATATCACGATCGTTGGTTGTAACTAGACACGACTCCAGAGGATATGAGATGGCTGTCGATTCGATTGGCGCGCAGAGTGTTTATTGTACGCGGATTAATCGCGGCATGTA
This sequence comes from Calliopsis andreniformis, assembly GCF_051401765.1. Classification (NCBI taxonomy): domain Eukaryota; kingdom Metazoa; phylum Arthropoda; class Insecta; order Hymenoptera; family Andrenidae; genus Calliopsis; species Calliopsis andreniformis. The sequence continues at coordinate 14,280,674 of NC_135073.1, forward strand.
ATGCGTTTGTGTAACTCGTTTACTTCTTTTGATTGACGTGTACATTAACCTACTGAACGTTTCTATTGTCGGCGTGACTGCAATTTCGAGAATCGTAATGCACGAAGCTAGAGATAAGCAAACAGCATTTAAAACGAAGATGTGATCAGTGTCAGAGAGATATCTGCAAACATTTCTTTATGAAAAATAAATCTACGCTGGTTAATACTTCTTGCTAGTTTATTTTTTAATTAAAAAATCATTTTCAGCTGTGCCACAAATTATTCTACCTTATACATTCATAAATATTGCCAGCTGAAAACATTTCCAAAAATTTATCTAAATAAATGCATATTCAGGTTCGAGAAGATAAATAATTTTGACTCACAAAGGTAATTACTACAATGCTTCCTCGCTGTAGACTATAGATAACTACAAAAAGGGTCGTACACTCCACACATTGCTTTATTATTTGTGAACAACGCGAAAAATGTATCTACAATATCCATTTTTTAATTCCCAACAAAAGAGATCACACATTTACCTATTTATACTTTTATTATACCAATGCTTTCACCATTGCATCACTTTAATACTAAGAGACAAATTAAATAGGGAATATAGGGGATGAAATACGATTAATAAAGAAATACTATAATCTCTAATAGCCAATATTTAACGCGAAAGACCTCGTCAATCGGCCATTTGTCCACAGCTAAGTAACAAGATCGGCTGGGTGGCGAGGATGAAGAGTGTACGTGCCGTCTTTAATGCCCCGTCGAACACTTGTCACGCTCGTGTCTAGAGTTCACGAGGGTATGTGCCTTGTAGGGGTCGATGGGGGCGAATTGCTCTCGTAATAAGTCATTGAGAGGAGGCCACTGGGAGACAACGTCGTCCTCGTCTTTTGCTCGGTACACTCTTCAGAAAGTGAGGTGATAGATCAAGCCACTTCACTTCCGGTCCCGACATCCGAATGCACGTAGGCCGAGCACCTAGCCGACCCCTTCAGCCTCGCAACATTAGTCTGCCATGCGTGGCTTGTCGGATTATATCAGTCCACGAACGTGGCACATACCCTTCCGGTTACGTGTGAACGCGCTCTGATCGTAATTTTTCCTGCTCGTCTTCGAGGAAATTAGTTGTGCCATTGGTTCGAACTGAGCGGAGAGAATATTTATTGACTGGATTATATTGAGATTTGGGGCGGAATGGGATCGAAATAAAATACGAAATAGTATAGGCAGTCGGTTGAAACTCGCCACGCTCGGGAATGATCAATGGTAACGTAAAATAATAGCTTGTCGCAAATATGAGTATAGTACGTATTGATTAAACAAAACACTGCTGCGAATATGTCAAAATATAATTAAATTTTAGTTATATACTTCACTATTATAGTATATTTATTGTCTAATAATTTGATCAATCGTTATACGATAATCGCATGCAGTTCGAACTTGGTCGCAGTGTGTGTACGTTTCGTAGGGATTGTAATAAACTACACAAATTTCACAGTATTTTACATGAAATATATTTCAAATACAAGAAACTTATCTGAGTTCTGTATTCTTCGATTGTTTTTTTTCCATTGACTATCGCACAGTTCATATTACATAACTGTCATTGTTGTCACTTTTTCTTGTAGACAGCTGACCAAGGTACTCTTGGTCACAATTCATTGACACATTTAGAATCCCCACAGTAGAATCACATGATAAGATATTGTGGAGTATTCCATTTGCATTTTCAGTAAATCCTTTAAGGGTAGAGAGTGACCAGTAGGAGGTAGTCAAGGGTAGAGGTTGACAGTTGAGAGCTGGTCAAGAGTAGAGGGTGGTCACCACTGGTCAGTGGGAGCTGGTCAAGGGTCAGGGATGACCAGTGGGAGATGGTCAAGGGTCAGGGAAGACCAGTGGGAGATGGTCAAGGGTCAGAGATGACCAGTGGGAGATGGTCAAGGGTCAGGGAAGACCAGTGGGAGATGGTCAAGGGTCAGGGATGACCGAGCTTTCGACTCAGATCGAAAGACCATTCGACCTACTCGAAGGCTCAGAAATGACTGACGATCAGGGTTATCCGAAAATTCGTCATCGATGTGACGTAGTGGGGAGTAGAGAAGAAGGAGTAATCGAGTCATTGGTGGGGAACTGGGCCTGGTGGTTGCCAAGCTGCGCATTCCCCCCAGTCCCAGTACCCCACCGACGACTCCGTCGCACTGAGGGAGACGACACTGATAAAGGATTTCCTGATGACCTTCTTGACAAAGTCCTGGGTCGCGTTAGCAATTTCTATCTGACGCGTGAAGAATTTCCTGACAACCCTCTCGACGAAATTGTAAGTCGAGTCGACAATTTCTACCTGAGTATCACTCGAAAACCACAAAGACGAATACTATTTGACAAAATTAATATCTCACATCCCGTGAATCTGATATTTGTTTATATTATATTACACATATTTTTGACTTCAAAAATTCAAATATAGAAAGCTCTTCTAAGCTTCGTTTAACTAATCAGAAACCGAGAACCCGACTTATTAAGAGCTACATGAACGTTTTCATTCGAGTTGTTTTCGTTTTAGTTTCGGTGCTGTTCGAGGGCACGCACTCGCGTAACATCGAGCTCATGCGATGCATTCTAAAAGGTACATTAAACTGTGTGTCCACGCGTGCAAATTTTGTTGTTACGGTCGTTGAAACGCTGCCAGTGCTTTACGCCTGCTTTTCCAGCTGCGTCCCACTCGCTAAGCTGCTCCAGCTTTGGACAGCTTCCAGGTGGTTCCTCGCGCCTGGCGCGAATTTCAACGTGGATTTTAGCCCCTGCTCCCAGCTGCAGAAGTGCTCCTTGAAACAACGAACACGTGCCAGTGCCTTGCTTCGCGTCCTATTCGATTAAATGACTTACAACAATGCATTTTACGTATCACAGAGAGGGAATTATATTTTGTTCAATGGTGGGATTTAATTTATCTGAATATTATATTTCGTAAGCATCCAAAACAATCTCGATTTATTTAAAATGACTGATTCTTAATTAAATCGAAATTCTATTGGACAATACTAGCAAAATTTCCAATACTCTCATCGACATCTGATCTGTCTACGCTTGAATCCATACACCTCCATTCGAAACTGTCTTTCCATTTTCCCTGAACCATTCCATCCTTTAATCTCCTGACCTACATCAATTGTACGATTCTTCAGTTTATTTAAAATCTCTGGTAGATTCATTATGAATAATGAAACTCTTAACGAGAGAAAATTCAACCAACCATTAATTGGAGTAATTCTTTAAAAGCTCCGATGCATTATTCATACAGTTTCTGTCAGGGACCTCATAATGTGATGAAAATTCAATGATCAGTTGGTCGGTTCCAAACATTTGAATCTGTTTTAAGCCTTCCTTTGAATCGTTCGGTCTGACTCAGGTATAGTTGTAATATTTTATGTTGTATAAACTGGCAAGACCTTTTCGAACGAGTATAATTGCTTAAAAGAGTACTTCTCTGCAGCATAATTAAAGACCGATGAGTAAATATTCATTTAAGATATTTTATTGCTTTGAAACTCATTGGGTTGTGAATAGACTTGAATATTGAGAAAGGTAACATTAAACCTCGGCTGAGGAACGTGAACCCTCAAGATCTCAGTCAGGAATTACCCGACTTCGAGGGTTAATATTATTAATTAAGAATATTCGTTTTTACATCAAGAATTTTTGTACTAGACAGTGCCCCAGGTAACAGAACCTTCCATAACTTTATTTCCCTTTCCTCGAGACGATAACATACCCCTACCAATTCGCAAGGACACTTGGTCACCACCAAAATAACGCACGAGCGTTCAGTCACCTCTGACACCTTATCGAGTGAACATCATGTGTCAGGCATATCATTAATAATATTAGTGATCTCTGACCGTGTGTGCCCTGTGTCTCGTGTGTAATTTAGTTCCATTTTCAAGTGTGTCTTGGAAAACAGTTCTCTATTAAATATTTTACTACTAAATCACCGTTTTAACTAGCAACTTGTACCTAACTTTAGTGACTCCTAACTGTGTGCTATCTTTGAACTCTGATAGATAGTTTTAGGTCACAGTTTTATTTCCAATCACCTAACTTTAGTGACTTTTAACTCGTTGTGTGATTTCTAAGCTTCGAAAAATATCCATCCATTAAATATTTTACTTTTAAATCACAGTTTTACTAAAAGACATGTGTCTAACTTTAGTGACCATTAATTGTTCGTGATTTCCGATCTCTGAAAAATACTCGTCTAGTAAATCCTTCAAGGACCTATCTTTAGTGACTCCTAATTGTGTGTGATTTCTGAGTGTCGAAAAATAGTAATCCATTAAACACTTTACTTTTAAATTCCCGATTTACCTCCAGGCATATAAATTCAGCAACCCCTAGCCGTGTTTCATTGAAAATATTTTATTCTCGAATCACCAGAGCTCGCTCTGAAATACAAAAACCATTCCATTCGCGATTTTCCCTGAGTGCACGCGTTAAGAGACATAATCATGTCGACTGGTCGCGATTCCGTGGAAGAAGTGAAGGCTGTTCGGTGAGAGATAATCTGAAACGTGCGTCCGACGGATTGTTGTTGCAGTTACGAAGCTGAGGGAGCATTGGGACGAGACGAACTCGAAAGTGATGCAAAGGAAGACGCAGTTGGACGCGATGCTCGGCGACAGCCAGCGATACGAGGCCAAGAGGAGCGAGGTGGAACTCTGGCTGGCGCGAATGGAAACTCGGCTGGAGAAAATGCGAGCCGTCGGGCACACCGCCGACGTTCTCGAGGCGCAGCTCCGCGAACAAAAGGTACGCTGGAATTTTTCCCTCCCCCCTGACTCGTCCTATCTCGCCCCCTTTTCTTCCTCGAACTTGTGCATTAACCCCCGCGCGTTAACCGAGCTTCCCATCGGTCGGGGATCGCAGGTTTTATCTGCCCTTCGCTTCCCTTCGCGGACTGATTACTTCGGGTTACTTCTCTTGCGACACTGTGCTTTAATATCGCGCGACTTCGAGATAGAATTGCAGTTTCTTAACTGGCGGCGGACGAGGGCAGGGTTACTTTCACTCGTAGTAGAATTGTATTGCTGGCTAGTTTTGGGAAGGAATTTTATGGGAAAACGCATTTGAATATTGTAACATTTTGTTTCTTTTTTGGTTTCTATATACCTGATATATGAGATAAGATTTTATTACACTTTTGACATCTTGTAGTGTATTTAGGGACAAAGTGGTCCTGAAAAAGTGAGTCGTACGAGGGTTAATTGAAACAGCTGAAAAGTTGTGTGACTCGATGTTGCTGGAGAAATGTAGAATTGGGGGATTGACTATGATAGCAAGACAATACTATAGCGTCTTTAATTTTTGATCATTTGGTTAATGTTTCTTTTTGTAGAATGAGTTTCAGAGAATTGATAGGTGTGTCGAAGCTAGAATTGAGAGTTGGGTCGCTGTACCAATAAAAGCTACAGAAAATACTCCACTCATCCTTAATTTGCAAATCCATTCAATTCCCATCTCTCCAATACATCTAATTAATCATTTAAACCACCTATCCAAGCTCAGCAAGTACTAAGTGGCCTTGAACCGACCATCAATAAATCGCTTCGTACTCAATAACAGTCACACGATTTTCATTCTCAAATATGCAATTCGTCGCCCCTTGAAAATCCCCCAATTTAATACACCCATTACACGAGCACATATCACAATTATTAATACTCATCTCTCTATCCTTCCTTCCTGATATCACACATTTCCTGATATATTCCTTCAATAAATATTCCGCGGAGCTTCTCTCGTCCCCTGAATCACACACAAGCTCCCTTTCGTCGCCGAAGCGCCCCGTTTCGCTTCTCAAACGTTTATATTAAGTTTCATCCGTTACCAGGACTACAGTCACGAGATCTAATTTTAAGCAAGCAATTACGCGAACGACAGAACGAAGTACCTGCCCTCGTGTAATTCAATTGAAAGCTCCTTCTTGCTATTATACTCTGTAGGAATAAATACCGAACGAAGAGGCTGTGCAGAGAAATAGGCTAGGAGTTCGTTACAACCGCGGTCGCGATTAAAGGGAAGGAACGAAACGGTTCGGTATTCATCAGCCAACCACTAACCTCTTTTTAGCCACGCCACGCTTTGTGCACGGGAATAACGCGACCCAGGGAAAAATTGGCCGTGGAAAATGGGACGGAGGGAGGGTTCGGGGAACGACCAAAGTCCCAATCAACGGGATCGCGGTCGCGACGTGGTACATCACGCGGCTGGAACTCTGTTTACATTCAAAAGAGCCGAATGAGATATTCATGGAATAATTTATTTCGACGAGAGACCACTGTATCTTCCGGATCCCTGGCATCCTATGAGCTCGCCTCGATTCTCACGGTTATACCCGAATGTTGTCTTTCCTCTGCTGGACCTCGACAGACCCATCAGCCAGGGATACTTTTCCCACTGGCGTTACAATATTCATGAATCGAATGGTTTGCTACTTTAACTGGCCTCGACGTTTAATCTCGAAGGGACGTGGGGATTTTGGGGGTGAAACTGGGCTGATGTTTGGGAGTAGGTGAAAGTTGATTCGAGAGGAGCATAGGAGGTAGGTTCAGTTGATAGTTTTGGGAAAGGGGGTGTTACAGTGTAGTGTATACAGGGATTATTAGAATTTTGACCCTCAGCTGATAGTTAAAGATTGTTCTTTGTTGCACATGAATATTTATCATCCTTCGATATTGAGAGTAGGTAAAAGTTGATTTGAAAGGAGCGTAGGTAATAGAATCTCCTTATAGTCTTGAAGAAAAAGTAGTATTGAAGTGTAGTGTATCTAGAAATGATTAGAATATTTAGCCCTTAGGTAACAGTTAAAAATTGTGATTCTATTGACCATAATTTTTCACCTAAATCAGATGCACCCAATAATGCCTCCACAGCGTTTTCGATAGACGTGTTGTTACTCTACCATAATCTAAATGATTATAAGTTTTATCGGCATAAATCAGTCGTAGGGTTGGTGGTCGAATAAAAGTTTCCAGGGTGGGCATAAAACTTGGAGCCACCCCCGACCGAAGGTTTAACTTCTTTAAGTTATCGAAGCACGAGCGCGACTTTTAACTTGATACGAAGTCTGACTTAGATAAGTTTCTCCCAGAGGCGATGGTTACCCACCCTTTTCATCTCATTTCATTCCTGCAGTCGTTCCACGCGGATCTGCACCAGTACAAGCATCAGATCGAACTGTTTAATCAGCTCACGCAGAAGCTGATAGCCGTTTATCAGCAGGACGACACGACTCGCGTGAAAAAGATGACCGAGACCATTAATCAGAGATACAACAATCTGAACACCAGGTACGTTGGCTAAAGAGATACCCTCCATTTCCTGTTGCATATTAAGTAGAGATCTTGCGAGCTGGTTCAGTGCACACGTGAAGAAAATGTCAACTATTATTTCTCATTTTTACCGCAAGTAGTTTCATCCCTTGAATACTCGAAATAATTAAAAAAATTGAACAAGTCTTGTTACTGATAAATGCCATTTTATTCCTCCATAAATTTGTTGTTTCTGCAATTTGATGTTAGCGTTTCGCCGAGATTCTGAGCGCTGTGTTTATTCAGCTGTGGCAGCCAGTATTTGCATTGAATATATTCCTTGGGCGGTCATGTAACGCTGTGTCTATTAAATCCCTCATAGTATCATCAATCGAGGAAAACTGCTGCACTCCGCGATGAACTCCCTCCACAACTTCGACCGGTCCCTGGACAAGTTCTTAGCTTGGCTGAGCGAAGCTGAGTCCTCAATGGAGGGATTGGAAGCGGATGCTGATCGACTGGGAGGACGACGGGACCAGGGCGCGCTGAGACGACCTCAGCATCAACTAAAGGTAAGTTCCATTTTTCTGCATGCCGATTTATCGACATTTTTATCGCCTCTTTCTGATTTTTATTTTCTTCACTTTCGTTACTGGAAGTATGCAAAAATTGTACTAGGATATTGAACATGTTGGTGACTATAATTGAACTTTTTGAGATCTCGAATTATTTCTCATTCCTTGGAAGGGTATTTGGCAAACTTGTCACGTTAAATGTTATTTTTTAATCTCGATTAAAATGTCAGTTCTTTTTTTGTAAATATAAGGTCTTACGAGACTCCAAGTAGTGTTCATAAATAAATGAATACAAGTATCAGAAGTTCACTTCCAATTTCATGTACACAGTAGCTAAAAAAGTTAAATTGTAGTTACCGCTAGTTTTCTCGTTACGTTTCAACTTTTCGCGGACAAACGGTCTCCCTTACCCGTGGAATTAAAAGAAATATTTGTGCAACGACTTCGAATTCCAAGGAAAAAGTCCCCTTGAAGTCTGAAAGGTCGTTAATGGCTTTGGTGCAAATTAAATTTAATAATTTCTCTCGCCCAGAGGAGAGACGCAGAAAAGCAACGAGCAAGGCAAACGAGACCCTTTCTTCTTTTTGCCGATGACGTTTTGAATTTTTCGAGACCTGAGAAATCGCGAACGAACGTGCTGCTCGTTTTATAGATCAGGGTATCGTGTCGCCGAGATCAACACGTATCGAAGTCAAACGCGATAACTGCGAAGTGGCGACCAGCAAAGTCGTAAGATTCTCTCGGACATTCTAACGGTGGTCAGGTCGGGAAACCGGATCTGGTGAAGGTTTTACGACTTCGATTGATTGCCATAAAAGCTTGTTGAAGACAGCAATCGACATATAGTGGCATCCATTAAAAGATAGCAGTATGATATTGGATGTCGGTGCAATGTGCTGGCAGTCCATCAATTTCTACTTCCTCTTTCGACGTGTGTTTTCAAACATTCAAGCTTTCGTATTTTCAAATATTTAAATATTCAGATTTTCGAATATTTAAATACACAAGTTTTCAAATATTTAAATATACGAATTTTCAAATATTTAAATATTCAGATATTCAGATTTTCAAATATTCAGCCTTTCAAATATTTAAGTATCCAGATTCTCATATACCTAGATGCTCAAATATTCAGATTCTCAAATATAGAGATTTTCAGAAATTCAATAGTCCAAGATTCCACACCCTCCAATATTAAAATCTCAAATTCTCACACCCTCACATTTGTAGCTATCCAAAGCTCCCCGCTATTGAAAATTTTAAACCCTCCACCCCTAGAAATTCTCCGAAAGCCCTAATTCCTAGAACAAAGTCTCTCACCTCTCCTCGAACTACTTTCACGTACGAACCCGTAAACCATAACCATAACTGTGCACCTCCGTACACAGCTTTTCCGCCGGCGCTCGAACTTTGCGGCTAATCCAGTCGGTCACTCCACAAGAATGGCCCTGTAAAATCACAAAGCGAAGGCACGGCGGGATTCGCAATTTGGAGCGACGCAGGTACACGCTCTTTCCCGCATGCAAACGAGTCCTCGACCGAAACTCCGCGAATATTCGCGCTCGCGCGAAATCGTGACGCGCCGCGGCTCGTTAGAAGTTTTCGCGTATCAATAATTGCCTGCGCGAAGGTAAATGACGCGGAAACGCGGGCGGCATTGTTTAAATAATCTGGCGCGAACCGCGTCGACGGTGATGAGAAAGTTAAACGGTTCGGCGTAACGAATTCATGAGACTGATCAGAACGCGTATCCCTGGGATGGGCGTTGCTTTTGTTTACAATGCAGCGTTGTAACTGATGGACCGTTCGACGTAACCAAACTGATATTCCCGTGTACAGCCCTCGGCCTATCGCGCCCGTCACGATGAAATTAATCCACGGCCCAGGCGATCGCGTAACGAACACACGTCACCGCGACGCTGGGAAATTAGCTTATAATTATTGTTTGTCGTGTTATATAGTAGCGTGTAACCAGTCGATGGACGCTCTGTCTCTGATTTTATTCCGTATTTTTTTACGCTTGCTCTCGTGGATCGTTTGTTGACTGAAAAAGGAGCGGATGTTGTTGGCTTTGGAGCGTACTGTAATATGAGGAGTCGTGTATTTTTTTTGCTTGACCTGACGTTCCGGTTGGAGTGGAATTACGGTTCATATTTAAAATTGGAGAATGAGGGATAATTGGTTGACGTGCGGTGAGGGTGTAATGTTAAAGTAATTAGCTGGCCGTGTGTGAAGTATCTAAATAATTTATTTGATATTGAGGGTATAAAAATTTGATATTGAGGGTAGAAATTTGTAGAATAAAAAAATAACGACACTAGTTCTTCGATTTTTTCTATTGCCGTAGTTAAATACATTTGTATATTAAAATTGTTCATCCTATAGATGTAGTTTGGGTATTCTATCTCTGTTGTCACTGGAAGTTTGACAATTTTGCCGAAATTTGGACTAGTTGCGCTGTCTATAGAGGAACAGTGTGCAAGTATCATTTCCGTGCATCTCATTAGAGAGTAGACGGCGACATTGATTGCTCGATAAACAGTTGAGCAGCTGATTGGAATAGGCAGCCAGCGAGCTCCGAGAATCAGAGACATACAGAGAAAAGTCGCAACAACTAATTTAACACTGTTCTGTCACTCCCCTGATAGCTCTGGCTATTGAAAATCAGTGATATTTGCCAGAAAATTTGATTATTCCGACGTTCTGCACTGTACAATAACAGCTAGCTATTCTGCTTCTATTATATCTTCCAATTTTCTGTTTTCATTCTTAACAGCCATCGTTCCATCACTGATTGGCGAGTTATCTCACTTTTCATCGTTTTTAAATATACTGCTCTGTTCTTCAGCTTAAGTATTTCCCTTTTATTCCCTTCCACATCGACTTTTAACTCTTTCTATTTACGTCCCATGCGTAGTCCAGGCTCATTTTAACAAATATTTCGGATGACATTCTCATCAAACTCGTATTGAATTTTTAATACTCCCTTAAAATTTGTAGCAGTAAAAAGGTTCTATATACTACCTCAGAAAATTCTCATACACTGTACAATTAACAGTATCTTCTATACATCCTTTTCTCTGAACTTCGTCTTATTTCTATATTCAGATTTTCATTTAATCAACCAGAGCTTAGGACCCCGCTTATTCATTTGTCCGCGACATTGGGTAACCGAGAAGTCGTTCATATTTGCGTGCATAACTGGGGGAGTCAGAACGAGCAGTGGTTTCGAGTTATCGAGACACGCAGAGTCTGCAAACTTCATTCTCGTATCGCGAACCATTGCGGTCGCAACTGCGCTCCTGTTACTACTGCAACGTCGATTGCAAAAGGAATTAATTTCGAACACTACAGCGAGGCTTTTCGACTGTGCACATCAGCGTTGCACTATCGCCACCGCTGTGCTGTCGTATTGTGTGTTGATCAGGCCAGGAATAATTCCCTTCTGTCGTTTCGTTCTCCTGAAACTAATTCTACGGTCACTCGAACAGAACCGAGCAATAGAATCTGCAAAAGAGTCTACGAAATGATGGGAACTATTCAAGTGGGGGCAAACTCTGCAGAGAATACGCAAACGTAGAATAGGGTGTGGGCTACAAATTACATTCTGGTGACTAATGCCACTTGGACAGCTGCTCCCGCTCATTAAACTTTGACTAGCAACGAGGGTATTGATTGGCGAAAAACCTGGCGGCTGAAGAGTACAGTGGGGAGGAAATTATTCTCATTTTCATGCTTCTTTTGAATCTGTGTAGAGGATATCTAGCAAGCAGTAGTATAAGTAAAGCATTGGCACCTAGAAATCTTAGAAATTAATTACACAAAATAAAATTGAATTCTTTCACTGGAAAATGTTATTTTGCATTCTTTGATTTACAAGAAGAGGATGCAGGAAGATAGAGACCATTTTTGACGAACCTTTAGATGGTGATTTCTTATCGGAAATAAATTGATATCTGCGTGTAAAGTCTTAAACACTTCATACTCGTGAATTCGATTTCCAGTATATGTAAAATGATTTTTTCTTTTTTACTTATTTTACATTGTAAGTCCTCATTTTACATAACCATACAAACTACACGCAAATATCTCGATTACTAAGACTTCTTCGAATAAACGCTCAAATACTCGTCAACTTATTTTCGTCAAAGATTCTTCGACTAAAACTTCCTCAAAATTAGTCTCTATCTCTCTGTGTCCTCTTCTTATTAGCTTCTACCTAGGATCTCCATTTCTGAACCATCCTGTACCTTTTCTTTCGAGGTTAAAAATTCCAGTCAATTTCGCCTCGATCTGCCTATTGTAAATTGGGTTTCCCCCGCACAAAGGGTGCAAATGGCCATGTCCTGGCCTTTGAATACACGTTTACAGTCGAACTATCGAACTATCGAACTATCGAGCTATCCTGTACTCTTGGATGCGACTGTAGCCAGGGCAATGCTCGTAACAAGGTGTTTCTGCACGCGGTTCACGCTTGCCAACGCGATTCCGCTAATGACTTATCGACCTAACCGGGCCTGGGACCCTAACTCATGCATACATAGCGTCGTCGTCTTCCCTGAGTATGTGCATTCGAAGGAATTCCCTAATACCTCGGTCCACGGCGGAATCGTGTATCGGTGCGCATGAATTGCGATTTGTCGGGCTCGAGTTATGGCTCCCCGATATTGAATCGCGGGCAGAATTACTTGAAATCGAAATAGGACGAACGACCTGCCTTGATATATATTCCCCGCGGGATGAAAATAAGTGTACGCCCCAGGAAATTGCGACCGTGATTCTTTTACGATATTAATATTTACCTTTGAAGTTGAAACTTCCTCGAGTGACACCCGAGATCTCACTGGAGCCTGGGGATCTGGGATTTTTCTTGGTCAGAATTCGAGGATGGTTTATGAGACTTGCATGAGGTATGGTGCTGGCCAAGTTTCTCGAATTTTTTATGAAAACTGAGGAATACTCTAGGACTCTAAGAAAGGGGGATCTTGACCAGAAAGGGGTTGGAAAATACTGCATCTTACTAGTAAATATTAATTTAACACAAATCAGTGGAAAAATTATACTGTGTTATAGGATTCTTTATCTCTAGTCTTTTTTGTCGTATTCTTCAGAAGGAAATTCAATAATTACAGAAATTTTTCCTTAAAAAATCAAGTGACGTTTTCTTAGGATCTCTACAGATACAGAATATCAACATTCCTCGATCTCAGACCTCAGTCCACCCCAGCTCACAAGAACACAATCTGTTGCACTCCAATTCCCTCGATAGACACAATATCGAACCTTTTCCACGCAAAGTAGTAACGACACCTACTTCCTTTGCGAGCAGACTCTGTCGCCCGCTGTTTCATCGAAATGTTGTTTACCTTGCGAAGAGACACAAGAACCTTGATGGCGGTATGTGGGCGTGGAGGGAACTGGGTCACGACTATCCCCGAGTGCAACGCGTCGGGTGTCGTTTTAGGCTTCTCGTCGCTGTTGCACCGTGAACCTCGGGTTCGATGGCTTTGCGAACCGTTTACACGGGAAGTAGAGTTCATCGATCGGCAGGGGTAGCCGCTTACGTGACCTGAACTTTCGTTTCGCGTTTGGCTGGACGAAGAGGCTGGCCCTTTCTCATATTCATGGTAAACATACCGTGGCCCGTGCCTCGTTAAGTCAAGCCTAGCGTGGCTAATTCGTTTTAACGCAATTTCACTTGGTTTTTTCAACGAGCCATGCGAACGAACCCCCTGCACGCGCTGGAAATGCGCTCTTGTTCGTCCGCGGCACCCTTTCGTTGTTAGTCGCAAATGGGATGTGCAAAATTGCTGTCGGCCGAGGGTAACGAATTTCGCCCGCGGCGACGTAACCTTTTCATTCGATCAATTTGTCCCCTTTGGTGGACACCCAGCTACGGGAACCAGGCAATTTTATTTTTCTCGGGAAAACTAACAATCTCTGCGAATTTTTATTCCTACGTTTTTTTTTGTCGATGAATAGCGGCAAGCAGAGTTTATGTGTACTGGAGTCGGATGACAGAACCGGTGTGTTATCATTTTTTAGTTTTTGGGGGTAGGGAAGCTTACATGTCATGAACTACTACGTTGTTTTTTTCTTAAATTATAATACTGTGCATAAATATTTGGATAGCTTTATATTACACACTGCTCAAAAAAATTATGGCGTAGACAATTTTTTGGTGAAATTCGGCTAACTTTGACTGACGATAACTCCGTGAAAAATCATCGTAGGACTATGATTTTTTTTTTAAATTATAGCTTGAAGTCTTAACTGTAAGATACTATGCATGAGTTTTAAATTTAGTGCACCTATACTACTGTAGCGCCTTAAATCTGAAGGTATGTTTATCGTATTGAAAACTCCAAGTTTTGACAAAGTGCACGGACTTCCTAGAATTTTTTTCGGGGATGTCGTTTGCAGGAGCATACAGGTCGATCCTTCCCCTTTAATTTAAAAGAAGAATCAAGTCGCTGCGATTTTTTTTCGCGAAGTTACAGGACTTCAAAGAAACCCTTGCATTTTGTTAGCACATGGGGTAGTACCAACACCTGACAAAAATGCAGGGGTTACTTTGAAGTCCTGTAACTTTGCGAGAAAAAATCATAGAGACGTGATTCTTTTTATAAATTAAAGGGGAAGGTTCGAGTTTCATGCTACCGTGAACGGCATCCCCGAAAAAAATTCTTCCAAGTCTGTGCATCCCATTAAAGTTTCCAATTTTCAATACGCCAAATCGCAAAACTCCATTTAAGACCTCATTCTCAAGATTTAAAACGTAAAATCACTTCTTAAAATTTCCATTTCTTCTCATGAAACACCCTACACACCGCTTGAAGACTCCAAAAAAGTTCCGAAGATAATGAAAAAAGTTCCCACAAATTTGATTTCCATTCCATCATATTTCCCTCCAGCCCACAAGCGCTTCTATACTTCAATAATCAATCAGGGTTTCGAAACTCCGGCCGTTCCTCGGCAGAAATTCTCTCAGTGGCGAAAAGTTTCATTCACGCGACGGGGCACATGGCGCAGGGTCAGAAACCGTAGCCAGAGTTTTCGGGGGTGGGACGACGAAGGTCAGGAAAAGGCGAAAGAATCGGCGAAGCAAGTTAGCCACTTTCCCTTTCTCTGCCAGCCGCGCTAAACGCAGCCGAACGCCGATCGATAGAACGCCTTCGCGGCGAGCGCCACGACGATAATATTCCGCTCGTAATAGCCGTTATTCCATTATAGCGCGGGGTAGTTCTGCCCGATGGGAGCCTCTGCCTCGTACTCGGCGAATTCCGGTTCGCGCGAGCGGCCAGAAAGACATCGCATAACGGAAATTTATAGAGGGAGGCGTACGCGAACCCGCCAAACGCGCCACTAAATCACGACGCGGAATTTTTTTTTACTTCGTTGCAGAAATTATACCCGAAAGCCGCGAGAGCCACCGGTAGGAAGGTAGTTTTTTGCCTCGTTGTTTCGCGTAATCATCTGCCTTGCGTATTCTTTCACCCTTTTTTGCGTCTCGTTTGCGAAATTTGCCGGGGATTCTGAAAAAATTAAAATTAATTCTTAGCTGGCTCGGTCGAGTCACGATATTCATATTCAGGTTCTGATATTGTGCGGGACAGGCGCATGTGTGGGGACTCTTATGCAGATTTATAAATCACTTGAGCAGAGTGAAGTAAAGGGGTGAGGGTTGGTGGTTATGAAAAGGTAGGGTTTATGCCTTGTGATTGTTAAAAAGAAGAAATGATTGTTTTGATAAGAAAAGGACTTTTTTGTACGAAGTATCTGGCTTGTAACTCTGTCTCTGATTATCTTATTTTTAATTAGAATTAATTACTCTCCTGTTACTACAGCAGAATAATATTTCTAGTAGTATAACACATTATTCGGTCGACTCGAATTTCTCCTCTGGAATTCTAAAACTGTTCTAAAATTTGGAGATAGAATCTGGTGTTAACCTGAGTCTACACTACTTCTTATGCAAGAAAGTTAGAAAACATTTTAGAAAAGAGGGAAAAGACATGTGTTTTTCAAAAAGTTATATAACTTCGTCATATAGCATGTAGCGTAGACTCAGCTTGACACCAAATTCTGTTTCGAAATTTTTGAACAGCCCTGTACCTCTCAGACTTTCAATTCTCCAATTCTAAGACCTTCCAATCGGCCATATTCCACGTCTCGCCAAAGCATCCCCCAGATCGCCCTCTTCCATTGCGCCCAAGCAGAAACGTTTTGCATCGCTTAATCAGCCTCACGGGGTTGCAGTGAACGAATGTTTCGTATCCGCTGTTTGATCGTCGCACGTGTAATCGGTGAGCGGATAATGACCGCTCAGGGGGTTGTTCACTGGTCCTGTAGCCTTTTTTCTTTTCACGCTCCGCCGCGTTAAGCAGCTCCTCGACGCGATGGGGATTCCGCGCGGCGTTTGCTAATGGAGTTGCTTTCTGTTCGCTTTTGCATAACGCCAATGTGGACTAAACACAGGCTCGTTCTTCGTGGAGTAGTGGACCACGCGAGGGGGTGGCCAGGGCGCGAAATAAAACGCGGAAGCCGTGAACGTGTTGCGGGAGCCTTGACAGGAGGAAGGGGATAGGTCGAGGGAAAATCTCGTAAAAAGCAGGGAATAAAGGCTCCTGCTGGGGTGGCGGCAAGTTTCTCCATTAAGGGCAAAATTCGAGAGGCGGTATTTTGCGATCGACACGGTCGCATCTCTGCCCACCCCTTTGGGGGTTGCAAGATAAATAGGGGACCTTGAATCGATACTTGTGCTCCCTTTCTTATTACTCAATCCACTTGGTTTGATTTTTCTTGAACTTTTTTTTTAGGGATACACTATTTGAGGTAACCAATCTCAGTAAGTGTTTTAAAAGAGTGTATTCCTGTATTCCTACAGAAATTTTTAGTTTTTGCGTCTCACTGAAACGCTGATACTTTCTCATCTGCCTAGATATAGCAATATCTGTGTGCCACGTTGAGGATTACAGTTTCCTTTATATAAAAAAAGTCCAATCTCCACCTTCCATCGGTCTCTTCTTTCATGTAGTTTCTCCACCCCCTCGATTTCAGATGTTACCTCGAATTCAGCGAGGAAGGGGTTGTTCGCGATCGAAACGGTACGCGCATGCGCTCTCGGTCCTCTCAGAGGGCAGCAGTCTACAATATTCGTAAAATGTAGAGGTCGGTAATGTAGAAGGGATGCTACCCTTCCTGGAAGGGTAGTTTCACAGGAAGCCAGTTTTCTCTTTTATCGACAATGGGTGGTGAAACGTTATCCACTGGTTCTTCTCCAGGCAGAGGGTGCAGCTCGTATGATACACAAGGGTGGATCTCTTGGGGTATCTGGGGGATGGAAGTTTAACCATTGTTGGTCAGGAAGGAACAGGAGCTCTGCTAAAATTTTGTGCCATAGTTGCCGATAGCTTACCTTGTGTCAATATTGCAAGGAGTTTCATTATTTCTAGAGGATCACTTATCTCAGTGGCTTCTTGTATTTCTCTTCGCTAGATATTGAAGGAGTTGACATTTTTATTTGTGAAATTTAAGAAGGTACATAGTGCACAAGCTTCTACTGTGTTAAAAGTAGATAATTCTTGGGTTAATATTGACTTTTATAAACCAAATAGTGTTATAGGAATGCTAGTATCTTTTTTTAAGTTTTCATATACTTACAATTTTAGTACTATTTATTTACTAACCTTATTTCTTTCTACCTTTTTATATTTAGCTTTCTACGTTGCTTCGAAATACGTTATCCACATTTCTAGAGCGTGTTACTTCCTCACAATTTATCGAGCATTTCGCAAGAATTTTCAGAAAAATCGAGGATTTACGGTTATTAAAGATTGTATCGATTCGCAGACGGTCTCAGTGACATCACTAAACACGACACTCTGTCATCTTCATTGTTTCGGAAAAAGCAATCTAGTAATAATTCCGGAACTCGCCTCGCGCGATAACTTCCAGTGTCAACAATAAATCGCCAATTGGTTGAGCACAGCTTTTCCGCCAGGCTCATTGATGCCGCCGCGATAAATAACAGTCCATTGTTCCATTCGTTTTAAAAGGAAGATTATGTTCATTACGTCGCGCGTGTGATATTCGCTGGAAAAAGTTTTTCACGTTTACCTCTTATTTTTAGGAAACACGCGTGTTATTTAAATTTTACTCAAGCGAAATAGACGATCGTTTCGCCTCTCTAACAAGCGGTAATTAAAATAAACGTTGCCAACCTCTTTTCGAAGGTTGTTGAAACTCACCAGACCAAATTCCCCATTTATCATTGCAATTACAACGCGTGCTTTTATTGCTTTCGACGTTTTTCACCTGCAGCAATATTTCACTATTTTCGGATAGGGCAGCGCAACGCGTTCACGTGTTTTCGAAAATATTTTTTTAACTCTGTTTCCCTCGGCGGTTTACGACGAAACTTCACGTAAAAGCACTTCGCCCTTCATTGGATTAACCATTGAACATCCCATCAGCTGCGTCCCTTTATCTCGCGATATAAGATCCTGTAGCTGCTCGATTAGATCAAGGGAAAAAATGAACCTGGACGTCGTTATGTCTGTAATTAAACTTCCACTTAGCCCATCGGAACTTTCAAAGCGATCGTATCTACGAGGTCAAGATAGGTCAATTAAAACGACTATTAAACTATTTTTCAGAAATTAATACGATAATAATTCTTTTATGAGGGGTAAATGCATTTTTAAAGGTTCCCTCGGAAAATCTCTCCAGCAGGATAAGGATAAAAGGTGGTCGCTTACAAATGCTTGTGTGCTAATGAATTCGTCACTCGTGCTTCTACGTGACCGCAGAAATTATCCCTGGGAAAATTAGTTTTGTTGGATCTACTGGGTAGGCGGTCGTGGCTTGTAAAAGCAACGTTTATTTGCTCTAATTACTCATGTAATTACATCGCGAGGGGAGGGACTGTTAGTCATAATACTTAGCACCACGGCAAATTACACCAGTAATTAGACAGTCGTTTGTAGATCGCTGTTCCGACACATTCGAGAAATCCCTTCCTCGTCCATTTTTATTTATCAACGAAATCTACAGCAAACAAGGCTTCTCTTTAATACTTTTTAAACGACACAAAATTGACGTAAATTCAGAAACACTTTTCCACGAAATCAATCTTCTCAGGAGTCAAACTGATTGAAGTTTATATTTTGTGAAAATGTCTAACTTCTTGATCAGCTGCAAAACAATGCAATATTAGATCTTAATTGAATATTATATTCTAATACCCGAATCTCTTGTTCGCAATTTCACCCACACGGAACGCCACGCCGAGCGAATTTTCATCAGAGAATTTCTCGAGGCTCATTTAGCGGAAGTCCTCGACTACGCGAAAATCGTTTGCGGTTCCGCGATAGGGGAAGGTATTGTTTAGGATTAACCAAACAATCGCTGTGCAATAATTTACACAGTCGCCGAGTTCCTGTTCCTCCTTTCGGTCTGTCGGCGACTTAACAAATCCAATAGTTGGTAGCTCTCTGCTGGGAGGGGGTTGGAGGGTTGAGGGCATACAACGAGGATATCTGAGATAACGTTGCGAGCAGATGTCGCCGCTCGCCGCTTCCACCTAACGATACCGTGCTCGCGTGCGCACACACAGGGTGAGTCGAACTTGCTGCCTGAATCCTTGCTGAAGCCCTCCTCCAACCCCCTGTATTTTCGTAATTTTCTCGTAATGGTCATTGTGGCAAAGTGCAGTTTTAGAAACCACGATTGCTGTGGTTGGATTAAAAATACAGAGTGAAGGAAATGCACTTTGCACGGCGCATAGTAGTCACCGACTTTCACTCTGATGTTGCGTGGCGTTCTTTCCTTCCTCTAATGTGTTCACTATTGCGCTATATCTGTAGGTGTAAGTCGAAGTTTCTTTTAACTTACAGCACGTTAGACTCACAGTAATTGTTTTACTGTAATTGAAAACTGTGGTTCTGGTTTCTAATTTGTGTCAGCCATGATTTTGCAAATAATATTCCCCTTCGTCTACCAGTGATTATTAGAGAGGGTAATTTTAGAAAATTTGTTTTAAAGTTTTGAGTGCTTTACATTTTTTTAGCTGTAGAATTTTTGTTATTTTTTCTGTCAGGTGAGCATAGCTATTAAAATCTTTGAAATCTTATAACGTAGCGGCATTTTCGAGGACAGTCAAAGGGGTTTGGAGTACTCCTATATTCTTGAGCGACTCACCCTATATAGTTTCGTCCAACACGGGACAGTGCTCTCAGTGCATTCCGGACGATATCAGTCCGTATGTTCGTGGCAGGAGGTCTTTGTACGGTCGTCCAAAAACGGGGACAAAGCAGCCCCGCAAAACTGTCGGATAACTGTTCGAGGTACTGTAAAAAAGAGTTTAATTACCGTAGCGAGGAGAAAAAAAGCAATTGCTCTGCCATTTTTTCCATACACATTTTAATGCACCAAAATTAGAAAAATTTCATCCAACTTCCCCTGGAACCGACTCTCAATTTTTCACCATTCCATAACAAGTTGAATCCCATAACTTACCACGAGTTAGAAATTTCACACACGGTTCCATCGACGTCATTTCCCAAGGGACATACCTGATTTCCGCTTCTCGAACTTCTGGTGGCTCTCCAAAAATTTCAAATAATTGGGACACTAGGCTCTACGCTTAGCGACGTGGAATTTCACGTAGTGAACCCCCTTTTTTTGTGCTCATATTCAGGTTAGTTACCACGGAGAAAACGAAATTGGAGCACAAAGGGACTGCGTGGCTGAAATGTGTCAAAGGGGTCAGTCGTGGTCTTTGGAATGTTGATATTTTGGATCCCTTGGGCGATCTTCAAGAATTTACAAATTTGCATATTTGGAGATGTAGGCTTTTGAAGACTTCGATATTTCAAAATTTGAATGTTTGAATATTTGAACTTTTGAATTTTTGAATTTATGAATTTTTGAATTTTTGAAATTTTGAAT
Source organism: Calliopsis andreniformis (assembly GCF_051401765.1). Classification (NCBI taxonomy): domain Eukaryota; kingdom Metazoa; phylum Arthropoda; class Insecta; order Hymenoptera; family Andrenidae; genus Calliopsis; species Calliopsis andreniformis. The sequence goes on from NC_135073.1 coordinate 14,301,506, forward strand.
ATTTGAATATTTGAAATTTTTGAATTTTTGAATTCTCGAATATTGTATATAAAATTCTAATATTTAAGATTTTGAAGATTTGAGTGTTCAAATATTCAACTACCGTTTAAATATTCAACTGGCATTTGTATACTTGAATGCTACAAACCCCTTTTCGTGTTCACCTTCTCGTTATTTGCCACGCAGAAAACGAAATTGGCCCACAAAGGCGTCGCACAGGGAAGAGGCGAGAAGCAGGTCAGTCGCGTTCTTTGAAACGCCGACATTTTGAACTCCCTGGGCGACTCCCGCGGCCAGGGGCGTAAGATAAGAAATTCCGTGGAAAAATCGCGGGGGTTCGTCTGAATATGGACGTTGACGTGTCCCGAGGGGCCATCGCGACGGCGTTACGTCTGCGACCGACCGCTCGCTTTCCCTCGTTTTACGTATTTTCTAAAGGCTGAATATAGATTCACCGACGCGATTCTCGTGGACGCGTAAATATTGCTTCGTTGCGTTCTTCCCTCCCGCGTATTACGTATTCCGTAGTCGCCTTATTCTTCGTTCCCCATTTGTTATTCAACGCGAAAAACGCTGCCGCGGAATGGACCCAGTTTATACGGGGAAAATATTAGCGTCAGTGAAGCTGACTCGCCGAAGCACGGGATTACTCGAGAAGGGCTGAACTTCTCTCAACGCACTTTCGAAACTCTTACAATTTACGACGACCACCTGGCGACGTATTATTGCTTACGGTCGTCATTGAATCATGGCTCGCTTTACTGTCCAAGGGATTATTAACTTTGCATTGGATTTGAATGTCTCTCTTGTGAAGTTCGAGTTTTGTTATATTTCTTCCTTGGGTTGGGCGTGTCAACTGAAGTGGGATATGAAGTGAGAGAGTAGAGGAACTTGGAGAGAAGACTCGTAATTTTTAACCCTTAGTTGACATGGCAGGGTTATAGTATTTATACTGATTCAACTTTCTGAGAATTATTATCTGAAGAATTGTGAATTTTTTACATACTACTATTAATCATTTTTCGTGAGAAAATTCCAGTAAGTCTAGCATATTCATATTATCCAGCTTAGTCCTTCAATCACCTTTCATAAAACAAGTAAATCTTCCCCAGTACTCCACGCAATGTCACCAGCATCTCAAATATCCCCCCAGAACATATTACCAAGAATCCCCATCCTACACTCGACAAATCCTTTCTCACCATACTCAAAACGATCCACCACCCCCGAATCCAACATCCCAACTAACTCTCTCTGCCATAAACCCTATCCTCCTTCCTCCAAGTGGAGGGTTAACACACCCTCGGAGAAGGTCTTTAAACGACGTCGAGGGTTGCGTCGAAGTCGTGTGAAACGAGGAAAGATAGGACAGCGTCCTCACAGGGGGCACGCGACCAATCTGTTCGCCAGAGGCTGAACGACGCCGCGGGCGTTCGTCTGAATCTTGTCGCTTTATTTAAATTCCAGGAAGAAATGCTCGGTGTCGGTGTAAAGGTAAAGAGAATGGATGCAGCGTGTAGCTATCGGCGATGACGCTGCGGCAAAAACGCTCGCTGCATCGTCGGCCAGTCCCTCCGAGCGATGCACCGAAATAAGGAAGCGAGGTTTCGGTTAAAAGGAAACTGCCGGAGGACGCGCATCACCTCCTCGCGCATTCCATGTGTATTACCATACTCAGTTTTTCCCGGAGAGCGCGCCTGAAAATTGCTCTGCGTCGTTTCGAGCGACTACGATAGAAGAGACTGAATTACATCGTTGTCGGTTATCGTCGATTCCCCATTGATTGCATTCTATAAGTTTCTGAGTATACAGATTTGGAGGGTGTAACACAAAAGTTGTGCCACGCTCTTCCTTATGTCACGTTTTTAATAACTAGGATAAGTTTTTGATAGTTCAGTAATAAGGGAATAGAATTTTTTATAATTTATTGGGGGTAACCTACTCTGCAGTTTTGGGGAGTTCGAGGTCGTAGAGCGTAATTTGGGGAGACCTGGGTCGTTGGATACTGAACCTGGGATCGTGATTTGAATAAGGTCAGGGTTGTGGAACGTATCCTAGATCAAAAAAGGAGACGCGATTTGGATAGAGATTTTGGGTTTCTGGGGCATCGTGTTGGTTATCAGGGTTGTGGGATGATGGAACATGCAGGGAGTTTATGTCTGACTTGTTTTTGAGATTCTCTACTGAGGAAGGTATCGTAAACTTCATTGGAAACCTTCGAGACTAAATATTGCTCTATAAATTACAGTATTATGGAATGCAATTGAAATTTCAAATACTTGAAAATTCAAATATTTGAAAATTTAAAAGTTCAAATATTTGAAAATTTGAGAATTTAAAAGTATAAAAAATTTTAAATTTCAAAATTTGAATACTGGAGGATCTAGTAAACTGGAAACTTAAATATTTGAATATATCAATTGAAATCGCGAACTCCATTATTGCGAGGTTGTTGGCAGCACGTCTGGGCCGTACATTTCGCGGCTGGATGACTTCATCGCGAAGTTCTGATGCCAGTTTTAAAGAGCAAATCGGATAGCCAATGCTCCCTTGCACGAGCGTTTCAATTTCCGTCCTCTTTTACGCGCGTCGAACTGGAATCGCTCTTCCATCCATCATGCCCCGTCGACATTGTCGGGACGCCTTAAGGATTCTCGGCGCAAGTTGCGCGAGAGCCCAGTTGTATCCAATGGATTTCTCACCATAGGGTACACTGTTTTTAATATCCGTTACAGGGGCGAAAATCGCCTCGTAAAATTCAACTTGCAAACACGACTCGCTCGTCCATCTTGGACCCTGAAGATTGACCTCGTGCTATGCAAATCAATGCCTCGACTGACTTTAGACGCGAAGCAGTACGTCTCGAAGTTCGAGCCGACAGGCTTCTTTATAGGATACCATTAAAAACTTTGTTACAAATGAGGGTACGAGTTGTGCAACTTTGTGTCGAGACTGAACTCGAAGTTCTTCATTTTAATCTGAAGCAAATCTCGCTTTGAAGGGGTTTAAATTTAGACACTTACTGAATCAATAATCATTTCCAGAGTTCATTTATTATTCCAGTTTTAGGGCACTGACTCACTGACTATTATTAGTGTTAGTGTACGTATACAGTCTGGACGTTTACATGTCACTTATTCTGCTTTATATTTTATCGAGTTTGCGATATCCTTGAGCTGTACTACTTGGAAAGTTCTAACATGTTATATATTCGTATGTGCAATGGTGAAAAGATTATTTGAAAATCATAGATACAATTTTATCAGCTGAGTATTTTGCAGATATGTAGAATTTGTTTCCTTAGTGAGTAATTTTATAGAAATTTGCGTTACTGGAAAGTGTAAAGGGAAAGGTTCGCGCAGGCTTGCTCTATAAATCGAGAAAAATAGATTCAATTATTTCGACATCAAAGCTGCCATTTCTGGGCGGTCGTCATTGAACCGTGCCATCCGCCTGTGTATTCCTGCGTCTCTTTTTCTCCCTTTCCCTTCTTCCCCCTTTTACTTTCAGACTTCGTCCAGCCCAGTCGACTCGCTCACCCTTTACGCCCCCTGCCCAGCCGCTCGTTTCCTTTCTCGTTCCTGACGTAAAACGAAACGGACTCCTCGATATCGACAATCGTCTGCAATACGAAACTAATGGCGCCCAGAGATTCGTTATTCGTCTCGCTGGTTTCACGTCTTTGGAGCTTTTCCGACAAGCCGCCCACCGCTTTCAATATTTTCTTTGACACTCGCCAGTTTCTTTTTGTGTACTCAGTTGCTCTGCTTAACACGTCGGCCCATGTCGTTTCTGTAATTTCAGATTCGTTTCCAGCCCTTGTAGACGATCCTTCGCCCCGATCCCACTGAGAAATGGTTTCCTTTTCTTGTTGCTCAATTTGTACCCGTTTCTGGGCTTTCGCCCGACAGTTTGTCTACAGTTTTGTTGAATTAGCCTTCGATTCTCTGTCCTATCCAATGTACGATCATTTATAGGTATGGTCCATTTGGTTCTACGGTGTAAGTGCAGCAGAGGGAGTTTGAGGAATTTTTAGGTGTTAAGTGTAGGACAGAAATGTCTGACTTATGGTTGAGATTTTCACTTAAGGGGACAGTTACGTCTGACAGGAGCAACTCCTCTTTTTCAGGAAAGCCTTGGTATCAGATATTCAAGTTTCCAATGTTTCCAATATTTAAATTTTCAAAATTTCAATTTTTCAAATATTTAAATTTTCAATTTTTTAAATATTTGAATTTTCAAAATTTCAATTTTTCAAATATTAAAATTTTTAGAATTCCAGTGTCTCAAATATTTAAATTTTTGAAATTTGTCTCGAATGGTCTGCCCTACCACCTCGAAAGAAACAGCTTCACGCGTCTTCATCGACGATAGTTAACACCCGTCTTATCTACCACCTTGCACAGCCTAACTTCCGTACAACCCCCTTCCTAAGCATTAGGATCACCACCGACACACGTGTTATATTTGAAGGGATCCCTTTCTTATCGCGATTCGCTTGCAGCAACCCTTTTCCAGGCTCTCAGTTCACGCGTCTGGTAGATACGATCCCAGACGAGCCTGAGGCATCTGCGAAAGGGTTTCCATATGCTCGTCACGGCTGTGCCTTCTCCCTGCAAGAACGATCAATGGTCTACTGGCAGTCTTGATTCGCGAGCAGGAGTTCCCATCCGCAATTCCTGTCGGTGGGTAGCTTCTAAAAACTGGGACCACCTGCCGGACAGACTAATTTATCTCTCGTGCGAGGTTTAAAGCCTTTCCGTCGTTTATCTTGCCGCCGACGACTGGAGGATCCACCACTCGCTTTTTCCCTCGTTTACCCAATATCTTTCTCTCCACCCGCCTCCCTCTGTTTCCCTCTTTTTTCCGTCGTCGTTTTTCGTCTTGTTCCATTCTGTCGGGCTTTAAATTGAAAAACACTTCGTCGCGGGATTTCTTCGTCCCTGACACGAGAAATTGTCCCCCTTCCGCTCGCGACGAAACACGTTCATCTTTCGATCCGATTCTTCCTCAGATCTCCTGCAATTTTTACGTAACATCGCCGATGCTTCAGGCCTAATTGAAAGGAAAGAAAAAGGTAGAGAATTGAGGGACAGTAACAGTTTTTATTCCTTTCGCATTCCGTTTCCGCAGCTTTTATTCTTCGATACTGTAGCATAATATACAGACTGAAATAAAAGTTCCTATCGTCTCAGTTATTCACTCATTTTTCCATTAATATTGAATTCTGCGAAACGAAATTCGAAATGGTCGAAATTTCTTTCGTATTTAGCACGCAGGATTTCTGTATTCACCGCGAAGAATCGAATGCATAAAATCAATCACTGTTGCAGCCCTCGATTCGTCCTCGAACTAAGGACTATTTCATAACAGCCGTAGAATAACCATCACGGAATCGAGTTACAGGTATATAGAATTTTTGCCCAGCGACCAGGAGGAACGTGTCGCGCGTTCCCAACGATCGTCGACTTTTGATCACGCGCTCGTGTTTCAGATTTAATTCTCACGGTAATGAAATCCGTTCGTCGGTGATTTAATTGCCAGTCGGCCGCGGCCGTTTCGTTGTGGAGCGAAAACGCGCGACGAATTCTATACATGCCGTTCGAGGATTGATTACCCACCACCGTTGGATAGTGCCGCGCGCAGGGTTACATTTTAATTTTCAAACTATCGACGTTTCGCTGTCCCCGCGCGCCTCGAGCCTCGGGGGCCACATATCGCCGAAGATATTTCACGTTTTTCCATGCATTTTTAATTTATGAAGGGAAATATGCGAGCGATGCGATTGGGCAGAATTATTCCAGCGACGTCGCGACGAGTTGACGTGTCATCTTCTATTTGCGCGCCGAACGTTCACGAAATCCGCTTCGATGATCCTGTTTTTGACTGCCCTCGCTGCGTTTCACGTTCAAAAATGTGAACAGTTTTTGCGCCGCGGGTTATTTCGATATAAAAATTCCAAAAGGTCGTTGATCTTTATTGTGAAATGTAGTATCTCTCTTTTTTTTTTGGTGTAGGCTTGGTGATGAGTTTATAGCTGAGGGCGATCTATATTATAGATCAAGCTCTATTTATATGGTTTGTTCGATAACAGGTGTCAGAAGTTTTGGGAATGCCAAACTTGTGTTTTAGAGGTATTGATTGCTTAAAAGGTATTTGAAATTCGTGTGAAGCGTGTCTGACTAGGAACTGATTCTATTGGCTTTTCTGTGTTTGACTAGGAACTTATTCTACTGGATTTTTTATGTCTGGCTCGGGGTTTATTTTACTGGCTTTTCTATGTCTGACTCGATACTGATTCTGCGAGATTTTTTTAGTCAGATTCGGGGCATAGTTTATTGGATTTTTTACGTCTGACCCGAGACTTATTCTACTAGATTTTCTGAGTCTAACTCGACATTGATTCTCCTTAATTTTTTGTGTCTGACTCAAGACTTAATCTGCTTGATTTTTTGTGTCTAACACGAGGCTTATTCTACTGGCTTTATTGTGTTTATTGTGTTTAACTCGGGGTATATTCTACTGGTTTTTCCGTGTTGGACGTAGGTGCAAGTCTCGAGTCAGACACATTACTCTGAACTCTGAAGCAAATTCTGTATCACTGAACACTCCGAATACACATATACTACTGGTAATCTGTTATAGTCTTCTTGAAGATATGAGTGAGCAAAACTCGTTTGCTATCAAGAAGATCCCCGAGCAGGATGTGATCATAGGAGAACGTGATCCAAAGTTCATTTAGTTATTACCATCACTCGCGTCACGTGCATGTCATTAAAACGATACGTGCTGAATAGGTTGAGTTCGGTTCGACTTGCTATGTATTTACGAGTAGGACGATGAATATCAGGCAAATTTCTAGAGACGACTGGAATTTTAGTGACCATGGCCACATGACAGTGTCACTTTTCGTGGGAGAAGGTGAAAAATGATAAAAATTAGAGAAACAGGTAGTCCTCTGAACTACGATACGATATGCACTCAAGTGCACCTGCGCTCTAATGGACCTCTACTGGCATAAATAAATTAGAAAGTATGTCTGAATTATAATCTACAGCATTGTAACACCCACTTCCTCTCTTCAATCAGTGATAAAATTAAACAAGCTTCAGTGCTGCTACTGTTCTGCCGACTTCAATTTTAATTAAACCTTACAGCAGGAAATGAAATAAATTCTACGATCTGAAAAATAAGCGAATGGTTCATCGAACCATTTTCGTACATCGTAAATTATGAACGAGAAGAGAAATTTTTGTTCGCGGTTCTTCATTTTTAATGATTTCATTCGAGGTCTACCTCTGCGCCTGGCTGCGTGTGGAAACGTGGGCTACGGTAATGGCGCTGGCATAGTTGCGCGCTTACAATAGGAGCTCGATAGGATGGCAAGCTTCGACAAAGGCTGTTGCAGGGGAAAAAAAAGGAATCGGAACAACGAATCAAGAGGTCAGATGAGCTGTCAAATCAGCGTTCCAGCGAACTGCCGGGAGCGGAACAATCGCCGCGAATATCGATGAAAGGGCTTAGCTTTGTACTTGCACGCGATAACGCGACCTTCCTTTCTATCGGTACCTCCCCCTTTCCTCTTGTTATTTCGGCTTTGCCCCGTGTATCCTGTGCGTGCCCGTGCACGCGAAATTCCGCGATTTTTCGACGCGATCCCGCTCCCTCTCTGTCTTTTCATTTGTTTGCGTTCGCCCGACAAAGTTTCCCCTTTGAAAGCTCGTTGCGAGCGATTATTGGGCGTTTGGACGATCTTGCTGATTTTTAGGGGATTTCAATGGTATTTTTTTAAACATTTTGGACGAGGAGTGTTCACAGAGCTTTCAAACACAGTGCAATATTTTTTTTTATACCGGGAATCGAGCTTTATCTTAAAATTCAGCTGTGTTGATTTATCACATTCTGCAACTAAGTTTTATTTTGTGACTCTGGGTGAGCGTGAAGAAATCAATAAGAATATTAGTGACAGATTTACATTTTTTGGAAGCTGAAAAATTTATAGAATATCGCTTCTGCAGCGTCTGACGTATTACTGTTTACTCTACTTGGAAGTGATCGACGCTCCAGGCGTCCTATCAGTTGACTTTTAGTTATTAGAAATTTACCTTCACTAAAATACGCCGCTGTACATAAATCGTCCGACGTGTTTGCGCGTGGAATTAAATGGTAGAAGATCCAGCGACGGAATTATCGTCCCCGTGGGTAGGAAATCTTATATCGAGAGTTTATGTCGGATACGGATGACATCTTTGTGTGAAACCGATCGCCATCGAGGAAATGAAAAATTCCAAACGAGATTTGTGCCACGGCCGCCGGCCTCCTTATCCGACGCGTATCTACGCCTGGAATTTATGCGAAACCTGAAACCCCCGGCAGCTAGCTGGCAGAAAAATTCAGTTACTGCCTGAACGAGACTGTTTTGAGGTATCTGCTCTCGATAGCGGCTCATATGAGACATGGATTGCTATTTCTAGTTTGTATTTATAGTTTCAGATGTCGATTTTAGTCCTCAATTTGTAGAATATACTTCTCCAATTCACTGTACGGCTATAAAAATTGCATATTATTCTACTTTAAATCCACTTGTTCGCAAATATATCTGTGGTTGCAAGGCAGAATTATTTATGTCACATGTTCTTGTTTCCAAGATATTAATATTTAAAGTTTTCAAATTCAGTACTGTCTTATGGAGTCGTGCCTTTTCGAACTTTTATTTTTATTCGTTCTTATTTTTATTAGTTCTTATTTCTTCAAATATTAATTCTACATTTCATATCTCAATTAAGACTTTAACTCGAACTTTTCGAAAATCTGGCATCTGTCGTTCGACCTTACAACCTCAGATATATGTCTAGAAACTCTGACTGTAATCTAATTAGTTGAAAATCTAAAAAAATCACGTTGCCTCGATTTACCTGAAAAAGATGAAAAATTCAATATTCGTAAATTTTCACAGAGACCAGTTTCGTAATCATCGCCACTTATATTAATTTGTATCGCGATGCTGTTGGCTTTGCATTACCATATTACTCCAATATTAATGAAACCAAATGGAATGGTTCATTCAGTATAAAAGGTCAATATTTTTTTACGCGTTATTTTTCCTACCAATCGTCAGAGTTTTTAGCTCTTTTTCCCCCCGATTCTTGGCGTCGATTCTCGCGCTCCAACTCCCAGGTTTCAATGGTTCGCCCGGAAAAGGGACGGCTGATGAGCGATGGAGAAACTTTGCGTAACCTCGAAGTAGTTTCCGATCGGCCGTGCGCGTACCAAGAGGGCGGAGGCGGAGAAATCGCTTTTTGCTATCGTTAAAACTCTTCTGGTCCCCGGGAACTTTCAGAGACGTAGCATCGAGCAACGTTTTCTTTTCACCGCATTTTTATGGCGCGTTCCCTCTGCTCTGCAACAATCATTTTTCTTAAATATCCAGATCCCAAGAAATTTCCCCTATTTCAGCTATTTCTACAATTTCTCTTTCCAAATGGGCTGCACGTATACAAAGACAGGAAAACTAATGAGGGTAGTTGCTCGAGTGTAAAGTGTACTTTTTTTTTTGAAAAATCTTTGCTACTTTGTAAAACACATTAAGCCAAGCATGTCAGTACTGTACTTTGGCAGCGTATGGTCAGTGGTTCAGGACATATTAATACCTAATTAAGGTTGCCTTTTGTGGATTACCTCTTTCTGAAAGATTTGAGTGTTTAATTAATCTGAAAATCTGGAAATTCGGGAATTTAAAGCTCACAAGCGGCTGCAGCTTTGCAGTTCACAAAAATTGTGTCCCTGTCTTTTCTATCACAGAAAATTCGCATGAAGAAACTCCCAAACCTTTCAATCTACGAGATTGTTCCCTAAAATCACTTTTTTTCTATATATGGCTGTTCACTAGCTAGACTGGCAACTTCATTACCTTACCATCCAGATGGTCAGTAATGAATGGCCAGATGGAACAGTTTTCTAAAAAGCGTGTTAATCGACTTGGCGAACCGTGGAGGCCACACACGCGAAATGCTACGAAAATGCTGGCAATTTCGCTCTCAGATTCTTTCGACTCGTGTCAACTATTGTCGTCGGTTGATGAGCGTCGAATTTCGGTGGCTGCTTCGCCAGAAAAATGGCAGCGGTTTTTCGAGGCTGTGGTAGCCTCGAACAAACAGCTCGGTGGTCTTCAATCACGATCGCGTCAGGGACATGATTAGATTATTGCATCGCCAGGAGGCGTTCGGGTTCGGTTAGCCCTCTGACGCGCGACGCGTATTACCGCGAGCGTCGGCGATAACATTGATATTACATTATTATTTTCATACATCGTTAATATATGCCCGACACGTTGCGTCCAATAGCTGGTGGAACACGGACGGGGAATTTATTGCTCGACGCCGCTGGTGAAACGTAGAATATATTGGCTGTTCGCTTCGTCGCGTTTTTTGTTCATTCGCGAGTTAATTAGTAGCTCTTCGATAGCGATAATTCACGCTAAGTGACACACGGTGGGTCTGGCTTAAGTGTGCTCGCAATTATTTCTGAAGGTATCGAGGGGCGTCGAGAAAAATTGTTTTATCGAAGAGGAAATATACAAACCTGTCTGTTTAATGAAGTTGCACACAGTGGAATGTGTCCATATCATTTTCTAACCATTTAAATACGAACTGCTCAGATACATATTTCAAGTATCTGTCGCTTGATCTGGATACAATTTGGATAGAGGATTGCACTCACCTGGATCTACGAAAATAGATAAGAAGCTTCGAAGGATAAGAAATAAAGAGTAACTTATACCTAATATATTTTGAATCTACCTTGCTGTAAAATACTTCTATTTTAACAAGATTTTGAATTCTATTCTAACAATCCTCTGTCTTTCTGTTACAGGTAAGAGACAATTTCTTTCACCCAGCTTCGCCCAGAGAGAATCGAATTCGAATCGGTAAGTCGAACACGTCACCGACACGCTCACCGAATATTTCAGGCGGCTTCTCGCGGGTGTCGAATTAATAGCCGCTTCATTTCCAATGCACTTTGTATAACGAGGTAATCCGAATAACGACTGGCGTTAATTCAATTCGATACGACCGTCCGTTCCATCGGGACAGAGGGTAGAGGATAGAGTTTCCATGGAATCAGAAGTCGAGAAACACTTTTTCGCGAGGCAGCCAGGAACTGGCGACGTGGAACCGAGGACCTTCGATCTTGTCGCGGCGGGTGTAGGCGTTAAACCGCGAGCAAGTGGCCGCGGATGGTCACGAGTCGTTAACTCTTACGAGCTAGCCGTGAATATTAATTGGTTTTATCGGTAATTGAAAGGCGGGGGTGGGGGAGACGTTGTCTCTGTTCTAAAATACGATCGCCACAAGAGAGTACGACGTGGAATGCGTATTTGATTGCAACGAGCTGGCCGTATCCATCCAGCCGAAAGAGAATTTCAATTAGGCGTTAATGGACGATATGAGATTTCCGGTGGATTAAAGTGGAACGCCCTATCGCTGCTATACAAATCACTCGAAACGGCTGGACCGGCCTGCTGTCGTTTCATCCCCTTTTCGAAAATGCTTTCACGTATATCCGCGATGTGCAGGTTTCAGTATCGTTGCGCAGCGTCAAAGAAATCCGCTATTTCGAGCTTCAAAAGAATGGGCCGTTTCAGGAACTTGTCGGTCGTTTTGTAGCGCGAGTCGTTGAGCGAAATTAACCCTTTGGGTCTGCTAGTTGGGCTGCGACGAAGTTTCGTCGTTAGTTTAGGAGTGTCAACGGGATTTGGAACTGTTTCTTTTATATAGGACTGTTTATTAATGAGGGTAGATTGACTTTGAGTTTGCGAGCTACTAGGAGGGTAAGGGAGAGAATTTTTAGATTACCTTTGTGGAAGATTTCAAGATCTTCAAATATTCAAATTTTCAAATGTTCAAACTTTCAAATTTTCAAATGTTCAAAAATTCAAATTTTCAAATTTTCAAATTTTCAAATTTTCAAATTTAAAAATTTTCAAGTGCTCACATATTCAAGTACTGAATTACTCAAATTCTCAAATATTTAAATATTCAACTATTCAAGTACGTGTTCACTTCAAATAAGTGTTCCTATACTAAACTAACCATATCTCCCAATCTTCTACCAAGGTAAACTGACTTCAATCGCAAACATCTCATAACCCACTATCCACACACCCCTAAAGCATCGAAAAATCAACTTCGAGTAGCCCTCCAAAGCAACAAAGACCTACAAAAAGAAAACGAACATCACACTATCTCTCCTCGTCATTACACCTCCTAATGGAACCCCTCTCACAATGGCCAGCAAAAAAATCGCGATTCCCCTTTCGACGTTCGCTTCAATAGTCCCCGTCACATCCCTGCGTGAAACAATCGGCTGAATCACCCTTCAAATCACCCAGCAGTTCCTCTGCACCGGGTCACGGGGCCGTCCCTCAGCCCAGGGCGTCATATTCCAGGAATGTTTCCATCGAGGCCGTCGAGACGGCACCTTCCGTCCCCCTTTCTCCCTCTTTCCGCCCTGGGCACTCGTCGAAAGGGCGTAAGATAGAAAGCTCGACTGGCTTTCAGGATTCCTATTGAACTGATACCTCTTCGCGTCAATTTATCTGGCGGAGGGGGGCGCCTCCAGAGGACCACGAGCCTCGAGGAGGGGGTCGATCCGCGATGGGAAGGGGACAGGAGGGTAGAGGCGTGGATAGGGGCGGTGGAGAGGAAGATCTGGGCTGAAATTTAATTGAGGGGGATTTCGCGAAAGAAGCGAGCCCGGATGTATCATTAAAGCGAGCGCGACCCTCCCCTGTCCCCTCTCGCCCTTAACTCGGTAACCCATATTTCACGGGAGCACTTACTCCGGCCATTCTTCCTTCACAAAGCCACTCGTTCCGCGCAAAAATACTCGGCCGAGGTCGCCGCCGCCCTGGGCACTCCTAACCTCGCGAAGAGTCGCGGCGTAACCTCCTACCTAGGCTACCTTCTTCCCTGGGACCATGGTCTGCTGGAAGCAGTATCAAATGAATCGGCGAGTTGAAGAACAGGGCAAGTCCACATACCACATTCTGAGGTATTCGACCCTAGATTGCAGTTCTGGGCATTGTGCTGTTCTGGACCTCAGAGCCAGAGTGTATAGGGTTTCCATACTGAAGCAGGGACACCTAAATATTTTCTCTGTTCTTAGTAACATGAAAATCTTCTATGTCATTCTTTGAATCCTTTCGAAGGAGAAATATCGTGGAAGATCAATCTTTCATGTAGGATCTTTTTTGTTTGTTTGTCGATTTAAATATAGCTATTAGGTATACACCATTGGCTAAAAGTATCTCTATAAAATTCTTTGATGTATTGTCATGTCGATGGGTATGGTTCTGGTCTTCCTAACCAATCACAGAAGTTGCGAGTTAGGTGCAAGATCACGATGCACTTGAGGATGTATATTTAGTGATGCATATTTGGAAAGCAGCCTGTTTGCTTAGGCTACCGATACGGGTCCCTTCATGATACAGTCCAATTGATTCTGGTCGCATAACGCTGTTGGGGGCAGATGAGTTGCGACCTGGTTCTATTGATCTGAATAGGGTATTTGGGAACAGTATCATCAGTTGGTTAATGTGCTGTCTAGTGTCAGTGTTTATGGGTAAATTGAGGAGTGCTCTCGTTGTTGCGTGATACCCTTCAGAACAGTAGAAATGCATAAGTTTAGAGAATTTTATGAAACTAACATGAAATACATTCAGATTCGATTTTGAGCGTTGTCACTAGCACGCAATTATTTGTATTCACCTACTACTAATCAGAATTTCAGGATTTCTATGATTCAATGTATAAACAATAAAAATCCTATACGACTGAGAGTAGCGCTCGAGCCATGACTTGAACAGCAGCAGCATTACTAAAGAAATTAATTTTCCTCTTATTCTGAGGTCCCCAATCGCCCCCAAAATTTCATCAATAACCCTTTCCACAGATCCCTCGTTCAGAATCCCAAAGTAACATCAATGAAACGAAAGTTCATAACTAAACATAATTAAGGGAACAGCCGCAGCGTCCACACTGGTATCGACAAAAGCATTGTCCATGTCCAGGAATCTCGGTCGCGAGCAAACGAAGCAGATTTAGAGGATCGGGATTAGCGGTCGTAATCCAAGGAAGTTGAGGGAGAGCCAGACAGTCGGAAGGGCCGCGTCTGTCGAAGGGAGAAAACGCATCGAGTTGGAGTTCGATGGCTGCTTGTTGTTCGTTCTCCTCATTTCGCGCTTCCCGTCTCTGCCACGGTTAGCGTGTACTCGCTAACGAACCCATTGTGGCAACTCGGCCAACGTTTGCTCGACTAATCCCCGCGTGTTACTTGCAGCTTTAATACTCCGCCGCGCACAATGGCGCGCATGCAAAATTTCGAAGTGCGTTCTGTCTTCGGGCTCTCCGCCGGGATCCCGCCAATTTGTCCCTCTTGTCGTCACCGTTTCAATTTGCGCCTGGCTACTGGCCGGCTCGGGCCCATGGAAAAATGCTTTTTCGTCGGGGTGGCTTGCCAAATTCATCTGCTCGAGGATTAGACGCGGGATGGGCCGCTGGCATTTTTTTGGAATTAAACTGAGAAGGTGGGAATCCAGTCACTGGGTTCGCGGCTAGAGTCGTATGTTCAGATGAAAAATCAGAGTTCGAGTTTCGATTAGAATTTTCAGTGCTTAAGGTGGGTCTACACTACATGTTATATAGCTTTGTTATAATGTAACTTTATTATATGACATGTAGTGTGTGTAGATATATCTTTAGGAGTTTCTGTATACTCATTGTTAAGCTGAGTCTGCACTACATGTTATACAACAAAGTAATATAACTTCTTAGAAAGCAGAGAAGAGCCTTAGGTATTACCCTAAAGAAGAAAGTGAAATGTTATACCTATGTCTTTTTCTGCTTTCTAAAAAGTTACATAACTTCGTTATATAACATATAGTGTAAACCCAGCTTTAGCTTGCAGTTCCATAGCGACAGAAACACTGTGCATTCAATTTGCAATCCCATAACAAGGAAACCACTGTACAATTTGTAACCCCATAGCAAGGGAAACACTGTACGTTAGTTTGCATTTCATCTCGCCTCCCAGGGCTCTATCTCTCAAGAATCATTTAACCCGCGTAGCGCCTAAAATCCCCACGCTTTCGAAAGTCTCACAGATAAATAGTAACTTCGATAATTACAAAGTGCATTCCGCGTGCAGTCTCCCAGAAACAGTGTGTTGCAGCATGGTTCCCAAAAGTGTCGGTTGATATGAATCATTGTGACGAGTTCCACCGAGAAAATGGATCTCGGTGGACCATTTTGCATTAGCGTGGTACAATTTGCGCATCCATTCCAGTGGAAAACATCGTTACGTTAATATTGTTTCGAATATGGAAGGTACGTGTGCGGCACGTGACAGAGAGGGGGAGAGAGAAGATAGCGAGCCCGTCGCGACGATGCCTTCGAATTTCGACGGAACTGGGCTCCTGCTGATTCTGCAACGTAATAAAGCGGTAGTACATCATATTAGTTGACTACGAGCCCCACGTTCCCGTCCTCGAACCGCAGACCGCACGGCGGAGGACTTTGCTAGTACTTCGGATTGTCTCAATGCATTGCGCCATTACCGTAACTTGCACCGTAGATTCTGTTCACAGGGCTTCCTACGTTGTTTCCTTTCCTCTTTATTTGCAGACGCTGCGCACCGCAACGCGCAATCGCTTTTCCACCGGGACTGTTGTTGCCCCTTTGTCGACCGAGCGAAATTGGTGACTCGTCCTGAACAGCACTGGTGCCCAATTAAATGATTGTGGAGGCGATAGTCGTGGCTCGTTTATGCTACGTTCATATTTGCCAATTTTTGCTACAAATAATCGAGTTGTTCGACCTCAAATTGATCGAAGTTGTCCCTGTGAATTTCGGGTCAGTTTAATTGAAACGACAATTTTGATCGACTTTAGGAGGCTGATCAGTTTGGTTGTTCGATAAAAGATTGCTTAATGTGAACGTAGCTTTAGAATTCAGTATTCACTTTTTTGTGGGTCGTCGATAGGAATCAGTGAACAGGTTTTGGAACTTTGCTTGTGAATAATTTAATTTGGGAGTAGAGGTGTTGAAACCTGTGAAAAAGTTTAGTTACGATTAACTAGGTAGAGTTACAAAAGTGTAAGCCTTTCTAAAAGTAGTTTTAATTTCTTCTTAACCAGGACACATTATCAAGTTTCCAAATATTCAAATTTTGAGACACCCAGAAAAATCTACCATTTCTCTACAGACAACATCACTGAACATAAGATTCTCTGCTAGAAATCGACAAGTGTCAGAAGTATCCCACTTCCCTCTGTCACATTTAGATTCCTATTTCCATCGACTATTGAGGGTGCCACGAGGTCGACTCGGTGTCATTCTCTATTCCCAAAATAGTCTAGTGGAACACATTCACGCTATCTATTATCACTTGCATTCCGTCTTCAAACTGCCAGAATTTTCTTTGCACCAAAACGAAATTCGTCGAGCATGTTCCCTCCTTACTTCCTTTTTCGCAGTCGGCCAATTTGCTGGGCGACGCGCTTTTATTACTTCGCTTTGTGTCCCGCGTTATAGCGAATGATTTATCTGCCGACAAGAACCGCGTAGCTGTCTCTCATCGGAACTTGCAGTAATTCTGTTCGACGGGAGCCGCTAGATCGAATAAGTTTCGAGGCCCTGCATCGATTCCATTTGTATCCATCCACCTCGACGGGAAGTTGCGTCTAGCATCTCGCGCCAGCCTGATATCATGGATAATGTAGGCACACGGAAATGTCGTCTCGCGGCATAATTTGCGGAATGTAATAGATTTTGGCGTGCGACCAACTCCCTTCTGCGATTGGAAGACAGCTCGGTGTTCCTCAATCTTTGGTGGTAAAGTAGTGTTCATATTTTGAGACTGTTGTGGGTGGGAGCTTTGGGAAGTTTTTTAAAATTTTCTGTATTTATTTAGACACGTGTGAGAGGGGTATTCTAAAATTTTGGGGAATAATCGTGAACTGTTTTATGGGCTAAATATTGAGACTTTCTTTTAAGTTTTTGCGTTTTGTGCTATGCAAGACTTGTAAAACGAGAAAGCTGAATAGCTGAGAAAATTTATACTGTGCATTAAATATTGATAAGTCTTCGTAAGAAAATTTCACGCAGCTACCCGCTATCTACTCTAGTTTCTTAGCAAAAAATTTGCAAACTTTACTGTTGTAACTCTTGTAGCTTTCAAATGGAAGTGCATGTTTAACCTTCTTGTTCTCTTGGAATTTACTTCAAGAAACTTTCTGTTCTCCTTAAATCTAGTTACCTATAATATTTGAAAATATGCTCAAGCACCGAAGTAGATATTCCACGAAAAGCTGAGGTCGAAGAACACTAAAAGAACCTCTCTATTAATTTTGCACGAACGGCCTTCAAGAAAAATAACCTCCAAGAAAAGATCAGCGTTACAATACTTTGCACGTGCGGTATATGCAATACTAAACTCTCTTCTGAATTTTCGATCGTCTTGTTCAGATTCGGAAATATGTTAGGTGGATTTGGCGAGAAGATAGTGTGGGTATGTCGATGTGTGCGCGGGACGCGAGTATATGTTTCTTTTCGGTTGCGTTCTGTGTTGTCGGTGAAGTTCGAGACGTTCTCGTGTGTCGGCGATGCCTTTATGCGAAAAGTTTGACGCCGACGGCGAGTCCGCGGAACTTTTTCTGGATATCGGTGGTGCAGGAATGCATTTCCTGCTCGCGGGATACGTTACATCGTGGCGGTGACAGAAGTCGAGCACAACGATGCGCGGTTATATTGAAAACGGAAAAATGTTATACGAGTCATGAAATATCGAGAGCACCTACAGGCAAGACAGTTCGTTTCGCGGAATCTGTTGCTTTCTGGAAATCCTATTTCACTTTTCTTTAAATTTGACATAATGCAATGCTGGATATTGCACAGCAGCGAGGAATTTCTGTTACGATAATGCGAGAGAAGTACTGTATTTTTTTAAAACTCTCATCTCATCCTCTGAATGTTAGGATTATTTTTCACAATAGCTTTGGCTCGGTTAAAAGCAGGTTGACAATAGCCTCACCAAGCTGCATTTTATTTACACATTTCATTCTCCTTTAATCTTCCCCGTCTCATCCACGATTCGAACAAGCGCAGTGTCTTCCTATCCGAGAGAATCTTCTTGCTAGAATTCTTCGACGCGGATAAATTCGCCCGCAAAAAATTAAGAAATTCCAGTGTCTCCAGCGTGTCTACATTCTACCGTGGATTTACTCCCTCCTTTCATTACAAACATGTCTCTTAATCCGCTTTATCCTTGTGCTCCATGTATTTCCGACTTTAGGAACGCTCACAGTTTATACGAACACGGAGACTACTGTGCCTGCTTGCAAAAATTCTTGTCACGAGCATTATTCGCTTTCGATGATTCTATGACACTTTTTCGCCGTGGAAAGGAAACCAAAGGCACTTACTGTCAGATTTGTGAATTCCACCCCTAACAATTAGAATCCACTCGTTTAAATACTGTCAGCAAGAAGGATTGTATTCTGTTTTAAATGTTAACAAATGAACCAAAGTGTCATTTTTCTTGGTAATACAACTCCTATGAAATACAGTGCTCCGTTTCTGTCCATCGATCGCAGCATTATCGATAATCGTATCGTTATCCTGCTCGCGGTCGTTATCATTGATCCACAAGCATCTTCAGGCAGCGTGGTCAAAGGCCCACATACCCAGATCGCGAAAAGGGGGTTGTCGGTCGACGCATGCTGCTCGTATTACAGCAAACACCAGCAGAAGGGGTGGATAGATAAACAGAGGGAGGGGGATGACGGGCAATGACGAGAAAGGGAGAGGGAGGCGAGGGGGTGGCAGCGAATAGATGGCAGGAGGGCAATGTGCCCTGCGTACGGCCTCCACTGAAAGATACTATCTCCGTTCCCTTTTTTTTTTTTTGTCTATTTCTCTCGCCTTTATGCCCGTCTTCGCGTTGAAACGCCGGTTGTCAGCGCCGTGGACCCGCGCGCAGACACGGAAAAGCCTCTTTTTCACCCCGTTATTTCGCTTTATCTCTCCGCCGACTGCGAATAATTACGTACAGCGAGCCAGAAAGTATTCCGCGCTCCAACACAAACGCATTGCCAATTTGACGAATCGCGAGCCTGGAAGAAACACGGGACCAATTCTGGCTTACGCGAGCTGGGTCGAAACAGTTGGGGGATGATACGCGTAACTGCTCCCTCTTCGCTTCGCGTGGTCTAATGAGCGAAAATTTGCATACACCATCCCCCGTGATGCTCGACCCCTCGTCAGGCAATGTTTCTTTGATTGTATTTATCAGAGTTCGTTTAAACAAGACGGCAAAGTAGGCATTGTACGAATTGACTAATTGGTAGACAGACCCTTGAGCGAAACCACCCTAAAGTGAATGCGCCACGAAGCCAAAGGACCCACAAATGAAACTGGATCCGTTCCGTTCCTCCACCGAAACGGGGGTTGAAAGGTGGCACGCAGGCAGACGCGCCGCGACGCGTGTAAGACAGCAACGGGGGAGGGGTGTCCTCCGCGTCGCACCGAGTGCATCCACAAAGAGACAAACGAACACAGAGAGTCGTTCTTGCTCCCCGTGTTTTTGCACCCCTTTCCCCATTGTTGCAGCCGTCCCTCCCTCTGACGGTGCGCGCGGGGAAACGCTAGCACGTCGGCTTAGCGGCGAGAAGAAACAGGCGCGCGAGGATCGGCATGGTCGTTGTCGTCGTCGTCGACGGCAGCACAGCCTCCCAAAGAGAGACAGGAAGAGTAACGGAGACCAAGAGACCTCTTGTCTCTCTCTCTTTCTCTCTCTCTCTCTCTCTCTCTCTCTCTCTCTCTCTCTCTGTCCTCCCGAAGAGAGGAGGAGAGGGATGGGAAGGTACAGCAGGGCCGTACCAATGTTCCCTCAGGAACAGCAAAGAGAGAGGACAAGTGGGAGGGATGAGGGAGGAAGAGGAGGCAGGGGAGAGGCCGAGAGAGCAGCAGTTGGTCGCGAGGCGCAGGCGTGCGGCTGCTCGCGGCTCGAATCCCGCCGTATTCCAAAGAGGAACACGCCACTCCGCCCCCGGCACGGCAGCCACGCGTCAGTCTCAACCGACTGACCTCCTGTCCCTAACTTCCCTCTTCGATTCCTGACCCGCGCGCATTCAACACACGCGGCGAGCACCGGCCGTGAACGCCGCGCGGCTCCCTTCGGCTCGACTCCGCTCGGACACACCGCCTGACACCGCCTTGGAACCATGCTGGCGACGCTGGCTCGCTCCGCGCTGGGATACCACCTGGACGGGCTCGAGATGAAGGAAGATCAACGCTACGCGATCGGTGCTCGAGGACGATGGTAGACGTGCCAGCGACAGACGAACAAGAGCAGAGGAGAAATTGAGCAGCGAGAGGATGGAGGCGACGGTACAGAAGACGGAAGCGTACCAAAGATCGGCGGTGCCTGACGAGCCTTTCTCGCGTCAGATTCGAGCACAGTAGGGGGACCGAGTTTGTCAACGAGGAGGGAAACAGTGTGGAGCGCGTGGTTGCCGAGGGGATCGTGCACAGTCTTTCTTTCGGACGTTTACACCGTGGAAATTCGTGTCTCCGGGTGGTGTTCAGTGCGCGCGTTCACCGTAAGTCCGCGAGATTCGACGAAGCACATCGACCTGTATCGTTATCGAAGTTAGGTAGTGAAATGGTAGAGAGTTAGAGGGAGCGTTTGAGTGTTGGTGCGAAGCTGCGGTTGATGGTTGATCGAAGTTGATCGGCCACGTGTTCGGGTGAACACGCCTTGCAAGCTTGGTCTTCGTTATTTGACTGATAGAGGAGTAAATTGTTGATTATAGAAGAATCGTCTCCATTGGGGCGCACGTAAACCCCGAGCAGTCGTCTTAGATCGAGGTTCTATTAAAGTCATTTATTAGAGGATTTAGTGATCGTTGTCGTTATAGTGAAAATTTATTAATCGAGGATCCTTCGATATATATTATTATAGATATATATATTTGAGAGATTTATGCCGTTGTTCACGGTCAGTGTGAAGCTAGTTCAGAGAGATTTATTGAAAAAATATCGCCAGCTCGGAGGATCGGATATCTGTCGGAGCATAGTCCCGGCTAACGAGCCAGCACTCCTAAATACAATAATGGTCATGAGTTCGCACTTTGATTCGAGTAACAATCGACGAATAATTAATAACGATCGATTCGCGGGAGAATTTCGCCCGTTAAATTAACGTTCGTCGGCATACAATTAATCAAGTGTTATTTCAAAATATTATATCTCTGGGAACGAGGAGTAGAGCTCGAACGGCCTATATCGACCGATGCAACGAACGATACTGGCGAATAAAGTGGAGCCTAAATCGCGAACCCAAAGAGAAGCATTCCTCAACGAATAACCATGAAGAAGAAATCGTCGTGGCATACGGCTATGATCGGGCGACAGTGTCACGAAGACGAAGCAGCAACTGTTTAAACTTCTAGACGAAAGTTATCGATTCATCCACGCACGGCAACATGTCGCGCGTAAAATGTGCTCGAGCTACTTCGCGAACTAGAGAATGCAACCACGGTAACCAGGACGTTGAAGCTCGAGTCTTTCGCGTCTCAGGATAATACGCGTTAACCACTAGAATTAGATTGGATTGTCGGAAGCATGCGTTTCCCCGACGTTGTTGGAACGATTGACAATAAGAGTTGAAAGGTCGAGGATTGAATTGGAGGATCGAGGATCGTAGAGAGGGTGAGAGGGGAGGGAAGGTTTCTGGTGTAAGGGTACACGACGATGATCGTGCAGCTGGGCACCTAGTCGGTCGTGTCCTGACGCGGATAAAACCCAAATGGGCGAGCCGAAGCCCGCTTCGTCTCCGCAGCCCAACGGCGGCGTGAAACAGAAGCCGACCAGCCTGAACCTCGCGCCGGCTCCCGGTTTCTATCGCAATGTCAACGGACGTGCGAGCCTGAATGATCGTCATCTACAGCACGTCACCGCTGTCGTCGGCGGTGAGCGCGCCGCACGCGTCAACAAGTCTGCATCGCCAAGCCCTGCCGTCTCAGTCAACAATACCGAATCCGCTGGCAATTCAGCAGCCGTCCAGCTACCAGCTCTACCACCAGTACCACCACTATCAGCACTATCTTCAGCGTGGTCGCTGTCAGCAGAACTTGAAAATCTGCTGGAACCCCCGCCTCCACCGGCCCCAGCACATCCCGCGACCACGCCTCGAGCAGCCAGCGTCAACGAGCATCACGAGCAGCAGCAGCAGCAGCAACAGCAACAACAGCAGCGTAACAACGTACAGTCGTCCCCGGTCAACCAGCTGCCCTCCCGTAGCCCGAGTCACAATGGTCACGGATTCCCACTGTACACCCCACCAGCCCCGATACCAGCATCCGGCGCAAATAAAATTCGCTCTACTCCCAACGGTCTACCCCAGCCAGCAGCACCGAGGCGTCCTCATAGTATTACCGCTCCACCATACCACCATGTCTCAAGTGTCCACCACTCCCTTGGTCAGCTCGGTGGTCGAGCAAACGCAACGTCAGCCCTATCCGCACCATCAGCACCAGCACCAGCACCAGCACCAGCACCAGCACCAGCAGGCCCCCCACCAGGAGCAGCGTCACCGTGGAGCGGCGCTGGCCCACCAAGCACAACCGCAGCCTCAGGTGTACCAGGGCTGGTACAACGGCGCGCCCATTCGGTCGCCGGGACTCCAGTATCTCTACCCGCCAACGGTGACAACAATGGCGGCGTCAATGGTGTCAACGGGCAACAGGAGCCACGGGGCAACGGTGCACCCGTCAACGGTCCAGTGGGACCCACGACTCGCAGCGTTGTACCACCCCAGTCTCTATGGAACGGGCAGCTTCAGCAACCCGTACCTAGGCGGCCTCACAGCATCGCCTCGACACCCGTTACAGCTGCAGCAGGCCTGCCTGCAGCAGCTCCAGCAACAACAGCAACCAGCGTACCATCGTCCGCTCGTACAACAGGCGAGCCTATACAGTGGGGCTCCTCTGGAATGGTGCTGCACCAACCCATACCTCGCAGGGCGTACGCTTCGACCCTGCCACATCCCCAGCCACCTACGCCCACGTCACAAGGGCCCGCTCTGAGCATCCTGACTAATCCAGGGAACTCGAACACGTGGACCCCTGGGGCAGCTCTACGACCCAGGCCTCACAGCATCGCGACGACGCCTCAGACTGCCCCGATGCCGCCTGCTTCTCCATCTGACTCTGGCTATCGATCTCTGCCGTCTGCAGCCAGCGATTATCAGATTCTCAAGTCTCCGTCGAGGTCCCAGTCGCAGACCCAGCAGCAGCAACAGCAGCACCAGCAACAGAGCGCTGTACGTCGGCTGTCTCTGCCTTCCGCTCAGTCTCTGCTTCGTGCGTCCGCGCCAAGACCCAGCCCGACCTTCCACGGCTTGCCTTTTCGCCCGTTCAGCTGCGGAGTCTCGCCGAATGGCAACCCTATCTTTCTCGGGTGCACTCATCTGCACAACAGCAGCTCCGGAACAACCAGCACCGGAACCAGAAGCTCCACGCCTGCGACCAGCCCTGCCACGCCGCTCACCACCTCGCAGGCGATACAGCAGCTGCTGGCACAGCCGCGGAATGGGTTCAAGATAGTGGACGATAAGGTCTCGCTCTTCATAGAGATCCTCGACACGCAGGAGAGGTTCGCCAAGGTCAGTGGCTGCTCCCTGATACCGTCTGCGATGCATGCACACTGCCAGGTATATTTAGATCGACTCGGGAAGCGGGTAGAGACTCTCGGTGTCCGCTCAATTACAGAGGCGGTCGCGGCCGATTTATTTTTAACTGGAGGAGCTGGAGATGGTGGAATGGGACAGGATGGTGGGAGGGGAGATTGAGTAATGTGCTCCTTTTGAGTTAGGTATTGGAGGTTTGTGAATGGGGGGTTACAAATGAGAGGCAGAGCTGATTCTCTAAAGAATTCTCTTTCCTGCCTTTTTATAGCAAAGAAATGATTAATAATGATAGATACAGAAATGAATCGTTTCCAACTATTCCCACGATATCTGAACGATATATCAATTACCTTCCATAGACGTAACATTTAGGTTCCTATTCTCGTCGAATCCTCGAATCCCACCTCGAAGCCTCGATACGAATTTCGCCCAGTGCAAGAACACTCATGCATCGCCAAACACTGTACACACCCCTCGAAGTTCGCCACAATCTTCTTCCACGCCCTGTCCAGACACAGAATCACTATTCGTCCCGCGCTTCAATACGTCGATCCGCCTCACCGTTTCACCGCGGAAATTCCCTCGGTCTCCGTTATCCCTGCATTAAAAGCGCGGCATCGAGGGTCGATTGTCTGATCGCGAAACCTTCTTCCCCTCCGAATTTAGGAGCGATTCCCTGTCCGTGTCAGCTTTCGCCTTAAATCGATAATGCAGCCGGGCCGACGATGAGCAGGATCCCATCCTCCCCGTGGCATCCATCGCGTGCCAGTCATACATAAATTTCGCCCTTGAAAAATAAATGCGTTCGCCGCGTTTCGGGACGACGATGCGCGCTTACGGGCGATCGATCGAAAGGCTAAGAGCCAGCCAGGGAGAGGAGGGCTTGAGAGAGACCGCAACTCCTCGTTCCGCGGCTAACTTTATGATTTCGCGCCGCCATCTTGCGATATTATTTATATGCAAAAGCTTGAAGCGCGTTCCTCCTGGGTTCGTTCGAGGGGTGTCGAGGAGGGGGGAGGAGCGGCAGACGGCGTGAACGATGTATCGCTAGTTTCGGGATCCGATTTACCGCCGCTTCCGCCGCGATGAGTGTGCACGCGCGTGTGCGTGGTGCATAATGCAGGAGGAAATTGCGACGTTAACACGTGGAAAGTCCATTCCTGGGGCTGAACGCCGCTGGCTGGCGATCGTTGCTGAAAAATGAAACGACTTCCTGCCCAGCCACCGTGGTATGTGCCGCCGCTGCGGCTCTACTGTTCCCGCGCAGGAATTTATTTATTCCGATCGGGGTATTTAAAAGTTGATACCGTGGCTTTGGGTTTTAGCGGGATTCAGGACTTCATGGAATTCCGAATCGGCGATGGGGTCTGAGCGATGTTCATTATGCATTTCGTGAGCCTGCGAGCTTGAAATTTTATTCCGTTTTTGAGGATCTGTAATAGAGAAATAATTCCGCAATTGTGAATAAATAATTCGCAGAGTCGATTATTGTAGCGTGTTCAGAGTGGTAGAGTGTAATCTGAAGAAAGCGCATAAATCAATCGTAATGGTCTTTCCTTCCAGGCGAACTCTTCTCGAGATATTATTTCGCAGTTGTCATAAGCATCGTAGAGATTCAGATCTTGAGTTTGATAGATGGAACATTCTGTGTATTCATTCGTACCCCATTTCTGTCTTTCCATTACTTTTTCGCAAGCAGACGCGATGTTACTCTTGCGCGGTACTGCAATTGCATGATCCACGTTTATCATCGCGGTTTCAGGATTCAGAGTTGGTGGAATCGCAACAGCGATCACAGAGTTGCAATAACAGCACGGATTTCGTGTCCCGAAGTAATCTACTCCGAAGTCTCGCTGTGGTTTCAATTTTTGATTCCTTCTAAAAGGTGGAAACTTGGTTCCTGGGAGGAGGAGGCAATGAGGGATATCATTAAAACTTCTTCGTTCTCGCGATTCCCTTTTCAATTGTTCCAACGTCTCGCGTCGCGGGAATGTTGTAAACGAATCGCTCCGACAATAGAGGCGGAATAAAAAATGATGCCCGTTCTGTACGTTCCTTTTGTTCGGTAAGTGCTTTTAAGAGGTATCTCGTGGAACAATTATTTAGATACTCCGCCACAACCTGCGTCGCATTTTCTTTCTTCTCTGTTGCAAAGCAGACATGGGAGGGTTATAAAGAGATCCTGTAGCTCCTATAAAAATAGATGCAGTCGACAAATATTCTCCCTGTGGGCTCAGGAAATCGAATCCTTCGGCTGCTTGAAGCCCTTAACAGAGGAATCCAAATCACTTCTTGGAAAATATACTCCGTGGCGAAAAGGTATATGGTGTAGGTAATAGATTTTTAAAAATTTGAGTTTTTGCCTTAGTTGAGAACTAGAGAATGGAAATTGTAATTTTAGTAGAAGGAATATTAATTGCATTTAATATGTAGGGATCAGATATAATTTTTTTCATATACTTTTTTCAAGTTGGACAAAGTTCAAGAAGTGTCTAGGTCCACAAAACAATGAGATAAGAATTTAAAAACCGAAGCTTGATATATTTCACCTTACCCCGAAGAACAGACCTATTTTGCATAACTCTACTATTATTATAGAAGAAGAGAGTCAACTTTCCTCGAAACCAAATATCAAGTAGTAGCAACACGAAGAGAAGACAGCATTTCCAGATCCTTCAGACCTTCTGAGCCATCTCTCCACTCCCTCGCCACTGTTTGATCATCCCCGCTTTCTTTCGCCTCCTGTTATTTCTCTATTCTCCAAGAGAAATCGTTTCCTCGTCGTTTCTGGTGCCCTCGGGGGATTAAATTTCACGAAAATCGTCGGTGGTTCAGATTGGCCGCCGTGTACAGAAATTCCAGGAGATTCTTCGCGTTCGCCTCGATCCCAGCGCCTGGTGTTTATCACTGGCAGTTTCAAAGGCCACGCGCTCTGACGATGCCCGCTCCCTTATACCAGCTCGATGAGACGTTGTTGGTTGTGCCTGGGGAAAGGGAAGTCGCGTTCCTTCCTCGCCAGTTTCCCTGTGCTCTTTGAATCCTTCAAAGTCACGCAATGGCATATTAGTTTCCAAGTCGGCGCGGTCGTGTTTAATTGAAGTCTTAATATCGCGTCCCAAAGCACGAATAGTCGAGCAACAAGATCGCACCGTGTTGCAAGAAACATGAATACGAGGATGCATACTCATGCTCCCTCTGTACTCTGTGCTGTATGCTCTGGGCTCGTCTGTACACGCTGCCCCTCCTCGCCCACGATAAATGTAAACGAGATCTCGGCACGAGGACGAGGATGGGGTTTTTGGCGGAGTCCACCGCTGACACCTCTTGTACCAAATTAACGAGGGTGTAATGGATCGCGAGGCTAGCAAGAACCTCTGATGGACCGTTTCGATGTGGAGATTATGCGTTCCTACTGTGCTGGACGAACTTAATGATAGAGTTCCTGGAGAGGGGATGTCTAAGTTCTATGATACCTGAATAGTTTTTGCTTGAGGATCTTGGAGATTACTTGAAGAAATTGAGATATGGGTTATGCCAGAATTGTAGGTAAATTAGAGGGACAAGTAGAAAATAGGAAAGTATATATTCTGGATTTTATTTATTTTTATTAATATCTAAATGCAAGGTGTATGCATCTAGCAACCTAGTCCTCATACATACAATCAAAGATCGATTGTGACTTGCTCTAAAATTACAAAATGTCTGAATATGAACTTAGGTATGTCATTAATGCAGCAAATCAGTTATACATATGTAGTTTCTCTGTCTCATCAAAGGTACTCTCTTCTCCCCTGATCTATAATCCTGAACCACTCTGTACAATTCGATAACCGAATG
This sequence comes from Calliopsis andreniformis, assembly GCF_051401765.1. Taxonomy (NCBI): domain Eukaryota; kingdom Metazoa; phylum Arthropoda; class Insecta; order Hymenoptera; family Andrenidae; genus Calliopsis; species Calliopsis andreniformis. The sequence continues at coordinate 14,329,091 of NC_135073.1, forward strand.
CACGAGCACATCGACGAGCATTCCTCGCAGTCTTCGCTCTTTTCACGTGATCACGCGAATTTCTAGGAGGCGCGAGCGCGTAAAAATAAATCGCTTCGTTATTTTAACGAGAACACATCCGGCTTTCGCGCAGCAGTCGAACGAAAACTCTCCTCCGGTTCGTACTTTCGGATTCTATTTCCCGTTATTGGCCCGAGGAAAGTTTTGCGCCACAGTGGCGAGTTAACGCGAAACAATGCACCGGTTACCGAGAATGTTATGCCAGGCACGAAATCAGGTCCACCCGGTAATGGAAATTCCTGGAAAATTTCTATCAGAGGGGCAAGGGAAGAGGGCTATCATTAAAGCGAGCTAAAACGGCTAAAACGAACGGCACGCTTCTTCTCCTTCCTCCGCCTGTTCTTCTTTTTTTTCCAAATCGCCTTCGATACGATGTTAATCGCCCATTACAAGCCTGCACCATCCCCTTCATCTATTATAGGATCCTCTGAACCGCTGATTGCGGAATTGCTATCCTTTCGCCGCACTTGTCCAACACTTAACTACTGAGATTAAGTTTCTAGTCGGTTCCCTCAGAAAAATGGTACCTCGACAATTTTCAATTTTAATATACTTGCAAAGGTTAGCGATGAAGTAGATTTTTCACTCTGAAAATTTGCAAAGGTAGATTGAATTTAAGATCTTTCACGAAAAGATAATATAATGAACTACAATTTTAGAACACTGAATAGGCTCAGAACCTCAAACACCTATATCTCAAAAAATAGGAGCTTCTAACTTACACTGTTTTCATTCACAACCACAAACCTATACAGTTAATCACCCCCTGTTTCACCAAGAGTCAGCAGCATTCCGAGTTCCCGAGACTATTACATCCCTTTATCCAGAGAGGTTTAAACAGCAAAGTTAATTCGAAACCGCGACAGATATTAACTTCCACTCGAGCAGGAGCGTTCACAGCCGTGTTTCCTCGATGTTTCCACCTGTTCCCTCTGTGTCTGCTCGATTCGTCACCCCGAGGCATCTCGACGCGTCGATGACAAAGGAAGTCAGCCGATGGAACGCGAAGACGCCAGGTAAAGGTTCAAAGAGGCGTCGAGGGGAGGAGTAATTTACGCGAAGGGGATTAAGACGCGGAAAGGCAAACGGGGTTGGCGTTGGGAGCGGCGAAGAAGCTGCGTCTAGAAGTGTGCTCATTGTTATGCATTTCCGTTATTAAATATGTATATCCCGGCTGTGCAGCGAGGCGCTCGGATGCATTTCAGTCGCGGCTGGATTAAAGGGTTATAACCAGAGGAGTATGGCTGCCAGAGTTGCGTTAAAAGTTTACAAACAACGTCTGAGTCGTTCCATAACTTTTCGAGGGCCATGGCTCTGCTGTAACGACACTACTTCCGCTTCGTCGCTCCTTGGGAATCCACCCTCCTCTCCATTTGTCTCTGTTCCACTGCCATCGAGTATTTTCATCTTCATTTGCTGAAGTTCAGCGCGAATGACTCCATCAACTGTCGAATGACCTGTCGTTGATCGCTGCATTTGCTCGCGGGACTTGTGTTCAAACGAGCCTGCTTGCTTGCTAGGGGTGTCTCAATTTGATTTAGACAACGATGTTTGGAAGTAGAGAGCTCTGGGGTGGAGGGGTTGGGGAGGGATGAAGTGCTTGTTAGAATTTCATGCGTGATGCTGGCGTATGGAGATGGCACTTTGTGGTCAGCCTTGGATGTTCAGGTCTATGGACTTGGGAAGTCTCTGTGTATGATTGGTGTTTTATGTGAGGAGGAGTGAAAGAATTTTTTTTTTTAGCGAAACTTGTGTGATTCGAGTATGGGCATTGTAGTTTAATGAATAGTAGTGACTTTTGATAAAAGTAGTTTTGGAAAGTAGTTTTTAAAAGTAGTATGATTCTAGTACCTGAGGAATTCTGTGAAGTTAAGCAACCTCAGTTACGTTATATCCTGACATTCCTTTCACTTGTGATGTCATTACAATTTCTCGAAGCAATTGGATTTATCTTCTTAATATAAGCTTCCTATTTTTCCTTCCTCTTCAGGCTTTAAAAATAAGCAAATGCTCAGTATAAAAATAAAAATAGTTCATTGGACTTTCAGCTTAAACAATGAACAGCACTTGATATGTGTTCAATACATATTCCCCAGATAATTCTATCGAAATCAATAAGAGCAGGTTGTCGAGGTAGTCGGACAGGAAGGAAATTAGCAGGCTCGAGCAGCTGATGCCCGTGCCAGGAATAACGTGAAACCTTGCGCATGCAACATGCAGCCCCTACCATTTTTAGTACTTGTCTCGAGGCGGGCCACTTTCTTAATGTCACACTCGCTTGAACAAAGTCAAGTCCACTGTCCTATTTAAACCTCCACCTCAATTATAATATCCACTCTCATCGATCGATCTCCCTTCTCCCACCCCCTAAACGTCCTCATTCCAGGATTCTCTATTAGCTGAAAACTCTACCGACGAAAAGTCCCGATTCCAGGGACCTTTTCCTCGCACAACGCGCGCTTCAAGATCAATATTCCTATGAAACCACTTCGGCGCGCAGTTCCTCAAGAGGTTTCCCCAGTTTCTCGTCAAACACGTCCCGAATCGAACAGGACGGATTCGTATTTGCCCCGAAACGAGTCAGCCCGCAGCATTCCAAGTTTCGCGTGGCGTCGCAGGAGCCGAAGGGGGTGTGTTGTCGCTTAGACGAAGATGTCCGCGAATATATTTAACCCGTGTATCCAAGCACGTCACTCGAAACTAAGCCAATATACTCGGCGAAGTTCAACGCGGAGGAACTTGCCGACAAAAGCCTATACAGGCCCCCGCGACGTCCCCGTCACCCTCAGACATCCTGCTGAAGCTTCATCCAGCGGACCACCTACCAGCCGACCTTTCTCGCACAATGGATCCTATCCCGACGTCGGGCGTCGGCCGAGACAACTTCTTAAAGCCGCGCCGCTGACGTCCAAACTTCGGACACATTTTACCTCGGCCCTGTCCCATTAACGTGAACTTCGCCGCGAGACACTATATCATTACGATGTTACTAGCAACAGGGAGGGCAGCTCGAATCACGCACCGAGGAGGACCCTGTCCTCATAAATCTCCACGCTGACACTGGCTAGAGTGTCCATCGAATTTCGAAGCGGATCGGAGAGGGAAGATCGTTTTTCTTGGTCTGCGGTACTGTTGCGCATGGTTGTGTTGCGTGTGGGAGGAGACGAGATGAGGGAGAGATAGGGCAGGTTTATCGGGATGCTCTGTTTTGTGATGGTGGAGTCAATGTGAGAGGGTGGATCGATGGAGCGTGGAGGGGGTATGGTGAGGGTGTACAGGGGGTGGAGAAGTTTGAATTGGGGTACAGTGGTTTCTTATGCAGGCTTGTGGGTTACTAGGGGAGATATGTTATAATAAGGGACACGTTTTCGAAAGAGGCTTATGTAGTGGTGGGTTAGAGTGCATAGAGTTGGGGAAATTTAGTTGCTTTGAATTTTAAGATTGGGTGGCTGCAGGGCAGATTGTGCAACCTAGGATGTGATTCTATAAGGCAAAATTCTTGTTAGAAAACCGTGAATAATTAAATTATGTATGTAGAAGGTCTCGTTTCAGAGTTATTAATTATTGAGAAAGCTTACAAAACTGTCCAACTGATGTCAGACCAGTGACTGACGTATTCTACTGCGTAGGCTTATTCTACTGCCACTGGTCAGACACAGCAGCACTAGTAGAACATATCAGCCACATTTGACACATATCCTCCACAATAATAACTCTGCAACCAAGGCTCAAGTCTAGAAGCGTTCCTCCCATCTCATGACATCAATCAGGTTAAGCTTCATCTGTTTCGAAAAAATCCAAAAAACAATACCATTGCAGTACATACCGACCTGCCTCCGTGGAATCGTGAAAGTAGACTCGCGACGCAGCATTAATGAATTAAAATAAATGAAATTTCGAGGTTGCCTTGCTCTCCGCGATCTCTCTATCCAGCAACCTGAGCGCGAGATCGATTCGAACGATGAAAGTACAGCGAAGCGGAGGGTAGATTGTTTAAGCTGAATATTGGAATATCGGGGACGATATATTTTGCTCTCATTCGAGGGTAGAATGCTGCGGCTAGAATGGCGACGCAATTAACAAAGTAACGAACCGAACGCGGGAATACTTGGCCAGAACTTCCATAAATTGGAATTACTGCACGCCGTCGAGCGTTCCGCGTATTAAGGAGACGGCTCGAGAGCAGCCTGCGCAAAGAAATATCCTCTCGCGTATTTAATTACTGGTCGAAGCTGCCCTGTCCTCCACCGACGAATCGAATCGAGGCGGTTCGTCGCGCGTCCATGGGATTTTCGATGGTCGAAAGGGCGAGGTTTCGCGCGGACCTTCTCGAAAGAAAATATCCAGTCGCGTTACGCGAACGTTCATGAATTTTATCCGGTCGTAAAACAATTACGCAAGCTCGGTGCCTCGCTTTAATTCCAGTCCATTGTCGCCGCGAGTCGAGTAAAAAATAGAGGCTTTCCTGTTCGCTGCCTTTTATCTTTGTTAACTCGTTACGTTCGTTCTCTCGTCCCTCTTTCTCACCCCCCTGCCGCGACTAGGCATCGCTGGTCCCGTTTCAAGGCACCGCACGCCTCGGTCTGCTACACTAAATAGAAATATTTTTTTCTTCCTTCGAATGGAAACACTTGAACGACACGGTTGCCGCGGAATTCCCTCTAAACGAATGCAAATTCTAATTAACCGCCTGAACGGGCTCGGTTCTCGACCTGGAAACAGCTGGAGTGTACATATTTAAAAACGATTAAAGGGAGACTTGCTCGTTTTATTCGGGGAGAAGTAATCTCTAGCTTCTGGAATTTTTTGATGGAGGTAGTTGGTAGTCGAGGGATTTGATTTCTGTCGCGGGTTTAGTGTCCAATCCTCGAGTTGGTAAAATCAAATGTTTAGAAAGAGATTGATAGCGGAGGATATTTTTCGGAATGAAAGGAAAATTGAAAACTTTTCCTGACACTTCGATCGTATATCCGAGATATCTTCTACAGTCCCCAAATCTGAATAGTCTGACCTAGAATGTTCTATTTCACTCTCCTCACTCAATCATATAATTCACCATTCTTTATCGCCTCCTTCATTCTGCCATCAACTGTGCCCGTAAAACGGTCGTCGAAGTGCTCTTAAAACTCGAATTACTATACAAGTTTCCCATCCACCCCCATCATCCCTCGAACGATCTGAGCAGGAAATACTCAAAGAACCGTGGAATTGCGTCGAAGCGAAAAGGAATCGCGAGTCGTTCGTACATCAGAGGACCCGCGTACGCGGCGTAGGATTTGTCGGTCGAACCGAGCAGATCGAGCATGAAATCGAGGAAATCGCGTGGATTCGTCTCGCGAGCCGCGGCTTGGAAAAATCGGCCGCTCCCGCGGATCTTGTCGGCTCTGTAAAATGATTATGCAAAGCGCGGCGTCGCGGCTCGCGAAGGGGTGCTTTAATTTGGAGGCATTGTCAGGCCCTGGGAAAATTAAAAGCTTATCTCGCTCGGTCCTTCCTTCCTTCCTTCCCCTCGGCTGCTCGCGACGCGGGGAGCACACTCGACGCCTGAGCCCGCCATTGTCTCGTCGCGGAATTATTATCAACAGCGGCGACGATGTTGCTAGATAGTAATTGTTTGAACGCTGATTCCGTCCCTATTGTTTGTTAGTCAGCCGCTTTCTTCCTCGAGCATTACGCGTGTCCCTTCGCTGTCGCTACACGTCGAGGAAAATGTAGTTTCCTGTGGATGGACGGCGCAGGGTAATCTCGAAATCGATACGTCACGCAGTATTCTGTAGTCATTTGGCTTCGAGATAAGAAAATTTAGACTGTATAGTTCATTTCAGTTTTTGTGTTATCAAGACAAAAATGAAATTTTGAGGGTCTTTTCTGGAGATCTGTCACTTGCATATAATTTGCATATAATATACAATTATTGTATCCATATTTCTCTAAGTATTTCCCATGAAAAAACTGATTAGAAACAGAAATTTCAGTCTTCAATTCGGAAACTAAACTATTCTCAGCGATTTCCAGATTTTTAAGATGAAATAATTTTTACCAAGCAGTCGTTTTGGAATACTATGCACCATAGGGAATCTGTCAGAGATCCATAGGCACGGAGACGCTCGTCTTCCTCATCCGAACGACGCTCGCTCTACGACCACTTGCACGATACCCCGAACGTTATTACCGTTCTTTTCTTAACTCAGCTCGTCTCGATATTACGGATCGTTTCCCGTCAATGCGGTTTATTTAGAGCTACCTGTCTCGATTGTCCAATATCCGCCAATTGAATCGCTCGTTGCGCCAAACAAGTGGCTGGGATCCACGTGTAACAAATTCTCGGAAACGGTCGGATGTATTTCCAGGATGTTAAGGGTTTTCATAGATATCAATTGCTGGGGTTGCTCTGTCGGATAGAAATTTTCGTGACTTTCTTATGTAGCTTGTTCCATAGCGGGATCGAAGTTGTATGAACGGAGAGAATGAAAGAAGTTTATTGTACGTGGTCTGTTCGTTAAGTGATAAGGGTAACTATGCTTCTTGAGGATTGGTGGTGGAGAGGCTGAAGGTTTTATTACTGCTGGCGTGGCTTCCTTGAACTGTGCGTTTTATGTAGGGTCAGATGCTTGGCCATTCTTTTAATTGAAACTGTATTAACCTGGGTGGGGCATTAGTTCTATGGTTGTTATTAATGAGGAGACGTCGGCGAATATAAGGCTCAGGTTTTAGCACGTTGACTGTTGTGTCACCAATATGTGGGATAATTTCACTGAAACTATTAAGATTCATCAAACGCTAAGAGAAAAACTGTGGACAAACTCTTCCAAGTGTTCTCAGAGAAGAGGGCGTCACTAAAAACCAATCCCTAATGAATTCCGCTCAGAAAACGTCCACTGATTCCACTGCATACATCACCAAACGATATAACAACAATCCAGAAATAAGTACTGTATCTGTACACTCGTGATAAACGCGACCTCATTACTTAATGGACAAGCTAATATACCTTCAGCAATATCCCCAGAAAAGGAAGAGTGTATTTCGCGTCAGGCGTCGCGCGAGACAGTTTCCAACTTCTCCCGCGTTCGGTCTTTATGCAACAGCAAGTAGGTAACAGTCGGCAGGGTCAGACGAAGGAGTGGAAAGTTCAGTCGAAAACTTGTAATGGGCCAGCCGTTTCGGGCGTCCCGCGGCGACGATATAGCTTCTCCAGCTATCAGCCATCGATTAATTACGAGACATTAACTATGAAACACGCGCGATGGTGGCGTTTCGGCGGCGGGCTTGCGGCCGTGTTCCAGGCGGACGCGGATGGACGTGACGAGGTTAAGCGCGTTTCGCGCCCTCGCGTTAGGAGGGTCGGCGGGGACGTCGTTATGGCTGAGCAAAGGGTTCGTTTAATATGAATTGCGTATTAATAACGAACTAACTAGGCGCGAGAACGCCACCACTTATTATTATTTATCAGGGTGATTAATTCAAGCCGCTGTTGCGGCGCGCCGCACCTGCGCCATTCGTGTCGGCTGCAACGCACCGGGAAATTGGTTCGTTCACTTTCGAGTGCATCTGGACTCGAATTCCGATGGACCCACATGAATGAGCGCAGATGTTCCTTTGCCTGCTGTTTTTTTTTAAAACGATCCCTCGTGGACGGGACCAGGGATCGTCTTCCGTGTTTTATTTCCCCAAAGTGGATGCGGACAGTCGCTGGTCGGCCAGAAAATATCTTGCCCTCTGATACAAACGCATTGTCAATTCGAGGGACTGTTGGATTGGAAGAAAGGGGTAGTTGCAATCATGGGACACGTTGCTGGCAGTGTTTTTGTACCGTTTCGTGACCGTAGTTTTGTGGTCAGAATCTCTCGACTTTATAAATCTATTTCATGCAATAACTGAAAGATCTCTCTATCCTATTATAAACCTACTTTGTAACTTTCGATTTTCCCATCTGTTCTGTTGTGTGTCCACTTGATTTTCACTGCACTGTTCACACTTACTTATTTATATCTACTCATATCTGACCAATAATCGTCCACCTTCAATCTCCCCTGGAATACATTCTATTTCAAATTCCCTCATGATCCACAACTAAGAAAGACCTTCCCAGAGACGATTAGGCGTAATCAGACCATCAGTTTTAAAATTCCTCCACTTCCCAATTTTCCAGTTTTTCAAACGTCCACCAAACCTTTCCCAAACACGGTGGAATTTTATCGACAGCCGTAGATTTGTTTTTATCAGTGACACGTGTCGTTTGCGGTCCCCCCCTGGCGAAAAGCAAGGTGGGGATAATGCATTTTCATTTGTTCCAGTCTAATAATCGCGGCCTATCGGTGTAAAACGTCGTACGGCCGTATTTCATTGCGCTTTTCCACGCTGGCAGCAGGCTGCTTCCCTCCGGAGTCAGCTGGCGCGGTTTCGCGCGGACATCGCCCGTTCCCAATTGATTTTTATTACAAACTTTTTCTTCCGTTAAATATAAAAGCCGCTCGCGACAGGGGCAGAGCTCCCCTTAAATAACGGTTATCAGTGGCGTTAATGGCGCGTCGCTATCGTTTTTCCGGGCGGCGACCGATAATAGGAGGGAAAGCTCTGCACGCCGCCTGAGACCGCAGAGCATCGCCGCTGAAATTATCGATACATCGACTGCTCGGCCGGTTGCAGCCTCGTGGAACCTGCGAGTCACGATCGGAAATGTTTTAGGACGAGAAGAATCCGTGTCGTGGTATCTGCTGACGTTGTTCGATGGCTGAGCGTCCGATAATCCGATTCCGAGCGATATTAACCCTTCAACGTTTGTGTTTCTTTCCTGTTGTTTTTCCCTCACGACGAAGCCCTGTGCAAACGTGAGTGAAAATTCTATCGTTGGAAAATTTGTGTTTTTTTAATACAAGTTAAATGCGTTATACACGTTCTGCTTCATTAGTCTAGATTATCACGTTCGCGCGAAATTATTAGAAATGTCAAGTCAAAAATAGTGACGAGAAGGTAGTGTTTCCAACAGGATTTATGTATTATTTTATCTGAAATTCGAGAGGAATTTAATGAAAGTATTTTCAGAAATTATTAGTCTCTCAGAAATTGCCATGGCCTGTACATGTGTCATGGAACTGTGACGTGTTAACTGAAGTTTCAATTATGGACAGCTTCGTTTATTCACGATTGCGAGTCTCCAAATGAACAACAGTAAGAGTATAAGAGAATACAGATTGAGACTTTAACTCTGATTTAATAGTAGATAGTCTACCAAAAATAACCTCAATTATCGTCTGAAATGCATGGTGTACGTATTTCGTTCAATTTCTATATCACGACCAGTCGAATCGTTGGAACGTTAAAAATGCGCGCTCGTTAAATGAACAGATAATTATAATGTATCGGTTCGGGGTGCAGCCTCTCTTGCTATTCAGGCCGAAAATAACGCCGCTAATTGGCCGACCACATTTGCGCTCGCCACGTGAAGTCTTCCGGATCGTGGCCGCAAATATCCGTTCGCCGACGAGCATGCCTAACCATCTCTCGCATTCCTCACTGTTGGATTAATCGATGATTCGCTGGAATTTCGTTTTTCCCCCCCGTGAGACCAAGAATTTGCGCAAGCGTTTTTCAGCCGCCTACGTGGTCTGGGTTTTTAGTTATTTCACCGGTTGGATTCGCATCGTTTCGTTTCATCATCATTTCTCGAGGGAATTCTTTTGCTGTTGGATGCTACAATTAGGGATTCGATACGAAACTTGATAGAAATATTTTAATCTTGTCAGATTTCAGAAACTGTTCGACGAGTAAGTAGTTGAAGACGTATATAGTCAGACGCAAAGAGAATGATAACTTTACTCGCTAAAGGGCTGCAACGACTTTATCTGGTTACTATTTTTAGTTAAGAATGTTTTGATTTGGTCACCTCTGAAGCTGATCGAGGAGTAAGTAGTTCCAGACGTATGTGGTCAGACACGAAGTGTCTGACAACTTTCTTGAGTAAAAACCTATAGAAGAGGTAAAACATGCCACAGTACTTCCTCCACAATAAATCTCCAATTTTTATTTCTGTTCAACACCTCCTATAACAATTTCAGCACTAGGCAACTAGAATTTCTAACAAAAGTGAGAAATCACTTCAAACTCTGGTCATTCAAAATTCTTCTCTACTATCCACTGATCCAGTCACACCAATTTGCTGTTCCCACAAGAGCAAGAAAACCTCCACACTGAGTACTAACTGATCAGGGTAACACAGCCAAGCAGCTTCCCAAGACCATTCATCCCCCTGAAATCTGTACGAACAAACCCATCAGATTCTCTCGGCGAGCGAGCGCGCGTCGCCCTATTTTCCCTCCATAAAAATTCATAGCTGCAATCTGGTTTCGCCCGAATTGATTTCGTTCCATCGCGCGCCGCGGAACCGCGAAACTTCGAATTGAATTCCGCGTGTGCGAAAATATTAGCAGTCGCGGCGCCAACGGTGGTCGGTCTCCTCGAGGGAGGCGCGAACGATTTAATTAAACAATTCCACCGTTCGCTGGAATTCGCGAGCGCCGTCGGTGCTCATCGATTAAGACTAAATTATGCGTCCCTTTCAGAAGTAATTCGGAGTTTAGGTTGCGACTGTAAAATCAGGTGACAAATCGCGCCCCCGGGAAATTACGGGCAATTGCACTGGCGAGACTGCGCCTGTTTCAAACGCATTGACAAATACGCGCTCGTTTCGACGATTGATAGGCTGTTCAATTTTTTACGCGAGATAAGGGGTGGTCGCAGGTGAGGGTTTTGGGAAACCTATGAGATTAGCAGAATTCTATGAATGTTATATTTAGGGGTGAAATTGAGTCGGTGAGTTGAAGAACGGTTCAAATTCAAAATTAATTGCTTTTAAATATTCTTGAAATTTTAAATTCTCTGGAACCCAGGAATAAAGTGTATTAAGTCACTTAGACGTCAGTAAAATTAAGGTTGCAGTCATAGGAAATAGATAATAATTGTGATGGGAATCCCTAAGTTGAAGGAATCATCGAAAGCTTTTTGCCAAGGGTAGTACATTAAATAACGCAAGTGTACACTTTAAGTATCAAGCTACAGGAGACAAGAATTCGCCAAACCACGTCGATCGCTCTGCCTCGACAGTCTTCACTCAGAGTCTTATTTGCAAGCTCCTAATGCATTCTTTAAACGTCAGTTCTAGCGGGAACGCGTAATATAGGACGTGATACGCGTCACGTCGATATATCCCGGGGATATCGCAGACGTCTCAGCGACACGTACGCGGGAGCGTTGCCTCTCGCGCGTGTCACGAGCAACTGGAACGAAGAGCAGCGAACCCGCTGCCATCCCCTCGTGTTTGCACGAGCTCTCGATATTTCTCCGTCTACCCTCTGATAGTGCCAAAGACGAGAGGCAACAAATACACAGCGAGCGTTTTTACAGAGCGAAGTGGACGATAACTGTTTAGTCGTTAAATTGCAAATAATGCTAAGTAGTTGACCATGCTCTCGCGACTCTGCGGCGCAGCGTTTTGCTCAGCTAGTGCTGGTTTTCCACGCGTTACCCTGGAACTTTTGGCGTTTCCGCTCTAAAGCGAAAACTTTCGCGGTGTGGCTGTAATATTTTAGTTCTAACGCGGAGAAGGAAGCGGCTTCTTGTGTCGCAACGTGGCGCGTTTAACAATTTCACGCTGGGATACTGTAGCACCGAGCTTGTTTAGAAATGCGTGCTCGACAGTGGTTCTTTTCTGTTGATTTAGCGACAGGAAAGTAATCCATCTTAATGTCAGATTGCGAGAAATGGAGAATATTTCAAAGACTTGAATATTTTTAACCTGTGGATCAGGTCTCGCGGATATACTGATGAATAGATAGCGTAGGCGTGAAATTAATCAAACAGTGGAATTAACATGTTCGAGGCACTAAGATAAGCTAAGTGGCAGATGTATTAGAATGTGAAGGCTTCAGTCTCTTTTGTCAATTTACGACACTGTATTTCTTAGCAAACTATACGATTGCATTTTCCAGATTTCATGGATTTCATGGATTTCTTGCACAGTAGTTGATTGATTAGATTCTATTCTTATTGCTCCACACTTTACGTCTCCGTTCCACTTTGCAGTTCACATTATCTCTCGCCATTAGGAAATCAATTTAATTTCACGTTGGATTCGGAGGTGAAACAGAGCCAGTCCCAGCGGTTCCAATTTATTTTAGATTTGCGATTATGAATTTTCCAGTTTAATCTCCGCCAGTTCTCAACTTTTAAATATAACTGTTGTCCAGTTGTTCCGAACGTATCTTTTTAATCTGGAATAGTAATCACGGGAAAGTTTTCTGGAATTTCACAACATCGCTGTTGGACGCCCGTAACTCGTATTAATTCTCGTTAAAAGCCAAGTAACACGGTGCACCATTTACTGGGTTCTCAACGCACGTCGACGTTCTTGCTCCCTTCCTCTTATCGTCCTCTTTCATTGTCGCGTGTGTCTGCCTCGCGCACGTACAGGTTTAGGTACTGACCATTCATGGCCAGGTCCATAAGATGGTCACTGGGGGCCATTGCTGCTGCGTTCTGTTCCTTTTTCACTGTTGCCGCGCGGGAATAACGAACACGCTTCTTTAACGTTTCTGCTGCTGCGAGAATAAAAGGGCTCGTTCCTTTTTTGTGGCCTCGTTCGCTCTTAACCGCAACTAGCGTACTAGAAAGTACCGACAATGAAGACGGTTGAGTATAGGGCGCGTATAAATTGCACCCCTGTTTCGTTGTTGATTTTAAGGGGAAGGTGAAGAGATTTTTGTTAATTTGTAGACGCTCTCTGTGCTCAGATTCTGTGATGAAACAACCTTGTTTCCTTTGTATACAGGTGCTCCATTGTAGTACCACTTTTTGGGTTTACGCGAGAGGCTCTTCGTGGAGATGTGAAATTGGAATCGAGGAAAAATAAGAATTAGAATTCGGAAACTGATTAAAATCAAATGAATCTGAAAATCAGAAAATATTTAAATTACCATATTCGTACTTTCGAATATTATGAACTTTCAAAGATTCATATATTTGAAACTTTGAAAATTGAAATATTTGGCTACTGAGATTTTTGAATATTTAATTTTCTACATATACCTACCTAAGCGTCATAAATCTCCAAATCTCCACTTCTCAATGAGAATTCCATCGATCAGCATAGCCTTCGTTACTCATTCTTCTTTCCACGACCCCGTAAACTTAAGATCCGCTTCCTGGACGAGTTCTCCTTTCCATTACACCTGTCACACAGACAGCCGCCATAACACCGATGCAGAGGGGGCCAAGTTAATTCTCGGTCATAGCCCAATCAAGCCCGATAGAGGGGAGATAAAGGACGAGCCGAGGGAGAGTTAACTAGGGTGGAACCGCTGCCAGTTACGGACGACGAGCCACGGAGCAAGAGAGTGGCAATGCCGAACTCTAAGTACTTCTGATAGGATTTACCTCTCTCGAAGCGCATTCGTGGCATCTGCGCCCACGGGTCTGGGCTAGCCTGTGCCTTCTCGAACAGGGATCGGCTCCTCTCAGGGCCGGGACCTCGTAAATCAGTAATCAGGAATTCCCGTGGGACCTTGAGCCACGACCGCCACAGTTCTCCACGCTCTTGGACCGACTGCTGGATATCGTGTCGCGTTCGAGCCAGAAATACGTCGAACCCTTCCAACCCTCTTCCTCCTCGAGATTTCTCCGCTTTCGGCCTCCTATTGGCCACGAAACACCGAGCGGAAGTTCGAAGGGATGATTTTTAAGCTCGCGGTGAAAACAGGATATTGATCCGCGGGTGGAACTGCTATAAGTTTCGATTGTGAGGGATCTGCGGATGAAGGGTAGGTTTAGACGTGAAAAGTCGCAAGTTCGGGGGAATATACAGGGTGGGTCGTTTATGTGGTACCATCTAGGAAGATATCTTTTAACAGATTTTTATCTCTGTTATATTCTATATGTGTGAAAGTTTGCATTTTTTACTATATCTATGAGATACTTGAATTCGTAAATTAGACTATTTTTGGCATCTTGAGTACCTCAAACAAAATTCTTTTTGCCTCATTTCTAGTTTCATTTTATAGTAAATCTCTTCTCCTAGTTCATTTACCCATAATTTTTTAACTTAGGTTAAGAGACTTTATTATATAGATTTTATATGAAAAAGCACACTGACAGGTTTAAATACAGTAATAGGGTCTTTTACCTTACTTGTCATTCGTAATTCATAATCACCTAAAATCCTTCCTTAGAATGTTGAACCTAAATAATTATTTTTCATTTTTTCTTCAAACCATAATTACACAGATTTCTTGAAACTAAAATCATAGTTTATCTACACACACTACTGTTACATGTACTCATGTTTTACAACTTCTTTGACCATTACCCTGGAAACTACTCCAGCAATCTTACTTGCGTATACCAAAACAATCAAACGTAATGATCGATACTTTATTCTATAGTTTGTGGTAAAACTTTCGCCCATGACACTCGCCCTACTGCCCTATCATCTCTAAAGGATTCTAACGACTGCAGAGTTATTTCTGCCTGGAACTCGTGGCTGTTTTACTGTTTAGAGTTTACTACTCTCGTTGCGGTTTCTTTCGCGCTGGGTTCCCTCGTTTCCGTTCGCCAGCTCCTCAGTCTTAAACAACTCAAAATATCAAATTCTACGATATATTTTATGACGAAACATTAACCCCAGAATTCCAGGAGCCTCCTATCACAACAGAGATGCGTTAAGTTATTAAGTGAACGAGTTCACCATTATATCTTTAACGTCTCTTGTTGAAGCTTACTGGGAAACTCGACAAGCGCTCTGAAACTGCGATGAACTTCGTTCTTGGGAAGAAGACTTCCTTGAAGTTACGTTGGGGATTTTCGAACACAGTAAAGCGTGTAAAGAAATTGTTTCTTGATCGAGAGTATTCGAGAGGCAAATTCATAGACTCTCCGTCCATTAATCGAAAGCAATTAACAGTTGCTCAATTTGGGGGCGATTTTCTTAGAGCTTAATTTAGAGGGAGGAGACTTTCGTTACAGGTGCATCGTTTCAGGGTAAATTTTTCGCGAGAGTGTTACAAGTATTGCTGGTACTTAACGATCCCCCCTTTGCTCCACCCTCGATTCGTTTGAAATTCCCGAAGGGCTCGAACTTCCGAGGCGTGTCGCGACGCACGTCGAACTTCGTACTTTTCGAAACGGTTCGGGCTTTCGGGGCTTAGGAACTGCACTAAAACGCGGTCGACCGTCTCCGTCGAGAGCTCCGCGAATTAATTCGTTCGGTTGACTCGTCGAATCCTTCCTTTTTCGCGTTCCGCCAATTGACTTCCCTCTTTTCTCCACTTCTCGCTTTTTCTTCATCCCCCCTCCGCCCCGTCTACCCTCCCGAGCGATTTTTCATATTAATTTGTGGGATTTGAAATTTCTTCTGCAAATAGAAAGCTCTCCGCAGGTTTTTTCCTCGATTCGATTGGAAAGAATATACTTTATATTAATGTCCTCTGGTTTTCTGAGGGGAAGAAAATCGAGAGTAGTTTAATCTGGGAAAGTGCGCATTTTGTGCTTTAAACGACGATATTTTTTATACGTTCGTTGGTAATGCTCGATCTCGTTGCGTGCCTCCACATTTTCGCGTCGCGATGTTGCGTTAATGGTGTATTATTAGCTGGCGAAGATGGCGAACGAGGAAACGAATGGTTATGAAGTGTGTTCATGTTTAGAGGGAGAGCTCGGCGCATTTGGGTGGAAATAATAGCTGCATAAATCTCGAGCGACTTTCGCGAACGTAACCTTGCTCGGAGAAGCTGGATGCATGCCAGAACAACGTAGACAAGAATGAATATTGGCCCGCCAGCTCTTCCTTGAATAAAGAATGCCCCTTAAGTGTGCATGGAGAACCTGGACGCATCTCATGGAACATTTTTCCCTTATTCTCATTCACTTACCCCTCGCGCTCTGAATACATTTGTGGCTGTGGACCCTTTAACGTTCGCTTAAAATTGATAATTATTAATTATGGTGCACGTTAAATTCTATTTTTTGGGGGTGAATTTTACTCTTTCCTATTTTTCCAGAGAAAAGTGTATTTATTTTATGATTTATGTGACATATCTAGATAAATCAAGTGTAATTTTTTCAGAGTACTTAGACTAGAGTCTCTTAATCTCTTTTTGGCTTGCAGTCTTTTTTTTTATAAAGGGGCTCCTCTTTTCTTTTTTCCTTTCCTTATTTTTTTCAACATCTCCAAATTTATTACAAAAAAGAAGATCTCTATTTGAACTTAAGTTCTAACTCAAATCTCTAATAAAAAATACTGTACAATTGAAAGTCATCATAATAAATCACTAGCCTTCTCAACACCAAACCGTATCCCTACTAAAGACCTGTTGTCTCATTAACTTTCCATCGAGTGTTCATTAACACCTCTCCCAGAATTCCCAACGAACGATTTAGTGGTTTCCCAGCCCTTGGATCCCCAGCTCCACGAGCCACCAAGACTATAATCTTCCTCGCCCTCATCCTAGGGACCTCCGCTCCGACACGGTTGCGTAATGGCGAGGAGCTGGCAGAGTCACTGTAGTCAGGTGCATTAGGAGGGTCCTTAAAGTGTCTTTCGCAGTTACTGGTTAGCCAACGAAGCGTAGCGCGAACGGCTACTAAATCGTCAAGTTTCCTTCTAATTACAACCCACGCTGGGGATGTATTGTCGAGTCTTCCGGTTCTCACGTCTGAACGATCGGTTCAGCGAGACACTTCCCCGACGCCAGGGATATTTTCAGTCGCCCCATCGACGCAGACGCGTGGCAGTCGAACAGACGATCCACTGTCTGCGGGGAAAAGGGTTCCAGGCTCGGCTCGAGGAAGCAGTTCATTTAATTAACGGGAGATTAGCCCAGCCGCATTTCCGTGGACTCTCCCCTTGTCTTTCTCTTTCCTTCCACCTTAGCCATCCCTCTGTTTCTCTCAGCTTCCCTCTGCTTCCCTCTGCTCCATACACCTTGCTCTCTCTGCCCAAGCACTCTGTCTACCCTCCGCGGCAAGTTGGACATTGCCTGTTAAATCTGCATTTCCGTCTTCCAAGTTTCGAGAGACGAGGCTCTGGCGGAGGACAGAGAGATGAGAGCGTCGGGATCGTCTGGTTCGACGAGGAACGACGCGTTAATACCGCTGGGTGGTACTGCTTGCATAATACTTGCCAAACAATCGGCGCCAATTGCGTTCGCGATTCAGCCCCGTGAAAACGAGGAGCCGCGCGCCGCCGCGAGCCCTGAGCCGACTTCGGGAGTTCCAGAAGCGGAACGCCCGATTCCGCGCGTGGTTATCCACGCGGCGATCTACCTGGAACCGAGTTATCGCGCGACAATATATTGAGAGACTTCCTGGATTAGTTTAATCGTTGGTAGTTCATGACTGTCGGCTTCTATGAAGCGAATCGCAGTAATTGGGGCTTGGATGCGCGAGGGTGTTCCCTCTGGCTGATCTCGAATTCGAGGGGACTCGATGCTCGTGAAAATTCTCTTGGATTATTGTTCGTACATTTAAGTTTGTTCCTGGGGGATTTTTTATGAACTTTTTTAACGATTTTGTGAGACAGAAAATTTGTATTAATGTTCATAGTTCATTACAAGTTTGTGTATTTATTCGTATATTTTTTTCAGAGAATTATTATTTTATTTGTTTTGTATGTTTATTATCAGAGAATTATTATTTATATTATTTTCAGAGAAGTGGTTGAAGGTTATTTTAATTGTGAGTTAGTTTTGTTAAATGAATGTCGGGATTTTATTCGAATAAAAACTTCCATCTTTATCAGAGCCTTCGTTTTACAGAGAAACAGTAGATTGTAATGACACAGCTAGTTGTGTGATGAACGTGTGTGAATTTTGCAGGATTAATTTTACTGAAGCTGCTGTCTTTACCCGAGAAGGAATATCTTCTAAATTGAGGACCACTTCTGTAATGGAGTGCTAATGCTTGATTTTTAGTTCAGCAGATACCACTAGACTAATTTCGTTTAGGAACATTCTACACTCGCCCAGAACGTCACAGGCACCTTCTCTACAAGATTAATTATCCTGTTCCCCAAGCCCGTATTCTCCCTTCACCCTCTCCATCTATCAATCCCACCAGATCCATACAAGCACTATTAAAAACCATTACTTCATTTATTTATCCTTCCCCATTGTAAGTACTTAAACTAATACCATGGAATAACGAAAACGGATAATTAGTATAATCTTCGATCTCCAATAGCTGGCTCGTATTTAGGTTACCAGTGGTACGGTCGATACTTCCTCTTTATGAATATTTATACGAAAAATTAAGGTCAATATTGCAACGGTCGAACGCCGAGACTGCGCGAGAATGCCTTACAAATTCCTCGAAAAGAGAATTATTTTCGTAATGCATTTTATCTCCCGTGAAATTCGCAGGGATACAATTAACGTAATGTTTATTATTGATTACCATCGTACCGATAATACTGCCCCTGCCCTCTGTGCGCGGGCGTCCCGTTTAAATATTCGCATTTGCCTTCGCGCGATTCACTGGTTGTCGTCGCTGCTAATTGGCACACGCAATCAAGCCCGCTCGCTGGCTGTAATTTATCGGGATAATAATTACACCTCGTCGAAGGAAAGAGATGCACCATGGCTCAGTCTGGGAGGAGAAGGATGCTCTTCGGTCGTTGCACGAGCGACCCGATCGGTGGGACGACGACGTTCCCGCAATTGATAAACCGCGGGCCCGCGTGCATTATTATGACGGTAATGATGGCGTTAGTGCGTTCGTTATAACTGTGCCGACGACTGCATCGTAATAAGCTGACGCCGATGAATATTCAGCGGCACTTGTCGCCGCTTCGTCCACTCGGGATCCGAATGTTCGTTCCAGATGGCTTCGTTCCTTGAATTTATTGGGCCCATCTAGGTGTCTGGACAAGTTGACGATTGTGTATAGGATGTTCCAGAGTTAA
Organism: Calliopsis andreniformis; assembly: GCF_051401765.1. Lineage (NCBI taxonomy): Eukaryota > Metazoa > Arthropoda > Insecta > Hymenoptera > Andrenidae > Calliopsis > Calliopsis andreniformis. The sequence continues at coordinate 14,348,100 of NC_135073.1, forward strand.
TGGTAGAAGAAGAAAGACGACGATTTGCGTGATAAAAGTTTGTATACGTAGGAAAGGGGGAATTCAATTTGTTGACGTGTTTTGTGGTTGAGAAAATTGAGCTTCAATTCCAGAAGGTTAGTGAAACCACAGGACTTAAAGTCGAAGTCTGAGGAACACAGAGATAAGTTGACGATTGTGTACAGAATGTCCTAGAATTAACTGCAGAAGAAAACAATTATAGTGATTCCACGTAAAAAATGTGAAATTAAGTTTGTTGATATTGTGCGTCGTTGTTAAGAAAATCGGGCTCTAATTCTAAACCACAGAAGCAACAGAGAAATTCTGAGAAACGCAGGATCCACTAATAAACATCCCCAAGAGCAGCAGGACCCTCTGAAAGAAATTTCTAAAACAAATTCCCCACAATCTCATCTCCTCCACCCTCGTCACGTTGACAAATACTCATCACATTATCTCTCCTCAGAGACCAACAAAATCACGAAATTCATCACGCACAAAATCCGCGAGGATCTATCCGACGCGAGTTTGAGTCAGGGAAATTTCGTTAAACTGGGCCATAACCCGCGTGTCGCAGCTGCAGATATATCCCAGTCTTATGTGGAATCCAGACAAGCCGAGAGGGTCAGAGGGTAAAACAAGCGCGTAAAAGCTTCCCCTGTGGCGTCCACTACGGTGATCCATCGCAAACTCAATTTCCAAAACGCCCAAGAACACGAGGATGAAAATTCCATCGGCGACGTCAACTTTCTAGCCCTTTCACGCGCTTGTGGACAACTTAACGTGCGAGTATTACTTCGAGGACTTCGCGTGTGTGCTATGCACGCATACGTGCGTGCTGGGTCGGGTAGAGAGAATGTGGACGTCGGATGTCAGCATAATTGGATGTAGGAGAGGGTTGGCGCTAGAGAAAGCGAGATAGCTATTAGTAACGTGTGCACACATCGGTGGCTGGATTGTCACGTGGTATTACATCCCCGCGAGCAGGGCTCTATTTTCAGTAAGGTGGCATCGATCGCCGCTAAATTATTTCGTGCCTGCCTGCCTATAGGCGGTGGCCCGAGAAAACTGACCTACATCTCTCTCTGCACATGTGCTTTTTGCGCGTTCCTGCACCTAAGTGGAATCGCCGCGGATATGGTCAGCCGCGACAGTGAAAGCCGCTTCTCTCGCGTGACGGCTCGCCTCTTCTTTTTCTCTGCCTGCTGGAGGCTCAATTCCAAGTGGGACACTATGAATAATAGTTTGAAATATGATTTGTAAATCTCTGTATTGTAGGATTAGGTATTGATCAGCTGGGCTTTAATTTTAAATGATTGAGGGGAGATAGATTTAAGTAGTATAGAGTGATATTGGTCAGCCATGCAAGTAGAAACAGGTGCATAATGGTCAGACGGGTGATGGATTCGCTCGTTGTGAAGTTGATACTAATGTATTCGATCATTCACAGATTTATAGGGCTCGATAAACGAGTAATGTCAGTTGTTCGTTTACCTCCACTTGTTTTATCAGCGCAGACAGAAAACGCCACGCGTGGGAGGCAGCTCAGGGTACTGACGAGTTTAGGCTGCTGCACCAACACTGTTTGACGTTTGTTTACTTCGACGATATTTACTGACAAATATATTGATATACCACAGCGGCATCCGCGAAGTCTCGTTTAATGGTGTTTGCTGGTAAGTCAATAATATGGCATTACGTGGAATGTCGTCGAGTCTCTTTACCTCTTACGACCTGGGGAGTCCCAAGAGAATCGGTGTTATTTTTATAATTCTCTATGGTTCTGGTTTCTACTTCTTCATTCTTTCCCTATTATTTTCTGAAGAAGAAATAATTTTACAAGCTCCTCTTTCTGTAAAGTTTAGCGCTTGTCGATTCCAGTCAGCAATCGCTCGCATCGATCAGTTGGCGAAGGACCGTTTTACGCTTCTTATCGTTCCCGTCTGCGGTTCTTCGCTGAAAGGGTGGGGCAAGTCAAACGAAGAGGACACGTTCCTTGCCATGTTTCTGAACGGTCCCAATGGTCCTCGTTCATGCCGAAAGTGTTCCTCCCGAGTCAGCACAGTAGTCGAGAGCTGCGAGTGCGCTGAAAGGTTTCGTTTTTCACGTACTCGCTGTGTGGGAAATTAAATGTGTTACTGTCACGTGCTACTAAAAGTCAATCAGTCTGGCTTTCAGCACGATCGATACTTCCGTCTATTTTCTTCTTGTAAGGATATTCCTTGGCGCACGTCGATGTAAAGTTACCCTCCCAGTTTTACGCTTTTACACTCGAACGCGAGCTCGTCGCATTTTTTACACCGAGCAGAAATAAATGCATCGCGACGAGGAACACGGTTTTATAAATATTACAAGGCGATACGGAAGCGCGAGGGAACTGGAGCTGAGTCGAGGCTCGCTTTCGGCCCATCCGGCTGGCGATGGAGTTAAGCGGCGCGATTTTTCAATTCTGAGAGTCTTTTCGTGTATTATTAAAATGCAACGTTACAGAAGAGTTATGGACGCAATGAATATTCCCCTTATATAATGACTCTGAAAAATCGTTCTCCCCGGACGCGTGCACATTTTTTATGACCGCAATCTTTCGCCGCGAGTAACTAAATAATGCACCGTGGAAGAGCCTCTGCACGTCTCTGCTCCTCCCCTGCAGCCCTTATCCTATTGCAGTTAGCTGGCTAATTTTCATGAACCCTGATACCCATGAACGGCTCATCGTTCCTGTCGCGACGCTTTAAAAGCTTCATTTTTCAAGTTTTCCTGGCTAATTATTATTTTATATTATTCACGAGTAGTTTTGAAGGTAGCCAAATGGGGTTTCTTAAAAGGGGATCGAAAAGGGGCAAGTTGATGCATTAGATATTTTATTTTTTTGAAGATAGCTATCTTAAAGTTTAAAATAATTTTAATTGATGGCATGTGCCTTGAGAAACATAATTAGAGGGGGTTAACTATTTTTCTTACTGTCTTGCAAGTTTAAAACATAACTTATTAGTGTAACAAGGAGCTTCGTCGCATCGTCTTACCTCCATTCCTATTTAACATCCTCAAGTAAATCCAGAATTCCCGAATTTCCCATAGATTGCCCTAGTCCAAGGCTTTTCAACCCTTTCTGGCTTGTGGCTCTTTTCAGAACATCAGCCACCTCTACAGTCTCATCTTCTTCTTTTTCTTTTTTCCTATCCCCATTTTTTTCATGACTCCATCTTCTTTCTTTCACGTGGCCTCAAAAATTCACTATCGGGACCTCTATACGAGAAAAAATGGCCTTACAGATCTTGCAAAAGTCTCTTAAATACATTTAAACAGGGTAGACTGTAGTATCTATTAAAGAACATTAAAAAATTAACGAAGATAGCTAGAATAGTCTAGCAATCTAATAGTCTAACAATAGTCTACAGTAAGAGCAGTTAGAGCACTTCTGCAAATCCTACAAGAGACTTCACTGACTTCAGCTTAACATTTTTTCCCCTGTAGAGGTTCATATGGCCCCTTATCAATCCTTCCCTAGTCCACTCCATCCCACACGTAACACCGAAAAATGATCCCAACTAACGTCGAGAACAGCCATCAGCCTCCTCATAACGAATGCTCGCGGGGGTGGATCCAATGCATCGTGAACTTTCCCTACGCCGAGGTGGCTCCATCCGATATTAAGAAACTTTCCATCGGTTCCCTTGTACTTCCATTTGAAATGAAGTCGGTGATGGGTGGAACAGAGACAGTCCAAGCTTCTAGAGGTTCTAGAGCGAGCGAGGGGAGCACGAGGGGGGATTGAAGTGGGTGAAACGTGGCAGGGCGAGCGAGAGAGAAGACGAGGCGGAGGATAAGTAGAGCATCATTAGCGTCGAGATGGATGAGGGCAAAACAGGAGCTGCTCCTTGTCCAGATGGGCAGACCCATATCCCTGGTGGTGTGATACAGTCTGGGCGGTAGCAGGTGGAACGTTTGCATTCGTCTAGCTGCTGGTCACTGGACTGCGATCCTTGAACAATTTGCGAACGCGGATGCAGCGAGCGGGATTAGCCAATAAGCCTAATGGAAGACGCTCGTTTCCTCTGACGGCGGGACGAACGTCAGCCCGTGGACTCGCTGATATATTCATGATCGCGGAATATCGGCTGACGCGCCGCCAGAACTCCGCTCGAGCAATCATTTTCGGTCAGAGCGCTGGGATTCGGGGACTTGCTCTGCCATGTGCGATGCTTCTGTGTCTGGGCTTCTCCAATTTTAATGCTCGCTTTTTGGAGCTCTCTCCATCGACCTGCTGACTGTTTGACCGTGGTTAATCTTCTGTTAGATAGGCAGTAAGTCTTCAATCAAATATATCAATATTTTTAAGAAAATTATGTTGAAAGAAAGTATTTTCTTTTGGATACCATTTCTTATAATATCTGGATTTCAACAAAAATACATTAAATGCATAAATTAATCCTGAAACCCTTGCCATACTTTGACGAGTCTGACTGGTGCCTTTCAGATAGGCATCGAAAGTGATACCATTACGAAAGAAAAATTATAGGCGAAGGTGTTGATAAACCTACACAGGGAATCTAATAAATCCAAAAAATGAATGAATAAATCTTCCTGGCAGTTTCATATTCTCCCACCTTGGTCAATTAGAATCCCCTAAAAATGACTGAAATTAAAATACCCCAGAAAAGTTTCCTCAGAAAATATTTTACCTCGGTTGGGACAAGGGTATTAAAAAATCGTGCAATTTTCGGATTAAGCTTCTCAAGAAAAGGACGAGAAGAAGGATGGTCCAGGATGGAGGACGGAGGCAAATTAAAAGCATAATTATGCGTGATTCTTATTCATGACGGTCGGTATCTGCAACTTATATCTTATTACTCGTTATTCAAGGGGCTTTAAGGTAATCCTCTTTTCTTTCAATAAGTTTCGCAGAAATTTTCGGATTTCTTTCCGCAGGCCGGCGTAACGAGGCTGAATTCGCCTAACTTAGATTATAGCTTACGCGGCCCCGCGAACGGAAAGTTGCCTGTTCTCCGTGAGAGCGATTTAAAATGTATCCAACGGGTGTTCGACGTAAGTTGCGAAGTTAACTGGAGCGAGCGTATAAATTATACTCCGCTCCCACGGCGGGAACGAATCAAATCCTTCAGTTTCGAAACGCGCTCTGAATACAACTAATTCCACGTCGAACGTTTCCGCTCGTACTCCTCTTGTCGAAACTTTTTCTTCCACCTCCGCCGAGGCAGGAATTTCCTCGAGTGCGATTTGTTGCGAATTCTTACGTTTCCACGCTCCACGCTTAGCGCGGGCCCCTCTCTCGACGCTTGTTTATTCGTTTGTGTCCGCTAATTCGTTCTCTTCCACCTTTCCACGTTGTTTCAGCACTCCTTTCTTCCTGGACCTACTTCACTGTCCCTTTTGTTTCTGTCGGCTCTCGTTTGTGCCGCGGACCTAAGAGACTATTAACGACTTGGGTAATGTAATTGGTTGCGGTTGCGTGGTAAATGAGAGGTGTGTTACTGATACGCCTTTCTCGAGGGGGCTTGACATTATTTCGCATTTCTTAAGTATGTAGATGTGTCAGAGTATATCTCGTAAGCAGTGTATCTGGTTCCACGTTTTGCCTCGGAAATGAGAGCCTTTTGAAGGAGAAATTTAAAGACATTTGACGTCTTTTACTGTAGTACAATGTAAGGAATTTATAGACACTTAAATTGTGTTTTTAACAGATTCGTTGAGTTTTGTTTTCTATCATTTCGTTAACTTAGAAAATGATTCCAAATTTTTAGTGGATAATATACGAAGAATTTAAGCTGTTTTCAGTATTCCATTTTCTTACTAAGAACCACTTATCGTAGCGTCATTAAATTTCTAAATTAACGTGAGCAAGCATAGAAAATTCCTTATCACGAGGCTCTGATTTCAAGGAGCTCCAAACGCGTGAAGAATTTCACTCCCCCAGGCCACGGGTGTTCCTTCTCGATGAAATAAATATCTCGAGCAGAGAATCTTTGGAGGAGGGTAGCTTGCTGGTTCGTTGTTCTCGTGTTGGAAGCAGGAAGTCTGGAGAGTTGGTACGGCCCTGGGCAACGAAACGCGAGCAAGTTCTTCGAGTGCAAGTTTCTCCCTCGATTCACGGGCCACGTGTTGCGGATATTCGACATCGATCTGGCTCTTGCACTTGCTAGGCAAGACAAACGGAACTTGCGAATCTCGTCTTCCCTTTGATCAAGAGTATGGTTCAAACTTCCACTCAATATCGATGACTCCCCCTTTTTCATTGGGTTGATCGTGGATTCTGTGTCATTTCCATGCTGGATGGTGTCCTCCATCTAACTTCGATAAGAGACGTTCGAAAGTTACCCCCTACTTGAATATACGTTTTCTTTTCGCAGGCGTATCTGAAGTATCGATCAGCGCCAAGTGTTATCGTAAGGATTGGGAAGCTCGCTAGAGGAGAAATATTTTCTTTCATTATTTTTCTGCTTTCTTGGCTGAAATAATCAGAATATTACTATTCAGATATTCTACGCTGTGAATTGGGAGGGGATTCTTTCAAAACTCATTTCTGAACCAGTATGTAGAGTCCTATATTAAATGAGAAACAAATACGAATTTTCTGAAAACAGAGATTCTTAATATTAAACCTTAGTATCTGAACGTAGAAAATCATTCGTTTAGTATTCATAATATTAACTTCGTTCTAGATCAAATAAGAACTAAAATCTAGAGGCTAGGAGAATACGTGAAACTCAATCATTGACTAATTCTATTAGTTCACCCTCTTAATGTTAGTACATCTCGTAAGGAAGTTCTCAAACTCATCTCGAATATTGAATCACTGCTGTAATATCCAATAGAAATTCCAAAGCAGATCGATGTTATTTCATAATGTATTCAACAGAATCTCGGGTATAAATCTTGCAGCGCGTAGCGAGATTTCTTCCCGCTGCTGACAAATGTTTTTTCATTCTTCTACTCGGCGGTTATCGGCGAACGTGCCGGAAATTTGGCGAATATACGACACGGAACATTTCCAGTAACGAGGCAGTCCCGCTGCAGGACGCAGGAAGAAAAAAGTCCCGGTTCTTCGTATTGTGCCCTCGGGCTGTCGCGAATATAATAGAGTTTTCTAGGATAGAGAGGATACTGATAGTTCGCGGCATTGTGCCCTTTTGCGCGCCACCGACGATGCACCCTGCCTGCTATTCAGATCCAGCTTCCCTGTGACGCGCTGCGTCGCATAAATCATTCAAAATTAATGGCGATAAATCTCTGGAATACCATTAAAGATGATGGTTATTGTATTACGAAAGGTAATAATAGCTTGTGGACTACTGAGTAGCTAATTCAGTTTGGAAACAGATTTGCTTTGAACAGTATTCAGTGAAACAGTGGATTTTTTTATTATGAATTTTTTTAAAACTTATTATGCACATATTTCATATTCTTATTATGTACATACTTTTTTGAATCTTGAATGTAGGTTATTGTGACTTTATTATTAATTCAATAGTGGTGTTAGTTAGGGCTTCTGCTGGTTAGGAAATTAAGATTTCTTGGGTAATAGTATTCTAATGTTATTAAACTGAATTAAAAGTTCAGAGTCAATCTTATTACACGTCTGCAAACATACTACACTCATTTTCAGACTGCAGCAGTGTCTTAAGGGTGCATCCCCTCTCATCGTTACATCGCTTTCGGTTTTAATTAGCATTCAAGGCAAGTTATCACAAGAGCAACATCTACTCCCTATCCTGAACCGTAATATGTGTTGCGAAACTTGAAAATCTACTTTGTGCTTCGCGCTACGCGTCTAAAGTATAGTCTCGCAGTGCTGAAAATCTACTTCAGTTCATTCAAAATGGAAACACTTACAATTAAGTATACAGTAACGAGCAGAAGGGAAGATCGAGACTGAAATTCGAGACTCTCCAAACAATACTACACTTAAAGCATCGTTATCTCAAATATCTAATACCTAATGCCTCATTAGATCGACAACTGAACTCTAGCGACAAGTAGTGATAAGATCGATACCGATACTACTGACGATACTCAAGCAATTCGCTACAAAAGCACTCATTGGGAAGCATAAGTAAGTATTGAAACAAGCTATCAGTCCCAACATTAACGACAAGTGACCTTAAACCGCCGCTCGAGGGAGCAAATCACGCAGACACGAAATGTTAGTAGAGGCAAATGTATCTGCCTCCCTCTTCGATCTCCTCCATAAATCACGGGTTCGAGCGATAAAGAGAAAGAGGTGGAGAAAGGCTTGCGAAGGAATCGTCGAAATTCCCGGGGAAAAAGTGCATCGAGCCGTGGAGGAGAGTGACTCGTGGAAGAATTCTCTCACGGCTGGCACAAGTGCATACGATTCTCTTCGGTCGTTGCTTTCCACGCCTTCATTTTTCACGGCGCCCCTCGGAACGGTTGATCGATAATCCAGGAGACGCGGCGCCGCCTTCGGAGGACACGTTCGCGCGGCGAAATCCTGGCCTCGATCGTCTCCCGCGCGAGGCTCCTCCTCGAGCGGAGAAAAGCACCGAGGGTGGGCACGTGCAAATTGATTCCTTGTGTTCGCACTTAAGTGCCTCCTTATCGGTCGTATTTGGAAGCGGGCCAGCGACTATGACGAATGGATTCCAGGCGACGCGAGGGGAATCGCTGGGATCCACTGGAAACATCCACTGTGATTGCTTTCTCTGAGCGAAGTCCAGTCGAGCAGGATTCCTAGATTAAAAAGATTGCCAGGGGAGACCCTCTGCATTAGCCATCGCTGCCTTTTGGTTACTGTTGATCTTCCGCCTGTGCCTCTGGGCTCGTTCTTTTCATCTGTTGCTCGGAGGATGGAGACACAAATTGTTGACATTGGATAAGGGCTTTGTAACAGGGAGACAATATTAGAGAGACTAAACTGCGATCTGTTGAGAGGGTTTATGTAGTAGAAAGAGCTCTCTCAGTCTTCAATATCAAATGTTATTCTCATCAGTATTTGTAAACCTTATATAATCATCTGAGAAGAGATTTCTAGCCAAAACTATAATAATGTGGAACTATCCAAATACATATGTATGCTAGTGTATACATGCTATATTATTTTTGAAAGTTGAACAAGATCTCAGTGTAAGTTCATTTCTCGTACAAACACTATAAACACTGTTTTACATAGAGTCTTGAAAGGAGCCTAGACACTGTTAAAATATCAGAAACCTCGCCTGACTTCACTCTCAATAACGCTGCTCCGCCCAGAGGGTCAGTAGAAAGGTACACGTTGTGCAGCGATTCAAGTAGTACAGCGGCCCATAACTCATACCCAGGACCGCTGGCGCAGATCCGCTCCTAAATTCCGCATAACATAACCGGACTTAGAACGTGTCTCTGGTCCTGGTTTTCGCGCAGCCCGTTTCTATTCCCGGTCCAGACAAGTGGAGAGCAGCGCCATTGTTGGCGTCTGCGGGTAATTTTTTATTCTCTGAAGCGTTGCCTCCTCGAGGGCCTCCCCGAGTGTAGTGGCAGACCTCGGGAAATTCCAGCCTACGGTATAATCCGTCGAGCGGGCGCGAGTTAACCTTAGACCCCGAAAAATCTTTGTAATTTATGAGCCAGAAATCCGAAGTAGAGATAGGAATGGAAGCGAGAGGAGGCGTGCTTTCGACGTGGCCTGGTAGCGAGCGACGTGCACGAAATAATGATGAACCTCCACGGATGGCCCTTAGAGCGTTCGCCCCTCTTCCTCGCAATTCATCCCTTTCTCCCGGGGGCTGGGGACGCCCTCGTAGTTAAAACGCGGAGACGAACACGCGGGGGCACAAAACAGCGTGTGTTTACAGAGAATGGAAAGCGGGTCAAGCGAGAAATCATTAGTCACTACTACGATTTTTCACCCTACGTGCTCGTTTACCGCGGGACGCGTCCCTGGAGCGGCCAGCGATTCGCGACCTCGTGGAACCGATTCGTTATTTCCGTTCCGCGATTCACGCACAGTCGACGGCTTGGAAGTTGGAAATGTCGACTCGATAGGCGACGCAGAGAGCAAAGTAACAGCAGAAGTCGCGACTGGAATTTCTTTGTCGCTGTTGGAGACGGAAATAGAGGGGAAGAGTTCTGATGAATGTAGGGAGACTTCAAAGGCTGGGCGAGGCAAAAGTAGTTCGGACTGTGGAAATATAATAACATGTGAAGGCTAGAGAAGAGGAATTCGATAAGCCATATTTTCAGGTTTTAGAGGAGAGCTATTTTAAAATTGAAAATCTTCTAAACTAATCTTATGTTAATGAAACTGGGATTTTCTTTGGGTTTTAGATTACATACATATCTATTCTTCTCTGTTAAAAGTGTGAAAGTAATTGATTTTCTATGTACTAGTCCTTCCCTTCCTGGATGTATCAACACTTTCCTCTATTAGTCATTTTTTCGTATATTATTCCTTGATGTAAGATTAATGTGTGCCTACTATTCAACAATTTTGCGTCTTTATCAAAATTATTTTCCTGTTCCACTAAGCTTCTCAATAATTTCCTCTCACACTCACTATAAAATTATCTATATCCTTACAACCCATCAAATTTATCACTCTCCAACCCAGATATATCAAAGCACTTCCCTTTATCTACCAAAAAAATTTCATAAACTCTTTAAAAATCCAAAAATATGGACCTTCATGAAATCCTTCCCAGTAGTCTTCACATGTGCCTCGACTCCCTCACTCTGGCCCATCCTTTCCTCGCGAATTGATGTCGCGCCGTCGCTTCTCGAGACCCTCGAGCGTCCCTTAACTTTGACCAATTACAGGCATTGTGTTAATTAGACGTCGGCTGTGATCGAGGCTCGATCCTGTGAGTCCGTCTAACCGCGCACGCCTCGAGGAGCCTCCTTCCTCGTGGCGGAAGTCGAAAGAATTTCGTGAAAGGCGCACTTAACCCCGTTGACGAGTTCATCCACGAGCCAGAGGAACAGGGAACGAGGGGGAACTCGAAAGGCAACGCGGTCTTGCTCGCGCTCGTCGAGAAGCGGCGGAAATGTTGTTCGCGCCGAAAGAGTCCCTTCGACCTGGAAAATTTTAACGAGATAAAGCGGTCTGTTGAAAACAAGGAACCGTCTGGCGAGAAATAGACGCGTTGCTCTCTGGCTACCAGTTGGACCGAGTATCGAAAGTAACTGTGATTGAGATGTTAGAGGGGTTGGGATAGTGCTGATGGAATTTTAGACATTTCTTCTTTGAGGTTTGGCTTGAAATAAAATTATCTCTATATCTAGTGAATCAAATCTCTACCCAGACAAGGAAGCTAATCAAACTATGTTGTGATTCTGTAATTATGAAATTAATATATTCAGAGTTCATAGTGCATCAGAAACTACTATATCACTATTCTACTTCGGGAAGCAATATAGAGAAGAAATTTAACAACAATTTTATGACAATATTGTGAGAGATGTGAGACTTTCGTTCATAAGAGAGAATATCGTACATAAACCTAAAACTCTCGTTGCCCACACATTACACTCCCTTCTATTCTACACGTATTTTATTACAACGCTATAATGGCTTCCTTCTTCCATATTTATGAGCCTCCGCGAGGAAAGTATGGCTCAATAGGTCATAGTGAACTTGGGAATTTCGTGGCTCCAAGTTTGAAGAGTGAATAGGTAGAGCGAGTGGCCAGCAGCTTTCTCCCTTTCATAATCCCACGCGGTGCTCGCGAAAGTATCTTAATTGAACCGGGCTCCTCAGCGGAGGGACTCGAATCCGAAACGAGTACACGGGGAACCTCGAAAGTTTCCCACAGTCGGTGGCCGCGATTAAACGGTCGATCGACGGCGGGGATCCCCTGGCCCGCCGATACTCGAAACATCCCGCGGTCGAAGATAATAGAATCGTCTCGATTCGACGAGCTGAAAGTTAGTCAGACTGGTCGAAGGAGCCAATATCAATTTCCTTCGGTCGCGGTGCCTCGAACGCTGCAGAATGCATGAGACGATCGATGCCACTTCTCGCGGAGTGCCTCGCCTCCCAAACAATATAAGGTGAATTTCGACCCTAACTTTCCTCCTTCGTGCACCGTCCCCACCCCATCTGGTTTGCAGTTCCGCGAGGCAAGTGACGCTCCAGACGGAGTCGGTCGTTGCCTCGAGTGCTATCCTGTTATGGGTGCTTGTTACCATTAATATGCGACGGGTTGCAGCCACTCGCGATTTCGCACAGATTCACGGGGAACTACGGGAGCTTTGCGCGTGTCGCGCAACTTGCTCTTTGAGTTTATGGGTAATCGAGGAGAGATACACGTGAGGGGACTTAATATCTAGGAATGAGGATACGCTCGTGGTTGTCGTAAATTAATATGGGGTTTTGGGGAATATTTTATTGCAGATGAGATTCTGGGATATATGTTATAATTTCAAATGCGAGGCAGTTACTTTAGCTTGATATACTTCGATCGTTATTTCTCACTGACGGGCGTACAGCTAAGATACACATGTGTGAACGCAACTACGAGAAAACAATATAGTGCGATTCACTGCATCCAGAACTCTCGTTATTCACATAACGTTATAGACATAAAATATTAGACACAATATATCAGACATAACGTCTCGTTATTCACAGGCGTTGTGTAGTGGGGAGTAGAGAGGGTATAAATTGGAGTCATGTGTGGGGAGTAGGGATCTGGGGGGATGCGTCACTTGACAGTCATCAGGCCCAGTTCCCCACCGAAGACTCCAATAAGGAAGGTCGTGTCGCTTGTCAATCCCTAATTCCAGTTCCCCATCAACGATTCCAATTCGTTCCCTCTTTTGTGCCTATTATGTCACAGATGGGTGCTTCAGTCTAATTGTCTACGCCGATGAAGGATTTCCAGGTAACTCTCTTGATGAAACCGTGAGTCACACCGTCAATTCTTGCTTGAGCATGAAGTCGGTGTCGATGAACCCATCCAGGACCCATCGATCTGGCTTATCATTAAGCTGTATCATAAAACCATTATTGGCCCCAAGCCCTAACTCATCTTGTTATATTGGTCGTGTATCTATTTATCATCCCTCGTGCTTGACCACAGGTTTATCTTTTTCAACATTATTCATTTTCTTTTATTCTTCACTTTAACTTCAAAGTGTTCACAGTAATTTTATTACCCACTGTAGACTTTGGTTCCACGTGGACCCTTGTTTTACATACATTCTACTTCTGTGATCCTAGATCTACATAGACCCTATTTCTATAACCCTAGTTCTACATAAATTCTACTTCTACAACCCTAGTTCTACACAGACCCTGTTTCTGCAACCCTAGATCTATATAGGTCCTATTTCTACAACCCTAGATTTCCATAACACTTCGTATCAACACTTCATTTCACAGGCCCTCACAATTTCTCATCATCCCTCAATAAAACTGAACACCTCTTCCCAAAGATTCCAAGCATTTCACTCGAAACCCACTTTCCTCCCAATAAGCACAAAACACCTGACGAATCAATTAATTAGACACCATTCTGCCCCAGCTGAAGTCCTAATCCGCTATCGCAATTACTGTTGAAAAGACGGGCCAGGTAGCGACAGCCGACATCATTCCCCTTAATCTCCCAAATATTTACCCGGGAAACGTTACACGCGACGCGACGTGAATACCAACGACGGATTCCCTCTGGTTTTCAATTGTTACGTCGTCTTCTTTTTTTCCTCCCGACACGGAGCCTCGTCGCTGCAGCACGCGCTGCTGATGCACGCGGCATGAATGCACAATGAATCGGCCCGCCGTCGGCTATTCATCGCCGTTCGGATTGAAACTCAGCTGGGTAATATTTTTCCGCGGCTAAACTTGATTAAATCGCCAGGCTGGAGGGACAGTCCTTTAAACGAGCAAACAGAGGACGACGGACCGTTCGCAGCCGTGGAACAAAAGCTGGGGTGGCGGTTCGCCACGGTCGCGCATCGATGCCAGCGTCGACCATCTGCCAGGCAAATGCAATTTTATGCCTCGCTGTCCCTCGTTTCGCCTCCTCCCTTTCCGCCCTTCCGCTGGAGAGGAGCCTCGAGACCTGTGCGCGTGGCTCGCGAGGATCCTGAACCTGCGGTCCCCCCTGGGTCTTGGGGGTGAACGAGCGCGGAAAACCGCGACTGGGTGGTGTTTTCAGCGATGTCACGGTCGCCTGAAGAAGCCTCGCAAGTGGAAAGTTTGACGGTCTGTGGCTTGTGGTCTTTTGGTTTTTGTGGCTCCTTCGGGAGAGTGGAGCTGTGGAACAGGAGAGGGACTAGTGGTTCTCGATTGTTGAAGAGTCAGTGGAGAACACGCTACAGTTTCATCAGCATTTTTTCGAAAATAATTAGAAGAGCAGTGTAACTAAGCGTCAGCTAAAAAGGGGGAAAATGTTCTCCAATGGGCGGGCGTGCAGAGAGAAAACAGACGAGATAGATGTCATCAGCGGTGGAGCTTCGCTCGCCGACAGAACTCGAAATTCAGCGTGTCGTCGGGCAGGAGGAACGTAATGCATCTGTTGCATTCTTTCATTCCATTTTCGGCCGACTCGAATGCATTTTCCATGGCAAAATCGCGCGCGCTCGGCCGAGTTATGCCTTCGATAAATCATGCTGGGTTGAAATACGAAATTTACGAATCGCGTATTAAAATTCCATATAGACTCGACGAACGTGCGTTTTTCCAGCGCGCGTGGCTCTGTGGACCTCCAGACGAGAATATTTCCACGTTTGTAGTTTAAATCGAGTACAATTCATCGAATTTTCGTGTATCAAAAAACTGGATACCATTTGTGGTTGTGGATCCCCTATTAATCTGCTTGGAATGAATAAATGTTATTTTTGGTAGCTATCGTTGTGCGACGCTGGTTCAGTTAAATTGCTTTACCATAATTTTAAATATTTTGTGAAATATTCTCCTCCATAGAATGAGCGATTCAAAATGAAAAATTGCTTAATATACTACCTTTAAGATAATTAAGAGTTCCACTTTTGAGCAGACCAGTCATATACGTCTATTTTTGTATATCTCGTAGATTCCCCCTATTCTCTATTATTTATCACAAAATTCTATTATAATTAAAAAGTGAGATTTTGGTACATGGCCCAGACTCGTTAACCAACTCTAGCTCTCGCGAATCACGCCCACGGCAGCTGAAAACGCGCCAGTACCTTCACGCGAGAGAAGTGCAAGAAAAGGGAGCGTCGAGTTAGAAACGCCAAACGCTTTTGTTCGTAATCGCGTACCACCACCGCTTCCTTCCGCTTCGTTGCGTCGAATTCGCCCCTCCCCCCGTTCCCCATCCCCTCGTTCCTCTATCAGGAAAGTACATCCGGGATTTTTACCATCTCGAGAGGCGAGGGAGAGCTCGCGTGAGCCTTTAAAATGACGGTTTTCTCATCTTAAGTGCCCGTGCACCTATCTCCTGGCGCCTGCCGTGAGGGCAGCTTACGTTTAAAGGATCCTCTTGCTTCTCTTCTCCCCCTCCCACCCTCGTCGCTCACCCCTTGCCACGTCGGCGTTCCTTGCCATTAGACGATTCCAGCATCTTCCCGGAATGTTCGCAATAATGTTACAAGCGTCACTGTGGCTGGAACAAAAGGCAGCACTGGCCTTGCAAATGTGCCCGATCTTATTAGCTGGATAGTTCTTGCGAGGGGAAAGCGCTGGCAAGGATTTTTATCGCATTACGAAGCCATCGCGCCGGCTTCGAGGCGAATGCCAGCGAGAGCGTATCAAAGAGACTCGAATAATCGTATTAAACCAGCTCTCGATATAATTTTAATAGTCGAGGGAAGAGGCGGCGACGGTGGGAAAGGGACTTTAACGAAATGGATCGAGTTCCTTTTTCCATTACGACGCGCTTCCGCTTCTTCGTGCCTGTCCTCCTTTCACGGGGCTCGGCTTCTTCGCCTCTCCCCGCGTACTCTGAGACGGTCCAGAGACACAAAAGCCGCGTGTCACGTTCGCGCTGGCCATCGTCGTTCAGCGGAACTCTCTAATTGAGATTTTCTTGGAAGCGACGAGCCTTCCTTGCTGGGACGGAATCTTCCGCTTTCTTTTCACCCTTGTCTGCGTTTGGAAGGAATTGGATAGGTGGGGCGGGATGGCTGGTGTCTCCTGTCTGACGTTTTTCGTGGTGAATGTTGAGTGATGGTACAGATGGGGCTGCGAGAAGAACGAAATTAGTCTAGGGTCTGGCAAGTTTTAGTAAAGTATTTAATTATGATCTGGATGTTGGACTTTTTGTCATTTTAGTGAGAGACATTTAGAGAAAAAATTATAATCCAAAGGAACTCCTGTATTTTCTGCGTAATTTATTCTACTAATCTATTTATCTATAGTCTTATAAAATCGAAGTGCATGCAGAGTTCTGCAGCTATCCTCCATTACTCAGTTCCTTCTCTGCAACAATTTGCAACACACTTTGATGTCTGTCAAAGCCATTGATACCTCGCGTCGCGTTCGATCTCGTGATCGACGATGGCCCATCAACAGTGTGGCGAAATTTTCCTCGTAAAACGAGCTTTCAGGCCAGCCACCGATGACCCTGAGATTAGCTCTCGTCGTTCTAAACGTTACGTCCTCTGGCCGAACGAAACGCTCGTGAAATTAATGCCATTGGGGAGCTTTGATAGCGATATTGTTACGTGTCCAATGTATGCGTACGTTTGTACGCTTGTTCTCGCGCAAACGTTGGACGAATTCCAAGCATATAGGACAAGTCGATGATATCGGTGCCGCATACGAGTTTCGAATTAATCTGTCCTGTCGTATGTTGGTCGCTAAACGAAATCCACGGGATAATTGGACACATTTTATACTTAATGTATGGAGAATTCAATTAGCATAGGGTCCTCAAATACTTGTCTTCACAGAATTCTCAGATACTTGTCTTCTACTTGAAGGGAAATGAATTTTTTTAGAGCTTGTGCTTGGTCGTGGTTTCTATTTTAATTAGAGTTCTTTTGATTGAGATATTAATACATAAGTCAGTGTACTAAATGCAAAGCAATAATGAAACTCTATTTGAGACCTTCGCATCAAAGTTATTAATTATATAAAATAGACCTAAAACGAGCGTAAACTACATGCCTGAGTCAAGTACTTATTCTACTGCCAGCGAGCACAGGCCAGGCCAGGCGCAGCGGCATCAGTAAAATAAGCCAGTGGAAAAGCCTGGTCAGACACACTTAGTGTAGTGCCTCGAGCAAAATCTCCCTCTCAGCAATCCAAAAATCAGGCGACCCAACAGCCTCGTCCACAGAAACACACCCCGTTCTCGTATATTGCGGCCAGAATTCAGTATTCCGTTCCACTTTAACCTAACATCGTCATCTTCTGCCCGACTAGTCCACTTTTCCCCTCCCTCGCCCCCGATCCATTGTACGAGCACATCCTGAGCGCAACCGTGCACAATCCCCCTTCGAGCACTCCTGACAAGAGATACAGTCGAAAATAAAGGGACTAGGGACGTGGAGGGGTCGGGGTGGGACAGAGTCACAGCGTGGAAGCCAAGGAGGGACGGAGAGTCACGGGATTTGAGCCTGGAAGTGGTATATGACTATGATAGTCCGTTGCATATTTCAGGATCCACTTGGCGAACCGGGCGCACTCGTGGAGAGAGCGCCTCGACAATTCTCTCCCACACAGGCGCGCAGACGAAAACACAGAGGGCCGTGCACCCACACATGATCGGTCACGTGTACACGATTTTACGCCAGGCCCCTGTAAAAGCTCTCGAAACCGCCGTCCGTGACAAAACTCGTCTCTAAACGGTGCCATTACCGCCATAACCGAAGTGTCACCGCGGATGGCTGATAACGTTTCTGGCTTGCCGCTTCGGGTAATTTCTGTCTTTCGCGACGCCGAGGTGGAATTAGTTGTTGGGACTTTGGGATGCTTCAATTACTTGCTCTTTCCACGCGGCCGCTTTTCTTTACTTTATTGTGGGTCTTTATGTTTGGGTGAGATCGAGGAGTGATGAGCCAGTGGCGAGATAAAATTGTGTTTTATTCGACGATTTTTTTTGAGAGAGAAATTTTTGTACTGTGGAGACCTGAAAAGAAAAGTGACGAGGTTACGTGGAGACAAGAATAGTCTCTTGCTTGATTTTTTCAGTGTATGGGCACTGATCTACCTGTAACAGTGCGCTGCATTAAAATTCTTTTAACTTCTCACTATTTTTTATTATGATAAATGTATGGCAAAAATCAATTTTCTTTTGGTTGATCTACTGTACTTGTATTTGTCTATATGCGTGGGCAAAAATTTATTCTCCTGTACAACGTTTATGGTGAACATAAAATTTTCTTCTTGATACATGGAGAATATATACCTACCTAAATATTGGCTTGGGAATTTTCGATTCACCTGTGACTAAGGGTTGGCACCAAGAGGTTTAAATTAACACTTATTTATAACTTAGCCAAAAATATGTAACAGGATTTTTCACGGGGATCTGTTATAAAATATCCTGGAATTCAGTTTTTGCATACGAGATTTCTGGCGTTTCTTAATGAAACCATATTCTCTTTTACTGTGACAGAATATATTCACGCAAGAACTCCAGAGTAAAGATACCCACGGTTGAGAAACGAGAGACGATCTCTTATTCCGCCCTGTGGCGTAATTCATGTTAGCTCACATCTTTAGCGCATCTACCTGGCCCAGTTAGGAAACGAATCGTTAGGTTAGTGAACCCGTAGACATTATTATTGCAACAGGATTCAACGGCCATTAAACAACGGGGCAGCGACGTTTGCGCGGACCCAAATTGTTCACCGTGGATCACATCCGCTTAGTGGACGAACTATCGACTGTTCTCTCGTTTGCAATTCGTGTTATCGGGATTTGATTAATTCTGCAGGGGACTAGAAATAAATAGGGGTTCGATTTGCAAATAGAAAAAGAGAGCAGTAATTCTGGAGTGGATGTCGCTTTAATTACATTCTATAAACATTTCATTCGACAAGTCGCAAGTTTTTTCTTTTAAAGATCTTTCAGCTAAATTCTCTTTTTCTTTGTTTCAGGTATGTAGACCAGGATCCATTCCCTCTGCTACCTCACAGCGACCGGTAAGTCCATTTTGCAGCGTAGTTAATCTAACGAGCTTGGCTATTGCGATACTTTCAGTGAATGAGAGGTGCTTGAGGCGCGAGAAACACTCGAGTTGAATCAAATTGAATGGAACTTCAGCTATAAGCGAGATACAGCACAGACCTATCATCTTATGCAAATTTGTACCGCGCGATCTGAAGTACTTTTACTTGTCAAAAAATCGGTTTCTAAAAAAATATTTTCAGTGAGTTTCCTGTTTTAATGTTTCTGAAATTGATGGAGGAATACGTTTCGAGATAACTTACACATTATTTATTTAAATATTTCATCTGAAATTCAATTTCTTCTGCTCTGTGTTTCACTGTGTATCACACTTCGCTATTATTACAATAATTAGACTATGTTAATCTACGTTTCTCTAAGTATCTTACTGAATTACAGTCCGTACTTGTAATTCAGTCATCTCATAAATAATATCTCTGAATATTCCTTTCCTTCTAAACAGACTAATATTCTCTATTACGCCCAATCATTGATTACTCTCTACAATTTCCTTCCATCTTTCGTATAACATTTCAATAAATTCCTATTTATTTAAGAGAAAACTTGAAACGAGAAACGATATTATGAGATGGCTTAATTACTCGACATATTATTAAGTACATCGTTAAAACGGAACCAGTGTTGAAGTAATGAATGTCGATGACCCCAGGTCGTCAGGAGCGAATAAAATTAGCGAAAGTAGAGAATATAATAACGGTGCATCGGATACTGTCACAGCGACGACAGCCGATTGTTAAATGCAGCCGTGTCGTATCACCTTTTAGCAAGACGCGCGAGGGGTCGATGGTACTCGAACGCCCAGCGAGATATCGCACCTTTCAGAGTCCCCCTTATTCCTTCCCTTTTACCGCGAGCCCTTGGATTCTCAGCTATCCCCTCGGTCGGCATCGTCTACCGCGCCACTTCATGACAATGCACGTACCATCCCACTCGGCGGCTGTTTTCCACCCTGGAATCCGGAATGTCGTCGATAAAATATTAAGGGCGGCGTTATGTAGGCCAGCCTCGCGACAGACATCTTGCAGATCGGAGAGGAATCGGGGGATCCTGTGTTTAATCGAATTCTCAAGCCTTGCTGGCTGGTGTCCTTATCTCTATCGATCTTATCCATCTCTCTATTATACAAGGCAGTCAACTTAAGTGAGGCTATTTAATTATATCTTTTTCTAATTGCGACGAGACTAGAAATATTTTACGTGGAATTTGAATGGTATCGTATTCACAAAAATTTCACGAAATTTCCATTCACGATGAATATCCTACATCGTCAGTATATGTAACGCTCGTGTTAAGTATCTTTAAACTTTTTAATTCATTTTTTCCCCAATGAAGTTCAGTGGCACACACCTCAACAGACACGCTTCTTGCATCAGAGGAGCTACAAAGGAAGCCAGATACCACGGAAACAAATACCACAGCGCATAATAGCGCAACTATTCTCGAACTATGCGTGGAACTTATTTGTTGAAACCATGGAGTATCTCGGTTTAGGCTTTGATTCGAGCGTTCTAGTTGCTCGTTTGTGGAATTATTTTAAGTATTTCATCGGTTCGTTCGCGAAAGAGGTACTTCCTCCCGCGAAAACAACTCTCACCCAACGAGAGTGCCTCTAAATCCCCGATAGTAGAATAATATCCTCGGCGTTTTCCTAGCATTAAACTTTTATCAAACAATGAACCGCGTCGGGGTCGTGTCTGTAAAAATCGGGACTGTGGATTGTCTCGTATCGCCGAATCGTTGGAAACAATTAACTTCGAGAGGGACGATTTAATTACTGACTGTCCATTCAAGCAGCGAAATTGCCCGTTTTACTTCTATCTGAAATTATATCGCGCTGTAATAACAACGATAACTTTCATTGAGCGGTTCACGGCAGAGATAAAACTCCCGTGCAAACCGTGGACCATCTTGGAGATCTGCGGTAACGTTCCCCTGTCAGATAACTTGTGTTTTCTTGAAAGGCTCCTTCCATCTTGTCGCTCGTCCCGAACAAACGGCACGATATTTTCTTCAGTCAATAGAAACCTGGAGATAAATCGCTGGGAAGTCGAATAATGGGCGTTGTAGTCGCACAGCTGCAGCTGCTCCTTTCATGATAAAATTTTCTTCACGCGCATATTGCGGGGTTATTGAAGAGCCTCGTTAAAGAAAATGCTAGAGAAATTTTATAGAATATACGTGCTGTCATTTCTTGTGCAGCGCACCTTTCTTTCTTTCTCTTGTGTCTTTCTCCTTGGTGTAGGTATCGTTCCCGATATTCCAATTCTAAATCATTCCTGCCGTTATTATTGTTACAAGGAGTCGTTCTGTCAGCTTTGCGAAGCTCATGAATTCTGTAGGAGAAATACTGTTCAGTACTCTGAGCAATCGAACAATACAAAAATTATGTTTTATGGGGACTTATTCTACTGATACACTCTGCCTGACTTAATACTTACTCTACTGATGTTTCTGTGTCTGATTGAGAGCTTATTCTACTAATATTTCTGTGAGTCCTCCCATTTAAACTAAAAACTGATACAAATTTACGAATTAGAAGCTACTCTCCACAATTAGAAAATTAAAAATTGAAACTCCTTCGTTCATAATGATTTTCTACCAAAACTGCAATAGCAAGTATCTACCTAATCACCACGATATAAGCAGAAAATCATGCACCTCGCAAAATCCTTTAAAACAACCCAATACAGTATCAAGTACCTTACTCTCTACCTCCCACGCGATCCATACTCTCAGCACGATAAACCATCGAGCAGCAGCGATCTCGTCGAAAGTCGAATACGATAAATTAATTATCGTGGCAAGAAACAGACGCGTTAGCGGTTTCCCAACGCATTAGAGGATGATATTCAGTGTAACGGCGTTCACGCTGCGCGTAATCCCGAAATTACGAGCCGGTGCGCTTCGACTGGGGCAAAGATCACGGGATGGCTGGTAACCCCGTGAAATTCGCGGCGGCCAATTAGAATCCCGTGATTCCTGCGAGCGGCTGGAATGAAATTACGTTAATCCACGATGGAAAAGTACGATCGCTGGTCAGCTCGAGGGGCCGAGCTGGCAAACAAAACCGCCGAGCGGAAATTAGTTCGCGATCCCATCGGCCAGGATTCACCTGCGAACACGGGGAAAAATGTTAGACGCGAAATCATTGCGATTATTGCGCGAATGGCGGCGTCTCGACGTTAGTAACGTGCTCCACATAGCGGGACCACTTAAATTACGAGTGGTTCATTAACTTTACGCCCGTTACGAGAGAGATCGCGACCCTCGAGCGGCCAGGGCATGAGATCCCAATTAAAATTCTGTAATTTCAATAAAGTATCATCGTGGAGGGAATTCAGAGGCGGGACGCTCGCGGGGAATTCCAAGCTGCGTGTTGAGTCGAGGACAGTGAATCGAACAGGAAGTTCTGTGCACGATCTACTACCCCGTTTCTTTTCTTTCCTTCTTTTTTTTAAAGGTAACGAGCACTGCTTTGAAGGAGCAATATAACTATTTGGATGATCTTGCGTTTAATTGTTGGAGTATCGCTCGGGATGGGCGGTGAGGGTTTCAGGCGGGCTCTTGAGGAGATTAGAGTACAGTGGAACCTCGTTTATCCGAACGACTTGAGGCCAGCCTTTACTATATGAACTTTTAGGTGAGCTTCCTGTGTAGGTCACTGACATGTACTATCGTATAGATATATAGTAGTTTCTGGATAGTGTCTAAAATTGTTTCAAATTTTCAAACATTAGACAGACAAATTTCCAAATTCTCAAATGTTGAGTTCTCGAATAATCAAAACTTTCAAATTTTCAAACGTGTATTTAAAATATAAATCTTCCAATATTCAAATTGGTCGATATTAAAAATTTAGATTCTTAAAACTTCAAAATTTCGAACATTCAAATTTTGAATATTCAAATCCTCTAAGTCCTTCCCATTTACCCCTGTTTCCAGATTCCAATTTCTAGAAACCCTGTATCCAAGCACCAACAGTTCAATCTAGGAGATTCCTCAGCGCGATAAGGGTTAATTACACAATTAATTATTCCAAGATACCAGGAATCTCATCATCGCAAAACCGTCGAAGAATATTCGAGCAAACACCTCTCGAGCTTAATCAAATCCACGAAATCCAGCATACCCATTCCGAATCAATTACCCCTATTTTTCCTATCTCCGAAAAGACCTCAGCATCTCTGGGCCGATCGGGTAATCGTACTTCGGCCAGGTTCTCGCCTCGCCCGAAATTCCACGCGGAAGGGTAGTCGCGCGAGGGGCGTTTAAGAGCAGAGGAACCCGCGCGGTCGTTCGGCTGGAAACTTTTTCCAGCGTGTAATTTCGCGTGATTACATGCTGACGTGCGCGGGAATCCGCGCGGAAGCTGAAACGAACTCGCGGGCGTAATTGGCCGGGACAGAGATTTCCATCGCGTCGCGGGGCATCGAAATAACGCGAGGCGATTCGCGGGCGGGGGACGATCGAAGGGGCGGCCGCTTAAACAATGTAATTCGTCGGCGGTGGCGGCCATTAATTCGCAAAATTAGTCGGATAAATCGAGGATGAAGAGGCAAAGGTCGGGGTAATGGTGGAATCGGAGAAAACGGGACGAACGCCGCGAGCCATTATTGGCCCGGATGAAATGCTGGATCATCGCGCTTTTTGCGGATTTGCACGGGACGCGGGAACCTTATCTTCCTTCCATTTCCTTGGGCCAGCACGTCGCGAGGTCGTTGTCGGAAATAACTCTTTAATCGGAGCGCGTGGCTTGCCGCTCAACCCTTTCGCTGTTCGGCAGAACGAAATTAAGGAGTCTGCTTTTCGAAGACTTCTTCCAATTGGATGTCTGCCTGTACTTGAGGGAGGAAATGAGATGTGGAGTTCTGCTTGGGAGGTTACTTGTGATTGAGATTGTGATCTCCAATTGTGAGTGAGAGGGATCGAATACTGTTTGCAATGCAGTCTGAGTTAGGAAAAATGATCATGGTGGAAATTATGTCAGTCAATAAGAAATTTGTGAGTTTTATTCCTGCTCGATTGCTATTAATTTAATGCATACATTTATCATGAGTGAAGGTCCATGGACTAGATAGGAGATTTTTGTTTTGTTATTTTACTGGTTTCACTATGTCTGACTTTTGACATATTCTACTGATCTCAGCGTGCCTAATCAGGCTAGTGCACGTGAGTAGTAGAATATGTTCTAAGTCAGACACATTTAACGCAAATTTTAAGCATTTTCAGTGCTATTCGTCACTGATTTTAGAACTTTATCCAAATACATATGACGTGACTGAGCAAGTGTCTTAATATTTTTGAATGTTGGTGTACGAAGTGAAGGGTAGCTCTGATACCTCCGTGTCCTGCAATCGTATGAAATTTAATCAAATCTGGACGCACTTTGCATCACAGGGAAACCATTAAATATCGTTCGATTCGCGTGCATGGGCTAAGTGTCGGATTGGCGATAAATTTCCATTTCGGTGTCTACGTGCTTGCGACTAACACTCTCACGTGGAGATCAATCGCCGCGTCCCATCTACGTGGCAGGGCAGGACCAGCCGATTCCCGTTCTCGATTCTCCCCTCGTCTCCGCGATCCGTGCCCTGCACCCTCCTCCACCCTCTATCGAAATTAATTTACTTGCATTTTATAATGCAATCGCGGCACGACTGGAGCGGCCAGTGATTTATGGCGACGATATTTCAGAACGCGAACGTATTGCAGGCTGACACTCGCTGGAACCGCTGGACCGAACGTTTCGTTATCCAATGCACGACATCGATAGAAGGTGGAAAAATTGGGGGGAGAAATGGGGCTTTCCTCTCCCTTCGTTGCGATCTCCTCTGACAATATTTTACACTTTCCAGGCTTTTTGTTTATTGGAACGATTTGCCGCGTTCGTGGGAGCGTAGATCTCTCCCTGCCAATCTTTCGCGAAGAGAGATGGAATATTAGAACTGACATCGAAAGGACTTTAACCATTCATTTTTTAATATTCCTATGCACACTTTCGACAGCAGAATAAAACTGCTCGGGATTACAAATAAATTCCACTTTTTTGGATACTGTAGCCTTTCGAATGAACATTCTGATTCTATTGAAAACTGAATTTTCAGAAATCTATTGTGCCTCTAATAATAAAGTTTAATTTAAAAAGGCGAATTTACTATGTTCTTTTAATATAAATCGACGCAACACGGAATAAGTGATGAATTCAATTTTCTTCTATTATTGACTTGAGTAATTTTCATAATCATTCGTATAATTAGCAACAAAAATACTATGGTCTGTTCAGTACCTCTAGCGTTTAATCACATTGTCATGCCTCCACTTCTGTATTATTTAATTTCCCGACAATTTCTCATAATTTCGTCCCCATCCACGAATGTCCCTCCGTTTCTGGCACGAAACGCTCTTCAAAACCAGCGTCCAATCTATAGACAATATCGTTTCCATTATGAACGAATAATCCCCGAATTTCGCAAGCACTCGCAATAAATATCGCGGCAGCCGCCTCGCCAGCGACGAGCTCGCATAATTTGCTGGCGCGCGGGTTTTCAGAGCGACATTTTCAGGACATATTCTTTCTGATTAGCGTGGACAACGCGTGTCAGGCCGCGAGCTCGCGCCTTTCATTCAGTGCCCGCGGCTCGTGCGCATTGAAAATGTAACATTACCAATTTTCTAGCATTCAGAGGCCCCCATTGTCCGCGAGGAAAATATCGAATCCCGAGTAATGATTCTTTTTCGATGGGAACACGATATTCCACGCGCATGCCTCGAAGCACAGTGAACGCGCCCGATTGCACCGAACCAGCGACTTTTTTTCTAATTATCTCGCGCGAGTAAATGGCACGAGTCGATAAAAAATAGTGCCTGGACGAGGGGACGAAGCGTTGGAGGCAGTAAAACGCCAACAGGCGATGCTCGTTGCCCGTAAAACTGGCAAATTAGTGAAACTCATTTGCCAGTCGAATTTACGACTGGCTCCCGATGACGTGTCGGCTGTGCTTACAATGGCGCAAGGAGGTGGCTCTTTCTTTTAAATCATTTTTAAGGATTTTATTGGATACTGTTTCATAGTTTCGCGAGATGTGATTGTATAGAGTATCCCAAATTATGGAAGCGTTTGTTCAGGGAGAATCGAGGGCGTATGAATAACGAAGACTATTTGTATAAACATTTCTCTGAGTTCTCTCTGTTTTCGGGATACATGTAGTTTTGTATTCCATTGATTCTCGTAACAATCTGATGAGGAGAGTTATTGAAGCTTTGCAATGACGTTTGAGTAAGGTTTCGCGTGGTAATCGAATTCAGATACTGAAATTACAGATATGCTGGTCAAAATATTTAGAGAAGCTCGTGGTTGAAGAATTAATCTACTATCCAGCCACACAAAATGTAGAAAAAGTAAAAACTAAAAAACCAATTTGCAAAATAATCATATATTTAGTACCATAGAATTTTTGTAATATCTATGTGATCAAAATATTTACAAGATTTTCTCTTACATAGTCAGCAGTATCTATCTATACGTACATTCTTTTTACCAATTTTCTTCTAAATTAATTTTCAATTTTCGGCCATTCAAATGTTTCCCTCAGTCGAGGAGCTCAAGTAGACTACTTTAAGCTCGAAAGCACGTTTAATCGGATCGTTGAGTCCCCAAAGGATGATACGTCTTCGTGACGCGCTGTATCATCCCCCATTGATTGATTAAATCACGACTATCGTGGTCGTAATTAATGCACCTCGATCGAGCAGTAATAAGACCCATTAACGCTCACGATGAAGCTGGAACCACAATTTTTCTCCGTCGAGGCTCCTGGCGCGACGCCTGACAAATTATCCAGACTATTAATTAGGAAAATTACCGTGTCATGGGAAATAATAATCTTGTTGGGATAGTTCGATGTGGGAAGATGTAGTGTGCGAAATTCTAAAAGTGTCTTCAATGACAAAATGTCTGTGCTACATCCAAAAAAGTAATGACGAAATAGCGCAGATATGTTCAGAGAAGTTTATGAGGGATATCAGCACCGAGTATCTTCTTTATTAACCCTTTTCGTGTCCATAAAATTAAACAGAAATTTCACTACATTCGTAGTGCCATATTTGAGAATTTTGTACCTTCAGGAACTGCAGTACTCAGAATTGGGACATCTTGATTAGAGTCAAGATAAATAAAAAGAATGTACTTCGCAGGAATTTAATTTTCTAAGTATGACAGAACCACGGAAGTCCCTCGAGTAGTTTTTTTAACTAACAGAAAATACTTGTATTTTTAATCACGAAAATGGTCCAAGTAAATTATTTTACCAGATTCAGTTCATCACTTATTTCACATAAGTAACACGACGCAAAATTAGTCATGAATTCATTTTTACAGATCCTTCACTTAGACCTTGTTCACAATAATCGATAGAACTGAGGGCCGAAAGGGTTACTAAAAATTGGGAACAAGCATTGACAGACTTCATCGCGCATTTATGAGTCTCTTTCTATTCACAGTGACCGTAGCCATCTTTTTTCTTCGTCGTTCCTGCCAGTTTTACGTTCCACGTGGCGTCCACCTACGCGGTAAACTTTCGAACATTGTTATCCGTAACTCGACGTGCACGTAGGCTTTAGCGCGCATTGATATCCCTGGTTAGTTCCTCGAACGAGTTCGTTGGCTGCCGCAGACGGGCACTTCTGCACTCTGGGAACAGTTAACTGTAATAAGCATTCTCGCTGGCAGCCTCGTTATAATTGAATTACACCGTCGTTAAAACATTACGCATTATTGATTATTCAAGCACCGTGCACTTACAATTAGAAATTGGATACCCCCGTCATTATGAAGTTTCGCTGGGCCTGGTGGAAAAACTGGCCGATACACGGGGAAACCTCGAGGCTCGGGAAAGGAAACTGTCGAGCACTTCAATTGCAGCGATCCCCTATCGTACGTGCTCGTTACGATGGAACTTCGATTTATTCCATGTTGCTAAGAGTATCTTCCATTCAACCGACGTTCTGAAATTTCAGCCTGATTAATAGGAAGTAGTTGGTGAAAATAGTTCTGGAATTCTTGGCAATTGTCTATTAATTTATATTGTGTACATTAATCTTCGTTGTACCTAGATTGGGTCACTTAGAAACTCCAATACTATTCTCAAGTTTTTTAATTTCTACATTATTCGTGAAAATCTGTCCCTTAAAAATGAATTTACTTATACACACTGACACTAATTACCTAAATTTTAACAATATCCTCACACTCATCATTACCACAGTACTCCTCCATAAAATTCTTTAAATACAAGGCTACATTTCCCCAAAGTGATCTAAGCGATCGTGTGCAACTCTCTAGAGTGTTAGCGATTCAGTTCTAAACTCAGGAATGAATTTCTCACTCGGCGAACGATCCGAGAAGTCACGTCCCGTTGAATGGGTCAATTTATATCCCCGTTCGAGCGTCACCACCCCCATCCCTTCGAGGAAACACTCTTCTTCGAGACACTCAGGATCGATTTTTAAGCGCGCGTGTTGCACGCAACGATATATCATCTCGTGCAGGATGCAAGCGAGATAGGTGGTTGTAGGACCGTGATTTATTTCGCTCCTCGAACAGGACACTCGAGCGAATTTCCTTCTAGGTCGAAGGAGGAAGGGAAACTCTCCATCCTCGTTCGAGCCTCCAGCGACTCCTCCTTGTCGCCCCGATTTTCGAGGGTGTATCGTTACGTTGAGAATTGTTCGGGGAATCCTTTGTTAGCTGTTCACTGTTCCTTAAATTTCGAGGCTCGACTGCTCTCTTTCAGTAGCCTGCGATCGACTCGAAGACACCCTCAGTCTTAATCACGAGAAATCGTGATTCCTTCTCTCTGTTTCGACAGCCCCCTCGACCGATTAAAGTGGGACTGAAAAACTTACACTCTCTAGCTTTTGCTCCTTCGTCTCTTGAATGGTCCTTGATTCTTCTTTACGTTAAGAATGCCAGTGGGTGCACTAGGGGAAACAGCAGTTCCCAGCCATAAAAACGGAAGTTCGACTTTTCCTTCGCATTCGTCTTTCGAGGCTTTTGTCGGCTCTCCACAGAATCTGCACCTCTTCTTGCCGAATCGTCGCTCCTTATTTGCGCTCCTCGCCTTGTTCAAAGGTTTTCGTAGCCTCCTGTCCTTCACGTTTTACGGTCCTTTCGAAGCTTTTTTTACTCCCTTTTTTATTCCTCCTTTTTTGGGTAATGCGGAGCCTCGAAAATGAGTCGTGGGAACAGGCTCCTTCTCGGTAATTTTCTACAATTAGGAGCAGGCTCTGACCAGCTTCTCTGCTTTTTCTTTGACCAGCTGTTTTTCTGTTTCCTGAGTGTATCGTTTCCTGCAGACACCTCGAGCCCCCTATTGGCCGACAACCGCGCCCAGACCTCGCCAGAAGGTTTTATTTCCACGGACGTTCTCCTTTCCTCGATATTGTCGACGCCATCTCCTTCCTTTTGCACCTCCGCTTGTGCATGATTCAGCACAGCTTCTGGGGCTGGCCCCGACGATGAAAACGCCCGATGTCGATCCGAATAGTGTTCCTTGCTCGAAGATTGGAAAACGAGATTGCTCCCGAGGCAAAGAGGATTGAAGAAACAATCGCGGGATATTAATAAATAGAATTTTTATTGCACGCGTATCGAGGGAGTAAAGGTGCTTCGAGGAATCTGTTTCTCTTCCTGTTTGCCCTGGCCTCGTCAGCTTCAATTGATGTCGCTTCCTTCGGCCAAAGACTTTCTGAGAAGTTTTAAGAGAATTAGCGAAGACACTCGGAGTCCTACCACTGTTTTCTTTTGATCGGTGCTGTGATCAAAGGATGCAGATAGAGGGGGAGTCAAGTTTCCTTTTGGTTCGTTGCTTTTTCTCTTGTTTTTGACGATAGGAACTGGTGGACTGTGTTCTTGAAGTGGTATCTAGTTCAGGAGTTAATGGAATAGAGATCTTTTTGGAAACTGTACTGTAATAGAGTACTGAGGGGCTATTGACACTTTATAGTTTAAATATACACACACTTGTTAGTTTAGTTTTTGTATCCAAGTGGTTCTGTACCTATGAGAATCTAATTAACACATTTACCCCTTGAAACTTTAAATTCCTAAATGGATGACTCAAACGTCCGAGTGGGTTGATTCGAGGAGGAATTTAGGGATCGATTAATCCTGGACGTTCGCTGATATCTCTTCTTCCGTCCATTTCCTGGCACCTAGAAAAGTAACTTCCTTTAAAAGGAGATTACAATAGACCCTCAATTTACCAGCTTAGCGCTACACTCAACTCTAAAAGACTCTCTTAACGACTAATTTAATTTCTAATAGACTACTATATTTTGAATTTCTATCTTGATGGATCAAACGTCTGAGGGGGATGCATCAAGTAAAGAATAAATACACATACATAAGATCAAAAAATAAAAGGTTTACTTTCAAGATACCAACTACAATAAAACTGTCCCTCAACCTTCATGGTTTCTAGCTACGAATCTCATCGCGACTTCTCGGCCACAGTGTGCATTAATTTACGCTCGCGTCGCGACAGAACAGAAGCATCGATCGGTAACAATTTTCAATAACAAACTGCCAAATATCCGGGACACGAACAATCGTCGGTAACGCGATTAATTATCGGCGCGCGATTTTCGGCGCGGGCTCTCCACGTGAAACGAGCGTTGGCCGCGCTCGCCGAGGCGCGATTTATCGCGAATCGTTGGGCCCGTACTCTCCATAAATAGAACTGAAACCTCTGTCCCGTGAACAGGGCGAACTCCGAGGCGAATTTACATTTGAAACGCCGCGGAAAGCCCGAAACGTTGAATCGTAGCGGAACGAAACAAAATTATTTTAAAAGAAATAAAAGCGAAAAACCGCGCGGGAGAAGACAGAGAAAATCGAACGAAAACGTTGCCTCGTCAAATTACTGGTTAACATTCATCCCCTGTTTGCCTTCCTGACACGGGCGCTTACGTTTACCATCGGAAATGATATTTGTACAGGGTAAAGTTTGCGATCGATCGACCCGCCATGTTTGTTAATAACGCACGCCGAGAGAAGTTTAACGGACGACACAGCATCCGTGGGGAAGAAGATCGTAAGCTCTTTGGATTATTACTTCTATCTCGTGAAATAATTTCAGTGGTTTTTTAAACTTCCCTTGATACAAGCTCGATGATGTACTAATAGTTTACCTGGTCATTATCTTTAAAAAAGAAATTTAAGATTTTGTTACATAAACTGACTTAAAATTGAGTTTTCTAAAATATTTTATAAGGTTCTAGCTGCTTTGAAGTCTTGAATGGGTAGGGAAACAGAACTGTGTCCACTTTTTCATGATTATTGGCGAGATATTAGAAGTTATTACTAAAGAGATGAAGACCATAGTCTTTTAGTTCCACCCACAAGCTTCTGATAGATATCACAAGTCTTCAAACCCTGTTATACAATGCTCCAAAAGCACCAACAAAACACCCATTCCATCTCCCAAGAGATCAACCCAAGGGAACACAGTACCTAACCTAGGCTTAACTCAGATCATCCCCTTTGAACTGTATCCACAAGTTTCTGATAGAAACCAGAAGCCTTCAGACTCTGTTACACAATGCCCCAGAGAAATCTAATAACCGATTCCATTTCTCAAGAGATCAACCCAAGAGAACACAGTACCTAACCAAGGCCTAACCCAGATTATCCCCTCCCAACTGTATTCACAAGTTTCTCATAGAAACCAAGAAGCCATCAAACCCTCTTACACAGTGCTCCAACCAAATCTAATAACCCATTCCATTTCTCAAGAGACCACCTCAAGAGAACACAGTACCTAACCCAGGTCTAGCCCAGACCATCCCCTCCCAGCTCCATCCACAAGCTTCTGATAAACACCACAAGCCTTCAAACCCTCTTACACAATGCCCCAACGAAATCTAATAACCCATTCCACCCCTCAAGAGATCACCTCAAGAGAATGCAGTAATCCCCGAAAGAAGCTCAAGCAGAGTCTTCCGCGATCCTGCACCTGACCACCCTCTTCCTAAATTTCCCACATTCCTTCGGCAGCGATCTTCCTCCATATTCTGTAGTCCAGAGGAAGAGAAGGCTTCCACAGGATCACCGCGGCAACCATTATCCCCCAGCCCCTAGGAACATCAGATTAAACAGCCGCGATTGTTTCGGCGCGGGACGATCGGTGCGCAATAAAACAGCCGTCGGGCAGCAGGAGACGGACAGTGATTTCCAATAACGAACTCTGAAATATCCAGGCTCCTGGCCCGCTTGGTCGGTCCTGGAATGCAATCAATCGTGCCAACACCGGATCCTCGGCCCTTTGATTACCTTTATATCCGCCGCGTTCCCGTGTAAGCGGCTGCGTTCCGATAAACGCTTCGGGAATGTTAAATCCGCGGCGCAATAACCTATTCCGAGGCAACCGAGCAGGAGGTGGATAGGGAGGGGACGCGTCGGGCGGGTGAACGGGCGTCGACGTGCGCCAGAAGTCCTACGCTGAAAACGAGGAGCGCCGCGGCAAACCTATGCAAATGAGCACACACGGGCTGACGGAGTTCACGAAGGTAATCAAAGGGCCTCGAATCCTGGGCTAGCTTACCTCGGCCCCTTCAAACGAAAGCTCTGCAGTCGATAGTCTCGCCCCGTCGTGGACCAAAATCCGCTCACGAACTACGAATTATGATTTCGTTGGCCGCTTTGCGTGCTCTCCCTCACTTATCCAGGTTCCACGTCTGCTGGCTGGGATAAAGCGACGATGAATGGGAAAGGCAACGTGGAGGCGTAGGGGGAAGAAAATGGCGGGACGATGGGAAGTGCTTTTCGTCGTTGCTGCGTGGGACACCCCGCAAAGCACGATAATTATTTGGCCGGTGGTAATTGAGAGGCAGAAAGGGACTGTAATCTTTGGCGGGCTGAGTGAGAAGTGTTGTAACCGCTGTTGCTGCTGGTTCGAATGGAGTTTTCTGGTCCCAGGTGCTGGGATGCTGGGGAAGGCTGGTTTAGTTTTGGGTTTCTTTGGGTTGCGAGGATTTATTGGGGCGGTGGTTTCAGATTTTAGTGAGGCCTGGTATTCAGTTTGTGGTGATTTTAGAAATACTCACGTTAATCTTGATACGTATTCAAGTTTTGACACTTCTCAATGTTATATTTAAAGTTTCAAATTTTGTCAAATATTTCAATCTTCAAATATTCAAATATTTAAACTTTTAAATACTCAAATATTCAAATATATAAATTTTTAAATATTCAAATTTTTAAATGTTCAAATTTTCAAAAAGTTCAAATATTATAATATTTAAATATTCTTCTTCTACTTACATAAAGAAATACGAAGAAACAAACTTACATAAAGAACCAAAGTGTGAAGTTTCTGTCTATAAGTACTCCAAGGTACCATCTCCAAGCCTTCAATAATCTAGTCTCCAACTTCCACCTAACACAATTACACCCACCTCGACCACATCCCCATCAACTCCACCTCAATCCCTCAATTTCATTTGACCATCAAAATATCCCATAATCCTCTTTCAATATTTCCATCCCCTCATCACTCTTGAAAACACACAAATAAACAATCGGGAGATGTATTCGCGGCAACGAGCGATAATCGCGTTAATAGCCACGATTAAAGGTTTTTATGGAGATCATATTTTCCAGGGAGGCCGTCAGCGTGCATTATCGAGCGCGAACAAAGCGTCCCGTACAAATTTAACAAAGTGCAGTTCACCGGGGGCGTTCATCCGTCAATAGGACAGACGATTACACAGATGAGAGGGGGCTCGGCGCTAACGCGCGTCGAACGGGTTGATTACATTGCGACAATTAACGCGGCAGATCCGAAAGTGAGTTATCGAAAATCGGGCTGGGTCGGTGGTCGACGCTCGCTTTAAAAATTCCCGCTGCTCGCGCTGGGCAAATCCATTCGAATTTCATTCGATTGATTTTACTAGACCAGCCACAATCACCCCACCGTTGCTCAATTTCTCCTGGTTTATCCTCGCGTTAGCTGTCAGCCTGAATCAACATCCTCTCGACCAAAACCTGTCCACCAGTTTCTCGATCCCTTTTCCAGATAGCACACGGCGTTCTGAAGTCGTCTATTTTATGTCCATTTTATGCCTGAACGTCTTACAACTTCATTTGGACGCGTTAAAAAGATTGAACAGCGGAGGTCTTAAAGACTTGGGAAATTTACACCCATAAGACGCCTTAAAGAGACACTACTTGGACGTCTTAAAGACATCTAATTTTTGTTTGAACGTTTTATAGACTAATTTAGACGTTTTTAAGACATCTTGTGAATGCCTTTTAAGATATTCTAGAGACATACTGATTTCTAATACTGAGACGTCTCCTAGAGACATTTTTAGGACTTCACTGCCGTCTTTAGAACGTTCTTAAGACATCTCTGTGCTATATAGGTTGCTTGGACTTCATTAGACGCTCTGATAAATAAAAAAAGGGAGAACGTTCACACTCATGTCCCATTCAGGGTAGACGTCGGGGGCGAGCTTTGTCAGGCGATAACAAAATATCCCAGCGGCGGAAAATGAAGTTGCGACCGCCGCTGGCTTAATAGGAACTTTCAGAATAACCCCGTCTCTGGCGTCGAGCTTTCTCCGACTTTCCAGACACGCTTAAATTCCATTTCGACGCTCAATCAGCGCCGCTTCTTCTCGAGCCTGCCTCCTTTTTTTCTTCTCAGAGGCCAGGTTACAAGTTCGAACCAGGTTACGAGATCAGACCGCTGGTCTTCCTCGATCTCTCTTGCCACCATGAATTTACCATTCAGAAACCGTTTACTGCGCGCATCTCCAGACCCAGCTCGGTTGCGCGAAGCCAGTGGCTGGTCAAAGCTTTTGTCGAACGGGACCGCCATCAAAGGTTGATTGGATTCCGAGCTTCCGTTTGTCCACGGCATACTTCCCTGTTTAACGTGCGTTTGCAGCGCTGGCGAGCAAAGTAAAAAATCGAGATTCCAGCGGGCTGTTTGAGTCGCGAAATTATTTCGGGAATCTCGCTGGCGAAGGGATCAAATTCAATTGGTTATCTCTGCTCAGTGCACTCGCTGCCCTTTTATTCTTTGGGGCGGGCATCGAAGGGTGGATGGTGGATAGCCTAGACAAGTCGTGGGGCCTTGAGCCTCCATTCTCCGAATACATATTTAGCTACCATCTCCTTTTTATCATGTGTCTCCTCCAGAAGAATTTTATAGAGCCACAGAGGGTGAAGGGGTATATTAAAATAGTTCTGCTGGATTTTTCTCCTTCGTGTATGAAGACTTCGCCTGACGAATTCCTCAGATTTCGCTGGGAATGCGTTATGCGCGAACCATGCGGTCGTTCTGGGTACCTTGTACTATTTGCTGGCGTTTGTTGCGTTTCCGCTGGCAGATTTATGCGCTGTGGGAATTTCGGATAAGCGAGAGATAGAATGGCGAAGAATTTCTGTTGTTCACTGGGTATTTGAACGTTTTAACAGAACCTGACCCGAGGCCACAGCTGATTTGTTTTCCGAGTTCCAACATTTTTCCCAATTTTTGGATTTGGAAGCATCCATGAAGCTTCATCTTCCATTTCAATTCTACCACGTCTTCCAATTTTATCCCCAGTATTAACTTACAATCCCCACAAAACCAACCTTAGACTCTCCTTACTATCATTTATATAAAATTCACCCTGCAATTTCTCCACAATTATTATCAGAAGATCCACAGTCTAACTTTGCAGTCTTCATAATTTGACCACACCATCCATCATAATTAATTATTCCTACAGTAACTCCCAAATTTGCCCAGACATTGAGAAGCACAGAGAACCTTCAAAGAACGAATTTTTTCTTTAATTGCCAGCACTCGAGACTGTGGGGCAACAACAACAGCGTCCATAGGGATGCAACGGGGCGCGTGCTCTCCCTTAATTTGTCCTAATTAGCGCAAACCGGCGTTAACGAAGATTTTACGTCCGTGGGAATTAATTAAGCCGGTTTCCAAAGTTCGCTGGCCGAACGGTGGGCGGCCAGGTAGTTAGGTCCCAGACGGGCGTCCCTTGAAAAAACGAGAAACACCGAGAGCGAGCTCGCCACTGAATATTCATATATTGTAATCAACCCCCGTTAGTCTGGGGGTTTGGTCGCGGATACGTACGCGCACGCTGCGTCTTTGGGTGCCTGGACACGGTGAATTATTGTGAGACTTATTAGGATTGATCTCCTAATAAGAAGTGGACAAAACACGGACAGGATTTTGTGTTTATTCCTTTTAACGAGTATTTAGTGCCCTGGATTTCTTAAGATCCTGGGATTTATGAAATAGGTTGAGATCTCTTGGGGTGGAACAGTTTTTGTAATTTTTCCTTGCATTGTCGAGAGAATTTTAATGTGTTTGTAAGATAAATGAAGTGATTTTGATGTTTATTTTTAAGGGAAAATGTAATGGTAATAGAGTTGGTGATTACCTATGTCTTTCTTCATTAAAACAGACATAAATCTTGGACTGATTAATTGAGAAAATTTAGAGTTAGGTATGTTGTAGGCTTGGATAGACATAATTATCCTTAGGTGTGGAATAAATATTCAGAGGTATTGAATATAGTCATCTGTATTGTAGGAAGGGTTGAACCGAGTGCATATGTAAAGAGTTAACCTCAGAACCTATGAAGCTCTCTGGAAGGTACTGTAGGTTACAATTATCCAGTCACGTTTTCTAATTTCATAATAAGGTCTGCTTCCTGTCCGTTTTAATTTCACCCCGGATACACGTTCACCAATTTTGGATACGAATAACCCGTTTTGCGTCCGAATTGGTATGCAAAGTGCTTTCTGCAGCTTAAATTGCTTCAAACTGGCTGATACATATTAATGCGATTCTGTGTGTTTCCTCAAAGAAAGGCAATTGTCGGATCAGTTTACCCTCGTTCCAGGTATTTCAAGCCCTCAATTTATCGATCCCCCATTAAACACTTGACACGTTCTTCTGTTTTAATACATGCTCCTGAAAACATGTTCCTACTCCACCGAAAACGAGAAGCATTACACAGTGAATTTACAGTACTGAATTATCATTTTACTATTGGATCTAATTCCCAAATCCTTCGTAAGTTTATTATTCAAAAAATTCCAATACATTTTAACTCATATAAGTCTTACTAATTTTGTTGAATTTCTTTTTCCCTGAAACCTAACTTAATATTTCCACTATCACCAGCGATCCACAAAACTGAACATTTCTTAAACATCAACTCAGATGGCTGAAGCGTGATCTGAAATACGAAACTAACTCCAGCTCACGAAATATTATAGTAGGCGGAATTCCTTTCGTGCCCAGAATCTGGCTGCAAAGCTCCCTCCACGTGTTAGTAGAACGTATGATAAAATCGCGGCACAGGATTCACGAGATATTGAATAAACGGGAAGAAACGTGGTTGGGGCTCGCGAAAAGGAATCGAGGATCGTTACCTTTCGTTACTGGGTCAAGTGGAATCCCGAGTAACGAAGGAGTTCTTTGCAATTCGAGTCAAGTGGTAATGGCTCGGTCTTTTCCTTTTTTCCCTCCAGTTCTCTTTATTTTTTTTTTTTCGTGCGGTTTCTCGTGCTCGACGAAGGAAAGAGAGGGAGAGAGAGATGAAAAAAGGGAAGAAGAGAAAGAGAGGAGAGGAGGAAGTTCGTTGTGGAGAGACGCGAATTCGCGAGATCCAGCGTAACGAGGCAAGCTCACTCTAAATCGTCGCGTTGAAAACAAAGCTCCTCTCGCGACCCTTCGAAAGCGTTAATTCGACGATCACTAGCGTTGCGTGAAGGAAGAAGCGCGTTGTCCAATGTTTCTCTGTTCGTTAGGGGAACAAATTGGTTACGATTGAAGATACACTAGACAGAAATGAGAGTTACAGTAGCTATAGGTACTTAACTCTTGTTCTGACAAGGTGGGTTCACTTAGAGTTCAGATATTAATTTCCAAGAAATATCTCGAAGAAAATGAGGATCATTTATCACTTTTAATAAAAAAAATCAACCTGTGTACCTAATAATATAATTTACACTCTTTTCCAACCTACCACAATAAAAAATATACGAATAGCTATTATACTATTCTTCACACTTTCTTTCCTCCTCCCTCATTTCATTTATTCAACAAGAAAAATTCCCTTTTCTTCCTCCACGAAGTGACCCTAAACCCCCTTCCAACAGATACACATAACCAACATTACACAATCCCACTCCAGCTCTCATCATACTTCGCCACAGAATAATATCTTTAGAAAATTTCTTGTCTCCCCTGAGGCCAAGTAGAATAATCCCTCGAAGTCAGACAACCTACATCCTCCAACCTCTCAAAAAGCATCCTTCCCCAAACATAGGCGCCCATACAACCATATAATAATTCCAGCACCGTCTAATTGCGAACCGACACACTAACCGAAGCCCTAAAAAGATTCTCCCCCCCTTCGAAGTCTTTTCAGGACCCTCGAGCTTCCCGCCGCGGATGTCCTGGCCCGACTTTTTAATCAGAGTCCTGGTCTGTGACCCAGTGCCGCTTCCCAGGCTCCTTCGCGACGCGAACTCACGCCCCCCGTGGCCGCGCCGCGATTCTTTGTTACACTCGCGAAAATAGCGCCGAGGAGACAAGAAAGGAGGGAAACGGGAAGAAAGAAGAACGGCATTGTCCTGCGCCGTCGACATCCGCGCGATACTACCTCGTCCTTAATAAAGTCGACGTGAAAGCTTCTTCGAGAATTCGTGTCGTCGCCGGGGGTCGGAACTTCAATTAAGCGTCGACGGAGTTTCCTCGACGCGGCCCTCGGCCGAGAGGGATCATCGATTCGCGATATTCCGTGGATAATGTAGACGATCGAAAGTGGAATAAAAAGGTCCCGTCATAAGCTGAGAATTTAATCGCGATAGGGAGAGGGGGGCGTCTACGAATCGAACAATTACGCTCCGAGCGGGGGAAGCAATTCTCGGAGATAGAGAGAGCAGCAGGGCGAAAGAACCACGGGTAAAACAACGATTCGCGAGGGCGGGGAGAGGGGCTGGCGCTGTAACGTTGATCGATCCAGTTGGACGACCAATGTTTCTGCTCTTCAAGAAACTTTCCTTGACCCGTTAACTGGATTATCCTCCGCTTGTCGCGGCTGAAAGCCAGTGATAATCGGTGTATCGGTGTCTGAGCTTTAGGTCTTTGAGCTACGAGTTCAGAAGCCACTCGAATTTTTGGAGAGGCTGTTGTTGAGAGGTGGTTGAGGGAGTTTGAAGAGTCAGTGGAAAAATAAATGTTCGTATTAGGCAATAAGTGCCTCTCGTTTTCTCTTTTCTTTTTTCATGAAAATTCTCGGTTTAATTGAACCCTGCATTGGTGTGCTAACCTATAAAAGGTCAAGTTACGAATGTACTCTCCTAACTTAGTAACAAATTAAGACTGAAAAGACACTTTTCTGAAATCAACTCATGCTAACAGAGACTCACTTTTTCTGTCACCACAGATACAAATTTCAATGCTCCCAACTAAAAGTTTCCAGATTCTAAATAGTCTCAGTTCATGGTGAATATAGTAACGAGCTTATATCGAGGGTATACCACCGTGGTCCCTTCCATCTCAAACGAGCCATCTAATTCCGCGTTTTACAAGCAGAGCCTGTACGCTCTTCCGACAAGGGCTGGCGAGATCCCGCGGTTAATAAAACGAGCGTGCGAGGGCTGCATCTCGTTTCCGGTTTCGCGCAGCAATCGCGCGTGCAATACTAGTCTCCCTGCAGTGGAAAAAGGGGAAATAACTCGGTCCTTTCTCGGTCCACGCGGGGATCTTCAAGCGTAATAACACGGAGCGAGGCGAACGTTTCCGAGGTTGTGCTCGGATTGAAAGCACACCAGGGGAGATTCAGTTAAACGTTCCATGATTTTCTGGGGAGCGAACGAGATAAGGGAACTTTAAAGAGATGTCCCTTCATTATTCCGTTTACTCCGCTCATTTTATCTCCCCCTTTGCTCGTCTTTTTTCTTCCCTCTTCGGGGAGACTTCTAGATTTCTTCTCTGGGTTCCTAGATTTCCTGTCCACAGGGGGAGAGGACCTCTACGCTAGAGAAATTCCCATGAAACCTTCTCTCTTGGAGCTGTCTTCGTTTTTTAAATAATTTGTGGGTGGACGTGGGGAAATTCGAGGCTGGATATCTGGTTAGAGTGGACATCTTTCTGTGACTGTTTCGGTGTCGTGAGTCAGCGGTTTTGTGAAAAGGAGTTTTATTCATTTTTTGAGAAACTTAATTTTTATCTTTCATGCTTGTTTAATAATACGACTTAGGTATGTGCTTCTTTAGAAGCATCTAATCTAGGAAATTTAGGCTTTCTTTCCTATGAGTGAACTCTGATTCTCTCAGGAGATTCGTACGTCAGTGGTCAGACAGTTCTAACCTGAAGTGGAATAGCATAAAACAAGTCAGCCCACAATGTATCGACTCGAAATCGGTTATTTCGGTTTCGTCCATTTCCCCAGCAAATTTCCGCCCAACAATTCCACGACCATCGAAAATCGGGAACAGTGTTTATTCTCCATCCAGCTGTTGTCTTCGCGTCTCCCAAAGTACACAAAGTCTTGCCCCCGCGGCTATCGTTCAAACTTCGACCCCGCGCAACAGTATCGCCGCAAGAACGCCCCGAACTCTTTGAAACAGTCGCAAAAACGTCGTAAAAGATTCCATTACAGTTCGCTGTTATCCGAAAACCATAAACGTTCGATCAGTTTCGGAAGTTGCTCGATGAGCTCTCCTCTAAAGATCCTGGCCTCGATTAGTCGGGCCGAACTTCAACGCCACGTTGTTCTCGTCCCTTTTCCGTCTTCATCGGGTCACGGTGGCAACGAGTTCGTTATCGATCGACTTTTCGGCTCGCTCGCAGCAAGGTGGACGACAACGACCGCCGTTGGCGGGAAAAAAAGTGCTGGCACAGAGAGAGGGGAGCGAAAAAAGAACGTGAAGGAGGAACGAAGCGTGGAAAATGCTGGAGAGAGAGAGAGAGAGAGTTAGAGTTGGTCTCATTTTATAGCGTGAGCTCGTGAAAATTCGTGAACTCGGTTTTGATTTGCAAGCAAGTAGGAGGAACCAGTTTCTTTCGGCAATTGGGCTTGAATTTATTGAATGAAGTTGTCGTTCTTCCTGTGAACCATAAATGTTTAAAACTGGGACCAACATAGGCATTATAAATTTCCAATATTTGGGGCAGACCCATAACAGTCATAGACACAGTCACAAACATAGTGACAGCAGTTTATACACTACTAAAAATCTAGATAAAATCTGTTCAACATCCATGGAATATAGATCTATGCAAACAGAAATGTGAACAATTTTTATGACTAAATTTTTAAAAAATAGTGTACAATGCTTTGACCTCGTTTTTAGTGGTAGAAAATTGTCGAGAAAGGATGATGTTTGTTCAGGAACTGCTGGTGTCATGGACCGTGTTAATGGTATTCAGTACAGCAATTTGGATAGACGTTCAATTCGTGAATGCCAAATGAATTCTTTATGCGTGTGGATTTACTTTGATGTTATTTAATTCCAGCATTGTAAGAGTTACGATATTGTTAGTGGTACTATTTTCAACCTCGATTTGCATTACATAAATTACTGCAATGTGCTCCCAACGGGAGGACACCATCATTTTGTATTGCGATACCTTGACAGAGCCCGATAACTAACACAGTAGAATTTATGGAAATGAAAATCCTCGTAAACTACGTTATCAAACTGAATACAAACAGTAATGTTACTATACTACGATCGTGTTTACTAAAGTGAACTGTAAATAGTACACAAGCGGGCTCTCGATGGACTTTGGAAATTATCTACTCAAAAACAGTATCTCGTATGCAAACATCATCAGTTCCTCGACTCTGACCTAATGAACTACTATTATTTAGAATCAATCTCCAAAGCCGAC
Organism: Calliopsis andreniformis; assembly: GCF_051401765.1. Lineage (NCBI taxonomy): Eukaryota > Metazoa > Arthropoda > Insecta > Hymenoptera > Andrenidae > Calliopsis > Calliopsis andreniformis. The sequence continues at coordinate 14,390,106 of NC_135073.1, forward strand.
TCAGAATTTACAGATTGTAGTATTATAAAGCGTATCAGATTTACGATTATTGCGTGAGCATTAAATTGTATGCTAATTACAGAATTTCAGAAGCCTATATATACCGTACACGACCATCTGTAGTTATTGCAGAAAATGAATTACTGAAATTCTGAAACACTAGAGACTGAATATATTAATTTAGTATTCGAGAGAATAAATTTCTCACAACTCTCTTTTTTTTAAAACTGCAAATATCTGGAGTGTATGTAGGTTTCTGATAAACGTAAATCATAATCGACATTTTTCAAGTGGATTTAAGCAACCCTGTCTGACGTGTGATTTATTTTATTGTTTCAGGTACGTAAACCAGAGAACGTTTAGCCAGTAGCAAATAAGAGTAAGTAAATAATTTATGCGATCATTTTTGTCATCGCGACGTGAGTCGAGGGCAGAACGAAATAGCATTATCATATTCAATGGGCGAACATACTTCTTGTCCCTGTGCTGCATAAATTGGATTATTTAATACGTCCTGTTTACCGATGGCTGGCTGTTCACAAACTTCCTGTTCCCAGCTTGTTTTTACAATTACTAAATGGCAATTATTGTTTCCTGTGCTGGAAGACGTTACGTGATATCGAACCTCGTAAATGGGCTAAACTGTTGTCCACCGCTTTAGTCGATGCTCCCCTTAATAGGGTGCTCCAACTTGCTCCAACTATTAGCAATTGAATTTTTCAAATCACTTCTCTCTATTTTTCCAATGATAACTGCATTTTCCCTGCAACTTTCTTGTAGCAGGATTACAGGAAGATTTGCTCATTGAATTCTAGTGCTATTTATTCCTTCACTGACTCAAAGATTCATTTACATTTATCATTAGAATTTATTCTTAGAATCATGTAGCCTCAGCCTTTAAATTTTCAATCTCACCTGGCAATCCCTATTCAGACGATAAAAACGAAATCAAAGTCACACATGGAGGACCTAAATTCTCTCGATTTCATATCGCCAACGAGAAATCCATTTCTTCTTTCAGTACGTAATACTCACGAACCCCCGAAAGCTACATTACAGCTCCTTCGCGGAGTCCTTAATTTCTTCTCGACCCCCCCATAAATTCTCCGCAGTCGCGAATTTATATACCCACACTGTTATGCCACAGATTTCCCTCCCCTTACGTAGGAATGTTATCAGCGATTAAACGTCACTCAAAAGAACAGCCCCGCGCTGTTCGCAATATTTCATGCGAGCGTAATACTTTAAGTGGCCAAGCAGACACGCGAAATCCAATATTTGTACGGGCCACAGGGCGAGAAGTACTCTCAACAAATTCGCGCGGCGTTACGACACCGGGCGTAATTTTATTTTCATTACCAGCTCGCTTGTGCCTGCGTGCTTCGGGAAGTTCACGCCCCCCCAGCTGCTCACCCGCGCTCAGTTTCGACAGGAGACGAGGCCGAACTGTTCGAAGTTACGGTCGTTCGCGCGCACCGAAATCTGTGGTCCCATAAATGTCGTTCGCCGTTTATGACGGTGTCTCGAGTTACGTCCGTAATATATCAACGAAGTTTCGGGCCCCTTAAACTGGTTACGATACCTCGAATCCGTGCTTCAACCACCTCCGCCATTCGCGACAGTATACACGTTGCGATCTACACAGTTTCTCTTTCCGCCGTGTCCGTCTTCTGGATCGATTAGGTGGGAGCTCGAGCCACTCTGGTGGAGGCCATTCGTGTCGGTTTTCGGGGGATTCTTGAATAAATCTGTGAGCGAACTTCTCAGGCGTGAGACAACTTCTCGATTGAAGAAGAATTAAATGTAGGTGCTACAGCATTCTTTTTTGTTCTCTCGAAAGGAACAGATATTGACAAGAGGTGTTTTGTTAGGAGCTTGTCAATTAATAACTCGTAAACATTTATCTTCTTTAATTCACAGTTATAAAAATACTTAACTCGCTATATGACTCAGGGTTAAATATTCACTGCGCGTGTGACTCATTCTGAATACTTCATGGTTATCTATTGAAGAATTTCTTTCTTTGAAACCTCTGAAATATCTTCAGTAATTACACTATTTCTTCTCAAGCTTCCCCAAAAAATACCAAGTCTCTCAAAACCACAGATTTCTATCGCCCTTCATAAACCTTCGGTTTATGGTCCTCTGGAAGTAGATTCGTCGAAACGGCGCGACACAATCGAAGGGTGGTATTGCAAGTCTGGTGAAACTGATTTTGTGGAAACACGATAAGCTGAAAAGAGCCTCTGGCAAAGGCATCCCGTGTGATTTCGCCCTGTTGATAAATTAATGGGGGTGTTAGAAAGTTTTAGGATCGTGTAACCCCGTCACTGTAAAGGCTGGTTTTTCTTTGTTTTCTGTGTTGCACAGCTCTCGGGCGCGGCAGAAAAATCGTTTGCCTCGGAATGGTTGTTCCAACGATGGCTCGTTTCAGCGATACAACGCGGAGATCAGAAAGAAATCTAAACTGTAACGAGGGGAGTTCGGCGTTAAAATCGCGAACGAAGATAAGATTGTGAACATTCCCTCGGATTTTCACGATGAAAATCCCGCCTCTCGAGTCGAAGGCAAAACAGCGATTAAGATAATAAAGTAATTATCTCGATCCGTTTCGCGCTGAAGAACCGATAGGATGTCTAGAATCCTGCAGGAACGTGAAAATTTTACTTCGCGAATTCAGCGCTGGTGGTTCTATGAATATTCCATTATCGGAGGACTTTTTTCTTCGTAATTTATATTGTATTCTAGAATATCTTGTCACGGAGCATAAATATTTCGGAACGGGCTGTTTAGGGGCATGTAGAACCGAGTATGATTTAGGTAGATAAAAATGGTAATTTAAGTGATATTATATGCGCGTGCTTTAAATAATGATAAAAACTGAGAAAATAATGATGATGTGCTGCTGCATTTTAAAGTTTCGGAAGCTGCAGCAAGGGTAGGGGTAATTCAAAATGCTAGAATAATATAATTATTCTCATACTTGATGCATGGAAAAGAGGATTCCATATCACACAAAAATCTCTATTTTTCACCACGTATGTATAATGTACTATATTCTCATATTAAAGCCACAGAGAATTTAAAAGAAAAAGAATACTCTAAAATGAAATAACTTCTACTATTTAACAAGCTCTAATCCAGTCATTTCATCAACTTTTATCCTACTGTCAACCTCCTAATTAACTCCAAACCCAAAGAATGAGAAGCAATACGAGGCACAGATTCGCAACGTATGGAAACCTGAAAAGGGCTGAAAGAAGCGAGGTAGCTAAGGGTGGCAGTGGAAGGGGCTAGTCTTTTTTCTCGCGACGCCAGCCAGCGTGGAAAGAATACGTTTTAGCATAGAAGGGGAGTTTATTATTTCGGCGGGTCCTTTTCGACCCTCAGACCAGTGAATCCTTCCTTTGTCTCAGTTCCTTTTTCAAGTAAACCCTTTTCACTGCTCTTTGGGCTAAGCCAGTTCTTCCTTCTTCCCTCTGCGAAGGCGAAACCCACTTGAAACGCAGAGTGGACTTCGTGGTTCCTTCGCCTCGGAGCCCAGCACGTCACTCTGGCTTCGTTATCATCGTGTGCATTTCCATCTGTGTTGTAGCTGTTTGCTAAGTGCAATTGCGCATCACTGAGGGCAGAGAGAGGCAGAGGAATTTGTTAGAAAAATTATTTGCCAAAAATTCATTGTCATTGATTCTATACATTCTTTCTCAAATATGCAGAGCTTTGTTTTTAGAATGCAAGATATTTTTTGTAGTTCTACTAAAAGCTAATTTGTGTCACTAGTTTAGGTTTTTATTGTAATTTGGGAATTTTTTACCTTCAGTGCCACTTAAAACTATTTCAGTCCTGGAACTTGAATTAAATTTTATATTCTGTCTTCTCATTGCTAGGATATTTTCGTCGATTAATTGCGCTCTCATTGAAGCGAATTAAACTACGGATTTGAGTGCAAAACAAATGGCAGCTGTAACAGTTTCGTTAAATGGCAGAGGTAGCAAAGGGATTGAATGGGGATTAACTCAGTATTGGGTAATACCTTGGTGATCATCTAATTCCCTGTGTCAGTTAATGCGGACGCGTAATTTGATCACTGAATCATTGATTTCGTAAACCGCTTATTGCGTGCGCGTACACGATAATTGCACAAGGAGGACGCTATTAGCGATCGAGTGTGATCGAAAATCATTTTCCTGGGATCATTATCGAAATTACCCTTCTCTGATTTCTGCACGTTCCTTTCAATAAAATTACAGTCTCCAAATCGTTTAGTCAATCCTGCACAAATTTTGCCACGCTAATTACTGAAAGTGAACGCCCTACTTGTCAACCTTGAAGCATCTAAATGGGTTCCAGGGATTACACGAGCAAATCTCGGTGAAATGGAATAACTTCAATGTTCATTTTGAGTTGAGGAGATATTTGCTGCTGCATAAGAACAGGATGGTTTAGTTAATTCGAACACGAGTGTGGAGTCAGAGTAAAGATTGATACAAGGGAAGGGGACGAGCAGAAATAAAGGACTCTGCTATCTCTGATTTGTAGGGAATGTTTGTACCCGCGAACCAGCATTGTTACATTCATGTTCCACTTACTCATTCTTTGTCACGTACTCATTGTACTAGGCTATCCTTGTGTCTTCCATTCTCCGACTGATAAATCACGTTTTTTCTTTATACTGTGATTGCAAATAGTAGTCGATGATGATTGAGACTCGATACTTGTTCAGAATTTATGTCTATCGTGATCTGGAAACTCAGAACAAGAAATATTTATTTCTATTTTGAAACAATTTTTTATACTGGTCGACTCATATACCTATTCAAGCCCTCAAAATAATTTGCCTATAGTTTGGTCTTCAGATTATGTCCACATATTTTGAATCACCTTTAGATACTACCCCACAGTTCAAAAACGAAAAAAAGCACATAATTACTTAAATAAAAAAAGGTACCTTGTCTTCTATGCACCTCAAAAATTGCGTCCACATATTCCACTATCACCCCATACGTACTTCAGCGTCAAAAAAAGATAGGAACCCACCGCGCGTTCCATTCAAGATTCCCTCAAGAATTTACGGATGAACCACACGCGATACTTCAGTAGCGGAATTAAAAAGCGCCAAGGTACTCGTTTCGAAAGCCAACCTCCGAAGAGAGGATAATCCACAGTTGATTTGTAAGATCGCTTTGGAGCACGCGAAGCACCGCGCTACTTCGTGCATATCCCAGTCCGCCTCTCCCGTTTCTCTCTCCCCTCGTGCATTCCTCTCCCCTCTCTGTATCCTCTCCTTCTGTATTCTACGCGCTATCATCATTCTTCCGCTCTTCTATCCCTTGTTCCCCGTCGTTCCTCGCGCTCTCTTCGCCCAACGTCCACCGTTCTGTGTCGTTTGCTTCTCCGCACGGGTACACCATACTGGGGCCGACTTATCTCGAGTTATCTTAAATATCGCCGACAGAACAATGGCGTTTCAATCTGGGCGAAACGCGATCGAAGTTTCCCCGCAATTATTTATCGCGTCACGGTGCCCGATACAATACAATTACGCGTCGACCAGCCGAGCATTTGCCTCCGACGAATTTTTCCTCGGCGTGGACGCCGATACCTTGGCCGATGGGGAACAGTGACGAATGCGTTCGGTCGGGTTCAAAGCTGCTCTGATGTTATTCGTACGAGATTATTTCCCATTGTTCGGGGAGACAAATGGGAGTCGGGGGAATCTGATGCAGCGCTGGCGAATTTTGGAGAGGGTTGGAGCGGGACCGAAGTGATTTCAAGTATCCAGTTTTGAGAGCTTCGGTGTGCTACTGGTAGATCACTGGTATCGACTAGTAGATCACTGAAATAGGCGGAATATTGAATAACAAAAACAGTGAATAATCGAAGGCTGGTTAGTCAAGGTTGTACTGTATTGCACTTTAACTCGATTCAACTAGACTTGTTGAAATTCAATTTAAGTCATCTCAGCTCGATTCTTCTTGAATCCATTCAGGTTCAACTACACACAGATGTTCCCTTCAGGAAATGAATAAGATGTTCTAATTAATATAACCTTAGAATTACCAAAGACTATAGAATCCATATAGCTTGTACCCACATACTCAGTAAACCATCACTCCATCTCATTTAATCCTCCCACAACTCTTTAAACCGAATTTTAATATAGTTTATTCCCCTCTAATCCCTGTAAATACATGTTCTCTTCCCTATTTTCTTAAATTATTCTGCATCTTTCACCTCACACTGTACAAGTATTTCTCCCACTCGCGTACTCTAATATCTGAATCAAAGGCTTATGTCATATCCCATTAGTAAATAAATAAACTCCCATTCACCACGCCGCATTCCTTCAACTTCCTTCCGCGTCCCCCATCATCCCCCCAGCTCCCTGTACCCTCCCCTCGTTTCGTATTCCCTTCCACGCTCGCCATTTACCTGTCCCCGGATCTCTCTGTCTCTTATCTTCCACGTGTCTCCCTTCATCCTTCCCTCCAGTCCGCTCCCTTCTCTCTCCCTTGGCCAGCGAACACACGCCTACGTGGCACGTGGGTGTGCAACGGGCACACGTACACGCTCTCCCGGACGTGCACGCTCGCGTGTGTCGGCACACACGGCCGTGGCACAGCCGCCACAGTGGCCGAAGTGTGGAAGCCAGGGTACGGACGACAGTGCCTCGTACACACCACAGCGTTCCGCACTCATGCCTCGCGTTCTCGCGCGATAGATCGCCCGCTGGCATCTCGCTAGATCGACAGGGACTGGATAGACGCTGCTTCTAGCTCGGGGCAGGCTGGCTGCAGCTTCGTCCCTGCGACGAGAATTCGCCAGGCAGCCAGGAGATCGCTGGAAGCCGCGAGTCCTCGAAGAGGTCGCTGGAAATTTCGAGCTTGTTCAGCCCTGCAACCCCCTCTCGAGTGCTCCCAATCTCTGAGACATCGTTCGGGAAGCTTGTCGGCGCTGTGAAGCTTCGATCAGCTGATCAGTTCGAGGGAAACGTGGAGAGGAAGTAGAGTCCTCAGTTGCTTTTGAAGCACGTGATCTTAGGGAAGTGCATGCGGGGTTTGGAGAGGGTGGTGACGCGGTTTTGGGGAGCCACGTGAAGCGTCTGGGGAGTGGCTTCCTTAGTGTGAAAGAGCTGTGATTAGGGGGCTGCCTGCTGCTGAACTGTTTGGCTAGGGTGGAGACAACTGAGGGCTGCTGGAGTGACGCGACGTGAAATGATTAGGGTGCTGTGATGTTCTGGGAGGAAACTTGTGACGTGACTCTGAGATGGGAGGTTTGTGCTGGTTTCGGCGATTCTTAGTTATTGTGTGAGTGGTGATTTTGTCTACACAGTGGTTTTGGTTCTATTCCAGTATACTAGTGTACCCAGTCTAGGTAATACTGTGGACACCTAGAGTATTAGCCTTGTTAGTCCTCCGAAGGCTGAGAAGATTTCCTTGGAGATACACTATGCAAATAGATATAAGAACCTTTACATAGTTTGTCCAGAAAGAAAACATAGTCGTAAAATTGTCGTAAAACAGTAAAAGAGATTTGGAGCACTATGAAAAGTGCAGTGACAAAAGTATTGGAAAATGAGGACTTCAGCTTCTTGCAAAACCACGATTAACTTATATTATTATTTGATTATATTGGAGAACCCTTCCACTTGTCTCAATTTATTTCATTAGAAAGCTTGTGTTCCATAGACCCCCTGGCACACGCATACAAGTTGCAATCCTCAAAAATGCCCTCTAAACTAGTAACTACCATATTCTATAGTGGCATCTAAAACGAATAGAAGATCCTTTCACAGAAAATCAAAATAAATGCCACCAGAAGACTAAACTCATCAACAGAACCAACGAAGAACTGTCTCCCTCCACGCCGCGAATCGAAGTCTCGTCTTCCTCTTCCCCAGCGCCGTTCCCAATGCTCGAAAGCACGTAACGAGCCCGCCCCCGAACGACGTAACAAGGCTTATTACCCGAAGCCAGAAACCCGTGATCAAAGAAAAAGGCAGGCCGAATGTTTACTCGTACCATCCGTCTCGTCGCCGCGAAAACACGAGTCACTCTCGACCGCACGCTCTTGTGCAATCCTACATGCAAACACAACAGCGTTGCGCGGCACTTCCTACAATGTCGAGTGCCGGAAGACGAGTGACAGAGGGGAGGGGGACGAGGGCTAGGTAGACAGGCTCGTCTCGGTCGAAGTGGCAGTCGAAATATTCGAGTCGTGCGCGAAAAAGCTCATCGTTCTGGCGTGGCAAGCGAGCTGGAGCCTCGAGGCGCAGGCGTGACGCGCTAATTGCGAGTGTTGAACAGCGTGGCCAGTGTCTTCGGTTTACCCTTGGCGGCGGATCGCGAAAACGAAATCCCTCGGTGGGGTCCACGAGGCACGTGGTTCGTGTTTCCGCGGCTGGGGCCGATTCGCGCGGAAATCCCGCCGCCAGTTTTCGAACGCTCGTCGACGCGCGTGCGTGCTCGATCCTACCTGTTGTGCGATCTTGAAAACGATCCGTGTCGCGTGGTGATCCTCACGGCCAGTCGGCCGTGTGTGCACAGTGTGTTGGTGTATTCGCTGCGCGAGGATTCTAATGCTGGATACGCGACGTTCTTCCATGGATCGGTAGTAGACGTGACGAATACGAGAAGAGTGTTCGAATAGTGGTTTTGTCAGGTTCAGTTTCGGGGACAATGGTGAGAGGTAATTATTCAGATTTGTTTATTCAATGGGGTTTTGGATTGAGACTCTGATTCTGTAATTGGAGACATTGTTGGATCGACAGCGACTGTTATACCTTTTGTGTCCCTTGATTCGCTGATTAACTCTTGACACACCAAGTGAAATTTTTAAACCCTGCAAATTCTCAAGTATTTGATTAAACAATTTTTAGAGTCCTCCTATATACTATTTTTAATGTTCTGAATTGTAATTCCTGAAAATCTGTACTTAGTTAAACTCTAAATGACTTCACTGAGGTTTAATAGGAGTTAAGTAAAATGATGTTTTTATTGAGATATGAGATTCTTCTAGGAATACACGTAACTCAGAAAACGTGATTTTTATCTTTCCCGAATTCTAATTAAAAAATACCTTAAAAATGTAAACCGCAAATATCCCTCCAATTTCTTTAAGTACCCTTCACCCTTAATTGAACATCGCCACAACATTCCTCAGCGTCCCAGAAAAACGTCTGGATCACAGTTGCATGTAAAGAACGCGATAAAATTTCATTTCGCGGTGCTCGTGGCATCGTTTCCTCGTGCGCGTGCACGCGATGCGCGTTTATCGTAATCGGCGAGCAATTTAACCGATTCAAGGCAATCGACTGGACTTGAGATCCCGATTAATCGGGAAAATGGCGAGTGGATGCGGAATTAGCGATGGCTCGCGAGCTATTTAGTCGGCAGGCAAGTACCTGCATTCAAGAATCTTCCAGATACCGGGAAAGCCATTCGTCTTGGCAGACATCGTGGTCATTAAGTTAACACGGCGTATCGGTCGATCTAAGGGCTGCCACGAGGCCTCTCATGAGCGGATTTATATCATTCCTGGCATCTCCTCTGCTTAACTCATCCTCGAGAGCCAACAGTGATCCAGCGATTCCCTCTCCAAATTCCCTGGTAATTCCCTCGTACTTTTCATCCTCCTGCTTGTTTTTTCCCTATACCGACATCGTATTACTAGGGAGATTAAACCGATGCTCGTTATTTTTTACTCGTGAACCAACTTTCCCTTGAAATCCTTTCGAACGGTTCAGCAGAGAGTCTCTAATGAAACGCGAGGGACGGCTGTCCTTCACGCTATCGTTCGCACCATTTATTGCGACTGAAAAACTACCATACAGTAATTATCTACTCTACGCTCGACAGTAGTTTCTTTATGCCATTCCTTTCGTCTTAAGCGATGACTAATTTAGTACAGTGTTTATTTGAGGATTATTATCGTTCAATGGATGATGGAATTTTGCTTTAGCATAAGAGCTTTTACATATTTGTGTCTAGATATATATAGCTATGTATTTTGAGGAGACTGTATGGGGTTTATTAACCCCATGTCTATCGGAATCCGTTCCAATCGATTCTCTTCGATGATTCATATCCTTTCCCCTTTTATTTCTGAACCTCGTATTCCATTGATAATATGAATATATCATTCAACTTTTTCATCACTCTTTTCTGCCTTTAATTGAGCAGAGGTTGTACTTACTTCTTTTGAATCATTTATCGTCAGTACCTACATCCACTATTCACATTTCCACAATTACTCACTGGGACTTTCATTGAACGCACTTTATACGTCTATCTCTGAACAATTTGTTGTAGACAACAAATGTAGACAAGACCCAAACGTTGCTCGTTGTTCCTCTACACCTTTAGCACCTTTAGAATTTTCATTTTCCTATCAAAAACGATCAAAAATTGGTCCAGCCCAAAAACGAGATACCCCCCATCGTCCAGCGTGACAGGAAGTCGACTCGACATTAATCAGCAGCCAGGTCGTTTCGTGACAGTGTTGCCCGACGCGTGAAGAGAAAAATGTGTGATCGACGGCGTAGATCGCGCACGACGGCGCGGAAACGGCCGTCATATTTTATCAGCGCCTCGAATCGCGAACTTTCAGCGCGGCCGCGAGGACTCCAGCATCGAGCGTCGAAGCGTTGCCGCATTTTTCGCAAGGTTAATCGGGCCGCAGGTGCTCGCCTATTAAATTACAAGCCTATAACTCGCCTCCCGTAATCTCGCCAGTCGCGATTAAAGGCGTGCCGCGCTCGCCGCGCTCGCCGCTGTCGTCTCTTGGGTTACGTAAGAAGTTGACACCGCCGCTACCTGTTTGCAAATTAAAAATGCCGCGGACGCATTAAGCCCTCGTAACTCCCAGGATTTTATCGTTCCCCGCAGCGTAAAATCGTGTCCCCGCAGCGACTCGCGGCTGGCCGCGTTTTATCGAACCGTGGATAATGTTTCCGCGATCCTCCTCTCAGGAAATGACTGCTCCTTCGTGTCGACTTTCCGCTCACGCAGCAGTCTGCTGCTACGATCCCCAGGGAATCTGTTTCTCCCTAAATGGGAAGTCGATTCGCGATCTTTCAACGATATTTGCGGCCTCGTAAACTCGATGCTCGTGGATTACTTACTATGATCATTGTTCTTGTTGTCGTTGTTATACCGATTATGCAGGAAAAAGAATTTGTATTCCACTGATTGAAAACTTGGAAGATGTTTTACTGTTTGGGTGGAATAAGGCTTCAGTTGAATTTGAAATTGTTTTGTTAGAAATTTCTTTGCTGCAGTTGTAGAGTGTTGAATTGAAAAATATGGTTCGATACTTAATTATTGTGTAATGGAGTCCAGCAGACTTCGCTTGACATATTTTTATTATTGCTCTCATTTAAATATCAAAGACTCCATAATGAAAGTTGAGTGTGTATATCGCACCTCGTTTCCATATTCCAATTAACACCACATTAATTTTGAACACATTTAGTATGAATAAATTCTGATGAAAGTCTTTTTATCGTAAAACTGAGTGTCCATAGTTAAAGGTTAAATAAAAATACTCTCCATAAAATGAAGGAAATTAAATATAGACAATTTTGATTTATAAAAAATTGAAAAATCAAAGCACCATAAGACCTCCTTCCTCCATCACTCCAAAACTCAACTCAAATCTCCCGCTCCTAACCAGAAAAGGGTTCGAGTCGCCCAATTAACGTCCTCCCCGAATGAATTCACCCAGAGTTCAGCATCTAGTTATCCATAGAACCTTTCCCAATCTTTCGCTCGCTCATTCCCTAAGAAACGAAATCTTCAAAGCGCGTTTATTTTCTCCCGAACTCAGAACTATCTTCCCCGATTCACTCCCTTCCGTTTCTCCATCACAAAAGGCTCGAAAGAGATAACACAGAAATCCCAGCTTCAATTTTCCCTAAAAAATATCACCGTCCCTGTCGAAGAATGAATTTTAACGCGGCTGGAGTTCCCTGGAACGAGAGGTTCGACCGATCGTCGCTGGGTGTTACGGCAGCGAGACATTAAAAGACAATGTCGCTGAATTAGGGAGGAGTCTCGTCTAATTAGAGGGGCTTCGTTAAAAATTTTACAAGCAGGCGAAGATTTCGTGCGCCGGTTGCCTGCGCGAGGGTTCGGCGAAAGTTTTCGGGCGTCGATGTAAAAGTTGGCGCGTAACCGCGCGGTTTCGCGCGGGGATTTGTCTTCATTATTACTAATCACCTATTAAAGTTTACACCCGGCGAGCTGGTTAATAGTAAAGAGGCGGAGGGGCTAAGAAGCCGATGAAACTTTCAGCTCGAAACTTTTCGGTGTAACTTGCAGTCCCTCTCCCTCCATCCCTTCCCTTCGCCCCTCTCTCGGCCTGTTTTACGCCCCCGCGGAGTCTGAGCCAACCGAGTGCATTCTACCTCGTCGCGTGCAAATAGAATTTGCGGTGAAAACGAATCTCAATGATTAATTTGCGAGGCTCGAATTCTCCCCACCATCTCTGCCTCTGTGTCTACGCGTGGGTGTGGATTCGTTACAGTTTCTTTTCCATCTCAGCGTCACGAATCCTATTTAAATGCGCGCCGCAATTTATTACGCGCTCACCATTGTTCGCCCCCTCTCCGTTTCGTTTCTGTTTCTTTTTCCCTCTTTTTTCCCCCCCGTTTCTGATATAATAATTTGCACCGAGCTTTCAGTTATTCGACCGCGTTTCCTGCATGTTACGCGAGGCGTTTGGATAGAAGGAACCCGCGTAATGGAAATTCTCTGTCGTTGGACATTCGATTCAGTTTTTCGCATTGAATGGAAATTGCAGGGGCGTTGCGTTGGCGATATGTCGTGTAATGGCGTTACACTTGTTCCGTGATTTGTGTTGGGGCTTTTCCAAGCGTTTCCAGATCTCGTTACGGTTACCTTTTTCTGCAGTGTATTGTAGACACGGTTTTTAATTAATTGGTTTGGGGAGGAGAGACTGTATTGGGTTTTAGAAGGTTCAAGGGATATTTTGAGGAGGATTTGAATAAATTTATTTGAGCTTTTACAGGTGAAATATGTGTGAGAAGTGAGAATAAACAGATTCAGTGTTGCTTAGTATTTGTGGTGTTTAATGCGTGTATAATACGATTGTCGAAATACGGCGAGATTTTTCTGCTGCATAGCGGAAAATTAATAAATCAGTTTCTCTCGCTAGAATGAAAAATTTTCCCCATCGTTGTGGCAACTTTCAATGTATTCACTGAGAGATGGAAATTACGTGGAAATGTTAATTGCACGCGATATAATACGATTCATATTCAGAGGGAAATTGTTTCAAGTTTCTGTTATAACGAAGAACTCATTCTAGGTTGCACACTGGCGATGATAATTAGTCTTATTGCGTTTAGGTGTAATTACAATTTCGCCTCAAATTAGAGATGCTTTTATTTCAAGAACCGCGTCGCTTCAACAAAGTTGAAGTCAAGAAAAGAGTTCAAGAACACTTGCGCGTCAGCAGTTTTCAAGAAGTCTGGGGAACATTCTTCAAATTCATAGCATTCTTCCGAAATGTTACAAGCATCTAACAAGTTAAAAAAGAAGTCACTATAGGATACACTTTCTATGTGCCTGATTGTTTAAGTACGTTTGTATAAATTAATAAAGGAATATTTACTTGGATTTATATTTGAAGATTGTGCCACCTCCACACTGACTCCTAAAACCAAGTAGACACGAGTGAAAGTATTCAGACAATCGGAACTGTCGCCTTCGACCAGCCTCCTTATCTCACGAAACCAGCGCGAGTCGAGTGAAGTCGGTCGATAAACGCATGTATATAAGGAACAGGCGGCGCGTTATCGGTGGGCTTTCGTCGTTTCGGTCACGGGTGCAGGCTTTAATTAAAGTTTCGCAATCGATTGCATGAGGAGAGCGCGAGACGAGAGTAATCAACAGTCGCCCACGCAATCAGTGATCGTCGAAGCCAAACTTTGCGCGGTGGTTGGCGGTTACGGCTCGGTACACGGTGATCGAACAGTCGACTCGAGCTTTCCTCCACGCCAGATCGAAAACAGATTCTTTCGCGTACCTCCCGAATTTTCATCCTCCGCGCCACCGTTTACCTTCGACGCGAATTCAAACATCGCTCGGTTTCTTGGCTTTAAGGCTCGTCCTCTGGTGGAACAACCCGAGACTTCTATGTTTTTCCAGCAATAGTTTGCTCTGCTCGGTTTCCCTCGTTTCTTCTTATTCTTCTTTTTTTTTTTTTTTTCTTCCAATCGAGGACGGTCGAAGAAGCAAGATATCTTTCCAGAAGCACTCGGAGGTATTGTCTTTCCTTCGAGACACTGCAAGAGCTGCAGCTCGTTTCCACGACCGACTTCTTGTCGATACGTTTTTTCCTCCACGAGCTGGCAGGAATTTTGCAGCAACTGTTGAGAGATCTTAGGAATCTGGCGGGATCTTTTTTAAAAGTTTCGTGCCCCTTTTCTTCCTGTTTTGTGTACTGGGGAACAGCCTTGTTAGGAATGGCTTAAAACTCTTTAGAAAGGCGGATCGATAATCCCGAATGCGCTTGAAGTCTGGTTTTCAGAGACGTCCGGGCCAGCTTCACGGAAAACTTTATGACTGACTCGTGGAGCTTTTTAATCGATAATCAGTTTCTAAGGAAGCTGAGGGAGGAAGCTCGCCAAGGATTGCTGTTTGCTGCCTTGGTAGGGAGTTCAGAGTGATTCGATTTGTTCACAATGTAAAGCGCAACACAATCTGCGACGTTCGCTGTTGCGATGAGAAACTTTTGTACTTGTTAAGTGGTAGAATTGAATTTTCCAGGGATTCATCTCGCGGCTGTTTTATTCGGAAAAATGGAATTTAATGTGTGGTTTATGAAACGGGAGCTTCGTTGTTTGAAGTTTACTTCTGTTCCAGCGTTTAACACTTTTTCTCGTTTACGCGATTATGAATAATATTAGTCTGCGCGAGCGTGGGTAATATTAATGAGGATTTGCAGTGGAGTTTATTGAGGCAGGAATAATTCTGTAAAATAAATAGAAAAATTAATTGAAGGATTCTTTATTTAAAACTTGAACCACTGTGCGTGGCTCTCGTATAATTTTCAATAAATGTAACCTGCCAGTCAAAGTGCCAATTAATGATTATTTTATTGCAGTAAAATCGAGAATATTCCTGCACAGTGTTTCTCATTATTAATACCATACATTTTTAATTTTCTCTTAAAGAACATTATTTTTACTTGATTTGTTTACCACTTCAGAATTATCACAGATTTTGTGTTTAAAAGGAATTCCATACGGGTTGCTTGATTCGATCAACAAGCATTCCCACCAAATGAAATTAGACGATCGAAATTCGAGGCCAATTACTCGTGTTGTGATTCGAACGAATTTTAAGCTGATTGCACGAATTAGCTCGATGTGAATATCGTTTACCGCGGACATTCAGCTCTGGGCAGCCGAGGCTTTTCGAATTCCTCCAATTCTCTCGGCTGTATTTGCAACATTTTTGAATGTCGATACCCAGAATGGCACAGCAATTTTCTCTCGTATAACATTTAAATGAACCTAGTCAATATGGGGACTGGAATCCAACCTCTACTATAATTACGCGAAAGAGCTACAAAATTGTAATCTGCTAAACAACGCTTTAACTTTTTACAAATGACTTCACTTTTGCAGCACATATATACCTATGTTTCCACTTTCGCTAGAATAAATTCGTACATTTTCCATTTTTCACAAACGATTTTAAAAACAATTTAACATTGAAAGTGCCAATTTCAATTAATAATAATATTTTCCCTTTACCTCGGTTGCAGTGGTTTTTAATATCTACAGTGTTCTTCTTCCTCCCATACCTGCCACTAAAAATCATTAATTTCATACAAGTGACCCAGCAGAGTACTAACACTCGGCCCCTCCCAAAGCAGATACCTCTCCCATATCGAGAATCTCGAGAGACAGCGCTCTCGAAGATATTAAAAATAACAAATGCCAGAGGTTAAAGCACCCCGCGTATTTTTGTAGCGAGATGAAGCCAGGTTCGCCGATCCCATAAAGGATAACCCATTTTTCCCCCTCCGTGTCTGACATTGACCAGACCACTTCTACTGACTCTTTAATCCTCCTGGTTTCATAGACGCCCAAGTATCGAACGTCGACCAGTCCTCGATAAGAATAAAATTCAGAGAAACTCCCTCCTATGACTACGCATTACTTGAATCGTTGCGAAAACTGTTGAAAATCGAGGCCGATCCAACGTGGAGAACGATCGAGACCGCGACACAGAGAAAGAATGTCTGTCACGAGCCAGGCCTTTGAACGCTAATGAATGCAGCCTCGACATGTATCATGGTGCTTTGTGAAGTATAAATATCAAGCGACTCGGCGGCTGTATGGTAACGAATCTGCCCGAGACAGCAATTCATACGAGGTCACGTGCGTCGGGACTTTGATATCCTTCGAATGTAGACCACAGATCTCTTTTTTGATTCCGCGAGAAATACTGTCGTCGTTCTCCTAGGATCTGGTCATTTTTAGGGAGTGGAAGACTCGCTGTCTGCTTCTCTGGGCGCAAAGGAACCCTAGAGTCGCTGGAAATTGTGTCATTCGAGATTAATTACACTCCTCCGAAGGACTCGACTTAACGAAATTAACTCATCTCTGACAATTAATTAGAGACTTCCTCGGAGGTCTCAGTTATCCTTGGTCGCAGTAATTTCTTCGAGTGTCGAGGTGAAATAATTTCGCTTGCTTTGTGAATAAAAATTAGTATTCTTACAGTAGCAAGCACACCTCGGGTGAGATGTCTCCTTTGCAATATTGTTTCATTGACACGAGGAACATTTGGGTAAATTTTGGGAAATAATATAAATTCTTTTTATGGACTTTTAAATAAGTATTGTCAATTATTCCATCTTCTCAATTTTTTAGAACAAAATTTCTCTGCTTTGGGCTGAATAAAAATTCTCAAATGAAATATAGGTACATTAAGAACAAGAAAATATGATGATAATAGTAGCTGCTATATTAAAATAGATTTTACACACAAGTATAAGAAACAAAAATTTCATCAAGTGTTGTTTTAGGGCTTCCAAAGCGCGGGATTTTTAAAAATATTAATAAATCCTACTACCACTGCCTCGAGGTAGAAACTTTAACGTCAAAGCAATCTTTAGAGCCATACGTTCCGAGAAGCCTCGATTTGAACGCGCTGGGGAACGTACAGCGTCAACAAATAACGATCCGCGCGCAAAATCGAAGAAACGAACGGCTCCATGGAAATTATGGTCGCCGCTTTTCCTGGAGCCGCTGCACGACCGGTCTGCGTGGGCGTGGGACGATCATCGTCGATCTGTAACAGAGATAATTCACTGCATAGGCACAGACGTACCATGCAGCGAAATATTGCATCGTTCTACCAGCAATTTCGCTCGTTGCACGAAAGCGAACGACGTTTTGTTAATCGTTAATCGATAATATGTATTCCAACGTCCCCATTAGTTTTCCTTTTTACTCTTCTCGGGAAGATTTGTCGAATGCCAGGACCACTGCACTATTTTCCTAAATTTCTCAATCTAAAAGGTGGCTGCAGCAGAACAATGTGTACTATAAACATATAACACTGCCCTAGCACAAGGTGGTAAAAAATTTGCGGTAACCCTCCTATAACGCGCTGAAAAAGTAGCTAAAATCCTCGTATAAAGCGAGATAAATTCGTGAGTGCAAGAAACAAGGACTCCCATTTCTGCGCAAGCTTTTGTGCAGCCGAGTGCACATTTTAACTTGTTGATTGTTGCTTAAATAGCCACTATTTTTTTATTCCTGTTCTACACGAGATACGTTTTTGTATCTCGACACGTTAGAGATTCATTCCTGGGTGTACTGTTGAAAAAAATTACACCCACCCATTTTGGGACCCGTTTCTCCTTGTAGGTCCAGCTTTCTAGCCAAATATTCGCGAGAGGAATCGTCTTGGCAACGAAAGGGGGAGGAAGAGAAGGCAGCCACGGAATCTTGATTCACGCCGCGAGATACCAGACTCCAGTGACAGGTTTAGCTGCTCCAGTTCGGTTCTTCGGTATCGAACGCGATACTGCTCCCCTGACCGCGATAACCGCGATGCATTCTGGCATACCGAGTGTCTTGTAAACACGCAACGCAATAGAAAAATTCTGCGAACTACATCGTCGAATCGGATCACTCTTTCTTCCTCAGGGAACACTGAAACTACAGTAACTTCTGATTAATTGACCGAAATTTCGCCAAGATTGTTGGCCATTACTAACCCTACCACTTTTTGGAAGTGACTTGGCCTAGTGTCTTCACCTTCACTTGATCTCTGATCGTCTTACGTCCCCAAGAAGAGCCAACATACTACGAAACGATACGAGTAGCGTGCAAGAGTATATCATATTCTCGAAAGTATAGCGAAAAGTTGAAGCTTGTCACAGGCTTGATTTATATTATAATTATAGGAATCATTATATTAATAATTTATCCACTCTGAGACGAACGACTCGGAGAAAGAAAACACTCGGGAATTCCTAGAAGTAGATCTCTCGAGATAGTTGGGCCATATCTGGTCCCGAACCATAGCTAACTAACGCGGAACCACTGTATTCCCCACTCGACAGCCTCTCGATCACTGGACCAATTTCCCTACAGTCCACGATTATTTTTATTGCCCCGATCGATCGTGGATGCATGTCGTTGCAGCTGCACAGATATCGCTCCCATTTTAACAATTAATTGTCCGTCGATTCCGAATCCATCTTGATGCTGCCCACGTCACGACGTAATCCCGCGATAATGGTGACTTTATAAGCCAGTTATATGCGAGCCAGTTGCCCCTGTTGTTCCGATATTTTCGTGACAAGGACTTCATAAACGTGCCGCATTATGATCGGTAATCCGACGTGTCAATTAAAGTCGCCAGATAATACAAATCCGTTCGATCGAGCATCGGCTGGCGCAATACCGAGGGACACAGTAACGTAACGCTAGCGTGTTAATTGTGTTACGTAAAAATCGTTAATGCACGCTGGATGGTATTCAGAATCGACGAAAGTTTGACGAGTTTAAGCTACGTTTCTATTAGGAATCTTTTGGTTTGACAACTGAGTTGATCGAAATTGTCGTTTCAATTTGGTTAAAATTGGGTTTGTATCGCAGACTTCTGTATAATACACTTGACTGATAACTACTCATGTGTGGCTGCAAGACGAGTCTACTTAGAGAGTATGTACCAAAGTATATCCGAAAAGTAACCCAAACCTAACTACATAGAGTGTATTACATACACAGACTTCTATATGTATAATATTTCTATATTATATAGAACTCTGTGTTCTCTAAAAATCCGCGATTCATTTGTTACAAACAAGAGATACAACAAAATATATTAAGTCTCATTTGCTCTATTTCTGCTCCTCAGTGTATCTGCAAAATTACAAAACTCTCTGAAAATTTAGAACATACATACGTTAACTTTGAGACATTATTATGTCAAACTAGGGAAAAAATAAAGCATAATGAAGGCAAATCGGACACCATGTAATACGATTTTTAGTGCTCTTATTTTCAATCTCGTACCACCTCTTAAAATATCGAAGGCTATATTTGTTACACTCTCTATGGAAGTCTGTGTTTTGCACGAACAATTTTAACTAGTCTCAGGTTGATCAACTCATTTGCCCGACCAAAAGTTGCTTAATGGGGTGGCGAGGAAGAATGCGATGGCTCGTGTAGCAGATAATAAAATCATGCTGCGCTGTTTTCGCGCGCATCGATCGCGATGATTACAGCTGTCACTGCCTGTAACATCTTAATCTTCCCGTCGACGCTGGTCATCCTTCTCGTCCCTGTTTATTTATCGGCCTGGTTCCCGCTGATAAAACGCATATTGCGGCGGCGCGCGCTCACCGCGCAATCAGAAAGCGCTGAGGCATAGTATTCACGGCGATGATGTATTAATACTATTATCGCCTGATGATCACCTGCGGCCCGAACCAACCTGACGTTCTCGTTATTATATAACGCGTCGCAACGCCCTGTGGATCGGTTAATTCAACCTTGACGCGCTCGATTTTCATCGTCTTTCTCTTTCGACCATCCCTGGCGTGGCTGCGAAAATTTCTGAATGTATTGAGACGAGGGGTTGGGGCGTACAGAGGGTTGCTTGATGGTAGTTTCGCTAGTTTCTTTTTACTGGGAATGTTCTGTGGAATTGTTTCTCTGTACATGGGATTTGATGTTGTTGGGTGTTGTTTGAAGAGAGAAATATTTGAGTGGAGGATTTTAAGCAGACTGGAGTTGCTGGAAAATTAGTTGCGTAGGGTGGTCTGTGGAGGGAATTTTTGCTTAATGAATTTTCATTTTTAGCTGATGTGGTGGAGTCAGAGTGGTACTGACTCAGGTTTTGAAATTTGGCGTGGAAAATATTCAGGTATAATTTACAGGGAAATTGTGAATTTTTTAGTCACTGCTATATAAAGGAATCCTCAACATGAAGTCACAGTACCTGAATCACGTTTCTTTTTATTGTGTACGTTTCCACAGAATTGAGATTTATTAATATTCAGAAATTATAATATTCTTTCATCTACCACTTCGAAACTTCGATATTTGAAAATTAGGAATGTGAACTCCGCTTTGAATTTCTGATAACAATAAGAACCGACTTCCAAACTCGCTTCTCCCACAGCTAAACGCGCATACATTATGCAACATATTTAACATCTCCCATATAATAATCAAATACTTCATCTGTAACCATTTCTCCTCCCCCTCACCCCTAACTCCATCCACCGCTACATTTCCCTGTCCAGTCGCCACGTGTCCCAAGAATCTCTCACCTCGAAGTTCATCCGCGCGGTTACCCTCGAAAGCCTCCCAGCAGATCGTTAAGAAATCGCCTCGCCCCCATCATCCCCATAAACGTCCTCCACCCCTGTCGAAATCTCTCACTCCCGCTGTTTTCGTTCCCCTCAACCCCCGCGCCAGCAGCGTGTCGCCGTCTGGCATTGTGTAACAGGAGGGGGGATAATTATGCCTCATTAACAAATAGCTTTCTTTGATGTGGAAACCACGTGCGCGCGCGTTACACGCCTCGAGGGTTGCGTTCACCGCTGGCAAGGGGGGGTTGAGAGATAGGGCGAGGGGCGGCAGGAAGTCGGGGACATAAACAGGGGAGGAGGAAAAGGATGCCGTGGAAACGGGACAAAGACGAGTAGCAGAGGGTTGCGCGGCAGAGGGAGACGGAGGAGCAGCGGGAAGGGCAGGGTTGAAGGAAGACAAAGGTGGCGTGGCAGAAGGGGCGGGGGAGGGGGAGAGGGTTGCTCGAGTGTCGACGTTGCGGTCTAAAAAAGAGAGCTCGATCGATATTTCGTGCACCGTGGCAGAATGCAGCTCGCGCAACCCTCCGCGAGCGAGCGGGCTCTCGCGCTCGCGACGACGGGCTTTTTGTTTTCTAAGAGAGAAAGCTCGCGCGCGAAAGAACCACACGTCCGTCGACGGCGAGACGCCCCGCGCGCCGAGACAGCCCGCGCGAGAAGCGACGCAGGGGGTGGAACGCGAGACCGACGACGCGATAAAGATTGGAAAGCAAATAGACGAACGAGGGATATTTGCGCTGGCGTTTCTTCTGTTTGCATCGGGAACAGGAAGCTCGTGCTATGGCGACGGCGCGAAGGCATTATTTGGGAATTGAATATGGAGTTTGTAAATCGGTTTCGGAAACGGAAGGCTGCCGCGCTCGAATTTCAGGAAGGAAGGCTTGTCTGGCGATCTGTGGGATAGGAATTCGCGGGATGGGAGGAAGCTTCTGATTTCTTTTTATCGTGGCTTCTTTGGGGGGATGTCGGGGATTTCTTGATCGGGGTTTTTTGTGTATTGCTGGGATTTATTGTCATATGGAAGTTGTTTCTTTTTAGGAATGAGAGAAATGGATAAATGAATTACGTGTTGGTTTTAATCTGAGCTGGAAATATGTAAAATATTATTATGTCTAGTCGTAATTATGATAATGGTTTGAGTAAAAATTGGGACCTTGTCGCGTTGCTTTAGACTGAGTGAGGGATAAATTAAATTGCCTCTTGTTTTTTACTTTCTTAAACCACTTTCCTAATTACCAGCACGTATGTGCAAACATGTTTGCAGTCGAGAATAAATTTCACTTATGAAAATATCCATGGTTTCTAGTTTCTCTAATTCTTTGACACTTTTTAGGTCCCATATCACTCGCGAGTGATATACGAGTACATTAATTTTCATAACTATGAATGATAGTAATAAAAAGATATAGCGAAAGTCGCTAAAAAAAAGAGATACTATAAAATAAACATAAAAATGAATCAAAAGGAATTTTATTTAGAGCTGGAAGCTCTATAAATATGCTAGAAATTTTGTTCAAAAATTGTTGATACTTCTCTAGCTTGTTAATTTTGAAATCCTCGTCAATGAACGTTCAATTGCTTCCTTCATCCACTGTAAGCTAATAGTTCTGAATTCGAGGCAATTAATTGCAGTTTCGCAGTTTCAATGGAAGCAGCGGAGCCAATGATGTACAATGTATAATTCCCTGGTAAACGAGTCTCGTAATGACCGTCGCCATTACCGTGAGCACAAATCATACACTTGGTAATGATGTGGCCAACATTTTCTTGCGTGATTTTCCCTCGTTCCGTCGAGATTTCACCCGGCCCATATTTCACCGTGGCTCGACGTGTTAATACAAAAAGTTTCTTCGCGCGAAGGAAATCCTTCATCTCGAAGAGAAGCTCGCTTACGATGAATTACACGGAACGATTCTCAGCCCTGTGACTCGCCTCTGTATCCATATCTTCAATATATTTAACAAAAAAGTACAACATTAATAACCGAGTACAAAAAATCAAGCGAAATAAATGAAGAAATATCTTCAGAGAAATTACCTAAAAAAAAATACCTCGAAATTACCAAAAATTGACACACTAACTCAGTAATTTCCCTAATGAATACGTAAAGAAATTCTAAAAAAAGGTCCCTCAAATATCAAGCGTCTTATCAATGCCCAGCTTACTCTTAATTAACATCCGCAATGGCAGCCAATGGCATTGTTACCCAAACGGGCGGAGTTTCAACAACAATGCCCAGCCAGTCCATCGAACTGTCGACATCATGTACACGCCTTTACGTAACCACTTCCGCGATCCGTGTTTCGTAATGAAAGAAATCACGAGGAGCATTGTGGCTCCAGCCGCTCCGATGCTCGTGCAGATAATTCCATTATTCTAACAGTTCGTCCAGCAGAAAACAATTTGCATGCATCGTCGAGACCGATGCGTCATCTCGTATCACGCGCGATAATAACTCGACCCTAACGCGCGAGGACGCGGGCCGATTGCAGTCTCATCGATCGTAAACTCATTCCATGATTGAGCAATGTCTCTTTCGCTGGGTGATTGAAGCCATGAGAACGTATGTGAATCTTTTCTTTTCTTATCTCGTACATCCGTTCTCGTGGTGTAACGCGCCTTATTACGCGTCGAACCCATAAATTATTCATTAGTTGCCGCGGGCCTGCTGTCAATTGCGATGCGTCTAGACAACGCGCATTTGAGAGTAATAGCCAGCGTGCCCTCTTCAGACCGGATGTGCAGCCGTCTGGACGCGGTCGACAATGTCGAGGTGATTGACAAGCACTAAGTAGTGGAGAAAGACTTGCCACTTTGCGACTAATGATTTATGTGGTATACATTTTTTAACGAGTTTGTTGAATATTGATGGCAGAATGGGGAATGTTAAAATAGGGAAGGTGAAAAATCTGAAGTGTCAGGGAGAGGTATTGAGGGACTCATTAGGTGGGAAATAAAGAATCGGAGGCAGTAGACTTTAATTTCTGGTTTTGAGTTTAGAAATTTCTTGCTTATCAATATTAATTTAGGTTATTATATTTTGTATTAGTTTTAGGAGGCCTTGAGGCATTCATCGCTCGATAAATTGAAAGATCTAAAGCTGAACCCTGGATTCTAGATTGAAAATCCATAAACTACTTCAGCGATTTCAGTATCTGCTATTTTGCGTAAATTTCGGGGAATCGTGAAATATTTATCGCCACTAAAATTGAGGAATCTAAGTATTAACCCTCAATCTCGGATTAAAAATTTATTGACACTATACCGCCATCTTCAATCTTCTTTACTTCGTATAAATTCCAAGAAAAACTTGATACTCTCATCACCCAGGAAATTAGAGACTCCAAAATCTAGCCTTCTACTTGGAGCAAAAAATTTACGAACTGCTCCATCAACTTCAATTTCTTCTAGTTTGCATAAATCCTAGAAAATCTGAGGACTCATCACCGTTCAGCACCACTTAAACGAAAACTCCCAGATTTCAATCTCTCTGCTATAACTCAATTTTAAGATTAGTGCATCTCTAATACTGTAGCGCTTTAAATCTGAAGGCATGTTTTCGTATTGAAAATTCCAAAGTTTGACGAAATGCAGGGAATTCCTAGAATTTTTTTCAGGAACGCCGCTTGCAGTAGCATGTAGCTTGAACCTTCCCCTTTAATTTAAAAAAAAGATCAATTCGCTATGAATTTTTTTCGCAAAGTTACAGCACTTTAAAGACACCCTTACATTTTTACAGCAGACCGGATAGTACTGGTATATGGCAAAAATGCAAGGGTCACTTCGAAGTCCTGTAACTTGGCGAGAAAAAATCGTATCAACTTGATCTTTTTTTTAAATCAAAGAGGAAGGTCCCAGCTTCATACTACTGTAAATAATATCCCCGAAAAAAATTTTAGCAAGTCGCTGCATTTTATCAAACTTTGCAATTTGCCGTATTGAAAATTGCCAATTTTGACAGGATGCAGTGACTTGGAAAAATTTTTTTCAGGAATGCCCTTTACAGTATCATAAAATACAATCCTTCCCCTTTAATTTAGAAAAAGAATCATGTAGCTACGATTTTTTTTCGCAAAGTTACAGTATTTCAAAGTGATCCCTGCATTTTGTCATGTGTTGGCCCTACCCGATATGCTGTAAAAATGCAAGGGTTACTTTGAAGTGCTGTAACTCTGCAAAAAAAAATCGCAGCGACTTGATTCTTTTTTTAAATTACAGGGGAAGGATCGGCCTTTACGCATCTGCAAGCAGCATCCCCGAAAAAAATTCTAGGTAGCCCATGTATTTCATCAAACTCTGCAATTTTCAATACGAAAACATGCCTTCAGATTTAATACGCTACAGCAGAAGAGGTTTACTAAACATAAAATTCATTCATAATATCTTACAATCAAGCCTTCAATCTGTAATTACAAAAGAGATCGTGATCCTACAATGATTTTTCGCAGAGTTATCCTCAGTCAAAGTTAACCAATTTTGCCCAAATCTTTTCTATGCCTTTCTGACCAGCGTAGACCCGCACTTTGTCCAGATGCAACCTTAACGACACTCTACAATACACTGTCGAGAGGAATCAATAAGACGGGGGCTGGGAACGACCGAGATCTCGGGGCCTTTTCGCGCAACGGTTCCCCTTTATGCAGTTTCCTCTTCTTATCCGCGCGTTGTGCTCGTCGTCGCAGCGGGAGGGCGACAAGGGCGAAGGGCAAAGCGAGTCGCGCTCCGGCGATCCGTGTATCCCTTTTATGCGGAACGAGGTAAAGTTGTCCGGCGTCTTTGTCCGCCTACGTCAGCTGTCTGCTGGCCGTTTGTTCCGGGATAAATAAAAAGGAGTCTGTTCGCGAAACGGTTGAAGCGCCGCACGAATGAAGACGATCGTTTGTTCCGGCGACAATGGCGCAGGACTCGCGCTCGTAGGGAAAGACGAGAAAAAAGCGACGTCTATGTCGCGAGAACGAGCTAGTGCGTGACTGACTCGCGTTCTTTATATAGAAATTGTTATCACTGCTGGGAATTGTTTCGCCTTGTAGGTAAATTCAATGCTGTCTTCGTCGTTGCTCGTTGGTTTGTGTCACAGCTGGCTCTAGTACTAAGCACACTGATCGAAAGACAGCCCTTCGATTTCGCAGTTGATAGAAAGAGTACTCTTGTAATGTTGCTTTTTTTCGTTCAGCATAGGTATAGGTTGGTATACTTAAACGTCGTTTTCTAATAGACTGCTCTCTGCAATATAGACTTTCCATTGAGCTGCAACTTCACAGCGAAGGACAATTTTCTGAACTTGATTCTCGTATACAGTAACCCAGTGTAGTCTGGTTACAGATGTTATAGTACCTAATAAGAGGAACTGATTTCCTCTAACTATACTACGTGCAGCAACAAGCTCGTAAAGAGGGTGACTCATCCCCCAAGAAATACAGAAAACGAAACCTATGAGGATCAGAGCACTTGGAAAGCGGCATTAAGCTTCCAAAATGATAAATTAGCAGATTCCCAGAAAAGCGAAAGGAACTGCGCTTTCACAAATTTCCCATAATTCCATATAAGGCAATCTACAGCCTCGTGGCACGCGAACCGAAGCTTAACTCGCACAATGATCGCACAGTTCCGTCGGTGGCATTGTGCCGGGGGCACATCCGCGAAATTACATCGTTATCGAGTCCTCTTACCTCCAGGACGAGGATTACTTTACCGCGAAATCTGCCCGCTTCAGCTTGAACGTCTTCTCTATCCCAGCAGCTGGTATTCGACCGCTGTGTCAACCGCTCAGCGCCGCCCAATATAGAAGAGTCCTGGAAAACCCGTCGAAAATGTCGTTTCTTTTCTCGACACGCTGCACGCATGAAATCGAGAAATCCAATACGTCGTCCACGTACACAGACACTCGATACCCGCAGACACTCGAGACCCACGTTTCCACGGCGAAAAGGGGGAAAAAGGACTGGCAAGAAGTTAGTCGCGAGCTCTTCCTCCCATTTTACGGTTTTCTGCGTTCGCACGGATATTAATCGCGAGACCAAAGCCGCGGCGAGACGTTTTCCATCTTCTCTGGAATGCTATGATCTTCCAGGATCGTTGTTCTTCGTCGTGGAAACCCTGTCAACGTGGACCATCAGTTGGTACCCCTGGATTCACTGATTTATTGTTAGCTAAGACGTTTTGTGTTAAAATAGTGAACGTGGACAATGTTTCTAACCCCTTCCCATACAATTTTCTTTCGTAATGTTATCACCTTCGTTCGATCTGAAACGTGTGACTATTCCAAACTGCCATCAAGAGAATGCCAGCATGGATCCCTTACGCGATGGTGCGTGATCGGTTACTTGGAAGAGATCCTCACGAGTATAAAAAGTGCACGAGTCAGACTCATCAATGTATAGCGCTAGATTAAGAAGTTAATTTAAATTCCTTCAGCAACCACTCACCAACTGATCTTCCCTTAAAGCCTCAAGAACCTCCTTGCCACCAAAAGCCTTCCTCGTTTCCCCCTCCCCTCGCTTGAGTTTCTCAGAAAAGAACCCCCACGAGTGAAAAACATTTCACCCTCCTGGGGGATGGTTACTCGAGCATAACGATAACCGTTCGTTTCAATCTCTCGCCCCCTCTCCTATTAATTTGGCAAGCAAAGCAGCGGAATCCCCGCAGCAGTGGCAGCGCGGTTTGGACTTGATTCGTCGCGCTGTGTGCGGCCCCAGGAGAAACCTGGGCGAAACCTGTGTCAGATGGACGAAGACGGAGGGAAGGAGAAGAGAGTGTACATCGAGGCGACACAGGATACACACCTCTCGTCGTCGAGCCTCGCCTCCCATGAGAAATCATTGCTGGCTACGAATACGCGGAGCTCGTCAACTCATTGCTCTGCGATCCCTGGATGAATGGCCGTGACAAAACCGTAAACGACCGTAATTGCGTTACGGTGTCTGCTCAGCCTGCAGCTAGGCCCGATCCAGGGAACGCAAGACGCTCCCGATGGAACCTTGCTATCGCCGCGCGACAAATCATTTTGCTTCCTCGGCTGATCGTCGTCGATCTTCGGGGGAGACACATTATATGGAATATTTGTGGAGGGTGTTAGGTGGGGGTGGTTGAATGGCTCTGTGTCAGGATGGTAGATGAATGGGGTTGTATATTTTCAATCTCTGTTAGAGCACTGTGCAGAGCTGGCGAGGTTGCACGTGAGATATATGTTAACATAGGAGTAATTTTCTGTATATAAGGTGTCCAGGCTGAAACAGTGTACCTTCAAATTTTAATACAGTATTAAAAGAAATTTACATCCCAAAACTCTCTTACACCTTCAAGAACCCTAGAATCAGCACCTCGAAGCTCACACCAAGAATCTCAGCTCTCTCAGGCACACTTCCCCGCGCAATCTCAGCTCTCGCCGCCGAATCTCTCACCGCGGAGACCAAACCCTTGCCATGAACCAAACCTCGAATCCCAGTATTCATTAGAAAAGCAACGGAGCGCAGTCATAAATCGAGCCCAGAGCCCTCCAGCAGAGGCTCCGCGTGGCAGCGTTACGTACCGCCTAAAAGCGATCCGCAACAAATTGTAACGCTCGGGAAACGTTCGAGGCCGAGCAGAGCGGAGAAGCGAACCGCCCGTAGATCTCTCCTTTAAAAGAATCCCGCGTGGGCCGCGATGAATTATGGCAGGCGAAAAATCCGAGACTCCCCCTCTCGCGGTCGAATGCGCGAAACAAACGTTCCATTATAACAAAAGCCATTGTGCGGGGCGGGCCTGGGAGGTATAGTAATCGTTTTACGATAGAGAGCGCCGGTCAGCGTGCCGAGGTTGCTGTCCAGCCGCGAAACCAGCAATATATTCTCGTTCCAATAAGCGGTCGAGTCGGGCAGCGAGAGAGACAGCTCCTCGGCTCTCGCTACCTGCGCGACGCGAGAAAAAGCGTCGGCACGTGAGACGCATGGAAACACGGCTGGAAACACGCCTGGCCCCGCTGAACCTCTACGCGGACACGCGCTGGCCGCGATCTCGGGCGCAGGAAATTGCAAATCAACCGGCTACATTTTAACGAGCACAGCCAGCGCGGCGAGCAGCAGCTCCCCATCCTCCTCTGCGACACGGCTCCTGGGCAGACGCTTTTAAACGGGCCACGTCGCGGTTGCATAATTTCGATCGGTATTTATGGCGCGAGGATTTATCGCGACACGACCGCCATCGAGCGCGATACGATTATTGCAGGGGATTTCCTCGATCCCTTCGCGTTTTATTTCGCTGGGGCTAATGTATGCAGTCCTCGCCAGCACGCTGCCCGTCACGCTTCGCTCTTTCGTCGTTGCTGGAAACCGAACGCTGGATTCTGATCGCTGTGTCCCAGTGGGGATTATCGTGGAGTCGGTGAATGGAACTAATTAGGGGGCAGGTGATGAATGTTGCCGCGGTACTGTTGCAGGATCTCGATTGTTATTGGGTGTTCTGAATGAGGCGATGATTTAAGGGGATGTCTTGTTAAGGAGGCGGAAATAGGATTATGACGGTGGGGGATTTTCTTGGGTCGTTGATGCTACGAGGACCTCGAGGCGCTTCGGGACGTTGCAGGGCTGAGGTGCAGGTATTGTGTGGAAGTATTTGTGGGCTCTTGTTTTGGGCGACGATTTCGCGAATCTTGGAACTGCAACGTGAATTACTGTGATGGGGAACAATGCGATTGTGGGACAATACTGAGGTGTAGTACAGGGGTACGAACGAGGAAACATTTGTGTCTGAGGGGTTGCATGGTGTATAGAAACGGGGATTAATGAATTCGGGATTTCTTTGGGTAAAATTGCTTTTTTGGCGCTTAGGAGATGGGTGTGCTTAGTAGAATATAATTAATTCTGTGTGTAACTGAATAATTTTTTTAAAATTGTGTTTTTTAATGTGAAAATTTGGATAATAGAATTTTTTATTTTCCTGACTTCGAGAAAATAAATGCACTGCTTGTAATTTCACATGCAATTTCGTGTGCATGAAATAATGAACGAAATTTCATATTCACGTGATAAGAATAATGAGCGTAAATCACGCTACTATCTTGACACGTCCATTGTTTCTAATAGCATCGTTGATCCTCTTAGTCTTCTTCCCTTCTCTTCTATTATTACGAAATTCAGAATGCATCCATTATTCGCTCGAAACTATAGTTAAGAGTTTTATTCCTCCATCTACTCATTTAGAAGTATATTGAGATACTGACAGTAGAAACTTTTCTGTAATGAAACACTAGCAATTCCCTTTCTCATATTATTTACTTCTGCCG
Organism: Calliopsis andreniformis; assembly: GCF_051401765.1. Classification (NCBI taxonomy): domain Eukaryota; kingdom Metazoa; phylum Arthropoda; class Insecta; order Hymenoptera; family Andrenidae; genus Calliopsis; species Calliopsis andreniformis. Next base: position 14,420,239 of record NC_135073.1, read on the forward strand.
CGAAGAAATACTGTTCTTTACAACCTATTTTTAATGACTGCCATTGTGTAGGGTGTTATCTTTATCTCTGATGAAACAATTAGTAGGAGTGGTTTTCACTGGAATAAATCAAGAAAAATTATTTCTTAAAAAACAGTAACTGAGAATAGAAAACAAAGCAATTTCATCCCCCAAATAACATAACAAAACTCGGTTTATTAACCCCTCCGAATGGGAATATCCTCTTAACTCAATAAAAAAATCGCTTTACTCTCAAGATAAATCAATTTCCAAGCTTCTCACATGTTCTCCACAATTTTTCATACCAATCATACAGCATATTTCTTTTCCCTCAAGCAATAAACCATATTCAATAATTCCCAAAAAGCAAATCCAGCGATTCGTCGTAACGCAGCCCCAAAACAGAAAGCCAAAAACTGATATCGAATAAATCGTCCCTCTTCGAAAGAAGGCGGCGCAGAATTTGTCGAAACTGAAATCAATACCTTTCCACGGGTCGAACGATAGCGTATACGGGTAACGAACGAGGGAAATCCCGCGCGAATTTTCGCGGTGAAAAATCAACGGGCGCAGCTTTAAACGTGTGTAAACGGGTGTAAATCAATGAACGAAAAATCCTCGGGCTCGGGGTTCGGAAAGGCCGTGTCGCGTCGCGCGGATGCGCCCTTATTTGCATAAAAATTGATTTAGACACGGTCCGTTGGATCCAGCAGGGGGAAAAAATCGTGGTAGGGGAGGTTTGGGGAGAGAGAAAAAATATACAGGCCGACGGTGTTGTATTCCAGAATTCGTTAGCCGAGTTTCTCTCGCGATACCAGCCGCCAGGATCGATATTCACTTTCGTTTAACGATCGCGCGTATCTGTGTGCCCTGCGAGCGCGCGAAAATCCGTAATATACGACCATCCGCGGCGCACCAGCGTCGAGGAACGTTCTGTCGCCCGTATATCTTCGCGCGAGTGTCGAACGAAAAGCAGAAAAAAAAAGGGAACACGCGGAAGCTTTAAATTTTTAATATCTGATCGTTAAAAAGTTTTACGTCCCGTTTCTTCGGTCCTGAGGGGAGAAACGTTGATGCGTATCGCGCGGGGACAAAGTGCAGCGGTAGTAATTACCTTTTGTCGCCAGGTAAAATGGAGAAGGAATTAACAAAAACGGGGGAGTAACGGGGCGAAAGCGTGGCAAGTTATCCGAAAAACACTGGTCGTCATTCTTCTCGCGAACTCGCTCCACTCTCGGACAACGCTTTCCACTATTCTCGGATCTCCTGGGAGGAAAATTTCTTTCGAGCACCAAGGATGACTAAACACATTCTTCTCTTGTTTCTTGAGGATGGGACTCGCTCTTTTATTCTTCTGGTTTCTACCGAATATCCTGTGAGCGTGGTCTCTGATAAATCCAGTGACATTTCGTGGGACGTGGCGAACATTGTAGGAGAATTTGTGCTCCATTTTTTTTTAGAAAAAGTTCTATCTACTTTCGCTTTAATTTTAGGTGTTTTTTTTTTTTGTGCCAATTTGTGGAATTGTTGATTTTAATTTGATAATGGTTAAAACTTATAGTGTGAAGAGTTGGGTTGAATTGAGATTAAAAAGTATAGGTATTGTATAGATGTAGAAGTTTTTGAGAATTCTTAGAGTTTAGATGAATAATTTTAGAATTGCGTGGGTGATCTGTCGCTCGAAGATTTTCCTGCAAAATTTCGTCTGGCTTATATTCAGTATATGCTTTCCAATATTTGAATGTACAATTGTATCTGATTTTCTATTCTGTATCGAACTTAAATCTGAATGGGTCCTATTCTCCCATAATATCCTCCTATTCTTCCATATATCGAAGGGTTTTAGCCTCGAACGCTCACCGAAGAATCATCGATACAGTGAATATCTTTGATTTATACAGATGCAATGTCTAAGATGATATTTCAGTTTTGCTTCTTAAATTTTATTTCGCGATTCTTGTATATGATATTTTTATGAGTTAAATGCACATATCTGCAGCTTTGGAAAATAAATCAAACCTTCGAAGAACGAGAAAATTCTCTTTTTCAACAAAAATGGCTCACCTCATGTGAACACACCCACATTAACAGCTTAGCAGAAGCATTAGCAAGACCGGAAACAATGTTGCGCATCGTCGATGAATTCGCGGATGCAAGCGTTCACCTCTATCATCGCGCTCCATTTGTCGAGTGCCACGTACACGTAATGAAGAATCGGCCGAGCAGCAGCTGGTGCTGCGGCGAAAACTCAGCTACCATCCTATAAAATACATAAATTCGTGGCACAAAGGAAGATACACGGTCGGTGTGTAACTTGTTACCGAGGGGGGTAAGAAGAGAAGGTGGGACGAGAGGGAGACAGATAGAGGGAGGTGCGAGAACAAAATGGTGGTGGAATGGCGTAGCTCGATGGAAATGCAAAGAGGACGAACCAGCTCGCCAAAGAGTGTTTTGAGACCAAATAAAACAGAGAAAATCGTAGCTCCCTTGAGGGAGGGAGGACCACGTCTCGAGACGACTTCTCGAGACGCCGTCGCTTCGAACCTTTCCGCCTCGAGACCAGTTGACGGATTACCGACTCGGAATTCAATCCTCAGTCGACAGCCAAAGCGTATTACGAGCGGACGATGTCGCAACAAATGTTTTCGGGGACTTCGGTTCAGCGTTGTGGATGGAGCTTCTGATACTGCTTTGCTCGCCCCTCTCCTTGCTCAATCTACTGTGTTTTCCTGGTCTGATCTCTTCGTTATTTCCCCTTATTGCGGGCAATTTTTCTTTCAATTTATCTCCTTTTTATCTTTGTCGAAACATAGGAATAAATGGTGTTATATGGACGCATAAATTCGGTCCTGAACGATGTCTTCTGTTTTATATGATCTTGTTGCTTCTAGCGATTTGGGAGTTTATAGAGCGTAAATATTGCGTGGGGCACTGCATGGCATAACTCGGAAATTTGTTCAGACGAATTTGGGAGATCAGTTAATTGTAGATACTATTATTCCTTCCATCTTCTTAAATTCGAGAATGCAGGTACAACTCTTTTCATAAGTTAATAACAAATTATGAGTTATTATATGTATGCAGTATAGAGACAGAGTGGGGGAAAATCGTTTTACTAACAATTAAAAATTGCGAAATACCATTTCGTAGCGTCTTCTTGAAGAATAGAGTCGAAGAATCACGAGAAGAGAGAGATGTAATGGACGAAGGCATCGAGACGTGAGTTCCAGTAGAAATGACCTTTCACGCACAGACCTCTGAATCGTTTTTCTCTCGGATGATGAAACTACCAGTCTGGCCTGATGTCTGAAGCATACATTGCGTGCGTTTCGTTCCAGACTGAGGGCTGTAAAGGTACACTGTTGTTGAGGAGGTTAGGGACCTAACAAGACCTATTCGTCGACGGTTTGAGAGGAAAGCTCTCCCCTTCTAATCGATTGTGCGTGAGGTACAAATACTCGTAGCGCTGGGCTATACGTCGAGTATCGGTTTCATTTCTGTCGTCTGGAGTGTTGACTGCTGTGGGAAGATTGAGCGACAAGGTTCAGAAGTGCAGTGTTGCTAACTTCAGAACCTGGGATGGGTCCTAGAAATCTCTTCAAGCTTTTACTCTGTTACCAAATCGTATCAGTGAGGTTGAGAACTTGAGGGATTGTCAGTTCTCATGATTGCTTGTGGAATCTAAAAATTGGTTTCTATTGTCAGCAGGAAAGTAAACTGTACTTGGCTGAAACTTTTGTGTGTCTTGCAGAGATCTGTACGTCTATAAATTTTTAGATCGTTGGCTTTCTTAATTTCTTGATTGTCTGGATTTACAAATTTTCTAAATACCTAGGTCTCTAGATTTTAGATTCTTATATTTTGAAATTTCTACATGAAATCCTAGATTTCAGGATCTCTAGACCTCTAGACTTCTAGATTCTATCGCCCCAGCCTCCAATAAATTTCCAAAATCTCCAAATCTCTATATTATCACAAATGTATAAACCCCTAAAAATCAGGGTATTCAGATCTCTAAATCTCTAGACTTCTATCTCATTAAATCCCACCAACTTTCGACCTCCCCATCTCCAAATCACGCTCCCCAGTTCCTCAAACCCATTACCCCTCGCTCACATATTTCTCCCCTAATTTAAAAAAAAACTCACTCTCCTCACCTCAGAACATGGACCCCCGCCGCTGTCACGAACACAATTTTACTGACGCCATTCTCACGCTGGGAGAAGACAGACCTTAAGAAAAACACGTAGCCTGGTATCTCTGGTGGGCGAGTTCCGATCCACCCTCGCCTGGTGCATTTTAACGCGTCAGCCACGGTGGGGTGGCCGCGTCCTCTGGCATAACAAATACGTCGGCGTCGCCTGTCCCCGCGTCCCGACGCTGTCCATTAGCCGTTTTCAAGTTTCTCGGATGGAGGGGTGGCCTGGGGACGTGACGTAATGAGGTAATACTTAAATTGCGTCCACGTGCTGCAGCCGAGTATCGACAGGCTCACACAGGGCCCTTTGGCATGGAAAGCCGTCGGATGGGCAGAACTAGGCCGCAAACAATGGCCCTACCTCTCGTTAACGACGCCACTGCGGCGTCGGCTGCTGCCGTCGCTGCATCCAGCACAGTCCAGCCTCAACTGCAGCCTGTCCGTCTCTCCGTGTGCGTGCAGAGACTGTCGAGTGTCCCGCGCGCGATATCGAAATGTGCTCGAAACGTTCTGGTGATACGTGCCTCGCTGATGGTTTTCGTTGTCAGCGGCCCTCGCGGGGACAGGGATCGTTTTTCGGTGGGAACCAGTGATGGCCTGCGTGAAAGGAGTTGGGTAACTCGGGTCCTCTTCACGGGAGACGGCTGCACGATGTTGGTGGGATTTATTGACACGGGGAGGTGGCAGTGAAGAGTTTCGGGGTTGAGGGACCTTCGCTGCGCTTGGGTTGTGTCAATCACCTGACTGGGTTCGAGCGGCTGGGATGATGGATGTCTCTACTGTTTGTGGATTCTGTTGTTGGGATAAGAAGGTGAATTGGGATTCTATTGGGAAGATTCTATTGAGGGTTTTGAAGGAACAGTTTTGACATTCATTTTGGTATTTGAAATGTTTGCTTTCGTCTTTTTTTCGATTGGGGACACTTTTTATTATTGATAAATATATCTCTCTGAAAAGAAAAGTCCTCGAAGCAATGCAGAGTTATTGGTTCAAGTCTTCTCCTTCTCAACGAAGCACAGTACTTCTTTCACCCTATGTATAACTTGTCATTCGGCTAGTATTCTATATCGAGTAAACACTGCACCATTTTCTCTTCCAACCTTAAGGCGATTCTCATCGACCGAGTCTACAGCTTTAATTACACCTGTCGCTTTTCCCCCAGAAGCGTGGAGAAAAGAGTTAAGCCCCGAAGAAGCTCTCGAGGCATCATCGTGGCGTGTATCGCGTGGGACACGTTAATCCGTGGGATTCACGAGGATGACCACCCGATGACAGTTCCGCCGCGTGATGAGACACGCTCCACCAGCGGCGAGGCGTTTCGAACATTCCACGGAATTCTCGAAATGCTTCTGTCCGCGGAATTCTGGGGGCGCGCCGCGAGGGTGCATTTCCACGTGCGTCGTCGTCATTTTCGCGTTTAATATGCGATGACGCGCGCTCCTGGCAGGCCGTAACTCGCGCCAAGTAGACGCAGTTCATAACGTGTCAGACAGAGTCGGGCTGGGTCAACGAAACGTTATTATTCACTGCCATTCGTCTCCCATCGACGTGCTGGTCGAATTATTCCCTCGAAGGGGACGTATTTCTTCGGCGAGGACAATATTGTCATGGGGGGACTGAGTTGAGGAGTTTGGGCAGCAATGAATCACATTCGAGCGAACTGTGGTATGGTTGGGTACGTCTGAAATGGTGGAGAGAAGTCAAAGCATGAGAGAAGTTAAATGAAATAGGTATGTAGAAGCTTTGAGGTGTTTGGAACTTCTACTTGCGTTTAGTATTCTATGGAATACTTATGTTTTACGTTAGGGATAGATGTGTATAGTTAATAGAGAGATAAGAGCAATGCAATTTAATGCATTAAGAAAAATTGCGAGGCAAGTAGGAAAGTAATTCTCATGATTTAAGATTATAGTGGGGGAACTAAAGTTCATTTTCTTAGGAATTAACACTCGGAAGGTGAGTTAATTTTCGTAGTCGTTAATTATTTTCGTTATTTCAACGATTGTAACGAGAATGAGGTATCAAAATAGACTTATTTAGCTTTGCCATTCGAGTGACAGAATGCTAAATGCACTTCTGCGCTTCCTATTCAGAGAAATGGAGACATTTAGGGGTACTTTGATTCAAGAACTCGTTCGTAATTATAGTTTCTAGTATTCGCAGTAATTTACTAACTAAACCGATTTCAAGCTGTTTCTGTGTTCTACAGTAAATGCATGTTCTACTGAAATTTGTCTCGAAACTCGCTCACTTAACCCTCAAATACTTTGAGCAGGATGGGTTTATTGATGATGAAATCTGTTTCCTCTTATGTCGATGGCATAATGTTAAAGTTACATTTTCTATAAGCACGTAGAATCGCTTTAGTGATCTCATTCATTAAACATGAACGTAATTACTTCCCAGGAAAGTGTAATCACTAGATAAAACTTGTATAAGGTTGGTCAAAAAGTTTGATTACACTGAATAGCATAGTATTTCTAATATTTTTCTCCCGTTTCATAATTATTATAAAATTTATTTATATGTATTCTAAGGCCTAGCTTGCTTAAATAAAATCTATAGACTTAGACATTATGTAACATGACTATTTTCAGTAGATTATGTCCCGCTATGGTCAGACCCCTAATTCTACTTAGCCCATGAATAAAATTACGATACAATTATCATCACTTCATCATATGATACTCACCATAACCTATTTCACACTAGAAGCTAACACTACCCCTCACTAAATCAAGGCTACCCTTCTCAAAACCCTACATCACGTGCATTCCTCATTCACCTTAGCTCTCGAACCCTCAACTCCTCCAAGAAAATCATCACAAGTCAAAAGCATATAATTCTAGAAAACTCTGAAAAGAGAATCTCTATTTACAAAATTGCAAATTCTCAAGAATCTGTCTTTGAAAATTATCACATATAAAAATTATAGTACATCCACATACTAGAAGATTGTCCTTGCAACTCAACACGAATTCAGCATTTAGCCTTGGAGATGCCTCGCTGCACCTCCACATTCAAGAGCCATCCTCAGCTTCACTCGCGTCCATTTTCCCCAAGCAGAAGTCAGCCCCGTGGATCCCTCGACAGAACCGGTCGGCGAGCCTCTATCGAGCCCAGAGGCTCGCGCAAAAATCGCGGCGCGTCGCAGCAGCGGCTGCCGCTCGCTTTTATCGAGCAGCTCTCTCGGTGGCGCATAATAGAGCTCGCTAGTAATACATCTTGCCAGGGGGACTGTCCGTATAATGCAGCGAACTATTAAGGCATTCCACAGGCAAGTGCACCGCGGCAGCGTGTTTTAATTAATGACGCCCCCATACACGGCTACCGACCGACGTCTCGCGTATAATTTCCCTCGGTTTTAGACGTCTCTGTGGCTCTCTCCGCTGGTCGGATTACAGGCAACATCGATAGTCGATTAAGTTTAAGTTGCCCCCCGTCCCGTCGACCCCCTTGGCCGTGTAATTACGCGCGAGATCCTTAGACGACGCGTCTAGCTTCAAGTCGAGAGAGAGAGAGAGAGAGAGAGGGAGAATAATCGGCGATCCTCGATAAAGGTATCAGGGCAGAGGCGCGTGTGACTCGAGAGAGCTGGTCCAGCCACCGACTAATTAGCAGGAATAATTAGAGACTGATCTCCCCGCGTGGAAATTTTCCGTCAGCCTCTAATCGTTTCCGACGATCGACGGTATCTGGCTGGGAACAGCTAATTATTGCAGACCTGGGAGCATCTGTCTGGATACAGGAGACTTTTTCTACTTTATGACAACTTCGACGAGGCTCTTCGCTGCAGACTAGCTGATACATTTTTGATACTATAGTTCGAGAACGAATTTGGATCATTTGAATTTTGTGCTGTTGCTGTCCGTTTCTTGTCGGATTACTATTTCACGAAATAAATCGTGATAAACTTATTTTTCCTATAATTATTATTCCATATATTCTACTCCTTTATTCCTGTCTCTAAAATATCAATTCAAACAAAGATTCTACACACATTTCCCGTTTTTTAAAATAATCCTTATCTCCGCCGTGCCCACAATCACTTCGTGCAAGCTTAACGACTAGAATCTGCATTCCTACAGAATCTTCCCACCCAGGGTACAAGCCAGAGGCGTGTCTTCCGATAAGAAGAGTGTGGGAAAGCACTCTCCCCAGAGATACCACATCGTTATCGTTCCTAGTTCTCTCAAAAAAGTACAATTTCCAACAGGTACACGCCACACTCTCGCCTGTCGGCGTCGCCATTCTCGGCGACGCAGAATCGATAAAAGCAATCGGGAATATCCGGGGCTTCATCAAAATTCCATATTCGCGGGAATCGGCTGGCCACCTTGAACCAACACGCTGGCAACGCGCGAAGGTGGCGAACAGGGAACGGCACTCAGCGAGAGAGAGAGACGGTTTATTTATAGGCGCCACACAGGTTCGTTCCCTCGGCTTATTTCCTCGCGGGTCCAAGGATTTGCCGCGGGGGATAAGTCGATGGGAAGTGCCGATCCAACGACGCGTCTTGCACTCGATGATGAGCTCGTCTGATGCTCGGTAAATAGCTGCTCATCCCTGAAAAATTGGCTACCTGTAGTGGCGAGTGGGGCAACTCGCTGCAGTCGGGAACAGTGAGAAAATTGATGGGTCCCTTTCGAGGCTGGCGTTCTTGTTGCGTGCGGAGATGGTTTATTCGATTCTGAACCAACGTAAACATATGAAGCCCTCAGGGCTGGTTACTCTCGACTAGGTTCGTGCCAACATCGCACTTCGGCGTGTAATCTACTGGCGCCACTTGGTAACCTAACGACCATGGGTAATCGTATGCTGTCGTCAAGTGTTGGCTGATGTGGGTATTTATCGAGGAGTTTGAAATACGTCAGAAGTCTTTCTAGATACTTTAATATTCGAATTTTCAAATATTTATATTTTGAAAATATTCAAATTTAAAAAAGTTCAAATAGAGATTCAAATTTTCAAATACCTACCAAGGCTTTTAACTATTCAAATATTCTATTTTCAAATTTTCAAATTGAAGCAAGCATTCTCCCCAAGCAGCCGAACTTAATATGTCCATAAACATGCATATTTTCTATTCCATTGAATCGAAGAGAAACTTCCACATAAAATGTGATCTCATCGTCCCCCATTAAACTCTTTATTACCTCTTATCCCCTTCAATTCGTTCGACCTATATTTCGGAATCAGTCTACACGTCTGTACCAACATAAAACTGCCTGTATCCAAATCAAGCCACAGATCCCTTGAAACATTCACGAGTCACTTGCCAATCCTCTATATCAAGAAATAATCGCAGTTTCAGGTGAAGTCAAAGTCGTCGGGAGTTCACTGGCCGCCGAGGCCACGTCGAAGGCACGATTTTCGCGTAATCGCCTCTTTGTTTTCGTGGTTTCCGGGTGCAGAAATAGAGGAGGACTTTTCCGCGCGTTTCGCCCGCTGAATGTCCGTAAAACGCTAGCCTTAATTCCTGTCGGCCTATTAAGACTCGAAGCAACCCCCCGCGACACTTCTCTCCCATTCTTCCTCCTTCCCTCTCCCCCTCTCGCTTTTTTTCCCCCCAACAGTTGTGTGTGCAGCAATTTAGAAGAAGGCTGAATGGCCTTTCGCACGGCAGGCTGACTTTCGTTTTTCCGCCCTCTTTCTCTCGTTGCCGAAATCAGCGACCTGAAGGCTGGTTCCGACTCAATTAACCGAATATCCTCCGCTCTTATTTTTCTCGGTTTGCCGCGCGGCCAACGACCCCCTTGGTCGTTCTTCTCGCGACTGTAATCCTTGCTCGACGACGCCGATGGTTCTCGTTGGCAGAATGATCGCGATGAAAGGAGCCCCCGCCGCCAATTAAATTTTACAGCCATCCTTTTCGGCGACCGTGTCCGACTTCAGATTCTTTTCGTTAACGCTCAAACAAACCTGCGCCGAAACGATGGATTTTAAACGTCGGATTGTTGAGGGCCCAGTCGCCGTATTTTATGACGAATTAAATCCCCGGTAATTGCGCAATTTCTTTCTGTTTATTAAAAGATTTCCGCAATGGAAATTCATTGAACTGTAATTTCGAGCGTCGAGGTCTCGCGCTTGATTATTCTCGGTCCATAGGCGGAGGGAGTAATTAAAAGCACTGGATCAATTAAATTTCTTGATGGTAGTAAAGGTCCCGGTTTATTCAAGTTTTAAGTGAAAGTTGGAGTTATATTGTTAGTGCTCTTTCTATAATACATTAGCATAGTTCAACTCTCTCCAGAATAATGTACCCATATTTTTGAGCGTTTCAGCGATAATAAAAAATAAGAATTCGCGTTTTACTCCGCAGACATACTCAATTTAAATTCCCTCTTGATTTAACGTAACCACTCAGTAGAAGACTCGTAAATCTCTCTGTTTAAACAAGAGAAGAGAAAGTAAAAATCTTGGTCTATCGATAATACAGCAAATGGTCGGTTCAGCTGCAACAGGAACGAACAAAACAGCAGATTCTGGACCAGGGTGTAATGGCTGCGTACAAAGCACTCTGGAAACATTCAGGAAGCCGCCAGCACGACCGGCGACGCCTCCTGCTCGCGGCCAGAATATCAAATAGGACCGATAGCGGAGACAGTCGAGCATGTAAGATAAACGAGCCAATATGGGCCGTGACACTCGCTAACTGCTGGATTTAGTGAGCTCGATAACCGATAACTTTCTTATTAAGTCTCGCGCTTCCCTGGGCCAAGTTATCGCGGCGCCGTTTCGGGTCAGAATCGTTGCTCTTCCTGAATTTATGCGGCGTCCGCGTTTCACGTGTGAATTGTGAACAGATTCAATGAAAATTCTCGCGAACGAAGACGTATATCACGCACAGAGGCCCCTGTCAGTTATTCTATTTCACGTCTTATGGAAGATTGACTACGTAGGCTACAAGAGGGATTCGAATATTGAGGTACTTCTGTGGAGCTGAATTATACCTTTTTTGGTATTCGAAGCTTTAGTAGCTTACTTGCACTGTCGCGAGCAAATAGTTCAGTCGTATATTTTGTGATGAAGAGTTACTTGTATTTTTAGTTTGCTAGAAGAGTAACATTCTTCTGAAGTCTTCCATTTTGAGATGTCTGCAATGATGTTAGGAAGACAGTGATACGATCAGCGAGCAAAATTGTTTTATTTTAAGAGAGTGTCAGAATTCCAACTGGAACTATTTAAAAGCTATTTCACTAGAGAATCTTCTAAATGTAGACTATTGGCTGAATTATAGAAAGAAGATTTTGTGAATATTCTGGAGAATTTTCTTTTCTTAGTTCTCTCACTATATCAGCAAATTGACAAAAATTTAAAATAGGACAAATGGAGGAAAAAGATCCACCCCAGAGTATTTTGAATAAATTTGAGTCACTGTAATGAACCATTCCTAAGTGCCTACTGAATCATTTACCACTTTTGTCAGTACTTTCACTTAGTGCTAGGATTCTCAAGACTTCCCATCACTCAGTACATTTTATTCACACTAAATGCTACACAAACTTCATTCAAAAGTCCATTCCCATGTAATCATACTTCAAACTCCACCCAGCAACCCCCAAAAATCATCAACGCAGCTTTGGAAAAAGCTCCAAGCTTCCGAATCGGTCTCTCATTCGACGAGTCATTCCACATGCATGGAATTTTATATATCGCAATGTAAATATCGTCCCGAGAAACCTTTGTCAACCATCGTACATCCTCCAGCACACTAATTCCCTCCTATTTCGCCTCACAACTCAAAAGGATCGATTCTGTCCTGTCTTCAGGATTACTTTCAACCGAGACCCATTCGCGAAACACTCGACCAGTAAACAGAGTCTTCATAACTTCCGCCCAGGCAAAAAGCTCGAGTGGATCGAAAATAAGTTTCCTGCTGCGCGGGGAGGGCGTGGGTGGTGGTCCTCGTGAATGTTTCACGACGAAAACTTTCTTTCCCGTCGGTATTTAGTCACGGGCCTCTAACTTCGCCCAGGAAGGGAAGTTATTAATCTGCGAGAAGTCAATCCTCCTCTCGCCACTCTCGTTGCCTCGCAGTCCGCCCATTGTGCTCGTGCTCGTGCAATTACGCCCGCCCGCTGAATTCGTCCGCGACTTTCGTCCTCTCCAGGCAACCTCGTGGAAGTAGCCATCTGCGAGCCACTCGATTGCATAATTTGACCTTTCGTACCTCTTCGAGGACTGCGCTCTCCCGCGTGAACTTCGCCGAAACAGGAAGCTTTGCGATTTGGAAACGAGATAACGTATTAAAATAGTAGGCGAGAGTTAGACATTTTTTCAAATAATATAATTTCCAATTTTTGGACCTTCATCTTCTTTGCTATCTTTAACCTTCGTGTTGGACAGTTCTTTATTTTCTGGGCACGAGTATATTCTAAAATATTCTAAAAAAGAATTGTAAACAGAATTCTAAGAATGTCTCGTTTCTAAAAAGATCTCACAAGAAATTGAATACTATGTAAAATACTATTTACACCATTTTTCTATGTAAAACAGACTAGACTACTGATAACATACTAAACCTCAAAAAAATTGAATACTATATAGAACAGTGTTCTCAATATCTTCATATAGGTATACAGCAGAGACTGAAACATGAAAGGGACCAAAAAATCCCTTTACGAGAATAGGAAATGTGATGTCAGGAAAGAGTTAGGCGGTAGCAAGTGGCTCGACCGAGGGTTTGTTTCTATTTTCGATCGAGATAAAGCTGTCACGTAGTTTCAAAGAATTCCCCGTCACCTGGCAGAAACACTCTCCGAAAGGAGAAGCTCTCCCGGCGAGGGATGATCGATTGCCAGGAGAAAACGACTGTGCCTCCCCTTTTCCAGTAGTGATTGGCGTTTTCGGGGCAGACGGAATGCCCCGATGCAGCCCCTCGATTCCCTTCCGCGTGGCATGTCAAACCCTCCTGGCCCTTTTTCCCATTTATTCGTGGCGTGTTTGGCTCGATACACCCGCAAGTCGACCAGTAAAAATCGACGAACGAAAACCGATAGCTACTGCTTGCCGATTAAGCTTATCGGCCGCGTGTCAGCGGTTGCTGTTCATTGTTCCCTGCTTTCTGTTCGCTTCATCATTTGAATTGCCTCTTCGAAGGATGCTTCAGCAAGTCTGTATTCTTCCTGCAGTGGAGGAAATCAGAAAAGACAGTAGGAATAATATTTTTCAGGTAATTCAGAGTTTTCTGAATATTTTCTAAATTGGAAATTGCTCAATCTCTGATTTCACGTTACCTAAAAGATTCATGGGATTTATTACTGCCTACGATTTAAAAATGGAAATAAGAACGAGATATAAAAAGGAAATTATATTACTGATTAATATCGATTTAGACTAAAAGTATTTTATATTAAATTTTATGCCAGTATTTAAAATAGTATATTTATGGCGTTTTCAGTGAAGGAGATTCTATTTTTTAGGGTCTGTACATGGTAATTCAATCACGTGCCCGTAGCTTTCATTAGAATTTTTATTTCTCATATCAGTGTTTCGAATGACACATTTCCTACGAATGAGGATCGAAACTGAGAGGGGATCCACTCTAGCTTTTATGTCGAGTTTTATCGCCCCCACGAACACAGTTTGTTTGGCCAATCGTTGCCCAGTGACAGAGCTGACAGCACATCGTACAAACTTTTGACGTTGTCCTGCTCGTAAAAGGCGGAAGGTCTTTCGAATTTCGCCTTTGCTGTGCTCTTGACACTCGACCCTATCAGCTTTCGGTATTCTTGGTATCTTGATATCCCAGACATCTTCTTCCAGCTGAAAGTAAAGTTAAAGATTTTCAATATAGCGTCTCGCCCCTATCGATTTTCGCTAACAATTTTTCCCCAGCTACAAAAGATCCGATTTCCTTGCTTAATATCGTGAATTTGTATGTGAAGAATTCCTCCCTCTTCTTGCTGCAATTACATCAGAAGTTTGGAAGTTCTACAGACCCAGGAAGCTGGGGGAACAGCTGCAGGGCGAAAGAGTTGAAAGCAATCGATCAGGTATCGCGTGAGTCCACAGCGAACTCGGTTCTGTAACTTCTGCCTGTTTTCCTTCCTCTCGATTAAAAACATCTCGAGGATTAAAGAAAAGTAATCCCACGGAAGCTGCTGACACAATTTCCCTGTTCGAGGTGGGCGAACTGTCTGCTGCACCCTCGCTGCACTTCCTCCGAGGCTTCCCGACTCTGCTTGCTTTCAGTAACGATCCCGAACGTTTTTTAATTTCTCCAAATATTTGCCCCACTGTATGAGGTCTACGGCGGAAGTATTCGCGAGGCAGGGAGCTCGAAAATTTAATTTTTAAAGACAGTTTAAAGGCTGGTGTTTGAGGAACCTCACAGCTATAGCTGCAATATTATTGCAAGTTAAAACAAAAAAAGGCGAGAGATACTAAGAATTTTCTTCATATTTTATCAGTATTCGAATTTCTGTCTTTTTTAAAAGGAACTTGGTTTTTCATGTGATAGAATATTAGAAAAATAGAAAATACAAATTTCTTAAAATTTGTTCTTCAATTTTCGTTTCAAATATCTTTGACACTTTGAGTGCTACTGTGATTCTACCTTCAAGTACATATAAAATAATTTTCTACATATTTGTGAATGTTGTGCTAGAATCTGGAATCTCTCTTTCCTTTGCACAAATTAATGAACAGCCAAAGGAGGCAGAGAACACAGGTCCAAAATAAATTCGAAGAGCCTAAGGTAATTAAAGAGCGAAATATCCTTGGCACACGTCAAGGGCCAGCAAGCCACGATTCTCATCGTCCCTTAAGTACCAGTGTCGCGGGCTGCTCCAACGACCGTCTTAAGCCAATTACTAGCAATCTTGGTGGGGCTCGTATCTCGAGTCTCCATTAACCAGCCGCTAAGTAGCCTTCCGTCGACGTAAAATAAATATACCAGTAAGCCCCGTCCTCGCGGGACGCAATAATTCGAGGGTCCAATATCCCAGAAACACTGCGATTTATTTGTCGGTCCGCGTCCACCTAATAAATTGAAAGACGTCGCGTGTACCGTTTCTTCGACGCTCCTTCGAGGACCGCTCCTCTACGTCTTCCTTGGAATTCAAGAGGAATGCTGCGAGAGGACCGAAGAGATCATGTGAGCGAAGAGATAGAGAATGAGATAGGAGAACTGAGGGAGAGACAGATAGCGGGAGATTAGAGGAAGGAATAGTAATCGATGGTGACTTTAATGCAAGGACCAGAGAGGATGGGAGGGAGAAGGAAAGGATAGACGAGAGGCTAAGTACTGTCTGAGAAAGAGAAAATTTTGATTTAGATGATAAGGGAAGGGGGTGAGGAAGAATGAATGAAGGGGATCATAGATGACTAGGAAGAGAAATTATGTTTCAGAAGAGAGAGGATGGAGTAATAGATTGTGTGGGTGGAACACCTTGCAAGTTTGTCACAGATATTTTGAGTAGAGGCTTGCCATTGCGAAAGATATTTCTTACTTATTGTTAGTATACAGGGTTGTCCACTTAAATAAGATCACTTAAATATCTCTTTTCCTAACTATAATGACACAGAAAATATTTTACACGCAATTTAAATACAATGGAGACTCCAATGTACTGCAAGGAATGTTTTTTTCAAAGTCTCAAAGAAAATAGTTTCAAATCAAATATTGTTTCCACCATCATAATTGAAATAGATATGTAGATGGTTAATCGCATTTGTTCAAGTCAAAGAAGACTTGGGTTACTCTGGCTCTGAGATACCTATTTTTCCAAGTAATATGGTTAGTCCTTCATTCCTCTCAATACCTCATATCCCCTCCTCAATCAGACCCCACTTCAGTTAACTCAGAAAAAATATTCAATAAAGTGAGATATAAAGCTGGAGGATTAAAAAACAGAAAGATAAGAAGACGGAAGGATGCATTGCCATCGAGAAGAGTAGAACTCGGAGGGGAAATAGCCGGCGGTGATCGAGCAACGTTATCCGCCTGAATCGAACGTCCTGGAGTCTGGTGGACGTACAAAAGGAATTCTTGTACACGTCGACGATGCCTGTGTGCACGTGGAGGGGGCGGGTCGCGTGCTCCAGCCCCGCGGAAAACACCGAGGCGATCCTTCATCTAGACAACCGAGCAGCCCGACGACGCCGACGTTCAAATAGGGGGACTTTTATCGCGCGACGCCCCCGGCCGTATCGATGATTTCAGGCTTGCCAATGGCCCGTGTCTTCCGCGTTCGCTGCGTACACTTCCGCTCGGGAAGTTGATCGATGCTGGGGAGGTACCTGCTGCGTGCTTTTAACGAGCCCCTCTACCACCGTCTCCATCTTTACGTCTTTTCGTAAAGCTGCATTTCCTTCAGCTTCTAATTTTGGACCCTGAAACCTGAGTGTATTACGTTCACTTGTTTCCTCTGTGACTTCATGACAGTGGGGTCCTAAATTAAATTGTACTCCAGATGGGAAAGTAGTTAATTCTTATTATAGCAAAGTGGGGTAACTCAGACCACAATATTGTTTGGTCCAGCATATTAAACTCAAGTTCAGAAATTGTATGTAGATAGTACAAATAAGTACTTAAAGATTCGCGGATTTCTACAGCTTTTGTATAGCTATTTTAACAAGTTTAAGGAAATGTAGGAAATTGTTTCTTAAGAGGATACTATAATTCCGAACTTGCTCTTATGTCAATTAATCAAGGTCTTACTGTACTATAAAGATCCTGTGGCGCATACCACCTGAAGCTTAAGTATTCCTCAGAAATTAAAAAGAAGCTCGCTCAGTATAAAAAACTGACCACCTGACATAACTCTTCCCTACTCAAAGACTCAGTCGCGCTCGACGCACCCCAATCAAGGAATTTAATTTCCCCTTATCCAAAATCGGGGAGAACGGCAGGGGTGAAAGAACGTAGAAGATATTAGGCGAGAAAATGGCGAAAAAGTAGGGACGTGGTGTGTGTGGGGTTGCAGGAACGCGAGCGATTGCGGCAGGATTGAAAGGCAGGAATTGTATGGCGGGAGAGCGAAGCTTTTGCGATCTTTTGTCGGAGGGCCAACGAAAAAAAGTCCCTCGACATGGCTGGCTCCTTGTTGCGCGGCGCCATTGAAAGGAAATTGAACCGGTTGTTTAGTCATGCAAACGCGATGCTACCGGCTGATTTCGTTTGCGTTACGTACGAAATGAAAGTTCGCTGACCGGGAACCGTTCCCCTGGAATCCAGCCGATCGTCCCGATTCCGATGCTTTACGATCTGAGCCAGTTTCGATGACCACCCCTCCTCCCCTCCGCCGCTGATTCTCCCTCCCTGTCTGTCGTTCGATTTGAATAGGACTCGCACGGGTCGCGATTGCTGAAATTGCAACGCGAAGTTAAGGTCGATGCACCGATCAGAAGCGTTTTTTAAAGTGGATCGTGTCGTTTCGCTCGGTACTGATTTAGAGCCGCTGTTAAAAGAAATCCGTTCTGTTGGGTTTTCGATGATGCAGTATTTTCGTTGGGGAGTTATTCCTGTTTGACGTGGCACGCATAATATCGTAACTGGGTCTTAAATTGAAGTCTCGTTAATGCGCGTGTAATATCTTCGATCGCCATCACTTGACTAGTTTGCGCAGTGGCAGGGTGTTAAAGGATATTAAATACACGCACGAGGGTACTTGTTAGCGGGGTATAAATTTGATTAGTGTAAATTCTGATCAAGCAGGCCTCGATGCCGACTCATTACGCCAGTGAAATTCGCCAGTAAAGAGTTGAAGCCCGGCTCGCGCGTCACAGCGTTTTTGAAATGCCAGCGAACCGTGTCATTCGACCTAATTGAAATTATACGAATGACGTTCAATTTTAAGGGTAAATTATAGCTGAAACGGAAATTTGTTCACGTTTTACCGAGCGCTCGAAAAATATGCGACCCTCGTAAACGACTGCTTCAAACAGATTGATCTGGCAGTAATAATTTTTCATTAATGGTTACTGGGTATTACAATTAAACGTTCCTGCACGCCGAATTGCCAATTTCTCGTTTCCATTGTATTCGCGTTGCCTCGTCAACCATCTGTGCTATTTTTCCCATAAGAATTAAACGAATATTTCCATTTGGGGGACCCAGCGCAATATTTTTCGCGTGGAACTATAACTCGTGAAATTTTCAAACGTTTTACACGTATTTTTCTTTTAATAATGTGTCAATCATCACGTGATACTGCAAATGAAAAAATTTATCTCAGGGTGGTTGAAATACGAAGGAATCCACATAGGAAAGATTAAACTGTTCTAGATTAAACTTTTTTAATATAAATTTTCTCTTGAAGGCTTCCTAGTTCTGCACTATATTTACTGCAACTTTTATCGCATAGAGAGTGACTCTAACTTTAAATATAATTCATTGTGCCAGTAATTATGATAGTGATCTCAGTAAGCAACATTCTAAAAAAAATTGAAATAATCCAAACTTTTTTACTTATACCATTTTTATATTACCAACGCAATCATGATTAACTCATTCCATATTTAATTCATCTAAACTACATTGTTAAAAATTTTGAACCCCATAGCAACTAAAGATTAAAAATTAGATATCCTTCCCTCACTAAAATATCCATTCAAATCTTCAGAATCAATGCCACCTAAAACAGAGAAGATATTATATCGTCTCGTATCAAATTTGTCATGATGCCAAGGGGGCGCGTGAACGGAGAACGTAATGGCAAACAAATTTCGGCCGAGAACCAGTGAAACGAGTGAAATGTTTGCTCTAGAGTTTCGCACTTGGCGCGCGCCTGCATACATTTGTCGAAAAACGCGGATCGAGCGGTGTTTGCGGTGCGCGACGAGCGAATCGCGCGTGATCGCGAAAAAGTGTTCGTCGAGGCTGGTTAAAAAATTGATCGGATCCACCCCCGCGCTGAATAGACCTCTGTTTATTCGCAAATTAAAATAAACACCGCGAGCGGTCGATGCTTTGTGGGTTGTCCCTGATTGACGCGTTGCTCGCTTTGATGAAATGCAGTGGACTTCTGTTCGGATAATACTCTGATGCAAATCAGCCCAATTGTAAAAGGGAGGGGTAGCAGATTCGTTATTTATTAATTCATTCATTTAGTGGGGAATTTCATTTCATTACTATGGAACGTATATGAGGCGATCTGCATGAAGTGATGCAGAAAGAATAAAAGTAAAAGGGATACGAGAAAGAGATAGAAGGGATAGTGAAGGTAAAAAGGGACGAGGAAAAAAGGAGGTAATATTAGTAGTAACGCTCTGAGGTAACCAAATTTATTTATTGCATTCTGTGTCGTTAAAACGTTCCATTAAAATAGTCTGGAAATATACGACACCTTATTCATCACCATTCTGTAGAATTCATCTCTGTGCTATTTTTCTGAAATTCCCTTCTATAATAGAATGTTTAACTTCGCAAGATTAAAGCCACTCTCTGCGTGAAATGTTCGCCCGAAGCAGGCTGCGTTTAATGAAAAAATACAGTTACCAATTCTACATTTGTGTGCGCGTATTTTCTGTGAAAAATTTCATCCTCCATCGAAAAATTGTTTGAAACTATTGAACGTAACACTACTATAATTGGTCAAAATGAAAACCATCATATTCGTTCAATTATTCTAGGTTCCCCTCTTTTTCATCCCCCCAACTGTTTGGCGTTGCAGAGATTTTCCATTTGCCTCTATTTTCCCCCCCTCTGACGAGTGCCAAAAAAAATTGCCTCGAATTAAAGTTTAATTATGCTCTGGCACATCATACGTTTTATATCGCGAGATGACATTAGCTGGTGTGGTCGTTTCGCGAAATTCGAACTCGATGACATCAATATGAATCGCGATTCGATTTATGGGTCTACAAATTAAAATCGTATCGGGATTAGCGCGCTGCGGTCGCCAGTTTGGGACACAGTTTCAACTTGTCAGAACGCATGACGCATGCAACAGCAACAGAACTAGCAGTCGATTTGATATGAACAGTTTTATTCGTATTGACCTTTTCGCTCCTCCATTTTACTTGTTCAAATAAAGGGGATATTTCTCCTGAAAAGTTTCATCTTTCAGTTATAATTACTAGCTTCTGAGTCAAGCTGCCTGTTTCGCAGCAGTCGTTTCCTACGAAGTGGAGCGTAAAGGATAATAGTGACTGGTATCTTTGAGTGTTAGCGAATGAAAATTTAATGATCAAACAGGAGTCAGGGAGCACAAAACAACCGTGCAGTCTTTTCGAGCTTCCTCGTATTCTAATCCGCCAGCTGTATCTCGCGAGTTGATACTCGTACGCTTTTACTCCCGCAGCAACTGACTCTCGCCCGACTGCCCTCGAAATGTGTACCCTCATTCATCTCAAATAAGCACGCACACGTTCCACCTTGATACGGCTAACAAACTCGCGGGCGTGTAAGCTGAAAGTAACTCGATTTACGAACACCCCGGGCCAAACGCTGTCTCTGGGAAATAATATTCCAAGACTAAGGATCCAGCGAGTGAAAAATCTCGCTGTAGCTGCTCCAATGTTTCCGCTCCTTTCTTGCCGAATTAAAATTCCAAATAAAACCGCGCCACAGTTTCTATGAATATGCAAACTCGATGAGCCAACCTCGACGTTCTGTGAACACGAAGATATATGACACGGAGCAGAAATTTCATATTCCATCGATGTCTCCTATTTTCCTTTTTTCACGATCAATTAATTCAGTGTAATCACATCGACTCTTGCGACTGGTCCCTGAGCACGCGATTACTGTGAACGAGAAGCCCTATTCCAGAGTTATTTGCTTGGAAACTCTTGTATCTTTATTTAACAGGAATTTTGTAGCTGGAAGTCCCTGTGTCATGTTAAGTTAATAAGACTTTTCAGCGTTCTGATCTTCATAGGAATTCAGAAGACTTCGTAGAGCAGTAATCTCTTAGCCTCAGGTATGCTTGATCTTCACTACTGTCAAAAGAGAGCTTCAAACAGAGGTGTAATACGCTTCAGTGGAAGTCGTTCCAGTTTCATCCGACACGAGCGAGTGGCGGCCACAGAATCGTAAAGGGCAACAGGAAAAATCTTAAGACGAGAATCGTGTGGAAAGCAGCGTAGATGAAGTCTTAATTAATGCCCCTTCCTTTCGAGCTTTCAATTAGCGACGCTATTCAATATTCGAGGAAACACAGTCGAAGCTTAACGCCGTGACTGTATCGATACTCTGTGCGAGACGAGGTAACAAGGAGCTTGGACCCCCCGTCGAGGGGGTGAGTCACACTCAAACACTCGTTAATTACTCAGAGACGCGACATCAAAGGGCAGAATGTGCAGGTACTTCATTTTTTCTGATCACCCGCGACGAGACGACGATCCTTTGACTCGATGAAAGGTTGTCCGCGAAAAGTTTAGCCGCGCGGTATCAAAGAGAGCAGAATTTCCGGCACCAGGAAAGAAGGGAGCCTGGGAATTTCAGCGGGAGCTGCCGGCAACTGGGTTGATTAAAATCATTCTGATCCAGTCCCTGGCAAATCGACCGACCAGTGTTGCGTGCCCGATCGATGCTTCATTAATTACGGATCCATTACGAGTCGACATAATGAGGGAGCGCAGTTGCTGCGCTGGGAGGAGCTGTCGTGTGCTTTCTTCTGTGAGTGTTTGTGCATGGTGCGACAATTTTGGCTGAAGGTTTGCTCCTTCTGAAAAAAATTCGGAGAAAAATAGTATTCGATTTTTAGGGGATGAAAATCGTGAATATGTAGCTTGAAATTGGGGAGGATATCAATTATTCTAACCCTTTGGATATTAAGTGTAACTATAGCTTCCACAAGTTTAACTATTAAGCTTTCAGTACTCATATCTTTAATTCACCTCTGTAGTTCTCTTTTCCAAGTCCCTTGAGTCTTCAGAATTTCAGCAACTTCAGAAATCGTTCAACTTTGCGTCAGCTATTTATTTCAAGTGCATCTAAAATCCTCCATCACTCTAAATAAGTCACACAGGGAGCCATAAAAATCCTAGATCCTCCATCCTTAGATCAAGCATAGCAGCTGAAGGAAATCGATCGCTATTCTGATTAATTACAAATGGTATTATGAGACGCTCAGTGGCGCAGAGTCTTGAGCCTCCGTCACGCAAAAGAATAATGAATGCCCTGTCGCGAGGGAGATTTTCAGAAAAACGGTCTGAGTCGAAAGGAACGAAATCGATGCGAGATGTCTCCCAGGTAAATCATTATTGCACACTCCCCCTAGCTATCTCTGTTTCCAGCATTCGATCTGGTTTCTTTTCTCGATCATCAGTTCCCTTCCATCTACTGAGTTCTCGTATTTATTTGTCTCTCCTCTCGCAATTTCCACCCCTGCCCTCTGACGGATAAATTTCCGCAAGAAACGCACCGTTGTCTTATTCTTCGAAGAAAAGGAGCGCGGGGAAGACGGATTGCGCGTTACGTCTCACGTCAGCTAGCATTTTTCCTCTTGCGTGCGCTTAACGTCCATTCGCGTAAACTTCCCTCGTAACGTTTCGACGAACGCTGATTAATCGTTCCGCGCGTGAACGTGCAGCCATTAACGCGATCGTAAAAAGCGCCGATGCAGCCGCGTGGCGACGCTCAAAGAGAACATCTGGACCGCTCCGCCTGGGAGTATCAATAATTTATCTTGTGTCGTTAACAAGTTCAGCAGCCAATAAAATTAATATGAGTCAGTCGTGTCCTCGAGACGATGTAAAGTAGATGTGCTATATAACGAGGTACATCTTGTGTAGATATACAGGGTGTGCAGTTATGAATATCTGAGTAGGAGCTTGAACTTTCGACGGGAGACAAAGATTATGGAAGTGTTTAAATTGGATATAAGAAGCATACAGAAGTACTTGTAAAGGAGGTGAAGCGATATAAATTATTTTTCTATTTTTTATCGTGGGTTAAATAGTTTTAATCAAGCAATTCTCTAACGTGAATCAGCACAGTGTTTCTTCGCCTCGTGGCTCACAGATCATGAGCTTACACATAGTAAACGATACCCTGCAGCATCGTTGTTCAAGTTCATATATTACAGCTCATATTTCTGTCATGAAGGGTCCAAGTGAAAATATATTTCAGAGTAAACTTCATTCGCTTTAAATAACCCTAAAACATGGTGAATCTACCAACAAGATTACAACACGGAAACACTATAATAATCAAAAATTAAAATTAATGTTGCTTCCACAGGCATAAAGCACCCGCAAAATACCGCAGCTTGCACCGAGATGTAAAACTGAATTCTCAGTTTCAGAACAGCGCTCCTCTACCGTCTTCCACGTTACTAATTTACACACCATCTCAAAGAGCATTTCGAATCGGCCACACTATGCAAACCTAGGTCCGCCATCGAGCACCCGTTTGAATAAATCAAAGAAACGTGGCGTCGTTCCTAAATAATCGACCAATATGGTCACAGGGGACAAGTTCTCGACAAATTCCCAATTTATAAACGTCCATCGGTCGTAGTTTGGATCTCGAATTACGGTCATCGTTGATTTTATATTAGTCCTCTGTGCGTGTACGTCGCGGTCGAGCAGCTCGATCTTCGATCCAGTTTTTATCGATTCGCGATGGGAACACGGCCTTAATGCTTCGCGCGGTACATCGAATATGATAATATAGAAAGTTACAGTGGCATTAGCATAGTTTCATCGTTTTCACGTGTGCACACACGCGCGTACACACGCTGCTCGGCTCGTGCCTTCGTTATCTATGCTGACCACATGCCGCGTAATCTTCTTCATTATATCTGCTTGCCTGTTTTACATTTGCATTAAACGAAAATGTTTGCGTACGCGCATCCCAGCCGCGATAACGTCGAGCCTCGTGCTGACTGGTACTTCTGCTTTGCTAAATCGGGCCCGTGAACGCCGTTCGAAGAGCCTCGGAATTCTGTGCTCGTTGTCGGCCCTCTGCTCTTTGAACCCCAAGATTTCGCTGAGGAAAGAGCCTGTCTGTTTTCCTTGCGGAACCACTGCTTCTTTTCGAGACGCTCTGCTGGAGGAATTTTAATCACTGTTGGAGTTGGATCGTCTTCGTAGTTAGGACTGTTGGGAATGTTTCATTTAGGCGGAGTTAATAGTTTTGGTGTTTAGAATGTGGGATATGGGAATAGAGTGGAATGTGTTTACCTAGTGGCGGAGAATGTATAGTAGGGTCAAAGAAAAATATGGGAATTATAATTTTGTGAGTAGACTTGTGTAGCTTTGATAATGGAGTTCATCTATCATGCTGACTGCTCTAGGGTATTTTGGTAAACTGTGGAGTAAAGTGGGTCATAATGGTTGGGTTGGTAGAAGAGTGGTATATCGTGAAAATTGTCAGTTTAGAGATAATTCTACAAATTAATTGTCGGTAGAAGTGTTTCATTCACTAATAAAATTGTTAGTATAAGTAGAATAACTGTTCCAACTTTAATACTGTTTTAACTCTTTTTTTTAAAATAAGCTATACACCTAAATAATATTGTAGTAGAGACTCTCGAAATCCTCCAGTGACTATTACACAAATCTTTTATATTTAAAAGCTTGACTACTTAATAATTTTTATCGCAAAATATTTCACACAGGCCTTCTAAAAAATTTACCTTTGTTAATTCTGTTACTCTTCTAACCACACTAACAATACTTTCAAGTATCTATTTTACTCAATCAGTGAACTTAACACTAACAATATATCCAATGATCAATATTCAGCCCAAGCTTCCAGCCCCCCAGCTCACTAATTAATTCTCCAGCAGCCATGAAAAAAGTACCCCAAATTTCAATCATCTTCAAATATGCCCTCCATCACTTTTACCATCTTCTTTGATCAAAAGTCCCCAAGACGCAAAGCAAAGAAGCCTCGTACACCTTGCGTCGTCATTGAATTTTCGTCGGACTGCCACGAGCTAGGAAATTCCGACGTCGGCAATTAACGGGAGCACTTTGGTGTGTACCTCGTGGTCGGCGCCAGACAAAGGGAAGGATTCGTTGATGGAGGGACGCGAGACCGCCCTCCACCTACGCCCAGCAAACATTGTTGCGTCATGGCAGAGAGTTTCGAGAGGACTGTTCCCAGGAAATTTCGAAGAACATCGAACACTTTTCACGACTCCACGACTCTGAAACGCGTAAACTATATTTTCCATCATCAATCTACGTCTCGGGATTCGTCTCCATCAGTCAGAGCCAGAAAGTGTGGGTCCAGGGGCCTGACGGACGTTTCAATTTTCCAGCCGAGTTTATTTAACCGATCTATCCCTCGTGATCGCGAGGTCGAAGTCGATGTCATAGAATTTGCTCAGATGTGTTGGTATTCGTTACAATGATTTTCTGACGAGGATTTATCGATACTATGGATTGTATTCCTAAAATTGAAATAAGTGCAATGAAAAATTAGGTATTTCTCGGTGCAAGTAGTGGGAACTAGGTATCATAAATTTGGAAAACTTCTTTTAGTGCAAAAATAAAGTAAAGAGTATAAACACTGCTTAAGGTCTCGCTGTATGAAGGTTACCAAGCGTGAATGGTATCTTTAAAGACAGTAGAGATTTTTATAGACACATAACGTATCAAGTAATGGCTCTCAAGGATTTAGGAACTTAACACCGCTAAGAATTCAATAATCAGGAATAGTTAACATTTTTATATTTTCATTTTCGCGATTAGACGATCATTTTGGAACACCGTGCGACACGACGAAGCAAGCCACGAGGCAGAGACACGGTTCGAGGAGCTTCCTCGTGAAGAGGGAAAGGAAAACGCGACGGTGGCAGGGCCGCGAGGGAAAGGAGAAATATCGAATCGCATCAGCTAAAAGCCAGCCCCCTTTCCATCTTTTAATTTCCCCGCTATATTTTCCCAACGAACCGCGTCAGCGTACCGCCCTTCCAGACATTTTTCCATCTACCTAAGTACGAAACGATCCCTGAAAGGAAGCTGGAGAGGCGGATCCATGTATTCTCATCGATGCGACTGACTCTTTCTGGCTGGCCTCGGGCCTCCCTTTGCATCCAGCAAACGACGTTCTCCACTTTGAAATTATCGATCTTGGCTCGGTGTTCTTTGCATTCGTTCGCTAGCTGGCTGGCCATTGTCGCGCCAGTGGGTGGCTGCAGTTTCTGACCTCGTTTCGGGGCCGAATCGCAGATTACCCGCTCGGCGAACGACCGCCACCGTTGTTTCGGTTGATCGATGCAACGCACCTGCGTACCCCCTGATTTATATCCAGTCCACGCGGTTCGTTTTAATCTCCCGCCGAGGGCTGGAACCGCCGTGTGACATTTGTAATCCGAGGAAAACGGGCGGGAAGCCACTTGCGAGCCACGCCTTTAGGGGAAAGAGACCGAATACTGTCGAAGATTTTTGTTTTTGGGGAAACGTAAGGGTGATTTGTGGGTTTCGATGCGGTTTTAGGACTGAGGAGTAGTTAGGCGAAGAAGGTGGGAAGTGGGGGTTGGGAAAGTGGGAATTGGAGAAAGGAGAGAGGTTCTGGAAAAAGTGTTAGGTGGGAGAATGAGGATTAGGAGGGTTGGGGGAGTGGGAAGAGGAATAAGGAGAGGAATAATTAGGTAATAGGTATCATGTATATCAGGTACTAGGTTTACTGAGGACTTATGTATACTAGGTACTAGGTACTGGGTACTAGGTACTAGGTACTAGGTTACTGGGGACTTGGGTCTACTAGGTACTAGGTACCAGGTACTAGGTGCTAGGAACTAGGTATACTAAGTACTAGGCATTAGGAACTAGGTATACTAGGTACTAGAAAGTAAGTAGATTAGGTACTCAGTACTAAATACACTAGGTCCTAAGTACACAAACCACTAGGTGCACTCTGGGATGTAGATTCCTAAAAACTGACCTCATCTGTGTTTCAACTTTCATCAGTTACATCTTACAACTTCTCAAAAACCTCAATGCCTTTTTATATAGCAATCTTTTTCTCCCCGAAAGAATCTTTCGGTTTCTGATCCACTGATTTCTGGCTCCACTGGCTTGAGTGATTACTTTTCCCTGGAAATCTCGATGAAAAGCAGAAAGAGTAGTACCCCCGTATACACTCGTCCCCTTTCCAGGTACCAAAAAGTTGATCCAATCTAAGAATTCAGTAGGTTCAAAAGAGATTTATTTCAAGCCTTTCTGGTTTAATTTCAATGAGGTCCTTTAAAACAGCTTGAAAGTCCTTGTATTACAACAGTTATTTTAGGATAAAAGAGCCGCAGGTTAAATAAAAATCCCGTGCTCCCTTTGATGGATCAACAGGGTGACGTGAAGAATGCGATATAACAAGGGCAATTTCTCTTTGTCGTTGCTTGCTTTACTGTGCTCCTCACATTTTTCACTCGCTCCGTTCGAAAGTGCGATAGGAAGGAACGGTTGCATAGCATATCGTCTACGACTTACGGCTGTCTTCTGCAGCATGATATGATAGTTGCGTAACGTCGTGAATCATAAATGTCGTTCGAGCTTCTCCGAGATGCATCAAGTTGTTGCACATTTTTTTTTTAGGGTGTAGTTGCATTACGAAGATAAAAGACGGAAGTGAGTTCATTGTTTAGAAAAGAGGTTAAAATGCTGTTACTTACAGGTACTTTATTTTACTTTTATTGAAAAACAATTTTTAAATGTATGTACTTAGTGTCTTAAAATTGTAAGGTAATTTTATTTTATAAGTTTCCATAGCATAACCAGTATATTTATACGAAAAAATTCCTCATCAGCCCATCTATGGCAGATCAGAAATAAGATACCTAATTATCTACGATCTACTATGCATTACTGAACAGTTGCTCCATAGACAGCCTCTAAAAATCCTCAAAGGAATCCCAGAGGACCCAAAATTTTCTCAAATTCTCGATTCAATCAGCACACTCCAAATAACTCACGATCCTGTCACGATCCTTCGAAATAATAACCCATTAAATCATTCGCACTAGTATCCACATATACATATCGATACAGAAACCCATCGATGGCCTGGCCCATAACAGTAACGATGCATCATAACATCGTGCGCCACAATATCCCCAACATTGCGGTCAAACATTGCCATAATCGCGCCATAACTCCAGCCGATGCCCAAGAACACCGCGCAGTGCCCCCATAGCTGCCGCGGCAGACGTTTCGCCAGCAGTTTGGAAAACCACGGCCATAATTGCGCGACCCTGTACATCCTCGTCTCTCCCCCCTGAAATTACCCTCTCGCCAGTTTTTCTCCTACCAGTCCCCGCCTCGGGGCTAGAATTCCAGCCACGGATTCACAATAAGCGGCTGCTTATGAATTAGTTGGTCGCCTTGGCAATCCATCATCGCAGCCAGCGCGTTTTCCACCCCCGCGGAGCGATCCATCAGCCGACAGTTCTTCCTTCGGCCCTCTCGAACACCGATTCGCTTTCAGAGAAAGCTCTCTCGACCCGTCTCGGGGTTATTAATAATTCACGGGGCACGTCGGTCGCGAGGAACCGTTGCAACGCTACCCTGTTCTGCATCCTGTACAGCGGTGAGATGCACAGATAATGGTTAACGACCAGGTCCGTGACCCCCATCGCGGCGGGAAGGAGTTCGTTGAAATTGCAGATTTAATCCTGCGGAGTGAACACCTGCTATTTGGTTCTGTGGCTGAGGCTTATGAGAAATCGTGAGTAGCCTTTGGTGATTCCTCTGCAGGCCTTTCGGGTTGATTGGTACAGGTGAAGAGTGAGGTTTAGGTATTTGGTTTCGAATGAGGTTCTTGATCCATGGGGGAGTCAGAGGAATTTTGAGGGTGATTTCTGGGGATGGATATTTTTGTTAAATTTTTGGTAAGCTTTTGAACCAAAAGAAATGATTATAGGATTTTGAAGATAGATAGAAGATAGTCAAGTATCTCAGTAGTTGACCATGTCCCGATAGCTGAACACTAACGATACTAATTTATAGGGACATTTACCATCTTACGCGTTCTGGTTATGAAGCATTTACCTTAGGCAATTATTTCCAATAATTTTGAAAAATTCGCGAAACCACAGAACGTGTGAATGATTCCGAGAACGCTGAGTAAATCGAACGTAGAACAGGTGTTTGAAACCCAATGTTTCCCACCTGTATCGTATAATAATCGTCGAAATCAGTTGAACGTTGTTGGGAATTGAATTATATCATTGCATCAATAGAGACACTGATTCATCGCGATTAACGTGGAATTGTGGGGACAGATTGAACGCGATCGTGTCACATCGCGTGGCAACGTGTTACTTTGGTTAACAACCTGTCGCTTAACGCGTAACGTCGTTCAAAGCTTCCCGTCGCGTTTACTCGCGAATTATAGATCACGCTGGCCAATATTTCCAACGAAAGCTACTGAAAGTGATAAAAATGGTAATTAGGAACAGGTGTACCCAAAATCGCAATTACTGTGCATAGCATGGCGAAGCCTGCCAGGAAAATGGCACAGCAGGAAACGTGCTGATCGTGACGCGGTCAATTGTATTAAAATTGTAAATTAGAGACGCGTGGCCGTCCGCCCGCTTACCAATTTAACCTTCGCGCAAACTTACTAGAACTTTATTTAAAAGTTCTTGATTCCACCCGATGAGTTTCCTTCGAGCTTGCCGCTGGTACTTGGTTTCCATCAAACTTCCCCTATCTCGTATATAATTTTTAATAAAGAGGAAAGATGCTGGCGACTTGACTACTCTGTCTCCTAAACTTTTTTTTCATGTTGTTCGATTCTTGGAAAGAACTGGGACTCTAATTGGCTTTATGCGCGTGGGACGTAATAATATTGTTATTAATCAAAACTTCTCTGCAACATAGGCCTTTCTATTTTCCAAAATTCCAAGCTTCATAGAGTCAATATAAAACACTGTACCACTTCATTCTCTATACTCAAGATTCTAATTATACCATAAAAATGAAGTCTCAAAAGTGCAAAGCGCTAATGACCACAAATATCCCCGAAATTTTAATCTACAAAAATAAAACGTAAATCGATTCCATACTAAAACCAATCCAAAAAAAACTACCTACCATCAACGAGCCCCAAAACAACCCCCGAAAGCTACTGTCAACCCTCAGCGGAGCACCCTCACAGAAGAAAACACAAGAGTCGGTGGACCCACAGGGTAAACCGCAGCGCGGCGTGCCAGACCGAAAAGTCGAAAAGTGGATCGTCGGTGGCGTACAGGGTTGACTAACTCCGACCACGGGCATCAACACCTCGCTGGGTATCGCCCTGTTGATCGACAGATACGTGGGGCCGCGGAGGGTCGTTGGCCAGTTAGCGGACGGCCGCAGTGTAATCATTTGCGGTGGCGGTATGGACGCGCTCCCTCTCCTTCTCCCTCTCCTTCTCCCTCTCCTTCTCCCTCTCCTTCTCCCTCTCCTTCTCCCTCGCCCCTTCGATGGAGGGAGGCTCGGGGCTCTTGGCGCTGCCAAATCCTCCCCTCCCCGAGGCCATCCTCTGGCCCGACTATCCGGCTGTTAATAGGGATTGAGATCCTCTCGGAGAGGGTGCCCCAAGCGTATGCGGTCGCGCGCACTCCGTATCCGATGTATCGCTTGTCGAGGGCGCGATTGCAATTATGCGACGAGAGATTGCGACGGTGATGGATCCTTCGACGGATGACGGATCGCGGATGATCGTCAGGTACTGTGTGGTTTCGGGGACGACCGCGAGCTCATGCCGATTTTCGGATCGCCTTTCTGGCAATCGATTATCCGATGGACAGAGAGGTAGTTTGATGTTAGTTGGGATCCTGTTTCTGTATAGTTTAGGACTTCGAGCCTTGTTACGGTTCTGGCTTTATATGCTCCTGGACTGCTGCGGCGGATGTGAAATTGGGGGTGTTGCGAACTATGACGCTTTTGGCGCTGGGGAGTCTATAGGCGAGGGATATGGTTCTGGGGGACGCGTGAGAGTTTGGGGAACTCTCTGAGAGGTGCTCCTGGAATTTGGGGTATTGGAGTGGTGTGAAATAGGGTTTAGAGATTTGTTATTGAAGTTAACCTTTGGGGGAACAAATTGTCCTACCACATTTTGTGTCAAATTTGTTATTCCCTCTTCGAAGGCCTGCTGCATATAAGCGTTTTCTGCCACCATGGCGATTTGTCGCAGTGCGTTGCAGCAACGAGGACAGTCCTCAATTTCCAATTGTGGGAAATAAGGGTAGACTTACGAGCTTAATTACAAGACTTAATTACAACCTTTTCTATCATCGTACCCGCTTCAGTCATATTTTTAATCTCTCCACTCTGTGTTTATTTGTTACCTTACAAAGTACATCTCAATCTTCCCCTATTTCCTCGGTTGTTTCCTCGGTTATCAGGAGCATATCCTCCAACAAATTACTTCGCCTCAACTAGCAGTCGCAGATATCAAGGATGATTGATGCAGTGGCCGAGGAACGTGCGGAGGTGGTCCGTTTGCCCAGAGCGCGCGCGCAGACGATCGTTTGCACCGCGAACCGATAGGGCTCGGATGCAACGGTGCAGTCGCAATTATGCACCGAGGAATTGCATTTGCCCACGGCGATGCATCATCGAGATCGTCCTGATGGAAGCCAGAGCCGGAGAAACGTCGAGATAATAGTATTGATAAATCGGCGATCGATGGAGCTTTATATCCTCCATAGGAAGATGTTAATTACTCGGAAGGGAAGTCTCGCGATCGATCCTTGGAGTTAACAATTAACAGCGACTTGAGTCACCTGTGAACTTTCCATTCTCCTATCGCGATCATAGACCACGGTTCAGGCGAGTAACTTCTTGCGAGTTTGGGGGCAGACGCTTACGAGAAAATTAACTGTGTTATCCCTCTGTATTGATTAACCGTCTGATGGTTCAGTGATATTAAAGCAGAGGTCTGTTTTTAGTTCATTACTTTATTTAAGTTTGCTAATATCTACGTGCTTCGATTTTTCTATAATTTTCCTCATTTCTTTGCCTCTGTTCTCTTTTCTCTGAAATCTAAAGAAAAATGAGTGGTTTAGTTCCGCTTATTGAACTGTCAGAAGACTAATCGTCTGGTTTACGTTCCTGCACTAGCTTTTGTTGCCCCTTGCAACTGTAAATTTCTACGACCACGTAATCATTGAAGTGATTTTCATTGAATTCGAACGGGATAATTTCGGCGAACGACGATGGCCCAGCGAAACTCGCGAGACTGTTCTAACGATCGAAAATAACGTAGTTACTCGCAGGCTACGGTTATGGTGCTTTCGTGGATCGAAATGGCGCGGTATCGCTTTAAACGCGAGCCGAATGGCCGCCATCCGGTCCCTCGATCCTCGAAAAACGAAAGGGACGAGAAATTAGATGCGCAATTTATTGATTGCGGCAAATTGGAAAGCTGCTGCCGCCCTCGCTGGTTTATTCGACGCTTTTAAAGCGGCTCCCCGACATGCCTGCCCCGCGTTTGCATAATCAAATATTTTTTTCTTTATGCTGTTGCACACGGTGTAACGCGCGACCCATAAATCGCGGCTTAATTGCTAATTTCGCGTGACAATCGATTACTGGCTTTTTAATTTATCGACGCGCGGGATCGCGACGCGCCCGATGCGCAATAGGACCCACCACTACGTCTCGATGTGCACGTGTAATCTGAATGGGGAGGTTTTTGAAACATGAGTTCGAGGTGATTCAGTCTCGGTTCGATTGCTTTCCTGGTTATTTGTGGAACAGGATTTTTTTGAGATGCAACTGGATTTTTTAAAGTTGTTTTGAAACAATTTTTTGGACTTGTATCACTGACTAGAGATATTTAATATTTAATATTTATATGACTGCATTTTTGAGGCTCCTAAATTTTCGATTTAGGTATTCAATATTAGCTTCGAATTCTCTGAAACTTCTTACGCGATGGTTCATCGTTTCAAGTTCTTTTGAAATATTGTACTCGATTATTTTGAGCTCTTGATTCACCGTGACCTCCTTTCTTTGATATTTTACCTGCATTCTCGTGTCATGAAGCTTCCACAAATTTTCAACATTTTTATCTCAAGCCTCGTAAGAGGATCAACCCCCCGAATCGCTCATCTTTTATCTCCTATCTTTTGAGCTAGCTGAGTGCCGTTGGTTTTTACGATATTCTCAGCACAGAAGCCATCCAACGTCCTCGAAACGGCCAGCCTCCGTCCTGGCAGGAGTCCAGAGATCATCTCCAGCATTGGTCATCTTCGCTAATAGTCAAAGGCTTTTCAGAGAACCAAACAACTAAACTTTCCCTGAGCTACAGCGACAGTTTTAATTGCATTTCCAGAACAGAGGCACAGCCAGGCGAATTTATCGTAGTATTTCAGTACGAGGAGCCTTCACTATTGTAAAATAATATTATCAGGATATTACAGTACTTTTCTCTCCTGTTTTTCTGACCTAATTGTCCATTAAAGAATTTACACGACTTCTTTTAAAAAAAATCCTCCGTGGTTTCCCTTCGAATTGAGGTACTCGGCGGAATTGTTCTTCTGAGCCAGTTTTACTCGTGTACACTCCAGAAACGTAGAACCTTTGACCTCCTTTCCGTGATTCGGTGTGTCGAGAAGATTATCTTGATCGTGGGAAATGAACCAAATAAACTGGGGATCCAGAATCGCTTTCACAAGGTTCCTTAAACCCTCAATTTAACTAACTTCGACTAAATATTATGTACATTATTTCACAGTAATACCAGAAATTCTTTACACACTCAAAAAGTCGCGTGACTGCTTTTGAAACAGTTCCAGCTGCTCGCTCCATCCCTCTAAAATCTTGAAACACCCTCTACGCTACCCCTTCGAGTTTTATCTCAATCCTGCGCGATCGTTTCATCGAATTTCCAGAGGGATACCTTGGCGCGTTAAATTCGAGCCACCAGAGGCGGTGGACTGCGAAATTCTCCATATTTTCGTGGCGCAAAATGAACGCTAATTGACACGTCTGGCCCGTTAGGGGATGAGGGGCACGGGGGCTATCTTCGGAGGAGGACAGAAGGGGTGGAAACGAAAGAGTACGTCGCAAAGGGTGCACAGTAAAGGAATTACAGTGGCTGGGCTGGCAATTATAGCGTAATGTAATGTAACCTCGTTAAACGCGACGCGCTGTCAGGGGCGAAATTAGAAAATTGTAATCTAATACGACCGCATCGTCGGGGCCACTAAGTCGGCTTCGTCTCGTCGATGGAAGCTGGCAGCGAGCGTGTTTCACCCTGGAAAATATTTGCTACATATATTCTGGCTTCTTCGTATCATCCCTTTTCACTCCCACACTTTAACAGAGCTTGGGGGTTGTGTAATAAATTAAAAAGAAGCCTCAAATAGATTTATCTGAGTAAACATAACGAAATTTTGTTATTAGTGAAAGAGTTAATTGAGAGTTACAAAGATATTACATAGAACATTTTTATAACTGCAGTACTGTATTATAAATAACGAATTGTAAATTACTAAGCATGACTACCTATCTTAATATCCAATTATGAAAAGGAGGTAATTGGGTAATGAGAACTACTATTTTTATGAAAAAAAATTTGTCGTGGAAGATATATTAACTAGAAAATATTGAAACTTGTAATTTAATAGCCAAGGGATGTAAGACTGTGATTACTGAAAAATGTCTTGTGTTCAATTTCCGACAAATGTTCCACAACAGTTAACATAAATAGTGCTATCTGAATCAGAATAAGATTGATAGCATTCTACGAGTGGCGAGTAATGTTGCAAGTATAGGCTTTTACTCGTCCATGGAACTACGCTTCTTGATCTCCTCGCTCCATAAAGAATGAGAAAATGGGGGCGCGAAGAAAGGTAGCATTTAGGGAAGCAAGAACTCATTCCAGGAAACGTGGATAAAGAACCTCAACACGTGAGCTTCGAGTTTCGAGCTTTTAACCTTTCAACCCTTCAAGCGTCTGAGCTATTGATTTTGCACCTTGAACTTTGCAGCTTTCAGCTATAAAGATTGTCCTCGATTTTGTGGCCCCTTTAGCCTCGCACGAAATCACCCTCTTTCTTCGAGCTTACAATACTTACGACCTCAATTTTCAAAACCATTATTTTTAATCCCATATTTGCACTATTAACTCGTAAATGTGTGAAGGATGTTTCAAAACCACAAAAGATTCTAAAATTATAATATTTATTTGCTAACAGACTCTAGAAAAATAGTGTAACAGGCTATAGAAAAATTTACTAAGAAACTGTATAAAGATAGAAAAAATTGCGTAGCTTCTGAAAGAAGGAAAGTATAACTCCTTGCAAAGTTATGAAGGGAGAAGAAACTTCAGGCGTAAAAAATTAATTTTTAATGTCCAGAACTGCGCATTTAATATACAAAATGCCTCGTCGCCATTACCAGAGATTCGAAACTCCACAATGGCCGCCTGTTATCGAGCTTGCAAGCCTTGTTTCGATACTGTTTAGTAGAAGCAATGGTCTCCTCGCTAATGGAAGGTAACGACGGGGCAAGAACAATTCCCCTGTCGCGAAAGTTAGAAAATCCGCGAGGAAAATATTAAGTGTATCGTAAGCAGTGGCTTTCTTTCAAGTTTCCGACGATGAACGGTGCACACACCGCTCCCCTCCGTGGAAACTTTAATGAATTTCCAGGCCGGTCGAGCGTTAATTAAAACCCCTTTTTTCCGTAATGAATCGCCCGTTATCGCAATGAATGATTGTGTACGTTCATCCTCGGAACGGGGACCGAGGGCTGGCTGTTCTCGTCATACAGCTCGCCGAAGGGTGGCTGAAATAGTAATTAATTAAGTATACGGGAACCCTTGTGTTCCAGAAATGTTACATCCAGCTCGAAGCTTGACGTTATTGCGCCGCAGAATGGATCGGCGAAAAAAGAGCAGCGGTATGATGGATGGCGATCGTATCGAACCGTTCTTTTTATCTTTATTTACACAGCCCTTTGAATTTCCTTTCCTTCGCTCGGGATCTTTTGCCCATGAAGTACCTGTCAGGGCAGAAATCTTTCAAGTATTTTGCTCGTAATGCAAGAAAATTAAATCGATATCTATTGATAAATCAATTTCTTTTACTTGGACCTGGAAGCTTGGGTATTATTTAATATTAGTAGAGAAATATAGTGATGTAGAATTTAGTATAGGCGAACTGGGTTCACTGCCTTTTAATTATTTTCGCTATAGAAAGTGATCCTCGGTTTATCTTCCGCTCGCAGCACTTCCAACGCAAACTTTCCCCAGCATTTTGGCGCTCGTACGCGCTCTCCAGGAAACATCCCATATTTTTGTTAACACCCTCTGTAAAACAGGGTACGCCAAGGGTTTGCGTTAAACTCGGTCACGTCGTAACGCAAGGATCGTGGATCTAATCTTGCCAGGAACTCTGACGCGGGCTCGTGGTTATTCTATTCCAGTCTCCAAGGATCGACACACGAAATACTGTTCCAACTAATTACGAGCGCGCTGAAGAGTATGAATACAAATTAAAACTTTCACGAGCGTTTCTCCAGAGTTTTATAAACCGCCATCCTCCACACTCGGAATAATAAAGCAGCCTCTACGGGGCTCTAAACAGCCGCTGACACGACTTTATGAGGTAGAAGATATCGCTTGGCTTCGATGGGTCATTATTTATTACGATGGTGCACTTCCGCGAAGGGAAGGCCAGCTTCGTTGCCAAGCTATACTGCTTTACACTCTCCGCCTGATCAAACGCCGAGTGCTGTCACTGACCAACCACTGACCCTAGCCACTTTGTGCCCGATCGAGTATTGATCTGTAGGTCCGACCAAATACAGACTTATCTACTGGTACGTGGACCTAGCCAGTCTTCTTGGGCACTGTCAGGCCAAAGATCATTCTACTGTGTGTTCGAGGCACGAAATTATCTCCTGTGTGCTCGACCAAATATTGGCTTCGTCTACTGCATGTCTGACCAGGCACGAACCTGTACAGTGCCTGTCGCGAGCACGGACAGAGAAATAGAGAGCAGTGTGTGTCTGAATAAATACAGACGCAACTACTTGTGGCTGGGCCATTACTGACTACTTGCTTCTATGTCTGGTCACGTATGGTCTCTTCTACTGTGAGATTGACTTAATAGGATTGGCTATTGTGCGTTTAATAGTGCATGGACATTTCCTCTGCAGGGCTGAGTAAGGGAAGTGACTTAGCGTCTTATTGATCTGATAATAGTTTAATAGTTTATTGTCTGGTTAATGGAGTTTCTACACTTCCTCTACTGGAATGAGTATGCATAATGTACTCCGTCTTTTATGGGCATTCTTTCTTGTGTCTGACCAAGTACTGATTTTTCTACTTCAAAAGTAATTAAATTGTATGTAGTCAAATACTTTCTGCCAGAGTGTTATTACTGCAGCACCAGTTTCATTCTATTTATATAGGAAGCATACAATAGTAGCAACTTTACTGTACGTCTGATCAAGTACCGATTCCACCACTTCAGCACCAATAACCCTTCAAACTGGCGCCACAGTATCACCCACAATGTTTCCAACGAAGTACCCATCTCCCCCCAACCACGCATCCAACAAATAGCGCTAATGATTTTTATGAAAGCCCCCTCAGGCTATCCCAGAAGCGCCCAATAACACATTACGCCATTCACGAACGCGAATAACGGGGATCAAAGTGAAAAGGGTCTGGCTCGTATTTCAATCTATTCCACAAAATCGTGCGCAACAATTCAATTTACCATGCTCCCAAACTATCGCCGCTAATTATAATTCCCCATAATTCTCGCTTATTCGCTCGCGTTCGATTCAACCAGCAGAGATTCCCCAGCGATTTTGCAGCGTTCGCTGAATCGTCCAGTCGAGGTTCGTTCACCCCTTCTCGCGGGGTTACGATACTTTTCGAGCACCCTGTGTACCCTCGCAACAGGGCGCTTAGAGCGGCCTGCTGACGAGAAGTGTGCCGTGTGCCACTGAGTGGCGGCGATAAATATTCATGGGCAGCCAGAGTCATGCCTCACCGCGGCACGCCGCTATCTTTCTCCGCCTGCGCTGCCTCCGCACTGTATATCCCGAGTTTACTTACTCCAGGCGGCTAGGAACAGGGCGCAAGGTGGCTGAATACGTGACGAGGAGCCGACACATTTGCTGGTTATGGTTGCCGAACGGCGAACGACCCTGCTGATGCACCCCGAACGCCCCTTGCTGATTCGGCACTCGCTGTGACAGATGCTGCCCTCCGCGAGCGCGTTTGCGTGCTGCGGCTCGTGGATAGTGGGTTACCGTATGGGACAAGGAACTGGGGAGTCCTTGAGGCCTGGGATTCGAAAAATTAGGACTCGGTTGTGTGCTGGAAATTTGGAAAGATTGAGAACCTTGGGAAATTGAGAAGTCTTTTTTCTGTAATAAACTCTGGACCTCAGAGACAGATAAACCTAAGTTGATTTTTTTTTCAAAATCAGATTTTTTACAGGATCTTGTTGCCTTTTTCTTCATTTTACGAATTTTATCTGTAATCACAGCTAGAGCTATTCCCCAGAAGTTACAGGTAAATAATAGAGAGTGTATGTTAAATTTTAGAGGTAGTAAAAAGAGACACACATGAATTTTTCCAAATCTCACAAATTTTGCCTAAACACAGCTAGAGTTATTCCCAGAAGTTAGAAGGCGAAAAAATAGAGGTTGAACGTGAAGTTGAATGCCAGCATAAAATATAGCTAACAGAAAAAAAATTGTGATTCTACGGAGGCTCTCGTCTCACGGTGGGAAAAAAAAATAACGCAAAAATAAGCCGCGATGTTCCAGTAAAATCTAAAGCTCTCGGGGCCGATGCCAAGGGGACGGCCAACTAACACGGTGACTCTATCGTTACGGCAGAAAGTTCCACTTACGAGCAGCGTTGCCGAGCGAAATGAAATTCGCGCGAAGTTCGTCCAGCGGCTCTGCCCGCCGGAAAATGAAAACGTTCCAGGGAAGTGATAAATTGTAGCTCGAGTAAGTGGCGTTAAATCTGCCCTGACCAAAAATCTAGGAGAACTTCCAGCGGCCTTCTTTCCGCTTTTCTTCTGGGGAGAGACGTCGTGGCGGTGCTAGACTCGAAGCGATACAAAAATTGGAGAGAAGAACTGTGAGAGTTTCGCTGATATTAACCACGGGAAATTCTTCAAGTTTGAGCAGAGCAAGAAGCATTATCTTTACACGAGTATGTGGAGGGAAATACGGAGTGGAGCAGAGCCTGTATTTTATATGAAAGAATTCCACAGAATTCAGGCTTGAACTTGCAGTAAATTGTGTAAGAGCGAGGTAATAAATTCAAGAGAAAAAATTTCTCTTGAATTAAATTATTTCTATGAAAACCGGAGGAAGATTCTCGAAATGTTACAGACAGTTTTTGGTGGAGCAAAATCCAGAAACTTTTCCAAAATTCGTCAGCTATTTCAATATTAACCCTTCTCGTTGTTTCTGCAGCTACTCACCGTCTCCTATTCTCTCTGATTTCAAACATAAAAAGAGAAACAGGTCTTCCACTCAGACTGAATGATAAAACTGTTATAATCCCCCGCATGAATAGCGAAACTTTCACAGGGCCAAATTCTTGCCGTCAAAATTCATTCTAAAACTCCCTCGATGTATTTCCCCTGCCACAGCTTCCAGCGGGACAGGAAAAGAAAGAATTCGAGTGTTCTGAACGATTCGTACACATGACGAACGATCGTCGTTTCGATTAATTATCGATCAGCCGATGAACACGAGCCCAGGAGCGGATCGTTGGTTGTGTGCTGTCGGTGGGCCAGGGGGGACAAGCTGGGGGAGAGTAGAAAAGGCATATTTGATGCGCATTTACAGAGGGTCACGTAGCGAAGCGGCTGCACGCGGAGCGATCCGCGCGGAAAACGCGCTCAAACACTCGCATCTCCGTGAATCACCGACAGCTTTTACGCTGGGCTGGATTCAATTCCCTCGCCCCGCCGCCCCCGCGCTCGCGTTTTAGCCACTATTTATTCTGTTCGAGTACACGGTAATGCGATCGAGGCCTATTGCCGCCCGCGGATTTTCATTTATTTGCAAACTGTCCGTGCTGGTGGAACGTGAGCGAGCGCCATTGCGTCACGTTCGATTCCCAGCAGCTTCGAATCGCGTTCCATGCGAGACAAAGTCGCAAGAAACCCTGTCTTTGGATAGCTTTCAGATAGAACGGGTTTTGCAAGAGGGAGATTTTAATTAAGATATAATAGTAATTTTGTTAGAGGTTCTCTTCTAGGTTTCAGTTGCTGTCATAGGGATTTTAAGAGTTTTTGTTTCCTGAGCGTGACGAGTTGTGATAGTAAGTAATTGTAGGGGCGGATATAATGGAGGTTTTTACTGGTCGTCATTAAAGTTAAGTGAAACGAGGTTGTTTCTTGTTAGTGCAAGGTAACGTCACGCTGTTCTAAGTTCATGTGCGTCTTAAAATAGTAGTTCTCCAGGTTACAGTCTGTACCACGTATCAAGAACTAAGGTTTCTTTTTTTATTTCTGTTGGTGGGTATTAAGAAATAGGGGCTGTAATTCTAGAGCTGAGAGAATTCTTCTGGGTTAGGAGGTAGATATAATAGCAAGTAACAATAGAGAGAGATATAATAGAGAATTTCTCAGCTCTACATTAATGCTTCACGACATTTGAGTCCCCTTTGTCACTCGAAAGTAATGCCTGACTTATTTAAGTTCGTATCACTTGTCGAACATGAACTTCCCTCGAAGGCTTCACTATAAAGGGTAATTGTGCTACTTCAAGGGTTAAACCAAGAGCTAGATCACACATTATTATTAACAATCGCACACAGTGACACT
Organism: Calliopsis andreniformis; assembly: GCF_051401765.1. Taxonomy (NCBI): domain Eukaryota; kingdom Metazoa; phylum Arthropoda; class Insecta; order Hymenoptera; family Andrenidae; genus Calliopsis; species Calliopsis andreniformis. The sequence continues at coordinate 14,461,093 of NC_135073.1, forward strand.
CAGAAACTGAATCTCTAACATATTTTTATCATCCATCAACTTTTTTCTATTTTTGCTAGAAAATCACCTCCTATTTAATTATTCATTTAAATGCAGAGCAGCTCCAGCTTTCATCAGATTCTCGTGTCGTTCGCGTAATCTTTTCCCACCTCTCAAGCAGTCCCCCTAACAATAGCATTTCCCTCCAACAACCAACACTCAGTTCTCCTGTATTGCACAGACTCGTCGAACAAACAGCTGTCAAATGGTTGATTCGAGTTAGGCCGTCTCTCCGCGAACATCGATGGGGCGTTAATTCGTCGACTGTTCCGTCGTGTACTGGGGTGACGTCGTTAACGTCAGCTTACCCTGACGATCGTGCACAGGAACAAGAACACCGTCGGTTCGACGATTCAGTAATCGCTGTCAAATTTCAAAATTTCACGCTTGAAATTTCCGGCGACACGCGCCGCTTTCGTCGACAATTGCCATTGAATTTCCTCCCTGTCTCTCTTCCTCTCTCCAAAATAGATTGTCATTTAACGAAGCGTTTAAAGCGTGCCAAAAGCCTTTCAATGCTTCGAAACGTTCGATTTCATCACGATTATGCTGCGTGATTCTTTGTCGATTATGGTAGGAGCACATTATTGTCATCTCACGTGAAATCACGTTGCAAACTATAGCAAATCCATAGTGTGAGCTGAGGTTTTTCCCTTGTTTTAGATCGATTTTGCTGTAATGTGTGACGTGATTTCACTTGACGTGATAGTAATGTGTTCCCACTCTTACTCACGCGAAATTCTTACAGAAAATGTTTAACGAAAAATTGGGATGCCTTGATTTGGATTCCTCCAGCATTTTTATATGGAACGTCATAGAGTCGAAAGATACGAGGAAATTGAACCCGATTTTCGAGCTTGGCTGAGATTCTCACGAGTATTTCTAGCATTTGCATACTCGTCTCCATGGCTGGGTCCACGGGCCTCGACTTCGTTAAATCGGTCATATTTTTAAAGACGCGACGTTATTAGACCCTCTAGCTGCGACAGCGCCGAGGGAAGACCAATGGAGCGAAATCCTCTCGAGTCGTGTCCTACGCAGTGCGATTTTTACGACAGCCAGGCTGGGATGAGATGGACGTGAAACGTTCGGGAGATCGAGGAAATCGTAAACCTTTCGTTCGCTGGGGATCGTAAAAAGGGAAATCCTGGGCGCCAGTCGCTCGAAGGAAGTGTTGATCGTTGATCATCATGGTCATGAGGCTGGCTAATGGGATTTCGTGATCCGTGGGGAACGAAAAAACACTTCTGACTTGACTAGGATTCCATCGATATCCTGCTGATCATCTGATACGCAATCACTGTGCTCGGGGAACGTCTTGTTTCCGTTTTATCATCCACTTAGATCACTTCGATAGTTCGTTCTCAGAAGTAATGAAAGGGACGGGATTTGACTTCCTTAGTTACGATTCTTTTGCTGACGTATACTGAAAAAAGGAGATTGAGATCTCTAGAAATAGTTTTTGGACTAATTGATTCTTGGAATTTAATTCTTGGAAGAAGAATTTATGGAATCAAAAATAAAATAGTGTTCTAATTCTAGTCTCCCTTTTCGAGTTATTATTGATTATTGAAAATGTGTCTGACTTATTCTATCTATGGACTTATTCTACTATCAGTGCGAATTAGCTCGATTTGTCATATGTCGCAGTAGAATTAGTCGAGTAGTAGTCAGGCAACGCCTGAGCAGTTCAAGTGTACATAGTTGCAATAATTAATACCTCTAAAATGAGACCTAGAACATAATTTTTTCATGCGTTCCTTTCGTCATATCTTTACTTATAGAATCACCTTGTGTTCCATTGTCACCCTGTGTCTTCATCTATTTTCATATGTCTATTCCCAAAACAGTGTTGAACGTTTCTCAAAGTCAAAGATATTGGGAAATAAGAATATGTTGGAAAGAGATTTCCACACGGGTCAGGAAATTTGATTTTGAAGGCATGCCCCCGCACTTTCCCGAGTCACTTGACCAGGCTTTACTGGACATTTCCGCGGGCTTTGTCGGCGTTCCTCCATGAAACTTTTACTAGGGACCTTGGCCACAACCTCGAAGATATCCAGACTATGCGGTCACTAGACGGTGTCCTGCGTTCCATCTCCAAGAGGAAGTTTCATATCCGATATAGACCTGTTTCGTGCTAACATCTTTCACCCTAAAACCTTCACCCTTCTCGAAAATACGTGTTTTCGCGTCAAAGCTACTGTTTCATTCCATAATTTAAAAAGAGCGTGAAATAATTCTGTAACAAATAATTCAAGATCAAATACCACGTCTGTGACTCATGTACTACTTTCTACATTCCTTCCATGATAATATTAAAACTTGAAGCACAATGAACTAACCATTAAGCGTGGATTCGTAGCTGTAAATCCTTCGAAGGCAAAAACGAAAAGGCAGACAGGGAATCAAGAAAAGTGGAGACCCTGGCTTTCGGTACTTCGTATTTAACGGGACCACGAGGTAGTTGGGTTTTGATCGCCAATGGGGATGAAGCTAGTGCGCGACGATGGCTGCTGCGGCGCTCTCTAATCGTCCGCAAGCCGCTTAACCCAACCCCTTTCCTCGCATCGGCCTCTTTCGGTAACATTACGGCGGCGGTTGGTACACCAATTTCTCCATCAGACCCTGAACCACTGGCATTACCATCCGCCTTGATTTTCTCTCGCGTTGAACCCGGTCTTCGCTGAGGAATCGCGTCACGAGAGTAGAAGTCACTTCCCTTCCTCAGTAATACAATAAAGTTACTATCACAGTAAATGAAGCTGTAAGAAAGATTATCCTTAGAAAAAAACTTATTCTTTATTTCAGATTTAATTTTCTATTTAGAATCTAGAGTTTCATTATTTTTTTTCTCTTCTTTTATTGAAACATAAAATCGATCTTTCTCTCGACATTTCTTCGTCACCCCTTCTCGAGATACACTGTTTCCACTTGGAATTTTCATTCTCAAGCAAGAGACTATTCAAGACGCGATATTTCCCCAGTACCTGACCCTCGACCGTAAAGTTCAGCCGCGTGTTGTCGACAGAAGACAAACGACAGCGCTTCCCGAGCCAGCGTCCCGCGGCGTGACATTTAGACGATATTAAAATGAAATTTTCCCCTGTCGCGAGGCGCGTTTCCATTTTTGACGGCCAGCCCCGTCTGGCGCAGAAAGGGCTCCAGACGAGGAGGGGAAAGAAGTGTCGAAACGTGGACACCGTTAATGGGTTCCGTCGACGGCAATCCGTGGCTCTCGTCCCCGACGACGCGAGAAATGAACGACGCGCGTTTGACAGTCGGTGCGACGTGGCGCGTCGAAAAGTGACGGGGCATGTTTCGATCTCCACCAGTCAAAAAAGCACGCTTTGAATATTGGGAGGTGAAATTTTCGCGAATTCTGGTCTTGATGCAGGGGGACAGAGAAGGAATTTTGTCTTTGCGAGGGGGATGCAAAGTTCTGTCTGGAAGGTATCGAAGGTTCACTTTCTAAAATAAAAAGCGAAGCTCTGCCTCCTACGATCAATTTAATTTGCAAATCTGTGAAGCGCGAGGTAATTTTATGTGAAAATACTCACGGCGATCGAACAAAAAAATCATCGTCGACTGTCGAAGTTGAGTCGTTTCTCCAGCAACTTTTCACCTCTTCGAGAAAAAAGACGTTCTCGCGGCTGAATCCATACAAGGTGGAAATAGTCGACGAGATTTCCTGGAAACTCGTTTGAAAGTACAACGCTTGCTTTGCATTTCATTCGAGGAAGGAAATTGTTATCAATCTGAGAAGAACATCGCGCCTTATGCTTCACGAAATTTCCTCAAATTCGCGGGAACCTCTTTCCATGGAATATCTGATTCTAAAACTTCTTCCGATTGTGAAAGTATGGGCTACATTTGAACCGCGATGTCATCTCGAAGAACTCCTATTCAAGAAGTCGATACACCTGATTGTCGCATTCACCACTACATTCTTTAAAAATTTTACTGGGATGTCTACAATAATCCTAAAAATTTAAATAAACATTTGCTCTTTATTTTCCACTATCCCTCAGTGGAAATTTCTATTATATTTATCCCATGAGATTCATTTTCTCTTTCTATCTCTCTAGCTTCCCCCGTTCGAAATTGCCTTCACAATATTTTTTTTAATAAAGAAGAGAATTAATATGTCAACAAGTTATAATACGTACACACCTAAGGCTTACCAAACAATTTAATTACCAAAAATCCTCCCAGCTTCCGACTAAAGAATATTCAAGAATAGTAATAACCCAATAAAGTGTTGGATAGGGTCGCCAAGAAAATCCGCGTTTGCATTTCTGCGCGTAATCGCTGTGGCCACCTTTTCTTCGCGAGGATCCAATATCGAGAAATTACTTATACCGCTAGCGAACGAAGGAATAGGAAAATCAGAGATTCCTCTCTTTATATCCTGTCCACCCTCCAACTCCGAGCAGCCTCAGGGACTAAATTATTTGCGGTTCATCGAGAGGGACGTGGTGCTGTTTTACAAATCCGCCTCGTTACTTACCACAAGCTGTTCACCCCCTCCAATGCATTATTCATCCCCCAGCAGCTCCTTTCCGCGCCTCGTATATTTTATTTCGATCGAGCCACCACCTTCCGCGCCCTCGCCACTTCTCAGCTTCAATCAGATCCAGGCTCGATTTCTAATCCGACGGAATGCGTCTGCTATTCTTTTCACGGCCACATTTTATCCCAGCTCTGTTGGCGAGCGCTGGACACGCGTCATTGATTTCGTAACAAGATAGAGGGTGTCCGCTATTCTGAACGTCGTTTGTTCAACCCCTTTCGAGGATAAGGGGATAATTCCTCTTCGAGGAATTGGATTTTCCGTAACAATGGCCTTGGCATTGCTCGATGCGCTGTAAGTTGCTCGTGGGACTCAATATTTCTGGGATAAGTGGAATTCGATGCTGCTATGGCTCTGTGCTTGCTTTGAAAATTATGGGGGTGGTGGTTTGGTTTGTTTTAGGAGCTTCGATTCTTGGGAATTCGTGTGGGTATATTAGTAAAATAATTGTGATGGTTAATGTTATTAAATGAGGCAAATAATATTTGAAAAAGATGAGACTCGACTGTGATTGTAGTTTTTCTTTGGGTCTTCTTTATGAAAGCTATAATTTGTTCACCCTTTGACCTTTTCTGAAGAAGAAGGGTGATTTTTCTTCCTGGAATTTGATTCTCTTTAACAATAGAAGCGATATATTCCATCCTGTGCATTCAGTGGATCTTACACTCAGTCATTTTCCACTCCACAATTATTATAGCTATCTGATTATCGAAATACCTAGAGAATTCTCGATTACACAAGAACATAGACCGATCGACCCGTGAAAAGCTAGCGTAACTTTCCGCTGAAACTATCCAAACGGTCTGCTACCCAATGTAAGCTCTACATCCGCGAAACTTTATCAGCCAACTTTTCCCTAATAAGAAATTTCATCAAAGAGCGACGCCGCAGTGCAAATTTGCCGAATGCAACCCTTAAATTCATTAGGGGCGCAAATTTACATTGCTTGGACTACCTGCGATATCGCCGCGGCGGTTCTACTTAACATGCCCCCACTTGTATCACTCTTAACCATCCATATGGGGGATGGCAAAGAGAAACGAAAACTTTAGTTCTTTATTTTCATCATTTGCAATTCCCACGAGGTTGTAGAATCAAGTCGCACTGAGTACTCTTTGTATTTGGAGGAAGGAGAGCCTGAAGGAAAGTTAACACTTTGAATCTACTTAAAATTGTTTCTTAAGATATTTTTAGAAATATCGCATTTATTTGAAGCCAGCGTTGAAAAGGAATAAAATAGATTGCTTAAAAATATTATTCTGATTAATTATATAAATATTTTTTAAAATAGTAGTTTTGTTGGCTTAGCCCTCTAGACTTTTTACCAGAGATATGTGAAGAAAGAAAAACAAATCTGTCTCAATCCCTCTTTTTTAAGCATCTCTCTAACTCCCCTAAAAAATCCAACTATTATCATACGAATGATTACACAAAAATCGTCACTAATTCCCACACCCAGTTCAGAATCCCAAAACCATCCCCCCCACTCCCACCAGCGTACTTACAGAAACATTCAACCCAGAGTCGCTGTCGGTCACGAACAAGCAATCCACCCCCAATGAACAAGAAACTCGGAACGCTCATTAGCCCGACGCGTTTAAACCGCTCTCGGTTAATCGCAGCACGTGACCCCGCATTTTTCCCTCAGCCACGCGACCCAGCTGAAAACTCTGCACGCGTCACCCCCTCCAGCCGTTCGTCGAACCTTCCGTGTGTACAAGATCGTTAAGGGTGATCAATGATTGACGCGGACGCTGGTGAATTTGCATAGAGCCGATTGCGCTAAAAACCACAGCTAATCGGGTGGCAGCGAGCGTGTAAACGAGGAATCACGAGGGGCAAAAATGCCTGGTCGAGGGGTGTCGAGGGACCGTGGACGCTCGTCTCGCGTGGGCCATGGCGTAAGTGCGTGCGGATATTGGTCGAGTGCCGCGGCGTCGAAGGTGAAAAGGTGAAGGTCGAGGGGAAGGGAGGAGGACGACGACTGGGGTCGGGGGTTGGTCGGGGTGATGAGGATGCAAGGGGGTACCTAATTACGGTGGATTATCGTGAAAGTGCGCGCAAGGGGGGCACCTGGCCCGGGGGGCGTGCCACCCTACAGGGGTATCCCCCAAGGGGGGTACGTACCCTGAAGAGACAGGACGACGCTCGGTACATCTACATTTCGTACACGCTGCTGGCGGAGCTGCATCTCTTTGAACAGGTAAACACACGTGATTAATCAGCGAAATCTGGAAGTGTTGTTTTTGTACAGAAACGTTATATGGAGTGACAAGTATTTTTCCAGCTGAGGTTCTTTAATCGCGAACATCCACTATGAATGATTTTTATTTTACTTTTAACTGGATATTTCATGGGAAGAATTTCTATAATTATTGTAATGTTCTTGTGTCTGAGTATACAGAGTAAAAATTGAGAGATTCAGCGTATCTTTTTCTGAAGGTGCACACGTGATAATAGATTGAATAAACAGTAATATTTGATGACGTCATATATTGCTGGTGAAGCAGGGTAGAGTAATTAAGGGCAAAACATTTTTCCAATACTGCTTGTTCATTAAAGGCACCTCTTCAGCGGATTTTTAACAACCCCGAGCTCAGATATTTTCGTGTAACGAACTCGCCAGTAATTAAACGCGAAGGAGTACAAATAGATTGATAAACAATTTCATCCATAGCGTAGGTTAAACAAGTGGAAATCTAAACGCAATTAGTCCACAATTTTTTTAAATAACTTTCTGATAATACGACTTCATAAGTATAAATTTAGAAAAATTATGTACAGAAGAATAGAAATAATTTCCTGCAAATTCATGGCTTACTGTTCTCGGAAATTGAAAAGCCTATAGGACCCAAAAATAGTCCAGCTTCAACCTGAATCCCCCTGAATAACGAGGCCATAACCTGACAAACTGTTAAGGAGCTCTCCGTTCCGAGTGCATCCCTTTCGGCTGGTATCTTCCATAGATCACGTAAATTCGCCGGCTTAGTCCTCATGGGGGTGAAGGTAAGGGAGGCGCAGCGAGGCGGAGTCGTCGTGAAATCTCGGTGTACCGACGGGGTAATCGGCAATTCCTCATTAGAAATCCTCGGCGGTATGCACGTCACCGTGCGCGACCGCGTAAGTGTCAGACATTGATTAAGCCTAGCGCCGCCGATTAAATACGTCACGTGGAACAGGGAATCGTTCGAAAGACGACACCCCTTGAATTATGCGAACCCTTCCGCCGGAGGATTCGCTCCTTGGCGTGTCCCAAAATGTTCATCGTACAGATGGGATCGATTCTCCCCTCGACTGAATTAGATCAGCGCGGAAACAGAAATTTCAAGGAGGAAGATGACTAACGTTTAACGATCGCTCAGTTACTTTTTGACGAGAGGATATTTCCATGGCACTGCAGCGAGTTTAGAGTTCGAAGCTGTTCAGTTCTGTAGCGCTTAATCGGAGCGAGTTATATAAGTGTTTACTGTTTATTTATGCAAGAACTATTAGGGATAGAAGAACTATCCGTGCTCTCGGGGAAGTGGAATCTTGAAAATTTAAAGAGCTCTATTTAGCTTCGAATTGAGCCTCGATACGTTGAACGACGATTTACTTGTATCTCTAATAGCTCTTGAATCGATAGAGCAAGCGCTTTGAAGTACTCTATCCTCTCTGTGTATTTAAATTCTAAGTGGGCAAGTGAAATTTGTAGAATAAAAAATCGTGTTCAGTGGTTCGAGTCAGTAGAAATTGTCTGGTGTAACGCGGCTGGAATTGGAGATCAACGTAATTAGAACTCGGTGAACGTAAAGGCCCTCTAAACCGGGGCAGAAAGGTACGAAATGGAGCGGAGATTAATTTCATTCGAGTGCTTGCTATAGCAGTTTCCTGCGTAATTAAATTCTCTATTCCGCGACAGGGTGAAATATTCGAGTTAAAAGTGATATCATGAGATTTCCTCGGCCGCGAGGGCTCTAATTAAGTAACAAAGCCGTTAGTCATGTTTTAGAACGGCGCGGCTCGTCAGCCGCGGTTAATGATAAATGAAACGTCGGGTATCATTCGCGAGTCGCGCTCGCGACCGTATTTCCCTTTGCCAATTACGTATACCACGTGCTCCGAATATTATCACGAACCATGACGCTCGGGCAATAAAGCCTCCCTCCGCCACCCGAGACGTAATATTACGTCAACGTCGTGGCGCACGGCGGGGCATCAAAACACGCGATACGCCTCTCGCCGCTGGCGGAACGTGCACTTCGATTCGAGCGTAAGTATTCGTCGCTGTAATTGAATCAGAACTGTGCACGGACGCCCGTGAAATCGATTTAATTAATACTGTTTGCGCGATTCCAACAAGATTGTCGCAAACGCCCCTTCAAATTCATGTCTAGGCTGCGTTGAATATTTTATTGCTTGCTGGCTGAGGGAATTGTTTTTTTTGTTTTTTTTAGGGAGTGGGGGAATAGAGGGAATTAGGATAGTGGAGATGTAAATTTATGTATTTCATTTTATTTGTAAAAAAATTTCAATTTAGTTTTGGGTAGCTCTGATTTTTATTTATTTTTGGGGGGTTTTTTAACTCCCTTGTTTTAATACTTGTATTTATATTTACGATATAGTCAGTGTGGCTTTGTTCTATTTGATACTGTAAGATATTCTATAATAGAAATATTATGTGATTTATGGAGGAGAGTATAGAAGATATTCGATAACAAGTGCCAAAAATTTGAAGAGGTTTCTCTGCCTGCCAAAATAAGACGAAACTCAAGAGTAACAACATTCTGTTCGAGGTTTCAATTCAGAGCTACTAGTATTATTAAAGCAACGTCTAATATGTCTGATTATGAGTTGACCTATTTTACTGGCATCACTGCGCTAGACCTAGCTAGTACTCACCCTAGTAGAATAAGCCTTCTAAGTCAGACACCATTTTGAAACCTATTCAAAACCTTCCAAGTTACCTACCAAAGAAAACGAGAAACCAGTCCCCCACTCACCTATCAAATTAACCCTTAAACCCTCCAAAGAATAATACACGCGACAGACGAAGATTACCATCGTCAATGTCCCCGTTCACCATAGTCGATCTACGCTTGATCACCAGGATCGCGGCAACGAACGATCAGCCCCGACCATAGACGATAAAGCCCGCGTAGACGATCGGGCGTCGCGCAATTAGCGTCACTCGCCCCGTTATCGTCCTCGCGGAATACATATTCAGCTCGACCACAGGAGTGACCAGGCACTGCAAGCAAATCGACCGTGAAATCGCACGAACGAGACGTCGCCCGATTTCTCGTTCAACGATGCCCCTCTATCGACGACGAGAGAAGGGGGATGCAAAAATGGGGGAGAAAGGCTGCGGGTAGGCGGGCTCGAGACACATCGTCGATAACCTGCATTTGCGTAATTGCACAGGCGGTAACCGCGATAAGAAACACCCAGGAAAAACGATTTCCCGTGTTTTCACGGCCCATAGAGCCCGTCGAATTTTCCCTCCGACGATGCTTCCTTCCTGGCTGGCTGTCTAGGGTCAGCTTCACAGCTACTCATTAACCTGGCGAATCTAATCTGCATCGAAAGTGTGCTTTTAAGACGGCTCGCTGCGAAGAGCCTTCGATCATTCTATCCTGAATCGCGATCGATAGTGGGGGATCATTTCTCTGGGAGCTTTTGTTTTTCATGGGGAAATTGAAAGGCGGATGTGGTACGAGGGTAGTGGGAAATAAAATGGGTGTTAAAATGGGGGTTACAGAAGGCTTCTGGATTCTGTGATTCTTGATCGACAACATTTTTCTTTTGATAGAGAGAACTTTCAGAAAGTATACTTTGATATTTCATTTTTAGACTGTAGAGGTGTAGAGTCGTTTTCGTTTATAAAAATTTCCCAAGAGCAGTGCATTTAATGCTTGAAACTCCTCGCGCAGGTTAGGTAAAATTGTGCTTCGTTAGCCAATAAAACCGGGAATCCTCTGATTAATCCGCGAGAAACACGCCAGAGGCTACACGCGCGTCGAACGATAAATCCAACGTCAGCGATCAGACTTCATCGCCCGCGACGCAGATACGCCGCTGTTCCAATTAAACGTCACCGATTCGCACTTTCCACGGGGATGCCGACGAAAAGCATTTTGATGGATGTACCGAGCAGCTTTCGGGGCTAGTTCCTTGCATGGTTGCACGCCACATGCCACAATATTTTCTCTCCATTTTTGCTCGTTTTTCCTTCGTGTACACCGTGTGCGCTATGAAAACACGAACATAATTTCCGAGGTGAATCCGTCGGATGAAGGTAACAATTAGAACCTGGTTACACGAACGTTGACGATCGTCGAATTTGATGGACAATTTCACGTGTCTTCATTATTTTCAACTGAGAGAATAAGGAAAGACACGATGGACGTTATAAAGTCTGATATATTAACCTTCCGTGTGATGAGGCTCTTAAGAAGGAACGTGAGACAAATATATTTCTATCTCATATGTTCTCTGACGGTATTGAGATGGAATGATTAAAGTTAATGGAAGAATCATCAGGGTTCATTTTAGCTATGTTTCACTACACTATTTTATTTTATTATTATTTTACCATTTTTACCATTATTGTTTTAAAAGTCTAGTAAGCTATGTTTGCTGAATACCTTAGATTAAAATTAAATAATATAAATTGGGTACGATACTTCTCATGTAAATTAAATTCGTTCCATTTTCGAGTCGTTTAATAAAAATTGAATTAAAATTCGAGATCTTCTCCTCTAACTACGCTTTAATACAAAATCAGTTCTTATTTAGTCAGGATAAAAAATTGTCAAATTTTCTATTCGTCTCCAGTAGCATAAGTCCACCTTCTTACCTCGATCACATTTGCTGGCACACCCCGTAGCTTCCAAGCTCGCGCAGTCTGTCAACGGCGTCAATTCACGCGGAAACTGGAAGCAGAAAAATATCGCGATGGCGTGACCCGTCGATCCACACCGAGGCCAGATGGGAATCGAATCGTTGCCTAGATTGCGATCGCTTCGCGTGTGCCTTTAAAATCGAGAAATCAGAAAACAGACGCCGCTGGCGTGAAACTGGCAGCAGACGTCGGATTAAGGCCGCGGCATCGCTGCTCGTCGCGACGAGAAATATGAAGCATTCCCGGATCTCGTGCATTCAATCCCGCGACGAGCTTCAATTCCTGCTTCCCTGAATTATAGAACTTAATGTCCCGAACCGCGGGAAGAAAGCTCTTGAATTATTAGTCGCTTTCCGACGTAACTTCGCCAGTGATTCTTGAATCGGAAACGCAGGAAGCTTCCATTTATTTTTGGAGAATTTCAGGGTGTTTATCGATCTTTAATTCTCCTGATCTGAAAATGCTATATATTTCTCAGTGGGTACTTGAAAGAGGTTATTCTTAGGTTCTTGGTGGAATTTTATTGTTCATGTAGCTGTAGTAAGTCGACCCATTAAAAGCACTTATAGATTCTACAAAATAGCGTCTGTAAATTGTGTACCTACAAGATAGTGTCTACAGATTGAAAATATATTCTCCAATTTATGAGAACACATACTGTTAGAATATTGATTAGAGAAACGCAGAGCTACCCCCAAGGTGAGCAGACTCTGCAACTTTGTTGGAGAATATTTCTTAATACGCTTGCATCGGCCTCGATTTATTTTCATTGGTCGCCGACGGCGTACGTCACCGCCGAGGCTCGTAACGACGATGTACATGGAAACCAAGCATAAATTACTTCTGGCCCAAGCGTTCACCGCAATTCATGTCTTCGTGATGACGGAACACCGTAAATGTTCTCCCTACGCCGCGAGAATACTTCCCCTTGTTCCTGTGGAGCGAATCCATGCATATACTGAAAAAAAATAGCAGTGTCAAATTAGGGCGTCTTTCTAGTTAGAGCTTCTCGACTTGCCACATAATTTAGTGTATAAATGGTATTATTTTAGTGATGAAGAATAAGCTGAAGAATAGCCAAGTCTTGTGATGTTCTGACGAATATATCTCAACTTGCCTTGCTCGTACGAAAAATAGTTCGAACATATTCGTCAGAACCTCAGTTCACCAAAAAATGCATCCACTGTAACTGCAACCTTAAGATATATAACTAAAATACTCTTAATTTTAGCAGTTAATTATTTTCACCCTTCGCCCCACCAATATTAACGTTCCTCTTACCCTTGTTCCAGGACCTCCAATCGGAAATCGAGACCCACCGAGACGTTTACGCGTCCCTGAACGGCACTGGTCGGAAGCTTTTGAGCTCTCTGGCCAGCCAGGATGACGCCGTTATGCTGCAGCGTCGTCTGGACGAGATGAACCAGAGATGGCATCACTTGAAGGCGAAAAGCATGGCGATAAGGTGAGTGACGGTGAAAATCGTTCGTTCTTCCCTTCTATTTTTCACCGCTCGTCCTTCTTCTCCTCTTCCGCTGCCCTTTTTGCCTCCTTTTCGGTCCAATTAACGTTCGCGGTGAGAACGATGACAGGTGGAACGGCGAAGCTTTCAGCCACCGTGAACGGTAACAGGTGCGCCGCTTTCGAGAGACGGACGCTCTGTTCTGCGTGCATAGGGGACCGTGGTCGGTGAAAAGTGGCTGACGAGAATTCGGAACGTAGAGATCGGGCTGGAAGAATGAATTACGTGGGCTAAGTTGAGGGTAGGCGAGAAAGGGAGAATGAAGAGAATAGCAGGGAGGAAAAAAAATTGAAAAATAGCAGGATCAGGGAAAACGAAAAAGAACGAAGGAGAACAGCGTGTGAAGAAAAGGGGAGATGGAAAAAATAAAAAGTGGGTAGAAAAGAAATTAAGGGATGGTTCTACATAGTACAATAAAATACAAATTAAGAATGAAGAAACTGTTGTGGAATTTTTAGTACCGATTTTTAACAGGGTACCAATTTATCAAAATTCAGACCCAAGTGGGTGGATCAATGAGAGATTCTATGAAACAACCTCTGTTCACATTAACTCCCCCAATACTGTATTATTCAAGACGCTGTCTAGACAGATAACTATAAACAAAAGAATATCTTTCGTTGTCGAACTGTTTTAAAATGCAATAGAAACCCAGATGGTTGCCACCCGATCAGGCCGTAAGTAAAGTTTGAAAGAGAAACGAAGAGAATGGAGCGTGGAATAGGTAAACGTAAAATATGCAGGAAAAAGGAACAAGAATAAGATGGCTTTGATTTTGAAATACTGCTAGGTTTTAGCGAACGCATGCAGCTCTGAGATTCATGCATTGTATAAGGTTCTCAGGGTGTCTGTTTCCCTAGATTTCTTCTGGAATTGATATATTACGCCCCCGTAAACGGGCACGGCTGTTTTAAACGTAACTTTAACGCTCGACCCATATATTTTTCCTCGTCGTCTCTTTTAAACACGACCGACGGCATAGGAGCAACATACAAAACACATTTCGTATTTTCGCGAGAGCGATCTCGCGGAAATGGTAAAAACGAGTTGACGCTAGCGGGCGGAAATTTTCACCCTGCCTCGATCGAAGTGACTCTCTCTGTTTTTTTCATCCCTCCTTTCCTATCATCCAGGTTTTTCATTTCGAAAAAACTAATTCTGAATTCCATTCCGTGTGTCCGAATCGATTTATTAATCCATTGCGCATTTGGAAAAACACATTAAGCCAGTGTCAGTCGATTTACAAAAATCAGAGGAAAATGTCAGCGTACAGTGAACTGTCTCGCCTAAAAAAACTGTGACTCGTTGACAAAAAATTTTACATTGTTAATAACGCTAACTGTGCTTGCTTCAGTTTTAAATTTATGTATGTAAAAACTGTTCTTTTTAGCTCGGTATTCGTTTCATAAAAATTTGAAAAAATAGAAGATACAAAAAGGGACTGAAGTGGAATAAATGAAGTATATTTTAATATTACAAGAGAAGGGATGGAAAAGTATAAAAAAATATGCAGGACTGCAGGAAATTTTACAATAGGATTCATAAATCCTCGATGCAACGAACAGAAAATTATTCCCGTGGCAACATCGCTGAACCAATGGCTTTTGACGCGCGAACAATTCCAAAGATTTCCAAGGTGGGCGGAGGGACAGTGGGTGTGCACACGCAGTAGGTTAACTATGAACCCAGAAATTCTCAGCGCGCCATTCTCCTTTGATAGCGCAGCAGTTATGCGTCGCGGTAATACCCTTCGTAAGCAGAAATTGTCGGCGCGAAAACGGGGAGGGGTTGCTTCAAAAGGTCCTTGTGAAATCTTTGACTCGATTTTCGTGTCTGTAATACGGGATAAATCTTCGTGGGATTTCACGCGGAGCTTTGATCCGAAATCGACAAAGCTGCTTTGACTGGGACGCAGCGGGTTTCCCTCTATAATCATGCGTAGTTGTATCGTTCAGTGATTGAGAATATTTCACTGTGATGCCTTAAAAGTCTGAGTAGTTTAACCTGTAGAATTCTGCCTGCACAGATATTCATGATTTCTAAATTCTACTTGCCCCAAAGTCAAAAAATTCTGAATTTCTGTTCCAATCATTTCGATCAATCCAGTCCCCAATCATTTCTCCATCAATTTACAACAGAAAACTGAAACACAGAATTTTAGTTTGAAAACGATTCTTATACCGCCCCACATCTGCAGCGAGAAACAAAAGGGAAACACGTTGATCGCTTCTCGAAGCTTGCAGGTGAAAAATTACCAAGTTCTACTCTTTCACGTTCCCACTGAAAAACTCCATTTATCTTTCGATTCTCGAAAGCGGGTATGAAAAGAAAGCACTGCTGATTCTCTGAAATTCGTAGATGAAAAATTACATCACGGTGACCCGAAACAAGGAGAAGAAAAAAGCTCCGATAGAAGAACGATGTTAAAGAGAGAGAGAGAGAACGAAGGCGAATCCTAACGTCAATGTTCATTTATTATTCCCAGTTCGCTTAATCGATTTCCCATTTGCCTTTTATAAAAGCCAGCGTCGTAGAAGGAACGCGAAAGGTAGCCAGAATCTCGGCCACGCGGTCACGATCGATTTGCATCCAGCTAGTTTATAATAAATCCCTCGTGGATTTCCTCGCGGGAACTTTCTCAAATCCGCGGAAACAACTCTGAGAGACTCGCTCCTATCTGTGCCCCTCAGCGCTAAGCTACGTGTGCTTACGGATTACCCCGCGGCCCCCATTGAAATTTTCATTCGTGAAAATTGCGAATTCTTGTTTCCGTGACGCCTCGAGTACGCCACGCACGAGTTGCACGCGCTTTTATCGGGGCTCCTTTTACTGCAAGGGAATAAAAGTGTCCTGAGGCATCAAGGGAGCTCGATTACGTAAGGGGTTCTTATACTTTCGGCAGTGCTTGCAGGAAATCCCGTCGGTCGGCTGCTACGATGGCCCGTAATCGGATTCACCGAGAGAAGTTTATAGGGATGTTAATTCCACCCTTCAACCGGAAGTGAACTTTAGTTAGTCGGAAATTTTCGAGGGAAGTTAAACGCTTTGACGGTGATCAAGGGAAATTTCGATGCTTGCGTAAAGCGGCCACGTTTTCTACGTTCCAATCTTGTCGAGGATCGCAATAAAGATTCGACCCACTGTTTGTGTCTTTGTTCGCGGAGACTGTTGCTTCGGTATTATACGAAGGCCTTCTGGAGCTTTGTAAACGGCCCTATTTTATTAAAGAATACCTACGAGTGTCTTATTGGTATCCTGTGTACTCTCAGAAGGCATCTGAGATTCTACAGGGGGGGTATGGTTTAATAATCTTTGGGGTGGAGTTACAAAAGAGTCGGTGTCCTGCTGGAATTTTCTTCATAAATGGAAGAATTTCTTAGTTACTTTAAGCCGATTTCTTTTAGTTAAAGAAATCGGGTTTCGTATTTACTGAAGCTGGAAATGATTGTTTTAATTACAGTACAGTATCTGGTGACTTACAGGGTGTTGTATATACTCTACAAATTGGAATATTTTAGAATAAGTAAAGAATTCTTAATAGGTATTTTAAAATAAAAATACCTCGACGACAATTTTTTCAGACCATACGATTGTCCCTTTATTAAAGCTCAATCTCGTACTTCTCAAAATATCTCAAATTCTTTGGAACGCTATTACCAAAACTGTTCCCCGTATTAAAACCAAAGAACCAGAATCTTTCGCCTCGCTAACAGTCTCAATGGCGCAGAATCCCCGCCGCGATTCCGATAACGGCAGCAACCCTCTGCCAGGGGAATTAATTTTAATTCCCACCCCTCAGCCTCTGCAAGTGATCGCAGAAAGGGTTGGAACGGTTCCGTCGTTCGCGGAAGGGCTCGAAAATTTAAGTAGCGCCGATAAAAGCGAAGTCAGCAGCGGGTTAACCCGGATAGAGTCGAGCAATCAGTCTCCATTAATTAGTTCGGCGTGGTTTTCAGCCAGCTCGCGGGGGCTTGATTACCGGAAGAGCGTATTCGTCAATGGGGCAGGGACAGGACGCAGCTTCCGCTGCGAGCGGAAGCCACCCCTTCCCTAGCTACCCCTCAGAGATCCGCCTTTTCGTCTTTCGTTAGTCCATCACTCTTGCTCGTTTTTCCCCTCTTCTTGCGTGCTTATATATCCCCTTCTCTTATCCGTCTTTTGGAACGCCAGCCATATTTATCAGTCAGAGTCTTCCCTCTCCGCCCCTTCTGTCTCCGCGAATCGTTCTGGCCAGGGTTTTAACGTGGCTCGCAATCAGGCCACAAATACCGCTGGAATCACTGATCCCGATAATTCGACGATCGTTTCTGGCAGCGATCTCCACGAGGCTGTGGACAACGATACCAACTCGATAGGTTATGTTTGCTGGTTAAAGTCTGGGACGAGTGTGGCAGTGGGGAAGCCACCCTCTGGTCTTTATTTTCTCTCGTGGATCGAGATTGGTTTTTAGAGGGAATGTCGTGAGTGGAATTAGTGGAAGGACAAGAATGAGATTTGTTGATTTTTTTTTGCAGCTGCTGTCTTCTTTTTTAAATAGGGTTTTGATGCTGCGAATCTATATTGAGAATACATGTCAAGTAATTTAAGCGCCATTTAACAGCGTTCTCTTTTCAGAGTTCGCTGAGTTAAATTAATCCTCGAAATTTGACTCCCTTCAGCTCGATAAGCAGCGTTTGATGGAGACCATCCATCTGATTCCCATTTAAAGAACAGTTCAGCTTAATTTCGACGCCTCTCCAGCAGCGGCAGCCTTCGCTCGCAGATGTCGTTACCTTTTTGCTCGCGCAACAGCTGCCTGGTTGTTGTTTGCCGTACGAATTACACAATCCTTCGACCCTCTCGCAGCGGAACCAGAGTGTTTCAAGGAGGTTTACATGGGGACAGGCAAAACTACGTCGTCGCGAGCAAACAACGAATTCGGTGGCTCGAAGCTTTTTCGCGAACCCTGGGGAAAGGCACTCGAACTCGCGAATTTCATCGTAACAATTGTGTTCCTGCTAATATGACTCGCTACAGTGAACTTTTTCAGTGAAGCTAAAGTGAAGTGGAACAAACGTCGCCAGAGTGGCTGAATTTTACTGGATTTTATTAGACATAATTTTAGTCTTATTTAAACTTGATGAGTTGGTCAGTGTCGATCCTTGGAATTAACATAAAATAAATACTATGTAAATTTAGAGCTTGATTTATCAACCTGTTGTACATATTAACCCTCGGACAGTGGATTGTTTTACATTTATGTGCACAGCCAGCGAACTCAGGGTCACTTTTGACTCACCGTTCACCATTCGAGGGTTGAAATCAGCCACCAAGAATTCCAAGTATGACACACGTGTTAAAATTTGATTAAATCACTTTCAAGTCTTCTTAAACATAGATACAATTTTTATATACACTGATAACTTCCTAATCACCAAATAACCCAGTTAAGAGATTAAAAATCGAAAGGTAAATATAGTCCTGCTATCTTCTGTCCACACCACTTCTCTGTTACTCTTCTCATACACAATTAAAATTGTTTCACTAAAAAATGCTTCCCCAGAACACATCACATCCACCTCGATAATTGAAACTTAATACATGTACCCATTCTCGGATCATCGACCACCGAATTACATTTCGACGACACGCGGAACATCTCACTGACAATACCGGAAGAGGGACAGCCCACTCGTCGTTAAAATAAATAACGTCCGCGCGTCAACGCGTCTGTCAGACGTATAAACTTCAACGTCGCGCGTACACGACAATAAAAATCGCAGAAACTTCATTCTTCGACCGTC
This sequence comes from Calliopsis andreniformis, assembly GCF_051401765.1. Classification (NCBI taxonomy): domain Eukaryota; kingdom Metazoa; phylum Arthropoda; class Insecta; order Hymenoptera; family Andrenidae; genus Calliopsis; species Calliopsis andreniformis. The sequence continues at coordinate 14,479,893 of NC_135073.1, forward strand.
GACGGAGATTTATAACGAGGGGAGTCTGGCCACGAATGGGAGGGGAAAAAAAAAATGGAGATTCCGACCTTCGTCGGCGAGTCCATCCGACGGGTTTCGCGCAAACAAGATACCGGTAGCAGGTAAAATCAATAGCTGGAGCAATTAGTTACCGTGGCACGCACGCGAAAAGGGCAGGAACTGTATCCGGGAGTCGGATGCGCGGACTTTTCGGACTTGTTCAACATCCGGCCGCCGCTTTTTTCGACCCTCCGTGGTCGTTCGAACCCCCATTCGAGAGAAAAAGTCCGCGAAATAGAAATTTGCGAGGCACGAACTGGGACACGGATCGAAAATCATTTCATTGGCTCGCTGGAAGAGTGATATTTAGAAAGATTTTAGTAGGTTTGAGGTGTCTGCGAGAATTTACTTTTAATTGTTTATAAGCCTTTAATTATGTATGATCAGGTTTGATGGTATTTGCACCTAGTGTAGGTTAAATAAGTTGAAGGATCAGTTCTCTTAAAAGAAGAGAATGTTTGTTTGTGCTTATGGTATTCTGGAGTTGCTGATTATTTCAATATAAATTTTGTTCTGACGTGTACCCTTGAAATTACTATCCAAGAAGACGTCAGGGAAAGGGCAAGGCTTCCTGATTGGTCTTCCCCCCCTCTGGAGGACTCAAGAAGTTTCCCACTGCTTTGGCACCCCCTTCTTCTGTGCCTTTAGCATGTGTTCTAGGTGGAGGGGTGTCCACCAGATCCAGCGAGACAGTCTGTTCTCAGTACTTGACTCGTACTACTTAGAAACCGCTACATGGACTCCCATCTCTATCAGGCTTCTAAACTAATGAACGATTCAACTTCACAAAGTTTCCAACGTTTCCTTACCCAAAAACTATCTATCCAATTTCACCATGAATTTAAAAAACAACTCACCAATACGAAAATAAAATTCTAAATTCTGAAATACCACCCAAAATCATCAAAAACCATCGAAACATCTCAAGCTCTGAACCCAGTAGAGAAAGAGACACACAAGCTCCAGAAATCGAGAATTTCGCAGGCATAGAGTGCGAGTACAAGCTCTTCCTGAAATACAGATACGTGCAGGAAGTCGCAGGAATGACAGATGTCTCCCGCTGCGAAGCAAAGGCGCGCACGGTTGCTAGTCGAGGGAGCATGAATCAGCAGGAATAATTAAAGATATACTCGTACACTCGCGTGCATAGCTGGCACTGCTCGCGACGCGATTAACGCACTCGCGCGTTCACGTATGTCGGAGTGTCGCGCTCGCGCGAAGCATCGTCGAACACGGCGAAGTGGACGAAATCATCGGAAGTACAAAACGCAACAGAGTGGGTGGCGGCGGGGACACACACAAGCCCTCGTGCTGCTTGCAGAGGCTCGCATTTACGCCGTGATTCCTGGGAAAAAGACTTCAAAGGCCGTTTCCGGGCTGGCTGCGCGCCGTTTCCTTTAATGTCGTCGTTCTACGTCATCGTTGCTCCTCGTGGAAATTGTTCTCGCGTGGAAGCGTCTCTCGCGACTTTCCCGGAAGCTCGAACGCTCTCCGCCGGAAGCGATCGTTCGAGGCCTCGTTACGAAGCCTCGCTTCGTCGAAGGGACGACTTCGACACCGTCGTAATCGAGTTACGTGCGAGCAGTCCGCGTCTGTTGCATTCTTCACGAACAATGCTTCCGCGAGAGAAATTGCAGGGGGCGGTTCCCGGGTGAAGCTCCGCGATAAGGCCCGTTTTCTGCGAGCTTCGCGCGTTATGAATGATAGTTTACTTTAGCTACTGGGAAAGGAAGGGACAATGAGGCGATTCTTCGGAGCGGAACGAGGGGAATAGAACACTCGTGGAAAATGAATTCGAGCTTTCGCGTAAAAATTAATGATCGCGGTATAACGAAGCGAGAGAATTAAAGGGAATTATATTGTGAAAATATTTGAGGTTGATTATCTAAAAATTGGAGGGTTCGCTTGAAGTTCTCGCCATTCTCATTTTCCACTAAAAGCATCTAATTTCAATTTCCTGCAGTTTTTGTTCCTCCGCCGTCTCATTGAAACTTCGAAGCACTGTTCGCAATTTCTTTCCAGATTAGAACCGGGGGTTTATTTCTGTAAAGCTAAATTACATTTTAGAGGGAGCTAAGAACAACGAAACGTTCCTGAGTAATATTTCGGGAACTTCGTCCTGGCTTCTCAGGAACTTACGTGATTCTACTTGTTTGGCAAACTTCGCCCTTTAATTTATTTTCGCGTACCAAAGGAACAGACTCGTCGAAATATCGTGTTATTTTCGAGCTGCTCGAGAAAAATGTTCATCAAAAGATATGAACTCCGGCTGGCGTGGTGACCTGCAGAAGAAAAGCAAACCGAGCTCGTCACAGTTTACAATCTACGATCTTTCGATCCCAGTAAACCATATTCTGTGGCACAGTTAAAATGCAAAACGCGTTCTATCTGCACGACGCACCGCTGCACCGAAACAAGACCTCGACGTCACGTAAACTGTCCACAATAAAAACCGTACTGTCAACCGTTCAATTATACATCGCGAAACTGCAAATGAATTCAGAAACGATCGAAGAAGGGGCGTTGAATTCGCGACGATATCGAAAGAGCGATTTCACAAAAATAGTGTCCACAGATATCGAAGAGTCGCGGCGGTTGATTCGTCGCGGGCCAGTCGAACCGGAAGTGACAGGTAGATAATCGTGGATCGTGATGAATCGCCCAGTCGTACCCCCCTTATCGGTTAGCCCTGTACATCGTCGTCCTTTCGTTTCACGAACACAGATACACACACAGATGCACCTCGAAATCGGTCACGCGCACCCCCCTTTCACCCCCTGAATCGTCGACCCTTTTCCATCGCTCTTTCCACCAGATCTGGGCAAATCGAAGTTATTTTTACGTGACGTCGTCGGCGCGCAGGCGACCAGCGAAGCGAAGACACAGAAACGTGGCTGGGAAAAGGGACGGGAGACGAATGACCGCCATCCTGCCGAGAGATATTTGTTGCGAGCGTTCCAGGAGACGGGGCGCGAAATGCTTGGAGAATTTTCTGTTTCACGGTCGACGAAACGCTTTCGAATTTATGGGGGAACTATTGCGTAGTTGTCGAACGAGTAATTGTCGTGATTATTGGGGGTTGGAGTGTGCGGATTATTGGGTTCGGAGAGAAACTTGGAGAGCGAGGATTTAGGGGGTTGAAGCTGGGATTAAGTAGAATTATTAATATTAGAAATTTTGACGCGAAGATTAGTCAGTTTTAGAAGTTTCTATTATTAAAGATTTTTTGTTTAATACTTAGCACAATATCTAGGCTACCAATTTTATTAACTCATAACCTCTGTTTCTCTTTCTGTAGAGGATTATTGATTGTCCCAGAGTTGCAGGTACTGAGGATGCAATTTCTGAGTCAGAGTCTCTGACTAGAAACCAATTACACTATTTTCTCTTTCTTCAAAAATAGCTCCTTTTCAGAAAATACCCCATATAATATCTAAATCATTAATTTCATTAATTTATCTTCTCCCTCGTTCCACAAAACCTCACTATCCCATAGTTAAAAGGTCACAAAATTACAAGAAAGTTACCTCAGCAGTTTCTAATCGCATGCGGAAAGTTAGCTTCACGCTTCCAGCTTTTATTGTCCCCGTTTCGCAACTTCACGCGCACGTGTATCGTCGTCGAGCTGACTGGCAACCCCGAAGCGATCTGCGTCAATGTACACGAGCTCCTAAGGAGCCAGGGACGGCTAAGTAAACCGGAGGGTCGCATCTGGCACAAACGGGACGTAATGCCTGGAGAATATAGACGAGGTGAATAGGGCGGAACACGGGTAAGCGAGGAGGAGGCGCATTTAGCGCGGGAAAACCGACAGCTCTTCCGGAGATTAACGTTAAGCCACACCTTATCATACTTTAAGCTCGTACCGCTATCGTGCATCCGATACACCGCTGGTATCACGCGGCATCGTGCCCCTGTAATGAGTTACGACTGCCCAGTGGACCGGAAGGAAGGAAGGATGCATCGGCCTGAGCGACAGCTTGATTTCGATGCATCGGTATTTGCTGGTTCAGGTGCATTGGGAAATAGATCGCTCTTGGGGTGCTCTGTTGGCTGGAAAGTTGGATCAGACTGTTTCTGTGGTTCTAATGTTACTTTCTTTTAGGCGAAGGGGGTGAGTTTTTGTGATAGGAAATAGGTTTAGGGGGAGTTTATACAGTCATTTAAAGATCTTTCTTTTCAGTCTTAAGAACCTTTTTTGGAGAAACTTGTAGACCAGAGTAGTAGAAAATATGTATTTGTAGACCACTGTGTCTGACTAAAGCTTGATCTATACTACTTAGAAGGCATATATCCTTCTATATCAACACAAAGCTGTGACAAACTTAATGAGTAAAATACTGAGAAGCCTCTGACAGTAAAGAATCATCACTATCCACCACGTACAAAAGGTAGAACTCTAGTATAAATATTTAATCATAATATAAATGTGGTAATTTGTCATAAAATTGGAGAACTGAAAATTGACGAGCCTCCTCTCTCTCGCATTAACACCTTCTCAGAACTATCTCTAAAAAGAATCTCCCCAGGCTAAATCTCATCTACTTAGTCGTCTCTATGCTTACAATATCCAAAGATTCCCAGCATCTGCATCGAAAACACTTAGGACACTTTTCTCTCATACGAACAATTCGTTGTCGTGTCGCTTCTCACAGTGTACACGGATTTCCGAGGATTACGTTCTCCGAGACGTAACGTTCTCTTAGAATTATGTACGAGCCGCAGTTTACTTAGCCAGACTAAATCCAGGAGCGCGTGTGTTTACAGGGTGCAAGGGCGAGAGGGTGAGAAAGGGTGGAGTATCGCTTGTAACAGCGGCGCGAGTCGATTTATCGCGGGCATTCGAAGCTGGCCCGCGTCTCCTTAATAAATCTCCCCTATTAATACCGATTTAAAGCACTCGTTATTCCAAACAGAACCGTAACTCATACGTAACCCTGCCGGCGAGTTTAATCGAACTCCAAGCCGGTTCGAGTCATTCGGGGGAAAAGCGTTTCGCAGTTCCCAGCCGGCGGTAAGCGTTTAATCTGCATAGATTAATTCGATCTGTAATCAAATCTGACCGCCGATGAATTGGACGGCCCCTTTTGGACCGACGTCGATTTCGAATTATCGCGCCGTGTCGTTACCTCTTGCCCCCCTGAAATGGTATTTGTATATTGGACGACGGCTGCCAAGTTTGACGAGAAGTCATGGGGGATTGCCTAATAAAGGGAGAAGCATTTTAGGAATTATAGGAACTTGGATTTGAACATTTTGGAAATAGAAATATGCTGCTAAACAACATTATTTGAGAAAAAAGTCTTGAGTAAAAGTTGACACAATTTCATTGACAATCATTCTGTAAAAAATTATTGTGGAATCATGATTCTTCTTTTAAATTAAAGCCTGAACTCTCTACTTTAAGATAGCATGTCTCGATTTTAAGTTTAATGCATCTGCTCTCACTGTAACTTCTTAAATCTGAGGGCCTGTTTGTCATATTCAAATTGCCATGTTTGACGAAGTTCATAGACTTGTTAAAATTTTTTCGGGGGATTCCGTTCACGGCAGCTTAAAATATGAACCTTCCCCTTTAATTTAAAAAAAGAATCAAGTCGCTGCGATTTTTTTTCGCAAAGTTGCAGCACTTTAAAGTAAACCTTGCATTTCTGCTATGTATCGTCAGCCTCGATGTACTGTACAAATATAAGGGCTACTTTAAAATGCTGTAATTTTGCGAAAAAAAATCGTATCGTCTTGATTCTTTTTTTAAATTAAAGGGGAAGGTCCCAACTTTATGCTACTGTAAGTGAAATTTCTGAGAAAAATTTTTCCAAGTCTGGGCATCCCGTCAAAGTAGACAATTTTCAGTATGACAAATTGCAAAGTTTGGCAAAAAACAGAGACTCGGTAAAATTTTTTTCGGGAATATCATTCACAGTAGCACAAAGTTGGAACCTTCCTCTTTAATTCAAAAAAAAGATCAAGTCGCTGCGATTTTTTTTCGCAAAGTTACAGCACTCCAAAGTAAACCTTGCATTTTTGCCATGTACTGGCACTATCGCATGTGCTACCAAAATGCATGGGTTACTTCGAAGTGCTGTAACTTTGCGAAAAAAAATCGTAGCGACTTGATTCTTTTTCTAAATTGAAGGGGAAGGTCCTAATATTATGCTACTGTAAGTGAAATTCCCGAAAAAAATTTTGCCAAATCTGGGCATCTCGTCAAACTTTGCAATTTTCAGTGTGACAAACATGCCCTTATTTTTAAAGAACTACAGTAGTAGGGATGCATTAAACTTAAAATCGAGATACATTATCTTAAAATATAGACTTCAAGCTGTAATTTAAAAAAAAAGATTATGATCCTACGATGATTTTTCGCGGAGTTATCGTCAGTCAAAGTTGATCAATTTTCGCTCAAAAATTTGTCTATGGTATAATTCTCTCGAAGAGTGTATTTCCATTTTTATTAGACTCTGGTTGAATTTCTACCATAAAATAAAATACAAAATCGAAGATCATCTCAATCCCCATCCACCTCAAATATTTCGACGTCGCCCGAAGACACCCCATACGTCCCTCTTCTCTATATATTCCACCATCTTTGACTCGATATTCAACTGGAAAAAATCTGGAGAACAAATAGCGACGCATCAGGGAAGCGATCGAGTGCGAGGGTCTCTGCGATGGAGGGACAAATTCGTGCTCAGCGAGGCGCATTCGTGCGTCTAAAGGGACAAGCTTCAAGCATCTCAGAGACACGAAGGATCGATGGCGATCTCATCGATACACCTTGGAGGAGGAACAAAGGGTCGACCCATGGAGCGTGAAGTCGGTCCAGGTGACTCGATGACACTGCTCGAAATTTCTAATTTCCGGCTGGCTGGTGGGGCAGACGAGAAAAGCGTCTATGAAAATTCAGACTTGACTCCGCGTCGCCTGCAGACAAAAGTTGACACGTCGCCCTCCCCGCCGAAGAAAACCCTGCTCCCCCGAGATCTCTAGGGTTGGTTGACGTTCAAAGTAAAATCCCAGAAATGAGGTTTTCGTGAGAACAAAAGGAGGCAGCTGGATGCTGCTGGCCAGAGGAGGAAATGGAGGAGAAGAAGGGGAGATAGGGTCCTCAGGGTGTATCGTCTCCTGTCTTCGGGACGTCTCGGGGATCCCTTGAAATTGTTCCTCCGCTCGGAAAGACGCTCGTCCCTGGGGACAGATCGAGGCAGCGCTCGCTGTTAAACGTATTATTCCGAAATATTTCTCGGAGGACGGAAGCCGCGGTGGAGCGCGCGCGCGGAACGAGTCGGAGGAAATGACGTGTCTTTCGCGTACTCCAGCGTTTAAGGAGACGCGCGGCTTCAAAAGGGGAGCGTCGGGGCGCGCGCTGATAAAAAATGAAAGAATGGTTTTGTGCCCGGAGGTGAGGTCTCGATGGCTCAAAGGGAGATCTGAAATGAGTTTCTCCTGGGAACAAAAAGAGGGGCTCGCTCGCGGTGCTGCCGAGGAGGCTGCGCCACGTTCGGTCACTGGGTCGTCGCGATCTCGCGATTTTAATTCAATATTCAGAACGCTCGGTGAAAGGCGAGCCGAGAAAAAGGCCTGCCTCTTCCAGCGGCTGGCGTGTTTCTTCAGCAGGGAAGCTGCCGCGATTCAACCCTTGGCGGGGTCTTCAGCTGCACGCCATGGGGGAACGAGTGTTTCTCGCCTGGATGCTTGAAACGTAGAAATTGTTGCGAGACCCTTTCTTTCAGTAATCGTTTTTCTAGTGAGGTGAGAGAATTCAAATGGTTAATTACCCTGAGGTAATTCACGAGAGTGTGAAAGAGGGAGAAAGGGAAAGAGTAAAGGTAATTGTTTCGTCCTGGACCTGTTAGTGGACTCATCAGTAAAGCTACTTAGCATACCCTGTCTTAGACACGGGGATGGTTAGATCAGGTATGAAAGTTGTATTTGTAGGAAAGGGTGACTACTTTGGAGGAAGAGGTAAATAGGAGACAGTCCCTTTAGTAGCAAAGAATGCTGTGCAGTTGCCGCGACAATCCCATAAATAGTATACCTATGTGAAGTTTATTTTTTATTTTCGATCAAAAACGAACTACCTTTCACTAATCACTTCCCTATTGAGGTGAGAAAATTCGGAACATGTTATTAGAGCTAATATTTCAAGTTTGGCATACTCTCAATACAAATTCATTAGAATTAAATTATCCCGTAAATAGTATACCTAGTTGAAGTTACTTTATTTTCGAGCAAAAATGAGCCTTCTCTGATTAATCACTTCTCTAGTGAATTGAGAAAATTCGAACCGCGTTATTAAAGCTAATATTTCAAGTTTATTATACCCTCGATATAAACTCATTACTATTAGATCATCCCATGAATAATATCGTATACTTGGTTTAATTGATTTTCGAGAAAATGAATGTTTCTATAAGCTGCACAGTTTGATGTAGATTGCAGTGGTAATTATTCAATGAAATTATACGCTAATATATTTTTAAAATATTTGAAAGACGAATTCAGAGACTTGACATGAACAATTGAATCCCCTGTCTGGTTAAAACTCATTCATTGCATTCACTGCTTACTGTCATATCTTGGGTCTGATATGTAATTACTGTCAGATGACCATTGTACTGCGCCAGAGTTTCTAAGACAACATTGAAAGAGGGATTAAGGGGGATAACCGACTGCGGAAGCGCTTCATAAACTCAGTGTCTTGATCGCTATGTGTTAGTGCTTCAGAATTTATGTTGCTGATGCTACGAAGCTGCTTCAATTACATTGTTCCACGAACTTCGTTACTTTCCATCTCTGAAAAAAGAGCCTCCCAATTTCGAAGCTGTCACCTAAAACCAGTGAAACTTTGAACTCTGTACCCCCAGCGTCAGTCTAAGAGTAAAATCTGTGACGATCAGAATCTCTGATTTCCACAAAATTAATCTAACTCCAAGCATCAATTCCTCATCATCAAAGCCGCCACACGATGTTCCATCGACTAAACATTCCTCGCCGAATTAATCGCTATCAGGCACGCTCGATTTCCGAATTATCCAGCCAGTGTATGAAAAAAGGAGGAGGAAGGGAAAAATCATTGGGCAGGCGTGGTTGGGTGACGTTAATCATCGGATTAAACGAAACCCAATAAATTAGCGGGATTATAAATACACCGTATCCGTTCGATATGAAGCTCAGTTCAGCGAGCCCACGTAATTATCGATTCGACCGCACCGCCGATACGCGATCCACGATGATAGGAAAAAGAGCAAATTATCGGCGCGACGAGTTAAACGTGGACAGAAACGACGCCAGTAAACAGCCGAGTATTTACGTTCTCATTAGGAATCGCCGCAAACCGATCCCAATGAATTCGACCTTCCATCAGCGTCCGAGTGGATCGATCCTGCCCTGGTCACGATATAATCGATACTAGGACGGCTGGCGCCATGCTGATCGGGGGAATGCACTTCAAGGCGAGATATCGGCCCAAATGTACGCTAATGAGACGAGTGCTAGGAAGGGAAAATTAATGACGAGAAATCGTGCAGGGTCCAATACCGTCGAAATACTGTTATTTTAAAGGCATTGTGCTTCGTACCGCGACGATTTGAATTTTCAACCGACGAATACGGAATTTCCAGCACGATAGAAACCAACCGGGAGCTTATTGAGTCACACCGAATCTAGAACAAAGTCTGACCAAACGTACACCGTGCTAATTCTATTGGCCCGTCCTGTGGTGTATACACAGCTGGCAAAACCACTGTACTCTGTTTGATTTACGGTAACAATGGTATTGTTTTTCGCAGTTAAAATAACTTGACCCTCCGTGGTCGAAAGATGAAATAGTCTGGAGGGTTTTATGAAGAGTAGTCGTGATATAATTGAGGATGTTCAGGCTTGTCTCCTTTTATTTCGTAGAAAGAGCTTGTTTTTACGAATGCAGGGATTCTGTTGAATAGACGTGGTTTTTTGTTACACTAATTTGGAATAATATATAGGTACAGCGGCCTTGCTAATTTGATACACAAAACGTAGCCATAAAAGGAGGGAGTTATGGAATTAGAGCGTCCCATAAAACCGTACTGATTTCGGTCGTAGTACGTACGCAAGTTTATCGATGGTATAACGTCACACACCATAAAACGCCCACGACTGCGCCCGTTATTATTACAGCCAGAATAATAGGGCGAGCAGAGGCGGATTAATTTTATTTAAGCTTTAACCTCGCGAAACTGCGCGGCGATCGTTTCGTCTCGTTCTCGCGGCGGGGAAAGTCGGCGATCAAATGAAAACTTCCCGCTGGAAAAGAGCGAGCCAAGAATTAAGTTGCCTTCGCTGTATATAGATACCTTGGAATTGGAAAAATTGTAGCTGTTAGGGTCACCGATTACGCTGAACGCGAGGCAGGTGAACTTTAATTCAGCAACGAAAGAGAACGTAAAATATTTACTTGAAGAATGGAGTGCCTTGCATCGGAACGGTGGATTAATTGCGATTTCTTTGGATTAATTATGGTCTGCAATTATGCTGGAGCTTGGGAAAAACTAGAGAAGCTGGGAACTGAAGAGATTTAGAAACTAGAGTACTAGAGGTATTTAAGGAATTTGGGAATTTGAGAGAGTAGAATTTGGGAAATTGGAAACTTAAAGAGTTGAGAATTTAGGGATTTTGTGAACTTGGGAATTTTTATTCTAAAAGTAGTATATATTTAGAAACTTAACACCGTGGGAAATTAAGAAATTGAAGAACTCAGAAGCTGAAAAAAATTCGAGACCTCTAAAGACCCCAAGAACTTCAAGAACACCAGAACTCTAAAAAATCTTATACTCCTTGAATTCTATCCCTCTAGAAACTCAAGACCTCAAACAACTCAAGACCATTAATAACTGAGAAACTTCATGCACTTGAAAACTCTATCAATTTAAGAATCCTGAACTCTAGAGACTCTCAACCCTCTCAGCTTCAGAATTCAAAACCTCTGAAGCTTCAGAACTTCGATCAATTCAGCCTCACTTAATAAAGTAATAAACTCACCACAGCTCAAATACGAATCAAGCACAACCTCTATCCCACGTATCATACCAACAAGCTTACAGACTCAAAATATAAGACAATAGCATTCTTACATTACCCCAAACGAGTTACAGGAGGACTCGTAGATGGTTTCAGGGGGGTAAACGACAAGCATTCGCGGTTGGCACGTTAATAGTCGCGTTGTTGTTGTTTATCGCGGAAGTTTGGGGACGTTTTGCGCGGCGAAGCGGGTCCGACCTTGCTCAGATTGGAATTGCGCCGGTAAATTGTTCCCTGGAGTTGAATTATAACGCTCCGCCCGTTCGCGGCAATTCCATTTGCCGACTTTATTGCGTTAACCGGGCCAGGACGAGCACCGTTGTCCACGAGAACGCCGGGGAAGAAGCGGCGACGATAGATCAAAAGCCTTTGTCGGGAGCGACCCTCTCTCGCCGCCTCTTCCGCTTCTGTGCGAAGAGTCGATTACTGGGACCCGTCTGCGGTCTGTCAATGGCCTCGAGAGATCCACGCGAACGGTGAACGCGAATCGATTCCGTGAGCGTCCCGAAAAGCGGAGCGAAAAATCGAACTTGACTCGAGGACTCCCTTCTGGTATGTAAGTTGGATGGGGAATTAATTTGAGGAGCGATAAAGGGGGATATTTCTGGGAGAGGGTGATATCGAAGGGTGAATTTGAGGACTCCATTTGTGAGGGTTTGTGAGCGAGTTTATTGTAGAGTTCAAAATGTCTAAGATTATTGTACATAGTCTTTAAAGTATCTAGGTTGTCATTTTCCATCGATTTATGTAGATACATACTATGGTCAGAAAAATTATGGCACAGAAAAATTTTGAGCAAAAATCGGCAAACTTTGACTGACGATAACTCCGCGAAAAATCATAGTAGGATCATGATCTTTTTTTTAAATTACAGCTTGAAATCTTGATTATAAGATACTGTTCCTCAATTTTAAGTTTATTGCATTTTTAGTACTGTAGTGTCTTAAATCTGAAGATATGTTTATCGTATTGAAGATTCCTAAGTTTGACGAAATGCACGGACCTCCTAGAATTTTTTACGGGAATGCCGTTTGCAAGAGCTTATAGCGCAATCCTTCCCCTGTATTTTAAAAAAAGAATCAAGTCGCTACGATTTTTTTTCGCAAAGTTACAGCACTTCGAAGTAACCCTTGCATTTTGGTAGCACATGCGATAGTGCCAGTACATGGCAAAAATGCAAGGTTTACTTTGGAGTGCTGTAACTTTGCGAAAAAAAATCGCAGCGACTTGATCTTTTTTTTAAATTAAAGAGGAAGGTTCCAACTTTGTGCTATTATAAATGATATTCCCGAAAAATATTTTACCGAGTCTCTGTATTTTGCCAAACTTTGCAATTTGTCGTACTGAAAATTGTCTACTTTGACGGGATGCTCAGACTTGGCAAAATTTTTTTCGGGAATTTCACTTATAGTAGCATAAAGTTGGGACCTTCCCCTTTAATTTAAAAAAAGAATCAAGACGATACGATTTTTTTTCGCAAAATTACAGCATTTTAAAGTAGCCCTTGTATTTGTACAGTACATCGAGGCGGACGATACATAGCAGAAATGCAAGGTTTATTTTAAAGTGCTGCAACTTCGCGAGAAAAAATCGCAGCGACTTGATCTTTTTTTTAAATTGAAGAGAAAGGTTCAAGCTATATGATCCTGCAAACTGCATCTCCAAAAAAAATTTTAGCGAGTCCCTGTATTCTGCCAAACTTTGCAATTTTCAATTTTTTATGTCACACTTTTCTAGAGATAATTTTACAAGTAACAGTAAACTTATAATGTTTGCTATTAATTTATACGACGAATTTGTTTCTAATTGTTGTTATAATTAGCTACGTCTTCTATAAAAAAGTCATAATTACCTGGAGAATCTACAGATATTTGAACCGTAGTCACGTGATCGCTCCTGCGCACGCACCTAGTCACATGACTGCTACTGCGCATGCGTGGTGGCGCTTTTGACAATTTCTCCGCGTACCTTCAGACGCGAGGACTGTCTCTCGGTTTTTCCTTACTTTTTCGTAGAAAAAACGTTTAATTCTCTGTTATACCAACTAAATTTCTATGTCTGTAACCTCTATCTTTCGGTTTTTAATATTTTTGTGTGAGAACTGTGTTTATTGTGCCATGGAGGAGCCTCAAAAGCCAGAATATTCCAGTCAGCCATTTTGTCAACTGCATTTCACGGTAACGTTCACAATTTTTATTGTTAAATAAAAATTTACACGCTAACATATAAGTTAACACAGATACAACGTAAATATGACAACCATTTATCGAACTTTTTTCTATTGTCTTTCTGGTCACCTATTTTGAAACGTCCTTTACGTAACATAAATAAATCCGATCTTTATGTTCGTAAAGCAAACCTAGAACATACGAGGTTTTGTCACATAAAGCTCCCTGTTGTCATCTCATTCTCTCTGCGAGGCTGTTCACTCTTTAGCGAGACTCGACTTCCTTTTTAAATTCATTAGTACCGTTATCTGGATACTCGAGGTGTCCTGAAACCTTGATTTAAATGGGAAGTGATATAGCGGATGGAAAACGGGAGAAAGAGTCCCTTTGTGCAGTCCTCCCAGCAGAATCCGCACCAACTTTTAATCCGCATTGTAAATTATTCTGAAATCTAGTTAACATTCCCGTGCACGTTTAAAAAACACCATAAACGGGGCTTCTCTTACAGGGGGATATTTTAAATCTGATTTCTCTAACTTCAAAGCCGTGGCGACTCTTTCATTGTCTTGGATGGAAACTTTTTTTAGAGAAAAATTATTCTATTTCATTTTGTAGAAGACAGTCCCTAAAAAGCTAATTATATTACGAAATAAGAAAAAGGGTTTTAGTAGTAGACTCCTCAGTTTGTATTTTAAATCGTCTCCGATTATAAAATGTAAGAAAATTTCAGAAAATGATGACAGCAGTTCTCTAACGATATTTGTCCTTGCGAGAAGTTATAGATTAGCGTTTGGACGTTGCCAAAAAAAAGAGCTCGACTTCCCAGATGGAAGCTGGCTTCGAAATCGGCAGTGTCTATCCGTGTTCTCGCTTGGAACATTCTGCCCCTGTCTGTTTTGTTTCCGCGCGTTCGTTTCGTCGTTTTAATTATCCCAAATGTCGAGCAACACAGGGGATGGTGCTATAATCAGAAATTTCGTCCTCGTTATGTTATCGTTCGCCAAAGTCTGCTGATCCAATCCCGTTCTTTATTTCCTCGTGCCCTCCTGAGCGTCGTTTCCAGATTTTAGGGAGCGCCAATATTTTCCGCCTCTCTGTTGGATAAAATCCAGAAATCCTCTTGGATATCCACTTGTTTATAAATATCAAAATAACCCAATTTCTAGTTTAAAAATGTAGTAAAGCCAGAGTAAATGTGTATTAAGCGAGAAATTAGATTTAAAGGAACCCAGAATCAAAAAGAATGCTTTTATTGTCAATTTTGATAACACACATTCTTCCAATCGCATATTCCTTCTAGTATCCTCTTCGAGGATTGCATTTCCCATTCAGCACAACGAGAAGCGTATCCCCGTAAAGAATCTCTAAGTGATTTATGTTGCATTAGACCAGCGTGTCGTAGAACCCAGTGAAACTACTACATTCAGTGTTTCCCATAGCGCGACTCTATTCGCAGAAGCACATCCAATTGGAATGCGATTGCACGAACGCCAATCCATGCCTTTCCTCGGGTAGTGTCTGCGTCGAAGTTCCTTGCGTGGGTGGGACTTGCAGAACGTAGTAGAAAATCGACATCCTTGATGTTTTTCGTGACTACAGTGTCCTAAGCCTCGAACACGGATTACGTTGATGTTCCATTAACCCCGAGGAACCTCCGTTGTAGCCTGTGGTAATCAGGGTGCGCCGAACTTGGAGCAATTAATCGTTCCAGCGACCGCATCGATTAAACAGCCGACATCGTCGCTATCGATCGACGGGCTATTTGTTTCCCTGCGACGGAAAGGCTGCAGTTAAAGTCAACACCCTTGCCTTTTGGGATCTCATTACATGGGGTTAGTTCGCTTTCTTTTAGGGGTTAGATCGCCTGGTTGGTCGAATCTGTCGTCTTTGAACGAATTAGGTTTTAGTTTGGTTACGAAGGTACTTGGTAACTGTTACGATTTTCTACTTTAATGATTTCAATTCTACAAAATTTCAGTAAAGTTTTCAAATATTCAAATTTTCAAAATATCAGTATTTGAATTTCTAGCATTTAAATTTTCAATATTTCAAAATTTCAAACTTTCAAATATTTAAATTTTCGAAATTACAGAATTTCAAACTTTCAAATATTCAAATTTTCGAAGCTTCAGTATTTCAAATTTTCAAAATTTCAAATATTCAACATCTCAAAGTTTCATATTCCGCAAAATGACTTAAAGATATATTCAGTTTTCATGACGTCAAGTATAAAATACCATTGCCGAAGGTAGCTCAAACAAGGTAACATATCAGCCCATAAATAACGCCATTTCCCTCTCTTTGCCCCCAAATCAATAAAACCACATTCAAACTTGAAACCCAAGATCTCCCAACATCGGTTCGCTTTTGTTACAAGAATTCTCTCCGAAACCTTTCCCCACATCGATTTCTTCGTCCGAATAACCAAGGAAGACGCAGCAGAATCGTAGATCCCGAATATCCGATGTGTCCAGTTCGACTGTGAGATAGGTAGAGGAAGGGAAAAAGCAGGAAAAGAAAGTCAAACTATCCTTCTTAGGGGTATACAGCGTTCCCCCCTGGGCGATATATCCGGGTCTCCTTATCTCGCGGGAGAAGAAAGCACAATACCTTTCGACGCGTACATGTATACGTATATACGGAAGCGGGGATCGGCCGGAAGTATACAGCTGCCTCGCGGAATTCCGCAGGACTTTCATCGACGTTACAATAACTGCAATATATCCGGCCGCGGGGCTGTTTCTTCGCGATACCAGACGACGAGTCCACGGCTTTCGAGGATGAAAAGGAGGGTTGTACGCGACGGGGTTGAGAAGACAGGAGTTGGATGTTAAGGGTGTGAGAGACTGCTCCGTCGACGACGGTACAACAATGGCGGAATATAAATCTAAATCCCGCGCGCCATCCTTCCTGGCCTCCTTGCCAGCCATCTCTCACGCCTCGATCTTCACTCCTTTCAATCCCCTCTATTCCTTCCTCTTCTTATTCATTCAGCTTGCCTATTTCGCATCCCCACGACCCCCGTATTTACGTCGACGCTCATTTTTCTCATTCTCCGGACCTCTCAACTGCAACTTTTCCGATTCGATAACTTCCCCTCGCCGTTTTGTCCTCCGTTAAGTCCCCGCGGAATGTTCCCTAGTTTTCTTGCTTATTTATTTTGCGCCCCGATGTCGTGGAGGGATGGAGTTTCTTCTGCGTCGCTTCTGATTACCTTTAATTGTATTTTTTATATCGTATTCGGAGTTAGTTCCTTCTTCTTTTTTATGGAGCGTGTCGTAGCGTCGTTTCTCTTCCGAAACATTTTTAAGGTTTCCACTATCCCGCGTTTGTGCATCGTGCGTTTCCCTCGCTGAAGCTCGCCTCGTCTGCTCCACCTTTCGTCGAGCTTCCGGTAGCTCCACTCCCCTTTCGCCCGATGTGGAATCTGTGTTTCTCCTCTCCCCTGGCTATGCATCACCGCTCGCTTTCATTTTCTCGCTCTTTTTCACTTTCTCCCGAGAATAAATATTCCTTTGCTGCGTCGCGCCCCCGCAGCCATCCCTTATCAGTATTTACAGCCGAGACACGCACGGAGTCGTTTCCTCGAATGATGCATAAGTCGCGCAGTCTGCGTTCCCCCTTCGCCTTTCTGCACCTTTGATCTGCGACGACGCCTGTCGTTTTGGATAGTCTGAAATTTTACTTTGACTCTTTGCTACGAGTTTCCTTGATGGAGATGCTGTGTAGCGATTGTTATTGATAAGAGGAAAAATTGTGTGTCGTGGTATGTTAGTCTTTGTGGTTGAATTGTTGGTCTGACTGTGTGGTGTCTGTTTGTTCACAGAAATCGACTGGAGAGTAACGCGGAACACTGGAATGCTCTGCTGCTATCCTTGAGAGAGCTCATCGAGTGGGTGATAAGAAAAGACACCGAGCTGACTGGGTTGGGACCCGTCTGCGGTGATGTAGCTGCCTTGCAAAAACAACAGGTGAGTCTATTTAAGTTATTTTCCTTATTTATATTGGGTTAAGAAATGTCTTGATTACTGGACGGTGGACAGTGTTTAGTATCTAGTGCCTAGGACCTAGGTTATTCGAGTTACAATGTTACTCTGGGCTGACATTAATTTTTCCTTAGAAGTATGTTTCTGAAATCCTTTCTACCTCTCTTTAATATGTTCCAACTCATTTGAGTCTATTCAAATAGCTTCAAACTTGTCCAAACCCTCTCAAACTTATTCAAACCCCCTTCAAACCTTCTGAAACTTATTAAAAGCCCTTCAAACTATCTCAGACTCACCTCAGTCTACTTATATTCCCTTTCCTTTGAGAGATATATCTTTCAGCTAACAGAAATCCCACTACTTCATCCTAAAAACTCCCAAAATCCAAAACCTCAACAAATCTACCCCATCATCGTCAAACTCAGTTCGACTGTACCCAAGAAATGAACACTAGCATCTTGGTATGCGTCTAGGCCTATGCACAATCTTGTCCCCAGGCAAATAGCCTCGTGTACCTTCGAGCGACCCCCGTAACCTACTGCAATGGACTGGATTACACGAAAATGACGCAATTAGGGGCACGAGTGTGTACGTGGACACAGACGACGAAGTGGCACGCGCGTCAGTGGTGGTGGCCAGGGGTGGGCTGGACGCAACCCCCATCGGCCCAGTTTCCACGCACAAAGACGTACTAGCGCGAACTAATCCAGATTAGAACGCGCGTTACTACCTCTCTGTGTCCAGTCTCCGAGTGTACAGGGATGATAAGGCGCATGTAACGCGCGATCCTGATCACTGGATATCATCGACGCCCGACACCTGCGCCACTACTTATCGCGAATTGCACCCACACGATCGTACCCAGTTGTTCCGAGATGAGAGTTTCGAGGCTGTTGGGAACGTTTCCGCGTCTTCTAAAATGCAGATAGTGTTGCTATGATGGTGGTGGATTAGTTAGGGGATAAATAAAGTCGTAACGATATCGATGTCATAGGAACGAGAAATTGATAGTCGTAGTGAAGGGGTTGAGGTAGATCTATTTGATGAGCGAGCTCGAAGGAGGTTGAAATGTGAGATGCGGGCGATTTGAGGGGAATTGATGGATGTTGTTTTGAGATTGATGGGCGAGGGCAACTGTTGTTCGCCTGGAGTTGATAGCTTCTGATAAGGGACTATAGTTCGGTTTAATTTTTGACTTCGGGATGATTGAAGGCATCGGTCACAAATGCTGTGAAACTTCGATGTACTGATTGAACATGAAATTAAAAGTTGACACACTTTGCAAATGGATCATTTTGTTTCTTGCAAACGTGGTCTCAATTTCAGCCAATGCTCTAATCATTAATATAATACAATATTAAGAATATGAATAGTAGATATCATGGAGAATTATATCACTTAGTTAATCGAGGACCTACAGTAATATTTTGTAAACCAGATAATCCTCGATTCAGCTGGGGCAACTAAATTGTATAATTACCCTAAAAATAGTATTCCCCAATTCTTCTCAAAGCCCACTAAATTGTCGAGAGATTAATGTACAAAAGATCCACCATCGAAAACCGAACTATCGCATCCCCGTGTTATCGTTTAAAATCAGACAACGCACAATTAAAACCGATAGTGGCGGGGCGTTCCCAAAAGGCCGAAGAGGCTGCAAACAATTCCGCACACGCAAAAACCAGCGGCGTTCAATTTTTATCGGAACGATTTCGCCAATAAAACGTAATGTATTCCACGCGATATCAGTTAGTTGGCTCCTACCATCCCCTCCACCCCTGTCGTACACGAATAACAAATAAAACCGAGCAAAAAGCTCGTGGTATACAGGTGTTTCGAACAATAAGCGAGTTTCGGGGTCTACGTGATGTGCCAATGTCGCATCTGCGATGCATGAAATTCAAATATCGTTCTTTAAAGCGCGGTGTCCTCTGTTGGTTCTTTTGCTCTTCGTCGTTTCGAGCGCTTTTGCACGGGGTCCTCGTCGTTTGCGACGTGACAACATGCAACGACAGCTGCAACACGTGCACTATCTGCACGCCGTGCAGCCCTCCGAACGAGAACGGTATTCAAGCAGTAGCCGGTTGCAAAACGAGGAAATCTCATTCTGGACCGTTTAGATATAATTGTTTACCAGACCGTCTACGAGAGCGATTAAAGTCCCTTGTTCATTCGAGGCTCCGCTGTGATTCCATTGAAATTTCCACGGGATCGGTAATTCCGCTTTCTATAGCTGCAGTTTCTCTCTATTACTCACGAACGCCTGTCACAAGCTCGAGGAACGGGTTATTTTTGTCGCGGCGTAAATATTCCACGGAATCTGGAGGCGCAAATTTAAGTTACGGGCTAACGGCGTCGCGCAAGAACCCACGGGAGACCCAAATGCAGCCGACTAATGACCGCGCCAGGAGTTAATCCAACAGAACTCCGCAGGCTGGATACTGTAGTTCAACAATATACTGGCCCCGCGTAATGCTGGAATTTCCGGAAATAGCACAAACGCTGCTCTAATTCGTACGCAAATAATTGCGCATAAACGAGCCGCGCGACGTAATAATTCATGGGAATAATGAAATGAGTCTTGGGCCGGGCTGCTTCGAGGTTATTAGAAATCGTAAATTATGCTACACACCAATCCACTAAAAATGTACTAATTCACTTCACCTCGACGTTTAAGGAAATGAGACACTAGTTTCATAAAATTAATGAAACTGTCGAATGAAATTAGTGAGAATATTATGGAATGACAAACTAGATCTATACATTTTTTTTCTAAAATATTTTATCCAAGAAGCTGATAGAAATATCGTCCAAAATAACCATCCAGATTGACCTGACTCACATAACAAGAAACGAAATATGTATATGTTTTCCATAGCATGTGGGAAAACAGTGCAATAAATTGAAATAGAATGCATTTTAGACACTGTGATATAATCTAACACGCGCTGAACGTTCTGTAGTTGCGTGTTGTAGGATGCATCCTGCAAATGCACAGTGGAGGATACACAATCCACTGGCCACTATAGAAATGCATATTTTAGGCTGCACCGTACACTACGGTCATACAAAAGCAAATTAGAGGGTGCATAACGCACAGTATGTCATGGAAATGCATACTGAAGGATGTACAATACACTATGTGCTATGCAAATGCACGTTGGAGGATGCACTACAAAAATGCACATTTCGGGCTGCACTGTGACCCTATTCAAATACAAATTAAAGGATGTACAGTGCACTATGCGCTGTGGGAATGCATATCGAAAGATACACAACGTACTGTAAACTATGCAAATGCATATGGCAGAATGCACCATGTATTATACATCATTGAAGTGCATATTGAAGGATGCACGATACTTGATGGGCCATGCACAGTGCGCCACGCAGCTGCACTCTATAAATGCATATTGCACTGTGCACAATACACAATGCACTATGCACAGCATATCGAGCACCAAAACTGCATTCAGCCTCGAATCATTCAACACTAAAGCCTCGCATTTCGAGGGATTCGAAAAACGAAATCGAGCGGAGAAGCATTAAGGGTCGACGACATGTCACGCGTCGGTATTCGTCTCGAATGGGACGCATCGCGAAATTGCACAGCGATAAATCGATATTGCAGGGTCGGTGGCACGCACGAAATCGGCGGGACGTTTTATCTGCCATATTGGTGCGTGGAATCGAAACGGCGAGCGCGAATATTGCGCACGTAGAACGAGCTTTCGTCGTAAACGGGTCGTTGCTGTTGGACGTAACAACCCTCGGCTGCCTTCGAATGCAGCTTAACGCGAAATCGATCGGCCTTACGGCCAGCTAGCAAAAAGAAATGGCTGGGACGAGAAATTAGCGCGGGACGACGATTATCGCGTGGCGAAATTGATTTCGACGAGCGTTTTCGATCGCATGGAACAACGACTCTCTTCTCTTCGATCGTTACAGGGAATTGGAATTTTTTAATTACTGAAATTTCTAGAATTCAACGTAGATCCGATGAAGTAAATTTCGACAATTTTTTTTATTATAATTTAGTGGAAATTGAACCAATTTTTTCTTGTGTTCCACGTAATTATAGTGTACTGTAAATGATGCTCTTGGAATCGCTGGTTTAGTAAGGTTATATTTTTTAGTAGCGATGCATATCAAGCTTGACTCATAGACGGAGTTAATAGATGTTCTACTATATTATCACCAAATGCGATGGTATATCATTACAGAACGCACTTGGTAATTAACCCGTCATTCCGATAACAGAGTCGATAAGACTATTACCTCGACGTCAGCAGTTAGAAAACGTCCAGAGCTTCAATTGGATGAATAATGCTTCAGTTACTCCCAATTTATTTCCTAATAATTCGACCTTATTCCGCGACTCGTGGCACCAGAAAATCTTCATCATACTGGAGTGTAGCATAAGACGAGTAACATTCAGAGAATGCTTAACACTCATTGCTTGATTGCGCTACTACTATCACCATCGAAACTCTGGCTGAAAATATAGAAATCTGTAAATTTGATTATGTACACGAAATAGTATTAGAATCTCTGAGTATCTCCACTTGAGTACAGCAAGAGTTTTAATCGAGCTTCTACTGTAATCCAATTGTACCACTCTGCAAAGTGTGAATAATAAATTCAGCATTCGCACGAGTACACCGTCACCACATCACAAAGCTAAAATAAGAAACCCTTTAACTCCGTCTGGTCCCAGAAACCCTTAAACATAAAAACCAGATCCCCAAAGAGCCAAGAAACGAGCTCCACCTAATAAACCCGCGTTCCGTCATCATCTCGGCTGAAGAGCTTCCGGTCGTCGCAACAGCGAAAGTAGGTGAATTATTCCGGGCTCTTTGAAGGGATTTCGCGCGACTCGAAAGATAGCCTCGTCCTCTCGCTCCGAGGCTAGGAAAGTCGCGAAGCAGCGACGATGATACGAGAAGAGAGGCGCGTGGAAACGAGAGTAAAAGAAACGGGAATAAAAAGTGCCCCAACGCTACGGGTGTCTAAATTCCCGAGGCTTAATCTCGTTAACGAGAGGCCGCGCGATATCGCGAGGGCCGTGTTTCAGTCACTCGAGGCGGTACCGTTTTTTCGCCTTGCCAAACGGAATTACGGATGCACGCGTCGAGATGAAGACGACGTCGATGGCACTGCACGTCGTCGACCGCTTAAAGCCCGACGAATTAGCCTATTTGCCCTGCCGAGCGCACCTGCTCGGTCGTGAACGAGACTCGAGTCATTCCTCTCGTCTCGGAAAAAATATTCGAGTGCCATTGGTTGGACCCCCGACTGTCCCACGTTTTAACAGGTGTCCGTCCTTGTGTGTTCCAGGACGACCATCGCGGCTTCAGGAGGCAGCTCGAGGACAAACGACCGATCGTTGAGAACAACCTGCTCAGCGGCCGACAGTACATCGCCAACGAGCCACCGCTCTCTGATACCTCAGACTCTGAAGGTGAGTTTTGCCTTTTGCTTTTTTATTGTGGTTGCGCTGACGATGGAGGTTGAAGAGCAGTTCGAGGTGAATATAGCAGCGGAATTATTTTCTGAGATAACAGTGGCAGGGTTTGTGAAGCAGGTGAGGTTGTTTTAAGGGAGATGAGGAATTTGAGATGAGGAGTATTTGAGAAGTTATGGAATTAAGAAAAAGAGTATTTATGTTCTGGTTCTGTGTATGTGTTTCTTGTGTGTGGGCGATATCTGGTGATTCGAGGAGAAACGAGGGAAATTTGATTTCGGTTGAAAGAGGAGTAATTAGTGAGGACTGTCTCTTTACAATCTCTATTCAGACAGGTTTTCTTCAGTTCTTAAAAATGAGAGGAATATCCTACTGAGAGTACTAAGTAAGCTTCCTGCTTAACAATGTTCACGATATACCCATTTTAGGAACTTTCACTAGCACCACTTCTCAATTAAAAGTCTCAAGTGCGATCCTAGAATATCTCTTACACCTCATTCTCGGAAAAGTAATTTATCCTCTACAAAGGATATAAAAAAAATCCTTTTTCAATTGAAAGTTCAATACCTCCCTAACAAAAGAGATGAATCATCACCTTCCTGTAATCAGGAGCCCTCAATCATTACGCTGAATGCCTCTTTGGAACAGAATCGCACGCGTGTCCTTTATAAACTCGCTAAATAGGCCTCCATTGATGCGTACGTATTCGCGAGGGTGAAGTTATTACGAAAAAAAAAAAAAAAAAAAAAATAGAATAGAACGAGGAGTGATTCGCGTAAAATCCAGCAGTCAGTGAACCGAAAAACTGGCTAGAATAGCGGAAGCCCATCGGGCGTGGGTGACGACGAAAGTTTCCGCGAGAGAGTAAAGAAAGTCGGCCAAGTACAATCGTTAGTTTCCCCGCGAAGCTGGTTGGCAACGCGCGACTGAATTCACCAATAGCGCAGGCCTAGTAATTAAGAGGCCGACGTCGGAGCTTTCAATCCCAGTAATTCGCGCCATTCTTCTTTCCGTGATTTTTCATACCAATTAAACGCGAGAAGTCGGCGAATCGGTTCGAAGAATTCAGCTTTTTCTTCCCTGAGCCTTCGCGCGGGATTTCGAGCGAGAAAAGTTTCGGCAAGGCAAGTAGTCGTCAAAGTTCAAGAGAGTGGCGAACAATTCGTTCTTGGAATGTTGAAAAATATTCCATTCTGGAGTACTTGTACCTGCCCTTTGCAAAGAACCGTAGCGAAGCATTAGTGAATTGGGGTCTTTAACCTCTGATGGAAATTGGTTCAAAGGGGTAGCTTAATTTTTAAAGCAGAAATTAAAGAGGCTATGCGTAGTGATGATATTTTACTATAGAAGGCTGGAACCGCTGGGTAGTTTTGTCTCAAACTGTATTTATACTTCAAAGTCTCCTTTGATCCAGAGCTAATACGAGCTTTATTCTCTTTATTCTCCTGCAATTAAAAAAATGGTCAATGAAGAAGTCCTTGCTTCCGTTAAGTCACAAAGTGATCCCAA
The DNA here is from genome assembly GCF_051401765.1 of Calliopsis andreniformis. Lineage (NCBI taxonomy): Eukaryota > Metazoa > Arthropoda > Insecta > Hymenoptera > Andrenidae > Calliopsis > Calliopsis andreniformis. The sequence continues at coordinate 14,504,138 of NC_135073.1, forward strand.
CTTTCTGGCCAGCATGTCTTGGTTATTATATTCTTCACTGACGATGTACTAACAAAATACTACATTGCCCTCTATTACAAAGAGACGTTTCATACCTTCGTTACCTTTGTAGCTCAAGCTTGAAAAGTAAATAAGAATCAAGGTAACACATGTATCATACAACAGTCTCTTTACTTCCGGGGTCAGAGTTCAGGATTGGAAGCGGTGAGATTGATTGAAGTCGTAGCTTCAAAGGGTGGCTCCTCCGGGGGTTGGAGTTCGTCGCTGAAAATGAAGGGGATTGTTAAGTGGACTGATAAAATACGAGAAGTTTTCTCTTCGCTTCTTCGTCGTCGTCCTTTTCCTCTTCGTTTTTCCTTCGTTCTCCTTTTACTTAACCCACGGAACAAGAGGGCGGCCCTTGGAAAACGAGCTTCATTCGTTCTTGTCACTGCTTTTCACGTACAATAACCCGCGGCGAACGTGGTAACCGCGGGGGCCCTCTTGAATATTTCATTTAGATAATTCCGCCCTCTCGAAAGCGGGATTATTAAGAAAAGTGAAACACGGGATTTATGGTTATTTGACCGGGAAACATTCAGAGCCAGAGATTTCTTGCCAGAAAATGGGCTCGTCCATTAAAACCCGGGAAAACAAAGTCTGTCCGCTATACAGCTCACGGAATAAAGAACAATGACCGAGCTTTAATTCTCTCTAGACTGCGACTAGAAGGCTGTCAATTTAGCCATTCATCTTTATTAATATAATCCTCGTCATTTTTATCCTGAAGAAAGGAGATCAAATTTCGTATAATTCATAGTCGAAAAGAAACTTCCACGCTAACGAAATCCTCTCGAGAGAAACCACGGAGCGGTATCAATCGAGTTAGGAGCGTCGAAGCATGCCGAAACTAGCGGAAGTTGCTAGGGTTAAAAGAGACTTCCCGAGGGACAGCGGAAACTAGAAGGGAGAGCTCACAGGGCTCTAGAGGAAAATACGTTTCGCCCTAATGTCAATGCAATTTCCCTTTTAGCTTGTAGCTATCTCTTTGACGTTCTCCTTGCATAAGACCCTGTTGAATGTTTCAAGCTTTAATTATCCGATCGTTCGAGTTCCATGAAAACGTAGCTGAAAATTGATTCGCAAATTTGCGACACGGTTTCTGTGTATGCAAAAATTTATGTAAAGTACCTAGTACATTTATTTATTTTAGATAAAGATCTTTTAGCACAAAGTGAATTAAATACACAGGGTGTTCCAAAGCATTTTAAAGCCTTCAAGTTCTTCAGAAATAAATCCTGAATAATTGACAGTAGAATTAGTACTAATAGGTCAGACTAGAATGAGAATATTCTTAAATTAGAAAACTTAGAAAAGAAGATTAAGAGAGGCAAATATATCTAAAGAATTATTTTATTATTTTTGTGTCCCTAACTCGTTCAATCAAACTAACGTTCCTAAAGATCCTTATTAACAGAAATACCTAAAACTAATAACAGTAGACATATTACCCTGCAGCAAGCCTGCCACACGTGCAGGTGTCCCGAATGTACGATAATCAATCGAAAGAGGTCATCGAGAGGCGCATATACAGGGATCTTGAATTTGACCTCGGCATTAGAGGGACTCCTGCACGAAGACAACCCGCGTCTCACGGTGCACGATTTCAGTCACTCCGCAGGGAGTCACGTTCGATGAAACGTGCACTGCATCGAGCAGTCTCGGGCGTTGTCGTAACGTCAATAAATTTCAACCGATATAACGCCGTGTCCCAGCGTTAGATCATACCCGATGCGTCCTCTGCTATCGAATCCTCTGACCAGGTGTTCGGATTTGGCCCGTGAAATCGAATCGAACCCGCCGGTTCGTCGACTCGAAATCGTTACTCGCGGCTTTTGACTCGTCGATAGGAACGCTGTCAATCTGCCCGGTTGGCTGACTTTAACCTCCGACGTGATCCTTCCAAAATATGAGAATGAAAGGGACACTGCGAGGGGGAGAGAAAATTGGAGTGTCACTGAAATTCCCTTTGACTTCTGCACAGGGGATTTTCCCAAAGAGAAAAATTGTAATTCGATGGTACGATCTGTGTCGACGTAGACACGTCTGTTTGTTAACGAGGGTAGAAGTTGGTTAAAGTTGTACAAATTTCTCGACAAGCTTCTAAATTGTGTGCCACGTGGGCGAGAAGTGGTTGAAGAGAATTGGAGATTGAAAGCCGGAAAGGGGAAACTGCTTGAGAAGGTAAAAAGGGGGTTTGAGGGGGGGAAAGGTGTACGTGACTGGAAATCGAATGCGGCAACTGTTGAATGGATGGCTTACCAATGAAGAACACGCTCGCCTAATTCAATACGGCGGAAATAGTTTTTAGGTGTTTTCGTCTGTGGTGCAATCACGAAGTCTCTCTTTAGTGGGTCACATTCAGCCTCGATGTAGACGACGTAGTTACTTCTCTCAATTTCTCCATTACCCGCGTCTCTCCACTCGATTTTCCCATCCACCTGTCGCTCGTGCAGACTGGCTACATTTTTCCAGCATTTTCCCTTAAAATGTTCGAAACACCAATCCAAATAACGCATGAATAAATTCAGGCTTCGTCTAAACCTCTAAATCCTGCAATCATGACAAAAGTCGAAGTCGTAAAATCGCACTCGTTTTCTCTTCTTCCCGCGACATATCGATCAACTGAATCCGGGTTCGAGTGATTAACCGACACGGGACGAGCCGCTGAGTAAAGGCTAGCCGGTTCCATAAACATAAATCATCATAACACGCAGCAGATAGGACAGCAACGAGCAGGTAGGCGTTATCAATGCTAAACATGCGCGTAAAAACTGCACCGCATGATATGATACGTGATTCATAGGACAATTAATTCCTGGCGATAGAACAACATAGGTATCGCGGACGTTACTCGCGGACAGCGATTCCATGCTTCGTTACCCTCTCCATTGCCAATGAAACTGCCTGTGGTTGTCACTGCAAGAAAAATAGATCTTTGTGACACACGATGAACGTGAGATTTAACGTTTACGAATCGAAGAATGATATTTATGTTTATTACTTAGATTTAATCAGTGGGTCTGATTTTTGTAATTCCTGGAGATCTAGAGGGCGCCACTAGGCTTTATAGAGGTCACCACTGAGGATTCTAAGGTCTCTTGGTCTGCAAACTTAGAAATAGTTAGGATTACAATACCCCTACAAAATAATTCCGCTTCGTATTGAACTGATACCATTAAGAGGTGCTTCAAAAGCAGAGGACACAGCATTCACGTTTGACCGTTCGTTTCCAGCCGGAAGAGAATTGGACGGTGATTCGAGGGGCTACAGAAGCGCAGAGGAACAAGCACGTGAATTGACGCGCAGCATTCGCCGGGAAGTGAACAAACTTTCGGAGCAATGGAACGCCCTCATCGAACGTAGCGATGCGTGGAAGCGGAAACTCGACGACACCGCTAACGTGAGTACTTTACCCTCCTTTTGCCAACACAGAGGGCCACTTACCCTCCAAGCGTCCTACCCGATATGAATACAAATATTTTGATTTCGTCAAAGACCGTAAAGTAGACAGCCTCAGCCACAGACCTGTTCGATCCTAGCTCGCGATGACACTTCACAACCCTTTGACGAAATCGTGTCACAATCCTCTCACTGCTAGCTTTTTCTATAATTAATACCCCTTTCATAAGAAGCACAGGAAAGAATAGTTTCGATATTCTTGAAAGTAGAAAGTACATTTATTAACATTGAAACTACTGAAGTAATTACAGTGACAGAATATTTCCAAATTCCTTCAATTAAGTACTTCCTTCATAAATTTATCATTTTGATTGCTTCAGTGAAAATACCTAAGTAGTCTCAGTATTAAAAAATGAAGTTCTACATGGAAGTGACTGTTATAGAGCCAAAGTGGAAACAGTCATTGACCCTCCCCAGAATTTTAGTGTCCCTGTACCAACCAAAGGACACCCTCGCCAGACCTTGAAATAACATTACCCTCGCCCAAAGCGAGCCACTTCTCCAGGTCCCGTAGTAAAGGGAAAAGAGTCGTGGACGATAATTCTCGAGCTACAGCACCCACCCCCGCGAGGACACGATCAGATGAAACGGTACATCGCGGGGGGATAAACAAGTGGATGTAACATTTGGACTTATCGGCTGGTATCAGAAGAATAGATCCCGTTTCGTGCTCCAATTCATCCCCCAGCCCTTCCGTCGTATCGCTTTATTATTGCTGGGCACAATTTTCTCTATCGCGGGGACGTTCCATTTGTCGAAACGACCGTCTGCCCTGGAGGGAAAACTAGCCAGGTTCCCTCCCCTGTATTGGCGCGCGCTGGAAAAGACGTCATGGAAAAAGAGACCGTCCCCGCGGCAAAGGCGATTTTTCGTTCCGAACAAAATCCGCCTCTGCACCTAATGACGACGAATTTCCGAGGTTCACCCACCCTCTTTTGTACACCGAATTACCTTCGTTTCCTGGGATCTACCTTCAATAGGGACCTCGAGTGCACGTTATTAGCTTCGTCAGCGTCGACAAACCAGGTGATTATCGACACGTCCGCGGCTCCACCGCGCGATTTCAATGGATATTTCGTAATTCTGCCCGCGTGACGTCGCGGGGTACTTCTTTTCCTTCCGTCTTCCCTATTCGAGGGTCGATAGTTTCTGGTATGGATTATGCTTCCGTCTATTGATCTCGATAGGATTTCCCTTCGGGTTGGGATAATGAACCTGGGAGCTCTTTAGACTTGATAGTAATTTTAGTACAGTTGATGGGATCCTTCAGGAGAAATATATTTTTGGTAGCAGACCGAAAATTCAATTAGTGTGAATACTGTGGCCCAAGGATTGAGGAGTCTTTAAATAATTGTAGTAATATCAATTTTGGCTATTCAGCGATTCTTTTTCTCGTTTTATTTTGAAATACAGTTATAGTAAAGCTTCCATTTTTGGAATTCCTGCTCGAAACGATGAACACGTCGAACACACGAGTCTTCGTCAGTTCTCTCAGTAAACCAGGATTTATGGTAGTACGACAGAGGTAACGTTCACGATGCATCGATAATCGCGAACGATGCATCCGGCTGGCGTCCAGCTCCAACGAAACTGGAAGTGTAAATCGGCCCTATGCTGTCGTCGGTTCCACCCCCGTGGGTGGAATGCATTTTTGCATCTCTTCTCCCTTCTTCCCTTTCCGTCTTTCAGTGCAGTGAATCCTGATTTCATAGACAGTTTCACGATTTACATCTCGCTCGTGAAGGATGGCTCGTCAATGGGATGTCGTGGGCATCGTTTGCAATGTACAATGGAATTCCTGATGCGTGCGCAGGATGCAGCTTCCATCGCACGCATCGTGTCGATAGCATCGAAAATGTCCTCAGTGAAAATGTAGAACCGTTTGAAGCCGTCGTTTATCTCTCTGAGAAGTTTTGTCTTTGCGGAAATGAATCTTCCAGAAAAAAATGAGTAGTCTTTAAACAAGATTATTATAATTTGAAGGTGAATTTTAGGAATTTATGGGAATCATCTTTAGAGAAAATTGTGAGAATTTGATGGGAGGGTAATAGGGTGACGAATTTTATTAGTAATTCGAAAGGTGTTCAGATTTCCAGTTAGATATAAAATGCAAATCTTCTGAGAGTCATAAAATGAATAGATAAAATTTACTGCAAAATGCATCGATATTAAATTCTTCATCGAGTCACACAACGTGATTTTCTCAAAAAAGGAGGGAAGATACTTATTCAGAAATACTATTTCCATCGGCTCAAAGCATTAGACCAAGTGAAGCTGCATTGAAAACTCAAACACTTTGATCTCCTATGCGCTTGTTACACCACAAATGCACCAGAGATGTGCATTGTCAATGCTCAAGAGAAAATACAGACTTCCCCGTGACATGGACGATGTCGCTGAACAGTTTCACCAAAAAGAGTTGCCTTTAGCTTCAGAGAGGATCGCATCGCATTATCTTTAACACAGAAAATCGCATTGAAAGGTCAGCCAGCTGCTTAACCTGGAATTTAATGAGTTCGACAAAGATAATTCTCTTCAACAGTGCTTAAATAACCTCGGGTCAGGCTGACCCAAAAGTCTGTCTTAATATAATTCAAGTACTGGAACAGTCTCTAAGCTTTCCCTTGAACGAAATCCGTGTACACAAAACTCATCCTTTGTCGACGATTCCGTGTCGAAACGAGAGTCACTCTGCGATCCTTCCTTGGCCCGACATGGCCACTCACCATTCCCCTCGAAAGTTCATGCAGATCTTCGTCGATTCTCGGAGTCGATACACATAGCTGGAAGCAGTCGCCTTAATTTGAAACGATAATGACAAAATGCTCCCTCTCTTGGCTCCACGCACTTGAACCTAACAGCCTCGCCAAAGGATTTATAATTAAAATGGAAAAACCCTTCTCGTTGATGAAGAGCGATTTTTAGACCGCTTAATTAAAGAGATTGCGCAACTCAATGAATCAGAAGTGGGTCTGTTTTTAGGAGAGCGTTACAGCCTCAGGGATGAATTTCTTCGATTTCCACTTTGAATAATTATCCTTATAACAGAGTATTTATACGTTTATTGTTCTCGATTTTATATAGAGGGTGAACTTTATAAATAGGATAAGTTAAATATGTACAGTGTTTGTAGGTGTATGGTAGGATTGCTAAGAAGAAAGTTCAAATAATTTTTCCTCGTATCTAGAAATAGTGGAGATACTTGTATAATAGATAACTTGAATGGATCACCCTGTAGACTGTAACAGTTTGTTAATTTGTTCAGTTCGGAACAATTCCCCTCAAGTTTCGATTGCATTTTACTCGTTCTGTGACAGAACTCGAGCGCACCCAAGTCGAACTTATAACACAGACGTGTTCCAGCTTTCTCATTTCATTAATTACTCGCCTTTATTGGGTCCGTCAAGACGAGTGCACGCGAGAAATCACCGAAGCACTCAGAGCGAAATTAACGCGCACAATAATCGAATCTTTTCCCGGAAGAGCAGCGTTTCGTGGTATTTAATCGCCATCGAACCACCCCTTGACTCTCTGCCTGTCGACCCTCCTGAAAGTTTAAGATTTCTGGCTTGATCAACCGAAACAATATAATATGAAAATCCCCTCGGGAGGTGGGGGAGCAATTAAAAGTGCATCCTTTTACGATCGTTTGATCGATATGAAATACACGGAAGATCGGGTGGTTCTGCTCGCGAATGCATAATTCATGAAGGAAATACAATTTAACTTTTAAATGCCTCGCCCCCGTGCTCCTCCCTGTCTTAATTATCGACTGTCTGGTAATTACGAACGACACCTGTATTTTACCTTTCCCTGAATTAATCTGACTGGAATTAATCCGCGGGTGCGAATTTCATTCTACTAAAGATAGAAGTGGATAGACACAGATTATAAGATTTGTATGTGGCCAAAGCTGAGAGGACAATTTTCGAATTCAGATAAATTTGAACGTGGGAGTTAGTGTGTCCAGCTGGACTACTGCTTGCAACCCAGCGACAGAAGTACACACGCGGCGAGAAATGTTAACACGAATTCTTTCTGTATTAGAATTCCACCTCTGAAGTCTCTTCATCCTTAACCAGGAAAATTGCACCCTCAGCGAACATCGCGTCGAGGGAGTAGATAAAACGATGACGTTCGTTGTTAACATTAAAGACAACCCATTAACATCCACCACTTTCGATTAATATCTCCTACAACGATCTAAAGGCCACAAAGAACTGGTCCTTCGAAAAATACAGGAATTAAAGCCGCAAAAAGTTGCATCTAACAGTGTTGCTGTTTGCGCAAACGCTACTCCAGTGTTTGCTCCGAAAACAAGCGTGTATTTTTACGAAGAATCAAGCCGCGGATTCGCCTTTGCCGTGGTTGGCGGCTGCACTTCCGGGGGAGCTAAAATATCATCGAAAGTTCTCTTTGTTTCCGTGAAACGTCAAAAGCGACTGCATCGGACGATAAACAACGGCTGAGGCTCGGAGGAAGCGCGTAAATACTTGCTCGCGTGCCACCGTTTCAAACGATTCGAGGAACAAAAGGGAAGAACGATGGAGGGATTCCTGGTTCCGAGTAAAAAGTGTGTTCGTTCGGTAACGGACGTCGACGAGAGATAAAACGCTTTGCTGTGCGTCGAAAAATGTTTCTGGTTTATCAGCGACGATTTCTTCTCTGGCTTCAGGTAACATAGGTACTCGGTTATGGTTAGACTCATACACAGGTCATCCTAGATATCCTGACCTAAGAATTGAGAAATCACTAGAAGACAGTAATTTTCTTTTTTTGAAGCTTCCTCTGTAAAAGAATTTTTCTGCTATCCAGAATCTAGAGTACAAGCCACACTCATCTGGATTATCACCAATGCAAAGACAGGTCCCAAGAAACTAAATATCTCCAGTATCAAAAAATATCATGAACCAAAAGAACTCCAGAGTATCCTTCAGATATCCACAAATCTATACAAAAGAATCTCAAAGTATATAACACACTATAGTCACACCTTAAAAATTCCCAAAGATTCAGCTTATAATCATCCTAGTAAATAGGAGCACGCTTAAATCCGTGGAAATTAAGCTGAACGGAGCGATCCATGGGTTGTCTCGTCGAGGAATTCACCTTCGTAGTTAGGTATGCAAAGCAGGAAGCAAGGTAGCGTGAGAGGAGGAAGCTTGGCCAGCCCCAATCAGAGGATATAGTCGGCAGCAGTTCTGTCCAAATACATGCGGCATACGTTGGCACACGTGCTCCTGCTCGAGCTTCCTATAGCTGTGCCAGCTGAATGAATGAACGCCTACACAGCCCCACCGAGAAACTCAAACACCATCTTTCAAATTATAACCACGCTAACGGATTATCTTTTGAATTATTCCGGATTGTGCCGCGTGGCTCTCGCGGATGCGAGGTCGCAGCCGGTACACAATGCCCGCGAAGCTAATTCCACGAATTTATTCTGTTCGCAACATGGAAGAACAGGAAATTGATTTTTCTACTGACCTCTCTCAATATGGAGTTGAATAATACTAGGTGACAGATCTGAATTTGGAATGATGGAAAGATACCTATCCAAGTGACAACTATGTTTCATATCGTAATATATGGTATCTATCTATTATTTTCAGATGCAAGGTACAAGATATTCTTATTTACTTATTTAATAAGAGACTGAACAAGAGATAGTTATTAAAATTATTACAAGTATTGCTTATATCAGAAAGAAGCCTTTGTGTATCGATCTATGAGACAACTCATGAATATTTTCGGGTCCCAAGCCAACGGGTACCGTTTCCAGCGATGCTAATGCACAGCCAGCGACCGCATCCGTATCAATCTAGCTCTCGACGAGTGGGTACTTAATCAGTCAATTAGCAATGTTCCGCTAATTGGTTAATTACCAAGCAAATTTGTAGCCAGCACGCCATTGCGCCATCGGGGACGTTATGCGTGTGTATCATGAACGTGAGGGAGGTGAAAGGTACGCGGGCAGCCTCGGTTGTCCTGGCATTAAGACACAGATGTATTTATCTGCGTGATCTATGGCTACTGTGGCATAATGAACCAGTTTGCGATCAGTTAGATACGAGAGTCGACGAATCTACAACTACCGAGTCTGTTCAGAGTTGTGGGTGTAAGGAAAACGTGACACAGTACCATTTTTATGGGAAACCACGTGTATCGGGTCCCCGTGGTTCTCAATTCTATCTTTCGACTTTTATTAGTTAAGAGGAATTATCAAGATTTTATAAAGGAATGAATAGAGAGATTAAAAATTTGAAAATTTGAAAATTTAAAAGTTTGAAAATTTGAAAATTTGAAAACTTGAAAATTTCAAACTTAATTTAAATCTTCCATTCTCCATGACTATCAGACTATCACTCTTCGTGATAAAAAACGTCGAGCAAAGTGAACAACGCAACATCGTGTGCAGAAGAATGGACAAAAGTGTAGGATCTTTCGCAGAGTGAAGTATTGCTGTTTCGGTAGACGAAGGAATAAGTAAAGCATAGTGCCCGGTTATGAATAATGCACATAAACTATGCTCGAGTAAGTTTACAGCTTATTCGAGTCATCCTAACTTACATTACGATGAAACATGGAGAAGAGAACGGGAAGACACTCTTACATGTGACAGAATCCTAGGAAATCATTCTGAAGACACTGCTATCTCGCCGACGCCTCATAAACCGCACCTGGAATAAAACTTTGCATATGAATCGAGGAAAGTCAAATTATCTGTTACGACGTAACTCTGAAATCTTACTGAAAAGGAGGACTATTTATCTCACTTTGTAACTGAAAGTTCCCAGTACAATCAATCATAGTTTATTTCTACAGCATGAACGTAGAATGAAAAATAATCGGACACAGATACTAAAGAAGTTAACTTCACCTGAAACCAAAAGGTTTGAAGCAACTTCCCAGTGGCTTACCACAGAAGTTACTACGCCTAAAATTCTTTTTACTCAACGTTTTTAAAATTCCCATACCTAGAATTATCCATAATTTAATGGTTACAGTATCCCACGAATTCCCATTCACAACGTCCACGACACCCACACGATTTCATTGTTCGAAGACGAGGCCGCAGGACGTCGGCATTTCCGTCCCGAAACGATGACGCGTGAAGCATCGGCGGATTGACGACAGGAAAGGCCCTCCATCCCGAGCGCTCGAATTAAAACCACAACCGGAAACGAGCACTTACCGACTATCATTCGCCCTCCCAAGTTCATCCGCGCGTGAAATTCCCGCGTGGCCAAATATACCTGGAGGTCCCGTCTTTCAAGTTCAACGCACCCTGGCGCACAGCGACGTCTACGCCTTTCCACGTTCCCGTGCAAATACTTCCAAGGTGTAATAAACCTCCCAGTCCCTGATCTGCGCGGCTGATAACCAGATAAGTCGCATTCCGACAAGACCACGGTCCCGAGGAACAGCTTCTGACACGGCCTGAATAAACGAAAGGCGTGACTGGGCTTAAACGACGCGATCGAGGGTTGATTATCGATAAGGGACCTTAATTCCATCTTCTTCATCGCGATGGTCGTCTGGAAACTGATAGATCGATTAGCCTGGAACGTGGAGATGGATGTTTCGGCGGTGTTCTTTTGGATGCAGGAGCTAAGTATGGTATTGTCAAGGTAGATGGCGATAAGTCAGAGCTGGCTCGACGATGGAGCCGCGATTTGGGAGCAGGATGCGCGGCGATGCTGAACGATCGCTCCAAAAGACCGTCGGAAATCACGGAATCGGCCTCGACCGGTATTGTAATATCGCACGCTGACGCCTCTGACTCGTGCATTAAACATGAGTTACGTGTCGGCATTGTGTCCTATACAAAGCCGTGGCGCTGTTAAATTTACATTATGCTCGTGTGAGCAATTATTGAACGACGGATTTGGGACGCCATCGCCTTGGAAAAGTCCCCTCTCTCGAAACGATTCTTCCCTTATCGATCGGTTCCTTTAAAATACCTGGAAACTCAGGAAGAAACTCTATCCCCAGATCGAACTAGCGAAATGAAAGAGCCTGCGAGTAGACAAATTTGTTGCCTGAAACCAGCGTAGGGAGTACGTAAGTTTATTCGATGGCTACGAAACCAGTTTCGAGGGAGCAAGAAAAGTCCTAGGATTCGAAACGAAGCGGAAAAGAAGGCGAAACAGGGTGGATCGCCTTTTATCGGGGACAACGTCGTCGCTTGCGCTTATCTCGTATCGCGATTACCTTCAGCACGGCTGAATAAATAGATCAGACTGCTCTTCGCCCTGTGCGAATGGGTCGAATGCCCGTATCCGGTCGGAGAACGCAGCACCGAACGACCAGATCGCAATAACTCCGAGCGATGTCACGGTGGCGTGCTCCATAATTCTGTGAACTGGATCCATCTCACGTTTCGGTTTCTCTCGGTATCGTGTTCGAAAATGTAGACGTGGCCGTTTCCCCCCTGAAACCGAGCGGAAGACACAAAAATCCCCCCGAGGATTTATTCTCGCGTGAAGGCTCGCGATCCAGCGCGTGTGGCCTACTCGATGACGCTACATTTTTGAAAATCAGTTTATCGTGTGGAAATAGGTTCAGAGAACTGTAATTGATACTTCTGGTAGGTTTGCTAGAAATATTGCTCTTTTATTGCTGTGATGCGATCAGTTGTAGATTCAATTAACGGGGATATACTAGAAAAATTACAGAACGTCCTTTCTTTCTACAGGGAGTTTCAAAATTAAAACACCAGCCACTTCTGTGTTCTACCCAAAAAAGTGTACCTCTTGCTTCCACTGTGAAGGATCCTCTCCCTCGCGCATTAAAATTTAAACCCGCCACGCAATAGGAAAAGCACGTGATGGCGTGTCGGGAGTTAATAATAGCGCAGGCCATGAAACGGCGGGAAACGGTGAAAGGCTTCGAGCACATCCCCATGTAATAGAATTTAACCGGACCGTTGATCGCGTAGGAGTGGCGATAAGCAGCGTCGCTTGATAATAAACGGCGGATTAATTTCAACAATAGATAAAACCAGGCGGCCGATGCGTTACGTGTTGTGTATAAAATAAACCGTCCGAAGATAAATGAACAGTTCTGTTAATACTAAACTTCGCTACGTAGCCAGCCAGGGGAATCGTATTTATAATTGACGAATGAACCATTACTCATCGCCTGTTCCTGTCGAGCCAGCTCGTATATATCCGCCCGCTTTATTCTCTCGTTTTACGGGCTTCAGATTAATAACAGGCGCCGTTCGAAGGAAAAGGAAGCCTTCGGAAAAAATCACTGGACTGGTCTGGTATCGAGCCAGTGACCGAGAGGGAAATTTGTATTCGGTGACGCTGTTACAGCGATAGCGGCAGCCGACGCGACGCCTCCGCAGCCATTCTGCGTGTCTCCCGATAAAACACCGCTAATTGGTTCACCCACCGTCGGCCAATTAATAGTTAATTAAACCCTTATTACTTTAGTAACTAGCTTACGTTCGATCGACCTTTAATTAATTATCGATTAGTCTTCGAGCACACGCTGCTATCCGGCTCGCTTTCCCTTTGCCAGACCGGCGCCACGCCATCGTTTACGCCAGGGAACGTGAGTGTTGGAAAACTGGAGGCTGTTTGTTTTTTTTGGTTACACATGCGTTTTCGTGTTGCGAAATTTTTTGTGGGAATAAATAAAGTGTTTATGCTGGGTGAGTACGTTTAAATCGTAGGACTGAACACCTTGCTGTGGTCTTATATTTTCTACTGTGTAGGGAAGAGTTTACTGAGTTGTTAACCCTGGAAATTAAGAAATTGTCTAATACTTCTAGGAGTTAGTATAGATAATAACGAACTTCCAGCGAGTGAATATTATAAAATACATTTTCAGATAAACTTAGCGATCTCAGCTCACAACGAAAATTTCTTTCCAAAAGGGCGCGAATTTCAAATGTTCAAATTTAATCTCAATTTCCCGCCCTTTGATACTCAATAACGAACCAGCAATCGATAGAGACGATTCCCTCGTTGCCAACCGAAGCAAAAGGACCCGAGATCAGCCGAGGAGAGCCGAGATCGGCCGAAAGGCCGGCGACTCTGCACGAGGGGACTCTAGACTCTAGCAAGCTGCACAAGCCGGCTTCCGTTTCGTCCGGCGCGAACAGCGGAGCTTGTTCGTCTGTTGTTTTTCTCTCGTTTCGTCCTTTCTCGATCGGTTTCCTCCGAAAGTTTATCGCGACCCGCGTGTGGCTCCGATAACCGCGAGATTCGTGCCTCCTGTCCAGCTCCAGCAGCCCAGTGAGAACAGTGCACGTGAGAGTGTTCAGATCGAAAAATGTGACAGCAGCAGGGCTCCAAAGGCCGGAGGGGGAGAAACGCCGCGATTTTAGTCGCAAGGCGATCGCGCCTGCGCGCTCTCCGTCTCTGTCCCTCAACCGCCCGATGCGTGTGGGAGGTCACGCGTAAAAAGAAAAGTTGAACAAGTGTGGGATTAGTGTCTGGCGACACGCAAGAGTTTTCTTTGTCGATTGCGTGCCGTTCGAAAGGATCTCGATGGGATCTGATTGGAGGATTATGCGAGGAGCAGCGAGCAAGGAGCTGCAACGAGGACCATGTAAACAGCTGTTCCTTTATTCTTTTCTCGCTCTACTGTGTAGCCCGACTTCTGGCGTCGATATTGCTCCGTTTCTATATCTGGACCCTAGAGTCGGAGTATTGAGTCGCATTTTTCAGGCTTTAGAGGAGAGTAATTGTAAAGTGGAAGAATCTTGTGTTTTTGGAGTTACTGAATCAAGACATGTACAGTGGTTTCTTTGTGAATTATTATACAGTGGTGCTTGAATTTCAGTAGAGTCAGAGATCTGCATTGTAATTTGTATTACAGCCTGCATGGAGATTTCGTGTAAGGAGAAGCTTGAGTTCGAGTGGGTTTCAATAAGCTTGAATTACACTGATCCTCAAGAAAATGAGTAGTGCGACTAGGCTATTGGAATTTAAGTAGAACAACTCAATTAGAATTTTAGCGTGCATTACTGTAAATTCAATATTATTTTCATTCTTTTGTATCAGAAATTACACCACTCAGAACACGATAATTTTTATCACCAGAAAGAGTAGACATATTTGTAAGAGGGACGAGTTAAAATATTATTTTTGTAAGAAAGTGTACTGAATATACTCAATCTCTAGAGTCCAGATATTTATTTACCATTAGCCACAGTAGCGCGGGTAGGGCATCGAGAATCATCCAATGATCATCGGAGCGTAATAAACGCGAGCTGAAGTCACGACGAAAGAGCACGTTATAATGAGTCGAACGGAGCCGAGCGTTAGGGGCCGATCTCTATGAGCGGCTATCGCGTTTATATTGTAGCTAGACGCGTTGTTTCTCGTTCTCTTGGGCCTGAACCAGCGTTCGTTCTCTCGACGCGGGAGATCGAGCTTAGCCCAGGGGCTCGACGCATAAATCGATGATTTTATAGCGCGATGAACGCGCCGTTAAAGCAAGACACAGACGCGAGCACGCGTTAGGCAGAGCTCGTCGTAAATTCGCAGATCGGGCACAGGGGCGAATAAAACGCGTGTGTGCCGCGTCTGGGATTTAATGTTAATTGCGGTGGCAGACGACTCGAGTCGCGTTGAGTCGCGTGCTTACCGTGACGATTCAATAAGTCGTTAAAATTAACGCGATCGCTTGAGGAAACCATATCAGCCACGATTGGCTCGGTTCTTTTACGAAAGAGACTTTTACTAGGCATCATCTTTTAACTACTTGTTAATGAATACAATTATTTAGTATTAAGAAAGAAATTAGGTTTAAAATCGACACACCAAACCCTAATTCCTCTGAGATTCCAACGACAGTAACTTCCGCGTAAAATAATTTATAGATTCATTTAGAATTCGAGGGTGAAATGTAAATTGAATCGTCGCGTCGTGAGTCACCGGAAATTTCAATTAACAGCTACTTCTCCCTCGAACCTCCAATTTATTTCAGTTCAAAGTATATTACCGAAAGAATAAAATTGCTGGGATGTCTTTCTCTAAGAAGCAAATTTCGACAAAATTGTACTGTGGCCGCAGGAAAGAGGGGTGCAAGAAGAATAATATAGCCTTTCGAGCGACAGATTAAATAAGCCTTGAAACGTAGCCGCGAAACGCGATATTGCGCTCGTCGCGACGCCGCGCGTCGCGTCGCTGCTAATTAGAGCGACGATCAAAGAACGCTGCGGTGGCGCGTGGACTCGCGACAGACACACGACCGAAATTGCGCGGTGAAAACGACCGATTTCGATGCGAAACTAACTTCCCTCGGTTGCTTGGACCCTCTGCCCTCTCCTCTGTTCCTCCCCCATCGACGCGATTTGCATACCACGCGGGAACGATCAAAAGGCGCTCTGTTTGTGTTCCATTAGTTTTTAGTAGCGAAAGTGAAGATAACAATTCGATTTACGTGGATCGTTTTTTTCCTGTCACAGCGATTACGCGTTGCTATTTTTTTGTATCCTCCCTCGTGCAAATTTTTAACAATTTATTTTGATAATATTTTACCACAGCACCCCATTCTTAATTCAGTTTTATTTAAGTTAGAGTCAAAGTACGTGTTCTACACTATTCTGCAGTGTTGTTTCTCCTACACAATTAGTGAGGTTTATTCATTTTGAACTTGTTCTATGACTAACCCGAGTATCGATAGCGCCACGAGATTTCACCAGAGCGTGGAACGCAGCGCATCGTCATTGAGTGCTTATTTACCGAAGTTGTTCTCCGATATGAGATTATCCACGGATGACAGTAATTTGGTTAGACGCGTTGCCTAGTCAAAGTCGCCTCCCCCGGGCATATCGCGCAAAGGAAAAAGGAGAAAAGTGAAGTTTCAAGGCTTCCAGTCTTCCAGGCTTCCTCGACCGCTTAAGAGTTTGCTCCTCCTTGAGGTTCCTTCGCCTCCTTCGTGGTATTTGTCGACGTTCAAATGCACTCGACGAAATGGATCTCTTTACAGATCGTAAACGTCCAGGCGATCATCGTTTTTTCCCTGCCATCGAGTTTGTCCGTGGTACTTGAATTCCTCCTTAATGGCCGACACTTCGGAAACGCTGATATCCCCTTGAATCAGCGTGAAATGTCCTCGAACGGAAGCGCTCGATTGTTCTTTTTCCCCCTCTAATTTCGTGGCTGGGAATTAGGCTCTTTCCTGGCCCCCATTTTGCAAGAACTGCAATATCGGAAGATGAGCGGAGATAATGTAAGATTAATCAGAAAATGCTGTCGAAATTTGATGATAACTATTATCGCTAATCCTTTGAAAAGAAACTTATCTATATGGTCAGAGAAAATTCTGGATATGATAGATTAAGGAATGAATTAATTTCAATATTAATGAGTTGATTATGGATTACAGAATCTAACATTTTCTGATTAATTGAGTACATTAATTGAACTTATCATTATTTGTCGAACCTTTGAAATTGGGTCACAATTTTATTCCAATAGTATTAATATTCATCGATCCACTGGGATAATTAAGTAGGCAAATATCTAAAGCATTCATTAACAGGAAGTTAATAGATCCATATTTAATCTATTACATTCTTTCCGTAAATTAGGTTTTTATTTTAAAATATAGAATTTGTATGGAATTATTTGTCAAAGTTTACTTTTTCAATCACCATCCAAGATGGTTTCTTGTCGCATCACAGCACATTACAAACAAGCTGCAAGTGTATCTGTAGTTCGTAGAACCGTGTCAAAATTTTATAAGGTTCTTTCAAGAGGATACTGGTTTAATTGTGCTTCATAATCCAAGCACATCCAGAGCCACGGTGAACTCTGGCCTGCTCATAATTCAGAAACTTTCTGACTACCTTGACGAGGTGACTTTTTCCTCGCTGCTCGTCCACCCACGCGGAATTCAGTTTTCGCAGTAAACTAGCCTCCAGATGTATCTTCCAGCCCTGCTCCTTGCATTCCAAGCAAGGCAGCTCTTCCCCTCGTACCATTCTTTTTTCTTCCCTGGTTCATTTGGCTTCATTCCTTGTTAGCGAAACGGCGCTACATTTGATAATATTCCCGTTTTAGAAGGTGGTCTCCTTGGTAAGAAGATAGGTAGTTAAGAACTGAATATCGTTGGCGAGAAAACCTTGTTAATCCTCGAGCCACGTTGAGCCTGATTTTCCTTCAATTCTGACAGTCTCTGCGCCCCAATTAGTACGGATTAACGAACTTCTGTCGTCCAAGGTAACGAACGGTCTTGTTGGGAGGTAAATAGTTCCAGCGGTGGTGCAGAGTTTATGATCGCAGGGAAGCAATGGTGGAGATAATGCATAGGGAAAGTAATTAGATTATTGAATAGTGAGTTATGAAACACTGAGTAATTAATTAGTGTACGATCTAATACGTAACTTGTGAATTATTTGAGAAAACTGTCTCATTTTTCTTTTGTTCTTCTGTAGGAAATTTTACTCTGAAATTCGTCACGAATATTGTTATAGCAATATTCTCAGGTACAGATAAAAAAGTATTGAATAATAAATCAATAAGTAAAACTGTTTCATAGTAATACTCACGGGTGTGCTCCATTGAAACACTTCTCAGGCATGATCGTGTACGCCCAGCAGCTATCGGTTTGCGCTGCAACGTGATGGTCCCATGGCGGTATCGTTTTACAAGCTTCGAGAAAAAGCTGTCGAAACACATCGTTTATCGCTAAAAGCCTGCTGCAACTCTATTTTCGCTTCCACAGCGAGCAGCTCTAAAAATGGTGCTCTACACGAATCTTCGAAGCATTTCGATATTTTTTACTTGGAAAAAATGAAAAATACTTATCTCATATGTGTATACTATTATTTCATACTAATTCCCCAGAATATTTATCAGAATCTTTTCATTAAATGATCTCTTAAATAGCCCCTGATCCATAAATTCATTTGTTAACAATTATTTCATCAATGATCGATGTTATTAATCTGAGCATCTTTTCGCTTATGAAGAATTTTCTAAAAGACTGAAAAAGGGAGTTCTTCCCTCGAACCATGAAAAATCGTGAACCTTTTTCGACACGACTGAAAGTAAACGCGTGATTGAACACAGATTCCGTTTCAGTTCGATCATACATCGGACATGGTGGAATCGCCGATGTAGACGCATTGAATACGTCTGGCAGCTTCCCTTCGACGTCTCATCCCGTGTTGTACTCAGCAGACTGACAGCTGAATCGTTTGACCCATTTCTTCCTCGCGTCGTTTCGCAATGCTCCGAGAGCATAACGGTCTTTTGTATCTCGCGTTACTCCATCGTGTTCCACTTGCCGAGCTGAAATCGTCTGGACACGCTCGCAGTTCCTTCCGCTCCATGATGTGAAACATTCCCTGAAAGTAGGTGCTACTCTGAGGAATTCATAAATATTTATCCCCTTGACCAGCTTCTCTTAATCTAGGCAGCTGTGAAAAGTTAAATTGAAAAATTAGAAACTCGAGCTAGTAGTAGTTGATCTCTAAAACCTAGAATCGCTTGTAAAATCTTCATGATTCTTCATTTATCTTAATTTAGTATCTCAGTGATAGTAATATCTCCCAAAAAGCATAGAGTAGTTAATATTCCACCCCCCAGAAGTCAAGTCACTTAAACTGTCTATTAGACCCAAAGTTTCCCCTTCTTTGAAATACTTCTTAATTCTTCTTAAAAACAGAGTCACCAGAACTTAACCAGTTAATTGATACCTCGCCTGCCTGACAATCTCCTGTTCGAAACACCTTCGTTCGTATTCCCCTTTGATCAGAGATATGAAAAAAGCCCTCGTCAACCCTCCGAATTGTTTTGACCCGTACCATTATGAATCCATCTTCCTCTCAGACACTTTTGACGACGCGGAGCATTCCAGCGGCTCGAAAGAGGAAAGGCCGCGTGCTCAGACGAGAAACTCATCGGCGAAAAGAGGAGAGCATGAAGGAAGCGGTCGGCGAAGAAGGGAGAAGTCGAGATTTCGTCGTTCCTCTCTTTTTTCCTCTTTTAACGTCGTAAGCCTCGGTTATTTTTGGCTTTCGTCTCTGCCGCGCTAGCCTCTTCGCGTTTATGCCAGCGAAATGATTCTCGTAAAGCAAACGCGCGAGGACTCCCCATCGAACCACCAGCAGGCCTCGATTCGCGCCAACAGGATAGTTTCGGTGATTGCTCGCCCCCTGTTGCTCTGCAGCAGGTTCTGCCGAGGTAATTTCGTTAATGTTTATCGTCGTGGAACGTTTGACGAGTTGGTAAATCAAGATTTCGTGATTTCCGCCTTGTAGCACCTCGCGCGATGGGGCACCTGGGCAGCCATGAATATTCCACGGGTAATACTCCATTCGGTATATAAAGTGCTTGATAAAAGCTGTTGCTGCCGCGAATTAAGCATGCAGGATGCTTGGGAATCTCGGTAGCTCGGATTGTCCTATTATAATTTCATGGACTGGGTTTCTTGGGATCCTGGTGGTTTTTAAAATTGGGTGAGGGGATTTGGTATTCCTTGTTTCTGGGGATTTCCATGTAGGTAGAGTGGTAAGTGCATTCTGAATGCAGCATTAAGATTTTGAACACGCGAGATACTGTATTTACAGAGCTCAGTTTCTAGATTGGAAACTTGGAAACTCTTTTAAAGTCGTCTGAGTATGAATGTACTCTATCTACTTAAAGTAATGAGTCCATTCTAAACGTACAATCATTATCCCTAATGTTTTTTCAGAGGACTTCACACGAGATTCATACAGTACTAAAATTCAATTTCAACACCTCGTGAAATTCGTCCACTTTCGACACCTTCAGAATATATTTCCTCCATCTGCTCAAATATCGACTCAACCCTAAACGCAGTAGCAAAATTCATCCTCAGCATCTGATTAGAATAATCCACTTCCACAGCCCCCAAAACGCAGCATCAAAGCCTGATCCTAGCACCTCCCTACCATTTCAAGCATTACTCAAAACTGAGCGCTAGTGCTCCTTTCAACACAACCACCCTCTCCGAGAGGCTTCAACCCCCCGACAGGCATTGTTAACAGGAACGACAGCGTCGCGAACTAAGACCGAACAGGCCATATGCCATCGCGAATCAGTACCCAACAGAAGCCCAAGACACTTGAG
Source organism: Calliopsis andreniformis (assembly GCF_051401765.1). Lineage (NCBI taxonomy): Eukaryota > Metazoa > Arthropoda > Insecta > Hymenoptera > Andrenidae > Calliopsis > Calliopsis andreniformis. Next base: position 14,524,705 of record NC_135073.1, read on the forward strand.
CCTTTCAATCGCCCTATTGTTCCCTGATCAGCAACTCCGCGATCCTGCACAACGAATACATTAACCGCGGTCCAATTCTTGCGGTTTAATCGCCAGGGCCACGTAATCCCTGGTAGCGAGCGTTGCATGCATATCATTCTGGAAAGACAAAGGATACGACTGTGCATGCTCCAAGGGATCCCTCTCTTTTCCTCCTCTCCACGTCGCCGTTTTCCCCTCAGACCGAGGAAGACACTCGCATCCAGCCGTCGCTGGAATCTTAATTACGTTACAGTCCATTCGTGGCAGCTGATGCGCCGTTGTCATGTCGCGTCCGATTAACTGGCTGGGTCAAGAGACGAGCTGACGGGGAAGAAGGTGGAAACCGATAGCTCGCCTAGTTTCGTCCAGAATGCCGCGTGTTTGACTAACCCCGCTAGGAAACGCGTAATACACGGGCAAAAGGAGCGCGCTTTTCATTAGCTGCCTCTCCCCGAGGCGGATGAAAGAGGACGAGCTCAGGCGCGCTGCGCCGAGCTGGGTGGAGCGTGTTTGTTCGCTGTCCCTTGGGAATCCCGAGGTATCTTGTGATAAAAATTTTAACAGGCCCTCAGCTAGGTGTCTTGCGTTCATGGTTCTGGATCGTTGAAAGCCTCTCTGTTGAATATTCGTGGCTTTTCGGGTGTTGCTCTAAGGATTAGGTTCTTAACTCGTGTGACAGAACTCCAAAGTGAGGTTGGAAGAGATTCTTCTCTGGGGAAATTTAATTATAAGGTATTGGGTCAGGTACAATATGTGTGATAGCAGAAATAAAGTAATCTGTCTTTAGATACCTGTATCTAATTTTGAGTATACTGTAGATATCTTTGATATAAGAGTGATTCAACTGATCTTTTAAAAACGTTCTGCAGAAATTGCATTTTTATCTAACATAGATTTAAGGGCACTTGAACTGGTAGGGATAGAAGATACTAGTTATATGGAAACCTGCATATGTTTCATAGTTTTGAAATTGAATCTTCAAAGTTTCGAGAATACCGCTAGGCCTCGTGTCACGTTTCAGCTCGGTGGTCTTTTTACACGGGCGTATTCAGTCTTCCGAGTACTTTCTCGTACGAACCTGTGTTTAACGTGAGCCCCTTCGAAACGACTTCCTGTTGAGTTTTGCATATTTATCGCTTATGCGGGGCCCGCGACGGAGAAGCAGCTCTTGGAAACCTGATCGGAAGTAGAACTTGGCCCTGCTCCGTTATGGAACACTGTTCGATTCCCCTCCATCTAACTTTTTTCTCGTGTGAACCTTTTCACGATTATTTCCTGGTTCTCATCCCCTCACAAAAATAGTAGTAACCCTAGGTAGGTACTACTTTTCACAGAGGGTATCACGAAACTGATCACTATGCTTCTTTTGCTACTAAATTTTGTATCAGGTTAAAACATTCGAATTATAAATCGAAGCTACGAAAATCATTTATCTCGGTTTTTTAGACACAGTAGAATTTTATCAGAAATTATATCTCTATTTTATTGCAAGAAATATGTGACTGTTTGAAGTAACGTGGTTAGTTCTGTGGTACAGTATACTGGTCGCTGAATATTCATTCGAAGCCTCAGCCAAGGGGTTAAAACTTAACACCTTCATCCTCCCGGCGCCAGTCGCCCAGCCCACAAAATCCAATGAAACCACCACGGTTCAACGCATTTCTCCATCTATTTTCGTCGCAAAAGGACCAACAGAGATCCCAATACCAACACTCGACCAACTGGTACTCACACTCGCGTCATCCAACCGCACTTCGTGCACACTCATACGCACTTTATCCAAAAAACACACTATATCTTTACAACAACCCTTTCAATTAAACCTACGCGAGCACCTACCCACCTCAATCTTCCTTCTTCCTGGTAACCACCTTGTTCTCTACAAGCTCCCCCTCACGATCCCCTAGAAGCGTTCCTCAGTCTGTAGCCTCTCAAGCTGAGAGTCTCAACCGTGTCTCCATGTTCGATTAGACGTCAGTACTCGTTAAAAGTGCCCAGATATTCCAGCCTCGGCTCCTCCGTATCTCTGCTCGCGTATCGCGACTCGCGAACGACAATCGTGTGGGCACAGGACGAGATAAAGGCGCGAACGGAAACACGTGTACGCAGGATCTCGGCAAATCCGGGATAACGGCTCGCGAAATGTCGGGGATTTAAATGGAATTGGCCGAACAGTCAAATGGTTTTCTACGTGGCTGTTCCACACGGCCCATAAGCCCTGCACGCGCATCCGACCGAGCTGCTAACGCTGCAGGGACACCTAGTTGCTTGTATCGGGGATAACTAGGTGTCTTGGATCGTCCCCTTTTCCCTTCGTTCCTCGCTCTTTTCGTTTTGGAATTGAGATCGCCGCCGCTCGCGCTCGTTGCTTGTTATCGCTGATTTCCCAGCGAACGATCCTATGGAAGTTTCTGGGGAGGTGTTAAGGGTCCACGGGACGGGCGGGAGACTTTATTTGAGGATCGGCTGTGTTTGGAGACTCTTTCTGGGGTAGGTGTTTGTTCTGGAGATTGTGAGGATTGTTGGGGAACGTGGATCTTATTAGTTGGCAGATTTTTTGGAATGGGGGCGGAGATTGCGTCAGTTGCTAATAATTAGAGACTTTCTGTATTGGCAGTGTACGAGGTAATTAAGCTCGTATGTGTTGGGTTTGTAATTAACTATTTGGTATAATTTACGGATGTGGACCATAATTGAGGCAAAAATGAACTGACCTATATTTTTCCCGAAATCGAATCAGTAACATTAATTTATTACGAAGATTGCCTAGTTCTCCAACTTTTCCAAGTAGTAGGGTTAGTCAATTTTGTATAGAGGTAACAGAAAAGTGTCCCTGCATAATGAATTTAAAAAATAATTAGAAGTAAACTTGTGCAATCATGGACCTATTATAACTCTTAGTGAATTCTCAAATAGTGAATATTTTGGTACCATAATTACTCCATCGGTAATTCAATCTCTCACCACCTAGAACCCAAGTTCTTTGGAAAGGAACTACTCTCCATTAAATTTTCCCTCAGCCCATAGAATCTTAAAAACTTAACATCCCTCAGCGACTTTCCATCTCACAATTTACTTTCCCCTCGGTCAGCTCATTTATCGGTCGATTTACGGTCCCGTGCCGCGCAATTACGCAACCAGAAAGACGCATCCTCGTTCGGGCTAATTACAAGCAGACGGACAATCTCGTTCCATTCATCTTATTAGCTCGATTCACGTCGCACCGTGTACCGTAACCTAATTGCAGAACTTGGCGAAGTTGCCCCGCCGCGGTGGTTGAATATAATAAAGCGAACAAGCCCGTAACCGTTCCCGGCAGTTCGTCATTACGAAGTCGGTTCATTTTCGTGATTAGTCGCGTTCACCACAGGCCCGTGAATCAGCCACGTCGTAATCGCGGCTCGTTCCACTCGTCAGGGACGTGTGCGCCAGCGTCGTGACTTTTTTTCGCTTCCGTCGCGTCCTCTCGTTGACCGTCGATCTTAATTCGCGCTCGGTCGCTCTTCAATTCCGAGGATCGTTCAGTCTTCTTCACGAATTGATTCGATTAAGCTTGATGGGGTTAAAGAGCATCGTTTCTAGCTTGTTGCTGCCCATAAATGGCTCCGCTGCGCTCCGTCCTGACTCATCTCCGCCACGACTGTTCCCCTCCTCGTTGTCATTCACTGGCAGTACTTTCGCTCGGAATTCTCCTTACTAGTATTATTATATCGTCTGTGTTACGTAGAGTCATACGTTAGCTGGGTATATTCGATACGCGAAATTATTGCGTAAAGGATAGGTGCAGGCAAAGGCTGTTTTGAAACTTGACACAAAAGTAAGCTGGTAAACTAATAGCTGACGAGGGAACGTTCTCCTTTGGGGGAATGGCTGATTAAGTAATTGTTGATACTACTTGATGGATTATGGTTGCTGGTAATGAATCACGCGACGTGAGAAAGTGAGATGTGAATATTGAATTGATGAGTTGGAGAACAGTGCAAGTCTAAATTTAGTCATTGTCAAATAATCTTAAAACTGTACTTACCTGGACCGCAGAGGCAAGTATTAAGTCACACGGAAAAAGTGGGCTCAGAAGAATGGAGTGTTCACTCAGAAGATTTGAAGTGTCTTCAAATGTAGTTTTGGACTTGTGATGTTCTCAAATCACCGATTCAGTTAGGTATGGAGATTACTTATGGTATTCTCTTAAAATAAAATAAGTGAAAAAAAATAATTCTGAATGTAGGAAGAAGTAGATTTTTTGTGGACTCTGAACCAATTAAACTTCAAGCTTTTAATTGATAGAAATGGGAGGGATTGATTATATAGGAGAGGAATTAAATTGAGAGAATAAAAGAAAGGAACGTACCTATTGAATATCGATGTAACAACCCAGTGGTCATTCGCGAAGTTCGAATGATAATTGCTGCGTCAGTTCCCTCTCGCGACCGTATCCCGTCACGAGGGAAACGCACAACAAAGTCCCGAATACGAGCTACAAAATGGTACGCAGCTGGTGCATAATGTAATACACCCAGCGTGTAATGGTATATATGACAAGGTGCAACCACGGAATTCGGTATATTGCGACCTGTAATCCCGTGTAATTAAAATTGGAATTTAACGGCAACGAGGTGGTAGTCTCTGGCATCTGTGTCCGAAAAACGTGATCAAAAATTCGTGAAATATTTTCTGGGGAAAATCTGATCAAAGCGTAGCGTATCTTAAAAATTCCACGAGGGGAAATGCATTTTCTATCGTCCTCGAATAACGACAAATCGATCAGTGCTCTGATCTGCATATTAATAGAGATGGATCATTCTATATGTACCCTCTTGCAACTTCTCGATCACCGTAGAATTTCGAATCACTTGAATAATTATTCAAAGTCACAAACTCGTGAAAGCTTTGAAAACTTCGGGAAACTTCATTCTAATAAATGTAGCAGCTTCAAGTGTCTTGAGGCATAGTACACTCCATATACATTATATATTACTCCTATCACATTTTATTAAAATTATCAAACCCTTCTGAAAGATACAAAATTTTAAGATTATTAATTTTCTTAATCTAATTTTGAATAATATTCGAAGTGACCTAAAACTTCTATTATTTCTAATTTTATAAGGTTCTTCAAAACAACAGGTTATTCAAAAAATGAATTAATGATCTCTTCATACATAATCCAAAGCGATTGTTACACTTCACTGGCGAGCTTTTAGTTTGAATGTAGCCTTTTTATAATGTTAAGAGCTTCAAATCGTATTATCATCCCCAAGTGTTTTATCGTAATCTCGTGATCGACCATGTCAGGGTGAATACCCCAGCCAATGACTCGCAAACGCATCGTCTTGCGTTTCCTCACCCCCTTGCACCTGGTGTTCGTCGTTTGTTTCTTCACTCTTGCACCTCCTTGAAAACGCTTTATCGCGAGGCAAGGTGCGGCCGATGCGCGACTGTTTTATCGCTTCCTCTTCTCTATGTTCTCTTCTCCGTATTTTCTCCACCCTTTTTCGTACCCGCTGCCTGTGGATTTCCTACGAGAAAACGCACCCGTTCAACGACGCCATTTTACGACTCGCTGATACGCTTTACGCGCTTGTTGCGATTCTTATTTCCCCGTTTACTTCCTCTAGAGCATTTTAAATGAAACTCTTCTATGAGAATCTTCGTAGTTGGAAGTTCTCTGACGTAGTTAAAGTACAGTAGATTTAATTCGTGATGGGCTACGTATCTGTTTGATGAGATCTCGTATTGAGGATCACTCGGAGCTGAAATACGAGGTTCCAAATATTGAAATAAATATAGATATGCAAAGATTAAGAAAATTTGAAAATTTGAAAATTTGAAAATTTAAAAATTTGAAAATTTGAAAATTTGAAAATTCTATTAATAAAGTAGTATTTGAGTCTTCGAGCGATCCCAATTTAATTACTACTTTCCCACAAAAATTCACGTCCACTTATACCCTATCTATACATATACACTTCAGTTCAAAATTAGTAACTTAATTAATTTGAAGTACACTCATCACGATAATGAAACAAGAGGTAGGAAGACACACATATTCAAGTTTCCCAACTTCTTACCTAGCGAAGACTTAGTAGCACGTGCTGAACTTGCAGTTCCCCAGAAGCAACAAAACGTAGCGCCACCATATCGGTCGCGAAAGCCCCAATCAGTCCTCTAAATCGGTTGTTTCATTAGTCGCTCGCCAACTTTCTATCAACTCCATTTTTCCAAGCGATCAGCTTCTATTTTTAATGCCGCTGCCGCGATCTACGGTCACTTTATCGGCGACCAATTAACTCTGCCACTTTTTCGAAAAAAAAACATCCGTGGTATCGGCGAAGGAAATCAGTGGGCGGCGCAAAAAGACGAGCAGACGGTGCGTGCGGTGTCGCGTAACAAGCGGGAAGAGGCTTCTTAAGGTGTGCTAGGGTCTTCTAAGCCCTTCATAACAGGACTAGTCGTCGTTGAAAAACCACTTTCTACTGTGAGTCTTTTGGGGAATGGATTTCTCAGAGTTGGGGATACTGTAATTCATTTTTTTCAAGTTATAGTAGTACTTGTGTATAGGTATAGACACACCTATTCGTGGAGAGATAGGATTCCAGTTTTTCTGGAAAAAATTCTCGAATGTTTATTCATTACAATAATTATTACCTATACATTTGCATCCATAATTTCACCATGTAAATTAAGAAGACATACATGTTCCAATATCCCTGAGAATTTTAAGTACAGCAAAATCAACAATAATTTTTTTTCGTTTCGACATTCCTACACTACAGCGCCGACTGTATGTAAATGAATACTTTATTACTCTCTCCGTCGTTGCGTGAAACAGCGTACATTTTCACTTTTCGTGTTAAAAACCAGTTCCCCTTGTTGCTGCAATCGACAGCATACAGAAACACAGTCCCTAGCCCGCTGCACCCGTTTCCATCGTCTTTTCTTCATACGCTTGACCCTCTTCGTGTTTCTTTCACGAGATCGTGCTCTATCTACTCCTCTGTCCGCGTATTTCGCGTCTGGACCGTTTCACGTTCGCTTCCTGTTATCGTTCTTAGAATATCGTTTATGAACGCCTTCTATTCGTAAGTGATTTGTTTTTTGGTCACTGCAGCACAGAGTCCACTGTTACTTCACGTTTATCGTGGTACTTGTCCATCGAAATTATTAGATTTGAAAATTGGAGTAGATTAGGTTTATCATTCATGAGTGAGAAATTGCAACAGGAGTATGAATTTACAATTTTTTATATGGCTAATTATTTCAATTTGATGCTGGAATGTTGTGAAGGCAGAAACTGAAGTATACATATTTTCACATTTCATTACACCTAATTATACTAGATACGTAGATGTAATTAAATATTTTCAGAAAAAAGGAAAGAGGAATTTTATTTAAAACTCTAAAAATGAAATTTCTGCCCAAGTCTTTATCTCCTTATCTAAAAGTTAATTTCAATATAAAAATTCGAACCAGTCATATCTTCTGCTTTAGTAGTTCTATTATTAAATAAATCAATATCGCTTCCATATCACTACTACTCCAAAACCGAAGTAATGTAGATAAGGAGAACACGGTCAGAATTCAGAAACAAATCATAAAGCAATTCGACATCCCTTCCTTATTAAAAAAAAAAAGGAACCTAATCCATTTGGGGTGGTCCCATTCGCATCGAAAGTCGCTCCGCTTCTGCAGAGGGAACTGGTCGACTGGTAGGGCTTATCTAACGTCGGTGTTGGTTGACAACCGCGTTACGAGACCGACACAAGCGGCATTATACGTGCTCTTTCGTCGCTTCGGCTCAGTTCGCCCGCGAGCGTGAACGCCTCACGCACGCCTCGCTTTCCTCGCGTTTTCTTCGACGCTCGCCGACCTAACGAGACTCGTACCATTAAAGGAGCCCACAGAATGGAGCCAGGAATCTCAAAATCCCTCAAACTATAAATATCTCAAGAGATGAAGACTCAGTGATCACCATAAAAAAAGTGAATAAAATTCTCCAAAGCTAACGATGACTTTGACCCGCATCAGATCACTCGATCGCTCGAACGATCCAGATTCTCATCACGAGATCTACATCGAACTCTGTCAACGAAGACAAAGAGAGAGTCGAGGTTCGAGAGTGGAACCTAGAAAAATATGAGACAAAGGATCTCCGAGGTACACTTAGTTCCTCGTTGTTAGTATTATTGTCGCTAACGATGTGACAAGAGTCCCCGCGATGTAAAACGACGGGTGGCGTTGCCGATACGCGAACAATCGTGACCGAGCGACGATAGTGAAAGCCGACCAAAAGTGAATCAGCTGTGATAAGTTGTATAACCGAGTTGCGTGTGTGGCTAGTGCTTCTTCGTGATGTGCTTCTCGTGCAGGCCGATCCATTGACGTTCAAAGACAGCCGAGGCTCTGTGGATGGCGGCGAGGTGAAAAATTAAGGAGTGTGAAAGAGCGACTCGAGGGAAACATGGAGCTGGTGAAGAACAACGCGATCGAGATCCTGTCTCGGAGGAGCGTGGCGATAAAGGATTACGATATCGAGAACGGGGTGGAGGATGAGGAGGAACAACAGGACGAGGGTGATCGTACGTCTCTGAAGATCGATCTCTCGATGGCAGAGCAGTTCTACTACGAGGTGATCTCGTCGTTCGAGCAGGAGGAGGTATCTACACACGCGCTGACATGCCTTTAATAAATCGCGCCATTCCGATTGCTAATCTCTCGCGATCACGTCTGCACGCGTGTTATCCAGGCCTGTTGGAGGCGTTTGCTGGATCGGGAGCTGGTTTTCAGTCGTTTCAGTGTCACGGAGCTTTGAGTAGCTTCAGTAATAGTCGTTTAATTTAATGGGGTATATAGTTAGAGAGTTCTTAATTTTTTAAAGAGGGGATTAAAGAAGATTATATTTTTACTTTTTGGAGTTGAGTACTTAGACCACTTTAGTAGAATTATTCAGTAATTTAGTACAGTTTTAGCTTGTTTAATAATACAATACCTTTTCAGTATATGAGCTATATTATTTTCATGGAGAATTTAGTTTAAGGATTCTTAATTTTTTAAAGAAGGGGTTTCAGGGAAATTGTTGGATACTCAGTCCACTTTAGTAGAATTATTTAACAATTTAGTAGCGTTTTAGCTTCTTTAATAACTTGATAAATTTGTAGTACCTGTATAGACTGCAGTTTCTTTGACTCCAATTTGATTGGTGCTAATTTGTATAGCTATCAATTAAGTTAGTTTAAGAGAGAAGGCTCGGTATTTTCGAAAGCTATCATTTTAATGTACACTTGAAGCCAAACCCACCAACCCAGGCAAATACCAGAAATTTCTTATCCAACGATAAACACCACGTTTAACCACCGACTTCCAACGTAGAACGTAGTTACAATTGCTTCGGCCTTCACAGTTTCGTTTCGCATTTATCCCCAATTTCACCGACGATGTCTCGCGAACGGTTGATCAAAGGAACGTATTATTAGCTTGTCGAATCCATTGCAAAAAGCTGAGAGCAGTAAAAATGCTTACTTTCATTAACGAAGAATGAAGATGACCTCGAAATCTTCGCAAGTAACCATAAAAAAAAAAGTTTTAATTTCGTTTCTACCTTCTCTTGAACAGAAAAATGTTCATCATAAAAAAGATAGAAATCTAAGAATAAGAATATTTAAAAAAAAGATATAAAATCCATTAATCAATATTCGCTAAAAGCATATAATTACATAGATATAACTGAAAATTAACACAACTTAGAAATAGGATTATAGATGTATTATCAATCAATACATTTTAATTTATCTCAGTTCTCAACAAGAAAAAGGCAAATCAATGTTATATGGTAACTAAAACAGATTAATCCAACACATTGCTATCTTTAGATAGCACTTAGAAGCTAATGATATGTTATCAAAAGCCTTTAAACATTTGCTAAAAGCATTACCTCCGCGATACACGCTGTCTCTGTGCAACAGTAGGTATCAAAGATTCGAGGTAGAGGGCAAGTAGGCTGTCTTTTATCCACGATTAGCGATTCGTTGTTCCCTGTTTGCACCTCGCACAGTGCGTACGCACAGTTCACGAACCCGCTGCTGGATGAGCGCCTAGATTTCAAGGCGAACCAGTTGGCCGATAAAACGACGTAATAAATAATGTTAGCAGTAACGCGACTGCTGTAAGGATTATCGTTTTAAATGCAAGTACACGAACGCCCACGAAATGGTGCGACCGCGAGACGCTAGCTCTCTCTTCCTCGACCCTGTGTACTACAGCTGTAAAGCATGATTCTAATTTGACTCATTGGATTATTTATCGTCGTCTGGTCGCGCTCGACGATAGGAGAACTCCTTTTCTGTGAGTGACAGTGATTTGATTAACGACGCATTTCTTCTGCAATAAAAGAAAAGGAAATTCACTGTTAACTTCCGTTTGCTTTTAAAGACTTAATTTCTATCGTTCAGTCAGTGATGCTTTTTTTCTGAATCGTTGCATAAGAGAAATTAGATTCCAGATACGTCAAGTGGTGAAATATGGACACCTGAAATAATTAATTATTAATTAACTTAGTGTATGAGTACTCGAAAAATGGTTTAAGAATTCAAAGTGTAATATTACTTGAAGGAACAGGGGATAGAGATTACAAGAGAGATTGCATAGCGTATTAGAAGTCGTAGGTGTATCTTAATGATTGCTATGTTTCCCCACGACAATCTGAAATGATCTTAATTAGCTAGGACGGAGCAAAAGCTTAAAATGCAGCGAGGCATTCGACAGTGGGACGCGTCGGTACGCGTGGAATGTGCAAGGCGATGCAGCGAGCCTATTCCCTCGTTCGATGCATCGTACTGCACTCCCTTTCGTCATACGAAGACAGTCAGACAGGTTGTGCGCCGGCTATTTGTGTGTCACGACGTGGACCCTTATCTCCTTCATCTGGGGACACCCACTCACACGTTGTCCTGTAGTGTTTTCCCTATAATGATGCCTCGTAAATTTATCTGAACACTGCTGCTCAATCAACTAACAAATTCCAGTGATGGATTATAGGAGTTCCACGATTTCTATTTGAGTAGATATTTCTAATTATTCTTAAAGAAATTTCACAAATTATCTTCAAATACACTGAAACCTTATGTATTGTAACAGAGTTCCATTCAGTATTCTATGAACCTCTGATCAGACCTTATTACCTAATCTATGGTGGGGCATTATTCCAATTATATGGAAGCTTACGCCAGCTCGAACTCAAACAATATATTAGAAGATTAGCTCGCTGAGCATAAGTACAATTATATTGCTCCGAACTTCGATTCTAAATTCATATATTTCGAAGCATCTGCAAGATAATAAATGGCCAAGTTATTGTGTATTCAAATCCACTTAGATACAATGGTGTTCTAGTACCCATTTTAATATCTATCATAGCAAAGCTTCTATTCCACATTACTGTCTTCTGTTCCCATTTACTGTTCACATTTTTTTTCATCCACCACAGCAACAAGTAAACATCAAACCCTGAGATTCAAAGATCAGTGATTCTCTGTGCTCCACAGTTAATAATTGTCACCAGAGAACCCCGCAAAATCGCGCTCCCGCAGTCTCTGCTTGCCCCGACCCAAGGCTCCCAGATTCCCGAGCGTCGTTCACTAAATCAGAGAAAACACGCAGCACCCGTGAACTAATGCAAGACATTAGGCTACCGGCCGCGTGGCTCCCGTGTTTTGTATGCATAACCCGTCCTCCACCTCCAGCAAACTGTCACGGAGGCTGCAGCCACCAGGCAGCGGTCTGGCTGTCGCACCACAGGCGCAGCCTCGCTGCTTTTCCCCTGGTGTGCAGCTGCAGGCTGCACGGCCAACAGATTCTCTCGAGGCATTCCCCAGGCGCAGCGTCGCCGAGGGGAATGCAATTTAACGTCGTAATTGTCCGCGGATAATTGTAATAATTAGTACCGTTGTCGTTCCAGTCGACTCCTCGCTGCTCCGCAGATCGCGAGTGTAACGCCGCTGTTAATCGTATCGCCTGCTCCTTTTATCGCTCTGTGTCCCCTGTTTGCTTCGCGAAGATAACACGTCTGACTCGTGGGAGTGGTCCCCTTGGGTATCTCGAGGTGGACAGGTGACGTGTCAACGCGAAGGACTCGCCATGAGAAATGAATTGTCTTTGGACAAGCGTTTGACTTGGAAATGAGGGACAGATCGGGTGTTGGTGTTTCGGGAGAGGACATAGCCGAGTGTTGTCGGTTTTAGGGGAATGGGTTTGTCTTTGGAGGGGAGAATTTATTCTCGGCTTTTCTTCGGGGCCCTGAGTGATTGAGGAGATTTGTAGGGGAGATACTCGCTGGGTTTGCTTAGGGTTTTGTATGATATACTCTGCTTGTCTAGTCGAAGCTGGGCGAGGGAGAAATTGTGTGTAAATTCTGTCGAAGCTATGCTAGCTGACAAGTAGAAATTCTGTATGATTAATAAAGGGATAATTCAGAGCAAGAATATCGACCTTCGCTAATCAATCCCTTCAATTGCAGTCAATTGATTCAGTCATCAACTGCAAGGAATGCAATAACCCTCTTCTTCAGCCGTCTGTATCAATAACTATCCTCGTTCTTCTCATTACTCCACATAATTAATCATCCTCAGACGTCTACCACTCTCGTATCACCCACCACCTACATCCTCATGAAATCGATCCCTCTGAAAAAATATTCCCGAGGGTTCATTATCCAGCCCCCTCAGATCCTCGAAAGGAACCCCTTGTCCTACACGACAGGGGACACCCTCCTCTTGCCACCCCCGCGAGAAATTGCATAAACATTCCTGGGAGCCCCGCCTCGTATCTCGATAATGTAACCGAGGCATTATCATCTTGCTCGAAATTACGTCGATATTTCACTCGCTGGTGGATAAACAGCCGAGCGGGATTCCAGTGTGCATCGCGCACACAAAACTTTGTCGTCCCGCATAATGCAACGTTAATATTTCACCTGGGGCGCGTGTAAACGTGTAACTCGCGCGAAATTCTCACCATCGGAGGGTATCGAGGCCACCTCGGGAACGTGGAGCCTCGTCCCTCGGGGGGTGAGAGCGAAACGCAGCTTCCTGACGAGTCGCGATAAATTATCCGTGGATAATTATCGAGTGGACGTGTCCGGAACAGGCGATCGTAGTCGTCGGGGCTGCGTCGATTAGTCTTTCACGGGCGAGATGCCCGATGCGACGTGTAATATGGTGAAATCGTTACCAGCGCTGTCCAGGCAGGCCGCCCTGCCGGAAGTTCGCTACAGAAGGCAGCCTGGAGGGTTGAAAACAAGGGAATTTCGACGGTAGACCGTGGAAATTAACGATCGATTTCGTATCGGGTGATCGAGCTTTCCGATACTGCGCTGGAGCTTCATGAGAGAGGATAGTGTAGACAAGGTAGAGATAGCGATGTTACGTTACAGGAAGAAATAAATTAGAAATATGAAGATAAAAAGAATTTTTATTATACAGAGTGTTATTACTTTATTACTCCATAATAATACAGCATAAAATATATATTCTTTAAAAAAAAGGACTTTTAGTCTGGCTCTCGGATACAGAATTTTTTGCAGCTAAGAAAAAAAATGTTCTCTGTAACTAGACTAAAATTTACAAACACCTTAACACACCCCTTTAGCAAGACAGCTCGAGTAGCAAGAAAAATGGGAATCTTAATTCATCTTCCAGTTAAAATAAAAGAAGGTAGTGACATCGAAGCGGAGAACAAGAGGAAGAGGCGGGACGCGTCTTTCTTACGCCCAATTTAAGATTTCTCCCAGAAGAGTGCTCGTCCCCCCCGCTCCCCCAGGCCGTTTAACATCAGAATTAATTACGAAGGCGGTAATAAGGCCGATGCACACTTTTGCGCGAGGGGACGATCTTCTCGCTGGGCTCTTAAGGTTTATAAGGTCATCGGCTTCGGGGCTCTTGTTCTCTCCGCTTTTTATCCTTGATACGACGTTACACGATGTTACGCGGCAGGGTAGACGGTCTCGTCGTGTAATCAGAATAATGAGCAAAGCCGAGGCCACCCCGTCCCCGTGTCCCGTGTCTTGCGATAATTAGACGATGGGACTTCCTTGCTCGTTTTTGTTTGCCGCCGCGCTTTTCGCTCTTCTGCGTTCGCCGAATCGATCGGAGACGAGTCGAATTATTGTCACTGCCTCCTGTCGCGACGTTTTTTCTGATAAGCTTAGATACTACTTTGCTGTTGGAGTGCACTTTCGATAATTCGGGGATTTAGGTATTAGACTTGAAGTTGCTCTTGGATGGGAAGAGATTGTTCTACCTTTTTTAAATTCTGTTGGAGAGGGATTTTACAGAACTTTAGTGACTTCTACGACACTACAGTATTTTATTTCTAGATTCGAGGCTTGAACTTAGGTGAAGTGAATATGATGGTACTTGGGGTTTCGAGAGTTTCCAGGATCTTTGGAATTTGGACTATGTTAGTGAGTTTAATGTAGAAGATTTACACACGGTGAAAAATTCGATTTTTTCTGGTAGGAGTAAATATGGTATTTGAGACTTCTCGAGCTTCTAAGTTCTTCTGTGGAATCTGGACGATATGAGTGAATTTATCATAGAAGATTTACACATGGTAAAAAATTCTATTTTTTCTACCAGAGGTAAATATGGGACATTTGGTTAGGTTCTGAGTTTCTACGTTCTCTGGGATTTGGACGATATTACTGAATTTGTCATAGAAAATTTACTCGTGGTAAAAAGTTTCATTTTTCTGGTACAAAAAGTTCTTCAATTTCTGCATCTGTTTTTTCAAACACACCGCGCTCTCGCAAATCCAGAAGAAAAAATACAGACAATTCGTAAACACTCTGTATTAACCTCCACCCAAAGAGAATTCAATTCCCAGGCAGTTTTCATTAAAGACCACGGTTTTAATTCAATTAACCCGCACAGTAGTCCCCGGAACAGGACGATTTCGACGCAGAGTCCGTCTCTTTCTTACCTTAACACTCGCAAACTGGCAGCATTGTCGCTCAGTCGTACAGCGTCTTAACGCGAACACCGTTCAGCGATTTTCGCACAAATTCTCTAAGCTCTCCGTAGAACCAGTCGCAAATTAATTGTCCCCCGCCCCTGGAAAGCTCGAGCTCCCTCTGAAAAACGGACCTACGCTTGGGTAACAAGTCCAGGGGGGGCGAGAAAGAGAAAAAGAGAGAGAGAGAGAGAGAGAGAGAGAGGGCCCTCGTTTCGCGTTATTCACAGTTTCGTTGATCAACAGCTGCGAGCTATTCGAGGCAACTCCGACTAACATTCTCCAGAGTGGAGGGGGATAGGGTGAAATTTCGCAGGGTGACTGGGTCCAGCAGGGTAATTGTTCCCTTCGCGATTTTAATGATCCGTAGCGAGAGGGAAGTCGCGATCCCTGTCGATGCATTTAGCTTTTCGAGCGAGATCAACGCGCGCGTCGCTCGTAAACAATGAATAATTTATTCCCGGTTCGCAATGGACCAGCTTGTCCCACCCCCCCTTTCTCATCCCCCATTTTCATCTCGCCTCTTCGTCGCGCTCGAACAGTTACCCCGCTGCACCGTCGATACACGCAGAAGCGAGAACGAGCCCTCGAAGTCTCACAATTGCCGGGATTAAATGCTCTCCGGCTATTGTCGCGAGGGGGAGCATCGTTGATGTTAATATAATTCCTACGGAACGCGTAATGGCGTTCATTCGCAGAGAAAATCGAGTGTTTGGGAAAGTCGACGTCTCGCGGCTCGAAAGCTCGGAAATTTCACCCCTGATGGGGGCCATTGAGTATATTGTACTCTGGAATTACGGCTGTTCAGAGGAGACTTTGATTTTGGTGTGATCTGCGTTTTTAGATTGAGAGGGTGGGAATTGGGAGATAGTGAAAGAGCAGGACATTTTACATGAAACTTGTCAGAAAATTATTCATCTAACTTTTTAGAATTAGTATCGCATATTCCTACCTTCTTTATTAGCTTTTTAGTAAACTTTTTGATCACACATTTTTGTATTCATTTTATTGGTAACAGTAATCAACTTCCTCTTGATAAAAAATCGATTGAATTGCATTAAACTGTACATACATACCAAGTGCTTGCTTTCATATTCCACAGTGACCAAAATATTTAGTACTACCTATATTACTGTGTCATTTCATAAACATACCGAACAGTGATACCTTTTCACCACCCACATTTTTTAACAGAAACATGCGCAGTAGTCCCTAAATGAAAATGCAAATAATTCATGCAGAGGGCATAACCTGTTACAAGGGAATGCAACGTTTGTTATTACTCCCTTAGAAACCGCTCGCAGTGGTTGAAGCGTTTCAATAACCGCGCGAAATGTTAGGCGTTTTATTGCCAGCCGCGGAGTCTCCGTTTAAACGCGCTAAAATATTGCGAATATACTTTCACCCCCTCGGCATTTCCAGCGAAATATCAGCATTGTCGTAGCGCGGTCGGTGCAACGACCTTTCGCGAATGTGGATCGCGCCGCGAAACCTGTTGGGACACTTCGATCGCTGGATATAGATATCGGCTGTGGCCGTAAACGACGTTGTTATCGCGTGTAATTCGTAGACTGCGTCTATCATCGCTGCGAAGGAAGGTTCGCTCTTGGTCGTGAAAATGGTGAACCAATGCTGGTCAGGTTTGCGCTACGAAACTCTTTGCTGATTAGCAGGAAACGTCGTTGTTATCGCGTGTAATTCATAGATTGCGTTTATCATCGCTGCGAAGGAAGGTTCGCTCTTGGTCGTGAAAATGGTGAACCAACGCTGGTCAGGCTTGCGCTAGGAAACTCTTTGCTGATGAGCAGAAAACGTCGTCACGCGACTCTTTGCCTGTACTATTTCAGGAATTGACGTTATCGGTTATTCTAGAGCCGTGAGAAGTCGAATATAACACGCTGATATAGCTGGTTAAGAAAGATGTCTGCAGTCACGTTCGCAAACTTGTGCTATTCTTATCTTGCGGCGCTGGAATACGTATGCAATGGCTCGTGGGTGTTCAAGTTCGAGCAGTAGATGGTTTCTATTACAGGATAGATATGTAACCTTGCGTTTTACTAGGTTGATCGAAGAATAGAATATTCTTGTGCTACTTAAATCAATTTTGTACCTCAGAGCCAGATTTTTACAGGATTTTATTGCTTTCTCTTCGTTTTAGTAGAATAATAATATTAGTGAAGGAAATTTAATAGTATAAATACTGTACCAACTTCAAATACTGTGTTAAGCACTGAGTAATTGCATTTGTTTTTCGACTCTCCTGAAAAATAATAAAAATGAACTCCACTTTAATGATATGGAATCACTCCATTGATAGAAGATTGATAAGTCTTCTCTAATTCCTCTAGAAGATGTCCCTGAGTAATAAGACAAACATTATCGCCTCAACACTTGTTCCCAAAGATAAAACCCACAAAAATGAAGGATCACATTAATAGATACGTCAATTAACGTGACAAGGGAAGCAGCGTTTGATTAAAGATACGAAAATATATGTTCAATCGTCGACGTTGAAACGCTTAATTGCTGCAATCATACGCGTTACACGTTCTATCTTGAGCGACAGCAGTTGCCCGTCGGTTAAGTGGCCAGAGATTACACAGATAGACAATCGTGTTAAGGATCTCCGATTTCAAACGTCCTTTCAACTTGTATTACAGCAGAGAGAGCCGAGTTCGTTCCAGATTTACACCGCAGAAATGCTCGCGAGTACATTTTTCCACGCCAAAGTGGAACAAGAGCGTCGTTGGTCTGCCTCCTCAGACCCTCGTGTTGCTGGTCAACGAACATGAATATTCACTGCTAGCATTGTAGTTTTCATCTCGAATTTAAGTCTAATAATCGCTTATCAGACTTTATACAGTAAACTTGAATAGTACTTTTTGGAGTTAGCTCGAGTAGTACGAAAGATAGTACTTAGAGAGGTCAGAAGTTGCTATCAGGTCACATGAAGATGGGAAATATTAAGTTTCTTCCATTTAACTAGACCAGGGTCTCTCAACAAGAGTAATATCGCTCTGTAGAGGTCTCGACACCGAATTGTCGGGGTCACGTGAAAAAAAACGAAGATGGAGACAAGAAGAAAAAATAAACATAGGAAAAAAAGAAGGGAAAAGGGTTGAGAAATCCTGAACTAGACTCTAGCACTCACTTGGCTCATTAGACTCTTGACTCACTCAATTAAATCCTAATTCGATTCAATGAAACAGTAAAAGTAAAAACTCCAATAAAGGTAAAGGAATACCCACATTTGCAGAGCCATTGGCAACACACTTTCACATTACCGCGGACCTATGTCAGCATTAAAGCTCGTTCAAGCGTAACTGTTCCAGGGGAAAGGAGCAGCGAATACTCGTGCAAAAAGGAAACCGTGGAAAACACGAGAAGGGTGCAGCGTGTGGCAGAAAATCGAGTCATAACGTCGAGAAATAGGGAAAAGTGGCCATACGCGAGCTCGAACCTACTTTCACGCTCGCGCAAGTTCAGCCTGCGACATTCGCGCGTTTTACACTTGAACTCGCTACGCGGCACCCTTTCCCTTTCCCTCGTTCACGCCATCCTTCTTTCGCCAGCAGATAGCGCGAGGCAGGACGAGATTGCGGCGTACTTAATGGGCCTTTAACCCCTGCGCGTTCGTTCCACTGCCGCGCTCGCCCCGGAGACTTCCGGTACAATTTTCCCATTGAGAAGACCAGCCCCGCTGCCCCATTAAAATGCCCCACACCCCTCGCTGCCCAGGAGCCTTCTGCTCCCGCTGACTCTGGCCTCCTGGACCCCTTGTTTTCTCGTTACACCTCGGCTCTTCAACTTGGATGAACGCGATGAATGGCGAACAGGGTCGAGACCGCCGTCTAAATCGACTTCCACTGGATTCGTGCTACGGCCACTCGCGTCTCGGCTAAATGCCACTGGGGCTTTCTGCCTCTGCAGTTGCTGGTGTCTTCCTTTAACGGTTTGGCTACTGTGACGCTTCTGCTAGAGGGAAGGTATATTACGTTGATTAATGTCTGAAGGTGAAGAGGGAATTTTGTTGGAGGTTTTGAGGAATAGAGGCACTGATTTAGGAGGGATTGAAGTTTCTTGAGTTTTCGAATTTGAGGGAAATTTTGAGTTTCACTTGCTGTACCCTTTGTGTCCTGTGAGAGGTAAAACTAGAATCCTAATTTTATATAATGTATTAATATTTGATAAAATAAGGCATGAAGACATGAAGAGTTAAGAAAATATTTCTAAATTTTTCATAATGAGAAGTTCAACATCACTGACAATACCACTCAAGATTGTAAAATATATCCATGTCTAACGCAGTCCACTATTTCAGAATTAAAAAACCCAACTCCACCATCGATCCAATTCAGCAGATTACTCGCCACTCAGAATGTAAAATTCCCAGCGAAGCATTGTTAAATTTTTCTTCCCTTAAAAAAAGCTGAAGCCCGTTAAAACATTAAGCGGAATTCGCGAAAGTTTGATGAATCGGGAGGCCACCCTTGACGACCGCCACGCTTTGTTAAAGTTACAACGAACTCATTTTTTTCTCTCCGCCCAGAGCAGTGACAGTGGTTGAACTTTTATGAAGTTCCGCTCGCGCGACATGCATCGCATTAAAAACACGCATGTTTCGCGAAACTGAATTTCTGGACGGTGAATATAAAGCGTAGTTGCTCGTCGCTCTGTTTAGGAAAAAAGTTGAGAGTCCTGAGTTACCATCGGTCGTCGGGCAAATTAATATAATCGCAATTACGGCTCGCCGTTTCCTGGCAAGTCGCGAACTTTTTGCGGTCGCATCGTGACCCTGTTCCTCGCTGCCTCGTCGATCGTTTCGATTTCGCGCGTGCTGGACAGAGAGAAGCGGGTCGACGTTCCTGCGAATCGGAGAAACGACCGAGAGTGAAATTACGAGGGGCGTGTGAAACTCATTTGGGGCCGAATCTTTAATTAAACGCGCCGCGTAGCGTCGCTAATCAGGATGCCACTGTGTCCCCTGCAAAATTGTTCTTTTTGTGTTCTTTCTGAGAGCGTGGCTTTTAAATGGCTCGTTTCACTTACAAGTATTTTATGTGACCCGTGAGGATTTAAAAATGTTTTTTCCTTAGCTGAAATTAATTTAATCTATCCTGCTGGATACGAAATATTGAGGTGCTTGGAAATAAGAATGCTACTTTGAAATCGTGGTACAGAGACATATTTATTTTCCAGGTGTTTCGATTTTTTTAGCGAGTGGCTTAGAGTCAGAGATGAGTATTTTTATTTTTATTCAATTAGCAGGTTTTATCTCTTGTGTTGAGTTTTGCAATGGGAATATTGGAATTCTACATCTTCCTCAGCGATCAGAAGTTCTTTGTTCGAAACGTGGGGATCCTTTTAGACGACCCTGAAGCTAAAACTAACTGTCCCGTTTTCCCGATATTACACACGCGCTGCTCGTGATTTTCGAGGGCTGTTTAATATCAAGCACGTTTTATTAAACCAAATCAGTTACAGAGTGAATTCCTGCTGTAGAAATTTATCAATGAAAAAATAGAAAAGAGCAAAGGATTTGATATTATGCCTTAATTAAAATCTATCATACAGAACTCGTATTTCTAATAAACGGAGATTAAATTAGAAGAACTTGTCCTCAAACCAGCACTCAGATACAAAACTTCAAACCTCAATATCTCAAAACCAAGAATATGTGACTTACACTCTTTCGCTTTATGACCACAGAAATCTCTCTTCTCAACTTACATACCAACTACAGAGAAAGACGATACCAATCTTATCCATATCTCCCTTCCCTCACATCTGCTCACACGATACCCAATAAATCTATCCATCCATTTGCCAGAGACGTCGGGCTCGTTACCGATTTTCCGCGTTATTTCACAATTCTGCGGAAATAAATTAACGATTAATTGATCGTCCAACTGAGGGGCGGCGGAATCCGTTAGCCGCAAAATTAATTTGCTGGACGACACGAGATTTTAATTGCGTTTGGTAATGATCACACGCTCGCGCTCTCGTCTATCCTCAGGGAGAAGAACGAGGGATAGAGAGAAAGAGAAGAACACTGAAGTAATTAAGTTCCGCCCACGCTCTTCAGCCCTCTCAGGAAGACGCACAGTAACTCTCCTTTCCTCGCAGTCCACTGCAGGAATCCTTTATCCGACGTTTTCCACCTAGCGTCTTTCGCCCCCGCGTCACCGCCCCCTTTTCCTCCACGACATGTTCCACATCCATCTTGACCCTTTTCATCCCCGCTGGCTCCAGTTTCTCCCCATTTCCACGAGACGGTGAAACCTCCTGCGCACGTGTCCGACACATGTGCGATCGTTGACTCCCTTCTTACGTGCGCACATGACACGACTGGACCCTGGAAAATTCATGAGTCGCTCGAAGGTGGCTGCTAATTGCAAACCAGGCAGTTCTGGCTGGTGGCCATCGCGTATTCTTTGGGTAGGAATCGTGTCCACTGGGTTGGAGGTGTGTTCGAGGGATAGAAGGGAAATTGAGGAAAGTGAGGTAAATGCCTCGGTAGTTGACCATGTCGCCCTGATGCTGGAGCACTGATTCCAATGTTATTTAATTTTAAGCTTAGATTCTAATATATGTAGTGGAAAAATAGTAGGTAGGTCTGTTCTACTATTAAGACGCAATTCAAGTCTCGAGAATTTATTTTTCAGTTCTCTAAGAAGTCTCTTATTTGAGACGTTTATTGTCATAAGTTATATTTACTATTTTACGTGCCCAGGCATAAGGACATTTACCTTACGTATTATTCTGGATCTTAGGATTTTACTGTATGTACAGTGTACATAGGGAGTAGATCTACTTATCTACGTGTACATCGAAGGGTCACTGTTCTTTACATTGTGATCGACTTGGCCTGTTATTGACTTAGCAACGTCCCTTGATCAAAGCCACCCTCTCAAGTATCTGGTTTCAATACTGCCTGGAAAGCTTCTCTTTTATCGCGCAATAATGTCACTGGCAGGAAGGTTTGATTTGAAAAAGGCGGACAGTTTTATGCAACGTAGTTCCTACTGTCGTAAAAGGTAGGAATCATGAGAGGTATATTGAGAGTCATATGAAAAGACGCGTAGGGGAACATCTGGGTTGGAAGATGGCCTTCGGTATGCCTACACAGCTAGTTCCCAGTATAATGAGAACATTTATGATCCCAAGGATACTGGAATTTTCATAGTATTTCCACGATCTTCACACTCCACATTCTTGTAGAAAAATTGTTAAAACTATCTCTATCTTTGGAAGACTACAGTGGCTACTCGATATAGACACATTTATAGCTGTGCATAACCGAGAATTTTTCGAGGTTGCAATATTCTCTAAATTTAAAGACAGTTTTCTTACTTATATCGAATATGAAGTCAGATTTTCGAGTGAGACTAATAATCAAACTGTACAGAATCCATCAACCTTACAAAAATGTACAAAATATGGGAAGCTTAATACACTTTACAATCTTCAGAGAGCGAAACAGATATCCAATTGGATTTCATTTTTCTAATCGTTTTTCCAGCGCAAGCAAGAATTTGCATAAACATCCGCAGTCTACTCATAATCCAGCTTTCTTAGTATCATCATTAAAAGTCCCCATCAAAACTCGCGTCATATTCTTCCCAAGAAACTCCCCTCGCCCTCCTCCCTTCGGTATCACCATTACCAAAGGACCGCCGCAATAGCGATCCAAGCCGAGGGATAAGCAACAAGAGAAGCAGATTCGTCTCGTAATCACGGCGTTGCGTTAACACAAGCGCGATAATTATTGTTACCGTACACCAGGCGGCTGGCAGGCCTGTTATAAGCTTCGGCAAGTGTGGCGCAAGGGAAGGAAGGGAAACCAAACCGGTGATCTCGTAGACAATTGCGCGTAATTAACACCAGTGCCCAGGTCTCGACGGTCGCGGGACAAGCAGTTGCGTATCGGTTGCTGGCTCCCTCCCACGCGGTCGTAGATAGTATCGCGGAAATTGCGCTTACCACCTCTGCGTCTGCTAATCCGATTCCCGTAGGGTGAATCCGCGGAGACGAAGGCGCGCCCAAGATCGGAACGCGTTTGCTGGGGTATTATGACGGCGAACAGGCAGCACAGTCAGGCAATTTCGGCTGGAACCGTACCCCGAGAGCTCGACATCCGATTGCACTTCGAGGAGGGATGTATCGGGAGCAAGTTCGAATTTGGGACAGAGGAAGGAGAGACAGGGGTTGAGGAACGAGGCTCGATCGGGAGGGGCAGGGAGATTTCTCGAAGTAGATATCTATCTGTTAATGGATAGAGGATTCGAGTTTTAGGTACATGGTGTAATGTTTGTGATTTGGGAGTCCTAGGAAGTTTGAATATTTATTTCAGTTTAGTAGTCGGTTCACAGGCCAGCTTGAAGAACAAGGTGGAGGACACGGCGATAAATTAATTGACCGAGGGCTATCGGAACGTTGAGTTCGAGGCGCGCTCAATCAGACGCGGACTAGTCAGTTTAGCGGACAATCGAGCGTAATTAACACCGTGGCACGCGTTCTGGAGGAGAGGAAGCAGCAGAACAACCCGCAGGAAAAGCAGCTGGCGTATCGGTATCTCTCGTGTTGCCTCCCTCGTGTCGTAGATACAATCACGGAAATTGCTCTTACCGTCTCTGCCGACTGTTAATCCGATTCCCGTGCAGCGTTTCTGCCCATGGCGGCGGCGACCCCTGGCTGCGACTAAGACCAGATGACTGATTCCAGATAAGGCATAGATGACCGAATCGCGATAAGGGCGGACATGATACAGCGCTGCTACCACAGGATCGTACGGTTCTCCTTGGAGCCGTGTGTTGGCTCGCCTTTCAGGAAACGCCTCGCAGCGCGTGGAAAGGCGAGCCTTTTTTCTTCTCGCCCCAACGCTGGTACACGCGACCTAAGCGTATTGCGATCTCGCGTGCTGAAAGCTGGAACGCGGCGTTATGAAGGTGATCGTGGAACCTCGCTGATGGAGCAGGTTTTGATTTGCTTTGGGTCGCGGCTTTCGAGCGGTGAGGTTGTGACAGGATTTTGATGACGAGGAAATTTTTACGTTCGATGCTGGGGGAATTGAAACGAGTATCTGGTTTAAAGCGAGCGATGGCTATTCTGTTATTTGTCGTGTTATTTTTCTGTTGCGTCATGGAGACTTGAATGTTTGTAGTGTCGTAACGCCGTGGTTTTGAGACATTGACAGTAATCGTGATGGATGCTCTTCAGGTTGCTCTTTGATCGAGGTCGCTGAGTCATTGAGACTTGTATTAGAATACTTTTAATCCTGTGTAACATCACGTACCTTTGAAGTCTTTAAATACTGATAGGCTTTGAAATATTCATTACTTCTATTTTTTAAACTTGATAGAGAAAAAACCTCAGGGTACTCCAAATCTAACATTAAAGCTCCAAAATTGATTAAAAAAATCAATAAAACAATTCTACTTCAAGTGTCACAATTACATACCCAATAAAGCCATTATAATCCTAGAAATAATTAGGTACTCGAGTATCACGTGCGAGTGTTATCGCTAGGCGCAAACTTTGATCTCGAAGCAGGGACAGATGAAGGGTGCGTAATAACACACAACTTCATTAATAAAACCTAATGATAGATTATTACCCTGGGAATAAAACAACACAGTATCGAGGCTGCGTAATAAATTTTAATACGCATTTATTGCATCCAAGGGACGATATTAAGATCGTCGGGTCGGCATCGCCCCGAGTGGCGTCAACGTCGGACATTAAAGGGGAAACGATCCTCATAACGCTGATATTGCGGCAGGCATCCCAGGCACCCATGATTACACCAAGGAGTCGTGTTTATCATCATGGTATCACGTGTTTGAGTGCCCCCCTTCTCTTTATCCTTCGCCATCGCGATGATCACCTCTCGGTAATTAATTCGTCGATCAACCTCTGTTCGATTACCGCGTTCCTTTTGATGGCACACCGCCTAATAATACGCAGATCTGTGCAATCGAGTTTTCATCCCTCGTTGAAGTTCGATTTTCTCGTGTAAGTTCAGCAGATTGTTTCAAGAAATGGATATCATTTTTTATTATAGCAATTGACACCTTCAGAAAAGCTTAGTTAGTAAGCTAATTGCTCGCCTACAATTTATGATATAATATAAGAACATATAGAATGTTCGACAACAGGTGTCGACCCATATAATAATTCATCTGCTAAAGTGAGACAAGAAGCGTGTCTGATTCGTCTTGTTCTACTGCCTCATTCTACTGATATCGATGTATCTGACCTGACTAGTTCCAAATATTAAATTCATAGAAAATATCGCGAACCATAGGATCCCCCGATGTCACGCTGAATAAAAAAGAGTGTAAAATGATAAATGCATTAGCAGACGACATTTCAGGCACTCGAGCGCGCCTCGGATTACCGCAAAGTAGAAAGCACGCGTGCCCATCTCCGTCATAAATATTTGCAAGGCGCGTCTCGACGCGAAGATATCGTCTGCCATCGATGCGGTTCGATCGCGTCTGGTCCCATTCAGTCGAACGTGTATTCTAAAACGGATGCTCGTTTTAAGAGCATCTGTCGGTACAATGGAATTTCACGCAAGAACGGACAGGAATACTTCGTCTCCGGCCGCGGGGACGAGGGCGGCGGGCAAAAAGCGTTCCATCGTATCCGGGCGAGCGTGCATTTGCGAGTCGCGCGAAATATTTTTATCAATCCGAGCGTCTCGTATCTCTGCCCGCGGCGCCGTGGAATATTTCAGCGCTCCCCGAGCGCGGCAGCCGCGTACAAAGTCTGCCTAGCGAACGGTCTTAATCATTCTCGGGAAATGAAGCTGATGAATATCCATTTTCCATGAGGAGGAATTCGAGTAAATGAGGTATAATCATATTTATTACCATCTTTTTTCATTTTATTTGCCAGGAGAGATAGATACCACTTTGACGTGCCTCAATTTATTAGAGTGGAACCCGCTATGTGGCGATCGCGATTTTTGCTCTGTTAGTAGTTGCGTGGTGTTCTTACGAGGTTCTGAAATTGGTGTCATAGGATTGGGGACAGTTTAGGTATTATTTTAGAGTAATTCTTTGTTTGCTCGGAAATGTAAGAGGAGATGAAACGCGTAGCCTTCTTCGAGACGATTTTAAAATTCTCCGCACGCGCGAAGCAAACGTTCAAGAGCCGGACACGCCTCGAGCCTGCTCGTTCAGTGAACTTCCCCGAATCAGCGGGCTTCTAGATATTTATTAACCATAAAATTGATGAATGCAGCTCGTCAGCATGCATCGATTCACCAGCGTTACGCTGGTCCCCTCGTAATAATGTATGCAAATAATTCCGATAAATTGTCGAACGATTATTCCGAGAAATTAATCATTCGTTATGCAGCTTGTCACGGACCCTCTAAACTAATTACACCATCAGAATTTATCCACATGAATTAGTATAATGAATTTATCTTCTGTTCTGGGACGTTGTTTTCGTGGAAATGCTCCCACAATGCAGTATTTTACTGAATTGCCCTGAATGTTCAAAACAATTTATTCGGAGCTTTTAATGACCCTCGAAAACTTTGTTAAACAGCAAATTTGTAATAAACGCTACTGTGCTTACAGAAAACCTGTGCAATTTCCAAATCGTCAAATTCTCGAACTCTTTTCATATATCTGTCTCAATGTTCTGAATTCGAATTCCTCCAATTCTGTAACTACTTCAATTTCAGGAGATTCTACCTCAGTGAGATCCTACTACATATATAGCTCCTCAATTACATTACATTCATTTCTCTTTTAATTATACCTCAACAAAAGCCACCAGAAGAACCTTAGTAACTTTCTCGCTTCCGGTGAACGCGTCGAGTTGACTGACCCAGAGGACACGCAGCCACGATAAAAATAAAAAATTGATAGGTCCTCGACGTGACTCGAACTGACGAGCGCTGTTTCGTCTGTGGAACCGATGGAACGCGGGTCAGAATCACAGCGAAGACGCGTAAGGTGAAGGTCTAGGGTACTTCGACGAGGCTACGAGGCCAGATTTATAATAGATGCGCATGGCGTGCTGCCAACAGCCGGGCGCCACAATATTGCCGCTTAGTCACCTCGGCCAGGGCCTCTGCTTTGTCCTCTTGCTTGGCGACGTAATAAATAACAGAAACGACCACGGGAAAACTGAATATTTATGAGAGAATTCGGTGGTAGACATCTTTGAATCTTCTTTATTTCTCTTAAGCCAGTCGGGACCAAAATGTCGACTTCGACGTTGTCACTTTGATGTTTATATCCCCTCTGTCGTTTGGACTCGTGACTTGACGAATTACTGGCGCTGTTGAAAGCTTTATGGGTATTTTTTTTAATTCGTTAATTCTGTTTATTCTTGCAGTCTGTGGTGAAAGTGAATTGATCTTTGGTGTATTCTTTGAAACTCGTGGAATGTTCGAAGTTGACGTTAAATTGAGAAACTTGGGTAACTGAGGATTTTGTGGTTAACAGATTGAGCACTTGGAGAAGATAATGATACATTTGTAATTTAATTGTGCGTGATAGTCAGAGCTTGGGTGTGCTCTGGAACTCGTTGAAAGTGTCAAAGGAATCTCTTCTCGAGACAGTCAAGAACTTTCTCTGTTAGGATCACGTGGAAAGAACAATGCAGCAATGATTTACTCAGGGCGTGACACGCATAATAAATCACACCTTTCGCCTGCGTCATCGATACGACGACAGAAGCTCGACAGTGTGTCACACCTTAGAACAGAGAATGGGAGAACACATACAAAAATTGTTCATTTTAAAAATACTCTTCGAGGACATCTCAATCTTTCTCGAGAATCTCAGAACTAAAATTGAGAACAAATGAATTCAAGATGTGGTGCCACAAAATCACAGAAATGCCTTCTACCTCTGATTTTACTTTATTAATTACTACATTAATTACTACAATTTCAATCTTCCCCGTTTTCACCTCCACTCAAACTTCAACATCTCCCCAAAATTACATCGCTACTGTTTCCCTCTACCATCCCCAAAAGTTCTTCCCCGACAGTGATTTCTGCTCGCAGAAATCCAGCCAAGAAAATTCCGCGACGCGTAGCTAATTACCGAATGGACCGTGGACCAGCGAGCAGAGTATTGGGCGGCGGCAGACAATTAGCTTAGTAAATTCCGCGAAGAAGTTCGCCAGGACGCGACACCGAGGTTCGGAGCCTCTGCGGGGGCGGGGGTAGCAAAGGCACGGGATAAGAGCGAAAGCACGGTCGAGTTAACTTTAATTGCCCGGTTGGCTACATAATAAATGATATTGCAGACGGCCAAGCAACGAGGGGAAAAATTGTTTCGTCCTCCCACGCTCCCCATCCCCCTCCACCGCTCTCATCCAGTCGTTTGCTGGAACGATTTCGCACACCAGACGAGAGGGACGTATTGATGGCTCTGTAATCTTATTTCCGGGGTGTGTACATTCATCTTGGCCGCGTCACTTTCAACGCTGCGTTCTTTCCACCCAGGATTTATTACCGTGAATTAAATCTCCACCCATCCGCCAGCGAGATCGCCTCTCGATCGGCTGGTCGACTTCTTGTCTCGTGTGTTTCGATTGCCATCGCCTGTCGAGGCGTACCTTGCAAATTGGAACGTTCAGAAGGAATTTAATTAATGTAGGCGAGGAGGATAAATAGCTACGTGAATGGACCTGTTTGTATTGTGCTCTGATAAATTTGAAATAATTGTACCAAGTGGGAGAGATCATGTTTGGTACCATCGTTTGTTGCCAAAAGTGACTTATGTGGTATTTTGTGGAGAACAGTGGCCCAGAATGAAACTAGTGTCTGCTTACGGGTTGAACCACAGCCAGGGTTGCAATTACTGCGTCGCTAAGTGCATTGCTAATTAGGTTTATTGACACCTGCGGTTGGAACGGTGTCAGGGAAGAACGGTATGAAGACTGTCGTAACGGGAGGAGTAAATTGGAGTAAACAATTATCATGTTGTGTTCACGCGCTGTTGGAATTAATTAGAAAGTTGTGATCCTCTGGTGGGTTTTAAACGACGATCTGTATACCATTATTAGTAGAAATAGTTTGTAGAATAATATATGTATACAATAGTGTTTGAATTTTTTTATCAGTTACTTCTTTTTGAAACGTATAATAGTAACAAGTAATTGAGTTATCGTGTTCAACCATCTCGAATAGCCAGCCATTCCGAACGTTTATAAAATTGAGAAGTTGCAAGCTTCGAGGTAATATTCATGGCTTTAGACGGTCTGTCTACAGCTGGCTGTCCTCCTTTTACAAGAAGATGCTCCACCAAGCGATTTTCTTTTATAGATAAGAATGCGAGTCTCTGTTTCATTGCCCCTGCGTCGATGCTGACTCAACGTCGTGCTTTACGATGTTCGTTTTCAGTCGCAGTTGAACACGGTATAAAATTTATTCCGCGAACATTTCGCGTCACGAGAGATTTATTGCTGCCCTAAGGATGATATATGCAAACAAGGTCTTGTTTAAATTATTTCAGATCGTTTAACAAACATTTATCAAATTCAGCGCATGGAAGACTAAAAGATTGATATTCAAATGAATTATATCGTGTTTTAAATGACTACTGTGTACACAGTGCAAATTTCGTTTCGATCAATTGGCGAGTGCTTTCTGATTTTTCAGGCTTGGAGAGTCAAGAAGAAAATCTACGTTATCTCGACCTTGTGGGTCTCTATCAGCCTCACGTTTCGCGTCAACTCGAACCAACTTCCGGCATCGGCTTCCCTCGCCACCGTTTTCTTCGTTCTCCGCTTTAAGAACGCTCGCTCGCGCGCGCACGCTCTGGATGCCGAACAAGCGCCGCTTAAAAGTACTTTCATAGCGGGACGACTAATTAGAGCGATTTAGCGTCCGTCGTTGACGTTTATTTGGAATGCAAATGCAGACTTCTACCAACCCTTTTCCACTGTTCGCTCGTCGGCTCCCTTCTTTCTACGTTGCTCTTTCCTCACCGAGCCCTTTTCCCTCTTCTAGGCATCTACTTCTCTGTCCCTCCACTTTCCCCCCATTTTCTTCTATTCGTTCTGTCTGTCGTTCACTCTTTTATTCTCTTCTTCGCTGCTCATTCTGTCCCCGTTCCCTTATTTCCCCACAGTTTTACCTACTCCTGCTTTCTTCGCTGCTCTGCGCTGCTTTATTGAGAACCCCCTTAACCTCGAAACGCAAATTCTTGAGTCGTTTGAGCGTAGTATTCGCTTCCTGGGTCGTTGTATACTTGGTACATGTGGACTGTGGTAACGATTGTTAGTAGACTGCGAGTGTCTATGTAAATTTATATTTCTATCAGTTGGATGAAAACAAAATGGTATCTGAATAGAGATATTTGTTACCCCTTGAAGATATTATTATGAAATGTATTTTATAAGTCTCAAGTCAGAGAAAGTAAAGCTAGTGGAATAAGTCATGAGCCAGACACCGAAAAATCAGTAGATTAAGTTCCTAGTCAGGTATAACGAAGTCAGTAGAATAAGCCCCTACCCAGTCAGACGCACTTCAAGCATTTTTGACTAAATTAATAATTCTGGAACACAGCCTCAAATACAGTTTCCTCATTCTTGATTTTTCTTCAATTTTGGCAAGTAGAATCACCCTTTAAAATTTCCAATATTTGTTATTGAACAACCTATACTATTATATGAAACCATTTCCATGGAGACTACGTTTCTGTTGTATTTCGAATATACCAAATGTAGTTTGACCACCACTGATCCATAATCTGGGCAGCAAGTGGTCATTGCTCGGGTTTGCTGGAGCATTTTCACCCCCATTACTCTACGTTTCACCTTAATTAACCTCCCCATTGTATCCACGTTTCTCCTATCCAATAAAATTCTTCCAATCCCAAGAAAAATCACCGCTGCAAAGATTGCATCTCAAAGCAGAATCAAGAATTATTTCTCCCCCCTTCAGTAAACGACAGCTGAAAGGTCCGCGCGAATGCGCTAGCAGCCCTGCAATTTTCCCATTTTCCTCTCGCTTCTCATTCGTGTCGCAGCCCCCTCCGTTTCCCGTGTCGGGCTACGACCGCGAAAGGGTGGCGACTTAACCAGGAAAACGCTCGGCGGAAGGGGCGGAACAGTTGAATAGTAGGTAATCGAATGAATGGAAAGAGCGACTGGGTGCTTTCGAGTCGTCGGAACCGGCTGAAAGGGATGTTAGGTGTTGTTTAAGGGTCATTGTTGCATCCCCCTTTTGTCCTGGCCGACTTCATGATGCAATCCGTTTCGTCGTTCCTGGCGTTAGATGTAATTTATCAGAGTGGAAAAAGGGCGCGTCCCTTGATGACTGGAGCCTGTCTCATTGTGCGACACGTTGAAAGGAAAATCGTTCGCGCCTTTTCTCGCTGGGAGAAGAAAACAGACGTTACCTTCGATGAAGCATATTTTTACAGTCGAGTCGTCTGCGTTGAAAAATTCAGTCAAGGGGAAGAATCTTGTGTCCCTTCCCATCGCGAGAGATTTAATATTCGCATTCGTTCGTCTCATCGGACAGGCCTAAGGGACACTCAGCTACTAGATAGACTGGCTACTCATCGTCTGCTATCTAAATTGCATTTAAACAGCACTTAGCAAACTCGATTCTCGCGAATTACCCTGATTAAAAGTTGGGATAACTTCCGCGGCGACCGAGTTGACGAAAAGGGAATTTCGAAAATGGCCTTGTTCTGCTTCGTTACAAGTTTGGAGGTAATCTCGTTCCCGATCTCTGTTGAAAGTGAGAGAAAAAGCTGGAGAATTTTGGAGAGAATTTCAGTCTCCATTTCCGCCATTCATGGCATTTTTATTGGGAGCCAAGGCACTCTCGTCGGGCCCATCAAAATTATATTTACCGTGATGCAGTCGGAGTTTCTTTTCACCGACGACAAAGTACAACCGACTTCTCCGCAATTTGTAACGAATTTTAATGGCAGCGATTATTCACAGCTGACCCGTATAGGTACGGGCGCGCGAAACGCGGTAAACCATAAATGTGGTTTTCATGACCATAAACTTCTGGGCCAACAATTACGCTTGTAACTTTCTTTTCGTGAACATGAGTTCTTGCAGAAACTGTGTCTGCTCGTTTGGCAAACACTATTTTCAAACCTGACCGCGGGAACGAGCCGACAGGAGAACGAGTTCATTGTCTTCGTCGAAATATCTCTTCCCTTTGATCAGGCTGCTATTCTGTGGGCTTTGGTATCGTTCAAGTGGAATTATGATTACGTCACAGGTGGAAACAGAGATGGACCCTATTATTCAAACTGGTTCGAATGGAAATTTTACCAAGATGATTATTTGAGTAATAAAAATTGCCCGAATATTTCATGTGTAAATAGTAAGATAGTGAGAAGAATCATAACATGTCTGTTCACGTGTTCTTATTCTACTTATTTTATTGACTAAGTAGAGATGTAACTCACAATCAAATTTACTAGTCTGGTTTAACTTGATCTCTTTGGGACTCTTGGGACATTTTTTGGAGCTCCCATTCTGTACTTTTTGCAAGTTCAAATTTCCTTAAAAATAGATAACCCCAGTTTAACTCAAGCAAAGACCTGTAATGCTTAGAATTTCATTTAAATGAAAATAACTCGTCAAAGGCGACAAGAAATGTAGCATTAGACAAAGTTTCAGTATTCTCGAAATTTTCTCCCATCAGAGTCTCCCAGTGCCCATCTCCTACTTGAAACCCAGGGAGTAGAAAATCTAGGGAAGTCAGTGCATGAAATTGTGAACGAACAAGCTTACAAAGCGATTCATTCAACCTGAGGCGGTTAATACTCGTTTCCCAGCAGAACATAGAAAATAAAGCGCTGAGGGAAAAACTTGAACGTTTTAACGAGGTCCAACTTTCTACGACCTTCTTCCCCTCTCAGGTGCAGCGATGCACCTGCAGCGCGCAATTACATCCTCTTTTTTTTCAAACTTACCTACTCCTCTACATTCTTCTCCCCTTTTTTTTCAAGAGGAAAAATTAGTTCTCATAGTTCCACGGAATTTGCGAGATACACGGTGGGAGGGGATTAAGGGAAAATTTCCCCGCGAGAGGACCGGCAGAAAAAGAGCGTTTAACGTTGTAATAAAGTCGCGTCGCTGCGAGAACGTTTAAGGTTTTTGAAAAACGAGAAACCACGGACGAGGATTTTTCCGCCTCGTAGAACCCTCGGGGAGAGTGGCTCGAGAGTCATCGATGCAGAATTCGTGGGGGACGGATGAAAAGAGAGATGATTTTCCATTTGCAGAAAATATGTGTCTTCCAAAAGTTGCTCGAGGACCTGTCCTCGCGGATGGCCGCCGCAGAGGCGATCCAGAGCGGCTGGCAGAACCCCAGCGACGCGAACGAGGCGACGGAATTGCTCGAGCAACTGCAGAAATTTGGGGAACGACTAGTCCCCATCCAGAGGAACATCGAGGACGCCAACGATCAGGCGAGCGTCTTCGCCTCGAGCAGCGTCATCGTTTCTCATGCTTTGCTGGCGAAACTCGAAGATCTCAACACCAGGTACGTACAACTTTCGAACCTTTTGTCGACCGAGATTTATCGTCCCGTTTTTCTTGAAGCCATAGACTCGGGCTTCAAGGAAAAACGTTCTTTATTCAAGAAAGTTGGGACACACGCGTTATCCTTCGATTTTCCTATATGATAGAATTCTTGGAGATAAAAATGATCGAAGTTACTGTACCTATAGTATGAAACTTCTTGTGGGCTGAAGTTCATTCTAAGTGAGTGATTCAATTTGTAAGACAGGGTCAAATTTATTCTAAAAATGAAGGAGTATTTTACCATACCATGAAAATTCCAATCAAAGAGAATTGAACTACTTCCCTTATTTTTTAAAAAAGTTCCAATACTCTATATCTCGATGGAAGTCAGAGGTAGATTACAACGAAATTTCCTTTCTCACTTCATTATTTACCTTCACCAAGTCCTACATCCACAGCTCGAGGACTTTTTTCCGCTCAACGTCCCAGCAGAGTGCCTATTTTTCCGCGGATTTCGCGACGTCGTTCGGATGGCGGAGACGAAAGGTAACTTTTCCATGTGTTTTCGCAGGTGGAAGGTGCTGCAAGTGGCGGTTGACGAGCGTTACAAGTTGCTAAGCGGATTTGGAAAGGATGGCAGCACTCCGGGTAGCCAGGCTTTCCTCGCGAGCAGCGTGGAACCACCATGGGAGAGAGCCCTCACACCCGCCAAAGTGCCTTACTATATCAAGTAATCGATCTTCCTTTGCACCTCAGACAGTCCCCCTTAAATTTACGAGGACCTGCCGGATCCAGCGTGATCTTAACGGCCGAGCAAACGAATAATTGATGAGACAATTGTGATTCGGGACAACAGAAGGAGAATTCGCTAGTAATCTAAATTTAACGTCCAAAGAGAGGATATTTAACTAGACGTGTTTGGGAGACGAAAGGATGGAGATTGTGACTGGAAACAAAGACTCATGCAATAGTTAACTTGATCCCTCGAACGACAGTAGAATCTACTTATTTGTTAAGAGCTTATCAGGTAGAATCTAAAACATATAGAGCTTCAGATAAGAAGCTTTGGAAGAATTTCACGAATTTCGACCATGCCCCATCCAGGGGAGGATTAAAATCAATTTAATTTCGGTTGAAGTAGTTTTGAAGATCCCAGATCCCATGAGTCTACCCATTCGCCGGGTCGTAAATTCTTAAAACGCAGCTCGGTGCCAAGGATTTAATAAAGATTAAACAAACTTCACCGCGACTAGACTTTCCCCAAGTTCTATCTGGACGACGACCCTTCCTGTTACCGAATTTCATTAATTTCTTAAGCCACCGCGATTCACGGGCGACGTTTCATTTCCTAATCCCTGGAACCGTCTTGCA
The DNA here is from genome assembly GCF_051401765.1 of Calliopsis andreniformis. Lineage (NCBI taxonomy): Eukaryota > Metazoa > Arthropoda > Insecta > Hymenoptera > Andrenidae > Calliopsis > Calliopsis andreniformis. The sequence continues at coordinate 14,559,580 of NC_135073.1, forward strand.
GCCATCAGTCGGAGACCACCCATTGGGATCATCCGAAGATGATAGAGCTGATGTCCTCTCTGGCGGACCTGAACGAAGTACGATTTTCCGCGTACAGGACAGCCATGAAGCTGCGCACCGTGCAGAAACGACTCTGCTGTGAGTACCAGCCGGTTTTGTTCGTTGATTTGCCATCATCGACGACGATTTGTCTCTTCCAGCCAGCGCGTTCATTAATCGTCATAATTTTCTCGATTAATCACGTGTCTGGCTGTGACGACGCGATGCATCATCGTTGATGGATACAGTCTTTCGTGTACTTCTGTTTTGCTCTATTAGTCGACACCGATTACTTATTTTTATTTCTGAAGAGATTAGATCGTTTTCTTTTTACTTGTCTTTGAATACTCTTGCTTGTAAGATTAAGTGGAAACAGTATTCCACTTACTAGGCCAATACAGTGTTTCTTTGATGTAAACTCTGCTCTGGTGAGCTTGTAGCGGGTGATATCTTTCGAAGTCAACTTAGGCTCATCCCACGTTAATCTTATCAAACATTCTGAATGACAGTCTTGGTCCTCCTAAATCAGTGCCTGTAATTATGTGAAAGTGGTCTAAGATCAAACTTTAAAAATATTGAATTTTCCACTAATTTGTGATCTAAATCTGTGCAACGTCAAGTGAGTGATAAATTCAACCCTTGCAGATTTTTTACCGACGCGACACTATAATAAAACACTTCCACTCTGTCTTCTATTCAATTAACTTTTATATCCAATGAAATAAAGAATCTTGTTCCCAATTTTGATCTTTACGTCCTCTTTTACAGTGGATATGCTGAGTCTCTCCACCGCATTAGAGCAGTTCGACTCACACGGTCTACGCGCTCAGAATGACAAGCTGATCGACATTCCCGACATGGTGACAGTGCTAACATCTCTTTACGAAGTGATAACGGCTGACAATCCAACGCAGGTGTCCGTGCCGTTGTGCATCGATTTGGCCATCAATTGGCTCCTCAACGTGTACGATAGGTGAGTGTACTCGACCATTATTGTCTGTCAGTCAACTCAAGCCTTGTGCAATCAGATAGCTTCCTTCCCCGAACATTATCACGCTTATCAAAACATTTCCCTCTGTTTCAGTCAACGAACTGGTCAGATTCGCGTGCTCTCTTTCAAAGTGGGTCTGGTTCTGCTATGCAAGGGTCACTTGGAAGAAAAGTATAGATGTAAGTTTCACGTTCGTGCTTCTTGTTTTTATCGCAAACCCAAGTGCTACAAGGTGTGTGATAGAGCATGGGATTGTTCCAGATCTGTTTCGGCTGATCGCCGATCCAAACAGACTAGTGGATCAACGGAAACTGGGTTTATTGTTGCACGACTGCATTCAAGTGCCGAGGCAGTTGGGTGAAGTGGCCGCGTTCGGTGGGTCGAACATCGAGCCCAGCGTTCGTAGCTGCTTCGAGAAGGCTGGAAAGGACAAAAATGAAATAGAGGCTGTACACTTTTTGAGCTGGCTGCAGCAAGAGCCGCAGAGCATGGTTTGGTTGCCTGTGCTTCATCGACTCTCCGCGGCGGAGAGCGCCAAGCATCAAGCGAAATGCAACATATGCAAGGAATATCCCATCACTGGGTTCAGGTAAAGCAGAATTTGTATATTCTACCTTAGTTTCATAGTTAAAGTGTTTGAAGTCGGATGTACCTGGAATACAATCCTTTATTTTTGTTTCAGGTACCGATGCTTGAAATGCTTCAACTTTGACATGTGCCAGAACTGCTTCTTCTCGGGACGCAAGGCAAAGAACCACAAATTGACACATCCGATGCAGGAATACTGCACAGCGGTGAGTCCTGAATCGTAATATATCTTTGCAATATATTAGATTGCAAGCTAAATTTCAGAACTATTGTAAATATTCATCAAAATTGCGATTAAAGTGAAATATGTGCTGAAATTTAGTTTACAATCTAACAAAATAACATCGTGCATAAACTCGACAATACCCCTTTATTTCTCTCACAGACCACGTCTGGTGAGGACGTGCGCGACTTCACGAGGGCTCTCAGGAACAAATTCAAGTCGAAAAGATATTTCAAGAAGCACCCAAGAGTCGGTTACCTCCCAGTGCAGACTGTCCTCGAGGGTGACGCGCTGGAGAGTCCTGCTCCGTCGCCTCAGCACAGCTCTCTGAGCCAGGACATGCACTCTCGACTGGAAATGTACGCCTCCAGGCTGGCGGAAGTCGAGCTGTCGCGCACAAGAAGCAACTCCACGCCGGACAGTGACGACGAGCACCAGCTGATCGCCCATTACTGTCAGAGCCTCAACGGCGGCGATAATGTGAACGTGCCCAGAAGTCCTGTCCAGGTGATGGCTGCGATCGACGCCGAGCAGAGGGAAGAGCTGGAGGCGATGATCCGCGAACTGGAGGAGGAGAACGCGACGCTGCAGGCGGAGTACGAACGATTACGCTCGAAACAGACGCCGGGTTCGACGCCCGAAGATGGACATGGGAATAGACAACCTGATTGCGACATGATCGCTGAGGCGAAGTTGTTGAGACAGCACAAGGGGAGACTGGAGGCGCGCATGCAGATACTGGAGGATCATAATCGTCAGCTGGAGGCTCAGTTGCAGAGACTTAGACAACTTCTTGATGAGGTAACGTCCTTTGAATGGATCTTTGAATTATTTAAGTAGTGTTCCGTGCAGAGATAAGTTCTGTGGAAGGAATAGAGGTCTGAACCCGGTAGAATCTCTTCGTTGTTTTTTAATTGAATAATTGGATCTGATGCTTTGTGCCCCTGCTAAATTTCTTTTCATCTCTGCACAGTATTATATTTTTCTCAAAGAATCTATAATATTGAATATTTCTTACAGCCAAACGCTTCTTCCCCATCGAAGACGGGCACGCTGCAGACGCGAAGCGTGACGGCGTCTCAGCTAGCAACTGACTCTCCCGCGAAGATGAATGGGCACTACCACGATTCTCCAGGTACGTCAGTTTTATTCTAAATTTACGTATTATACTTTTGGTACACTCTCACGGATCAAACCCAGTACTATTTCAAGATTCGAGTCCACGACACTCGCTCAGTTTTTATCCACACACATAGCTTAAACATCCCTCGCTACACATATCATACGCGGGGAGAAAACAATGTGGGCATACTTAAAATAGAATCGTATACAAAATAAGGGGACGCAGGATAACTCTGCCAGCGCTACACTAACTGCATATTAATGCGCGTTTGACAATGTGCCAACGAAATTAGCATAAGCTTATCGGTATGGGTGTATGGGCGTAGGTGGTGGAGGCTCGAACGAGGGAAGAGTGAGCAGTTTAGAGAGGCCACCACCGCCACCGCATTCTCACAGCGTTGCCCATAATGTGGGTAATCTCTTACACATGGCAGGTTCGTTCCTTCTTCGTGTACTATTTAATTGTCTGATCATTCATGTAGTGTATCAAACTTGCAACGTCGAACGTTCAGTGCACGACTCATTTCTGCTTAACAATAACAATGCTTTCCTGTTTTTCACGCCACAGGATGGATGTAAGGTGAGACTATCAACGCTTCTTTTCCTGCTGGATTTCCTATCCACACAGTCACTATAAAACGTGTCTAGTTTCATTTAATCGGGAATCGTTTAGTGTTTAACATCAAAATCACTGAATAACTAGGAACTAGGAATTTAAATATCATATAACATGTTGCGTTCAAATTTCTCCTCGTTTTCTCGTTTCATTGCTTCTTCACGTCTGAAGAGTCATATAAATGTCTGAAATATTCTGCCAGACACTTTTCTCGCTATTCATGTGTGTGCATGTGGTGAATTGGAAGCAAGCGCCTGAGTGTAAATAACTGTGTTTGTGTATTTAACGATAAGTAATTGTGGATGATTAAGAAATTTGCAGTCTGTGGGAAGAGAGACTGATGTCAACTTTCTCCTTTTAGGAGACTTAGGAAAAGCTGTCGGTGAACTGGTAACAGTCATGACCAGCGAGGATTCTGCGAAAACGAATGGACAAAGGGCACCACCACCTGCTTTTAAGTAACTACGCGACCATACTCGAGGATACTTTAAGTTTCAACGATAACCGAGAATGTGTCACCGAAATATCAATTCGAACGATCATATGAATACATACATATGAGATACTTTACGAACTTTAAACATAATCAATGACCAATAAAGAGTCTGGCTCTAACGCATATCAGAGAGGTGGTATTATCGCGCAAATGCAGGGTCAGGGGGACCGCCGCAAGTGGTTTTGGGTATTTTATAAGTTTTGATATACACCGTTGTATAGCTAAATTATATCAATAAGACGACTTATGGTTTGGCTTCGGGCGGTTCCCTGGGACTAAACATTACTACATATTGACACATCATATCATTGAGAAACTAATCGTATGATGAAAGAAATCAGTTGTTATTAATGCTTGCTAGTTAACGAAAAAAAAAAAAACTATTACGAAGAGGAGAACGAAGAATGGATTATAATGAATTATAAAGAATTACACGAAAAGGAAATATCATTAACGAAATGCATGCAAAAGCAATGTATCAAATCACATAATCTATTATAGGACCGTAGGTTATATATTTACATACCCATTCTGTTCACTGCCACGGGCTCTTCCTCGACATTATTCAGACATAACACGATGTACATGTTGTGATTCTAGACGACACGTAAGAACGAAGATTAAGAGAAAGAGAGGAGAGGAATGTGAGAGGAGATCCATTATACCCTTCCGTACATCTGCTGAAAAATCCTAAATCTTACATCGACATACACACACGTACACAGACATATCATCGCATAACACGTACGCACCCGTACATACATCATATACATACACTCGTACACTGGGGACTTTTTGTAATCGATAACGAAGCAAAGCAATGTGCATTATGACTTTCAAATTTATTTTTTATCCGGTTACAATCGTTTTTTCATATTTTTTAATGGATTTTAGATGGCAATGTCTCTTATTTAAGCCTGCCGGATGTTACTTATATTTAAGAGTATATCGATAAGTATCTAATTTACAAGCTGTAGGCTGTATTCTGATATGTAATAAAGTTGTCTAGAAAATAATATCCTTGATCGTAATATCCTTCAATTTTTATCCATAGTACTAATAATATCGTTCGTTCCCGCAGTTTTCAAGAACCGAACTTCAAGTTCCAAATTTCAAGCAATCGCTGTAGAAAAATTCTGGAAATTCGATAAAAATTATTCAGTCGCTTCAAATTGATCGACGAGCTCTCAGAAAACCGAATTCCTCGATCAGGAGACTGTCCAGATAGCAAGGACGTCACCTTGACCGGTTTTAATTCGATCCGGTTTTAATCATCCTTCGATGGAAACCGTAAGTGAATCGACGAGCAAGAAAGGATCGAAGTGGTCAAGCATGATTGCTCTTGGAATGCGCGACAGTGTCGTAAAATATTGAAAGACGATACTCCCCTGGAAAATAATACAAAAATAGTCCTATCTTATCTTTTTCGCTAAAAAATCAAGAATATATCAAGCGAATCATCTAACAAATAAAGACCGAAGTCGAAGAACTCGCGCGTCGCGAAGTACATTCCAGTGGCTTGAATTCCACTAATGTCATCAAGATTTTGAAATCGGATTGCACATCGTTTCCCCGCGGTTTGAGCTTATTTGATGAAACTTGATACATAAGAAAAAATAAGATATCAAAGCAAAAATGATATACGAAAAGAATATTAAAATATTAAGATTCCATGTGAAATAGATAAAATATTAATTATTTGATAATAGAACTGATAATTTTATAATTGATCTAGTAGGCCTAGATCATGAGAACAAATTCTTAGAGGCTACAAGCTTTTTTACACTTCAGGTTGATTACTAGAATTGTCTTATCTTTCTTGAGCAATATTGATCAATCTTAAAAAATTTCACTCTGTAAAAGTTACATTAATTGTGCATAACTAGTCGTGCATGACGATCTTAGATTTTCTAGGTTGCAGCCTAATAGAAATAGATCCTCTATTGCGCAAATTGCATAGCAAACTCGAGGGAGTCGCGTTCGGCAAATTAGCAAGTATCTCTGAAACACGCAAGGGGAGGTCCTTGCACTTAACACTGGTTTGCGTGTGGCGAATAGCGTGAACAGGGGACGCGTGTTGGTCGCACGCGTACACAGGCAAGATGCACTCTACTCAGGTACCGGCGTGGCCTCGACCTTGGTGCATTGCTCGACTGCACTGTGCATCGTCCCACGCAGTGGCGTAACTCGTCCAGGTGAGATGAATTTTTTCCTTGACAGTGCCCCCGAAAGGAAACCCAATTTCTATCGAACTCTCCCCAATTCCTTTAAATTAATTTTTCTTCAAAATTCTTTGCATAGTGCATCTTCCAAGAGGGTAAAAAAAGTTAAAAATGATTACAATTTTTTCGATACATTTTTTAAATGTTTCATGTATTTTTATTTTGAGTAGCACAGAATTGTTTTTTTTTTATAATTTTTCTTTTTATAGAATTTATGGATATTTACTGCGAGTTATAACTTTTGAACGCTATGAACCAGTCACTCGATATGGAAGTAAACATATTCGTGCTTTTAAGGATCATACATTCGTTTGGCTCTGAGTACAGCCGATTGAGTCATCGATACGTGACATGTATACGAAAATACGTAAGCAGAAATTTCAGCGTACGCTAAGATTGTCGAAGGTCGATCGTAATCGTTCCCTATTATGGCAGGTTTCATTGAACACTCATTACTCGATGACCAAATAGAAAGTGTACTACATTTTACTCCGTAAATATCAATTTTAATCCTTGTTCCATCATGTTTTATTACATCAAGCATACGATTGAATTCTTCAGTTTTACGATTTGTAAATGCATGAAATCAGTGGAATGGCAAATCCAACTCAAGAAAAAACACGATGCAGTGTTTTACATGAATTATGTGAAACCTGTGCCTCTCGAAGAACTTATTAAGTGAATTCCATGCGTTCCTCCTGTTACGGCAATGCTTTTCTCACGGGGCATTGAACGTCCTTAGAATACAGTAGAGATGTGAGGAAGCCAATGTGCTATCGTGAACAGGGGCAAGGAGCTTATATGGGACACAGTTTATAATATTCAAATTTGGTTTAAACCTTTCAGTCAGTATTCAACGTTAAAAAAGAAACTCAAGTAGAATATTAAAAAGAAAGAATTATGAAATTTTCATACACATCCAGGATATAAAAATGAAATAAGCAGGAAAAATTGCTACCCATAGTAGGAATTTAAAATTTATTTGACCAGAAATAACAAAAAATACGCTCATAAAAAGTTTCTTGTCGCCCTACAGCCAGTTCCATTTCCAGAACAAGTTCTCGACCTAAAGCAACAGAGGGGCTTAAGAAAGCAGTCAGGATAAGGCTGCTCGAAGGACCCTACAGTCCACACTCATGCAAAGTTCCACGACCTGACAGAAACTCCTTTACCAAGAAAAAAATTTATACACAAATTCAGGGGAAACAGAATATAAATAAAAGATACGAAAATCGTTTCGCATGCGATAATTCAACGCCTTAAAAAGAGATAACACAATCTTTAGTGACGATTTTTTAGACTTTCGACGTGAGTGCCATTCAAAGAACTCATCGGTCTACATCTGAAGCTGGCGTCATCGGTATACACAAATCAAGCGGACGCCGGTCATGTGGTAAGAAATTAACAAAGCAGCGGTTGTAAAAAAGTGATACATAAAAAAGCTGGTATATCAATGAGCGGTACCCAACTCGCGATAAAATCCATTTAGAATTTGAATTTGTAATTTGAAGGAAAATGCTTCTTCATTGTGTAAAAGGAAAACCAGACCAGTTCTTTTTTAGCGTGACTTCTTTTTATGAATACTAAGTTAGGAGATCGATAGATAAGAAAAATAAAAACTGGTATAATATAAAGTGGCACATGGAAGCATAATAAAAAATTTCAATAAATTTTTAGTTCAATTTTCTCTTTAAAAAAATTTCATTTACTATATCAGTAGAACATATACTAACTAGACTTCAAACCTCCCCCCACCATCTCAAAAAAAAAAGAAAAAGAAGTTATTTTCTCATCTAGCCAGTAAAATGCATTCTCATCACCCGAAAATTGATGTTTCCTCAAGAGAAGTCTCCTATAAAAGCATCCTATTCCCTTTACAGCTCATATTACCACAGGGAATCATCGTTCCTCCCGTTACATCGTAAACGTTACGCGTAACCGGCTGCACAGTAGAATTTTTCGAAGGCGGCACGAAAGTGGCTCCAGGAATTCGCCGGACGCCGCCTGACGTCATCCCCGTGCCAGACTGGAGAACGGAGGTCACGTGTCACAGCGTCAGACGAAAACTCGATACCCAGCGACCAATAAGCGACGAAAGGACTCTCTCCAGCGCGGCGCGCGATCGTCGCTACGCTCGGCGACGCGTCAGTCGAGCCGCGTCTGTCAAACAGTGAACGTCGTTCGGTTTCCCCTCGAGGACTACGATCTCTATTATCGTAACTTCAGTTCGTTGGAACGTTTTTATACCCCTCTTTCAACCGGTGAGGACCGACCAGGTGCACATGATGGCCTGCAACAGAGCTGCCAAGTCTGGCTTCGCGGCGGAGGCGCAGAGGAAGGTGAGACATTTCTGTTTTTTTATTTTCTTTCGAGGGTGTTCGCCTTTCACGTTCGCTTAGTGCCACCGTGACCCAGTGAGCGGACCACCCCCCGTGGAATTCGACCTAGTGAGGGTGCAAGCGCCTGCGCTGTGGCTGGGGTTCATTGCACCTGAACTCGTGTAAAGGATAGGGCATGGAATTGTATTTGGGGGATCGATGCTCTAGTTTGAGGTGCAACTGGTATTGGTGTTTCTGATTGTGTATGGGGAATTGTCGATGCTCGTATTTAATTAATTTTGAAACATATACTGGAGTTGGTGTGAATTCGATGGGCAGAGTGTCTACTGATGTTTCGTGAAGCGTCTAATTTATTTTGGGGGAAAGTTTGTTATTTTATATTTAACTAGAACAGGGTTGGAGGAATAATTTCGTTTCTTGAATATTTTCAAAATGTTTGGATACCCCTGTGATTTTGCTTCGTATGGAAACGTGGTGCAAAGAATTTATGGCTAGTAAATATTATGACGCTTCGTGATGCGGGCAACGTAGGATCGATTCACGTGTCTCTTGGATGTCATTCCTAACGAGTCGCTTGCGGGTTACAAGACGACTGTCAGAGATACGTCGTTTATCTCAGAGTAACAGTAATCCCATAGTTGGAATACCGAAACCGAAAACAATTAAAATATAATTCAGACACAATTTCAAATACCCACCAAATACAACACATATTAATATTATAACAACTCAGTCCTCTCAAAAATAAAATATTTTTCGCTTTCACCAATCAAAAGCGAATCTCTTTATCAATCAAGAAAACCAACTTATCATATCCCAAACAGAAAAAAAAACGAGATTATCGAACACTGTAGCCTTTTCAAAGAATCGTGAAATAGTGCAATGGATAACGCGTTGCAGATAAGCCTAGTGCAGACGGAAAGCTCCACGGAATCGTTATCAAAATATTTTGATAACCAAGCAAGGAGTGTCGGCCCGATGAACACCTGAGATATGCCCACCTTTCCGACGAACCCGCGCGCCGAGCAACAGCTGCAGGGCGATCCTTTCTTTCGGCCCCGGGAATTAAAATGAGACTCGGTTGCCAAAGAAGGGAGCGTCCCTCACGAAACTCGCTGGCCATGGTACACTTCGCGATGGCTTCACCGTGGCCCCCCTAATATTTTTCTCCTGCGTTACTGTGCGATAGAGTCACGGTTTCTCTTGGGCCCAAGTCGAGCCTCGATGTTTTCACAAGTGCAAACACCAGTATATTAAAATCTCCGTATATTTTTATCCTTCGTAATTTTCTTCTTAACGAAAGAATTTCAGGCTCTTATTTCTACACGAAAAATATTAATGTCTGAGTTTCATAGTCCAGGCACACAAATTATTAGGATTATAAATACGAGGCTCTCCATGTATTTGTATCCTTCATCAATTTTTTGCTGAAAGATCATTTCTTGCCCTCCTTTTTACTACAAAAATAGTAATGTCTCGGTTTAATAGCTGGTCCGCATAATATAAAAAGAGTCCCAATCTCCCCTGATGGGAGATAAAAGCCAAAACTGTGTCACATTTAAAATAGCACATAAATATCCACGTCAGACGATTGATAACACTGCAATCGGGGAGCACCGTTTCATCGCGAAAGACAAGACCCCAGCATCTTTCAATTAAAGGGAAGGAAAATGGGGCGACTTGGACACAAGGGTCTCCTTGTGTATAGGGTTCGAATATAAAACCGGTTCTTTTTGTTTCCCGCGAGACAATCGACGAGTAACAAGCACGAAGGACGCTCATTATGGCACTAGCGGAGAAACTCATGCTCATTACGAAGATACGCTTATCGTCATCGGTATGCAACGGGTTCGCCCGATGCATTTCGCTCGAGTCCGCCTTTCGTCCCACGATTAGACGCCAGGTCGAAAGAGGAGAGGGGAGGGGCACGTGGAAGTGTAATAAAAGTGCGATGCACTCTGGTTTTAGAGATTCCAGAGCATTATGCAACGTGTCGATGCTGTGATCATTTGCATATTTCGAGATGATGAGAGGTCATTGGTAATACTGTTATCGATATCTTGGGGGCACGCGTAACCCATGACCACTTTTCATTAATTATTGGGTCCCTAGGTTCGAAGATGGTCTGTGGAGCAGCTGTTCTTAGGGGCAATTAACAGTAATGCAATTCCCCTTTTGAGACCCCTCTCGTGTTTACTGTAATTGTAATTATAATGTAATTGTTCTATGAAGGGAGTTGAAGATTTTTAGAATTAGTTGCAAACAAGAAAGGGAAGTTGAACTGTGAGAAGTTGAGTTTTTTATCAGGTACTTCAGGGAATAGAAATATAATACTTTAGGAATTCTGTTATCGGTCTATCAGTCTCTATAATAATTCTGAGAAAGCTTAATCGAACGAAATAAGTTTGTGGTCTACGTGTTCGACAGTGTCAAGAATTTGATACTGCGTGGACATATCTCGAGCCTCGTTTCCACGAGTCACGCTTTTATCGTTTTCTGTCGCCTGTGACGTAACTATTTTTGCTAACCTACCGTCAATTATAATTCGATTAGAACATGTTCTGTTATGGTAGTCCTAGGTAATTGACACTGTGTTTAGTAATTGTTATTTAATAGTATCTATGTAATTTCTCTTGGCTGATGGACATACAGGAAGGATATTTCGTTAGAAAATCGAGATAACAATTACAGCCATGTGTTTCCGTGAACGTGGCTGCCATGAATGTGCAGCATTATGCTCTGGATCTAAAAATAGGCGTGCTTCATCCCCGAGGAGGATATCTGTATTAGCCGCCGGAAGCAGCGTAAAGTGGTTTCCGTTTTAGGAGCGAATAGCTGAAGGCACCTTCGGGGAACCCATTCTTCTTACAATTTTTTCTCCTCTGTTCAATCATCGGCGTCCAATTAACAGTCGTCCTGGAGCTCTCTATCGTTTTCGTGAAATACACTGACTTCCGCTCTTCATCGTCTTACTCCCTCATTCAAGTCTCCGCGCAGAGAGGTTCTGTACAGTAGAACGAAAATGCAAAGGAATTTTAGAAGTATATTTGCCACAATTTTTAACTGAAATTTCAAATTTCAAGTTTCAAATTTCAAATTCAAATTCAAATTCAAATTTAAAATTTTAATTTCTTTGAGACAAAATTGAACAGTTCTTCCAATTTAACTGTCAACTACTACTTGAGACTAATTTTAACTGCTAATTCCTCTGAATTTCAATTTCTAAACACCGAATTTGCCTCGGCCATCTAAACCAAAACTAAATTTTGCACCTTCACCAGAAATTTCTAATTCCTGAAATTTTCTATTTCTTGCGCATAGCGTTCTTGTATCTAGAACCATCATGTACCTAGCACGTATTTTGGAGTGTAAAGCCTGTCTAAAGATTCCAAGCGCAAATATTTGAAGAAATCATCTGCGCTCGAGGCAATCGTTTCGGTAGGACCTTGGGCGCTGTTGCAACCGCGTATCGCGAAATTCCGCGGCCGCGAACCGACATAAATTTGTACACAAATCATTAGTTGACGTGGCGAGGCCAAGCATGGCAATAGAGGCGAAGGACACCGAGCGTGCAGCACGAATTCCGTTAAAGTAAGTCGAGATACATGGTACGTGGAATCCAACGTCTGCTTTCTGAGCGATCCCCTCGCGAAAACGAGGTTCCTTCCATCGCAGTGATTCATCGGGGCGCCTTGGAGGAATCTTGAGTAACCGATGGTGATGAAGTTCGATGAAGAGCTCTCGAGAAAATTTATGATAAAAGTGTCTGACTGGAGGAGCCAAAAAGTAGAAGGTTCAAGTTTTAGTTTAAGTGGTCTATGTCGCAATGGTTTTGGATGAATCTTAATCGAATTCAGGGATTTAGAGGTTCAGTCATTTTTCAGGAGCATACATTTTTTTGGAGTGTATTTCAAGTACTTCATTGATGGAAAAGTTTGGGAAACATTGGGTAATCGTGTCTTCTGTTAAAATTACTGTGCGCAACAATACACTCTTATCCTGTTACGTGAGTTGACTAGGGATTATGTTGAGGTAGAACGAGAATTGTGTTTGGAAACCATTGTTTTTTAAGCTTCCGTGTAGCTCCAATTATTGCAATTAAAACATTCTGAAAAATGTGATAAAACAAAGTCGATTTAATTTTGAGTGGAGATGCAATTTAGATGCAGTTTTAGATGCACCGTTACTGCTACAACCTCGCTCACTATAAGTGCAGTCTATCCTAAGGGGATTCAGGAATACACCCAAGTCAATTAAAAACGACAAAGACTGACCGAGTTTGTCAAGATTCCGTGGCAACCTCGACACGATCTCCCCCTCACGACCTTGCATTCTTTTAAATTAACACTCGCAAATTCCCACGATTGATAGAACGCGTTTCACGGTCGAGGAGCAGCCGTGAACTTCACTTTGAATGCAATAAATTCATATCTAACAGAATCTTGTTAGGATTCTCATCAATATTCATGAATCAGCGGTCAAGTCTTTCCTGTTCCATTTATTTATTCACTCTCGAAAAGATTAAGTTATAAAATTTACTTCGTCTAAAAAAAGACTGATAAAAAAGCATAGAATTAATACAATTTTTACAAAACGACTATTCTCGTAACAAACTCAAGTTTCTTACATTTTAGACTCACGCTTAAATTTCATTGCCTACCTAATCTACTTCAACTTCAATAGAGAATAATTTCAGTAGCCAGTAGTCGGTAGTTACACAGACAGAATTCGTAGTTCTACGAATGAAGGCAAAGTGCCTTAAATTACACGTTCGAATAAGCAACAGCAATAGAAGCTCAGTTGGCATATCTGATTACAAATTCTGCCCAAGAGCGTGTAAAGCCGTGAAATGGATTAAACCAAAGTTGTGCAGCGATTGTGTAACCGTGACGCGTAGCAGTAAGTGACTTCATTCAATTTGCAAAGTTCCACGTGCGATGGCTTACCTGTTCGGGCTTCGTCTCGTTTAGAGGCCCATGTATGGCCGATGGCAAGCGGGCAACCTTCGGAAAGGTGGCTCAATTGAAAACGTCTGTCGCGTGCACGTGGACGAACCATGTGGTGTTTCAATGCAAGCCTCTTGCGAAGTGGGTCAACGATTTTTCTGACAAAGATACCTCATCGCTCACGGTGACAGCATTGTTAAGAGGATGAGCGGATTAAAGACCTACAAAACTATGAGTGATTTGTCTCGAGTGTTCCATAATTGCAGTATGACTGATTGAATTACGCAGAATTATATAGAAAGTGTTTCGTGGTTTGACGGCATTTTGTAGTTCGGAAAATATGGAAAATCGATTCGTGTCGCGTTGAAGTGTGCTTCGAAAATGTTATACAATCCCTGGAAAGTGGGTCAGCGATTAAGCCCATATCAAATCGAGCCTTCCTTTAAAGTGACTCACCTTTTAAGGGATGATCGTTAAATCCGGATACCATGGAAGGCGTCGAGATGGTTTCAGAAGGGAATCTTCTGTCATTGACGCGAGCCTGTACCGTAATGGAAACTGGTCAGACGAGCTGGGGGCTTCTTTTTAAGCGTGGTTCGCCTTGTATCCACGATCAAGGTAGATCGATGCAAAGTGCTTCTCTTTAGATAGACGTGTGTTCTATTTCAGGAAGACCAGAAATAAGAATGATTGAAACTGAAAGTGAATTAATGAATAGTTTTATTGATATCTCCAGCGTGAAATCGATCGAGTGTAACTGATTTCGTATCACTCATGTATTAGTTCGATTGATAATAGTTTTTTTAAATAAGCGTGATATCATGATCAAATACTGCTAGTTTTATTACAGGCTATTACTTATCTTGATTCTTCTATCTCTGTCGAAAAATATAATTGCTAAAAAATATAATTGCCAATCATAATTTTTATTATCGCAGAATTGAAAATCTTCAAAAATTTCTTATTGATCTTTTTATGCTCGATTTCCTTCAAATAAAGCTGAAGGCAATATTCGTGTCGATTGAACGTCTATCGAGATTTGTACTCAATCCAATGAACGAGTCTGTTAACAACGTTAATTTTACGAGCCTATAAATTAATCAGAAATGACTTGGTGTAACGAGGAAAACGATTGTGCAGTTGGGGGCGATTCCTTCGGTTCGTTCATGGGTTCAACGATGCCCAGGCCTCTGACCCAGTTTTCATGACCGTGAACGAGCGAGCGTGCCATTAAAAGCGTCTCGCTATCGCGAGTGCTGCTGGAGGAGCACAAGGCGATCCTTTAATCGTGAACACTTGCCCCTCAAACGTGCTCGAGCCTCTTATACTCGACACAATCTACCTTCGTTTATCACGTAATCAGTACAATTTGCATATGGTCTTCTATGTTAATAAACGAAAGTGGAGATAGTGGCAGGAAGAGTCTAGGTCTGGTGGTTCCACTTGCAACTCGTAACACTGAATCACTCTGATGCCAACTCTGTCTACTTTTATTATTAGGTTCACTGCTCATGAGGATAAATATATAAATAAGTTTTGAATAAATGATAAAGTCGATTTGTTGCTTCAGTGGTTCAATTCTACTGTCCCAGATCAGAAAATTATCATTTTAGTGTCAAGGTATGTCCCATGAGAGACAGACTGAGAAAAAAATTTAGGTGAGGGTTAATCCCCCACAATTCTGACCACAATGGGCTTCACCCACGCCCTTCGAACTTCAAAAGCCGGTTCCAGAGTTGGTTTCGAGATTGCTTGGCATGCAATGGAATCTACATATGAATAAGTAGGTGTCAGACCCTGTACCCAAGCTTCTCTGTTTGCTTTCGAATTTTTGGAGAATTTGTAGTGTCTTACGAGAATCCATTACTAGAGTTCAACTAAATTTCAAAGATAAATTGCTCCAAATTGACCCCACAGATTAATACCTATATCAATGAGGACTAATCAGAGACTTCTTTTCGAGTAAGTCACGTCAGATCATATTGTCAATTAATTCACTAAGTACCAAATAGGTATTACGAGTCACCTAGCAGCACATTTTCCTCAAGTCAGTATTTATTCCACTCGACAACCACGAGCTGCGAATATTTCCCAGCGAACATATGCCATATTAACGCACACTCTTTTTCTGTTAATGAAATTATCGTACGCTTACCTAATACCTAAATATAGAAATCGCATCGTGTTCTATATTGTAGCCACTGTATCAGAGAAGATAGCAGACCACCAGGCGATTATCGTGGAACGTTGAAAATGTTTGCAAGAGGACACTTGTAACAATATTGAACCTTATCTACCTAGCATCGCTCTCTGAACGTAAATGTTCATAAATCATGGGAAAAGCTTGGAACACATATTAACGAGTGCATAATTAAATGTTAGAGCACCCTGTGCAGCACCTGTGCATTCTGATGAGGAAATCAACAAGTGGCCATCGTTTCATTCATTAGAGTGGCTGTTATTATCATAATTTTGACTCTATTATGCACGCTGATTAATGTAGATACGAATGTGGAGCAAACATATTGTCAAGCTGTTTGCTACAAATTCTTCAGTATATGCAGAGTGATTTCAGTTTCAAGTAAAGCTGTTTTTCTATTCATTTTATACACAGAGCTATTCTGTTCGTAAACTCTCTGAAAGGTCTTGTCAGTATTTTTACTCCTATGGAAATTAATATTATCTAGAACCGTGTAAATGAGACTGTTGTTTATGCATGACTGACGTGGTAGAGTGTTTAAACTAGCTCCAAATAAAAAGAAAAGAAATTTGTTGAAGCAGTGTCTAGCCATTCAAGAGGTCCCTTCTTCTTTCAAGAGTAATTAGGAAATTAGTCACTCCTGCTTGAAAAGAGAGTGGAACTAAGCTATATTTATAGGTCCTCGCGTTTGTAAACACAATTGATATAATTAAGAAACGTACTTGGACTTAGGTGAAAAAGTGATGAAAGAAATAACTGTACACAGAGCCACTGGCGCAATTTCTTTCACTAACTCGTAGAGAGCGAGCCTCAACGATGCCGTGAAATATTCCAATGGGAACCAAAGTTTTAGGTAGGCAGAGGCTCTTCCTGTGAAAGCTTGTTACTCACATTAGCCATTAACAATCACTGTGTACACATCCTTGTAGAGCTGCAATTTCGATGGGTCTATGCGTTTGGTGAAAGTGAACATACGAACCTCTATTGTTCTTCCTGCAGACTTCCTGGCTTTTGTAAAGAACCAATTAGAAATCCCGAAATTAGCTGCTTTAAAAATTTATATTCGAAAGAATTCAATTTCTAATGAAATATTACAGCAGGAACTGTAAAAAGGGGAAAATGTACGAACCAAGAAAAGTGCACATGCAACCCACAATTTATTTATTCGTGTAGATTCTTCGAAAATTCAAGACTCCATTTCGAGGAAACAGTTTATGGTCCATGTAGGTCGTATATTATTCTAATTGCATGCAAGGGGCTACGATGCTGAACGTTTTACGACACGAAATGCATCACGATCGAGACACCGTATGCCTAACGGAATATGCATACTGCACCGGGATGAATGCGACGGTCCGAGTTTGCAAACCTCTCCTTTTTAGGCAGCCGTACACGTGAATAACTGTGCGCCCATTGCACCTTCTCCAGCAGTCCCCAGGGAGTTCTGAATAGAAATCTTGTCAAACATCTTCTCATAACTTTCTGTAATTCAGTAGCTTAAGTCAATAGCAGAGACTAGAGACCATACGTAGGCGAAATCGGTATTCAAAGTGATGAGATAGTTACAGGATGCTTCAAAACAGGTGGTCAGGTCTTAATAGCAGCTGTAGTAGGAACAGAACATTTCCTGTTTTCTAATATTTTATATTTTATACATTATTCTCTCACAATGTATTACAAAATCTTTTTGTACCATTTTGTTACAAAAGATACTCCACTAAAATTGATGAAGCAGTGCACAGTTTCTGTGACTTGAATAATCTTCTGCAGGAGGGTTACAATGACCCCTCTGCAATGACTGCACTACTTCCGTTTTGACATTGACACTTCATTGACTAAGGGCCAGCTATTTAACTAACTAAATATATAAAAGGAATAGAAGATATACACTACTTTATTCTACAACCTAAGTTCCCTGTACAATTTGACCCAAATCGGTTCCAGAAAATGGAGGAACATCATCTGTGACTCAGAAGCGCCCATAACTTGGAAGTAGAGTCAGACATGACAAGCCAGACTGTTTTTATTACTCCTGTTTACTAAATCCAGCTTTAAAATCACACCTACGCTGTTTAGCGTCGCTGGGGTCGAAAGAAGGAAGCCAGGAGACCTATCCACTTTCTGGAAACCCTCTAGGCTTAGGGAGCGTAGGCGGAAGTGCGTCGTCAGTGGCTTTGAGCGACACAAAAACCTTCTCCGAAACGACGCTGCTTTCGTTGACGACAGGAAAGATTCGTGGGCAGAAGGAACAACGAACGAAGTGTTCGAACAAGTTGGGTCAGTGACTCGAGCGAACAGACTCGTGTCACAGACCCTACAGGATGTGTTACTTGGATCACTGGCACACCGCATAATTAATAACAAGCGGCTCGAGACTCGTTGACCCTTCGAGCTTGGAAGATCGATGAAAATCTCGTGAATCCCTTGATGAAATAAAATTAAAAGAAAAGAAAAACTAAAACTTTTTTCATTCAAAGAGTTAAAAAATAATCATTCTTAAACTTCTACTGCTATAATATTAATTATTGATTAATTTAAAAAGAATCACATTGATTGACGATCGCAAATCACCTCTGTTGCAGATAAACAGTAAATACAGCGAGGAATTGGCGCAAGAGTGTCTGGAATGGATCAAGACCATCACAGGCGAAAATATAAACACAAACGGAGACATGGACAACTTCTACGAGACCCTGAAGGACGGGGTGCTTCTTTGCAAGTACTTAGAGCTTCATAGACTAATATTTGTTAACTTTGTGTGAACACCTGCTTGAATATCGATCGTTATTTTTATCTTGCAGATTGGTGAACGATATCAAAGAGGGCTCAGTGAAGAAAGTTAACAAAACCAGTCTCGCGTTTAAGTGTATGGAGAACATAAACGCCTTTCTGGAAGCTGCGAGGGCACTGGGTGTCCCAGCTCAGGAGACCTTCCAGACTGTCGATCTCTGGGAGAGGCAAAATCTTAACTCTGTTGTAATCTGTTTACAATCCCTCGGTAGAAAAGTATGAAAGCAACTTATTTAATAATTTTTTTAGATGGAAATCCTGGTTGCTATGGATTTTCATTATTTATTAATATTTTCCAGGCTGGTAACTATGGCAAACCAAGCATTGGGCCCAAAGAGGCGGACAAAAATATTCGTAACTTCACTGAGGAGCAATTAAGGGCTGGTCAGGGTGTAATTAGCTTACAGTATGGTAGTAACAAGGGTGCTAATCAGAGTGGTATTAACTTTGGGAACACTAGACATATGTAAACTCGTTCGTTGTTAATGTCACTCGAAGAAATTCCAATTCCACTCGCCCCCCTTTCCTCCATCCTTTTCCTCTTATTTTATTTCCATGATGGTACTAGATTTGTGTCTCTCTTGTTGTGGTCCAAATTCATGAAAATGATGCACAAAGGAAGTCGAGCTTGTACGATAAACCTGATGACTTTGAATGCATTTATATTAGGAGTCAATAGAAAGTACGTGTAATATATCTGCTGTAAAATTCTTTTGCACCGTTTTCGGCGATGTGAGCAGTCTCAAATGTTACATAATGCTCAAACTCAAAATTTATATGTGTATACATTTTCGAGGAGTACATTATTATTGTTAATGTATTGGGAGCAATTAAAAATATCGTCCCGTTTTCGAAGAGATGCCAATTTTTGTTTACAAATGTAAAGAACAAAGTTGCAGCCACCGATTACATTTGGACAATGTGGCTCGTGTATTTGTTAAATATTTCATATAGACTATGAAAACTGAGCGACTGGGCTGACTGACTAGTTGTTCTGTTGCTGTTACTGTGAAATCCTTTACGAGTTACAGTGTAACCAGATTATACATTAAAAATTCATGTTGCACGTGAAATGAACATTATTATAATTATTGATAAATGAGCTATTATAATTATTGTGTAATGATGGATGATGGCAGAGTTGGTTGCAATCTGTGGTGCAATTGAGTAGGAATAATGCTATGCCTCAGATTAAGTTAAAACTATAGAAGAAATTTATTTCGAATGAAGGTTCGCTTTTAAGGGAGAAATTAGAGTAAATCACGTGACGATTTTCAAGACCAATATCTTTTGAAGGCAATGTTTCACTTGGAAAAGATATATTTTAATTTAATTTGAAGCATAAAATTCCGCCACAATTTTTAACCCACTCTGTACAATTATATTAAGTATTTTGTACAAATATTTTTTGATGATTGTAAGAAAATTTTTCATAATGTAACGGTGATATGAGTTAATAAACAACCCATGGACAAATAAGTAAATCACCATTGCTTTGCTTATAGAACTATTTTTATTTGAAATCTCTATAATGCATAGCCAAGAAATGAAGACACTAAACTATCTGTAAATGAGTGTTTATTTTGGATTCATGTATACAAAGAACTATCTTACAAATTACAGTGAAACATTCTATTTTAGGAAAGGATAGTAATCAAGTCCAGAATTATACTTAAATTTAGATTTATCTCTCCTGAGTTTCTGTTTCTCAGCCTGTTTTATGATATTCAAAACACTTGGCCTGTAAAACAAGGGAATATAAAACTCTTATAGTCTATGGAGCTAATTTATACCAATAAAAACTAGTTACCTAAAGGGTGGTGGTAGTAATTCTTCTTCTAATGTACATTCCCGTTGAGTAGTAGGTAAATTTTGTTTATATATTCTTACTCTGATGATGTCTATATCCCTGAGATATTCATCTTGAAGTTCTTTTAAGGATACTGGTGGAACATCAAAGCAAAACATAAAATGACTGAAAAAAGAAAGATCCTTTTGTGATTAATTTACACAAAACAGTAATTAGCTAGTATCTTATTGACCGATCAAAAACATTTGTAAACACAAATTGTAATCTTACCTAGCTTCTCTATGAACTTGACCATGGCTACTTGTTTTGACAGGAAGTTGTTTTTCTCCCCAATTTTCGATTTTCCTAATAAACCCACCGGTTCCGAATATTCCATTTGCTACTCTTTTCAAAACTTCTGCAGTTTGGGACTGTAAAAAAAGTAAGCATTAAAATAAATAAAAACAAATGAACGTTAACAACGTGGTTTAAAAACATTGCACTATTAATTATTAATAACTGTATAAAATGTTTACATTTGTGTAAATAATTTATAGGTTAGGTGTATCTGGCATAAAATATAATTAACATTAAATGTTGTCAGTTATAGAACGATACCTTTTTCATAACTCGTAATAGTATTGGCATTTCGTAAGTCGGCATTTTCGTATACTATTTCTTTTCTCAGAAATTAAAAAATACACAATTACATATTCTACTCTAACGCGTTGACGAAAATATGGACTACGAAACACTATAACCACCTAGCGGCAAAACTGATGAACTAATAGTACCATTTAAAAAACACGGAATCAGTAAAAATTGGTTATTTAATAATTTATTCGTTATTTAAGCATCCAGAATACTTTTACAGTCATAATAATTTATTACATAATAATTCTATGAAGAAATATTGCATAATTACAGTGAAAAAACGATTTGTGGAAATTTATAAGAAGGCCACGCCTTTGGATCTACAAATTTTTAATGGCGGCGCCTATGGCCCTCACCCGTTTCAGAACTAGGGTGAGGGGTGCGCGGGTGGAAACTCAAAAAAATTGTCACCACTAGATGGCGGCAGCACTGCTCAATCAGTATCAGGACCGTATTCTAGGGAGCGGTGCCCCTTTATATTACATTTTTCAAATCAGTAAAAAAGTAATAAAATAGCAATACTGTTTTACAAAATCGTTCGAAATAGTTTAGAAAGAAGTCAAAGCTTATCAAATATATAAATAACTAAGTAATTAATGGATTGAATAAATAATAATTCTAAACTAAGCAGTGCTTCAGTTTCAACACATTTTAAGTTAAAATTCATTTATTTGAAGTAATTTGATGATACAAAATCATTAAAGACACCCCACAGTTCATTATGCAATAATAACTAATAATAAAATCAGTTGTTTTTACTTGGAGAAAAGTATGAACAAACTATTGATTGTATAACCTCTAAAATTCCAACGAACTTGTAAATTTGTTAAACAGAAGCATAAATTTCTTGAAATTAATCGTAATATTTAGGTTGATCTAAACTTTAATCTTCCCCGAAATAGTTTACTTTAATTCCTTGCATTTATACTGCTGTAATTTTGTTTCAGACTGAATCGACAACATTGTGTGCGATATGCAAATTATAAAAAAAGTCGCTGAGCGCCAGTTCTAATTTTTATCAATTGTTAACAAATTTATAGGTTATATTACACTCGTAATGAAACATGTATTTAAGATCATTATTGAATCTCAGAAAATATAATATTTTGTATTTAAATTTTATAAAGCAACAGCGAAATTTATATTCATGCAAAATTGAAAATAATTACTATCCTTCATTAAGTTTACCTAATGTATTACAATATTCAAGTAACAGTCCTTTAAAATGCTGGAATTGTAATTATGCATATAAGTCAGAATTATTTTGTTCTAAATGTAAAGTCCTACAAGAACCACCAGAAAATTTAACTTATTTTGATATAATAGGCATACCAAAAAGTTACGATGTAACAGTCACAGAAATTCAAAAAAAGTATAAAGAACTTCAGAAATTATTGCATCCTGACAAGTTTGGCAACAAAACCGAGGTGAAGTATTATTGATACTGATAAGATTATTTAACAATTCTAAAGTGGATTTTTTCTGCAGAAGGAGAAACAATTATCTGAAAATTTATCATCACTGGTAAATAAAGCTTACAGCACATTATCTCATCCATTGAAAAGAGGATTATACATGTTAAAATTAAATGGTATAACAATATCTGAAGAAACAGACAATATGAATGCTGAATTCCTAATGGAAATCATGGAAAAAAATGAAGAAATAGATGATGCACTGAATGATGTGGCAAAAATAAAGAAAATAATGCAGGAAAACGAGACAATGTTGAATGATATGTCAATGTAATACTTCTTTTTTGACTTAAAAAATATCTAATAATTTGCTGCTAATATTTATCTTTTGCTTTCAGGGAAATTGGGGATGCATTTAGACAAAATAATATAAAACAAGCAGAAACTCTCCTGATACGAATGAAATATTATGACAGTATAAATACTAGACTAAAAAAATTGAAGCATGACTTAGGTATAGTAGACTAAATATAGTTTCTACTTATGTATATACTTACACAGCAATAACTGTAAATTAATTTTAATATATAAATATATGCTTACATGTATATATAGTCAGTATAAAATTTATAACGTAGTACTTCACTATTTACAAAATATTTAAACATTCTCTATCAATATGAGATAAAAACAATAACAAGACTCCATGAAATTATATTATTCTTGCTCATTATCTATTTTCCATTGTTCAATCCACTGACATATTCTATTTATATTATCTGAAACTTCATCTAAATTATTACTTGTCAATTCATGAACTATTTCTTCCCTGTAGGATGATTTGGCTTCTTCAAGAATTGTCTGAAATATTTCACACTCTATATTGTCCTCTAATTTTTTCCCTGTATAGCCTCTATCCTTCAGACGGTCATACAAAATTGTGTTATCAGTTCGTAACACAAAAACAATGTCAAACCATCGTTCTGGGAAAAAATCTGATCCATGGTAATCCACAATTTTTCCACCCTCACACATGAGAGGTTCCATATGGTCTAGCAGCTACAATTAAATTTTCTTTTATAAATTCAGCCTTCAGAAAACTATAACAGTAAAAGTATTTACCTTGTCTTCATCTAAAATAGGACACTTGTATACTTCATCATATTCTTCTAGACATTTATTTTCAATTGCAAATTTACTAACGTCAATCCAAACTAACCCCGTTTTCTCCGATAAAAGACGAGACATTAAACTTTTTCCTACACCAGGAGTACCTGAAATTGAGGAATTTATTGTCTGATCTTACATTGATCTCATCTACTTGATTCATAAAGTAGAAAATAAAGTTTCACGACTTTTCATAAAAGCGGCAAACGATGTATTTTCGTTGAAGCATTAAGCAATCGTTAAAAAGGAAATTATTATAATGTATTCCAAAATATTAAATTCTATATTTACCTGTCACTAAGATATTTGGAGAATTTCTATCCATGTTAACCATTTTTAAACAACCTACTCGGCCTTTTTAACTTCTGTAATTATTAAAATGAACCTAATTACGAACTGTAAACATTGCTAACACGTTTTCAGGGGTGATCGCACATGTGTAATTTCAAACACGAGGGCGCTGTATATTGTCAAAGAGATAAGAATAAAACAAGAAGTAAGCAGTAGGTGAAATTTTGATAGATCCCAGAATATTTAAAAAATTATTTCTATCGTTTATCCCGTAATTAAAATTGTTCATCTACATTCGCTACATTATTCGTATACTGCGTATTAATCAGAAACTACAATTTTTTCCCTAAAAATTATCTTTCAAAATATTTAACTATGGACGCGAGAAATCTGTTAAATATTTATTGAAATATTTTACATCTATCTAAACAGATTATTTTACCTTCGATATATAGCTAGATCATATTATTCCACGATTTCAATATTGCTTGAAGCATTTGTTACTCGAACCTAAAACAAATTACCATTTATCGATATTTTCGAAGACTATCTCGTGAAAGATTAAGTTATCTTCGCTTGGAAAGCTACAAATAAAAGTAACCATCAAAGGTCTATATTTTTCTACATACTTCATGGACATTGATGCAACGTAACACGTGTTGGATTGAGTACGTTTATTTAAAGAGAGAGAAGACGTAGTAGTTTCACCAGAAACACGGAATTTTCGTCACTGCTTCGTAAGGTCAATTTAACATTGATATTAAACTTTTAAACATATCGGACGGTAGCACGGTTGCCAGGACAGTGGAGCGTTGGAATAAATAAATAATCAAAGGGATTCCAAGTTGTGGTATTTCAGGAACAATCGCTCACGGCACGACCTGGTACGACAAGAATGAGCTGGCATAATTCGTTGCGCTCATTATTTCGAAGTGATAGTTCCTCGAAATTTAGTACGCCTCACGATGGTGCCGTTTGCTTTGTTTCTGATTACTAATCGCCCCGGTCCTGATGTAAACTACGAGCCCTGCTTCTCGACACGATTTTCCTAACCTGCGTTATTATGGTTTATAACCTAATTAAAACCCATAACATATTGTTATCTGGTTCCAGTGTGAAACGAAATCAATCGGTTTTCGTGCGTGTCTATACATAAATGATACGATGCAACAAATTGTGTGCGCATAATATGATCGAAATTTTCGTATTTCAATGTTTGATCCAGTTTGAGTGTTAAAGAAACAAACAAACAAGGTACTTGTAGGTACTGATATACAAGGTGTTCTATAGTTTTCTGTTCAGACTTCACCAGTGTGTTCTCTAGGAAAAGTAAGAGAATATATTGTAACAAAAAGTTCATAAATGCTTTGTTAATCTTTATTGTAGGAAAGTAGAATCATCTGATTAACCATTTAGAGATCTAATCTAGAGTTTTATAACAAATACATAAACAGACTTTAAAGACTTTAAATATTTAAAACTTTGTAAGAAGTTGTACTAAAAGTATGAAATGCGAAGTATATGGTAATATCACAAGGATGCATTGACCTAGGAGGTTCAGCATTGGCTTCCTAGGTCACAGAACTTTATGGGGCACCCTAAATGAAGGGATTTGTAATACAAAACTATCTACATTTAAACAAATTATACAAAATCATAGCAAAATTCAATTTAGAACATATGTGATGGTATGAATATTATATTAATCTTACTTTTACGTATAGAACACAGAGGCCAAGTTCAAATACAAAACTGTAGGACATCCTGTAGATAAGAGGGATTGCTTATTTTGAAAGTTTTCTATAGGGTTAATTTAAAGAGTTTAAAATTCAAATACAGATGTAATCAGTAACTTTTTTTTAACAATAATGTTTTTTTTGTTGTTTCAGAAAAGAGTAATAGAGAAAATTGGTACAACTGCATTGGTACACCAGAGAAGGAGCAAGATATTGTAACGAACATTTCTCTACCAAAACAACAAACAACATAGATCATAAAAAATTTGAGCATTGCAGCGGTGCAGAAGGGCTCTATGTGCTCCACATCGATTTCAGCGAATGGTACTTTAGTTTTCAAGAATATTGTATCACGACATCAGAGGAAACGGTCATCTGTGAATCGTAAACTTGGCACACGACAAAAGCAGTATGCGCAACGAAATCACTGCGGCAGTACTATTCTTAGTACAGCTGATAGAAAAAAACGAAAAATTTAGTCCTGATCAATTGGAGTGTTTCAAGCGACGTTTGGTCGAATTATTGACGGAACGTTTTAAAAATCACTGGTTCCCCGACAAGCCGTTCAAAGGTCAAGGCTATCGATGTATTCGCGTAAATGGTCATAATAGGAGGGATGCTACTTTGGAGAGTGCTGCCAATGCTGCTGGAGTGAAGTACGAAGATCTATCGTTACCGGTAGAATTAACGCTGTGGGTCGATCCCAACGAAGTTTGCTGTCGATTTGGAGAAAGTAAAGGATCTTACTGCACATTGGCGTCATTTGATGATAAAGAAAATACTGTACCAATTTTCCATAACAATGACGAAGGATTAGGAAAAGAGAATAAACAATCTGAGGGGCAGAATAAGATACAGGTTCATACATATTATTTTTTATGCAAATTTATCTCTGATTTTCCTCTTGTTAGCATTCAAAAATAATGTGCGCTTTTTGTTCTTTTTTTGTTTAGAAATCCCCTTTGACCACAAACACAGAACAGCAACAGAAATCAAAACCATTAAGCTCTGCTAATCAAAATCAACAGCATAGCAATAACGGTACAGGTAGGAGGCGCAATTTGAACAGCCCCAGGCTACACCTCAATAGAAATCGTTCATGGTTCAGTCACTCATTCAGTATGGGCTACGGTCCTCATCCTATAAATCAACCATGGTATAACATTATGCCTCCCCACTTTTTGGGTGGTCCATCTCCACCTCCTTTCATGGGTCATCGAGGGAATAAGTGGATTCATCCACCTTCTTATCCTACAGGACCTGCCCGTTTCCACCATTGGTCTCCCAAAGCTGCTCTTAAAGTATAAACAAACCCTCCTTATGAAAGTAGTTAAGAAATCTGTTCCTGTCTATAAAACAGAAAAAAAAGGAAAAACAAAATTGTTGTGTAGGTTCGAAAATTTTATATTTCAATTTAAAAGTGTACTCGACATTTTTAGCAATTTTGAAAATAACATGGTACATGATATTCTTAGATTGGATATGAAAATTTTTATATTAGGAACAGATTTATTAACATTTCAGTGACGAAAATTATCCATTTTGTAATTACAAATGACCTTGTTCGAATTACGACTAAGGCTTACGATTTTTTATGACGAGAGATGTTGCATTATTACATGTTATGTATAAATAATTAATTGGATGATAGATGTTTAATTCCGGATGCAAGGTTGCTTGTAAAATATTAGATTTAGTGAGAATTTAACTAGAACGAATTAAGTCATTGGTGTGTAGGACAGAAAGAGATGAATGTCATATCATTTGTGACAGTCTTTCTAATTGATCCTCGGACAAAGGATTTAGCGAGAGATAAATCATATATATATAAATATATATTTCAAAAGGGAGCAGTATTGATTTTAAGCGGGTTTCACAAAATTAGATACAATTGCTCATTAAATTGTACGTATTGAATTTTAATGCCTTTCATAGGCGATCTCAGTTCATTAGTAAATATTTCATGTATTAAATCCTATCATGTAATAGAGGGAAAGAGTTTCACATAACTTTTTCTTTGATGTATATATATAATGTATTCGTGATCATTAAAACTTCAAAGTTTCTTTCATCTTTTGGTATTGCTATAGCGCATAGCAGAGAGACAAAGAATTTAGCGATATAATCTGCTAAGTCGTTCAGATAGTTATACTCTATAACAGTATTGGTAAAGTATGCGAACTTTGAAGTTTTAGAGGCAATGATTTGATGATCTTCGACAAGTTCAAATTAATAACTTCATCTTTTATTTGTATTATATATCATATTGCGTTAATTGATAGAACAACGATATTTTATTTGATTTCACAGGTTTGTGGTGCAGAGAAATTTGTAATATTTTTACTTTAAAAGAGCACACTATGCCTGTTACGTGTAAACATACTGCCTCCATAGAGATTCTGTTAATAATCAGTTATGCTAGAACCTTATTGAAAAAAAGTGCATGGATTTCATGGCTAATGTGCAGTTATGGAAAAATGAATCTTTATTTTAATTATGCTCAACATGGAGATAAATTGAGCTAATGTTTTTAAGTGAAACTAATAATCTTAGCATTTAAGAAATATATATATATATCATTGATGTTGGTAGATCTATAGGTCACTGGAGTTGAAACTTTAATTCTATCATATTAATGCTAGTGTCATGTACATTCAATCTTGTATATTGTAGACAATTTATAACACCATAGTAATTTATAGCTACTTAATCTATTTCCTCTGGCTTTGTTAAAAACGTACATACATGCCTTATCTTTATTCTGGAATTACCAATGTATGAAGGACTTGAAAACTAAATGATATATACTGTTTTCTCCAATTGTCAAATGCCTTATTTTGAACATTACAAGTTAATTTACAAGTTAATTACGTTAAATACACAAGAATAGTGTGAATGTACATACCGCAATTAGGAACTAGAAAATCCTTGTCCTTAAATATTTTTCTTTGGTTTTCACGCCCTTCATACACTGCATGAGTGTTATAGTATTGTTAGTGCTTCAAATGTGCAATTTCTTTAATTTATATTGTAACATATGGTTACTCATAAAAGTAGCTATCATTTTATAGATGCAAATTTAATGTGATGGTTACTTTTAAGAATCACATTTATACGTGTATGTTATTGGTCCAGTGGCACAGATTTTCATTCTTACACAGTAAATTTTAATACTACACGATTAATTTATGTGATTGGAACATTTGAAAGATGTTTCCATTAGTATTTTAGAACATTAAAATTGTTAGCAATGTGGAGAATTTAAATTGAGTGGCATAAATGTTACCATTCGTTGTTTAATACGAGTTTAACTAATTCTGATGCAAATTAGAATATTGTTGTCACTACATACACTTAGTGTCCTTAGATGAATTTCTAAAAAGTATAACCAGATGCTGCATAAATATTATTGAACAGACTGTATTAGAGAAAATTTTAATCAAATATCTAATATAAATTTTGCAAATTTTCATGTTTCACGTTTAACATTGTTTAATATATGCATGAAATTTGCTCTATTATAGGTGATTTTTTGTGTTCAGTTTGTTGAAACTTATCCAGAAAGAGTCATTTTGTTGTTATGAAAGATATGAAAATTCTATATCAATATAGATATAATGTATATGTAGAATTAAGCAATGTTGCATTCGGACATATTCTTTTATTAATATAATTATATAAAAAGATTCATATATATACATACATACTTCATATATATTTATATATATGAAGCTCAACATTTGAAATGTTCCAAACTTTATAATTGTGTTCATGTATAAAGAAATATCAAAAGAAATACTTTATGCTTCATATGGTAACATTCTTAAACTATTCTGAAAATGTTCAGATACAGTTTTTTTATATATGAAATCTATATTCAAATAATATGTGATAAAATGCGTAGTATTAACGAACATCTGCATACTTTACAAAAAGTTACATAAATTTCAGCTAAAAAGTATATTCCCTTTTATATAAAGTATTCTTTTATATTCGTAACTTCTTAAGTACACATTAGGTGGGACGAAAACGCCATGAATGGAACTTGAAATTCTTTGTATCGTTTCCGAGAGATGTAAAACAAAGAATTTACAATTTCATGAAAAAGAAATTCAAGATTTCAATTTTCAATATATAAAAATTCATCTTTTCTTTGTACAACCGGTGCATAGATCAAATTTAAATATTTCATTATTGTACATTGTATTATTAAGTAAGACTGTACTTTACAACCGCGTAAAAAACAATTTATTCAGAAATGGAGCAGGTTTGATATCTAAGGATTAACTTCATAGATCTTCTTAATGTTTGGATCATTTCGATTGTAGGGTAAGGCACTATATAAACATATACATATATTCTATCACAGCTGTGTCATATGTTATAAGAATACTTGCATAAATATGCAATGACAACTATTATCCTGTTCTACAACCATACTGATCTTCGCATTTTTTCATAACTTCAAATATATATCTCTGTTTAGTACTTTGTTTCGTGTTATACAATAAAAGATATATTACACATTCAAGCAAAAATACTTACAGACCATTAATTGTACAACCTACTTACTTTTAGCAGTACACAATCAAAATTTACCAATTTACTACAACACAATAAATCAAACTTTATGGCACATTTAGAGTGACTCATACTTGTACTAAAAATTAAAGAAATCATAATAAACCATGTTAATGATAGATTGCAAATTAAAGACCATTTTTCTTGCTTTTTAGCAACAAATATATTTCCTTTATTCAAGGAATTTAATTACTATTACTTATAGATGAAAATATTTGACTGCAGTGTATCTAAAAGAAATTATAATAGTATTTCTGTAATTTCTCAAATTTTTAGTGCATTAATATTTCGCAATTAAAAAATCAGAAACTTACAAATCATCTCCATTAATTCATGACTTACATTGAAAGCATTTTCAAACGGAACAAGGTTTTATAAACAATTTTTCAAGTATTAAGAACACCTTACAAACTTACCTAATTATTATATTAACAACTACTAACAGTTTTATGACCACAAATATTATTGTATAGGGTACAACAAATACTTAATAAATACTTATGCAAATCAAACTATCTCGATTTCTTTTCGACTTTCAGTTACAAATTCAAATTCAAAAAAAGAAAGACTTAAATTATCTTAAATTCAGACCGCGTAGTCTCCTATCATTTTATCCGCCTAAATTTGACATGTAACATGGCCGCCTATCAGCGTCCAATAAGAGATACGATTGTTTCTTGGAGCGAACTGATTGGTCGCGCTTGAGTGCTGTATTAAGTACGATTTTCATTATCGAGCATTTATTATCAAGTGTTTTTTTCCTTTTGCTCGACAACTGTTTTTTCCTTCGCGTGAATTTGTGACACATCATGAGGGAATTCCGGAAGTGGTACGTCACGGTTTCCCTGGCTGTTAAAAAGCGCACGCGATGCGACCTGAACGTTGACAACTGAGTTACTTCCAACGACTTCGATGCGTGCAACGAACGACAGGGAAATCCGCGACCCGTCGTTTCGAACGTTTTTTATCGCTCGAATTTTATCGAACACATTCACCACGTTCATGGTCGTTGTCTCCGACAATGCTCTGAGGAAATAAATCGCGGTGTGACGTGTACAAACTGTTCACATTTCTGCTACATACCGAACGACAGGGTTATGAGGCTCCAATTTCGAAGTCTCGACAGTAGTCAATATTTTTTCAGTGTTTTTAGAAGAATTCTTTTGATACGTGATGGCTGAGAAATGTAAGGTACGTAGCATAACATAATCAGCTGTAAACAAATATTAATGACAGGGGGTGAAAATTTAGATTTATGTGAAATGATAAGGAATAGGGAATAGAAGTGATTTTAATACTGATACAATGAGAAAAACAATGGAGATAGCAAAGAGGAGCTATAATTAGTGTTATCTGATCGATTTTTAAGCCTCTTAATAATTTGCTAATAAAGCCTCTTAAGTCCATTGTTTAGCTTATGTGAAACAGATGTTAGCAATTCTAATTGTATGTTTTTTTTTTAGGAATGTGGCTGCAAATGCGCCCGCTGTACTCAGAATGATCAGGAACATGCAGAAATGCATCTGCATTTAGAAATAGAGAATTTAAGGCAGCGTCTGATGGAAAGGGATACTCATATTGCTAGTATGGAGACACAGTTTTTGAATGAAGCGGATAAGTTTCCAAATGGAGAATTGGCTTCCATGAAAGAAGAGCTTTTAATCTGGCAGGACAAATATTCTAGATTGTATGAGGCTCATAAACGTGTTCAAAAAGTAAATCAAAATCTTGAGGATAAATTATTGAGGATAGTAGACAAATGTGAAACTGAGAAAAGTGCATTTACCAAGGATATTGCAACTTTGTCCCACAGATTAGCAGATGCAAATTATACTATACACCGTTTAACTCAAGATAATGTAAGTACCAACTATAAAAATATTTTTTAAAGTGAAATTATCTAACCATTATTTTTTTCTTTAGGAAAAATACAGAAATGACGTGAATTTGGCAATACAGCTTCTTCAATGTAAACCTGCTAATTTTGTCGGTCAGAAATATGACTCAGTAAGTAATTTCTGCTTACTACAGATTAAAATATAGCTTGTTTTGCGAAACATTCTTGTATCATAATAATTATTTTTTTTCAGTTACCTTCTGAAGTACAAGCCAAAGTTAGAACATATGTTGCGCAAAAGAAACGGTCGAACGACTCCCCTCCCGATGTAAAAAGTATTACAGTGCCGATTTCGACCTTTCCCCCAACAGCAATGGTATACAATGTAACTAAGCCAGCAAGTGAAAAACATAGCGACGATGACAGCGACGAGTCCAAGCCACCAGTAGACATTGTCTCGGCTGCGATAATGGCCAAAGTTCTCGAAGATCGGGAGAAGGAAAGAATATTCGCCAAGCATTGTGATACGTGTACTTGTCATAGGAGTATTTTAACTGTTGATGCTGAAACTCAAACCAACGTGCAAGATTCTTTTTCTTGCAACGAATGTAGTATGAAATATGCACAAAACGTAGATAAGTATTCAGATAATATGAAAACTATGGATAAAAATTGCCAAAATAAGGAAACACAAAATTCTATAATGCACACAGTTTACCACGAAGCGAATGAGAATGTTAATAGCGGAAAAATGCAATATCAGAACAATTGTACAAAGAATAGTCAACATTTAAGTATGAGGGACAAATTTTTAAGTAGGAATGGTAAGAGCGTGGAGAATGCGAAAGAGGATAATCGTGAATATAAAAGCATGAATATAAAAAGTAGTTTGAATAAAAAAAATTCGATGCGTCGTAACGATTTGCAAGCGCCAAGCGTTTTTCAAAATCAGAGCGAAAATATGACCAAACAAGCTATGTCTCAGAAACTCGGCGACATGTGTACCAACAGTAAAATGAACATCGATAAAGGAAAGCAGGCAAAGTTGCATAAAAAGTGCGAATCGCAAGTCGATAGTAAGTTCAATTCGAATTACTGGAACAGATTAGAAAAGAAGTCCTCTAATTATAGTCACATAGTTCCTGAAGATTCTAAACCCTACTCGGATAGGAAAGAGCAGAGTCACATTGATATTATTAACGATAGACTGTGGAAGAACGAGTGGACGAAGTTGAAGTCGGAAACCAATAAAAAGGAGGGTAAAAATACGGACAAGACCAACAGTGATATTGAACTTGATATTATTAATGATAGAGTTTGGAAGAACGATAGATCTACGCACGATACTCAGCACCCCACACAACTGACACTAATAGAAGTGAAAAACATCGACAACATCGCGAGTCAAAATGATTCTCCGCAGACAGATGTGGCCACTAGTCCAAGTTTTAGCAGCGATAGCATGGTAATCTCCACGTCTGATCCTTCTAGCAGCTCCAGTGACGTCGTTCACTCGCTCACTGGGCCGTACTTGCACGGCACTGGCAACACGAAGTCGAGCAATCAAAATCGAGTACCTGGTCCAAGAAACTGTCTCGTGAGAGTCACACCTGGTTCGAAGAACATTCTTCTAGACAACGCTGGCCATTACAAAACTGTATTATACACTAGCGGAAGCAACAAAGCTAATACTGCCTTGGTGCACTCGAAGAAATTGTCTCGATCTGGATCTGAGAGGTCAGTTTCGACCAGCAGCGAAGAAAGTGCTCCGATCTTATTGCACGACAATAACCAGTTGCAGAGAGTGGCTGAATGGGTTCAGTCGTCCGTGCATATGGACAATTCTGTGGCCAGTTATACGAAATTAAAACCTGTCGAGAATATAATGGACAAAAGTCCATTGACATATTTAAACGAGCAGCCAAGCAAATCGAAGTTGTTCGAAGGCGCGCGGGTGTTGCACGAAAATACTCAAGAGAATAAATGTAAAGACGTGGTGGTGGACATCCAGGATTTTGGCGAGGGGAATTTAAATAACGATGTAAATAATTTTTCAATCGGTGTAAATAACGCGGAGCCAGAGAAGGAAGAGAAAGATTTGATATCTTTCGACGTCCCAAGCGAAGAGGAGAAAACCTCGCCTAAAGCTTCCAATAACAAGATGGACAGCACGGATTTTGATTACGAAGTCAAAATCACTAAAGAGATGGAAGAAACGTACCTAAAGCTCGCCGCGAGCCTAGATCCTGTTACGTTAAGTCTGTCTAGCACAGACAGCGCGGATCTGACGATCGAGAAATATAGGAAAGACCACAAAAGACTTCAAAGGAGCCACGAGAAGGCGGGATCAAAGATGTAAAGTATTTCAGCGGATATTTCGAGAGAAATTATTACTGATATCTCAGCAGGGAGTTCCTTTAACGATAACAGAGCGTTATTTTTTGTAACTATACGAAACTAAGGCTGTACCAAGATCAGTAGCTTAGAGGATGACATTCTATACACCACTGCAGACATAGGATTCTATTTATTTAATTTGTATAGTCGGTATTAGCGTTGCAGCTTAATTGCCTGGTGAGTGAGACTCGGTTGCATGATGGTCGCGGAGTGTTGCTGGCGTGTAAATTATTTAGCGATTGTATTAGTCAATTCTTTCATAGTAAACGTACGTAATTGGATCCAAAAGGACACCAAGATTGGTTTCGTATTGAATTTTATAAGCGATCGGGTTGCTTTAACAGAGGAAACAGATGTTCGAATTCTGTTCGTACGATTCTCTACAGTTTTGTATAGAGAGAAATAGTCTAAACTGAATTAGATGAACTAAACTTTTATTCTTGTTACTGCGATTGAATATTATAGGACGAGTTACGTTCGCGAGTATTAAAAACCTAGACAATATTCGGAGATTCGCCGGAAAAGTGTTTGCGTTCCGATGTGAGATCTTTTGAGCTCACGTTCTACACGGGAAGTATCGATGGATGGTGTTTGACAGCGTTGTGACTGTAAATTTCGAAGTTTTATTTAAACAATTCGCAGATGTAGCGATAGAACGAGTAATATATCTATTTTCCTTGCGTACTGGTGCAGA
The DNA here is from genome assembly GCF_051401765.1 of Calliopsis andreniformis. NCBI lineage: Eukaryota > Metazoa > Arthropoda > Insecta > Hymenoptera > Andrenidae > Calliopsis > Calliopsis andreniformis. Next base: position 14,594,713 of record NC_135073.1, read on the forward strand.
TACGGCAGGACATAGAGGTGACAATATTCTAATAGTTGATCTAACTTATCGTAAAGTGTATCTGTGAAGCAATTGTTTCAAGGAACTTCGTTGCGTGTACGTATGCGGAATATTTACGAGATTCAACGGGAAAAGTCTATGAATAAAAAATTTCCTTCGCGCAGAGATTATCCATGTTAAACGTATAATCACGGTACCAAAGCTGAAAGCAATCGTCGCAGAGTTAATGTGTTTAGTAATTATTTAATGGTCCGCTTGAATTATTCTGCAATAACGTAATTACCGTGTAAAAGTTTCATTTGCATGCTTCTTTACACGTGCATCTTTCAAGGAACGCTTCCAAGAATGAAAAAGAGAAAATAGGACTAATTATAACATGGGCATGGAATTAAGATCATGGAAATGGATCTTTCTAATTATACCTTAAATATCTATACGAATTTTGACGTTCTTTTATCGAGAAACCGGAAGGAATTGAATCTATCTTACTGTATTCTGGCAAATCCTAGATTGGCAACTTATTCAGCTTTAATATTCTATAATACTTCTTTCTGAGCAAATCAATGTGCTGATAAATTTATTGAGGTAATATCTGATGACCACCACAGCGACTGACAAAAGAATTGAATAAGCGTATTGATCCACAGTCGAAATAATTATCCAGGTTCTTCTGATTAATACAGTATTGCATTTCGATGCACATTGAGAAAGTGCATATTGTGGGACACTGGTGTTCCATATCTTGAAATTGGCGCAGTGGGAAAAGTTCTACGTTACGTGGAAGTTATACTGTTTCATTAAAATTAATTAAAATTAACCATCGTGTTGGTGATACTGTTTACGAGCCATTTGTGTAAATACCTATCTATTATAATACACGTATGCGTGTAAAATGAAAAATAGCCAATCGAAGTATGAACACCTGCGCGTGTTCTGTGTTCACGACGTAAACTAAGATCGAAGAGATCACATATTTTCTGTTCAACAGAACAGCATAAGATAGTCATCAAGAAGGTTGAGAATTATGGTCAAGTGTTATGTGATTCCAGTTTTGAATCTTTATTGATTTCAATCATCGCGTATAACGCGTTTTAAGTTAATTAATTAAAAGAATGCGCTAGAAATAAATATGTGAAAAGCAATGAAAAATATCGATTAATAACAGACTGTGAAGCATCTCTCCGTCAGTTAGTAAATTAAAATTCTTATCATATACAAAGAAAAATTCGTATCCCAAAGAGTAACCGAATCATCAAAGTTTGTCAATTTGAAAAAAGAACTTCAATTGGTGAATTAAATTTAGCGCGGGTCGTTCAGAGGTTTTATCGATTCAAGCAAATATAGATTGTTAAAGAAATTGTCACGAAAATTTCTCAAACGACAGCTTAACACGTATACCGATAGCGTAAGCACCGGAAGTAGGAATGGGATGTTCGACTTTCTCAACTACCTCGTTGCATTCCTTTAATCATTCTAACGAAAGGAAGGGAAAGGAACAGAAGAGAAAGAACCTCTGTGAAAGGACCAAGTTCCCTGGATTTCCCAAGCGTGAAAACGATCTCGCGTTAAAGTACATTTATCTCGGCCAAAGCTAATCGAAACGGAGCGATTCGACAGGAAATAAACCCACGTGTAACAGTTACCCGTTTAAACTCGAAGTCAGGTGTACTATATTGTAACGTGACCGGTGATTATTATATAAACTGTACATATACGACCGAATAAAATGTGTTTAAAAGGGGCACATTGTGTTCTAATTTACATATTAATCTATGAATCAAAAGAGTTAAGTGTATTCACTATTTTTAATGCTTATTTGGTCAATTTCAAGCACAAGAAAATTACTTTCCACTGAATTTTAAATGAATTTTTATACTTGCAGCACTATTTTTATTCAATGCATCATTTTATTTTTAGAATTCCTCGTTGCGATTGATTGCCATACGTAATCCCCTTAAAAAATCTGACACACGTTCGCTATTGAAAACATGCATGTGTGAAGCTGATCGTACGATCGGGCCGAGCCCAGCTCGCTTAAATCAAGCTAATGTTCCAATAATTTGGATCCAGCAGACCTGGCCGACCAAATGGATGAATGAACGGCCTCGCCTGTATCACACATGCAACGCTCGCGTAGTGCAATACGCGCGCAGACGATACTGACTCTGTCTACAATCGTTCCGGTACATTTCACAGAGTGTACGATCGAGTGCGTGGGTAGACGAAGTAGCCACATTTCCCTGGACGATCGATATTGTGAATTCCATTTTCCACCATATCAAAAACTTTCTCTTAAATTCCACTTTCAGTTCCCTGGAGAACTACAATAGAAATCAAGGCAATCTGTGACTCAATATTTCATTTTCCGATAAGAAGCAAAAACTAGCAATTATATAAATGCTTTTTCTACGTGTCTAAAAAGATATCTGAACAACGCAATAAATAATACATACGCAATTCTCAAGTCACACGAATTAAATTCATATTTCTGCGTCAGGGAACTCAAATCGGAAACGTTATCCCACTCTCAAAAGTGAACTCCCATACTCTGTACTTATAGTCTAAGTACCTCTCCACCTATTCAAGCGTCGAACCACAAAAGGGGGTAGCAGCGCGTATTATTCATGACACGCATACGGGTCAAATGACTCGATGCGCGTTTGAAATATCTCCGGGTTCAAGCGTTCGCTTAGAAATGTCAATAGGTTCCTCGCGGTTTGCAACAAAGTAACAGTATATTCATTAACTGCTCGTTCCACGAGTTCCTTGTTGATAGGGTCAGCATAGTCTCCAGGGCCTTTATTTATACACACGCGCTCTCTTCGACCGTTCACTTCGGTTTCTTCCCGCTGTTTCCTCCTTTGATTTCAGACCCATCGCCGCGCGTCCACGTTTTTCCCGACGCCTGGTCATCGCGCCAGCGCCTCCCAAGTGACCAGCCTCGTACCCTCGCTTTCTCGACGAACTGCCGAGCCGGCCAACCCCGCGGCAGTAAGGACGCGTTCGTGCTCACGCGAAGACGCGGACCGACGCCGCGGCCGACCACGTCGATGTCGACTGCCGACCCTTCCCTGAGGCTTGCACCCTCGTAAATGCACCCTGCCCGGCGGCCACGCTTCGCTGTCCACCTGGTAGACAGGTAAGATGCACTCGTCGAGTCCTGCAGCTTTTGCACTTCGCTGTAGCTTGGGATTAAGTTGACATTTTAGGAGGAAGAGAGTAGTCCTTCCTAGACTGTACTGAGTCTCTTTGGAGAACAGGAAGTACTTTGTTTATGGAGCAGGATCGAGGAAGGTGAAATAATTCGTGTCTCTTCAGGGCCTGTTTTCTGGATTCTTTTTCAGGAGCTATAGTGGAGCTTAGAGTTGAGGGACTGTATAAGTCCCTCTATGCATTTTATATGTAAGTAGATAGTTTTGAGATTATTTGAAAGTGGATAATTTTGGACTTGTGCTGCTTTTCGATTCACTCATTCAATTAGGTTTCTTTTTTTCTTTGGTCGGGGTTGCTTTGGCACTTCATGGGTTTTCATAGTGGAGAACAGTTGTATTAGGTAATTTAGTTTTTGGAGAACACAGCTGTGATTAATTTCTGAGTCTTCGAATCAAGGTGAAACCCTTCCAGGATATAGAATCGTACTTGAGTACTATTTTCGTCTCTTTGTACTCGCGCTCAGCGTGACGATCTGATTCCATCTTGACCTTTCTGCGATCCTCCTCTCGTCTTCTCCCCCCTGGGCGATTTTTAATTGCCCTTTTCCGCGAGGGTGCAGCGAGCGTTTCAAATCCCCGATGCATCGACAGAATTCGCGCTTCGGCGTCGCTGTCGTGACTCGCGCACGAGGTCGTACTTGAAATTTCATGGGTCATGCGTTTTTTTTGGCCCGACTGGATAACATCTGCCGCGAAACCAGAGCGATTGTTGTATAGCAACCACCTTGAAGCCGATTGTCCCATGGCTGTTCATTACAGCGAGTTCTCCTGGGGTTAAGTGAATTTTAAGTTAAGTTAAGTGAATTCGCATGATCGATGGATCGCACTCTGGCGCGTAAATCCTCGCGAGTCGTCGCTCCGAGGAGGAAAAACTTGGGAGCGCGTCCCTCGTGGCTTGGATTCGAATCAGATCGATAAAACTCCGACTGTTTCACTCGGGGAGGCGAAATCCTCGGGAATTCCCTTGGCGCGATAGAATCTCGCGTTCAGTGATTTCGCGACAGATTCCTTCGATATCGCCTCGATCGTGTGTCACCTTCTATTTCATTGGCGAAGGTTGAAATTTTAGCAGGAAGAGAATAGTCCTTCCTGGAATAGGTCCTCCTACACTAAACGATATTCCATTGGACTGTCCTAAGTAGAAGGGAAATGTTCAAGATCTACGAATTATATTTCTGTCTCAATTATACGCCACTTTTCGGCATGCACGCGGAACCAACAGATTAATATGCATGCACGCGCTTGTATTTCGCTGCTGATCGATGACAATTGTCAAGCAACACGATGCTTACGGCCGAGGAGACGTTTGGATTAAGGCGACCGTCCAGCGACTTGCACGCGAGAACTTTCGTTCCGCGGTTGGGAAATATGTGTTTCATCGCTTCCGTGTGTGGGTGAAAAAGGAGAGAGGGAAAGAATAAAGGGGCGACGCGAGACGTATAATCTCGGCTATGTCGAAATTTATTGTTACGAATTAACTGCAATTGCGCCGCGTTGAACGTTGTACTCGGGCTTATGTGGGGCGACAGAAAGCGTGTACTTCATCGCCTCTGCGAAGTAACGATTTGTAATGAAACGACGCACTGAGGCATAATTTCGTCCGCAATCTCCGTTTGCCGTCTGGGCTCTTTAACATTTCGCTGTGCATACGTGGGTCGCGTTCAAAGGCAGAGCACCTCCTTTTCTTATTTTAAATTCGATTTCGCGGTTCTTCATGCTCGATTGGAAACAGGTCGTTTGAACTCCTTTTCGGGTATATTTTCCTAAAATCTACTTTTCGATGCACTCGTCTTTTTTTAAATATTGATACAATATTTATAGCAATTTAGGAGTAGTATAGGGTAACTGCTTTACTTCGTTTTACTGTGTAGTAAAATTTTAAATCGAACTACTTCGTGCATTTACTACAATACTTCAGCCCACTGATCCTTATCTGATTATAAAAACTTAATCACGTATTCTGAAATTTAAATCGTTCGCATTTTTGAAACAAAATATTCACGAATCTCTGCTCACTTTGCAGGTGTAGAATAGCTACATCTACAAATTTCGTGACTCTATTTTAGAAGCACTTTATATGAGGAGGCGGTTCCTGCGAGAGACTTGAATAAAAGAACACTTTCCTACAAAAGAAACCTTTTCTCAAAAGAGCTAGGAAAAGGAGTGCCGAAAATTCTAAGGAAACGAAAACAATTTCCCCAAGTAAATCCTACTCGTACAAAAGTTTCCTCTTACTTCCCAAATGAACCAAAAATATTTTTCCGTTTTCTTTTGGTCCCAAATTTAATAAAAATAAATAGTAGATATACTTAAAAAAATCGCAGGAACGATTAAAAATAAAATACTCAGTTTGTCTAAACGACAACGCACTCTGGTCCATTCTTCATGAACAAGTGTTACATCCATTGCGAATGAATCCTCCTCCAAGGACTCGGCCATCATTCTTCCGCGACGGTTGCGGTAGGATGCAAATGTAGAATCGCTTAGCTTTGCGTAACAATTAATTCGACGGACCGTGCTCGACTGCCCCTCGAAATAATCGGGTATTACATGATCGTTACGCCGCGCGGAACTTCCTTGGCCGACGAGACCAGACGAACAGGGTTGTTGACCCCTCGGTGGAAGAGGATTTACGTTTTCTACTCTCGTTGCCAGCCCGACGATTTGTTGCTCGCCAACCGATAAATGCGTTACGACAGACCGCTGCTCGATCTAAGCAGATAAGGAGGAAAATTCGCGCGCGTAGAAAGCGCTCCTGCCTCCTCGGCGGGCGCGGTTAATTAAATGTTGCGCAACGGAAGCTAATTAAACCGACGACCATCCTTTACCGCGCCTCATCAACGGCAAAATCGTTATTTATAACCGTTGATCATGAGGAGACGTTGCGCTTCGCCGTGGTTCCAACTCGGGCCTCGTTAAGCGAGCCTCGTTAACCTGTCAGGCGTTAAGGTGGTGCAAAATTGAGGTGTAATTTGTAGCGACGTGTTCGTTCGGGGCTAAGGACATTGTGCCTAATTGTAAAATTAATGGGTCGAAGCGAGACGAGTGACAATGTCTGGCTGTGCTCTTCTTGGGCGATGGGTAGGTACTTTGTTGGGAAGAGGGTCGTGGAGTCATGGGTCAGTGTTTCACTTATTGAATTACTGCTTTAATTTATTCTCTGGAGTAAGATTTGTATCCTATCTTCTTGGCTTCCTCAAACCAAGCACTGTGATCTTATTTTTTCTATACTTGAACTTTGATAATACTTAATGTAAATGATGTATCTCTTAAAGTGTCAGTCTTTCTGTCACGAATAATCAGAGGAATTGTTTCTTCCGTGTTTTCAAAAATTGAGAAGTTCCCCACTGTTAATACCTCCGAAGCGTTTTCGATTTCCGATTGCAATTAGATAGAGTGCACCAACGCGGCTGGAAAATCGTCGATCACGCCACTTGCCCCCGCGCTCATATCTCATAAGCAGTTTCTACGGTGTCAAGGTCAGGAACGGATCCCAGCAACGATTCTCAGAATTTACTGCGATTGGAGGGGAGGCTATAACGAAACTTCGCTTGAACATTTGTCGACTATAACAGAGGTATAAGTGGGAACGTTCGTAGCTTGAAAATCGTGTTACTTTTACGGCTACAGACAGTGGCGCTATTGTCCCTGGCAATCATTTCAGATAAGCTCTCAGGTTGAAATATCCTCGAAGAACGTTTGTTCAGTAGAATAACAATGAAACAATGGGGAAAGATGTTACTCGTTCCAGATGGAAGGATGATTCCATTCCTCTTGTTACCTTCCAGCGATCAAAAGTTTGCCAATATCCTGATAGATGTGATTGAGAAACGGCAATTGGGAACGGAATTGCAAACGGAGTGTTTTGAAAAGGAGACTTGAGAATGTATATTGGTAAAAAGTGATGGAGTAGTTTTTTATTCGGTTGTCCTAGTTCGAGGATCAACGAGGATCTTCCATTATGAATTTCTGAAACCTAATTAGCGGAAACTATCTCGTGTACACGCTCGTGTTGGCTTCTGTAGCTGAACAGTACAGTTCGAATCGTACTCTCTTTGAGACTTCGACGTTCTTAAAATTGTGCGAATTAAATAAGGTTTTGCTGTGAATAACCATTATCCATATTTTTACATAATTCTTCCCTCAAAATTATAACACAAGACACCCAGAAAAATGTGACAATATGGACCCAAACACCATCAAGATGAAGACTCTTCATCATTACTGCACAGGGAATCATTTGGAAAATACATTTCCCACCCATTTCTTCACATTTCCTCGATTTCCTTACTCTCTTCTCGTGGTGCGTTCCGTCGCGATTCACGGGAGACAGATTTTTAGAAAGCGTGCAATAATTCTCTGGAAACGGTCGTACGGCTTCGCAGCTCGCAAATCGTGCCTCGATTGGGTTGTTCATTAATTCGAAACAAGCAGCCACCGTAAATCAACACGTCGCTGTCTCGTACGTGCCAGAGGACCTTCGTGAATTAGATTTCGTACGAGGTCGTTCCTGTTCTCGTCCAGCCTCGAGTTTTATCGACAGACGTGTGTTCCATGAAAGTTTGAGGGATGTTCGAGGTGACGAGATTCTTCAGAAGAGGGACATTTAAGCGGAAAAGGTCGACTCGATCTATCGGCATCGTCACTCCTGGATGGCACCTTCGCTATTACCGTCGCAGTGATTATTCTTTCATTTTTTAATTTGATTATTACTGTGAATAATGATTTTTTTTTAATGGAGTAGTGTCAGTGAAATGAAGTATATATGATAGTGTGAGTATCGGGAAGGGAATTTTTTGTTGAAAGTGATGTTAGAATGTAGGACTACAGTGGTGTGGGAAATTTGAACTTTGGAGGGTTCTCAGTGGGAGTGATTAGGAATATTAGTTACCGAAAATAATTGGTATTAGATTACTTGAAGTTTCTTTTGCGATTAGAAAGTAGATAAGATTCATCGCCTGTGTGCTATGATTTAGATCTTAGAAAACGATGTGACAAACACGATAAATGTTATAATTGTGAGAAATATTCGGTTTTATTTAGTATTTTCGATGACGTGTAGGAGTTGGCTCTCGGTAGTTTGTCAGTCGTAAAGGTTCAAGATTAACTTGGGCCACGATAAAACAGGCAGCCTGGCGGAGCTAACAATAAAACGGAATTAGGCTTTACTGATATTTCAAGGCTGGTAACAGGAGCCCGTTATTTGTTAATTCAGTTAATTATAGAAGGAAACGAAATACAAAAGTGGCGAAGTTGTGCAAACAGATTTATTCCGCTAATAACTGTTTCGTACGATTCTGTTAACCCATTTTATCTAGATTTTGTTCATTTGCATTAACAATATGCTTAGACATAAAAATAATACTTTGTAATGCGCGCATCAGTGTAACGGATTTGCGAGTAAGATTGATATCTCATCTCAATAATTAAGAAAGAATGTTATCTCAGGTTTAAAAACAGCAACAAAATTTATCCGAAGCAATACTTAAAAAATTCCCTACGTTAAAAAAATAAAAAGTCCTTTTACTTTCATAAGGAAGACTATTAACTTCATGCACTTCGGGTTCACGAAGAAATCTGAAGACACTAAGCAATCGAAGACAAAAATATTTCCATAAAACAAGCACAAGAACTCCCAAGAAGAAACACTTTTAACAACCCCATAAAAGCAAGATTCCAAGGGCCTCAGATCAGCCCATTAAAACAAGAATTCAAAAACCAAACATCAAAATCTGAAACTTTCCGAAGACACAAGGAAGTTCCCTCATTCTTCACTTCATTCCACGCATACGAGAACATAAAGGAAAATAGAGTACGAGCAGAGGGAGCCTAGAAAATGTAGTTCAGCGTCACGGTATGGCGGTAATAAGCATCGCGCGCGTAGCGAGACCGACGCGATCGGGGCGAGCATTCCCGCGTATGAGAGCGTGAACAAAACGCGCGTACGAAGACCACAGAGCTGGAGTGAGTAATTGCAATAGTGAACGAATAATTACGGATGTTGCACTCGGCTCTGTTAATTGCCAGAACACGGCTGTGCCTCGGTCGAGTTTACGCTGCGACCCACGGGCGGAAACAGGAGAAAGGAGAAGCTGAAAGCGAGCCCTTCTCGCCGGGACCCGTGGCTCCAAGGAGCTCTTCGTGCCTCAACTTCCGGCAGACTGGCCAGCTTCTGGCGTAATCATACTGAATGGGTGTTAAAAATCTCGAGTTAATCTGGGGGGAACGATCTGGCTCGATCAGCACACTGTTGGCAGTCCTTAATGAATAGGGGAACTGTTGTTCGAGGATTGCTTGACTACTTAATTAACATGAAGGAAGAGATAAGAGCGTGTTCGGGTAGATCTGGATAAGTGTAGGGGCGTTAGGTAGATTCCTGAGATTGTGGAACATGTTTTGAATAGTTTTCTTGGAACAATGGATATGTAAAAATAGATTAATAACAGTTGTTTTGATCTGTGGCTTTTGGTTTCCAGGTGAGAGCGACAATAGAAGTCGGCGTCTTCCGCGTCCTGGTGGTCTGCATGAAGGACTCAAGGTATAAATTTACGTTTTATTTATACAGTAGAAATTATTTATAAACCTAGTTATTATCCAGCTACGATTAACGCGTTTAATATCGCTTGGAACTTCAAAAATTACCAGGCAACAGTGACACACTATCGAGATAAAAAGACTAGAAAGTTTGCCTTGCGTCAGCGATCCAGCGATAACGCGGTATCACGTTTAAATATTATTATGGAATTGTAATGTTCTTGGGGAAGTAGGCTATGGTATGCAGTAGAATGAATCTTAGGCAAACTTAGGCAAGCTAAGGCATGTCAAAATCGGAGGGGGGTGTGTTGAATATCTTCTTAGAGATCATCCAAGTAACCCACTGTCACTTTAGTCGAGGCAGGGATTTGGGCCACTGCAGGTCGCAGTTACAGTGCAGCTACACACTGGTGTGATTTATTGTCATAAAAAAACTAGCATTGCCAGCTCTCTTCATCCTCTTCTTCTAACTCCACAGTAGAAAGAGTAACCTTGTAGTCAGCCAAATCTTTTGCCCTGACTATAAAGCGTGTTCCTGTTGCAGCTTCGGGGCCTCGAAAGGATGAGGCGGATCGACGACGGCCATGTTCAACGACCGCCTCCGTTCAGGGTGCTCGCGGCACCCGACGGGAACTACCTGGCACCCCCGACGATGCCGCCACCCCCGCCGCGTGCACCCGAGCCCTACAAGATCGCACCCTCCTCAACGTCGTCCTCTAGGGCGCATCGACGTTCTAGCTTCGTTATCATCGCGGACTCGAGGCCAGTTTCCCCGGACGCGAGGAGCCCTTCACCGACGTTGGCCACTGGCAGAACGTCGCCCTTCCGTGGCAGAGGGTTCAAGGGACCGCCACCTCGGTCCAGATCGAGGCCTCAGTCCCCGGATGGGGAACGTAGGAGAGCCAGAACCGATCGGAGAGGTAAATTGTTACTTCATTATACAGGGTGATTCATAAGTCATTTTCTCATTTAATAGTTGATTAACTTTTCTTTCTGTTTTTGAAGTGGAACTTTTTTTGGTTGTTTTCTTGATTTTTACTCTCTTTCAGAGTATGAGGTTTCAGGTAATTTTTTTTAGGCTTTTGTATTGATGTGTTAAGTGTCCTTAAAAAATGTTTGGAGGAATTTTGTAGTATAATTTTGATAGAGATGGGATTAAGCAGGATTTTGTGTACAGTGTTTCAGTTAAAGTTATTATATTCCGCTACTTTGGTTCCTAGTTTCAGTATCGCAACAGAGTAGTCCAAGGAGGAGCCTGATACCCCAGCCAACACGACAGCGCTCGACGTCCCTCAGTAAATCGAATGAGCGCCTCTCTTCCCCGAAGCTGGGTCGTCGAGTGGATTCACGGACCCGCTTGAACACCACAGACTCGAGGAATCGTATGAATTCTTATGGAAACAGTAACAGCACCACGAATCTCGCTTCTCGTCGACAAGTGATCAAGACACCCAGCAAACTTTCGCCCATTCAGGGAACACCAACGAAGCCTGAAAAGACTCCCCAGTTCGTGAAGAGAGATCGTTCCAAGGATCCAACGAGGACACCATCAACGAAGCTACAAAAGGTCTCTTCATCTCCAACGAAGAATGCCTGGAACGCAAAGAAGGCGACCCAAGGAAAGACTTCAACGCCAGGGAAGGCGCCAGGGAAGACGCCAAGCAAGGAACGCGTGACTTCTCCATCGAAAATCCCCCTAAAGACTAACAGGGTTAGTTCCAATACTCTGAATCCAGCTAGGTTCATTACTATTCCCAGTCAACCTGAGAAAAGTAAAAAGGCAAGTGACAGAGGGTCCAAAGACAGTAATACAGGAAATGGACAAGTGAATGGTTCTAGCCAAAGTGGAAAGCAGACGGATGCAGGCTCAAAGGAGTCCCAATCTGCCGAAAAGAACTCTTCCAGCGGCGATGGGGTTAGTAACCTGGATCTGATAGGCCTTCTGAAGCAAACGTCAGGTGCCACTGGCACGTCCAGCGTGGTGACCACGACAGCGGCTACAGCTGTACAGCCGCTGCACATCGACGCTAACTTGGACAAAGATGCTTCTGACAAGAGGAACCCTTCTGAAAAGGCGAAGAGTCAGTCGGACCCTGTCACCAACAAATCTTCCAGCTCGCCGAACGATGACTCTGCTACGAGACAAATGCAGAACTCCCAAACTGCTGGCGATGAGCGTTCAGGAAATCCTCAAAGCTCCAAGACCAGCAAACCTACCAACTACACTCGACCTAAAGGTGGAACAGACAGTAGGACAGATTCACCGATACCTACAGAAACTACTGGACACTCGAAGAACAACAGTATCAGTCAGTCAGTGAAGAACTTCGGCAAAGTGAATGGCACTACCAGCAACACTGGCTCGGCTAACCAGAGATCCAGCAGGAATCAGAATGCAATGAACGATCAATCCACGAAGAATTCCAAGCCGAGTGATCAGAAGATCGAGGACCCAGGCTCAGTGCAACCTGTCCCAGCGACGAATCCAACTAAACCTAACGAAGCTGAACCTGTAAACGATTCTATCAAAAATTCTCCCAGTTTAGAACCACAGAAGCCTGGTGCCTCGATCTCAAATACCACTCTAAAGCAAGAGGACGTGAAAACTGTTTCAAAATCTGCCTCAGACACAAAGACTGCTGCTAATATGACTGGAAGTATGGCGAATAATATAGTCGCCGACCAGTCATCGACATCCGCGAAAACGAACAATGTGACAACGATGGTTGGTGCAGTGAACGACTCTAAAACCGTGAACAGCGCTGGAGTGAAACGGCCTGATAATCACGGAAGTGGTACGTCTGTGAAATCGTCAACAGCGATGTCTGTTGGGTCGGTGGGGAGCGTGCGATCCACAGACACGGGGGTGAGCGTGGACACTGTCAGGGGTGTGTCCTCGCCGAGGGAGAAAACTGGTATGCACGTGGTGAAACGGCCCCAGGAGATCGAGACCCTAAGCGGGAACGTGGTGCACCTGGAGCAGAACGGCGATCCAGCGTGAGTAGGAATTTTTTATTCGATTGTCTGCTGGTGAAGGGGCTGCAGAAGGCTTTTGTAGGGTCTCATCTTTTGATTCTTCCCTCGTACGGGAGCGAGTCGAGTGGTTAGAGTTGCTGCTTCGGTGCTGGGAATGGTGGAGCAGAGTCCTTTTGTGCTCCGTATGGCACGCTGGGTGGGATTAAAAATTGTTTTGTGCTATTTTATATGTTAATTCATTTAGAATTAGCAGGGGAAGTAAAATTCTTGTGCAGATATTTGTTGGAATAATAGATTGTAGATGTGTATCTTGAGATTGAGGGAGATTTTAGTCGAAGATTAGGTACTACAAATAGAACTCAACTTCAGAAGGGTGATTATGTTTAAGAATAAAAAAGGTTTGATGAATCGCAGGATTTGGAAGAAAGCTGCCACGAAATTCATCAGAAATTTGAGTTTTTATCGAGAATAGAGATTTCAAGCGTTCTGCGTACCTCGCAATCGGCCAATCTCACGAAATCATATTTGTACTGCAAGCAAGGATCGCGAGCATTAATCTGCTAGGATCTAGAATGCGCGAGGGCTATTTATGTTCCGGAAATGACAATAAATTCCCCGAGAAACGATTTAAATCCGCGTTAAAGGACACAGAATATATATATAATGCATATAGGTGAGCGCAAAGGGAGCAAGGCAGATCAGAAAATCGAATTATAAGCGGAGGCCGCGTGACACGAAAGGGAGGCATCATTCTCAATTAAACGAATCACTTTCGTGATGAGTCGAGCCCGAAAAGAATTGCTCGCCACTTCCGGCAGAAAAATTACACGGAATCTCTGAAATGCTTCTTTTATGAATTCGTGATCCCGTCGTTTTGCGCTTCGACCCGCCATTTTTCGTCGAAACTACCCCTTCTGCGTTCTATCATTATCTGGAGAGGCACGCTCTCAGACAATGAAGACTATTTGCCCTCAAATATCGTCGATACGAAGTGCTGCATTCTATCAAGCGCAGATTATCACAAATAAGCTGTATCACTGGGTTATGACTGTAGTTATTCATTGTTATATCTTCCAGATCGTAGCCACCCTTGCAATCTAACCTCGACAGAGTGTGTTCCCCCTTTAGTAGTAAAATTAATCCTTCCATATTAATTTAAGCGTAAGTCTGAAGAGGGTTGAGCGATCGCCTGTTTACTGTGTTTCGAGACGATATAGACTTCCCAAGGGTAGCAAATGCTTATTACTTTTTTATTAACAAGTGTGAAATGGAAATCATTTATAACCTTCATCAGACATGCTCTTAATTAAATTTATTCTCCAAAATGTCACTGTCTATTACAAAAAGGAAGAAGGCTGAAGGTCCCAAACTCATCAGATGAAAGAACGTCCATTTAACACGTTCCTAGGGGGTTCTCGTGCGATTTCCTTGGACTTCCTCCTCAGGGAAGAAAGAAGGGTAGGAAAAAAGCTGAGAACGGAAGTCTGTCGTTAAACCGCGTGCAATGAAATTGTTGTACAAGTTCGTGCTGCCAAGGAGCCGCTTCCTACAGTGTATATCGCAGACAGGGTCGTGCAGAAAACTTGGCCCATCGCGTTAAGATCCAGAGTTCCTTCACCCCGGGTAGGACTATAAAGCAACCCACCCTTCGCCGGTGGTCGATGCAACCGAGCCTGGGTTTATCGATCCCGCGGAGATTTACATCGACGCTGTTGCAGCGGCCTCGCTCAAGGGGATTATAAATCAGAATTTCGAATCGCCTCGTTATACGAGCGTCGCTAATTAACTCGAATCGGTAACGAAAAAAAAAAAAGAGAGAGAAAGGGAAAATCGGGAGGAGAAGGGGAGGGGATGGAAAAATGAGCGAGGGATGAGAGGTGGGAGAAAAAAGGAGAACGTCGAAGGAGGCGAGGCGGATAGACCGTGTCCGTCTTTCACGCCGTCGAGTCGAGACTCTTTCCTTTTTCGTTTCGTTGCGACGGGGCTCGTTTCGACGCTGCGATAAAATCGACCAGGATGCAAATCGGAACATTACGGAACGGAGAGGTTAATTAATGATCGTGCTCGTGACATTGAGGCGTCGATGAGGGCATGAATCGCCGCTTTTTTAGCTGTTCTTTATGTAACCTGCACGATAGGGAATTTGAGTTTCAATTGATAGAATGAATTAGGTGTTACATGTGCCATACCTATTATTTTTGTTTTTTGGGGAAGCGTGACATATGAGTTAACACTTAGTTGACCAGGTGTGGTTAACTTAAATTTTTAAATCTTCCCTTCAAATTTTCAAATATTTAATTTACAAATCTTCAGTCTCCCTATATACCTTTTTTCAATTTTTTAAATACTAATTCCTAGAAATTTGTATTTAACATCTAAGTGACTATAGCTTGGTATAATCAGGTATGATAATGGTATTAAGTAAATTTGTTGATCAGCCAAATTTTCTATAGACAAGGCTTTAACAATTTCTAATTTCGATATTCTTTTTATTCTTTCTCGAATTTGTTATACCTTTATTCATATCTGCGTATTCAAGAATGACGTTGTAAAGGGTCTAGCGTAACGCTGACTCAGGCCGCCTTGGAATAATTAATCTATCATTCTCGTGACTTCGACGCGTATCGATGTACGCCGCCGGTGTACCCGTGGACGGTCTGTTATTAACGGAAATTCTAACGAGATAAAATTCTTTTTACGCGACGTGGAACCGTAACAATTTCGCGAGATATTATTACGGGCTGTCGCGTTAAAAGTGACTCACTGAGAACCGCAATAGCGTGACGATGGTGTATAATATCGTGCTCGAATGCTGAAGCGTCTTTACAAGCATAATCGTACAGAGCGATGTTGCGACAGATTTTCCTGAACCATCTGAAGATAAATTATTTATCCCGCTCATATTTAATCAATATCTTCATAATTCAATTCACATAGGAAGCGAGTTTCCAATTACGTTATCCTCCGATTTCACTTGACTCTAATTACATTTTTAGAGTCACTAGAAGCATAGCGTAATAATTTCCTTATCTCCATATTATTTCATTTTCTTAACTTCCGCCATGAATTAAGTCTCAGAATAGCTTTCCAAGACTACTTTCCAAGTGCTCTTTCGCATCGACTATGCCTCCAGTTAATTCACCGAGTTTGAACGAACCATTTCCCTAAATCATTCGGAATCGAATTAGCCATCGAGTACCCTGGGACTTAAAATAATCATCCCGAAATGTGCAAGGCGCTATCGCGGTCCAGCTAGCCCCGTACGAGCGAGCAAATATTATCGCGTCTATTATTAGTCGATCGTCTGCCTGCCGAACGGGATTCCTCTAAAAACACCGTTGCACGTGCACACCATTTCCGGCTCTCGATGCATAAACACGAGCCAGTACGATCCCAGTGGCCTCTTATTTTATTCGCGTATTAAAATTCCATCGGTTCCCATCGTAATCGTTTTTGCGCTTTTTACCCCTGGGACGAGCTCGAAACATCGATATCCGCGTTGCTTGCGTCGTTCCATCCGCGTTTAACATAGAAGACACGGCGAACAAGCGCATGTTACACGCAAGGTACCCCTTTCCCCTCGTTTCTCAAAATTACTGAGATTCCAGGATGTCTTCACGGGACGTGGATCTTTGATATGAATTCTAGGTTGCGACGAAAGTTGTCGTGTGTGATACTTAAACGCTGTTATAATTGCTTCGGATAATAGGTGTACGACGTGTTCCAGTTTTATGAGATTTCACCATCGCTGTGTTTATCTTCCTCTGACCCTTCTGGTTTTAATAGTAGTAGAAATACTAGATCAAGCTTTCTACTGGTGAGCAAGAGAGGGAATTAATCGGAGATAGAATTCATAATCCATAGAGGAGAGCTGTAGAATAATCCTCAATTGGTAGAGAAATTTGTCTAGTTCTAATAACTAACAGAATAAGGTCTAATGATAAAGAATACAAATTATGTTAGGTGTTCCAGTTTTACGAGAAAATTTCACTGTCGCCATATTCTGACTCTTCTAGTTTAAGTAGTAGTAGAAATACTAAATCAGACTTCCTGCTGACGAGCACAAGAGGAAATGGGTCGGAGAAAAGAACTCATAATCCCTAGAAACAAGGTCATGACTCATGAATAATCCCAGTAACTAGTAGTATAAGACTGCTCATAAAAGGTGCGAGTTGTGAAAAGAAAAAAAATGAACGAGTGCAGTTCAGCCCAATCCCACTCCATTAATTAGGGGTTGCAGTTCTGTTCCTCTTACCGCAGCACTAAAAATAGGATATCAAACACACGGCAAAGCTAAATCATCTGCGCCGTGAAAGTAGCTTTAAAGGGAGAAACCGCGCAGTGGTCTCCCATCAAGTTCTGACGAATGATGGTGGTTGGTCAGTATCCTGTAATCAGCATAATGCTAGATCGCCGTGGCGGATAATTCTTCTGTGCCACGGGAGCTGGCATAACCAAAAATCGACGTGTAATACCGCTGGCGTGGATTGACCGACGAGTGGTCAGCGTCGCGTGCGGCCAAGGTCGCGCCCCAACCACCCCTTTGTATATTTCACTCAGCTGCCAGCCGATTTTCTCGTTTCTTCGCGTTGTTTCCTCGGTCCTCTGGCTACCCCGTTCGACGAACTGTTTATTCTCGTCGCCAGCCATTATTGGCCTAATCGCCGAATTCTCGAATCGGGAAGGGAAGGTGAAAAGTTGCGTGACGAGGGGGTGGCTCGACGGCGCTCGGGATGAACTAGCCCTTCGTGTTTGGCCCAGTTTCGCGCGACATTGACGTCAAACTCGACGCTTATAAAACCGTTTACCTGGTGCTTTTTATTTGTTGATGTGGAGCTGTACTGCTGGCACAGTGCTTCCACTTGTTCTGATCCCAAGGGGGTTGATATGGTATCTGTATGGGGTGTTAGGGTTCCATTGGTTGTTTGTGAAGTTATTTCTGGTGTGAATGCAATATCTACTAATTTTATTCCAGTGGAGCTGTTTTGTAGAATAATATAAAGGGTGTCTAATTTTTATTCGACAAGATTCAGGTTAAAAGAGGGTGAAGACTGAGGACTTTGGAAGTGGTGCGTAATTTGTATAAAAATAAAATATCTCAATGTTTTTAGACACTTATCTAGGATATTTCTTCTAATAAGGAATTGAAAGTACGTCTGTCTCAAAAGTTCGCGGTAGTAATTCCAAAACAGAGTCATGGCATGGCGATAACTTTCTGATAAGAACGTCACGGTAGCCGCAACGCGAGGCATAGGTATTATAAGCTGAGAATATATATTTCTAATTATTCTTAATCAGGGTAATTAAATTTTAATACTCCACATGCCACAGTTCCTTTATTTCTTTTCCACCCTCAACTTTGACCATTGCAAGTGGTTCCAAGGAATCGCGTTATCGATTTTTTGGCACAGCGAAATTACGCACGTTTTGTCTCTATTTTCGATTTTCCAATCCCCCAAGGATGAAGGTAATTTTACTACCGAAATGAATGACAGCAGTATCGCAACGTAATCGAATGTTACCTGAATTTCCAAGGCGATTAAGTTTTAGTTCTTTTTTATGATAATTCGTTCTGTTACCCTGTTACGTGTCAGTCACGTAACTTTAAACTAAAGTGCTACATTTGCGTAACATTAAACAATACACGGTAATTTAGTCTATTTTTTACCAGGATATTATAGCCGAAATGCATGAATCCAGGTTTTAGGTGGGAGTTGAATTACGTAAAATTTGCAAAATAAATATACGATCGAAAAAGAATATCGAGAAAGCGATCTGTTTCTTAATATAGTGTCAGATTTTCCCTAGTTTCCTTTCCATTCTTTGTTGAATCTATCTGATCGCTACTTTAATTACTCCATCCGAGTTACCGTAATACGACCCGATTGAGCAAACAATTACGAGAGAAAGTCTACTATCTGCTTTGCGAAATGTCTAATAGAAACTTCAAGGGTAATAATTTTGCTCATCACCGTGAAATTGAACTTTTCTGGCCAAGTGCATAAAACATACAGTACAAATGAATCACTAAGGTGCACAGTACAAGTTTAATATTAGCCACTTTCAAATTAGTAATTTCGCTATATCTGGATTCCAAAGCCAAAGTGTATTATGTTATAGAGAAAACAAGTGGACTTAATACACTGTGGCTCTGGGGTTCAAATATATAAAATCCACAGAAGCATGTACATGTTGGAATCATGTAGCTCTTTTTATTATTTTTCCACTCACCGATTCAAATTTCATTTTATTCGGCAAGACTGTTATCCCAGAAGATCGTGTTATACAATAACTGTGCTTATAATTGATAATTACAGGGTCAAAAACATAATCGTGTGTTTCATAGATCGCTATTAATTGTTCTCTCCTGGCAAGCGAGTGAAACTAATAACAAGGTAATTGCGTCCCTAAAAGTTGCTCCACACTCGGGGGGTTAACGATGCCCTATCCTCGTGCCATGAACTTCTGGTTGCACGATTTTGGCGGGTTCGTACCATAATCGCTACCGGGAAATTGCAGCTCAGCCACAATGTACGAAGTTTCGCGTTTTGTGCCGACTTTTAATGGTTTTGTTCAACGCGCCGCGCGGCGACGACCCGGCAACTTTAAACACGCGCCTCATCGCGCGATTGAGAAAGCAATTTCGCGTGAAAGTCCCTGAAATGTCGGTAAATAGGTTCTAGTTTCACCTATCGAGCCTTGGTGTTTAATACAAAGCGTAAAATCGTACTCTCGGAGAGAAGAAATTATTTTTCATTCTGGAGCAAAACTTTTCTCCATCCTATAAATAACACAATGGTGAAAAATGCAGATAGATGAGGCTTTTTCGTCTTCTTCCTGGTTTTTAAAAACGATGGAAATCAGTGTCGCGAACAGTCTAGGTGAAAAAGCCTGAAGATGGTAATTTCCATGGCGTACCACGTGATCCAGCGCAGTATATCAGCGCGTATGTACATCAGAATACTGTTACACCACATTTCGCATAATTCTGTGACTGCATAATAATATGCTCTCTGACGTCACGGTCGTGCGACTAAGTTACGAGACGTGTTATCACGTGGTGGCACTTTTACGACAACATTAAAATTTTGTCGAACATTTGATCGCTGTACATAAAAGAAAATGTTTCTCTGCAAAGAAGCATGTTCTTAATGTTCATTAAGTTATGGTGAAGGGAACAAATGAGCCTAAGCTTCCTATATTGAAAGAGTCATTACGAGGAGAGTAAATTAAGGGAAAAAATAAAGAAGAAATAAGTGGTCGTATTTTATGCGCTTTTTCCAAGGAAAAGACATTATTTTATACAGTACTCCTCAAATAGTCGCTTAAAGGGAAAAGTTAGCGTTCCATTCGAAATGGTATTCGAACGCACGGTTCACGAAGGGAGTCAAAGTAAATGTAATTAAAACTTTGCGCCATTGAAACGTTCGCCATGAATTCACGCGTTTCTATTATGCTGTGGAAGTTCCTCGTCTGCGTCGCTCAGAGATTGTATCGAGGTTTATTGTTTCATCGAGTTTGCAGCTCGCAAAATGACGCGTTTGCTTTCGTGTTCCAAGTTAGGCTTCCACTTGTTTCATAATCGAAATAAATAACTAAAATCGCGTAGAGTATCGTTTAAAACGAATCAAATTTTATTCTATAAAATAAAATTATTTTGAGACGGAAATAAAATGTAATGTATACACTGATCACAGTAATCCGCGGCTCAAAACACGATTCTGCATAAAGCACACGGCATGCATAATATTCTAGTAATGTATCGATTCGATAAAAATTCCGACATTAATGTCCAGTGAGACAAAAACGCGAAGAAAAGCATCAAACAGGGAAACAATAGAGTCACGAGAATAGGGAGGAAAGAAGTGTCCTTCCGCAAGGAATGGGAGGCTACAATCACAGTACATACTCCCTAAACAAGAAAACTAGAAAATAGAGCACGAAATAGGGAAAGAAAAACAAGGAAACAAGACCATCACAATAAAACAGAACTAAGAAAAACGAGAAATCGACATCTCTACTATAAAAAAAAGAAACTAAATTACCTTAAAAGAAGTTACATACAAATATCTATTTAAAAAATTCAATAGAATGAGGTCCTTAAGACACTCTCCCAAAGATCATCAGAATTCTCTAAAATAAGGAGTACAATATAAAAGAAAAAAGAAAAAATCCAGGGAAAACAGGGGAAAAGGGATGTAAAATCCTTTGAAGAGGGGTTGACGAGTGGGCGTGATGGAAAAGAAAAAGGCAACGTTAAGGTAAAGAACATCAGCGTGGTTGGTTATCGATTTCGCGGTCAACCTCAGGAGGTCCGTGGCGTACGTGCATGCAGGTGGCCGAAGGAGAAAATCTTTGCGTGACCAACGGCCTCCTAGGCCGAGCACCCTCTTTGCTTCGCCACCCTGCGTCCTCCGAGGTCCGGCCAACCCTCGAGGACTGCGGCACCTGCAATCTTCGTGCGACACGAGCGGAGCCGCGATGCTCGCTCGCCAAACAGTACCATTCCTTCTTGTCCGCGACCACTTCGAATCGATCTGCCGGCAGATCATCCTTCCACACTTCCGCTCGCCGTGAATTCGGAACTTTTTGCTCAACCACGGACCACTCGATCGTTCTCCAGACGGTTCAACAGTATTTGGGACCAAAAGGTAAGAGTCTTTTCGAGTAGTGTCTTAGAGATTCATGGGGGTGGGTAAATGCTGAAGATGGTAGAGAAGGGCGGAAAGACACGTGGGAATTTTGTACTACGTTGCTGTGGTCGATCGATAGGAATTCTGCGCGACATTTCTGTATGCTGCTCGTGCGACAAAATGTGTGAATTTATGGCGAATGGGGCGACTGTGTTGGCGAAGAGCGAGAAATCGATGAGGTTTAATTGCTACGCGATCGTTGCTTTTGGGATTCCCTTTTAGGTAGACTTGGTCGGCGGATTTGGTGATTCATTGGTGTCGACGTCAGTGGAGGTAGTTGGAATGGAGTTGCTTGGAAGGCTGATTTGAGAGAGTGATAGGTGACGGTGTTTTAAAAGTGAGGCTGTAGTTGTATTCCAAGAAAAGGCGAATAATGATTAATGGTAATTGAGGCGACATTTGAGAGAAGTGGGTAATTTAGGAAAAATGGGTGAAAGTGGGTAGAAGTCTACTTTCTTTATTAGTGCCTTGAAGTTGGTATCACTGATCTACTGTGAAGAAATGTCTGTACTCTACAAATCGCAAAATGTAGGTCTTTCACGCTTTAAATCTCACACGATTTCGAATCGATTATCACTTTCACCCTCCTGGCACTTAAATCCACGAATCCTTCATTTCCCATTCGTCTCGCGACCCAAATTATACCACGTCCTTGAAGCACCCTGTACCGACTATCGCCCAATCAGCCGCGGGACACGTACCTTTAATCGCGTTCCATCGACGCTTGTCATCTCCTCCTAATCGACGCTGAATGTTCTTTTATCGCTGGGGATCGATGAAGGGGGTTGGCTGGGCGTTTTTTAATAATACTAACAGCACGGGGGCGCGGCTGCCCTTCGATTGCAGGGTGCTAGCAGCTGCGAACGGCGTTGGTGAACGGCCACCTGAGAAGTTTCTCGCTCGCTGGAAGAGGTCCTTGAGTCGTTGCTGCGAGTGCTGCCCCAGGATGAGGTGTCTCGCTTGTCGAACTGACCCCAAGGGACTCCCTTGGCCCAGGAACAATACCAGGACCACGTTCGTGGCGAACAGGAACGAGACTGGTCAACAGCCAGCGGCGAGGGACGCTGCACCTGCTGGCTGTTGGCCTAAATTCAAGAACAGATGCAGGTACCACTTGGAAATTGATAAATGAATCGGAGAATAAAATTTGCTGTAAAATACGGTAACACTGAGACTCCCCAGTGTTTTGTAATCGATATTTTTATGCGGAGATTTGCGTGTTGAACACAGACCAATTAATACAGTTCCATGTTGAGGGAGTATAGTGTGTCGAAAGATCAACTTTCACTTGAGAACGCAGTGTTACCGAATCCTGTCACGATCGCGCTTTTATTGACACGCGATCGTTATGCTTTTTAGGTTTATCAAAAGGCAAAATTGATTTGATGTAACTTTATTAGGGGTTGGAAGATACAGATATGTTTTTTTCTGTCAGGTGCAAGAGGCTCAGGGAAATCAGATGTTGCTCAAGAAGATCGAGGATCGCGCCAGCTGAGGCCACAACTTGCTGTCCCCCTGAGAGGAGATTCGGCGCGATTTGCAGGCGGCTGTTCGGCAACTGCAAATGCAGGAGGAGCGCTGAAGCGGAACGCACAAGAAGCATACGTGCCAAGCACAGTCTTACCAGCGTAGCGCCACCCCCTTTATCTGAGGTAATCAACTTCTGGAAAAGGTTGCTTTATACTCTTTCTAAACTTTCCACTTGCTTTGTTTTTTAAATTAGACTTCTTCTATTTTTCTCGAGAAGAAGACTCAGCTATTTCTGAAGTATTTATTTAGAAGTGCCTAATATTTGAAGAAGACTCTGTTTTCTCTTTGATTACTTTTACTAGAGGAATTCTAAACTTCTCTCAAATATTTTACACAATCTTTTCTGTCAAATAACTAGGAACCAAAGGCTAAGATACCAGATGTCCTGGTGGAGCACAATTCCTTAATGCGTGGCGCTATCCCTTGTCTACCAGTTCCTCTTGCCTGGTTTTGTCTAGTGTGGAACGTCCTACTGCCTGGTTCTGGTAAAGACTTGACTGTTTATCCATTAGAAATCTCAAGTTTCTCGTAAAAGCATTTCCTCAGTGAAAGAGGAACTGCTATGTCAGACTACAAGTGAACTGTTGCTTTCAGGTACCGTCTGGAGTGGAATTTTCAACTTGTGCACAGGCCAGCCGAGATTTTCAGCAGTAGCTGGACTGAAATCGAGGCTGGGTTCTTTCGTAGTGAACCTGGTGGTTGGGGTGGGTCAATTATTCACCGTTTTATTCTGCCTGGTTGGGTGGGGCTGGAGCATTTGGTGGGGCGTCACTTTGGTCCGTTTAGCTAGTAAGTAATATTAATTATCGATTTGAAATCGATTGAATTCCACACTTAGAGAACTAGATATCTCTTAGAAATAGGACAATCCCATTGAAGGGTGCAAAATTCTCTAGTATAATAATCTCAGTTCGATTGCTGTTTTTCTAGGAATAAAAAGTATTATGTTAAATAACATTTGGACTATTTTTCCAGGGAAATACAAGCGGTTCAAGGCGTCTGAAGCGGCCATCAATGACCCAGAAGCCAGGGGAGGAGATGGAGCTCCTTTGCCTCCTGGAGTGCCGAGTCAGGCTCTAAGGGGGGTGGAACGAGGGCGATAATCGAGTCACGAATCCATGAATTCGATCTTGCTAGACTTCGCGAAAACGTTTTTATATAGCTCGATATCTACATATCTTCACCACGTGCCTTCTCGAAAGCTGCGAATGTAGAAATCGTACTTTTTGGAGATCGAGGAACTCTATTATGCGCCGAAGACGATAAATAGTCATTTTAACGTCGCTACTTTGTGAGAAGACTAAGATTTTCGTTTTAAATATGAAACCATTGCGGCATTGTAGAAAAATTGAACCATAAGAAAGTGGCTGCACGAATTCGCAGCAGCTTTTAAAACAGACTTTCGCGAGGATTTTCACGATTCAGCAAATCTGTGAATTCTTTTTCCGCGATTAAAAAAGAAAAACGGGGAAACCCATACGTTTGCGGCTCGCGATCGAGGAACGAGAAAAAGTTCTTGAAAATTAATCGCTTTCAGTGAAAGCATCCCTATTCGTGGCGTTCTTTCAAAATGTACTCGTTGCGTCGATATCGAGTCTCATTTATGTTCTTCCTTTCTTCTACATTTCATGGACAAATATTTTTCTGTTTTATCTTCCGCGGTTTTTTGAAACGAGTCGACCAAACGCTCGCTGGTTGAATATTGAACACCCTTTTTTCATCCTCCACGAAGGTTTTCTAGATCGATGGAATAAATACGTTTTGAAAAAACGCACTTTATATTTTTACAAGCGCAACACACATATATATGTATACATTACATCCATATATATTCAACTATCCGATTATTATAACTTACAAGCTAAAGAGCCCTTGTAAATATGAAAATATATTACTTACACCGGTTTTTAATCTAATCGCTGCTTCTGGAATTGTTCCCTCCTCCTCAGTCCCTAATAATTGGTAAGAATTTTCCTTATCTAAAACTGCGATTTATTGTCGTAATAATTTTGCTCGAGTGACGCAAGTAAACCAATTTGTGGGGTAATTTCTTTTACAAGGAATTGAGGAAATCATTTAATAATTTAGAATTTTAATTACGTGAGATACCATAGACCGTAAGTTGTAAAGTTTATAATTTATAATTCATCAGAGTTGTGTTTTTTTTGTGTTACGTTTAGATTTTAAAATCAGTAAATGTAGTGTGTCATAGATAAAATGACTTTTAGTTCTTTTTCCTTTCAAGTGCTGCATTCCCAACGAACTACATCCAGGATAACGACAAATGGGAGCAAGATGCTCGTTGCTAAAAAAACGTGCGCCATGCTTGCAGCATCTAGCAAAAACTTCTAATAAAAGCTCGCACAAACTGATTGCATGCTCAAGCCGCTTTATTTCAGGCAGTCCTTATCAAGATCCCGTTATTTTCGTTTTATTGAACGTCTTACGAGGAAGGTTCAGGACTGTCTTACACTCAATTCAATGAAATCTCGCGTGGTGGTAGGTATTCATTTACAGAGACTATTAGAGGTAAGTCCAGACTTTAACGTTCGTCCAGTTTTTAGCAAAGAAGGATTAGGGTTTGAAAAATGCAGTTCCTTGCACATGCATTTGGACTGTCCCGATCCCTCACTTGTACGCTTCCATCTGAGGCAAAAAGGAATAGGATGAGGAATAATTTTCTCACCTCTATGTTGTTTTATGAACACTATGTTTTCTGTTAGCTTAGCTTTTGTTTGTTTATTGAATTTTTAATGCATTGTTAATCTTTGCAAAAAGAATCGTGAATTATGTCAATAAAAAAAATTCTCCAAATACCTATAAACATTATATAACACAGATCTACAGTGGTGTAATTTTATGTAGAAATCTCCATGAGTTTGTGGAATTAATGGATAGTTTCAGATAAACCCAGTATATTGTTTGCTTTTTCTATTGGTGATAAATGTTAATCGATAATGTTTGTATTGTAAATAATTCGATAACGAGGAACATGCAATTGCTTTCAAAAAGAAAAATAATGTTAAAATATCGACTTGCGAATGTTGGAAAGAAATTTCTTAAATAAACGTAGATCTAAGGATTTGCATTCGAACGAATTTAAATCAACTTTCTGCGAACGTTTCAGAGCATAATCGTAACAGAAACATTGAAAGAAATTCTTGGGATCTGAATCCTCTTAAATATAACCAATTTCAGCTGATCTTCAATAAAATAAGAACGAAAAAAAATAATTATTTTACCTTCATCAGTTTTCACAACTGATTCTCATTAACTTCTATTAAAGTAAAATGCAAAGAAAATAAAAGATGTGAATGATTGAAATCGCAAAACGAACGAAAACAAAATAGCAGTAATCAAAAACATGAATTTTCCATTTTCCAAGAGAACAAAGATGTATGGATATCATCGAGCAGAGGTTGTATGGTGTGGGTGTCAATGAATCGAGTCGTTGACGCTGAATATATTGAGTAGTATATGTTTTTAATGATGTGACTCCACAATATGTCAATATGCACAGGTAAATATTCCTTGTTATCATATATAATAGAAGTGTTACAGTGTGTAATGTGATACGATAATAAATTTAATAGTAACCACATTATAATTAAGAACTTAAAAATAACTCTAAAGGGTAAAACTACATCACTAATCGGCTAGCGACTATTTTAGCGATAATAATAGCCTACCATGTCTTTTACTAGCGGCGCTTCAGTGAGTGTGTTCCTTTTTCTTTAATATATTTATATATATATAATTCCTTTCTCTCAATCTCTCGCTCTCTGTTTCTCACTCTTCTCTTCCTTTCTCTCTCTCACGCATATTCTCATTCTCTCTTTTTGTTGTTTGTCTACTGTGTAATTATTCCTCTGTGCTCGATGTTCCTTTCGTACCCCACTGTATCCCCTATTTATTGTTTTCCTGTATATTTCCTTTTGTCTCTGCCATCTATATCTAGCTTCCCTTCATTGTTTCTCAAATAGTGTCCTTGCAACCTGTCGCTTCTACAAAAAAACATCGATCGATTCACAATTCGGCCGCTTCACGGTCTCTGTCCACTACTTTCGCCGATCTTGGCGCCTTCCACGATCGACGAGAGCCCCCTCGCGTTTCCGGTCCCGCGAGTTCCCTCGTCGACCAAAAACGCTCAAGCTGCGGCGAGGTGACCCCTCGCGTACTTCCACTCGACCAAGGGGATCGTACGCGAGCGATCGCGATAAAAAAGTCACAGACAAAATACGTGTACAACTCTCATCTGTCTCTAATTGTTCTCCCTTCTCTTCTAAATACAATTCGCTACGAGGCTCGATAAAATGATGCGCGTGTCTCCTAAGTTCGCGCGGTTTCGTGGAACAGAGAGCTCGAAGCATCGACTTTGTTCTCTACTGATTCCCATTAGACACACATACAAGCGTCCCACATACTTTTAACGGCCGTGCTAATCGAGCGTTCGATGTCGCACGCAAAATGAGTGGGTGTATTATTGTTTTTTTTTCCCTTCTGTCGTAATTTATACACATATACATATATATAATTAGTCGTATATAAATATGGATGTGCGTGGATGTGATGGTAGTGGCGGGTGGTTGTGGATGTGATTGTGCTGTTGTGTTCAGTGTGTGACGGTCTACGTATGATTAATTAATTTTACTTCATTTATTCTGGTTCCTTTCTTCAATATAATTACTCGAACCGTCGAGCGGAAAATCGCGGGGCTCATAAGTTTGCTCAAGTTTCGGTGCTCGTCTCATCTGTATCTCATTTCAGGGCAGAGAGACTCGCGGGGCCAGAGGTCGCGCGGTCGTCTCGTTCACCCCCTTCTGCGGTATTCTCTGCATTCTTTCACCACGAGGGCGAATCGTCCGGTTCCTCGAGGATTCTCGGCGTTTAAAGGCGGTGACACGGTGCTACGCTTACAAAGGGCATCGTACAAAGTGATAAAAGAGGGGTTCTCACCCCCTGAAAGAGGGGGTCGCGCGCGAAGGGCACGAGGTCGTCCAAGTGCCACTAGAAACGAGCTGTCACCCTCGCCTGTGTGCCTCTATGTACACGTATCTCTTCCCCTTTCGTTTAGCGTGTTTTCCCTTTTCGTAATCGTAGGTTTTTTGGTCTCGTGAACGCTCCTCGTCCCTAAAGTCGGGGGAAGAAACATCTGTGGACCGTTCTAGTGGACCTCGAGCACGATTACAGGTATGCGATAAAATCTCGATGCACGGGGCGAGTTATAGGCGCGACTACCGAAGTTCTCGTTCGATCGCAACGAAACGAAGAGAAGACGTACTTCTATGCGTTATATTTTGGTTACATTTAGGCTGCTAGCTTCAGAAGCGTCTTTTTTTCGCGCGTTTGGTTGCTCCTGTCTCTCACTCTCTCTCTCTTTCTCTCGCTCTCGTTCGCTCTTTCTCTCTCTCTCTCTCGCTCTCAGTCAGCCTCCCCTTGATAGGGGAGAGACGCGGGTGCACACACGATTCGGATAATCGAAAAGGGTAACAATTCCAGACCTATGGATTTCAATACTTATATTTTATAGTCAGTTTTTCTATATTAATATATATATATTTTTCTTTTTATATAGAATCTGTAGATATACATATTCTTGGCAAATCCGAAAAAACTGATTCCAAAATAGGAACAGATCATTGTGCGAACTATGTATACAGGGTGCAAGTATTTTTTGTTTTTGTTTCATCTTCCTTCATTGTAGTTTTTTTTGTTCGTTCATTTTTCCCTTCTGTCGATTGATTAACATATGTTGTTGTTTATTGTTGTTGTTGTTGTTGTTATTGTTTTCGTTATGAGAAACACACGTGTATGTACTCTGCATGGTCTGCTTTAAAATATGTTTAGCATTTATATCTTTTTGGCGTATACGTGTATGGTGAGTGTGATTTTTTATTTGCGTTCGTTTGTTTGTTTTTCTTTTTTTTTTTTTAAATAGTTTCAGTGCTTGTTGGTTCAATCAGTATCGTTCACTTGTTTTCCCATTATTATTTTTTAATTCCTTCATTCTGAACGGTGGTACATTTGATAGGGTGCACAGGGCTGCTAGGCACAGATAATTGACTCGCAAATAACTCTTCAAACAACATTAGAGCGTACGACATACAAGTATTAATATACACATTACATCATTAATTAATTATTCCTTTTTTTTTTGTCGTTTTGTTTTCGTTTTTAAAGAGTAATCGTAATTGGAGTGTGTACAATGTATGTGTGTACGTGTCTTCTGCTCAATTCGCCTCTGTGTCTGCTTTTAATGTGTTCTGAGTGGTTGATGGCGCGTGGACAAGGTGTGTATTATCTACGATCGTCACTACCATGTCGTGTTTGATGTACAGAATGTCTCGAAATGATCGTGCCATGCGGCATCACAGACTAATCATGGATTGGCTAATGCTCGACTGGTCCAACTAGAAATGTACCTCAAACAGCTCGTTTCTTGAATACCAACATTTTGGATCGACACGGTACTAAAACTTAATCCCTTCAAAAAATATCATTTACACCTCCCATGTTTCTTTAACACATGACACAAAACACCAAACTTAAAAATAACAATTTAGCATAGCTAAAATACATAATACTTAAAGTCGAATAAAAATCTCCATCTGATAAAAAATATCTGCTTCCGCTAAACTTTTAGTCTCTTAGATAAATAAAAGACTCCACTTACAAAAGATAAATAAATCACTTCACTTACATAAATAAATCATCCCCCAAGGGCCACGAAACCGTTTCCCATATCGATCCAGAAATCGCGACGATTCTCACGGCGTCGCACCAGGATTCCGTGTCAGCATTACCGATCCATCTTGGACTATCTTGACGCAGTGGCTGGATGTGTTGGTCGTGTCTGTTCCTCGTCGAAGATGTCGCGAGGATGTTCCCTCCCGATGTGTGCATGTTTCGTGTACGGTGTGAAGTGTGACTGGGTTTCGTGTGACGTTGGCTGATGCGTGTACAATCAATGTATAATAATGTATACAGTCAACAAATCTTATTACATCTAGTTTGTCTTTTGACGCAGCGATGGGAAGACAGAGCATAGAGACCCTTCTTGGCTCAGATGTACAATAACGAGGGCGGGGGTGGAAAGGATATAGAAAGGAACGATGTAAAGGGGGACAGGTTTGTTCCACAGGGATGGGACAATCGAAAAATTCTCGGGGTACAAATTACGAAAGGGTCGCCGAAAGAGAGGCAAAAAGGGTTGGGGGGACGAAAACGATTGTTAAAAGGGTTACATTATTGGACTTAACGCTTAGAAACACTGATATGACGCATGGTGGTGCTTGGGATACGTAAGATCTGATATGTGGGGCAGGTATATGTTACTTGGTAATACTTAGAGGGGAAGGAGCGATGGCTAAAAAGGTTACTGCGCTTTGGTTCGTTTTGTCCAGCCCAGTTTTGTCTGATTTTTCGTACCAGAATCGACGAGTGCCTCGACGTGCTCCGAGCTCTTCCGCGGAAAATAGAAATAAATTGAATAGCAATGCTTAGCTGTCTGCTGAAGTTTCGAAAGTCGACTTGGAGCATGTTCTCGGCACCATACAACCGCACAAAAATATAGGAGTTATTTAGTTTGGTAGGAGATCAGGATGACACCTCTTCGAGACTGATTTTTATTTCTTTCGAAAGTTAAGGAAGGTTCTTTCTCCTATTTTAATATCAGGTGAATGGGAAAGAGGAGTCGAGGCGATCTCGCAAAAGTGAAATGCTTTGAAACGACAAGACGGAGCCTCGGTACACAAAATAAACCAAAGCGCACCCGGCAGTAACACCTTTCTCGCAATACTATTAATTAATAACAATATTTAACGATATGTACCTACTCTCCGATCTACCTAAATCTCCTAACTACAAACATTAAACCTAACGCTTTTAAACGCAATATCGATCGTAACATACTTATCCGATTCCGATTTTCACAAAACCGGAATCCATAAATAATAATTAATAATAATAAATCAATAATAATAATAATAATTCATCACCATCATCATTGCGATAATACTAATTAATTACACAATCAATCATCGATATAATTGAAATTCTCATGCGACTGCAAATATATACATATAGATGGGATATGTATTCACAATTCTCGTGTTTAAGATTTAAACAAACTCGTTCGCCTCTTTGTTATTTTTTTTCTTTATATAATATATAACTAATTATCGACACAGATGGCTTCTCTCCCTCCCTCTCGCACTTTCGCGCACTCTCTCTCATTCTTTCTCTCTCTCAAACTCTTTACAACCTCGAGTTTCGTATTGTTGAGTGTTATATAATAATAATAATAATATTAATAATAATAATAATAATAATAATAATAATAATGTCTATTTATCGCGTGGTTTACACAGTGCTAGAACGCTACCTGGAATACTGTATATTCGTTACAGACTCTCTTCTACACGCTACAATTACAATTTGATCATTTTGTACATAGAAGAATCTCTGTTCCTATTGCGGGACGAGCGCGCACGCCTTGGACCGTGTTCCAGGCGACAGTCTTAAGCCACGTATCCACCTGCGAGAACGC
The DNA here is from genome assembly GCF_051401765.1 of Calliopsis andreniformis. NCBI lineage: Eukaryota > Metazoa > Arthropoda > Insecta > Hymenoptera > Andrenidae > Calliopsis > Calliopsis andreniformis. Next base: position 14,626,206 of record NC_135073.1, read on the forward strand.
TAAACGTGAAACAAGTAATAAACCTGTTAACCAGAGCAGTCGAGTCGACTTATCATTCACAATAATCTAACTCGTCTCAAGAATTTAACGATATTATATATTGCGCAAAAGTCAGCGCAATATTTGTCACAGTTAACACGAGTTCACCAAGAATAGCCAATTTTAAATAATTTCTGATCAAAAACCAGCCAACAGGTTCCAGAGAGTCACGCCATTGAAAATTGACGCGTGTCAATGGTTTGTTAATCCTGTTTCGAGTTGCGCGTTTCACTCGTGGGAACGCGGCTTTACGTTGCTGCTGCTGCTGCTGCTTTGTACATCGTTCCTGTTCCGAAAAGCGAGACGATTATCAGCGTCGGTGTTGCGTATCAGCTAAAGAGAGCGTTCGCTCAATAGTCCACGCGCCGAATGGAGAAAAAAGCTATGTACAGTGGGACCAAAGGAAAAACGCAAGACGAACAATCACCTTGCGCGTCCCTCCATCGCCTAGAACACGACGCACGGCGTCTTGGCGAGCCTCCAAGCGTTCCTGGAGGCCCGTCATCCTCCGATGGCACAGCGCTCGTGGGCATTTCCGGTTAGATGCCTCTTTAAATTTAACCCTTCCCGTCGTCGATCCTACTGGCCGCCAACTCTGCGAAAGACAACCTTCGAGAGATAGTTTTTCTCGAAGGTCCGAAGGGGTCTAGGTTCTGGGAGTCAGTCAGCCCAACATCCACCGAGTTTTTCTTTTACTTTGTCTGTTCTGGACACTGAGCTCGTGAGCTATGGGGCAGTCTAGGGAGCTCTAGACAACTTTGAACAGAGAGTCGAATTTGGACAGACTATAGAGCAACGCGCTATGCAGTCATTGTGTTCGTAGTTATATAGAGAGATCTTCGTAGGCTCGATGCAAAGTTTGATATCCGTTTTAGAGTTAACTGACAGCGAGCGCGACGGTGGGAAGAGCTAAATGCAAAGAACGTTGACCTATTTCAGCGAGAAATGAAGGGAAGAACGGAAAAGGGGTATGCACGTGAGTTGTTAATGATGTACGACATGTAGAATGTGTTTCTCAAAAATTTGTACAGGCGAAACGATAGTCGTGTGTGTTTGACCTCTTTCGAATATGTATAGACGTTTCAATATTCTGTCTCCTGTAACAGGTATCAAAGTAGAGGCGTTTAGTTATGAGTTGCATCTGCTTTTTGTTTTACACTTTTCCTTCTCCCTTCACCTAACGTCTGCGGTTCCGTTTCTGTGGAATATAAGATTAGGAATGGGCACGTACAGAGAGTTTCGTGTGTCGAGGCGTGCGAAATCGATGTCCAATTTTAGCGTTTAAGACAGAAAAGAGACCGAAATATCTCTGCCTTTGGGCTCCGCGGATTAGTCGAGGATAAAATCGCGTACCATGCATTCGATCGTCGGGAAACGAAAAAGAAACGAGTCGAACTTGCCAGAAGCCGAGTCGTGTTCGAACGAGGGATTCTTCTACCACATGGTTCTTGTCATGTAATCACGGGGGGGTTACGAGACGATACGCTCATTGATTTAAACGCCATACTCCGCGGATCACATATAGTTACATATATATATCTACAAAACGTTATGATATGATTATAAGTCCTAGCTGCTCTTATCGATCTACATCTGTGTGTCTGTGTGTGTTCTTTTTTTCTCGTCGTATTTTACCTTACGCGTTTAGGTCCTGCTCACTATATTAATTATTCGAAACCGAGATTTCCCAAAGGTTCGTCAGATAAAACGTGATGCATCATTTTACTCTACGGTGAAACCTATTGTTCAGTTGTAATACGTATGTATATATATATATAATTATACAATATAGCGTCAATTAATAGGAATAATTATTAATAATTAATAATAATAATAATAATAGTCCTTCTAATGTAATAGTATCGATAATAAAAACATGAGAATGTGATGTAAAAACAATTTTACAGCCCTCCAGAAGCTCTGGATGGATAAAAGAAACGAAGAATATGAGTAAATCTATAAATTGTGGAAACAGAACACAATCTGAACAGGAATTTAAAAAACAATTATTGAATGATCTCAAACGTAACGATTATCGAGCACAGGTCGATTGACGTGCATCTTTTTCCATTTGCTCGTTTACCTTTTTTCCCTTACATCTGTGTTTTATTTTTGTGTTTGCTTAAATTCTTAGCTTAGTACCTTTATTTCATTCGCGCCGATATATGTCTATATATCACCCTTATGCGATTTGATAAGCCCTCGAACGAAATTGTTCACTTGATTGACAACGCACAACGTGTATTTTATCGTCTACAAGTCGCGCGCTGTCTTCGTTTCGTCTTTTCCTCTTCGTTCGACTTATCGTTCCCTTATTAACCCTTCTCTCCACGTTTTTTTTTTTTTTTTTATTTTAAATTCATTTCCATTTCGCAATCATCAACAAGGATCCTCGCTTTGCGTTACTGAGCCCCTTAAAACGGTATACAACTTATTCTCTAGTTGTATTGTAACAAATATTGCCTCGAATATAAACATTTGTTTCTTTTTTCTCTATCGTTCGCTTATTTAAGAGTTCACATCATCTCGTTTCGTTTAGGTCTCTCTCTCTCTCACTTGATCAAATGGACAAAAGTGTAGCGGATAATTCTCACGCATCTTAATTAGGGTAAACACTGCAGCCATTTTTTTGTTTCCTTAATTCTCTCGTGTGTGTATGTACGTGCATTTCTTTTTTTTTTTATGTATCCTTATTATCTTACGTTACGTATGGCCGAGTCACGAGTCTCTATTATATTTTATTTATTTAGAGTAGAGTCGTTTGGTTCGCTTCGCAAAACGCAACATCGTTATTATTATTATTATTTACCATTTTTTTTTCTTAGCATTTTGTTCATTTTTTATTTTCTTAAATCGGAGATCTAAAACCTTTCTTTTATAAAAACGTCACCCCGGCCCGACAAAATATTGCCGAGGGACTGCTAATATATCGTGTGTGTTCAACGTGTCTCTGTGTGTTCACGTGTGTGTCATTCAGGCGTGTCAACCGTGTGTGTATACGTGTGTATGCGTGTCGTCGACTTCATCGTCTTCGTATAAAATTCAATTCACAGTCCGCGATCTGATCAATAGTGTACGAGCGCTTGAAGAGAAATACCTTCCGGTAGCTTTGTCTTTTTTCGTTTCCTTCTCTAAAACCTTATCGCTTTATTCCTCTACTTTTAAATTAATCCCTCATTAATTTCCTTCGTCCATCAGCAACACGTGCAGCACACGAGTGGTATCGAGTCGTCGTCGCAACCTGAACACTACAGCTTGGGTGGGGGACTTCCATCTTTTCTTTCCTCTTTCTCTCTCTTTTTCCTTTCTCAAAGAAGCAAAAGGGGGACGAGGGGTGGGCGGGACAACGCAACGATTTTCGATTCCTCTTGTCGATAAACACAGTCGGGGACTTCCTGCTATCTTGTTCCATTTCAGCCGAGACTCGCGAGAAGCTATGAAAAGAAGCAAGGGGCGGTTGAATCATTCGAGACGAGGCACGCGAGTGTCATTGTTCGACCCGATCAGCGAGAAGCGGACCGCGAAGACCAGAGATTCGGTGGTACGATCATCGAGCTCTGAACTGAACGTCTGAACCTTAAAAAACTGTGAATACGTAGCGAAGCTTGAATACAGTATCGATATACACGAAAGAACGACTGAATGGGATGACAGAAATGGCTAAAGCGGAAGATTCTCGCGAGTCAATGTTAGATCGTAGAGCAACGATCGCTATCAATATTGCGGTTGGTCTCGGAGCACGATTGATTCAGATCCTCCGAACACTCTCACATTCTCACTGTCTCACTCTTTCTCTTAAAACTGTAATCCCAAGTACGCGTATAGTCTCTTTAAATATGGTCGATGAGGAACCTCCGATTCTGAAATTGGATCCCACGAAATGGTCAACAAGGAACGGGGGTGCGCTCGGCTTCGAAATCGTGGAGGTCTGTCCTTTCTCAGTGTGTACCAGTGTACGTGTGTATGTGAGTGTCCGTGAGAGTGGATGCAGACAGCACGCGCGTGCCACGAAAACGAAGGGCAGAGTGAGGGTGTCAGGGGACGAAGGAAAGGGGAAACTGATGGCTCGCCGCGAAAACTCGAAAACCGTCACGCAGACGGTGGGCTTGGATCGCGGAAGCGGGAGACGCTCAGTCGATCCCAGAATCGTCTCTGGCCCTCGACGAGCGACTTAGCCCCCCGAAGAACAGCTCTCGCTTCCCCGAGCCCTTGATATGTAATCCGTGCCCGACGACGCTACACCGAGCTACTATTTACAAGTCAATCCTTCGCGATCGGTCCTCCACGCGCGGAGGAAAGAGGCTCCCGCGAAGACGACGGGGCGAGAATCCTCTCCGCGAAGTGTCGCGTCGCAGCGGCGCGCTTAATACTGACAACGCTGGTCCCCCCGGCGATCGAGCGCCGAGCGATCGCGCGCGGGTCCCCGGCGAAGCGGCGACGATGAAACAGAACCGAAAAGGAAGCGGAAGAAAGACGAGAAAGAAAGAAAGGAAAAAGAAGACGCAAGAGAGTTGCGATCGGAAGCAACACAGTCGCTGCCTCTCGGTGTTCGCACTTCCTCTGGACGATCCTCGATGACCTTCGAGCAGCCAGCCCGTGGGTGACGCGTTCTCCACCCTGCGTCGGTCATCCCCGCCGTCGCACCGATCCTTGCCAAACGAGTCCTCGAGCACACCGCGGCAGAACGACGATTGAAACGTGTCACGTTGGTCCTCGGGCCCGCCAGGCCGAGCTGCGCCCTTCACGTCTCGAGCCTTCGAGCCTTCCAGCGACCAGCGTCTGATCCTCAGCAGGTGGTCACGTAACGAGGGGGCGGACGAGAAGAGGAGGAAGTGGCGAACCTGGCCCCTTGGGCCTGCTCGCTGGGTAGGCCCGCTCCTCTTCCCTCCTGTTCAGTACGGCCAGAACGTAGGCAGCGGGGGCGGCGGCGGCGGTGGCACTGTCGGGTAGAGGGTCGGGGTGGCGATCAGGACGCAGGCGGGCGGCAAGGGTGGCGGCACGGGCGGCGGTAAGACCGGGGAGAGTGTTATCGCTGCGGCTGGGTGCAGGGCCGTGCCCGTCGGGGCACACAACGGGTGCAGGGCGAGAGAGGGACGCTGGCGCTGACGCTGACGCTGCTGGCCCTGGACCTCGCCGTTCTATTCCGAGTCCTGCTGCATTTTGACGTGGCCGTTACCGGCGGAATTGCTCGACGTGCTGCCGCTGCTGGGCGGGAAGCTGGTCGGTATGGTGCGGGACGACGAGAAGCACAGCTTCATGATGTACGGGAACTTGCCGTCTGAAGCAGAGTTGAGGGAAGTGTTAGTAGAATGGGTACTGTGCTGTACAGGCCGTTTATGCTTTATAGCAGGGCTGGCTAACTGGCGGCTCGCGAGACACGTGTGGCTCTTTCCCCCACTTAACTGCTTTGTAGCTTGTCCCCACTAGACAACGTCAGGCACCAGTCACACGTATGCCAGCGTTTGTGGTGTAGTAGCAGTGGGTCCCAAGTAGTGGGGAGAAAGAGGGACTGATCGTGTGAGCATGTGGCTCGCGGACGAAAGAAGTTAGCCAACCCTGGTCTATAGACTAGTTTAGCTATTGTACCGACTCTAGCTGATAATTCGTTCCCTCAACCTAGCACGCTCACGTTTGCATGATTTTTGGGGTGGTATGCCATCTGAGAATTTTTGTGATACTTACTTTTAAGAATGCACTTTATCAAGCGCGCCGACAACAGGTATCAGAAATTTGAAGGGTGATTCTATATCTTAACGTAAGACGATAGATCAAGGCTGACAAAATTGCGTTTAAAGCTTTGTTTTAGAATTATTAAATGTTGAAAAAGCGCTGAATATTTGAGGGAAATGGTACGTCTGACTTGAGGCTGATTCTATTGATTCTGCTGTGCTTGGCCTGGTTAACGGAACTCGGAAGTAGAATAAGTCCTCAGTCAGACTTATTTTAGACGATTTCTGGACTATTAATAACTATGAACCGAAGCCATAGGCGCATTTTCATCATTCTTGATTTTCGTTTCATTTTAGTGTGTAGAATCGCCCCTCAACGTTCCTAACTCCTATCAGGAACACTCTGTATATCACTATACAGTAATTTTAATTACAGTAAACCTAATTCTCGAGAGTAACATATCTTAATCATCTCCTCAGATGGTGACGTACCCCTAGATAAGTATCAGAATCCTGAACACGAATAATTTCAAGTACTTTTAAATGCCAATTTTAAGTGACTCGTTTCCTAAATCGCTACTTTTACGACTGGATACACTTCGACTAGACTATTTGTCTCGCTGTAAATCAGTGCTGTCCACGGAAAATCCTTGCATTTCATTAGTCTGGGAACACACGCTCGACGTGACATCAACTGATTTTCATATACATGGAAGAAGACCGTTTTACTCGCGAGTAAAGCTGGGACAGCACTGCCATAAATTACAGGTGGTAAAGTAGTTAAATGAAATTGCTGCGACTCGTTCTATGAAATGCCGTGATTTTGTTACCTCCATGATACTTTAAGTACGATATAAACATTAATTTGTTTCAGACTAAACAACGCATGGCGAAGATTCCGTACGAAAAATTACGAGCATGCAACGAGTAATTGTCGAACCGCTGATAAGAAAGTATACTTACTGCTGTTTTCCAGTGCTGTGTGATTGCATTCCATGATTGCAGCTACCGCGATACCGACGCTGCTGAACTCGATAAGACCGGACGACGATCGTTCCGATTTAAGGGGGAACAATTTCACTGTCGTCGGTGCCTCGATACCACGCTCGACGAACACACGGTGCACGGTCTCCTCGGTTAAATCTGGGGGCGTGTTGAAAAAGTGGACTATCTTCGAGGGTGGTTGTATTCTATTCTTATTGGCCATTGCTGGATTTAGGAACCTGCAATTGACAACAGAAGACACTCGTTAGACAAGCACTGTAGACCCAATCTTCTCGCCTCTAACCAGAACTGAACTATTCTTCGCTAAAACTTTAAATTACAAATCTTCGGCGTTGGAAACAGTGTCCTATAATCGAAACTGGAATTTCATCGGGATAGGAGAGCTTTCTGCACACACTCAAACTTTTCGAACGTCCGTAGGCGTCGGTGTGGAGGGTTGGGAATAGTCGTAATTAATTTCTCGCAATCAGGACGCCGAGTTGGCTGGGCGGGAGCGTTCAAAAACCCGGACGCAATTAAGTTTTCATCGAGTAAATATTAAACGCGGCGCGTGGGGAATAGCTGGTAGCCTCCAGGAAGGAGGAACATCATTAATTGCTGTACATCGGAATTTCGTTCTGTACAGAATTTTCACCGATAGGGAGCGATCCCTCTGGGGAGGGGGAGGATAGAGATGCACCCGCGTAGAATCTGGCTTCTCATTAACGTTCATTCAACGTCGAAGCATTCGCCTGGTAGCTGATTAGAATCGTCGCGGATCCTTCGTCGGATCGATACGATTTCAGGAAACAGCTGGTCACCCCCTTCGACTCTGTCACAGGGGAATCGAGAGTCGAAGGTGGGCGGAACGAGGGGCGGTGATAGTGACACGATGGGAGAAAATTGTAAACGAGGTCGAGGAGTCGACGAACAAAGAAGATAACCAGGAAAAAGAAGGCGTTCTGAAAATAGGAACGCGGAGGGAGAAGGGAAAACCACTCCAAACAGGGGCTAGAATATTCTAGCAGACAGCGTTGCTGAACTTTACCTGTTATTCTTGCTTCCCGTGAAATCCTTAAAGCTCGCCGTCTTGTCGGGCAGAATGTAGGGATTGGTGACGTCCGAGAGGAAAGCCTGTTTCGAGAAGCCGAGCTGCAACCTGCCGTCGGTGCCGATCGTCACGTTGTTCAGATTCTGTAGACACCGTTCCACGGCTATGCTGTCGCCCATCTGGATCATCGCGCATCCCTCTTTCGTTTTCAAGAACTTGACCTGAGGCAGACATGTGAACCATGTTTAACAAACGCTGGACACAGTTTCAGGGTCAGATTGCGTGATTCTATTACTAGGGAAGCTGACAGAGTCTCAAGGAAACTACGAGAAAAGAAGAGAATATCCCAAGAGAATGTTCAACCCCTTCCAAATAAATGTACAATACTTTTCAAAGTAAGTATTAAATTCAAAGGAACCTGTTCTTTGAGAAGTTTCTCTGAATAGTGGTATTCTAATATTCTGAAACTTTACGGTAGGTATCTCACTGATAGGTTAATAAAAAAGAAGCTTCTCTTTGCGTTTCCATCACCATCTGCTCCACTGTTCTTCATATAGCATTCCCTTATTTAACAAGCTATTATTCCTTTTTTTTCTTAGGTAACCTTTGATCCACGACCCAAAAATGCAAAGGCTACGTAGGTAAAGAGTAGCACGTACCTTTGTTACATTTCCGTAGAGGCAGAACAAGTTGAAGAGCTTGTCGGTGTTGACTTTATCCGGCTGCAGACCGTACACCATCATCACAGAGCCTTGCGTACTAGAGGGTGGCGTCTGTCCCAGGGTGGGCACGTAACCTGGCCGCGGTGGCGTGGGGTGTAAAGGCTCTCGACCGCTAAATTCACTCTTAATACCATAACGTTCAACGTACGGCTCCGCATACGTTGCTGGTCCATTGAAATTCTCCTCGTAACGATCGTGACCAGCACCCGGAGGGAAAGTTACCTGTGGCGTGGATCCTGCGAACAAAAGGGTAGGATACTTGATGTCTTTTGTAGGGCAGATTTCATTCCGGCTGGCATTGTCGGCTCGTGGGCCGTATTCAGCCGCGCTAATTATGGAAATCGAGCCACCGTTGTTGCTCCCATTAAGCACACAGAGATATTTGTCGTTCGCGACGAATCGAGACGCGAATTATTCTGTTACGCGTTACTGGCTAACAGGTTCAAGAGAACATGGTCCCTGTGTAGCGTTGTTTCGCGAGGTAACATGTTTTGAGGGCCACATGGATCATTGATGGTCTAGGATATGTATGGTAATCAAATGGCAAAACCTAATGTCATAACTTTCTAATTTTTCAACATTTTCAGTTAAACACATATGGAAGACCATATATCTCGATTGAAAAATTTTACATCTCAGGTTTTATCATCTGATTAGAGATACACTAAGAAACAGTACTGGAAAATGAGAATTATGTTGTGGGTTCGATTTGTTAATATGACAGTGTCTATCGAGAAATAATTTTTCTTTGTACTAAGTCGGTTCACTTGTTCACTAGCAATCAGCTAGTCATCGATCGAGAACCGTTCGTTATCAAGCGTATCGGCTGCTATTTTTTAATTCAACGTAGCGATGCCGGAGACTAGACTTCATCCGCAGTTGTAGTTCCGATAGTTCGATCGTGACATAGCTCTGCCGCAATTACGTCATCGGTTTCCTGTCAAAATTCCTTCGGTCTCGTTACCCCTAGCCACGACTCGCGGTAATAACTTCCGATCGCTGCGTAACGGAAACGTGCTCCCCTAACATTAATCTTGCAAATTACGTAATGCACGCGGAATACAATAATTATTAGGCTGTGTCGCGATACGGTACACCCTTAATTACCGCATATACGATATTGATTAAAAATTCCAGGAATCGTCTCCAGAATCATTCAAATAAGCACCTTTGAAAGTAACTACGAAATGGGTCGATCAACATAATAATCGTATTAATGAGCCATTCACGAAGCGCACGAAGCTGACAGGGATGTAGAATAGCCATTCGCAAACTTCTTCGGCGATTACGTAATTAGGGGGACACGGTCCTCGCGTGTAGCCAGGAAAAAATCTATAATCGTCCTCGACCCGACGAACCACCCAGGTTTTCGCAATTGGTCTCCTTAATTCGGCTATTAAAGGGATAAAACGAGAGACAGTGGGAGACATTTACCGTATGGCTGGGGCGCAGCGCCGTATCTGGGTTCCGCCAAAAGGGGAGCCGGCCTTCCATTTCCTGTCGCGTCGTTTTTGTGTGCACTCGATCCTGTAACAGCACGAAAGTATCCTGTTTATTTCCTATTCGTAAATGTCGACAGAGAGGAACTTCGTTTCCTACGTTCTTATTAAAGTGTCTTCAGATTACGTGCTCCGAGTTCTAAGAGGTCTTAATCCATAGAATAGAGTTCCCGGAGTCTCAGATCCGCTAAGAATTTTACTAGGAGAGGTTTCAGCAGTTCCAGGTAATGAAGAACATAGACACAGTTGGAGGCAGTTTAGTTTGTACCTGGTTAACACACAGGGGTTTTGATGACAAATGTCAGACATTTTAAGCAGTGATTCTACTAGCTAAAATGTAAAAAACCTGCGTTTGAGGCTTGATTACTGAGTTACTAATTGTTGAGGAAACTCCTAAAATGTGCAGGAAATATGTCTGACTCATGTAGGGGCTCAATCTACTGAGGTCGCTGCCCTCTTTCCTGCTTGACGCACGCCAGCAGTAGAATAAGTCCCAAGTCAGACACATTCCACGCGAACTTCAGATATATCTTCATTAATTAATTACTCAGAACTGAAGCCTTAAACAAAATTTCACTATTCTTGATTTTCTCCTTATTTTGGCATATAGAACCGCTCTATAGAATTTCTCAGCGTTATCAAATATCCTGTATAAAATCTGAGCCACCAAAAGTTAAACTAAACAACCCTTCTTTTTCATCCCTTGGTGTCAATCAGGTTCCAACTTCTCTGCTCCAACTACCAATAAAAAAAGATCTGCGGTACCTGGTGGTACCCGAGTGCCAACAAACTTCCTTCTATTTATTCTTCAATCTTCACATTTTTATACACACAAATGCATCATTAATCTACCCAACGATATACAGGAAGAAAGAAATACAATTCACACGAAAAGCTGCATCCACAGTTGCATAATCAAAAGTATTGCTTCACGTTCAATTCCGTCTCGCCGACTTCGTTAATCGAAATACTTCATGTTAACGCATCCAGAGCATTTCGCCTTACGGGTGCACGGGGCTAGCATGTGGCCTGTCAGATGTTTTCGTTCGGGCCTGCTGCTCGCTGTCGCTTCGAGATACAATCTCTCAGCGGCGAAACCGCCGCGCCGTATACAATCGGTCTATATTAAACCGCATTACGTACACCCGTGTGCGTGGGCGTGCAGGAGGAGTCGCGGGCTTCAGGGCGCGTCGGCGTGTGCAGGAACGTCAGCGATATCGGCCAGGTTACCGTAACCTATATTGATTTCGAATATTCGATATCGCGTGCCGACACTCGACGCATCGGTGCCCCGCCGAGGACCATGCATCTTCATTCGGGGACAGAGACGTCGACCCAGGGCCCTATCGCGATTATTTCATTGCTCCCCGAGGGTGTCAGGAATTTTTCACTGGCCAGTTTTTCAGGCGTTAAATGACCATATTGAAGGGGCTGCTTTGTGGTATCTCGGATGCAAATTTGGGAACGAGCGCCTGTGGGATACGATTTGATCGATACAACGATGTTAATGTGTTGCGAAGTACCGTGCTGGGCTTTTCTGGTTGGGAAATAGTGGATGCCCTGTGGGATACGGAGATTTTGTGACGAGTACTAACACTTTGATGGGGGGAAATTAGGTGACTATTTTTTTGGTTTAAATTCTCTAAAAAAAATTAATATTGAAGACTTGTGCAGGATTAGAGATTTGGTTGCATTTACCTGCTCCAACCAATCAAATACATATTATCTGTCTACTCTTTGATAGAAAAATATGAAACTCATAAATTAGGGGGAACAAGGTGCAAATTTTTTTATGAAGTACAGAATCATCCGAAATAGAATCGATACTTCATTGTACGACTTCGACTACTACCGCTCCAGTAGTAGTATCCTTAAATCGAGGAGACACAGATCGTTCGCTGGATAAATTTGAATACACTCGAGGCAAGGAGCCTATTTAAGTCTCATGACGAGATATGTCTGTTCGTATATCTTCTTCCTCTACTTCAAGAGGAATCTCGAAGCTCTCGGAACAACAGTTTGGATAGATCGTAAATTAGAGCGATCCCTATGAGATCCATCGATCTTAATGTTAATTTTGATAGGACCGCAACAAGCATCCTGATTTTCTAGGTCGTTTGCTTCATCTGGCGTGGATGGATAATGTTTGGAACGGTTTGTGGGTTTACGTCATGGCTGCACGATTATTTGCATTGCCGTAATAGTTTATTTTTTTCTTGTGAATAATTGTTAGAGCCTGTGGCTTTCTGAATTTGGTGGTCTCGCTAACTACTTTTATCGGAATTCAGAGAGAAATTTATTATTTGATGGAGGGAGTATAGGTGTTTATAGTCTTAGAACGATCTTCATAATTTATGGTACTTTTTCAAGCAAGCTTCCCTTCCTTTGCTGTTCTCGAGTTCTTCTAGAAATTGCAGACATTGTGTTCTAAAAATACAGCACAATCAGAGGGACAATTATCGTGTAGCGTGATATCGAGGGTCACTGGCGACCCCAAGGAAAGCTTCATATTAACGCTATAAAAGCAGAATATCATTAAACACTCAATCATGTCACTAATCCAGACGCAATTATCTTGCGCTATGTACTTAGAATATCATAGGTCACCGTGAAATATTTAATAATATCCTCTCGATTGCTATTTAATGACCCGTGAAGAACTTTCCACTGACTATCGAAATAAGGTCATTACAAAACGTGCATGATATTACAACGATAACCATAGACGAAAGATAACTCATCGCGCGGAAAATGCTTTCGGCACGTAACACGCTAATATTCCGTCTTCCCTTACACGTTTAATCCCACCACTGCCACACGGCAGATATTTCACGACGCGAACGAAATTTTGTAAAAGCCGTGTCAGAGCCAGACGCATTTTAATAACGGAGGCAGCAGGGACACCGAACTGAATTTAACAGCGAGCCGAGAAACGGTTACATCCAGGTCATATGGAGGCCCTTACAAGTCCATGAAACTGGATATTGGCACTTGTAGGTCTCGCCGAGGACCGCGGAGATTGCGATTCCAGATATCCTGTCCGACGGACAAACGTTTCGCCATTGTTCCACGATCGACGGTGTTCCATCCCCTCCCTCTCAACTTTTAACAGCTCGAAAAAGGTGGAAAAAAAAAACGAAGAAAAATAGAAACAAGCGGTGTCCGTGTACTTGCTGAAATATATTTCTCACGAGCTACACTCGACGCCCGTTTTTTGCTCTAATCTCTGGAACGTTCATTCCGCGAGCGAAACGGAGGAACAATAAAGCCTCGACCAGGACCGATAAATTAAAGTAAAGCTCGTAAACCGTGGGCGAGTTTATATTTACGGTGGATCGATGGAATTGAACTGGAAAGAGCGTCGATAGCTCGACGAGAAATTCGTATAGGAGAGCGTCCCTTTTTCTCTTTTCGTTTCGTTGTCGGAAGCTGAAGGTATCGATATTGCTCCTCAGGACCATGAAGAATTTAAAAAGGAGAGTTCTAGATGGTCGTCGATTTCCCGTTGATTGGTCCAGAAATCACGAGACAAAAGGCACGGCGTGGCCGGAAGTTGAGGTCGGCCCCCATAAACGTCAACCTTCCACGTGATTTTACCGTCCTCCGTGAAACTAACGATCCATTACCTGCCGCGTATAACGTCCCTTGTAACTTTATAAATTGCCTTACGCAGCCCCCTCGGAGACTATTAAAATCGGATATTGGAACCGATGGCTTCTCAGGTAGGTTAACGAAATTCTGATACCCGTGCCAGCTATGGCCATGGAAGCGGGATTTAAGGGGAAACAGCTGACTAGGAATGACGGGAAATCGATTGACACTTTTCCTTCTTAACGAGGTAGGAAGTTCCATACTGCTATTCGTTCTTTTCTCAGAGGTCTCAAAAAGTTGTTTTAGTGGAGGTGAGAAGAGTGACATCTGAGTGATAAGTTTACTTCGAACACATAAGATACTCTGGTAATAAGAATTATAATGTCTATAATAGTATTGAGCGAATTAACGAGTATACTTCGTTGGCCATGAAACAAGATTTTAACAAAAAATACAATACAACACTTTGATATAGAATTAGTTAATTTTTATCACCTACAAAAGTCTCAAAAAGTATCTATACCTACACTTAAACCCACAAAATCTGTTTTAAAATTGGTTTACGAAAAAAAGGGTTTCTATAACATCCCGTGCATTTACACTAAAGTGATACTTCCTCTTGCTTCGCCTAAAGGAAACCTCACCTCAACTTGCTTGTCAGGGTATTCAATTAGGGGCAAGCAAAAACACGCGTGAACCACGTCAGTTTACCTATCATCGCGTGATGCAGTATCACCCTGTAAAAAAGAAAGTGCGATGCTGAAAAACACTCGTTTCCCATTACATGGTGAAAGAGTAATTATATACGTTGCGTGCGATCGTGGGTAATATTGTTTCTTTTTGAAGCTGGTCAGAACGAATTTCCTGCGAGGGTTTTGCGGAGGACGCAGCTGGGAGCATGACGACAAGCTTCCCTTTGCTGTATCGACCAACACCAGTCGCCACGCAGACTACCATCGCGCACCCCATAAAATAGCAGTGGAATGGAGAAACGCTACGGCCACCGCATGGGTCTGTTCCACTGTTGCGCAACCGGAACCATAAATACGGGTTCGTAAGTGAATTGGATGATCAAGAACAATCAAATCTGCTGGTATGTTCACTGTGCACTAACGATATCTATTTTATTGCTGTATTTTCTTTTAATATTAGAAGAAGAAGGCGTTTTAAAGAGCTCGAGATGTTTAAAATATTGTTAAAATATTTGAAAATTAAAATCTGAGAATTTAGAAATAGTAACCCTCCCTCCATGTACCAAAAGTTAATCACCCAGCGCTAATTAGCAGTCATTCATTTTGGGGATTCGCTCTATTTACCGTTACGATGGAAACGTCTAATACGAATGCGGCTCTGCAAATGAGTTTTGTTTGACGCAGTCTTCCAAAGGCTTCATTTTGAAGAGGGTGCGTTCAGTGTTGCTTGATTGCATTAGAGTAAGTAGCTTCTCGAGACGAACGAAGACAGGGTGGAATTATTTTACGAGTGGATGAAGAAAACCCTGTACTTCGATTTATCACAATAAAAGGAGCGGAGCGTTTAATGACAAACTGCGTTCTACAGAAAATCGTAAACTCTGTCCTAAACTCCAAGAAGCTGTACAACTTTGTTAACTCCTCTATCAGAACTGACTTCAGTGTTGTAAAAAAAGATCCCATTAAAAACTAGCACGATAAAAGTTACGACTGCGCAAAGTTGCAACACGACCATGTATTACTGTCCTCGGAATTGTACCCTCTGAGTTATGCCCTCTAAAAGAAAAGGGTCTTAAATTAGGGGCGGTTCTCCTTAGTGCTCCTACATCTCAGAATTTAATGCATTCATAATTACCCTTTTCACTGGGTTATCAATGCTGAATCTAGGAACTGCCTTATGGTGCCTGCTTCAAAAACGTCTGTAAGATTCACGCAACGACCGCGATAATCATAAAATTAGTCTCCCAGCATGGATCGTTGCCACGGTCTCCAGAGACGCGACGTTCCACGCAGTTTTTAGCTGCTGCAGAGGGAGCAACAGGTTCGATCCAACGAACGAAATTTCGTTCAGCCACGCGACCGTTCCAGAAACATGGTCGCTCTTAACGACGTTGGGATAAGCCTAACGAGTATTTTTGATAACGAGGAGAACCTCTGGCGCAGCTCGACAAGCCCCTGCCTTGGAACGTTTTCAAACAATACAAGTTTGTTTGAAGCCGCGTCAATTATTTTCGACCGAATTTACATCGCGCGTGGTAAATTTAGCAGACTATTTTAACTAGGCTTGCGGATACGTACGAAATTCAAATTAATCAACTTCTGAGCTCGCAGGATTGAGCAACGATTTTGATTCTCTGACATTTCTGGGCTCGTAAGGTTATCTTTACACGCAGAGACTTCGATGCTTAGCTTCTGAAATTTGATTAAACGTCCAGACAGAATTCCCTCGTATTTTTCTCAGAATTTCATGTTTTTCATGGAACTATGAAACTTGCAACGTTGGGTCGCAGAAAAATGAGGGTCTTGAAGTAAAAAGTAAAAAAGTTACAGAATCCACTAGTCGATTTCGACAAAGGCAGAAACGTGGCTCTTGATCTTCGATGCGATTTATATCCCCAAACGATACAAGTGACCCAGTCGGTTACCACGTCGGCGACTAATTAGAAGCGCACGCTCGTCGTCGTTTCGAATTGTCGATTACACAACGTGGCCAATCGCGTCGCGATCCCACCCCCTGCGGTTAATTAATAACCTCGTGTGTACGTACTAACTCATCGGCGGCGTGCCTCTATGTGCTCGCCCTGTGTTTCTGTTTCTGAACAGCTCGAGGTACTTCCGCTTACGATCTCCTCCCGCTTTGACAAATTACTGCCCAGCCAGCCGGCCTGTATTACACAGCTCTATTTATAAAAGAAACACGAAGGAGGCGGAGTACGAGACTCAAGGCGAAAGGATCCGTTCCGCCTGGAAAATCCTGGGTTCGAGTTCCACTCCAGCGGCTCGATCGGACCATCCCTCTTGTTCCACCCTCGCGCGAGGAATCGAAACGGATGTAGGTCGCGCGTCGAGTAAAAAATTTCGCTGAAAAATTGGACGTTCGATCAGCGATCAAGGCGCGCTGCAGTCAGGAGGCTTCAGTCGATTGCTCGACGGCTCGTTGTCGTTTAAACGAGGGCTGGAGGGGAACGTACAATTCCGAGGTACGTTCAGGAACTTTTGACGTCGAGTAACGAATCGGGAGGCACGATCCCGCCATCGGAACTTTCTTAATCCGCGGCAGTTTTTAATCTCCATGGCGGACCTGGCCATCGCTCTTCCCAGCAGACCGACGTTCCATCGATCACCCCCGTTGTTTTCGATAATATAACCGACAGCAGAAACTGGCGATCGGTTCACGCGATGGCTATCGACCGCCCTTGCAGCGAGACTCTTCTGTCTTCTGATAGAGTCGCTGTGGTTATTATCGATCGTGAAAAATCGTGCTTGGATTCGAGCTCCTCGGGCACGTCGGGTTCCACGTCAGCCGCGATGCACGCGTTATACATCATCGCTTCGGATGGGATCCTTGAGTTATGTCAAATGTGTCGTTCTGCAAGCTGGTGGGTTCACGTAGCGGGTATGTTTGCTGTTATTTCCTTTAGCGATGGCTCGTTTGCTCATTAGCTTCGGCGGGGGTGGAGAACAGTGAAGCTTTATGCTGGGGGAGCAGCTTTGCAGGATTTCAAAGTAGTAATAGAGTTCACTGAGCATTCTCTGTGGGGGAGGACACTGGTTTACTACTTCAATATCTGACTTAAAATATTAAAACTGTGACTGTTAATAAATAAAATTACTGAAAATTTATTAAATACGTTTCAACATCAAGTTTAATTACGACTCCAAATTTTCGATCCAATAGTGTTCTTCAATGTCTCAAAAACAGGATAGGATAGAGGTCTGACCAATGAAAGTAGAAACAGACGTCTGACTCCGAAGGCCTCGCGAAACTGCTCCCCTTAACAATACACATTTTTATTATTTGACTCACCATAACTATTACTAAACAACAATCTCAAATACAAAATAATACTCAATCCACTGAGCTGTTATCCAACAGCTTCAGTTAAACAGCTTCCGCTATAGTCGTTGCCAGTGTCACAGCGAAAACTATTATCAAAGTACATTACACTGTTACGATTTCGCTCTTCCTCCTCCCCCGGCCCGCCCCATTAGGGTGGTAAACAGAGCAATTCCGGCTGTTGGACTCCCGTGGTCAGAGAAAGAGACAGAGAGGAAGAGAGGCGAAAAGACGCCGTGCTCTCTCGGCAAACTCGCTTAGGCACTGTTTTATGGACAGACTTACCGTGATCGACCCCCGCGTGTCTCGATCCTTTGGACCCGAACGAGAAACACGGACCTTCTGGTCCGCGTTCACAGAGACCGGGCTATCACTCTCACTCTTCGCAGACAGTAGTAGTAGTAGGGGAAGAAGGTAAGAGCCGTAGACCTGCCTAAGCCCCACATTCTCTCACCGGGCCCTGATCTCGCTTCCCACGTGTGAATCCATCATCACCGTCAAGTCAACAACGAGTAGTAGGCTGCATCTGCACACAGACAAACATTCCAACATAACAACCCCCATCATCATCATCATCATATCATTTTTCCGCTTTTCCACGTATCCTTCCGATCTCTCCTCGTCTCGAAACGATCGTTATATGTATATATATGTATTCTGCGACGCAGATCGTCCTGCCTCTCCGGTCGTCCCGTGTGTATGTTTTTTTTTTTTTTTTTTTTTTTCTATGCACCTTGTATATATACATAGACACTTGACTTTTTTTTCGAGGGGGGAATTTTGTTACTTTTGTTGTTGTTGATGTTGTTGTTTTTGTAGTTTTGTTTCTGTTGTTTCGAATCCGGGGTGTGTCTTTTCCCTCTGTTCCTTTTGGTTAGTTTTATGCAGGTCCGATATCCCGTTCCTCCGGTATGTATGTACATGTTATATATAGATATATATATATTTTTTGTGGTGTGCATATGGTAACGAACGACGAGAAGACGGTTTAACTAGGCCGGTGTGCGTAATACGTACAATACACGTAGAGGTGTGTATAGACGACAGGTATATATATACACATATACATATAGACGTACAGATGCGGTAAAAAAGAGAAATACATATATATATCTTTCCGACGGGTGGACGACAAAGGGCGGTCATTTTGTATTTCTGATTTCTCTCGTGTTCGTGACCGGAGTGGTAGTAGGTGGCCTCTCCGAGAGCCTCGACGTATCACGACGTGGACGGTGGTAACATATATACATACATATCTGTACACATTCTATATAAACATTTTTTTGATCTTTTTTTTTTTTTTTTTGCGGGGCGGTAACAGTGGTCGATCGAATGTTTGTCTGTGAGTGCACTGGTAGCCTTTGCGAAACGTTGTGGTGGTGAGCATTTAAAATATATATATACTTGAGGAGGGTTGACTCTGAGTCGTATTTTTGGTGCTCTCTATTATTATAGACTGTGGCGCTACTGTCGACATTTTTGCATACATTTTTACATACTGTTGTTCTATGCTTTACTTTATTGTAATCTGTATATTTTTTTTTCTCGAGCACATTTTCAGGCTTCTAGTTCCCGACGATCGGCAGATCTACGGCGTATAAATGTGTGAGAATTATGTGAGACTTTCTCTATGGATGCACATGTACCGAGAGACTGGTATACAAAAATATACATATATATGTATGTATATATATGTATATATATTGTAGTGTATGTTCGTCGTGGTTGTTACTGTACTTGTTATTGTTGTTTTTGTTCATGTTGTTACCGGTGGGATGTAACTGTTGTCGATAGATCAATGTTCATCCTAGACGTTCCCTTTCTTTCTCTTTCTCTCTCTCTCTCTCCCTTTCTCTCTCTCCCTCTCTCTCTCTCCCTCTCTCTCTCTCTCTCCCTTTTGTCCGTCGCTGTTCCGCTTTTCCCAACGATTCCTCGTGTCGTGTGTCGTAAACGAGATGCGTGCGAGAATCTTCCCTCCGTCGACCGACGTCGAACAGCCGCCTCGGTCGCGAAACGACAGAGGCGTCACTGGCGTGGCCGTGTGTTAGCCGCGAGGAGCCATTCTCCAGGTGAACGCGTTATCGCGATCGTGGAATCGACGGCGACGTTTAAGCGACAGGGAACGCGGTCGGCGTGGGAAGAATGGCGGAAAGATAAGGGCAGACAAGAGAGAACGAACGTCAGAGGGGCTGGGAAGAAAAGGGAAGACGAGGGGGAGGCGAGGGGACGCGTCTCGTAATCGATAGCGCAGCCCTTAAAACGCTCCCCGCCGATAACGGAATTCATTTCCCGTGTTCGAGAGTTCTCGACGACCTCTACAGCAACCTGGATTTTTCACGACTCCCCTCGGTTCTTGATTAACCTCGACGGACAGCATTCTTAGCTCGTGTCCTCGGGAAGGGCTGCGATCTCGCTGTCGACCTTCAGATGCGCCGAAGCAACCGTTCGAGGGCGAGAGGATTTTGTCTTAAGAGTCTCTGGAGATGTATCGCAAGAAGATAACGGAAAGAGAAATTCTCTCGATTCCTATGGAGTATTGGAAAGCTTGAATGTTTGATAGGGTGACTTTAAAGCTGTGTCACTTCTTGTCGTATTTTGGAGATAACGATCTCAGGATACCAGTTAGGAGAATCAGAGAGACTTCTGTCAGAGAGAATCTGAACATTTTCTGGAGAAGGTCGGTTGAGGCATTCTCGGTCCACGGAAGTGAAATGTGGCGGTGCTCCGTCAGACATGAGTCATGTGTAGCTTCCTCTCAAGCAGAAGTTTTTGCGATAAATTCGAGAGGATATTCCTTAGCAGGTGTCTCTGGAATCTACCTTGTATATTCGTACTTTTGTTTATTAAGGAGCTTATCAGGATGTAGAACACAGGAGTCTTGTGACACTTGTTTAGAATCACCCTATATTTTGTCTGTTCTATCTGAAACTGCTATTCTACTGTCCCTTTTACTAATAAACAAGAACGAAAATAAAAAGAAAACTCTAACGCCTTTCTACTTTCACAAAATTCATAGAAATCATAAAGAAGCGAGAAAATGTCCAACATTGAAATACGGTCTCTCGAAAAACGAGACTGTACGAATTCCATCTGAATTTCCTGGAAATTATTTCATAGCCCAGTAGAATATTCTTATCGACATCGTGACGTTGAGATCGCAGCCTTCCGTCAAGAGGCCAACGTAAAGCAAAGGTCGACAGAAAACGGGCGACTCCTAATGCTAGATCTCTACTACTGCTTGCACTATGCTTCAGCCGTGTCTGCCTCTATGTTGCATTCTCAGATGCGCGCAGCTGGCGTGTCCGGGGGGATGAAAGAACGCGTGTAAAGCTTTGGCTGTCACAGCCGCGTGTCACCGTCGGGACGAGGCTTGTCTAAACGTTTGTACGGTTTCAGTTGCCAGTTCGGTCGCATCGATACCAATTTATATACAAGGTGTTCCTGGAACGCCGGTAGCGAACGCTCAGAGATGGCTTGGAAATTCAATATCGAGACTCGTAAATTTCCTGCTGTCGAGATACATTTCATTTGTAACCATAATAGAAGCTACTTGTTTTAGAATCTTTATTTTATTACGTAAGAAAGAACACTTTCAACGGCATTTCATTTTCCAATATTATTCCAGGAACACCTTATCGAACCAGCTATAGGGTTGCAAGAAATTTATCCCCTTTTCCCAACTTTCATCTCATTTACTGGCTAAATGCACCCCGATTGGCGAATCGTCGCTCGCGGCAATGAAATAAACTCCGCCAGCAGGATTAAACGATCGAGGGACATTAAACACGAACTTCCGCGTCGGGAAAAGAAGTTACGTTTCCGGGATCGCTTAATTTCGATAGGAATTCCAACCGTTCGAATGCAATTTTGGCCGATTTCATGCAATTAAGGCCAGCGACACGGGGAAAACCTGCTCGTGGGATTTTCAATTACGCGACACTCTCCACGCCCACCCTTTTCCGGGGCAACTGGTTGATCCCTTTAACGCGACATCGCGGTGCAGTGCTTTGGAAATATTCCTTACGCCAGTGACAACTGAACCCACGTTTCGAGCGACTATCGAAGGAACACGATTGGCGAATGTATTTTGAATTGCACGGTATGCCCTTTTCGCGCGCATGCATGAATGATTAATTACGTTTCCATCGAATCACCGACTCTGTGGAATCTTTAACGTGGCATTTCATTTGAATATATGATTGCATTTTTATATTCGTCGATGATTCGATTTCGCGAAATTGAATTAATTAATTAGCTTTCGTTGGGATACTAAGTCGTTTCGAAAGTAAGAGTATATTGTAAATACAGAGTGGTCTACTTAAGTAAGGCCACATAAATATCTCTTTTCCTAATTGTGACAACACAAAAAATATCTTACATTCAATTTGAATAGTATGAAGGGACAAGTTTGAAATAGTAAAGTTTCAAGTTAAATATTTTTTATATCATCACACTCGGAACAGATATATTGGTGGTATTACTTAAGCAAACCACCCTGTATAGTGTACGAGATACAGGTATCTATCGAATCGTGAGAAAAATGGTTCGGTAATGAAATTCATGGAAATGTCTAGAAAGATTTCTCGAGTGACTTGGTACAGATGTTATTATTTCTTGGACCGTTGAAGATATGAATATTATGCTTGGAAAGAGCAACACCGCTGTTTGTCTTTTTTATGATAACAGATGGTTGCATATTTTTATTACGCATTCCCAAGTTTACTCAGCGAGGAATTAAAGAACTTCAGTCCCGCGTATTTCATCCCAAGCGAAACGCAGAAGAGCAGCTCTGCATTTCACGTCTTCCTCGGGTCCAAGAATTTCTTAAGAGACCGTGCTCCCAAGGCATACCGTGCAAAAACAGAAAGTACTCGACTAAATATCCCGCTATAAATCGATCGTCCGCGTACGACTAATGAATAAAACTTCGATGCTAACGACCGCCGAAGAAAAAGCCACGGCTGGAAGCTAAAAGCTGCTAAAAACCTTGATCGCGATCGGTCTTCGTCGGGTGCCGCAAAAAGACGGTTGGAATCCAGGCGACAAGCTCGTCCCGATCGTTTTAAGAACTGTACACTGCAGAAAGCGACCGAGGAGACACCTCTACATCGTCCTCACAGTTATATTGCGGAAAGCTGAAGCGGAACACCACGTGCGCAAGTAGCCACGAATAAAACGAGCGTTATGATGAAAGCGATGATGAGAGGGGTGATTGTGGGTGAAGGGGTGGGCTGAAGGTCAGGGTACACTCAACCAAAAAATTATTCTACGCGATTACTGATACGTCTGACTATAATCAGTTGGTCAAATTGATGATGCATTTATACCACGTAAGATGTTTTTTGGAAGACAACACTAGACATAGTCAGATCAATTTTCCAGTGGCAGTACCGATTCGAAGAAATGTCGAAAGAACAGCGGAGGACTTCGGATTTCAGGCCTCCTATAATGTCTGAATCTACTTACATTTTAAACCACTCTGCTACAGGGTATCGTCTAGTATATTATTCCGAATGGCGATCCTCGGCATAAAAAATCTGCCATGCACGATAACGATACAGGATCCCCAGGCGTGCTCATGAATTTTATTTCCTCGCGAGGGTAAACCGCCACCTGGATTACGCGCTCGTAGCCTCTGGAACGAGCATAAAAAGGGCGCCCCGTGACGGCTCATCTATACTGAGAATCGTTAACATGCCGCCAGCGACGAGGCATACGAATGAAACGCGACTACGACAAGGGAAGACAGAGAGACGAGAACCTGTTCGATATCTAGTTTCATCGGAAAAGTAGGATAAACTGCTGTCGCTCGGTGAACACGCCACTTCAGTCGACGACTACGACACACGTTCCCTCTATTGTATTACCTAGACGCTATTAAACGGGCTGAATAAACCACGCGAATCACCGATCGACGAATTGGGGCTCTTGTCGAAACCCTGTTTCAATGCTCCTTCAAATATTCAGAGAGGGGTAATGAGCGATCGCGACGATTAGGCTCGTCGGTTTTGATCGAAAAACTGACTGCAAAGGTGCCCAGTTATAGAGTATACTACTTCAGATTTGAGAGTTTTCGCGAGAGCAGTTGAGAGCTATTGTGATTCCTTTTCCCACTCTTCCTTTCGAGTGATTTTCGAAACGGAATCCTTCGTTTTCAGGTGAATAGTTTCACGTAAACTTGATGGACGTAATTATAACAGGGCACCTATGCTCGCTGATCAAATCGTCCCTTTCAATCTCCACCTTTCCACAGATACATCAAACAGCCCAAACGAGAACCAATTCCCTTTCCTTCGAATCCAGAATACATACAATCACGGTCCCTCTAATTCTTCGTAATTTGCCACCGTGCTTCAAGGAGATCGCGCCGATGATCACGTGCGAAAGGAGCGTCTGAGTAAGAGACGAGTCTGCAGACAGACCACAGAAGAGGTAGGGAGGAGATTCACGCGAGAGTTCTCGTCGAAAAGCAGAAACGCGATCGTGTCTCGCGGCAGCTTCGATCCGCCTGTCGGCCGCATACTTTGTCGATGATTACGCTCGTTAGGTACACCTTGACTCGTATACAAGAAACATCTTGATGCAATGAGGGAGTCTGTGCGACGGGGCTCTGTAATCTTCGTCGGCCATGTTAATGTCGATGGATTGTTCCCTTCGATTCCGATCGCACGATAGAACCGATAAGCCTGTGGTTGTATTTTGAGACTGTATTTTTATCGGTGGTTGTTTCGTGTCGATGTAGCTGTCTCGCACGATGTTTGTTGCACGATATATTCGTGTTGTTTGGCTGCAAATAGTGACTGACGAGGAGGCAAGCCAAGCGTGTGCTGAGGGGCAATCGTGCTTGGGCCTTGCCCCATACGTGGGTGGATGTACAGAACAGTCCTTTTCTACTTTGGTTCGTTTATTTGCATTTCGGGCCGATCTGGCCCGACGTGTAGATCATGTGTAGATCGATCAGGTCGGTGTTATGTTGGTTTCTGTGCTGCGTATTTGTCGGGATGTTCGATGGATGTCGCCTATCCCAGTTGCGATAAAACGGGTACAGTTGTCTTGTGATTCACGGTGTTTTTCGTAGGACGTATTTGTCGATGTTTTTTATTGAACTATTGTTTCTCGAGACCTCGAGGGCGATTTGTGTCTCGTGGCTGGTCGAAGTCTTGGTGTGATGCTTGCGTGGATGAAGAGAAGGCACAGTATAATGATGTCACTTAAAACACGTTGCACTGAATAGTCGGATGGCTACGAGAGCTGGTCTGTTCGCGATGGTGAAACAGTGTTAACGTGTTTCGTTGTCGACAATTTGGTGCACGGGCCCCGACTGCTGTCGAACAGCCGCGATTAGTTCGTCTGGTCGTCGTGATAGACCTCGGCCGAATATCTGATTGAAAGGGAAAACAAACTCGCCGGTGCACGACGATTGGTAGGGTAAATAGGGGAGACGTAAGAAACGCGGAAACAGGAAATCTAGGTCGATGAGCGCGCCTTTGCGCCCATCTGGTCGCCATTAATTCCATATAAACACGTTATCCGGCCGCGATACGACGAATCCAGTGTTCCGTGAATAATCCCCCGATATTGCTCTTATTACCCAGCCGAATTGTGGCACATTAAATTTAATCTTTGATTTAACACGACTATATCGAAGCTATCGAGCTGGCTTTAATCCTGAACGAGCGACGTGTTGATCTATCTTTGTAATCTTTGAACTCCATCGATTGCGCTGTTACTGCCTAAGTGATATCGAAATCTGCAGAGACGTGTTGCTTTCTGATAATTCTTAAAGATAGTCTATAGTCTATACGAAGTGTTAATTTGATACAAATAATGGTATCTTTTTTTTTTTTTTTTTTAAATTTTGACAGCTCAGAATAATTGAAATGGTGCTTTAACAAATAATTAAGATTCTGTATATTTTAGAAATTAAGGCTTTTTTACTATGGTCAAGTTAAAAGATACCGAACGAGCTGATAAAGGCACCTTGTTATGTGCAGAGATGCTGTCATTAGTGAAGAAACTTCGCGCAAGTGGTTTCGCCGTTTTAAAACCCAGCAATTTTGGTCTTAACCGCGAGAAACGCTTTTACAGACCACCTTCTCTCGTTAACTGAACACATTGCGCGTCTCGAGAGATTGTTGACATAATTAGAAGATCAAACAACGCAGCGTACGAGCGTTTAAAGAGACTCCGCGCAACTAGACGGCGAAAAGTTATCGAAAATTGGCATAAACTTTGTCGACAAACGCTTCTTGCATGCACAAACTAGTGCTCTACAAAATTTCCGCGCGAAATATTTCACCCCTCCCGCCTAAAACAGCCACGCCCCATTACTCTATTGAAAACCTCGCGTCTGACCAATGACTGGTGCAATCTACTTAAATTTTGTCTGCACCAATTCTACTATCAATTATCTAGCAATTATTTCCACACTTTTCAGACCTTATAGACTCATTAAGAAATGAATTAACTACCCTCTTTTCTCATCCATTTCATCCCCCATTTACCTACAATTTACTCCATGCAGTTTTGCTATAAATTTCACAAGTCTCCACGTTGCTCGTCCAGCAAAATCAGCCCAACTTTTCACTTCACTAAATGTAACCAAGACTAGTCAATCGCAAATCGGGGGTTCTGAACCAGACGGGGCATCTCTTCCGAGTGTAACCCGAAATATCGATAGCAGATTATGCCGTGACACCAAACGCTGATAATCTTGCGGCAGAGACAGTGAGACATTACTTTCCGTAGCTCGTCTCAAGCCGCAGTAAATTAGACACCGACGCGTTTATGTCTACATTTACGATTCTCTGCAGACCGATTATGCGACAGGGACAATGGTGCGCGATGGATAGAGACGAAGCATTGAGATTCCCGCGTTTTATGGGCTTCGTCGAGCGTTGCATGTGACGTCGTTCGAGATGTTCTCTTAGACGGTGACGAAACAGAAATACTTATAGACCCGTGGAAAATATTAGGTTGGTGCATGTGCAACGTCGTATTTTTAAATAGAATTTTAGATACGTATCGTTTCTTTGAAACACTAATCAGAGCAAGTGCTGATTTTATGAATTTCTCTCAAGAACTATTTTCATTATTGTTCCAAAGGCGTTTCGGAATTCGAAAAATTTATGAACGTTGCTTTTACAGTAATTGCACACTTTCCAAGTTTAAACGCATAGAAATATCAGTATATTAGTAAATGGCTCATTTTTTAAGGTGACTGATAAACACTATCAGGTTTTGAAATAATGACGTTTCAGGTGCACCAATATAATAAATGGTTCGAGAAACGTTCGACAATGGTGTACCGGAATTTTGATGAATCGTCGAAGCCTCGCCACGCATATTTCGCTCGGTGAAAACGGCGGAGTTACCTGTTGTCGCGAGGAAGGATAATCTGTTTGCGTTCTATGTTTTAGACTATGGTGTAGATGAATATTTAGACCGACATAATTCTCCAAAGAACCTTTTATTTCTAACACATGTGCGTGTACCTACTCGTTCACAACTTCAATGGGATCTTGGATTTCATGTCTTTACGAGATGTATTAACCCCATCATTTTTATTATCGACACTATTGCTCTTATCGGAGGAGCTCTGCCAGACCTGACGATTTCAATAAAATTTTATGGAACGGTAGATAGGTTACTACCCATGAAAATCGTCCGGGTGATTTTAGGCGAATATGACACGATACTGACATGGTCGTCAAAGAGGTTAACACTAGAGTTATCGTTTGCTCTAGCTTTACTATATCAATATCTTCCAGAGAAAAAGTAAATTCATAAAATTAGTCAGCCATATATCGCAATAAAAATCTCAATAAATATCCAAGAACAAAATCCTATAAAACCGAGCAAATATGCACAAGGAATCCCGAATCAGTATTCTACCTGTTTTGGTACATAATTCTGACGTTAATTGGAACATAATTATGCAAATGTCTCTGTATAATCACTCATTGTGAATAATGTACCGTGCAAACAATTACCAATAAAAATGCAACTTTCACAGAGCGAATTGCGCATAAATGCAAGACCTCCTTGATTTCTTTTCTGAGCATACGTGACAGCAGGTGAACGCAATTACGTGGCCAAGCCCCCGTTAATTACACCGTTACAACGCTACAATTTTACCTTCCCGCTAAGTGACGAGGATAATTTACCTTTCAGTAATATGCACCCATTATGATCAGACGCAAACAGTTCGCCGTTAAAAACAGGCTCTCCTTCCTCGCGTGCGCCGCGAAATATGTTGGCGAAGGTCGCCAGCGTGACGTTGGCTCGCGCCGGAACAAAAATAAAGGGTAAAAGAAGAAACCGAACAAAGTGGAACAGGCTCTGCACGTCGTGTGTGTTACCCTCTCCCCGGCGTTTAATGAATTTATCGTCGTTACGCGACTTTGCTCGCGAACATAATGTTCCTCTAATGAGTTAAATTAACGTTGTATTGTGCGAGGTTTACGCGACAGGGTAGTGTAACGAACGTATCTGTATATAGCCCGTTTAATACGTTCCCTGTCTGGATGGGTCATGTAATAAAAAGTGTGATGTAAAGGGTGAAAAGGGGAAGAAGTCGAGGGAAAACTGGGAAACGAGTTTTCCAATTGCGCACCTGCCCGAGACGAGCCTTCCAAGTGGTCATCAAATCTCGGAAAAATGACGTCAAGTATACGATCATACTAATTTTCAATCTCTTTTAAAAACACGTCATTTCTATTCATTTTCCCTTGAAATCTCTGACGCTATTTTACTTAAGTATTATAGATCGAAAATACGTCGAATTCGAGGCTGCTTAATTCACACCCACTCGTCCAGCACTCCCTTAATCCTCTAGAAAAGTTAACTCGATTTGCCTCGAATCCTCCACTCTCGGCAGCTCGAGCAACCTCGCCCCGACTCGTCTTCGATTTAAAAGCCTGCGATTCGAGCAAGTGCGCAAAGAGGCCCCAACCAGTCGGCGGGAAATCCTCGGTGGAATGTGTGTAAATCGTCGAACGGAACGTTGATAGGGTAAACGTGTCGTTATGTGGTTTCTTGGTGGACGAGAGGCTCGAGAGGACGGTAATCTTTGCAGCCCCGGCGTGAAACTGCGCCGCGCGTCTGTTACGTTTCAAACAGGAACATGAAACGATTGAATGCAACGCGAAGGAAAGCAGAAAAAAATATAGTACGAACTATGGGGGCTGTGCATGCAGGAGAAACAAAACGATGGAACTTCATGAGCCACCCCATCGTGGGCGTCGCGTTCGATTGTTCTCCCCGCGGATCGACGTTCGCCTGTGGAGGCTCGCACTTTTTTTCGTTACACCCTCGTACAGCGCGCTTTTCAATTTTAAATGAACCGAACATTCTAAGCTTTCGATATCGCGAAACAACGAATCGTTATTGTTCACGGAAAGGGTCTTTCTCTTTCTCCAATTTATCGCGATGGAAGTTTAACCTTTCGCGCTGGGAACGTCTACTGTCAGTTGCCGGAAATGAAAATTCCCTCTCGTGTGTTCCCAGCTGCCATGAGTTGACGCTACTCTCAATTATAAAGCAAAATATCGCCCGAGTTTCCAGCGTTTTCTAAAGCATCTGTCGATAAAACGCGAATTTCTGTGCTTCAAGATTCGTTCTCAGGAGAAATTTGAGTTATCTGAGGGGAAGCCCGATAGCTCGGGCTTAAATTGCTACGAGTGCAAAGGGTTAATCGCGCACGATGTAGCTGACGTTCTATCAACAATGGCGATCCAGTTAGTAGCTCTCACGAGAGCTAATAATCGCGCGAGAATGCCAGGCGTCGCCTGAAGATTTCGTTTCATACATCACTGCGTCTTTACCGAATTTCAACAACACTTTCTAGATGATTTAATGGCATCATCTGATCCCCTTTGCTACCCTCGAAATCAGTTATCCCGTCGCGTCCTTGATTTTCCCGCGCGAAGAAATTATTTTCTTCCAGACACGACGATTTACCATTCGCCGAAATCCCTTTACGCTTTCGCTCGTCCTGGCGTGCATTAAAATACCACGTCGCGACAACAGATTTGCGCTAAGACCAGTCATCAACATTCCTCGTAAATCTTTCACCGTCCAAGTAAATGTGTCACGCAGCCCATTAACAACCTACTGAATAATATTTCGCGGATTTCTCTACAGCCTAACATCAAACAGCTGAAGTTCAGGATATTGAAAAAGTTGTTCAGCAAATTTTAGAGATACTCAAGCCTTTCATAAACACTACTTATCAATGTAGATTAGTATAGGAATATTTCAATTATGAAGGTCCTTTTCATGGATTTCTTTTGAAGATCAGAATTGAGGGATACTAAACTCCAAATATTCATGTTGTAGAGTACTTTACTGTAGAAACAAATCTGAGGAATATTAGAAAGAAGATTTCTGTGTGGTGCATTTGTATGCATGAAAGTGCTGAATCGTTCTAAAATAGAATACCACAGCTTCTCTCTAAAGGCTAGAATTCACGAAGGAATAAGCATTAAATTTCCAATTTTAGAATATTCGAAAATTCTGAAAAAAAATCAGCACAAACTGACGTGGAGAATACTTGATGGAAAGGATTCCTAAAACTATCAGCACCTCGCAGACAGGACTAGATCCTCCACGTTCGTCCTACTATCTCCCAGACCCAGATCACACTCGTCTTCCCATATACTCCTATTCCACAGGAACGTTTGCTTTTCGAAATCCCTCCTTTCGAAAGGTTTCACCAAGAGAACCTTTCCTCGCCCGTGAAGAATGTCTCTCGCGCGAAGTATCTTGCTCTGAATTTCAAGCGGGTGACCTCAAACGTGCGAATGATAACGTATGTAGGTATCAAGAAATTGTCCCGGGGTGGGAAGAGGGTGAAGAGAAAGGGATCGGGACGATGCATTCCCACGGAGCAATTTATTCCTGGATCAGTCGATACAATTCGCGTCAGCCAGCGATACATTATCGCGGATAGGTCAAACGTCTTGGAAACGGAGGCGAGCGATCAGTTCGGGGCGCGAGAACTTTCCGAATCGGCAATAACTCTGAGTGCGCTCAGCGATACGAAGGGAGTAGAACGGCCGAGGGGGTGGCTGAAGGGGAGGGGAAAAAAATAAAAGTTGGGAGCTCCGATAAGCGATTTCCTTGGACGTGGCCTCCGAGGTTTTCGTTCCGTGGAACACCTTTATCGGGGCAACCTGGCCGCGCACAGCCGCCAGAGAGGGCGGTGAGAGGGGGAGGAGAGAGGGTGGATTTGGCATGTACATAGTTCACGAACGTGGGAAACACATCAGGCAGAGATGTATCGGGAAATGGGTCGGGAATAATCGTCGTAAGAGAGATCGATAGTCCTATGGACAGATCGACGGTGATTGGTGCGCTCTCGCGTTACTAAAAATACAGCTACTTTCGTTTCGTCCTGGATAGAAGAGCGTTCTAATGGCCGTGATTGCGCTCGTTTCTTTGATTTACGAGGGAACTGAGCGCGAATGCTTCGATCTCCATTTTGAAACAGTGTTCAATGATCTCCACCTTCTCGGCGAGGGAGCGAGGGATGAGTCGAAGAATAGTGAAATGGGATTTCCATGGGTTTCCATTTCGTGAGAGGATTCGTTTCGAGAAGGCTGACTCTGAAAAGTTGGCGTACCGACTCCCCCGTGGCTGACTACAAAAACGTCTCATTCTACTTACTACTTCATTCAAGAGAACTACCTTCTTGTTCTACTGCGAATTAAATTATAAATGTAAAATAGCTGTTATTTTCAATGCGCCCGCTGTTCTTTAAAGCGAATTAAAATGGTTCCTGTCGGGTGCTCATCGTCTAACGAATAATAAAACTTCACGATACATGCGCAGCGAACTTGGCACAGGACTTCACTTCAACCGCTCTCTAACTGAATTTAATGATGTGAATCAGATGAATGTTCTTTTATCTTCCTATAAAAGGAAGTGAGACTGTAATTCCACATAATGCAACGAAACGTATCTCGGAATTGGAGTAGCGTCCTCTCCAACAATTTCCCTGCATCCTTTCTACACAACGATCCCCTGGAAAGTTCTGAAATTCAAATAAGGACCAAGGAACACACATTCGAGGACCCGCAGCTCGCAGTTAAAATAGGACGAACTTATTTGAGGAAGAAAAATTATGAAAATCCTAACGAGCCAGAGTGAAGCAGAGCATAATTCGCCAGACCGAAGGACGGTCTGAAACAGAAGAAGCGGTTCATTAAATGACCCAGCCGCGAAGCAGAAAAATTATTTCCCTCAGAAGTCTTTCTCCAAGCGAGCAAGAAGCGTTGTTCGAAAAACGGCGGTTGAAGAGCGCCGTGGCTTTCAATTACCAGCCTCGGTTGCATCAAACGCACATTTTCGTGGCTTATTTGAGGATGCGCTCGAGAAGAGACGCCATTCCATTTCCTGGGCGCAATTTCCTCACTCTGCACCAATACACACGCACATTCTCTCGAGCCTTCTCTTGCATAGTTCATTTCCAGCAGAACCGTCGACCTTGTCGCTGGGATAACATCGCGGAGCATGGCGCTGCTGATTTCCTCGATAATCGGAGGTGAACTCGCGCGTTCGAGGGCCAATGAGAAGTCGTCCTGCCCCACGATCGTTCAAGGGAAGAAATTAGACTGCGCTCGGAGTACTATCGCGAGGACGATGAATTAATGATGTAAGGGAAAATCTGGCCCCGCGGGTACTGGGAGATCACCGCAGAATCGATTCGAGCAGTGATGGGTAATGAAATTCGTATTTTGAATGAGGTACCCTTTACCTAACTTTCTCTGGGTAATTTATTCAAGATGGCTATTTTCATCAACCTCGACTCTCGGGGAGGATCCTTTTTGAATACCCTAAGACTGCTCGTAAATTACATCAGTTTTTGGGAAGCATAGTTGGACTAGAAATATGGCTCAGAAAATTACATCGAGTGGAACTGCTATCTTGCACTAAATTTCTTTACCATAAATTCGACTTAGGAAAATGTAGCAAGAGTTACATAACGTTGAAAACAACCAATTAAAGATAGACATGGATTTCTTTCTAGTTTCTATAATAGGTGAACTCTATTTCAAGTCAGACCTGGTGTTCCAAGCAAGAAGAATACTTTCCAGGAAGAGCTATAAGTCGAACCAAATCAGAGCAGCGCTGGTCTTCCATCAATCAGTCGCCGAGATGTTAACCGAACACAAAGCTTTGTCGTCCGCGTTTTGGGCCGTCAGCCCTCGAGACTCAGTGAAATGAGCGATGTGTCAACATCCTGTGCAGTTATTCAACGAGACTGTCACGGTAACTTAACGACGCATCATCGGTTAAAATGACTGGTTAGCCATCGTGTAACAACAACTCGGATGAATCACTCGCGCAATCAAGCCTGCGGAGGCCTTCTCGCGGCGCAACCAGTTTCTCGCGGTAAAAACGACCCAGGAAAGGGGTCAGCGCAGTCTTACAGCGAGCACGGAGTCAGCTTCGTTATCGAGAGAGATTTGACTTCGATCCTGAGACTATATTGGCCTACTTCACCCTTTCAAGCGATTAATTGCGTTAAGGAGCGTTTTTTCCAGCGCGAAAACCGGATGATCGATGCGAAGAGCGTCAAGTTTCCAAGCTAACCAGATTTCACGGGTTTCGAGGTTCGACTTCACGGAAGTCATCCACGGACCGTGAAGTCTCTGTAGTACTTGGTGCAGCGTATGGAAAACGAGTAAATAGATTAGGGAGAAACTCGAGCGTGACCGAGGGTCGAGTCCCATGGAAACCATAGCTCATCGTGTCTCTCTGCTGAAGACGAATGGCTCTTTCGGTGAAGTCCGATTCGAATTGGAAAATATTGAAGCTTTCGAAACGTCCACAGTTCTCCAATATTTATCCCCATTTCGAGACAACCCTCCGCCATTCCAACTAAAATATCCTACAATCCAGAACGGAAAAGTTAGTCAAAGTTTCTTTTCTCAGACCTCAAACTTCCATCATCCACAGTAATTGAAGTGAACTTGTTCTCTTGAACCTAACCACTAATTCTACTAAAACGAAAGGGAAATACGAAAATACTCCCTCAAAGTTACTTAATATTTGCCAAGTTTAATTGGCTCCTGGATTCTTTGCACATCTCGCGACGTCCCTCGTCAGTCGAGCTGGTTTTAACAAATTCGTGGCACCTGTGCGACCGGTGGATCGCGTGCACGTCAGCCTTGAATCCCGAAGGAGCTTGACGTCTCACGTTAATGACGCTGCTTTAGAACTGTCGACTAGACCGACCCACGCGAAGAAGCCTCCGACTTCGCCAGGCCACGGCTTTGGGGAGTCGGCAGATTGTCTTCATGGGAAATTTGCGACGACTTGTATTGCCAGCCGCTTCTCGCGAAGTTCGCGCGAGACGAAACGGCACAGATAAATGGATTCCGTGCAAACTGAGAGGGGATCGAAGCCGACCAACGGAGGAACGTTGAAATCGAGCGGAGCGTCGCGTCACGGCTTCATGCTGGACGAGATGACGTTAGAATGAGCAATAAGTTACTCATGTTACGCGTAATCCTTTTCCACAACTTTCTAAGCAACGCAGAGGCTTGAAACGTCGAGAACCTACTTACGTGATATTCTCAATTTCTAGGAGGAGTCGTAAAGTTAAGTGACGTTTTTATTTTGCCGATTAGGGGGCTGAAAATACCTACCCGAATTCCTCGTTGCTATTCGTGTAAGTTTGTGGAGTCTGCGTGTGCTTGAAATGGTGGTTCAAGATAATTTATGAATACTCTGCTGGGTACATAGCTACATGAAGGAAGAAGTGTGAATACTTTTCTTCTATCAGAGAAAGTGACGCTATCAGAGATTATAGTCTGGACTAATTCTAAGTGATATTCACGCTTTTGGTCGAGAAGACATTTTACTTCAAATGAAGAAGTCATTGAAGAGATATAAAACTGGTTAAGCAGAAAATCAGAAATCTTCTCGCAAGATGTAAGTCAAAAGCTTCTTGGGAAATGGATGAAAAGTATGGAAGAAGTAGGAGGATGAGGAAAAGGATTTTATTTTTGCAAAGAGAATTTTTGAAGAAAATCAAGGTCCCTCCTCCACTTTCCTCAATCTTGGTCAACATGGAATTACTCCAGCTGCTCGGGTTCAGTTGCAACAAGAAATTCAAAGGGATTTCCCAACAAAAGCAGCTGATGATGCCAAGACGACAAATCTCGTCGAAGTGGTCCTTTCCAAGGACTCGAAGCGTGCAACGCGTACGTGTACGTGACTTAAGGTGGCTCCTTATGTACAGGAAACGAGTAGAAAAGTGATCCTAAATAGAACAAGGTCTCGAAGCGATAAGAGGCGAAGTCGAGTGAATAGACCTCCCTTTCTCTGTTTGATCCCGCAGGAAAGTCCCTCGAGTGCTCTCGCCTGTATTATTTACATTGTTCGCTGCCAAGTCTGAAGTTTTGATCGCGGCTTCTTCGACGCTTGGAGTGGAGGTGTCTCGCGACTGCAAGGGGATGAAGTTCCATCTATTCTCATCGACTCGCGCCGACGAAATTTTTAATTTACCGACGTGGAATCCTATCTTAATTAAAAATCTTCGCGTTCGAAGGGCCTCGATATCTCTGAAGTTCGCAGGAAGCGAAGTTGCCTCGGCTGCTTCGCAAAATAGAACGCCACGGCGCAGGGGAGAAGATTCTACAGGTCTGGGGAGCAGCGCAGGAACCCCCGTCGCCATCTTAACTTGGCAAGAGCTGGGAAAAGATCGAGGCCTATCTTCGAGCCAGTTTCCCATCGGCAACCACGCGGCTCCCACCGTCCGCTTTCCTCCGCCGCCTATCCGCCCAACTTTCAGACAAATTAGCAATTTGCCAGCATCAGACTAGGTCTCAGCACACGGATTGGCCCGGCGAGGTAATGGCCTGACGACCGAAAATTACGGACCGCCTATTTCGTGTCGCGTACTCGATAAATATATAGCTGCGTGATGTACAAATCCATCGAGTTATCAGTTCGACCCTGATTGTTCCTCGAGCGTTTCCTTCGAGGGAAGTTTCGACTTTTATCGGGATGTGGCCCAGCGTGAGTGTGTCATTAGTAAAGGAGAGAGAGCTAGATTTAAGTCCATCACGTTCAATATGTTAGCAAAATTTCACACTGCTATGCTTTTATTTCAAAATTTGATATTATGAAGGAGGAAAAAGTGTTGAAAATCTAATTCCTAAAAAAATGTCTAGAATTTCATAAAAAAAACCCCAAATTCCAGCATGAAATGGCGCTAACTGAACCTCCAACTTCTAGACCCCACAGAGGAACAAATTCTCAAGACCAACGAAATGATGTTCCTACTAACCATCACCCTATCAACTCCAAAGCTCTCCTACTCAGCCCGACTTAGCTACCTAAAACAGCTCCGTCTCCAAAAGGGTTAATTAAATCGCCTCGCCCTAGATTAAACGTAGGAAGCAAGTAGTTCGGGTCGATCTGGCGTTGAAGACAGCCACGGAAGCAACGCTTCCCTCCTCCTTATCTGGTGTGGCACGTACGTCGCATTTACCAGGGAAACGGACGTACAAACTCGACGCGGTGGTTGGCTACAGAGGCTGGAGAGGCTACCCTGATAGCAACTCCATGAAGACGTCCAGCCAGTAATTGAGCATTAGGGTCGACATAGAGGGCCCGGAGGCGTGAACGCGAGCCCAGGTGGTAAACGATCCAATTACTGAAAAATATATCTGAGATTACCCAACACATGCCGCAGGGTTATTACCTAGCGTTGTCGACTCTGGGACACGTCAGAGACAGTACCGAGTGGCGTTGCTAACGAACGACGGAATTACGTAAGTCGTAAAAATCATTCGACGATCGTATGTCGGAGCTTCGAGACAAATTTTATACGAGTGCTTGTCGTCGAGGGTAATAGGAACGATAAAACCTATTATCGGAGGCAGGATGAAGTAAGGTGAAGTTCGAAGAATAACTTCCGCCGAGCATGAGGGGAAGATCGAAGTGAATTTACGAGGGGCGTGTACTTTGCCACTTGTAACCATGAACGGAAAAGTATAATGCAGGATAAAGTAAATTTCTCTGCGAGAGTTGGACGTGGGGGATGAAAGAGGGAATGGGGAGTTAAGGAAGATCGCGGGAAAAGCGGAAAAAGAAGAGCTACTAGAGGAACGATTCGAGTGGAATTCATTAGAATTTTCCTCTCCGTCGACGCGGACTGTTTTGTTCACCAAACTTCCCCGTCAAAGTAAACTTCTCGAAGACTAACGAGCGCCGCTCACCGACGTCCTTCCAATCTCATTTTCTCTACGTGACGAAGATTCCGCCGAGCAGATCCTAATCTCTCGAACGACTTTGATAACGAATTCAGAGCGGAAGCTGTTGCTTCACGGCCGCGCGTCGCGGTAGACGGAGTCGTTCATGTTTTACAGTAGAGCTGAGGAACGCTGCGTTTTATCGCTCACCTGCCACCCTCGCTCGTTTTTCATCCCCGCTGTCCTCTCGCTGGCCCCGGAAGGCGAAGAACGCGGCGGAACGAGCGAAAAAACGGGAAATTTCCTGCCCCTGGATCCGACAGACCGCATTTTACATCACACGTGGGTTTTTTTAAAGGATCTCCACTGTAAACTCTTTATCGATTCGTTTACAGATGCATTTCGGGGCTTTGGCAATTTGTTCAGCGAACGCAAACGTTTTATCGTCGATGTAGGGTTTGATGGCCTCGGTTAGCGAGAGGGGACCTATGATGGCGGTCGAAACAAAGGAAATTTTGAAAGTCAACTGAAATTGGAGTATTTGGAACGAGTTGAGTGCTTGGATGCTGAAGTTAAGTGAGATGAATGTGTCTGTATCAAGGGGAACAAGAGAGAGCTTTATATTTAGTCGAAGCAAACTTACTGTTGGGACTAGCGAAGCGGTCTCTTTGATACTGTCTACTTTTTGCTAATGTTGCGACTGTTTCCAATTCACGGTGAACGAAACGAGGAGTTTCAATTTTTTTAATACATCTCATTTTGATAAACCCAGTGAAAATATATCTATTTTAAATTGCTTAGAATTCTATAAGCCTCATACGAGTCAGGGTATAGTCTGCCCTTTGTCTACCATAATTTGTATCTCTTTCTTCTTAAATCAGTATTAAACAGCAAATCAACTTTAAATGATCCAATATTACCACTACACCGACACTAAAAAAAAAAAGAGAGAAAAAATCTAGAATGTCAAGAAAATCTCTCAAATTTCCCCTCATCGAGCTCATCCTAAGTTCATAAAGTCTCTCTTTTAATTAATAAATCAACCTTCCCCAATTCCTCTCCTCATAAAACAGCACATCGCAGCCCCTCGAAACGTGGTAAGAAACCAGATACCACAGGCAGAGTGATAAAACATTCAAAAATTCATTTTACGCTGGAGCGTAGCTCGCATTTGGCTCCTTCTCTCGGCTCCTCTGCTCCTAGGTTCCGTGCATACATTGGCGTGTATTTACGAATCGAGCAAAGATGCACGCCACGCAGCTCGTCTGACGTAGACGATGGTGACTGACTGGACGGGCTGCTGCAAATCTTCCGTGAAGCCTCCTCTCTCTATCTGAGGAATCCCAATTCGACACGATACGACCACCTCCACCGCCATCGTCGAGAGTTTACTCGAACAACCGCCGTCGATCCCGGAAATACCGCTCTCATTGTGTTTCGTGGACGCGCGCGGGCGCACGCGATAGAGGACACGCCTGACAAATTAATTAATCGCTCGCGAGACGAGCTCGGCGAAAAGAAACTCAGTCGGGCACCTGTTGCCTGACTAGCTGTCACGCTTGAGAAATGGTTTTTGGAAATGTTCGGATAGAGGGGGGACAGTCTCCAATGGGGAAAAAGGGAGACAGCGCAGAAAACCAAGTGGTTGTGGGAACATTTCATTACGGGTGGAATTACTGTAGTCTTCGAAGCGGCTGGATTAGAATTTTTGCCGAATTTTTTTAATTTTGAGAGAGACCTCACTATCTGAGAATCTGACTCTGTTGAAATAAAGGTGTATTAATTTAGTTTTCGGCTCCTTTTTTGTTAAGGATATGTGTACCTACATCTAGAAGAAGTGAATATGGAAATAGATGCATGTTAATGCAGTTTTAGTAGCTATCTAGTTTTAAGTGTTAGTTTCTTCTTTTTCGAGAATCTTTGTTAAGCTTTTGCAGGAGAAGCGAATATAGAACTCCGCTCATTTTCTACTGTACATTCGCTAACGACGTAGGAATTCTTCGCGTAGAAAATTGTGTACGTTGTATTCACTAGTTTAACGCAAGTACAAAATGTACTTGCAGGCTATTATGGATAGAACTGTTCGCGTTAACAGTAGTTGACCCAACCTCTTTCCTTGGGATTCTCGGCAAATACGGTTACCTTGTACAAAATTCTAAAGCGAAAATAGGAAACAATGTGGTAATCCGCGGGCAGCGGTGCTCGTGCAACAGAACGCAATAAGACGCGCAACACGTGTTGTTATGACTGACCGTCTGTCTAACTGCATTTGCGTGCCAGATATTCAGGAACGAAGGACGCCACTTAAACTGAAAAGCCGAGGCATGCGTGTCGTCACTAGGATTCCTACTTTAGATCAATGATCTCTCTCAAGACGCTCGTGAAACGAAGCTAACAAGATCGAAGAAGGATTCTGTGCTACAGTTTCTAGACTCGAACAGAATGAAACGAGTCTATTCGTCGAGAGCGAATTATTCTGGCATTAAACTGTTATTAAACTCGCTGCTTATCGGGAATAAGTTTTCACAGACGTCTAGCGCTGGCGGATATTGAATCTATAGGGAAACGGGGGATTCGATAGCTTTGGGCAGAATTTCATTTTACGCGAGTGAGCTTCATCTTGCTTCTAGTAGATTTCAATACTTTCCACGGACAGAGAACAAGGCTACTGTGCAGACTGGCAGAATCGAATTTGAGGGCAGTGTACCGTGAATATTTAACGTTGTGGTCGTCTAAGTGCAGATATTTCTTCTACATATTTTATGATACCTGGATTAGAGTTATTAGGCTGTTCTGTGGTAGGGTGTTCCCACCATTAACCTTTAGGGAGGTATAGAAAAATTGATTGCATCATACAGAGATATTGAAGAAGCTACTATGCTTTAGAATTAATAAGCTACTTATCTTAAAACGTTAATTTATTCGATACTTGTACCCTTGGGCATAATTATCATGTTGAAATATGATTCTAAATGAATGAGAAATAATCCCCTACAAATTGATGAATAAACCAGAGATGCTCTTACCACGACAAAAAAAGGGAAAAAATAGAAGAACAGAATAGACTGTTAGAACAAGTGTCGCATCCTCGAGTAAGCCCACGTCTGCCCTCATCCCCTATCGAAACTTCCTTCAGCAAACATTTCCCAGAAAATTGTATTCTCCTCTATCGAACGACCGTATCAACTAGAATCAACATGGCCACCGATCCAATCGTGCCCCGACGAAACATCTCAGGAGTGGGTATAAGAATCACGAGGTAAATCCACGGGCGTAGGAAACAAGCTTTGCCTTCGGCCGAGCATATAATCGATAGTTTATTAACCCCCGACGACCTCCGTGGATTCGATTGTAACCGGGACATGCACACGTACGCGCGTCTACTCATCTCTGCTCGCCATCTGAAGTAAAACGCCGCAAGGTTCTCGATACCCATGTCAGTTCCCAGTTAGTCGAACCATGTCCCATCTCGTTTTGATTTTTCGCGCCATTTATCTGGCGAACTTCGAACCGCAGGCCAATCCCCGAGCCGAGGCGTAAAGTTTCATGCAAAAAAGGATCGATCCCCCTTCGTCGACCAAGTTTATTCTCGTATGTACGTTCGTCGTTCGATCACGAGCCCCGTCGCGCCGCGAAACTTGAATCTCCTCCGCGGCGACTGACAGATTTATACTTTGCGACCAGTTCTCCCTTTGTGAACATCTTCTTCCTCTTTGTTCCGCTTTTACTCGCCTAGAGGCCAACGTGCATCGGCTTTGTTCGTTCGTCTATCGACGCTCCTCAGGACGTCGACGTTCCGCGACATTTATATGGAAGAATGTAGCCGACGAGAATTCGAATCGTTGGCAGAGCGATGCACTGGATCGACGACACTTACGTGACGACAGAAAATTGGAGCTAGCTGCGATCGGGAGATTAACTAGCCTCGTTAGGAGCCGCTATTCTTGGAGCTCCAGCGAGTATCGTGGACGCCGCGACGCCTGGCCTCTTCGAGGGTTGTGCGTTGCGACAGCTTGACAATCGGGTCGATTAGAGGCGCTATTTCGTTCCTCGTTACCAAGATGGTAGGTATCGCATTTGGAGGCTCCTTCGTGTCACTGCTGACACGAGAGTAACTCCTGGAGCACTTAGGAGAGGAGCGTCTAAGTTGTTTCCTCGTGAGTTTGGATCTTAGAGTTGATGC
This sequence comes from Calliopsis andreniformis, assembly GCF_051401765.1. Classification (NCBI taxonomy): domain Eukaryota; kingdom Metazoa; phylum Arthropoda; class Insecta; order Hymenoptera; family Andrenidae; genus Calliopsis; species Calliopsis andreniformis. The sequence continues at coordinate 14,667,181 of NC_135073.1, forward strand.
TGTATAGATTTTCGAGGGCGTCCGAGAAATTGCAGATGGAGACTTCATAATTTCGGAAACATTTGAAACCCTAATTAGTCTATAGATTGTTGGAGGAGTGACAATGCTTTGAACGTGATATGCAGAAGTGTCGATCGGTATCGATGATGATTAGAGCAATTTTAGTTGTAAAATATTACAAAGCAAGAAGAAGGTGAATTTGTTTATAATTTTAAATGTTAGTAATCGTCGTGCAATTGTTATTAATAACAGGTGTAGCAGAAGTTGTTGTTGCAATGATTATTTTATGGGTAATATCGATTTTGCGCAAATTATTCTTCGTTCGATTAATTTCACTATTCCAATCATTGGTTCCCCCTCTCTTGATCAGAATGATATAAATACCCCTGGAGAACGATGGATTTCTCACTTGCTCCGGGGCCTCCGGAGGAAGCGAGTCGTCCTGGGGATCTCCTGGAGGGACTCTTGGGACTGAACCTCGACTACCCCTCTCTCTGGTCTACTCCTGTCTCTCTGGACTACCCCTTCCTCTGGACTACTCACCCCTCTGTCTTTGGTCTACCCCTTCTCTCTGGACTACCCCTTATCACTGGTCTACCTCTTCTCTCGGGTCTACCCCTTCTCTCTGGACTACCCTTTCACCCTGGCTCACTCATCCCTCTGTCTTTGGTCTACCTCTCTCTCCCTCTCTCTCTTTCTGGACTACCCACCCCTCTTTCTCTAGTCTACCTTTTCACTCTGGTTCTACCCTTTTTCTCTGGACCCTTTTCTTTGGTTTACTCTTTCACCCTGGACTACTTCCTCCTACTAGATACTTCAGTTTTGAAATGAATTCTTTGTCTATTCTTCCTTAACTACGAAACCAGAGAATCCAAGTAGTAGGTCACCACAAACCAATCACATTAAAATTTTAAAGAAAACTCAATTATCTTTAAGAGTCAAACTTCCTGGAAATTACTTCAAGACCAACTGGAACTTCATTCAGATGCAATTACAACGCGATGTTGTGTTCCAAATAGCTCGACGTTGCGAAGGGAAGGAATACAAAATTTCCGTAAAAGTATTCCGGTTTTATGGCTTCATCCAACTTCGCTGAACACGAGACAGCGAACTTAAATATATTCGTGCCCGTGACAAATGGCTCTGAGGTATTCTCCCTATTTATATTCCACCGTTTACTTTCTAGACATCTACGTATGGATAATCTACAATAGAAGATCCAAATTGTCAGGCACGTGTTCGGTATCTAAATTGTCTTTCCATGTTTCTCTAGTTTTATGCAACCATGTTCGCCCAAGAAAATTATACGCCGATGAAATATGCGAAAAATGAGATTAATATTCATAGTCTTCTCCTATTTTACTTCCCGTGACATTTATAGCATCTAACTCTTCCATCACCTTTTTGCATACAAGGGTCGCTGCAATTTGTCTTCCCGCTGCTTTTTCCCTTAACTAACCTTGTTAAACCCTTTCCAGTCCCTCTTCGATCTCATTACAAGGAAAGTTGAAGCATGATTGAATTTGGAACCTTTTGGTCACCTCTAATGTAATCCTAGAGGGCTGGTCAGAAATATTGAGGGAGATTACCCAGATGATCGTACATTATTGAGCTGGCACCGCGGGAGACAAATCGTTGCCATTTACAGAATGGGATGAAATTTAAGAATCATCGGAAGCTTCAACGAGGAAAAATGATGACGTTAGGGAAGTAATAGTCTTTGGCTATCGACTTTACCGATTGATAACATATGACAGAAAGGTATAATTATTTGAAACTACCTACATACAGACTATTTGAAACATTTTACATTCACGAGTGTGGAGTTTCCTCTCTGTTTTATATTATCTCTAATTTCATCGGTCTTATTTCAAAGTCACATCTACTCAATTCACAGCAGAGAAAAGTGGTCTCGAGTGACCAGTTGACAGTGTCTGAACAGGGTCCAAGAAAACAAGAAGCCAAGAGAATGCATCTATCTAGTCATAAAAAGCGAGTCGGTCTCGAAAGGCAAACACAGCCGATCGGTATCGCGACGAACGCGAGCAATTACTGACGAAAAGTTGCCAGAGCACTCGAAAACGCGTTTCTTTCACGGAAATGAAGGCGGTCGGGTGGGCTCGAGCCTCGCCGCCGAGCCTCTAGATCTAATGAAACTTTCATCTCCTTCATGTAGATGCGCGGAGCAAAAGGTTAGAAGTGCAGCAGCCGACCTGACCTACCTTCGGCTTAATTGGTCTAGTGATCTCCTCGTGGAACCACTCGAAAAGGTTACTTCACGCGAGTCGCGAGGAGTTACGAAAAATTAGCACCTTCAAGTCACCCTCCGCGTAACGAGATTCAAATTACACGCGGCGCTCCTTGATTCTCGAATTTTAGTTGCGGACCGACTGTTCGAGGTCAACTTTCGAGCACCTTTTCGATAGACGAGCTAGCCCATGGCACAAAAGGCAGAGCGGAAGATTTTCATTTCAGGGACGAATTACTTAATTGTTCTCATCAAGAGATTTATGGTACAGAGCTTTCTTAGAGATACTAATTATTTTGGAACAATTAAGGAAGCCACGTCAAGTATAATAAAGAATTTCTAATTGCAATTAATAATAGAATAGGAACACTGAGATATTAATGTTAAAAACTGTAGTTTGTAATACTTAGTAGATTCAGGATATTTAGATCACAGAATCTTGATCTCGCAAAGAGTCCTTTACAGGATAACATTACGTCTGTAAAATAATCTGTTATCCAATAGGATCATAAAGTCCAATCTCAAAGTTGATAATCTGGAGCCAGCTAACAAAAGACCTTGTCATTTCATTCCCCTAACAAGTAACGAAAAACACATTTACCTGTTCAATCCTCAAAGACTGCCGACGTGCAATGATGCTCATAAAACGTGCCTTTGAAGTTCCTCCAACCAGACAAGGATTTGCTACAAACTTCCCTTTGCCATGAAGCTTGAAATTACGAACTTCAACTTCATTCCTGGACACAATTCCATCTCATTTTTCCTTCATCTTGAGAAAGCTCTAAAAACCACCTCTGCTGTCCCATCAAAAACGTCACTGTAACTCATCTCGCTCAAAATTGTATCGATCCAGCCGAAACTTCGGCCAGTTCGCGAATAGTTGAATCAGCCCAGTTAGTCACGTATTAAAAGTTTTCCTCCCCCTTGGAAACTTCCAAGGCATGGATTCTAAAAGTTTTTCCTCGCTGTAGTCAACCGAAAAACTCGAGGAAGAATCACAGCGATCGAAGTTCGACGCGTGACGACTTTTCGGACAATGGGCGATCGGCGAAATTTTTCGACTCGGTCCTCGAGGCGGAACGAGTCGTAGGTCGACACCAATTATCGGCGAAAAGGAAATTCGTCTGGTTCGAGGGGAGTTGGAGATTTCGAAGGCAGCAGAAACGAGACGAGAGCGTCAGCCGCGTGTAATTGGACCGAATTCCTCGAGTTCCGTGGCCGGTTGTCGTTTACGTGGAATAGTGCGTCAGGAAGCTTTGTACCTGGCACGGGGTTCGCGGATCGTTCCGTTTAGGCGTTCACTCTCAACTTCTTGCGGTTTAATTGCTTCGAATCGCTTAACTCGGAGAAACCAGCCGCGGTGTACTTAAATTAATTGTACCCTGAGACAGGCCGAAAACTTGAGAGAGATCAGGGGCGAAAAACGAAAGCGACGCGGAGTTGGCGGACTCCCTTCGCTTTTGTGTGCAAATTGAGGGTGCTGTGTACTCGATGCTTGGGAAATTGTAATTGCTAATATTTTAGGGGATGAAACCCTGTCGACCGTTTGATGGGCGAAATTGAATGAGACTGGGGACTTCGGAGCAATGGGGGTTATCGTATTTTGAGGTGGGAGGGTGTCGATGATAAAGGGTGTTGAGGATGAAGACAGTTCTGAGTCCTGAGATCTTGATGAGGGTTAAGGGCTGATGGTCACGAAGTTAGAAGCATATCTGAGATACAGGGGATGAAGGGACAATTATAGGGTCCTGATGTCGAGCTCACTGAACACCTCATTATCGGATTGAAGTCAGATTTGGAACCTTGTTCGTCTTCTTTTGGAGAGACTTCAGATCCTAATTTGCGATTTCAACACGAGAATCTTACATATCTACTAAAATCCTATAAAATTGAGACACAGCAAGCCAGAGATCCAGGGAATGAAATTTCACTCAGAATTAATCATCAAAATGAACCACCCACGGCAAGCTTCCCTACTTCGATGAACTGCAGCTAAGTAATTACAACCTTTCTTTCACCCCGAACAAAAGGCTCGAAACTATTTCGAGCAAACAATATTACCATCAGACGAGGGTAACTGGCGTGAAGAGTCGCGTGCAACTTCGTTCCAACAGAAATTCAGTTTCGAAACTGGGATTCGGCTGCAGGCCGCGTGCGAAATTCGAATTGGGTCAAAGAGAAAGATTCTCACGCGCGAAACGTTAATTCGCGCGCGCTGCTGGGGAATGCAATTGCATTTCCATCCAAGTTCACCCCCCGCGCCAGTCGGTCCCGTGATGGACGACAGAACAAATTGGTCACCGAATGATCGCGATTTAAAATGGAAAATATCGCGGCAGCTGCCGACCGAGCAGCCTTTATCGCTCGCTACAATGGATCGCACGCGTTGATAGGACGCTTTGGTGTAGCGCTCGGAGCATCCCTCGAGCTTTCGAGCGAAGCGTGCGCCGACCGTACCCTTTGCTGTCGCCTTTCCGTGAACCGCGTTAAACGTGCCCGGCTGCGTGAATTGTTTTGTTCGTTTGATCGCGATAGAATCGATACGAGCTGCGCGCCGAATAACTCGCCTCGATGTACCAGGAGCGTTCCCATTGTTTCGTTTATGTGAGGAACGCGGCGAAATGGCCGTCGATTACGGGGTAATTTCAGGGGACGATAGAGACTGGCGAATTTTAGGTGGAATTTCTGAAGATTCTATAGCTATTCACGATAAGGGAATCGAAATTTCAAAGGGGGATTGATTTCCTATACCTAATTACTGAAACTTTAACTCTCTGCACTTCTATACTGAGTGTGACTCGACATTTTTACATTGACTTGAGATAATAGGGAAAGAAAATGATCAACCTTTGAAAGTGCAGAGGATTAAGAAAAATTAGAAGTACAAAGGGTTAAGTTTGAACACTGTCACCTTACTTATCTGCTACAGAAATCGAAAAAGGGATTAGGTATTCCGTAGACTCGGTCCATCTACTATCTTCCATTTGCCAAAAAATTCTACCCCAGTGTCAATCTCGCGTGACACGAATCCCGAGCTCAATTCGTTCCAATGAAAACACGTTCTACTTCCATTCATAGCAGCTTGGTCTCAGCTGAGTTTTTTGGTATTTCAGCGCGATCTTCGATCGGGGTGCGCGTTGCCTCCTCAACGAGGGATGCATTTTACGGAAACCCTCCAAGCTCGCGTTTGGACTACGTGTTTTATCCAATTAGCATCTCTCGTGGGTGGGCGAGCGCGTGGTAAGAAGACGAAAGACGGGGAAAAGAGGTCGAAAAGCCGTGAAATTAGGAGGAACACGTGTCCGCCTTTCGAAGTGGAGGATCGCGAAGGCAGAGGCGCGAAAGGGAACGATTCCTGGTACTTCGGGCGAAATTCATGCACGCACGTACTACGCAGCCACTGTACGTGACGCCAATGGCTGAAGAGTTCTTCAACGTGAACGCGTCCGTGGTGTACGTCTTTCGATGTATGCGACTGTAACGCCGACGTGAATAACCAAAAAAAAGATAAATAAATCAGAAATGGAGAGATAGAGAAGGGTAAGAAGTAGGGGGTGAAACTCACCCAGCGTGGGCGTCGTGTAGTCCCAACTCTCTGCGTCATTCTTGTAGACGTTCAGCTTTGTAGGCTGCGAACAGAAAATATCAACAGTTAATTAAAAAGAAATTTTAGCAGTGTAAAAATATATGTGTATGTATTAATAATTATTGAGTTGCACATTTTTCTATTTCGCCAGCTTCTATTTTAGAGCCAGCTTTGAAAAGAATCGGGACACCATCGAAAACACATAAAATGTGATTTACCACCCTATCGTGAATACATGGAGATATTCATGCACTCCAAATCCCATTGGATTTTTCTCTGGAACGACTGAAAAGTCTATTTTCAGAAGCTGATTCATATCCCAAAATCGAAATTCTACTTTCACAGGTGAACCTTTAGAACTGTGATGAAAAAGTATCACAGATATTATCGTGTGACAAACGTGCAATATTCTTTGGCTCACGAACGATCGCGGAAGTTTCATTAAAAATTGGGTTCCCACAATTTGGAGCTCACTTGAATTTAACATATTCTATATGCAGTCGTGATTCAGCGACCGTGGACGGAATCATTAACGCGAGAATTCAACGCGCGCCCTCCCGTAAATCCCTGATTAGGTATGCATGTGTCGTTGCAAAATAAATTATACAAATACGCGGTCGTCGGTGGCGCGAAATGAATCGCAGGAGTTATACGGAAGGCCGATGGGTCACGGGGCAAAACGTTTTAATATCAAAGCAGGTATTTAACTGTTTATCCCAGATGGAATTGCTGCAGCCTGAAATCCATATCCTCCCACGACTGTTCTATTAAATTTCAATCAGCTCGACGTTATTATACGTCACTCGTGCACATCAAAGCCCTCTTTGACGCGACCACGCACTCGCGTTCTCTAGTTTCCCCGAGATCTTTTTCCTTTTTTTCCCCCCGCTTTCCTCGTCCCCTGGTCCTCGCCGAGAGGAACGCAGGCTCTCTTTGTTCCCCGAACAAAAAATTTAATTCTTCGGTAAAGCTCGGCGAAGCTTCCCCGAATAATCTCCAGGCTTCCCAACGGGGGAGCACTTTTTCGTCCCTCTGTGTGTCCCACCGAAAATTTTACTTTCATCGAGCAATCGAGTCCCCGTCACTTCTCAGAGTACGTCCGAATCGAAAATTTACTTTGCAAGATGGTTTCATCTAATGCACTTGGTGACAAATTGCTGTGCAAATAGCGACGCGGAGAGTTCACCGACGAAGTGCATTATTTACAACTGTGCACGCAGTCTGGAAAAGTCTATAGACTTGGCGCTGACAGTAGATTGCCAAGCTGAGTCTACTCTGACTTCTGACTTACGTTTGACTGGTGAATTTCGGGTTACGAAGTTTGTCTAGTTTCCTAATCGTGTCTAGTTGAGTGTCTTTTGGGAAGTCTGAATTGGGTTTGACGGGGAATAGCTCACTCGAAAGGAAGCTGCATTTGGCAACTTGTCTGACTTTCGAAACTTGTACAAGTTCTTCTTCCATAGGTAAGGAAAAGTTAAGAAATGGCTTTAAGATATCAAAGTAAAAAAAACGTCAGACAGAAAAAATAGGGGTTGAGACTTTGTCAATGATGATAGGCACTTAAAAAATTAGTAAAATTAGTCTCTGAAATTCAGCATGAAGCTCGTGGCAAGGACCATATCAAGAAAAGCAGTGATTATCACAGTCACTTTCCCCATTTTCCCTCACCTGTAGCTGAAAGCCTTGTATTATTCAGAAGTGAATCTGTATTCTACTGAGGTGAAAGTCTGTGTGTCTCTGAATATTCATATACGACTAGTGTTGATTTCTATTTAGTATTTTTATCTCTGCAGCAGTTTTAAAGCAGCCCTTTATGTGACTGAAAGTGACTGAACTTGGCGAAATTCCGACTGATCCCGCAGATTTGCGCGTTTACGATTATGTCCTCAGTGGCTGAGAAAGAATGGTGAGGGAGAAGGCAAAGGGAAGAGAATCACGGTTAATCCCAGGTCTCAGTGAATTCGTCAGTGAGATCACCTAGCAGTCCCGTATCTTAGATTCCAAAAGGTTCGGTCTGGCGACGGGGGATCTGTGCACGAAGGAATCGATGACCCCGCAGGAACTTCAAGGAACAGGGACTGATGAAAAGTCCTCTGGCGACCACACGTTGATCGCTATTCAGGGTGAAGGGACAGGCGACTGGAAGCGCATACAGTCAGCAGAAACTTGGAACTCCTTTGCTGATGAATCAGATCTTGAAACCTAAGTATTCATTGGGAAATTTGCAAACCCTACGTTGACACTTTCTTGGGATTAAAATACACCAGAAAATAACCTATTAAAATAGATGAACAGGCTACTCGACTATTCTACTCTCGTTAGAATATTCACAGCGCTATATAAATGATGTACTTTGAATGCTTCTTTTAAACCAGAAGACATTTGCCATTAGTTTACTCAGTGTCGTGAGAAACGCCTCGAGAAAGATCGATCAGGCACGGGAAGCATTGGAGTCGCATAAACGCAGTGAAATTAGGCGTTCGTAATTAACCGTTCACTGGTGGGCGATCTTCCGCTTGAAATTTATCGGATCACGCGTCGGCGTGAAGCGTGCCGTAAATTTGAAAGTCTCTTCTGGCCACGCTTTCAACGATCGTAAAAACGTCCAGACGTGCTCTCCGCTTAACAAATGCCTCTGGTCGTTCCCCTTATTTCTCATAAGAATAATTCCAGCGATCCCTGACACGAGAAAGTAAAACGCTCCGCCAGCAAGAGAAAAAGATATACTGATGGGACCAATGGTGTGGCGTTTATTAATGCAATCAAAGATCGCGTTGAATCGAATCCACACCTCTTATACTCCTTCAGGAATGAATTATGGGGGTGGTTTAGTTTTGAGAAAGGGATGACAGCAAGTAAAAAACAAGAAAAATTGCAGAAATTTTCTTCAATTTACACAGTATCCCTCCCTCTCCTTAAAAAAAGGAAAAGACTATTTTAAAAAAATTATAATAATTCATCTTGATGTTACCCATTTACAAGCTATAAAACAGTGAACATTTCAAAGCCACAAACACTTCATAAAATATTTTCCCACCTAATGCTCGAGTATCGAAATGACGAGAAGCAACAACAGGCGTAAATCTCCCGATACATCGCATCAAAACGTTAAGAGGAAAGTGGTATTAAGAAAACACGCGTATCTGGTCTCACAGCTGCGTGCACGGGCTCGACAATAACTGTAATTGCGCTCGACGTAGTGGAGTTGATACGTCCTGCCGAGCCTATGCATTTTCGCCGCGGTATTTCGCGTGATTTATCGCGGTGACGGCTGGCGGAAAGGGAGGCGGATAAAAAAAGGAGCAACGTTGGCCCTTTTGTCGGGACACTTTTTTAACGGATAAAAATTTCGTGCTGTTACCAGAATATACGGAAACAGAGGTAGAGAGGGTAGGGGCAGCGGAAAATATTCGACGCGAAAATAGCCGTCACGTCGGAACTTTTGGTAAGAGATTTCACAGCTTCGCGACGTCTCGTGGTTTCTATTCTCATTGAATTCTTGTGCAAGCTGACTGTGAATGTCGATACGGCCTCATCGATCTGTGCTTTGCGAAGAGTAAATTGACAGAAACTGTACTTTTATATAGCCTATGTCATTCGAGAAGAAATAACCATTTAGACAGTGAAATAATTTTCCAAATCGGTTCAGTAATTTCAGAGCTTACTCTGAAAAATCAAAGCAATTTTACCTCTTGATATATCTGTACAGAAGCAGAGATAAATATTCAAACTATTTAGACGTACAGATGCTCATATTCCAAGAGCAAATTAAGTAGCGAAAATGTATACATATAATAAATACATCGCAGTAGACAGTCTTATATATCCACAGTAAACGGTCTTGCTGCTAAAAACAGAGAATATCTACGAGCTGGTACATAAGTTTACGTGATATTGCATATCCCGCAATTGCGGCGTCCTAAGTGAAATTATTAAAGCGGGGAGATACGGCGCGCCAATTCGTAGCAACAGAATTATTCAAGCGCTCGAAAACGCTAATTTCGCGCTGCAAGAAGGTCCGTGTACGGATGCACACGCCTCCCACCGACCCCTGTTCCAACTCTTATTGAATTCACGACGGAAGCTGAATTAAGGAATCGGGAATTCGCGTGCATTAGGCGGCTGCAGGAAGAAACAGCAGTGGATGTCGGTGAAATTAAAAGAGGCGCTGAGAAACATGGAAACTGGCTGAAGGAGAAAACAGGGAAGTACAAAGTGGCGAAAGTTGAAACCTCTTTCAACCTTTCAGAGTGCGACAAAACGCCACTACAAGGCACAGCGAAGTAGTTTTCAAAGAATGGCTGGCCCACGAGAACTTCCTCTGTCGCTTTTTCCTTCAAATCTAATGGTAGTGGGGAGAATTTAGATGCAAGATTATGCAGTCGTGAATATGTAGTCCACTTGTTCAGCGGGTAACAAACAGTGTTGTTTGGGTAAAGAGTACTCAATACTGGAGTTGCACTAACTTTACACATTGTTGTATTGCTCCGACTCGGTCCCTTAAGGAGAACGGGAAACATTAGATACAGACGTTCTGTTAACTCTCCAGAAATCCCTGGCGTCCTACTTCCAAAAGCATTCATTACATGTACATCGAAAAGTAATTAAATTTCCCTAATCAATATTTTTTATACAATGGCTTCTTAGAAATCCTCCTAGCAAACTTTTCGGTGAAGAAAGGTGACCCTCACCTCTCTGTCATGCAAGCGAGTAAAAAATGATCCTCGGTAAAAATTCAACTGGGGGATGAAAAAGTAGAGGCTTTACCCTTTCAAATGAACTCAGACACACTATTGTACGATTTTTTTTCACAAAGTTACAGCAGCTGAAAGGTCAACAATTTTTCGGTCTAAAATTAGTGATCTCAATACAGGACGTGGCTTTCGAGTATATCCGACAGATGAAATATAACTTCTGTGACGCCAGGGTTCGGCCATCAGTGTTATATACCCATCCAAACCTGTAGCTACAATTCCTCGATGAAATACTTCAATGCTGTCTCTCGAAACTAAATTCCCTCCGACTGGAACGAGAATCGACGAAGAAAAATCTCATTTGGTGGGACGCTTATCACGCGACACCTTTCAGAGGAAGAAAACGAAAGGGGCGCGCGAGACACAAAGAGACAGGGAAGCGACAAAAAGGCGAGGCGACAAAAGTGCGCGACTGCACTCCGTAAGACGACTCTTGTGGGTCAGCCGGCGCAGCTTCGATTCGAGAAAGCTTTTCCGAGTGGCCGTGTTAGGGACGGAGGAACGAGACGAGTTATTGTGGAGCTCGCGGGGCGAGGAGTGGCGACAAGCAGCGTGAAAGGGCTTCGAGCAGCGCGGAGCGACGCTGCCTTATCGGACGTTCTCGAACGGACGCTGAATTATGGATTTATAATCTCGCGTCGCCGCGGAAAAAACGATTTAAGCCCGGCGCTCGTTTAATTCCCGTTTGTCAGCCCCCCTTTCCTGCTCGCGTCCTCGCTCGATACGAGGCTCCTCGACAGCTGAACGAACGCCGCCGATCGACAATCGAGAAATACGAGCGAGATTTTCGTGTAACATGATTTACAGGATCACGGAGCGGGGAGTTCATTTCGTCGATTCTCTCGCGCGTGCCGCGAAGCACGGCGGAGAGGAAAAACCGAGCGAACTCGAAATCCGCCAGAAAGGCTGCAACGCGTTGTAAGCTCCCTCGCGAAGACCCGCAAGTATAATCTCGCCGAAGCGCGCTGGAGGACGTAAAACCACGCGAGGATCTTCGTTCGTTCGTTTCAAGCAAACGATTGCTCTGCTCGTCTCTGCTCTCGTAAAACGCTGACGATTTTTTCACTTCCTCGACGCTGAAACTTTTACGAACCCCATTCTCCACTCGGCTGCTATTTTCTTCCTTTGTACGGAGCTCGATCGAAATTACGATTTTATATCAGAGTTACGACGAGGCGAAACCAGCCGAGGCCTGATCGCGGTTATTCGGACCCGATAACGTGTTATCTGTGACTATCGGGGCAATCTAAATACCGAGCGAGGGCGAAATCGAGCGACCCTATCGGGAAATAATCCTTGTTATCTAGCTCCGTTCCGTCAGGGAATAGTCGTTACCTCGCGCGATATTTTTCAGTATTTGTTTCATGATAAAACGACCCGTGCTCGGAGCGTAGCTCGAACGAGCTGCCAGTACGCCTCTTACCGATCCACTTTTATCTCTCCCTTATGAAGGATCGGAGCTGGCGTGAAACCGAGGGGGAGGAAGAAGATGCTTTTGTTTCTGGGGGAGTTTCTCGCGAATCATCGCGCCGTCGCTTCCATACGAACGCGGAGAGGTGTTAATGAGAACGTTACTGTCTACATAAATTAATACCAGACTATCCGACGTTCTGAAGTGTCTGATACTTCACGCGTAAGCGAGCGCTTCGAAAGTCTTTATATCAGGAGAGACTTAGGTTGTATAATGGTGAGACAATTTCCATACTGTCATAGAATAATAAAAGTCTGTTTAGCGCGGAAGTTTAGCAATGAATTTTGTCTTGAACTGTCGCTGTAATTTTGAAGTCTCTAGCAGGTTTTGAATGTATTGTTCCAGTTGTATTTGGATTGAAAATTATAGTTTCGAAGCTCTGACTGCATCTGCCACCTTCTGTACTTTTCGAAACTAATTTGCATGGACATACCGATTAGACTTAGGAACTGCAGTGTCGCGGATTTAGTTTTTGAATGATCTAGATGGGAGAACGTTGTGAACTACGCCCTTAAGTTTAGTGCAGAGTTTCTTTAATCTTAGTTACAGTTTCACTAAGTGCTTTCTTTATAATAATGTTCTGCAAAGGCTACTTAGACCAACATTGTGTACTACAGTCCAAACAAAATCGCGTGGACTTTTTAAGCTATTCTTATGACTACAAATATGCACTTTCTGTCTTTTTAGCATGATAAGGGGAGCAGTGTAAATAATTAAAAGATAGAATAAGTGTTCATTAAAAGTCATATATGTACTAGTTAAAATTTTAATAAATGTTCAATCAGTGATCAATAAATGTTTTCTCATCGCTTGAACTGGGCTTGGTAAAAATGAAAAAAAAAAGAAACCCCCCGGAAATTGCATCCCCCTTCAAATTCATTTCCCTGTTTGCGCAGCACGATTAGCCCATGGCATTTATGCAAAAATTTAAGGGACAACCGAACCGAATCGAATTTAAAAGGGTATCGGCAGGAGTATTTGCGTGCAGGTGTCCTTCGTTAATTCGCGTCAAACATTTCCCCGTAAATTGCAAGCGGAAAAGAGGCTCTCCTGCCGGATCACCAATCGCATTAATTGGCAACTTTTTTTAGCTCGATGAAATTGAAATCACGAACACCGTATCGTTTTGCAATTCATATGTACATGAAAATACAGTCTCGTAATTTCCCCAACCTTGTTCACGTACGATTTCATTAATTTTAATTAAGCGTTCAACATATTCGATTAATTAGCCTGCCGTATTACCTCGTGACGTTACCAACCAATCAATACTGGAATTAGTCTGAACAGATGTGCAATCATATGTGCTTACCCCCATTGGAATATTATATCGCGAAATTTTAAATTAAATGGTACGAAACATTTTATAGCAAAGTGGTTAGTTTGCATCGAGTAATCTAGAGCTCTGCAAACAGGATTTTAGCCTGTTCCCATCGTTCAGCCTAAAATATTCGTCGTAAAAATGTAGCCAGTTACAGGAGTATTTACGATTGCAGTGCTAATTGCAATCTTGTTGCCGTTTCACGGTCGATTCGTCAGCGAGTGCAAATTTGCCAGAGAATTTATACATCCACCAATATTTCACCGTCCTTGCACGTTTCTAATAGCTCGTGCGAGCATCGGAGTCGCGTGGGAGATGCCAACTTTTGCAACGACGTCGCACCTGTGCGACCTATGATACTTTTGCGAGGATCAGGCGAAGCGACAAGCGATGAATCAGCTGTGAATCAACCGTCGCGGTGTTATATACGCGGCTTTCGCGAAATTTCAGATCGCCCACGCAGTCTGCGTACGTGCAGCCGATCTCTGTCGTAATCTCGGGCGAATTTATGTCGACGCTCGGTTTCGTCGCCAATCCTTGGGCACTCACTCCATGAATGAATCTATCGATAACTGTGTTTATGTTAACATTATGTCTTCATTGGAAAACTGGTAAATTAACTGCAACTCAAATAAATGCAAATATTCAAATACTCAAATTTTCAAATATTCAAATATTCAAATTTTCAAATATTCAAATATTCAAATTTTCAAATATTCAAATTTTCAAATATTCAAATTTTCAAATTTTCAAATTTTCAAATTTTCAAATTTTCAAATATTCAAATCCTTAATTTACAAATTTTCAAAATCCTTCTAAGTACATATCAGTTTCAATTTCCTGAATTTTAGTTCTTGGAAATCTATACATATTTGAACTCCGACTGTCTATACTTTGATACGATAAGTGTTAAGTCACTCTCGTATACAAGTAAAGTACATTATCATATCAAGATGTTTACTTTGCATATTATACCTACAATTCCATTACGAAGAAGCATACAGTACCTGATCATCTTTCATCAAAAATCTAATTTTGCACAGTGTCAAGATAAAACACCTGCAGCTCGATCTCCCCTCGATTTCCAGATTTCATCAGGAGTTTCAGCAGCGATGAAAATGATTAGGGTGGCAGATAATTATAATGGCGATATCAAGTCAAAGATAGAGCGCAAGGAAGAGGTCCCGATCTGGATCAGTTAATTGCATTCATTCTTATCGGTTTTACGTAACAGAAGGGGAGTCTCTAGGCTGTTAATCTTGATCGTCGACGTTACGTTTGAGTCGAACGAGAATTCATTAGGCTTTGAAAAGCAGTCTGATCCTCAGTAGCGTGATTTATGACGCGATTCAAAGCGTTTGGCCGCGTTCGCATAGTTGTGCGGTTAACCGACTGAGCATTAGCGACCAATGCATTAATTCCTACGATTTCCGAGTGTTTTACGCTGGCCACGCGTCCACTCAGCGTAACATATTACGTCAATACTATTACATCAGCTGTCGACACGCTTTAATAAAATAATCGTGCCTCGGCAAGCATTGTGGCGTGGTTGCTCCAACCAAATGTCCGTCCGAATGATCGTAATTGCTCCATTTGCCCTTTTGGTACTAGCTGGCGGTTAGGTGCAGACCAATTTGGTCATGCCTAGGAGCCATTTATTTTCTATGTATTTGTATCACACAGAATTTCATTAAATTGAATTAGGTTTGTGTTGGATTACTCGAACAAATATTTGCTGAAAACTGTAATGCGTTGAATCTCAACAAGTAGCTTTTTGCATAGCGTATACGTTTTAAACGATATGGTATACAGGCACAATAAACCTGCAGAATACATAAACTGGTGAGCAGAGGTATGGAAGCAGTATTTAACAGAGTTATATGAAGACTTAATAAATTTGATAATAAAAACATTTCGGTAGTTCAAAACAGGAGATTAACTTTCGTTCCTTTTAATTTATATCTTCAGACGAAATCTTCTGAATATGCACCATTTCATCTATTCGAAATTTGAGTCACTTCTCACGAATTCAGTTCTATTTCACCGACGTACCAAAATCTGATGACAAATTGCATACCTGGAACCTTATATTTCGAGCTGATAGTACTAAACAGATGTCAGATTGGCACAATTCAACCACACTCCAATTCGACCGTTGACACGGTGCCAAAGTCACTGGAGAAGAATCGTGTATGGCACAACGTGTCTCCACGAATACCAGAATTTACTGTCCCCAGAAAAATACCGTACACAAGTGCCACATGATTCACCTAATTATTTTCGACAGCTCCTTCCCATCTCGAATCTCGCAAAACCATAAACAACATTGTTTTGCAATTATTACAAAATCTCCAAGCCTCTTTTAAAACAGTCAGAGACATTTCCCCAGTTCAGATATAATATGAATTTATGGTCACGCTAACTAGGACCGTATCTCTCACGGGTACGGCGTCGGCGGAAAATTTATGTCGCGAACCGTTTCAACGACATTTACGAGTTATAAATGGATTTAAAGTTGTATCGGCTGGCCGCACTTGCCGCGAAACCATGAATAATCGAAGACGGTCTGCATATTTCAATGAGGCAGTTAAGCGCATCTCTGCTCCATTGATGACTTACTTTCCTCATAATCAATTCCAAAGTCCCGGGCGCTATAATTCAATCGACCGACCACCGAACCTCTCCCTCAGAAAATTCAAGAAACGAGGAAGAGGCATTCAGAAATACAGGTTGCTCATCAGTGGACGCTTACGTAGAAAAATCAAGAGGGACGAAAAATCTTTCTCTCGTGTCCTCTCTCTGCCAGCTTCATCGACCCGTATCTCTGAATCGCTTCGAATATCAAAACCTCGAGGAGATACTAAATCACGCTTCGCACGGACAGCGGTCGCGCGAGCTGTCTAATGCCACCCACGTGGGGTCCCATTAGAATTTCGTCGCTGGCTTCTTTTTCGTCTTGCCGGTGTTCGCGATGTCGTAAGCCCGCGTGTAAACACGCGCCGCGAAATGGCAAGGCGAGAATAAGGTGGACAGGAACAACAAAAGAGACAACCTCGTTGAATCGTCGTGTCGTTAGGCGAAGTTGAGTTAAGGCGCTACATTTAACCCGCGTTCCGACCGCCTACAATGTTTTAGCGTTTACAGCCAGCCGTAACCAGCCTGCACGTCCAATTCCGCGAACCTTATAAAGTCGAGGAGTGTTTACGACGCGGGAAACGCGCGACTAAAAATAAGGGAATGCGCTGGGACGAATGGAACCTGTGTATTTTCGCGTAGAGATGACGGAGTAGCGGGATCTCGTTCGGGAGTTTCATTGCGATCGAGGTGAGAGCGACACGCAGCTGCTTTAGAAAGTCTACCGCGGAAATGATAAAAACGCGCCGATAAACATTTTAATGAAGTGCGCGTTAATCGAATCGCGAGAGCCACGCCGCGGGGCCAATTATAAACTCAATCTCTGACTGACGTTACGAAAATTGGATTCCCGCTGGCTCGTCCGCGAAATTACCTTTCCCCGCTTCTTCTTATTCAAATTTTCCAATTTTCGAAAGCAACGCCGCGCTAACGGGACACCCTCGTCGGGGCAGGAAATGTCACGATTCGGAAGGACTGGTCGCTCGACTGGACGAAAATCGATAGGGACGTGCGTGGAGTAGCGCGAGAAACGTGTGCAGGGTCGACGCACTCGGCGTACGTTTCACGCAGATCAGTGCTTCCCTGGGATTCTGATCGAGTGCTTTCGGGTTGCAAGTTAATTCGATATAGTCGGGATTGCTTGCCAAATTCTGGGAATTTATTATGCTATTTAATGGATAATGACTCCGAAGCACGTTAGAATTGTTTCTTTGCTCATTCGAGAATGGACTAAATATTCACAAGTGAAGAAAGCTATAGTCGAGGACAATTTACTGAGATTGAAGAACTGAAACATTGAATGAACTCAATACAATATTGATACAATATTCGCAATGTGGAATCTCAATTAAATTATCGCTCCTCTTTCGCGATAACTTCTTTTATCTTTCAGCTCACAGTTATCCCTAAATTCTCAATTTCCCTTCCCCCTAGGCCTGTCGATCACCCTGTTACAGGGCTCACAGTTGAAAATTCGCTTTCGATCGCCACGGAGGGCTTAGCACCGTATCCACTTCGTTTCCAGGCTGTCTCTGTCCGTCCAAACGAACGATTTCCCGAGAAACGAGCTTCCAAAGGGCGACAAATGTCCCCAGAAAGCGCAGCGCGTCGAATACACGGCGAATTGAAGGCAGGCCAGGCCGAGAGCGATCGCGAAGTCAATTTAGCGGAACGGAAACCGACACACCGCAGAATGGAACGGAGACTCGTCCCGCGTAGGGATTAGAGCGATTTTATTGCTGGTCCCAATTGGAGCAGGCCAAAAACGTGACTCGTGACACGGGTGAAATTTGTCACGGTGGGAGGCCGAAAAAAGAAGAAACGTGGTAGGTGTGGGGGGGACACGGGAAATAGTCGGCAAAAAAGAGACAGTGGACAGGGCTCTCGAGCGCTGTCAACTCCAGTTGACGATCGGTCTCGAATTCGATTCGACCAGCAACTGGTGGGTCGAAGTTGCGCTCGCTCGTCGGGACAGCCGTGAAATGGCCACGAACTTTGGCGAACGGTGATTAACCCACATATACCCCACGGAACAATGGCGCTAACGAAGATTTGCAGAAACCTTCCAGGCCGTGTTCCCGCTCGATGATAATTGATTTACTGTCTACGTGCGTAGCAGCCTACGATTGCGCGCTGCTCGACCTGATGACGCGGAGGAACTTTTTAGAGTTTGATGATGGGGCTCGAACAACGGGAACGTATCGTCCATGTGAGGTATAGATACATGGTACTCTAGATATTGGAGCAGGCGTTCATAAATTGCGGAGTTGGTTCGATACAAGCTCGATGGTACGCTCATGTCGGTTTGGAATTATTCTTTCACGTTACCTGGTCTAAATCTTTGAGGAGAGAAACTGATATTGCTGATAGAGGTAGTATACCTTTGAAAGGTATAGCAGCCTTATTACCTAACTGATTTCAAGTCATAAGCTGGTAGCGAGACAGTAGCATGCTGAAGTTAAAGAATCGTGAATATTTAAGAGTTCATCGAGACATCTAAAACCTCATGATAAAAGGGGTTGGAAAATATCTTATATTAGAATTTGTATTTCTTACTAATATTGTGTAGAGTAGAGTGGATTATCCAGGAATTATTTTCCAGTAAGTTATTCTTCACGAACCAGGAAAAGTAGAACAATG
Source organism: Calliopsis andreniformis (assembly GCF_051401765.1). NCBI lineage: Eukaryota > Metazoa > Arthropoda > Insecta > Hymenoptera > Andrenidae > Calliopsis > Calliopsis andreniformis. The sequence goes on from NC_135073.1 coordinate 14,685,835, forward strand.
CCAGCTTGCTCGATCACGAAGCTTATTAAAAAAATATATCCCCGAACGGTCGCCGCTTGCGAGCTACATCCCTATGGAAGCTATTTCGTATGCAGATCCGATCGATTGAACGTAAAATTGCCCAGGAAGCGAAAGACGCGCGGCACCGATTCCCAGCTCGCTCTTTTGTATCGCATTTTAATAAACGATTCAAGTCCAATATTAAAGATTCAATAATTCCGTCGCGCTGAAGGGACAGAACCTTCATCGTCCCGATAAAGACAATTTATGTAACTCGAGGGGGCGGACACCATCCCCTTCTCGATGTCGGAGAAAAATTTATCGTTCGGTGTAGGTGAGCCTCAAGGTGGTTTCATCTACGATGAGAAGATCGACGTCGTAAATTTCATTGGCCAGCAAAATAGATGCTGTCGTCGTTCGTATCGACACGTCGACCTGGCTGGGACAGGGCACGAGGAACGATGTACCGACGAGCAGCAGCCTTCATGAAATATTCTCCGCGAGTTCGGTCGGGAAAAAAGTGGCTGCGGTAAGTGGCGTGGCCTTCGTCGATAAAGGTTCTTCAATTTCTTTGAGCCACGGCTTGCGAGGGAAGATGCCTCGGCGCGGAGCTTCGAAGGAGCTCTTCAATGTAGAAAAACAAGCAAACGCGAGGTGGTTCCCTTGAGTCTGGCCGTTTATGCACGGAAGAATCTACTGACTCTGAACTTGAACTATCTGAGCATTCTGAAATTTGTTACGTGTCAGTGACGATGGAGAGAAGCTATGCGCCTTCAAAGGAATTTAATTGGCAATTGAATGCATTTCTTAAAAAAGTATGTCTTACATTTTTGCAGAAAAACTGGATACCTCTTAAAAATTTAATAAGACGAATCTTGTAAATTGATCTCGTACTGTTTCAACGATTCTTTCTCCATATCAATTTGCGTATTTCTGTCATGCAGATCGAAGGCAACCAGTATTCAAATCCTACTTGTCATCTTTGATTATCATTATGATAAATAACTGATTGTGCTTGCAAATAAGTCTATTTGATTCGCTGCACGCATCGCCGTACGAGTTAAGCTGGGGAACACTTAGAACGCGCGAAATCGCGAGTGGACGGGTTATCGTGGGATCGAAAATATGCAAATCGGATTGCCGCTTGAGATACGAGTCGGGCGGAGTCGGATTACGTAAGGATCGCAGGAAAACAATCTCTTTCGTTCTCTCGATCGATCCGCGGGCATTAGGCGCGCCTTCGAAGTCAGCTTTCGTGATAACAAATTTCCCAGGGATAGAAAGTGCGCTGCTCGAGGATCTCGTGATCGCGCCGACGAAAGATAGTTTCGCGGTCGATCGAGCCGATAGTTTCTGTATTTAATCTCTCCCCGATTCTCAGCGCGCCTTAATTCAGCCGTTAAATTGCGTCGAAATAGAAAAATACGATAATGAGACAGTATTATGGATCCAGAGCGAATAATCCAACCGCCGCTGAAAATTATTATTAATTTAATACTGCGTCACGTATGCAAACGAGTTCGCTTAACAATTCAAATCGACATCGTTCGTTTCGACTCTCTTTATCAACCTCGACCAGTTCAATTAACTTCGTCCCGAAGGAAAGAGAGCCAGTGATTAAACACTTTGGATTTCAAATTGTTTCCAATTTTTCTTTTCACTAATTGAATATTCAAATTTTCGTATTTCATATTTTTATTAAATGAAATGGAAACAGTTACGACGAACTAAATACGAAGACGATAAATTCCAAGTATCACAATTCCTCTAGGAACTGAGGACTCCTCTCCAACCTCAGCGACAAATAGCAAAATTAAACCCCCCGAGATTTTCTCAATCCCCAAAGGAAAACGAGAGAAATTCGAAAACGCAGGAAAAAACAAGGACCTCGCGCAGAAGTTGCATTCATGCCTCGCGATTCACCTAAAAGAAGGATCTCAGCATTTGAGCGCTCGTAAACTACGAAGGATTACAGCACGAAGAGTTTTATAAATAAACGGGTGCAGTAGCGAACGAGTAAGTAATAATAGCTCTATAACCAATTAGTAGCGACGCGAGGGTAGTCAGACACGTCGCGGCGGCAAGACTCAAAGTCGAGGAAGCGTTACTCAAACAATCCTATTATCTATCTCCAACTTCCTTTGATGTCCATCTTGGAAGTCAGGCTCGGTGCCTTTTGTATCGGGCAAAGCTCGAACTCTCGCCTGGCTTTAGGCCAGTCCGCCACTGAGCGCGAGGTGTTGGACGGCGAAGATCGTTCGACGGATATAGGTCGTCCTGGAAATAGCGAAATCCGTCGATGAAGTCCATTGTCTGATGGTCGATTAACACGCTGACGGCCAGCGTTCTGTATTTTCGAGCAATCCCAGAGCGACCCAGCATCCCCGCCTTATTCCGCGCTCCCTGCTCTCGAAGAATGAGACTCTAACAGCAGTTCCCGCTGGCCTCATCTCCTGTCCACGCCTCAGCTGACTGATAGATCGAGGAGAAAAGTGGAAAAGTGAGGAACAGTGGGAGAAATGGCGACGATGAGTCTCGCGGAGAGTATGAAAGATTTCTCGTTACCCAGAAGTCTCGAAGTTTCTAGAGGACCTCGTGGCTAAAAGCGACGTTCTCGGGGAGTATGAATATTGAGGAGCCGAGGAGAAGAGAGTTAATTAATTCGTGTCAGAGGCAGAGGGTTTGAAAGATCTGTGGGGATAAATATCTTGGCGAAGAGACTGTGGGTTTTATAGAAGAGGATTTTAAGATTTTAGTGGTAGTGTTAGTCATTTGCTAGGGGAACTATAATTTTAGATGCAGATGGGATGTCGACTGAAGGCCACTCGAATTGCAAATATCGTCAAACGCAGCTAATCTTTTACTACATGTTTGTTCCCTTGTTTGAGGAGTCCAGAGTGATGGGAGTGGTTAAGCTCGAGCCTCTTAATGGCGTTGTATAAACAGTGATGGGTATGGTTCATGGTACCGACAGGGGTATCTGGCCCACTCAGCGAGTACAACTGGCCAGCAATCCCACATCCAATTTTCTTAATCGAAAAAGAATCTATACGTCCGCGTTACAATCGCTGGCAATAAAGCAGGCATTTATGGAGGTCGACATAAATGACGAGTGACCCGAGTTATACTATCCGAACCATGAAACAGCGTTCTGACCGCCCCTAGAAAAGGATAACGATGCCTCCCAGACAAATACAGGAAGAAACAGTAATACACTTCTTCCAAGCAGGATCTCTAATAAGACGTCTAATCTCAGAAACGCTTGAACGAGCCACGACGATTCTGCAGTCTCAGGCGCCGCCAGGGGATTTTCTTAATAATACGAAGGAACAGCGCGCAGTTCTAAGGTGTGCAGAACGTGTGGCATGAGTGGGACTCGACGACGATGTTTCCAAACCAAACACCGCGGCTAAGGCGTTCAGAGGGAACGAGGTTTCCAAGCTACCCGAAAGTCCTGGCCTCTTAAGTACACCGTCGACGTCCTGCATAAATATCTCGAATTAATTGGCGGCCGATGCGCTGTATAAACATCGAGCAACGAAACCCTGAGCCCCCAGCCCTGTCACATCAACGTCACGTTTCTGAAATACTCGGGCTATATTCGTCAGCCGCCGAAACACGGACAAGCCTCGAATCAAGTATGCACGAGTCGAGCCCCGGCTTAGCAGGTTATACGTCTTCGAGAGCACGCCCCTGTATTCATCTTCCTGCCTCGCAGCCGCACCTCATCTGTGCGGGTAATTTCTTGGGAGCTAACGAACGGACGCGCGCCGATGATGACTATCTGTTACAACATCGGTCTTACCGCCAGGGTAATGGCGAGGGAATCTTTGCGTAGATAATCCGCTGGTGCCATGGGGGACTTATCGCTCCATCCGAGACAGAGGGATCGAATATTAATTTGTACCGAGATTCCAGGATACTGAGGATTAATTGAAACGAAGTGTCCTGGAACTTCGCTATCTCGATTATGCATTTTCTGATTGATCGCGGAGATTACGTACGAGTCTACAGTAGAGGAAGAACGTCGTGGTCAGACGCGAAAAATAGTGTATTAGTCAGGAATAGCGAATGACGAGATTATTAGCATTTTTATTTTATAATACGAACTGGAGGTCCTACTTCGGTATCTTCTTTTCAACACTATGATTTTTAGTACCTGCCACGTGAATCCCACTAGACCTGAATAAGAAATTCCATCTCTGACTGTGAATAACAGAGCCCAAACGGCGTCCATTATCGAATACCATCCCCCAGTAAAAAAACAGCCCTGTTTTATGGGATTTTACGAGGAGCAGCGAAGGTGAGAAATGGCAGTATCTTCAAACCGTTCGAATAAAGTTTACGATCACTCCTGGAGTCCTCAGACGTAGCTGTGCCCGGGGCAATGATGAAAACAGGGAATCAAGTCGGTAGTATCGGAAAAGCCAACCATCAAGTTACATGTAAACCACTGTTCAGAAAACTTATACCTTGGAAAGACGATGCAGCCTGAGTCTGGTGCGCCGGATCGATGCACGCCATGGACAGATCGGATCGATGCAGCTTATACGCTACGTACACGTTCGACGGTTTGCAAAGGAATAACCGACGACGCGTGGAAACTCCACGGTCGTTCGAGGTTCGCCGCTGACGATAAATAATGGAATTTTGTCTCGTCGGTGATCCGATAAATCTGGTTGTTGCTGCGCTGCTAACAGCACGGGATACCCCTGGCAACGCGGGAGAAGAAGATAGAGGATCCCTGGATTCGATACGGCGTTTAAGGTGAATAAGGGAGGTTAAAGGGTAAGACTGACTCGGCGTTCCCTCGGGGATCTCCTCAAGAGGGTCCGTATCGGGGGCAATTCGTCACTCAGCAGAGAGTTTTTCGGCAGGCTTTTTACCCAGCGTCCGACATCGTCGATCAAGTAGAAGATTGCCCCGTAAGCCGCTCGAGAATCTCGGGACGCGTCGAACTGCTAGAAGGACCCTATGACCGAGGATTTTTGCAATTTACTCGATTACTCGTTTACGTGACAGCCGATATGGATCGATCCAGATCGTGAATAATGACTCGGTGGAGAGTCACTGCTTGAGGGATTATTGAAACGTAATTTTTCAAGCTGACAGGGTAGAGTGGAATTGTTTGGACTGTGATCCTAAGTTCGGAGTGAAGAAGGTATACATGTAATACTACTGAGGGCTGAATACTCTACTATATGCTCGTACATGATATTAATATAATGCAGAGTTGTCCACGACCACTCGTGAGCATATGACTCTGGCTCTGGTTCTACTATTATGCATATGAACACTGGCTCGTGCAATATTATACCATATAAATAAAATATGGCGCGAAGAGCAGCAGAGCGTGCTGAATCTCATGAGACAAGAGACAAAGAAATTACAAAGAACTTCTTCGCGTATTTCTCGAAAGTACTTTCTAAAGAAATAGGAGTAAGATTGAATCCAGAAGGACTAAAGAACTGCTGTAAAGTTAATATCACACCTGGCACTCGATTCCTCATGATAAATCAGTGTCACGCACAGCAAAAAGGCGGTTCAAAGCTTCACGGACTTTTAGAACTTAATACTCTGAGTCCTCGTCAATATCGATCTGTAAATCAATCTGCCACGCTGAACAGTGATTCTTCGTATCGATATCGTAAATCATTCATTTCTATCTATTACCTACAGTCTAAAAGCAAAGGATTACTAGAAGTTACTTGGAGTTATATTAAACCTCTTGGACATCTCTCTTCTCTCATGCGAAACACACTGAAGACAGCTTCCCACACGAGAAATAAGGTACTATTCGTGTCCCAGGAAAAGTCGCCTTTAATAAATTCCAGAGAACTTTTCATTGCACACGAATAGTAACACAATTCGTCCCTACAAAATAGAGACACAATTATCAAATGTCTCACGTTTAGGGTCTCACTTGACACCTAGAACACTAATACTATTCCGCGATATCAATTATTAGCCCATGAATTCCTCATACGTAGTGAATTCGAAAGCCCCAAGAAAACTGTGGTCACCAATCCCATATAAAATTAAAATTCCAGTCGATTCGGGACAGCCACAGCGGGACCAAACTGTAAATCGATGTAACACGTGTACCGCGTACAACAAGCGACACGAATCGGTGTACCGTGCGATTGGCTCAACAAGCTGCTAACGACCATTCAGTTCCGTTCGCGCGATCGATCGGGCTCCGAGGAGCGGCCAGGGGAGGCAGTCAGTCGGCCTCCGAAACAGCGAAAGGAAGGAAGAATGCAGGAAGAGAAAAACAGAGGCCGCGGGCAAATCACGATGCATAATGTCGAGGGGGTGGGACGAGGGGCCGTTCGTTATTTCAATTGGTTGACGTCAGTGCTGTCAGAAGCACGTGCACTTCCGCGGCGGATGCGGCGGCGGTTTCGGCGAGCAATCGCGCGCAGAATGGCTGGCGTCCACGTGTTCCTCTCTCTCGGCGTGGGCACACGCTGCCAGAGGCTGTCGTAAAATTTAGCCGCGCGCTGACGTAGCCATCGAATCGTGGCTGTCGATAATTGGGACTCTTTCCCGCGTCGAGCCCCCCTCTGGCGTGCCTTTTCGCGAGCCCGTGTAGATTTCTATCGGGAAGCTATCCACGGTATGCACCCGCGAATGCATTAGCCTGCTCTAAGTGGATCAGTTTTCGATCGAGCAGAGGAATATAGAGGTGGGTAAGTTGGAAATGATCGGAGCTGAATTGACTTGCTTTTCTCCTGGTAAACGATACTCTGCGTGCGTATGATAGCGACGATCGATTTGGATATGATGGGTGCTCGGGTGATCGATAGGTGATGCTAATGTGCTTTCAAGAATTTATGGCAGCGAAGCTGGGAAGACTGTTCTGTTTTTGATGGGAGCTTTGGTCGACTTCTAATGTGATTTCTGATGTCTGGGATGTTTCGTATTCATGAGTTGATAATAAAATATTCATTTGCGAAATTTAGGTGATAGGTGGAGATATAGTAGGTGGATGAGAGGGATACTTAAAGGATTCAGGAAATGTAAAATACACTGTATTTATAAGAAGAAACTATGGAATATGTATGTCGGATGGAATTGAGGAGATATTCCTGAATAAATGGGTTATCAATATGAAATTACATATCCGATGAAAGTCACTAATATCCATATACTCGAACGCTAATTTTAAACTTTCTCTTGCCACTGCATGCGCGGCATTGCCTAAATGTAGGTGACACTCTTTTTTATTCAATTTCTAATAATATTATACGGTGAAACCTTGATTAACCAGTTTAAGACAAGTGATAAACTTGAAGTATTCTCTTGACTGCCAATTTTATCAATTCCAGTGGTTCATACTTATTTATTACTTTTTCAATCCAGACTGGTTAATCAAGATCCTACTCTGTATTAATTTCCACAGCTCTCTAAATCAAAACTAGAAACCCTGTACCTACATACTTCAAGAATATCTAACAAGGACAAGATTCAAAGCCTCTAAACCCAGACCCATATAATACCCACATAGAACACCATAATGCGATTTCCAGTTTCAGTAACAGAAAGCATCAATCGATGCAAACGTTAATGACACCCAGGGAGCCCAGACAATCGACCGCAACCAGTGAATCTATGGGTTCAATGGCAGCTTCCTTCGCCCGTCGATAAATTACCGAATTACCGAGGTGAGAGTTCGTGTATTGTATCTCTAGCAGCGATAAACCAAAAATCTCTAGGGCAGGCACTGGTAGCAGAACGGCTCGTGATTATACGTGACTGCAGGCGTCACATATCGCGGTCCCTTGGCGTTATCACCATCCGACATTTCCCAATGCGCATAGATGCATCGGCGCATCGACTATTTTCGGCCGTGCAGCCGGGGAGGAAAGCGGTGGCAGCTAATGGGTCACGTGTGTGTCTGCACAAAAATAAATAGCAGGGGAAAAATCGTATCGCGTGCCGAGGCGCGGCCAGAAGACCATTACAGCTATTACGAGGATTAAGGCGAAATCATTGTTATCCTCATGGAGTTCCGTGTAGAAGATAGCTGAACTGGATCGACGTGGAAGAAAGGATTAATCACCGAACCAATGGGACGACTCGTCATTCTTGTATATTTTTTCCTATTTTCCTGCTTCCCAGAGAGAATGAAGAAAAAATAGCGACAGGCTACACGGTGAAAAATGAATGAAACAAGTAGGAATGTCGTAAGATGTAAATTAGCATAGGAACGTTCCCGTCAACTCAAGAACAGTGACGAGACACGGGTCCAAAGGTAATTGCGTGCAATTTACTCGGATACCTCGTCGAGATGTCACGGCACGCGATTTCGAATGCGCACCCACAGCTCGACGTGGAACTAGAACTCGTCGCCGACCGTTTTCCTTTCTTTTATTCCTCAGATTATTCCATCCTCATCAACGTCCGCAGAAACACGCTCTGCTTGTTTGACTACCGTCTTGAGTGTCTTCTACATCATGTAAAATATTCAGTTTCTAACACGAAAACCAACTCTAAGCAGGCGGCCAAGAATACACCTAGTAAACAATTTGATCGTACAATCAAATAACCAATAACTGCTCCAAATCTCAGCCGCTAAAAGAGGTAATCTACTCCAAACGAAATGAACAGAATTTCCATAAACTCCAGCGGTGTTTTAAACCGAAACACTGTACCTACCCCCAAGGAAAACGAAATATCAAACGCACTCTGAAACTCGAAGCTCGTGCACAGAGCATTTAATAGCCAGTTGAACGTTCACACGGGCAACGAACACTCGCTCGTCGGGTCGGGCATTTCCCAATCGTGCTGTCTCCATTCTCGGCCAGCCAACAGGAGAGAACAAAGCGGCGCACGCGAGCTTTCTCCGCGACTTTGCGTGCACGAGCAAAAAGGACCACGACTGGTTTTCTCTCGGGCTGGCTGCCTACGGAGCGCTTGACCCCGGTTACGCTTCTGACACGACCTATTTACCTGCGGATAAAACCGAGGGAACCAGTAAACCGGAAGCTCGTTAGATTCGATCCTTAATGTTTCCTCATTAAATCCGCGGGTAGTTGCTTTCCTTTCGCCCCTGTCTTTGAAGCTCGACCCACGCTCGTTCTCGCGTCAGAGGAGATCGCGATTCGACTCGCGTGCTCGGAATTTTCGATATGGATCGCCGACGATTCATCGTTATCGCTCGCACGACTCGAATTTCAGAGTCGCTGGCGACTTTTACGGGCCAATTGCTTCGCGAGTTTTGATTCAAGGAAACAAGAATAACATGGAATTATGGAATTGTGAACCCATTCTGGTGAAATGGGGATTGAAGTAGCGGTGTAATAAGATCGGACTATGTTGATTGATAGTGGGAGTTCGTGGGTAGTTAAGATATTCTTTAGAGAAGCTGTACAGTAGTGATGTTGATTTATGAGGATCATTCGTCCGAAGTTGAGAGAACTTCAAGGAATAATTACGTTAAATTTAATTAATATGTAGAATGACGTCAAGTATAATTCTAGCTTTGAAATGGTGCACAGTTACACGTAATTTATATGCGTCTGCTAGAACAGAAGGAACTGAATAATCCACGATCCGCAGATAATCAGCGTCACTAAAAATACAGAATTATTCCGTGACCGAACAGTAATGTTTCCAGTGGATAATTAATTTTATGTTTTATGGATTCCTTTTCAATATATATTAAAGTAATAATAAACAGACTTCAAATACAAAATGGAAGCTTGTAATATTGTATCATACACTTAATGGACTCTAAAAAGGTGGAGTCCATGAAATCTCAGAAATCATCAAACTTTACCTTCGAAACTCTCCATATTGTAAGCTACCTTATCACACTTTTTCGTCAGTTTCCGTTTTCCAGAAACTGCATGATAAAAGAACCCTTCAAAATCACAGCAACCTGTTAAGGCCATTGCGCACGTACGTTCTCTAATCCGGCTAAGGTTCGCGCGTGATTCACATAGTTGATGAAGTCGTTTTCCACTTTTGGAACAAATTTCGGATCTCAAGAGACGACCCTAAGTGTGAGGAATTTCCATTTGCCTGCTCCAACGACCTCGTCTTCTGTGTTTCAAATGGTTACTTGAACCTCAATTATTTTTCGGTCCTAGCGGAGTTCATGAATACTCGCGCTTACTGCAATTCATGGAACGAGAATATTATTTTGAATACCCCAACTTCGCGAGCATCCTCACGATCCCTGCGCAGGAACACACAAGTCGGGCAACAGGTATTTAAATTAACTGAAGCTTTTCTCGAATTCAGCTGGGACGAACGGGGTCAACGCGTGGCAGAAGAGCACGAAGGGTGTTTCGGATAGGGAAGACAGGGTACCCTCTCCTGTAGTCGATACGTACGTGATCGGATTGACAAAGAACCAACCACTGAAACTATGCTTTGTTTCGCTGGCCACGTCTGTCCTCCACGTGCACCATCTGAGAGAAACAATGGAAAATACGTTTAAAGGGACTATCGAATCGGTGGATGCCTTGGAGAGAGTATTAAAAGACAGTGTTGACTCTGTGAAGAATTGCCTAAATGAGAAATGATTATTCTAAAATATAATACAACAATGAAATACTTGATACATATATGTCTCGATAATTTCTGGAATTACTCAAAAAGACGCTCAAAAGTAATGCATTTGTAATCTATGCATAATAAAGAAGAATAGTCGTGTATTCTTTGCCTCCCAAGGTACAGTACCCAACAAAAGACAGCCTTCAAGTAGAACTACACAGCAATGTGTCATTTGTCATCAGGAAATGAGAAAAGACACTTGAATACCAGCGATGCAAGGAGCTACAGTCGTGACTGTTGACCTTAATTTCAATTTTCCAAGCACGTCCCCAGCGGCTAGCCAGAGGTGAAACGCTTTAATATGATATTACCAAGTATTAACCCCTTGCAATACTAAATTATCTCGCCTATTTCTGTATTCCCTTTACAGTCCATAGAGGAATAGCTATTTCCATATTCAGAGCCGCTGTAACTCAGCTCCCGAGCCGTTCACGAGGCAGGACCTTGGACACCACGACTCTAAGTCCGAATACCGCAAAAGGGCACAGAGTTCCTTTCACCTGGAAAATCCATTTTCTTCCAAGCGCTACCGCGAATCGCGCCAAGAAGAGAAACTCCCAGTGAAAACTCCAGCGATAATGCGAAGGAATTCGAAGAAGCCACTGTACAAAAGCAGAAGAAAATCGCTGGTATCGCGTTTCCCTTTTCCCAGAACACGAGCGTGCTCACTTGATGGGCGGTCGAGGCACGTCGCGCGCGACACATTAATGCACGTCGAATGGAGCAGGGTCCTTCGGATAATGAGCCGTAGGGGACGTTTAATTACGGATAGTTATTAAGCCCGGGCGTATTTATACGGTGGCTGGTCGTATGGCGCTCGCGCGAGCCATCCTCGCGCCTAGACGCTCTTCTCCACTGTGTCCCAGCTTTAACGGTATTTTCGAGTCAAACATTCAAACACCTTGATTACTGTCTCGGCGAGCGCCGCGTCCTTTGAGTCGGCGCTGCTATTTTTAGAACGAACCCTCTCTCTTTTAATGACTTTCTCTCCACCGTGAGCAAGCAACACCCCCGAGCGAGCCGACCCCCTTTTTCCCTGCGTTGATCTTGCGATCTGATGTCACCGCGACACGCTCGACCTACGCTCCGCGATCGATACAAGACGATCTCACCTTGGACAGAGAGAATGGAGCGCAATATCGATCGAACCCAACGCCTCGGGATTGGTAATCGTGAATTAAAAGTTGCCCTCGGTAATCTTCGCGGGATTATGATAGACAGCCTGCCGCGGAGTTCCTCGAACGTGTGTCGAGATAAAGGAGAAACTTACTGGGTGACCGAATCTTGGAGACAATGGGGAGTCTGCTTGCATAAACTTTCCTCGGGAGACGATACTGCGGGAGATTGTTTCGATTTTAATATCGATCGTAAGTTTGCCAACGGCCTTTGGAGAATCGGAAACGGATTGCTTTATGGAAATCCGATGGATAGTATGGGCCACAGACTCTTTTCGAAGCAGCGGGAAACTGGGAAAGATATTACACAATTTGGGGAGATTTTTATGTAGATGAAATATTCTTTTTATGTGGGTTCAGTGATACGTGGAAATTGTATTGAAGTTATACGTACAAGATAGCTGTTTGGAATAGAGAAGTTTGAGTAATGGAATTTTTAATTTTTAGTTTTTTTTTATATATATAATACTCAGTATTCAAATTAACTCGTTGCATATGTGTGTCCTCCAACTATGACATCCCTTTTTATCATGGACCTCGTTATTTATGTATGACAAACATTCATACCTAAAGAGCTATATCTTCAAACATGTCCTGTTCAAAAAAGAAAAAAAGAAAAATTTGTACAGAACTACCTCAACAGTGAATGGAATAAACAATATGGTTACCTAAATAGCGAAAAAGCTGATTACTTGCAATTTTGTATGCACAAACTTAACACACTTTATACATTCTTCGCCACTACAAAGAAAGAAATTCTATCCAATCCCCTCGAGGACCAATTTCCCAAACACAAACTGCTCTTTCGCCTCTAAAACTCTTCCTCCGTCGACCAGACAAAGATAAATCGAAAGTCGGAAAATAACAGGAGGAAAGAATCACGTCCGATTGATCCCTGAGCCCGTCGTCGCCGGGTAAGCGGTTCTTGATCCCCGACGCGAAAATTCTTTAAGCGGAAAAAGTAAATCGGTCGAAAGTAACCGACTCAGTGAACAATCCTCGTCTCAAAATCGCTCGGCTACGAGGAGACTCTCGGCTAATCGTCGCCACAGACGCTGCAACTTAATACAAATAAGTTACCAACGTCATCATCCAATCGTCCTGGCAGCGTCCCTGCCGAGCTGCTTCGTTACCAATTAAAACACCCAGAAGAGGTGGTTAGACTCATCACTGAGGCTGTCTGTCAGCCTGTTTACTCCCTACTGCTCCTAATGGTCTGTCCGAGTCCCTATATCGTGAATGTTTGCTAAATATTTACTCGAGTTTAGTCGACTGAGGAGTCAGCAAAGTAAATCAACATTCTGGGGTGAATATGGGGATGTTGCTACAGAGCAAATGAGCTTTGAAGATCAGACGATACTAGGATACTTAAGGGATTCAACCTTCTCTTCGTTTCGAAATTTATACAATACAACTCTTGTGTGATTAAATTTCTATTAGCTTGGACTTAACTGAGGGTTCCAAATAAGAATTTCTGATTTCCTTGTGCACACCCTATTCACGCTCAAACTCTGAAGTTTCATCAGAGTGGTAGACTTCCTGGGATCCATTTCACTAAGAGGATGTCATCAAGTAGAACCCCAGGTCCACAGGGACTGGCTGTCTTCAGGACAGAAGAAGCCAGAGTCCAAAATAGACAGTAGAAAGACAGCTGAGGGATGGAAGGAACGCTTCGCCGAAGCAAGCTGCTCCAGAACACAAACCAAACAGTTAGCGACTGCACTCTTACAATGTTTAAAATAAATCAGAGACAGGTAAAGAGTCCTCCAACCACCTCATCAAATTAAGCCGCGTAATAACGTCTTCAGCCAGAAACGGCGCAGTCTCGTTAGCGTGTTTGCCGAGCGTTCAGCTAACTGAACAAACACGCTCGTACCAGCAATCCGTCGAGGCCCAAGAACAAAATCGTTCGGAGCTCGGGCAGGAAGTACAAAGTCAAGAGTATCGCACGGCGGAAGATATTAACCGCGGCCATTTCGGTTTTAATCGCTCGACATCGCTCGGCTCCATATCGAGCACGGCCCCAGTCGCAGTTTTTGCGCGTAAAAGACTCGCCCTCGACAAATCGGGACACGGAGGACTCTGGAGCGCGCGGCCTCTCAAGGAAACTTGCGGGAAACAAGCTCGTAAAACGTTGCGTGCCCGCTTGAACATAAACGTCGTAAATTATTGCACAATGCTTTGGTCACGTTGAAGGCTCTCAAGAATGTCGAGAACGTTTAGGAACGTTTGGGAACGTTTGAGAGCGATTCGTCTGGAAGTTATTGACTACAGGCTGCTGGAGCGAATCGTAGCGCAGAGAAATACTACTTTTTGAGAGCTCTAAAATATTGGGGGAGCTGTTTAATCGTAGGGATGCAGGGTGTTTGATGAACAGGGTGTGCGCTGACAGTAGAATAAGTATTTAGTCAGACGCAATCTTGTCCATGTTGTAGTCTGTACCATACTAGAGTACCTATATATTCAATAAATAGATGTAGACATTCCTTATAATACAAACTTGGAAATAGAATCCTAACTCTGAAGATGTCTGTCTAAAAGTATCCCAATCCACTAAGTATACCACGATTCTTGGGTATATGCCGAGTGGTTTTAGACCTCTACGAGGACAAACAAGTTGTCTGACAAGGAAAACTGTCAACGAGAGATACACTGGATCACTGCTTCCTAGAGGTCCGATACCACAGTGGAAATGCTTATGAAACGCGCTACTTATGTAATAGTCGTGAGTTTAATCGAAACCTCTAGCGAGCATTCGTCGTCGCAGTTATATGTGTCGACCTGCAACCGAGACCATTCACTTTTATTATGCGCAATCGTTCGACACGCTCGAGCGAACTACCGTGTGCGTTAATTTCCTGATCGTCGATCGTGGCTGGTTTCCGGGGAACCGCTTGATCCCTAAACCACGCGAGCTAGGGTCGACCCAGAGGATAGGAACCTCGGTGTTTATACCTGACCGATGTCGTAAAATTTGCAGGATTTTCGATACTGGAATTACACGAGAAGGAGAATCCACTATGGTGGTGTAGAATGAACGATACTATAGGTGGTTTGTGGGCTTAATCGCCACAGGGTTTCTGTGGCTTGTTTATAGGACATTTTAATTTCTTTTTTTTAACTGCAGACTTCTGAGTTTAACTACTTAACCAAATGCGCTTATATGCAGTAGCTGCATGGCATAGACTCAGCGCTTGGAATGTATAATGAAGTAATAGGAAATGACTATTACTTCTCTAGTAAAGAGAAAACAATGGAACTGCTGGAACAATTATGGAACTAAAGTAGATTATACTAAGGCGGCCAGCTTACATTTCCAGTAAGTAACGATTGCAACTTGAAGCCTTTTGCTCTAATTTCTCGCTAAGTCGGTCAAAGCTCCATCGAAACCTATCCTTCATGTTACGCAAATGACAGATCGAACGTCACACCGTCCAAAAATGGACGACACCCCGATTACCCTGGGGACCACAATATTCAGAGGTGTAAAGGATCTGACAGTGTCGAAACACTCGACACCCACGTCAAACGTAGCGAACAGAGAAGGAAGAATTTTCAGGAAAATTTGCAGAACAGTTCCACCGTGACAGGGTCGTCTACGCTTCGGGAATTACGTAAATGTATTAGAGTAAAATGCATCAGCACTCGAACTGCAAATAACTTTTCACGGGTCGAGCGTTTAGTCGAAAGTTACACATATACTGGTCATAGCTCCATGAAAACCTATACGACACACTGTGAAATGCGACTGGGGATTATGTTAATAACCACGCAGCTGTTTCTTTAAACAGAAACGAACGAGCCTCGATATTCGATCAATTAGAGAATTAACGATCGGAGAAAAATAGAACGTCGAGCAACATTTAATCCCCGATCGATGGAAAGAAAATTACGAATAACTTCACTCGCTGAAGAACAAAAAAAAAGAAATAAATTCACAGTTGCACGGTGCAAATATCCCCGATATCGCGGCATTAATACTCCATTTTTTCGCTCGACTGAAATTTTAATTGTACTCATTAAACGCAATTGATGATTCCGCAATATTCAGCGAGTATACGAGGGCCCCAATAACCGTTCCCATTTGTTTAACCCATACATTCGCGTTTTCTCGGCGCTCTTTCCATATTACTATAATTCCAATGCATAATCCTGAGCTGTAATGTTAACGAGTCGACGGCATTGTCGACTATCGCCGGTCGTTCCATTAAAAACGCGATACGCTCGGCCAACATTCGCGCAACAACCGTTTCAGCTACACTGGAAACAGCTGCGCGAGTGGCTTACGGTCGGCTGGTTAGAATGCATCCAAAAACAGTGGTAAGAACACGAGAGTGTTCCTAGGTACAAGTGTTCTAATTGTGTCGCCGCGTCGATTTCGTCTCTTTCGCCCGCGCGGAAGTTCCACGAAGATGGGGGAGACGATTCGACACGCGAATGCTATTTATTCGAGGCAACTCGATAAAACTTTCATGATAACGCCCTGGTTGAACTATCGGGATTCCTCCACACGCCTGCTGCCACTTTTATCCGCCACCTTTAATTAGTGCATCGCACCGAAGCTACGAACGAGGTGCAACGAGACGGAGAGCGCGTTCTGCTCGCCTACCCCGGAAGTGTTAAGTTAACTGTTATAACCACGGTTGTCGCTGATGGGAAAAAAATTGCTGTTATTCTTGTCGGAAGTAATTTCAAGTTCTGATGAAAGCGGGATAAATCGACTTTTTGCATTCCTCTTGTGGGCGTTTTTAATTTAGCGGTCGAGTTGAAGATTCTTGCCGTGGACGATGGGAAATTAATGAGAAAGGTCTTACGTTGGAGAATTCGAACCTTTGGGAAAATATTTTAAGTGAGAGGTGAATTATTGATAAATTAAGTGGGAGATTTTGAATATTTGAGAATTTTGAGAAGATTACAATTTTTCATTTTTCTTTCCTGATAAAGAGGGAAGGTTCATAAACAGTTTAGCTTGCAGGAAATTCATTTTGCGACGGTAATGACAGGAATAACGAGTTCTTTCAAAAAGTTGGAGACACGTCGCGATGGGTAGAGCCTGAGGGGATGCCACGGTGTAATTGAACAATTACGCGATATAATTGCCGCGAAAATCTGGCGTTGAAACACTTAGTTTGCACCTGGGCAGGGGTAATCTACGATGTCCCTTTAAATCACTAATGAAAGTATAATCGGGGCCAGCGAGCACTACTTTCGCGGATCTTTTAGCACAAAAGTGTAATTACAAAGCGAACACCAGCCCTCCTGGCTGAGCGAGTTCTAACAGTTCGCTGCAGAAAAGCTCCATCCGAGTTGAACGGCGGAATCGTTCCTCCCATTTGCAATTCAAATGAGAGAGGAGGGTACATCGTGTGAGAGAGCTACACAGGTGACTGGCAGATGCCAGAAATTTCAGAAATTTACCAACGATAACTCCGTAACAGGGTTCATCGTTGAATCGTAATGGAAATCGCTTCTGTAAAGGACAGCATCGAGGAAAGTTCATTGTTCGAGAGTCGTTGGCGAAAGGTTAAGCCAGGTACCGAATAACGGGAGATATTTGTAATCTCTGAGGGGCGTGCTGAGATAGAAGTTAAAGGAACAATGGGCTTGCTTAGATCTCGAGATTTACTCGCTAGGCTTAGGACGTGTTGCGGTTTGGATCCCTTGGAGTGGGTGGTTCAAGACACGTCTCTGGGTTAAATAAACGCAAGTAATTCAGACAAACTAGTAGCATTTATATCTACTACAAATATACGAGTCTTAAATAATCAATTACTTAATTCTCTATCTGATTAATTAATCATATATCAATAACCCATAATCAATTGACCTCTGACCAGGTGGCCAATTGACTACTGTCTACATAGTTGATCTCTGCTCACTTAACTACTAGGCCAACTGACCATCAAATCACTTAACCAATTAACTAATTATTCCGCCAATCAATTATTGAATCACTAACCTCTCCAATATTTTCCCCAGCTTTCTTTCTAGAAACCTACAAACTACACAAAAATAATCCCTTTAACAACTAAATCTCCATTTTGGAGTTAAAAAATCTAGGGTGAACTAGACTCGGGCTCATCAGCCAAACAATGCCCCGTTATCATAACACAAAGTCGTTATTCTACCAAAGCATCGTTTCGTTTAATTAAACGAAACGTTTAGCGGCAGCGTAATCGTATGAAACGGCACTATCAAAATCACCCGTTGCGCGCTAAATCGGATTATAAGCGTGAATCATGGATGATCAAGATCTAGCGCGTGCAGGTCCAGCCACCGAGAAATTGGAGGGACGCAGTAATTTTTTATGATTGGCGATCCACGCGTTTCACGTTAATTGAATACGTTACAGCTTGGAAAGGGAGGAATATTGTATACGAAGGTTCCATACAGTTTCGTAGCTGCGCGCCCGCGCGCTAATTGGACACAGCACGAGGAAATTTATGCGACACAGTTCGTTAATGCCGTTAATTACATCCAAGTGTGCGTACAATCGGTAAACCTACGGTCGATGTCCATAAAATCGCAACGCGATACATCCTGAAGGTGATTAATCGAATCACGCGACGGATCGTTTCCTCTTGGGTCACCCATGAACTCGGAGTGAAATGGAGCTCTTGGTACGAGCTGAACCATTCCCTGTTCTTGGGAATACCAAATGCGATTCGTCAGACTTTTATGGCTTCAGGGCAAAAGCAGAGATAGGAGAGCTTCGCTACTTCTGCCTTCAAACTTGTTCCTGTGTTACATCACTGGGGGGTCGAAGTTCAAGAGAACAGTACGATCCCCGGCGACCTGGATGTCGCGGAATTGAATCTGATCCTTCCATAGTAACCCTTCGTTTCATTCATTCACGTATCAGCTAGAGATACTATCGATCCTCCAGAATCTACATCGTCCCCGCGATTTCCTAAAACCGATCTGAAAAATAGCTTAACGCGAGCGAACGCTAGACAAGTCAGCCACGAAGCGCAGAGCGTATTACCCTAACCACGGCTCGTTACGAGGCATCGCGAAAAAGGCGAACAGCCAGAGAAAAGGGTGACAGAGCTAATGAAACACTGCCACGACAGGCTCCGAAACTAATTTCCTGTTTACTTCACGCCCCGTCCCTTTAATCTCCGACACTCCATCGAACGGGGACCCGAGTGTGCCGCGTATTCAGAATTTTTCGCTCGTGAATTCGTGTCCCACGCCGTCCCGAAAACGTCACAGATAACGACGTTCTAATTAGCCGGTAATCAACCCTGGCGCTACTCTTAATTTTCTCTCGTCGACCGACGCGACGCTATCGGGACAAAAGAGTTTTCGAGTTCCCCCGAGGGAGAGCAATAACGCTGAACTACCTGGACGAACAGAGAGGGAACGAGAAGAGGGGCTCGGGGAGCAAGAGGGGGGATGAAACCGAACGATAAAACGATCAACGAATCGCGGGCATGGGACACTCGGACAGTATTATAGCGAGACGGGTAGAAAATAATTGCCAGACCGTTTTTCATTGTCAGCGTACGGTTAATGCGAATATTGGGTATAAAGTGAGGTATAATTATAGAGGCGGCCCCGGATCGAGGTAACTCGATCATTAGCTACCGTACTTGCCAAAATGGCCACCGTGAACACGACATACCGGCGGACCAAGAACCAGCTGCGAGCCGTTAATGTTCGTAATCGGTTTGCACAACTAGCTGGTTGACTCTGTCGCGATCGATAACGGACGCACTGCGTGGTTATTCTGACCGTCGACAATCTCTGATGGCCACATCAAAGCCTGTAATGCCGTAACGTTCGAATGATCGTGTCGGGGAGGGGATTTGATGGATCTGATATTTGAACGTGGATTGTCTGGCTGATTGGCTCGATCAACTTCCTTCGCCGAAGTTTCGTATTTTGCTGGATATTGAGTAGAAATTGGGTAAGTGGGTCTAGGAGCTTCTGCGTTTGCGAAAATTCATTTCACTCAACTTTGATGCTAAAATATTACTACTGTCTACATTGCATTATATGAGAAAGCTTTGCTCATTTTCAATCCTCCGAGCTAGCAATCAATCAGTCAGTTAACATTCATTTTCATCGGCGACCCATAAAACTCCCCGTCGTTATCTCTCAGAAGTTACCGCGAGTTCTTCTTTTTTATTCCTCTGTGGATGATATCAAGGACGATCGAGTCGATTTACACGGCAATTTTTCATCTCCTTAATCGTTTTTCCTAGCCGCATGATTTTCTTTGTATTATATAGAGTACGAAGGGAGAACCTAATGCACATTTGCACAAAGTACGTGTGCATTGGTAGCTGTTGCATGGCAAGTTCATTCGAGAAATATCGCGAGGGACGCTGACAGGTTGACAAAGCATTGCTACGTGTTCGCTTATCGTTCAGTTTCCTCGCGGCGACGAGCGTGCAAATTTATTGCATACCAAGCGATTTCCATCGTGCCTGCCACCTATTTACCAGTTACACACGCGTCATTATTGATGATCGACGTTTCTGGTCCGAGAGTAGATTTGTGTTGGACGAGTCTTGTCGGAAATTTTGAGAAGCTTGCACAGAGTTTCAACCTAAGAAATTATTTTTCGCTGGTGAATTTTTTACGAGAGAGAATTTTATTTAAGAAGATGCTAGGGAATGGATATTGCATCAAACCTAAAACGAGAAGAAAGTGATAGCATAAGGGAGGAAAGTATGGAAGTATCTATCTATATGAAATTTTAATATAAAAGTAATCGATTCCATCGATAATAACACGCAGTTTAAACGATCAAAGTCTCATCAGATCTCAGCCATCAAGAACGATTTGCAAACACAATTTAAGAATCGTAGACCTTGATCACAGTAACAACTTTTCACTTAAAACACGAATGTCTCGCTACAACCGGCAATTATCAGAAATCGATAAGAGATAATGTAACAATAGCAATATTAAACGAAGAAACTCGAGAAGGAATTCACCCAAGATTCTATTCATCGTCAAGGTTTCCTCGAAACTCTTCAAACTATAATTTAAAACCCTCGTCCGTATACAATCGATCAGGAGCGCTATTGAGAAACAGATTAAACCCGCGACGGATACGCCTTCTCGACTACATTCACTCCGCGCTCCTATTCAACGCAGCTCGAACGCGACACGACACAAGAATTAAATATAATCTCCCGTGCGTCTGTTTAACGAGTTGCAGTCGATCGATCCGCTCAGATCCGTAGGAAATTTCATTTTAATTGCGTCCGACGTTGCATCGTATGCAAGTCATTTCTGTTACGTAACGTCGACGATCGACGCTATAAATCGACCTGTAAATGGAAGGAAAGATCCCCCAGTTTCGATCCCAACAGAAACACACGCGGGAAATCGTCGTCGGGGGCTTTTGTTTCGAAGGGGGCTGCGATCAGCGCGATGCAAGGTATTTGCCAGAGCGACAGTCCGCCTAATGAAAATAGAGCGTAAGCCACTGCCCAAAGTTCGAAATTGGATTTCGAGGCGGAGCCAGCGTGGCCGCGCGATCCCACCCTACGTACGACTATTGCCAATGAAAAGATCTGCCAAACAATCGCTACGTGTGCGAAAAATCGTGGAAGCTGCACCAGCCACCGTAAGCCATGCGATAATGCACGCGGCTCTTGATGATGGGCAGCCTGGAAATCGACGCTGTCCAGAGACTTTTTGGAACGAGTAATGAGCTCTGTTTATGGGTCACAGGACCCAGGCAAACTCGATTGCGTACGTGCTCTTGCAACCGCCAACGAGACACGACGATTATTTAATTACCGCAGGCGATACACGAAGTGAGCAATTATCGGTAATTAGATGGGGTGCGAACGCGTCTGTGCGAGTTACGCTCCGAACGATATTAATGATATGTATGGAATCAGACGCAAAAGCAGTGGATGGAGAAATCGTAGGGGTGGATTCTGAAAAATGTGGAGGGTAATATGACTCCAGAGTCAACGCTTAAATAACGAAGGAACAGTCACTATTTTCAATCATTCTCATTAGTACTCTTTTCTTTATCTTCTTTCTAAGTTACATATTCTATAGAGTGACAGTAGAATTTCCATTAACTGAACCTCGATTATTCTCTCTTTCTGTTATTCAAATTATAGATATTCCATAAATATCCTAGTCCTATTAGTACGGCATTGATTAACATTTAAACAATTATTTAACAATAGAGTGGCAACGATAAGAAAACTAGCTATGAAAAGGGTGCATCGAGCTACGAAAGAATCCCCTCATAAATAACTTCAGTTTCTCATCAGAAGTGGAAAAGCCAGACAATAGCCAGACCGAAAGAAACAACCTACTGAACCAAATTGAATCGAAGCAAAGAAGCCCTGAGTGCGCGCACGAAGTTACTAGAAGCCAGCAGATAATGAAACGCACTTCTTCGCAGCCCAGGTCAATTATATTCGACGTAAAACAATCCCCGATGCGGTATAACGAGGCTTTTATTCAGCAAAGAGGACGGTGGCGTCGGTGTTAATTGAAAACGCGTTCGAGCGATCTGCACCTCGACGAGCCTGCAACAAGACCTCGCTCGTTAAACGAGAAAGGCGAGATCTCGCTACTCGCTATACGAATCGCCCTTTTTCCACGCTCAAACGACACAGGAGGCTTCGCTGCCTCAGGCCCAACGTTAATGCACGCGATTTTCCTTTTCATTCCTCGCGCCCTCACACCGTCGCTGTTTGCGCTCGCGATCTTTGCCCGCGATAGAAGAGAGGGCGGCGTGAAAGAGGCGCCTAGGAGCTGTCGCATTCGTGTATCGATAACGCTAACGATGAAAAGATAACATTTCTCGCCCATGGGTGCCAGCGAGCCTGCAGACTCTACCGAAATTAGAAGCCATTACTTTCCCTCTGCGCGAGTCGAGTCAATGGACAAGTGTGTCCTGAAAGCGCTTCTGAAATTCGTCTTCCAAAAAGTGGACGAGGGAGATGCAATAAGGAGCGGTTTTTCGAGCTGGAGTTTTTTCGAATTCGCTAATTAGACGCCGGATGAAATATTGAAAAGAACGTCGTCACCGTGGCTCGCGCGTTGTAATTGGAATATGTAACGAGCACATAAAATGAATGAAACGAGCGAATTTCCTCAAGCTTTATGCTGCTCCCTAAGCACGCTCCCGGTTACGTAAGAGGGACGTGAATTTAGACCGTTTTCGTTATTTGCGTAACCACTTCTCTGTAAGATTCATTCTCATGAATATTAACGCTGGGAGAGGCTTATTTTTTTCGTCGCCTTTAACAATCGTTCGCGGACCATCCTCGTATAATAAAACCGACCCTCGGTTCCATCTAGTGCCACTCTCGCAGCAAACCTCGAGGGTGGAGGATTGTGAAAGAGAATCAGGTTTATGCACTCACCTTCGCGAAGTCGATTTTCAGTGTGCAGCAGCCGGAGTATATGTCTGCTCCGTGAAGCGTCTCCTTCGCTCTCGTTGC
Organism: Calliopsis andreniformis; assembly: GCF_051401765.1. Taxonomy (NCBI): domain Eukaryota; kingdom Metazoa; phylum Arthropoda; class Insecta; order Hymenoptera; family Andrenidae; genus Calliopsis; species Calliopsis andreniformis. The sequence goes on from NC_135073.1 coordinate 14,709,011, forward strand.
TGATTCCACCGAGTCGAACGTGGATCCAGAAAGGGTCAGTTAAGGATATATAGACACTGCGTTTCGTGGGGTGCTATAGGAATCATTTACTGCGGGAAAAATTAGCAACTGGCTTCTACAGGAAAGGATCTCCATCTACTTAACGTGCTCCGTTTTCTAATGGAGATATTATAGCATGTTTGCGAGAGACTTTCAAATCTCGCGCCCTCTGAGTAAGGGGAATTTAAAGTGACTGATTTGAATGCGATGAATTAAGAATTAAGCTACTGATAGTTCTAGAATACTGGCACTCAAACTTTTCTCATTGGAGCGTTCGAAAGCTGCAGGCGAAGTGCTTTCCAAGAGAAATATTGTTTCTTTGCTCGCGCTAGTATTTGGTAATAAAAGAAAATAAATATTTTACTCCGAGAAGACTCGAGCTGCATCTAATAACCGGAAAGTTATGAATCACAACTTCAAGGAAGAATATTTCTGAAGTCTCGGAAGCTGTTCCATAAAACGTGAAAGCAGTCTGCTAAGTGGGCGCTGAAGATGCCAAACGAGTTACTTCGCGGGACTATCCGGTTCAAAGTATCAAGATGCTGAAGATGCTCGAGATAGAGTGTATCCCGTAACCTGGTCTCGTCAGGAGCAACTTCTGCTTATAAATCTTCATCGCATTGTAACGGAGGCACGTGACCGACAAACTTTCGCGTTGAATCTCTTCAAGGCAAGTGTGCCACGCGATGGAGATCCCCTCGAGGTTTAAGCCCATCTATCCTGCTATCCGAAAAGCAGAGAGCTCGCGACTCGTACATGAAACGCGAGCCACCCAGGAATGGGCAGGGTGTATTGCAAAAGGATATTCCACCATAGCCTGAACGCCGTTTTTCTTGAAGATAACGATACGCCGCACTTGTCCGCTAGGCGCGCTGATCGTGTGCAATACTTCCTGCAACAGAAAATGTAAAACGTATTTTAGCACGTTGCCAGGCAGAGCTGGGAATTTATGTCTCTATCTACAGAGTACGTTATACATATATGTCCTGGAGAAAAAAGAAATTGAAAAACCTGTAGCACATTTTTGCGAAATGCTTCTCATATTTCATTTAAAGCTACATACTTCATTCGTATCGTATAGAGGCAAGTGTGCAGACTTTCGTCTACGCGGTGAAAGATATCCCAAGTGGCAAATTAATGAAAGGAGGTCACAGCTTTGGAATTTTAATATTTAATCCCTGCAAATGAAAATTCGCTACTGTGTACGTTTCCATAATTTCACGTCGGCTGCAATAGAAATTTCATCGTAACGTTGTTTCAAAATATACGCAGCTTCAAGGATGTGGAAACGTATCCTACAGTGGATCATCTCCACGGACATTATTTCCATGTCCATCGTTCCGTCGCTGACAGGCGTTGGAAGGATCGTTTCACAACGCGAATAAATACCCTCCATATGGGATAATAAAAGGACGAATGCTCAAGCTGCGTGCACATCGCACGTAAAAGCACGGTGAAATATTTCCCGCGGCGTCTCAAATTTAAATCGGACATTCTCGTGCACATCTTATTCCGCGCGCATACAAAATAAGGCTCTAAAAAGCTTCGCATCTAGCATTTCCCGAGCATGTTCACCTCGACGCGCCGTATATCTTGCAAAAATGGTCAGCGAATTTATCGTCCCGTTTCTGGATTCGCAAAATTTGAATGCTGAGCAGGTGCTAAAAAGAGAGTGTACTTGAGCGAACAACGCCTGGTAATTTATAGCTCGCTGGGGAAAAAGAGGGAATGGAGAGTAGGGTTAATATAATCCACGTTTAACGACCGATAAAGTTTTTAAATTTTCCCGTGGCTGCAGTTCCGCCAGGGACGAGATGGAAAATCTGGGAGTCGATCTCGCGAAACGATCAACAAGTTCGGCACTACGTTTCAAATGTTTACGAATTGCTCGATCGAGCTTGCGAAATGCTCGATTTCTACACAACCAGCAAAGTGGCGGAGAGTCGAAGTTACGGTACAATTACGCGGCACGCTCGCCTATATAAATGTTTATGAATTTTAATATCCATTACCCTTCGTCGATCATAGAACTAATAAACATGGAAACCGGTTACGATTCTATGTGTGTGAACACTGAGTGTTCCGAACATACTCATCTGTGTTGATACATTTGTGAGGTACTGACTGCTACGTGAAATTCTCTGAAGATATGTTTTTCTAGACCTCTGAGGTTATTCTGCTGTAAGAATCCAGGTCTTGGTCAATCTTTGATCCTCTTCAATTTTTGCATACATTCAAATTCAAATTCAAATTCAAATTCAAATTCAAATCAAATTCAAATTCAAATTCAAATTCAAATTCAAATTCAAATCAAATTCAAATTCAAATCTTCACATTTTCAAATCTTTGAAATCCTTATATATAACTACCTACATGTTTCCATTTCTAGATCAATTTCCAATACTTAGACTCACCTCCACCTCCAGTCTAAAATTCAGTCCTAATTCTCCCTAGCCATCATTCCACGCAAGGCAGCAACAGAATGAAACAGAACCCAAAAGAAACATGGAAATGGTTTGAATGGAGGGTCCCTGAGTCGACCCGCTGGCCCAAAGAGGGGCTCGCGATTGAAAACGCCCGAAGGACCAGGTGTACGTTTACCTGTAGCTGCGCGCGACAAGCTCGCGTGATGACGCAGCATGGCGCCATGCCAAACCCACTTTTAAGCTGCAACTTCTTCCGCGAGGCGCTTTGCGTTCAGCCGCGGGGGAGGCAGTTGACTTACGAATCCTAACGTTTGCCCGATGAAAAATTGGAGCTTCCCACGGATCCTTTTACACCGGAAAAACTACTCGGGTTTCGAGTCGGCGAGCTTCCACTCACAGCGTCATCCATTTCAAAGAGGAAGAGTAAATATGCCTGCCTACGTATTCTATTTTCCTCCGCTTTGCGGAACGCCACTCTAGAGGAAAATAGCGCGCATTTATTACACTAGCCCGCGATCTCTCTGATAAACAAGCTGCGCAACTTCTGCTGATTGTGTGTACAGTAATCGGTGCGTGCATAGAAATCTGATTTCCGGCTCCCAGAGGAGCATATTTGGAGTCGATCTCTCTGGCTGATTGCGTTACCTACAAATTACGCGCAGCTTATGTTTCTACTCTAAATTGTATTGGAAATTCGATTACGTAGACAGACGAATGTACGTATGAAAATTACAAGTATCTCGTTGCATTTACCAAAGTTTGCCAACATGGGTTCCACTTCTCGTGTTGCTCATATATTTCAAGCCTTGCCACCTAATTTAAACTCGATAGAATTTCAACTCGCAAGGACCTGGGGCTGCTCGAGTCAAACTGAAGGAAGGCCTTCGGTGGCTTTGGGTGATTGTTACTCATTCACGAAGATTCTCGCGTACAAATAAACGACGATGTCTGGTGCATAGATTCGCAGGGATCGCCTCGCGCACTGTTTGCATCTCGAGAAGCACGCGTATCCGAGGCGCGGACTTAATTATCCGGTGTTTCCATCCGGGTCGAAGAAAGTAAAGCTCCTTTGTGCGCAGTCCGAAACTTGAATAGGAGATCTTTTGTTGCATCTCTCTGTATAGCGCGGTGTAAATTCAATACGACCGTCTTCCCTCCCTTTTTCTCGCCCGTCGCGACGTCTCTCGTCGATCTTAACAAAGGCGCCCTCCGCTTAAACGATACGACCAGAAGCGGCCAGGAATCGCGATAAGAATATAGGTATAGGTAATCCCTCGACGTCTCTTTGTTCGTCGGAAACGTGTTCGTTCGCAGAAACGGCGGTTATCGTGGGACAGATAGGGTAATGGAATCTATTGCTTAATAAAATCTTGAGGAAAGGAATGGGAAATATTGCCTGACGAGAGGGAAAGACACCTAGAGTGATCTAATGGAAGAGACGAGTATAGATCAAAGATACTGAAGAAGAGGGCGTATCAAAGGCTCCGCTATTTCTTCATTTTATTATACCTCAGTTTTGAAATAAGTTCAGCGATGCACTCATGATTTCTTGGAACTATTCTTCCACTTTCCTTGCCCCAGATTCTAAAAGGACAAATTCTGATTTCTAGTGCATAGATTGATCTTAAAGACCAGCCTTTTATATTCTGTAAACTTGTATCGAGGCAACACTGTATCGATGATTTGGAGTATTAGTCTAATTTCATTACCAACAGCAGAATTCCTAACGCGTCAGAATTAGATCCCACGACTTTTATTTCAACCTTGACAGTAACCTAGTGTCTCAGATTTGCGTCAAATTCTCTGCCCCAGTCCATAAACCGCACCTCTTGCTCCAGCCCAGTATTAGTTAATATTTGAAGCTGTACACTCGCTCTAATACTCCCAACGACTCGTATCCTCGACTACAAGAGTCATATGAAGGATTTACAACTTCACCAACATCCTACACCGCGAGGATCTCTAACCCAGGCTCAAACCTTAATGCAGCCGCAGTCACGATCTAGGATCTGACCTCACGATACAGGCTGCAAGATTCACGAGCCTTCAGAGGTAGTAATATACATGCATCCTCGAGCCAAAAGACCAGTCTTGCTCTCCTCGATCCATTGTGACCAGTGAATCGTATTTCTGTTTCATGATATCGGTCGTTTTCCAAACGGCCCGAGACTAACCACTTCGAGTCATCCTCTATATTGAAGATGAATTAAGTAAGAAGCTAGCTTTCGTAGTTATCCCCTCACCCTCTGATTGATGCCCGTCGGCGAGCCTTTTCTATTATTAGGGGTTCTCGTTCTCCAGCTACAACTGTAATCTCATCCCAGTTCCATTCAGCCGGCTCGAAGCACGTGAAAAAGTGATGAAGCGTAGCAATTACGACGCGAATTCGCTCGACACGGGCCGAGAAACCTTCTCCTCGAAGACAGTGGCCAAGAATATACCTGGAAACGGAGTATTTCCCTCGAGTACAATACCGTCGTGTTCTGGGGAACATGCAAGTGAGTGTTCGGTGGAAGAAGCCTCGAACTCGGCGATATGCAGCGCAATAAGCACGCCGTCAGTCGCATCTGCGAGTAGGCGAATTGAAAGGGGCAAATTGAAAGCCGTGAAGGCCGAGTTCTTCGTTTATCCTGTTAAAGCTCGAGCCTCCATTCAGCAGTTCCCAGGTTTTCTTCCCTCCGCGTACGACCAATCGCGCAGAAATAAAGGGACGAGCCGTGTATTATGTCTCCGACGAGCACGCCGAGGGAATAACGCAGCGCAGGAGACCAAGACAGATCTCTCGACTCTTTTTATTTCTCGTGGGAAATTTGAACGCCAGGAAACGTGGAAACTCCCGTCGAAGCGCGGAACATCTGCAGCGAGATACGTGTCCTGGGACTCGTCGCCTCTCTGACATGGAATACTATGCCTTTGGAATTTTCATAATTGGCGAAAAACACTTGCTAGCATCTGCCACCTCGATGGGCATCATCACCAACGCGGTACGCGTTGCTGCTCCGTTGTACGTTGGAAGGCGAATACAGATGCGAGTAACAGGAAAAAAAATCTTGTGAAAGAGATGAGAAGAAGAGACGCCTTGAAGCTACACTTGATTTTTTCATCTCATCGAGCCCGTGGTTCTGTGGCTGACCTGCCTCACGCTGAGCCCGATCGCGTGTTTTTCCCCTGCTTCTTCCTACAAGCGATATAAATATCGGCGACGAATTATCTTGAAAGGCGGCGCTATTCTCTCGAGGGTCGCTGCAAAGAGACCGCTGAAAGCTAAAGCAAACAACTGTGGCCACTGTTTCTAATGCTTGTGGAAGATGCTGGAGGTTTTGTGATGTTTGCGGACTGTTAAATCACAGTAGATAAGAAGATGGCAATATATTTATTGTGGGACTAAGAATAAAGAAGCTTTCTTATATTACAGAGAATTTGAGACGGCCGTGGGTGGTTCAGAAAAAGCTTGTTGCAGAAATAGAATAGTAAAGAAGATCTACTATAATCTTAACACTGAAATTTGAGTAAAAATGTCGTTAAGAATATCTCCATTTAAGAATTTCTCTTCATAAAACGAGTGCAGGGCTCAGAGTATTTTTTATATAGAGTCCCCCACCAGTTTTTCTTAAAACATCCTCCACGTTGACCGATTTGAAGAGACGGAGGTAAGTAATCGGTACACGAGGGATCTTTAGACCAGTTCCTCATTTTTATTCCACGCCTCGCGCAGCCCACGAGTTTGACCTACCTCACGTACCAGTCACCTTCGCCTTCCCTTCATCTTCTTTCGCGCCGTGACTGATATAAACGCAACTGGTAGGTTAACTTTAGAGGGAGCATCAAAGGACGTGTGTATACGCGGGCCGCAGCTGTGAAAACCACGACAACTGGATCCCTCATAATTCCTATGAAGTCTTTAATCACGGAGCTTGCCATTCTGTAACTGGAGACCCGTGGATCTTTCTGCTACATCAATGACGGGGCTTAGAGTGATTAAAAAGGAAGAGAACGAGAACCAGAAGCAAAAGGAAGAGACACGAGATGTAACCGTATGCCTCGAGAATATTTATTTACGAGGAATAGATTTCTATTGACGCTGACGACGAGATCATTGATGGTACTACGCTTCTGCATATGTAATTGCAAGCAAAATGGTGTCTTTTTATTTTGCTCTATGATTTGTTGCACAACTAAAAATGACCACTTCAATATTATTGATTTCAGATGCATCTGAAGGCTCAAAATTACAAATAGAAGAAAAGATGATAAAGCATTGGAGCTAACTTTCGAACAAAAACGATGAAAAACATTCTTCCAACAGACTACATTTTTACCAAATATATTTTCTTATAGGGTACACTCGTTTCGAACTTTTGCTCATTTCCCCTCTGCAGGAACCATGTAAATGCAACACTGAAGCCAACTTTCGAAAGACTGCGCTCGCCAAAAGCACCGGTAGTCCTGGTGTCCCCTAATTCCGGAGAAACTTCCACCGTAAGATTACTCCGTGCACCGGAATTCAAAAGCGGCATTATTTCCCGAAAACACAGAGGGAAACGTGACCGTTCGTGCGATAATCATTAAACGTAACTTTGAAGAAATACACTGATGATCAAAAGTTTTGTGCACAAGTGTCGTTCACGTTTTTCAAATGAATAGGAGGGAACATGTAATGGTGGCCCGATTAAGCACTGAGAAACGAAAAAAGAAGGAAATACTGCTGTAGGAGAGACAAATTAAAATAAAAATCTTTATAGAGATCCAATTGCTGGAGGTAATTAAATCAGGGTGAAGTAGATATTCAAGGCTACTCAGAGGGTTCTTAATTATCTTCAGGAAGGGGGCGATTAGCTTCTTTATACTATCTTTTAGCCATCCGTTTCCTCACTCCGCTTCTCATCTTATCACAGAAAATTGATATGCCGCAAACACGAAAATTCTGTTAAAGGAAAATATCGTAGAGAGACGAGCAGCTTCTACGTCAATTATAATGAGAGACTGCTACCATAGAGACGAGTTTTCTGAATATTTAGCAACGTTGAAATATGTATAAAGTGTAGAATCCATGAATCCATGAATTCAAATTACAGAAAGGACTCTGTTACAAAGGCCAAGCAATTTGTATCCCTTCGCATTAATACCACGCCGTTACAACGGACTCCACGAATTCAACCAACCGAGTGCTCATCAACATCCAAGCGATATATCACACTCCGCAAGCCAAGGCAGCTCGAATTTCTCCTTTAATCCCTCCATTCCGTTTCGCCCAGGCCACAAGCGCCTCATTCGTTCCAAAAATGTTCCCTCAGTCTTTCTCCAAGGAAGGAAGAAAAAACCACCTTTCCTCGGGTCCCTCATTACCATTCAGAGCGAAAGCTGTACCGCCGTTTGACCTGGAGGGCCAGCTACGAAATTTCCTCTCATTGTCCTAACCAGCCACGACAGCGAGCACAACCGCGGCGGGGCTAAGTTTCAGAGTAGGCCGCATATACCTCGACCGCCGTCGAAACCGCCGTATCCACCGCGGCTTTCCCCCTAATTCCATTGAGACTCCGCCGTGGAAAGATCGTTCCGCTTACGGGCCGAAAACTCGAGCACAGGCTGACCTTAATCGTCGTTACTTGTGTACCTACATCGCTGTAGCTGACGAGGAAGTCGATTGCCAGCGAGAAGGAACGTGATCGAGGGGACCCTTGGGCGGAGGCTACAGAGACATAGGACGCGTAACAGGCTGGGATCGAGGTCTAGCCAGAGCGCAACACGTCCCCGGGAAACCAGATACACCGAATCGAACGGAAATGTAATCGTGGCCCAGGAAACTTTTAAATCTGTGATGGGGACGCGTGACTCGAATGCAGCCGGATCGCTGCACCCTCCTTCCTCTTATTTACAATGGCTCCGCGATCGCACAGTGCCCGCGAAAGCTGCGCGTGATCACGTTTCCATTTTATACTGTGCGCCAGGACGCGAATTTATGGGAGGTTAAATCCTTGCGCGGTCGGGGAATCGCGAAGATTGAATTTTCGTGGGAGCAATAAGGAAGCTGTCGGCATCCTTTTGGACGTCGAGGGCTCGTTGCATCACGGTAGGGAAATCGAGAGGTGCTCGATTTTGAATTTCAAATAGGGACTGGTGAAAGTTATATTAGCTTCTGTCTTTGTGATTACATCGATTCATTGAGCAAATTTCGTTTCTGTGCTCAACGTTAATTGGCTCCGCGCTGATGAAGAAGTTTAAGTGCTGAAGAACGTGCGCTGCTCAGAGCAGTTAGAAACTCGTCTGCACGAACGATATTATCACTTAGTAAGCCACCCAGTATCTTAAACTTTCAACAAGCTAGGTAGAGGTATACAAGACCGGCCCTGTCAAACTTTGCGAACATACTGTAACTGTGTTTGTCGAGGATTTCTTATACATTTCTCCAATATAACGACGTCCTTGCAGGCTAGTTAATAAATTCAATATTCAGTACAAGTATCTTCTGTATTCCCATCTGTCCCATTCAACCCTTTCAGGGAAAACATGAGCCAAGGAAACCTCGAGGAGCCCCCAGACAATCGAATCGAGAGCACTTCCTTCCATGCTGAGTACCGAAAAAGAGAACACGGTCGAATACACTGATAGTTAAGGAGGCATACGGTGGCAAGATATTTGACAGAAAATCGTCTCTCGCCGTATCTGTACCCAGAGGGTGGCTCCTCCAAGAGGGTTAACAATGCGCTTCCTGAATGGCCACGTTTCTGTATCTAACGATAACACTTGGAGCGTCGTACTCGCGGTTGATACACAGAAGCTTATCTGAAAATGGTTACGTATTTCAGGCTGACATTACCTTATCGTGAATGGAGCCCGTATCAACAAAGGTAGCGTCGAGCTCATCGCGCTAAATGCAACTCGCGACGCCAGCCATCGAATCTGGTTTAGCCAGCGATGCTTCAGCGATTCAATCGCGCCAAATTCTAGTAACCCACGGCAAACACTCTGTTGCGACCTCGGTCGATCCAATTTTAATAAACTTCGCGGCGAAACGGGAGCGCCGAGCATAGGGTATTAACACGATTTGCTCGTTTTTACAGGTCGCCACCGTGTTCCTGCGTTGTTTATCTGGTTCAACAAGTTGCAAAAATCAATATTTGTTTAAGCCCGAGCTGCCGACGACTAAGGCACCCTTCGAGCCCAACTACGCGAGTAAACCGCGACACGCTCGATAATATTGAATGACTTACGGTTTATGTTTGAGAAGGAAACGGTAAACGCAGCCACCGTGGCGGAAAATTAGCTTTTGGGGGATTGTAACGAAATCGGGAATCTGAAATTTACAATTTTTGATACTAGGATTTCCATTTTTCTCTGCATCACTATCAAATACACTAAGACCTGTTCTACCTAGTATTTTTCTTTAAAAAACACAAATTTTCTAGCGACGTAATCTTCATTTTCCTTTGCTCATTATCACTGCTTCTACAGGTAAAGAAGAACCTTTGTCTTTGAAGGTTTAGCAAAACCTGTTAAGAAGATCCTTCATCCTTCTTTTTCAACCCCTTCTCTGAAGCATCGATCCAGGATAAGATGACATCAAGGTTCATCCACTATGAAAACAGTTAACAGAACCGTTGAAAAAGTGAACAGTCGAAACGAACCAAACCACCAGAGACAATGTTCCCTCAACAAGTAGCGACGACCAGGGTCGTTACGGTGCATAAACTCATCAACGTGTTCCAGCGGGCAGGGACCCATAAAACGGAGCCCGCTCGCTGGTCGCGGAGTGGCAAGTGGGAACCATCTCGTACACCGTGTGTAGGTGGATTTAATGCGCACGTGGATTCGCGGAGTACGCGCGTGTGGAAAGGTCTATCCTAAATCCGGATTTCAAACTCATCCGACCTAATCCTCGTGGCTTGAGTGCTCGATGCAAAGCGCTTAGACGGTTTTGCGACAAATATCGATTGTCAGAGGGGACTATCGTCGGCATTATTCGATATCTTCCACTGTTATTCCGAAGCGAATGCAAATCCCTGGTATAGCGCGACGAAAATACCGATGGGGTTATACTGAGTCGAGGGTATTCCCATTCCTGCTTATCCTGGAGTTAAAATTCGACTCACACGCGCTCGAAAATATTCGAAACTAAATTTATGCGTCATAAAAGTTTCACTCGAATATTCAGCTTATATCCACTGCATTTTATTCTGTTTGAAATACTGACCAGAAGCTTTTCATACCAAAAACAGTATAATATCTTAAGAATACAGTAACATTGAAGATAAAAGAAGCACCTACACTAAGGTATAGTAAAAAATATATACCCGACGAAATATCATATGCTTTGTGTGTTCGATACTCTCGATACACCAAGGCTCATAAAACGGTTCTACAACTTCACTTTACGATCTCACTAGACTGCTTCCAGTCGCTATACAAACTTGCCCGATAGACAGACGAAGTCATCGTCCGAGGCGTTAGAAGCCACGGATAAGATTAAGCGTTTCCCCTTGAATGTCTCTCGATACAGTCGCGAGAAATATGAGCGATATCCCCGATGAACAGAGTTGCGCGCAATCTACGCTCGTATTGAAGCCGAGTCGCTGAGGCGTGCAGTCAGTCGCACTTTCATGGAAATTTCCCATTGAAAACTTGCAGGGTAATTGTCGAGCGAGAGCAGGCATCGATAAGAAACGACAGCACCGTTGGAGGGAACATTGTTCCCGTTTGAAGGTAGGAAAAGAAGACAGGAAGGTATTGTTCGTGGAAAGAGACGATGTCGAATCTGCATCGACTACTATATTAACACGTTCCCTGCCATAGTGGATCTTAAGAACGTAACGCTTTATACATTCATGCGATGGTTTTCAGTAGAATAATTAATTAATTTCGGAAAGCCTGAGAACCGCTGTGCTGGGTCTGAAAGAAATTCTGGGTCAACTAACAGTTAAAAAGGAAAAAACAGAAGAAGAAAGATAAATCCACTGCCGCAGAGAATCCTAAGACGTAAAACAAACGAGGTACAAATTCCTTTTTTGGAAAGCAGTGTAAATCACTGTGCTAAGTCTGAAGAAAATCCTAGTGATAATTAGGGAAGTGTAAAATAGTACTGACGCAAATTTCAATGTCCCTAGGAGTCGTGCTCGGATCATAAAGGATTAATAATACCTCACAATCCACAGTGACATTGCAAACGAGTAGAGCTCCACCTGACGCGTTGGATTGCAGGATTAATTCGACGTGAGCGAATTTCGTCGTCAGCTCCTAGCAAATTAAAACTGCGCAACGTGTTGCCGAGTAAAAAGCAGGGCGCAAGTGTGCCTCCTCCAAAGCATTTTCTGGCTACGCGGGCCACTTCGCGGTATTAATTACGCGCTGTTCATAAATCCACGGGGAGGTGAGTAATGTATTCATGCTTTCGTCAACGTAGGCCAGAACCACTGTGGCAAAAAGTCACTGCGAAGACAAAAGAGTGGGTCTCCCCGAGAATTACTCCCGGGCACGTGAAACTCGCGGAACTTGTCGGAACTTTTATCAACTGCCGTTGGGAAGCTGTTCGAACGGAACTCGTTTCGGCGAGGGGAAAAGAATATCGCTGGATTATTCACAAGACAAACAAGCTGCCTGAACTTCCACGACATGAAGGGTACCTCTGATGCAACTGCTTCCTAATCTTATTTGTAACGACACGGATTTAATTGGAGGAGGTTAAAAATGCCACGAAGGTTTTATCAAATCTGTGTATTTGCATTTGAGGCTTGTAGATCTGCTCACGTGATTTGATATAATAAATAATTCCGAGAAACGTTACTGAGTTTGTTTTTTTTCGGGGGTATAAACATTCCTAGTGCTATGTCACGCGAGGCTTTGCACATATGGATTCGTTTCCAAGGTCGGATGGAACATAAATTCGTGTCTGGTTGAGGTTCAGTAATAGAATGACCTTTCGAAAATGTTACTGACTTAGGAAGAAGGATACAAACGGAGGAAGAAGGCTACAAAACTGATATATAATGTGTAAAAAATTAATACTTAACTTCTTCGAGTAAAAAAAAATCATTTTCTCGACAGACTATTCAGTGGGCAGAACATTTCCCCTTCTTCATTATATATTACCAGCACCGCCCACAAATGGAGTCAGAGAAGGGGAACGTTCCGCCTATGAAAACCACACCCCTTAACTCTATTGGCCAAGGCACAGAGCATTTCTTTCAGAAACCTCCACTGTTTTCTCAAACAGACTACTCAGAAATGAAAAACTGTAATCTTCTAAGAGTAGCGCAATTACATTCTCTTGATAAATTTTCACTAATTCAGCCGCTATCTTTGCTTTCTGAACACCCGATACATAGTTCGAGCGTGGAACATTACATCATCGCGAATACTTTCCACAGATCGTTCGACGATTCTCGTAAAAGCGTGCACGAAAGAATTCAAGTCTCGAGAGCGGCATAGACGCGTGCTGGATTTATCGCGCGTCTATTTAGGAGAAGCCAAGAGCCGTAATCTCGCGAGAAGAACGCGCAGAAGAGCGCGAGGATGACGCACAAACAGTTAGCCGAGGTCGATGCCATCCGAGCGAATCGTATCGCTCCGTAAATGATTCAGCGTTAATGGTCAGAAGCGAAGTCTCCGTCGGCAGCAATAATCTCCCTGTGACTGACACTTTGACGAATAACAGATCGTGCCTGGCGGAACCAAAGCTTTGAAGAAAGTAATATTCTTGGAGAACGGAGCGCTATTAACAGTAGAGCGCGACAGTGTACGCTTTTGGACAATTAGCGTGGGAAATTGATTAACCTAGGCCTTTGTGTTTGTCGAGAATAAACGGGGGATACAAAGACGTTAATGTCACAATGTATTCTAATGAATGCTACTCCGCAATGATTGCTAGACGTATTTCCTGAACATTTGACTAGAACGTGCACACTGATTCGCATTCTAAATGAGAATAATTTTGCACAAAAGCCTTACTTTTCTAGTAATCTGCATTCAAAATTCTGGTTAATGTTTGTGCCAGATATACATAGTAGGTATAGGTGAAGTTTAATTGCGTTCAACAGTAGAATATTGAGATATCGCTACAGTTATTGAATATTAAATGTCACAGGGGTTAAACATTCTAATTTTCATTCACGTATATCATGCATTTTTCTACGTAAATTCTGTTTTCACAGTATGATAAAGCCTTGCCGCAGGGCTCGACGTTTCTTGGAACTGGGCGCAGTTAGCTGTGGCTAACGTCGGATTTTTCTGACGCCAGGAATAAAAAAATGCACGGTAACAAAAAAAGGTTGACGTCTGACGCGTGGACGAAGAGGAACGTGGAACAAGCTTAAAGCTAGTTTTTTCTACTCGGGTCTTCCGTGAAGTACGACTACAGAAATACGGGTAGAATTTTTTCTAGTCGATGTGTAGACGGACAAGAGAGAGCTATTCGTCTTTTCTGAATGAGTTCTACGTTTTTTATTTATCGTCCCTATTCCCTGCTATTGCTCACTTCTTAGTTTCTGCTCCCTACTATTAGGTCTTACTACTTTTTTCTGTGTATTTTTTCATTCCTACTCTCTTCTTAAGCTCTACTCACTACTCGCTATTCTACTTCCTTTTTAATCCTTCCTCAGTAATCACTGCTCTACTCCCTTCCCAACCCCTACTTACTTCTTTCTATTCTCTACTCTGTCATTCCTAATGACTTCTACCGACATTCTACTCTAATCCCACGACCCTTAACCACTAAGGAAGTACCTACATTCTCTACTCCCTTCTCCCAATTCTCCCCCTCGTGACTTCGTAATTCCTAGTCCACAATCTCCTCGAAAACCAAGCAACATCCTCTCGCCACGTTTAAACATCCAAATTCTCTACTGAGAACCACTTCCCACCTTCATAAAAATGTTCATTTCGATACCACTTACTTCACCGTGCCAAGTATATTTAGACCATCTCTAGGTAGCTAGGCGAGGCAGTTCAATTGCTTATTTGAACGCCATATGAAAACATCTGGCATATGAATGGCGAATACAGATTTTTCCAGCGCGAAACGCGCGGATGTAATTCACAGGCAGCTATTCATAGGCACCATTGGTTCCTAAATGAACGTAGCGAGACCGTTTCGGCCAGAAAACGACGACCACGAAAAAAGAAGAGAAAAACCGCGCGGCTAGAGCGCGTTACACGCGTGTATCAATTAAATCTGTCCACGAGGGAATTAATCGACGGCAAATGCGACGGGGAATTCACTTGATAAAGATTTATCATGGCGGGTAACGCGGGCATTACTCTGAGCTCGCTGCTGGACGCCGCGAGAACGGAACACGTTTTCCGCGTTTCGCGAATTCAGGCCTTGCCGTATGCAATGGAGCATCTGTATGCAGTCACGCAACCTGCTCCCTCACACAGCGCTGGCTACGTGCGGACGTAATCCAGACGCGAGTCAGACACTCGAGCATTCTTCACGGGTAAAATTAGAAGCGATAGGTGTGCGCCCACCACTAAATACGTCCTTACCGATTTTTTTCTGGAGGAATATCGAGAGCAGCCGTGCTGAGCGTGACGCAATGGCACCTGGGGACGCAGAGCTGCATTTGGAGGAAGACGAAAGAGGGTAGAGCTGTGGAGAATGGAGGAAGAGATGAAAAGACGGGAATGCGCAGAATTTATATGAATTTGTACCTGTGCCGTGGTGCGTAACAGTGCGAGAGGAAGGTGCAGGGTGAATGAACCTGGTGTGTGTTGGCTGCTTGCGAAGGAGATCTAGCAGCTGGTTGGATTACTAATTAGTTTGGAGGGATTGAATGAGTTCTAGGAATGCACGTGGAGGAGATTTCGGTTCTACGATATGGCGTCGAGAGAATATACGGAGAACTGGTATTTGACATGCAGAGTTGACCGGTTATAGTTAGGATTCGGAACCCAAGTTGTAGTTAAGTCATATTTTATTGCGCTTGCCTTTGGGTGATCCCGAGTTCTTATTAATTCCTCAAGGCAAACGAGTCTCAATGTAAGAATATTCAAATATTCAAATTTTCAACGGTCACATTTTTAAATATTCAAATTTTTAACGGTCACATTTTTAAATTTTCAAATTTTTAACGGTCACATTTTTAAATATTCAAATTTTTAACGGTCACATTTTTAAAAATTCAAATTTTTAACGGTCACATTTTCAAATATTCAAATTTTTAACGGTCACATTTTCAAATATTCAAATTTTTAACGGTCGCATTTTCAAATATTCGAAATTTTCAATTCTCAGTATAATTACTGACAACTGACTACTCCAATAACAACATTGAAATCCATACAAAGCTATAGATTTTATTCCAACTTCCTTATACAAGAAGCACCTATCTCTCCACCCCCCATTCCTATCCTCCGAATGAACCACAATCGTAGAATGAGACGCTTTGCAAGGTTTACTCCAAAGCATTCACAATCAAGTATCAAATCCGCCAGAACAGAACAGAACAGAACAGACGGAAGATAAAAATTCTCGACAACACGAAATCAACGGTAGATTTTTTAAAGTAGTCCAGGGCAGACTGAACAAACACGTTTCCGCTGTTACGATCGAGAGCAGCAACTCCGACGGTAGTTCCTAACGAAGAGCAATTTCGTTACTGGGAATAGAAATGCGGTCTTAACTACACGTACAAACACACTTGGTGCAAGGGACATCTGTAGTGGATGCACTCCGTCCAGTTTGTCTCTTCGTGTTTCGAACGTTCATGTAGCTTTAGCCGTAAAAGGATCAGGAAAAGAGAGCAGCAACGTTTAAGCGTGTGCTATATACAACGAGAAAGTAACGTTTGCTCGCGAACTGTGTATAATGGTACTTCGAAGGCGTAGGCAAGCATTGTTACGCCACGGACCGATATATTCGCGAACTTCCTAACTGCATACATTTTGCGCGCCTCATATTGGATGCATTAAACCGTGCATAACTGATAAGAAATAATTCGGAGAAGACTCAAACAGGAATTGGGATTTTTTCTTTTTTTGGGATGCTTTGAGGGCTACAAAGGTAGAATTTAATTAGCTTAAAAACGAGAATGGAATAGTTGAGGTGGTATTTACTTTCTAGGGACACTGGAACGCACGGTATTTTTAAAATTTTCAGACAGGTTTATCTTTTCAGACAGGTTTGAAGTACGTTCTGTAAAGGCAGAAAATTCATACATTCTGTCTATTTTTTAAGTTCTATTTATTGTGAATTCGAAATAAATTTAAATTGAAAATTTGAAAATTCCAGTGGTCACGATTTAAAAAATAATTCCCTTGATACCAGACCTGCAAAAGGGAATATCCTCTTATGTAAAACAGACCTACATTCGAGTAAAAAGCAACTGTGCTCCATTAACAGCAGTGATTTACTCGTAGCTATTACCATCAGCCATATGGAATCCCTGCATCCCTCCTCATATTTATTTTTATGAAAGATGTACTTTTCACACTGCCCTCCCATTTCAATACAAATCCGACATCGCTGACATGAACGTTCTATGTCGTTTAAAAAATTTATGGCTTGGCTCGCGTCGTTTGACGCGCATTCTCCGTCCACTGTAACTAAATTTATTGCGTGCGAATATAGCAGAGATTTTGAAAATGTCACAGTGGACAAAGAATACAGGGAACTTGAATCGAGACACCTTGATTTTCGCTGGACTAACAGAAGCAGATAAATCATCTCGAACACAGCGAGCAGAAAATTGCATTTTTTACTACTTCCCGCGAACACTGGCTCTGTATTTCTAGAGTATCCTGTTTCTTGTCTCCGAAGAAACAAATGTCCTGCCATGATTAATGAACGTAACTGTCCCAATACCCGAACATTTAAGATGTTAAATGCCTCAGTGGTAGTAAATGGACAACCTGAGATGTATGTCTCCAACTTGAATTATGTCCCTGTAGCTGAACATACTATTTTATAACAGATACTATTTCTTGTTTCCTTTTTTTCATTATGAACACTCGAATTTCAATTTAAAGTGAAACCCTAGAATCAGCGTCAGTGTACAGATACTAGGGGACATGGCACGTTTACCTTGTCTAACATCAAACGTTCCAACGTCTAACATTTGTGTCTCGCAGGAGGCACCCGAGACGGGACACTAGCACGAGCACGCGCGATGATGCGTCCCGCCACGAGTCAGGGGAAGCCCAGGGGACGTGATGCATGATTTCGGTCAGTGCTGTCACAACACGAGCGTCTCCTAAATTTCAAATGATTATATATCTTTCGAAACGACGACGGGACGTGCGAGAGGTCGTGGCTCGCTCGCCCCGACGTGCACACGCTCAGGAATCCCACCATTATGTCACGAACTTTCGGCCCGCTATGCGGAAAAATCAATATTTATGGCACGGTGTCAACTGCTCCCCCTTTCCTTGTCGCCTCCTCATTGGCGGTCTATTTCGGTGGCAGGTCCGATCCTCCGACGTCGCCTCCGTCGGGTGTCGACCTCTCGAAATCGAGTTTTGACGAGTACAAATGCATCCACGGGTGGTCGGGGAAAAAAGCCGCGGCGGCTAATCGATAGACAGCCACCTGGAAACCTCCTAGAACTGGAGACACCGAGTTCACGGACATAAATCAGCCATGTCGAAAATGCTCGTGGCGTATGCGAGAAATGGAACGAGGAGCATGAAAGACTCGCCTTCTCGATGGAGACTGGGAGCAGGAGTTACTTTAGATATTGGGAGAATCGTTGGTGAGATTGATGTTGGCTCTAGGGAGGGAAGAATATGATGGTTTGAAATGTTTGACAAGGTAACTCGTTACGAGGAAAATATTTGCGGCGAAGGAACGTGGAAAAGTGATTGCTCCTAAGCAGTAGTCCTTGAAAACAGAAAGTGGTAATTATGGAAATTACTATGGTGTATCTCTTCTCGTCTCCAGTTCTTCGAATTTTAATTTAGAATTCTATTAGAATTCGAACAAATTCGTGGCTTACTATAAACTCAAAGGGCATTCCCTATCCAATTAATTCTCCACCCCAAGTATTTCCAACAAGTACACTTTACTCTCAAACAAACCAGCAGAAAAACCAACACCGAAGTGGATTCGATTCATGAAAAGAAAAACCGATTTCAGGATGATCAAACATCTTCCCCAGGAAAATTCAAGAGTGTCCACCCCACGCTACTCTACCTCCATCAACAGACCACGAAATACGGATGGCTCTTTCTTTCACCCACGCTTAAACACCAGGAGACCCAAGGCCTCTGAAGTGGAGGATACGAACGGAGAAAGGAAAAACCGCTGGCAGGGCGATCGATCAGAATTTCGAGCAAGTTTCGAGTGTGTCCACCCCCGCTCGAAAGGGGAGCCGTGGTAAATGTACGATTTACGAGGGATTCGTTCGTTTGTTGCCGATTCACGAGGAGTAGGGTGCACCCACGATACGCGTGGGCACGTTGCCTCTGTCTCTCCACACCCATCCGCCTGAGGTGTAGCGAAAGACAGTGGGTGGGGAGAGAGGGTGGTCGCTTTATCGATTATCGACTAGAGCCGGAAAAAGAGCACAGCTTGATGGATTCAAACACGGCCTACCACTTTTCCCGACTGCTGCTACTTCAACCACACCCTACCTCGGACACTGCTGGAGAGTCGTTAAAATGGAACGAGTATCGGGGGGGTCAGTGAAGGGGGTTGGACGAGGAAAAATTTCCGCGCTTCCTGAAACTAGGGGCATCGTGAATCGCAACGCAACACCCTCTCTACTTCGCGTATCATCGAATTTGTCTTTCCCTCGACTTCAACGCGTCCTGGATATTCATGGAGAAAAAAGTGGCAACTCTTCTTCTTTCTAATTAGAAGAAGAAAACTGATCTCCCGACGAGCTGGTACTTATATCACTCTAATGATTAATTCACAACGAGAATTTTTTCGCAGGACACGACACATCGGCGAAAGCATTAATCAAACCGTTTAGCGCGGCTGAAACGAAAGCAATAATATGCTTCGGGAATCGAATTATTACTGTCACGGTCCATGCCTCCACGCTCCAATCACTTTTAATCGATTCCATCGGCCAGCGACCGTGGCAATTATTATATTCGAATATTCACGACTCAGTTGGCCCACCAGCGCGTATCAATTACGACCGATGCAACTAATCTGTCGTTTAATTTCCACCCACGATTCCATCGAATATCTGCTCGACTTGAG
The DNA here is from genome assembly GCF_051401765.1 of Calliopsis andreniformis. Lineage (NCBI taxonomy): Eukaryota > Metazoa > Arthropoda > Insecta > Hymenoptera > Andrenidae > Calliopsis > Calliopsis andreniformis. The sequence continues at coordinate 14,728,616 of NC_135073.1, forward strand.
ACCGATTTGTCCCACCCCACGATTGGCAGCTCGCACGGATCACTTCGTGGCCGGCACGTGATTCGCGTGACCGATTGTAATTGAATCTTATCGCGCCAAGACGCGGGTCGACGCGAATTTGTCGCTTAATCGCGCATCCCGGTGTGATTAAACACGCCGCTGCCTGATCGTATATTCGGGTGAATTAACGCGATCCTGCGTAACTGGTGGAGGGGGGAGACGTTTCGGGGAAAATACTGGGTCGCTTCGTAAAGTGATGCAATTAGCGGTATATGGAGCACTAACAGAGCGATATCCCTAATGAAGAGTAGGTAGTGATAATGTAGTACCTACTTTAACGAAATAGGTACTAATTGACGAAGTTTATTATTTGCTTTGAAAATGTAAAAAAGGGCAAAATTATGAATGGGAAAATTAAAATTAGTCTTTTTAAATTGGGTTTGTTGAGGGTACAGGGTTCTTTAATTTCACAGTGTTTATTGCAATGTAAAGCTGGGTCTACATATCAGCGAACAGTTTATGAACACTGTTTGCAAATTTCTCATTATCCTAACTCGATCTTTCCGCGAACACCAAAAGCAGTATGCGAACAGATACACGAATAGGCGATTTCTAGGACATTTAATTTCCGTATTGTTCGCGAATAGTTTACGAACTCTGGTGTATTCGGATCTTAATAGAATCCAGTACAAATTGTTACTATATAATTGGTAAGAGAAAACAAAGGAAGCTATTCACCCGATAAGCTCTCAGCAGCGCCTCGCGTGTGCAGGAGAAATACAACGCGGAACAATTATACGTAGGAAATGACCTAATGGCTTAATAAACAAATCCCAGAGAAGGGTGCAAAACGAAGGGTAAGAAGACGCCTGGCTCGCGGAAATTCATTACCGCGTGTAATAAATTTCCGCATGGCAGAAAGCGTCCTCGTTTTCCCGGGGTTTTCATTATTTCGAGGGTCTCTCGTTTATCTTATAGCTCCGACAATTTATCGCGATGTTTCGAGTTACGACGTAACGTCGGCGCACGACTATAAAATAACGCCAGCTTACTCCTAATTATCTCAGCCACCTAGACGCGTGGAAGACGTTTCGTCGCTTTCGGTCGTGTGTCATAACGATTGTCGCGCGCCTCTGTTCCCAGAACGCCTCGATACCGACACAGGAGCTCCCCCGTGGTTTGGACCTACGAGCCACGTGGGCGGCACGTCGCAGCGGCTATCTATCTTAATCGTGATCCGTTCTAAGGAGCCAGCACCGTGCTAATCTTGCTGCACGCTCGTAAAAAGCGCTTCGAAACACGCCGACTGGTCTTGGATTTCAATACTAACATCATTCATAATAGGGGGGATACCTTAGAAGCTTTTATGTCAATATTTGATAATAATTCTACTGATGATTTAAAAAATATTTTCTAACTGAAGTAGAAACAAATATGTAGCGATTAAATAATATTATGAATTTTGAATAACTCTTAAATTTTATAATATATTAAAGATAAGAAATTAGATATAGTAGATATGTTTTGAAAATAGTAGATAATAGTAATAATGAGAAAGGATCGAGGTATCTGTATCACGAAATTTCATCGTTTTCAAAAACCGAACACGATTCTCGCGTCATAAGTTCGCCGGATGGAAGAATCGGCCCGCAGAAAGTACTTTATAAGTGGAAAACAAGTGGAGGGCAAAGGAAGCAGAAGAGCCTAACATAGGAAAGAGCCTTCTTTCGCGTTTTATTTGCCCCGAACATTCTTAAAGTGCTCCGAGCCTGTCCTCAAAAGTTCGATCCTTTGAAAGTCCATGAGAACGCCCTCGATCTTCCACAATACCGTGCACCCTTTTAAATTGCGATCGACCGTATTAGACGATTTTTAGTACAAGAAGTTTTATACTATTCGCCTTTGATTCTTCAATTCCCGTAAGTGATTCCCATCGTCAAAACGATACTACACTGTTCTATATAAAATTTCCTCGGAAGTATAAACTCTTTCAAGTTACTGCGGAATTCACAGTTGGGGGTGAAATTGAACGAAGAAATAGAACGGGAAAAGATGAGTAGTTTGAAAAAAATGACGGTATCCTTAAATATTCAAATTTTCAAATTCGCAACGGTCAAACTTTCAAATTTTCAAATCTGTAACAGTAAAATTTTCAAATTTTTAAACTTGTAACGGTTACATTTTGAAACCCTAACGGTCCCATTTAAATAAATTTGAAAGTTTAAAAGTTTTTAATTTTGTAACGATCAAATTTTAAAACTTTTAACAACCAAATTTTCAAACATTCAAGTTCTTTAATTTCTCAATTTTTGAATATTCAAATTTTAAAGCGATTGCTCCATTTGGATACAGAGCAATCTTCAGATACCGCATTTCGACATCCAGAACGCAAAATCTTCGCTTTGATCGATGATACCCTCAACACAGAGACATCCCTCTCCTTCTCCCATTTTCCTCGGCATCATTCGCCTTTTGAAGGATATCAGCTTGACGCAAGAGGCGATCTCTTTTCGCGTCACCTTAGAAAATTGCGTAAACGTCGAGCACAAGACGAAAGTCGCGTGAAGCGGTTAAACGCAAGCCGAGGTTCGCGGTAACGGTACACACGCTGATTTTGCGCGAGTTTTCTTGATCGAGCAACTCTAGAACAGCCATTGAAACGAGGCGATACGGTTACACACGGTAACCGGATCCTACTCGTACGCTTCTATTTAAATTGTGGAAAATGTTCCCCGCTACAAACTAGCTCCCCTCCGACAATTGACCGCGCGCAAGAGGGAAAGAACAGAAAAGCAACGGGGGAACTTTAAACTACATACCATGGAACTGCACCGAGTTCGTATCGGCAAAGAACTCGCCGAGGGGAAGTAGAGTTTGATTCGGAAACTGTTCCCCGTTCTTATCGACGCTTTTTGGCTCGAAAGTACCGCATCGGGGTGTACATTGAATTATTTCACGGGCTGTTAAGGATAATTGAATTTTCTTTCGATCATTTATCATAGCTTTTTGCGGCGAACTTCATGGACTTTAAATGAAACCATACGTCTTCGTTGCACCTATCTTATTGTACATTTAAGACTCGTATTTAAGATTAATCGAGCTTAACGATTTATGATTCTTATTGCACCTTCTTCCGACTTTTCAATAATTCTGCAAGAAAAATTTTCCAATTTCCCTTATCGACACCTACAGGAAGATTTCCATCGACAGACTTGCCATTACTGGTTTTCTTCATTCGCCTTCTGTCACTGGCTCAAATCCACGCTAAATTGCGAAGCTCTTCCCAGGATGCAAAGCCAAGAGACAACGCGGCCGTGCATTTAGGTGTTCGAAGGATTTACTCTCGGAAGTTTTGGATCCGCGTTAGTTAGGAATCGGCAGGGAGCGCATAAGAAATAGCAATCCGAGAGACAGCCTTTCTCCTCGAGGACGAGCGAAGTAGGTCGCGGGCATTAAATACGTCAGACGTTTATACGTGTACGAAAACCGCGGTAAAATGTTCTGTCGTGGCGTGTGGGAGCATAATTCTGCCCTCGTGTCAGTCTGGCACGAGGCAGAGGACTTACAGCGGCTCGAGGAGAACTTCATTTCGCGGCGCACGAATTACGGACAAAACGAGTAAATTGAACAGCCCAAGAACGAGCCTTAATGATTCGGTTAATGCGCCTTAAATGCCACTTGATATCACGAAATAAATTTCAAGTTTAGCGCTCGGCTGAACTGGAATCGGTGTCGCCGAGAAATATGCTGGTAAACGGGCTTTTAATAAACCAACAATTACTGCCGCACGTTATTGCCCTCATGTATGCGGAAATAAAACGGATCATTAAGTTGCTCCGAGTTTTCGAAAGATGAGATATGAGAAAAGTCACGGCCCGATGTGAGAGGGTAAATGGCTAAAATGGCCTTTTAATAAGGGACACGATTTAATGGCTCGCTTTACTGGTATACGCAAAATATGAGAACACGTTTGTGAAAGTTCCTGGAGAACATGCAAGAAGTTCACGATCAATAGGAAAGATCGTTTTAAGGTACACCATTAATTAACTGTTTTACGAGCTCAGGAAGATACTATAAAATCGAACTGATTTGTAGTCTTGTCGTGTGCGACGATTTCTACACACTTCTCGCCTGCAGTGAGAAACTAGAAACTACCAAGGCGATTGAACTGATACTTATAATCGCCTCTTCTTTTTCAAACAAGTACAGATTGAGAATAATTACAATGGACAAATAAAGTCACAGAGTACGCCAGTGCAAATAGAAAACTGAAGCTAAAAACGACATGATCAATCGATCCCTCTACATCTTAAATTCCCATCGACTTGCCCCACAGACTTCACCAGAGATCACCCTCACTATTCTATAACAGTGAAACATCGATGCTCTAAATAGAATTCGGAGCTGCAAATCACCGGAACGCGCCCAGCTCTCTCGTTAACCACTTCACAGTGAGTAACTCCAACTAATGTACGTTTAGTCTGAGTCTGAGAAACGATCGGACCCCAACCACGGCCAATTAAAATATTTTCATTGCGTGGCAGGAGCCCGGTAGCTATCGGTGACGCGCAACCAGCAAACAGCGCTGCGTAAAGGTCCATTTATACTAAATACCAACGAGTCGAGCGAAACGACTGTACTGATGAAACATAGTACTGGTGTTAATATTAACAGTGTCTTGCGCATTAGTAGGTATTGGTATTGATAGCGTCTCATGTGTTGTTAGGCATTGATAGTGTCTTATCGTTATTTGTGATTACTCGCTGGTATGCGTAATATTGCCTCGGCTCGTGCTCAGCTCGTCAGTAGTATAAATGGACCTTAAATCCAACAGAGCGTATCACGTGGTCGACAGTAATATAGTTCGACGGAATTCGAAATACAAGCACGACCACGGGCGAAGAAATGCACGTGAGTTCACGAGACGGCGAATATGTTAATCTTAATCCTCAGACGCTAACGGTGGGGAGGATGAGATATCGCGGAGATTAAAACGCGCGAAAATTCATGGCTGCATGCAGCATCCGAGTTCACCAAGCTGGCTGGTTTAATGTGAAGATTCTGGCGCATATCTCGTGCATATAGTTGTTATAGTTCGATGCCTGCACCTTGCAGGTGAAGGTGGATACGTGCGAACGATTCTGTATGTGTATAAGTATGTGGGTTCGTATACGAGGCACGTGCGTCAGGCGCGTGATTGATGGTGTCGTTCTTTTGAACGATCTTGGAAACCTGGCAACGACTGACTTGCTACTGGTCGAGGTGGAAATTTGTCGTAAATGAGTGGAGAACTCCAAAGTCATGATGTAATAAAATCGATTAATTTTGAATTAGGAAAAAGAAGAATTGTAGTTTGACAGAAATAGACTGTTCTAAAATTTTGGACATTCCACTCTGTGTACTATAAAATTCATATACATAATTTCAGTGGTCTGAGTGAAAACAAGGAGATTCGTACCATATACGGGCTTTGGCCATCAGCCGAGACAGTTGTGTCAATACATCCAGTCTTCAAGATTGAAAGGTTAAAGGTGAAACAATGAAATCTGTGGAATCTGAAGAAGTAGCTACAGAAGCGACAGAATCTTCGAATAATAAATGAATTCAGCTTCTCCAGTTAAGGAACCAAGTGCCTATCAAACCTAAAGCTCTCGAATCACGGGCCATTTCGATGAATTCCAGGTAATACTTTGATGGATCAATTTAATCACTCAAATTGCGCTGAAAATACTTCGCCAAGGAAGACTGGTCCTCTGAGAAATGGCGAATACCTCGTGAAGAGGCTCCCGATCGCGTAGACGGAAAGCACACGCGCTCGAGCGTGTATCAACCACTTAATGCAAGCGTCGCACGTCACACGCGCCACTTCCAATAAATTCCACGCGGTGCAATGATATATAGGTCGGCTTTCGCGCGACGTGGCCGCTTTTCTAAACATTTTCTTTCGTACAATATGAGGTCGTCCATCGAACCGACCATGTACTTTCACAAAATGAAGCAAATCGTTGGAAATTCAAGCTGTACCTGGCTCTTTAGTGGGACGATTTACGGATGCCTGATGCGTGCCACCTTTGACGTTTATCGGGCCACGGACACGCGGTGCTGCTTAAACACGCGGAATTATATTGGAATAATTTGCATATCACGACAAATTAAGTGCAAGAAATCATTTCCTAAGGAAACAGTAACTAGGTATCGGTATGCAAAGTGTTCGCCAGTGTGGCAATAATACTGCAATAATACTGCAATAGAGCTGAAGCGAAGGATATTTTCGGTATTTTACCAAGAACATCTTTACGATGCCTTTATTGTCGAGCAAATTTCTCGCAAGAAGCTTAAATTCCCTTCTAATTCCCTTCATGATACAAATACTTTGCGAGTCACGAACGCAGAAGAATCAGGCTACGTCGTTTCACATTCTCGTATTTTCGAGCTGCAACGATTCCCCTGAAAGGAGTTTTCCACGAAGAAAAAAATCGCCAAGACCACTCAGCGTTGTGCCTCCGTCATCTCGCGAATTCCCCGCGCGGCTGCGTCACGAGTCATTAATTCGCGTTATTGGGAACGGTGGTAAAAGGATTCGACGTGGAAAAGCCATCCCATGGAACACGATCACCTCCCAACCGCCAACCCGACGCTTCTAGGAGGCGTGAATCGAGGCTACGTCGTCGCCAGATTAAAATTTCAATTGACTAGCGAGTCGTCGGATATCATCGAGCATAATTAAAGTAGAACCGATGCTGGTTCCATTACCGAGTCGATGAGACGACCACAGGACGCGAAACTCGTGAAAAATAGAGGATGAGAAAAAACATCGATTCTTTGCGTGTGCGTGGTAGAAAAGGCAACAGAGAGTTTGGAGGCTCTTTAATTAGTGCGTCTGTCGCGAAGATGACAAACAAACGCGAAGGAAACAGAAAGAAAGAGAGGAGAAAGCGAGGAAAAAAAATATAAGCATTGTGACCGGAGAGGTATGCGAGAGGCGAGGACTCGCGAATGGACGGAGCGCGAACAATGCCAGATCGTGCAAGCATCGACCATCCGGAGGGACAGAAACAGCGACAGAGCTCATCTATTATTGGCGCAAAACAGAAATAAAATGCAGTGCGACGGCCTGTGAAACCTGTATGGTGCTCGCGTTGCGCCAACGACTTTCCTCCCCTCCCATTTCCTTTCAATACCTCCCCCTATCCGATTCTGATCGAAATTTTTATTATTTCTCGTTCGCCAGCGGTGCACACGCTAATGTACTTTATGCATCTTTGGTGAAACAGCTTGCTTAAGGGTCGTGTATTGGGCCGTTTCGATTTAAGTGCTCTATTATCGAAGTTTCTTTGACGCGATAAGATTGTTTAGCTTCTGTTTACGCGTAATTATTCAGCGCGCTGGCTACCTAACTACCTACCCCTTTTCTTTCTATAACGGTTATTGCTGATTCTGTATTATCGCCTTTCCTTTTGTACTATTCTATTCTGGTTAACGATATCGCGGCAGAATGCAGCGTCACGTCGCCTAGAACACGTTCACAAACATTTGCATTCGCGAGACCACGTCGGTGAATCAGACCAAATTGCATTGCGAGATCCACTGGACGAAATATGACGTTTCGATGGTACTCGAAACAGGCGTGTTCCGACATCGCGGAAATGGTAGAGATATTTATGTAGGTACACTTACCACAGTGATGGGGTAGACTGGATTGATAATTGTGAAGAGGAGAACGTGATTTGGTGTATTATTGTCTTCCCTGTAACAGAGAAAAATAGAAAACATGAATTACTCGAGCTACTTCTCAATTAGACTAAATATTTTACTAATCAAGAGCTGAAACTTTTACTAACTCTATATTTTATTATTTCATAACAATACTGGCGTTAAATTTTCATGATAAATAGACGTCAAAGGACAGAGACCACTTTCACAGTTATTTTACATTTACACAATTATTCTACAGAATGTTTCAAAGCTTTTCACGATTTATCGCGAGTTTCATCAACCATATAAGCATTGCTCCGTAATTTGGTAGTGACCTGTACAATTATAACGATTTAATTCGGCTGCAGCACTCGCGTTCTCGGGCCAGCGCGAAATTCTGCTTTCGCTAGGTAGCGGAACATTGAATCGCAGTCAAATTGCATCAGCCAGGGCACAGTTGGCGAAATTTTTTTATTAAATCAGAGCCTGGCGCGCGAAAAAGGGGCACAGGGCACGAATATTCGATTACAAGTGAAGAGAGACGAAGGAAAAATTGTAGCTACGGTAATTTCCTTCCGAGATTCGACGCGACAGGCACGATACAACGAAAAGGGAATCACCTATTGATAGATGGCCAGCTATACATTTTTCATGGCCGGCGTCGATGCCATTCTCTCTTCCGTCTCGCTTTGCAACCAATCGGAAATTCAACTGCCTACCATTTTTCCGCGAAGAGGCAAAGAGACCTAGCCCCGACGCTGCAGCACTCGTCCTTTTGCAATTCAAAATAACCAATTCCCCGCGAATCTGTTGCTTCCACTCGAAATTATGGAACTTCGACCCCTTTGCTTTCACGAAATCCTCTAATTCAAAACTAGTGACGCGGGTCTTCTGAAGAGCTCTGTGCTTTTCCAAATGTTTGATACTTTTTTACCCTCTTTTTGTACTGTCATACTTTTCTTTTTACTATTATACTACCTAATATACTATTTTGCATTAATTTTGTTCTTTGTTGGGCATTGCGCAACGCAGGCAACTTTTAATGACAGAGTCCACGAAAGTGCTGCACGGGGTCGAGTTTACAACAATTATATCAACACGAAACCCTCCGCGACTCGACTTTTATTATTTCTACGTGCTGAATGCAACCTTCTTGCAAAACTTGCACCCTTTGTGTACGCTAGCAAATTAAAATAACACTAAATTAAGTCTCCTTATTTCCATTTCCCAGGAAGCGACAGATAACCAGCGTACGAATTCTTCGATTATTTAAAGCGGCAAAACTCAGCAGATTTTCATTCGAGAAATCCTGACGAAGTTTCCCTCGGTCGAGGGCGACGAGCTTGTTTCCTGGCTTGCTGGTATCGGTTTCTGAAGCGGTAACATCGTTACAACGACGTCTCGAGCGTGGAATTGGCTGGTGATAACGAGGAGAGAGATAGAGCGCTCGCGAGGCATACATCGAAATTAATTAAAACGTCGCAGACGGTGACCAAAGTTTCAGACCGATCCGAACCCGCCTCCTTCCTCGGCTCGGGCCAAGTCTAATAATAAGAAGTTAACTCGAGCGTTAAGCGTGATTCAGAGCGGCGGGAATTTGATATCGAGCGATATCCGCTCTATGAACTTGCGAGCGGTAACTTTCCTCCGAGCGCGATCGACGCCGCTGCATCTCACGATAGAACCCAGGTGATGCAGTTGCGTCGGACACCGAACGGCCTGGACGTAGCGTGCACCTTGGTCCCAACCTGATCTCTGACCCTTCATCGTAATTACTTGAATTCTACTCGTGATGATAACCGTTCTCCCTCGCCAGTGGACTCCCCCTTTAAAAGAATGGCACTTTCAGGTTCAGCTTTATGTCTTTTGAGCGTCCCTTCCAAGCTAAGTATGTGCTTTTCTTTTATGGTTCAGTTTCATGGCGGTAATCTGTTCTGCACCTCGCCTCTCACGCTGCAGTATCTGCGCAGAGCGCTTTTGCCTCCCTCTTTCCCTGCTCGATGGCTTTTATTCTCTATGTGGATAATCGGGGGACCGTTCAGTAGACAATGTTATTATTAGACCTCGAAATCTGTCAAACGAGGAATCTGTCTTAATGTATCCACCGAGACGGAGGGATTGGCAAAGAGCAATAAATTGTTTTCAGCACGCGAGTCGGTTTGCGCTGTCGAACAAGGTGAGCTATTATAGAAGCTAATGGGTTTAAGCAACGCGATACTGTAAGAACGATTGCTAGGCTGAAACGAAGGGCGCAAGTATGATTGTGCTTATAAATACCGCGAAATTCATGGCGGCATTGTTAGTACGCCACTCAAAATAATTGGAAGACCGCCTAGTCCGGTGACTTTATGGCTCGTTAAGCTATCCAATAGCTACACAAATTAAAGATCCAGTGAAAATATTATTTCACTAAATAAGTGATTTTCTTTTGGTTCTCAGAAATAACCTGTTCTATAGAAATCTCATTTTACAATTAATCTGAGCAAAGGGATACAATTCTAGAAGTACGAAAATTAAAATTAATTTCAGAAACATACCTTTTGCGTCGCGGTTCATCTCCATACCCGCCATACTCGTGATTCTGAAACAAACACAAATAAAAAAATCAGTAATAAATTCAATAAAAAATTGTGATCGCTAGAAAGGAAAATTATTTATTTCTTGTGTTCTTTGATGATAATGGACGAACGTTTCTTGGATTTCTGAGTGACAGGCGAGACTATAGTCATCCGTGTATCAATACACACCATGGTCTCTCGTATTAGTGGTCGAAGATTGCATAAGAGAAATTCATGCTGCAGTTTTGGCTGAATTTCGATGGTACGCGATGTCACCAGGGATGCGTACTCGGGCAATCTATTAATACACGTCCACGCGTCTTTTTACGACAGCACCCAAAGCGACGGAAATAGTGCAGCGGGACACTTTAGGGGCGGGTAGGTGTCGGACCCTAGGTAAATCCTTAATACGTACGTAGAATTTCGATTCCGCTGCCATCGATTATCGGAAAATAATTTTCGGGCTCTTCAAACGTCAAATTACTAGAAAGCGTCAAATTACGTCAAGCATCACGATATAATTCTATTGAATTGATTAGTCAACAGGAAGATTTTAGAAGAGATGCACAAAGATATTTTCTGTGCATAAAAGTTTCGTGGAATTTAAAACGACAGTATCATCATTTCTGAGAACGAACCTCTGTCAAAGATGTTAGTAGTCAGAGTGTCCAACTTTTCTACACAGTGTGCAATATATTCAAAAGACTGTCTTGGAGATTTATAATCATGTTTATGCTTGCTAAGTGCAATCAAATATCTATCTCCTCCATGACCTGTTCACTTAATAAATTCACAGTAGCAACAGAATCCTTCCTAAATCTATGGAGATACACAATAAAAATTCCAATATAAATTTTTCACAATTCTCTGTATCCCACAACGTTTATCTTCGACCTGCTAAATTAGTCGTACAGCGAATCTTTTGTAAATAATGACCACGATGAATCAAGCTTTAATCGAGCGCACTTTATATTACCTATAAAACATCGGAAAACCGAAGGAGCCACGATATTCTCAATGTACGCAAATTTTATGTAACGAATAGCGTCGCCGACAACCTCGCTCCGATAGCCTTTCCTAAGTAATTTAATTTCATAATTTACGAGGGCACGGTAGTTCCATGCGCACTTGACGGAAACACTGTTTAGCCCCGTAACGCGACAAAATTTGATGGCCCATTCCTTTACGTAACTCAGCTCGAGCCGAAATAATTTGAATCGATACTCCAGAAACGTTTCGTTCGATCGCTCACGGAATTCGTACCTGTCGAGCGAGCGAATCGTGAAAAAGAGCAGAGAGAGCAAAAACGATCCTAATTGAACAACGAGCCGCCGTTAGAAATTAACATTCATTATTATTCGTCGACGAACAGTAATTAGTCAGCCCTTTACATTCAAAGATCGCTCGTAAATGTCATTTAAATTTCAATGGAATTTTCTCCACGCGTCATTGTTCTCCCCTCTATTTCCAGCGACCGCAGCGCATATTGATAATTAATCGTACCTCCATGCTCTTACTGCAGCCATTGCTAATGCAATTCTGTAACTTCGAGCGCTTTGTGTAACGATTTTCAAACAAGTACACTGATGGAGAAACACTATTGTCATCGACGTGAACGACACTCGATAATTTCCAGTTCCAGTGCACTCTGATCCATCGAGGATCCGAGCGAGCCGGAAGAAGGTGCCAAGTAGTCGGAAGGTGAAACGGTAAGACTGACTAATAGGATTAAAGTCAAACTTGCTCGTGAATAAACTTTAAGCATCTTTCAGGGATTAGCTGGGCAAAGAATATATCAGGCTGAGAAGTCGGCTCTTCGCAAGAAAATGAGGTTCTGGTGTCGATGCACCGACAAACAGGTCGTTAAGGTCTGCTCGCGAATCTTACGTGTACGAAACTTTCAAACTGTTCTATAAAATTCTCAAGATTAAAAACAACGTAACAAGACCACGGGTTAACGATACGAATTCCTGAAAATTCTCTAAATACCTAAAAAACAATCCAAGCCAAAAAGAGTGTAAAATATGAGAGTCGAAGAAACAAGCAACTGTCGTCGATTGGCGAGATCAAACGCTATCGTCCCCTGTTTACGTTAGCCAGCGTGGACCTGGGTTCCAACGATGCGCGTGAGGAAACAGCGAATGCAGAAAGAGTTCTGTCGGGCGGCGGGCCAACCAAAACCTCCGCCGACGTCGAAGAAAAAGGAGAGAACACGGAATCTTACGGAATGCCTGGCGGCGGTGGCGCGGTCCAAGATCTCTTGACAGTGTGTCGCATCGTATAGTATAGAAGCCTCGCATAGTATCGCCGTTACGAGGCACACGAGGTGAATCCCGCGTAGAATCTGTAATTACGTTGTTATAAACATAACTCAGCATTGGCTGGACGCCAGCCACGTGGTTTCTCGCTCAATGGATCACGCCCCAACCGGCTTGGCGGAAAAAAATATCGCAGCCGACCGAGCTTTGCACCAATCAATTTCCCGTGGATCGATTGAACGCATCAATTTCCCACGACCGCGATGATTTTCATTTCTGGAGAACGCTGCGCCACTTGCCTGCTTTCCATATCTTTGGAAGGGGAGGGGAAAGCGAAGTAGAAGGGATAATTTTACCCATTAAGGCTAAAAACTACGCGAACGCAATATTATTTAAAATTGTAAATGTATACCTTATGCATTATGCATCTTATTCGTTATTTTGCCGAGACAAAAATGACATTTTATATGTAATAATAGATACTATATAGACACTCATTAAAAGAAAAAGATCCACAAAAAAAGTCTTTAATTTATATACAACTGGTGTACTCTAGTGTTTTAAATAATGTAGTTTTTTCAGTTTTTAAAGCGTTGTAAAGTTTTGATGAGAGAGAAGGAGTAACAAGAAACATATTGAGCTGATCTCTGGTATTCCCTTGCATAACAGCAATGTGAAAAAGAAGAATTCAATAATGTAAATTTACTACAAAAAGTAGTGAATGAAATGATGCGTTTATGCAGGTTTGAGGCTTAATGGCTTAAAGTCTTGGGAAGGTTAAGTCTTAGATACACGTTGGATGCTACGTTGTTTACGAGGAGGAGTCGTTTATTAACCTATTTGCCTCATTTGACGAACTGAGGTCGTTATACTGTCGCGAGGTCATAAACTCAAATGACTACCGCAACTCACACTGTGCGCGTATAAAATAAATAATTCTGATTTTCGGACAATCAAGTATTTACCGATTATCAAGTATTTAAATCTGAGGCGAATGGATTAATTGGACTCACGCTTGCTACATGATTTTGTGATTAATACATTTCCTGGAGTAAAAGACAATGTCTTCAAAACTGTAGTTTATAGTTTACAGGGGCTGGATGTGGATTGTCGAACCTAATTTGGCGCATCTAGCCCTATCACTTCAACCTATTGAACAGAAGATTACGATCAGAACTGGAGGATCAACGTCGCATCGCTGAAATTCAGAGGTTGAGTAGAAGTTCTACAAACAAGTAAAATCAAAACAAGGCGAGGGTGTCTGTCGTAGATCGTCTCAAAGCTGAACAGAAAGTCGATTGGCTGCGCGCCAGCCACGCGCTGATAAAGATATTAAGCTTAGGAACAATGCTTATGCCTCCTAATGACTCAGTGTGTCGCTCTTCTAATACATATTTCTTTTACAATTCTTAAAAGGGTTTGGAGAGCCCAATTCGTCGAACTCTAGCTCGGCCATACTTATGGATAGGGATTATACGCCCTACAAGTTTCAATGTTTCTATTGTTGATTTGATAATTTGACCCTAGGTTCAGGATCATTACTTGCCTTTGAATCTTCGACCCTTCATTCTTTTGTTTATTGGTATCAACCTTTCTTGGCTATTAGAGGGGATCTTAGGTGCAGGGGGTCCTCTGCCTTAAGCCACGGTCCTACATATACAAGTGACAGTAATTCTAATAGAACCACAAGCAGGTACATGGTCTTATTATTGGATCAAGTGATTAAAAAAAAATCGCAACAAAAAGTGACTAAACCTGAATAAGTTTCCTGTTGGTATGCCCTACTTACACGACATCGGGACCCTGGACACCTATAGAGGCCATGTACGTCAAAAAAACGATCTAAGCGACGTTTTTCCGTCCTCGGTCCAGAACACAAAGAAAACCACACAACCTCTGGTACTATAATTGTATTTTGTATCCCACACTGCAACATGGAAGAGCAGCCTAATTCGCTCACCGCTCACCACAACTTAATTTCTTTCCCCAACGACCCCCATTTTCCCCTCAGCACAGTAGGAACTTTGTTGATCGTCTTTTTCAGGCCACCTTTTATACCACAAGAAACCGCCCTCGGTTAGTTTTTATAAGCCGCTAATACCGAAAGCCATTTTTCATGGTTCCCCGAAAACGCATTACCCTCGAGGAAGGGTGGTCGCAAGAAACTTCCACCCACGTGTTGCAACGAAAATGTCGAGATGAACATTCTTGAGCCATCCCCGATGCGTTGCCGCGTTCTCCCTCCTCGCGACCCCCAACAAAATTAAGGCGAAATATACGGAAAGTTTCGTCTCACAATGCCCAGGCGAGGATGCCAACGAGAAAGTAGAAGCCTGTAGGTAATTCATACCCGACAAGATAATTGGGCCACCGCGATTGTACCGCACACGATCAGCCGTACCGCGTACGCGCAGAGGGTGGCGGGGGCGTTGCACACGGAAACGGCGGATCGCTTTAACGTATCGCCCCTTTGCCCATGAATTTTCCAAGGAATTGCATGCACCAAGTTAGATCGTGTTTACACGATCCATTTAGTTGCATTATAGTTTCCGTAGGCCGTCGGTGTGTGCACTCGTGCGCGCAAACACACGGCCGCATACCAGGCCACGGCGAAAGATACCGAGGCAGACGGGGATGCTGCCTCCCGCCCACCGAAGCGAACAATAACGCCCTAATAGAGGAGATTAGTCTCGTCACTTTGGATTACCGATTGTCGTGAAAGCTGTACCAAACGCAAACTACATATTCGCGGGTTGTCGCCTGCTGATGTGTCTTATCGATCCCTCTAGGCAATGGAGTATCGCTGTTACGAAATGGCTGATAGGGAGGAAAAAAGAACGAGCTTCGAGGGACAAGAACGGCACCGCGAGCAACAGCTCGAGTATACGAATCGTGTCCTAATACAACTGGCGCTTGGGAAAGCAATTATTGTATGGGTTGCTGAGTAATATCGTGATATTTTTGAGAATCCATTCGCAAGACGTTTCGGAGTAATACTCGGTGAAATCTTCTAGTAATTGGACCGTGGAAATATAGAAAAAGTAGACAGAAGAACAGAATAGTCTGAGCTGATGGAGAAATTTCTCTGGTCCTTGAAATTCGAGGTCAAGGCTCCTTTTTGCCTCTGTGTGTTGTCAGAGGGATAAAAAAATCAACTTCTGCGTCACGCAGGAGAGTCATACAATTTTTACCAGCATGAGAGAACACTACACCCACATCTCTCACTCAACAATTTTTTACTCGAACAGAATTCCTCTAAAACACCAAATTGTCAATTTCAATCTGACTCTACCTATTATTTATTAATATCTTTACCTTGCCCCTATAGAATACTAACGCAATTTTCTCAGCAACTCTCCCCGAGGCACCCATAACACAGGTTCACAAGCAACTACCCAAGACAGCGAGCGCAAATTCGATTCCCTCTATGCCCGTCTGCGGAGCGTACTCGTATTTCCAGCAGGCGAATCGGAGCTAAACGATTTTGGACAATGCAATATTGCCACGGTACGCGAAACTGTCACCTCATTACGTTTGAACATTCCATAGTCACGTCTGGGAGCTGGTCGGAGTCAGCTATCCAGCCGGCTTCTAAATCATTGTCGGCGTAGCAGAACCTTTTCGTTACGTCCAATTGATTCCGAGCGTATTTATTAGAGCAGAACAATGCGCGCTGCCGGTACAGTCATCTTCATTTCTTCGTTTGCGCGACGAACGCAAAACAACGGTCGGTTTAATACCCACAGGAAGTCAGTTAGTTCAACGAAGGTCCCAACGAAGAGGAAATATGCGAGGAACGTAACGGATTTTCCTCCAACGCTCGCATCACTTTTCGCTGGGAGATGGATAATACCGAGGGAAAACTCGAATTACTTTTTCACGGTGGATAAAACGTGACCTCTGCACTGCTGGCAGAAAAAAGTATCGATTTTGTAACAAAGGGCAATGTTGAGTCTCTAAGGTGTGAACAGAGATCAAAATACTTGCGTAAAATCTGTACACTATTGGGAAGGTCTCGTCAAGACGAATCGATTCAGGTATATAATTTTCTACTCCAAAATTCAAAATGATGGAAACGATGAAACTTGTATAAAATTGTTTCTAGGTCCAGTATGACCATGAATCGAAGATTGGAAGACACATTTGGTGACCTAACCTGCAGTGGAGTATCACTTACACCCTCGAATCTCCCTCGAGTGTCAAGCCTTGGACCCCTGAGCCAGATGGGACTTTACTAGTGATTCCTTTTACAAGACTACGAACTTCGAGACCATTTTTCGCGGTGTTCTCATCTGATTTTGGAATTAAAAATTGTATAACTCGACTCCTCTTAACCACATCTTTCTAATGATGCATACTACTTTCTAATGATCCTACTGCACACTCTTTTGACCTGTTCACACCTTAGAGACTTAACATTGTCCTTTCCTGGAGACTATCAAGACAAGGGAAATTGCATAGACGAGCGCGGTGAACACAGCGTCAAAATTCCACCTCCACCACGAGTGAATATTTTCCTTCGACTAATTTCAAAGAGTCGCTCCCTTTAAGACAGCGCGATTTACGATGTGCTGAGTCGCGTCTGACGATTCTATAAATTCAACGTTCGCGTCCGCGCGCTCTTTAGCACGTCGTGGGTTCGCTTCACGATAGGTCGATCCCGAATAAGAATCAGCCAGGCAGGAATGCCGCCGGTTGTGGTTAATTGAATCGGCACGGAATTATTAGACCAGAACAGTACTCGCGACGCGGTGATCCAACTTAATTTCCCATCTCGCTTGAACAGCGACACGCTTTTGTGTTTTGCTCGAGGAATCCAAAGTATCAGTCAGTCCAACGTCACTGTCTGCCTCCCTCTTTCTAGGCTGTTGGCTCAGCCTAAGGACAGATTTACACCGAGCACAGGCGAGGATGGACGCGGAATCATTAGTCAGAGGGGGCAGCGATGTATCGAATAAGAGGATTGGCGAGACAAACGGAATACGGATATTCTAAACAAGGATGAGATCAAAGGGAGAGCCAATGTAGCTGGAGCAATGGGGTTTGACAGACCAAACATCGCGATAGCACCAAGTGGAATTTAATTGTCGTGTCGTAGTTTTGCGAGACCTTCGGTTGTGAAATCTGCTCCACGTCTCGCGGCACAAGCGACCCACCAAATGGAACTGCAAGTTCACTTCTTTCTCTTTGTTACGGTAGTTTACTGTGGTCGCTGGTATAGTCATTTAACTGGGGATTCACGGTTTCAGCTGGACTTTGAAACCATTGATGCCAATAGCACTCGAACTTCGATAGCCACTCGACTAAGCCTGACACCGCTCAACTTCGGTGATCAACGAAAAGTGGTGTACCACTGGGGAAGTAAATAGTAAAGGACTGGTGTGAAAGTTTTATGTGTTAAAATTTTGTAGCGGTTTGTGGTTGAGAATCCTGTGACCACTGAATGCATGCAATTCTTTCGGTGAGTTAAATATAATTTCATTTAGATCTTGGGTCGGGGACGTGGAATCTTCGAGTTTCTATCGTAAATCGATAGAGTGGCTTTGAATAGAGAAACTTGATTAAGACTTCAATGGAAGACAATTTAGTTAATTAAGACCTCTGGAGCTACAGAATCTAGACAACTCATTCGAAAGTCATTTTTTGCTAAACTACAGAGTGCATTTGAATCGGAAAAGTTGAAAATTTGTTATTACTCCTGACAAAAATTCAATTCCAGTTCGATAAAGTTTGCAACGTAATTACAAACTTTCTATGATGAACGCAAGGGCGTTACACGTGTTTGGATTCTACTTCTATATCAAGCGCGAGCGTGACTCACTATTATTGCATTTCGCGTATCTACTTTGTATCGCATTTGCATGGCTCCGAGTAACGAGCAGAGTTTCCCTGGAAATCAGCGCACTCGCGTTATGCAGAAAATAATGGTCTCTTCATTATTTCCGATTCCGAGCGACCGGGTCATTTTCAGCGAGGATTCACCTCTGCCTTCCTAACGCAACCAGACTCATTACGACCGAGCAAAACTGCTGAAAATGGGAAGCAGGAAGAGTTGAAGGTAAAAGGGAAGCCAACGACCATCCTCCTCCTATCGTCGATGCCTCAGACGTTCTAATTTCGCTTTACCCGTCTTGCGAACTACGAGGACCGCATTTAAGCTCGCTGTAAATTTTCAGGCGAGCTCGCGCGACCACTGGAAGTGCGAACGCCGCGAGAAGGCTCCCAGCGAGGCTGGCAAACAGGCGATAATGAGATAATGCCCCGCGACGACCGGAGTTCACGGCTTTCCTCGATAAGCACCGATATTCGAGTGAAATAAGTGGCCACTATAAATGGTTTATTGTGGAGCCTAAAGTCACGTTCCCACGTGCGACTTGGGATGTGTTTTAGACGCTAAGTTTTATAGAATTGTCTGTGGAGACTTCTTTTGGAATTCAAAACTGTTTTGAATTGTGAAAAGTATTTAGAACTTTTGATAAGATTTGATAAGATTTGAGTGTGATGGATGAGAAAGGAGAATATAGAGCTTTCCACGAGATAGCAATCTGCTTATCTATAGACTATGGACTTTAATGTGGCACTTTTATTCGAATTTATGAATGACGTTATGATTGATATATTACTGTTTCCATGTTGCATGTTTTACACGAGAATGTGACTTAAGTGTTATTCACCGAAGAATTTTGATTAGGATAGATTCGCAATAATTCTAGGTCACTGATAACACTCGAATTTCGAAGTCAAAGGCACGTTACACGCTGGATTACTGTGAACATTACGTGGCGAATTATTAAATAGATAAGACGTTGTCTTGTGGACAGAAAGTCTGAGATTAGCACTTCGGGGAGTGCAAACATTTTTACGACACACTAAAGAGATTTTTTGGATACCGAGGCGGCCTTCTACAACGATATGTAAAACAATATATACGTATCTATTTATCGACTAAACTCTAAGTATGACTTTTCGTACTTTTATTCGACATATCTGCTTATAATTCTTAATACAGGTACAAATTCAATATTTGTGAATCCCGTGTTCAACAAATATCTACTTCATTCAATTTCCTACAGAATCTTTCTTACAGGAAAGCTATTTAAAATGGTCCTCAAAGTCGAAACCACTCGTAGGATCAAATCAGCAGAAAGCTGGCGCAGCGAGAAGCATTTAAGAGAATCTACTCGAGGAAGCTGTATATTTGCACGAATTCAATTTTCCGTCAGCAGCTTAATTTTCTCCAAGATTTCAGTTTCGAACTCGCCCATACAAAAATTGAGACCATTTACAGAGGGTCGTCACAGGTTTAATATCAATACAAGAAAGAGCACCACTCTGCTCTCGTCGTATACATAGAAGAAATGTTCATACGGAACATCGATAATTGAAAGCAAAACGTGGCACGTGAAGAATATGCATATCGAAAATCGACGGTTGTCGGCGAACAAAAGGGAAGCGGAAGCACAGCTAACAGATTCCCATGAAGCACAGCGCACGAACGTATCGAAGCTACTTTTTGCTGGAAATGAGGGAAGAGCGATTCACATATGAAAAACCTGGTGCTCTTTGCGCGATTAAAAACTCTGAAACCTTTCGTGTCCGACACGTGTGCCCATCCGCTTCGGGGAATCGATAACGTACCGTTTAAAAACGGAAACATTTTATCGCGGACGGGCTTCGTAATCTAGATTCAGCCGCGATAAAGGAAGCTCCCAAGGAGCGGATATGTGCTCGCAAATCCGAGCGAATTTTAATACTCAAGTTCCACTCCATGGAATTGGAGCTACTGCAACACTGCAATGAATTTTGTTAGAATCGTAGAACACTCGACTCGAACTGAAATAATTTCAATAATTTAATATTCCAACGCTGCAAAAATTAGACTATGTTAAAATAATGTGTGGTAAGAATTATTCGAAATTCTCAATAAAACTATTCACGGAGAACTCGAGAAGCTTTCTTATTCCTGAAAACTTCGTAAATACAAGTCAACCACTCCATCAGATCGAAAGCTCCTTGCAATATACACTCCCCCTCCTTTCAGTTCGCAACCGAATCCCTGATTGCAACCTTGCGGCACGTTCCCTTTGCGTAATCAGAATTCTCTGTGCTGCCGCGGCACTTGGTACTTGTCTATTAATTATGCCAAATCGATAGGCCCTCGATTTGGCTAAGTGAATGCCAAGGCTCGTCAGGAGACAGCCTCTCATCCCCGACTGACCCTCTAATTACCCGATCTGTCGAAACTCTTTCTATTTAATTAATCGTATAATAATCGACTGGCGCGGGACGAGGACTGAATCGATCCTCGAGGAGAGTAATTCGTGACGCGGCGGATAAGTTTGCGACGGGCCAGGAACTCGGGCAGGATCTTGGACTAGGCAAGTTTTCACGAGAGAACCATGAGAGTTCCTCGCGGCGATTGATATTCCCTTCCTTCCTCTGTCACGACGAGAGACCGACAAATTCTCCGCCTCGAGCAAATAATCACGCGTCCCAGGACCGCGGACGGTCCAATAAATTTTCCCCGACTGCCTTTTGCCTTTAACTCGAACATCCTAGTCAACGAATCGGCTGCTGGCGGAAATCGCGAACGAATCGTGTCCCTGCGCATCTCTATCCTAGTGACAAATCGGTGGTTTTCGGGATACGACCCTGCTACCAAAGAAATACTGTTTTATATTGTGTCTCGGGTTGAGGCGCGAGGAACACAACACACTGTGACCCCATGTTGGTATCTATGGAATGACAAGAACCGATCATTTTTCACGAGATTGGTGCTTTTTCCGAGCGACCCGGTAATTTTACTGAAATCTATTTTACCGAATCGTGCAACAGGGATTTATGTGATGACACAGGTGTGGTGTGATCGAGTTGCATGCTTTGGGAAATAAATCTGCACCGGGGTAATGGAAAATATTCTTTTTTAGAGATATAGAGGAGGCAATGGTAGAGAGATCGTAAATCGTGTTTATGTATTTTGATACTTTAGCTGGATTATCACTTGATCCGTGGTTTTTATAAAGAGAGACGTTAGATATTGATATCTCTGTTTTTGTTCTTTGACAGATGAATAATCTTAATTAAGTTGATAGATATCGTTTTATACCAGACACTACAGTACGCTTTAAATCACTATCCCCATACACATGTAGCTTAAAATACCGTTTTAATGCGCAACATGTCTGGAAACTAACGCTTTCTAAGTTCTGTATGTGTTTTAGCTCGCAAATCGCGCACACAAAGATGTGGCTTAACAGGCATTGCTCCTCAACTCGTTGCACCTCGTAAAATAAAGCCTCCTACATCGATAGAGCGCTTATCCCGCTTTGATCCCTTCTAAATTGCTCTAGATTTACCTCTTCGAGGTTTGGCGTGCAATTAAGAGTCATCCTCCTTTAATACTTCGTCAAAGGCTACAGCGGTACGCGTGCAGCATACCTTACGAATACACATTGCGTAACGTCGTTGTTTGACAGCCTCGCCCTTCAAAGAAGTTCCACGCTAACGAGAACAAGCTTTCATTTCGGCGAGGTTATTTTGAGGCGGGAGTACAGAAATAACGGATGGCGAGTACGATGGGAAAAAAGTACGCGCTTCCTCGTGGAAATAATGTTCGAACGACGAACGATTTCCACACCTTCGACAATCGCCCTTGATGGATTTGTAATCTTGGAATACATTTGAACGAACACGGAACGCGTCGACCTTCTGCAAAATCCATACGTTTCAGAGCGAATTTTTCCCGAGGTAAATGCAGCGTAGCTTTGCATCGAGGGAAGAAAATTTCAAAGAGCATCGCAAGTCGAACGAACCTCCAGCGCATGCTCGAAAAAATACACTTCTCAATTGTTGAAACAATGCGTTTAATTACGAAAGAGATCGTTTCGATCAGAAAATATTACTGAATAATTTCGAGGGAAATATAAGGAGCGACGAAGGTGAGAAATGGAGTCTCCTTCGGACAAGTAATCGCTGCGCGTGAAGGTGTCATAATGAAATTTACAAGGGAACGAGAACAATGGGCTTTCAAAGCAGCCACGATGTATCAAATGACGGTTTATTTTCGCGTCAACATAATCATCGTGATTGATAAAACAATGACATTATGATCGATGACAATTTATTCCGTATTCAATACTCTTACCCATCCACGACAGACATTATTCCATTATATAATATATTAAAAGCAATTTATATCGAGCATATGAACAGCGTTCCACAATTTCAGAGCGATGCTTGCCCTCGTGCTCGCAGCGAGACGAGTAATTCAATTCGATATAGTCACGAGAAAAATGTATACATATGCGGTGTATTTTGCATCAGTTGAACAGCTAATAACGCTTCCCTTTGAATCGAACATAATTTGCGCGGAATAACTCGGAATGAAATTCATCGAGTTTACTCTAGCAGAGTATAACTGACTTTTTCCTTTTCCAAGCGCATTTTTCGACGGCTCTTTTCCCCTGCTAATGTTGTATGGACGATGCGTTTTCTATTTAAGTACCTTTTATCGCGGTTCATGAATGCCGAATCCACCCCAACGTTCGATTATTCGTTCAGGGGTGTGCTTTAGCTACCATGGACGAAACTTTTCGAATTGGAGGTACGTGATACAATACAGGGCTCCTGCGCACGGAAATCGACGCGTGACCGAAAAGTCAAGGCTTTCGAGATTATATTACCGTTAAATCATACCGCCTGAAATAAACGGCTTCAAACCACTTCGCTGACAAATTACAGCTTTCGAGTTGCGTCACTTTTCCGTCATCCCAACGGCGTATTCGAACATAATTTCTGTTCGCGGGTCTAGCTACACTGCATGTGCTTAGATGAATATGTCACTTAATAAAGTAGCCAATATTTCTAACTATTAGACACTGGGAAGGCTAAAATGATCACCAAGAAATTATGGGTGGAGAATGAAGAGACTGCAAGCCACGTTTCTACGTGCAGAATATTCTATTTGCGACACATATGAAAGTGTAAAGCTGGGGGTCATCTGTGACCCATAACAGGAAAATTTTCTGCTTTGTAATTTATTATAATTCAATGACAATTATTGTCGTTTGAAATTGAAACGATGCAGAAAGCAAATACCTGATGCAGATACAACATTGCTCACGTGGAAACGCGGCTTAAGGCAGAAGGATTTATCGACCCAGTCAAAGTGCTCATAAAAGCAAACAGATAAATCGTTAATATGATGTTGTACAGTTGTTCCTAAACCAAAAACGCGAGATTCGGGAGCGTTTTAAGCACGCAAAGCGTCGAACTAACTGCCGACTGATTAAACTTGCATGCGATATCCGTCCGTTACGGGCGGTCGCAGCTCGTAAAACGTCGACCCGTCGACCATGCAGCGTTCATGAATTTCATCCACTCGCTGCGATTCTCGAGTATCCACTCGACAGACAGCGTATCGATCTTTTTACAACGGATACACACCGTCACAGGTGACGGAAGTCGGTTCAAGAGGCATTCCAGTTAGGAGAGGAGCACGTGCGCGTTACGTCGCAAGGATACCAAGAGTGAAGATATTTCGGTCGGTATGACACACCCAAGACGCGAACGGACAGTGTCGCTAAGTTTGAGGGACGTCTTGACTTCCCCTTGGCAAGGCTCAAACGAACCTTCATTTCGAAGTCTAACTAGTGCCACGAAAAAGCTGGGAGAAGGATCTCTGATCGCGATAAAAGGAACTATGATTGCCAAAGGAATTGATATAATGTAGACGATAACATAATTCTGTAGTATTTGCTCAGGGTTAATTACGAGGTGTTAAGTTTGATAGCGGAGCAGCAGGTATCTAGTATCAGATACCTATACCCCCTAGAATGACACGCAAATGCAATTGCCTCACTATCGACAGTGTAATCTAATTCTGCAAGTGTTCTACTATTGACGCGTGTAATTATACTACCATTATAGCTATAGGCTGAAGACGCAAATTGATTTCTTTATCATTAAAATACGATCCCATTTTCCAACTGATCGATTCTCTCGAATCCATTAATTTTCAAGTTCCACGTAATCTGTACAGTAACTTTCGCGAAAGTATCAGGTGTGCAGAGTTTGATCGATATTCTCGCGTTTGAAAGCCACTCATTACGGAGTAATGCTTCATGAACACCTTGATGTCGTTCATTCAACGCAGCTCGGAGCTATGACAAACACCGACGCGGTTTCATTCGAGGAGAAATATCTGAGTGACGAGATTAATGGCGAGGATCACGACGAGTGATGAGATTAATGAAGAATCCTACTCCCGCCGCGACGAATGACGAGATGAACGATGGATCTCGAGCCTGGATCGAGATAACGCTCCTTAAAGTGCTCCGCCGGCTTTCCATTTTCTCCTCAACCACGATTACTCTACACCCCATCTCCACGAGGGTGAATCCCAATAACAGACGGGCTGGGACAAGGTGAACCCGTGCCACCAGCGAGATCGCGGGCAAAGGGGATTTTCAATCGTGCCCAAACACTATTACTAGAATGTTTTTTTTTTTGTGTTCACATTCCCGTTGAATGTTTCATGGGCGAAGAGGGGGGACAGGCGAAACGCTTTGATCTCACGTGTTAGAAATCGTCAAACGACCGAGCACGATGACAATTTTTCGAAAATATACGACGAATCGAATTGATCCAGAGTGAGAATAGAACAGCGACCGAAATCGAGAGATTGCCTGGCATCTGTATGCATTATACGCGACATGGCAAAGGGTGGCCGCGGCAAAGGTGGACGCATTGATATTCCGGTTACGTGGATTCGTCTCTGGTCGTAGCAACTTAATTAACATTAACAGCGATTCTAGTGGCCGCCCTTTTTCCGTCAGATACGACGGGAAGCAAATTGAAACGGTCTGCGAGGGAACAAGAAATCCTCGCCTGTCGTAACGTAAATGGAAACGTTTTCTCGTTAACTATGCTCGATGACTTTATACGTATCACTCGATCCGCCGAATGGGACACGGTATACATACGAGCCGAGGCTTGGAAACGTGTCGATACATATTTTAATAGTGACCTATAGACTAGCCATAACCACGGCTTCCGTTATCATGGAGTTGCTTGGAAGTTGGTCGTAACGTTGACCTTATGGAGATCGATCCTTCATAAATGAAACAGGGTTCTTTCGAAAAGCAAGCAGGGAGACTCATAATGTATGATTTTCATATAAAGTGACTCGTGAGTTTCTTGGAATATTAGTATCTACAGTGTTCTGCCATACAGATTATGAAGTAATGATAGTGTTTGATATACATGTGTGTAATGTATATGAATGTTGTGACCTTGTATGGTATATTATATTATTATCTACTATAGTACCTAACACCATTGAGAATATATAATATAGAATAATGTGAAGTAATACTATAAGCCACAAATAAATGTACTATAATGGAACCATGCTACAATTACAGCATTGCTGTAATAGTCTACTATGACAAACTTAATTACAAAAATGGAGCCAGTAAAAATATCGTAGTCTAGCTGTAAGATCGTTATAGCATGTGATAGCATAACTATGTATATTAAAATTCCATTAATAAAACGCTTAAAACGAAGAGGAATGATTCTCCAAGTAGTAAGTAAAGATCAACCACAGCAATGCTAATAATAGCAGCACATAGTAATCATAGTAAACAGAAACAGAAATTAATCAATCATACTATCGCGTAAATGTCAATGAAATTATACTTAATGTCTACGTTACTCCAATGTCATTGCTCTCTTAATGCCAAGCGAGGGGGTTGTTGACTTCATGGAGTAACATACACAAGGAAAGAAGCGAAAGTTCAATATCTGGTTCAAGGTGCGTCGACGCACATAAAACGAAAATATTAATGTTATATTATACGCATATGTAACGTATTACGGCCAGAGTTACATCATCCGTGGCATGTGTTTCTCAGCCGTATGCAATGCTAGCGACCGTGGAACGAAGGCCGCGAAGTAGTTGACGTGACAATGACCTTTCCTGCACGGCGTGTGTAACTTTTACCTTACAATGATTTCACGAATCGTTCAAGGCGACTGAGCGCTCGTTCACGCGGCGATAACACGCGTGCAAACTATAGCTCCATACAAAAAGTTTACAAAGCAAAACAATCGCATCGCGGATTATCAATTTCCAGGTCAGAACTTTGAACTACTGATTCACCTAAGCGAGAATACATTGCACCCGGTTTCTTATTCATGAATGCACATAGCGTATGCTAATACCTTTAATGACAGTTTAATGATTGTATTCTGATTGAATCACACGATCGAATAAAATTATAAACAATTCACACGATTGTAATTGCCCCGAGCTTTGTTATACCGATCCCCTTAATTACTATATTTCTACACTCTCGAAGTAAAACTAAATTTCGAATGCCGCGTACGACAGTAGAAACACACTCGAAATGATCGAAGTCACGTCACAAAAGCACGTGTACCTACTCCGAAAGCAAGGCTCGTTTTCGAGCGCGTCGATACACCTTGTTGCACCAAAGCAATACGAACAATTTGGTACAAAAGAAAAAGCATACGCCGCGCCATCAAGACGCAAGTACCAATGTGTGTTTTCTCGTACCTTCGAGACCCTCGCCGGATACATTCGGTTAATATAGAATCTTAACCGAGTACAGGCAGGAATCGATCTCAGCACGAAAAGGCCGCTCCAAAGAAACGTTTTGACAAGGGCATAGGCGCCGTCGGCTCCTCTATATATCTCTAGTCCGCGGTACTCGCACGGCCGCTACTCCGTTGTTAAAACCCCGATCGGTATCTCCCAATAACTCATGGGCCGCGGTGCAAAGACGAAACTGGCTGATCGAGGTGATCGCAGGCGGCGGGCATCGCGACAACGCCTCGTCTCGCGCTGATAACGCGAATGGAAATTATCGACCCCGGTTCACCTCAGGGGGTTTGTTTTGACCGTGCATCCTCGCGCACCAGCCGTCGCCAATAACGACGATATGGAGCCGGTCCTTCTCGACGAACGACGGTGGCGACGGCGGCGTCGTCGACGACGATCCCGAAACCGTAGGGAAGGACGCAGGGGCGCGCACAAGCACCAGAAACGAGGCACGCAGGCACACCGTCCATAGAGAGATATATAACAGGTTGCTGGCGAAATGCACGGGCTTAGTAGCAAGGTGGCCGAGGGAACGCCGTCACGGGCGTTTCGTATTAAACGCGACGCGACACCGCGACACGAGACAATCTCCTTTCGAGAGCGCGCGCATCGCCCATTGTTTCGACGCGGTGGCGGTGATACGGGTAAAAGCGACCGGATAAATGGCGACTTTCCCCCCTCCGCTGCCCCGTACGCCTCGCGGGTTGTAAATCTCTCGCCGCGACACGCCGAAACGCACGCGTTCGCCCCAGTACGCCTTCCACGGGCTGCGTTTTGCGCCGCGACGGAAATCAGCTACGCGGCCGATGGACGGCTGGACGTAAACTGGCGAGAGAGAGGTTCGATCCCTCGCGGGGAGAAAGAAAACACACACACGCACTGAACACGACCGGATATACCCTCGTCGGAGCGTTTCTGTGAACTTACTCACCCTGTGACCGGATTCCTCGAGTCGCTGCCTCTTCGAGTGTGGTCCGTCTCCGTTGAACGCCATCCTGGTCTCGGGCACCGGGCGATTACTTTTTTTTTCAAGCGGGACACTCGGTGCTGCGACGACACGTCCGTGTGTATACCGCGCGGCTCTCTATACCGTGTCGACGATCTCGTGCGCGGGCGGGGGAGGGGGGGAGGAAGGAGAAAATAATCGGTAGGACACGACGCGAACGCGACGAGAACAGACAAACGCGCGAGAGCGGCTTAAGGGAAACTGGATCTCGATGTTGCTGGAGAGGAACGTCTCTGCCTCGAGCCAAGTAGCCGGCCACCGCAGCGCTACCTACCGACGCCGCGACTCGAACACCGACGAATCCTTAAGGCGGAATCGCGCGCACGCGCCGCCCGCGGTAGGAGCTGCCTCTTCATTGGCTGTGGCCCACTCCTGCAACCTTCGTGGCTAACTGGAGGAACGCTATTGTGAGTTTTATTTCAGAGAGATGGAAATGGTTTGATTGTATGGTTATTTGGAAATTGATCTCTTACTGGGTTTAGAGGCTTCGGTCGCGGGAGAGGAAAGTAAAATGCATCGTTCGTCAACAGTTGTAATTAGATAATATTGTCCAATCAAAGGCACAGGTTTTGCTTGGGCGACTTTGATTCGTGGACGCGGGAACTGCGAGCGGGAGGCTTTCCATTGGAGAGGTCTGAGATGGAATTCATTGGAAGATATTTTGATATTAATTGGTTAATTATTTTTTCTAGAGATGAGCACTAAATTTCGGGGAGATAGTCTGCTGTCGAATACTGGTTTCAGTGTTGGCGATAGACTTTTTTCGGATAAGAATAGAAATCTATCGAACAGTACGATCGTTTCGACCAATGGTGCCAACATCATTCTTAATGATCCGAATAGTATGATTTGTTGCCATCGATTCAAATAGCCAGTAATTTCTTCATTGTTAATATCGGAATGTTGTGGTTGTAAATGAGCGTCGAAGTGTGACGTGGCTGTGGCACAGTACCTGAAACATAAAATAATTTTTACATTATTGTCAATTATTTAAACCTTGATTAAAGTCAGAAACACTCAACTGTTGAAATGTCATTCCTTTTGATACTTTAATATTTCTCAACTGACTGTGCCGCAGTTTTTCACTTTTTTTAATTAAAATTGTTTCTAGAGCTGCTCTGTATGTGTGGACCTAAAAAAGAAATTACCTCACTTAGTAACAATATAAAACCGTACATGTATTTATTGGATCACTTAACTATTAAATCATCATAGTTTCCAGTTTTCAACTTATCACAATATTTTTCAATAGCATGACAAGCCACTTCTAAAGCTGTATAAGTTAATGTATGATTCTTATGTAGTAACAGGTACTTGCTAAGTGGATAACCCATTAATCCACTTATTTCTGACCTAAAAATACAATTACGTTATACAAGATGAAAAGCTTGATAAAAATAAATGTTTTAAAAAATATACAAACTTCAAAGTTAACTTCATGTAACAACATCCTACGATACAAATAAATTTAGCTTCATCTGTAGAAGAATAAAGCCTCAATAATAATGGAGCTAAGTCTCCGCAAGGATGAAGTCCCACAAGACCAAATTTAATATCACTATCGCTCAAATCAAAACCATTCCGAAATAAATGTTGCAAATGGTCAATCAATTCTGATTCAACTAAATTTGATGACTCTAATTTTGCTGTAAAATGCTGTGGACATTCTCCACAAAAATTGGGTAACAATTTCTTTATAGACTTCAGCAACTCTTGATCCCATTTCCTGTAATAAGCATTTAATTATTATTTGTAACATTAATACCTTATTACGAGAACTCTACCTAGCTTGTTGCAACAGTGTACAGTCCTGTTCAATACAGGTAACACATAATCCATATTGAAAGGCTAAGATACGAGCTAAGTGACCCATACCAGAACCAATATCGACGATACACTTGCAATTGGATTTATAGGCACAGTCTGAACACACCTATAAATGTTTACAATGTATAAAACATAGATAAATATGTATACTGAATAAAGCTAAAGCATTACTTCAGCTATTTCTTGTATCTCATATCTCTTTTTCTTTTTTATGTGTTTAGAGAACAAATTATTAATTCTATTATCCTCAGACTGTAAATCCTGGAACACATCTTTTCTACCCTCCTCAAACTTCTCATTATTATTATTATTTGCTCCTGCTTTCTTTGATTCGCAAGACAAAATGCTGTCAGGATCGTCATGATTTCTATTGATCTGCAGAATATTAGTCACTTGACGAAGTGTAATTAACGACAGCGGCCAGACACGTGTACTGCAATACAATTAAAAATATATAAAAGCATGCAAATCACAATTTTAAATGGTGTAGTATCAGCACTCACCACGAGATGTCACCTGACAACCATTCACCAAACTCTTGAGGAGATGTGTCATGCAATGCTAGCTTCCAGCTTTCCGGTAATTTTTCCCACAATTTGTTTTCGAAAACGTCCTGCAGTAGGAAATAGAAGCAGCTTCTATATTTGATCGAAATCACTACTTGGAGGAAGTAACAACACAGATTAAGTGTTCAAATTACACAGATCTGTAGGGCATACTGTGCATGCTGAAATGCAACCGAACGAATACGACACTGTAATCCGGTAATGAAACGCAGGTGCAAGATGTTATGTTACGTACCACGACATAGGAGTTTAATAGCCAACCGTATATATCTAGAACGCGAAATATTTGTTCGATCTGTAGACGGATTCTTGTGCAGACTTTACATGTGCACCGAGTGTCAGTAGGTGCGGCCATCATTGTACAAAATGACCGCGAAAATTTGACTTACGCTACAGCCTGCCTCCTATCTAACAACATTCGAAATTCTATAATCCAATTTTTTTCACGCAATTATGCGGAAGTAATCATTTTCATAAATGCATATGAAATAGTTCCTAGCTATTATTGTTCAAAAGCCCTCGTCCCATCAATATTCGCGAAACATCACGCTACTTAATATTTCAAAATCTACTCTCTACGACAGAAATAGAAAGTACAGCAAGCATAACGTCGATTAAAGATACTTTTTGTTTAACACCGTCTGTACATACTATCCAATTATATAACGTAGCAATACGTGTCAATAAAATAAAGCTTGCTTGAAGGAAAGTTAACAGTGAAACCGAGCATACTGAATTATCCATATATTATAAAGCACAGCTAAATGTCGTAACACAAATTTTTTAAACAAAGAAAATTTTAAAGTAGTGAGAATCGTCGAAGGACGAGCATGACTCAATCACAATGCGATCCGAAATTCTAATGCATCGGCCAAGGTCGAAGCACGCATCTTCCGTTGTTTCAATACAAAAGACAGGGAAAATGAGAACCGTTCGCTTGCTTTATTTATTAATTAAAAGATCGGATGCTATTCCCGCGGTGTCCCACTTTACAGTACTTTCACTCTTCAACAGTTACGTTATTGCTCATGAGCGCACTGCTCTCCGAGGACTATATACCTACAAACACTACGGTCGTAGGAGAACCGTATCATCTGCCGTTCTATGTCTCGGACTTTCATGAGAACTGGGCGACTGAAATTCGTGCAATCCGTTCTAGAGCGTTGTTTCACAAACGGCTGTCGCAATTATTGCTAAACGTTATAATAAGGCTGTCTTTTTACACCTACTTTATTAATCCATTCTCGGTCGTTGCAAACACAGTCATCAACTCTCGAAGATCGCGCACAATTTGCCACAGTTCGTGGATTTTGTGAAACGAATGGTTATTAGGACTCTGTCCCATGTTTCGGTGTCAAGAACCAAGTAAATTATTCCACGGGAAACCAGTTTCTTTTTTCGATCCTCCTTGCCAATGATGCGACCGTACAGTTCGAAATCGCTGACCGTTCGAATGGACTCTTTGCTCATCATGTTCGAATCTCTCGGTGGTTATTTGGACCTCTTACGCCAACGTAAGTGAAAGTTTCCAAGTAGGACGAGCGACGTCGAGTCCCAACAGTGCGTTATTCGCCAAACGCTCATCTCCCTCGGGCAACGTACTGGACACTGGTCCATTCGGTTTGACAAATGCCAATACTCTTATGTTTAAGCTGAAAAACCCCCGAGTAAACTTTCATACGTAAGGAGAAAACGCTCGTTGCGGTTCTTTTGTACAGCCTACGTCTGTAAAGTTCAAGTGTGAGTCTTAAGGAGGACCAGGAAGACCGAGGCATATCACTAGCACAGGCTTACATAGCTGCGTGATAGATCAGTTTAGTATGCGTGTTACGCAAGTATGAGAACTTTGCATCACGAGAGCTTTTGCAACGAAGGGTTTTACCAGGTCATCCTCATTTAACTGGTATACTAGATTTCTGCCTTTCACAGCAGCTGAACGCGATTTACGGAAAACAGTGCACGCGATCTTTTTGCAGCGGTCGAACTTGCTGGAAAATCTCTGGGGCAATTTCGTCACGGTGAGAAAAGAGAAATGCGACAGTGATGTTCATTTAGAGATCAACGCTAACGAAGCTAAGTTCTTTAATGGAGCAATTATGCAGATTCTCACTGGTTATTAGACTGTCACAATAATTAATATTTGCTGTCATAAACTGAAAATTATGTAACAGGTTAAATTAATTATTCTGAAATATGTGGAGAGTTTAAAAAAAGATAAATTTAGGTACTATTAATGAGAAGATGGGACAGAGATAGAGACTACCAAGCTATGAAACTTGAACCCATAAATCAAAAGAAAGACTCACGGAATTCTGCTTATCGTCATAGAGGAAAAGGTCATTAGACACACGCAGGAAATGATTCGTTCCCGAGAAATCATTCGCTTGGAACCGCTATAAGGCTTTAGCGAAAGTAATGATAAGTGCATGCCGGCGATCGGTTGAGCGCGTTGCTGTGTTTAATAAAGCGGCAGTCTTTCACCGAATAATTCGATGAGTGCCATGCCAGCCGCGGACACGGCCTTCTCCTAGAAGAAAGGTAGGTTTCGGTTTCGATAGGCCTTGGAGGTCAGCAGAAAAGTGAGGCTGCCCGGTTAATATAATCATCTTCCTTTCCTTTCGATCGGTAGACGGATTTAAAGAAAGTCGACAACGACTTTGCTCACTTCCCCTTCCCCTTCCCGTGGTCTCTTCGTGTGCTACGAACGTCGTTCCTTTTTTTCCTTCTCGTCTCAAGCCACCACGTCTGTATGTCCTGCACGGCATCGACTTCAGCGTTGCCTTCCACTAGCCACAAACGTGTACGGTAGCACCAGCCAGAGAAAGGTGCCCCACCGTATTCGATATTAGAGAGGAGCTTCTTGAAGAGTCCAGTGGTGGTGGCATCTGGTAGGGAGAAACGGGCCTCTGGGCCCAATCTGTACCTCAGTACCCATGCGAAGCTCCATTCAATATCGTTCAGTACATGCCCGGTCCTGGATGGTTATCATGTTGCCGATCGCGAGTTAGCCACCCTCGATAAAGTAACGCACGTGAAGTCGGTGAAGTGTGACTTTGACCATCGGACAGGAGAGGCCCTTCGAGAGACCGATCTGGCCACGCCATGCGATTCCTAAAACTGGTAATTATGCGAGAGATCGTCTTGGTTCCAGTGTCTTCAACTCTGGAGAAATTCCCGCTAGTGTTGCTGTTAACAGGATAGATAGATCTCATTTAGGAGAAGGTGCTCGCTTGTACTTTCATCGTAATAAGCGTGTCTCGTTTCGTGGCTACGGGAAACGTTCGACGCGGAGTTCTATCATTTGTAATCAGTCACCGTATCGCCTTCGGCTACTTGGCCAGGGAAAGTATATCGAATTAGCGACGCGTTTCTGTATGTTTAATAAGTAAATAATTCCTATGATAGATTATTCTATGTGTGGCACAGAAATTTTGAGAAGAAGAAAGAAATCTACGCCATCGGGGAGTTGATTAATTGGGTAGACGTTCAATATTAAAACCGTGCAAGTAAATTCCATTGCGATCGCGTTCGCTGGGAAACGGGTTTCCTTTTTGTTCAAAGAATATTAAGAAGTCCCCGCTTTAGGAGAGTCACCGAATTCTCGAGGTGAAACGCGCACGCCGTGAATCTAAAACCTAAATTCTCTCTCCTTCTTTCTCCATGGCCATGTGAAGCGACCGGCGAGAATTTCTGTTCTAACCACGCAATTTAAACGCGAGAAACATCCTATATCCGACGCGTGCTGTAACTCGGCCTCGCCATATCGGGAACACGATCGCGGCTGGGAATCGCTTATCAAGGTACCAGTAACTGTCCATTCGGCGACGCTAGAATACCAATCGATCGGCCTCATAAGGTCTTACAGGATGTTTCTTCTCGTTATTAATCGGGTCACTCGGTTAACCACACGCGAGACCGTTTGTTTCTATAAACACGTTTGCAGTCGTACGGGGAATCCGCCTCGGTCGATTCGCCTCCACCCGAAGCACCAACGCCCTCTCGTCTTTCCAGATCGTCATACTAGCAGCGACCTTCGGGGTCGCGACCTTTGCCAAAGATGAGTCCTCGAAAAGCCGCGATAAGAGACAACAGGTGGCATTCTACCCAAGGAGAGGAGCCAGACCGCCACCTTACGCGGTTCAGATGGAACCGATCGTTCAATATTCCCAGAGAGACCCACTCTACAATCCTCTGGCGAGCTCCAAGAGCGACGATCTCTACGAGGAGGGTCCTCTGAATTACTACCCTACTGAACCAGAGCCTATCATCGAAATAATCATCAAGGAATCCAACGAATCTCTACCAACCCCAGTACCTCCGTCTCCGCCCCCAACACCGAGGCCCACGAAAGAGCCCATACAAGTGTTCTACGTGAAGTATGAGAAGAAGAAGGGTTACGGGGACAAGCCCCGTGTCGTTTACGACCCGCCTGTGCCCGCGCTGACACCTGTCGAGGAGCACGAGGAGATCAAGCCGGATAACGCGGCGCCTTACCCGGAAGAACCTGTCCATACAGCGACGCCAGCACCGTCAGAGCCTTCCACGACTCTCAGGGCGATCATACGACCCGACAGCGAAGTGTACCACTCGGGATCTAGCGGTATCCGCGTCACCTTTGGCACGGAACAAGTGCCACCGAACAATCACAACAAACGCAGCGACCTGGAGACACCGCCTACCCAGCACGCCAAGCCCACCTCCATTGCCCCAGGTTCCCCGAAACGGCAACACGGCCCCTACCAGCCGATTCAACCGGTGCTTCAAAGAGTGCCGGCGGCGTTTCCGCAACAGAGGATCGCGAGCCCGTTTCCCCAGCAGCAGGCATTGCAGCAACTGCCGCAACAACCGCCTGTAAATTTCTTGCAACAACAATCGCCGTTTCCATCGCCGCCACAGGCGAGAAACCCGTTGCCGAGGCCCCAACGGCTGCCAATAACGATCCAAGGCTTGCCGGAAGTGCAGCAACGCGCGCCGTTCAACAGCTTCGGCCCTCCTCACCGCGTGAACATCAATCACCCGCAACAACCAGGATTTCCTCCTACGCTCTCGGTTTCTCATCAGAGCGTGCAGATACAGAACGCAGGGCTATCGGTGAATCAGGGAAGTCCCTTTAATGGAGAGCAGCAGGCTCAGCAGTCTTTGCCGCTGTATAAGCAACAGGAGCTGGAGAAACAGAGATATCACGAGCAACGTAGGCAGCAGGAATTGTTGAAGCATCGTGAACACCAGAGGCAACATGAGCAGCAGAGGCTTCAGGAACATCAGAGGTTCTTGGAGCAACAGAGGCAAGTGGAACAGCAGAGGCATATAGAGCAACAGAGGTTGCTGGAACAGCAGAGGCACCATGAGCAGCAGAGGCAACAAGATCATCAGAGGTTGCAAGAGCAACAGAGAATACAGGAGCAACAGAGGTTGCAGGAACAGCAGAGGCTACAGGAGCAACAACGAGTGCAAGAGCAACAGAGATTACAAGAGCAACGAAGGAGGAAGCAGGAACAGGAACAGAAACTGTTGCAAGAACAGCAGTATCGATCTCAGTTGAAGTATAGTCAGCCGCAATCGGTGCAAAGTATACCGCAGCTATCGGTTCAGCCTCAACTTCAGAAACCTGGAGGAGAGATCTTTAAAGCTGTTCCGAAATTGGAGCAACACTATGCCATTCGAGAAAACCCTCTTCACCCAGGCCCTTTCCCACCTAGCCCCGTCCTTACACCAACAGGATTTCAAGAGCAGCCTCAAACCCAGTACGCTACTATCCAACCACCCAATCCATCGCCAGAAAGTCTACCGATTCTAAGGACTCCTTCCAGCCAATTCATAAACGATCAACACCTGAACACGAAGCAACAGATCTACCAAAACCAACAACAAGGATTCTTCTCCCAGAACCATCAGACTCCTCAACAACAACCCCCTCAGCCACAGCAGCAGCGGTTCCCACCGTCATCTCAGAGATCATCCATCTGGGGACGTCCATCTTTCTCCGCAATTAACACAAATCCTTCCCAGAAGATTTACGCGACTCCAGTTACCAACACGGAAGACTTCAACGCAATATCCACTGTCAGGCCATATATTTCAAGCACAACTCCTTCAACTACCACGACAACAACTACGACGACCACGGAGGCGCCAACGACAACGACAACTCTTTCCCCGAAGAAAGAGGCGAAGATCAGAGAGAACATTGCAAACCTGCCTGAAGAGGTTCCCGACGATATCAGGGAGCAGCTGCTGAGTTCTGGTATTTTGGGAAACGCTGATATACAGATACTGGATTACGACAAGGTCGGCGACATACCAATCGAGAAATTACCGCCCGAAGCGTTGGTGAATTTCTATGGCGCCGGAGGCGCTTCCGCTGTAGCCGCGAGCGAACCAGTACCGTCCATCGTGAAGAAGCCGAAAACGGCAGACATCGCGACCGCGTCTTCTTCAGTCGCTCTGACGAAGAAGACGGCTGCTGGTAGCTCGACTAAGTTCGAGCAGGCCACCTTGCGCCCGGGAGGCGTGGAGATGAAAGTAGTACGCTTCGATCCGAATACGGAGCAAGGCCAGGCGCTGGCGGATCAGCACATACGCGACGACGCTACTAGGCTGGATCCCGTGACCGTGGGACCGAGGGACGAGGCTCAATACAATCGTTATCTACCGCTCAAAGTGAGCGGTGCTTCCTTCCCTATACCGGACGTGCCTCAGCTGAGCGGTCGGAAGATCTCTAACGTGGTCGTTCTGGCACCTGTCGACTATAACTTTCAAGAAGAGAAGGAGATCGAGTCGAGACAAGGCAGACGGGTCAGCGATGTCCAGGCTGTCAAGTTTCTCGCTGGCGACACTCTGAAGCAACTGGTGAAAAAGCCGAGCGCGGAGAACTACAAGAAGTGGCTGGAACAGGAGAGCCGCACCGAGCCGCAAAAACAGTCTGTGGTGCTACTGGTAACCATGTAAGTGGTAAACGCGCGTCGATGCCATAACTAAATCACGCTTGCTTATAGTCGTTTACCTTCGTTAACTCACCCGCTTGATTCAAACGACGCGCGCAATTATCCTATAACGAGGCATATTTTTCTACGTCGCGATATCCCACGAACGCTTTAATTTGCTTCCGCGTGCATTTATGGTAACGAGTTGAGATCGACTGCCTTCACTTTCATCGGCTTCTAACGCTCTTTTTTAAGTAGATATATACATATTTCCAATTTTTGAAACTCGATAGCTATCGAATATCGTGAATACGAGAGATATCCCAAAATTAGTGGAGTTTGAATTTTAACAACTTCGAGTTCACTAAAATTGTACATACTCGACTGAAATTCAGAGTCAATTTTCTCCAAAACTTATTCTACATTTTCTCCTTATTTTTTGAAATGAAACCACTACGTTTCCTTTAGTACCACTAATTCTGAGACTCTAAATCTGCAGAGACCATCAACCTTCAGTATACACCTCGCGCTAACTGAATATTTATAAAAGCCTTTTACTTACTTAAGGGATTAATTGATTCCACAATGTTACAGGCCGAAAGACACGAATGGAGGCGAGAAGGAGATCTTCATGTATGATGTAGTTTCGCAGACCGTGAGCAAACTCTCGGGTGACTTATCTACGGCCTTCGTAGACGCTGCAGAAAGTAATTCCGATAGTACTGATTCCTTCGATGACTCCAGTTTCCCATCGCACTAAGTTGTATTGCACGAACCCTACGGCATAACATAGCGAAATGTTAAAAAACAACAGAGAAAATGTGTTAGCGTGCCAAGTTTGGACATAACACGTAAAACGTTCTGTCATCCCACATCGTTTATCATAGAATTACAACGAAAACGAAACAATGTTTAAGAGAGGTAAAGGACATAAAACTATAAGCAACCTTGTAGATATTTTAATTATGTATTATTATGTACATATCTACTGATTTTATACTTTTTTATACAAAAATAAACGCAATTCTTTTGTACGATTAAATTGTTTACCTTGTTTCCCTCTGATATCCTACACCGGAAGTGCATGCATAAAAAATATTTTTTTTTGAAGAATCGGAAGTTATAATACGATTCAATTAAAACATTAATTAAGTTTTGAGAAAGTTCTGCGCACGTGTATTGAGAAAATACAATCCAACTATTATTTGAACTTTCTAAAAACACTGTACACTTGATTGAAATGTCAACTACAAAGCTTAAACACTTAATATGTATTTCTTCTTAAATTATCTCTAATAATAATTTAAAATAGACTGTAAAATATCTATTTTACAAATTCTATTTTACTATTATTACTATTGAAACTTCAATTATTTGAGTATATCCATATTAAATTAAGTTTGCATATACATTATTCGTCACTTTAAGTTTGCTACAAATGGCGGTATTTCGTGTAGCGTGCATTGACGACTGCTTTGTGTTTTTACGAAGCTTTAAAGCATAACAAGACATTCAAGCAAGAATCAGAAAGCGTGTAAGCATTGATTGAATAAATTACTACATCTTATATATTATATTTGAATAACTTTACACTGATTATTTATAACGAGCTATTTCTTTTTTCTTATAGGTTATCTTGCGTTAGCGTTAGTACGTATCAAAATGTTAAACGTGTAATTACACATTACTTTCGAGAAATTCGATTGATGAAAACGTGAAAATGTCCAGCAGCAACTCGGAAAGCAGTGACGACAGCCGTCACGAAAAGTTACGGAAAAAGCGCAAGCACAGGCGCGAAGAGAGTCCTAACCAAGACAAACGATCGAGAAAGGAATTGGCCAGCAAGAGTAGAGTTTATAGAGATGGCAGAGAAGGTAGGGACGTTCACAAATTTAGCAGAGAAGTAAGAAGAGACAATAATGATATGCATCGTGATAGATTACACCGTGAACGGGATAGAGAATATAGGGATAGTCGACATGATCATCCAAGGAGAGATGATGAGAGACAAAATGGTAAAAGAAGGTATGAGAGATCTCCTATGAGAAGAGAAGACACTCGCTCAAGATACAGAGATTACGAAGATAAAGGTAAAAAGCACAGAGATGCAACTCAAGACTATAGGAAACACGATGTTGCAAATAAAGACAGAAGGACTAATTTTGAGGAGATGAAGATGAAGAATGAACCCTCACCAGAATGGGGTAAACCAACTGTAAAGACAGAGTCTAAACCAAAACCGCAAGAAAAAGAGAAGCCAAACTTTGAGTTATCTGGTAAACTGACAGAAGACACGAACACTGTAAATGGAGTAGTTATCAAATATGCTGAACCATCGGATGCTAGAAAACCTAAACGCAGATGGAGATTATATCCCTTCAAGGGAG
This sequence comes from Calliopsis andreniformis, assembly GCF_051401765.1. Lineage (NCBI taxonomy): Eukaryota > Metazoa > Arthropoda > Insecta > Hymenoptera > Andrenidae > Calliopsis > Calliopsis andreniformis. The sequence goes on from NC_135073.1 coordinate 14,768,462, forward strand.
AGAAAGCACTACCTACATTGTATGTTCATAGACAGTCAGCGTATTTGATGGGCAGAGACCGCAAAATAGCAGATATTCCTTTGGATCATCCTTCGTGTTCCAAGCAACATGCTGTTTTACAATACCGTTTGGTATCTTTTCAAAGAGAAGGTGGCGGTGAAGGTAGAAGAATTCGCCCATATCTTATAGATCTAGAGTCTGCGAATGGTACATTTGTAAATAATGTAAAATTAGAACCAAGAAGATTTCATGAATTATTAGAAAGGGATGTCGTACGGTTTGGATTTAGCTCTAGAGAATACGTTTTGTTACATGAACATAGCAAGGATGATTCTTTAGATGATGACGTTCCCCTCACTACTACTACAACTGCTACTACCACCACCACTACTGCATAGGTAATAAAACAGTTTATAATTTTAATAAAAATATAATCTTGTTAAAAAAAATTCTTATGATCTTTACATATTTTGTTTCAGGATATTTTTCTTGTAAAATATTTGAAATGGAGTATGTGATATTTTAAATATATTAGTGACTATATTTAATGTTACCTTCTAGCATTAACAATATGTACACATAATTTTCTGTAAGTTATATTGTAAGTTGTATTCACGATAAAATTATTAAATCTCTAGAGCAACAAATCATCAGCATATAAGTTTTACAGTCTATGTAAATTAGAGATGAAAATTAATTGTAATAAATCACTTTTGAAATACATTATAGTTTATTTATTTACACTTTGGAAGTTCATTTACCTCAAACTCTGACAAACTTTGTATTGTGTATATTTTTATGCAAAGTGATGTTCACATGAGTGCATTGACATGCATATATTAAATATACAAAATTCATACAGGTATTATCTTAGCCATATATTTCTTAATACAACAATAAAAGATATTTACAAATTCCTGCTTAATAATTAAAAATTGGAAAATTTTTAAGGAACTAACAATATGTAAATAGCATATTAGAGCATCGTTAAATAGGAAGACTATAAATATCTCTGTTTTCATCTGACTTCTAGAAACAATCCTTTCAATTTTATAAAAATGTTGGTCCCTTGTAAAAAACATTTTTTTTTATCATAGTTAATATCAAAATATTTTCAAATAGTATATATCCAAATTTACTACTACCAGTCATAGTGCTACATTCTTTTTTAGTTCATTCTTTGAATTTAATACTTTCGTAAAAAAGAATAATGAATTAGACTAAAAAAATACGAAATTTGTATCAATAAAATATTTACAGTACATTCCGAATTCATTATTTTAGCTCGAAAATAAACTTCAAGCATTATCAGTCCATTCATACGAAATTCAGCGTAATTGACGACTTTTATTCATAGTTGTACCATTTCAATAAAAATTACTAAATTTACATACAAAACTTAACAAATCCTTATGCAACATGAATATCAATTTCAAGATCATACTTTATATCACCGAATATGAAATTTGTACAATGAATAGTGAGACTTTAATCATACTTTTCTTTAAATAAATACATTAGCTTTTATAACAAGTATAAAACTATCGCGAATAACTCTAATCCCGACATAATACTCTATAACTATCCTAGTTTCTTAAATGCTAAACAAGTCCATGATTATTAATTAAAACTAGCAGCTTTATAATCAAAAACATTCTGCCACGGTTCACGTGAAATCAATTTCCGATATTAATATTTAAATATGTACATACATTAATATGGCAGTTTAAAGCTATGGAACTTTACACGTACTTTCAGTTTAGATGTAATTAGAACTGAAATTACAATTGCAATTTAAAAATATGACTTGTTCGAACGGCGTCACTCCCATTTACTCTAACAGCATCTGCATTAATGTTTGTATAGGTAACAATATTGTTACTATCCTCAACTGGAGTTTGCCTTAATAAATTCAATAATGTACTGTTTATCACTAAAGGAATATTAGCTTTACCGTTTTGTAGATTAGAATGAGTCCTTTGGATTTTTGGCAACGTGTTCTTCGTAACACTACTGTCATTCAACGTTGTTTCTTCTGCGCTACCAATGACACTACTCTTCAGTGGAAGAACATTTTGCGAACTGATTAGTGATGAGCTTGGTCGGGTAGGTGGGGCTAAACTAATGTTTGAACTGAGAGAACTAGAACTTCTGCCTTCTAAACTTACTTCGGACCCTCGTCGCTCAACTATGTTCCGTTTATTCTTTCGTTGATCAGTCAAAGTGAAAGAATCTCTCTTTAACATCGCCTTAATCGTTGGAACGGTTAATTTTGCGCTATCTAAGGTATTACATTTTTCAGTCATACTTGTAGTTGACGCTCTTCGACGGTCTGGCAAATTCAAACTAGATATTGAAGATCTCTTATCACCTATTTTTTCTAATTGTTCTCTGTTATCACTGCATAGATCTTTCTGCTCTTGTAAAGTATTAGATTGCAGAGTATCTTTTAAATCAAGATTTGTACTACCCTTATTTAAATTACTTAAATTTTGATCAGAAATATGTATTGATCGAGGTACTTCATATCCACTTGTTGAATTTTCCCTTAAAATAATATCCTCATTATCTGCTAATAATTCTAAGTATTTTGGTATTTCACCAGAATGCGATGTAAGCCCAGCATTGTGAGAATTTTGAAGGAATGGCTGCATGTCCCTGCTACCTTCTGAACTGCTAGATTTCCATGAATTTCCTGGGAAAATGAATTCATTATATTCTATACATTTCTATTCTTTAAATTTTGTAACAAGGCACAATGAAAAAGAAATAGAGAAAGCAGCATAGATAGATGATGTTCACAAAGAACCTACCTGAGTTATTATGATTTTGATTCTCGTCAGCAAAGTAAGCCATGTTAGACACGCCTGCAAGCATGAGCCATGCAATGATAAATATGTATTCAAGCAAATTGTTACATTTATATATTGAACACATTTCATGATGCTGTGTCATGATGAATAGACAAACTGTGAATATGATTATTGAAAAGATTGTGTTTTCATATTTGAGAAAAACATGCTTATGTTGCGACACATGGAGATAAATTGTATTTAGTAAACAGATTAACATTGAAGTGAAGATATTCATGACCATGATTGTTCTATTAGGTGATGAAGCAGCTAATATTAGACTAGAAGTTCAGAAGTTGAATTGTAATTGAAGAAATGTAAGAGTCATGTATAGACACAAGCATTTAACTATCCGTAACTATTTATCTGTTAAATGTATTTGCTTGATTACAATTTAAACTCACCTTTCCTAGCTAAGTAATGACCAGCATGTACTGGGCTCAGTGTTGCATCCTCTATAGTGCTTCTTAGACTAACTATTCTTTCAAGGCAAACTTTAAAGCTTGGTCTGGCATCAGCAGCGCTCCAACAGCATAACATCAACTGATGTAAAGCAGGTGGACAATTGAGGGGTTTAGGCAACCTTCCTCCTGCACGTACATGGTGTAATACTTCTTGATTTGTTCTGGCAGGGTATGGTTGTTGTCCCAAGGATGTGATTTCCCACATCAATACACCAAATGCCCAAACATCACTCTGTGATGTGAACACACCATCCACTAAAGACTCTGGGGCCATCCAACGAACAGGAAGTAATCCTTCCCCTTCCTACACAGAGAAATGTTTTAAATAAATCACAACTTCTATACAAATCTATTCAATAAATTGTAATAATGGGTATACTTACTTTTCGGTAATAATCATTCTTATATATATCCCTTGCAAGTCCAAAGTCACCAATCTTAACAACACGATTTTCTCGGTCTCTAGCAGACACTAAACAGTTTCTGCATGCAAGATCTCTGTGTACGAAGTGGAGTTCCTCCAAGTAACGACATCCTCTCGCCACATCCTCGCACATAGCTAACAAATCTTGCAAACGTAAAGCGTGTGGGTCTGTGGGTTGTAGAGATCGACTTGCTCTTAAATAGCTCAATAAATCTCCTGCTTCCATCAGTTCTAGTACTAGTAGCGGTGGATCTGTATCTAAACAGACACCCAGAAGTCTGAGCACGTGCTTATGCCTAAAGTGGCTCATGAGCCTCGCTTCTTGGAGGAATTCTGTTTTCTCTTGCGCTGATGCTCCTTTTCTAAGCGTCTTTATCGCGACTGGCGTGATTCCTGGCCTTTCCAGGTCTTTCGCGTTACCTTGGAATACCTTTAAACAATTATTATTAATCACAAATTCATCATTAGCGCGTGTTTTGTTTCACTTACCTCTCCAAAGGCTCCACTACCCAAGAACTTAGCCAATGTTATCTGTTCCCTTCTGATTTTAGGCAGCGAGGAGTCATCAGGATCATTCTGCAAAGTAGACGCGTACAAGGCATTGGATTGAACAAAATTTCCTCGTGGTATCTCTCGAAGGGTGGCTAATTCTACATCACTCACTAAGGGAGGTAAGACTGCCTTTTTATCTTCTTTGCGTTGCCTGTACACTGCTGAATTATAAACTTTATTTATTGCTTTGCTATCGATGCCCCAGCATGAGTAGACTAGTTCACTTTCACAATTATATACTTACGGCAAAGAAAATAGCAGAAGCAAATAAGGATAATGGTAATAATAGGAACACTAAGTCCTAACACTAATCCTAAGTGTTGTTGAGCCGCCAATATCCCTCCTGTGGTCTGTGTTAAATCAATGATAGTGCTCGATCTACTCCAAGCACCGAATCCATACGCGTTTCTAGCTTGAACACGAAATCGATATTTATCGTCCATGTCTCCAGTGATGATCCAGTAATTATCTGTTCCATTATAATACAGCCTCCAGCTGGCGTTCTCCGTAGAGTCGATTTTTTCGTTGATTTCGTTTATCTTCGTTCCCTCGACGCGATAGAGGGTAATCTGGGAACCATGAGCTTGAGCTGGTTCCCAGTTCAATTGATACACGGAATCGCGAAGTTTAGTCACCGTGGGCATTCCTGGGGCACTTGGTACATCACCTATTTGTCAAATAATTAAAAATAATATTACCCCTAAAGACTAAAAAAATTAAGTTTTAAAGAAATCGTGGCCTCGCTCACCCAGCGTTTGAAATGTGAATCTCCCATCTGTAGGCCATACGAAGTCCTTCTTATAGCTTGGATACCTCAAAAGCAGTCGGAATTTGTACAAAGTACGCGGCTGCAGTTTCCGAATGAAATAAGTTACTCTGTCTTTATCCACTTTAGATTCATTTGCCACCTGCCAGTCCTCCACTGCAACGTCTTTGTACTCCAAAGTGTACTTAACTGTTAAGTTAATAGATGGTATCCAAGACACGTTCATACTGTTCACACTAACACCAGTCAAAGTTAAGTTATTAGGCTCTGGGAACATTTTCACTGCGTGTCCAGGACTCTCACTATAAACGTCATTGAAATGAGCAGGATACGCTCGGACAAACACTAGGTACTCCTGACCAGGTAGCCATGGTTCTAATAGAGTGTAGAATCTACCATCTCCAGTGCGTTCAGTACCCTTTATCCACTGTTCCCCTTTCTGTCGTACTCCATTGATTAACGTATCCAACCTCCAGTGCACCTCGTACCTAACTGCTGCGGCATTTAATATCTTCGGTGGCATCCAATACACGACAGCCAAAGTTGGTGTCAAAGCCTCCACAGTCACGTTCTCAGGAGCAGTGGGGGCGCCTGCTCCTGTTCTCAAAACGACCCCTGAGCCAAACTCCAAGCTCATCGATTCTAGATCAGCATAATAGTTACTCAACGCCAATTTCAATCTGTATTTCGTGAAAGGCTTCAAATTCTTTATCTCATATTCTTTCTCATAAGTCTGCAATTTTGTTCTCTCGGTGTCCTCGCATTTAGTAGGGTCGTTCTCCAAACACTGGGACACGTATATTGTGTACAGAGTCGTAGGAAGATTGTACTTTTTGCAGCCGAAATGAGGAACTGGTTGAGGAAGCCTCACAGTAATACTGTTCGCAGTTTTCTTGACTTCTTCGACGTTGTAGGACACTTGATGGGGTATCAAGCAATTGGTGATTGGGTAAGGTTGCAGAGACTTCCCGAGAGCTTTGATACTGCGCACTGATGTTAAATAAAAGTGCTTGATGTCTCCATCTTCGGGGTATTTCTTGTTTATGTAGTAAATTTGGTTCTCCGCGACGTTGGACCAATATATATTCATCTTATCGACAGTCAGCGATGTCGGTGGCAGACCTTTATTAAAGTCTGCGCTCACTATTAAGCTACACGTGCATCCATTGATGTCAGCGATGTTCAAGTGTCCTTCCAGGGAGATCCAATACATGGCTGGCTTTTCAAGGATGGTGCTGTCGATTGTCATCACGGGAATCACAGACGGTCTATAAGGGCAAGAGCAATCGTCGATATGATTGAAGAAGGGTTGAATTGCTTTGCCGTTTAAGTCAGACTGCATTATCACGCTCCTGTCATTTTTTGTCACCTCTATCCAGTACAATGATCTGTAAAAATAGACAATACCCATGAGTGCCAATTACACTCTAATTACATGAAACTAGACCTGAAGAACTGATAATTACCCTGTGGATGGTAGTATATCAAGATTAAGAATGCGTCTGCTGGTCGTCACAATGTTCTCGTACTTCAAAATCCTAGCCTGCCACATAGTCAAGTCTAACTTAAAGATGTGGCTACCGTTCTCATGATAGCCTGACTCAGACCAGTACAAATTCCTCGATACCCAATCGACAGTGATGCTGAAAGCACTGTTGTTCAGAGTCAACATCTTGGTAGCGTTCACTCCCACCAAATCTGACGTGACCAATTCCTGCATTTCGTTTATCCAGTAGATCTTATTCTCTGCTCCCAGATAAGTCACTTCGACCGCGATATGCCTAGTGATAGTGTTATTCTTTTCTTGGTCCAGGTCTGATATCTTCACTGCATCCATAGTAGCGACCAACAACTGTGGCACAGGGTTCTCATATACTGTTGACACGTTGATCACATCTGTGTAGGGACCTGCACCTATTTCAGTATGAGCTCGAACTTGAAAATAGTATGTCGTATTCGGCAGCAGGTCGTGAACAGTGTGCTGCAGTTTATCAGAAATGAGCGACTGATCGCAGACCTGGATCTCCTCATGGTTTTCCATGAACCAACATTGAACAGTGTATCCCACGATCAGGCCGTTCGCAAACTCAGGCCTGTCCCACCTGTAAAACACGATAACAGTAACGCTAAATGTCGCATAACTCAGCTAGTTAAATCCCATGTAAAGTTAAAAGTGAAAGGACTTTCGCAATTCATTTATTCGATAACATCTTATCCTTCGATTTCTCACTGCTGGTTACCTACATAGTTTCGCAATTGTAACTCGCGCAAAAAATTTCCCTTGCTTACCTGAATATTACAAATATATCGACGTTCTCGCTCAGAGGCTCCTTGTGAAACTCTATGAACGCTCTGGGATTCGTTGGCTGAGTGGGAACACTCTGCGGCGACCTTAACGTTTTTCTTGTGTGATGAGCTGTTTCCCAATAAGTGAATGCCTTCACGCTCACTTCCAGAACTGAGTAGGGTACAATTTGCTCGGAATTGTTGTAAGGCATCGAGGTCTCCGTCGTTATCTCTGGATTCGAGTTTGTGTTAATATAATCCGCGAATTTCACTTCATAGAACACTGTGCCATAGTTGATGTTCTCCACGGGATCCCAGGATATGTTGAAGTTCCTCCACGTCCCTTCGACTCTAATACTGCTATAATTAACTGCATTTGGCAAGACCACTGCGGTCTCTGACGTGAGATTCTTTGGATATTGATGAAGTGCTGGGTCCATGACAGCTACCATGTGCAAGCCAGATAAAGTGATACCATTTATTATAGCTGTATTCTGACCAGAGAGATCGCCTATCACGGCGTTTCGGTCATCCTGGAGCCATAGAAGGTGTTCTGAGAAGTAGCAGAGTGGTCCTTGCATATTTGGATGTTGTAGAGCCGAAACCTGTGGATAAAGATATTAGAAACTATTGAGCTGATTTATCTATGATGCTTGATAGGGTTTAGCGTTGATAAGGACCTTCTCGGGCATAATTTTATGGCTCATAGGGATTCGCTCGGACGTCGGCGCGCGATATACGATCGATCCACTTTCGTAGCTTCGGACGATCCAATAAACGTATCTGTTCTCTGTGTCCAGGGTTAAACCCATCACCTGTTTGCCATTAAATATCTCGTCCGAGTGATAGTACCTCCTGTCCTGTCCATTCAACCGCGCAACTTCTACCGCGTGCCCCGTGGACCAATACAAATAAGCCTCCAAAGAGTCTATCATCAGTTCTTTAACTATGGCTAGGATCGACATGGGCTCTTGATGAGATCCATTCAAATGTGCCCTAGTTATCTGAAAATAGTTAGACAATAAGTACTCGTAGAACTAAAGATGCTCTAAAAAAGTGATCATTGTACTTACAATTTGTTGCTTTGGATTAGCCCAGTACAGCTTCTTCGATATCCAATCGACAGCGACGCTCCCAACCGAGTGAATATTCATCTTAGTTTTCTGGTGACTAGTAATATTGTACCGATATAAAGCAGAGTTATTTCCCACAATGTAGAGGACATCCTTGTACCAGCTCACGTCGACGATATGGTAATCGCTCTCAGCTTCCTTCAAACTGGCTTTGTATATCAAAGTATCGATATTTTCTCCAGTCACGTCACTTCGTAGAAGACCCTCATTTGCAGACCACAAAATAGACGCATGTGATCCATCCCTAAAGGGCCAACGCAACGTAGAATCAATGACAAAGGGTTGACTCATCAACATATTAAAGACGAGAATTTACCGTAACGTTCGACCCCTAAACTCAGTGGACCACGGCCCTCTACCAGCGCTGGTATAGGCCGCAGCCTTGATCGAGTATTCTGATTTCTCTCTGAGATTATGCACAGTGTGAGACGAGCCAGCGATATCTTTCTGATGTATCGTCTCCCCAGTAGACTCGTCTTTGATCTCCAGCTCGTAGGACCAATTCTGCCAAGCGCCCTTTCCCTGACCCCCTAATAAATGAGGCGCTTGCCAAGAAACTTTCGCCCTCTCCACCCCCAGAACAGCTTGCACGCCCGTGGGCGGATTCACTGGGACAGGAACAGGCTGGCTCGCGTCCATAAGTACATTGACACTGACAAATGAACCGTTCGACCTGAAAGGGATAGGGTTATCGAGCCATCTATACCAATAGCAGCGTGCCTCGGGTCCAAATGAAGAAATCTTACCTATCAGGGTACGCGTTGTGGAAGTATCTGTTCTGTCCAGAATGGTATCCTTCTATCAGCACCTCTTCGCCATTCGTCCAATAAAACAGACCGTTCGCCATAGCTAAAGACACTACGTTCTTGAACTTCGCTTGCTGGGTGTTCTTGCGGAGGTCCAAGATCTCGCGACCATCCAAGGAGACCGACATGACAGTGTTCTGACTGTGGTGGGGAACTAGCAAGCGGAAGTTCGTGTGATCGACAGTGAAAGCACCCAGGTGAATGTCGTCGAGGATTAGATATGGTTGAACCTATAATTATAAGCCAACTCGTTTATTCCAATGCTGCAAGTAGTATAAAACATAGTTCTCATTGCTGAGATGATACTTTTTCTGAAGTTTACCTCGTGCTTCACTCCGTTGCTTATGTCAGCCAGGTCAAGCCTATACAAGCCAGCCCTGGTGACCCAGAAGAGGTACCCATTGTAGGGATCCACCTCGATGTGAGTAGGTCTCGTTAGAAAGCCAGCTACGGCCACGGTCAAGCCCCTTCCGTCCAAATTGCATCTCGCTATCTGCCAAACTGTCGTCGCGTGTTTCACTTCGCCCAGAATGTATAAGTGGAGGTTTAACCAGTCTACTGATAAGCTCAGAGGTTTGAAATTTGCTTGACTAGGGCTGAGTATGACTGTTGGCGTGGTGCGTTTTATGATAGATGTTCTGTACACGTATCCCAGGGAATCAGAAACGAATAATTGAGCAGAGGCGACGTGAATTGCGACACCACGAATTGTACTTGTGTTTTCGTAGACGACACTCGGGTCATCCAACATGTCAGCGTCCTGTTTCATGACTACGTGTTGGCCGCCGAGAATTAGGATGGGTTGTTGCGTATCTTTCACTGAAATATAGTAAATTTCGTGGGAAATTTGTTTAATTCATAATCTAGATGTAAAGATAAGAATTGTGGATATCCTGAGACATACCAGCCGGTTCTGGGGTAGTAGTAATGTAGTGCACTGCAGGGGGACCCTCGCCAACTCCGTTCCTCATCGTCACGCTTATAGAATAGTTCTTATTCGGTTCAAGATTTTGGAACATGTAATGATCCGTATTCTCAGAGGCTGGTATATCCTGTTGATCGATTGTAAAGTATGTTAGAAACACTGACAGTGTGTCTCTCCCTTTCGACCCTTGCTAGGAAGTCAGTATGCGAATATAGGAAAAGAAACGCCATGCCAGAAACATATTTCATGGAAGATCTGGTTCTTACAAGTGAACAACCTTGTGTTAACGGGATTAATATTGGTGAAATTAATAGAGATATTCAAGCAGCGAGCATTTTTTAAAACAGGCACTTCACAAATATTAGAGTTAGCATAAAAATTTATTAAAGTAATTTGTGTTTAAATTAATAAAAAAGACTAAATGTCCTAAAAAAAAAAGTTACAGCGTGCATTTGGCCCCAAACATGCCTACAACCCTCGCAATTTATCATTTAGAAAAAAATCCCTTCTAAGGAGGGAGGGAGATCTTGTAGAACCAGTTGACGTTTCACAGAGCAGTTCGCTTAGAGAGAATAGAAAAGCAATCGGCTTTAAAATACCGTAAAACAATAGCAAATATATCGATAGATATCTTGTGAGCAACATAGAACAGAAGAGTCGAAACATTGTGACGTAGAATTGTGCTTCTCGCAAAATAGACAGTGAGAAAGAGGTAGAATTGTCACATGATATATGATGTATTGAAGTTCTGGCGTGGCGTATACCTTAAGCTGGGAGTGGTCAGCCCCTTGCAGACGCAGGACATAAGACAAAAGTGGCCCATTCGGAAAAGGGCCTGGTTCCCAAGACACAGAGACGCGGCAGCTGTCTACTACCGCCGCTCTTACAATTACCGGTGCTGAGGTAGGTAAACCTGCCGCCAACGTTCTTATCACTACACTTGGAGCAGACACGATTGGCTCAGGATTGTGTTGAGACGATTTTAAGAGTAGCGCTACACGAAACTGTAATTTAAAACACGATAGAAAGTCTCATATTTAAGATAGAAGAAAGCAAAAAAAGGTTTATGAGAGGAAGTAGTTGACAGTCGTAAATGTAGTGACTTACTCTATACTTCGTGTACGGTTGCAAATTCTCAACCAGAATCTGATCGTCTTCGCCCCAGGACTGGTTCCTGCAGTACTGCCAGGTTTCAGCTAATTCCTCGTACCTCCATTGCACCAGGTACGAAATGCCGCCGCCGCGTCTTTCGATGTCTATTCCATTCCATTCTAGCCTTAGAGATGTTGCGGTCAAGGAGTCCGCCACCAGCGCTGGTGCCGGAGGAATGCCTATTTCCGCTGATAATTGAATCGTCCAATGTTAATTCCATGAAAACTAATATCATCAAAGATATATTACTTGGTTAGGTGTGTAGGTCTCGAAAGCGACAGAAATCAAAGAAAAGAAGATCGTGCAGTCGATCCATAACCACAATCATTCCCAGAATTGGCCTATAATAGTGACGTGCTTGCGTTGGTATTAAATGAAAAGGAATTTCTAGCAACAAATGTTACTGAGACAAACGATGAATCTAGAAAAGCAGCGAGCTTTCGAAGAGTATCAACATATTCTAGACGAACTAAGGGCAGCGTTTTTCCAAAGGTGGAAGGTTAAAAAACAGGATACTGTTTCTTTAAATGACTTCGAACGGTACCGAACAATCGGAACTGGCGCGTTCGGTCGAGTCATCCTCGTTAAGTACAAACCGACCGCCGTCTTCTACGCCATGAAGATACTGAACAAGGCTAAAATCGTGAAGATGAAGCAAGTGGATCATACATACAATGAAAAAAAAATACTCCAATGCGTAAGGTTCCCTTTCCTCGTCTATATGGAGTTCTTCTTCAAAGACAACTCATACATCTACATGGTGCTACCATATGTCAATGGTGGTGAGATGTTCACACACCTCAGACGAATGGGAAAATTCGACGAGTCTCTGGCTCGATTTTACGCCGCCCAGGTGGTACTCGCCCTCGAGTACTTACATCACTGTAGCCTAGTCTATCGCGACTTGAAGCCAGAGAACATTTTAATCCAGAGCACTGGCTACATCAGGATGACAGACTTTGGCTTCTGCAAAATGGTAGAAGGCAGAACCTGGACTCTCTGTGGAACGCCTGAGTATCTCGCGCCTGAAATCATTCTATCCAAGGGTTATGGCAAATCCGTCGACTGGTGGAGTTTTGGAGTTCTCATCTACGAAATGAATGCTGGATACCCACCATTTTACTCTCGAGACCCAATGAAGATATACGAGAAGATCGTCTCGGGCAAATACAAATACGCTCACCATTTTGGAGAGGAACTTAGAGACCTCATCAAGAATATACTCCAAGTGGATCTAACTAGACGGTATGGGAACCTCAAGAATGGTAGTTTAGACATAAAGGCGCACAGGTGGTTCTCGACCACAGACTGGAATCAAATTTACCATCAGAAGATTCAGCCTAGTTTTGTACCTAAATGTAACACCCCTGATGACACGAGCAACTTCGATTACTACGATGAAGAGCCGCTGAAGATTGACCCTATTGATCGTTATGCTAAAGAGTTCGCGAATTTTTAGTAGAGGTATTAAGGACTTTGGATGTAAGAGAAGTAGATTTTTAGGATAGTTATAGGAAAGCTCATGCTGCAAGGATACAGTAAAGTACTCAAACAAAATGTTAGCTAGCAAGATTACCTTTCAACTGCTGGAAGTACCGATTCAAAGCGTCGTGACAACCCAGAACACAGTACAGTTCCTTGGGCGGCAGCAGTTCTTGTGTTCCGTTCTGTAAACGATATCGCAAACGTTAAGGCTCCGCGGACAGTTATGCTCAGTGGAATTACGAAAAAGACGCATGCAATGTTAAGCACTAGGTTAAGGAGTAGCATTGATTTAGCAAATTATACTAACGCAGACGGCTTGACAGCTCGTGTCGAGTGCTCGTTGCCACGCTCCACAGCCTTTTGTGCACTGAAACAGACACAAAAGCCTTGTTACACAATACGATGTTCCCCGTAGAAGTTCTGCCAGCATGGAAACGTATCAATGTTAACTAACTTAGCGATCCTACGCGATGTATCAACCTACCAGATATTTAAAAACATACTTCGTTCTTTACTAAGCTCTTCGTAAATTCCTTCACGATTTTTACCTTCACAGTGTGTCAACTTAATACAGTCTATTATGTTCCCTTTCGATTCATATTCCCCGAGGGCCAAACTTCGCGCGCAGTGCCACTAATCGAGGCAATCAATCGTGACACAGCGTCAGTGTCGCATTATTTTGGCATTGAAGTAACTGGAACGTCTGCGAGGCGAACTGTTCGAGAGATACGGACAAGAACATATGGCACGTGCCTCAAGTAACGCCCACGTTCATAAGACGTCTGCTTGGTTCGTGCCGAGCATGGATTTGCGAACCGAAGTTTAACGCATTAACTTTCTGCACGAGAGGATGTGGGCATTTGTCGGCGACAACAGGCCAGCCTAGCAGAGGACGATGGAAACGAATCGGCTCGAGACTCGACCAAGACGCGTTGTTTTTGCTAGTAACAGGGAATCACCATCGTCTGTAGTATACATACGTAAAAGTAGTCTTTTTTCCCTCAAATCAACGCGCAAATATTGCTGATGCGTGCCTCGAGTCTAGCCGTCTTCTTCTTAGCGATAAACGAGGCCCAAGATCAACGATGTTATCGTAAAGAAAATTGCGTTATTACTTTGACATAGTTATTAGACTGTTTTCTGTACGCGATTTTACGATCTGCCAATAAATCGAATAACGGAAACGAGATGGAGTAGAGATTTCAGTGGCTGGAGGTCGTCCAGGAAGTCCGATGCTCGCTTTAGGATAAATAAGAGATCTCGTAGCCAAGGAGGAGACAGTCACGATCTTGTTCCTTAAGAACATCTTGAAAGAAATCTTGCTCGCTCGCAACGCGAAACATAAATATACAGAAGCGATTTGGCGTGCTTGACCGTCTCGAGGACTTCAGGAAGAGTAAGTTTGTAATATGTGGTTCTTGAATGGGACGTTTCGTTCGTCAGCTGCAACTCCTTCCTCCTGTTTTTAAGTGTCCCTTGGTGGCCTTCTAAGCTACTTTCGAATACTTCCAGCTGGTACTCAATCAACTCCAGCGTAATGCTACACGCTGCAAAATCTCTAGTTCAACATTATACATAGAGATACGAGAGAGCTATTTACCAATTGTCGAGCTGATCGACACTCTACCGCATTCGAGAGGCGCCGCACATGAATGGCACTCTCGACATTTTAGAGTAATAAGCGCGACACGGAAAACTTCATTCGAGAGGATTAATGATACACCTGCGTCAGACATCGTACACTGCACTCCAAAGCAGTTTATATTCACTAAAGTTATTAAAACATATAAAGAAAATGTTACGCTATTTTTTAAATCATTTTAAAGCAACAGGTCTCTAGATTTCTGAAATTTCTTTATATTTATAATTCCTGGATAGATCCGATTAGTCATAACCAAAACAGCGATAATTTTTTTTTTCGATACTACAATCGAAAAAGATCGAAAATAAATACTGAGAGATTGTAGCAGTCGCGCTACATTCACTTCGCGCTGTACAACATTGATTTACATACACGCGTACGGTGGTATTCGAGGGTATCACATAGGTCAGATGATCTGAAAAGTCTAGAAGGAAAGGGACCTCCAGCGCTAGATAAACGTTATTAATAAACATTTGGTGGCAGTTCTGTTTTACGATGGCGCTTTAAAGCGCAGTGGGTGCGCGAGGTCGTCGGGGCTGACGAGGGCGACAATTATTAACCACGTTTACAACTATACCAGTATTGAAATAATAAAGAGTATCGAACACGGAACGAATCAGAACGTCGGGGGAACGTAGAGTTCGTTTGAGGCACGATCGCGTTAAAAATACGACGCTCTCCCTTATCAGTCTCCGGCGAGAAAAAAGTAGAAAGGAATTTAACACGCAGACGAAGTAGCCGTCGAACGATCATTTATCTACGCCGTGTACGACAGTGGAAACTGTTACTCTAACGACCGAGTCGACGATAATTTTTAACATCTCAATTAATTATTTTCCTCTGTGACATTTCATTAATCCGCCCCTATCAAGCTGAATCCTCTTTTTCAATTAGCTCGTACAAAACGCAGCGTCGCTCCTCTTCGATTTCGCTGCGAAAGGGTCCATCTGGTAATGGGCCGAATTCGACTCAGCCCATTAAATTGCCGTATTTTTCAACGATCCAGCTTCGAGTAATAGGGGGTTGACAAAACTATCAGACGATGGAAAATGGCCGAAGCGCGACGGCTCGACACTGCGCCCGCTAATTTCTCACTTCCTCATTAAAACCTCAACACACATTACGCCCCAGCCAGGCCCTCGCTCTACTCGGCTCCCCGTAGATCGTAGATCTTCATCCTACCGCGTGCTGGAGGATCTATCCGTTCTCTCCTCGTTTCATTTTAACCCTGTTCGCTGATTGCTCCCTTCCACTGGAAGGCTACATGGACCATGAGTGATGAGGCTTCTCGAAAGGACGATGTTCTTCGAGACTCTGCTCATTAATTTTCCTGTTTAGCTCCCAGGAACTCTTCGATACATCGAATATCATGGCTTCCGCCTGTTTACTAGTAAACAGAGGAGAGGGTGGATCTTGAAAGTTTCGTTTGCAGAGACGACCGATGAGTGGTGTGTTTCTGGTAGCCAAGTAGCTGCATTTGTCATGGGTATTTTCACTGTCGGTGGTCCGCCACTTTCCAAACACCCTTGACTGTCTGGAGTCAGTCTGGCGGGGTTGTCTTTTTCTCGAGTGCTCGAGATATCCTTCGAGTTAGGAAACATTTTTGCTCGGCCACAAATGGCTCTCTCGAAAATCAACTATGTACTGGTTTTTCTACTACTCTTTTTTCGGTTTCCGTGTGGGGAGCTGAACACGCGATATTTCGTACAAAAGGAATTCCACGGATATTGGCTCATCGCTATCGAGCCGTGAAATTACCGGAAGAAGCATCAAAGCTGAACTGTGTACTTGCGCAAGGGTGCCTGCGATAAAAATTAATATACACGAACGTTTCTCCTGGATGATATTAGAGTTTGCGTAGAACTGTAGCCTTCTAGAAATTAATCTATTCTATTAGAATTAAAACGTGTTTAAAGTATGGAGTAAATAAAATGAGGACACTAATAGTAAGAGCTTAACTCTATCAAGTGTTCACAAGCGATATTTAGAGCATTTAACGTTTCTATAGAAAATTATTAGTCTTTTTGATGGAATAACTGCGTCCATTATTTCTACTTTTCTCTGTCATCCAACGGGCGAGTTAACCCAGAATTTAATAAACTCCACCGTAAATCGTTAGATTCGCAGAGGAAGGCAATTAGGGTTGCGTTTAGCAAAAAGTGGAGCGTCTTCCTCTTAAATTGTGTCGCTCACCGGCTAACCGTTACTCGTGCGCGTTACTGGAACGTACGAACCGTGAAATGAGGCGAGGGAGGAAATCGCTTTAAAGCGCGATTCACGTACCGACCCATGGCATTCGAGGCTGCTCTTCCACAGCACGCAATCTCGTGCCACGAAACTGTATAAAATGAAATACTGTCACAGGCACAGGGAAGCGATGTCCTCGTGGCAGGACACGAGGTAGGGTCGCGGTTTAATGACTGTGCTTCTTTTTTTCGGGGACACGTGGTAATTAAGCGGATCGGGGCCCTTTTGTCCTTTTCGTAGCATTAATTGCTGGTCTCGTTTCCTAGCCTGGAGACACGCGTTGCTGGATATCCTTCCGGCTACATCGGGGGTCCTTCTCATTTACCCCACTATCCTCTTTTTTGAAGCTCCCTAATTACCAGTATTTTAGCTAAAAAGGGTAATAATCATCCATAACTTCGATAAGACTCAGTTTGCTTCTTCCAACAGGATAGTTCGCTTCCATTACGTTAATGGGTTCGCTCTTTGGGAAGTTTCGCTAAAAATGGCCCAATCTTCATCGCCGTAAACTAGTACAAGTGGCTCGTTGCACCATTCAAGCTAAAAATGTCATCTCCGCAGCGGCGAGCGTAGCAAAAACAGCGACAATTCGCGAGCATCCCCAGTTTCCCTGGTTTTTCCCTGGGACTTCCGGAACAGGTCGGAGGGACAGAGAGGGCCACGGGGGCGGAAAGAGACGAGCAAACGGAGAGAGCGAATCCGGAGTCGCACGGCAATTTGGCGACATCCGCCATAGGCCGCACTTGTACGCGATCCAATTTAAAGTCACGAAGCCGTACGAGCCCATTCTTTCATTCGTATACGCGCAATACTACGTGTACACGCGTTCATCCATTCATTGGTCACCTACATGGGCCGACAGCGAGATAGAGAGAGAAGGATGGATAAAGGGCAATAGTGGAGACCTGACTTTGTTTTTATTTGCCGTTTACCGTCTCTCTGGCGAGCGAGCGAGCGAACAGGGCCCCCGGGACGGCAGCGGAAGTACTTTCATTGTGACGGGGGGCCGGCATCCCTTTATTTTCGTCTCCGACGTTCGCGTACGCTAATAAACGTTCGTCGATGCTCCCCGACGAACTTGCTTTAAATTCGCGCTGCGACTGGCCCGAGAATTAGCCTCGTCCTAAGTCATTGGGCCATCTACGAGTGGCTTCGGACGGAAGTCCGTTGCCATTCACGTGATCCATTCAGGATCTTTGTAAATGAAGAGGCGTCGTTTTTTATTCGATCTCATTGTCGGATTTATCTGCTGAACTATGTGATACTCGTAAAGGGAATTTAAATTCGAGAGCTGTGGCTGAGAGTTTAGTGTGGTGTCTCTGATCTCACCTGATCGATCTTGCATCGGACACCGCAGCCCACTTCTGAACTTGAGTCGTCTGTTCGATTCTGAAAACAATACAGAGTGTTACGAGTCAATATAAAAAAGGGGCTCGTAGAAATTGACCCTAATGTATGAATAATTTAAGAAACCATGGGAATATTTTTATTATAGAATCGCAATATTCTTCACGCGTGTTGATTTAAATTCACGAAAAGGCAGGTGATACTACTGGCCTTCTTACATAAACATGAGACCTACGGTTAATGAAATGTGCATAGGAGCCAGTCGACTCCGAAAATTCCCATAGAAATACGCATGGCTACACACCCTCGTTATCGGCGAGTCGAATTCTGCTGATTCCTCGAGCCACCCCCTCCACGTTTCAGGCCTCAACTATTTGCCTTCGTTTCCATTAAAACCCGGACGCGCACCTGTGTACCGGAAACACGTAACGTACAGGTGCATACGGTGTAACGAGTGTGTTACCCGAAAATGATAGGAAAAAAGCTGGGACTCGCTGCCGATTATTCGGCGATTCATTTGCGACAAGGCTTAGGGACACGGGGGGTGTCAATTGAACCGGATGAAACAATTTACTATCTTTTAAAGCTTGGCAAGCGATTCAATTTATTTTCTGCGGCCCCTGCGCGTTACGCGACCGCACGTTACCGCCATTCGAATCCCTGTCTTTTTTTCAACGCAGTACGTGCATGTAAACTGGATTCAAAACTGTCTCTTTACGCTTTGTTATTCAGTGATACAGTTGTATACCTGAGAGCCAGACTAACTCGAGTCGTGTTTTATCATTTTTCAGGAGAGTCGAAAAATATGCGATCATCCATTTCTTAATATTCGAAGTAGTTTATACTATTAAGATTCTTTTATTTATAATGTAACTTAACTAAATACCTGTTAATCTAATAAAATGAAAAAAAGCAATAAGATCCTGTAAGAACCTCAATTTTTTTAAAAATGAACTTGGGTTAATCTGACTCCCAGGTACAGAGTTATTATCTTGCATTATTTGCGAAGATATTAATACTTTCTGAAAACTGATAAGAAGAAATGTTTTAAGTCACAATTTGTCTAAATTTAGAATATTGGTAGGCAGCAATCTCTCTACGGTAGTCACCGTGTTAATAAAGAAAGAGAAAAACTTCATTTCTGTTATATAAATTTGTTTACATGACCCTCAACATTTCAATGTTCCAAAGTCTCTTCAAATGCCTCTGTCCATAGTCACGATGGAAATTGCTGACGAGTAGCCTTCACGTAAAGAAAGCATTAACGGGTACCACTGTTCTCTGTTTTCCCGCGAACAACAGAGATCACAGCGAGTGACGAGTAACCTGATAATGAAAAAGAGAAGACGGTGCAGTGTTTTCGCGACTATCGCCGTCCAGCGTGGATCTATCAATTTTACGATGAATTTTTTCATCTCTCTTCTTCTTTGTGATGTGAAAACGCATCTCGTTGTCCGTTCCTTGCCTTCCGACACGAAGCTCGTTTAACTTTGCACCCGATTAATCAAACCGTACAGACAGGCACACCATGTGAAACGAGTACCCTTGCGACAACACGAGTCTCCAACATTGTAAATATTCTCGATAATGAACACTACTCCATGTTTTAGTAAATTAATTTTCAGAAATGTAGAATTCCTATCTGCACTCTTGCACGCTTTTTCTTTGACTTTTCTTAACGCACCTGTTGGTTAATTTTTAATTTAGCGTTTAGTTCCTTCGAGATGGTAGGCTCAATCGAATATTCCCACAGTCACTCGATTTTATTGCAGCAGGTTTATCCTTGCTTCCGTTCCCACTTTGAGGAACACGAGGTTGGCTGAATTCTCAAGACGGAAATCAGCCGGTAAAGAGCTGTTTTATCTGATCTAAGGTAATCGTCTAATGTGTACCTGCTCGTCCTTCCGCACGTCCTTCCGTCATGTTCAACGTCTTCGTCACGCTCGGAAGCGTTCGCCAACTGTTGCGCTCCGCTCCAAGTCGCTGAGTGACGTTGATGATTGGGTCTAATGACCGGCCTCCGTCTTCCCTCGGACTCGATGCTCACGAGACAGATTCTGATCGACACCCCTTTTCAAGGTCTTCGGGGATTCTTGATATTTTATATTTATTTATTCATATCTACCGATTCTTGTGATATTCTCAACTCATGAAGCATGTACCTTGACGATATGAAACTCTGGAGAATATTATGTAAGAGTTTCTCGCTGAGAACCTGTCATTTGTAACTGATTATATGTTTATACGTTGCTGTGTATGCTGACATCGAAGAGGTCGTCAAGTTATCGACTCTGTCCAAATCTATCCATGCCAATCATTTCACGTGGTCTCAGGGAGAGATTAATTATCTACAGATGTCTAAATGAAAACTCATCTGTAGTTAATTGTTTATCGGTGCTATATATATTCATACAGGATGATTCAGGAGAAAAAGTCGATACATACCAGTTATTCCTAATAATTTTATTATAGATTCGAACAGTTTAAGATAGATATTGACTTTTACCCTTGAATCACTCTACACACTCCTCTTTGCAACGAGAATGGCATTCATCTATAATACCCAAGTCTCCATTTCCTTTTTTTATGAAGGTCCTTGGAGTAAAATATTCCACCCCCTTTTTTACTTTTACATTATTCCATTATTCATCTACATTCCCCTTGACACCACCATGGATACTTCAAGGGAGACCCAAACCTCCACCTGTACCAATCATACCGCGCAAGACCACAAAGATCCACAGATATCTATCTGAAATCGACGCAACGAAGGGGCCTTTGACACGCTGACAGCGCTCGACGGTGTTTCAAGTTGAAGGCAAAAGGTGTCAGGTTTTTTCGTGTGGTCTTGAACGAGCCATGGTCGCACGGTGTTGAATGTATACCGGACGGTGTCCACTGGGATGGAACATCTACCTTTGAAGTCTGAGGTTTGTCTTTGGCAAACACTTTAACGAGTGTCTCTCCACCACGCTCTCTCGGCTCATTCCAACCGCGATGCAACGGACGTCCCAGCGTTTTGCCGCGCGCAAACATTGCATTCGTTCTTCCAATTATTCTCGCGTTACGCGGGGAATTAAAAAGATACACATCGCCCAGCATCGTGGATCGTGCTCGTTTGCTCGGGGAACAGGAAGTAATTTTCATGGATAGCATTCTCGGTGGAAAAACATTTTCATGTCTTGTAAGCGTTGCGTAATGTCCAGTGTTCTTCGAGCTTCGAGGTTCAATTTTTCGTGATGGATTTCTTCAATTTCGTTATTTTTTAGTATAAAGGGAGTTGTAATGTCTGGAGAAAATTGTGTTAGATTTATGGTGACTTTTAGGAGGTTCTTCAGTAGTTTAGGTCGTCGTGTAGTCTCGTCAGACAGTCTCTAAACACTCGGACACACTGTCGCCATTTAATTTCGTTAATTACCTTCAAGATCGCTGGACGAATTAAAAACGACTGCCATCAGCTGCCACTCGTTACGATCTTGAAAGTACTGTGCACCACTGGTCTGTACGCGTGCGTAAAACGTGCATGCCTTTTAATTGATCTGACGTCATCTAAAGGCACCGAAACTCTGGTTCCCAGGATTTGTTTGCAGGCATCAACATGGCTATCTTTCGAGGAATTACCTCCGAGCTAACTGTCGTCAATTTGCAATGGTTACGAGGAAATTATAAGTACCTTTTAGAGATCGATCTTTCCACTTGAAGTACCCATCAATTAATGCTGTCTTCGTGTAATGGATGACTGGTGATCGTGAGAGAAAGTCAGCAGTTTTTCCACCTTTGAAAATTCCCTCGAATTCACGCTTGAAATCTTCGTGGATGTGGGCTTCACCCGTATATACAAGATTCACGAGAGTTGTAGGGTCGAATTCAGTCTTAAAATACGCGGAGACCATCCCCTAGATTTTATTATAGATCCTTCCTCGGTATCAATAAATCTTTTATTCGCTTATCGTGGATCGCGAAAGCGTTTCATTCATGCCAATCTCACTTTGACTACTTCTGGGTCTAGTTAAAGTTGGAGATAACACAGATCGTTCAGTTAAATAGTTAATCAGGTCAGACCGTTATTCTAGCACGAATTATCAGTTTTTCATGTAGTTCAGTCAATTGATCGTGAATTTCGTTCAAGAAACTCAGACACCATCAATCATCGATCTCGCAACTCTGACATCTTATTCAGTTGAATTTGCAGAATTTTTCCCGCCGTGTGATTCACTCAAATGGAGTTTAAATGTGTATCGACTTAGTAAGATCGTCTGCGGACTGTCCCGTTTATTCGGATCACTCGATTTCGTTTTCTACGCGATAGCGTATCTTTTGGGTAACTAAAATTAATCCTAGTATCGCTGTAATGATCCCAGTCATACGAATATTCGTAATTTTCCTATGATACGGTCGCGCTAGACTTCCACTATCCAAAATAACAAGAAAGCTTGTTTATTTGAAATATAATTCAGCGTTACCAGAAAAACTTCAAATTATTCTAACTGATATAGTAGAAGCTTAATTACGGAACGGAGTATTTGTGATTGCAAAGCCAAATGGTATAGGTCACATATCCTACTCTTCCTATTTTCGAGATATTGACGTTTAAAGTTTTGAATCTCAGTACTGTGCTATGGACCTGTGTCTTATATTCTGATTTTTTTAGAGGAAAATTCCTTTGCTTCAATTTCCTGTAAAAATAAAAATTTCCTCTGGGAGATTTCCACTAGGGCAGAGAGAATTTTTCAAAAATGTGATTTAAGTTGTTCCATCTTACAGCCACAGATATTTACAGTAAATAAATAATGAAAGAGGGACTTCACTGCATCTCAGATTTTCCAGTTTATTCTCACCGATGCAAACAGTGTCTCACGGTGCTCGCTCGATTTCGAAATTCACACGATTATCGATGCACTTGGAGGCGAACCCGTAGCAAGTCACGAGGCACGCGTTGTAGGTGAGAGGATGTGGCCGGCAGGAAGTCCATTGTGTACGGCTCCACATATAATATTGCACGTCGAGCGATCCTGCGGATTCTACGTAGTTTCGTGCAGCACGACGCGTCCATCGTGACCATGATGCATCCAGCCAGCTCGGGGAATTCTGCAGGTTGCCCTGGGCCAGATTTTCGAACCCCTACAGGTCGTATGCGTCGAGTTACGCTGTCCCCTGTTCTCGTTCACGCGAAACGAGATCGTATGTAGGTTAACGCGTGGGCTAGGGGATCCATTACACGCGCCGTTTAAGCAATTATTTTCCAATTAAAGAGAAAAATTCAGCGGCGTCGCTGGGAGGATCGAGGAATTTCAGCGGCGCTGCCACGGCTCGCGGAAGACTCGCGCCAGTTAAACGCTAATTGACAAGCCTCGGGCAATACTCTAAATTACGTCCACGTCCATACCGTCCACGCTCCCGTCTCTTTGTGACAGATTGGCAACAATAGCAACATTATTATCGGAGCGCGTTAAATCATCCCGTGGCAAAGTACGATAAATTATCGGCCAGGGTCGAAATCGTGCCGGCCCACAACCAGAGTTTTAGAAAGCGCACGATCGCGATTATGCAAGCATAGTAAGGTCACCCTAGGCATCACCTCGAGATACGATAACGACTTCGCTACTACAGACTCGTATTTAGTAAATAACACAAGCGCCAGTCGACCGTCGACCACGCAACGTAAACACCAATTTCCCTGCTTTAATAAATCGCTCGGTGCTTTTTCATTGTACTTAGGTACTTTCACTGACATGGCTTCACTTATCTGCCACTTTTTACGCCATGTTTTTGAGGAGGTATTTCTGTTCACCACTGACAATTTCGAAATCATGAAAACGTGAGAAATGGGCCCTAGATTAAGGAAAGCTGTCGAAGAGAAGATAAGGGACAAGTTAATTCTGGACCCCTTTCTTTTATCTGACTCGCGGGTAATTGAAATGCAACGGTTTGGAGAAATCACTCTCTCCAACGGGCTACCGATAATATCGTTGACCCTTCTTTAGAGCGTTCAAACAGATTCCTTCTTTTTCTTCGAGATTTCTGTTAATAGGATTCTCTGTTAGCGTGCGAACTCGCGCCATGTAAAAAGCTCGTAATCAGTGTCTTCGGCAATTGGCGTGAACGGAATTGGTACCAATTATCAATTTAAGTCTCCACGAAAGGATCGGCTTAATCATTTCTCCAGACCGCCTTTTGTTCCGTTCATCTCTCCTGATGCATCCTTTCAATCGTCCCCGCTCTTCGTGGGAGCCGTGGAATAAGACGAAAGAAAAAAAAACCATCAGCTACTCAGCGATTATTCGAGAGACTTCGAAAGGTATTTAGAAAAAATTCAGACTGACTCGTGGCACGATGAAAGTTCGAACCATAACGATCTTAAGGGAAAATGGCACAAAAAAGAGGGAAAGCGTTTAGAAACTCCTGTATCTGTTACGACTCCTTCATCCTCGAGATCGTGCTTATGGACTGCGATGATGCGCCGTCGTGTAGTTAAGTTAATTAATGAATGGTATAGTCGGGATGGAGAGTGGACTTAAATTGATACGTCCTTCGTGCGGAGCCATTTTTGTGCCACGCTCGCCTCGCTCCAGCAACGCCACTCGCGATTCCAACGAACGAATACTTTTCTCTTCTCGTTTCTCTGTTTTTTGCCAAAAATTACGTCATCCTTTCCGACAGAGCACGCGATTGGAGAACGTTCCTAATCTATGAGCCGTGAAATTGGACGTTGTCAAAGCTGTGGTTCGAGTAGGCGATCTTCGCGCGCAGAAATCGTGGCGCAAAATAATCGACAATTTTTGCGAAAAAAGGCTATTCAATGGGCCTTGAAGCGATCAATTTCTGGCTTCGACTCTCATCGAAGGGGCCAATTTCTTCGCGGCTGCGTTGACCTCTTCGCGCAAGGAATCGACCCCGCGATAAAGAAATTTCCCCGCGATTGCGATTATTTATTGCTGTAAACAATCGTTGCCAGTGTTAGGAAAACACGCGTCGGAAAAAATAGGCGCGCATTTCACGGGCAATTTGACGACCAGCTCGCGTCGCGCGCGTGATTTTTTTCTGGGACGAGGCTCGCACGCAATCGTCTCTCGGTGACTTTTATCTATTTGCTACTTTCATAATAAGCGCGTGCGTAGTATAATCGCAGGGAGACGACCGATAAGGCTCACGAAAATGCTCCTTGATAAATTAAAAAGAGGAGAACGCTTCAGCTTTTCAATTTATTTGGACGAAAGTTCGATCTTATCGGTTTGCACGGGATCCATGTAAATAACCTGTCACCTTCTTCCACAGATCTGAGTTATCTGTATTATCGAGCTGCTTTTTTTTCGTTTTTCGTGTTTTGATAGTGGGGGGCGAAGGACAGAGGCTGACGTTGGTAACACAACAGGTAGTGTCTTTGAAGTGGTAGGACACTGTCAGTAAAGCTAAAGAAGCGGGAAATTTGAAACTAGAGAAAAAAGTATTCAAATTCCATTTTAGAAGAGGACCTTTTTAAATAAAATACAGTTGAGTCCTGACTAACTTATCACGAGGTTCAAAACCGAAATATAATACTTTGTTAAATGTTCTATCTTTGATAGATTACTATTTAACAATTGAAATTCTGAATAGTCGAAATTTTATACTAAAAGTGTCTTCAGGTTCCCTAGCAACGAAATGACTATCTAATTTACTCAATAAACTCACCTGATTCAAGTCGAGATCGGGGCACTTCGAGGCGCACTCCTCTTGGAGGTTGGCAGGAGCAGATCGGTCCTCCAAGTCCTCTGGCAGAAGCGCCGAGACGCTTCCCGCCAACGCCAGCACCTTCAGAAGCACGCATAATCCTGTTGCTAACATAATATCCACAACCCCCCCTGAGACCAGCCCTCGATCACCCTCCGCAGAATTCTCGCGAAAATCGTTCAGCTATCATTCGTCATTGTTCTCTCGATCCCAACGACCTCCGCCTCAACAAAAGACACGGCGCGTGAATTAGGCCTGCTTCTTCCGCATTCTTCCACATCGATCCCCGAGCTCGAGGATTTCCAACACTTTTCTCTAGGTCTCTTATTGTTCTGCCAGTGAAACGGCCTCAAATCACGATCACTCGCAGAATCGCGCACTGAACAGTTACATAAAGAAGTCAAACGACTAGATTGCCTTCTTCCGCTGAAAGCTCACACGATGACACTTCTTCGAAAGTCTCGCCCTCTTAGTAGAAAGGGGTGAAGATACTTTTCATAGGGACGTTACTTCCATCCAGTTGTATCTTTAATGTCTCCTGTCGTTGGTAGCAAAATATTCTGTTGTTGGTAGCAAAATCCACTGACTTAATTAAACTCTACCTCCTTTAACTCACCCTGTTCAATATAAATTCACCCTCCTCATTTGCACACGCGATAGTCACTGAAATGATCCACAGGTACGAGTGTCAATAAAAAAAAAAGTAATTCCAGCACTATTTCAGTCACGAAACAGTCACGAGGTACGATCACTGGACGATGGTCCTTTGAAACTGCAAATCGAGTAATAAAAAATTCGAGTCCATCGAATCACCTGTGACGTTCGAGTCACGAGGCACGCGCAGCGACAGCCCGGCGTGGTTGTTGTTAATGTCTGGCAAGCATAAGAGCAACTGACTCCGAATAGCCACTAGAGAGTCAACTATCCCCCACCAACGACACCCTTATCTGTTGCACTCCGCTTGACCAATTGCCTACGGTGGTGGTAGGTACTTCGCTCGAGTGTGCACGTGAGCCCCTGCCGCGCCTGTGGACGCCCGAAGACGAACAGAAGGGAGGAACGATCTGAACCTTCGTTCGTGCAGGTCCGACCGACCAATGGTCAATTGGCAGATTGACCTGTTCTTACTATCCTCGTAAACTTTCATTCATACATTCGCACGTGCCGTTTCAGCCGACCGTCCACGTTGTCGGTGCCATTGAAGCCGGGGGAAAATCGATTCGAACAAAAGGGTTCAAAATCTTTTTTTTTAAATTTCGTGTGATACTGATCTTA
This sequence comes from Calliopsis andreniformis, assembly GCF_051401765.1. Taxonomy (NCBI): domain Eukaryota; kingdom Metazoa; phylum Arthropoda; class Insecta; order Hymenoptera; family Andrenidae; genus Calliopsis; species Calliopsis andreniformis. The sequence continues at coordinate 14,795,528 of NC_135073.1, forward strand.
GTACAGGCTTCTTTAATAAGAGTGTGGAGGTACGAGGGCAAAATGTTTTGTTGGACTATTATGTGAATTTTTATATTATGCATTTTCGAGAATAGGTAGATATAGGTACTATAATTTTTTTGTACATTTAAGTAGAAAATGAAAACAAGAATAAAGTTAAGACATTATGAAAAATTAACGTAGGAGAAGTATTTTGAAGGAAATTTCAAATTCCTCCGAGGAACCAGAAAATAAATATTAGTCTCGAAAATGTAGGATTGAATTTGGATTGCACCTCGGCCGAAGATCGCTTCGTTAAGCAAACTACCCTCTTTTCTCGCCTCGGCTCGAGCCGGATAGTACAAAGCAAATTCGAAACCGAGAATCAAACAAATATCTTCTATATTGACATTTCGGGAAAGAATGCACTCTTCCTTCAAAACCATCTAAACACTTCTGCACACACGCATCGCTTTGACAACTGGAAAAGGTACCATTTTATTGACAGTACATTTAAAAAGAATGGCAAATGTTAATCCAAAATTTGCCTCTACTTTACAAATTTTTTATATTTTCTTCACTTTTATGTTGTGTCAGTTTCATTGGTGCAGAAAAGATAAAAATTCGATTTTTCGTTCCGTGCTACTTCTAAGCCTTTTTTAAACGCGACCAAGTCAAAACGGTGACTCATTTCGACAGATTAAATCTGCGGCCGACAAGAGGCAGTCGGTATTATTTGTGCTGGCATTGTCGCTCACGGAGCCATGCATCGATTCTTTTTTCCCGATGACCCGAGAGGAATCCATTCTTCAACGCTAAAGCGTATCTATTGGATCAAAAGGAGACTTCGGTTTACCTTCGCCAACGTCGCTAGATTAACATCTCTTGAACGCGTTCCGTACGCGCAACCCGCGTAAACATCCCAAAATATGAAAATAAAATTCGATTCGTCGAACTCATTTTATTTTAGCGCTGAAACTACGAAGTTTCGTGGATCGACTGGCTTTTATAAATCCAAAAAGTGCCTCCATTATTTACATTTTCTCACAGCCTTCTCCTCTTGAAATTTATTTCTTTTTAGAATCTCTGCACAGCCAAGCATCTCTGTACGTTGCTATATAGTGCTATCCTGATACGTTCTATCCCCCAACTAGAATCGATTGCCAAGTTGATGTCCCCAAGTCGCGCGTCTCGCGAAGTAGATTCGCGTAGAATGGTGAAAAGCAAAGATCGATCGATTAACAGCAGAGATTATGGAGAGGCGAATTCAGAACAGCTTGTTATGAAACGGCAGTGATCTGTGGCACGTTAGTTCCAACCTCAATGGCGGTTACAGGTTACCTAGGGCTTCCTGCGGAAATGGCCAATATACTCCTCCGACCTCCAACTCGCTCAGTCACTCGCTCACTCGGATCACTCCTGTTTGGTGTACCCCGTACCCATATGATCGCCCTGCCGCTCGACACGTACTCGTTACGGGTCATCATCATGATCTATGCGCCTACAACAAACGTTACATCCTTAATCTGTCCTAGCCAGCTAATCCTACGCTCGTGCTGAACGAGAAAGTTGACATTATTTCGTTGCGACTGTGCACGACCCGGGACCACTTTGCGCCGCGATTAGACCGAGTTTCGGTTGGCAGAAAACGAGCATTCGCTGAACTTTTTGGTTTGTAGTTGAGTCAGTAGACCTTCGTACGATCTTCTGTAATAAACAATATGTAAACATAATAGCACGACCTGCGATCTTTCCTATTTCAGCGTTATCAATTTCCATGGTAAATTGTATTGTAAACCGCGCCCAAGAAGAGTCCCACGAATGAAATGGAGAGGGACTGTTTGAAAAGATAGTAATTACTTTGTTACTAGCGTAATAGATTCATCGAGGAATTAATTAGAAGAACGGTGGTTCCCATGCAGCACAGTCCAATTCACACGTGCTTGAGTTTCGTTGTTTGTTTTGCATACAACGTAATCGTTGTACAAAAGGGAGGATCTTTTGTGTAAGACGTCTAGACGGCTAGTCCAGGGCTTACCCTGCTTTACACGATACGGCAACAATTCGGCTCTATTAGGCCAATAAAGTGTATCAAAGAGGAGGAATGCGCCCTGCGTCAATCGTAAATGTAACGTCGGTTTGTCTGTCCGTGGCGATGCATGGACACATGCGGGGTGCGGGTGGATAGCCAATTTAGATTGAATATGACATGCGTTAAGGAATAGAGGCGTGGGGGAGACTACAGAAAGAAAATGTCGAAATTTGGGGAAAGCTCCATGATGGTGGCAAATTCGGTTTCAATTTTTGTATTGGATAGCAATTTTAAGATAGGGTAAGATCCATGGGGGATCGAGATGCTCGAAATGTATTTATAAACTTTTTTTTTAGAAGTGTGTGGCTTCCATTATTTTTATAGTAAGCGAGTATATTTATCGTTTAAGAAAATGTGGATTGCTAAATAAAATACAAATTTTAAAAAATATGCATTTCAGTGTGGAACTGTGATTTTGAATCTACTCTTTCTATATAGAAATCGATATGCTATGACCATCTAGCGGTCAACTAGGTAAATTAAACTGTAAGCTAAACATAGAGGACGCCACAAGACCAATGAGATCTAACTCACGATTTTTTTTAACTATTTAATATTCAAAATGACATCATGATACTAAAATTTAGTGAGAAAATTCTAGTGTGATTGAAAAAGATACGTAGAAAATGTGAATGGAATTGAAATAAATGGACAAGTACATTTACATTCTAAGCTGAATACTCCTCTATTTACGTGTATTATTAGAACTAGATATACATTTTGAGTTAGTACATTACGTATATTCAGATCTTTTATCGTATCATACTAAACTTGCCTAAGTTTTGCAACTTTTATTGATAAAGAAACAAAAATATATACATCTTGTATAAAAAAAGAAAATAATATCACATCATCTTTAGCAGTATCACATAAAAAAAACTTATTTGAGCCTCACTCTCTAATTTATCATATTCTACATTTGTATTTTAATTACAAACTATCCTATATTTAAAGTTCCTTTAATTTTGTTTAGAAAACCAAATATGTGAAAAAATTGTGTGCTTTTTTGCAAATATGATCTAGAAATACACTGACTTACGATGAAATAATAATGTAATTTTTAAAACAACACTTAATTTGTCTTAAGTTCTAAACTATATCATAGAAGTTGTTTGCTATATCTATTTTTAAGGCACATAGTCAGTCTGACTTTCCCTGAAAGTCAGTGTCCAGCAGGGACTAGTATCCAGTTATGGTTTAAGACTTGACTGCATGTGTAATTATTCTGCTCCCTCGTCTGGTTCATATTTCACCAACTTTGCTTTCAAATCAGCAATTGTCGCTTTAGCTTCTTCCAGTTCCTTCTTTAATGTATCCATTTCTACATCAGGTTCTGTGATGCCTCCTAAATGGTGGCGAATGTATCTGTGACATGGTTAAAGAAATACTTTACATATTCTGTCCGAAAGGTTTCCTCAATATAACCCTTGATTTTATAAAAAGGATACTCTAAGGGATCTTCAGGCTTCTCTGGTTCTTCATAAAGGTACACTAGTACCTTTGTGAGGGCATCCATAACTCCTCCTCTTTCAAGGTACTTGCGGAATTCTTCTCTCTTAGAATCAGGTGGCTAAAATAAAAGAATTTTTATGTGCTCATTAAAAATACATAAAAACACTGAAAATCTAACATATATAAGTTGTATAAATGTCATAAAACAACATTTTGAACGTAGAACACATTATCGAAATTGATCCATCTGTTTCATTCACTATCATTTCTACACCCAGAACAAGCATTACCTTATAATTCGACATATTTTCTATCGAACTGCGCTTACACGACTATTTTGCACAATATTCCGAAAGCTTTACTTTATTAAACAGTTTAACGAAATCTAGTTCACACGTGCTTCTCAAATCTTGCGTCCAGCGTAAATAACCGGACCGTAGTGACATTCGATTGAAACAAAAGCCGCGTCACGAATGTGATTTTCAAAACAACACATATTCGAAACAATCCTTAGGCAAAAAAGAAATTTACCATTGAGCAATGTAAACTAAACGCGTGGCTACGAACGAAAGCACTCTCCCTCTTTCACCTTACTTTCGCAGGAATGCTTTACACACTGTGCATGTCACTCGATAGTAAACTTCGAGTGTCACAATAGTTTATTTTGATTAACATCGATGTTGTCAAAAAAGCGTCCTCCTGGCCAAAGGCCAATATCATTACGAATTTTTATTATCGTAGAAAAAGCTACACGATTATAAAATCTACTCAATAAAGTAAAGAGTAATAAATAAAATTAATGGTTTTAATTATCGTAAAATTCATTTGAAGATATAAGATTTTGTAATTGTAGAGTTAGCTGAAATGGTGTATAGGGCAGTGATTATACATATGCATACAGTGTGTGGCGTAGTGTATTCATAAGCCAAAATGGTGCGGTTTTATTTATGTAGTACAATTTCTTTCCTCCAAGCTTCCCTAGAAGAAGATTAATTAGGAAAAGGTTTTTATTTAGTTTATTGTAATGTTTCTCGGAAAAAGAGAAGTTTTTTCGCGGGTGATATTGACTGGTGCTATAGGTATTTGCTCGTACATTGGTGACCAAGGTTTGGAACATAGCAAGAGCGCTGTAAGACGCGCGATTTTTGACAATGTCACTCACGCGATTGTTGGAGGTCTTACGTGGACAGTTATTTTAAACTTGTCCAAAAAGTCTCTTGCCCAAAACTTCTCAAGTGTTTTGTGGTGCTTTTTTTTATCGTCTTTTATCGATGCAGATCACTTTATTGAGGCCTGGAGTTGGAAGTTAAGTGTAAGTGATACCATAACCTTCTTTTTGTTTTGACGTTAACCATTTTCGTAAAATGTAAGAGTCATTTTGATGAATCTGTAATTAGTTCATTCGTGACTACTATATTTTATTGAAGAACTAAATTACTGTTTATTTTTTTATAGGATGCAACGCATTTGAAGAAACGACCGTTTATGCATTGTACGACACTTCCTATTGCGCTGTGGCTTATGCTAAATTTTTATTCAACCTTATTCAATCATCCAAAAGTCAGTTATTATTCGTGGATAACTTTAGCAAGTTTTTTGAGCCATCACATAAGAGATGGTACGAGAAGGGGTTTATGGTTCTATCCTATAGGTTCTACGCAACCCATTCCTTATTATTTATATCTGTGTATGAGTATGATGCTTCCTCATGTCTTGCAATGGCTCATGATACCATCTATTCATGAGTCCAAGGATTATGATAACGTGACATTGATAGATGTTGTGTAAATAATGTAAAGATGTTCACAAATTGTATGTGACCATATGTATATACGTATATAAAATTTTAACGATGAGTCAGAGTACAAATATTGTGAAACATTCTTATTTTTTTAATGAATCTTTAGTATTATTATTTTATACTAAAGAAAGTTGTTATGCGTAAATAAATTTATATTTAATTTTATAACTTTAAAGAACATAATAAATGCCATGGATGAAGCAATGTTTCCCAAATACTTCTTTATTTGCAATCATACCTGATAACTCACGATACAAATACAATACAAAATTGCAAAATATCAAAATGAATAAATAAGTCCACTAAATTAAAAAAAAATGGTCAAAAAAAAGGTTTTCCTCCTTGCTTTTAACCGATAACTCGTCAGATACGAACTACTTGCATAACAGAAACAAGCCTTGCGTCGAAACTGTTTACATAGTTCTTTCCAAAGACAGGTGTGCCCGTTAGACGTCTGTCATTCACGTCTTTTGTCCCTATGTCTACGTGACAGGTCCGTATTCGATTGCGATACAAAAATTGAACGATACCCACGTAAAGACGCATACTTTATTATTGGAGTTTGTCGGTGAACGCGGAGGACGCGAATACCCTTGCGAGAAGTCGCAGCCGTGCGCACACACGCGTGTACGTTACACCTTCCATAGTCTGGAGGGGTTTATCAGCATTCAGCGTTGCTTTGCTGGCACTGTTACACACTTTGCTTCACTCTCTTACCAGGTCCTTAGTGTTCGTTTACCTAGCCACCTATTTCACTCGGAACCGACGCAAGTGTTCGACAGTTCTCCGCGGAAGAGACCCATTCAACAGCCGGAAGTACCAAGCGTGTTATTATCCTTCGCGGTGTCTTCCGTGTTTTCGTCGGATGATGTCGATCGTTTTCTTCACTGGAAACTTGCATTTATGGCGCGACGTTCGATTTCAGTGATTATCGTTCTGATCAAGAAGCAGATCGGTGAGAAAAAATTCTACTGGAAGTTGTAACTGTGCGATGGTCAGTGGATTCGTCACGCTGTGCAATCTCCCGTATCGCACGTGACATAAGAAAGAACTTTACCATTTCGTTGAACACGAGTCAGAACTCTACAATGCCACCAGATTTTCGCAGATATCAAGTCGGTTACGATAACGTACTGATATCGGTATCTTGATTGTGCCAGTCTAGTATTGTCTCTATAGAAGTCCCGTGTCACTTTCGCTTCTTCATATATTTACGATGGTAAGTACACTCTGTTTACTACTTTTTTTGTCTATTGTTGTGTTTAAGTTTGAGGTCGAAAGGTGCGAGTCCTGACCGCAAATCGCACCTGCTAATGTGTACAAATCGCGCGACATAGATTCTCTGAGCGTCTAGGATGTTTCAGAATCGTGTAACCGTTTAAGAGAATCCATAGCAAGAAATCAGTTTTTATAAATGTGAATCAGTCGCGTCTCATTTCTAGAGATATTATGTTCAGCTGGTAAGCTATTTAATATCGCAACACGCATGATATCACTTAGGGTGTCAGCAGTTCGACGATAAGGATAACCCCAGTAGGACTTAATAAATATTGAATGTGAAAAGCGACTCTTGGATTCGTTTTATTTGCGTATGCACTCTTTAATAATTCGTGCAATTCGTTTCGCCTAATCATGACTTTTTCAAACAATAATTACGAACCATGACTCAGTCATCGATCGACTATGCATTTCGATTCTTCCTTCTAACTCGATCTAATTGACTCTTAATTCCTGTTCTCGGTTATTCGCAGGCGACCGATAAAATTAAGGAATTCTTTTTAATGATGCAGCTGGATCGCGCTTGTATGAGTGCTTTCACAGGGAATCGAGGCTAATCATAGAGTCGTAATAAAGCTTGTTTTGTAACGCGAATTACGAACACTCGAGCGGACGCCTATTAGAGATGCAACTATGCGCCTTCAAGGTTGGACTGGCGTAAGAAGGATCACGGAGAAGCGTGCGATGAAAGCGATTCGCGGGACGCATAAACGATTCGCGTAGGAATGGGCGGATTGACTAATTGAGCCGCGAGTGTCGTCCTTTCGTTTTCGAACGTGTTCGCAGCGAAACGACTGAAACGAGTCCGTGGGTCGTGAAATTGTCGCGGAGGGCACGGTGTGTTTGTTTGGCCTCGTCGTGTGTTGACATCCGCGTTAAATGCAGGTTGCGAAACGCTGGTTCGAGGAAGCGCAAAGCAGCCGTGCGTGACAAAGATTCTTTCACATTCTTGCATTCTCATTTCGCTTTGCCGACGTCCCATCGGCCTCTTGTTCTCTTAGACGCCCCCGATCTGTCTATTAACACCTTTCGCAAATTTCGTGGGCTGGCTGAGGATACGTGTCCATCTGAGAGCAGAAATAACGCAAGCTGCTCTGGAAATTGAAATTTATCACTGTCCATAGTGTGGAGACTATTTTGCTAAATTATAGATTGACACATAATTGCAGAGTAACTCGAGAGATTAAAAATTACAGAAATCTCTCAGATGAGCGCGTACTCTAATACAGTCTAATCCTTTGATGACTGTCATAGCTAAAGTTGGAACAAAAGTGGACTCAGAGCGAATGAAATTGTTTATCAGCACGGCATGTTTAACGGCAGTTGTTCAACTTTCCAGGAAAGCGATGAGCTATTGCTGTATTTCATTATAGCATGCGGGATCGCAGCTGGTGCGATCTTAATACTTTTCATATTGGTCTGCGTGCTGTTTGTCAAAGTGAAACGATTGGCTGCCGATGGGTGAGTATGGTTTCTTCCTAAGCTGAAGTAGTATTAAGTTTTTGTTAATTTGGCGCACGCAAAACTCCTCCTCAGATCCTTCAAAATAAACCCCCCTTCAAGTTTGTTTTATGTCGATCCTGTAGAGCTTTGCTTCGAAGAAAGCTTCGCTTCTTTTTAAAGCTTCTATTTATTAACCTCTGACCAGTTTTTTTCTTATGAAAATGATGGGTATCAGTAGCATAGCAGGAGTTTCGTTTTGTTGGGACGAGCCACGTTCTCGACGACATATACCCAAAGTCGACATAAGTCACGTAAGATTTACACTTTAAAGAGTAAATACAATCGCCAAGTATTCATGATTTCTTGGATATCATACGCAAGTACCTACGTTTATGTTAAATCTGAGTCACTATGACCGCCATTGATATCGTATCTTTACTGCGAGTCGGCACGATTGTTTAGCTTATCTCGGTACAAGAATGTGAGATGGATACAGGAGTTAATAGAGGCTTGCACGCGACCAGATTCTCTCTTACTTATTTTTTCTAATTATTTTTCTCGGAGAAGGTACCTTTCAATCCCTTACAGTTCGACGTATCTATTCTCTTCAATAATGAAAATATTCTTCAATTAATTGCTTTCAATGTGGAACTGTAAAGGATTAAATTAAGTATCATCGATATTAAACGATTTATTGAATACATTTCATATTGTTTTCGTGTTATTCATTTTAAGTATAATGGGAGCTACATATTGTATTACACTAATGAAATTATCCAGGTCCAATCAATTAAATAGGCAAGCGAGCATGATGGCAGACTTTTGTTACACGAATCCCACGATTGTGCCAGGAGAATTATTATCTCGCCGTGGATTCTCAATGTACAGTGGCTCCGACGCTTTTAATGAAGATTATGGAGTGAAGAACAAAGACTGTCAATTTGGGACCTATCACGAGGCACGATCGAAATTCTGACGAAGGATCATAAGTTTCAGGAAACTTCATCGAAAGCGTGATTCATGTAACATTGACCAATCATTTAACAAAGAGGATTAAGCGATTAATTATAACTATAAGACTCACGATAATCCAATCATCATTTGCCATAAAGTCTATTTATATACATAGAGCGTAGTCTATTTATATAAACATTCTAATTAGAATAGCTAATGAAAAATTTAAGAGTAATTAACAGATATTGCGCTAGTATATATTTACGTATAGATAAGCGCTAAGGATCGCGGAAAATCAATCGCTTTAAAATAGTATATGTATAGACCAATAGATGTCGCTGTATGTCTCGGTCAGCAGGTAAAAGATGTTAAAAATAAAGGGTATTCGTAGCAGTTTATAATAGTCAAGTAATATTGTATGCATCGGATTTGCATAACTTTAAGGGACACATGCACCTGGTGCGTTTCCTATTTCAATTATTTATTTTACATCAGTTACCGACAGTGATTGAACTCATGTAATCGCCTGTAAAGAATTGTCTGTTTTGTTTATAATAAATGTTACTATGTTAAATATTCCTCTGAAATCTTATTATGGCTCGACAAAACTAATAAAAAATTGTTTAGAATTCAGTTCCTCCTTATCAAAAAGGCCACGCACTTTTAAAGCAACAGATGATAACACCTATCTTAATAAACACTCCCGTGTACTCGTTTGTATTAATACAGATAAAAAAAACATTAATAAATTACATACTCATAATGTTGTGGGGATCTACAGAAAAATAGATGGAATAAAAATTCCTAAATGTTAAGAAACAGAAATATTAACAGTTTCTAGGTGTTGAGGGGCAGGAAACTTAAGACTTAAAACTAAAAATTTAGAACGTGCTCAATGCTTAATCTTTTGTTATATTTTCAATGAATTTATTATATTCTGTCTTCAATTTTATACACTCAATGGTAAATTTATTTAAATAACACGCAATCATTCAAGAAATCAGTATTTACATCGAACGTGAAACACGAAATTTCATAAGATACTAAATCTATCCCATAAGTAACCTCGTTTATAATTTAAATCCTTCGAGCTCTCGAATATAGGCCCACTCGACCCTCGCTAAGAACAATCGATCGAGGAAATCAATATCGAATCCAAGAGGGCGCCACGTTAGTCCCGCTCTTCAGTTTCTCCTGATGGCGCCATATTATTAACCGTAAGTAGAAAACCAAAAATCAAGAAAACCCTAAATCAGAACGCACGACAATTCCTCTCGTTCCTCGCATTCCCCGCAGGAGGTTAAACTCTACAGAAAAATGCAGCGAATTATCCACAGCGACACGTTTCATCAGAGAAGCTCGCGTTCGTGTGCGAGCATCGCGACAGGTTGGAGCGGAAGTGGAGCATCTTCCAGCCGATACATGCAGCGTCGGAGTGGGTGGCGATGAGGACGTAGGTAGGGATACAGACTATGCCACGGGGAGTAGGCAATAGCATGGGGATAGGCCGTAATTGGTATAAAATCATCGAGCAAACACATCGGACAAGACAGCCCGAGGGTTGTGGGCGGCGTTACGTGCCGTCGTCCTGGTTACCGTGGGGCGACTCTGCTAAAGCACCCCTTCGTCTTGATTGCGCACAGGTCCATCCCCTCTACCTGCCTACCCCTCATACGTATACGTGCAATCCCAGTTTCGTGTGTGTGGCGAACACGCGTCACTGTGTGCACGTGCGTATGTGTGGAGCCGCGAAAGCGCCACCTGGCCTCATCTATGCGCCAGATTTACGAATACGTACACACGGTCCTTCGTGGAACGTAGCGTTCAAGCTGCGCGTGAAACTGTCTGCAACCGGTAGCACTGCAAGTGAGATCGTTTGGGAAATATCTGGAGCTTCTGCTGCTATGGCGAAATGCTCTGCTCTAGTGGTTTCTGTAAATCCTTCTGGTAACCTACTATGGAGAATTTTTTAGGTTACTCTTGTAGGAGCTCGATTAATCGAGTTATAATTAGGTATTCATGATTTTCTTTTATTTAGGTTAGGTATTAAGGATAAGAGTACAGAAAGACTCTGGTTGAAACTCGGACTTTGATTTAATAATGGTCTGCAGTGGAATAAAAGAATTAGCAATTAAGAGGGCGTTTCAATATTGAATCTGGTGTTAAGGCGATTAATCGAGGTTCTGTAATGATGATATTGGATTTCATTCTTATAGGTTTGAACTAGACATTTTTTGCTTTCTTTTTATTTGAGGGAAATGTTTTAAATAGCAGATTGTATAGTGGCTCACTTGGTGGTATCGAACATCACTCCCCTCGTATTTGGATACACCTAAGTGTTTCCATTGCACACGCAACTTGTCGAGTGTTTAACTTAACCACTCCCAGTGGATCCCCGTTTATGTTCCTAATCGGTCCGGATTACGGATAGTTTCGCCCCTATCTTTCATAAACCACCGCACGAGGCATATGTTATTCTTCGAGCATTTTGTTGATCTGCAATTTTTCTAGAAAATACAGTGAGACACACTGCACGTGTCGCTGAGACTGTAATCCTTTGGAAATCTCTTCCAGATACGGTCTGAATTAAATTACCATTACTCTTGAAATACAAAATTACTCGGAGTAGTCCTGTAAAAATTTGGAGTATTTCCATTCCAGGATTAATTATGTATATACTTTTTTCTTTAAATCTACGAAAACTGTTCAACTTAATTATTTTCACGAACACCCCCCGCAGAGTCGAATCCACGTCTCGAATTAAGGGCCACGCAGAACTTCTTTGAACCGATTTCCTTTCCATAGGGTTCATTGGTTTTAATCGTGGGTAGCGTTGGACGTCGCCGTCAGCAATGGTCGCATCCCGCGATGAATGATCGCGCAATTTCACAGAATCGTGGCTGCGTCACATTCACCGTCCGAAGAATTTAACGAGGCGCACGCGGCTCTGGCCCTCCTCTGGCGAGATCACCGTCCCAGTCACACACGACCGATAATAGCGGCCCTCGTGAACGTGAACACCCTTAGCCGCTGTGTCCTCGTTACACCAACGTCACTGCTGATGTATATTCATAGATCCGTCTATAACTGTCCAACGAGGACAAAGCTAATAGTCGTGATTGCTGCTCGAGTCCTTTTAGAGACTTTTCTGCAAAATTTAACTTTGGGATTCCGTTGCTTTTGTGAAAGGGTTCGAGCACTCTGTGAGACAATGTACAGGATGAGCTTAGTAGGTGAGCAATGTTTGGGGAAATGTTTCAGTATCTTACGAGTACAGTTTTACCTATCGATAGTATTTCGTGTGGAAGTTTGAAGGATTCTTCTAAAAATAGGCGAACCCTTCATATAGTGTTGCAGAAATACTCGTATTTTGGAAATAAACCCAATTATTTGTACGTCTTGGCTTCATTGCCAAAGTAAAGTCCACGTATTATGGTACAGCCTGTATTTTAATATGAAAATATATTTTTGAAGTTAATTTTCTGAATTTTCTACTCATAGATTTTTCTACTCGTTCGTGGTATGACTTCGTCTTTGAAAATTAGTGACTCGTCGTGACGAAACCTGTCTTTTTGCAGAGTGGCTTTAATGGAGGAGCGACAGCTAGGCGGGCGGCGATTATAAAGAGGCACGTGGCTCTCTTCATGAACGACCCCATGCAGGCGAGCACGCGACCACCGAAAGCTAGCCCAGGAATCGTACAAGGCACAATTAATTTATTGTTCGTGCCGTCCTACTGACAATCGAGGGAACGCTAGAGAAAAACAGGATCGTTGTTTTCTTCTGTGTTCAACGAAGGGGTTCCTGCTCCGGATGCTGGCCCGTGGTCCTCGCTTTTGTCATCGGGGAACCAGCGATTTGTCCTGTGCGGTGAATCTACATCTGTATGTATATCTTGATTTTGAAATAGAGTAGAATCTCTAGTATCTAAACTAGAAGTTTTAATAAAAAAGCATGCTATATTCTTGGCCAAAGAAATCATTGAATCAAGTGAAATAATAAAGAAGTGATATTTAGTAGACAGATACTTATTGTGGTTACAAAAACTCAGACAATAGAGATCCTACTCTCTTTTTAGATATTGAGTAAATAGTTTGTAGATATGTCTTATTTGCAATCGTAATCAGTTCAATTTTTAAAGTGGATCGAATTCCATATTTTAAGTTTTTTTGTACCCTGAATTTTTTTAACGATGCTATCCATTTTTTCCTACATATTCTTCAAATATATTTTTTCGTCTATACCTCGACCGTTTCGCGTAGAAATTAAACGGTTTATAGTGAATGTAAATCATCTAACGGGTCGCGTAAGGTACTGAAGAACACCATATGTTTCGGCTTAATCTCCATAATTCAGTGAGGTGGGAAATATGCCGCACTCCCAGTACCTTATCTGCCTCTCGCCGGTACCTGTAGGAAAGCAGATTGAAGGTAATGGGAAATCCCCACAATGAAAGGAAAACTCCGCCACCTGTAAAGTGGCGATGGTCGAGTGGTTTGCGTGCAGGTATTCGAGCCATCGATCAACCATTGAAAGCGTGTTTACTCTAAGGTCGCTCGAAACGATTTCGAGCAACCAACGAATTCTATTATTTAAACTTCTTCTTAACGATTGTCTCCTTCAAAACAAAAGAAAACTACGGTTTAACTGGTTTATTCCAACTTCTTCCAATTCCATTTTCAAATTATAATTTTCAACCGCAAACAAATTCTGACGCTATTGTTTTTCTGAAAAGGATTCTCGTGAGACGAATGATGAACAGTCAACTGAATCTTCAGAGGAAAATATGATTATATTTTCTCGCATGGGTATGCGACGCGCGCTATACTTTTACAATATTTACATCGCTTAGAATTAAAATTATCGTACAACGCGACGATCCGATCGCGTCGCGAAATTGTACCGCGTTTTATTTACATCGATATAAATAATAACGGGTGTGTACACGCTTTTTTATACATGGTTTCCTCGTACAAAGATATGTATGACGAGAAAAAATTCGGAAGGGAGGAGAGGTCGCTAAGAAATTTATCATAAAATATTTCGGTGGTTAAATGTACTGGGTATCTTCAGGGCACACTATATACAAGAAGTATAATAACTCGATTGGTTGAAATCACACGTGTTTAAATAAACGTGAGTGAAAATATAATGCAACGGTCATACTCGTCTGTTTCTTTTTTTCTTTTTTCTTTTTTTGTCGATAAGGGCGTGTGTCTTTGGTCGATTGGTACAAGCACCGGTCAGTCTTCGGATCTATGTAAGAAGTATCAAATATGTACATGTCTTAAGAACTACGATGATCTACATAATTTACATGTCCTACGATTATGTACATTGTGCTACACTGATATTTCAAAAACAATCCGATTTTGCTTTCTCTCTTTTCTTTTTAATTTACAATGCCTGTAATTAGGACATTGGCAAGCTTACGTTTAGTCGTACTTACAAAAACACACTCTTTATTAAATCGTGTAATTACATTTTTATGCTTGCTTCATACAAGCAAAGGACTCTCAACTAATCACGACCAGCGTGAATTTCGTGCGTTCCTTTTTACGTTTGAATTCGAACCTGTAACATCTCTGTTTTTACTTTGATGGAGTATCAAATTGGGCTTGATTCGAAAATCTACTTCGAACCGCCTATTCAAATTCCATCGATTAAGTTATATTACGCGATTAAATTAAAATTTTGATTAAATAGGGGATACACTAGGACGACAACGTAATCTTTTTTTCGTCCGATGAATACCATTAGTAATAAAATAAGTGTAACAAACTTGGATATAAATAACGAGTTAATTACAAAGATATGTTACTGATCTTAATAAAAATAAAAGTCAGAAAGACTTTAACACGATCGTAATTAATATTACCCCCAAAAGTGAAGTACTCTGATATGTGAATAAAGTATACACAACAGATCTAATAGCAATAGATTAGAAAACATAGATCATCATTTAATTTTTTTAACAGAGAAATTGAAATACGAATCTTCAGTGGGTTTCGTTCTCTTTCCCCTATAATAAAACTTCAATATTTAAATTCGAATGTCGTCTTCGTACTTCCGTTTCACAGTAACTAACTTTCCAATTTACAAATTCTAAACCTTAGACATTCCTCAACACAAGGTGTCATCCCAAGGACCCAATTGCTCCAAAACTAAATGAATTTAATCTCATAACCCCAGAAAGAGAGACTCAGGCTCGCCCCACGAAACAATAGTCCCAAGATCAGAGGAATCAGAATATAAACTTCTCAGAAGTTGAATTCTCCTCCATCTGAATCGTCGCACTTTTCACTCCACCCTATTCCTTCCACGCAACCGGTGCTTATACGGTGCCACGTAGGCAACAGGCCGTTCTGGAACGTACGTCCTTAACCCAGCGCACACCTGGTGAACCTGTGCACCATTTTGCGCATCTCCTAAACCGCCATACTGTTGCGAATCCATCACAAGATCCGCGCAGTCGTTCGAAGGGTGCTCCAAATCGTTGCCAGCACGACGATCGTTACTCCCTGTCACGTCTCGGTAGCACGACTCGTCCTCGCAATCGATGTCAAGGTGCTACGCGCATGGCACCTCCAGTTGGTGTCAGTGAACAAACTGGTGATGGGCTTCGTAATGATGTTGATGGTGGATCACTAGTGGCGGTGTGCCACCACTGATTGGCGCTGACTGATGAGGATGTCCGTGTAAATCCTGCGCCGATCCTAAACTATACTGCTGGGAATCCACGATCACACTGGTGTAGCCAGTCGCTGTGTCCAAATGATGATTTGAGTGCTTCACGGGCGTATTATTCGTGCTGTGATGGCCAGAGTGCATCTGGTACGGAGCCTCGTGATGCTGGAGGTTACCAGCAGCGGTGGCTGCAGCGTTGTAACTATCGTTGTTATTGAACCCACAATTAGGGTACATGATCACGCCACCGACTTCGTTGAGATTCGACGTCGTGGAGTCGGGGATCTGGTGGCGGTGATGGGGATGATAGCTGGGAGGTAGAGAGTGGAGACTCAGTGGGCTGGGTAAATGAGTGTCCATAGCGTCCGTGCTGCCGCAGGAGCTCGACGAGGTCGAGTAAGGTCTCTTCTGCTGGGTACCCTGGGGGCTGTGCTGCTGTTGCAGTTGCAAGTGCAGGTTCGTCAAGGAGGTCGCGTGGTGCAGCATCTGAGGGGGATATTGACGCTTCTGTTGGGCGTTTTGGGGACTGTGCTGTTGCAGGTTCGTTAACGAACTGGCATGATGCAGCAGGTGCGAGCGTGGCGCTTCTTGCTGCTGCTGCTGCACTGGTGCTAGAGGGTCTTGATGCATATCTGCAATAAACACAACATACAATCAATTTCAATAGTCTACTATCAAATCTAAGGCTTTACTATCTTAGTCATCCTTACCTCCATATTCGTAGTACAAGCCAGAGTTGTAATACGTGTTTTCGTCATGGGTATTCCCATTCAAGTTCTGAGCCGCGTACGGCGACGACAGGTAGTGACTATGATTCGTCGAATTGATGTATTCTGGATTAGTATAAGCGATGCTGTCCGCGTAGTCATTCTCAGACGATTCTTTCGTCTTATTTCCATAGGCTGGAGGACTAGGGCTGTGATTCTCTAAATCGTTCGTGCTTCCACTAGCCGCTGGGGTATCAAGGGGTGCGTTAGGCGGGTTGCTGGGGCTCGAGCAAGAAGATATTTGCTCGCAGTTCAGCACCATATCCGCGTTCTCTGGTTCAGTCAATACATAATTGACAGAGACGATGCAAAGTGGTCTGGAACTTCTGGAATTGTGGACCAATGTGACGTACGACTGCATCCACACCCACCCTCCCGATTTGGTGAGAAACCTGTAGTACCTAGTCGTCGCTTGACCCTTGTGCAACACTGCAAACATGAAAAAAGAACGAAATACATTAGCATACGGCTGCTGACGATCTTTTTATCGTTCAGGCAGAGCAATCTTCGTTCGCAATTTATTCGATGCAAACAGAAATTCAACGCGGTAGGTAATTTAGAGCGGGATTTAGATCTCTATGCAGATTACGAGGAGGTTAGCCGGGCAGAGTGGCGGAAGAAAATTTTTGGGCGTAACGTCGATCGTACAATCCGCAGGCGCAGACATTAGTGGCATTATGTCAGGCTCCCTTCGAGTTGCGCTCGTGAAACTGCGAGTCTGTTCAAACAGTGATAGCAGTAACAGCCTCCTCCTCTCTTGCCCTCTTCCACCACCCTTCCCCCCTTCCGCCACCTATCCCCTGCATCCCTCTTCCTTCCATCCACTCTCACGCTGACGTCCATCCCCTCCTCCGTCCCCCCCACACACGAGAACCCGCGCACCGACACAGATAGAGCAGCCTCTCTTTTACTCTCTGCTCATAGTGGCGCGGCAGCATTGTTCAATCAATAATGTACACCCTGTATGTACTACGTATGCACATACTTAGACGTTAACGTGTTGGCGCGCGGAGTGTCGTCGGGAGGCAGGAAAAAGAGTAGAAAAAGGGAAATGCTGTTACACTGTAGCTGCTTCGGCTCGAAAGTTGGGACGAGGCGCGAGGGAAAGGAAAGATCAAAGGATATTTCGTCAGCGAGGGCGTCGCCGACGTTAAGCAGCGTCAGCTGCTTTCGGCCTTGCGAGAGCCTCTTCTTCGAGCACTCTGATACCACGTCGACGTCTCCGACGACCGCTTTCGGACTTTCGCGAGACAAAATAAGGCCTATGTATTTCGACCGACACCTACCTACTCGAGATTTTTAGATTCTTAGACTTGGCGTGTGTCCTCTTGTCTTTGGAGAGCAAAGAAGATCGCGGCGGGCGATAAAACGAAGTTGCTGAGATGCAACTCGGTGACAGTGGGAAATTCTAGTTAGTGGAATTGTCTGATTACGAGGGGAAATGGGTGACGAGGTTCCGTGTGTCCTCAATTTGTCGAGCTTTCAGATTGTCGTAACGTTTAATGGAATATCTGACTTTCCTAGTCGCACAGTTTTACTATTTACTGTCAGTGATAAAATCAATTATAAATACTTACATATGTGATGAGCGTACCGCAGCTGCGAAGCATCGCATCCATGCACGTAATGGTACAAAGTTTTCTCAATCAGTTCTGGCGGATTATATCCAGTCAACTGCGCCACGCTGTAACAGTATCAAAAATGCCACATGGATACAGTGCTGCCTGGATTCTAGCAACCATACGCAGACTATTAGTTTTTCCTCGGATTTACAAGGTAGCCCGCGCACAATTCGACGTTTACATAACCGTCCACATCGGTGAAATCGATTTTCCAGGCGCGTATAAAATTTCATCCCGCGTTCCATCGCGCGTACCCTCCCCCTTGTATTTATACTTCGTCACGTGTTCATTTCCCAGCGTGTACAGGCACGACGACGAACACGCGTGATATAACCATGTCCACTCTGGATATTTATTTGACGCGAATAAAAAAAAAAAAAAAGAGGAAAAAACGAACGAAGCGTCTACGGGTACGTGGTAACACGAAACTGATTTTAATGGCTGGCGACCCTCTCGCGTCGAAATATATCGCCGATGCAATTCAACACCGCCTCGTAATTACACCAACAGAAATGATCTGTCTCGTACCACGACTTCCCATCGACGTCCACTTTTTTCACCCCCCTTCGTTCCTCGACTGCCTTTCACCCAAAGACGCGGGACAAATAAACGTGATTCACCGAAATCTCGCGGGATCGCGGCTACTTGGTTTTTTCTTTACCTTGCATCGACGAATATCAATTTCATGTCCAACGATGCGCGGAACATGAACATGTTTTGGTACAGCTTCATTTCTGTGATGGATCGTGTCGGTAGGGACTGGCACACCGCCAGTAGTCCGAGGTTCCTGATGAATCTACCGGAACCGTTCTCGTAGTCTGTCCCCACTGGACTTTCGACGACGCACTTTAGATAACCTGTGCAATGTATGACCTATAACAGGGAGAGATTGGTTTCAGCTGGAGGAGATGGGTCTTTATTCTTTCAATTTTGTAATTTAAAGAGTACATAACTATTTTAGAATTTTCTATTTGGAATGATGTGCTTCTCATTTACCCTCTGGATTAGTCATTATTTTAATTACAAGGGATAAGGGATTCTGTACGTAGTAGTATTAATTGAAATATTCGAGCCACGGGATCTCGAGTTTCACGTGATTCTCGATTCCTGTATCCTGTTCTATAAGTTCTCTCCTCCCGAGGAATAAACAGTAATTGAGGTCTAAGGGGTAGTTAAAGGGTGGAAAGCATGTATGAAGGGACAGCGGAATTCAAACGGAAGGCCGCAATTAAAGCAGGGGACACTTGACACGGGCGCGTTATCGTTAGTTACACGTGTGCACGCGATTATTCTTAAAGTTATTCAAGGAATCGTGATAGAGCGTAAGTGCGACACTCGAGGGCGGCTGTCCCCTGTGCGGCGGCTGAAGTGCGGATTTTCGCGTGGAACAACGCTGCTTCGGGGGGCAAATTAACAATTCCTGCTTAATTAAATGGCCGATGAAACGGAAAAAAGCCTCGCTCGAAGCCTGGCTGTGTCTCGAGTGGGCCGCGAATTTGTAAAGCAAATAGGCTTATTCGTATGCCCGCGTTGCATATCTCTTCTCTCATATATGCGATTCCCGCTGCATCGCGCGAGCACGGGAACACGAGGGTGCCGCGAAACTCGTGCAAAAAGAAAATAATTTGAGGCAAGGGCGCGCGAACCACGCTCGATTTCGCTCTGGGAACGGGATCGAGGGATGCACGACCCGCAGGAATAAAATAGCGAGCTTCAGAGACCAAATATCTAATTTTAGCGATTACAGTGGATGTTTCGTGGCGAACTGATGTTCTGACGAATATGCCTGAACTCGTCTCGTTCGTAGGATAAATAGTTTGAACATATTCGTCAGAAAACTCGTCCACTGTAACCGCAGCCTTCTTTATTAACTTGATATATGTACTCGTTTGAATTTACTTTTTTGAGAGTTCTTTACTAAATTAGTCTCATACGTTTTCTAATTTTTACGCCTTTTTCGTTCTCTACTTTTAAGCATCTTTATCTCCTCC
Organism: Calliopsis andreniformis; assembly: GCF_051401765.1. NCBI lineage: Eukaryota > Metazoa > Arthropoda > Insecta > Hymenoptera > Andrenidae > Calliopsis > Calliopsis andreniformis. Next base: position 14,815,594 of record NC_135073.1, read on the forward strand.
CAATAGAATACATAAAAGAATGAAGAATAAATACTTTGAATCACAGCTATTGAGGCATTGATGTTCGCTCTTTCTCCCCTTGTTAGGTTCTTTCCTCCTTTCAAAGACGGTCGCGCAATCGTCGATTCGGTCCACTGTGTCCAGGCGCGCGAGTCCGTGGTAAATCCGACAAAACGCGTGCTCGCACTTCCACAAAGATAAGCCAACTACGGGCACGGCCTTTGTGCGTCTAAGTGCCATACAAAAACCTGTCTTAGTTCCCCGGTCGGCCTCGGGGCTCGCCTAACAGCTTACCAGGGGTTGCATTCATGACTTTGCTCAACGCCTATTGGGGTCTTTCTGTGTGCGATTTTGTCGAGAGCCACGGTCATCATAGCTCTGCGGGCTTGAACGAGCTATTTGCCAAACATTTTCCTTCTCGAGTGCTGTCTCTCTCTCCTTGGCAAGTGCAAAGTGTCGCAGGTTTTCTCTCCTCCCGTCCCTGTCGCCCGATACTTCCCACCCCTTCGGCGCAGAGTTAAGTAGAACGATCGGGTCGTTATTGGTCGAACATATGTCGAACATTTGGCGGAACGAGACTATTCGCGGAAATGTCCGAGGGTTTCCCGATTTCGGTGAATCGCCGACGATATTAACGACCATAGATTGAGATTAGCAAGTGCCCCGTGGAATCTGGAGCAGGGCCACGGCGATGGGCTTAATCGGATCGACGGTGGCAATTTCGACGATCCATGAATAACAATGCTACTCGTGTTTAAATAGTCGATGACGTGTTTTCGGTTTAGCTTAATTGATTTGTGTCATTTCGGATCTGTACCCCTCGATTTCTCTGTTTCTGTTTTCGAAGGGAGATAGAATCTTAGCGAGCTGTATAGACATATTAAAATATAGCAGAAATAAAAAGGACTATAAGTTAGAAGGAACTGAACTTCAATACTTCGGATAGAAAACACGCTTGTTGTTTTTATTGCACAGAACGGATGCAGCAGAGGTGAATTTAAGCAACGCGCATCTACCTGGTGGCCATCTTCTTTCCGACTCGCACGTGACCAGGACAATACCGTCCCTACTTAGCTCGCCACTTCTTATCTCTTATTTAGCATTTGAATTTTTATTCGTTTTATGATTTCCTGTGCAAGCACCTTTATGCTAATCGTCGATTGGCTCCTCTTCCGGTCTCTATACGCCAATTGTTTGTTGCAAATATTGCACGAGTCAATATTTTTTCGTCAGTGAATTGTTTACGTCAATCAAGATGTGATTTATTCCACGCGCCTTTTTCGATTACACTTTTAAATGAGGAGGCACCATACGTTTACTTTATTGAGATCAATTTCTCAATTTTTTAAATGACTTTAATCAACTTTAAATAAACTTTTTTATTACCTTGTATCCGTCCGTGACAAGGCCCGCGTTCCTCTTCGCCAGGATGCACTTCATTCTTATACTAAAGGCACACTCCAGGTAGATCTCGCCTCGCGAATTCGGTGGCGGGAATGTGAATCCCGTCTGTGGTAGACTCAAGACCGACTTCATGTCCTCGTGATCCTTCTGGTAAATGTACTCAAGGATGTTGTTCCCCGTTAACTCCACCTGCACGCGTCAACAATTTTCGTCAGCAGAGTCTGAATTTACGCGAAAATGTGTTTTTGCTTCTATTATTAGATAAATCTTGGTTTTTTCGTTGATAGTGTGTTATTTTTGCGCGAATAAACAGGTAAAAGTTTATGTAAGTGTTGAGATCGAATAGTTAGTTAATAATGAAATAAATGAAGGGATATCTCCGACCTGCGACAGTCCCAAGTGCACGCTGGCCGTCTCGCTTATGTACATAATTTTGCCGTCGGGCGCCACGACGATTAAGAAACCGTCCAGGGTCTGAAACAAGAAACCGTCGTTCAGAGTCAAATGAGAGCTAAAAATAACCCTGTTGTCGATCTTAGGATCGCTTTTCAATAGAGCCAATCTCTTTCACTTAAATAGAACAGCGAAAAATTGTAGCTTTTACTTGTGTTCAAATTTAAAGAAGAGCAGGACAAAATTAATCTTTAAGGGTTGTTCGTCTGATAAAATGCTACATTGATTTATGTGGTGTAACGAAAAGAACGATGAGCACTTACTTGTAAAATATGAGTACCCAGTTCCTTGATGGATTCGAGGGGGTTGATAGGTGGCGGAGCGGCGCCCCACTCGTCTCCGAGACCTGAAAAATTATTTTGCAACCGTCAGCCTCTGTGTCGTTCGCTGGACCAATTTTCTGAAGTGCTGCCAGCGAAATCAACGTTGTATTTCACTTTTATTACACAAACTCGAGTACCACTATTTCTATAGACTTTATCAAAAATTCTGGTACGAAGAGATTACAGTAGCCCCTAAATAGCGGCAAATTCCAGAAACAGACGAGTCAAAGGTAACACGAAACAAGACATCCACAGACATAGCACACATCGTACCGACTCTCGTCTTCTTATCCCGATGATCCGATATACATGTTTCTAGCGATGTTTCGTACTCGACGTGTAACTAAGCCTATAGCCAAGTATTCCGTGTCCACGCATTAATTACGATACACCCACGCCCGTGCAGCTACGGGAGCGTTTTCTGCAGCCGCATGGAATTTCGCGGAAAATGGCTTGATCACTGCCACCTCGTTGAGCTGTTCGATAAATTGCAGAAGATACCGCTCTTATCGGTGTGTGTGGGCATGTTACTATTAATAGGTTTGGTAGATTAGTTATATTGCACTTTGATCGCATTTGCGAGGTGTCCATAACAGAATTATTCAGTTAAGTACTTGCGAGTGAGTAAACTATTGTGCCCGAAACATTTATTGATACAGACTATAGAAACAGTTATTGATTGACTATGACATAACTATTTAGTTAATTGAGAGTAATACTAGAGCTTTCGTCAAATCTCCTGGATCTATACAGCTGATTATTTCTATAATTCTATAGAATAGAAGGAATTAGTATCGAAAAGTATTTTCTCATTTAGGTGCCACTGGTATTTTGTCACTGACTTATTCAATCGTATCGTTTCTCTCAATAGGATTTCACGCTCGTTTACCCATCCCCCTTTAATTTTCCGCGCGAAAGAGGAAAGCGACCCCAAAGTGTCGCAGGGAGGGCATCGCGTCTTTTTGCCCTCCTCTTCCTTTTTTTCCTGTCGGAAGAATAAAGACGCGGCGGTATTCTAGAGGGATGCAGCCACTTGAAATTCAATTCACCGATGCCGTAAGAAGAGGGGAGGGGGCGAGACGGGAGAAGCCATTGTAACACTATAACAGCCCCCATGCTTTGCTTACAAAGCACCAGGGACTAACAATGCATTAAGTGCGCAATCACATCCATCTCATCCGATACTATTTGCCCTTTGCGCGTAAGTGTCCGGTGCCTGAATTAACAAAGAATACCGTTTCATCCGTTTACCGCTAAGTGAAGCTTATTACACGGCACGTGGTACCTTTACTCTAGGGAAACCGATCGATCTGTTTCTTGTTATCATTCAATAAATTGGAAACTAGCAATATTGCTCTACTTTTTTAAATTTTCCTTTTACCTCTGGTGCTTTGTTTCTTGATTGATATAGAATGTCTAAATTCTTTCTCTCATAAAATGTGAAAAACAAGTCCAGAGGATTCTCTAAGCTCTATGCGTTTCGGGTTCTTGTGATAAATTTTAGAAAGCTAGTTATATCATTATTATTGTTAAAACATTACCATCTGGGAATACTGATCGCATCTTCAGGTAGCTAGTCGTCAATCGAATGATGCTAGCCTTATCCAGTTGCGATGTGATGGGCGACGGAAGTGGCAGCAGCTTCGCAAGCTCCATAAATTCCTGATTCTCCTTGACGCGGCGGAAGCGCGCTGCATTTTTACTTTTCTCCTTCATTACGACTTCCTGCGGCCCACTGTTGCCGAGGATCGAATTGTTGTTTAGATGATGATTGTTCGAGCTCAGATCTAATGTATCTGCAGAAGGACTTCTGCCTGTGGAAAAAAAAGAAGGTTGAACTTTGAGAAGATCCATCGATGTGAAACATTTCTTTTGCTAATGAGTCGAAATGGGGAAAGGGAAGATTAGAAGTGTCGTGCACATAAAAATAAGAGGCAGAAACAGAACCCACTAATTGCTCCTTCAGGGTGAAGCTGTTAGTCGACTGGGAAAGTAGGACACGGCTGCTACAAATGTATAGTTAACGTGTGCTTTTACTTTTGCTTCTTCTTCTCTTTTTATATTGCGTGGATCATGGTACGTTTCAATATTAATATTAATACTGTAGAATAAAAAGTAGAATATAGAGGCTGAAATACATTCATCGAGTAACGTTGCCAATATTGCAATCGATGGAAGCCTGGTCCAGGTCGGCGAGGAATGATACAGTGCGAAAGGCGTAACGACGTCGAAGCTCCTCGTTATAAGAACCGAAAGCAAAGGGAGCAAACCGTCATTAAAACGCCGGCAAGAGAGCAACCTAACGACGTAGCTACCCATCTACCGAGACTTCTCACGGATGGAAATTCGCTTGAATAATGCATTTTTTTCCTCCTACGTCGTTTCAACCACCAATCGCGCGACTTGCTTGCAGTATCTTTCCAGGAGGCTTGTAAAAGTGTACTCAAACTCGCTGAAACCTGGCAAAAATTATTCTTATCTTGTCTGCTCAATGTTTATAAAATTAAAGAAAATTAAGTTAATTCTATGCAAAATGTTGAATGTTATTCTTTGAGTATCGCGTTTCGCTCGGTAAACAATACGAAACCATCCTCAAAGTTCTCAGTCCTAATTGGTTTCACTTGTACAGTAGTGGGAAGAAAGAAAACTAAGGAAGATGGAGAACCGTGGAAGAGTCGTTGCGTATTGAGGCAGTACCCAGAAGTACCACAGAGAAGCTAATATGCATAGCATCGTAGAAATAGCTCGCTCGTGCCTATTTTCTGCATTCCCAGAACGTTCGTTTAAAAATCGTTTGTTCTCCACGCGGTACTTAGAAAACCGTGAAACTTTCTCCCGTACCGCGATTGCGGAACCAACTGGCTTCAGAAAAAGCTACTCTGCAGGCTCAGAATAAACTCTGCTTGTAATTGGCAAGGAACAACAATTCCTATCAGCAACCAAAACGTCTCAATACCGACAGAACAACACTAAATCATAAAAAACGCTATCGTTTTGCTTACAAAGTAGATAAAAACACACAGTAACTACTCTCACGCGAACCACTGAACAGTATTACTAAAGAAACGGGACAATCCCTATGACATCTGGATCCAAGTACCTTTCTGTGCCTGTTTGCGCCTCCAGCTTCCAATATAAGGATCACTCGCTAAAATAAGTCCGCGACCATGATTCTCAACCATGGGCGCCATCTTCTATCCCTCCGTGGAGCGTGCTTTGATTCGACGAAATTGCACGACGATCGCTACCATAGAAATTCGACGACACTTGGGCACTCGAAGAGCACCACGTTCAGCTCACAACATCTCATCAACCACGTGTCGCGTGGGGTATGGAAACTTTCCGCCAAGTTCCTCCGACCACCCCAAAGTGTCCAATCGGTTCGATCTCTTCTCGATCGCGTCCACATACGACACCCCTTCTGGACCGAAAGCGCAACGCAGGAGCAGGGACTTCCGGGCACGGGGGCACAAAAAAAAGGTTCGATCTGCGAATTTCGATTCCTGTCACGACCTTGAACACCGAACCGAACGTCGACGAGGAAGGCACGTACTGCGACTGGTGTCTGTCGCACTTAAATTACGACTAGTGCACAGCGTACGGAGTTGTTCGTTTCGGGGAGACCTCGTGCCTGCTGTTGGTCCTTCTCTCTTCCTCTCTGTCTGCGTGTCTCTCCTCCTCCGCTGCTCCTTCGCTTCCATCTCATCCCCAGTGCTGTTTCTCGATGGGGTAGGTAAGCCGTGAGGTACCACCCTTATTTTAAGCTCCACCCTTGGAGCAGGGTCAGTCGGAAAGACCCCTCTGCACACGCACGTGCGAACGTCGCTGTCTGCGAGCTCCCCCAGAGGGAAACAGACAGACGGACGATCTAGGGAGATAGAAGGGGACAGACAGAGGTGGTCGCAGGACAGAGAAGGAAGCGAAGGAACGAAGGAGACGGCGAACGGTGAGGTCGTGGTAGGCGAGATTGCCGGGAAAAGCCCAAGTGATTCGAATGACGGTCGTGCCGGACGGTTGTATACACGACGAGTCGGCGGGTGGCAAAATCGACAGCAAAGGCGATTGCTGGTGGCCGTACTGTTCCCCTGACGAGCCACCATAGGATAACCATAGCTTACCCAGCGGCCGACGCTGCCCTCGAATCCTGGGAATTTTCGCACTTCGACGGCCCTCGAAACTTCGCGAACGACGAAGTGATAATTGATGAAAGGGTTACTCTCATTATGTACTGTGATTTGGGGTTACTTGGTGGAGATTGCTCTTTGGATCTCCATGGAGACTTAAATAATAGAGTTCTGTACATGTTCATAAGGGTAGGACTGTTGTTTAGGAAATTAAGGAGAATAGAAATTTTTTGGAAGGATAAAATATTACTCGATACTTTTGTGACTTAATTATAGAAGTTGAAAGTAAAATTGAAAGCTCTTAGGTATTCACATAATTCAAGGGGAGATCCAAGCCAAGAAATTGGAAAAATTGTGACCCTGGTGCATGAGTTCAGGCCCAAGCAAAAACCTCGAGGCGTCGAAACTGACAGGTTGTAGCCTGCCTTTTACGACTGGCAGTATAACCACCTTGCCATGCACCTTTTTGGGCCGTGAGCAAAGTGCATCCCGAAATTGGAAACATGTGTTGCCAATATGTTCCGAAAGGAAGGAACCTGCCGTGACCTAGGCGCTACCCCATGGACAATGTCCACGACCCGAGCTTGGGAACACGTGTTTCTCTTCTCCCGTAGCGTTACCTTCTTCCTACCGTCGTATTTCCTCGTTAAACACTTTCTATGCGCCCTGGCTCGGGTCGACAGGTAGAAAAGATCTAATACGAAACATGTGTTCCGTCCTCCCTGTCTCGTCATCCTCGCACCTTTTCGGGGGCTAAGACGCGACATAACGGTTCGAGGTCAGGGTAGAGAGAGAGAGAAAGGTTCGTTTATTTCCGAGCCCACGTGCACCCACGACGTTGCACCTTAACTTGGCTAGGATTAACCAGATGCAGAGAAAAAGTTTTTGGGAAAGTGGGAAACTGGTCGCCCGGGGTCATCGAATTGTGAACCCTTTTTTTATTCAGGGTTGTAGCGATAATGAAGCTTTGGTAAAGTTTGACGTGAGCTGTTTGAACGATAAATAAAATCTGCTTCACTTTTTTCTGACTTCGCTCAGGATATGCCATTATATACTATTACGAATATAATCGATATCCGTGATAAGTAATCAGCGAAGGATGGAGGGTGGCGATCCAATTTATCCTCGTCGCTGCCCGAACCCGACGTCCAATTAACGAATCTTTCTTCTAATCTCGTCGATTCGCGCGGAAACGGATGGAAAATTTTCATCTATTCCCTCGAATCCCTCGCGCTTCTGGGATATTGTATACTAATGAGGAAGAGTCGATGGTGATAAAAATCGATTGTGATTGATTGAGTACCTTGCTCTCAGATCGCGTAAAATAAATTCTGAAGCATGAAACATTCTTTTTGATCATTTATGCTTTTCTACTAACAAAATCCTTGTTATGGAAATACAGACTCAAGTATTTTCGTATTCTCTTCCACGTTTCGCAAAGAGCATTGTTTTTTACCACGATGGAATCCTTCATTACAGAGCAAGCAATTTTTAAAAAATTATTAAACATATACTTTCAATATTTATCAACACTCGACAACTTAGAGACTTGTATACAAACAATTTTGATATACAAAATTCGATTCCATTCAAGAATCTCTGATTTCCCAGAAACTTACGTTGACAGGACATCTATGTTCCCCTCAAACGCGTCCACGGATGAACTGTCCAAAACCAGCGCCCCATTTCCAAAGGAATATCACGGAGGAAGATCTAAGAATGTGGAAATCTTCGAATCGTGACACCTGAATGCTCCTTGCGACCTAGCGATCGGAATTAATGAACACCTTCGGTGGGGTTTCTTCGGGGAAACTGCCAAATCGATTTTGTTCCGTCCAGAGCGTAACCAGTAACGCGATACCGGGTCAGAGCACGCAGAATAGTCGTTCGTCGACAGTGGTTTCCACGCAGAGGACGTGCACCACGCGGCGAAGCCAGGAAACGCCTGCTCCTCGCCGTTCGTGACCGTCTCAATGCATTTTCGGGGGCGCGCGAGCCTGCAACTCTGTCGCGGCTTAACATCGGGGCTCACCTACATTTTCGTCGCCAGACGCATAAACCACCCCCGGCCACGCTTTTTCCTCGTCGCCTACACCCCCGTGCTACGCTCCTCCTCCCCTCGAGAACGCCTCTGCGCCTGGCGAAAAGACAAGGGGGGACACGGTACACGCGCGATTCATCATCCCCCTCAGACTGGCCAGAAAATCCATTCACTGATCTCACGACACGACAGCGAGAGTGTGCTCACGCATTTTAACAGTCCCGATGAAGGTTGGCTTCTCGTCGTTGCTCTAGGTCGTCAACGTTTCTTTCTGGCTCGCCTGATGCTGTCCGTGCGATTTGGTGTGCCGAGGTTTCGAGATGCTGGAGTCTTTGGTTGTGGAAGGCATTTGGTTCACATAAAATTTAGGTTTTTAGTAGAATTGAAATGCTAAAATGAGTAGGGATTTTTATTGAGAAAAATCGATGCTTTGAGTTTATTGTGATTGAACTTCCCTGGACCCAGACAACCCCATAGTGACGTAGATTAGTAGAGCCTAAATTATTAGCATATCGCGTGTCGAAGCATAAACCACGATGGTTAGATATGCCTACCAAAAACGAAGAGATAATCAAATTGCTCAAATTAACCCCTGCAGTTATTGTCACCTCGACAATTTAAGAGTATTGTGACTGTCTACGTTTTTAATATTTGTTCATCTTGGTTTCTTGTATTTTTATCAAAACTATATTTGAAAATTCAGTCAATTTCCTTCATTGAAATTGCAAATTGTAGTTAGACATGCATAGTTTGCAATGACCGAGGGAAAATGCGTAAAATTTGCATCGAACAATTTCAGTTTGCATTTAAACCGCATCTATTAATGCAAATTAGTGAAACAAATCAGCAGAATTATCATCCTACATTTTCATATCGGTAGAGTACAACATTTTCATGCAGTGTAGCGCAATGCCATGCGCGATGCGCCGACTGTGCGATTTTCTACACACACATGACCGTGCACGTGCGTAAAGTGATATTACGGATATGAAAATAACGTTGGTACAGCACGCGTGTAAATCTCAACAAATATTATCTTTGTCACTATTCGCTGGGCGCGCGGATCTTGCATATTTGCTCAAAAACTATTGGGTACACTCGATATTAATCCCATCATTCTCGAATCGAATACTCTCTCTGTCTTCTGTACCATGTCGTTCCAAAGATGTACAAACAATGAAGTTCGCTGCGTCTTGCAATTTTAATTCTTTTTTAAATGTATACATTTTTTGTGTTGAATATTTTGATGTCTTTTTGCTTATTTTCATTGAAGTCTAAAGAAATCTCTATTTTAATCGAATCAGTATTGTGCCCATAAGTATTGTCAATTCTCTGGGTACCAAGAAGTATCTATATATTTTCAAATCTTTTTCTGATAAAGAAATCCATACTGCCATATTCTGTAACGTGGTTCAAGATGTCTTCACTTCCAATTTCTGGAGCATCGAAGCAGGTCACTCCAGGTCATCTTCAGCTACAGCTGAAATCGTTGATCTCGCGTGTTTCCACGTGGAGCAGTTGATACCAAGAATCGCGACGCGTTTAAACTGCGCTACGACCCGTGTTTCTATTACATTTATGCTGACCATATGTAATCACGGGACCTGAGTAGAGGCAACAGTCGCAGACATATCTGCGCTCTTACGTAGGCTGACATTTAGACGGTATAACACGTGGCTCGATCAGCTTGGGTCCCCAGCTCGCCCATAACTGCGTACTCCACTTACTTACAATGTTGTTCGTGAACCCAACAAACAACACCCGCGAGCCAACCCAAGAACGTATATATAGTCGGTAATCCTACACTTTCCTCCCCCTGTCATCCTCCCCATAACCGCGCCACCTCAGATTTCTCCGCGTCTTCTAACCAACGTTGATACACTCCCGCGACAAGCTGATCTCATTCCGTTGGTCAAGCGTTTATTTAAGAGAAACATGGTAACCCGATTTCTCGGCCCACCTCGGCGCACACTCTCGCCGATGCTGAGTCGTTCCTCGTGCAACAGTGTTGCGTCTTTCTTTTAGGGTCTTCTAAGTTGTTAATTTGAAGCTACTTTTCTGGGGAAGGAAATAACATTCTCTTCGTTCCGATTCATGGGTATTTAGTAAAATATTTTGGAGTATCTTAATGCTAGTGTTGCATCATAAATGGTTGATGGGCTGGTTATCGATCATGAATTCGAAACCGTGTTTAGACGCCAGAATCACGGCGCTGAAACGTGAGAAGTCGGTAACCCCGTAGGCAATCAACAACCGAATCATTAATCGCGCGTGGTAGCCCAGAGATTGTAGCTCTAAGCTCTAAACAGTCCAATTTATATCGTTCGCTCTCCTCACTTCGACCCGTCGTATTTTCTTAGAAATCTTGCTTATCGATATCCCCTGTACACTCGCGCGACTCGTGCTGTTCAGTGACAATAGAGGGAAACAATTCATCCTCTGAATGAATTTCTCCCGAACAGAGGGTGGAAGCAAAACGGGCGTATTTTGACGGACTGCAACGTACACGGGGGTAACAATTAGTGTAACGACAATCTGCTCCCTCGGCGTTCCCTCGTAGGAAAAAATCTAACAACCCTCTGGTGCTCGAAGAGGAAACGTCGCGCGTGAGAAGCCACCCTTGTTACGCGCGTAGACGAGGCGAACGTCGACATGCGTGGGCGAAAGTTTTCGCGGGGAAATTCTAGGTACTTGCGGGGGCAAAAAGAACAGATACACAGTTTCGAAGTGGTTTTGGAAAAAGACGAGAGGGATGAACGAAGGCTAGCAGAACAGTCACCCCTCTCGTTTCGCGTTGTTAGTTGGTACCTCGTCGACGGGATAGAGAGGGTAGAAACGGTTGGGAGAGAGACGAGGGGTGAGCCTCGCACCCCCGTGTCGGTCTCGAATGGGCGAGGCCCCCAGGCTTTTCATCCGCGAACAGCCCGCCCTTAAACAGCCCTAAACTAAGTCACTTCAATCCTGACGTTAAGTGTGACTGATCGTCCAGGCGTGCCTCTAAAATGGCCACCCAACGTACGCGACGTCATCTCCGGTCCCGATGACAATCGGGAAGGAAAATAAATGCGCCCATCCATGGTTGTATGCTGATGAGTATTCTTTCATCTTCTTTTTTGCTTTTTTTTAAGGGTTGGTTTAGAAAAATTTTAAAGGAAGCTTTAAGTGCTCGATTCCTAGATCTTGTGGTGACTAATTCTAAAAATGAAATCATCATGTGAGGGAAATTGTAGTCAGTTTTAATAAAGATTCAAAGTCCATTTTCATTATTTTCAAATACCTGATGTATTTGTTTCGATTCCAAGGTCCACGAAAAAACACTGAGCTAAAGAGTAACAAAAACGAGTAAATATTTTTATAAACTCATTTATATGAAATAATTCGTTTATTGTTATGCATACGAGAGATATTTCAAGGAGTCTCCGCCGATAACAGGACAAGGCCATCGCCATGGAATTCCACGTGGGATGATCTTCATAGTCTAAGTTTTGTTCTCGGTCTAATTTGTACGTAATCTTTGTAAACGATTTGTGCGACACGCGAGCTTGGACACTGTTATCTCGGTCTGCTGCGATAATTCCGTGCAAAAATGGATAATTGGTGTCGACCGTGTTTTCCACTTGGACACGTACACTGCGTTGAATGACGTCACACTGTCGTCCTCTTGCAAAGTATAACATCCTACATACTTCGTCGACTGCATAGATCGCTGCATCGTCGTAGCGAACTCGTTGGGTAAAACATTCTTGAGCGGTGTCTAATTGCATGGAAATTCACAATGCTTTATCTTTGCACTCTCCCAATCCATGTGTGAAAAGGGAAGATTTACTTAAATATTGAAGTTAGAGGTGTCTGGCATGGTTCAGAGTTTCCTCGATTGCAGAGAGCATTATTAGGCCGTAATTTAAAGCGCGTCGATCTGACGATTAGTGTCGAGACTAACATACCATTATTTTACACCTTGGCTTTTGGCCAGCTGTCCCGACATTCGGGTCCAGTGATTCGTTGACGTCACGGGTTTTATGGATGACTGTTTTTACTTCTTTTTCTTGGTACAGTACTCTCAGACTGTGTTCTTGGTCGTTGTTGCATGGTTCATATTGCGAACAACGTATTGTCGGGTTGTATTTTTAATTAAGGTCAAGTCGTGTCAGGTTCCATCGTGAACTTGCAGCAGAAGGTAAAACTTCGAATGTTAGTTTTACTCAGAATTAAACAGTGTTTAATTAGGTATGTTATTTCTACGGAAGCATTTTGATAACGTTTCCAGCAAGTTACATTCGGAGCAAACAAGCATCGAAACACGATGGATTCCTCTGATCTATTATCCCTCAGTCCCACCCTAGAGTCACAAGAATTATGATATAGATTCTGATATAAATTGAGTACACAAATCAAAGGAGAACTCGAGGATATCGGGAAGGAAGTGTTTACGACAAATATTTGTGAAGCTACGTCCAGATCGCTTCATATAAATCACTTAGGGTGCATTATTCTTCGTCTGCCATGTTTTCGGCGATCGAAGGGACAAGAGGAGAAACGAGATACTTATGAAAGTTTTCGCCACTGATTTTATACGATCATTCAATATGCAAAAATGTAGTTGCATATATAAGAATGTCCTTTCTCTGAAGAGGTGCAATGCCACGTTTCAGCAGAACGAATTCGCAAGTCGAAAACGGCCAATGTATCGGTGACATCTTTCTCCGCAATAATTTCACTAAAATATTGCCACTTGGGTGATTGGTCCGTGCTCGACATCGGCCCGTTCCCAAGGCAAGAGGAAATAAATGCTTCACGCATTCCCGATGCGTCTCACAGTCTTTACGGCTTATTATCACCTCCACGCTTTTGCCCTCTCACCCTGGGATATACATCAGAGCGCGGAGGAGGCGCTAAAGAAACCTAAGACCGAGGGTGGTCGTATATTCGCGGTGTTTCTGCGAATCCACTAGACCGTTTTCAACTAAAGCATAACGATCCACTAACAATTCACCTCAAATGTACAGTACTTTCTTCAAGTGCATGAATTAGCAAGCACGATATTCGCGATTTTTGTCTGTCTTCGATGCGAAGTGGAATATCAGGAATTCGTGAAGTGGTACACAACTCATTCTGTTTCGCAAGAAAGTATCGCGGAATGAAAGGCATAGGTACAGCCAGAGTTCCCCAAGTCTGTGTTTCGTTGCTTTTGCCATTCGACTCGGTAGTAAACGCCATGGCTCGTCTCATGGTCGCGACGCTTTTGCTACAGAAGAGAAGTGCGGCTGAAGAAAGTGGCGAGGAAGGCCTGCGTGCCTTGGACCGCGTATGCTGATATTTCGCCATAAATTTTGCAGCATTTGCAAGTTTCGCGATGCCAAAGTTATGTAAATGCGCTGCTACAAAGACACGGAGCATCGAACAGAAGAATCATTTCTAATTAAATATGAATAATTGGTAGATATACTGAAAAGTGGGCGCAAGAATAGGGAAATGATTCATGACAGATAATCGGGCAATTGAGACTGAGAAAATCCTCGATTGATGTGCTGATGGTAGAAAGGTGGGAGAAGGAACGAATTGTTCTGGAGTTGGGCACCAATGGTGTAACCTTGGACGCCTGTACGATAACAAGGATGTCTGTTATGCTGACGATGCACCTTCTACCGTAATCAGGCTTGCATACACCGCAAGCAGCAACTACACGCGCAATAAAAATATGCAAATGAGTGCAACGGCAGGCACGGATCCTCGCGATCTTGTGCCTGGAAAATTTATTAGCTAAAAGCTGATTAAAAATCGCTGACTCTGGTTATTAGGAACAGAGCAAGCTTACAATAGCAAAACGATGAACTACTTTTTTAACTTTATATTATTCTTGTTCTAGCTTTAAACCAGCAGTATTTAAAAAATGATCTAATTCAAGTTCAGATACAAGAGCTATACCTACTCGTTAAAGGGTCAAATTCATTAAGATCAGAGAGACTACAAATATCCACACCATTTCAAAATCATAAATTCAAAGGAGAATATTCATTCTCTCAGCTCGTAAGAGAATGTTCAAGAGAAATAAGGTACAGTTAATTTGCCCGAAAACACAGGTCGTAACTGGACGTTGTCGCCGTTGCGAATCGAGAACTGGGCCTTGGGACTCGACGACGATGACAAAAGGCTGGCAAAGGGCCTGACGAAATTCTTGAATCTTGCGTGGCCGAGTGCCATAAGCCCCGATGGGGGTTGCCTGCCGTGACGACCCGCGACGCGCGTTGCTCTTTTTACTATTCGCCGCGTTCTCTCGGTCCTCGTCCCCTTGGCCGTTTTTATTTAACGATTTCTCTCTCGTTTTGCTAAGCCAGGCGGCCGATAGTCGAACTTCTATCGAGCTGCCAATTTGGCAGGATTATTGAAAGCCGCTGGGAAGAGCAAGAACCCATCTAAAGACCATAAACGATATAAATCGTGGAATCTGTTAGTATCAGACTGACTTCATATAAAGAAGCGAATCAATGCTTAGTGGGATATCGATAACGTTGACAGTGCGTCGTCGTGGCGAAGTCAAAGGTAAATTCACTCACGTTTCATGACGAGTCCTCGAATACTGAATATCCAAATCCTCGAGTGGTGATAGAACAATGGCACACGTTTACTGACACCGATCAAATTGTTAACTCCGGGCTACGAACTCTTTCCGCGAGCGTGTCATTTCTTCGGGTTCCTGCGAGTCGGGTCAGAGGACGAGGGAACTAAGCAAAACTAAACTTCGAAGCTTAACTCTGGATCCCCGTGTTACACATCTCCCCACCACTGGCCCCCCTTTTTAGTCATGTGGGAATTACATGCACGAGAATGGTTACAGATTTCACACGAAGGGAGGCGTGTGTCTGTCTCTGCGCTTCAGGAAGAAGTCTAAAGTCACGCCAGCGTATCATTTCGCGTGATGTCATTGGTCCATGTGAAATAAAGGAAATTTCTGCTCTTTATGGAAGTACTTCAAGTGGAACAGTATAAACGAACTGTAATATGTCTTCTTTTGGTGTTTCAAGAATGTACAGTTGTAAAGGAAGAAAAAGAGCTGTTGCCCAGAATTAATTTTGATTTTTTTTTAATCAGTATTACAATATTGAGATTACAATATTGAAATGTTTATCCCCCTTCATTGGAAAGTCAGAAACACGAAATTAGAGAGGCTACTGAGCAATCAAATCCCTCTGAATAAATAATTCACTTCTATCACCCATACATTTTCGCGACTATGTACATCACCGAATAATCAAAACTGCAGATAACACAGAAATCACTAGATTCCGAGAGCACACACATAAACTTCCAAACGCATTCAATTACGAGTTAACTAATGACTAATTAAATAGGAAGTGTATGAATGAACGCGTTCGCAACCGGTCATCCAAAATTTATTTACTTGTTGCGCGCAGGAGTGACCGCAATAGTGCCGTCGGTCTCGCTCTAAACGATCCTGTCGTAAATCTCAATCGGATGAGCCACCAGCTAGCAGTAGGAGGTCCTGGCGAGGAAGTATCGGATGTCGTGTTTCTACACATGTCGAAACGCTTAAGTAGTCTTCACCTATCCGACCACTAAAGCGACCGTGAAACAGCTGGATAGTTTGCGGCCTCTGTGATCCTGACCGCCGTCGGACATTTGCGGAAATCCATCTGGGGAACTAATCGCGATCGCTTTTCCTGAGTTCGCGCCTTTGTTTCCTCTCCAAACAACGCGGGTCGTTTACGAAAACGAAAACCGAGCGCGAGAAATTGTGAAAAGCAGTGACGGAGATGAAATGGTGGGAAATCAAAATCTTATCCAGGGGAAATTGTCGCGCTCGCTTCGAAGCTCGTAAAATCGAAGCCCCGAGGGGTCGATCGTTAGAAACGGGTCGGAACAGAGAGCAGCTTTGTGTCTGGTCACAAGAAACCTCCACAGAAAGGCTGCTGAGCGTTTTCGTTCATGATAGACGGAGAAGAAGTGGCTTTTCGAAACAAGAAAGCGGGGAGAGGAGAAAGAAAGTCCAAGACGTGAACGAGTTTGTCGACGGCGACGTCGGTAACCCCTCTGCGGGGGTGACTTGTGTAGGAACGCGGTTTATGGGCCTCCGTATTAGCTCTCTCGGTCCCCCTTGACTGTCGAACGACCAAGGCGTGATTTAACGACGTCGACAAATTTGATTTGTTTCTGATACGAGTGCAGCAACGCGAGACTAAATAAATTTTTGGCGCGCGTTTAATTTTAGAGCGTGGAGGTTGGAGGGACTGGAAGGGTTTAGGGGAAAACTGGGGAAGATCTATAAGTGACAAGACATTTCAATTTTTCAATTGGTAGACCAAGGGAGTTTTTTATTTGAGAATTTTTTGCTGATTTTGTGCAAACTTCTACTAAAAAATTGGGGTATGTATTTTAGCGCATAGTGCGTTTCAGAGCAGAAACCCAGAATTATTTAAGAACTGTTTACGCACGTGCCAGGATGTTGCATGCAATGCACTCCTGCAGTTGCTGCCATTGTTAGCATAAAGTTTACAATCTTACTATTATTAGCTGCCTAAACGTTTCGTCTCCTAGTTGCCCTTATTCTACATTCAAAGAGTGTTTCATGTTCAAACCTTAACATACGAAAACAATCTTATCTCCTACTACCCATGCGCCTGTCATAATCACTGATCAGTCTCCTGGTCCAGAGATGAATTAACTGCTATCCGTAAAGATCACCGAGTAAGGCAAAGAGAACCAAATAAGTCTTACACTCGACTTCGATCTACATGTTATGAATAACACGAAACCCACCTAAGAAAAGATTTTGAAAACACACTGTAGTCCCTCGAGCGAAAAATCACGTAAGAAAAAAGAGAGCAGCGAAGATTTACGCCGTCGCGACAGCTGCGCGGAGACATAAGTCTTCCATGGGCCACGGAAGGGTACCGTGTCAGGACACGGGAAAGGATCACGTTCTAGAGAACCGGACATTTTCCCTACAAATGACTTCAGGAAACGGCACGCCCCGTCACGGCTGCTACAGCACGTAACACGCGTCTCTATTTACTTTAACAGCGCGTAGACGCGCCGAAAACGGGATGCTGCACCTATCCGCCCATCCACTACCTCGAAATAGGTGATCCATTCTCGTTTAGATGGAGTATCGAGCAATTGGTTCGTGATTTCGACCCCTTTCGCTTCGGGGCGGGGAACGTTTTCGGAGCGTCGGGGATACTTAAGTGATTAGAGGTAACATTCAGACAAGCGTGAAAACCGACACGCGTGGCTGTAACGTGTTAATTTATCGTACGCGTGTTGCGTTCTCGATTCATTGATAGAGTCGTGAATGCTGTGAAGTAGATACCTACTATTGACTTCTTTATCTGCTTGGAATGGTTTGAAGTATCAGAGCTACGTTTGGTGGATGCTGTGATATTATTTATCCAGAATGCGATTCTAGTTTTACACGCTATTCGGATTTGAATCTTTCCCTTCAGGGTGGTCTCAGGAAACAATGAATTTACATGAATCAAGGAAAATGCTTTGAAAGCTGATTCTCAAGGAAATTTTCGAGAAAAGGGTGAGAACACGATTCTTGGGTCTCCCATGGGAGAGTATGCGGGTACCGTAACGTAATATTCGGATACATTCGATGGGTATAGACGAACAATTTGCCAGCATCCGAACTATTGGTTCGAATTACAACCTGTGCATGTAAATTATTGCGCTTTAGCTAGTCGATACGATGGAAACATAGATTGTGCGCAATCGTACCCCCTTTTCGCACGTTCTTTTCTCAAAAGATGCATATCCAAATAGGTATCAAAGAATTAATCGTTTATCTAAAGTGATTGATCAAAGATATTGAAGATCTAAATCTAGCATTAGAGAAACAGTTTCCACCTATTTTTTACTATTTAGATAATTACAATGTACTTCTTAGTTAATATTTCTTCTATTTTACAAATTCAAAAATATCTATTTTCGTCAATTGAAGTGTTACTCTTATCCTCCTTATTCTAATGGATTTTCACGCGGATTTAAATGCAAAAACACGAAAATTGAACTGTTCTACGAACCTTTGACAAAATTCATGCCCTCGCCGGCATTTCACCCGGGGGAGAGAACCAATTAGTCTCCCTCGGTACGAAAGTGATTTCGGCAGCAGGAACTTCCCAAGAGACGCACACTTTTATCAAGCCGTCGGTACTTGACACACTTCGAACACGTTTATGGAGTCCCATCGATTATTATTATTACTGTCATTCTCGAGTTTATCGCCTATATCAGCTACATCATTGTCACACTAATCACTATTAGTCTCCACCAACAATCTTATATCTCAGAAAGAGTTCACTGGTATTCTATTAAAAAAAAAGTTGACTCACAATTTGGCACTCAACGTTTCCATTTTCTTCCACGCACTTCACTGTCCGTCGGAACTTCAGCAACTGCAAACGCAATCACTCTTTTCAGTAAAGTTTCTTAAAAACTCTCAGACAAATTAGATAAACACTTTTACCGAAAAATGAATAACAGTTTCTTCTCGAAACGGCAACAAAGTACAGCTCAGGTTATAATCGCTTCAGTTGCTCAGATATGTTGCAAGCACTATTAACAAAGACAGAACTTATATTTTAATTACATTATTATCGACCATCGACTCAGATTTTTACGTTTCTCTTCCAATTACTGTTCCTCGGGTCTAGGTAGGTACCAATCGCGAGAGTTTCTTCCACCCTTAGCCAAAGTCCGCTCCGAAGCGCGCGAGCACCCCCTTTCCGCGAGATTGCTTGAAAAAACCTACGCGCTGTCTGACGGGCCGCGATCGAAAATGCGCGCGCTAGCCCCGTAGAAGCGGCAGAGTCCTCAAAGATGGCGCGACATCTTTTTTATTCGGAGGGGATTCACCTCGCGGGATCAATTCATTTGGCCGCGACTGCACGTGTGTACTATTAAAACAGTGCCGTACGCATTTAGGTATACAACTCGATGCACGGTGCACGCTGGACTCCCCGCCGAGCGTGAACCAACGTTCCTCCAACCTGCTACCCTTTCTTCCGTCTTTCTCGCACCGTTCGCGCCCCCCTTTCTCTTCCCCTTTTCGCATTTCACTCTCTCCCTAGCTCTTTGGGTCTCTCTGCCTCCTTCCCGCCCCTTCCTCACGGATCACGATCCTGGAAAAGCTTCCGTGGTACAAACGCAGCCGCATAAGCTCGCGAGTTGCGCCTGTGTCAATGATTTCTAACGTAGGCGGTACTTAAACCCCCTCTCACCCCCAACAGCGAACGATAAAGGCTTTCATCAGGGCAATATGAAAGTTTCACGACACTCTCGATCTCGTTAGTTCGTTTTTTCGATTGTGATTGTTATTTTGAAATCGGGTGCGAATCTTGTTTTTTATTTTTTTTATTGTCGCTACGTTCGGGTTAAGAAATGAGAGATTTGTATACATAATATGGTCTGTTGCTGCCAGCAAATTGGCGCGAGGGAGGTTGAGAATCGCTGAACTATGTGTTACACGGAAGCATTGTTATACAGCCAGATAACGCCTCTTGCTGTGATTGGTCGGTTGGGTGGTCCCGACTGCCACGCCTAGTGGCGACTCGATATAAACTCTCCCCCTCCATAGTGTTACCAATACAAATGCAGCCACTCTTTCTCTTTCTCGTTCTGTTTTATGCACGTAATATGTCGTCGCCGCTGCTTCCGTTGCCGCCTCTCTTTGGCGTCGGTCTTCTCCCTTCGCGTTTCTTTTTTTTAATGCTCCTGTGCACCCTACATTTAAATAGGAGCACTTTGTGTGAGTGAGTACGTACGCATGTGTGCGAATATGTTTTGGAGATGTGTGTTTATGCGCAGTTTTTTGAATATCCAGAGGCTCAGAAGTGTTACCATTGTTCACCGGAAGTTCCATCGATCCTTTTCTAATATTCTTCGGTCAAACGTTTATTTTTTGTTACGTAATAGAATGAATATTCATGTGAGATACAAGAGATTTTCTTTGTTTTATCATACGTAGTAAAGAGGAAGATCGTTTATTTGTTCCAGTATTTATTTCTGCCTTGGTAGTAAACAGGCAGGGAAATTCTCGTTAAGGTCGTATTTTTAATGATCTGTGTTACGCTGCGCACGGTCTGCAGGTAGCCAGGAAGATTTTATGACATGAAAATCGTTTCCAGATGTTGGTCATTTGACGATACAGCGTGGTCTATTCGTGCAACAAGTTCTCACGTCCAAATTACTATGCCACAACACGAAAACTCGCTACAGAATAGTAACTGGGAGCTTCGAGCTTTCCCCTGTTTAACTTGTATTCTATGCGCTGGACAATGCTACACAACCATTTTACGAAGGTTCCTATTTTGAATTTCGAATGTTTCCGCATGTTCCTTTTTGTATTTTATACAACATATCTGCCGAATATAATTCAAATTCATATTACAAAAGTTTTTACTTCTATTATCACTTAAGTTTGAACATTTATCTAATCAATTGCTGCTTCTAATTTGCTCATGCTATTTTGTAAATTCTAAGTCACATTCGATTAAAACTGAATATTAAATATCGTTTCAGTAGAGTAAAGTATAGTTGTCGATTCAAAGTTTAAAATTCAACATATCGACGAGGCAAAATTAAATTCTTTGCTTGGATGGTAAATGAATTGAGAAGGGAGAAGGACTATAGCGCTTCTTCATTGGTTTGTTGGTTTCTACTTTATCTCTACTCCTGAAGCTTCATAACCGACAAAGCTTAATTGTTCCGTCTACAGTCGGTAATGCAAATTTGTTGTCCACAGTGCCATAAAACGATTGGTCTGTTTAATACTTTGTCAATGGCGCTACGTTTCTTGTCATTTATTTTATCTTGGGTGCAATTTGAGTCCTAGGGATTTTTTCTTCCTGATTCTTCCGCTAGGGTCTTTCCAAAGTTAAATTACTAGATAGTTGTGGACCTTTGTCGTCAAATTAACAACACTATCTAGTAAAAAAATCCAATGTGAGTTCTGTTTACGATGTTCGCGCTAAAAATGTTCATAACATAAAGTTGTATTTTACACAATTAACACTACTTAAGTAGAACTAACGAAAAGTTATTCATTTATACTACTCACAAACTTGCAATATAATTCTTAATTTACATTAATTGTATTATATCTACACGTTGAAGTTAGGTTATATTATTAAGAATGGGTGAAAAACAAAAGGTTTTAATTTGTGGAGATGTGGAAGGCCACTTCAAATTTTTATTCAACAAGGTTGAAGCCATCAATAAAAAAAGTGGACCATTCGATTTTTTATTATGTGTTGGGAACTTTTTTGGCGAAAACAACATGGAACTTGAGATTTATAAAAATGGTATGAAAAGTGTTCCTGTTCCCACATATATAATTGGCGCCAATAGAGAGTCCGATTTAAGGAATTACCCAGATGAAGATGGATATGAGATATGTCAAAATCTTACTTATCTTGGAAAACGTGGCTTATATACTGCTACTTCTGGGCTAAAAATAGCTTATGTTAGTGGTACAGAAAATAATTCTCCTCAGAGCAAACTTACTTGCTTTAATGAGAAAGATGTTGTATCGATTAAAAATTCTTGTTTAAAAGGCCAGCCTAGTTTTCGAGGAATTGACATTTTATTGACTTCCCCTTGGCCTGCTGGTGTTACAAATTTAGATCCTAATAAACCAAATTTCAAATATCAGGGTTCTAAGTTGATAGCGTGGCTAGCTACACAAGTAAAACCAAGATATCATGTGTCTGCATTAGAGGGTATCCACTATGAAAGACCACCCTATAGAAATCAGGGCCAACAGGAGGGTAATATTGAAATAGCAACACGGTTTATAGCTCTTGCACCTATAATTAATACTCAGAAAAAGAAATGGCTCTATGCATTAAATTTAACTCCTGTTGATAGAACAAGACTATCTGACTTAGTTCTAAAGACCACAGATGAAACGGATAGTCCTTACCCTAAATCAATGCTATCAAGTGAACCATTTTCACAAAAACCAGAACCAAAATCCACTCAGTATTTTTATGATATGGAATCTAAGGAACCTGTAAAAAGGTCAAGGCATTCAGAAGGACTCAATAAGAGACCAAAACCAGAATTTGATCAAGCTAAATGCTGGTTCTGCTTATCTAGTCCTGAAGTCTCCAAGCACTTGGTAATATCAGTGGGAACAGAGGTTTATGTTGCTCTTGCTAGAGGTGGATTGGTTGAAAATCATTTCTTAATTTTACCAATAACACATCATCAAAGTCTTTCAATTTTACCAAAAGAGGTAACAAATGAAATGATACTATACAAGAAGGCTATAACTAAATACTATGCCACTATGGATAGAGTACCTGTATTCTTTGAGCGTAATTTTAAAACATCCCATTGTCAATTGCAAGTAATACCAGTGCATAAAAATCAAGCACCTGATTTAAAAGAAACATTTATGGTAAATATATTCTTTACTGAATAGATATTATAGATAAACACTAAAATAATGATTTTAATAATTGTAATACTTTAATATTATTGCTATTTTAGGAAATGGCAGAATGTAGTAATTTCAAAATGATGGAGCTGCCTCAACATACAGATTTACAGCAAATCGCGAAACCGGGTGTTCTCTATTTTTATGTGGAGTTACCAAATGGAGAAAAATTGTATTATAGAATAAAAAAAGATTTTCCGCTCCAATTTGGAAGGGAGGTATTAGCATCTGATAGAATATTGGATATCAATGATAGAGTTGACTGGAAAGACTGTCAAATGGAGAAAGAAGAGGAAATTGAATTAGCAAGTAGAATTAGGAAAGAGTTTCAACCATTTGATATAGACACTTGAAAATGTGTAGAAAATAAACAAATCAATGCTGTAATATATGTATATACATTTATACACGAATGTTTTTATAAAATATACAAAGAAAATAATTTATTTCATTTCATGAAAATAAGAGATACGAATAGTGTTTATTAATTTACTGTTCCATTCTGTTGATATTTCAATTCATAGTCGTCTGGAGTTGCAAGGGGATCTAATCCACTTTGTTTCATTTGTAATGCAATGTCAAATAAGTAATCGTAACACTCTGTCCTATAAACAAAAAATATTTCATTAATTAGCAAAAAATACTCATACAAAATTAATATTAAATTGATGATACAAACATAGTTTTCGCTTGTTGCCATGAATCACCCCAAACGTAAATACCATGTCTTCTCACTAATACAGCACATGTTTCTGGATAAGCAACAATTGTTTTATCTAACTCATCTCTTAAATCTTCCTCAAATGGAGTATTCTCAATTATTGGCACTACTAGCTCTTCATCATAACGATATGCTCTCCCTAGTTTCTGGTTTCTTATACCTTTTATCATTTCAAGATGGGTAATACGAAATTCTTTTCCTGGCCAATGCAATGTAACCATTACAGCAAATTTAGAATGTGTATGTATCACAGCTCCAGCATTCCTTCTTGTATATGCACACATAAATAATGGAGTACATTGTGATTTCTTCAATTTCTTCTCTACTGGTGGCAATTCTAAGTCTGTTCCTTTAATATCTTGTACAAACATTTCATCTGGACATATTCGTTCTTTTTGGACACCGGATGGAGCAATATATATTTTATCTCTGTTGATATAAAGATATTTGAATACCTTTTAAGCATATTAAGTACCATCTAAGTAATAGAAAAGATTATTACTGACCCATGTTTAATGGATATACCACCTCCAGTACCAGTGACCCATCCAAGATCATAAAATTGTCTACATAATTCAGGAATTAAATTGCGTGGGTGTTCCTGTAGAAATCAGCTGATTTAGATAACAAGTTATTAAAATATAATTCTAATTTAATTTAAAAAATACCTTATCGTATTTATCATCATACGAAGACATTTTTCAGAGACACGAATAGTTTACAACGAAGTCTAATATATTTCGTACACGACTATAAAACTCTTATCAGTTTCAATTCAGTGATCACGTTTAAGACATTGCATGTGCACGTGTAACAACGTGTCAACAATAAATCCTTGTCAAAACAAAATATTATGATCAAACGCAAGATCTAAGCCTGGGGTACCCTTTTTTAGTACAATATGGATTAGTATAAGTAATATTTATAAATATACATCAGGTTTAGCATATTATTCAAGTGCACAGTTTCGGAAGTGATACGCCCACCTAAGATACATATATAATCTGTGATGTAGGCGTTTTATACTTAATTAATATTGTTGACAGATGAAGTGTTGACTACCTAAGTGACACTAGCGGCATGATGTTGAATTAAATTTGTTGATATTTCAATATTTTGTATCACAAAGTGTTGTCTAACCTATAAATGTGTTGAATAACATGGCTACCTGGATCACCGTGACACCGCGGTAGTATTCAAATTTAAATAATATTTATTTTTACACAATTCTGTCAAGATAAACTACTCTAAATAGGAAGAATCTTGAGAAAAGTGTTTGAAGCAAGAGTTTTCATTTAAACATCAAAAACAGGATATAATTATGCTAATATCTGTAATATTTGTTTTAGTCTCGAACGAGGCCTGAAAATAGCAAATCAAATAGATAACAGCAAATTTCGATTGCTGATAAATCGTATCTGTCAAACACTCCAGTCAACTATTGACACTAAAATATTTAGTGAAGAAGAAGAAGAGAAACTATTGATGTCTCTGGATTTAAATAAAGATGATTTAGGTTTTCTTTTAGATGCAATAGTACAGTTTTACAAGCAAGCTGCTTGTAATATTATAAAGCCACAGTCTATGGAAAATACTTTGAAGGATACTTTCAAAATAGATGATGAGAAAGTACAAATATTTTTAAATGCATGGGTTACATATGGTAAGGCAATAATCGATAACTTTAGACAAAAGTCTGTCTTCCCTATTCAGGTATGTTACAAGGATATTTTCCCCACGTGGGTAATATAAAATTGAAACACTTCCTTCACATACTTGTTTCAGGTCAAAGATATTGATTGGTGTTTAAATGTCCAAGCTTCATCTTCCACTATAAAGAAGGATGTACGTCCAATAGCATTATTGCAATTAAATCTGACAGGAGAACAGCAATCTAAGTTAACTGTTGAATTTAATAAGAAAGAATTAATTGATTTATATCAGAATTTAGAAAAGATACAATCACAATTAGACGCTCTCAAATAGTTCTTAAATTGTT
Organism: Calliopsis andreniformis; assembly: GCF_051401765.1. Classification (NCBI taxonomy): domain Eukaryota; kingdom Metazoa; phylum Arthropoda; class Insecta; order Hymenoptera; family Andrenidae; genus Calliopsis; species Calliopsis andreniformis. The sequence goes on from NC_135073.1 coordinate 14,841,120, forward strand.
GCTACTATAATACATCTAATTGCTGTGAGGATTCTTGTATTGTACAAAATATATTTTTTAACTTTTCCTATTTATTATAATATTCATTATTTACAAATATATATTTTGTTAAATTTTTATTTACATTACATTTGCACTCATATTTACATACTCTTTCGGCAACATCCTGCACTTTCCGACTCGTTCGTACAATTGTGGACTTCTATTTGGAAGAACATTATTAATGTTTATTGTATTTTGATTATCTCGCTCGTGAACTTGTAAATCTATTTTCGCTGGGCTTTTCAAGTATCGTTCGCGATAAAATCGCTGACTTTGCATCTTTCCCGCGGGAGGCACAGTTTCTAGAATTCGCGATGACTTCCGGACAAATAGGCGTGCCTTACAAACTACTAAGACAACTATGATAATCATCAGAAACAAGGTCATAGCCGTCAAGGCGCCTACTATCCATCCTAGCCTTCCATCTGCAACGTAAAATCAATCGTGCAGTATAAATCCATAAATTCCTTTTTTCCAGCGATAACTAGTTGGTATTCAGTTCGCATGATTTTTATTCTGTAAATAATATCAAAAATACGCACCACCTATGCTGTTTAATAGAACAATACTAGCGCTCCCTAATTCTTCATCAACGTTTTCATCAGTAATCGTGAATTTGCAAATCCATTGCCCCAGATCCGAGTGGTCAGGCTTAAACTCCAGCGTGCATATTCCTGTACCATAGTTCATCTGCATGTTATGCCTAAAAGAAATTATAGAAACACAAAGAAATGTTTAAATAAATTTTCCATTCCATCCATGAACAAGGTAACCAGTCACCTTTTGTTGCTGCTCATATTCTGATAAATATGGACATTTGGCGCATGAATCCAGTGACATTGCACTTCTGACATCATAGTTTTCACCCTACAGGCGAGCGTAACCATTTGATGGGGCGCAGCCCACACTGCCATAGTCACTGGCTCTAGAAATCATCAATCACCAGTTTTCCTCCACTGATTCGTTCCATTTTTTCTATCCCAATCACCGAAAGCGTTGATGCTTCTTCTTCGTAGTCTCCTCAACAGAGGACCACATCCACACGTGGGTGCAACTGGGTGCTCGAATTGTGTGCACAAGCGATTGTCGTGTGATATATGTACATACTTTCTGCTGTGAGACAATGTGAGACGCGTGTCGAATGTGTTGAGGGTGTTCATTGTGTTCATACGTGTATACATATAATAGCGTGTCATCTGATACATTTCACTTGAAATTTACATAGAAGGGTGATAGTTCGTTAGTATCGATCGTAATGAGAAAGGCAGCAATGATATTTTTCGTATTACCATTTATTCCAAGAAACCGTTTACAATGCCGAAGAGGACACATCCTGGGATAAGGTGTCTGTAGGCTGAGAAATCTCGAATTGCTCGCTTTGGAAACTTAATAGTAATTCAATGGCACACGAAGATATCGATTAACTGTCGAACGAAGCATTCTACGTTTGATTATTACACACATTTTACTTAGAGTTCCTTCTATTTGGACCTCTTAGATAGACCGGAAGTCTCTTCCGTGGAACTCGAGGAGTATTCCATACTTGCGTAATCCCTATGATTCGCTTCAAACGTGATTACTGATTTGCGACAATGTTCGTGGATCGTTCGAAACGGCGGTAAGCATTTCAAACGAGAAGCTTAATAGTAAAAATTGCCTACTTAGTGTTAACTTTAGCATGTACTTGGATATAATGAGTATATAATAAGTGCATAATATTCTAGAATCCTGTTTGATTGTGGATTATCGCGCAATCGTTCAGGATCCTTGCGAGCTTTAATTAAGTACACCGCGATCTTGCCAGCTGAGTTCATTGATGAGTCTAACGATTACCAGCACGTTGGAATCTCTTAGTAGGTCTATGTACTTCACTTAACAAATAAATATCCTTAATCTAAACGTTAAAATTCCATAGCGTAGTCTTTTAAATAATTACTAGCTAACGCGGCTCGAAATCTAGCGTTACGTATTATGAACAACAGAAACCACTTTTTCTTACGTCTCTGTAGCCTAGGAAAGTTGTTCTGCTGTTCGTGAAAACGTGCCTGAACGACGTTGCTTTGAAAAACCCTCAACTTCGAAAAAGAAAAAAGCACTTTCGGCCGTTCCGAGAACGTTATCATTCCATCGTCCAAACGAACTATTGTTCGGGCAACGTGTTCTCAAAGCACAGTCCAGAACGTTTTCCCTGTCAACGGTGGCTTTCGACAATAAATAATACGAGGAATGACAAGAAACGCAGCCACAGTACTCGCGAAAAGACTTACACACATACACGTACGGTAGGTTTCGCGTACCTAGCGCGGCTACTAACTATGCTAAATGCGAAATCATTTGAGCGTAGACCTGCCGTTGAGCATATAAATAAGAAAGGGTGAATGACATTGAGTGATAGATGTTATTTAACGAAAGGTGCTCTTTTCAAGCGTGCCGTCACAAGGGGAACAGCGTTCGAATCATTTCATATGGAGCGGGTACAGAATCAAAGAGATATGCTCGAGGATACAAACAAGAGGGATAGCAAAGGAGATAATTGTACCGATGAAACAATCGTTATAGATGAATATAATCCTGTCACATATATTCTCTAGCGTTCCTTCTATTGATATATCTGATGTACAAGAAAAGCAGACAGAGTTATTAATCGCTGATTAGTTGTCGAGCTCTTAAGTCTTGGTGACGATTTGTCGAGGGAAAGAATAATGGATGCGGTCAAACAGCGATAAGTTAAGAGGATCTGATGTTAATGGATGTAAATGAGATCGATTGATACTATATGCGTTGTAATGCAGAAGATATCTCGATGTTTTTTCTTTTAATATTGCAGATTCAATATTACAGTAAGGAGCAATTTAGAAGATTAAAGATGAGCTGCATCGGGAAATAATAATACTACTTAAAAGAAAGGAACGCCTTCGTATTTATCTTCGAATGAAAATGTTTTTCACTCGACGATGCACGCATATTTAATGATTGATTCTTGAGAGATAGTGTTCTGCGTAACAGAGTCATACAAGGATGTGTACATCGGTATGAAAGTTCGAAATGACATGCAGACTCCATCACCACCGCGATGCCATCACCCACAACAGTCTTCGAGGAACCTAGACGCGATCAACTTTGAGTGCTAAATCTTTTGTCACTCTTATCCTCACAATTTCAATTGAATCTGCGATCGATTTCGTGGGATACTTTTCACACCTTGCTCGTTGAATTCTTCTCGATTGTCAGTAACGGTCTTCCATGACACATCGATCACAAATACTAATGTTCATTGCACGGTACATCATGTATACGATGTACAGGCTGAGTCACTTTACCTTTGAGTATAAATATTTTGTAAAGTACATGGAAAGTTATAGGAAGCGGTACCAGATAAGCTAGAGTGTTTTATAACATTTTAAAGTTAGGTGTCTTCTACAGTCCTAGGGCAGACTTCAGTCAAGGCCAACACAAACTATATTCTATGTACACTGATTATAGAATCTGCATTAAACACGAAGAGGCAGCGCAAAACAAATCAATAACGTTGGAAGATATGCATCAATGCATTGTTACACAAGCTGTAAATTTGTTACGATCTTCCGAGAGATAATCTACGTTAACAATTGTTATCGAACGCCTCTCTTGATGTGTCCTTTACGAAAGAATGCCACGATTCCTCTTGAAAAGATGAAGCGTGACCTTCCTTCCTTCCTCTAAAAGACCTTCAAAGATCGTTCAAAGGCTCAAAAAATAAATTACGCGTTTCCTTCGACGCCAATCCCTGCAACCTCGACACTTTACAAACTACTTTAGCTTCTACTGTCAAGTGACTCATCCTACACAATACTAATATACATAACATACGTTTGCGTTATGCACTCAGCATGATCTATGGCCGATCGTCGATTACGAGCAGTCCTCAAAGTCCTCAGAAGAAATACTTGACAATATCGCGAGGTTGCGTCGACCGCAGATCCGAGGATCGATGACTGATCGAATGATGCTTAACACCCTCACCGTGGAAGGAATGTCACGAATCCCTCTCAGGATTCGATGATACCTTGTTCCAGGAGGCTCAGCTTAGCTGGTGGCGCATCTGTGTAATTCTGTCTGCCGCGTATCCTGGCGCCGCAGGTCCACAGTCCTTCCTGTTCCCTAAGAGCGGAAGTCAATCGGACGCTGCAGTCCCTTGCCTCGCTTCCTGCCGCCGGAAACTGTTTCACCACCACCGTGGTGTTCGAGTTCACTGGGGTCAGGGACCACCGACACTGCTCCACTGCAGAGGAGGTCACGCAGCGAAGGAGAACTGGGCCTCCAGACGATATTTGGATGTCCTGCGAGAGCTCCGAGAACTTGACCTCGTCTGGAAATCACATGCACAAGTGTCAAGTGAGACGAGAAAGGAAAACAATTTTTGTTTTTATTTGAGATTAATCAGGAACTTGGATTGCGGAAATGGAAAGAAGTGGACCAAGGGAATTTGAGTTTTTTCTAGGTTTTTATCATGCTTAAAGTATGGTAGACAGCAAAGTGACACACCTTCAGTTTCAAATAAAAGTCGAAACATATATGGTAACTTGATGTCGAGGTCACACAAGGTCAATCAAAGGCACAAGAAATATAATTATAACTTTAACGTGAATATATCAGATTTATGTAAACGATAAATAAAAAAGTTTGATAGGAATTACTGCGCTGACCTATTTCAAGCAATTCACCTTGTGCATACATTGGCTTGCGAATGGTCAATATTTACGATGCAATCGTGGACAAACACGAACTTCAGTCTTATCTTCATAATTATTCTGCATTCCGACAACTGTAGTCCTGCACGAGGGAGTGAATCACACGATGAAAAACATAGAAAAGGTACCTTGTTCAAAGACGGTGAGTTTGGCGTATTGAGAGGTCAGCACCGTGTTGGGGGAACTGATCGACACCTGGCAGGCCCACTGACCCTGTTTTTCGGCTTGCACGCGCGGCAAAGTGAGTGAACAATCTCTACCAAGGTCGCCGTTACTTGGGAATTCCTGAACAACCACCTCTGGATCGTCTCCGTGAAGCGATTTCCAGGTCCACGTACATTTCTCCACGCGACTGTTCGTTATGCATTTCAACGTGGCCTCCGTACCAATTGCCGCGGAAGTGTTCGTCGGCGTTTCGATGAAGCTGACTTTGGCTGAAACAGTCGATCGACAAGAATGGACAGATTAAACGCCTGCTGTGATTGACAAATGCTTCACTCGTCAACATTGGACTCTAGACATTTTTTCCTGGTCATTGGTTCAGAGAAATCAGTGCCAAATTATACATACAATTTCTTTAGAAGATTAATGGATCTCACGTTGATTACCTGTTGGTAGGAGGGTGACAGTCGCAGGAGGTGCCTCGTGAAGAATTCCTTCCGGTGATAGCCGAACGCCGCATGTCCACAGACCTTCCTCCTCGTATAAAATATTCTTGAATCGCACCGAACAGTCGTGTTCAGCGTCTTTGTTCGGGTCGAATTTTTTCACCAGCAGAGGTTCTTGACTTGAGTTCGTAGCTCTCCAAGACCATTCACACTGGACTACTGGCTTGTTCACCAGGCACCTGAGCAGCACTGACTCGCCAGGTGCTACTTGGATCCCTCTGGATAGCTGAACGAATTCCACTGAACAAAATAAAAGTTAAAATACATTATTAAGAGCAAAGTATAGAGCAGTTCCTAGAGCAATTGCTTAATGAGGTTTCTTGGATTTGAGCTACAGAAAGTTCGCAGAAGATTCCTCACCTTCTGATATCAGAAATCGAATGGGTTTCGACAGTGTGAACGAGGAGTTGGGATCGATTCTGGCGCCACAGGTCCAGTATCCTTCTTGTTCAGGCAGGACGTTCTTGAACTTGGTACTGCAGTCCGTGCTGTCGTTACCGAAAGCTGGAAATCGCTTCACCTCGAGGTTCCACGGCTGTGATTGGTTCAGTTGTCGCCAGGACCATTGACATTCGCGGACGGGTGACCTCAGCTGACACATTATTTGCGCCGAGGATCCTGCTGGTACCTCGACGACATTATCGTGTTTTGCAAACGCCACCAGGAGACCTAGGGTCACGTACACATGCGTCTTTTTTATTACCGATTCTGATATGGAATTTTATGATACAAGCATTCTAATTAGATTTTATCATCGATTCAAAGTTTTGTTTATGATTTAGATTATTTTTCTTAAGATTCCTTTACTTTTGTCGATTGTGGACATTAGGTGATGGGTTATATGATACGTCGGATGATTTTGATCTTGAATTAGAAGCATAGAATAGACAGTACGCATTCCATACCCTGATTCTCATTAACGATGCTCAGCTTAGCAGGCTCAGTACTGGTGAAAGGATCATTCGTGGAAACTCTCGCGGCACAGGTCCAGTATCCGGTCTGCTCGTGCTTCGTACTCGAGAACCTTACGGAACAGTCGTTGCTATTGTTCCCGAAGGCAGGAAATTGTCGTACCGGCAATGGATTAGTAGTCGGCGGCGTTGTCGTCTGAATCACTGAGATCGTAGTGGCTATAAATTACGAGTAAACACCGATAAATACACGGCACACGCGTGCAGTAAAAGACATCAAATCTGATGTAGAATTCTGATTCTAAACCGCTATAAAAAGAGATCGGTAGCGATTGTTGCTAAAGCATTAAACTGCTCCACGTTAAATTATTTCACTCACTGTACTTGTGAATTAATAATCCAATGAAGAGGTACGTCTACAGGAATTCAACGAAGGTCGCATAAATTCTACACTCTGACTTGAGCCAGAAGGTCAAAGTTTAGGTGATACTTGACTTGGATACAAATGTATTTGACATCTGGACTATACGGATTTGACCTTTGATACATAATGAACTTTTAATAAAGGAGTAGCAGAGCTATGAATGACTAACTGGTTGAAGTTGCCGGGCTTTCACTGATATCCGGAAGTGGCAGGTGAACTGGTGGTAAAGGCTGCCAGGACCATTGGCACTCGGCCACAGGATTAGCGGTTCTGCATGCCAGAAGTACGGACGAACCGAGTTCCGTTTCCGTGTGCTCTGGAACGTCCACGAATATCACTGGGGTCGGTGGTGCCTTCGTTCCTGGCAGGATGTCGTCCATCGAGTGTCCTTGAATTTCGGGATCCACGACGACCGTCGAGCTGCTAATAACACTTTTGACAGTGGTGGTTTCATCGGGCTCCTCTGTTATAGGTATACCTGTCAACATAGATCAAGATGGAAATATTATTAGAATTGCATTTTATAAGCCAAGGCAACACGTGAGATATGTGTGGAATATAGGTATACTATAGAGGTTCCTTTTTTAAAATATCCACAAAATATCCACGAAATCTGCTTAAGTAATAATGCAAGACCCGCACGCTGCTTGGCAGCCTGTCGAACATGTTCGAAAAATTCCAGAAGTATTTTGAATTCCACAACAGGTATCCATAATGCGATCACGTCTCTCTAAATTGCTAGCTGGTCGTCCATATAGAAGATTTTCGAGATATCGCCACATTGAAGAAATCAAAAGATTGAAATGCGGGGAACGTTCAATGAGGCCACTTGGAACGTTTCCTGCGGCGCTTTAGTTCCAAATGATCTAACTGGGAAGAGAGTTCGTGCATCTTTAATCTCGCTGTTAGTTAGAACGGTTCATTGGGACCTAGGCGAGCACTTTAAGTAGTTCTACCTGGCCAGTACGTTGTTTCTTAATTTAAGATCTTAGATTAGAGAGCACTTAAGAAATTAGACGGAAAGCTAGCTGGCTCCGTGACGCGATCAACTATACCATGATCTAAAGGAACTCAGGTGAACATATATGTAGGACACATCAGGCAGGAAGCTACGACAGTCACGTAGACAATCGCCTTGCGTCGCGCGTCTGTCACCATGTGCAAATAGAACCAGGGACGGATCGATGGTAAAATATTTAAGGAAAAGGGGAACCACGGGAAATTAGCAACCAGCGTGAAACTTGACCATGGTCTCTTTTGTAATCTAATCAGGGAACCTCCTTCTTCAACAAGCACTAGTCTTTAGAAGTTTTCCTGCTTGTCATACGTTGCGCAACATTACTCAGGCAATCGCCACTCTTTCTTTAGAGCGTAAATCTTTCTATATTTTGTTAAATGCTCCAAAATTTTCCTAAGTAAAGGACTAATTGTGTGCATTATTACTTTTTACATATTCGAACGTACGATACGTGTCCATCGAACTTGGTTCTTGGTACTATTGTCTCTCAGCGTTCACCATTTGCCCACATGTCCTCACGAGCAATGTGGTCGCTGACACTGGAAGGTCGTTTCCACTTTACATTGACATACTCATCGGGCTCGTGGTTTTATGACGATACGTGCTGCCTAAATAGAGGAGGATACAATTTCGCTTTTAGTCTGACTGCATCGTCACGTAAATTGTAATTCGTAGACAATGTCCTCTTCAACATCGTCCCGAAGTACGTCTGGTAGTAGATGATTTGAATACAGGCAACCTTGCGTCATTCTTGATAGAGTTGAGAGTAGAACTTCGAGTATTGCAGGAAGATTGGGGTACAATTCGCGCAAATATCAGAGTCTATGCAACTATCGTAGAATTACTTGCAGAATGAGTTAAATATTCAGTTCTGAATGGGTACTGCATTAGAAATACAGACTACTATGTTTCTTCTATTATTTGTTTAGAGCAGATTTCCAAGATGAGCGATCACCAAGACGATTAGGAAACGCCACTTCCTCGTCTCTATTTCTTCCAGGTATCTAATGCCCTTTTCACAGGAATCTCATGCGCGCATTTATTTACGCGATCGGTGCGGTCCGCATGTTAACATGCTGCTCGGAACTGTGACACGTCTACGCCTGGCATCCTTCGTCGTTTGACTCCACGGTAGTGAACCGTGAGAATTATTGCATAAGGTGTATCGTGTGTGCAGGTGTTACTATCCGATATATTAGACACTGTGCAGTTCATACTGCTGCATGAATTTTTATTACTGAAATTATTCTTCGTACATAGCAAGAGAAGCGAACTGTTGATTGAGTTCACAAAGGTTGAGTTGAAAAATTGAGTGAGGAAAGAAGAAATGTCCTGTCAGTGCGATTATGCAGAATTTAAGTCACGCTATAGCCATTCAAACGTCTCAAGGCCATCGTTTACTTTCTTATGCTTTCCTACTTTCTTCGCCGCGTCCTTGAAACTGTGCCATGTAATTTTCGATCGTTGCCCGGTGTGATTTGTCAGTAGTTTTAATTACTTTTTTTTGCTAATATCATAAAAAGGGACTAGGTACAAAATGTATTTTTATAATTGATGCTTTTATTATTTGGAGAAATTTCAACCACTGTGCTTAGAAAATTGAACTGGAGCAGAAGCTTCCTTAATCAATTCTATATTCGATTTATTTTCAGTTCTTTTAGCTGGAGTTAACCCCAATTTTTTCATTTTTCTTTGGTATAACTTCTTTAAATATATAGATCCCTTGAATCGAATATGCTGTATATCCTTGAATCTTCTCTAAACTTCTCCGAAGTTTCTCGACTCAACATACCCTTTGAACCTAACAATATCATCACTACCTGCTTCTTCTTCGAACTACCCACGTTTAGTCTTCAAGAAATAATCTCCCGATCGAGAGTGTCGTTTCTCTAGCAAATATGCGCGCACGACATCGCCGTTTCTTTCGTCGATCAGGCGTCTAACGGGCTATCAACCGCAGGTGGTCCTCGTTTAATTAAAACCTCGGCATTTCGAGTATTCGAGCCCAGGCGAGCCATATCCCGGATGTATCCACACAGGCATCTTCGCCGTGACTAATTCCACAACAATGGAATCCCATCCCGAGATTATCGACCGTAAGGCAAGGCCAGACGTTTCACTGTGGCGAGGAACGGCTGCGAGACGATCGTGAGAGGGAAAAAGGAGGATTCGACCGCGTCGGGGAGGATTTCGTTCCGTAATTAAGAACGGTGCCACCGATATGCCTGCCAGTCGCCGAGCGAATGCTCTTGCGACGGTCGTTCACCTGCGATATCGCTGGAACAATTAGAGACACTGACCGATTTCTTTTCCCACGTAGAGGCATTGCGAAATTCAAAATACGTCGATTGGGCGTTGCCATTTCGCCTTCCAGGCGGAAGGAACGACGAAATCCGAGCGATTTTCGTTTTGTATGGAGAACGATCGACAATCGAGTGATGGATCGTGAGAAATCCACTTTGTGAGCTGTTTGAGAAGCTATCAAGGATATTTGCCACACTTGAGAGAATTGAAATCTGTAGAACAGTAGATCTGAAGACTAGAAATTCAATAAAAGATACCTGCTGATAAAAGATACCTGCAATATTAGGTAAAACGTAGATACACTTTACCAAGAGGACAGAATTTTCATCTGGACATACTTAACAGATTGTGAAATCATGAAATTCCTCACTAATTGTACTTTATGTACATAAGGTATGTGATCACATTTTTTGCGAGTTTACTTTAAAATCTACCAACCTTATATGCGGGTGGATATATACATACATTACATTATAATGTAGAAGAGCTTTACAAATTGCTCTCAAAGTACTGAAGTAGGTATTATTTTAGTGATTAATGGAAGAAATTAGCGTCGACCCGCATAGTCTGCAAAATGAGTCACAATTCCTTTTAAGACGTAGCATCAGCGACGTGTCTTATCTGTACGCATAATTCAATACTGAAATTGAAATAACGTGGCTACGCAAACGCGCGCTATCTCGGGGGAATGAACGAAACGCGGCCACCAGCTCAGACGTTATTCTTTTGCGTTCTAACTAGCTACGATGACGTCAATTTCGTTTTCGAGAAAAATTTTCTCTTCTTGCTGGGTTTTAACACCGATTATTAGAAATATCCTTCGTTCCAGGAACCATGATCAGCACGGTCAGACTTCCTGGAAAGGTTTCGAACTTGTCCTCGAATCGATTCGAACAGAATCGAGGAAGGTGTGCTGGAATGCCATGAAAATGAGGAATACTTAGAGTAAATGAGAAATAAGTGATTAAAAGTAGATTCTTTATACTGCAACAGAATTTGAACATAAATTACATTTTCATCGAGCATGATTCCATATTTGCTTTTCACTCCTCACTTGGCTTCTTTCTGAGCTTAATTATGAACGTTCAACGATGAAGTTTCTTAAGAAATATTACAAAATCAGCTCCGCAAGCCTACATACTCAACTAGTTAACGTTCTATTGTTCCAGCCAGGTAATTAGTCCTGACGGTGATCATTCATCGATGGTCACGCTTGTATCTTTCATTGAATACAAAGAATATTGATCACATGATGAATTCTTTGCTCTTTCCTCATTTTCAGAAGCCATGCAAGCCTTGCCACCATTGGTTGGTATGGTTTACGCGGTCTTCGAAGTCTGCGCGTCTTCGAAATTATAAAAGATGCCTCGTCTGTTTGGCGAACCAGGGAAACAGGGAGGTAGCAAGAATTCAAGGAATGCCTGACGTGAAGAAGCTCGTGATGGTGTCAAGGATACGCAAGAATGTGCATCCTTCGCTCGCAGGACTCATTACTGCGGGCGTTGTCTCGCTCGCCAGCCTTTTTCGATGATCGCGTTGCACGCGATGCGTTCCGCTCGTTAGAAACGCGTTTTCGCGAGTTTTCAGGCGAACACTAAATTCAAGAACGTGTAATTAAAGAAACAACAGATCTGGTATCGCGTTCTAGTTATTCTTTATAACAGGGTAGCGTTTGAGAAATCCAGTTATCAGAGCGATGGAATTTGTAATCACTTGCTCATAAATCTTCAGAAATATCGACAGAAATTTTTCCTCAAAATATTCTACAAAATCTTTCAAAAAAATAGAGAACAAGTTTTACTACTTGGTTTACATCACAGTGCCTCGTAGCTTACGATAAGCAAATTTGCAGTAACTTTCCTGCTTACGTCAGAGCATTACTGCAAACTATTTACGTTCGAGGAACACTTCAACAAGCTCTATGAACATTGCATGAATAGCTGCATTATTAGAAACAAGTCCGAAATGGAGGTAATAAAAATGGAAATATGAATAATTGGTAGGAAGAGAGCATTGAATATGATTACACGATGTTCACAATTGGAAGCAAGCGAGACGATCGTATCTATGGAACATACATATAACATTCAGCAGCGTGGATCGTAAGAAGGATCGTACGGATAGTTCCCATGCAAGTTCCCACCCTTCCCCACGTGTTTGCGTTCCAGAGCGATGTTTCACTAAATGCACGCATTGCATCGAGTTTAACCACCCTCCGTAGAAGAACCAGTTCTTTCGGGCCGTGAACACGCCGCTCCCTGGCTCTGGCCATGCCGCGAATGCTTTACGAGAGAGAAGAAAAAAGGACCGACAAAAAATTCCCGCCGAAACCCGACGAACCGCGCCATCCTGGCTATTATCCCTCGGGGATCGACGCTGTTCGCGATAATTGACACTCGGCTCATGCGAAACTGTTCGAAATTGTTCATATCTTCCCATGGACGCTCTCGTCTTTACTTTCCTTTTTCATTATTTGCCTTCAATGCAAAGGGATTCGATACTGTTCTGGTTTCTACAGTAATCTCGCTTCAGTTTACAAAAGAAATTGTTATCTCTCAAAGTAAGCACATTCAGTGATTGACGAGTTGGTTTGTGGGTGATGTAACATGACAACACGCAGGATATTTCTGTAGAGTAAATGATTATCGATTGACATCCTTTTCTTGAGTGATTCACGGTGCATGGTCCAAGACCGTCTCGAATTCTTTACGCTCCATCGGCTCGATTTACATAGTTTCATGTTGCGCAGGGGATTTCTAAGCAAATGTTTTCGTGGTAACTTGGGTACCAGGTTGTATTGAAAGCTTTATTCCATGTACCTATATTTCTCTGTGTATTCGTTCAGGCTTGTGCTATTTTCTAAATATTTTATTGTAGCGATCTTTTCTGTCTCTTATCCCCAACAATATTTCTTCTAAAACATTTCCTCAATTAGTAACACTTTGAGCATAATGGAGAAAACTTTTCTACGCCTCAAAGAGAAAATTGTCAGTCTGCAAGGCAATTAATTTTATAGCGACACTTAACTTAGGCTAGGAAAGGAGTCAGCAACGCCCTCGAAGCTTGTCAGCGCGACTCCAGGCGATGCTTCGCGTTTCGCTCTAATTCCGCTTGCTTGAATCGCTGGCGGTTTCGCATTGTCGCGTTCACGACGGCTACGTTCGCGAAAATCGTTGCTATTCTCCCATTTCTAGGTGGAATAATTAATAAATGCAAGAGCATGTTCTCTATGAATCGAGCAAACTTTATTATGTGCATGTTCCACAGTTCCGCTGAACTTGAAGCTCGATGGAACGGAATCGTTTCGCTACTGGTGACCGTGAAAAGAGAAAAGAGATCCCGAAAGGTAGATCGCCGCCAAGAATCGCCTCGAGAGCTGGGTTTCACTGTCAAGGTGAAGACCAGAGAAGAAAACAGTTTCCATATGATTTTGATGGGTCTTTGTAACGGGGCGAGTTGATATGGTCCAAGAAGCGCAGTGAATTGAATTTGAGTTTTTATGAAGAACGCGTTCGTGGCACTTGATTGTGAAGAAAGTGATACAGAAATGATTTGAGAGAAAATTGATTAGCCTGACAGGCTAATGATGTTTACTGACCACGTATGTTTTAAACCTGAGTAGAAAACGACTGTGTATTTATTTATCTATTACATATCCATGTATTTCCATGGATCACTGAATACGTCGTGTTACTCATACCACACGACACTTGAGTAAATATGCTGATTATAAAAGAAATAAGTAGCAAATGGCAATTGTCAACTCGGCTAGTGTACTTTGGAGTATTTGTGCTGTTTTTTAAATGTAGCAGCTGTTTTTGAACCAGTTTACTTTTTTCGATACATTTAACACCATTCTGTCATGAATTTTAGGTTACGGAAATGAGTATATTAAGTCCTTGCTCATTTTATTTTTTGTCAGGTATAGTTGTAAAACTGTCACCTAGTATTTTAACTATACTTTTAGTTTCTTCCAGTCGTTGAAACTTCATGGAAAGTTTCTAGAAAGGCGACGAAGGAATTATCAGCTGCTCATGACGCTTTAGCCAAAAGTGAAATGTCTTAAGTGATAGTAATAGCAAAAGCGATTGCCCTCGCGCTAGTCATTACGAATGCAACCTCTGTAAAGTCATTTAAAGGCTACGTGGCCCTTGTCGAGGTTAAGGCCTTCGAAGTCGTAAAAATGATGGCTCATAGCATATTAATTCCTTCCATATCGCTACGCTGACATTATTACACGCTGTTTCACTGATTCGATTCGTAACAGATGTTTGTTGATAGGAAACTCAATAGGACTCTCAGAGTGACTCAAATACTGATAAATCCACGCGAATATGAAGCTGAACTATTTGACGTCAATATTTGTCTCATAGAACAAAAACCACAGAATGAATGTCAAGCTCGACGAATCGCAAATCTCGTCGCGTTTTAATAGCAGTCTGGCTATAATATCGGTGAACCACTTATTCATTGTAATTCCATTGTTCTTTTGTAAACGCGCCAAACAGCAATTCACCGTTCTCCTTTCTCACATTTTTCTCTGACAGCAGATCCTGTCGATTTCGTGCTGTCAGTGATGCAGCTAGACTCTCTTTCACAAATATTTGCATTGTGTTTCAATAAAGCAATCGAATAAATATTCTCACTTTCAGAGATTTATAGTTTTAAACTTGAAAACTATCATCCACCTCGTAAAATACACAGCATACCTACTATATCTATTTCAGAATGAAGAATGCAACAATTTCTCATTTATTCTCCTTATCTACAAACTAGACCTTCTTTCTATTTTCCTCTCACTCTGTCTCTTTCAATCGTAAGATAACTCGTGGGTAATGCATCATTCTCCTCATGCATTTTTCAACCTGCCTCATTCAATACTTTCATTCCACACTATATTCATTACGAGAGGAAAAAAGAAGCATAAGTAGGTAGCTTGAGAGTCCTCATTATGCGTCAGAGAAGAAGAATTCGAGTGGAAGATAAAAGGAAACTCGTGAATGTACTCACCGTTGCACGCGACGACGAGGCACACCAGGACGAGCCGCGTGAGGATTTTGGAGAACTCGAAGGGCGTCATCTCCGGTACCGCATTTATCACTGTGTGTCCTTGAAGGTGGATAGAAGCCCCGTGTTCCGGAGGACCGATCGAGCGCTTCGTTACGCACGTGTACTGGCGTCGAGGCGTTTCGTCGCGTGCGATTTGTACCCGCACGACGATGACGCATGTAAAACCCCCTCCGTGTCACCGTTTCACGACCGTGTAAACGCTCGCTCCTCCGATGCACGGACGTCTTCTTCGGCTTCCACCCTGCACTCTTCCCGACCCGACTTCAAACTTCGATTCACCTCTGCCGCCGACACTCGAAGTTCTCGGCACAATCTGCGCGCCGATTTCAAATATCCTTCTGCCTCTGGCTACCTTGACGCTCGTCGATCAATTTCCGCAACGTTCCCAGCCGCGGTCCACGCTCGTCTGGATTCTTTGCTCTAGAGACCGAAGAACGAAGGATTCCATTAACGCTGAGAAGAGAGCTCGTCCTCGAGGCGAGTGCCGCGAAGGATCGGCCGACGACGTAGAATATGTCAATAGCGATCGGCGTAATGTGTCAATAACGGAAGGATCGAGTACACGCTAAAAGTACTTGACCTTCTTGGATCACGTGGAAGGGAACGGTGTCGAGTGCGCGGGAGAAACCGGTGTGACGCGAGGTGGCCAGGAAATTTTTATCGGCCTACCTGGTCACACCGAGCCCGCTCGCCAATTTATGACGTAGTTCCGTTATTGCAACGTGACGTTGATCCGAGCCGGTAATCGAGCCGCGCCACCGAGATAACCGAGCCGGATTTATTGTCCCCTCGAATTCGCGAACAGAAATGAATAGCCGCGATACAGCGATTTTTACGACGACCGTGAAATAACCGAGGCTCTCCTCGATCGCGTTACGCACGGATCGAGATTTTCTTGCGCTCGTTCACGAGCCATTCCATGTTCAGGGGCACGGAGTATCGATACTGTAATCAGTTTCCTAGATTTAGGTACTTCGAGTCAGCTTTCGTTTCGGATTTAATACTCTGTCTGGATTTTAAGTCGTTTACCGCCCAGATCATTTTTATTTTCGAATTTCCTCCTGCCTGAAAATAAGGTTACAGACAGAAGGGCAATTTTACCTATCCTTCATCTCCTTTTTATTACCATTTAATACTAAGTCTAAGATGCAAAATTGACTAAGATTCGCTTATCTTTTATTACTAAATTTCATTGTTTTTTACTCTAAATAATCACGAGCCACAAGATTCATCGCGTCTGGACGAGGAATGGCCCTAGTGTTAGTTTCTTGATTCACGCCTCGCTAGAATTGTCTCAGACGACGAGTGACGTTGGCTCACGCCTTGGACGAGGGTAGAATAAAAAGTAGAGGCCGAGTATCGATCAATGAACGACCATAATCGACGATCTAAGCCAGCTCGATGACGGGGTGAACGAACAGGCTACACCGGAGGATAATCGTTAAGATAATCGTACGAAGAAAGGAGCTAACGAGAGGGAAGGGTGTCAAAAAATTCCTGTGGTTATTGCGAAAGCAGCGGGTGAATAATAATCGCAGCCAGCGATTATCTCGGCTGGAAGGCGAGCGTCGAGGTTCTTTTGTCGAATGAAATCGCGCGGCGCGTTGCTCGTGTCTGGGCCAATTATGCTCCCAATATGTCAAAGTTACTCGAGCGTGAAGCAACATTGCTCGTCGAATATGTGCCACGGCGTGTAATTACCATATAATAGGGTGTATCGGGCTAAAAATAACGATTTAAGAAGGCGTCGAACGCGCGCGTGCGCCTATTTCCTTGAACTTTCCGCGAACGCAGGTTCCACCAACGAGGAACCGGTGAATCACCGTCTACGAAAACATCGAAGAGGTTTCGCTCTTAGATGCAATGCGTCCATCCCGCAACGCGAAAAGTCGCGATTTCCCGCGGTCGCGCTCGCACAAGAGCCGTCCCACGCAAATAGAAAGGCAAAAAGTCGACGAATCTTTCGAAAGTCAAACCGTCCAGCGTGTTGGGAATATCGCTTTCCCTCCGAATTATTTGGCTCCGCCGAATAGAAAATCAAGCTCGAAAGTGGTGCACGCGGGCGCGCGCGCGCGCTCGAACCTTCCCGGTTCTCCGATCCTGCTTCAACTCCCGTCGACACAGTGGCTCCTGTAGCCTCCCTCGAAAGCAGTAGCTTCCTGGTCGCACAAGAATTCACGGAATTTACTCACTGTCACTCTCGATACCCCTCCTTCCGGCAGAGTACCCTCACTGTCTCTCAATCACTTGGGCCCAAGGATTCATCGAAGCACGAAACGCTTACTGGCTCTCTATCTCCGTTTCCTCCCCACCCCCTGTTCCTAGGGATTCCAATTTCACGTCGGATCTAGTGGGCTGTCTGCGTGGCAGCAGCGTGACTCACCGTCGACGTGCCCTGCTGCGTCGACAGCCGCGCGGACGACGGAAAACGCATCGGGCGTCCAAGGGATCAGAGCGGGAAAAAAGAATCCCCCTCGCGAGCGGAATGTCGCGTGCCTCGACGGTAAGCACACCGTGGCTGACTGCAACTGCAGACGATAGGACGGACGATGGTCGCCGGTCGGCGTCGCTGTCGTGGCCGGCGTCGGTGTTGGGCCGCCGTCGTATGCGCCTTCGACTTCGGGAGCCGCAAGTGGGGGTCCAATGTTACCAGGGTACGCGGCGGTGCGCCACGGGGCCCCTACCAGGGAGCCCACGAGAACTCGTCATCCGTAACTCCACCTTCCACCTCCCACCTGACTCGCGCCGTTCACGGGGGAAACGTTCTCTCCGGCTCCCTGGAGGAATCAGGTGTATCCGGGGAATTGTCTCGATGCACCCTTTTGCTCCCGTTGCGAAGGGGAAAGGGGAGGAGGGGGGCCCGGTTGCGTCGCCGACTGGAATGTTGCAGCGTCTGCCGCGGAGCAGGGTTTTGCGGCTCGCTCCCAGCGGTTATCTCGGCGAATTTGATGGCGTTGAACGCCAGGCGAATCGTGCTGCCGGAGGAAGTGCACCTTTCAGCTCTTTTTATTGCCAGTCTGAACATCCAGAAGGAAATAGCTTTTTATGGCGAGTGGAATGTATCAATTTTTTTTAGGGAACCTGGAGAATAAGTTACGACCTCTAGCAGACCTAAGTAGAGACGGGGCTTGAATTTGTACAGTGTATCTCTGAAATTATTTCTCTATGCGTGAAATTTATGGGAATGTTTAGGAGAGTACTTCCAGTCTCGAGCCTGTTATTTTAATGGCAACTGTCATGCTGGCCTCATAAATCACGATATTAATCTTGCCAGAAGCGACAGTTGGAAGTTTGACCCAAATTACCGCGGAGGAAGTAAAGTTTGATTTAAGTGCAGGCTTGATCTAAGTTCACAGAGGATTTCCGTGATTCCAGTGCTCGGCAATTAACTGCCGTCTTTCGAGTAAGAGAATTAGTACGAAATTCAGTTACCAACGCGAGCAGGGAGACGTTTACAAATGGGCGTGATAACGGTGAAACAATAGAGTGCGGGTCGAATAGTTGCAAAGTGATACGCGATGGTACCGGAACCCCGCTAAATGTATAGTCCGCATAATTACACCAGGTAACCTCTCTGGTCGATATTTCCATCCGACTTATCGGAGTCATCGGACATGATGGTTTATCGCCGGCGTCCCCGCGTACGTTACAGCACGTCGAAGACAATCGATGCGGCATACATTTTCCTCGATGTGCAATCCGACCATGACCTCGAAATAATCGTCCCATTCTTTCGTTGCGGGTTGCTCCGCCGCGAGAGTCTGCAATCTGGAAAGGAAGGAAGGAGGGTAGCTAACTTTGAGATGGTAGAGTGACTCTACGATGGAATCTTGGTACTTGAACTATTTTTTTACGATCATCGAAATTGTACTATAAGGTCACTCAAAGTGGCCCCCTAAATAGTTTTTGATACTTGCTTTTTAGTATTCTTGGAATATTTTATTTTTTAGTGTTTGAAATATTGTCTCGAGGTCACTTGTTTAGCTGGACAGTGTATTTATGCCTTCTGTTGTCTGATCGAGATATCTCCATAATCTTGCACAGGTTATCAGGCTCGAGTATTCATAGAAATCTAAGCAAACTGGTCACGAAACGACTAATGCACGAAACTCGCGCAAAAATCTATCCCACTAGAAAAGAAATCGAGAAAGTCACCGACTGAAAACCGGTACGACGCGTTTGTAGGTTGCTGGAATCACGGATTATGAATGAAGGGACTTTATTTCCTCGTCCCCACGTTCTCCAGCGAGATATTTCGGGGTCGAGTGAGTAATACTGGATGATTAATTCTGTTATTTTCATTGAGTAACTCTGACATGAGTCCACGGTGTTACTGGAGCCAGTAGATGAGACGTCGATCGAGAATCAGTAGAGGAAAACAGTCGATGGCACTTACTGTGTACCATGTTCAAAGGATTACATGGGCGTGATGGTCGAGATGCTTGAGAATTTCGATACTGTGGCCGTTTACGTCAGCTTACCTCTTCATCTCTGACAATCGGAAAGCAGCTGCACCTGTACGCTGCTATAATCACGGTATTTGCACACTCGATGACCTTGCAGGTATCCGTATCGCTCGCAGAGCCTTGAACTTGCACGCTGGGAGAATCTCGCGCGAACATGCTGAAGGATCGAGCCGATCTACTTGCCTTGCCATCTCTGTTGCAAGATTTTCGCCGTTGCTAACGATCTTACGTAATTCTGGTTAAATGTTTCGTGATCTTTTCTGATTTTCATAACTACTCTTTCAAATCTGTATTCGCAGTAGAGGCTTGCTTTATTCTTAAGAGGTGGAGGCTAAAAGGTTGACTTTGACTGTCTCATGTTTTAGAATATTTGAGTTAAAGATTTTGGGATTATAAGGATAATAACAATCTGTAACTTATAATATTTCTAAGGTAGTTGTCCTTTGATTTCTGATGTGATTGAATTAGAGAAGTGGTACATGAAAAGGTTAAAAATTTGAAAATTTGAAAATTTAAAAATATAAAAATTTGAAAATTTGAAAATTTGAAAATTTGAATATTTGAATATTTGAATATATGAAAATTTGAAAATTTAAATATTTTGAAAGACAATTCAAAATATAACGAGTCAAATCATCCGTAAAATCGATGCGTGCATTGTCTGACAACGGACAGGATTTTTCTACTTCGTCGAGGTTGCACCGCGTGCAGCGACCAGTTCGAAACTGATTATCCTGATAATGGCGCTTCTACGAAACAACAATTGCCAAGACGAAGACTGTGATCACGCTTATCGTTGCTTAATTCGTATGAAATTGCGAGTTACGCAATACAGATCGCGCGCGCGAATTGTTCTCGCGCAATTTTTTTCTCCCATCGCGAGATGCTTGTCCATGGTTCGACTAAGGTCAATGTCGAAGTGAATCGATCAAACACATTGGACCAACCGGTTATCGATTGGCCTGCGATTGGCGAAGGTGAACCAAAATTCGCTTGGTACAGGAAATTCGATAATAGACATACTACCGTGTCTAGTCAGACATCCAGGTGAGCGTGCCAGTTCTTCATGTTTGTGCAATATCCTGGGAATTGTTTCGAAAATATATAAAATATAAGAATAAAGGAAACGTTACATGAAACGCTGATAAAAAATCTTTTTGACATAACTAGAAGCAAAAAATTATAAAACAAGTGATGTAAGACACTCATCAAGCTTGATATATATACTATATACTTGCATTGAGCAAGACTATAATGAAAGTTAACTTTTTCACCTTTTCACTTTTTCACTTTTTCGTGATTCTGATTCACTGTTATCGTTTCTCCATAAAATTGAACGAGTATTTTTAAAACTGATCACAGAGTTAGATTCTCGGGATCAAAACATAGTATCATCACCGTTTCTCGATCGTCTTACAAACATGTTAACAACAATCTTCTTGAAAAGGAACTCTGGCCGCATCGCGTATAGGCGGCGGAATGATTCAAGGATCTATATTTATCCATTAGCGTTATTTCTGCGTGAAAATACGGAATACCTTCTCTCGTTATTTCATTGGAACGACGATGAACGGCAGCCTCGAGCAAAGTGTTATTTGAGAATAGGAAGCGAGCGTTTCCGTGTGCGAGCACCCGAGAAAGAAACGCTCGTAGAAATCATCGCGCGGACGGGCGCGTATTATTCTTGTTTCTCGGCTGGCGCCAGCTGATCGTCGTTGTATGGGATCCGCGCAATTAAAGATTCAATTCTGCTTGAAATTATAGTTATCGAGTCTGGGGAAAATGACGCGTTATTATAGGCCTCGCGAGCGGTTCGGTTCCCGTCGCTGATGATGACTTCTTTCGATCCTTTCGCGTTCGGTCTATCGTTTACAAAAAACCTCAATGGACATTGTCCGACGGCCAGGACCAAAGTAAAATGTAATCGAAGTCGTAATACATAATAGATCGCGAGGGGGGGAAATTCTTGGGGCGTAAAGCCGCTTCTTCTGCGTGAGCGGAGGTAATAAGCGTTCTTTTGGTCCTCTCAGGGCGAGCTGTTCATTTTTCCCATCGCGAACCAGCTAATAGCCAATCCAAATATAGCGCTTCCTCGCTCGAATGTTTCCCGCGATATTAATTACCTTTAACATCGAGTCTTGTACTCGAAAGATGGTACGTCTACTTTAGGTACTAGCTATTCTTAGGTACTAGCTTAGGTATTACTTATTCTAATCATACGATCAATACTGTCTCATGTACGATGGATCATCGAGCTTTAGCTGAACTGAGTTAAGAGTAGAAAGTTCCATGTAGAATAACGTCGATGCATCCTTGTGAATTAATTAAGATCGAACTGAGGAGTGAATGCGGCACAGGTTGGAAGGGAGATTCATCGTATGCAAATTGCCTATCGATTGTTGGGACCGAGCGGATCGAATTGTATCCATGCTGGTCTATGTTACAGCTGACAAAGGCATGGCTGGCACCGCCGTCATCGGAGTGCTTTACGAGCCAACGTAATAATCAGAAAGTTGCAACTATCCCAGCACACGTGTAACCGTTTGAAAGTATCGTATCGATCGTTCTACTCACTAGACACGGGGGTACGTAAGGTTGCGTTGTTATCAATCTTGGAACGATTATTGGTCAGACACGCGTTCCAATTTCTACTGACCCGTGGAGAGTTCAATGCACTTGGCACGTTTACTGCTCTCCTTTTTTACACGTTTGTATCTTAATATGATACGGTTCTAATATCTACCATTTTCTGCAATTGGAAAGGATTAAGGTAGGTGACCACAATTTCGCCAGTGCTTTTAAATTCGCCACTTCTGAGAAATCCATGAACTGATAATTAAAATCGCAAAATACCATTAGTGTTCTAGGCGTCACGCAAAATCCTCGACTTTATGAGACATTTGATAATTTTATTAAATAGGTATTTATAATATAAACGTCATCATGGCGAAATTGTGGTCATCTACCTTATTTCGTGAAGGGCTCTAAATTGTCTCTAAATTCACGGTCACATTGCTCGATAGAAATTAATTAATTAATATAATTCTTAGGATGAGTTTCTGCAAGGTCCCCAGATAGTCAACCTCGAGTAACACAAATAACAAGAAGACGCTACAGTGTCTTCACTCGGACAATCGTTGTGTATCGAAGCGAAAGGTGGATGTTTTCGATCGAACCTTGAACGTTCATGCGAGGCGATTTTCTCGCGATTTACGCTCGTCGCGTACGCGTACACACACTTGGTTGCACAACCAGCCCGGAAACTCTTTATTGGTGGTTAATTATATGCATTGTTATCTCGCGTCGGTATAGCGGTTATGGAAATTCCAAGGAAAGAACGAAACTGTCTTTTTGAGCAACTAATAATTCGATATTACGTTGCTCGATCTACTTCCGTCGGAAGTGCTTATTGAATCGTTAACTTTTATCGGTCAGATAGGCGTTAGGAGACTACGCGATTCGTCGACCGTACAATCAGTAGCGTAAGCAGATTTTTAATTACGTTCCCGCTTGTTTATGGGCTACGTTATAATTGTGAACGAAACGAGAGTGCGTAAATCACTCTTGGATATTTTTCTTTTTGTTGCGCACTTTCGAGTGATTAATGGGCAGGATTTCAGCGTTATTGGTGGAAGCGCGAGGTTTTTACTCGCTCCCTCTGATTCGATTATGACGTTGTAGTTGCGAGATCCTTGTGAGTCAGTGCGAGGATTGGTTTCGCACGATTAATTTTACTTTCAAAACAGCTAGTTCTGCTTATGCTAAGTTGCGATAGCGTTGCCATGTGAGTAACAAGTGTAAATTGATTTAAGGAGTGTCGAAAATTTGTTTGGTACACCCACGACAAACGAATTGAGACTATAAATTGGTTTATTCAGGGTTTGACGTGAAAAAATTATTACAATTATAACTTCTAGTATTTTTATATTGTAATATTTTTATATACATGCGATAATGATTTGTTACCAAAATTGGTTAGAACTGCAGGCACTGTAAGTTGCTTTCTATTTGAATTTCTACTTGTCGAAGCAATTCGCGCCACAAAATACTTCCTTTTATCGAGGCTAGATGGCGGTCTTTTCATTTTCAACTTCTTAGTTTGATTATAAGATGGCAGCATTTGTCACTTCGATCTCTTTATATTAAAAGCATGGACTATGGACGAGTTTACAGGATAGACTGGACATTCAATGGACTTCCATGTCTCACGTTCTGAAATACCGACGGCTCGAGGAACCACTGGTTTTCGAGCGTCTGCGTTAGGTCTGGGTTAGGGAGGGATTGTTATCCCTCGGACAGTAGATTGTTTTACATTCATATACAGAGCCAGCGGTCTCAGTTATCTCACTGTTATTAACACTTATTATTAATTATTACTCTTACATAAACATTCAAAAATTGCGGGCTTAATATAACCTGCCTACTCCATTTTAATTGTAATTCCGAAAATTCGTAGCGTTGAAAATTCGTAGTCGGTGGTATTACCAGCGCCAGTGATGAAAACGATGTGTTTCCTACACTTACCGCTCGAAAATCGTAGAGGGCGTTTGAAAACCAGTGGTTTTTCGAGAAGTCGGTATTTCAGAACGTGAGACACGAAAGTCCATAAATGTTCGGTCTATTCTGTATACTCGTTTGTGTTAAAAGTGTTAACAAATATTCAATTTCAATAACAGTTTTTTGCAATTTTCTGATCGTTTCAAGATAAATTGCCATAACACAACAGTGCATTCGATTTTCTTTCTGAAATCAAATTTGATTATGTCGGAGGATTCTAACCTATCGCGCGAATTTCTTCACGCAAGTCAAAGTGGCGACTTATCGAAACTGAAAACTCTCGTATCGAAGTATGACGTTCATGATTGGACGGTCTTCCGGCACTCCACTTCCGGTGATACTGCGTTGCATCTCGCTGCGAGGGAGGGTCATTTGAATATCGTTCGATATTTATGCGAAGCTTTCGAAAAACCTGACTTTAGAGTTGACGTTGCCAATAAAGACATGAAGAAGCCATTGCACGAAGCTGCACAATTCGCTCGCAGCGATATCGTGATATATTTGATCGAAAAAGGTGATTTGTATTTCCAACCTGAAAATATAGCATCCTACATTGTTGGTATATCATTAAGCAAACTGCCTTCATTTTAAGGTGCAATTGTGGATTCTTTAAAACGCGCCGATTGGACGCCTCTCATGTTAGCATGCACAAAAACCGGAAGCGACGCCTGTAAATGCATCGCGGCGCTTTTAGAAGCGGGAGCCAATCTGTTCCTTCGAAATAAGGACGGTTGGACTTCGATGCACATCGTTTGTCGTTCTGGCGACCAAAATGCTTTTAATTTATTATTAAAAAAGTCTGCTAAATGTGTTGAAGATCGAAGCAACAATGGTCGCAGTGCTCTGCACGTTGCTGGTAATTTGAATTTAAATTTTCTAGTATTTAAGCGACTAGTAAGGTCTACAATTTCAGTTGTTTATTTTAAAATATTTCAGCGTTCCATGGTCACGAGCATATAATCGAGCAACTTGTGACGTGTGATGCGAGTATTTTAAATACGCGAGATTCCTCAGGGTGTACTCCGCTTCATGAAGCGATAAAAGGCGGTAATTTAGCTGCAGTGAAGCGAATAATCGAATTGGGGGCTGATGTGAAAGCGACAGATAATGTTGGACAGACAATTTTGCATGTAGCTGCTCTGACTGGAAACATGGATGCCATACGGTATATTTTAAGAGATAATTTAATCGATATACATGCGGAAGCGTTTTATAATGTGACGCCCTTAGTTGCGGCTCGTAGAAGTAATCGAATGGACACGATCGAGTGTTTGAAAGAATTTGGAGCTACGAAATAAAGTTATTTTGTAGTTCTTGATACGATATTGTTTAAACAAGTTGAATTGAAGGCAAATTAGCTTCTTCATTTTCTTAATTGTAGTGGCATTTTTCTTTCGTCCTGAAACGAGTGAAAGTCGAATATCAAATCTAGCAGATAGCACGTAAATCATTACTTTAATTGAATATCCAGTTTTAGGATTTTGTAATGGTTTCCTATCGGAAGGTAGATCAGGTTGAGTGGATGATTCTTCATATTGAGTACATTAGTTATTCAGAGAGAGAGATATACGAGTCACTTTTTATTCAGAGATTGGTACACATTTATTTATCCTTTTTTCCTGTATCAGACAGTCTTAAAGAAGCATACAAAAATGAAGAAACGGAGGCTCTTAATAGATCGGAGATACCTAGATTTTACATTCTTCTTTGTCCATCGTTCTTCTTGCTCTTCTGTGTTTTTCCTTTCTCGGTCTTATCCTCTTCCGTGTTTCTTTCTCGGCGTACGCAAGCGACGATTCCGCGGGAAACTCACACGACCGTGAAAACGTACCGCTAGACGTGTCTGCGCGAGATCACCCATTTTCCTTTTTTTTAAATATACATATCACTTACAAAGAGAGAACGTAAATGGTAAAAGATCACAGAATTTTCACGAATTCTATGCGTACAATTGCGCGCCTGTTTCTTCGGGATTTCTCTGGCTCGAATCGATCTGGCTGGTTCGCGTGCGCGTCTTCGGGTAAAACGGTTTAGAAAAAAGCCGATTCGAAAAATATTCCGACACTTTTGGGATCGGTGAACAGGTGGGTGGGACTGTTGGGATTTGACGGGCATTGACTCTCTGCGATCGGTTCAGTTTCTTTTCTCAAGTTTTTTCTCTGCTCCGCTCTGATGCTTGTTTCCGTTTCTACGCGCGAAAACGAAAGCTTGTTCGCTGAAATATCTCGCGGGGTCGACGCGATCGTGGTTCGTTATTTTTGGAAACTCGTTCACGTTGCGGACAGGAGGCGAACAAGGGTCGAAAAGTAAAATAGAGAGGAGCGCGTACGATCAAAAAGGAACATCTCGAGAATTGGACAGTACGGACAAGTGTACTCGATTGTAGAGAAGATCAGCTTCGCGTCTATTTCGTTGCGTAAAAGAGGAGAAGGGAGGGAAGTGTGAGAGAAAGAGAGAAAGAGTGAGAAGGGGGAGGGAGGAGGGTTGAGGAAGGAGAGGAAGAGAGCAGGAGTATTTATATTTATAAAACGGCTAAGGATAAAACATGCACTGTATATCTGTCCATCTGATTAACTGTTGCACACTTCCATCTTACTCTTTCCCTTTCTCTAGTTCTTTCCTGTTTGCTGCTGCTTCGCTTTTTTCTTTATTTTCCCAGCTAACAGTAACCTAACGCACGGGACGAGTGCTCAAGTCCATCTGTTCCGCTTCCCCTCCTCCTCTCGTCGAACCTACTCGATTCTCTTCTTCTTCGTCTTCTTAATTTTCTCTTTAGTTGGAGTCGTTTATAAATATCCAATGATTACTTGGGCTCTGATTTAATATTTTACTTCCTCTCGCTTAATTTATTTACACATTAACTAATTACGCTTGGGACTTAAGTTAATCCGCCTCACGCATCCGCCATCACGATAATAGTCACTGTAATATTCACTACTTACTAGTAAACGTGGTTTTTCATCTGCCTTATCTAGCGTATGTTCGTTCGTTCACATTAAATCGGTTTCAGGGGGTCGCCTCCCTCTCTTTCTCTCTTTCTCTCTCTTTCACATACACACCATTTTCAATACCCTTTCACTCTCACTCTCACTCTTCTCTCTCTCTCTTTCTCTCTCTCTCTCTCTCTCTCTCTCTCTCTCTCTCTCTCTCTCTCATCGCGCGCGTTTTCCATTTACATTACAAGTGTTCAACATGTACAAAGCCCTATTTACAATTATGTACACCTTTTACTTCAAGAGTTTTCCCGAGACGATAAACGCTCTCCCCTTTCACACGCAACAAACCTTCAATAGACGTGACAATACGAGGTGTGTCCTCTATTTCCTTCAAATGGCCCGCCGGTTACGCCGTTATCGATGCAAAGGATACAAATAAAAAGGAAAGATACAAAAAGAAAGGAAAGATTGATTGCCTAGGCTGTCTCTGGATTCGCCAGGCACTGTGTCCTCGATAATCGTCCCCGTCTAGTTGGCTCGTACACCTTATCCCCTTATCTCTCCCTTTCGATTACGATAAGTCGAACGGATGGAATGTGGCTGCATTTACGATTACGTCTCTGGCAGTAGTCGTTTCGCGGGCAAGACCTTTCGTTTGTACAAAAATTATGGAACTAGCTGGGGGGTCGCTGGACACTGTCAATCCACGACTACGGTGCTCGTCGAAGAGAAATCCTTTCCCATTCAAACTTGATCGTGTCGCGAAGTAGCTGCAACTTGCCTCCAGGGATCGACTTAGACACGCGTCGGATAATCGAAAGCTTAAAAGGTTAAAATAGCGTCGTCACGTACCGTAACGCATTTTGCATTCATTCTAACGAGTTTATGGTGTGGATCTACTTTAGAATTTTCATGATTTTTCTCTAAGTCTTATTTGTTTTATGATACAAGTTTTAATTTACTTATATGGGTTCAGTACTACTATATTTTTAATGAAGATTTTCGTAGCGGAAAAGAAATCTTCAAATGGCACCAAAGTTACAAAAGATCTTGAGTTACGTGATGCAATGATTTCTATTAGCGACGGTACGTGATGATCGCGCACAAAGCACACAAAGTTACTGTAACTCGACCTACGCTGGATATCGTAGCTCGAAAACGATGCATCGAGCTACTATCAACGTCGTGGTTTCCCAGATTGCTTGCTCTCACTAAACGCTTGTGCGAAGGGTGTAAGAAACCAAGATATACCGCAAACCGGGTACTCGCGATGCCAGAATGAGCAATTACGTTCCGTACAGTTTGAGGAAACGTTTCGTACGCCTTAATTATAGGTGGTACCCTTAATGCTGATTATCGCTATCTATTTAATTCGCCTATGAGACTTATTCGCTTTAATGTACGATCCGCCGGAGAGAAGGATCACGGCCGGCCGGGCTGAGCAGAGAAAATAAATTAAAACGACGTGAACGTTGTTGCTGCGCCGCGAAAAAGATGACGTTGAATTCACTTTGCTCGCGTCTCGATAAAAAGTAACAGTTTGGCAGGTTCCTTTGAAATAAGATTTGAACAGAGCTAAGAAACGTAACTTTCGCCAGGTAACTCAACATATCTTTCTCCAGTCACATCGATTCGGAAGGAACATCGAGCTGTCGCGTCTTCGAGAGCTCGATGTTCGTCCGTCGAGTACATTTCCACTCGTCGACGAAGTCTTTCTTTCGCAAGCATTAAATTTTGGCTAGACGATCGAGTCGCGACGATCTACAGATTCGATTGAACGATCCCCGCGAACGATCGTCGTGCCTCGACGCGATCGCGAATCATAACAATAGATGACGCTGACGGATGATAAAAAATAAATAGCGCGCGGGGGATCCCTTACGTTACGACATTAGATTACGCGGATTACGACATATACCTTTTGTTTTCTTTTAAAAAATAGTAAAAAACAGTGACTAAGTTTCATCGCTTTTTCCACGTCGTTCGGAAAATCGCTTTGTATCACTATGTATATATATATATATGTATATATATATACTTGTTTCGTACAATTCTTTTCCGCCCATTCCTCTTCTCGTATTTTATATATATATATATATAATCATATCGTTACTGTATACATACATATACATTTATATATATAATTTTTTTATTTATAAAAATAACATTCTGGGACTAAAACGTAACGTTTCCAAAGCAATGTACAATGAGGAGCTGGCTGGGACGACCGATAAAGGTACTTTAGCCGTTGCCCTGCGTCTCTGGATTTTCCTCCTCCTGGAAGAAAACTCGAGTTCCATCGAAATTCAAAGTTCGAGTCGTGTCGCGAGCTGCAACTTTAGGAGCATAGATCTACGTTGCGATCACTAATATAATGCGATATTGCGATTAAGTAGACTTTCTTATCGGTATTCTCTTGTTCTACGTCTCGTGGCGAGGTCAGCAAGTCGCGATATGTCACCAACACCGTCTCCGAGACTGTCCAAGAGGGAAACTAGCCTCGGATGCCTTTATCGTGTCGTCACCGATTCCCATCAGGGATCAAGACTCAATTCTCGTCTATCCTCGCCCCCGTTAACGAGCCAACGACGCGATGACACCAATCATCCACTCGATGTCGATATGTCTACTAATTGTCTTCACTCTCGAACCATGGATCCTTCGATCAGCGAGTTCCAGCTCTCGTCACGAGTCAGAACCGATTCTATTAGTTAACAAGCGCGATGGCTCGTCCTCGTTAACCGTGGCCAGGATCGACACTGTCGAGGAGTACACCTCAGCTTCAACGCGCTCAGAGTCGAGCTTCAAGCAGCCAGGACGACGAACAATGGAATCCCTCGCAAGCAACGAGCAGCTAATTCGTCCCCCCTTGAAGCCCATCCCCGAGCAGTCGTTCAATCTTAGCAACCTAAAAGGACCCGTCACGTTTTATCGTTCTCCGCACGACGTCCGGTCACTGGTGAGCCAATCCCAAACAGCTTCGACGGTACAACGACTTACACACCTAAACGAGAGGCTTCACAGTTCCATCATAGACCTCTCGACAATCGCGCGACTCGCACAGGTTCACCCAGGACGGGACTCCGCGTTCGCGGCCTCGTGCACGCGACGACTCCCGTACCACTAACAAACAGAAACAGAAACAAAGGAGACAGCACCCTATTCGGGCGCGCTGTTATCGTTATGGCTAAAAACGCGGCCTCGGTCAGCCGCGTTCACTTTTGAGCTAAAAACGCCGCTCTCGGTCGCCTCGGCGATCGAGACGCACTGGTTGCTCCGGAATAGTGGGCTTCATCAGGAACGAACAATCACCGTCGTCGTTAGAGGGACCGACGAGGATCCTCCTAGTCCATGGCAAGGGCGCGGCTCCTAGGGATCACTGATCTGCGTTTCATCGGCAAGGAGAGCGCGCCCGTCGTCCTCGCTAGGGAAGACGAAGAGGACGACAGGATCCCAGGGGTCGTCCTAACACTCGCTGTAGGAAGGCGGTGGCATCCCGCGGCCGGTGTACATGTCTGTCTGCGGCTGCAGGTGGCAGACGACCGTGTGCCCGTCCAGGACTGCCACGGTCCTCGTGTGGTCTTGCTGAGGGGGGATGCCATAGGTCGCGGGCAGTCGTGGCAGTTCGCCGCGCTCGTACTTGACCTGCTGCTTCCGCAGCTTCTCCCAGCACGCGTTCAGGGTCCTCTCCATCGCGGGGCTGTACTCGGACGGGTCGTAGTGCATGTTCCCGCCACCACCACGGTCCGTCAGCGTCTGGCCGTAATGCACCAGGTTCCTGTCGGTGGCTGGCGAGTACGGTATCAGCGGCCTGTGATCGCCGTAACTCCTCGACGACTGCCTGCTCATGTCGCTCTGCCTCCTGCCGTCCTCGTCGGACATGTCCGACACCTGGATCTCGCCGCCCCCGCCGCCACCTCCGCGCTCGATCTCCTCGTAAACCGGGTCGTCCTCGTTCGCCAGGCCTCGGGGGAGGTGCACGTGCTGGCCGTGGTGGCCGTGCAGCTGGTGGTGGCTCGGCCCGTTCGCTCGACCGTCGATGATCTCCGTGTAGGTGTGATTGTAGGGCATCGCTGCTCTTCTACCGCCTGGCCCTGTGGTTCTTGTGCCGCTGAGATCGTTGTTCTCGTTCATGCCACGATTTCCTCGATTCCGACCCGAGTGACCCAGGGTCAGGGTGTTGTGCGTCCTTGGGGAGTCCTCCTGCTCGGAGCCGCCGTGTCCAGAGTCGCGGGAATATGATTTAAAAGAAATGTTCTGTGGGAGAGATAGAGATGTTTAGCGAGAGGGTTCCTTGAGGAAGGGGGTTCGTGAAAAACAGAAAATAATGTGTGGGTGAGTCGATGAGGGGATGAGTTGAGATCGCGCGAACGATTCTTGCGATTTTGAATTTTCTTTTTTCTGGTGGCTGATGCTTTTGGCGTTTGGAGATTCTTCGCAAGGTGGTCGTTCGCGCGAGGTTCTCGAGTGAATATGAGGGACACTGTGTCCGAGGGTAAACCTCGATGTGTATTTCACAAAATCCACGAGCTGGCATGCATGATCAGAGTGACTCAGAAAACTCTGTACGTGCTGTATGATATGTACATAGCCTGTATGTGGTCATCGACAATTCATGATCGTTCTCATTCCCTTGCTACTGAACGTAAATTAAAAACACACAGTACGAACTACGCGTGTTCATGAGGAAAAGGGAACACGTCTACCCTTAACAAACTGAACTCTGTGTTACACATCTCGTGTGAGGAACTCGGCGATGATCGTTGCACTCGAAGCCACACGGAGGAAAACTCTTTTGATGTTCATCGTAAAGGGATACGGCAAACAGAAAAAAAATGGAAAAGTATCGTTTTCCACTTTTTCCATCGACTCCCATCGACGAATCTCAAACAGATGTTCCGTGGGGTTCGAAAATGAAACGAACGATCGGCGTGGATGCGAGAACGGGAAAGGGGAAACGCAAGCTCTCGTTGGACGAGCGTATTTTTTCGTCAGGGAACAGTTTTCCCCACACCTCCATGCTTCCCTGGGAATAGCGGGTCCTATCGAACCTCGAGGTGTCCTCTAAGTGTGCAGATACGTGTCTTCTAGGTGCTTGTCAACAGTGAGTACGGAAATGAAAAAGAAATGGCACACCATGCATGTCAGTAGAGAAACAGTGACATATAAATGTAATGAGAGAAAGGAAAATTCGTTGGAAACAACACGATATGAGCGAGCGAGCGACTGAGTGTGCGAGCCAGAGGCTGCGGTGAGTTAGTTACCTTCCACATGAGGTTTTTGTTAAGGTGGCCCCAAGTGGCGGTGGCAGATTTGGGGATATTGGGAGCTGAGGGTAAGAAGGCGTGACGGGCGTACGGCAGGGTGGCCACGATGTGAGCCTCTGTCGGAGAGGATTCACCTGGCACTGTTACTGCCGGCTGCCTATCGACTATCGCCCAGCTTCGACCGGACGCCAAGTACTGGAAAAATCGAACCATTCACCGTTCCCTCTTAACCCTTCGTTCACTGATTTCTTGCTTAACGGGAAGAAATCAAATTGGTGTGTGTCCGTGTAAATTGAGGAGGATAAATCTCACAAAAGGATAAATTATAGTGAAGGATTCGAGGGATAAATTACAGTACATTGTAGATGGGAGTGAGTCGGTGATGATATTGTGGGGATTGATGGAAACTGATAAGATGGTTTGAATCCTTCGGTACTCGTATAATGTGTTCTAATAACTCACTGTTAATTCTCTATATAAAAGTTCAATCGTATTACAGACATACCCCTATGTCTAAAATTTATGTGTCTGAACTGTAAAATAAGGTACTTGAAACTTGAAGCCACTGATTAATACAAAATTCAAATAGTCTGACAAATAACAGTGATTTACTACTGTATCCTGTTTGAATATCGAAGGATTATAATCCCTTAGATTGTCTAACTTGTGAAATGGATTAACAACTTCTGCTACCGAGCGCAAGATTGTTATTTCAGCTGTATCTAATCGCAGCAATACCCCGACTGTACCTACACTTCCCGAGACCACTATTCAGTCATCGAAAGTTGTAAAAATCGACCAGCAAACAAAGGGTTACTCGAATCTCACGAAACCTCGTGTTCATTTTGCTCCACTGTTCTCCACCTAAAAATACTCTCCTTAAATCGAAATAAGGCTGTAAATATTAATCACACTCGTCCCAAATTATACGTCCCTTTGTCTTCGCCTCGGAATCACGATCGAAGCTCGTTAAGCCGAGGAACGTAACAGAGCTCGGCGGAAATTACGCGTGCACGCCGCGAAGAAAGGATTAGCGGGATTTCGTGTGACATAGTTTAAAGAGGGGGTTTCCTCCATCCCCCTGCAGCCACTCGAAAGCGACACGGACACGGGAGATAGGGCAAATCCGACGATATCTCGAGGAGCTGCGATGCTCGCCGGAAGCGTAGCGGATTTAACTCGTGCACTGACGAATCTACGACGTAACGTGCTGAGATACGCGACGTCAGCACGCACACGTCTCGACCGAGATCACATTCAACCCGTGTCCCAGTGTATTTGTCCTGGATTGCACCTGTTTTCCAGGTGCATAGAGACGAGTCACGCGAGAACCGCGCCTACACTTCCGACGGACGAGAAACTTTCCATTTTTTCATTTTTAATTGACCCGACGAAAGTTCTTCGAAGCTCCCTACTAGAATTTCTCTTCTTTTTTTTATCTTGACTAGGAGCTATTGAATTTGAAAGAACATTTCACCGTTATGACACGAAGATCCGCGTCACTCTTTCGAGTTCTAGTTTTATCAAGATTCTCGTCCACGTCGATACGACAGAACCGTGAAATGAGACGTCTCCAGGCACAGTAGTTGATCCTTGATATCTCAATGAGAGGTTTCCTCCGAGTCCCCGATTACCAGTATTTCCTCTTTCATGCCGTAGTAATGAGACGGTGGAGCAAAGTGAGATGCGACAGGGCTCGTGACGCGAGGGAACGAGTCTTCTTTGTTTTCTTACAGTCTGCGACGAGGTTGAAAACCGGCTGATGCACAACCGAGACTGGGTCGTCCGTGGCAGGGGAAGCAGCGTAATATCGATCAACGTGGTAGCGTTCGAGATTAAAATCGACGTCGTAATCGCGAGTGTCATTACTAATCGGAGCTTTTCCCGTGGCTCGACTAATCGCAGGACGTCGACTTAGCCGCGCGTTCACGTGCCTCGATCCAAAAGCGAGAAGCTTCTTTTCGTGCCCCTTCGAGTACGAGCTAGATCGTTAGAGGCATCGGTGATCCGTATCACTCTGGCGAATACGCACCTGGTGTTAATTAGCGAAACACACGGAACGAGGGAAGCGAAAAAAAAAACGAGAAAAAAACAGGAAAAAAGTCGTGTGTGGAGAGCAAAATTGACCGTCGAGCGTGCGTACGCGCGCGTGTGTTTATGGCTGTGTGCGTTGCGGAGGAGGTGTGAGAGAGACGTGACGGATTGGTTCGCGCGGATTTTTCTCGCCTCTGCATTTCTCCCCTGTCTTCTCGGGTTAAGTGACCGGTCGTGTACAGGTGAGTGGCCCGAAGAACGCTTCGTTTTTCGGGCTGCGAACCGAACCGAAACGTTCCGTCGAAGAGCGAAGATTAATTGAAAAATTAGGGAAAGAAGTAGGAAGGTTTTTCTGAACGCTCTTCGAGTCGACGATTGCTCGGTTGCAGACGGCTTAAAAGTATTTTTGCGAGCGCGTGGGCTGAATTGGATGAATGTTCAGTTGTATTTCTGCGAATTCTAGAAGACATCCCGATTAATTATTTAATATTCAATCGTTGCCTTGCATTCTGCCCACGCGCTCAAGTGGAACAACGTTCGCTCGTACATTACGAATCTTTCTAAACGCACACTTCTTCGATGTCCACGGAAATTCGTTTAGACTTCTTCACCGAGTAATTGCGCTGCCGGTCGGCTCACGCATCAGTGGCTCGAGTAAAAAGGAGTCGATAAGCGACGAACAGGTTTGCGAGGAAGCCATGACTAACTCGCTAGAGTAGAGGTTGCAACACGGAATGTAGGGGCTGCCCTTTTTTCGCCCTCGCTATAGGGAGTGCTGACATTCTATCAAAATTTTTTGCCCTGGCGATTAGGGACATTCCACAGCTACCACCAACTGGTAATATTTCTTGCAAAAATTCCTGCTGAGATACTAGTATTAAGAGACTGAACCTTGCTACTAAATATTTCAAACAGATAGCCTCGGGATTTATAGCAAAGTAGCGATTGACTTTAAGAATACAAATGTTCTATGTTGCTTTACACAGAATTATAAATATAACTGTATAGAAATATTTTATGTGACTTAAAAATAATGTTTCTGAATTTCTTTGTATAGAACTTTCTCTATTTTTAAAACAAGTAAAATATTCTCTGAAAGCTGGGTCATTAAATTTGTCTGTCTGATTAATTTTGGAAGTAGAGAATGGTATGCCAAATTCCAACCAGTAAATTGAAAGGAACTAATAAAAGACCGCGAGTGTTGCGAATAAAAGTGGTCAGAGGCGCAGCTGCGAAGCCGTTTGTTGTAAATCATCGATGTTACAGATTCGTTACGTCTCTCATGCGTGTGCCAGCGTAGAGAAGCGTTTCGTTAACGATCCGGAACATCTGAAATAAATGGGCAAACCTTGCGCGGTCTGCTAGGGACATCGCAATAAAAGTACTTGGTGAGAGGGTGGGCGGGGAATTGACGATGGAAGGGAAGAGGGTACAAAGTAGCCAGCAACCGCGTTACACCAAACCCAGAGCCAGATAAGAAGCACGAAAATCACCATTGGTTAGTAGAAGGTCTTGCAAATAGTACGTTCGCGTGTTTACAGGTGTGCGTAATCGAGCTAGAGAACGTGCCTGGATATTTCTCGTCTAGTACTCCACGCAAATGCTCACCGCGATGAATTCTCGCTCTTATCCCTTTTGCTATTCCCATTCGTAGTCTGGTCTACGGTATTCCCTTCTCTCTCCGCAAAAATTTTCTATCGTTACCCCGAGATGGAAGAGAGAACGGTAAAAATTGATTGAAGTTTTTCTATCTTTCATGGAGCAAAAAGAAAAGAAGAAAGAAAAGAATGAAACTAGTCAGTGCAGTGTACAGTAATGAAATTGTCATTCGACGTTATCCATCATTCTCAGTCCGCGAGCTCGCGTCTAGTAATCTCTCTGCTAAATCCGATAAATTCGTCCGACAATTGGCAATAAATTTTTGCCCCGTACTTAGTTATCGTATCATCTACAACCATGTATCAGTTGTTTTATCATACAGATCTGTGGCTCGAGCACGTTCAATAATTTCTCCTCTCTCTTTTTTGTGCTACATTTAAGCTCGTCCACATTTGCCCTGAATCTCGTTCTCTCCCTCTGTGTGGTTTCTCTCTCCCCCCAACCCCCTACAATTTTAGCCCAGCTCTACTTCTCTCTCTCTTTTCTGAATTCTCTTCAGAGCGTTACGCGACAGGGACGAAAGAGTCGAACGGTTCGTTAAATGCCTTTTTTAGCTCGTCTCGCTCCAGAGGCTGGCTTTCGAGGCGGCGAACCGATTCTCGGTGACGGTTTAAAAAAGTGTTTCTGGCACGCGCCACTTTCGAGCGTTACGCACCACGATTCGAAACGAATCCCTCGACTAGGGAGGGTCGTGGACACCCACTTCGCAATTTATCCTGCAACAGACTTGGGGTAACACATTAAAAAAACGGCGAAGAACGGCGAAAAGAATGGAGGGCCACCAGAGACCTCCAAGACGAAGGGGGACTCGGTCGAATTAGCATACGCGAAGAGAAGCCGAGGGTGACGATAGCAGCGGTTAAACGCTTAACTAACTACCTAGGGTGCTTTGAAGTGCATTGATTCTTTGTGACGCTGTCTCTGGATACATTCTGAACATGTGACGTGAGTGCAATAGAAGGAAATCGTTTACGCAGAATTGCTGTGAATCTTGCGATCAGAGAGAAGGTTCGAAGGAACAGAGAGTGAACGTTGACGTTCCGATAGATGTTCAACAGTGGCGTGGTGCATGGTTAGGTCAAGAACCAGAAGCACGAGTCACGTAGGCGGTCTCGGATGGAAACCGTTCCCCTTAATCGCGCGGATGATCGTGCAGGGAACAAGAAAACACGAGACAGAGCTGTTGCATCGCGGCCAGCCTCGCGAAACGGCCGAAGGAATTCGCACGATAAAGGTGCAAGAACCTCCGCGACGGTTATCAACTCGAAAGGCAGGTTGGCGTTCTTGGAATGAGCGACAGAGCGGCGATAGAGGGAGTGTGTTATTAATTCCAGTACCATTAATCATACTTGCGTTACTGGCAGAAACAAGCGATAGTTAAGTAAGAAAAAAAAAAACCAGAGCATAGAGTAATACATACAGAACGAGCAAGTA
Source organism: Calliopsis andreniformis (assembly GCF_051401765.1). Lineage (NCBI taxonomy): Eukaryota > Metazoa > Arthropoda > Insecta > Hymenoptera > Andrenidae > Calliopsis > Calliopsis andreniformis. Next base: position 14,878,640 of record NC_135073.1, read on the forward strand.
GAATAAGAAAACCAGTTAAACAGAGAGAGAGAGAGAGACCTAATTTATTCGTCTTCCTTCCTCCCCTAAATACAGAAGACCCCCTCTTTTTATATTCTTTATCTGCCTAGTTGGCAATCTTTACAACGGTCAGCGTGAAAAACTCGTCAAGATTAGAATTCGTTTCTCGGTTTGGTGTAGAAGCGGCTATCGGATACCTTGCTGAGCGGGATGCCTATTGTGGTTGCTAGGTGCCATCATGTGCATCTGGTGTGCCCCGACCGGCGACCTCAGCGACAAATTGTTCAGGTTCACGTTTATCGAAAGATTCGTATTGTTACAGGCGGCGGTCAGGTTGTTGTGATTGTTCGGCGGTGACGTGGTCGGTGTTGTACCCACATTGGAGGCGGTGTGCGGCGACAGTCCTGAGCTGTCCGTCGTCGGCGCGGATGGGTTCGACGAGGTGTTGTGGGAGCCGAAGTCCTTGCCCCCATTGGCGCCGCCGCCGCCGCCGCTGGTGCCAGAGGAACCGCCCGAGCTTCCTGTCACCGTCTTCGAGCACCTCAGGCACTTGGGCAGCCACGAGTGCCGGCGCACGAACTTCCTGTACTCCTTCCTCACCTGCAATGGCGAAGCAGACCCACCCCCCGAGAACGAAACGTTTTAACGGTGCACTAAGAACCAAGGCAGGTGCGTACGCGCGTTAAACATTCTCGTTTGTTCGTCGACGCGTGACTAATGGAAAATGAAACCGGAGATGAAACTAAAAAGGGAACGATCCTGGGAGATGATTGTGTGACGATTGTTCTTCTTTTTTTTTTTTCTTATATTAAGGAACGTGGTTCGACGAACGAATCGGACGGATCATATGAAGCGTTGGTGCTGAGTTTACAGAGAAATTAGGAAAAGAGCGGTGCATTCTGCAGTGGCAACCAAAAGTATAACAGGTTGTTGAACTGAGGAAAACGAGCTGCAAATTAGGCTATAGGATCCACGGTGATTCGTCGAATAAACGTCGGTGAGTTTCGATTGCCACAGCACTTTATTCGAGACATCAGTTTTTTTTTTGTCATCATGGTTCGGTCAGCGAGATATACACGAGGTTCTAGAGACGTTTTAACATGATGAGTCTTTCTGAGATCCTCCTGCCTTAAAGATTACTCGCTACTTATTACAATACGAAGAATCCGCTTTGATATACACAGTGCATCGAATTCTTATGGTACAAGATGCTCGTTACTCTTGGGTGATGTACTATAACTTACGGATAGAAATGTATTCGCAATTGTTCTATAAAATGCGGCATCTCGTTCGACAACCTCGCTTCGTTATCTTCCATCGACTCGTTTGTTTCGCGGAAACTCTCGCTCGATTCGTTTCTTTTCGGTACAGACTCGAGACGTTTACATACGATTAACATTACACTTCGAACAAGTTAAAGACTGTGTAAAAACATGATCCTTCACGCCGCTGAATCCCGTCCGTGTTCAATCATCTTCTCTGACGTTCGAATCGTCCGCTGTTTCGGTTCGACTTGAAACGAAAATGGTACCGAGGAGATGAGGGGATGAAAGATGAGTCTACTTCTCGGGGACGCGTCGCTGCACGTGGAAACGGACAGCAGAGGGTTTAAAGTAGGGTGGACGTTTGGACCCCGACGTATTCCCTTACCTTCTCGTTCTGAACGCAATGGAACACAAAGATAAACAGCCCCTGCAGACTATTCAATATGGTGAAGATGTACGCCATCACGACGGACTCTTGGTTCAAGTAGAGGAGCCCGAACGTCCAGGTGAGTCCCAGTAGAAAGACCAGGACGATCGCTCCTCTCAGCCATGCCCTGGTGGAACAATTAAAAACCAATTAGTTACTCTGAAATCGCTTCACCGCGAGAGAGATCGTCGTGGCGATGCTTAAAGGAGCGTGAACGAGCGCAATATCGTGAGGAACGTGAGTGGTACAAGAGTGAAGAGAGAGGAAAAGGGGAAGCAGAAAGAAAGACGAAGGAGATCTCTTAGTCTCGTGCTATCGAGGGAATTAAGGCTAACGTGCTAAATGATCGATGATGGTGTGACTTTAATTCTAATAATTCCAATGCTACATTTGTCACGTTCTTATCGAAATGGAACGGGCGAGAACACGGAAGATTATCAAGAACGGTGTGTTAGACGCCCAAGTGCAACACGCAACATTTCGAGCGAGTGGACGCTAACGTGTACTAATGCTGCTCGTTTCTACACGCGCGCACGGCCCTCGTCGCGTACACGTTCCACCGAACCGTATTAGCATCGTTAGTGTTCTCGCGAGGCCGAAAGTCTGCTGTGTGGAGAGTCCTATAAGCATCGCACAGACACACACCTTTAACGCTATTTCTTTCTCTCTTTTCCCGCCGTTTTTTCCCTCGGCTCTTTTTCTTCGTTCTCCTCTAAACGATCACGACTACAGGGGGAGAGAATGGAGTCGAGGGGAGGACTCTTGAGCTACGAGGGTAGGTAGATAATGGGATGGGGGGCAATGTATGCTCGTTTACCTCTAATCTCGCGGTACTATGAGCTACTCTCAAAATCAGGCGTTACACCCGACATAAACTAAGGATAAGATATAAGGCATGCGATCGAACGATCGTCGTGTGTACTCAGAGGAAAGGCAAACTGCGTGGCCACGTAATTAAAAAGTACCAGGATGATATCGATCGACGGCACGTGTGCTCTGTCAAGCATTTGAACACGGAGACAGTCTTTCGCTACGCAAGCTGCGATAATTGCGAAGTTGCTCAGGCTCGCTTCAACCGGGAGCGCAAATGATAATTGCGGTTCCAATGAGTCGCACGATCGATGGTTGCGCGTTGCGGGACCCTTTTGAACATGGACACTCGGTGCATACCATTGGGGTATGAGATAAGCAACTAGAGAGTTTAAAACCAGAGCCATGGACGACTGCTGTGCCTTTGATAACTTTAAGTGGCCGAAGACATAGGGCTTGCCCTGATTAAATTAGTGAAACCACCGAGTGTTCTGTTTGAAAGAGCCCCGAGTATTTGGTGTTTGTCATAACGAGTCTACTACTCTACGTTCTACATTCACAAATGTGTGTTCAAGTCGAAAATGATGATTAGCTCGAATGGAAACGAAAGAAACAAAAGGGAAAAATTAGTGAACGCAAGGAAACGAATGAAAGGCACTAGGTAAGGATGACAGTTAATAAATGGCGCGTGTTAATGAATCGATGATGAGAAGTGAGATAATAATAAAAATGGTAAATATCTTACAAGTGCGCTTGCAATTTGTTGGGAAGAGCATTCTCTTCCTTTCCACTACCAACCAACCACGCCATGCAGAAGAATGTAGAACAGTGTAGACAGAAGTGGGTAGAAGATTTAATACAAAAATGAAACAAGACAGCAAAGTTAGGCGATTGTTCCGGCACCATTAATTAATTGATTATATAAAAAAATAAAAAAAAATAAAAAAAAGAAATAGTGACTTATCACTGTTTTGCTAGTGCAACACTCGATTCGTATTACTACGTGCTGATATTTCTTCGTTAGTACCGCGATGATGGCATAGTTTAATCACGTTGGAATTGATCGAGAGATAAAATGTCAGAATAAAAAGACGACTGGAGGGGTGAAAAATGTTACGATGAAACAGCCTCGATAATAATGCGAGTCGAGTTTGCAGGAGAATTGAACTACCATCACCAACGTTTCCATACGAATATTTATCAAGTTAATACCGCGTCGTTATCACTGTCTCTTTCTCTTCATTCGACATATTTCTATCCGCTTCGTATGAGCCAGAACATTTAACAAAGTAATTATCAGTGTGACTGCTCGTCGAGGCGTGACCCGACTGTGACGGCATTTTATCGCGAGTGTCATCAAATCATAAATACAATGTACATATGTATATAGATATACCATGTCCATATAATACCTAAGATTTACAGCAATACAAGTGGTGTGTCGAACGAACGAAATATCTGCGATCATTCCAACATAGGAACTCATAATGTAACAGAGATCAAAAAAAAACTTGAAAGAACCAAAAGGCTCAGCATGGCCGCCAAAATAGATGCGTGACAATAAGATACTCTTTTCGGGAGATCTCTTTAAGCGATTGAAGCTTGCGAACGTGAACCGAAAGCACCAAACAAACACTTCGATTCTACTCGACGATAGGACAATATCATATATCTGAACGTGTTCAACGGATGGACTCGATCGATCGTCTCACGTATATAGAAACAATGTATATATACAAGATTCAGTTATATTACGCTCGAGATCGAAGACAAACCCAGAGTGTCTCGGCTTACCTTGCACTGGCCAATCGAGAGTGCTCCTTACTCTTCATCGCTACTGTCGTGTTCGCGTGTCGGCACATCATGTAAATCGCCATCGACAGGAATACCAAATTCGCCTGATGAAACAGAAGCGAGACATGTTGACAAATGTTTTCAATTTTGACGAAATTGCAACAATGTTCATACAAATATGCGTAAACTAGCATCCTCTAGTAAAGAAGGACGAATAAAAACGAAATTGAAGTTTATGGGATGTATATAGCAGACTTACCAGGATGACGAGTATCACAGGTCCAACGAAGCTGAAGATGAAGTAGTTGTCTGCTCGTAGCCAGCAATATCGATCGGTGCCGTAGCTGAGAGGATCGATTATACAAGAAATAGCGACGACCAACAGTGGAGCACCGTAAGCGACCAGATAATACCAGCGGAGCCTCGATTTTTCCGCCTCGAATACCTCGATCAGCATCACGTATAATTGGAATCCTGTAAGAAAGTTGAAAATAAGTTCAGAGTTCTCGAGTCGATAAGATATTCCAGAACAATTGTTTACAAGAACTAGTCAGAGATTGTAATAAAAATTGGACTTTGGGTATACCTTCGAGAAACATCCAGGCGAATGCACAAAGGAAGAAAAAGTGCAACAATCCAGCGACGATGCCGCAGACAATTCTCTGATTCGTTTGACCGATTCCGCAAACGAATAAAATTTCCGCGATCAGCAGGCACACGCAGAGATTCTTGTGGATAGTTGTTCTATCCGACTGAAATACAATAGTAAGATATTTAGTTGAAACTTAGAGTTAGAGTATAATTTATACAAGATGACAAATGAGATAGTTACCTTCAGTCCCCGAAATAACTGAAACGTAAGGATGGCCAAGACGAGGCACACGACAGAGATGATACAACCGATATAAGTGATAATCTGCAATGCAACTTGGTGTGCTATATCCAGTCTCACTGCGTGGACGTCCATGAGAACAGCGAAATTCGTGAGGTGATTGCACTCACACACTGTGTGAGTCTCATTGGTTTTTCGCATTTGGCAACCCTCTTCTGACCAAGCACTGTAAATTACAACATTTATTATTGCATCAGTGGAACTTGAACTCTACTAATGAATAGTTTTTCTAAACAGTCAGGAAATTCAAGAAACTCCAATTTATTAGGAAAAAAGAAGCTACCTCAAGATGTAGTCCCAGAAGACACAAGTCGGATTGGTGACATTCTCAATGGACAGATGCTTGAAATAGACCCTGACGGGCTCACTGAGTTGTATGTGCCTTCCTTTGCCTAAAGACGCGGAGATCACTTTGCTGTTGAGCAGCCTGGTCGTGTTCCTTTTCGGTAGTGGTTGCGGGTCGTCGCTCATGACCAGAGACGATACCTCGGCTTGCGGCTGCAAGATCTCCTCGAGTCTGTCAAAGGCCATGAAGACTAAACGCACAATACCGCCCTCGCTGTTCTCCAGCAAAGCACCTCTGGTTAGCTCCACGCGATCGTTTGAGGCTGTCCACCTCTGTTGAGCCGCCTCGGTTGGAAACACCTCCAGATCGTCGCCGATGTTCCGTGCATCCAATACGCGAACTTCCATCACTGTTTTGTGAAAGGAAAATGTGATAATTTTCTTCGTAATTAAGTACTTAGAAAACTGCTACGCAGATAAGGGACGAAAATGATATTTCAGAAAGCTTGTGTTCTACAAACTCAATGCTTCCGATACACTTTAAAATGACTGAAAAATTATTCAGAGAAACTCTTCTAAAACCGAGGTATAGTACGAGCTATATTCGATGAGGAGGGATAAATATATTATATGTGAAGGGTAAAAACATAATTAATTTATAATTCACAATTCATAATGAAATTCTATTATAGAGGGTCTGATAAATGATCGAATTCTTTTCTCGAAAAAACGATGGCGGACAAGAACTTTATCCCGCCCTTTCGATTCGTCTTTTCATAAAACATCATTCTCTTTTACGATTGGTGCCAGCAGCGACAGACAACCGTGCATAAACTTCCGTTGCGCGAGTCGTAAAGCCATCTTCCTCGGATGAACAATAAAACTAAGTCAGCGCGAGCGTTTTTTCCTCGCGTCGTATATTCCCGTTCGATCAGTCATAAACGTGACGGCACCAATGACGAGAAAAATTCGAGGCACGCGATGATGGCGGCGAGTTTTCTGCTACCACGGAAGAAAGAGCGCACAGGGAAGGTGAGGGAATATTATGTTACGTGGCATCCGGCCGGCTGTCGCTCATCAAGACCATCGTCTTCTTGCCCCTTTACTGTTATGCTATTTATCACGCGTGGATCTAATGTTGTTGCTGCTGCTGTTGCTGCTACCACGTTCGACCGTATAAACTCGCGCTTCCAGGCTCAATCACGACACGCTACGTTTACTTCCGGGAAGTAAATCAAATTGCTCGTAATTTTCCCTCGGGAGTTTTGTTGCGATAATAGTCGGAAGAGAGAGGGAAAGCTGAAGCTCGGGTTACAACATTATCCAGGAAGATACCAAGAGAATTACGATGCGTTTGGATCTTTGTTTTATCTATGCCGGATATTACCAGCGTCGCATTCCCTACAAGGCAGCTAGATTTATGCTACCCCTCGCTAAAGTTGAATACTCGCGCGTCCATTTCACTGAACATTCGCTTCTATGTGTTACTCTACCACCTTCCGTTGACACACTATGGACTTAGCTGCTCGTTCAGAAGATAAACTAGGCACAAGATAATACTCACATATGTTCCTTCCCTCGTGAGTGATCGTCTTCTCGTGCATCAGCGTGTCCGCCAACAAAAATGCATTTTCCTCGAGCCCGATCAATAAGGAGGTCGCGACCCTCATCTGCTCCTGATGGCTCAGGTCTTTCCAGGATGCCATTTGCGCCTTGTCCAGCAGGTTGCTGCCCGTCCTCACGACCCCCTGAAGCAGCTCCGTCACACTGACTTCCCTCTGATTCGCGTCCTGGTACGTCCTGATGTCCTGGGCCATCTTCTCCGCCATGTTCTTGATGATCTTCGTCGTGATCATCATGTCGCCCCCGTATAAACCTCGACTGTTGTTCGTCACTTGGGACAGCTCCCGACTGATCCCTAGGATAACGTCCCCTTCCGTCACCCTGTTCTCCAGCGTGGTCAACCAGACCGAACGACACTCGCTCAGATCCGGCGTCTCCCTGTGCCAGAAGGCGGAGTCGCCTTTGGCTCGGCACCTCCATCGCGCCAGACCGTTTGCACCACCTGGACAACTCTGAACAGCCACGTCCCCAGCTCTGGTCGTGTTCCACGAGAGGTTCCTGGCTATCACCGGGGGACACACTTGTCTGCCGTAGTCGTACCATTGGCCATTCGAGCTAGACTCCGGGTACAGCGTGCTCGGCACTGGAATATTTGAGTTAGTTACGAGCGTTAGTTGGCCCGTTACTCGGCTTTAGTTAATGGCACGGGTTTAATGTGATTCTAGTGTCCAGTCCCCAGTGGGCCGAGCTTAACGCGCGACATCCTATCGGGTCCGCGGAAATGGAATTTTGGATACCCACGGGTGCCTTAATCTTTCGCGGCGATTGTTACGAGTTCGCGAGTTGCGCCAAGTCGAAGGCTGGCTCGCTGATACGATTTATGCACCGCCAACTATTCGAATAGCATTTTAACATGCAATCGTGAGAGCGTCTGAGGAGGTGAGCGGTGGGAATAATAAGTCAAGGAAGATGCAGTTCCGCGATAACGAGGAAAATGATAGGGGGTGCTGATATTGATTCCAAGGCCAGCTGGATCACAGGTCAAGGGAAATTTGGAAGCTTCAGCGAGACGCCCTTTCGATATTAACCCTTTCAAAACGATCAAGTGTAAGTGACAGCTGACAAGCCCTCTGCTCGGACCGATGTGTCGACCATAATCGACCACGGATATAGCAAACCAGTTGTGCACATCTCGACGAGCCTTGCTTTAGCAAAACCGTCGAGATCATTTGATTGATACAATCTTATTACAGTAATAGGTATTGACAGGATATTAGAGAACATTATGGAGGATGAAGGGAAAAGAGAAGAAGCTACGTGTAGCCATCGATAACGCGATTCAGCAATTATTCACAGTATAGAGGAGCTTAAGCGATGTATCTTATATCGTTTTAGCAGAATATCACTAATACTTTATCTTTGATATTGCCCACCTCAAAGGGACGTTTAAGCGATTCAACAACTTACCAGTGGTCCTTCGACTCGTTCTCCAAGGGGCAAAGGTCGACGTGGTTGTGGCTTGAGTGGTTTCAGGAACGATCGGTGGCACCGCCGCTCCATTCGCAGACGGAACATTTGCAGGAAGTATTAAGTCTTGGTCCACCTCGACGACTTCCATATCGACCGGGGACTTGGTCGACGTGGGACTGCAAAGTGCAAGAGGATCGTCACTTTCAACTCGTGTCTCAGCAAAAACATTTCTCTTTCGAAAAGCACTGTGCTAACTCGATTTCCCACCACCTTTACAGAACTTTGTTTTTTCTGCCTGACATCGAACAATATTGCGACGGAATTACGTGACCATTTTCGAAGCTTATTTCGACCATTTCAGTGTTTGAACAGGTGCAGTAAAAAAGATTATTGAACGTATGTTCAACTAAAATTACTGCGATATTTCAAAATGGACATCGTTGCACGAGAATTTAAATCCACTTTTATGAATTGGCAAAAAATGAACTTTTAAAGCAAACTTATGAAGAAATTTTAATCACATAAATATTCAGCTTGTTTTTTCTCAAATATTTTTTAAATAAAACTGGTACTGACCTTGAGGTGGTGGTTATTGGCAGTACTGGGGTGGACGGTGTTGGCGGCTGGGGCTGTTGTTGAGCCGGTGGCGTCGTAATCCTGGAGGGAGGCCTGACAGTCGGCTTAGCCGTGCTCCAAACGCTGGGCTGAGAAGTCATGAACCACGGCGGGCTCGGACGGGACGTTGTCGTGGTCGTTGCAGCTGCAAGTGTTTCGTCGAGCTCGCTTTAACGTCGGGAACGCTATAGCGCGAGGGGTTGGGGTTTGGGACCGAGGTGGCGAAGACGAGAAAGACGCGAAAGGGAGGGGCAGGCTTTGGATCCTGAGAGCTCGTCTACGAGCTTATCGGATTCGAACGCCGAGTATAATTAAGAAGGAAAGTGATTTGGGTGGGGTAGACGAGCTTCCCAGGCTCAAACGACGAGGATATTTTAAACCCCCTCAGGGGAAGGGGCATCAATTTCTCGCCAATCCTCATCGGATCGTTTTCTCCCTCATGGCCAGAAACTAACGAGTAGTCTTTATTTCTCGTGAAATTGCTATGGAAATGTCCTTCAACTCGACGAAACCTATTATTATTCGCGTGATAGGGGAAATTAATCAGTGACACAGCTGATGAAAGATAATCTCGTAAAAGTGTCTGACACTGTTAAATGCAATAACTTAAATTTCATTGATTTGTATTCATCGATTCCACTAGCTACGATCAATTTAAAAAGTAGATTGCTTTGATGCTTAGACAGGACCATTATAAACTCGCCGTTAAATTAATTCGTGTCAATTTCAATGATCCAAATATCACTCAAAGATGAAAGGGGCGAAATTGGAGTCCATTATCCGTGAAGCTACATTCTCCCCCTCGCTTTTCTCCGCTCCGCGAACTAGGCCATCGATATTGGCTTCCATCACCGGCGATGATTTTATCATCCCCTTAAGAGGTGATAAACGATACGATGAAAGACAGCGACTGCGATTGGCGCTCCCTGGGATCGTCCAGGCCCATTCCAGCAGCACCGTATCGCGGATCGTTCGCGTCTGTTAGTCCCGACGTTTCAATGCTCGCCCCGAACAATCGTGACGTCGCATCGACCCGCGACAGAAATATTCCCGAAAACGTATGCCCTGGGCCGCGAGGCGAGCCCGAAGGACGAGATTAGCCTTGCCTCGCGGCTGATATCGCGACTATATCTGGCCTAAGAGGAGAAAACGATCTTTAACCCAAGATGGCGACGGCAGTTAATCCCTGAACGGGATGGTCCGCGTATTTCGCGGCACTATCTCTATGGGGGTCATCTTTATTGGCCGAAGGGGTTGGCGATAAGGTAAAATACCGGACGTCGCCGATGTCCGTTACGATAGTCGGCTATGCAAGGGAGAGAGACAGGCATACGCGCGTTGTGGGAGACGATGGAGAGAGAAAGAGAGAGAGAGAGGGGTTACCAACAGATCCGACTCCCCTTGAATATACGCGTCAGCGACCCGAGACCGATCTATCGAGCCTCCTTGAGTATCGATCACTTCGTAGACGAGTGCAGGGAGCCGTGAAAGGCAAACAGAGAGACCAGAGAGTTGACAGTTTATGGCCCAATAAGTGATTGTGTCGCCAGGCGGTTTCGGTCGGTCGTAACGATAGGTGACGCTCCAGGGTCCGAAATAGTCACCTTGACACCCTGTGTTGGCAGAGTCTGTTTGATCGTCGTAAAGTGCAGTGCGTGGTAACTTGTTCCGTCGGGCGAATAGCAGTATTTCACCCCTTCTACTAACAGTGCCTGGGGTAACAATTGTTCTCGTGAGCTCAACGACTTACTCGTATATTCTTCCACTACCGATACGGATAGATTGAAATCACCGTTCATCTGGCGTTAGTTACAATGGTAAGAATTCTACTTGAATTAATAAGCTATCAGTGGTTATTTTTAAAAGTGAAAATTCTCTCTGGTGAACAATTTCAATAGATTACGTGCTCATAAGTTGAAATATCAGTTTAAAAATGTTAAACAAAACGACCGTGCCACCGTTTATACCGGAGTTTCATTTGACATACACGATTATTAGAAAAAGCGACAACAGAACGCGATTACCCAGGCAAATTAATCGAACGACTGTATATGAAGTCGAACGACGGGGATGTAAATTTACAATAACGTGGCGAGGCGTCGTTTCGCCACAGTTGAATCGCAGTATCATCGAGCGTAACGATCGACGCTTACAGCAATCTCTCCAGTCTGTCTGTCTCTCTCTCTCTCTCTCTCTCTCTCTGTCTGCTCTTATTGGACAGCGTTGGAAGAGAGTTTCATTACGGATACGAAACACGTCAGAAAAGTTGGACGCGTGTATCTCGCGTTACCGATCCTCCGCGATCGATTTCTCGATTGCAAAGATCACGTCCCCGCGAACTCTTCCATCTCTCTCTTCTCTTAGCTTTTTTCACCTCTCTCACTGTACGCCCCGTCTGTCTGGAGAGCGCATAGCCGATGCAAACCGCTGAGAGATCTTTATCGAGACACGGGCTTGCAGTTACGTTACCAACGCGAATCATAAGCGCCGACTTCGGGAAATTCTAATAGATTCTCGCGGTCGATGGCGAACTTTTTACCACGACTCGATGAAAAACCGAATATCCGATCGGTTTTGCACGTGGAAAAAGAACAGGTAAAACGAGATCGTCATTTCAAGAGAATTTCTCGATAAAAAAGGAGATTCTTGAAATCCTTGCGGAATATGCAAAAATGGACGTCGATTTTTCGATTAAAAAAGAGCTAATGAAAAAGTAGAATCGATAAGAGGATTTTGAATCGAGCTTCTATTACTGAAATCGCGATCTATGAGAAATAATTGGAAAGTCGGCGCCTATGTTGCTCCTCCAGTGTCTACCGAGGAGAGGCTGCATGGTAAAATGAACGATATATAATGCAGTAATACTTGCAAGAGGGAAGGCGTGTATAAAAATGACAGAGGCTTACTTACCGGACACGCAACGATAATGCGCCTCGAGGTACTTGTGCGTGTTGGGACAGGGATCGCCGAATTGCAGCGTGGACGCAACGATGCTGCAGTTTTGCTGGTCGTTGCACCTGCAGCGGGGCGGGTTTCGAGAAATGAGTACATCGTACACCCTTACCAAGTGCACTGAACCATGGATCCTGTCCCTTCTCTCTTACCGTCATCGAAATTCAGGGGTTGTAGCGAGAGACTTTTTCAGGGGTATTCGTACCTTTGCGTCGATCCAAGCTTTTTCCAAGTTTAATATTCTATGAGTCTATCTAGATCGTAAACTGTTATTCTTAGAGGCAATAGTGACCATGGAAAAAGCATGGATCCAGATTTCTTTACGTCTCGCCGGAAGTCTCGTTGGATAAAGATAGAGTTGTCGATGAAAAGAAGCGTGCACCAACCTAGGCAATAGTACTGCGCCTCGATGTATTTTCCGGTTCCGGGACACGGGTCCTCCTCGAAAATCTCGCTGCGCACGTCCACCGAACAGGAATTACGATAATTGCACCTGGAATCGTCACGTGAGCAAGAGAATGTCGCCCCAGAGGACAATGATAACAGAGATTCAACGTTCTTGGAGTCACGAACCGAGAATCAAAGGACACCATCGTCTATGAGAGGATAAGAACGACCCTGAAAGCGTTCTCGGTATTTCCATTTCCAACGCCCAAAGAAAACGTAGGCTACGTTGAAAACCATCATTCGAGAAATCGATACCCGATCCGTTGCAAGCGGGTTCGCAATTTTTAAGCGAGTCAACGAGCCGCGATGGCCGTCGCAAATGCGTTAGCAGTGACAAGGGCCGTTCGCGAGGTACGCATGTTAGCGAGTGACAACAGGACAATGGGTTAGTAGAAACAAGGGTTTGCGATAGTTTTAGAAGCGCAATAGGTGAAACAGACGAGGCTCGCACGCGTGACATCGTGTGTCCCGTAGCAGATTTCGATTTGGTCTCGTGTTAACAGCTCCACGATGCGTGTATGTACAGAAAACCGAGCGTCATGCAGAGAACCAACCGTCCCTCCGATACTCTAGCACAGGATCGAGGGCCCCGCGAGTATACTCGGTCACAGTGTTTGTCGTGGCCCGCAAGTCTCTAGTACCAGCGATGGAAGTTTAAAAAGATCACGCCGACCGAAGCGAGTCGATTCATTCTTACGAGCGTCGCACTTTATTTCGAGTGTACTCAATGGACGAGCGCGACAGAGTATCGGTACCAGGAAATGGTAAACTTTCGAGAGGTATTCTACGTTCTACGGTACACCCCCCTACTTCCCCCTCTTGGTGACGGTACTTTAGGAGATCCTTGTTCGTTAGAGTACCTTATTGCTGGATTCACGGAGGAGAACTCTCGAAGCTTTGCCTCTTGCGAAGTACAGCGGAAGGGGGCAGAGACGCCCGTTCTAAGAAACTGCTCTTTAGGGGGAAGTCAGAGTTTCTGTTTGAAAGCTGGGGTCTTTACTCATTTTCAAATCTTCGGTTGCTTCAAAGATGTTTTCTTTCGCGTCTAATCCGACGTAGTCGCGTCGTTGTTCGCGCGGATCGCTCGTCGTTTGACTCAATGCGGAGCGAGGTAATCGTCTTATCGTCGAAAGGAGCTTCCGCCTCTTTAAAACAAAATCGTCCCGTTAAAAATAAATCAATGAATTAAACGTGATTCCGAGCGAGGGGACGGGCTGTTTAATGCTATTACAAAAATACCGTCGACGCAAGCGAGGGGGAGGAAGTCGGCGTAACGAACCGATCGATGGCGGCCGGAAGTGCACTCGACTTAATGAAGAAACACCATTGAAACGCGCGTTGCTGCCTCGCGATTTAAGCTTTGAGTTCTTGCGATTTCAATCGACTGCTTTCCACTTTGATTATTCTTTCTTCCGCGTGTCTGCTTGTTCTTCGATTTTCTTCCCTCATCTCTTGGTATTCATTATCCTGAATTTCTACCGAGTGTCTTCGTTAAGATCGAACCTCTCGAACATGTCACAAAGCGAAAAATTTATCGGAGAATCGCTCCCAATTCCAGAAATTTCTACGTTAAATCGAAATTGATTTAAAATTACATGAAACTGACATATAGAATATTCATAAGAGCAATCTTCCCCAGAAACGATGTCCAAACGAATTTGCCTCACCTCAAATATTCTAATACTTGATCGAATATCCTGTTTGCATCGCTGTAGCTTTTCCCCTCTATGCAATCACAAATAGTACAACGCAAACAGAAATACAGTGCATCCCCATATTGACGTGATCGAACAAAATACCCCCATTCCCGCTTCCCTCCCGCCGAACCCGCCAAATCTACAACCCCCTTGCGCAGTTTCCACTCTGAATGATATACAAACGCGTTCGCCGTCTTAGACCTAGCAAGGTGTGCACCGTTTTAATCTCGATCCGTGGGGGGTGAGCCATTAAATCGAGTACACGGCCCCATTGTCGGGTAGGGTCGAGGGAAGTACAGGTGCAAAGCCCACACACGGCCTGTTATCGGTTCGCGTGGCAGCCACTATTTTCGAGGATTAACCGGCTCCATCGCTCGATGGTTTTGCACGTGGAAATTTCGCGGCTCGGATCCCGCGCTGCCATTCTCTTCGAAACATTTTTTTTTTCCACCCTTCCCCGTTCTTTTCCTGCACAGTACACGAGTTTTCCCCGACCACGCAGGGGCGAGATACAGCGAACAAACCGTGAGGGACACGGGGAAAAAACGAGAATACGTTCTTTCGAGTCGGAAGGATTAATTCGCGCGCGCGGACGCAGCGATCGATCGGCGGTGAGCGAAAGGGCGGAATTCCCGTTGACTTTGCGAGGGAGGTCGCGTCAATTTGTCGTGATTCGAGTGGCGTGTATCGACAGCCCATGGGAAGTTCCGGTTACTCCGCGTAATTGGCCCCCACGGTCGTAGATTACTACGTTACTCGGGGAGAAGAAACGGAACGAAGCCCTTTCTATTATCGACTCGATTCTCCATTCTCCACGGCGCCCACCCTTCGTTTGGACGCTCCTCTTTTGGACAGCGACGAGTTCGGGGCACATACAGAGTCCTATATTTACAAGAACCGATAGCAAGCGGATTCGGTTTTTGGAATAGCAATTTACATAAAATCTTGCATTCATTATCACCTCGCTCGTGTTTGCATACTCTATTCATGTAATTCTGGCCTGCTGCTTAATATTCCCAGCATTACTATCAACATACATTGTACGCGTATAAATCTATCGAGCATCTAAATATGTAGTTTATTCCTCATCACCAACGAAACATGAAACGATAAATAACGAAACCCGAGAGTTGATCGATCCAGTGTCCAAAAAGAACGCGTATTTTCAAGTAAATTTCCTCGGTGCTCCCCTTCGACCGGGGCTTGTCCTCCCCCGAGCGAGGGTAAACGTAATTCCAGACGGATAAACTACGAGCGGGCACGAAAAATCGCCATTTCGCGGATGTTGCGCCGCACGTTATTAAGGCCTTCGGTTTCCTTCAACTTCCCCCTTTTAGCGTTCGTCTTCATCCGGTCGCGTTTGCGCGCCATCGTATCGCTGGTCGTTGCCATTTTAATCATCGATTCCACGATGATTCAGAGGCCTTCCGCGTCTCGCGTGGAACGGATTTAATGTGTTTCGACCGGTTCACAGCTCGCCCCGTCGTTCCTTCGCCCGTAACCCCTGTGATTTTTCGCCAGCCGAACGTTTCGGGACACGAAAAGGAATTTTCGACCCCCCAGGCGGACGCCTGGCCGACCGAGCATGACCTTTTCCACGCACGCGAGCTGGACGCGGAAAATACGGCGAAAAGCAGGCGTTACAAAGAAACAGCTCGCAGTAACGTATGCATGGAAGCTTTGACGAGTATCGCGTATCGGTTAAGCGGCTGTTTTACTCTTTACAAAGGACTTGTTTGCAGCCCGTCTTCGACGCCATATTAAAATTTCAATTTCAATGAGCTTTTAGATACGCTTCCCCCCACTATAGTATGTATCGATCATAAATACCGTTCTGGACAGAAAGAATAGGGTACTCGATATTTTGAGGCAACAGACATGTGGAGCGTTTTGCAGAGATATTTACAGAAAAATTGTGATCTAGAAGAATCGATGTTTGGTGAGGTGAAGTTGAAAGAGAATTGTGTAGATAGGGTGAGGCTAGGTATGAATCTTCAGTAATTTACAACACTAGAACTTTGTATGTAATTGATTAGATGTATGTACTGACGCAGCGCGGACCTGTCGATAGGTGCCGTCTGATTTTTCGCGGACCTGCTCCACTGTGTATGCTTAAGCACGGTCCACACGGGCCGCCGTTCATCTTCCCCGATTCAACACTTTCGAGCACAGCGATATTTACATCCGACGGCATACTAAATTCATTGTTATCGCTGTGTACGCAGAGTGCTTCAAGTCAGAGCTAGTATTTCATACCGCAGACTGTGAATACAACTCCAGCGGTTTACCGCGGAGCAACATTCGAGATGCTTAAAAATTGAATAACTTGCGCCGAGGCGGCTATTGCGGCCCGCTAACGGTATTCGTGTGCAATCCCATGTGAAATTCCTTTTTTAACGCGAAACAAGGCTACCGATCTAAAAAAACGGTCGACCCTACCACAAAGAAGGGCCATTAAATCTCGCTGATCTGATCTACCTTTCAAATAAAGCCCAGCCCGCCAAAGCGTTCCGCAAAAGTTTATTCAAATGATATCTGGGGATCCGGCGTTTTTCTTCTATCTAAAGTTCTGCCCGATGATTTACGATATCCTTATTTATGCCGGCAGCATTTAATAACGCGAAAGGGAACTCGGCTCCGCGACGATGGGGTGTCACGCGACACCTAAGGGCGACGAAGTACATCTCACGACCAGGGAAACCTTTCACACGAACCGTCTTACAGGCTCAGTACTCTCTTACTAAAGGACGTCGAGACACAGGCGTATTCAACACGCGAAAATGATTGAAAGAAATAACGCACAGTTCGTGCTAACGTTTGTCCCATTACTCGTATTCAAATTGCATTTACTTGTTCCTCTGTAGTCTCATGAATGCTTAAACTCAACGAAGTATGTATCAGTATATTATTTTATGCATATCGACCCATTTTCCGACGCTATTTCACAGCGACATAATTTACGTAGTCATATAGCCTTTAAACCCGCGAGTGGAAGTTCGTTCTGCCAAAAATATATCTTCTCGCGGTTCAATCGAGCGGAGCTCCGATTGAGCGACACGAAAGCGCCATTCGCGGGCAAATGGCCGCGCGAAATTAGGTCTGCGCGGACATACACGGATTCAGTTTTAACCGAAAACACGAAAACCGACGGGAGATCGTAACGGAACCATAACACAGGGAAACGACCTTTAGATGACCACGTTCGGTTAATCCTAGGGGTCGACTTTTAGTGAAATTTCACTGCTACTCGTATCAACGAAAAATAAATTAAGCTATCTACGCGATTTAGGGGACCACGAAAAATCAACCTTAAACGGTAGCCGAGTCGCGCCTAAGGCTTTCGATGCGCAAAGAAAGCGGAGTAGCTGGAGGGGGTGGAAAGCTCGTAGAAAAGTGGAGCGTTTCCTGTTTTATCGAGAGTCGCGCGCGACTTTTTAATCGTCGGAGGAATTTCTTTGTGCAAGCGAGCCTCGTCGGATTCGCTCGCGAAGGCTGGAAGGGACGGGGCGCGCGTGGACCGCCGAAAATCGGCTGACAGAAACGGGATTTCCCTTTGACGCGAAAGAGGGAGAGAGGCCGCGCGTGAACGTCGCGCTCCACGATCGCTGGACGTGAATCAAAGCAAAAAGGAGCGGGGCAGCCGGGGGGGGGGGGGGGAAATTGAAAATCGGTCGCTTTGAGAAACTCGAACGGTTCGTTCATTCGATTTACACACGCGTGTTCATGAAAGAACATTAACGTTTCGCGTGTGTGGGGCTCGGAGTGCCTTTTGCGGAAGGTATTTGGCACTTTTAAATACTAGTGGCCCGTGGACTTGAACGTGTTGCTGTGGTTTTTCGATTTTCCTCTTATTAGCGAAACGAGGAGAACATTTTTATTAGAGTTTATGTTGCATTTATAATTTATATTATCCTGTATCGATAATATAGATAATCATTATCTTTTTGCGAGAAAAAGATATATAACGCAGGAATGTAGTTTGTATGCAAGACATGGGAAGCCTGGAAACGAGGTCCGTGTAAGTACCATCATTGATTTGCTTTACTCCCGAGGAATTAATGGATTTTGCCTTGTCCACGTATTTCGCTGCGAGATCCGTTCGATCCGGATGTTTTACTAGCCTCGTTTATCCACGACTCGACGAGTCATGTAATTTCATACTTCATTCCCAGTTTTTAGCATACACGAGATTCCTAAACGTGTGTGTTACGCATTTGTTTGCCTATAGGAGCGCATAAAATATCCCAGTCAAATGATATCGCGTTTCCGCAATGCTAAACTTGGTTATCACTGATTTTTTAGTAGGTAAATAAATCTCTGATGCTTTTAATGCCTCGCCGTGCGTCTATTTCAATTAATTTATTTCAAAATCGTAATTCTATTAGAGGAAAGTAAAGAGATTAGCACAAAGATTTATGTGAATTCCAGAGAGTAGCCGAGGTTGATAGTAGTGAGGTTCAGCGAATATCGCGAGACGAAAGGGTGCCGAATGTCAACGAAAAAGCCTCTTTTCCAAGAATTTTCCCTGAGGATATTTCCTTCGCAGACATCATGTAACAATGTATACGATGGTCGTGTGGAGGTACAGAAAAACAATAGAACACAACACAGGAGCATCTCTTCGTAGCATTCTGGACGGTGACAAGAGAAAAGGGAAAGATCCATGGTAGCACACGTGGCGTTGTTTTATTTATACGTATGTATATCTTATTTTCATTAAAGATTAGACCTGGAATAGTAGCCTCGCGAAGGGAGATCTTAACTTTTCATTTCTAAGATGAAATACAGTAACTAGACACTAAAACCACGATCCACTAAATAATCTTGCAAACAATTCACAATATAAGATCTCCTTTCGCGAACATTCAAGTTACCGCCACGATCGTGAATATTTTACAGCAGTCAATAACTAAAATCAGCTGTCACAACTTGAACAGTTCATTCAGTAGAATTTTTCAAGGTATCATTGCAACGAATCCGCAAACTGGCCAGCGCAAAGCGTTGCAAAGATCCACAGAGAACGTGCACGATCGTGGCTGCAACCAGCGCACAAATATCCCGCGAGTCTCTTCGCAAGTACACATAATATAATAACACAGAGGCATGCAATTGGTCGCTTGTGTGTCAAGATGGAGCAAGGATATCACGGAAAGTGCGATATATGTACATTGCGTATCTACAGCGTCTCATTCGCCGAGCAAACGGCGAAAACTCGGACTTGGAGCGCGTACAGCTTTCCCTCGCAATTTCTCACTTAGTTTTCACCCTCTTTTCGACTCCACCTGTACTCGTTCTACCGTTTCCACCCTGCGTCCACCTGTCTGGAGGTCGGGCGCAGCCCCATTCCGCGCGTGTAACGAGAAATATTCGTCGGACTTCCTCCGCGTTCCCGTGATTGGAATACTTTTAAGTACCTAACTGGGAGAGATCTCTGTCTCTACGTTTCTCTCTTTCTCCCTCGCTCGGGTCTCTTCCTCTTAATCTGCCAGAGGATTAAACGAGTTTTGTCGGGAGAACTCGAGGGTACGTACACGTAACCCCGCGCCCTGGTTACGTGCTTATATTTAGGCGGAATTTATCCTCGGGACGGGGCGCAAACTGGTTCAAACGTGCTTTCGACAATCTTCGAATTGTCTTCCTGCGAAACACATCATCTCAGAAAATACTTCTTTAGAATTTCGTACTTCGTTTAGTGTCTCTTATCGGGGTACGTGGGGTTCTGATATTTTGCTTAATGTAATCAGGCGATCACTTATGCTAATTTGTTTCTTGAGTATTCTTCGATAGTTGCAAATCCATAATATAGAATAAAGATTGAAAACGTTGAATGATATTTTGCCTAGCAACCACAGATTTATTCGGACGATAATTTTTATTTTTATGGTTTTGTATGGAATAAGCGAGAAGGTCTACGAACACGGAAAATATGGCTGAGTGTCATCGATTCTATCCACGACTAAGCCGCTCTGTGGCGACGGTTTGACGTCCGAGCCGCAATGTGTTAATAGTTTATCGCCGGTTCAGTGCTTAATCGTCAATTACAGCCAGAGTTCATCCGCGTTTTAGCCGTCAATTTGGGGAACTAATGAAAATCCCCAAAGAGCCACGCTCGTCCTTTAAAAGAAAATTCAGCGGCTGACAAATCTGCTCGAATGTATTTTGAGTAAAAAGACTGAGCAGTGGGAAGTGGTTCCAGAAAAAACTGCTGATCGAACGACGTCAAAGAAAAAAGTGAAAAGCTGGTCGGGGTTCAAAGTCGAGAGGTCGAAGAGTGTACGCGACAGAGACTGTTATCGCGTTATCGTCTTTCGAAGAGAGCTAATTTCGTCTAATGCGATTACCCAGGGGGATTCACGCGGCTGCAATTAGTTTACGTTAAATACGCGGCCGAGATTTGGGGACGGGGAAAAATACAGTCGATTGATCGAATTAAAGGAAATCGGACTAGATGGCCGCGGTGGTTTGTAACTTTCGATCGATCGAGAGATTGACACGGTTTATTCCGCGCGAATGCAATTACCAGGGAGTTTGGCTCGCGCGAAATTAACTCGAGAGGCTGCTTTCCCGACCGTCCATCGAACGATTTTAATTTCTCTTTGGACCTTCTTTATTTTGAAAGCCGAGTCACTTCGTCGAAAGATGAAGTCTCAACGAGGTCTGCGGCAACAGCAAAAAAGAGCGTGGAAAAAAGTAATTAGTGAATAAGTGAGACTTGGAGGAAGATTAAATAGCTTCTGTTATTAGGTGACTTTCGGTTACAGACAAGGTCAACGTCAGGGTATAAAGACGATTAACGATGGATGGGCGTTTCATTTCATCTTTTAGTGCTCACTCGGTCGGAATTATTAGCTTTTAGTTCACTGGAACTAATTCTGTCTCATTCGAACAAAATACCAGCGTAACAGTGATCGCCTAAGTACTCAGAGCAGAATACTCAAACCACACAGAAGTGGAATTTACTCCACTTGGTTGTTTAGTAATACATGTCTCGAACGACTATGAGAACGCTTGGTAGTGGAATTTCATCAATTCCCCCGGAAAGCTACTGTTCCCTTTCTGATTTTCGTATTAGCCAGAACGCGAGGAACCCGTTACGGAAAGAAGCTCTCGCGTCGAAATGAAGCATAAACACGAAACCACTCCCAGAATTTCCCCGATGCGAGAACAACGTGCCGTGATCATTTCATTTAGTGGGTCCTGTTTCTTGATAGCGATTGGGAAGATAGAAACTTGTTTATTGACCGGATACAGGAAGGCCATTGATGCTTTTTCCCTTTTTCCCTGCTCCTCTTCTATGATTAGAGGTGGGTGTGTTTTGATAAATATCAGACAGAACAGGATAGCATTTCGAGGGAGACGTTCCTCGTAATTGTTTACCGACGGCTCCGAGCAGCTTGATTGCGCCACGAAATTACGTTCTTCTCGCGTTTCCTCGCCACGGTTAATTATCCTCATCGAGCACGATGACGAATCGTAAAATTGTTTAATATATCTACGACGGATCGATTACGCCCGTAACACATCCCCGTGCACCGTGAAGAAATCTCTTTCCTCTCTGCTCTCTACGCACAAGACCCCTCATTCTGTTTTTCCCTTGTCCTGTCGATCGGTCGTTATTAATTGGCGAACAAACAAGCACCAGGAAAACTTTGAATTTAATCTACCGACTGTAACGAGAGAATCGTATTGATTATTCTGGTAGGCTCGAATGGAAACATTGACGTGAAAATAAAATGAAATTTTGATATTTGCCTTTTTGTTTTTAAATATTGCCCGGTTAAATACTCGACGGGTTTATTGATCAAATTGAGCGTCGCTGAAAAAATTTCGCTATCTACGTCAGTTCCTCTGTTTCCTTGATTCGAAGCAAAGCGTTGAGAAATGGAAGCACGTCTTCGCTACAACACTCTTCTCGGTCGTGGTATCGTGATGAACGGACAAAAAAAAAGTCGATAGGAAAGAATGCTCGAGGTTCCTGAAGTTTTCGAACTGGTTCCCTCGTCGGCTCCAGTTAACGACGAGAGTCGAATCATCGAGTGGCTATTAGCGCAATGTAATTACGCCGCGATTGCGCAACGTCGAGGAAAGAATTCGTTCCCAGAAAGTCCTGGATGGTAACAGCCTTCCTTCGAGGTCTTGCTGGCTACCTTTCTCAACACTCCGACGTGATACGTTTTGCCTTGCCAGGTGTACCTGTTTATTCGCTCGACTATGACGCGCGAAAATGTTCCTCGCGTTCGATTTTTATCGCACTTCCTTTCCATTCGTATATTCGAAAGAATTTCAAATCTCGTCACTTATTTCTGGAAAAGTTAACAAACTGTCGGTAGACTAAACTGTTCTGGGTATTTTTTGAAGCCAGTTATAGTTGAACTACTGGGAACAGAATATAAATCTAGAAACCACAGTATAATTTCAACTGATCGTAGATGGAAATATGAATTCTATTGATTTTTGCTTCGGGATAATGTAACAATAAGTAGTGAAATATTGAACTGCCAGTAGCAAGGAACCAGTATCAAATGGAACATATATATTAGCAAATTTTTACACTATTTTTATACTATCTATTAATCTCTGATATTCCTACATATTTCATAATATTTCACAAACGAATCTGTAGCTATAAAAAAGTTCCAACCATCAGCTACCAAACTAGCACAGTAAAAATATCCGACACGCTAGGTACTCGTTATCCAACTATTTATACATCTCGAAGTTAATACAGCTAGTGAACTCAATCTTCTCCCACAAAATTCCGCAAGAATCCGAACCCGAGCGAAAGCTCCAAGTAGTGAGTAGTCTATTACCATCACATATCAGACACGAGGTTTGCAAACTCATTCAGCCATTCCCACCAGGTGAGAGCCGGCGTAAAACGAAATAGGGCTAATTTCCGAGGTCTGCGAATTGGTCATTCTTTCCCGATCCAAATTGCCCGCCATATCCCGTGGCAGATTAAGAGCGAAAAATCCAGCGAGGCTCGCGTCATTTCTCAACGGGGTAATGAACATTTCCACGGTTACGCACCGGGCCGTCATTAATTCCGCGGACGGAATTTCGCAGCCCGACCCCTGGCCCGTTCAATTTCATTAATCGTCCCCCTGCAAAGCCCTCCCCTCGACCCCGTCCGGGGTTTCACTTAAATCGTAATCTCGAACGTTCCCCGCCCAGCCTGATAAATCTCTACCTCCGACCGAGCTCTCGCTCTCAGCACGCGCGTCAATCCGTCGTTTCGACGCCGAGCTTCCGGCTTTGTCCGTCGGTTAATCCGCGATCGGTCTTTTCCCGCGATTAAGCGGCAATCCCCCACGAGGAAATTTCCGCTTTTCACAGCCGCGGCCTGACCGCGACGGACGTCGTTTCGGCTGGACGCGCAAAGTGGACGTTCGTCGTTGGTCTTCCCCAGGGCTTGTTCGCGAATAGTGAATGGCTCGTGGCGTTGGGCGAGAGAGATTAACTGGTCTTGGCATAATTGGAATAGATAAACGTGGAGAGAGAAGCACCATTGCCACCCAATGAGACAGAGAGAATTCTTTCTACGATTTCTGTAAGATGTGGTACCAGAGGATGTTTCAATGAGAATTGATTTTGATGGTAGATTTGTTGAGGCTATTTTAGCTTGCGTTTTCAATTTATTTATTCATGAGAAAGTATCCTCTGTGCAGTACCATATATTGCAGATTTCTTGTCTAGTATCGCTACAACGAGATAAGGTAGATGCATTAAGAGAAGGTGCCCGAGAGTGTAACTTGCGAGAAAAGAGGGAGAGTGTTACCGTCGGTCAGAATTACAGCTACTTGTCCCTTGACGCTTAGGATACGCTTGCTCCATTTTGCTTACCTCCAGAAGGAGATCCCTGGAGTACGATGTTAGGAAGGAGAGTTAGTGGAACGCTTGGCTGCCAGGAGAGGATTTACCAGATTCGAAGTATTGTAACAACGTTCAGGCAAAATTCTAACGAATACAGAGTAGCTTCAACAATTTCTAAAAATTCTGAATTTAATTTATTTTTTATACAGTCACTTTTTTTTTTCATTTTACTCTGAACTGGTTCTACATTCTCCAAGTTCCTCACGCCTGTCGAACCGATACAATACTTCGACTCACCCGTGGCAGTCAACGTGTTAACCACGGAAACAAGGTTCCGCTATCCCACAAAAGGATCTGCAGGAACGCAGCGAGGTCTCCAAACCACCTTGCGTTAAATGTCTCAAGCGAGTATGTACATGCGTGTGAATTCTTACGGGGATGCACTTTACACGAACCACACCCAGCGTTAGAGGACGGAACGGGTTAAAAGTTACACAGTGGACTGATTATCAGAGAAGAGGGACGGGAACAAACCAAAAAGGAAAAAAAAAACAAGAAAGAAAGCTGCTTAAAGAATGCGGGAATACGACTGCGGAGAACGAAGTTTCTCAGCGAATCGAACTGAAAACCCGTTGCTAAATCAGACTCGCATATACGTTGCACCGTTGATTCTCGATTCGTTCGGAGGAAAATTCTCCGTGTGCCAGATCAGACGGTTCTAATAAACCCTCCTACGCAAATATAATGAAAAGCAGAAAGAGTCATTACTCCAGCGTAATAATTTGCTCCTTTAAAGGCGGGGTTTTTTACCCTGCTTTTAGAAAATGGAACATGAATAAAAGAGAGAAATATTCACTCCAGCTTGCAAAATTAAACGGACTCTCGATGCACACTTTATACCGAGGTTCGTAGAACCGTCTTCTTTGGCACTCTGTTTTAATATCGCCAGATATCGGCGAAACGCGGCTATCGATGTATCGTCGCGCAAAATTCTTCGATTCCGTACGTTTTGAAACACGGGGAGTGAAAGGAAGAAAATTCACCGCCGTCTAGATTGATTCGCTTGGAGAGCACTGGGGAGGATAGACGAATCTGAGAGAGATAGAGAGATGAGATAACGAACTTACGTCACATGGTAGAACGGTGACTACGATCAGCGATCTTCACGATCGATCCCGCGGAAGGACTTAAATTGACGTAGAACTCCTCTTCGTCTTTCGAGACGCATCGATGCATCAGAGCGCGGAATCGCGACGCTCGCGTGTATGACTCGAGCATCGGACGACGCGGAACTTCTCCACTTAAAGTTAATCCCAAAGTTATTACTCGACCCTGGGCTCCTTAGACAGTACCCAAACTTTAAATACGTTTTTCCTGCGAACGTACTTGGCCCTCATGATTCGATTTTGACACGATCTTCGCGGTTCTTGTACTCGATTAGCACGATCTCGCTCCGCTCCTTTTTTCGGTTAACAACGCGGTTTTAGTTTCTCAACGAGGATGACTCCGAGGGAAACGATTTCGACGCGTCATTTCGATTACCGCAATTATTCACGCTATGGTCCCGAAGATCGCCTTATGAACAATAAACTCCGCTGCAGTGAGAACGAGAATTAATTTCCCCTCGAATTATCGATTAGAACCAGAGTATATGAATTATTGCAAAAATTCCAGCGTCACCGTTACCTTCTCTCTCTCTCTCTCTCTCTGTCTCTCCCTGCTTCTCTATACTCTCCAATGAAACGTAACCAACCGATGCAGACTTTCACGATATCGCCGCGATTCGTTTAACAACGAAAACCAAAGAAACCAACGTAAGAGAAAACGGAGGGAGGAAGACGGAATAGGGGTAGGAATCCTCAGGACGTTTCGTCAGATTGGGTGTCCCAGGACAAGGGATCTCGTGGGAGCGTGGATCGTGTGACGCGCGGGAAATGCGCGTGTAAAACGCGTACCGTTTCCCGTGTGCCTCGTACGGGAGTGTTTCTGTGCGAGTACGTGTGTGGATACGTGCGACGTAGGAGGGACACGGGAGATATCGAAGGGAATGGAGTGGATGTTCGCGGGGACCGGGATAGAGAAGCGATCGCTGAGTTTGCGATTCTTCCTACCGCGCTGATCCGCCGTGAAATACGCTCTTCAATGGTCAAGCAATTGGCCAGTTCGCCGGACCATATGAAGCCGTCCACTCCTTCCTCATTTTCCTTCTTCCCCGGACGTGTATCCTTTTCCTCCGTTTATTTCCTTGCGATCTCGACTCCGTGCTCTCTTTGCTCCATTTCCGTGGACAGAGGAGGCGAAGGGAGATGCGCAGCGCGTCGAGAAACCCTTCACGGTACCAATCCTCCTCTCCTCCGGGGGTTCGTATCGTCCTGGTCACGACAAATTTCCCTTCGTCGTCCGAGGGCCCCCGTTTAGTATAGAATCGCGCGTGGCTAATGAACGAGGGCTGACTTTCCGCCCCCCAATGAGAATTTCCGAGCAGACTGTTTTTAATTAGACATTCTTCGGCTTGTATTGGCTCCTGAACGACCTATGGTATATTTCTTTCCCCAGGATATTTGCTTAAACACCGAGACTGCGATTCTTCTTATTTGGTCATGTGGTAGATACTGAACATAGAACTTCCGATCCTTGAACTTTCCATATTTTACGTAATTTAAGTCATTAGGTAACTCTCTTACGAAGATATTGCGAACTTAGAATCTCGAATCTAGTGAAAGTTCTTTTTAAGCAATCGTAATGGAATTTCCAGATTAAAATTCGTGGAAAATAGAGTTAATTAACGTGATATTTTGACAATCGATCTCCAGGATAAACTTTTATCGAAACATTACAATTATCAATCCCCTTGCATCGTTAGCAGAATTTCTCTTCCACGCGAAGTCGTACAGTTCGAATTTCCGCATACTCTCCTGTTAATAATTTTTCATTTCGATCCCCCTAAGATCAGACCGTCCAATCGCCGCGGCTAGAGATCGAATCGAGATTCGCGCGAGATAGATCGTATAGATCAGCCCCTGTCCAAGGTCATCGGAAGACTATGATCGATATACACACAGCAGCGTCGGTTCAGGAAGCGCGTTTCTCGTTACCAGCGGAGAGAACGAGCCAAGCTCCAGGTGTCACGGGGGATATCTCGAATGGAACGGTCGTAAAAGCTTCGTCGGTCTAAGATACCGATCCACGTGGAAAGTCGGATCGCTCGATAACCCCGGGGAGCCGAGTGACAAGCGCGATCTACGCTCGATCTCGGATCGGACGTCTCCTTTAATTGGTGCTGCTCGACTCATTAGAGGGGTAGAAAATGTCCGCTCTCGCGTCCCGATTTTTCCTTCGCTCCCCCTTTCTTTTCCCTTCTTTCGGAGGATCGGTTCTGGCACCTATAAGATTCCTCGACGCGATCCGCGGGGATACAGGCGTGAGAGGATGTGCTCGTGGAGAAGGGGATGACACGATTGTGTCTCGAGGACCACTTGTGTGTACGCGGGAAGCGAGAACGCCAATCGTGGAAAAATACTTACTCGTTGTTCAGCACGCGGAACGACTTGGGCGACATGCAGTTGACGCTCCAGTCGGTGTTCCCGTGCTCGTTGCATATCGTTATCGAGAACCTCCCGTAGTTCGCTCTGATCAGGTGGATCAGCTTTCCCTCGCCGCATTCGATCCACAGTGTCTTGCCCTCGCAGGCGTATGCGGTGTCGTACCTCTCTGGAACAGAACAGAAAATTGGAGTGTTAGTAGACACTTTCGGAAAAGTTGGCAGAATTGAAGTATTCAAGCGATCTTAACCCTATAAGTTAGATGAAAATTTGTGCAAATTCGAACAAATTTTTTCTTATTACTTAGAAATATCTTATATAATTCCCATTTAGGACTTAGCCTATCCTATCTAACTAATTTAGGGTGTCAGATATATTCATTCACCCAACTCAAGGGGCTCAAATCACTTCCCTGCAAAATACATAATCACAATCAAAAAAAGTACTTCATTATACCCGATTCAAAAATATTATTAACTGTATCATGTATTTATCGAAACAGTCCAGCTTCCCCTCATTCCCTCTCAAAGGCGACAGTAGCACCCAGGTGGTCAATCCCTAGCAAAACACCCAGTCGCTTTCATTTCGATTGCAGTCGGCTGTGCTCAATGGAAGGCTAATTAGCCAGTGAAATCGTCGAACAATGGGAAAACTGAATAAAATACAGGAGTCACGACTCCGTATCGAAGAAACAACGCCGAATGCCACGTCAGCCATCAGCGATAGGGCCTCGGGGAGGGCTTGAATTACCCGCGAATGAATAAGGAACCCGAGAGGGGAGGGTCTGTCGAGGTTTCTAAGCGGCGTGAGTCAAGGACACGTCAAAGTAGCTCGCACGGAATTACAGTGACGAGTCGAAGCGTCGCAAGGAGGGTTGGCCGAGTGAAGGGGATGCATTAGCGCAGTTGGTAGGCCGTGTCGCGAACTGTAATGGAATTAAGATAAAGGGCGCGCCTCTGTATAGGCGTGTATACAGGGGGACGCAAACAATGAGACATCGTGGAGGAGAGGCCACGTTGCTCCTCGGTTGCTGAAAAGGAGGCCCAAGATAGCCCTGCTCTCTGACTTCTCTTTGTCGATCCTTCTCTCCTCTGCTCCCCCATCTCGCGGAAATTTATCCCGCGGAAAATCTGCCGCCTGGAGGTTTCTTTTCAAAGCAAATTAGCGAATTTAAAGGCGCGACTTTCTTCGAGGAAGAGCCGCCCCCTCGCCATGCCGCGCGTCTCCCGCGACGCATTCTTCCGGGACGTGGCTTTTCTCCGTTGACGTAACGAGGCGCGGTTTAATGGCCGCGAAAATGGCTGAAGTGGCGCGGGAGTATCTTCTTTTCGAGTGACGGACGGCGTGCTGAAGAATTTTGTTTCGCTTTCAATGGAGGAACAGGGGGAGGATTGTGAGGATTGTTGCGAGCTGGGGTGAATGATTAAACTAATTCAATACAGGAGGGAAAGAAATATAAGAGCGAAGTCTTCACAGAAATTTTAATACTGAAATCCTGTAGAACAATTTTGAAGTGGAGAATGGAGTCAAATAGGCCCAGATTTTGAAAATTGTTTCGAAGCACCTGCATGTCGACAGACCGTTCCAAATGATACACGTAAGGATCTGAAGTGAAAATACTTGTCTCGAGAAAGAATATTCAAGCATCATGAATCGCTCCGACACACCAGACCTGCGCATCAGTACTTCATAATTCACGTACCAGCAACAATTGCTCCTCGCGGAGTACTGTAACCAGCTCGCAAGATGCTCGAACGAGATAAAAAGAGCTGCTAAGAAGAGTAACAGCGAGAAGAAAGGGTCGTAAAACTAGGTCCGGGTTTATTTAGACGGAGGAACGATAGATCTGCCATAATACCGGTCAGCCATCGTGTCCGGGTCGGTGACGAAGGGCGCAGACGGTGCGCGTCTCGAGGAAGGAGGAAAAGGCAGAAGGAGAAGTACTCCGAGGAACGAGAAGCAGAAGACTGCCACGGGGGCAAGGACGAGAGGAGCTCTATAGTCTGGGAGAGGGGCTGTAATAACTCTGGCCGTGAAAGCCCCGTCGTGAGTTCATTAGTTCCATACCGACGCGCCACAATGCCATTTTAGAGCGCTGTTAGGACTTTCCGCGAATAACGCGCATCAACGACGGATTTCTTGCTGACTAAAATTATAGCATCACCGCCGAACGACTTTTTACCTGTCGCTGCAGACATTGTGATCGTTACACCTTGGATATTAGCTCGTTACCTTTTTTCCTTGGAGACGACAGCCGTGATGCCTAGGTTATGAGGTTCTATCCTGCGACGAGAGCCCCGTGTGAAATACGTGAGACATGCATTGAAGAATGTAAGAGTTTAATTATGTAATAATGTTATTATACAAAGAAAATGAAGGTTGGTCTTGGAAGAGGCTAGAAGAGGATTCAAATCCCTGGATTTTAGTTAACCATTGTATCAAGTTTCACAAAAACGAGTCAAAAACCAAATTCAACTCCCAGTAGCCTATCGCCATCGATTCAACGGAAGTACGTAGAAGAATAGTCGTGGACAAGCGTGTTGGGCAGAACAGGCACGGGGAAATGCCAATTTTACGGTGTCCCGATGCTTTCCATTATCGTAAAGGGTTTCAAAGTATTCACTGTAAACGAGAACGAAATCGTTGGTCACGGAAGAATGGATTTCTCGACGGGAGCAAAGAAATGTTATATTTTATAGGCTCGAGGTAATTTCTTGCCCCATTCCTGCCCCTGCATCACGGTTAACCGAACGACCCTAGTCCTCCACCGCTTATAATTCCACGCTGCAGTTTGTTTGCTGTTAATTAAGCGTGCCTCGATAATATCGAGAGGGATTGGAAATCGATACACGCTAGCGTCTGCATTGACACCCACGGTCAGACAATAGACACTTCGTTCATAATGAAAAATTGATACGAAATAGAATTTCGTTAGAAAAATTTGTATGAACACAGAGAACCTGTGAATAATAGCTGAGGAAGCTATTTTGCATTTTAAACAAGAATTAGGACCATATGGTGCCTCACATTTTAGACTCACAACTTCAGCTACTCCAAAAAGTGATTTACGTTCTCTAAATCATGTAATAAGTTGTGGAACAGCTAGACATTATATTACGTACCTCGAACATTACTCCGATAAAAACACCCTGCTACTGTGCAGGCCGAATAAGCTTCGGTTTCAGCGTGTCGTTGGCGCGTCACACGCAGCTGCGCCTTGCAACCGGTGCATTCTCTCGGTGCACCTCTAACATGCACACGGCGAAAAAAAAACGGCCGCGTTCAAGCTGACGTAAGGGAGCGCACTCTGCGGCAGCTTCCTCGTTCAAAGCTGGGGCCTTTAGCACTTCTCCATCTTTTGTTACGATCACTTTGGACCTCTCTTTTGTTGCCCGTGCTTTGTTATAACACTTGAAGTGTTAACACCACGAACTTTTAATTTTAACTCTGAATCGTTAATATACAATCAGAGCGACATCATTCCTCCCTGTTTTACACTGTGCCTCTTGGAAATGAGATTCAACCAGGAAGAACTAAAAACCTCGTTTAAAGGATCAAAGTGATTGCGTTTTAATTAACTGCAGCGCGACCGAACGAGAGAGTCGAAATTAACGATGGTTCTAGCTTTGCGAGGCCCAAACACGAGTTCCATGGCCATTGTAACCGCGACTGTGCGTTGCTTACGCTGTCAGTCGCAGCTGCAAAGCGAGACGCGAAAAGGGAGGATCGCGATTCGCGCGAACAGCGAAATTGAAGTGCACTCTTCGCCCCAACTTCTGTGCCGAAAGCGTTTTTCCACGTTGCGCGATTCTACCGCCGACTGTGGCTGTCTTGGCAGGGGAAAAAGAGGAAAAAAAAACGAAGAATTTCCTCATGGAAACGCGCGAACAGGAAGGATAATGACGATGCACGGGTCGCGCAATAACCCAGGTCGTCGTCCCGACGCCGAGGCGACACGGAAATCTCCCATCTTTTTACCAGCGCTCTCTCGTCTGACCCTCGTGTATCGCACTTTGACGCGAGTGCATTCGAATGAATGCCGCGAAAAGTTTTTTAACGAGTGCACTCTCTCTCTTCTCCGGCTGCGCCGCAACGCCTCGCTGCATCTGGCGAAAATGACGACGCTGAAATGACGACGCTCGGTGTAACGACACCGTGTCATTCCTAGGAAAAATATTCAAACGAAATTGCCGGGCCCTGTTAACGCTTTTCTGGCCCGTGGATACGTGGCAAAGTGAACACGAAAGAGGGAACGATGCGTGAATCGACGACAGTGTCGATTATGTTACAGAAAAGGCTAGAGGGTCTCCTCTGAGTACCTTCCATCGAGCTGAATAGTCGAAGAACTGAGGAAACTTGACAGAACGTGAACTCAGATCCAATTCCAATTCCAGCTGGATACGAAAGCAAAACTCTGTCAACCTATCCATTCGTCCTTCGCGTCCAATATCCGAGGGAAGCCTTCCTCGCAAACTATCCCCGATAGCTGACTAGCGTTCGTATGATACCCATCTGTTACACCTTCTGCAACCTTCCCCGAGATTCACGGTGACGTGACTTTCCGTCACACGTTCCCACCGAAAGTTCTTTGAAGTCGACCTAGCTGTCGTCGGCGCTCGCGACAGAGGGCCAGTCGCAAGGAAGGTGAGAACGCTGCAGGATTTCGTGCGGTCAACGTGCAGCCTGAACTCTGTTCAGGGATTCTAAATACGGATTCCGAGGCAACAACGGGCTTCCAACTTGTCGCAGCCCTCGAGAAAGCTCCCGCCAGGGTAACTGTGTGCGTGGATCTCCGTGAGCCCACTGCTCCGTGTGCATCGGCTCTCTACGCCAGCAGGTACACGCGTACACCCGTGCACGATGGGGTGGAAGCGGTCGTATACCGACAGGACCTTCCTCCAGGGACGAAGTTTCAAGGGAGCCTGGACGGCGCTGGCATCTGTGTTTCGAGTCGTTCGATCGTCCTCAGGATTTACGTACTCTGTCGAGTTCGAGAGCCTGGCGAGCTGCGAAAGTAGGGATCCACTGGTGAATTTACGCGTCCCGGAAGCGGTCTGTACCTGGCGAACTTTCGAGACGGGGTTCTCGACTTTGACTCTGACGTGAATGAGAAAACGCCTTGAAATTGGGGCTTCGATCTTTGACACTCTAAGTCCTATCCAAGTTGGCCTATTTGGGGCCTGTTTCCTGAGGAATTCTTTCATTCCATTAACACGCTCGCTGCCGAGTGTAAACGACGAACCATCGTGAAACTGCCAGCCATGCTACTCGCCGTTAACTCAACACAGGTATCTCACGCGATGGCGCGTGAGCAGCAGCTCGCAGATTTTCGGCGTGTACCAAAAACGGTACACGTTGTAGAGAATGTGTTAAATAGAATGTTAATAGGCCACGACCCGCGAGTGGAAAACGCAGGAGGACAAGGCAGTAGCCTCTTTCCCGACTCGCTGAATAATTCAAGCCGCGGGGATGGGGGACTCCGTGGAGCCGGGTTCAACGTGCGCGTGAATAATTCGGGAGCCGTCGATGGACAGTGTTTGATACGATCGCAGACAACTCGATCTATGTTTAATCGAGGCGAGCCATTCGTCCGTATATTGGGAGATTGAAAAATGGCGTGGTCGGACACGCGAGGAGCTATCGTTGGCTGTAAGTAACGAGCTGAAATGAAGGAATAGGTCAAACGTGGCCAATCGACGGGGGCTGGATGTATCTGACGGGAGAGGAACGAATCCGCACAATTAAATATCGTATCGTTCGCTTGGGCGAAACGAACCACCCGAAACGTGGGGAGGAGGGCAGAAGTTGCGAGTACCCGCGTATTAGCGTCCCTCGGAGGGGGATAATTAATTACCTGCTCTGCTCCATCACACGAGGCAGGCCCGTACGTATCGCCAATAAACCATTCGATATTTCTCGATTAATTCGAGATTCGTCGGGGCTAGCTGCGAAACACGGGCCTCCCTTCTCTTCTTTCTCCTCCTCCTCCTCGCAGTCCAGGGCATCCCGTCGGACGGCGCGTGGAGGGAAAAGAGGAGAATTGCAGTTTACCATTAATGACTTCGGGTAATAATATATCGGAGGTCCGGCGAGCCGTGCCTCCCGCTGCCGTGGCGGTCGACTTGAAAGGGCCGACCTAACAGCGGGATGTCGTCAGCCTGATGCGGCCCGAGACCTCGAAACCTTTGCCACGGTATATACACTCGCCGTGGGTGATGCCTCGTTGATACACTGTGCGGCCATTGTTGCCCGCGAGCAACAATTCCCTGGGACGTTGTAGCGCGGAGATAAGTCGCCGAGGAGACTCAATGCCGAACTGGAGGACAAACACCTTTGGGTCATCGATTTGGGAGGCGAGATTTTCGCTTCATAGGTCAGGGCATTGAGTGACTGCGCTATCGAGGACCCCATCGTGTGGAGAAGAGACTCTCTTCAAGAGATCGTGATATTCAAGATATAATTTCTTTGGGATCAATGAGTGGACCAAAAGGCACTTTTTTGGAGCTTTGATACGAGCTGGAGGGTCTCGGTGGCTGAGAAGAATAATGATATACTAAACGATTACTCTGTTTGGGTTTGGATAATCGATGAACAGTCTTTGATGGATAAGCCTCGCCAAATTGAGAGTACCAGAACAGTATCTCTAAACCAAAGGGCTCTATATTTAATGCAAACAACGTCAGGAACATGCTTCTCCTCTCGAAAGGGTAGCGCCACAGCAACCAATTCTTCACACTTCAGGCCAGATGCAGGGGCAAAGGGCAACATAAACTGAGCATCATCTGTTGAACCAAACGATAACAGATGAGTCGAGTCACTGAAGGATCTACCACTAAACGTCTACTTTATTGCGCGAAGACAACCTAAAACACAGTCGAAGGTTAAACCAGACGAAACGTGGGAGAGGATGCACCACATCGACTACTCTAAAATTGTATCAGACCTAAATCACAGGGGCACAAAGACAAAACCGAACAATAGAAATATCCATCAAAGTGAAGCAGTTTGAATCGTTCGCGAGGGGCAAGAAAATATTTCCCTTCCGACGCAGGAACGCGCGCGGAACGTCCAGCGGGTGCTTGACCAGTGTCAAGAAGCAAAAAGAACTCGCGGCTATCGATCGAGAGCAACATTATAGAGACGCGAGTTCAGTGCGTCGGTGCGCGCTGCTCGTCCGGTTGGCCATGCATCTTTGGGCTCGCCGAGGCTGCACACGGTTGCTGCACTCTCCGTGAAGCGCTCCCGGGACGCATAAATCAAAGTCCTCCGCGGAGACTTGCCTCGGTTACGTTCTTCGTTCCTCTCCATCTCGCTCGATCCTCCGTGTCCCTGTTCGTATCTCTCCCACGAGCGTGTCCCTCTCTCCTCCTCGCCCCGCCGTCTCGTCCCATCGGATGGAGCCTCGAGAGTGTGTCGGCGGGATTTCTAATTCAAGCTAATCCTTTTTCGCCGCTCTAATTACATTATCAATTCACCGACGGAGAAGGACCTGCCGGCGAGGACCCGTTGCGTGTGCGCGTGTGCGTGTATAATATACGCGGATACGCTGGGTGCATCGGCATTTACATGGTCGGCCTGTTGCACGTCGCGGTCTCGTCGCGCTCGACTGATTTATGGCGGCCGAATAAATTATAAGGAGGAGATAGAAAAGAGCGTCGACCGGCTTTGGGGAGCCGGTGTCAGCAATTATCTGCCGTTTCTCCGCTCCGAGGAGCGATCGATTATCTCGCTGGACTCACGAAATTTCGGTGTCGAGCCGAGTTCTCGATCACCTAGAGGGCGACACTGTTTAGTCGTCTATTTTCTGAGGGCTTTGCTTCGGGGTATTTATTTACTTATTTATCTATTTAGGGGTATGAAAACCCTTTCATATACAACAGAGAAACAATTTACAAACACATTTAACACATACTGAGAACCTTCAGAAACTTTGAGAACATTATGAAAGCCTCCAATTTTTCATTTTCTAGAGATATACATCCTATTCGACCCCTGAAGCAGCGATAAAACCCTTCCCACCCTCACGACACGAAATTCCTCCCCAATACCCTTCTACGCACCGTGCTACGTCTTTAATTAGCCAGCCTGGGAGAAATATTCCAAGAGTTCGATCTCCCTTGCGCGTGTGCGTGCCGTCCAGAGGCCCAATGCGAAGACACGCGATTAAACGCGAATCGTAATTACATTCCGCGAAGTCGACGGCACAGTATTTATGAAGTCTTCGTTAATTCGTACGAGCAACTCACTTCGCGCGGCGATAATACGATCCAGGCGCAATTTCGCGCTTAGGAAAGCACGTGGGCATAATTTACGGCTCGGCAGACAGCTGGACAAGGCACTGGGGGACGGTTTAATTTCCGATCGAGCGAGCTAGGGGCCAGACGGCCCATCGACGCGGCCGCGTCGTCTTCGGAATGACATTGTCCCTGGCCGAGGCGGCCCCTCGGATCGTTTGCCCGCGCGAGACAGATGCAGCGGGGCCGGAAATAAGAAACCGTATTATACATCCTATCGCGTAGTTTTCATGGACCGCCGTGACGTCACGCAAGATAGTGCGGGAGTAATCCGAGACACCTCTTATCCAGCTTATTTAGCGATCACGTTTCATACATCTCCCATTCATAATATTTTCACTGTGCCTGGCGTGTACGGAATGCCGATCCAATTACACCGACGACGAATTATCGGGCGATACGCGGAACGATCCAGAGGATGAACGCTGAAGACCTTTGCAACCCCATTCCCAAGAGCAGTCAATCATCTCTGAGATACCTACGGCAGATCCTTGAATTTTCTACCGATATATAAACCAAAATTGCTAGTATCTTTATCGAATTCGAAATTACAGAAATAGCATGTTCTGCATTTAATTAACCCTGAAATTTTAGCGTCTGTGTGGTTTCATCTGTCTGCACAGACTCGTCACCTCGAAGTCAGTAAGGGAGCAATCGCGCTCTCAAGGATACATCCTTTACACAGCTCCCATTTCGCTAATAATCTTCATGGCCCGCATTTTACAGCGTCAAATTCGATTCGCATTACACGACAGCTAACACGTTTGGTCGCGTGTAAACGGCGACGATACAAGAGGAGAGGGTGAGAGCATAGGGGGAGAGAGACAGAGGGATGGGGCCTCGGAGAGAAGCGAAAGATCGTTACTGTCCTTTCCATATGAAAGAAAGAGAGAAAAAATGCTGGCATGGAGGACGGGAAACCGATCGCGAGACGTCACTCATCGCGGACGTCGGCACCGTCGTCCAACCCCTGTCGATATCAGTTACCCCACTCGCCGCGCGTCGCTTGATCGATGACCGACGCGATGGAAATGACATTTCGCGGAATGCCGTGTTGTCGTCACCGACCGCTCTTTCTCTCTCTCTCTTTCTCTCTCGTTCCCTCACTGTGTCACTCTCCGTTTCTCTGACCCCTTTTTCTCTCCCTTTCACACCCTCTACTTATCCTTCTCTCCGGCTTTTTTTCTGATTTTTTCGCTCCCTCGTTTCCTCCCCGATTCTGTTTGCCCGAGAGGCTCTCCACATTTTTTTTTCCTTTTTCATTTCGGGACCGTTCCCAGCGAAACGATCGCCCAGCAATTTTCGAACACACCGAGCCGCGAGATCGCGAAACCACCCTCCCCGCCCCTCGCTCCTGTTTCCAAGTCCGTAATTGCCCGCCTTTGACCGGAATCATGTAACGCGTGACCATCAGCCACGTCGAAATACGCTTTGTATGCAAAGCGCCGTTTCGTAGGCCGTCGAGCGATCCTGTTTTTTAATGAAAAGCTGCACCCCGTATCGCGTGACGCGCGTCGGTCGACAGGTTTTGCCACTTCTGACGGGATTTTCCTAATTTCGATCGTGAACGTCGGAAAACACTGCGCTATATTTCTTTTTCAGCGCGAGCTTTTGTGCTGCACCAAAAGAGGAGGAATTGAAAAAAAATATTCCTCCTGTTGCTATTTTTCCATTCACTTTGGTATTTCACATTTTTTAAATTACTTTTATTCGATAGATACACCTGTTAAAGTACACAGAGACGTACATTCACCAAGAGACGTAAGGAATAAAATCAATTTTTTTGTTTCAAGCGATGTGACGTAAATAGCATCCACGTTAAACCGACTTTTTATCCATCAATTAGCAGTTATTAAAACCTCCAGCATATCGAAGGCGGAGTCCTCGTGCGCGGGATAGCGGTATTACGAATTAATTTCCCTGAACAAAGGGGACGCGCAGGGGCTAGCGGGAGAGGGGCGGCGGAAAGGAGGATGGCTCTCATAAATTTCCCAGACCTGGCTGGAACAAAAGGACGATTGTGAATGCGCTAGGAAAAAATCGTCCGACCACGTGCGATATATACACACGTATCTTGATTAATTCAGATACTCGAGCTTTTCTCGCGAGGGGGAATCCCACGAAGTCGCAGACAGACGAGGAGGGATGGACGCGTGGTTTGGCGCCGCGACGGAAGGGAAAGAGACATCTAACGCGCATCTACGGCTATCGCAAGCGACATAATTGCGAGGTATACTTCATTAAATGAGATCGTCTGAGTCGGTGGGCGTATGTGTCGCGTCTCGTTACGTTCACTCTCGATTTCGCGGCGTGTTGGTGAGGGCACTCGTTTCCTCTTCCATCTTCGTTCCCGTCTCGCCCCACGCGCCGCTTCTTTTCACCTTTTTCCTCTCGCTTTGTCTGCCCACCCCCGTCGTTCCACCCGCGCCCTGACGGGGTGCGCGTGCACATACGTCGAGCCAAACCCAGCATCCCCCATCGCAGTACTCGCGACGACGAGCGTACTCCACTCGAAAGCTTTGACATCGGAGACGTCGGCAAGTACACCAGAGAACGGATTTATCGGATATTCTTCTGCGTGAAGGGGGTGGGTGGGTGTAGACGGAACGCAGCAACCGCGAGGGGATGGTATAGATTATTGCCAGGCTGAGGGGTG
Organism: Calliopsis andreniformis; assembly: GCF_051401765.1. NCBI lineage: Eukaryota > Metazoa > Arthropoda > Insecta > Hymenoptera > Andrenidae > Calliopsis > Calliopsis andreniformis. The sequence goes on from NC_135073.1 coordinate 14,917,162, forward strand.
GGTTCGTTGGTCCTGTACGAGCAGGGAGAAAAATTTGTTTCGCGGACGGGAGTTATCGGTGGCGGAAACACGGGGGAGAGAGGACTCATATTAATGAACGACATTTATGTCCGAATTAGGATTTTAATATTCGCCGGAAAAAGGGTGCTCGTTACGCTGCAGCCCTTTGTCCGTGGGTCACTGCAGTAATTGTAAAATTCTTCGTTACTTTCATTAGCCATGGAATTGTTCCTTTCTCCGGCGAGCGGGAAGAATTTTGTTTAATTAGCCTCTGTCTTCCGACTAGCCGTTTCGCTGGCTCCTCGCGAACCAGTCTCTTGATATCGATATTTTTTCCCTCCCCTGTTCAGCGCGAGATGGAGGCACCATTATTGATCGTCTGCGCGAAGATATGGTCACCAGATGATCGCTGGAGATGTTTAGTCTCGCGGGATTGTTTCCGTCTGGATTTCCTTTTTCTTTTTATAAAAGCTTCATAATATGATCTCCGTTTCGGAGATCTTTAAGAGAAAATATACTCGGACCAATTGACTCGTTCAGCTTTTTCTCCCTCCCTGTAATCACTGATATTATCGTTTCCTAAAGTATCGCCCTTTCCTCCAGGTTCATCCTGTATATTATCGAAGGAAATAGCTTTCCTCCTCGGTAAGTCTATTCCTTGAACCTCTGATTAGGCTGTCCTCGCGTCGGAAGGCCTCGGAAGGGAACGAGGACGAAGGGAAGGCGGATAATTGTACGCAGAGGACGCGGACCTCGAGGGACCGGTCCCTGAGGCCAGTTCCGATCGGTCGTACGTCTTCTTGAGATACTACTCGTATCGAGTTTCCAGGAGGATCGACGTATATCGTTCTCCACGTCGGCGTACCGACAAGAAACGACGATAGGACCGGCGTTCTTAGCGTGGACGCTCGACTCTCGTGTGTGGGGGATGCTGCACGACGACGTCGACGCCTCCACGGGTCAAAGACCACAGAGAGACGGGGGCTAATAAACGTAGCACGTGTCCCTGCATCGGAGGCGAATCGACATTTTCGATACTCGAGGTAATTAAAGAAACAATGTGTCGTGCCTCTTCGCCTCGTTGCCTTCAATAGGCCATCGTATTATGGATCGACCGACTGGAGTTTACGACCGACTCGACGGACGATTGTTTATCGTTACTTCCGTGTAATTGAATATTCCGTGATCCCTCGCTCGCCAGCCTCTTCCGTGTTCGATAGCGCGCGATTTTTCCTCCTCGCCTGCTAACGCATTGTATGGAGAAATTGATTGAAGGCGTAGTCTATCTCGCTGATTCTTTCTTTTGTGATTTTCTTCTTCAGTTCTGTAGGATTTAAAGAGAATTAAAGGGGTGGTATTTCATAAAATTAAGGCCAACCTGACGACTGATTTTTCCTTGGCGCTTCGGAATATTCCCTGAATTTTAAGGGGAGCTTCTCTTTAATCCAGTATGGCGGGTATGCGGAAGAAAACGGTCCTTGGGATAAAGAATCCGCGCTTTATAACGTTTCGAGAGTGACTTAGTAAGTCGTGCAACTCTGCTCGCCGAGCGAGAAAGCTGCGACGAGAATTTCTGAAAGAAGACTAATGAACTTGTTGGCTCTCGGCCGACAGAAGGGTCATTTCGCGGTTCTTAACCGCGGCTCGAATAAAACGGCGATTCTGCTCGGCTAAAGCGACTCTGGGATTTCCGAAAAAATGCATCTCGGTTGACGGCGGGACTCCGATAAAAATTGGAGCAGCTCGCAACGTTCACTTCTCGTCGAGCTTAATTTGGGAGACGCGAAAGATTTCGTTTACCTTAGACGTCATTAAAAATAGTTCTGGAAGAGTTTGGAAAATTAAACGAATTAGCATTGGTAAATTAGTGTTTCAGATTTGATTTGTGATTATTAAGAGAAGCCAGTGTCCTAAGAAAATTTATAACACGCAGTCACCGTCGCGTGATTCAAGCATTGCGCTCGACGTGTTAAATTAGAAGCCAAAGCAGTAACGTAATCGCAGAGAATAGCAATTACTCTGAACTTTACGGTGCCATAGTTATAACGCGACTCTCCACGACGCATTCCAATTAAAAAAGAAACCGTGATTACCCACCGCTTCGAACTTCCCTGCCACTCCACTTCAATTACTGCCTCTACGTACAGCCCTTGATTAATTCAAATCATTTTCCAGTCGTCCAGGCAGCTCCAATCTACCGCACGGTAACTTGGCAGTAACAAAATGAATTGTTCACGAGATTTTTATCCCTCGACTTACGGCCCGTGGCTCGTCTGACTATCAAAACGATCGCGTAGACGTGCACACAGGCAAAGTACACAGACGTACGGGCTGACCGAGAACAAGTTGGCCAGTCCGATCGATTGTGACCAGTGACCGCGTTTAATACACCCGCATAAATAATAAACGGGCCTCGTTGGTGGGATGTAAACGCGGGACCGTGTGCTCGGGGTTATCGGGGTACACCGAGTCGAGAGCAGCGAAATGATCGAGGAAGATCAACAACGCGTCCGAGCCGTCCAAGCAGAGTGAAAAGTTCGCTGGAAATTCCACCAGGGCCGAAAAGTTTCCAAATTAGAGCACAGATCGGGGCGAGGAGTGCTATGATTTTTAACTAGAACCCTTCCAGTCTGTGATTTTAAGAGTCTTGAACTTTTCAGGGAGAATTCGAAAGAAAAGAAAGTCTGGCGTTATTTATTGAGAAGGATATTGAAACATTTTGCAAACAGTGTTCAGTCGAGGAGAGTGAGATTAAATTAGCGTAGAGATGATGGAAAGAGTTATTAAAATATCTATGTGGAATTCTTTGAAAGGGACATAGTCAAAAGGAAAATGTCAGAACTGATCTCGAGGATCTTAAATCTCCATAACTCTACTGACATAACAATGATGCTATGTATGTAAATCGCTATGTTCCATAAGCTAACCCAGCTCTAGTCTGATGTAAAGAATCTTTCTACATCGCGGGGATTTCGTGGTCACTTTTTCACCTGTCAAAGGCGAGGCGCCTAGCCAATCCAATATCTGTTCCGTCGGTATCAAAAGAAGGTTTCAGTTTTATCAGCTGGACGAGAAACAGGCTAACAAAAATTTCTCCTAGAATGAAGTACTCCTCGGAATAACTGGCTCCACGCCCAGGATCTTGCGCAACCGGAGAACACATCACGCGACACGCGACACAAATAGCGTTCGAAACGTTTCACTTCTCGCCTATAATCCCACTATCGACGCCCATCGTGATCCTTTCTCGCCAGGAATCTTAACGTCTCTGCTGTTGCGGCGATAACGTCCAATCGCCGATAAACCGAGAACGCACGTGCCGATACGAGATTTACGCTCTCGATGCTTCATCCAGGTCGGACTAACAATGAAAAATTTCCAAAATATCAGTTACAGACAGCTGCGACTAGTCTACAGAAATGAGAAAGATTTGAATGTCTCAAAATTTGAAAATCTAAATATTTAAATATCTAAAAATTTAAATATTTGAATGTTTGAAAATTTAAATATTTGAATATTTGAAAATTTGAATATTTAAATATTTGAAAATTCGAATATTTGGAAATTTGAATATTTGAAAATTTGAAAATTTAAAAATTTGAATATGTGAAGATCTGCAAATTTGAATAGATATTTATAAGTGAAATTAAAGTTGAGAGATTCGAATTTGTTGTACTTCTATCGAGGAGGTCGTAAATATTGCTACTATCAGGCAAGCGCGACTCATCTGAAGTGAACAGCGACAACGTTAGTCGAAATCGAAGGAAAGCTCGCGTTAGGCGAGAAGACGCTGCAGGGAAGAAGGTAATGATCGCGAGAGAGTCGTCGCGAAGTTCGATGAACGCGACAGATAGCTCGGCTCCATTTTCCTGAAAGCGAACGCACGTGAGCAGACTCCTCTTAACTGACTCGGTCACGTATCGACGATAAAATTTTATCCGCTCTGGCAATCCGCGACTTTGCCTCAGCTTTCTCTGTCTCGTTCGATTTGGTAGCGATTGATCGCGTGAATTCAATTCTTGCGACTAGTAAGCCCGATTCTTCGAGATTCTGTGTAGCTTCTGGAACGACGTATTCATTTCCACACGAGAAAAGTAATACTACAAATAGCAGAAGGATTTAATAATTTATTGAGTACTAGTAAACTAGACTTCACTGATTCTGTAACCCTTTTCTATATTACTTAGCTCGCCAATTCGTGCAGAAAAAAAGTGTTTCAACTTTGTTCAATTTTTAACGAGAGTTTCTCAAACAAAAAAGTACGGTAGTCAACATGGATGCCCTGAAAAATACATAGCGGCATGTTTCTCCCCGTTCGGGATATGCTGTGAAACTGGCGAAACATTTAGGCTGAAATCGTGGCAAGATCGAAGAGATCGCGGTTGCATCGGCATGTTCCGTGCTCCCTCCTCAGGATTCCGCGAAGAAAGCGGGTGTTATCGGGATAGAAACGTTGGCTGTGTCACGCAACGCAGAAACGAAAGCCTCTGTCACGGCATGACTGCATTCCTGCGGTATTTCGGACAGGTTGAATCGTAGATGGATACCTTGACGCCTTTCCCGACAGGCAATTCAGTGAATACCACTGTACTGCTGTTTCCTCCGTTCAGTGAAAACAGTTATCAAGCGACACTATGTAATTTCAAAAAAGAGGGATCTTATGCAGTAAATTAATTTAGTCTTCTAAAGGCTTAAAGTCTTTCCAGTTTTATCCATGAATATTCTAGTATCATTAAAAAAAAGCACAATCGAGATGTCTGTGTCTAATGTTTCAGCTGTCCTATTCTACTTCGACGACAAAATTAAAAGAAAATCTGTGGAAGGTCACGTACACTTAAAAATAGCTGAAACTTGAAATGTCTTAAAAATGATTTTTAACATTAAATCGTAATTAGTGTATAATGTTCACCCCAGACTATTCTCCAGTAATTCACTACTTCCTTTGAAAGAAACCCGATTCGATTCCGCGACGCGAAAGTGGCGAGATCGCGTTACATGGCCTCGTTTCTCGCATCCACACGTCAAGGAGTCCGTTGCAAAGGCACGAAAACGAAACGGGAGAAGACGCAGGTGCTCACGAACGGCCGGCCCTGTAATTAGGCTAGGGATGCCGAATCCTCCTGCAGAGGTAGCGGTAGCTGATCACCTTAAGGGAAACGTGTCAAACACGCTCGGGCTCAAGGATATACGTGCGAGGAACTTTCACCTTGGATTCCTTAAAAAAATGACCACGAAACCCTCTTACAAAATCTCATTCACTATCTCCTCAAAAATTCATGGCGGCTCCCACCACGGCGACATAATCCCAAAAAATGTGACCATGAATTCACCGTTCCACTAACCAAAAGAGACACCCTTAATCTCCCCGCCTTGTTGTCTTTCTTATCACCCATCTCACAATTGAATTCTCACGCAGCCTTATCTCCACAGGCGAGTGCTACCTACAGTGAGAAAAAAAGGACAGTAATAGCCTCGACTCTTGCACCCTTGGCGTAGCCTAATCTCGCGAGAGATACCACTCTTTAGGCCAGCAAAGTGTCGACGGCGTTCTCGTTAGGGGGTCCAACGAACAGACCGGAAGAACTTTGCAGGGTGGTGCGTCAAGGAGCAGCCGCAACGACCGCGACACCGACGCGCTGGAGAGATTCGGATCTTTCGAGGTGCGCGACCGTGGTCAGGGGGTGGTCGGGGCATGGGGCGAGGGCTGAGACGACGGCAGTCGAGGGTGGCTTGAAAGAGGTGCTTTACATTATTTCGAGAAGCAGGTTCCGCGTTCCGTGGAGGGCCAAGTGCGAAGAAGGCGGATGAATGGCGAGCGGCTGGAAAAGGAAGGGAAGAGGAGAAGGAACGCATGGGAAAGAAAGGGCGACCCTGGGGGACGACAGTCCGACGAGAGATTTAATTACACGATTGGTTTAAAGGTTTTTCTGCCCGACGATCGCCGCATTGTCAGTGGGAGAATCGTGGAAACCCGTTTCTTCTTCACGGCTACTCGCGCGTCCCCGACGTCCCCGTCTTCTGTGATTCATTATTGAACACGTCCATTAACGAGGTTACCGTGCTGTTTTTTCAGCCGCTGGCACACACAGGGCGATTTAATAGGGCGGACGGTTCCGCTTCTTGCCCGATCCGCTGTTTGTTCGACTTTAATTCTTCGTCCGTGATTCCTGCGTCGCTTGGGGGCAGAGCCTGCGATTTCATAATTAAAGAAATCAATTTTATTCATAATCGAATCAACGAAACGCCTTTTTCACTGTCACCCTTCTGCAGACTGTCTCTTTTTCAGTAGGTTTCTTCTACTGTAGCTCGTTAAGGGTAGAAACATACAGAACGCTTGGTTACCAGCACTGACACTTCTCATTCTTACTCATTTATTTCTTCCTATTCTTTCTCATTCTGGCTTGTTGATTTGTCTGCGCCGTGGTAACCAACGTTCTGTGGTTCTAGGAGTCTACCCTAAATCATTTTTCCTGAAAAAAACATTGCATGAAAAAACGCAAGTGTCTTATGTGGAGCTAGGGCCGCGGGGTTAAACATTTCCTTTCAAAAAGCACTTTACTCTGTCCAAAAATCTCTTTTTCATTTTCCAAACGAAGAGCCGTCCTAAAGACCTCTAGATCCGTTTTATCGCCAGGTCCATACAAGACCACCCCCGCCCCCTGAGAACACAGAAAAAAGGAATCCCATGTAGTAGCTCGCGCAATTTCCACGATACCCCTTTGCCAGAGGTCCCAGGGTAGCGAGCAAGAGCGTAGAAAGCAAATTTCACGCTAGGAGGTCGGGGGTTGCACTTAGTCCGCGGTAAGATCGAGTTCTTTTCGTCGAGGTCAGTTACAGCCGCTCTGGGAGCGGGCCTCGCCCGTACAAGGGCCAACGAGATACGCCAGGAAGAGGTTCCTTAAACATTCAGCGTTCCAGGCTGCCGAGCCGAGTGCATGGGCGATCCTATGGCTGTGGAAGGCGCTAACCGGCGGAATTGGAAGCAGCTGGGGGTTAGGCCAGCAACGAGCAGGCCGCTCGCAGGCGCAGGAATTAGGATACGCGATCGTATTCACGGAATCGGGCGTTCCACTTGAATCGAGAATTTCTCTGCTGGTCGATTCGGCCGTTTCTATGCGGCAGCCTGTTGGAAATAGTTTCGAAATGGCCCGTCGAACTCGATATACCCCTCGAGGGCTTTCTGTCCGTGTCCACGGGGCGGGGGTGATTATCGAACGAATTTTTTCCAGACTCCGTGAATCGGACGTCGAATTATCGAGTTTCAGGCCTCGAACTTTGAGGATGGTTTTCTGAGACGATCTTCGACGGGGGTGTTTACCCCGCCGCCGGCATAATGGGGTCAAGATGAAGAACAGAAGAGGGTAGCATTGGTGGGAGATCGTAGACGGAAGGGTGGATAGGTAATTATCGAATGGATCTCTTTAGAAGTTTGTTTCCCTTCGGTGAATTCTGGGGAACGACTTGCAGAAGGGTTCTCTGGTAATCGGTGATCTTTGGGTTTTCGGGTGATTGGGATTCAAGAGTCGATTATGGAAGAAGCAAGTGGGTCACTGCGTCCTAGGAGAGCTAGCAACCCTGTCGATGATACGAAAAGAAGATCTGATCTTTTATATTCAGAGTGCACATGCCTAATGCATGAATCGGCGCAAGCCAACAGCTGGTCCCTTTCCGGACGAAGAAACATCTTCAGCACTGAACCAAGGCCCTTCGATCGGCCATCGCGTATCGATAAATCCTCGGATGGCTCGCGGCACGGGTCACAACGAAAGCCCAAATAACTTACGCGACTTTGAGGGTGAGGATCGCGAGGAATGGGCCCCCAAGATGAAAAAGGGCCCGAAAGACGGGATCCGAAAAGTAATGTGAGAAATACGAAGAGAGAGGCTCTTGGGGGTCAAAAGGTGCATCACCGACCATGGCGAGGTGAGAAGCAGGGGGGGCCATGAAAAAGGATCGTCCGAGATATTTGGAACGTTCCTGAACGCGCAATTCGAGGCACAGCAAGCTGAGATACCGCTCGCTTTGCTCGCTGGCGAAGTAACCGAAGAATCTTATGCTCATTTCACGAGTCGAAGAGAAAGGGGAGCCTGGTGTACCGGCGACAATTCCGTATCGGAGCTGAGATCGCATTGTCACCAGCTTCCTCCTCTGTTCCTCGCCTCTTCCTTCGGCAGCCTCTCGCGCCGCCGCAACCCTCGTATTTCCTCGAACCTCGGTGACACTCGGCTTGCCGCGCCGACATTAAATCCCAGGCTAGCACAATGGTACGCGTTACGGTATAGGATATTTCGCGGATCGATGCCTTTTATTTCAGCCCGGATAAATGGCTACCGCGGACTTGGGTCTCGAGAAAGTTGGCGTTGGCGAACTTCGCGACGTGGGAAGTAGATTTTTAGAGCGGTCTGTGGCATTGAAAGAGAAATGTCCATAGAGAGATTCGACAAAATCCCTATTATTTTACAATTCTATAAATCTCCTCAATCATATTATTACACTATTAGTGGAGTTCTGAAGTCTAGAGTAGATACGTATTCTCTTGCAGTGCTCAACCGTCCAAATATCGACAGCCTCAAGTGTGATCATTTTAACTGCTATCTGTAATTTCTGCACCAAGAATAGAGACAAATTTTAATGTCATTTGAAGATGTCTTGACATAGTCAGGTATCGACACGTTTCTATTTTCAATCCTGTGGTTTGGCAGCGGATGGAAATTTAACGTGATCGTTCAACTTAAGCTATAATCATTGTTCATGTTGGCATCGATTCCGTCGTTCCGTTCATGCTGCCGCGGCTCAATTTCTCGAGACCCGTGAATAAATAACTCGTGACGCGACACCTGGCTGATTAATTGTTGTCAGCTCTATAAAATAAATAACCGTGAGCTCGCGACGAGGCTCGGGAAACGGGCAGCGGCCGCGCGTTAATGCGGTATAATTAAAATCCTGGTCCACGATTAATTCGCTGCACGCGAACCTCGGTTTTTCTAATTAAAAATTACATCACAACGCGGTGAATCTTTCTCTTTTTTTAAATCCCCGCGTTGCGCGGTTACACGCTGCCTTTTTAATTACTTTTTTGGACAACATCGCTTTAACGTTCATGCAGAAGAGACACGCGTTAGGAAATGAATTATTATTTTGGTATGAGTACTTCCTCGTGAAAACTATTACTATCCTATTACACAGAAGCGTTTTACGAGTTAGAAAGTAAAATATTGTTTCAGAGTAACTTTTCTCGTCTGCAAAACATGGGAAACTAGTGCCATTGCAACAAAATCAACAAAAAATCACCCCCTTTTTTCATCCCCTTTCTATATCTACCACTCGTCCTCAGGATTTTTTCCCCAAATCCGTGTCCCTCGTTGGACAAAATTGGTCCATCGACCGAGTTCGTCTGATGGCATAAAAAAGAGAGAGTCTCTGGTCCCCGTTAATATCCATTCATCCGTCTAAGAAAGAATGAGAAGCGTTGAAAGAGGAGTAGCGCTCGCGTTATCTTCTCCACCTCTTTCAGGTCCGCCGATTCCACCCCCTTTTTATTCCCCTTTCTTTCCACACTCTGTGGCCATTCTTTTTTGTCGGAGTCGATCGCCTCGAGAAGCCGCTTCTTCATCCGCGATGGCTGAAGGTGATCGATGGGCTCGTCGGCAATGTATGGTAATGATACGTCGCCAGGGCGAGATGTACCATTACCCTGGTGGAAAGTGGAAGAAAGAACGACCCCGACGGTCCCAGGACGATGACGGACATTCGAGGAGCGCTGGAGCTTTCGGGAATACGGACACGAAGGTCTTTCGTGGAGAACATTTAAGGGGCTGTAGCTGTAGAACGAGGAAGAAGACGAAGAAGCGGAGGAGGAGGAAGGTGGAACGATGGAAGAAGGCCTGAAACTGCTAGTCGATATTTCATCCAGAGAACAAGCGAGATAACAGCAGGCACGCCCTCTCCCTTGACTCTCTTCGTTCTCTGCTCTCGCTCCCGCACCGTGTCAGCTCGCTCCTCTCCCTGTTCATCTAGCTTCTCTTTCCACTAGTTCGCCAGCCCTTCAGCATCGTGTGCACTCGACAAGAGCCTCTGCTCGCAACAGACTCGCGGCCGTTTTAAAATATTACCCCGCAAACCCTCCGCCAGGTTCATGGCAGCCCGTGTTACACCCATTCCGAGCCCTCCTAGTCGAGAAGTGGCCAGGGTGGAGACAACCTCAGAGGCCAGCAGAAGTATACCGATACGCGCCACCCTCGAAAATCCACCCTGGCCCGGATAACCTCGTATCGCACCGCTTTTCTTGTCTACCAGTCGGATTTCTTCCTGTCCGCCTCTAGCCGAGACGATCTAGATATTTTTACGACGTCTCGTCCACCCAATTCACTATATACTCGCGGAGACTGTTCGTGACCGTTCGAGATGGGAACCTCGGGATATTTCTGCGCGTTTATTGTCCTTCCCATTTGAAGGATGGATCGTTGAAGCCACTATGCTTCCTTGGAAATTGGAGAAATTTGGAACTTCATGATCATTCTAGAACTAGTGCTCTCAGGAGTTCTGAAATTTCCAGGATCCATCAAATATTTTACTATTCATATCACAGCATCCGCTTAGCCGAAATTCTCGAAAAGGAAAGCACTAAAGGTACAGAGCTTTGTGAAATGACGAAAAGTTTGCAGTCCACGAGGACATCTTCCACCTTTAACGCTCGATATCTTCGCAAAGGCGAGCATGAACATGCACGCGTGCGCTTCTGTACTCAGTGGCCCGCGAACTTTGCGGAAACAAGTTAGGTCGCGATCGTGCGTTTGGAATTCGCTTCGCGCAGGGTGCGTCGAACAACTTCGCATGAAATCCGATATTTTCATTGGGCTTCCGTGGCGGGACGACGCGAAAACCGACTGTCGCGGACAATTAATCTAGTCTAAACTTCCCTGGATGGGTTCAATAACCGTAAGCTGACCCCTGACCCTGTTACCTTTTCTATTCTTCGTTCAGAAATGTCGAACAGTGAGCTCGTGAAACCTGGCACCAAGACTTGGCCGCGGTTCGCCGGATGACTCGCCAAAAACACATGACTGGCAGTTTCCTGATTCCATTTTGGCAATCTCTGTTCCTTCGCTTCGGTTTCGAGCGTGTGCGATCGCTGAGAGCTAGCGTGTAACTTTTTTATGGAGAAACGGGGTCGAACGCGCGGGGGAATGGTATTTTCTAGCTCGGGGCAAGAAGATGAAGAGACAGAAGGTTCAGAAGTCGTAGCAGTTGCTTTCCATGCGATTGGACGCAGTTCATCCCTTAGCGATGCTGCACGAGGGAGGTTACGCACTTGTTGCTGGCGGTCAGCGTTTATTCTGCTTGCTTGCGTGTCCATCTTGAAGGAGGGAAGACTCGAACTGCTTTTGTGCGAGTGACCGCGACGAGGAGCACTCTCTTGTGAACTTGTGGAGGGAAGTAGGAGGACTGCGAGGACTTGAAGGGTTTGATATGACTATGTTCTTAAGAAATGTGCATCTAAATTCTCTTGCAAAGGATACTTGCCAGGGAGACGTCACTTTTTATTTTCCAGTATTTTTGTGCGAAATGAATAGTTTCTAGTTGTTAAATGACTAGATTCATGCCCGTAGGGGTGACGTTCCCGTGAAAATACGCGTTCCGGAAGCGGATGGTCTGCTAACCGCGATTTCGACCTGAATCTCGATCATTTTCGGCTACTCGACTCTGGAGTCCGTCATTGCGTCGGATTACAGACCGACCCTTTCTCGCCGCAACGATTTCCACGCTCTCGCACGCACAAAGTGGTCATTCGCTCAAGTGGGTCGCGCGTGTATGCACACAGACCAGGAGTACGCCGTGACGAGGCAACTTTGTGAGTAGAGGAATGCAGGCCACAGACAATACAAATCTCTCCATTCTTGATAAAATATTACCCTCTTCACAGACTTGCATTCCAGTTCCCAAAAGCGATTGCCGCAAAAAGTCGCGAAAATCCCTGAAAGTAGCATTCAGCAAACTGATTTTTGTCTCCATCGTGACCACTATCCTTTATATCACTCGAACCAGAGTCCTCCCATAACCATCCATCGGCGTCAGACTTTTCTGAGACACCTGTCCGTTGGAGCAGCCAAGAAAGGGGGATTTCCTCGAAAGAGCACCCGAGATTATCGCGTCAATTAATTTCCACCGTGGCGCGGTGTTGCATCCTCGCCCAGTCGATTGTGCAGCCTCGAGAGGCAGCACGATTCGGCGCATGAAAGAGTCGAAGTCCTTGCTCCCTCGATTCTAACTTATCCGATTAACCGTGACACCCGTGCAATCTACTTCGCAGGGTCTTACCAGCCTCTGGACGGTCCATCCGAACCGTCTCGCCTCCTCGCCTCGACGGCCAACTCCCATAAGTCGTTGAAAATCTCCTCGTATCTCGGTTGAAAGGCAAGACTGGACACACCGACTCGCGCGGCCCTTTTCACGCGTGTCCAACGACCGTGATTCGTCACGCTGAATGCGTCGAGGGCCGCGGGCGTGTGCTTAGAGTTACGTGACGTGGAAATTTGAACGTTCCCTTCGTTCCACGCTAAGAAATCGCGGAGCTGCTCGAAATTCTCGCACGGTAATCCCGCTTGGACCGATTCTTAACGCGCAACCCGAACCCAGGCGTCCCGAGGAGAGACACGAACTATCCCGAGGATCTAATCTCTGTCTGGATGAGGAGCATCCCTGGAGACGGGATTTGTGTCCTGGATTGCCGTGGCCAGTTATTTTTGGGACAGATTGCTTCTGTAATAGACCAATATCTCGAAGGTGATTTAATCGACGGTGCTTGTAGAAATTTAATCTATTTGGAGTAGGTATTATTAACTTGGAGTATCTAGCCAAATTTGAGTAGTGCATCATACGAGTGTCTTCTCAGAATTTCTGAAGAATACGTCGAAAGCTCTATTCAAGAACCTTTCTCCTTGCCAAAACCGTCCAGCCAATAGATATACTCCAGAATTTCGACCGCGAGGCGTCAGGGCAGTAGAAGAAGACGCGACAGGGCTCGATAAAAGCGAGAAGATGAGCGACGGTGACGAGAAACGGAAAGGAACGCGGTCTGTTCCTATCTTCCAAACAACGTAGTGCACTTTAAGAGTGCCAGATAACGGGCACGCTGACCGTTATATTACCGACCCTATAATTATTATTCCAGCCTTCCTCAGCCTTCTCTCTCTGTCCCCTCTTCTCTCTCCCTTTCTCTGCCCTCTGGTTCCTCTTTCTTCGCTTTTTTCCCGGTATCTTCGAAACCTCCTCCCGCTGGGCCGCCTTCTTTTCTTTCCGACTGTCTCGACCGAAGGGCCTCCTGTTTATCGAGACGAGAGTGGTCCCGGTTCGGACGGGACATCCGTAACTAATGACCCTGATAGCTGGCTATCTTCCACCGTCCGTCCGTCTCCTTCTCGACCTGGTCAATCGTGTTGCTCCGCTCTCTGTCCCACCGTCGCACAATTTCTCGTTCATTGTGTCTTCGAAGGTTAAGAATACCCGGCGAACCTTGGGAGTCACTTAATTAATTTTCCGTTTCGACGGTGGAGGAGGGGAGGGGCATCGAAAAGCTCGTTATCTCGACTTATTACTCCTCGCATCCTCCTCTCTCGTTGTCCCCATACCCCTCGCTCGCTCAGCCACCCCATCGTGCAGACGTTCCCTTCTTCCGTGCACCTTTCAAGCTACCAACGCGGCTCCCGAGGACGTTCGGCCATTCTTCGATCCCCGTGAGCCGTGACGTGAATAAATAATACGCGTGACGATCTACAAACGAGGCTCCAGGGGAGTGAGAGCCGGGGGCAGACTTCGATTCGCCCGAGGATCGCGTTCGTTCGTCACTCAAGCTATTTTTCGATGTTCTTTCGAGGTTCGTGCGTCTGTGTCCAACAACGAGACCGTGATAACCGTGGGTTTTAATTAAAATTCCTCGCTGAAGATTCAGCCCTCGTGCTGGACTCCCTTCGTTTTTCGTTTTCTTATCAGAGAGAATGGGATCTATCCGACAACTGTGCATTCGAAGTGCAGCGATCGAGGGGATTCTCGAAGGTATCGATACAGGGTCATGGTCACGGTACGATTACATTACGAAGACTGTATTGAGACAGTTCTAAGACAGTATTGAGACGGTATTGAGAACCATCTGGTTCTGAGACGTATAAATAGATCTTTGAATCTGTGTCTTCTTGATCCCTTATTTTTAGGCGAAACGTATTATATCCTTGCATCCCTTCCGATACGGAACCGAGAGGTCTGAAATACATTCGTGTTGCCTCTGGGCTGGATACCATAGCGCCATACGTGCCTTCCCCTGCGAGGGAAAAATTACGAGGCGCGGAGAAAAATTTGCAGAAATGTCTTCCGCGTGTTGCTCACGCAGGATCCGCGCGCCAATCGAATCGAACGATCTTACGCGCGAATGCAATGCAATCGCCAACTCGAAATTCCACGAGGCCCTCCGGCTCCGGGACGTTCCTTTCGCCCTTTGTTCTCGGCGACGTCCCGCACGAGGGCCACGGAGATCAAAGATTCCACGCTCGAACGAAACGTAATAATTAAACCTGCCTATATGCGACCTCGCGGAATTTACTCGAGGATATTATTAATATTACGCTGGCCAATCTGCGCGGATCTGTCTCGGGTACGAATTCGCAAATGGGACGTCATATTCGGTACTATCTCGCGGTGCATCCATTGCTGTCTGCGATAAATTAATACCGTAGATGAGAGATAGCTCAGGGTTAGGTCCGGGTTAGGTATCCGTTGAACTCTCCTCGGTAAATTAGTACCGTTGGAGTGGCTTAAGATGATGCTGCAGAAGCGGTGCTTTGATTGAGGTTTCACCGACAACTTTCGCATATTTACACGTAAGCGAGCGTACCTGTGAGTAATAAGTTTGCGAATGCGTTGTGAACGGTGGTTATATAGATGTGCTCTATGGAACTCGTGCTTGTGCTTCACGTCTGCGCTTCATCCGACGTCTGAATGTGTTTCATCCTCTTCGAAATCACTAATTACTGGCTACTCTAACTCTAGAAAAAGTCTCTCCCTTGTAAATTTGCAACAAGTTCAAGGGTACCGTTGCGCCTTAGCGTCTCTTTTAAAAAGGGGTAAATAAACTCAAGAGAAAATGTAAAATAACGATTGGGGGCTGGGGTTGATGGTCGACCATCGGTGGCGCAATTATCGTACACGCGAAAATAAAATCATCTTGGCGCGCCACGGTCCCTCATTGTCCCGCGGCGCTTAAGCATGCCATTTCTCCGGGAGGCGCGCCCCGTAATTGCTCCTTTTCCATCCCCTCTGCCTTTCGGCTCGTTAACTCGCTGAAAGAAGCTGGAATCTACGCTTTGTAAGACGAGCGATGGACCGTGAAGTCTCCTGAATCTGGATGCCTTTCGTAGCACGACAGCTCGCCCGACCGAGGCCCTTCGTTTTCTCTGATCGATACGTTCGTCGATTTATCTTGCCCCCTCATACCCTTGCCTGGGACTCGTCAGAAACGCTCTAGGAAATTTCCTTGTCGCCGAGTGCCACCGCTCCTTGAGGGCAGCAGGTTTTTTTCTGAGAAATGGCTCCAGTTTGATGCTATTGCTCACGCTTCGGGTGCTCCATTCTTCTTGGAGGGTAGATTTGCTATTCATGGGTTACCTAATCTATATCTGTGTTTTTTTAATTTTGGTAATACGTTATGTGATTATGGAGGATCTTCGAGGACTTTGGATGATATCTTGATTCCTTTTTTCTGACATTTTTTTAATTCAATCTGAGAGGAAAGGTGAATTTGCGCTAGGGTAGTATTACATATTAGTAGAGTCAATATCTGAGTGTTCGATTTTTGTTTGACCGCGTTTCTGGAACTAGTAGATAGTCCACACACATATTGTTGCATTTCTTCGCAAGTGCATGGTAGCAGATCGCGAGTAGGAAAAAGGTACGCGTGAAAATCGCGTGATTATGCTAATCGATCGCCAGATGAAATAACAGACAGCTGAAATATCTGGCCGAGTCACGCTGACCAGATCAGCGGCGAGAAAAAGCGAAACGATCGATACACGCTGTCGGGGAAATGCGAAGTGGCATAGGTAAAGCGTCACCGTGTGACATGCCGACGACTCAGAAATTCTTGATCGCCTCGATGCTATCTTGGTCTGTTTTACTAGCCATTTTGTCACTTTTTTCTCATACATGTTTATAATTATCGCGCAGAAATCTGACGAAGTGTCTAGACCGGGATTTGAATATAAATCAGCAACATAAACGTCAGTAAAGAGAAAATTCCCTGTTTCATAGCTGTAATTGAAAATTAATTATTCTTCGCGAAGGAAAATATAGATACAAGCCAAGTATTACCCATCTTGTTAAGAACTTTACATTACTAATAAATTTGGGATAGTACTTCTGAAATAACTTTACGACAAATTAGCACTAAAGTAATACGATGAATAATAAAATTCCTTTCATTTATACACTATAAATATTAAACGTTGAATTAGATTAAATAAATAAAAGAGAAGTGAACATGGGAGTAGGTACTCTTCAGTAATTGATGACAGATTAACTTTCCTTGCAATACGCATGCAATCACCAATCAACTGCTACACATTGTCTTTCGATTCAGCTACTCTTTAACACTGTCTACCCAAGAAAGCTCATAAGACAAATGCTCGAAGCGCCAACTAAAATTTAAGAGCCGAATGGGAAGGAAATTGAGTAGGTGGTAAGATATTCGTGGCAATCGCGATGAGTAGCCACCCTCGAAGGAGGGGCCCAATCGTGTTCCTCCCCTGTTCGAGGCGACGTCTGGTACGAAAAAGCACGTACAAAAATTGCGGGGGAAATTAGGGAAGGGCGAATTAGAGTACGTTTGGAAAATACGTGAGCGGCGCGACGGTCGTATCAGCATCGATCGGCAGGTTAGACCATTGATTATACGAATGTGGCCTGGGCCGCCCTGTGATTTGCATACGACGATTAGGCCCCCGTGGCCTGGTATTAGGCGTATACTTGGAGCATTTAGACGCGTCGCTCCGATAACACGCGATGCGATGTTCCCGCGTTACCCTCTTTCGTTCGATCGACCGACGTCTGCGTCGCCGTCGGAATTTCACGTGAGCCATCGCCCTTTCTCTCATTAATTCGCGTCCAGCCGAGGAGAAAAACATAATCGATTCCGGTCATGCACCGATGCTGGTCTCGTCCTTCTGCCTCGCCGGCGAGGAACGAAAGCACACGAGGCTCGCGAGCAAAACCACGCGTGCGGCATTCGGGAGAGAAAAAAAACGGGATTCCTGGGATCGTGTGTTTTCTGAAATTCGGAGACACTGTGCTCCCTCGAATATAGTCGTCAGCGATAACGTCGCCATGGGTGCATGCGATGCATCGATCGAGGCAGACTTACGTGCAGCGTTCTTAACTGCTGGAGCAACTTTGGGACTTTGTGTACATACCTGAAACAGAAAATAGAGATTCGATGTTAAGGCTTGGCGATACTTATTTATTTTACATATTTGTGATTACTTAATCTGTTAATGAATACTTTAGCTTCTTGAGAAGTAGATACTATGGAAAAATATTTGACTGGTGAAGCGAAGGATTCTGTAATCACTGTTCAAAATATGAATTTCAACTCATAAGCTCTCTCAGTACAGATTCCACAAGAATTGGCAAGCGATTTGAAAATTTCTGCCAGCAGAATATGCACCACTTAACCCTGTTCTTAAGCCATACGTTCTGCCCGTTAGAGTGCAGCGCGTAAAAACTTCCGGCGCGGTCTGCTAGGATTTCGGCATGCATCTTGCATTAAACGCGAATCTTCGTCGGGATTCTTCCAGAGGAAGATAATCAGAGGATTATGACGGTGAAGGCGTACGTGTCCGCGCGAGAATACGCATATCGCGTTAATCCTGTCAGGCCTGGGCAGCGAGAAGTCGCGGTGGATCCTGAATCGGTCGATCCTTTGCCGGATAAGCGTCCCTCCACTCTTGCTGCGGACGCAGTCATAACGGTCCCCGCCGTGAAATACGCAAATGCTCGGTAACTCGTAAAGGCAATCGACCACGAGAGCTAAGCTTGCCAATAGTCCTCGGCGAGCGTAATCCACGAACCGTCGCTGCGGGACGGACGAGACGAGGGAAGCTGAGGCAAGAGGGACGGCAGAAATAGGTGGAAAGCACCTTGAACCTTCCTGTAATCGACCAACGTTCCATCGGTTGTTGTTTCTTATCTTCTCCTACCTCTCCTCCTGCCCTCGTTACTCATCGATACTGCCGTACCCATTTACTTGCCGATAATTTTAATTAATTAAAGGATGCGAGCGATGAAATGGATTCCCGGGGAAATCACCGCGTAATCTTCGAGATTGGCTTCCAATCATTTCGCTGGACGAAGCGGAGTTTACGGGAGGCGATTTCGTTAGGAGGACTCTAGGAGATTCAGTTTTGCGCAAAGGTTGAGGCGCTGGGATTGTAATAAAACAGACGGTAGGTACTTATTTCAAGTATGTTCATTGAAATTTGATAGGATTCCAATCTTCCCTTATTTGAGATACGATATTATCATTCGGTGCGCGAGGTTCTGAATAATTATCCCAGGCATGACCAATTTCTCTAAATATCGCATCTTCCAATAGACAGATCCTCGCTCCGTCTCATACTACCGAGCGTTCATTAACCGGTTGGGTTGGAAGTTACAGCGATTAGCGCGACGTGGAAACGGCACGAGGGACGCCAAGTTCCTGTTTACCTTCGCCTCTGTCACGTCGTTTTAAATCTGAATCATCGTCGATCGATCGCTCGTCTATTTCCTCGCATGACCACGTCTACCGGGAATCTCTGCGACGCGCTCGCCGTGAGAACCTCCGACAGCCTCCAGTAATCGTTTATCGAATGATTTGAACGTGAGCTTCGGTCATTGCGAAATGCGAGACACTAACTGGGAGAATGGAATGGTTAGCGAGAGGAGGATAAGATTCTTCGAGGCTACCAAGCTGCTTCTGTACTTCAGAAATCCTCTTTCTCGAATGTTGTTGAATTGTTTAAGGGATTGATTTCAAATCTTTTAATCAGCTCTTCGGTATCTTTCAAGGATCGTGAATCTTATAAATGGATTATCATCTTATCTACAATGAGATTAACACTGGATCTACCAGCGTAAACCTATTCTGAAAGAATAAGAAATTGAAGGAATGAAATAGTACTTATTCATATTTCTCTTCACTCTACTGAACCTCTCGCGTTACAACACAAATATTCCCTAAAATTAAGAAATATTTCTCGTTTAAAAAAAATCGAATACTCCACTACCAGAATATAACATTCATCTGTCACCGTAGTATCACAACCATCATCGAATTATTTAATACAAGCTGCCTGTTAACCCACCTTATCTCACCACTTCGATCCAAGGCCGCTTACGCAAAGATTACGAAAAAAAAAGGCTTGACACATTGTTCCCTCCCTCTCTTTTTATCGGCTCCTCATCGTCGCGTATCTTTATCGCGACGCTTCCTACGCTGCGTCACAAATCACCGCGATTATTTTTCATCGATATCCCCGATATCGCACGGTCGTGTTCCCTGAATCGGAATCGAATCGCGATAGCCGCGCGTCGCGCGTTATTCCTGGCCGCAGGACAATGCCTCTCTCGCAGGACGTTCGCGCGCGGCGTGGATCCACGAATCGCTCGCTCTCTCGCGCGGTGTTTCTGTATTGCTCTACGTGCCTGCACGCGAGCAGAGAAAAGGTGTGCGTGTGTCGTCGGGCACAGGGCGTATCTCGTTGACGTAGTGCATCGCGCTTGCGCTATCGGTATCAGTGTCCTAGTGGCCCGCGCGCGGTCCTGCCGGGATGGATTACGAGAATTTAAAGCCCGGACGAGACGTGCCTTCGCGGGATACGCGACCATCGGTTTTTCCACCGACTAGGGAAAAAAGGATCGCGGGAGGCCCGCGGAAAATCGATCGGCAAATGGACGCGACGAGTGGCCACTTGGACTGCGCTTTTTTCTCCATGACGTTAATTGTCCGCTACTTTTGCTACTTCCCATTTTGGCGGCGGTTTTGAGTGCCTCCACGCAGGGAACACTCGATCGATTCCATCAGGGCTGCGACCGAACCACTGATTTGCCTCTTCGTGGTCGTCTGTGGCGGAACAAAAATAGTTCGATACGGCGCGAGTGATGGATACCAGATCTGTTGATGTAAATGGATTTAGAGGCACGATAAGAACGCCTATTCCGAGCCGAAATCTATATAGGTCGTGGAGATAGAGAGGTCGCGAGGTTTTTCAGAGTTACAAGAGGTGGCCCTGTCGATAAAAATAGTTCGAATTATTTTTGTACAGTTTTAGATACGTCACTATGTGTCAATCTTTCAGAGCCAATGAACTGAGGATTTCGCGAGGAATGGGATAAAATGCAACGACTGCATCCGCGAACGTCTCCGGCTCGATACCAAAAAAGGATACAAAGGCGCGCTGCTTTGAGTGTGTCGCGCAATGGAAACGCGCTTAACGACATGCAAACAAGCGCAGCGAGCCGCGGCGCGAATGAAAACTCCTTTTGAATCCCCCAGACAACGTCGCAGCGTCCCGAAAAACTTGGTAATACGGGGTGCATTAACCTGGAAGACGAAAAAGCAGGTCGATGTCGCGGCGACACGTAACGAGCGCCGCGTTACGGTGCTGTAATAAACAACGTTACTCGTCCCCGTTGGCCGTAAAAAAGGAATCGTGAAATTGGAAAGAAAGTTTCTAATATCCCGGAGGAATCCCGCGGTAGTATTAACCGAGCTTGTCGGCCTCTCGTGCAATTCCTCCGACCTCTCGTTCCTTGTCAGCTCGTCAGGAGAGAACAAGCCGCCAAAGTAGGAAATACCAGCGCGAGAAAGTTGAAAGAAAGCGTTGTCTTCTATAAATTTTCGCTATCCCCTGGGGTACTCTTCCCTTCGTTAATCCGCGAGCTGTTCGTCATCGTGGAGTCCTTTGGGCACGTGGTACATTTGGAACAGTTTGTAGATTCTCAAATTTTTGTGAGTACAAAAAAGAGGTCTTAAGACCTATTGGTCCTTAAGGGTAAGGACTTGTATAAGAAGAGAGCTTTAGAGGAAGTCTCGCTTAAATGATTACCTACGTTGCATAAGAGAATCGGCAAAAAATTTATCATTCCTGACTCTCTGCTTCCTCTTTCCGACTGTGTCTACGATACAACGGATATTTCGCTACGGCAGAAAAACACAGACCGACGAGGATTGAGAACTATCTTAAAGTGTCGTTAGGAAGTCATCCATTATGCGGCAAAAGGCTGCTCGTTCGCCTAGCCCACGCCAGAAGTCTTCTCGGCGGACTTTACACGCGGACACGCCTCCGCAGCTTTCTTCGTCTCCTTTCTCCTTACACGGCCCGTCCTTCTTAACCACCACGTCCTTAACTCTTCCTTCGACGACGTGTTTTTCGTCGCGGGAGTTTTAGATGGCAGCCCTGCGAAACTCTCTTGCACTATCGGATAGGATTCTTTAATTCCCACCTAGGTACATGTGTACTCAATTCCCTCACTAAGTTACCGATAACCCCTACATCTTCGATATTTCCTCAGACTTCGCAAGAGAAATGCAAGCATTCAGCTACGCTGCAACTGCTGCAGCAAGCCATGGCGTCAGTATTCCCGCAACTTGCGTCCCAAAGTGTCCTCCTTTTTCATTCTCACCGTTCCCAAGGGCCTCCATATTTCCCAGTCTCGTTACAGCTCATCGATAAATCCCGGGATAAGCGTCGACTGGCGTGAATTCCGCGCGTAACAGGATCGTTAATAAATAACGGGGCTCCAATTGATTTAATAAATGCACTCTAATTAGCGGGACGCTGTTGGCTGCTCATATCGTCGACGTCGGCCGTTCTGTTACGCCCAGTCGATCCTCTTTGCGAGCTCCTCTTCGATTAATCAACAAAGTGTCCACGGGAGCCAGAATCCCTCTTAACAGATGTTACGTCTGGGATACAAACCCTTTTGAGCGACATTGTCTCCAGGTTGCGCTTTTGAAGCGTCCTATGATCCAGCGGAAAGTTCACCAAGACACGGTGTTTCGTCGCGAGGTCGACGTTACAAGCGCGAAGTCCTCCCCAGAAAAGTTATGCTCCGGGTGGTTCGTCGGAATACAAAGGGGGCCCTCGCGCGATCCTTCACCAGCTCGCGGAACAATGCGCCGTGAAGCATGGCCGCTCGTTTCCCGTGTCGCGCACGAACAAGCGCGACTCCAAACTCCGCGAATCGCGAAAACCTTCTCTAATATTTGACCTGTCCAGCATCCTCTGTTTCACACACTTTGATCGAAGCGTTGAAGTACTATTGGCTTCTCTTCTGCAGTGACTGATAGAGAGATGCAGTTTTACTAGTCGAAGTGCTTTTTTTTTGTAGAAGATTATTTTTGTAGAAGATAATATACTGATCAATTTCAAATTCTGCTATTTTTGAGTTATTAGCATGGAAAGAATGATAATAGAAAACTCGTGATTTTGGGCTGCGACACTGTCGCAGCTAGTGGGCGATGTGACGTAATTTGCTACAGGCTTAGGGTATGGTATGAGCAACAAGTTCGTGAAGAGAGGTTCACGCTGGTGACTGGTTTGGTCTGGCGGAAGACAAAATCCCTCAGGGTCTGATTTTTATATCAGAGCGGGAATTGGCAGTCCCGAGGTACCTGAGCTGATTTATCAGTAATACTATCACTAGAAATCTGGGTGGTGTTCTACATGGAAATGGCGTCTAAAATAAATTTTTTCGAAACTAAAATAAGTACGATATCAAACAATTTGGTATGAGAAACTACTTTTCTGCTTGCAAGACCCCGCATAAATAGCAAAACGAAACGTAAAGAAGATAATTTCAAGAATATATGAAGAAGGGAAAGCCATAAGTGAAGAATATAATTAGTAATTAAAGTGTTAATAAATTTGTGAAATTTGATTCTCTGGTGTCAGGTTACAGTATATTAAAATTGCAATGGACAACCAAGTCGCCAAGTTCCCGTAGCCAGAAGTTACCGGGAGGCCAGAGTCGCCCCTGAGGAACGATCGCGAAAGAGGATCGGCGTAATGCGATTTGAACGCAACGGCGCCACTTAATGAGATGGAGTTTCTTGATCGGGAGTTTTTAGTCCGGCGATAGGACGGACGGTGGTAACGAGAAAGGGGGATTTTTTTAACGTAGTTGCTCGTGGGAAAGTGGGCGATGCAATCTTGGCCGAGGTTACGGTGATAAATACATCGGTTGTTGGCTTTCGCGAACTTTTTCAAAGTCTATCTTTCTGCTCTTACACTTTTCTTTACGGAAGCTTGCCTTCCAAAAATAACTAGAATTTCTGCTGGAAAATACTTTAACCGAGTATTATTGGGAATGCCAGGACCTTTCCATTTCTCTGAGGATTACGCGATTAGAGAGCTGCAAGACATCACCTTCCAATTTGTGCGGTTTTCTCAGTGAAATAGGAACGTGTATGGACAGACGTCCCCTTGAAGTAGTACTAGCCGAACGTAACACTTGGCTTCTTGCTGATGCGAGGAAAGCACTGCGGTTGCAATTAAACTACTGTCTGTCCTGATTAACGAACGGGACGCGATAATCAAGTAAGGCAATGGTATACAGCTGCCGTCAAACACCGGTTATCCGACGGTAACGGAACGTTTAGCGCTGTTTCAACAGTCAAATGGAAGTCCAATGAGAACTGCACACTATGCCCTTTCAACCAAGACGTACTAGATGCAGTGGTGCATTGGCTTGTTGGTGCAACAGCGCAAAGGCGGCTTTGTACATTGATGCAGCAGTGCATAGGATGCACTCTTGCCCTGGTGCACTCTTATATTGACGCACCGCTATGTAATTGCATATTTGCATTATTGCAGGGATACACAGTTGTATACATGGATTAATATAACGCAGATGTATTTATGCACTGATATGTTAATGTATGCACATATTGGTTTATCGGCGTACTTGTTGTTGATCTACCGTTGTAGCCTATCCAAATTATTAGCCCGCAACGCTATTATGGAGTAGAGATACTGGATATTGGATTGTTAGACTATAGGGATATTGGGTGCTGAATTATTGGGGTATTGAAATATCGAGATACCAATGTGTTTGAACAGTAGCGTCCTGAAGTAGACCTCTCGGTAAACACTAGACACGAATTCTTGCGATGAATTTTGTAGGATCGTATTTTTAGGACCGTTCTCTGGCCGAGTCGATTTTTTAGAAAACCGAAATCGTTCCCCGATCTGAATCCACTTCCCTTCCATTGTGAAGAGAACGCCATTGATAACGGTAGCAATTCTCGCTTTTCAATCCCGCGACACTGGACCGAAACGTTCCGTCGAAATTATTGAGTTCCCCGTCAGATGAATTTTTGATTCGATAACGATTCGATCGTCGATATCATTACTTCTCTCCTTACTCGTACCGAATTTCGCCCCCTCGCCGGCTAGAAATCGCGTTCCTGTCGAGTCAATCATAGTGGAAAACTATTTTTCCTCTCTGTTTGCCCAGACCCCACGGCCCTACGTTCCCGCGTCTCCGGCAATTGTTCGAGGCAATTTACCTGGCGAAATCCATCAGCCAGGCTTTTATTAACGCGACAATCGTAGCCCGCGAACGGTATTGCCGGATATTGATTTCGAATTAGCAAGATCGTCGACGGGGGTAGATCGTAACGGTGAATAGGAATCGACGACGGAAGAATGAGACTGTAATAGAATCACTGTCCCATTGTCAGTTGAATAGGTCTATGGTACTACCGTTTCTCTCCTCGCCCCTTCTCCCAGAGACGATCCCCGATGAATTTCCACCGAGTCATCAGCGCGAATTTCAACTGCCGCGACAACAAGCTGCAACTACCTTTTAAGCGGCGAACAAGAGCAAAACGGCAGGTTACAAGGGCTGTACGCAAACCTGCGCATCACGGTGCAGCAAAGCAGCAACGTGTGTCCCTCGCAACCTGTTCCCTTGCAATAAAATTGCACGGCTGGTATTAAATTAACGCTTGTAATAAGCGATAAGACACCATTAAGGCGTACGCCTATGCCCGTGTAATTTCGTCGAAGCACCGATACACGCGCGAACCGCTTAATCGGTCCTAGAGCAACCTGCGAGCAGGCTTGTGTGCGAGCTTGCATGAGAGCTCGTGTGCACCGCTGCAACCTGAGCAGCCAGGGACTGGTTTTCAGCCGAAGTTGCACAAAAAAGCGACCGGCTTCGGTGCTGCCAAATTGTTCGGGCCCCGACTTTGTGGCAGCTGCACGGTGCTAGATAATGGAACACGGTGCCGGCAAAAAGATGCGAGAATCGACATTAATCTTTGCCCTGGGGCCCGGTCGACTTGCACGCAGAAGGGGGTGGAAGTATATAAACGCGTATAATTATTGCACGGTTGCAATGAAATTGCAGTGGCCCCTCGCTGATAAATTAGCTGTTGCGTCGGCTAATGGAACACTTTTGCCGATCGGCCGCCTTTTACGGTTTATCGGGGCTCGACGTGGGAGGGCTGCGACGAAAGGGAGGGAAGGCTTTCTGGCGTATCACTGCTAAACGCAGCGAGACAGCCTCGAATTAAAGGCACTTTTACGTGGCCACATTGGCGGATATTGCTACCTTTCGCGAACTTTCTTGTTGCAATTCGGGCTCGATGGAGGGATCGAATTTGCATGATGTATTAACATCTCAAGGGCACGGGACGGGTGTAATCGGGTACGCGTACGTGTATTACACGTCGCTTAAGATGAATGTGTACGTGTCAAATAAATTAACGTGTAAGTTCATTGGCGAGGATGATAGGGAGTGACTCTTTAGAGCAGCGTTGCAGAATTTACGGGTTGGTTCTGAGTTGAAACGAAATAGCCAGGAAATAATGAAATTTAATGAGGGGTAAAATATTTAGAGCAGCTTTTTATTTAAAGATTCATAAACGTAAAGCAGGCGAATAAAATGAGCGTGAGTAATAAAAGGATTATTCTCGTGGTAAATTCGTTCCCCCGCTGGAATAAGCGAATGCTGTAGGGGTTGTCGCGCGGTTAGCGCCAAGGGTGGAATTGCATAAAGGTGTCTAATTATTAGTTCGTGCGAAGGCGCGGCGCCAGATCGAATCAGCGTGCATGCAAAACGGCCATAATGTCTTCGATGTGTTCCCGACAGTGAACCTTACACACGCGCGCGTTCCCATTTTTCTAGACTAATCGTGGCCAGTCATTTCTCTCGGTACGACAAATGAACTTCGAAAAAGAAAAGGAAGGGGGTGAAGAACTTCCCTTTCCTTTCGCTACGCTCGTGGCTCGGGCAAAAAGCCTTTCCTCCTATTTTTAATCTTCTCTTTTGTATATTCTTAGGGAAGGAGCGCGTTTTAATGACAAGGTCTTTACGACTCCTTCTCGCGTGTCGTTTCCTTCCAACGTATCGAGGGCAAAGCTCCGTCGTCGCTCGTTGGCTTCTATCGGAAATTCGAGATTGTCGTCAAACACGTTGAGGGCACTTGATAGTTTCCGTCTGGAAGTTTTACGATACTTTTCAAGGCTACAAGCGACTCGGATCGCTTGAGAATCTCAGAGTCATGGAAATGATCTATGTGTATCTACTTTTTACCCGCGAACATAACACTTCCGTTTGGATAATTGATTAACTGCAGTTCCTTCGATGCTTTAACGTTACTTACAACTCCGTTCGTTTATTGGAGATTCCTATTATCCTAAAAATGTGTACTTTCACGAGTTGCAAAGAATGTTTCTCACTCTACCGAGGACTAATCCTAATACCTACTTAACCTGTTTCGAGCAAGTTATTCAAATTTAGCATTAGAGAATAATCGCCAGTTTCGCAACCGCAGATATCTTCAAGTTTACCGATTCTAGAATCCACGCCGCTTCTCGTCTTCTTCAATCGAGAAGGTTAATTGCATCCTACATCAATCGTCGTTCTTTCATCAGCGACTTGCATCCTCGATGATAATGACGTCATCGAGTGGATTGAAGCCGCGGTGTCATCCCCAGCGAATCGAAGATCGAGACAGAAGACACACGGCGAAGGTGACTCGTGAAAGCAGGTATCCCATTGGTATTGAGGCAATAAAATATCGAAGGACATGTTTACCCCGTCGTCATCGCAATTTATTGGCGTGTCTGCGACAGAATATATCGCTCTTCTTTCGAGATAGCTATTAGAGCTCATTGCACGTTCTCTGAAGGCGTTTGACCTTGCAAGGGAACTATTGCATTTCCCAAAGGATGAGGAAACTTCTCGATTCTCAGAGTGCAGGATATTACCGTGAAAAAAGGCAAAAAATTGTGCATGATGCTAAGAGAGGAGAAGGTAAAGGTTAAACGAAGTGGGTCTAGCCTTCGGAACGCCGCGAGCATGCGCTTTAAGGCACGCTAAAGCCGCAATTATGCCATTCTGTGGCGCGCCTCTTTTACGACCTTTACTCCGCTTCTTCCTCTTTCACGCCCTGCGCTTCTCTCCCCTCCCTTTCTTGCTCTCTCTCTCTCTCTCCAGCTTTTTCCCTGCTCGATGGTTAAACGCGTATTCTTACGTACACGTGTACACATACAGGCGTTTCGCGCGGCGCGCAAAAAGCTGTCATGGTGGTTTAATATAATTGCTCAGGGGCTGATACCAGGGAGCAGGGGTAATTTCGTTCGAATGCTGATTGTAGGCCGAGCAACAAATCTGCTGGAAGAATCGGAATATTCATAGCGAAGGGAAGGTCTCAACTCGGCCGAGATTCCAGTTGGATAATCGTAACAATGGTCGATGAGGGATCTTTCCGTTCGAGTTTCAAGGTCTGAGATGCTCCCGTGACCAATTCTTCTAAGCTCGTTAACTTTATAAATATGGCAGCCTGGTTTCTCCGCTTATTTCGATTAAACCGTGCTATCTTCGAGTGTAGTCGCTTCCTAAAATACAATACCCACCGTGTCGATTTCGAAGCATTGGAACCAGAAATAACTCGAGCAGCAACATTAGGCCATCGACCCAGGTAATGCAGGGCGAAAGAGACGCGAAAGAAGAGTTCTGAAAAGCCACGAACCGTGTCCACGTCGATTTAATTTGTTCGCTTTTCGCCCTTCCCTCGACGAACGCTTTCCGTCCACTTTGGCAAAAAAGGGGGGCGATCGTAATTTTCGTTTCTAGGAAAATTCTACGGCTGAACGAAAGGACTCCGAGGCAGCCAGTAGAACGTGGCGCGGAAGAGGACACGGTTTGTTTGTTTGCGACGTACTTTGCCAGTCTGGTCGCTAAGACCTTGACACGGCTATTTCGTTTTCAGGCTGCGTCGCCAGGATGCACTTAACTTAGCCATGCGCATCCTGGCGCGCTCGGATAGCAGAGGACTTCTGGCCACGGAAATTCCTCGATCAAAGGGAACCGCTGACTCGTGTCATCGACTTTTTACCGCGATCTGATTCGCCTGACGCGCCATTGCTACTTCGTTTCACTGAATTTCGCCTCCTGCATACCGTATGCACTTTTCTGCATCTCTGAGTAGCAAGCTTTTTCTACTGTTCCTTCTGCCTTTGAGAATTATTCCTCCGCTTCTATTTTTATGACTTTTCCAAACCCTCTTGACCTCGCCACTTGCAGCGACAAAAAAGTTTGCAATATAACATTTCTTTCCGACTGTGCATTTACCACGTCTCTTCGAGCCTTATGCAGTTCCAGGGCCATTTTTCGGCGACTTTTTTCCGAACGGACAATCGCGTGGGCACAATGCAGTTAGGTAGTCCCATCGGACAAGGCCTTCCGTGTCGGTTGCCTCGTCGCTTGTTCCCCGCGTGCCCCAAGCCACAGGAAGGCCTGCAGCCGTGGCTCCGCCTTTGTTGCATTTCGACGTCGTCTGCCGATCGCGAGACGGTGTTGCAACGTATGCAGCAAGATCGCCGCGCCAGTTGCACGCCGTCTCTCACCCTTCGACTGCACCGTGCGTCGAGCACCTACACGCGCATTCCGCCTGCCTTACGTAAGGCGACATTATCCTTGCGAAATCGAAACACCTCCGTTGTCGACTCGCGTACGATACCGGAAGCGCCCTGGCCCTGGTGAGATCCTCGCGTGGGAGAATTTTCAAAGGAAATCGAAAACATTTCAGGGGAGATGGCCTAGAAATGAAGACACAATTACTTGATGCGTTGGAAGATTATTTTAATTGAATTTATTTAAATTGAAAATGAGAATTTCCTGTGTCGATTTGAAATGATTTGCGAGGGGCGTATGAGAATGGATCGTTTATGAAGAGATGAGATTGCGTTTGGATTAGATGACTCATAAATGTGAATTTATGCTGTTATGTGAATTCCTGTCGATTTCAGACAAGGTCCATGGTCGAAAAATTCACTGTTCCCAGGGAAAATAGCGCGCGCAATTCATTTCGTTCGATATCGACCACAATCGAAGCCAAGAGAGGGGATGGCAGGGCGATTATTTTCCGGTAGTTTTTCGTGTTTGTGCGGAATTTCGGGCGGATTTTCCATTCCAACCTCGAGACGGCTGCAATCCCATCATCGTCATAGATTATTTCGAAATTCGCGGTACAATCGTATTTCCGTTCGCTGATCGATCAGTGAAATCAACGCGCTCATCGTCCCTGAAAATACGAGATGACCAGACACATGAAATGGATCACTGTGAATGACTGTGCCTTTAAAAATTCAACAATACCTGTGTATTGCTGGCCAATCGATTTTAATGGTGATTTGATTATTTATGTTCAACAGTATTGATGAAAATTTTTATCCAGTTGTTTATCGGTAAGATAAATAAATAAATACGTAAAGAACTCAAGTGGAATTTAGGTTTCCTAATGAGACTATTCATCAAGTCGAATACCCTAATATTCACTTCTAAGGTGAACGGCCAATAATCTATGAGATATAAGTATAGCATTTTTTGTAATACACTTTAAACTACAGCATAACAGAGGCCACATCCTCTCTAATGAGTACATTTCCCACAGTCAGCACCAAGGTGCCAACAAAGAATAGCGGATCGAGTCACACCGCTGTGCCCATGCAATCAAATACTGTCGCCATACTGTTGAACAGTAACAAAGTCACTTATCGACACGTGAATAATCAGAATGTCCTAGAGTTGTCAGCCAGACGCGCAGCAGGAGTCCGAGTGAAAGCGATCTCGGCACGGAAATCGATACTAAAACAGTCGAAGAACGAGGACTGTTGCCACGTTATTCTCCGAGACCACCAAAATTCCATATTTGGGTCAGCCGAGGTGAAAGGGGGGACGCCCTTTTCATTTGCATACGTAGGTACATCTGTAATGGGCAGACCCGCCCGCGACAGTCGTACACGCCTTCGCATAATGCCACTCTCTGATGCATTATGTATGCTTCACACCCTTCTGATGATTCGGAAAATCAGCGGAGGGTCCGCGTGGACCGTCTGTGTCTTGCACGAGCGAACGACCTCGATCGTGTCGTATCTACAGCGGTGCGTGTCGTGCATGCCGCTGCAAATCGATTCTGGCGAAAAAGTGACTTGCAACGAGCCTCTCGATCGATTAGATTGAGCCGTCAAGATAGCTGGAGACTGAGAAACCAGCAGGACGTTGAAACGATGAAAATGCGAGCGTTTCGCTCGTTCCTTCTCGCGGTTCTCTAATTTTCCTTTCCGCGAGACTCGACGAGGGAGAATTGTCTGCGATCCCGCGGCAATTGGATCGCGGAGAGTGCCGCAAAAACGCAATTGTTCCTGTTAATATGCATTCTAATCGCGTTTCGCGGGGCTCGAGGAGGCGTCTGAAACGCGCAAGAACGAGATTAAGCGCGGCGTTTCCGGTGCGACGGCTAAACGCACGGTTAATCTTTTCGGCTCGGTCTCTGGAGCGAATTTTTTCCACAGACCTGATTAACGCGCCTGGAACAACTTCGAGGCGGGAACACAGGCTCATTTGCATGGGGTGGCAATTAATTGTCCTTAAACTGGTCGAAAACGAACTCGGCCCAATTACGGTCCACGGAGCAATAACAATTCCAATTTAATCGATAACGTCACAGAAGCTATCGAGCGATCGAGGGATTCGTGATGACGAGCATGAACAGTTCCAATTCCTATTTTTATTCCTCGATTAATCGACTTTCGTGATACACTCACGTGCGTTGCCACATTGTAATGTAGTAACCTGGCCTTGGCTTTTAAGAATGCTGCAGCAGCCATTATTTATAACCATTATGTAGAATTTCATTATATTATATCCGCTGCGTCAAGACTGAATTATCGAGGGACGAAACTTTTTCATTGGAAATATGCACGCCACAATTACCTCCATTATAACGCTAGAAGGATCCACAGTGTTATTAAATCTAACTTTAGATATGAAAACGAGCTTCCAACGAGATTGCCATCGCCAACGAATTCGACCGTGTCATTAGCATTCACTATTTCGTCTCCGCTCGCTGGGAAATCGTCGGGCACGTCGAACGATCGTCGCTTTATGGGAAACATCGAGAGCGGAAACGGCCTCCAAGGTAACTGGAACACCACCTACCCAGAAGGTTCGTGCGTCCACAGTCGACAAATCAATTTCCATTAGCACGATTAACGGCGATTCATATCGAGGCTCCTCGTTCTCGCCCGATCGTCGTGCAGTTTCGGGAATAATTTATGCACGCGCTCCGTCCTCTTTCGGACGGTCTCGCGCGTTCGACTCTCCCCTGTTCTGCCCGCGCGTCGCTGTTTTTATTTTCGCGAGTCACGAACGCGCCAAGGCAAAGCGCCTCTCTTTTACGTCCGCGATTTAATTAGCGTGGATTAAGCTCGGACGTCCCTGATCCACGTTTCGTCTCTCGCTCTCGCGCTTGCTACACCTTCCACCCGTTCGCCCCTCCGTCTATCTCTCCGTGCGCGCACATTCAGAGGGGAACAGGGAGTAAAAAAAGCCGCGCGTGTGTCTGCGAATCCTTCGAGAGGACGACTCGCTGCGGCACGAAGGGCGGGAGACCCGCTGAATTATACGTGGCTACTTTTTTCGTTCATTTGACGCGGTCCTCCTCGCTCCTGTGGATAATATCTGTTACTGGACACTGTCTCTGAAATTCAATGATTCAGAAGCTAATGAGCTGCAGCGCGCTGATACTGCTGCGTTTTGTTTCGTTCGTACCGGAACGGAGATTTGGTTTGCGAATTTTCGGGGAAATGAAGTAGCCAGGTTGAATGAGATTATGGGAGTGTGTAATTCGTGAAGGTAACTTTTGGATCTTTTTGATGGGGTTCTTAATAGGAAAATATCGTAGAATCTACAAAGTGCTTTTTTGCAGGTAGAGGAAATTTAAGGGTTGATTGTAGACACTAAAATCATTTATTCTTCATTTTCGTCCTATTCAGCTACCTTTGCTACTTTTACAAAGGTCTAGAAACCTTACAAACGTCTAGCCTACTTAAATCTACTTACGAAACTATTGCAAGATTTGTATGATCATTTTCTCCGTGTAAAAACAGCCCCTAAATGTTCCTCCACCCATATCCAAACACCCTGTATACCTATAAATCGGGGATGAAAACATTTCTTCTACACAGTGACTTCAACTTTCCCCTCGCTTTTTCACCTCGAAATCCAGACCACTTTCGCGCAGGGATTACCAAAACTATCTCACACCACAGTTCACGCGCGCCCTCGGTTTTACGGGGTTCATACAAATCCGCAGTACACGCGATTCCCGCCCCACGTCAATGCTTCCGGCCGTGCCGACGGAAATTTCGTTCCCATTCGTATTCCCAGCGTGCGCGTAATTCATAAGCACTTCCATTTCGTGGAAAAGCGTGTCCAGTGTATAAACAGCGCGGTCGGGGTAGAAAAGCTGCCAGAAAAAGCGGTAGAGAGGGAGGGGAGGAAAAAAAGGAGGAAATCAGGAACGGTGGGGAAAGCTGGTCGTGCGAGTCATAACACGCGACTGGCATAATGTACGCGTCTCTCTTTTGTTCTCCCAATTAACATAAACGCGCGAGGGAGAGGGAGAAAGAGGTAGAAAGAGGAGGAAGGGGGAAGAGCGTGGAGCTGTCGCGTCGCGTAACGGTGCCCCTCGAGCAGTCGAATGTCAACGTTATCGAATATGCCCAGGCGTTTTCGGGGCTCTCGCTTCCATAATTGATCGTGCCACGGGTAAAAGCGTCGTTTATCTTCCGGCCATCGCGAGCATTCGCTCTTAATTTCTCAATAAAGAAGCCGCTTAGGCTGGCCGAGCGCGCCCCTGAAATTCCCTTCCAAGGGAGGTACGTCGTGCGACAACGCGACTTCTCCTCCCCCTCTGTCCCCTCTTTGGAGAACATCTAAATACACCATTAAAACGGAGGCCCGAAGAGTTCGGGTCGGATGAAAAAGGAGACAAGCGGCACGATAGGAGATAGGTGAAAGGCCAGCAACGACAGCGCCACGGCTCCTCCACCGCCACCGTCGACGGGGCTAAGGGACTCTGACTAGCGCAATTAAAGCCGAGAAATCTTTGGGGGAGATAAGGTGGTCAGTCGACCGCTCGCAAAGGTGAAAAAGGGAGGCAGAAAAAGAGAAAAGGGTGGGCCCTGTTCGCGGAGGACTCGTCCCAGATTGACCATCCGTGAGGGGGCCGATAAAAACTGTCGTGGACCCGAGCTAGCAACTCTATGGTTAATTAATGTGCGTCGCTGCTTGATGAGTAAATATCTGCATAAGGTACTCGTTTCTAGATTCAATTTTTTCGAAACAGTCTCGACGATTCTTTGGATTTTTATAAACGATAGTTTTTTGTCATTCTTTAATTAGCTTTGCGCTCCATCTTCCCTTGAACCTACATCAATCATAATGTAATTACGTGCCTCGTGCATCGGTGATCCAATTTCAACGGCCACCGAGGCCCTGCTCAAAGAAGGACCAAGCCCATTTTGTTCTCGCAAACCTGCCCATCTCTCTACTCGATCATGTCATCTCCTCTTCGTTCCCTGTAAAAACGGTCGGGATCTTGAAATTTCAAAGGGCTATTCTGCCAGCGAGCCACCCCTGAACGAGACCCACCGAATTATTACTTTACCCAATAGGAAACGTGTCAGTAGTAGCGATTCAAAAGCAGCGTCCTCTGATACTCGATATCGTCCTGGCACAAAAGGGGCCTCCAACCCTGCTGTTTCTTTTTTCCTCCCCCTCGCTCCATCCCCTTCGCTTAGCCTCGGTGACACCGTTGCTCCGACCAAGTCTCTCCCTGTTGTCCCTCGCTGGTTGCTCGCGTGTTCTCCAATCTCGTGGATGGTAATGGTCGGCCAGTGTCCGTCGCTTTATCGTCCGTTCTCATTAATCGGGGAGAAAGACGGAGGAGCACGGCGGAGCGGGGGCGAATAATAGAGAGCAGGTATCAGGTCGGTTTTCGATAAAGCAGCAACGGGGCGCGCACGTGGCCGAGGGGGAGGCGAGAGGCGATCGTGTGTGCGCGCAACGCAGTTGCAACGGCGTAGAGAAAGCGGGGAGTGCCTGGCAGAGCCAACAATGTGCCCAGTTGACCACCATCGATCGGCGGTCCACCCCGAGAGCCGCCGATTACCACCGAGAATTTCTAATTAACCGTTCGGCTCCTTACCCAGCCGTGTGAGGCTGCCCAAGCCACGGCAGGAAAGCACCACTTCGCATTCGCCGCTAATTTCCAAATCTCTCCCTTTCGCCCACACCCCCATCGTCCCTGCCTCTCCACGCCTTTCCACCTTTGCACGGCCACTGCTACCGCGTCCAGCTTTGCGACGGAGTTTCAGCAGACGCGGAGCAGTGTAATTGGAGTGTACGAGGGGCTGAAGGGATTGGTAGTCGCTTTTTATTTAAAGTGTCCCGTGGATAGAGGCTAACGATCGGAAGCTTCCTCGAGTTATCCAAGGGTCTTCCACTTTTCAGAACTTCCCTCCAAGTATCGAAGAAATTCTGAACCGAGCCATCGACCGCTGGGGACGGTTAATTCTGTAAAACTGATAACGCGTATCAGATCCCAGGAGTCGACGATGCACGTACGATGCTACACGGTCGTATGGCAGAGCAACGTTTCAGTGGGAGGAGGGAGATCCGAGAGTAGTTCAAAGTTCGGGAACTGGTGTACAAGTCGTACCTGTGACCCGATGCCAGAGTAGCATGGCGGTTCTATTACCGTTACCGTCTCTGCATTTGGCCGTGCCACGCGCAGTAATTAATCGTACGTCTTGCTTCAACCTGACGTGCTCGAATTCAAGGGGAATCCCAGACGTCCGAGGAATTACGAGTCGGAGACGCGACCCTCTGGATTTCGAAAGACGTCCACATCATCCCCCATCCTATCGTCGAGTGTTCCTGACTGCGATCCTAACTCAACTATTCAATATCCGTACCGTGGGAGATCGGAAGAGTTGCTTCGGTGATGACGACATCGCTTAGCAGCCAAGATATATTTATTCAAATTAACGCTAATCTCTAAATACCGAACGCCTGGTTATTACTTTCGCGCGTGATTAACTCTTACCCGCAATTATGTGGGTCATAGTAATTATAGTAACTCAACTTCCAGTGCCTGGTATGAAAAATATTCAGGAATAATTTACAGAAATTGATGATCTAAAAAGTTCACCTAACAAAAGTTCATTAATTCTGTAGATGCCACTGTTAATCATTTTTAAATATAAGATCCTAATAATTCTTCTACATTATTTCGTAATATTCAACCCTCACTAGTTGAGGGTTAAAATTCTAGAATTAAAGTCTTCCAGAATCTCTAAGCTCTCCAAACAAAGAATTCCCCCTCCTCCCAATGAAAAATCAATCGACTACCTCGTAAGGGTAAAACAAAATGGGTAAAAATTGAAATTGCTCGAATCGCGTCACGCGTTCCACCAGCACGGTGCACGGATTGCCAGTTTGCATATCGATGCAGTTTTAATTAACCGAGTGAAACGTCGCTAATCTCCGTCCGCGATTAAAAACGACGGCGCGGAGGGGCTGGGAAGGAAAAAAAGGACAGGCGGGTACAAGCCTGCTGATAAAACAGCGTCGCGTTAAATTCATCGTTATCGAGTCGAGCAACCCCTTATTCTTTCGTCTTCTTACACCGGCGTCGTGATCTTCCCTGGTATTCTATTCGGTTCTATCGATCAGGCCGCTCTCCGCAGCCTGCTCCCATGCAAACACACACGACACGGGGGCGAATGCGGCGAAACTGCTGGTATCTGCGATCGTTGCAGGCAGTAACAACGGCAGTTAATGTCCGAGGGCCCGTGCCTCGGTACTTCGTAACCCAATGAACAGATACAATCGGAACATAGATTAACTGCAATATAGACCTCGCGGCTCTGCCTCCGTGGCCTCTGTAGGACAGAGAGCGAGAGAGAAGCGTGAGGCCGAGGGAAGGAGAGAGGAGAGAGGTTCCCAACAGCTTCAAAGTCGTAACCGAGGACGATCGCCTTATAATTGTCGGGCAAACTGCGATCACTTCGTGTACCGCTGATTGTTTTATTTCCGTGGCCTCGCACAGGGTGTCGGTGGCTCCTTAGCAACGGATGAAATTTTGAGCCGGTTAGAAATGGCCATGTAAATCCCTGACGTTGATCTACTTTATGTATCCGAGCCACCTTCTTGTACCCCTTTACCAAAGAACATAGGTGCCCCTCAGTCACTCTGTACAATCAATCTCACAGGTACATAGTCAAGTTGAAACGCCACCTGCGTATTACTGCTGCCATCGCTCACATTCGAGGCACCACCATCTTCCCTCGCAGATTCACAGACCGATCCCAGGGCCGATAAGCACGAAAAATGCGCGTTACTTAACATATTCATCGGGACGATTAGGCGTGCCCCTGGCCACGGTGAGTCGGGCATTCTCAGGATACCGGATACTCGCTCGGCACGATTATTCACCGTCACCGCGACTTCCAGTTGTCGCGTGCGCTCCGCGCCCAGGTATTACACGGCGCGGACGAGACGCAGGTTAAGCACAGGGAAAGGCTGCCTCGCTGGCATTTCGGCTCGAGATAATAACTCGTCCGGCGGGATGACTAGGCGCCACTCGGTATCCAAGAATGCTGCCGCTCGTCTGGCCTGGCTGGTCCTCCTCTCCTTAATGCCGGTTAAGCGAGATAAGCGCGATTATCGCCACGAGAAAGAGGTGAACGATCCCCGAATCGAGAGGCTCGGGTGCTCGTTACCGATGCTGGACTGCCAGGAACATCGATGCGCGAGATACCGTTTCCGATGAAGCTGGCGTGAGGAAGGACAGAGACCTCAAGGCACAGCTTCTTTAAAAGCTTGTGAAATTATAAAGAGTAGGTGTCCAGAGGTACATAGGAATAAATGGTTTTTAGTAGAATAAAGTGATAACTTTAGATGTCCCCTTAGCTGGATCTTCAAAAGAGTTAGGTCACATAATTGATCTTCCTCTATTAATTCACCTATTAGTGTCTTCCTGTATATTTCTATACAAAAAAGGATACACTAAAATGATTAGACGTCCCCTTAAATAAAACCTCAAAGGAGTTAAAGCCATACAACTGTTTTCCCTCTACTAATTCACAGATTAGTACCACCCTGAATATTTCCATACAGAAAACTTTTATACACTGATCAATCTCCCATGTCACAACCTCAAAGATTCTTTAAACGCTTAGTAGAGCTTAAAAAATTCATTATTCATCATGGGCACGTGAAATTGCACCTCCACCGAGAGAAAGTTGAAGAGAGGGTAGGAAATACGAAGACGAATTAATGAACTGTTTGGAAGCGAGGTCTGGTGGGGAATTATACGCTGGGCGAGCGTGTCCCTGGAAGTTTTGAAGTATTTTCCCAAGCGGCGAGACTCAGGCCTCGCAAGGACGTGCAGGTGGCAGGTGGCCGCCGGTGTTCCAGACAGGTTCGGGTCTCTGATCCTTTCGGAAAGGACGCGCCGTGGCAAATCGGCTGGAGCGTGGCGACTGGTCGCTCCCATAAGAATTGTCCGCTCCTCGGCGTTGTGTCTTCCATATATTATCGATTTCTTACAAATCACCGTACGAATTCGATCGTAAATCACGCGCGAATCCCTCTCGCTCGAGAGTTCTTATCGAGGATATTCATAAATTAAAAGATCGTGCGATTAAGCTCGTCGGATTAAATTCAAGCCGGACGATTCGAAGAAGCGCGCATAAACGAACACGTAAAAAGATTAGGCCTTCCTCTTTTCTCTCTTTTTTTTCCTTCATTTGACTCGCGGAATTTGACGATAATTCACGCAGTCGTGGATCGTTAGGAGGCGTCAGGGGTACAGTCCTCAGGAGTAAATTGTATAAAGCGGTCGTGGAGTCGAACGAGACGGTCTCGACGTCGCGGGAGATGGAGAAACATCGTCCTCGAGCTCTCGCCGCGAGAACTTTCTTTCCCCGAGCGGTGTGTTTGCGCGAACGCGCGAAAATCACGTTAAGTCGCGATTCTGGCCTGTCATTTATGTAAATGAAACATTAACAACGTCTACCAAGTTTTATAGTCCCGAATTAACTGTTCGCCCCTCAGGTGTATAGTGCCCTGTCCCTCTTCCCCTTTGTCGTCACTGTTTCTCGTCCCAAGACTACGGAAAGAAGCGAAAGACGAAGAAGAAGGGAAGAAGAGGCAAGTGGAATGGCTCGGCCAAAAGTTTCGCGATGAGCGTAGTTAAAGAAATGACTGCGCTTTAAAACTGGCTCTTATGATCTAGCCCGCTAGTCAAGCTGCCGACAAAGATGAGTCTTCGTTTTAGTACGTAACCTCTTCTCTGCTTTCTTCCATATTTCGGTCTTTCTTCCTTGGTCGACCAGGAAGAGCTACTCAATTTTAGATCAAGTATTTAACACGTTGAATAACCTTATTTCTGGGAGGGGACAGCATCTCTTTACTAATTTCGTGAATCGACGGAAACTCTAATAGCTGGCATATTGCGATCCATAATTTTTGCTCTATATTTTTTAATACCACAGTGCAGGGATAAAGACTTCTGCTTCTTAAAAGTATCGACTCAAAAAAGAATAGTTCAGCATCGATAGAGAAATCGCATTTGGCAAATTGCACGTTTCCATAACGCTGTTCCGCGTATCGGCGCTTTCTCCGCGAAAGATTTCGTGACGAACGGCGCTGCTAATTGGACGGACGGATGATTAACGAGCGGGACTGGCGGGGATCGATACGTCTCTAATAATTTAATAACCGTGATTAATTTAATTTCCAAATATTGAACAAGCGCGGGCAAAGGGAACGAGTGGTCCCCATCCACTGCGCGACTCGATCGCGAAATATCGAATTATTTCGGGAATGAGGTGTGCTCAAATTGGCAAATGAAAAAAAAAAGATGGCGAAGAGTCAATCGACGAGAAATTCGTGCGAAAAGCGATCCCCCACGCTCGTTCCCAACGATGAAGCTTCGCTTGGCCAATTGATATTCCAGCATTTAATATCCTAGCTTTAATCTTTCGATTCTATCGCCGCTAAGAGCGACCGTTATCCCTTCTTTGCCCTAGAATTAAGGGACGGAGTCGTACGTGAGACTAGGACGAACATTCAGCACGATTACGAGAGCCCTCTTCTTCAACTTCGATTCCAGAGAAAGATTATTAAGAGATACGCGAGAACGAACAAAGTTTCGTTCGGGCTGAGAACAAACTCGAGGGGGGTTGGGGGAACGAGGAAACGGAGCGGAAAACGTTTATGCATATCTCCAGAGTCGATTATCGTCCTCGGGATCGCGCTTCGGAGGCATCGTTCCACCTTCCGCTCAAGCGGCCAGCCGTGCACGAGATAGAGCAACGCGCCTAGATACTACGTCAGTTCATTTTCTGGCACCATTTCGGTGGGTTCAGTTCAAATGCATTTGCAAATGCAACTTGGAAGAACGTAAATTCCACGAAATCTCAAATATGAAACCACCCCTTCTAGCATCAACATTAGAAACTTGTGTCTATACAAGGCTGTTTAAAATTGGAGGTCAGCTGAGCAAAGGATGTATCATCCATAAAAGGTGCAATTTAAATTCGAATAATAATGTTTTTAATAATTAAAAATAACTAAAAACATGTTTCTACTATATTACAATGTTTTAGATTCCCCCAAAATCCCCATATATCCCCAATAGTAATACCTCCGCTTTCACCCGTCCATCATGACTCATTTCCATCGCTTAGGGAGCTAAAGCGATCGAGAATTTCTTCGGCAAGGGTTCGTCCTCGTTCTCGCGCAATTAATATTCCAATAGAGTCCGCGAACGAGGAGGCTCCGGTTGCCGCAGGTGTGATATGAAAATCGTAAATTCTCGCTGGTTTCTGGAGCCACAATGGGACCAGGCCAGGGTTCGTTAATAACATCTGCCGCTTACGACCAGTAACGAAGACACCGTTGGCGAATTACTAAGTCGAAGCCAGCAACGAACCATCGTGTCGTCGAGCCTCTAAGAAATTCTGTTGGCTCGATCGATACTAGTCGCCCCAAGTATGAATTCATCGAATTGATCCCAGCGTTCCCAAGATTCTGAACGAACCTTGGATTTGTACAGGGTTGCTTCTAGAGCAGGAGAGAAAGAGGGGATAAGGGTAGTTTGTCGCGATTCTGAAGGACGAACTCGAGGGTCCTGCTTCCTTTTCTCCGCAATTCATATCGACAGTGGCGGAGGATCTCCGCGGAGGAAAGTGGGAAACATGGCGATTTCCTCTCGTCTGCCCTTTCTTCTCCTTTCTATTCCTTCCGTTCCTCGCCGCGACCCCTCGCCCATCGAGTTCGTTCTTTTCCAGCGGACCGCCCATCAGCCGACGGAGTTAAATAAAATTTATCTCGTCCGACGCAGCCTCCGCGGAATTCCGGCGAATTCTGGCGCGCAGGAGGCGCATCCGGGCTCGAGAAGAAGGGAAGAGCAACGAGCTTTTTCGCCTGTGCTCGAAATGTCGCAGCGCGTGCAAATTTCGGCGTCACTTTTGCCCTCCTCTTAATTTTGGTCCATTGGAGATGCATATTGTAGATCGTCATTTTTCAAACAATGATTTCGTTAATGGTTAAGGGAGACGACGGTTTAAACAGCTTGCTAAATCTAGCTGGCTATTTTCATCCAACCACTGGCTGAGTCTTCTGCGTTATCTTGTAAGTAACATAGCATTTTTCAATTTTTACGTAAAAGCTGTGTTATGTCTAGAATTTCAATCGATGAGATGTTGAGACATTAAAGCAGAAAGTTAAAGATGAGGAAGTGGAGCGTGCTAGGGGTGGTCAAAAGGGTAGCAGCTTTATGAATTTCCCTGATTCCCAGGAAAATAAAGAGGAAACAAACAGCGTAGTTTCCGCGGGAACAACTGGGGCCAAGATCGAATCCAGCGCAGCAGTGAAATGCCTCGTAAATTAGCGGGCAACACGAAAATTGCATTATTTCTGCGAACTGCACTGTGTGAAAGGTCGCGACGCTGGCCACGGCCGCGGTGGTGGTTAACGGGGCTGGAGAAGGGGGAACGAGGCCGCGAGATCGGGGGT
The DNA here is from genome assembly GCF_051401765.1 of Calliopsis andreniformis. Lineage (NCBI taxonomy): Eukaryota > Metazoa > Arthropoda > Insecta > Hymenoptera > Andrenidae > Calliopsis > Calliopsis andreniformis. The sequence goes on from NC_135073.1 coordinate 14,958,631, forward strand.
AGGAAATAAATCGCGCGGTATTTCGACGCGTGGCGTGTCGTTTCGCGCGCGTATGAACAAATATTTGAAATTCGTCGCGCGTTCGCCGGCCAGACGCGTGTGCCCAACGCAAAATCTCCATGCGCTGTGCTCTCATTTACCATTTCGTTCGTCGACCTTTTAACCCCGTGTGCCTTGACTTCTCTGCGCGGCTATACTCTAAATTTCATTTATGTTTGCCGCGTGCTAGAATAAAAATGAAGAAATAAATAGAAAAACCGTGCACGAGTAATAATAATAGAAATATTTCAGAGCTGACGTTTTTATTGCTTAGAATATGTACCAAAATTCGCATTGACATAAATATTAGTGAATTTGGGGGGTGTACTAAAATTCCAGAGATCGAAAATAAAGATCTGCATTTGAATATCTTAATGACTGATTAGCAAATAGTCGCTATCTTTAGAAACAAGTGGGAAAAATGGAAATTTTACAGTACTCGTTTACTTCAGTAGTACAAAATGAAAATAGGGAAACGGAAACAGAGTAGGAACGTGAGTCGCTTTTTAAAAGCCCCGATCGTTTAATTCTCCCGCGATTTATCCGCTCGCGACTATTTCGCGGCACGTAACAGCTAATTTCTTGGGTCGGGTGTAAAGCAGTCCGCGCAGTAATATCCTTCGGATTTTTCTGCCCAGGGTAGCTAATACCGCAGCGGTGCCGCGACAATCGCGGCACTCGCCCCCGTTTCTCATACGAGAAAGCGGCGTAATGTAAAGCCCCGTGCCTTAAGTGGCCGATAAAGCACGAAAACCGACAGCGGCGAATGGCGTCGTGTGTGCACAGCTTTTACGCCCACAATCGCCTAGAACGCGCGGGCTGAAAACCACCGTTTCTTGGAGGGCTGCGGCCAACAACTAGCTTTTTTCGCGCTAACGCGATTCCGCGTCCTTCCGAGTCCCTTTTTAGTGGATGGTCGCGAAACGAAGGGCCACGAGTGTGGATCGAGGAAACGGGGGAACGCTGATGAAGAAATAGCGGAGGAAAGAATGAATGGACAGCTCCGAGGGCGCAACGCAATTATGCCTGCCCTCGGTGGAAACAGAGGATGGGGAAAAAGGCGAGGAAGAAAATGGACGTAACGTTGGGGAATAGAACAAACTGCCAGGAGTCTAGGGTTTGACGAGGAGAACGAATGGACCTGGCGCAAGAAGTTGGTGAACGGGAGCGAAGGTGAAGATGATGGCAGCGTGGGATGAAAAAGGATGAGGGTACCTCGTGAGACTTCTACTCGTAGAACGAAAGAGAACAGTCTCTCGATCTCTTCCCCAGAAATTCGCTGTATTAAACGAACATCCGTCGTCACGTCATCACTAGTGATACTGACGCCGCACAACGTCCTGCATTTTAACCACGATTTTCGAACGTGACTCAATTTCAGCCAGATCGCGAGCTTCCTCGATGGCCCTCGAACACTCTTAACGCGGGGCTCTTTCACGAAATGGCAAACAGGACCGTTTTAAACTGCACGCTATTAATGACTTTATTAAATGATCACTAGGATTCACGTTATTATACCGTTAGAGCTCGTTGATTCGCTTATCCGACATTAATTAGCGATTTTATCCGTCTGCTATACACGTTTGACGTTCAGTGAGATTTTTATTGGGCCATTTCGCGCGTCCAGCAGGAAGAATCGACGCGAGAGAGCTATTGAACGAACGTCGCGGGGAGAACCTGGAAGATCCACCTCTTAAACTTTCCATTTACGGTGCCGTTGCGCTGTAAATCGTTGATCGATAGGATTATACGGACGCGCAATTAAGGTGCCATTTTACGAGCGTGCGTATTAGCTCCTTCTTCTGAAAAGCAAATAGAATCCTGATAAAACGACGAGATATGGAACTAGTTTTTCACGGGTGGCAAGCCTCGACATCGCTTTTCACCGTTTTACGCTCGCGTAATTTGTTCGCCGGTAGGTGTTATCAGGAAGAAGTTGAACTCGTTAAACGGATGGGAGAGCGAAAGGCGATAATAAAAGGACTTGTAGCTTTGTTCAGCCGTATATATGGTTACCACAGCTGGCCTGCTACCTCCTAGCTGGACGTTTACGCGAAGATAATTCCGGATGAATTCAATATATTTCACTGGATGGACTTTTTTAAGTAGCTTAGCTTTCGTATATAAATATAAGTATAAACGAGATCGAATATTTGTTCCATCTTGGGTAACAGGTATCTGCACCGTAAATCATAAGCTTTAAGTCGCTTTCAGAGTTAATCGAAATAAAAACATTCGAAGAAATACCAATAAAAACCTAATCCGTACATTTATTATTTGATTAATTACTAAATTAAAATTAAATAACTCTGTTATAGAGTCTAATTGGCTTATGGTAAGAGATAATATGATTCAAATAATATAAATCCAAACTCTGAAAGCCAATAAAGCCGATACAGATTAATACTAAGGTAATAAACGGTCAATTTTCTGTTTTACAATATCCAAAGTAAAAGCCGAAAATTCTCGCGTAGAGGCTGCTATAATTCATCGAACTAATGAATTAAATAACTTCTTAGGCACGTATACAGGCCGCTGCAATATGCAATTACGGTCACGATGCACCGCTCATTGGATGCCGGCTAAACGCTCGCCACGTAATTAATTTTCCCGGCAATCTGGCACCGCGTCCACTATAGCGATCGCTACTATTTCCCCGTGCGCTATCGCCGTGCGTTATAGTGGCAACTATGGCCACTTCCTACCGCCACAACCGACCCGTTTGTACGAAAACACGGCTCGATATATTTGTCGGCCCTGTAATACGGAGAAACGTATCCGTAATAAAGCGTGGCTAGCGCGATAATGCCGGACAATGAGCAGGCCGATCCGCAATTACCGATGTTACGAGCTAATCATGCCCGATCAAACCCGAGATTCGATTTATCCCGTTGCCTCGGCTAATGAGCCCGTTTTGCGGGTAATTTTCAATTTCTTCTTGTTAAGTCCACCGGCAATGGGCTCCTCGCTTCGTACACCAGCAATTAAGACGTTCGTTTTTTGGTCAACAAGCGGTGAGAGTTCTTCTGGAGGGTTGGAGGTTCGAAATTTCGATGGGCGACTGGAACCATTCCCAGGATTTCATTTTAATATTAACATAATGAAAATTTAGGAAATTCTATAGAAAGTCTGAGGTACAATTCTGTACTTCATTTATTAACATAGTACTCGAAGTAGTTTATACTATTAAATTTCTTTTACTTACGACGTAACTTAACCAAATACCTATTATTCTAATAGAAAAAGAGAAAGCAATAAGATTTTGTAAAAAACTTAATTTTGAAAAAAATGGACTTGGGTTACTCTGGCTCTGAGGTACAGAATTATTACTTGCTGATAGAACTGAAATGGAACCTTTTTTTAAAGAATCTACTCATATGTTTAATATTTAAGTTTCTTTTCTTGACTTTTTCATGCATACTGCGTCTGCCAAGTTCGATAAGTTATTCGAAGATCCCTGAAACGAGGGCAAAAGTCTCAGCGATTAATTGTCATCATTTGTTCAGCTTATCAACAGAGTATTAATGTTCGTCGTCTCAAACGCAACAATTTCGCGATGACGATAAGCTGGTCCGTGAGCGCAACTGGTACCAGAGGCATAACAAGGTAAGCCGCGACAAGAAACGCGAAACGATCTACGTGACCGTTCCTCCTCTGTCTGCATCGAGGTTGATGCACGCTGGATGAAGAACTTGATACGTGCATTAGGCAGTATAACTGGTCGATAACACGTTCGGGCATACCACTCGTGCACTTATACTTCTACGTGTGCGAGCAAAACCGTCGAGGTTCAGTTCACGGACAGAAATGATAAAAGAAGGTTCTTAATGGCGATCGAACTGTTCATTTATCAGGGTTATCCTACTTTTCATTTCTTGAAATCTAAACGCAACTCGGCCAGCTAGGTTATACATAATTTCGCTATTTATATATGCTCGAGAATTTATCTCAGCAGCAAGATAGATTCTCGAGATTTATGAACAGTATTTTCTTTGTCATCTTCATAGAATTTTTATTTGTAAACTCTAAGTAATGCCATCGCAAAGCTTTCGATAACTATAGAATAGTATCAAGGAGGAAAGCTTGAGAACCGGTGCTTTAGATAAAAATAGAGAACGCAAAGATTCTCAAGAGTAAACACTCACTTAAGTATTGCCATCAATCGCTGAAGATTGCGTTGCTTCAAGACACAATACAGAATTTCATCGAGGCGCAGTTATTCCATCGAAGTCGCAGAAAATTGCCAGTGGGTACCGTTTCTTCCGCCGAAGACATGTAGACGGGGAAATCGATGGAGTCGATAACTCTCAGGTTTAACCGTCCCGCGAACACTTTCGAATCATTTGAACGAAACCAAGCGGGAGTTACATTCCGGACGTCCGATACGTCGATAGCATTACTTCGGCTCGAGCGGCCATATTAAGCAATATATCACGGATTTTATTTTTCACGAGCAACAAACTTGGACGACCATAAAACAGAAACTAAAAGTATAAATCACGCGGTCAGGCCGATATGAAACAACGGTCCGAACGAAATTTCTACAGCGCCCCGTGCTCCCGTAGTTTCGCGTTTTACGTCCCCCGACGAAAAATAAGAGTCCGCCACTCGGCTTCTTCGATCGTTCCACTACGCTGCCACACGAAAACAGCCCTGGGAGCGGTTCCTCCGCGCACAGGTTAATTATTTTACCTTTTAAAACGTACGAGGAATGACGTTCGATAGAAAATTTACTGCGCTACAGCGTGGAAATTGAGTTTAAAAAAGGGCTTTGACGTCACAAATTAACCAGCGAAAGAGCGAATTTCGTTAACAGGAAATGCTTTTATGTATCAGGTCCTTTTCTGATTACGTACAACTGTTCCTTCACGTGTCGCGAATGAAGCTATCTAAATCGTTTCCGTCGTTCGTGTTGGTTACGTTACCGTGACACGTGCTCCTTTAATTTTCTCGTTTCTTGCAGATCGACGTAGACAGCGTAGACACTTACCTGAAATGAAAAAAGATATCGTATTAATTTATCAGTGTAATACATATAATATTTATTATTCATAATTTATATAATATCAGGCTATCGAACGCGATATGGCAGTGATATATGGACGTGTGTGTGGTACTTGAAACAATAATAAAATATAAATAGCGGGGTATAAATGAAACGAGAGAAAATCTGGCACCACTTTTCATCGCTATCGAATCCCTGAATCCTCTTCAAACATGCAACCAACCCAAAAATTCGTGTGCAACCCGTTCAAATAAACAACTCTGGTATCAAATGTTCGCGCAAAGGGAAACAAATTTTAAAACGCGTCCCCCGCTGACGAATCTGATGGACGAAGGAGTGGAACCGCATGGAAAAATTGGGGCGAAGTTACGGGCCGTAAACACGTTTCACTCTGTCACCTAAATATTTGGCCAGATGACATCTCGCCCCTTTCCTGGTGCCTCGTTTGCAGTGGGGTTTGAAGTTCCACATGTGAAGGGGTACATCCCTAACAAGCACCTAAGTTGTATGTCAGTGATCTTGACGTACTGCTACAGGATGGTATTCAGATTTTTGTTTCTAGAACCTTTTTATAGACCTTAAAAGAAAGAATATATCTACTACAGTTTACTTCGAATGGCTCTTCTAAAGTACTCTCCATCTCTTAACGCAACTTTATCATCCCATTGCTTGGGCACATGTAATATCCTTAATGATGTCGAGGACTCAGCAGCCGAAACCCCGGCGAAATTAGATACTCGAAACTATCAATAACTGAAGAGCTTATAAGTACTGCCAAGTCCACTTGGCATCTATATTAGGTAGTCTCTCTTGTGCTAACAACGATAAGAGGCTTTAGATTAGATTCGAGGCAAGTTTTGTTAATCCTATCACCCTTATTTCACTCTCGATTCTTTCTTAACGCTCTGGAGAGCACAATGCCTCCTAAAATCTTGAATTTTGCATTCCTCAGATTGAAGCACGCCTCTCGAGATCGTGGAAGCTTGTCAACTTAAAGGAACACGAGATTTTCCTTCACGCGATTTGACGCTGGTCACGCGCGCCGCCGAGGATACACGCACAAGCGTGCACGCAAATGAAGCAGAGTCGCCCACGTTCCGTGGCGAGGATTCGCTGTATCACGATACGATTTATCGGTCGCATTCTCATCCGTTTTACCCTTCCTCCAGCCGTTGCTCCTTACAACCACTTTCCCCTCTTCACGGCGGCCACGCAGCGCACCTATGCCCGGGCCATCGGTCTTCAATCACGCTCGGATCCTTCGTCTCGATAGCGCGAGCATAAGCGCACGGAGACCCACATGTAGCTCCTTCCTCTTTTTCTTTCCCCTGGTGAACGCCGCGATCGCGATCGAGTGGCTCAAAGCTAATAATAAACCGAATGTTTCTCCTGTAATCGCGATACACGCTCGATCGTCGTGTTATCTGTTATCGAGGCGGAGAAGCGGCGACTGGAGCCATTGGAGAACTTCCAAAAACGAAGGGTGTCGCTCGAGAATTACGAAGTACTTTTATGAAAATTCAGGGTGACAGTAGATTCAAGCACGCGTCTTCTAAATATAATTATCAACCAAAGTAACGAGTTTTTACTCGAATCGTGTATAGGAAGTCCTGCGAGTTAGTTTTTTCTTCGAACTTGAAAAATGTGCGGCACGGCCACCATAAATATTGTTCGTTCGCTGAATAATTATGTTCGCGATGGGCGAACGTCTCTAGATGGTGGGTCCAGCCGTGTTTCCGGTATTTCGGATGTTGCTCGCGGTGATAAATCTACGCACAAGCGTGTTCACGGCGAACGACTTCTTGCAGGGGCGCGATGCTCGCCGTTGTTCCTCGGTTATTTATTAACCGGGGCAATGGGAGGACTGATTTAACGCGGTAAAGTAATTAATGACGCTCGCGGAACGCGGCACCAGCATGAATTTTAATAAAGACAGCACCAGTAACCGTCGAATCGAATTTCGCGCGGCGAACGATAAAAATCTGTCGGCGAGTTATGAAGCGATAATATGCAGGCTGTCAACTAAATCACAGTTAGAAAAGCAATTTTTCTTGGATAATCTAGCGAGGATATTAATACAAACTTCATTTATAAATGTCGCTCCTATCCAAAGCAAATTGGATTTACCTGAAAATTGGTACTTTCAATCTAAAATCTTCGAATACTGAAATTATTCTCGATGAGGGAAGCTGACCTAATTTCATTCCAAAAAAGTAAATGAGAATCATTAAATATGTGATTCTAGAAATATCAGCAAAGACGCTCTTCACAGTTACAGGTATTAAATTCTGACTAAAATAGGATACATAGGATATACATTCTGAAGTAATTCAAGCCCCAAAATGTAATATTCCTTCGCCCCAAATTTTCAACAGTCGAATTCAATATTAGCAAGTTTCGGCCTGAATCTTAAATGCATACTGTGGAATATCTAGCACGCTATTCAAATAAGTTAAATTTCAATAGTTCTCGGAGTCCCGTAGCAAAAGATGATCCCGACGAGCCATGCATTTACATCGTTCCGATCTTTCCTCAGGTTCATCCGGCACCTATGACCGAGACCCATCGGTCTTCAATCACGCTCGGATCTTCCGTCTCGATAGCACGACCGTACGAGATCCCGCAGCGGTTCTCAACGATCGTCAGCGGAATCGACGAAGATCGATCGTAGGCGAAACGTTGATTCACAGACCATTCCTGTTCTACAGGTCGGGATATATGTATCGGGCAGAAATATTTAAAGAAGATCACTCCGTGACGCGGGACGTTCCCCAGCGAAAATATTTGTTCAAACGCTCCTCGTCCCCCGTGGTGGTAGCGCGCTCCGAATTTTCGAGCGTGCATGTTTACGTACCAGCCGCGTAGAAGGACCACCAGTTTCTTTTCCTCCGTTTATCCGCCTACTGTGCCTGTTTATACGCTGTCCATTATTGATGCAGTTTGCGGTGCACCGAGTGAGCAGAAGAAGGGATTGATCGTCCCATGATTTATTCAAGAGCCGCTTCAAAACTAGATTTGTGCCCCACCGCTCGAATATTAACAGCTACACGAGCCTCCACTCACACCCCTGGCCAATGGATTCACGCATTGTCAACCTCCCTGATACTACACTTTTAAAAGGAAGAATATTTATGAGAGAGATGAGAACTGTTATTATTGTCACTTTGGAAAAAAGAAGTCGTATATTCATCTTCCTGGAGTCATTTTAAAACGTGAAGGCGTCTTAGTGTAGTTTCTTCGTAGAAATTGAAGTTAATAAAGCAGAGCCATGCATTTAAAATGGCTCCAGGATGGTTGATGTAAGACTTCTCTGCACGAAGTGACAGTAATTCAAAGACTGACAAAATTTTCATCTGGTATTTAATCATTTCCGTGAGTCACTATAAATATCTTCATTCTAAAGAACGTACCTAATATTCAGATCCTGCTTTGAAAAGAATGTACCAACAGCATCCATAAACAGGTCGAATTTTCTCACTCGCAGAAACTCCGCTTTATCGCCTGTCGATCTCATCAATTATCCACTTTCCCTTCCATCGAGAACTATTACGCCCGGGATATCTCCTATAATTCAATCGCGAGGAAAATCGCACGGAATCTCAAGATTCCTTCTCTAACTGGCTGTTCCCACGAGCGAGACCCACTCGCGAAGGCGTAAGCCGAGCACGCAGCGTTCAACCGAACGAAAATGAGTTTTCCTCCGCGTTATTAATGGGGCCAAGCGGGGGCAAGGAGGGCTAAGGCATTTTAGCTGGATGATAAATAGCCGCGGTATATCCGGGCTTGATTTTATTTATATCATTTACAGCCAGCGCGGCTCCGTCTGTCCGCGCTTTGATATATACCAAGGGGCCCGTTTATTTCTTCGGGTACATTAAGTCACGGACACCAAACTCTGTATTCTTTTCATTATCTCGCGGACCGATATGAGCCTGACGTACTCTGTCCTATCTCCGCTCCTCCGCTGGCTCCCCTTTGCATCGATGCCAGACGAGAAAAATTGATTGCTCTGGAATACCACTGGAACATTCGCCTCGCGTTTTTTGCTATAAAAATAGCTGCTCTGAAAACGGTGCTCCTCTTCTGGCTAGAAATAGTGTTGGCCACTTTGGATGAATCGGAGCCTCGGTCTGTGATTTCAATCAGCTCGAAGGTATTTTTATCGAAGACTTCTCGTATCCTGTTTTGTCTTCTATTGACTATGACGACTGTGTCCTATGAATCCTAGACGTGGGAAGGGGATCCAATATCGAGACGCATCCGAGTAGCGTATTACAAGGAAAATCTCTGGCCACGGGAAGGGAAAGCAATACTTCGAGCAGGTAAGATGGTGGGAGCAGTTCGTATTGCACCACAGCGAGCGACCGTTTGACCGCAAGATGAAACGGACTATTGCTGGTCAACGTTTATGTACCGAGCGTACCTGTCCACTGACGCCGAGATAGCTACGTATCCGAGCCGAAAGCCTCGATTGCGACGCGATGTACGCGTATGTATCCCAGACGCGTCCGTACATACACCTATATCCGGTGACATGTGCGCACGTGCGCTCTGAGGCCTCCCCCAGAGGACTGTCCTCGCCCTTCTGATCCTCAAAGGCGTATCGCGTGATCCGCTGATGAGAACAGTGGAGATGCTCTTGAATCGATTTGGATAATCCCGTCTATTGCGTTGGAAGACGTTCGATTAACCAGGCATCAGGTCGAGAATTAACAATTAGCTGGCTGCTAGTAGTCAGCTCGAATCGAGCCTACTAATCCGGGTTAGGCTAAGATTTGCCTATTCGACCTCGCTCTCCTCTCTCGTACGTTAATTAGTCAGAGTCCATCGGGAACGTGTTTGTTTGCCCGATCGGATAGCGACTTCGTTGACATCAAGGGGTCCGGTGACCAAGTGTGACTGGAACTTCCACTTTGGATTACAATACGCTGCGATTCGCTTGGGGTAATAGCGGGAAACGCCTCGAGGTTAGGGGATGCAATAAGACAATGCGACTTTATGTTTGCGTAGTTGGAATTGCGAAAGGATCACCAGATGTTGGGATTTCGGGGCGATTTCTAGTTGGTTACTTTCTCTATTGTCGATTCAAGTTTCCTGTGTTACTCTGACTATTATCTACTGTAATGCATTTGTCAAGATTATTACAGACTTTCCTTAAAAAATAATTCGTCAAATTGGATATTAACGTTTTTCTTGTTTTTGCATACTGAAATTACTTATCACTACCTCTTTCCTTGAAAAATGCGGTAACCAGATTTTAACATAAATCCTTCCTCATTACACTATAAATTGCATCAGTAAATCCGAATCAATTTTGGCTTATCGTCGTAGGCAATGTGTTTTCGCCATTACACGTGCAACCGATAGCTCCTCGATCGAGTAAATTCGTTTCCCACGCGACTTTCAGAACGTATCGAGGTCGATGTCTACTTACGCGATCTCGCCGAGGGGTAGGGGGAGAGATTTATTATGCAAGAAGTCTGGTGCGCGCCAGCTCCGGTTTCCTTACGCTTTTTATCGCTCTTATTGATTTTCGATTATCGCCCTGTAATGCAGCGGACGTTTTTGGGTTAAAGACCAGCGACGTCGCCGCAACCACCCTCATTCGGCGGTTCTAGCACTTGCCCTCAACCTTTAAATCCTGACGCGATCCCTTCGAGAGGAGTTTTGAAATATCTATAGAGCTGTTTAATCAAACCTGAAAGCCAGCCTCCAAAGGGATGAACTGAAGGACTGATTCCTGCAATTAATGCCTGGGGGTGGTCTTTCGAATTGCCACTGAAGGGTGCTTTATGCTTGAAACACAAAGTGGGGGACTATAAAACTTCCATTGTCACTGGTACTTTCGTAAAAAGCGATACTTCCCAGTTGCAACAGTTCACACGATGCATGAGAGATTCTCTGGACGACATTGATCGCTATCGAAGAAAGTCGAGCAGAAAGCTCCCAGAGATAACTGCTATATTAGACAGGCAGGCAGATAGTATCTGGACCGATGGTTTCGTGGAGTGGAAATAAGGTTAATCGAATTCGCCAACAGCCAGGACATCTTTGATCCTGTTTTCGGCTTGGAAAGAAATAGGCCCACGGTGATTCGTGTGCCAGCATGAATAATTTGCAGTACGATATATCGGTTCTCGTCCTCTTTCCGCTATCCTCGTGTCCTCATCTCCCAGCCGTTCTAAATCCTGTTACTCGATAGGAACACGCGAAACGTTCTTATATGCCGGATGCATTATGTATAGAGGCGAAGGCGTACCTCGCTGTCTGCGAACATTTTAGGGAAGTAGGCTCACAGCGTGTCAAACCCTCGCCTCTCGGGAAAGGAAACGAGAAAAGGGAGTCCTAAATCTGTTACAGCAAATTCGGGCGAGAAAAAATTGTGCACTTCGCATTGCTAATGAAATATGTAAAATTGTATCGTGGGTGACTTTTGGAGGACAGACGACAGTGATACTAGAATAGGCAAAATTGAATCCAGAAACTTTCCTCTTGCCCAGTAATCCCGAGGACTGGGTGGGGCAGAGCAAATGCACGAAACTTGAGCCCCTGGATCCGCAGAAACAGAAACGCGTGGCATCCGAGCGTGATTCCACCCCTGTATCGAGCAAGAGGGACCGTCTCAACCCCTCGAGAGTGAAATGGAGCGCGGCCAACCACAGAACGAGGATGATGTTCGTTGCATAATTGAATACCAGAGCCTTAGGACCGCGCACTGATAGCGAGTACATTGTATTCGATCGACCCTCGCGTTCGGAGCTTCTCCTTAATCGTTCGTCGTTTCCTTTGCTCACAATGGAGCCCTTTATCCCGCAAAATTACCCGGTAACGTATCAAACCGATGTTTGAACGGTACAATTCTTGCAGGGAATAGTGCACGCTAATGCACAGTAGCTGATTGATGAAGGGATCAATATTTCAAATCTAAGGGAGGCGAGAGAAGGAACGTCTCCCTTGTAATCTTCTTTCAGTTTCATTAAAGTTCATCGCTCGCCATCACGGCACCTCGGTGTACAAATTCAACCACCCAGCGGAAAGTTTCAATCCTTGCAGAAAGTTTAAATTCGTTCGATGGACTTATTAAAAAAAAACATCGATGTAAGCAGGGGCCTCGAACCCCTCTCTGTGCATTTAAAAGCCATAAACAATTCCATCTGTATCTGGCTTCTGTGGTTCCCGTGCGCCTCCAAAACGAGAGGGAGGAGCCGAGAGAGGGGGGGAGAAACGAAAATGGAAAAGATTTCCCGCTTAAGCCGTGACGCGCAGAATATAAAAGCAGTTTAAATCCTGCCGGGCGCGAGAGAGCGTCATTAAAACCATAAAAATCTCATGGACATAAAAAGCATATACGTGAAGAGCGCGATCCTGCCGCTTCGACGTTTCCCTTTAAAACACTTTTCACCGTCGGCCTTTCCCCCACCTGATCGTAAATGGATAGAAAGAGCCTCGTCGAAGCTCTCTCTGCCGCAAATCCAAAGCACCGCCGTCCTCCTCCACCCCCAACTGCCATCCCCCCTCGGTTCAGCCCTCTTCGCCGTTCGCGCCAGCGTGCCGCTTCACGTGCAGACACGTCGATTTTTATTCCCGACATTCTGTATCTCGTGCCAAGCTTCGGATACTTCAGAAGAGGAGCCGACGAAAGCTGACGCAAAAGCGGCCGCCGCGGAGGCCTGGATGGGCGCGCGTCGCGGGGATGACGCGGCTCGCGAGCCCCGCGCCAGGATGCGAGCAGCAGCGATACTCGAGACAGCGGCGAGAACTGAGTGGAAGTCACCGTGAAGCGTTCAGCCCCGCGAGCTGGTCGAAATCAAACGGAAGCTACCCTCGTCTGACTCTTCACGCCCGTCTTGTCATTTGCGGGAAAACTCAGACGCTGGTCGTCGGGATTAAGAGTGTCTGCTTGCGTGAGTTACCTTATGCGTGGGGTGAGTTACCCTCTGTGCGAGGGGTCTGTGTTGGATTATGGTGTGATTATTTTGGGGAGGGAATAGAGAAAATGGAATCACCCTCCTTTGATTGATACTAGAGACAGTTTATATGAGTCGATAGTTACGAAAGTGGTCTAAGTAAAACATCTAAAAAATCTGCTTCGATTTACATTAGATACAAAATAGATGATAAATTCAGCTTCTTTAGATTTCTGCCTTAGACCATTTTCGTAATTAGCGACACATACGCGGGACGAAATCCCAAGAAATGTAGCATAAGAAATATTGCAGAAGAATCACGCTTATTAAGTATCTCAGACAGGGTCATCCTAATTTAGTAAATACTACTATTCAAGTTCTACTTAACTCTAGTTACCCTTTTTAATTCCATTATTCAAAGCACTTAGACAGAAGCCACCGTCTCTGTACCCACGACACGTTCGACGTAGAAACCTCGAACGGGAACAATGTCGCGGCATTGTGATCCTCCGCGCAAGCAACCGAGATGTATCGAGCTTGGATTAGGTCTCTCCCTCTATCCACCTCTCTGCTTCCCTCTATTGCGTTCTCTTTGGTCCAGACATGCTCCTTGGTACTTCCGTCTCCTCTGTTCCTCTCGCCCTTTCCCTCGCTCCCTCTGCCGTCCTCTTTGTGCCAGCTCTGACCCCCCCTCTGCACCCTGACCCCTCTGACCGCCTCCTCCGACGCTCTTGTGTCTGGTATTAACGCTTACGCGAGGGACACAATGTACCCAGGCGTATTGTAGCCTAAGTGCATACCGGTGCAACTATCGGCTGGACAGTCTGTGTACAAGGTGGCCAGTAAACATCGACGGAATTGTCGGTCTATGGGACGGAATCGGCGAATCGCTTCACGTAATGTGCCCTCGAGTGGCGTAATCAGCCTTGTTTTCATTGCGATATGGTTTACGTCAAGAGATAAGCGGTCCACGGGAAGGGAGGAAATCGCGAAATAGCGAGACCAGCTGGCCTGTGAGATTATCGCGGGCCGCGTGCAATAATGCAATCGGGGAATTATGCTTAGAGCGCGGATCGATGGCGAGCAATGATGGAACGGAGGGTGTAACGAGGGGTCAGGGGATGGCGCGCGACCTTTGTACCTCCTGTAATTCACGACTCGCGCGTGATCTGTTTCGGTTCGTCGGTGAATGGGAAAAATTATTCAGGTGAAAATTGAAATCGGAAGTTTGAATAGGGAACGAAGGTATGCATAACTACGTATGCAGATCTCTGGTGTTGGGTAAAAGCAAGTGCTGATGGCTAGTGTACCCCCGTGAGCGCGTTAATTCTCTTGTTTGCCGAAGCTGCATCGTATCGTGATCGACACCGAATCCTAATTTCTGTATTACGGGCACGTGCACAAACGGAAGATGCCGTGCCTGTTGATCGAACAGGCCGCGATCAAATTGTGAGCAATGTCGCGTGGATAACTAACATTTGCACGCCCCAAATATTCCTGCTGCTGTCAAAGAGAGGCGCGATCGATACACGCCGTACTCGTATCTATTCCGATAATGATTAATGCATTAGGTAGAAATACTCCGCGGCCTGATAACGATGTGTAACGGACGGTGAAATGTAACCGAGAACGTTCGTTAGCGTGTCGTCGCTGGTGGTTGGTTAAACTTGAAAAACGTTAACGATTCTCATTGGGGTTGCTGGCTCTCGAAAACAACATTAATTAATTGTACGATAAATATTCTCCCCGTTTCGTAGCAGCAGCGCGAGAAGAATCGATCGGCGCCACGCATCCGTTTGCATTAACCGACGTTAATTGAGCGCAACACGCTACCTTTTACAGCTTTGATTTCTGCTGCGCGGGCTCTGTTACGCGAGAAAATTTTCAGTGGCGCATCGTCATTTACGAGATTTATCTGTTCGGACACACGTACGCTTTTCACGAGGGTATTTCGAAACGTATCGAATGTCCACTAGAAGTCCAATCCAGGCAACTATGCGGACAAATTGAAGAGGGAAATACTTGCAGCTGAAGTTTGGATTAATAAATCTCAAACTGTGTCTATATACAGGGCGATTCATTAACAAGCTGGATTCTACGAAAAGTCTTCCTAAATGGCATAAAAATACAAGGGCCACCCTATAGATCCGCGAGCTATGTAACGCACCTACTTATCCACCCACCTGCCGATTTGTGCGACGATCTCAGCGTGTTGACACCGTGTACACGCTTCTCAGGCACGCGTGCACGCATGTTTCGTGCAATACGCGTCCCCCCACGGACAGAAAGAATTATCATACGGGGTTTACAAGGGCCGTTAAATCCTTGCTCGCCAATGTCGTCGATCCTGCAGAGGACAGCGAAGAGGAGGATGATCAAGTGGATCAGGAGAACGAAACGAAGTGGAAGATCACGAAGGAGTAGGGGGCGAGAAGACGAAGATCGAGCAAGAAAGGGGATCGAATGCAGACAGATCGGGGGTCATCGCCAGGAAGACGAAAAGGAAGATCGTAGATCGAGAGGAGTGAGAAATTGGAGACGTAGAAGGGAGATATCAGAGAGAGGAGAAGACAAACCTGAGGATAAGATGAAGACAAATCGCGGGGTAAGAAGAAGAAGATTAATCGGAAAGTAGAAGAGGAAGAAGATCGGTGGGAAGAGAGCCTAGAAGAGGCAAAAGCATGAAAGACAACGTGGAGAGTACGACGAGCGAGCGAGGAGCGCGTATAGATCGTTCGCTTGATTATTTAACGACGATATCTGAGGGCGTTGCGAAGCGCAACGAAGGAAACGCCGGATGAAAAATATATGATCCGCGAATGGAAGACTGGGAGGTGGGATACGAGCATGAATAACGAAGTTGGGCTGCGCGCGAGAAAGTCACGACGCGTCGCCGTTCGGACCTCCTTGCTTGCCGCGTTTCTATTTCTTTCGAGAAGAATGGACGTCCTGACGGCTGGAAAAGGCGCGTGAAATACGGCGCGACTTTTCTTCCGCCGGACTTTTAAATTTGGGGGAAGGGGTCGACGAAAATTAACGACATCCCAAGTCACGGAGTTTTATCAGATTTCGGGGGGTGAGTTTCTAAAGTACTGCAGCCGATTCAGTAGTAGACATCAATTATTTAATTACACGTTTCATAAGCTTCAAGTCTCCACCTTAAATCGATTTCCAGCAAGATAAACTGTTTGCAGAATTTTTGACAAATTTACTTATATGAAGAGTAAATTAAACTCAATCTGGGCTGAAAAATTCCAAGTGAATGGAGAGAAGAGGAGCCGAGGATAAAAAAGGATATAACGGAAGCAAATGCGTTCTCAATACCATCGATTATTCGCGGCAACGCGCCCGCAATTTCGTGATATTACGGAGTAATTTGAGGCGATTAAACCGGCCCGAGCGGGTTTCGTAATTTTTCAGCGACGGAACAACGTTCTCATTGCGCGCCGGCGTTCCCATGGTACCCCAGGACAGCGTTCTCGGTGGCGAAGGTCACCAGTGTTAATAGAAATAAGACGGGATTAATAAACGCCTTAATGAAACATTCCTCCGAATAGCGAATTAATTGGTAGCAGCAATTCCCCAAGGCGGGAGGCGTGAAAGTGACTCACGTAGCTTGCTCTCCTCGAGGTTCGCGAAAGGCCGTTTCGACTGTGGGCCCCTCACCAATTTTCTCCGATCAACGTTTATTAAACGCATTCCACCATTCTCTCCCCCTCCCACGCCGACCGTTCTCGACCTCTTTTATTGTCTAACCGTAATTATGAATGTCCGTGAGCTGCGTGCAGGATCGAATGGTCGTTACGAGCGTATCGATCGGATCTGTTCCCCGTCTCCCAGCTCTTGCTGTAAAATTTTCCTCCAATCAGGGGAACCGTTCGGGACACGATTTGTCGAGGGTGGACCTCGTCAATGTTCGAGTTACGATGCTTCCGTCAGGCGAGAGTGAGGGACGCTCCCTTCGATCGCTGCCGATAGGTTAATCAAAGGTCCAGGACCTGGTCTAGGCTCTGGCGCTCGGTCACAATGAGAAATCAACGAGAGACTTCACTTTTAACGCTCTCCGAATGCACTTGGCGAGATGAAAGGCGCGCACCACCAGCGTCGACCTGTGTGAGATATGTGAGGTATCCATCAGCGTAGAGTGGATCCGGTGTAGTTCCCTGAATGGCTTTCTAATTACGAATAGCTCGGTGCGAGTGAAATACGCGCGAGTACTGGACCAGTCGCGACGGGACAAGAGGGGAGAAAGAACGCGGAGATTCGCTCGTTTCCCCCTGCGGCGAACTAATAATTTAGAATTTATATGGCGCAACTTACGCTGTGTAGTCGGAATCGCGCGGGCTCGTTGCGATATGTGCCTCATGCGCCCTAGGGGAAACTGTTGAATGCCTTTAATGTCCTCTAAGAGACGAAATTTCATGCGGAAGTGATTAGGAAAATCCTACGTAACGATGCAATAATTACTGCGTACTGTTAACAGGAACACAATTAAACCAATCTTGATTTTATCTAAAATTACAATTGTCTTATATCCGAATGGCCTTAACAGAAGTCTTCGCAATCTTCACCTAAATGTAAATCAATTTTTCCAATCAATTTTAGACATCCCATTGACCCAACTCCAGGATTAAATTCCAGCTGGTTCTTAATTAAAACTAATAACACTGCAGAAAGAATACACCTATTCCCTCTCGTTGAGCCTCGAACCAAAATCCCAGAGGAACTAAATATGTGGTCTGTTAGAGCGTATTACCCAGGCTATTTCAGCAGGCCTGTGGACCGCAAAGTAAAAGACACGGACGGAAAATAGGTCGCTAAAATTTCGCAAATGAACCTGTACATTTGCAACCGCAGACGAGGCTCTCGACGAGAGTGTTCGTTCTTGCGTTTTTCCTGGGAAAGATGGTAACGCCGAGTAAACATATCTCCGACATTGTCTGGCGCGGAGGCTCGAGAAGAAGGCAAACGTGGGTTAGACGACGGACGAGAGAGGCGTCGAGACTGAAACCGATTTCACGATCTATACGGACACCAGCGCTGGCTGGCTCTTCCTTAACTTATCTCGAATCCGAAAATCGAATAACATCAATCTCTTTTGTGGCGGTTCCGTGGAGCTTCGAACCCTTTTCGTGCCATCTCCGTTCCCCCAAAGCCTTTGCAGCGGCCCCAGCAGTATTGACTGCTCGAGTGCAAGTCTCTTTGTCTCCTCTGATGGCATATACGCGCGGCAAAGGTACCCGCTTCGAGAGTTATAACGGTAAGGCGGCGGGCTTTGGCTTTTGAAATTTATTGATTTAAGCCCTTCCGCCTTTCTCCTTCCCCCTCCGCCTCGTTTGCCATTCCCTTTCACCTTCGCCTTGCTCCTCTCGAACCTCGTTTCTTTTCCTCTTAGTTCGGCTTCCCTCGCCACGCCACGGATTACTTTTGGCGCGACTTGACCGAAAAAGTGTCAGAAAATCCAACCCTCCCCTCTCCCTTTTGTCTATTAATCGGTTCTCGATCGAGCGTGGATCGTCTAGGAAGAGGAGCACAAAGGATCTGGTTAAAATCATCCTCGAACGACGGACGAGTGGTCGGACCTTTCCGGTCCGAAGGGCCACGCGGAGCCTCCTTCAGCGGAAGGGCTCGGCCACTCGAAGAGGAGAGTTGCTCTCGAGTGCTCGTCGAACGAGTGACGAAAAGCAGCCCAACGTCGAGGAACACTTAATTACGAGGGAAACGAGCTGAACGTTGACTTTCCTCCCTGACTCGCAAAGTGGTCCCTTGTTTGGAGAAACTATGCTGTATCAGAGTAATGGAGATGCGACTGATCTATCGATATTCTCGCTTCCTTTAACGTCGACGCTAGGAAGGGAACAATTTTACTAGGGTGATCCCTTCCAGTTGACGACCAAAGAGAAATTACCGAACAGAGTCTCCCAGGGGCTGAAACGAATGTAAAATCGTGCAGGGACATAACCATTCGATCGGCGGTGGCCCTTAAATCGGAAGGAACAAGGGTAAAACGAGGACTATTCCGCGTGAAAGTCAGAGTTCGACGACTACAACGAACGAGTTGGCGAAGTGTCGACAGGCAATTGAAAAATGGAAGGGCAGTACTTCAAGAATAGGAAGTTACGCGAAAATCGGATTTTCGGGCCGAGTGTCGGGGGAAGAAACTTGAAAATGGACTTCGTAATTTGCCATTCGGTTTGAGGGCCGCGGATACGCTCGATTCCCCGCGTGGTGTACTCGCCCTCGTCACGGCAGATCGCAGAAACCACTTCCTTTCTGATCCATCTATAAATTTTATAGTCTTCGTAATTTTCTACAGGATCGTCTCGCCGTAGTCACGGATCTTTATGCGCCATCTATGTTGATGTCATGAATGGATCGATTACCTCTTCTGATGGCTACTGGAAGATCCCTCCCTATTGATGTGAATATCTCCGTGAGTATGAAATTTGAAATAGTGATGCTGGGACTGTTCTATAGATGGCTCATTAAGGAAGTCATTTATCAACGAAAGTTCATCGGAGCATGCACCTGCTCCATCGTCAGCTAATTCCTGTCTCAATTTCCATGCTTGATTATCTATCAGTTGATTTAATAAAAAATAATCAGGTAGCTGGTATAGACTACACTGTACTTAATGTAATATTTAATAAGTTACAGCTCCTGTTAAAGTAGCTACTGTTTTATTAAGTCAGTTACGTCAGTCCCAAGTTTATGCCCCATTATTTCAACTTTAGTCTTCGACGACCTGTTCTATTTTTAGTATCTCGGCTAACACGAGACATCAGTCCAGTGTCCTCACATAAGAGCAATACGTTCTGAACGCAGGGACTCGCTCACCAGGAAGCATCGACTAATTATGCGCGTAATGCCCTTCGTACCTCACGCTGATGGGCGTCAAATGATAATTAATAACCTTTCAGCCAGTCAACATGAACGATAAAATAAACAATGGCGCGAGGAGTTCAAACTAGCCGCGTCTTGCCATGTAAAGTATCCAAGCGATCCGAGCGAACACTAGTGAAAAGTGCCAGCGATGACGATGTGAAATCCTCTCTGAAGAAAAAATGAAGATAAAGCAGAGAGTGCATGGTTTCGTCTTGGTTCGAGCGAAATTTGGAGAAGAGAGTTTTCTCGTGGGGGCAGTGTCCGCGCGAGTCCCGAAACGCGACTGCGTTGACCTCCAACCGGTCCGAAGGTAGTTTATGACGGTGCTCGATTTCCCAAACGAAAGGGAGGAGCGGCGAGACCGGAGATTCACAATCCACGGGCCATCGGATTGATATATCGATGTTCCCGCTCGGACATGGGGCCTCGCCCCCATGAGGCATTACAACAGGCCCCCGGTTGTTGGACCAGGGGTTCCTGTGTAGTTGAAGAGCATCGAGTGTCTTCCATGCGTTCCCGCTGCACATTCATCCTTGGTCCTTTAACCCTTGTCTCCCGATTCCTACACTGGAAATCGTACTACCTCGCTAATCAGCGATCTTCCTGAAATTTACGAAGGCTCCATGGTCTTCAAAAAGTAAATTCTTAAAAATACTAAGGGTACGTGTCCACTTGAGAATAAAACTATCACGAGGTTGCTCTCGAGAGTAGTCTCAGATAGTGTATTCACTATCTGACATTTATCGAGAACAACTTCTCAAAAAACGACTCGCGATAGTTTTCTTTTAAGCAAACACGTACCTTCTTAGGAAGTATTCAGTATCAGTAAATAATGCACCACAGGAAAATTGAATTCTCGATCAAACACCAGCTCTACTTTAATCTTCCATACATAAACAGAAATGTAGCCGTAATTGAATAAGATTAGCCAGGCTCATTATCCTCGATAGCCAGCGACGATAAATCCTCGTGAAACATGCGAAATCGATATCCCCCAGTAGCGGTGAGGCGATACACATTCCAGGGGCGTAATTCTTATCCGGAAGAACATGTCCCAGCAAATCACGGGATCCGGATAAGATCGAGGGGTTAGATGAAACGCGGCAGCATTAACGTCTCCCTTCGACGCCTCTCGGAAGCTCTAACCGATCAAAGGCTCCCTTCCGCCCTCGGCTCGCCAGAAAACTGGCACGCGGCTGGTCTAATGACCCAAAGGGAGGAGGAAGGTTTAATGCGTGAACCCGTAATGGTCCCTGCGGTATTACAGGTGGAGCGGGGCGATGAACGACGAAAGAGAAAGCGAAATGGGAATTTGTTTTTTCCATTCTGTGAAGCATTGAAGACCGTCGACCGTCTGTCGAGGTTCTGAGGTTTCTTCACCCAGGATCTCCTTCGTCTTTTCTCGCCACTTCGCCGTTAGGGTATTTCATCGCGCCACCTTTTTATCTTCAACCGTTTCGTACGTTTCTTCGGCGTCACAGCCTTCTCGTGTCTAGCATTCTCCTCTGTTTTTGCTACGGTTAATCCCGCTTCCCGTCTCCTCGCTCATTGAATCTTTGGGATCTATGATTGACTTTCACAGAGTCAAGGCCTGATCTGTTTCTTCTCGTTACGTTCTTAGGAAATATGAGACTCTAAAGTCCGTGGAACTTATGAAAGGGAACCTAGAATCAAGGTTAGCCTCGTGCTCTTGAACTTAAGTGAAAAAGGATCCTATATACCGTGACTGTATGAACCAGAAGTTGTAAACCGCTCGGAACGAACGGTCAATTGATAAAATAAAGTAAGAAGTATAGTTCTTATTGACGGGAAATGGGGACACTCAAGGCCAAATGCTTTCTTGCTCGGTCCAGGGAGCCCGTAACTCGCGTTATTAGAAATCGTTGCACGCACGCGAGGTGGAACACGTTTTCTTCTCCCAGCGTCGGTGTCATTATCGTGTGGGGTGGGGGCAGAGGGGGTCGAATAAATCAGACGGGGTAATTCCACGAATTGCAACCGCATTGTTACGTGCCGTCTAACAAATCATATCGTGGCTGACACTAGCCGGCGCAATTACTGATATCGCGTCACGACTAGATGGAGCCGCTTTCAACTGTCACAGCGGACGTTCCGGAAGCAATCAATTTGTCGCTATGAGCCTCGATCGTTGATCCAGCATCGGGGAATGAATAATGCATGAACACGTCGAAAAACACCCGCGCCTGTTTTCAGAAGATACTACGGTGTTTACACGCTTCGATCGGGCTTCGACATTCCCACCTCTCGTTTTGGGTTTACCCAAGGGGAAAAGAAACACGGAAGGACACCCCCGAAAGTAGTGCCAGGGTTGACGAGGATTAATCTTCGGCTCTTTCGACTGATAATTCTACTGAAGAAAATAAAAGATTGTCCCTGTCTCTAAAATGATTACATTTTGAAGAGATCTCCCAGCGAATTAAAAATGATAACTTTGCCTATTTCTCTTCACTGAGGAAATCTAGTCAGATTAAATTTTCTCCTCGTTTATGAACAGTGAAATGCAAATCGCGAGCGAGGTACAGGGCGGACAATGCCGCCCCGTCACGGGTTAAGAGTTCCCGCCCGAACGATTTAGACGCGTATCAATAACAGCGTGACGGACATTTACGGACACAGTTTGTCAGGTGGCGCGTAACAATGGTGGTCGTGACTCGCGGGGCCGGCCATTAATTAAACGAGCCGCGGGTAATTAGGTCGCGGGGAATAAATTCAGTTTATCTCTAATGATCCCGCGAGCATCACCAGTCAAAGGATCCAACGGGGGTGGAGACGGTTGAAGGGACAGGAAACGAGGGTGGAGCGGGACGGAGGGGAGGAGGGAGATGGAAGTTCGCTATTAGATAGCGCGAAGCGTTTCTAGGAACAAAGAGAGCAGCGATCAATCGTTCTAATTAGCCGAGTTCGAATCGAAATGAACCGAATGGTCGATTATAGAGATGGAAAGTATTTCCGTGACGCGCGCTGGCGCAAACCCAAAGAATCGGCCGAGTGTTTAACCAACGCAATTAACGCGGGAGCGAGCCGGCTTGTACGCGAAACGTTTCATCGTCCGGCTGGTAATTGCGTAGATAAAGTGTCGTAATTGATGTTGCCGTGTTTATCGTCGTCCGAGATTGCTCGTGTAATTGCACCTGGCTTGTGATAACAATGAAAGGAAGCGGCGCAAGGAAAAACGAGAGTTCATAATCACGGTCAGAGGGGGGGAAGAAAAAGGAGGACTACGAACGATCTCTGCGAAGAGCAACGCTGCGAGACGGTTGGGACCGTCTACAGTTTCTGTATTGAAAAATTTCCGATCTCGAGAGAGGGAAAAAACGAAGTTAATCGAGGAATTTCCACTTTAGAGCCCGTACAAATCCAGCTGGGAAAACTCTCGCGTGGACCTTTCCTCGTTCTCACCCTCGTAACTCTTCCCCCTTTCTAGTTTTTCCAGGCTGGACTTTCGGTGTTCCACCCGTGATCCACGCACGGTCGACTAATCGGGAAGGAGACGACGCGCCCCTGAAAATGGGCTCGTATTACTTTTCCCTCTCCCCCTGGCGAACGGTCGGGGCAAAGTGGCAAAGGTGAGCACACGGGGGTGGTGTGTTCACGGGAGGTAGCAGGAGGAGTGGGTGGCAGCGGTAGAGGCCAATCAAGCCAGAACACACACAGCGGATTCGGAAACGAAGCAATTTCTCTTCCAGCCACGTTGCTCGAACTCTCCGCCTGCGTTTCTGCCATCCTCCATCCCCCAGTACACCTCTTGCTCCCGTTCGCCTGCCCTCGTCTCACTCTCTATTTCCCCTTTCGCTGGCAATCGAGGTGTACGCTAGAATTTCTCTGGTTTCGGGCGAGAAAAAGGGAGTTTTCCTCGAGATAACGACCGGAGAGTACTTGGAAGGAGCCACCCTTCTCGCTTTCGGTCTGCCGACGAGAACAGGAGGGAGGAAGAGTACTCTCTCTTTCTTGGACTCGAGAGAGAGGTTGGGCAGTCGGCAGAAACCGGCCAACCGACAAGAACGCGAGACGATCGCCATTAGCGCCTCCGTCCACGATGTACAAAGGAGGAGAAACGCGTGAACGTGAAACGGCAGCCGCCGGCGAGGAAGCCCGCACGCGAGAATGCGTGAAACGCACGGGGATTCTGGCCCGATGGTCCCCTACAGATGCACTCTTATGAGCCTTTGATGCTGGAAGGGCTGAGTGTCTTCATCCATTTAGGCTGTCTAGAAATAATTCACCTAGACATTAAGAGTATAGAAAAATCTTGAGACCAGGTACTAATACGTGTTAATAAATATCTACTGTTTTTGAACTCTATTTTTGAACTCTAGCGTTACTAGTATCTAATTATTAATGATATAAGAACTCACGCCGTCAATGAATTGCTCTCAAAAGAGTCTGACATGAACCGTGAAGACCGTAACAGAAATCGTCCCTCAAAGAGCTGCCAGAGATACGGTGTCGATCTACCGGAGGATCCGAGGTAAAATGAGAAAGTTCGAAAGGCAGAGTGCAAGAATTCTCGTTACAGCAGTGTCCGATCGACTGGAAGCGGTCCGAATTCCCGTGGACCGAAGGTCGAGAGCCACAGGCCCCGATGTAATTTACTTTGACAGTAATAAAAGCTGTAATATTAGCCATTTATGGCCTCGAATGTATGGTGTACGCGGAGGATGTTGCGAGGAGGCGAAGGAGTCGTTAAAAGTAATAGGTACACGGGTGGATAGCTCCTTTTCGTTCGGCGAATTTGCGGTAATAGCCGAGACAGCCCCGGAGGAATCAAATTTTATAGAAAATTTTACTGCGTTCCATCGACGCCACTTTATGGGGCGAACTTTTTTATCGGGAGGAACGGCAAAGTTTTCAAAAGCCACGGATTCGACGCAGCTGCCTCCGAGGCTACTGTCACGGCTGGTCCTCTTCCTCTCCTCGGTTACCGGTTAAGCCCAATCACACGGGATAAAAGTTTCGCTACTCTTTACCTCTCTTCTGCGCGCTTTGGAAAAATCTAGCGTTGACCTAAATTCTTTCAGCTCAACGTAATTGAAGTTCGCGACGGGGAACGTTCCGATTAATTTTCTGATGTTATTTCGCGCGACGCGAGGTGCGTCGAAAAATCTGCTACATCAAACTCGGTGCCATTAACTTCCAGTTTGACTGAAATAAAACCTTTTCACTGTTACCAGTCGGTACACCTCGTTGAACAACCCTCCTACGAATAACCTCGGAATTCCTCGGTACGCAGCGAAGTGTCTTCAATCATTTTTCATTCAGATATCTTTCTTTTTATCTTGCAGATGAATCTATTTCTCCTATCTCTCGAATTTATCTAGGCAACGTATCCATTAAAGAAGTTATAACTCGGAATTCCATCGAACGATTAAGTATCCCATGAATACTTACGGGAGTCAGGTGACACCACATCAGATTGCTGTCGTCGACAAATCATTATTAAATCCCACCTATGGGGAGATCCTCGTGGCTATTGTTTCTCCAAAACGGGAAGGAAGAAAGGTACGAGTGCCTCGATCAGGAGGGGGCCCCGAACCATTGAAAATATTAAATACGAGGGGGCCAGAGAAGGAAGTCGTTCGACAGCAGGCATCTCAATTTAGTGTACGCGTACGGCCGATGCAACGGCCAGATAATAGACAAGTTACAACGGCTGACGCGGCACGCACGTCGGATTTCTACCGAACGATAAACCTCCTTCTCACGCTGCCGTTGTTTTTCCAGCAGTTTCACGTAAGTCATCGAGAACTGCCCCCCGGCGCGACGCGCTCCCGCTAATTAAGAGGCGTACCTGCATGTCAGCTATGGGCAAGAGAGAGAGAGAGAAAAAGAGTCAGACACACGAGGTAGTCACAATAGAAACGGAGCCGAGGGTTTTCACAGCTGCGGCTAGCCGCAGGTAACCCAAGTAACGACATGACGTTAATGCACAGACGGCTCATTTGATTTTGGCCCAACGTTCATGTATGTACGTAGATAAGAAAAGATTTACGTTTTCGTAAGCCTTTATTTTAGGCGAGAGGATGTATGAGATAATTGAAATTTAAATACCGATGTACGGAAATTCTTCAGCGAGATAAATTGAGATTGAAATATGATATCTTATTGTTAATTATGTCTTATATCTGTGTTTACAGCAATTTTTAAAGGCGTTTCATAATATTATAATTTTGAGATAATCATGTTTGTACAGTGTTATACGTGCCATTATGGTGGGATAATAGGACACGAGGAATCAAAGTTAAAATATGCAAGTACGTATGATTTTAAACAGCGAGGAAATAACATATTTCAATCCAAACAATTTGTTTTATTATTCATTTCTGCGAGTATTTATAAAAGTAACAACTCCAACTATGGAATATTTAACCAGAATAATATTTTCCTTTTAGTAAGTATTTACATTAAAATATAGCAGCAAAAAATTTAATGTTTTTAAATTCCACAATAATTACAGATCTGAAATGGTCGTAAATTTCTCCGTATCTTGTTATTTATGAATTTCAACTGTCATCAATGCATGCAAAAATACGTCAAATTGTTATTAATAATACGGGTAATAAAAATCTATCTTACCATTATTATTTTGTTGAAAATATCAATTTGTCACAAACTGTCCATCGATAAATCACGTTTCCGGTATTAATCGTGGACTTATAAATATTTCCATGACCTATAAAGTCCTCAGTCGCTTCCCAACCTTTGATCGAGTCAGATCGTTGTCTGGCGGTGACTAAGGTCAAAAGTTTACTAAATTTTCCTTAATGATAAGTTGGCAATGCCCCAGTTTAATAGAGTCTAAGCCAAAGACATGAATGCAATTTCAATTTTCAACATTTCTTTGGTTTACTAGTTTTAAAAATTATTTTAACTTTTAAATGGTAAGGATATTGTAAACATAAGTTGATGGAACTCTGATTCTACTCAGCTCTCTACGAATCTCCACTCACAGCTTTTACGTGGTGAGACCTGGGCAATCAATGATAACCGAGCAAATAGACTGCGAATAGATAGAAGAATAAATGGGACTCGGAATATTTTAACATGGAGTAAGAATAAATTAATTCCAAACCTAATTCTCATACTCTTCTTCATGGGAAATAAAGATACACGAAACTTTAAAGAGTCATTTCTACTCTTAGCAATATAGATGGACTTAAGATAGCAAGATAAATGAAACTTTGAATATCTCACTACGGTATGGGGCAGATACGACTTTGAAATTTCCAAGTCTGTATAAGACAGTACTCTGAAATTCTTTACTGTTCTTCTCCTTACCCCTGTACTTTACCAATATATTCCATGTTCATGTTCCCGGAATATTCCACGTCTTATTTCGTCTATGAAAATCAAACAATAATAAACCTCATGCCACACGACTTCTCAAATTTTCTTTTAATTACGCCCATCGTCAGTTAGTAAGGTCGTAACATCCTCATTCGTCACCAAATGACCGCGCACCTCTGTAAAGCTCATACGTATGTAAATGATCGGAATGAAATGAGCCATGTGTAGGTTTTTATTAGAACCTAATACGGTCAGAGCGTCACGAGAGACGGTAACCGCGTGTCGGTATCCGTTTCACTTCCGCGTGGAAAGTTCGATGATCGACGGGGCACGTAATCGACGATGCTGTACGGATAACCAATAATTTCAAGCGGGCTGGAAGCTGTTGGACGCGAGGAGCGGCTGGCACTCTCCCGACGGTTCGCGCGCCGCAGACGCGAGCGATAGAATTTTTTGAAACTGGATCCCCCTCGCGGGATTCAATTATTGTACCTGTCTGGAGGATGGGAGGCGCGTGAAAGGTTACTGAGATCTTGTTAGAGACGTCCGCTCTGGGTTACGTTTCGAACGAAGGAAAACTCGAAGGCTTCATTGGTACTGGATGCTCGGAAGCTATCCTACGACTCCTCTTCAAACTATTTTAAATATTTTCAAAAATGCACCAGGTATCGAAAGATGAATCTAGAATACAAAAATGAGAGAAGCTTCTAATTCAAATGAACTTTCCTCGCCGCATGTATAAAATATCTAAAAAAAGGTGAATCGATTGAACCTGTAAGCGTATCACATCGCTCTCTCGAGTATCCCTGAGCTTCTCCTAAGCAGCCGTATTACAAGCCCCCGATAAAGCCCTAAGCCGAGGTGTATCTAGCCATGAACTTGCGTCGAAAGCGCAGTGAATCCTCGCGAGCGAGAGAACGGTCGATCGGTATTAGCGAACGAGGCGAGGAGCAGCGCGAGGCGGAATGGCGAGGAGGCAGAGAGGAGGCGAGAGCAGAGCCGCGGTTGAGGTCGGTGGTGGAGGAATGCGAGGAGGCCATCTTGGCGAAGGGGGCATCCCCCTTCTAAAGAGGCCCCGAGGAGGCTTCTCGCGTCCATGGGCCCCTCTTCCTCCCTCCTCGGGCCTGAACCTCTTGCTCGCTTATCCCGTGGCTCCCTGTCCGTCGATCTGTCGGCCTCGTCCGTCCGTCCGCGTCCGCATGCAGCCCTCGTACACACCTGCATTGATTGGCCTTACGCACGCGAGCAGCAATGTCACAATAATTATTAAAACATAAATCTTCGGCAGGCGTGGAGCAATATGGCGCGGCACTAACACACGCACCCTCTGTATTCTCCAGGTCCCCCCTCGTACCAACGCTCCTCTGCCTTCATAGGGTTTCAGCGTGGCTCGCTAAGGTGCCTCGAAGCTAAAATTTGACTAATTTATCGCGGCGGGGTTCGAGGGATAACGATTACGGTAATTATTCCAGTCCTCCATGCAAAACGTCGATTAGCAGGAATTGGGTTTTATAGAAGTTGCGTCGTTAATCTCGCAAGGGATCGAGGGTCGCACGCGAAACGGGAGCAAAGAGTTGTTCGTTTTGCTGGCCGAGCTGGGAAGACGAAAGACATCGCCGCAGTGTCTCCAGGCGTCGATCGTCGTTTGAAAGTCTAATTTTATAGGAATCCCCTTTTCATACGGCGACGCAAACGTATGCGGGCTACTGTCGACGATGTCCACGAATGAGACACTCCCGGCGAATCGACGATTCCCCGACGCCCTCGTGTATATTAAATTTCCCCATAGGCGGCTGTGTTAACGATCCATCGTTCATTCTCGTCACGTGGTTGCTTTTTCCAGCGAAACGGGAGACTGCTTCCATCCCATCGTTACTGTCTACTACTGTCTACCATAGTCAAGGTGCAACCAATATTTCTGAACCAGACGAAACGAAAATGTATGTAATAAAGCTCTCGCGGAAGTAGATTGAGCCAGTGATGATCAGACCGACCGTCATCCTCGACACCTGTTCTCAGGGAGAATGTTCGACAGACTCGATACAGACAGAACCAGGTCGGGTACATGTATTCGAAGAAATTCCCAGCTCTGTACGCCAAGTACGCGTGCGAACGGCTACTTACCAAGCGGCTAATGCCTTCGGATTCCTCTTCGGAAGCGCAGGTACCCGAAGTACATGTATCTCGAAGGCTTAAGTCCGTTCTACCCATCCCCAGACGTTCCTCCTTTCCTATTCTCTCTCCTTCGTGTGCCTCGCGTTAAGATACACGTATACGCGGGCAAAGGATGTTTTACTCTATCCCCCGCCCCCTACACATACTCGAACCCCCAAGCCGTAAAACACCAGCGTGGAAAACGGACGAAAGCCTCTGAGTGCTTGCTGCCTGCCGAGAGAAAAACGTTTCCTAATCCCCGCAACTGCGTCCTCCGCCGTAGAGACGGTAAGTGATACGGTTTACGATATCCTTTTTTTTTTTCGCCTCCTTCTCTGTGGCTGGATTCCCGTTGCCCCGAGAATTATGACGTCCAGCAAGATCCTTTTCTCCTGGAAATGTACTCGGCAAGGCAGCTTCACTTGTTTCGGCCAACTTTAGTGGCAGCGATCTTCCACTACTCTGCGCGACTTCTGGAAGACACAGTTCTCGACAGAAGCTCGCTACTTGAAATTAGTTAAAAACTTACAAAATGTAAGATACTTATTCCTAGGTCAGTTTACACACCAGAAACTTCAATTTTTCTTCTCCAAGATGAAGACCAGGGTAAGTGAAAGAATAGCTCTCTAGGAAACGTGAGTTTACTATCGAGGTTGTATCGAGACAACACTGTACACTTTATTGCCAGTGTCTTATAACAGTTTCCTGTAACCGTTTCTCTTCCATCGATAGGCAATCTCGTTCTCTAGGTCTGACAAACATAAAGACGGAGCCCTACCACTTGTCGATATTCCTTCGTGTTCAGTTACCATTTAGGAGTCGTGCAGGGCGTTATACGAACGACGATTGCTTCATAAACGTTCGATACGAGCAGAGAAGGAGATCGCTCCGTAGCCTTTGTGCGGGCGGATGATAATGGAAAGCGCGTATCGTGCTTCCTTATTGCAATTAGGGGGAATAATTTCAGGTGGCTGGGGCAGGTTTCCTTGGAGGGCTCGAAGTCGTTCGATGAGACACTAAAAGCGGTCATTCGATTCGTGTAGGATGCGCCTCCATTCCCGCGCGCGTTGTATAGTGCAGGAAGAGAGCGGCGCGAGTTACGACAAGGCGGATCCGACCAGGAAGAAGCTGTTGCATCGAATCGTGCCCGTAACTATCGCATTACGGCTCCTTTAATTTTTTAATAAAGCGCCAGGCGAAACTCGGCCGCTCTATCGGATCAGCGGACGTAACGCAGGTACGAACAGTAAAAGAAAATTGCTGGCAGGGAGGATATCTTCCTTAACGTTGCAGTCTGCGAGCTAGGATATTCGAGGAGAAGTAATTCCCTAGCTCTTTACGTACACGCGAGGATTCTGTTCTTCGAGATGCTTGAATAATGCGCATTTCACGGTGGAAGAATTATGCAGGCTCGAAAGTCGACTGATACTGGGGAGTTTACGTGCACTTTGCACGGTCATTTTTCTGAAGATCCGGTCGGCGGCTTGTTTTTGCTCTGCCCTTCTATTTGCAGGTATATTATTCGAAGAAAGAAGGATTTTTAAAAAAACTTAGAATTAACAAAAAACTGAAAGTCAGCTATCTCATTTATGAGGTAAGAACAAGGGCGAGATTCTGAGGAGCTTTCGAGTGCCATAGAAATGTTGTGGCACGCTGGGGGAGATATCGCATCCTTGTCAATGTCCCGAAAATTACCGTGGAAAGACAGCTGCCGCGCTTCTTATCGTAATTACCGACAATAATTTCGTAACTATTCATGGCCCCGCGGTTTAGTTGCGCGCCATACTAAAAGCAGCCGTTCGATGGAAGCAGGATGCACTCCCCTTCTCGTACATACTCTACAAAATGCATCTCGGAAGCACCTCTAAGTACCACGGAGAACCTGCTGCGCGGAATTACGTCAGCATCGTTATATTAGAGCCATTCTAATTGTCCAATAAACCGGCTGAGTGACTGCTCTGCGCAGCCTTCGAAACGAGAACAACGGGAGGTCATTACGCGATAAACTGCCTCGAGAGTCGAACCCGCAAAAACAATGATCAGTGTCGATCCCTTTGAAACTAACAATTGCACCGTGTCCCGCGGAAGGTCTTCCTCTTCAAATTAACTCTCGAAAGAACTTCAGAGCCCGGCTGGGTCAAGTAACAGGTCAACATCGTTGACACAGTTCCACTCCGCGTCAAACAGAATCTCCAGAACTCGGTTTCGGGAGCTCGAATCTCATTTGGGGATCGTTGAAACCGCTGTTCAGCAGGCATCCGACTCCCGAAGAAGCCCTCTTTTCATCAGCCACGGTTGCGCCTCGTATCCTCCTCCGAGGATCGATCGAAAGCGCCTTGGCTTCGCGAAAATTGCATCAGTCGCGTCCCCGCGAGCTTCTTCGCACTGTATAACCGTCGGCAATAATTACGTAAGTGTTCTTCGCGGCGGATTCTCGCGATGCCTCCGCGTGTGTCGCGTTAAAAGTACCCGCGCGTTCGATGAATGCACGAGCTCTCTCTCCCTCTCTATTCAGGTTGCGCGGAGCACAGAGAGAGAGGAGCCACGCACACGGGTGAACAGCCTTCGGTGTCTCGCCCACGAGATGCTGCATCTATGGCACGCACAGAGGCGAAACCCGCTGGCGCCGGAGGATTACATCGAAACCCACCCCCGTGGCCTCGGTAATGCATCCGATTGAATATTCGACGGGGATGGGGAGAATGGGCGAGAGAGCTGGGGCACCCACAACGGTCCCCAGGCACGGCAACGCCAACGACGGCCCTTACGACGAACAACGAGCCCGTGTGCACGAGCGCTACTCCACATTTGCGCTGGGTACTCGCTAAATGGCCGGGGGTTCATGCGGATCCCGACGCTTCCGACGTTACCCACCGACGAAACGACTCGTCGCGCACCGAGGATTATCTTTCATTCGCGACCTCTGTTTTCCCTCTGCTACACCTTTTCACCCGTTTTTCACGCGTTAAGTGGGGAACGCCAGCTAAATCGTCGTTCGAAGCCGCATTGGGCAAGAAGAGTGTATTCACTGGGAAAGTTTAATTACACGCGGGGGGAGCAAATGTTGCGTTACGTCAGGGGTTCATGGCTTGACGTTGGCGACGGTTAAATGGGACCTTTCTTCATTTTCGTCGAGAGTTTGGGGTTGGAGATGTAGGTATCTGTTGGATAATTAGGGTTTGTTACTCTTACTCTTGGTGGAGAATGTTTTGGAGCGTATATTGTTGGAAATATTTTTCCTGTTATTTGTAGAATTTATTATGCGGAATTTAGACAGGAAGTATCTACTACAGATCTACCAAAAACTGGAGGTTGATCTCCTGTTAGTAGAAAAACTCTACTAACAATAACCTACAAACAACCCATCTCATTTCCGTCATATGCTACCGTCATATGCGTCTCTCAAAAAGCAGCCCATAAAGAAGATACACCGTAGGACAAGAAAATTTAAGATTATCACAGTGTTCCTTATCACCCTCCAAGCAAAAGGTTTTCAAAAAAGGTGCGTGGCCCGCAATCTCTCTGGCTCACTCGTTATCAGGATCTCCCGAAAATCGTCGCGCGTCTGACATCGATATCGCGGTCCGCCCCCGCCGCCCACACGTTTACTCAAACTCACCCCTGTACACGGTCGTATATGTTCTACGTGGTTAAGCACACGTGCTCGCGATATGCTGTCGACCCTCTCCCTCTTCTCATTCCAGGCAACGGCACGCCAGGGCAAACAGTCTAACGCGAAATTGGTTTTTGAAAATATTGAATGGTCGACCGTTCCGACGGTGGATGGGCTGCGCCAAGGCGTCGTCGACGTCCTCGACGTCGTTGCCCTTCGTGAGGAGCTGTTGGTACAAGGTGGCGGAGCGCTGTTTTTGAAGGCCGTCAGGAGCCGAGATTTTGGTGTCGAAAGGTCGACAGGAAAGAACGACGATGGAGCTTGCAAGTGCACGTGCGAGGAGAGAACGATGGGGATAGTTGACACGGTAAAGGAAGGAGGGAATCGTCGCTGGTGATCGATATTATGTTCTGATATCTACTCGCGTGGAAGTTGGTGTCGTGTGCTCTATCGTGGCTGGCTGATGGGATTCACGCAGTAATTTAGAGCCGAGAGGATTCCTGCGTGGGCCTAAAAATCAATCGAAGCGATCAGATTGAAGGGTGAAAGAAAGCCAGCTTCGACAGGGTTCCTTTATCCACGCAACACGCGCGAGACTGGAGGAAATTTATGGACGTATTGTGCTTCTAGTACGAAGATTTTCGACGCAAGAGAACACGACTACGAGAGCGTGGACCGTTAGTCGAGAGGTGTTTGGCGGCAAGATGGGTTCGAAGTGGGTGAATCTCTAGTGATTTAGTGGTCGTCGTGGATACTCGCAGCTGCTGCGTGACTCGAACTTTTAGGCGCATCGATTCTCCTGATTATTCCAATTTGACAATTTTGCATGAGAGATTGTTACATTCGGAACGAAAGGCATAAAGAATCTGGTTAACTGAAATCCCTCGGAATTGATGAAAAAAGTCGGCTGAAACAATTTCCGAGTGGCGAAGTCACGCGACACTTTGGAGGGCCATCGAACAAACGGCCGTCCCTCTTCCGATCCTTCTTCCCTGGACCGTGGCGCATCCCGGGGGCGAAAGAACGGAAAGAAGAAAGCGGGGGATTTCGACGTTTCTTACGGCTGGATCCCTTCTCGAACCGGTTAAGGATTCGACGATTTATATCCTCGCGTAAAGGGGCGCTTAGAGCGTACTCTGGCATCTTACTCGGCCCTGGGAAAAGGAGGGACACGACGAGGGACGTTGGCGAAGGAGAGAAAGAGAGTCGTACGTATCGAGACAATACGACCGGGTCCAGAGAGAGCTTTTGTAACGCGCCACCTCTTAACACAGGGGTTTCGCGACGGCGGAGAACGGAGAAAACGAAGAAGAACATGAGAAAGAGGAGAGAAAAATTCCGCGGAGCAGTGGCTTGTTGGAGAACGAGCGGCCGCCCTTCTCTCTGAGAACGGAACGATACGGCGTTAATTGTGACCCCGACGAAAGCCCGTGGAGGCAGGGAAAAGTTCGACGGCGGTACCGTCGAAAGAGAATTAAGCGATTCGAGATGAATTTTACGGGCCGCTTAAGATTCCGCCGAGATTCTCGAGTACTTTCGCCTCGATCCGTTTTTCTTCGGGCTTTCCAAGGGCTGGCCGGGGCTTGTTCGGCGAGCCCAAGGGGGTGAGAAACACGGGGAGGAACGGAGTCGTTGAGCGACGAGGGAGAACGAGCAAGAGGAGGAGGGAAGAGGACGGCTGGCTCGTTTCGTACCTTCGGCCTTTTTAGGAGGAGAAGAAAGACCGTGAGCGGCGAAGAAGAAAAACTGGAGGAGAAGGGTGACGGAGTAAAGGGTCCTGACGACGACCCGAACAAGGACCGCCGACGACGATTTACCGCTTCCTTAGACGTATTGGAACGCGGCCCTGTTCAGCTATATCTTCGGCAACGATAGAGCCTACTTCGGAGAAAAGTATGGCGTGTCAGCTCGCCCACGATTTTCGTCCGAAATTTGCGGTTCCTCCTGTGACGCCTGGTCGACGACAGAAATCTCTGTGCTCTACTGAAGAAGCTTCCGCTGTTTTTCAAAGAAAATGGTCTCCAGAGTCTTCAGACATTTCAAACTTTTTAATCCCACTTGATACTGCTTCTGCGAGCACAGAAGCTCTCAGAGATCAAGATTCTCCTCACAATGTACTTTAGTGCCCGAAATCTAACCAGTCATCCGAGACCTCAGCTGTGCCAGTCTGCAGGTCGACGCGAAGTGGGCCGATCGATGGATCCGTAATCTGACGCGCTGGTCAGCCACGCAGAAAGCTGTATCTACTTAGAGGAATAAGAACACAGAGGCTTGTAACCACGAGATAGAAAAGCAGAGAGAGCTCTTAGAAAAGCAGAGTGAATCGAATGTAGAGTGTACCCGAGTCTACCCAGAGTAGAATGATCGAAGAAAAATGAAGAAAGAGGCGAACTGAAGCAAATCAGAGAGCAGAAACGGGACGTAGGATGACAGAGATCAGGCAGCATCCACGTACGTGCAGCAGGGTGCATTGGAAAGTGGGAAGAGATCGGGAAAGAGGAAGGAAGGTAGGGGAACGATCGGAGGAGCGACGGAGAGGGTGTTCACTTTGGTTTAGGCGATGGCCTGTAGTAACCTCGCTGGCCGAGCAGAGTCGAATCGAGCGCGACTCGAGACGGGAGAAACGGAGACGGTGGAAGGACGAGGCAGCGAGAAACAGGCAGAGCAACCGGGTAGAGAGAGAGAAACCGAGCCTTCTTACCCAAGGAACCGGTTCTCTCCTCTCTCTGTAGCCTGCTACGACTGCCGGCTGCCCCTCTTTCGCTTTACCTCCGAGACATGGCACTTAGAGTCATCCGAGGACTCTCTGGCTGTTCGAGATCCGCGGGACTTTCAGCGATCTCGAACCTTGCACTTGGCTTTAAATCGCTCCGCGTCAACTCGATTCTATGATACCCTAGCCTGCACGCGTCCAGCTCGTCGTGGTTGATTTTCTGTCAGGAATTCGCGGCAATCTGTATTGGTCTCGCCGCGCGATAGGTGCGCTTGGTTAAAATTAAATGGAATGTAATTGAAATGGCCGCTTAAGCTACTGCATCCATTTAATTAGCCGTAGATGCTTGCTGCCGACGATGGGTCTATTAGACTGCCGTTCAAAGGTCCGCTGATTCGCTTCTAATATTAATCCTTGGCGAACTTCAGCAGCTGGTGACCGAAAGGATGCTTAATTAAAATAATTCACTGCATTTAATACCCCCAATTGCAATATTTCTATCACTACTGACATTTCATATAAATAAAACTACAGTAGAAAATTATAACATAAATATCTTCATTCTTAAACATGTGTTATAGTTTTATCGTGTATTTCTTGCAAGTGTTCGTGCACAGACTGCATCTGCACAATGGCAGGAGTCGCCGAAGACCGGCGTTTTCTGAAAACTTAATATCGTCCCGTTAAGTTGGTAGCGGCGTGAAATCCTAGCTCTCTCGTTCCAGAAGCCAGCCACGCAGGCGACTAAATATAATCATCCGCGGTCTATGAAACTTCTAGCCGCGCCTGTGCTCGGCTCCGTGACACTGGTGCAAAGACCCTCCTTTCTCCGCCAGGAAACCTGTTCCCGTGCGTTTCAAGTTTTCCCCGAGCGGTAACAGTGCGCGCGTTTAAGGGTTAAGGTCGTCCCCCGTGCAACCGGTCCGCTATCCGCGACGTCGTGCATCTTTAACGCGGCCCTGCCGCTTCCTAGACGCAGGAAATCAGGTTCGATGCCCGAAGAACAGACCCAGCTGCGACACGATCGATAATTTGCGCGCGAGTTTCGCTCCGAGCGGAATCGCGCAGTATATCTGGCGATATTGGCGGCGGGCATGGCTCAAAAAGGAAAACAATGGAAGCGACTCTGCGGTCGGGGCGACGGTAATCCTGACGTACAATCGAATCGCGATGACCCCGCGATTGGAGTAAACTCGTTCGCTTATTTCACGTGGAGTCGTATTTATTGCCGTGACATTTCGGCGAGTCCCACAGTCACTGTCAACCGTGGAACACTGAGCCAGAAGATGGAGTATCGCTCCACTGTTAAACCTACCAGAGCTCGCGGTTGGTGCACCTCTGAACAGATGTCTCTTTCAATGAAATACCCGCGGAGAAGCTTATGGTCATCGCTGACGCTAGTGTTCCTCTCCCATTGAAGCTTGGAACACCTACCTCAGCGACGCAGCTTCTAAAAGAGCGAATAGTACGCGTACTCGCGCTACCACTGGAAGCGAGAAAGCGAAAGGGGAAAAGGGAAAGTGGGATAGAAACGGACGCGAATATACGCGTTGCCCTTCGCTCCGTTGCGTTATAAATCGCGGATTTCTACGTAGGTGACTGCCGACCGGCACGTATACCGTAGTCGGACGTCGGATGATCCATTTAATGCCGCGCGCCGCCATGCGGCATAAATCACGCGCACGTTATACCGACATGTAATATAACCAACATCGTGTGCTTTGTGCGGCACGGGGAACCGCGATCACCACGACGATCCGACCTAACTCAGACCATCGTGCATAGAATCGTCGCAACATCGCGATGAAAGTGAGCTAGAGCCAGAGTTGCCGCACAAATACACAATTCTTACGTATAATAGGGAAAATTGAAAAATGGAGAAAGAAATAACGGGTGTCTTATTGGTATAGATCTAGACTCTAGACCTGAGCGAGATCTTCGCAGCACAATAGGATAAGCTACTCGTTACTTTTTCCTGCACTTCACAATATTCTTCACTATACTCAAGGAAGGAATTCGTCCGGTAACCCTGATT
This sequence comes from Calliopsis andreniformis, assembly GCF_051401765.1. Taxonomy (NCBI): domain Eukaryota; kingdom Metazoa; phylum Arthropoda; class Insecta; order Hymenoptera; family Andrenidae; genus Calliopsis; species Calliopsis andreniformis. The sequence goes on from NC_135073.1 coordinate 14,996,287, forward strand.
GGAGTCATTTTTCTTGATTATTCTTTCTAATTAGAGGGGAGTTCCTCTTCTTGGACTTCGATAAATTAAAAAATTGTAGGTATATTGTATGTGGTACGATCTTCGTTTCAGTCTTGATATTTGCTACAAGACAGCAAGGAGCAAAGCAATCTCCGAGGAATAAAAAGAAAGCAAGTGGCTTCACTTCGCTAATTGTCGTGCGAGCTGATCACCAACTCATTCCCTTTTAATTGCGTGGACGTTTCAGAAATCACCGCGGCGTGATCCGCGAAGGCAGGAAGGATCGAGAAAGGACTCGTCGAGTCGGTATCGAGACGGTATGGGCGTCATAAATTCTATCGCGTATCCGAGCATTCCGAGCGTTTCGTAGCCATTCTCCGTGTAATTAACGCCGGACGAGTCGGTTCGCGCGCGCTCGCGCTCGCGAGTGGCAGGGGTGAAGAGGTGAAAATCCATTAGCGCGAAACGTCACGCGGGAAGGGTCCACGTGAAATTAACCTGCTATACGATCGGCCGGGGCTTTTTAACCGAAGGAAAAAGGACGAGACTCGTCGCTGGACGCGGAAACGAGCCGACAGATAAATTCGCTCGTAAGGAGGTGCGATTGGTATGCGTCCCCTACTGTTCCAAGACACCCTGCTCCTCCGCCGCGGCTAATTAACTTCCATCGAAGCGTTAGTCGCGCTCTAGAAATCCTGTCATTCCGCCTCCAGGAGAGAGATTGCCCCGCGTCGATTCGTAAAAGGGGCTAATTGTGAAATTCGATTTCGCCTGACAGCCCGTAACAGGGAGAGAATTAATCCCGCGATCTACCGTAACGGAGAAATATTCTAACCGTTCTGATTGCCGTCTGTGACGAGGTAAAAAATTGTACGAACACCGAGTTCCATTCTCACGGAATTACATCCCAGAAAGTTCCACGCGGAGGTCGCAGGGAAGCTCCCAGACAAGGGGTTCTAGATCTCCCTCGGTTCCAAAGAAGAAGCACCCCACTCGATAAACGCGCCAGCTCGCGCTTTAAGTCGCGCAATTTATATTTCCAGCCCCTGCTTTCCGGCGGTTATAATTAATTACGTTGAAGTTCGCCGAGAACACCGGGGAAAGAAGGTTTAAACGACGAACGAGGAAGGGTTGAAGCAGAGGGGATAGAAAGAAGGATGCCAGCGAGGAGGAGGCCAGACACTCGGCCACTTTCAAAACCGTCGCGAACATTCTTGTAACTTGTACGCGATAGCATCGGATTCCTGGCGATTCGGGGGCTAAATCGCGCGATCGATCACTCCCAGGCCCCTGTTCCCCCCGCGGTCGGCAACCGACCCTCGAGTCGACCTAAACTTTCCGGGTCACGGTGATCCCGCCGCGGCGGGGGCGAAAGAAACGAAGGAAATCGGTCACGCGAGCGGCAGGGGCAGGAAGTAACGCCGCTGGTGGCACTCGCGGGGACGCTGTGCTTACGATGTTTCGGCCGCGGGCATTTCCGGCAAACGGCGTCCAACCCCGGCGGCCTACGGCCGTTTTTCACCCGTTTCCACGGCACCGCCGCCGGTGGAGATGGCGGCGCTTGTGGACGGGGGTGGAAAGGCAGTTGGCGCGGAGAGCGAGTTGCCGAGGGGGAGGGCTGCCGTTGCTACTTTCGTTATTTATGACCGACGATATAGCCTCTGCTCGTCGCCTCCGTCGGTTGCACTCGCCGCCCCAAAGGCGCGCGAACCCTCCCTCGCCCTTCACCCTCACGGTTTCGGCCCGTGTTCGAGGGGGCTAACTTCGGTTTACGGACGGGGGTGCGAAGGCGACGCGCGAAATGAGATCCGGCCGCGCGGCGATGTTATACTATTATTGCTCGCAACGACAACTTGGAATAAAAGGTTGGCCCCGCCGCCAGCTCGCGGGGAAGATATACTGGGTGGGCTGGGAACAAGTGGCGGAAGTTTGAAAGCTTATTCCACTTGGGCCGAGGATGAGAAAATGTGAGGAGGTCGTGTGTTTAGAAATATGTACCCACTTTTTGTCAGGGCTATGAATATTTTTTCGCCACGGTAAGATTTAGGGAAATTGCTCGAGAACAGAGACCCAAATATTCTAGTATCTGTTACGAGTAGAATAGTTTCAATCTTCAGCCGCTGTCGACACACCCTGTATATTCTGCACGAACCACGCAAGGCAATTGAACTGTATTTGCATAGGGTATTAAGACCTAGGTAAAGTAGCAAATGGAAATGTTATCTCGCTCGGCTCGCGAAACTCGCGGGGTATCGCACGACTTCAAAGAGTCAGGAGCCGCGTGTTTCCCAGCCCCGTCGGATTCCAGACCGCGCGGTGATATTAATTAAACGACCGATGATTATCTATCCATTTAGCCCGCCTCGCGTCGATGGATAATACTTTCCCTCGGCTCCAGGATCTCAAGGTTATCCGGATGTCCCACGGAGCATCGACCGGATTTATCGCGTACCGTGAAACGCTATGGCATGAATTAACCGGCCGATCTTTATATATAACCGCGTTTCTTCGATTTAAATCGATTACCCACGCCGCGCATGGACGCGACCGAGAGAAAGAAAAAAGTGGAACGGGCCGAGTGGGGGGGAAAGAGAGGAGCAGGTCGAGGAGTCGAAGAGAAGCAGGGTCCAGGAGAAAAAGAGGAACGAGAAGGAGAAGAAGAAGAAGAAGAAAAGGGAGGATGCGGCGTGCCAGAGCCGAGTTTAACATAAGCGCTGTTTTCCTATAGCCAGGCTCATTAGGAGTGCACGCAGATTACCGAGAAGATGACCTCGAGACGGCATAGTCGTCGTGCTCTTATGCCAGCGGACCAGTATGAGCGCCACCAGTATCCGCCGCGTGTCCCGTAAGCTAATTAAGACGACAAAAGTCTACGTTAATCCGAGAAACACTCGTCTCGATAGGGAGGGCCTTAAGTAAACCGTCCTCGCCCGAGCTCGGAGAAGCTCTCTCTGCTAGGAATCCGGGCGAACCGGGAGAACAACGGGAGGAAACAAGACCAACAGGACGCTGATGTATGCCAGTGTGGTTGTCAGTCGTAAAAGCACGCCAGGGATGGGGAAAAGAAAGAGCAGGTGCACCGTAAGTGATCGTTACTGCGAGTCTTACCCAACTGGAGTATTGAAACATTTTCCCGTTAAAAAATTATAAGCCCTTGGACATCTTGACGATCGTCCAAGCCGAGGGGAGATTTCACGCGTGAACCAGTCGAGGCAGAGGGATGCACGACGAAAAAAGGAGACGGCGAGCAAAGGACGTGTTTGTGGTCACGAAGAAAAACCGGCATAATCATATTTAATGTCCTCGTAAAAATGCACATTTATATATACAGGGAACGCTGCGGCGAGACGAAACGCAGCCGGAGGGGAATAATTAACGCGAGGGAAGAGGGTAACAGACGAGAAGAAAAATAGAAACGTTCATAGGGTGGCTGCTTAATGTAGCATATTGTTCCTACACACTCTGGCGTCGATGATAAGGCAGTGTTCACACGATGTTGTATCTTCGCCAAAAATTCAACTTTCAGGTGTATCCTTACTTCCTTAATTTACACAAAAATATGTGAACGCTACCTTGTAAATGCATGTAAATTTAGGGGAACACTATACTCTTCCTCTTTTTACATTCTTTTTAATCTACTTACGCTTTTAGGTGCAAATAATTCTCAACTAATCAGCAATCACCACCACCTTGTCTGGTAACTCTCTTAAAGAT